>NC_132853.1:22487500-24987500 GCF_048164855.1 Canis lupus baileyi | reverse complement strand
ACAGCCCCCACAGTCTTAACTCATCCCAACATCAACTCTAAAGTCTGAACCCCTTAGTCTCATCTAAATATTTTCTAAATCCAGGCATAGGTGAGACTGGAGATAGGATTATCTTGAAGAAAAATATTTTCTACATCTGTGAACCTGTGAATCTAGACAAAGCTATGTGCTTCCAAAGTACAGTAGTAGGATAGAATAGGGTAGACATTCTCATTCCAAAAGGGAGGATTTGGAAAGAGGTGACGGTTGTCCCAAGCAAGCCGAAAACTTAGCAAGGCAAACTCCATTAGTTGTTTTGAGAACAGTCTTCTTTGTTTCAGCACACTGCCCTCCACGCTCTTTGGGGAGTCAGTGCCACTCTCATGGTTCTTTGGAGCAGCCCTGCTTCCAGGTACTGGGCCATTTTGAGATACTGGGTTTTGGTATCTTAGTTCCCCACTCCCAAACCTAGGAGGTGTCACCTTTTCTTTTCTTTTCTTTTCTTTTTTTTTTTTAATTTTTATTTATTTATGATAGTCACACAGAGAGAAAGAGAGAGAGAGAGCAGAGACATAGGCAGAGGGAGAAGCAGGCTCCATGCACTGGGAGCCCAACATGGGATTCGATCCCGGGTCTCCAGGATCGCGCCCTGAGCCAAAGGCAGGCGCTAATCTGCTGCGCCACCCAGGGATCCTGAGGTGTCACCTTTTCAAACTGAGGAGGAACTAGACCTGCCCTCTGGACCTGAGGTGGGGGTGGCAGCTTGCCATCTCTGAATCACCTTTGGGGTCAGTCTGCCCCTTTCTTGAAAGATAACACCTGTTTGAAGCTAGATAACTATTGTCTCATCCTGTAGAACCCCAGAAGTCTGACAGCTGTCTTTTATTCTATCCCATTTTTTTCTGTTCCCCTTAGTGTCCCAGCTGGCTGGATCTCTGCTGCTATTATCCTGTGTTTATTCCTGGCTTCTGCTGAGGTGATTGATTTAATCTGTGGCTCACACTCATATTGATCTCTTTATCAAATAGGAGTTCAGCCACACCCTTTGTGTTCTTTTCAGAATAAACTTTCTCATTTTTGGCATTATGGATAGGCCAAGAATTTTCCAAATATGCAAATTTTAGATTTTTTTTTTGTTTGTTTAACAGTTCCTTCAATTTATCTCTCTCTTCTCACATTTCACTAAAAGTTGTAAGGACAAAATGAGTCTTCAGCACTTTTGCTTAGAAATCTTTTTAGCGGGCAGTCCGGGTGGCTCAGCGGTTTAGCGCCACCTTGGGCCCAGGGCCTGATCCTGGAGATTCGGGATCCAGTCCCAGGTTGGGCTCCCTGCATGGAGCCTGCTTTTCCCTCTGCCTGTGTCTCTACCCACCCCCACTCTCTGTCTGTCTCATGAATAAATAAAATTAAAAAAATCTTTTTAGCTAAATATCCAATTTTGTCACTCAAAAGTTTTATCTTCTACAAAACGCTAGAATCTGAACAATTTAGCCAAATTCTTTGCCATTCTTTATGCTTTCATTTATAAATACTTATATTCTTTAGAGAGAGAGAGCAAGCGCACATGAGCACGAGTGGGAGGAGGGGCAGTGAGAGGAGGGGTAGAGGGAGAGAGAATCTCAGACTCCCTGCTGAGTGCAGATATGGGGCTTGATCTCATGACCCTGACTGAGATCATGACCTACAGAAATCAGGAGTCGAATGCTTAGCCAATTGAGCCACCCAAGTGGCTGTCTTTGCTGTTTTCTTTAAACAAGGATCATCTCTCCTCCAGTTTCCAGTAACATGTTCCTCATTTCTGTCTGATAATTCACCAGAATGGTCTTTAATGTTGGTGATATAAATAATCCTTAAAATGATAGAGATTTTCTGTGGCTTTCTTCTCTCTGACCTCTCTCACCTTTCACCTCTTCTCACCTGTAGCCCCTTCACAGCAATTTAGGCCTTTTAAATATAAAGCTTATTTATTTCTTTAGGAATCTCTGCACCCAATATAGGGCTCGAACTCACATCCCCAAGATCAAGAGTCACATGCTCTTCCTATTGAGCTAGCTGGGTGCCTCTAGGCCTTTTTTATCATGCACCTCAAAACTCCTCCAGTCTACTCATTACCCAGTTCCAAAGCCACTTGTGTATTTTTAGGTGTTTGTTATTAGCAGCACCCCATTTCTCAATACCAAATTCTGTATTATCTTGGGCTGCCATAACAAAATTAGTTCTATTTCTGGCTAAAGGTAATCTACTATAGTAGTTGAAAATTCCTGAAGGGGAGTGGTATGATTGACTTCTCTAGTAGCACTTCTTTTTTGCTAAGTACTATTTTCTTTAGTACTTATGTATATAACTTGTCTTGCAAAGATTTATAAGTATTTTAAAAGGGAGTTTATGATGTTGAATTCTTTGAATGCCTATGAAAAAAGAAAACCTGATACAAATATTTAGTGTTCATTATATGGCAGATTATATTTTTAAAAGATGGTTATGACAATATCTCCTGTCCCACTTGCTGCTTACAATATGACTTTGACACTTCTCTTGTGAAAAGTGGGATCTGTGGATCTATGATTGCTCTTCTTGAATCTGGGCAGACTTGTGACTACAGCAGAAGGGACAGTCTTATTATTTCAGTTTTTTATTACATATACCAGTGAAATGTGTTTGATTTCCTTTGCCTCTTTATTTAATATGTTCTACCTAATGTTTAACTTTGTTAACTTTTTTACTGTTTTCACTCTTCACTCAGTCTTGTCTTCTCTTTTGCATCATTTCTTTGTCCAGGGAGCATAGATGGTAGGCATTTTGGTAAATATTTTTCCATAATGCTGGAAATCTCAAACTGAGGTCCAGTGACCCTTCTTACTTCTTCTCTGTTAGCAGAAAATATAATAAAATGAGGAGGGGTGGGTTTTAATGAGGGCTGATGTATGTCTCTCCAGGCTTGCTTTTTCAATATGTAAATTTTTTAATGTGTAATATGTTGTTTCTGTATGAACACTGAGCACTTCATAGAACTCTTAAGACAAATTTAATCTTTCAGTAGCTTCCAGATTCGAATTCCCATTTTATTTCATTTTTTAAAGATTTTATTTATTTATTTGAGAGAGTGAACAAGAGAGCACAGCAAGGGAGCGCTGTATATTAGCTCCCCCAATATTAGAGGGAGAGGGAGATGCAGGGCTTGGGGCTAGATCCTAGGACTTTGTGATTATGACCTGAGCCAAAGGCAGATGCTTAACTGACTGAGCCATCCAGGTGCCCCTTGAATTGCCATTTAAAAAAGTTTACACCTTATTTTTCTTTCACTCTCACCAAAATAAGACTTTAAGTATTTGTTGACAGATTTTAGGCTTTTAAAACCAAGGAAACAAAACAACCCCACAAGGGGCAATATCTTATCTTTGTATCCTCCATAGAACCCAGCAAACTGTTGCCAGTTACATATAAATTAGGTGAAATACACATCTATTTAGTTTTTATGATATTTCTTATGTTTCAGGCTACTCAGAATATGTTGGATTGTTGTGTCACTAGAAACTGCTAGACAAAACTGAAAAATTGTTTCTGCTCCTGTGTTTTAAAAACAAATTTAAAAATATCCTCTAGAGAAGTCTTGGATTTAATGAACTCTGAACTAGTCTTGTGTTTTATGTATGGGTTATATCAAATAACCCCCATTCTTTAATCTGTTACAAAGTGGTCTTATTTTTAAAATGAGTACATGTTGAATTCTTGTTGACTATAGTTAAGGAGTTTTTGTGTGATTAGGAGCTTTTGTTGATAAAATATAGCAAGTGAATGTATCCATGCTTTGAGTAAATATCATATTTAACCCAACCTGTAGTGAATGAATATAGCAGACTTATCAGATTGAATCTTTGATCTATTAATATCGAGTGACTCCTGACTTGCTTCTTTTGTGTAATGTTGATAGCAAAATTTGTTTACGAATGATGATTTTGTTTATAATTTTATAGAATGTTAATGACCTTTTATGTATTATAGTATTAATAAATACTCCTGGTGATATGACTTACTTGGCTTTGGGTAAACCAGCATTCATGTTCAAATTTAACACTGGCTTGGATACATTCCTTTCCATTGAAGAGAGTTCTCTTCCCTTCACTTGTCTGTCATGAGCCACAGAAGTTGCTGCCTTTTTTGCTATTTCCTTTCTTCTCTTCTGCCTTCTTTTTCTTCCTTCTCCTTTGTTCCAATATTAGGTGGTAGGAGGGTTGCTAGGATGGTAATATTAGTCTATAGGTAAGGAGGAAAGAGGATAAAAGCAGAAAAATTTATTGTTTGGCTTTTTAACTCATTTTTCCAGTCCTCATTTTCACAACTTTCTCCAGAGTTAGGAATAGAAAAGGAACAGGGTACACCCTCATTACTGCTAGAAATCCCCTCCTCCCAAACTGTCATTTATTAAGTATTTATTTATTTCCTGTGTTTGTCAAGGCTATATATATATATATATATATATATATATATATACCCATTTTAAGAAGAGTAAGCGCAGAGATACTAAGTAACTTGCCCATGTTTTCACAGCTAGTAAGAGACTTTGTTCACTTTAAACACATGTCTATTTTGTTTGTGCCCTTAACCATTTGGCCAGAGGTTGTCAAACCTGGCAGCTGGCTGGACATACTGAGATTGCATGTTGCTGAAAATTTTTTAAAAATCAGTTGCCAACACTTTTAAAAGTAGAGAGCTTTCTCTCTCTCTAACATACACCCTCCCTCATAGTCTTGGATTCATCATTGCTACATTGTAGCAAATGCCTGTATGCTACACTCTATAGAAGGATGTGTGCTCTCTAGGGTTCCAAACACCCGACCTGGCCCCCTTCCTCACTTATATTGCCCTCCTATTGCCTGAAGGTATTTCAGTTTTTGAGCTTTGCATCATTACTCTTTACTATCTCCTATAATTCCTGTTATGCTTGCACTTTTACTTCTTAGCAAAGGAGCCACAGAGTATTTTTATTCATGCAGCTTTTCTTGCCAGAGTCAGATCTCAGAATAGTCCAATGTAATGGAGATGTCTAATATTTCTGGCCTTTCATTTGGAATTATGTATATATTTTCATTTATTTAGATAATTTGTATTGATAGTGTTGGTAAAGGGATCAGATGAAATGTGGTTTAGAAATAGTGGAGCAGGGGATCCCTGGGTGGCGCAGCGGTTTGGCGCCTGCCTTTGGCCCAGGGCGCGATCCTGGAGACCTGGGATCGAATCCCACGTCGGGCTCCCGGTGGATGGAGCCTGCTTCTCCCTCTGCCTGCGTCTCTGCCTCTATCTCTCTCCTCTCTGTGCATTCTCATGAATAAATAAATAAAATCTTAAAAAAAAAAAAGAAATAGTGGAGCATATTGAAGAAGCACAAATTTCTTGTTAGCACCCACTACCTTGAATATGTAGTCCTTCAGTGGGACTGCCTGGAGTGAATTCAGCGTCCTTCCCTTAGCTCACCAAAGTACACTATTGCCTTTGCCCTGCTCAGAAAACCAAATGATAAGGGAGGATGGCAAAATCTGGAATGGGAGGGTATCCAGGAAGCACATATTTGTGGCTAGCACTATTGTCTATGTCTGAGGGCTTTTCATTTTACCATCTAGATGAGGGGGTTGATGTTCTGATAGCACAGGGGGAATTCCAGAAGTTAGTTATCTATTCTCATCACAACTAACTCAAGTCCAGCCATATTAATCCCAGTCAGTTGGTCTAACCTGTAAATCTTATCACAGAATACTATAATTTTCTCTTAACATGATTATAGGGCAGCCCGGTTGGCTCAGTGGTTTAGCGCCGCCTTCAGCCCAGGGTGTGATCCTGGAAACCTAGGATCGAGTCCCACATCAGGCTCCCTACATGGATCCTGCTTCTCCCTCTGCCTGTGTTTCTGCCTCTGTCTCTGTCTCTCTCTCTCTCTCATAAATACATAAAATATTTTTAAAAATAAAAACATGATTATAACTGGTGATGAGGTTGTTTATATTAATGAGTGTTTTATTAGATTTATTATAGGCCAAATAGGTTTTTAGAATGTCATGCTATGCATAATCAAATTTAGGAAGAATTCACAGTAAGGAGACCTTTATAGAAAGTATATGAAAGTAATCTCTAGATGCAGTTAGTTGTTTGTTTTTGCTGTAAGTTGTGTTTAGTAACAGAGTTTTAGAGCACTCTTCCTCCCTTTTTAGGTGTTCTCCTGTGCCCAGTTGTCTTTTATATTTACTATATTGTCATTATTTATTCATAAGTTTTGTCTCTTAGCCATGAATTCCTTGAAGGTAGAGTTGATTATTAGGTTTGTGTTCCCCATTGCATAGCACAGTGTTTGGGCATATGATAAGTAAGAGCTTAGTTGCTTTTAATATTTTAATTTTTGTGTTTCGCATTCCAGGATGGTTTTACTGGAAGGATTCTGTTTCAGTAGTGAATACCATAATGTTTTATCTTTGTTCCAGTATCTGCCCTTTCTGTGTAATTTCTTGCTTCTTTTGTACTATAATCAGAAAGTGATTATCAAGTACTTTCTTTTTCTTATCAGATCTTGATATTCGATTATGAATTGCTAATTGCCACCAATTGAATATTTTAAAAACAGATGTCTTGAAATCACCAAGGCTTTTTGTTGGATGAGATCAATTCCCTGAAAAACTGTTCTGATATGGGAAAAAAATTTCTCCCTTGTTTCTTTACCTTTGGTGTTTCTTTGTTGTCTTCTTTTCACACTGCTTGTTTGAGGAAGAATTACGGTTCTGTGCCCATGGCTTTAGTAAGATTCTGGTTGATTTTTTAACTCTCATGACAGAATGTTATAGGTATACAGTTAACCCTTTAGCAACTTGGGGGTTAAGGGCACTGACCCCCTGTGCAGTCGGAAAATCACATAAAACTTTTGATTCCTGAAATCTTTTTTTTTTTTTTTTTTTAAGTAATCTCTGCCCAATGCGAGGCTTGAACTCCTAACCTCGAGATCAAGTGTCACATGCTCTTCCCACTGAGCCAGCCAGGTGCCCTTGATTCCCCCAAATCTTAACAACTAATAGCTTGTTGTTAACTGGAAGCTTTGCTGATTTCAAATTCAGTTAACATATATCTTGAATGTTATGTGTATTAAATATTGTATTCTTAAAGTAAGCTAGAGAAAATGTTACTAAGAATCACAAGGAAGAAGAAATATATTTACAGCACTATACTATATCCATATTGTAAGTCTGTGTCATATGTTTATAAGATGAATCGTCTGTGAGTACCTACATAAATATTATCTTATATAAAATATTGTAGATGTTATATGTATTGCTAATATTAGGCATCAAAAATGGAAAAGATAATATGAAAAAGAAGTTCATGTTTATATATAGGCTTAACAATTCATGCATTGATAATGAAGAAATAGCGGTATGATTGCTTTATGGTAGGTAGTCTGATATTATTGATAGTTGCTTCATAGTAGCCTAGCCTAAAGAAAGCATTCTAATGAATGAATTATTATCCAGTTTTTATAGCATACATTATTGTAGTCCTTTTCATAATACACTGTCACATTAAAAAAAAACCTGTGATCATAGTATAATAATGCAATGTCTCTGATTATGTGTGAGAGAGAAATACTGTACCAGCAATTTAGGTTTTTGAAAGCAAAATTAAAAAAACAGTAAGAAAACTAACATTATTGACTTTATATGCATTATCATTCACTTTGATGATGATAGATGATGCTGTAAAGACATCTGTAGTTCTTGCAATACAATTACTATATTTTCACACAAAGACATACACAAGAAATTAAGTGTATTAACAATGACATATAATTATTTACTATTCATTAAGTAGAAGTGGATTGTCATAAAGGTCTTCCTTCTCATCGTCTTCATATTGAGTAGGCTGAGGAAGAGGAAGAAATGGGGTTGTCTTGCTGTCTCAGGGGTGACAGGCAGAGGAGGTGGAAGAAGTGGAAGGAGAAGAAGAGGCAGGCACATTTGGTATAGTTTTATGGAAATACATAAATTCTGTCTGACTTTTTGTTTTTTTATTTTTCTCAAAATGTCATATAGAGATGTCAACTTGATATGGTACCAATCCTTCTAATACCATTTGTTTTAGTTTTAGTGCTTGTATCATAGAAGAGTCCAGGTCAGAAGAGAAGTCAAAACAGTCTTGACTAATTGAAATCCTTCTGCCAAAATGTCACTTTGTTTTCTGGCATTGTTTCTTTTACATCTTCTTTCTCATTATTTGACACTGGTTTGGAAACACTTATCTCCATCAAGTTCTGCATTCTGGTGTGGTGTCTATTTGCTCTTGAATTTCTCCACGATCTTTATCTTGAAACTTTTCATCTGCCACCTTTTTTGCCATGTCTATAATTTCTTTCACGTTTTCCTTAATTGGCTCTGTTGTAAATCTTGTGAAGGCATGCATAACATTTGGACACAGTTTCCTCCAGCAGGAATTTATTGTTTCAGGCCTTGGTGGCTTTCACTGCTTTTTCTATAACAATGATGGCATCTCGAGTGGCGTAATCTTTCTAGATCCTCGTGATGTTCTCTCTTACTGGTTCTTTTTTTTTTTTTTTTTTTCTCTTACTGGTTCTTTTCCATAGCATTGACAGTCCTTTCTGTAGAGTACTATGTGTAATGAGCCTTAAGGCTCCTATGACCTAACCCCCGATACAGAGTTTGAATTAGATTGTGTTTGGGGGCAAGTATATCACTTTGACGACTTTGATGATGCTCTCATGGGGTTCTGGGTGAGCAGGGGCATTGTTCAATATCAAAAGTATTTTTTTATTTGAAAAATGTGATTTACTAGTTACTCATTCATCTAAGCAAACCTGAGTGCCCACAATGTCTCAGATCACTGCTTCAAAAATTGAAATTTGTCATTATTTTTCCATTCCTCAACTGTAGTGTCCATCCCCAGAATTTGTGTCCCTTTTCCTACATAAAGGGATTTCACACTTAAAGAGTCCCCCCCCCCCTTTTTTGAAGTCTATAAGGGTGGAGACCATCTCCATCCATTAAGAGGGGAAGACCCAATTTCCCAGATATTCCTGCAGTTGGACACGGCTCCTAATGGCTCTGTCATTCAGATAACCACATGCCAGGGTCTGATTCAGGACACAATGATACAGAGGCTGGAACTGTGCAGAATGCATTTGGCACAGGTGGTATGAGTGGCAATAGTGTTGTCCACTCATCAGGAGCAGGAGCAGCAGCAAAGCAGTCCTGGCCACAGGGTTTACCTTTGGTGAGCCTTACTGGCAAGGTACTTCTGACTATGGGGACAGAGCATTGATGGAACCAATTTAGAAAATGGATTCCCATCGTCCAAAGACCTCTTGTTGTACAACCCAGTGACTGGCAGCTGATGTTTATCTTTTCAAGGCTCAGGTGTTAGCAGCTTTATAGATAAGGGCAGTCCTGATCATGAACTGATTTTATACAAAACAGTAGAGTTAGCATCTCTCTTCTTTCCTTAAATCCTGATTTTGTACAAAACAGTAGAGTTATTAGCATATCTCTTCTTACCTTAAATCCTGGTGCTTGCTTCTCTTACTAATAGATGTGCTTTGTGGCTTTTTTTCCCTTTTTTTAATTAAAAAAAAAAATTTAAAGATCATTCATTCATTCATTCATTCATTCATTTATTTATAGAAAGAGAGAAAGAGAAAGAGTAGCAGGCTCCATGCAGGGAGCCCAACGCGGGACTCAATCCTGGGTCTCCAGGATCACACCCTGGGCTGCAGGCGGCGCTAAACCACTGCGCCACTGGGGCTGCCCTCTTTTTTTTTTTTTTTCCTAAACAGGATAGGACACTTACATCTGCATTAAAAACTTGCTCAGGTAGCTATCCTTCTCCTCAGTGATTTTCTGAATGGCATCTGGGAACTCATATGCTGCCTCTTGGTCAGCAGAAGCTGCTTTTCTTACATTTTTAAAGGCAAACCTCTTTTTAAAATTCTTAAACTATCCTTTGCTGGCATTAAATTCTTCATCTTGTTTTAGACTTCCTTTCCCTCCCTCCCTCCCTCCCTCCCTCCCTCCCTCCCTCCCTCCCTCCCTCCCTCCCTTCCTTCCTTCCTTCCTTCCTTCCTTCCTTCTTTTGCTTCATCTTTTGCTGTAAGTTGTCATATGATGGCTTTGGTTTTTCTTGAATCATATTAGAGTCTACAGGTATGCCTTTCTCATTAACAATCTGTACCCACATAAAAGCTGCATTTTCAATACAAGATAAAAAGATTTCACAAAGAGTGCAAGATTTTCACTCCTGCTGACACAGATGTGGTGATGGCTTCATGAATTTCCTTTTCTTTTTCTATAATGGTCCTTACAGTGGATTCATTTATCTTAAAATGGTGGGCAGTCACAGCTGCAGACCTGAGTCTGTGGTACATATCAAGCAATTCAGCTGTTTCTTATAATGTTATGATTTTTCTCTGCTTCTTGGGAGCACTTCTAGCATCACTAGTGGCACTTTGTATGGGTCCCATGATGTTATTCAAGGCTTACACTTTTGCACTAAACATGAAAAATACGTGAGAACCATGAGAGATCACTTTTGACTGTGATACACAATTTACTTGGAGATATGAACTGTTCATGTGGAAATGATTAGCATCACACAGCATTTTAAGCAGACATTCTAACACTTGAGCTTACCACAATAGCAACAGGAGGTGGCTACAAAATTATTACAGTAGTGCAGTATGTACTACAGTTACTTTTATGCAGTTACGATTTAATACTGTATCTTTACATTTGTTTACATTTCTTTCTATTAAAATGGTACTATGTATGGTCTGTAAGTGTGTGTAAGTTTTGATAAATTTTAAGTTTTTCTGATAAATCTGATAAAATAGACCAGTATCTACATATATTTCATGCATTCATGACATACCTTTCAAATTTTTCAATATTTCTAGGCTATACAGTTGATGTTTTTTCAAATTGCAAATCTCCCAAAATTTTTTCAGTGCCTTTATTGAAAAAAAAAGTCCACGTATAAGTGGACCCACGCAGTTCAAGCCAGTATTGTTCAAGGGTTGTCTGTACCTTGAAATGCTTCACCTCTTTTTTAGGTTGTTAAGAAAAACCTAAATTAAAACTAGTTCTTGAGATTTATTTTTTCAAGGTGAAATACCTCTAAAAAGCTATTCCCACTGTGGTCAGATGTATCACTTGGTTTTCTGTCCTGTTCTCTCTCTCTCTCTCTCTTTTTTTTTTCTAGAGCCTTTATTCATTTCTAATCTGGTCCTATCCTCTAGGCCTACTATGTAGCTGTCATCCTGTAATGTCATATCCTAATCAGCCTGAGGATTCCCTTTACTACTGTCATGCTGGAGTCAGTGTTTCCTAGATCCCTTTTCTTACTTTTATTTATTTTTATTTTTATTTTTTTTATTTTACTTTTATTTTTATTTTTATTTTTATTTTTTTTATTTTTATTTTTTTATTTTACTTTTATTTTACTTTTATTTTTTTTATTTTTATTTTTTTTTCAATTTTTATTTATTTATGATAGTCACAGAGAGAGAGAGAGAGGCAGAGATACAGGCCGAGGGAGAAGCAGGCTCCATGCACCGGGAGCCCGATGTGGGATTCGATCCTGGGTCTCCAGGATCTCGCCCTGGGCCAAAGGCAGGCGCCAAACCGCTGCGCCACCCAGGGATCCCTCTTACTTTTATTTATCCCCTCATCTTGATGTAGAATACTCTCTTACAGCTGACTGGGAAAGGGCCCAAGAGATTGTTACTACTTTCTCATTATAGTGTTTTTTAGTACTTATTTGGATTCAATTTTCTTTTTATCCTTCTCTAAGAGTATTTGGAAGCTTTAGTATTTTTCTTTTTTCTTCATTATATCTGTTCACCCTACTAACCCCTATTTGTTTTGGTAACTTTCTTGTTGGAACCTTCCTCAATATTTGGTGTTCTTTGGCTGTCCATTCATTTATTAAAGGTCCACTCTGTTGAAATATAGTTTACATACAATAAAGCATGCAGATTTAAGTATGAAGTTTAGTTTTGACAAATGTACTATTTGTGTAATCGCCACCCCACGTAAATATCTTAAGACATTTCCATCACTTCAGAAGAGCTCCCGCCTACATCTTTGCAGTCCGTTCCCTACATTTCTACCCATACACCCTTTGTCAACCACTGTCTTTGTCACCATAGTTAATTTTGCCTCTTCAAGACTTTGATACAGTGTGGTCATACAGTATATGTTCTTTTAGTGTCTGGTTTTTTTTGCTCAGTATCTTTTTTTTTTTAATTTAAATTTTTAATTTTTAAATGCCAGAACGTTTATTGTGACTAATCATTGAAATCATTAAGATAAACTGGATGCTGCAACAGGTGCCCTTTTGGGCTTAGGTGTTGATCCTTCACAGAGTCCGCACCTGTATCTGCAGTATACAATTTTTAGGTGCCTAATTTGACCGGTCCCAGTGGTATTTCGTCTTTTAGCTTTGGCACTCTAGTTATACCTTCTCTTCTACTTTGCAGGGTAGCCACATTTGCCACAGATGGACTTCTGAAGGTGGTAGGCCTTAGAGCCACAGTGATGGCACAATGTGTGCGTCTTACTGCGATGCTTTCCAAACGATGACATCCCCTTTGTCATCTTATTTCCGTGGCAGACCCCTTGCTCAGTATCATTTTTGAGATTCATTTATGTTGTTATATGAATCAATTTTCTTAATTTTTATTGCAGAATACTGTTCCTTGTATGGATATAGCACATTTATTTATTCACCTGTGTATGGACAAAGGAGTTGTTTCTAGTGTTTTGGCTATTATTAATACAACTCCTATGTATATTTCTGTATAGTATTTTCATTTCTCTTGGGTAAATCACAAGGAGTGAAATTGCTGGGTTATTAGTGTAAGTATATGTTTAACTTTGTAAGAACTGCCAAACTACCCATTTATTTTTAAAAGTGTGCATTAAAAGGATAGATCGGAAGACCCCCCCTTTTTTTTTTTTTTTTTAAGATTTTATTTATTTGAGAGAGAGAGCACAAGCAAGCAGAGTGGTAGGCAGGCAGAGGGAGGGATCATGACCTAGCCAAAGGCAGACGCTTAACTGATTGAGCTACCTGGGTGCCCCAGATTGGAAGACTTATATGTTTGAATATATCACTTGTTGACTTGTGGATTTTTCTGTTTGGTGTTTAGTTGGGAACCCAGACATTTCTAAGGGAGGAATAGAGATTCTCACTCAGTGGCAGGCGTTTGTTCTGCTCTCATTTACTTTTCTTCAGGGAAGACTCCTGTTTATTTCAGCTAGGTGATACATATGTCAGAGTGGGGCAAGGGATACAGAGTAGTAGGGCAAGGGATACAAGTGCTCACTTAATCTTTACCTTTTTTCATATTCTTACAGCTCTTAGCTAAACCTGGTGTTTTCACGTATGGACCCTTTCTGTCTCAGATTCTTTTGTTTGTTTGTTTGTTTTTTGTCTCAGATTCAGAGAATGTATCTCTGGTCTTTTAATATATAATCTGCATCTAAAAAGTTGGTGTGAAAGTGATGGTTATGTGATAGACCGGTGCTTGACAGCGTCATGCTTTAAGTTTAGACATAAGAGTCTAACTACTTTTCATACAGGCCTTCAACCAGTCAGTCTCTCTTGATCTCTCTACCTTTTACCACCTCCTCTAGCACCTACTACCCTGGCCCTTTGGTGGTAACTGGTACCATGAGTTCCTGAGCCTTTTTTGGAGTGGTTTAGGTAAAATAGGTAAAAAGTGTAAAATAGGTAAATTAGTTTGCTGCTTGTTCATATTTCTCAACTGCTAGTGTTTAGGTTTCCATCTTTCGTCTGTTTAGGTCAGTCACCACTCCTCTAGATACTTAGTGGTTGCCAGAAAAATTTGACTCTTAGGTGTTCAGTTTTCTCTTCTCTTTGTCCTTTTGAGTTTATATCCTTTTTTTTTATTCTTGCTGTAGTTTTAGTGAAGTCTAGAGAGAGAAGAGGGTTTTTTTAAAAAAAGATTTTATTTATTTATTTATTTATTTATTTATTTATTTGAGAGAGAGCACTAGTGTGAACAGGGGGAGGGGCAGGGGAAGGGAGAGAATCCCTAGCGGACTCCGCATTGAGCACAAGCCCGACCCAGGGCTCAATCTTACAACCCTGAGATCATGACCCGAGCTGGAATCAAGAGTCAGACACTTAATTGACTGAGCCACCCAAGTGCTCTAAGATAATAGATTTTTTTAAACTTTATCATCTTTTTTTTTTTTTAATTTTTATTTATTTATGATAGTCACAGAGAGAGAGAGAGAGAGAGGCAGAGACACAGGCAGAGGGAGAAGCAGGCTCCATGCACCGGGAGCCTGATGTGGGATTCAATCCCAGGTCTCCAGGATCGCGCCCTGGGCCAAAGGCAGGCGCCAAACCACTGCGCCACCCAGGGATCCCCAAACTTTATCATCTTTTTAAAAAAAAATTTTTTTATTGGAGTTCAATTTGCCAACATATAACATAACACCCAGTGCTCATCCCAAGTGCCCCCTCAGTGCCTATCACCCAGTCACCCTAGATAATAAATTTTTAAAAATGTGTTCAGTTTTCCATTTTTTATCTGAAACTGGTTTTTTTCTTTCTAAAATTAAAATAACTACATTAATATTATGTTTTCCTACTTTAAAATTTTACTAGGCTTGATTCTATTCTTTTTTCCATCTGCCTACATTTTAATTTAATTTTTTAAATAGCTACCATTTATTGAATACCTGGATGTGTTAGACCTGAGCTCTACTATATGCTGAATATTCATTAGTCACCTTTTTTTTTTTTTTAGTCACCTTTGTTTAAACAAAGGTATGTGAAGATATTAGAAAGAAATATATATGGGTAGTATTATGGTGTAATTTCATTTTATTTCATGTTAGTCTCACAAGTTATGGGAGGCTATTCTTCTCTCACTGATAATGATGACAGCCACAGTAAATAACATTTAGATGGCTTTCTATAACTCAGGCACTGTTCTGAGCACTTTGCATTAGTGTACAGAGTTCTCCCAACCATTCTTAAGGTATATACTTTTCAAACTGCCATCTTACAGAAAGCTCCAGGGATAAGGTATGGCCCAGCTGGATTGCAGTCCTCCTGAATTTTTATTTTTTATTTTTCAAAGTTTCAGTTGTACAGAAGACAACACTTTTATGTACTCCATGTCTACAGATCAGCCAATTGTTAGTCTATTTTGAAAAATAAAAGTGCTGTTTATTTTCAATAACTATGGATCCATGGCAAGATTTTAGTGTCTGATATTCTATTTCAAGCATATACAATAACTTATCCAATCTGTCCTGTGTTGATGGACATCATTTTCTTCTTATAAATGCTTTAAAAATCTTATGCATATGTTTATACATATTCTCACGTTATAAATGAATAAGTTCATTAGTCATCAGACTGCTATTTTTTAAACTTACTACCAGTCCTTCAAATGATCTGTAACCAACAGTGTATGAGATTATCATTTTATATCCCAGTGATTGATTTTCTTGTCTCTTCCACTAGATGATGAGCATTCTAATTTGTTAGTAAAGCTGTTAATGAAAATTAGGCATCTTGAGGAAATATATATTCCAGTAGCTGAAGTAATTTCTTTTCCATTACTTTAATTTATGAGAGGAGTTTTGTTTTGTTTTTCACTTCTGCATTCCTTTTTTTTTTTTTTCTTAAAGAGAGAGAAAGAACACACACATGTAGGGGGAGGGGCAGAGGGAGAGGGTGAGAATCTCAAGCAGCTTCCAACTGACACAGCGCCTGGTCTCATGACCCCGAGATTATGACCCAGGCTGAGCCACCCAGGCACCCCTCACTTTTGCATTCTTATAAGGAAAAAAAATTAATATATTGAGGATATTAATAGTATGACTCCAATTTTTAATGAATTAAGCATGTAGTATTCATACTTTTCTCTAGCAACTTATTCGAATATTAGTTCTTAATGTTTTATCATTGCCTCACAAGTTGTCAAACCCATGAGGTTTCTCTCCCTACTACAAACATTTATTGAAAGATAATATATATGCCGGGACTCTTCAGTATTTATCTTGTTGGTTCTTTCTGCCTTATGCGAGACTGTAGACCAGTTCCTTTTTCTTGTCCTTTGGAGACTATACTTTTCTTGTTTTTCCTGTTCTAATTATTCCTTATCAATATTATTAGAGTACTTTTTCTTTGTCTGCAGATCCTATAAGCATTGGTTTCTTAGACTGTGCTTCTTGTCGTTTAATTGCCACCTATACGCTGATGACTCTCCTCAAAACTCTCCTAAGCTTTACACTCATAATTGTAAAAACCCACTGAATTTCCCCAAGGTTTTTATCCCCCCCCAAGGTTTTTCATATGCAATATATCCTTCCCAGAATTTATTATCTTTTCTTCCTCACTTACTCTTTTTCTTATTCCCTTTCTACATGGCATACCATCCTTCAAGTTTCCCTGACTAGACTCCTAAACATTATCCTAAATTGCTTCTCAGTCAGGCTCCAAGTTGTACTGACTCTTCTTTGTAGACATTTTCCAGATTTATCTTCTTTTCTTCTTGTATTAGTCTACCTTTTGCTTTTCTGCACTACTGGTAGAATGAACTGCATTGTATCTATGTTCTGTTTCCTATCTGCCTGGAATTTGTATCTGAATTGTGTCTGACTATATCCCTTCCTTATTACGACAGACCAAAATTTCTATGACTTGGTCAAAAGACTGCCTCCCTAGGTTTATTATATACTACTCCCCACCTTGTTTATTTTGTTCTAGTAACGTACAATTCCATACATTCCATCTGTCATTGTACTTTGTAACAAACCTATCATCTCTGCCTTGCATACCTTTGTCCTTTTTGCTTTGGTTAGTCTTTAAATTTTTATGTAATCATCCTCTCTGTTCAGAGTCTTCTCTTTCCTCCAGCATGGGCTAAAAGTACCTTTTCTGTGCCATCATTTTGATCCTTGAACTGACTGCATAATTGTATTTTTCTCGTCCTTATAGACAAAGTTCTGTTTGGTGAAAAAAAATGCCTAAAAGTAGTGACTTAGTAATTTTTGTTTTTAGTGAATGTCTAAAAATATTAGGTTGTTAGAATAATCAGTTTGTAGATTGCTTTCTTTGTAAATGACAAAATCTAATCTTTAGCTTAGATTTTGTGGGGACTGTCCTCCACATGAATAAATAAGTGCTTAAGAAGTATAAATATTTTTATCTCAAAGAAATTTGAAGTATATTTGGTATATAATATTATATTAGTCTTAGATATACAACATAGTGATTCAACATTTATAAGTATGAAATGTTTGTCGTCTGCCACTATACAAGGGTAATACAATATTATTATTATTTTAAATTTTATTTATTTGAGAGAGAGAGCGAGTGTGTGTGTCTGTGTGTGTGTGTGAGAGAGAGAGAGAGAGAGAGAGAGAGAGCACAAGCAGGGGTCAGGGAAGAGGACAATAGCTACCTGCTGAGCAGGAACCCCAATGCAGGGCTTGATTCCAGGACCCCAGAATCATGACCTGAGCTGAAGGCAGACACTTAACTGACTGAGCCACCAGGTGCCCTAATAAAATATTATTGACTATATTCCCACTGCTGCTCTTTACATACCTTTTACATCCTCTTTACATGACTTATTTATTTTACAACTGGAAGTTTGTACTGCTTTATCCCCTTCATTTATTTTATCCATCCCCTCATCTGTCTTTCCTCTGGCAACCACCAGTTGGTTCTCTGTATTTATGAGTCTGTTTCTGTTTTGTTAGAGTCCACATATAAGTGAAATCATACGGTATTTGTCTTTCCCTGTCAGTTATTTCACTTAAAATAATACCCTCTAGGTCCATCCAAGTTGTTGCAAATGGCAAGATTTTACTCAGTTTTATGGCTGAGTAATAGTCTGTATTACATATATATGTGTGTGTTTATTTATTTTTTATTTTTAAAAATTTTTTATTTATTTATGATAGTCACAGAGAGAGAGAGAGAGAGAGAGGCAGAGACGTAGGCAGAGGGAGAAGCAGGCTCCATGCACCGGGAGCCCGACGTGGGATTTGATCCCGGGTCTCCAGGATCGCACCCTGGGCCAAAGGCAGGCGCTAAACCGCTGCGCCACCCAGGGATCCCGTGTGTATTTATATATACACATCATCTTATCCATTTATTTTTTAAAAGATTTTATTTATTTTGAGAGAGAGAGAGCAAGCATGAATGGGGGGAGAGGCAGAGGGAGAGAGAGAGAATGTCAAGCAGACTCCATACTGCGCGTGGAGCCTGATGCAGGGCTTGATCTCAGATTCCCAAGATCATTACCTGAGCCGAAATCAAGAGCCAACTGCTTAACCGACTGAGCCACTCAGACACCCCATACCCATTTATCTATTAATGGACACTTAGGTTGCTTCCATAATTTGGCTATTTTACAAAATGCTGCAGTGAACATAGAGGTGCATCTGTCTCTTGAAATTAGTGTTTTTGTTTTCTGTGGATAAATACTCAAGTCGGGGGAATACTCAGAAGTAGACTGCTGAATCATATAGTATTTCTGTTTTTAATTTTTTGAGGAACCTCCAAAATGTTCCATTGTAGCTGCATCAATTTACAGTCCCACCAACAATGCAAAGGTGTTCCCTTTTCTCCATATCCTTGCCAACACTTATTTTTTAAAAAAGAAGATTTTAAGAGCCTTCTTTTCTCTTACAGTTTCTTACCCTCTTCAACTTCTGATTTGCAGTTACAGATGTAGAGCTGAAACGACTGAAAGATGCCTTCAAGAGGACATGTGGACTCTCTTATTATATGGGCCAGCACTGCTTCATCAGGGAAGTGCTTGGTGATGGAGTGCCTCCAAAAGTGGCTGAGGTAATCTTTATATTCTAGATTTTCCTTTGACATACTTTTCCACCAGCCTGAATTCTTGAGGAGCTTTCTGGTCTTAACATAGGTAATCTTCCCCACAGTTATTTTTCTTGCTGAGTAAGTCAGTAGAGCTTAGATGTCAATATGGCTATATTTTTAGAGGCCAAAGAGAAGTAACACAGATCTGCATTTGTGCTGCTTTTATACTGAGCTTTCATAGCCACTGACTATAACCATGGGCCCAGTAGTTTGACCAACTTCTTATTCTTACACACTTCACTACTCTGACATACAAGTTTTATGTTGGGAGTATGTTTTACAGATTTTGTGTTAAAGAAAAACTTTCTCGATAACAAAGCCTAATTAAATTAATTCTATAAAATTAAATGTTGTGAATGAAACACTAGCTTATTGGAACCTGTAAAGTCTTATTTAATTTCTACTAAAAAATTTAGGTAGAGATAAAATGTCCTAAGTTGATATAAATATACCCTTCCTAAAAACAGTAAGTTAACTGTTTTTATGGCTGTCTATACAGATATGCATTATATCATTCAAAATGTGAAATAAGAATAAAACACTGAAAACATTAACAAAACACTGAAAATTATGGGAATTTTAAGATTAGTATATTACATAGAACTGTAATTTGCCATTCTTAATTAGTGATAGCTTCTGTTTCTAACCTGTTGCGTGCTTTTGAACCTGTAGTTTCTATAATAATAGAGTTTACATTTTTAATTTTTTTAACCTCATTTGTACGAAATGGCTTAGAATAGCCAACTCTATGGAAACAGAAAATACATTTGTTAAAATTTTAGTTGGTTTTTTTCTTACTCACTTGCATAGCAGCTGCATCTTCTTCCCATGTTCTGCTATTGGAGAGGCAGTTCATTAATCCTGTGTTTTGGAGGAATCTGTCCTTTCTGAGGTGTCAGGCTACTTGGTTGCCTCTGACAGGCTCAAGAAATGTAATATAGTTTATTTGACTGTCTGGTTTTTAGGATAGAAGTAATACACTTTCAGACTTTTTACATCTAAGGTGGAAGTGGAACTCCTTGCAACATCATTTTTATGTGAATATCTAATAAATTTCATTTCCCCCAAAACTGCTTTAAGATTCTTGCTCTGCCCTTTGGACTCTGTTAAAGGTCATCACCGGCTAGAATAATTAAAATAATTATTTTACAAGAATGATCTTAATGTTAAATGGTAAAGTCCACAGTAATAGTTTCAAGTTTTAGTTTCATTGTAGTTAATGCTTTTTTTGTGTCAAATCTAGCACTGTATTAAAACACATAAACTCTATAAATGCTCTTAGTGATGATATTAGCTTTTTTTGCCCTATTATTTCCTGACATAGGCTTAATTTAAATGAGGGCGGGTACTATTAGCATGTGGATATTGATTAGTATGCATAATATATTGTGTAAATTGTGAGGTATGATAAGGAGCTAAGTACTTTTATCTTTAATTAATCACTGGAATTTTCTCAGGAAAGGAAGTCTTTATAGTTTTTCATACCATAATCTAAAAAGGGTGAGTGAACCTCATTTGAGCTCAGTTCTGGAGCAGTTTCAACATTCATATAAAATGAACTTGTGGTTTATTTTAGCCATCTCTCTGAGATAGGCAGGTCAGTAGATAGACTTCATTAGCTTTTGTGTGTATTTGGGAAAGGGAGAGAATTTATTAGTATAATTCATATTTGCAGAGTTCAAAGTTACTTGCTGAAGAGGAAGTTGTACATTTTATTTTATTTTATTTATAAGATTTTATTTATTTATTTATTTATTTATTTATTTATTTAGGAGAGAGACAGAAGCAAAGATATAGGCAGAGGGAGAAGCAGGCTTCCTATGGGGAGTCTGATGCGGGACTTGATCCCAGGACACTGGGGTCATGACCTGAGCCAAAGACAGGTGCTCAACCACTGAGTCACCCAGGTACCCATAATTGTACATTTTAAATAAAATGGAAGTGTAAAAAAAAAAAAAAATAAAAAAATAAAATAAAATAAAATAAAATGGAAGTGTAGATCTGTACAGGTAGTTTTGAAGCTTTAATTTAGTTTTAGTGAGTAGGTAGATTCAGATGGAGGTCTGTGTTCTTACAGCTGCAGGGAAATAAGTTAAATGATGGGATTTATAAATAAAGTAATGGCCCTTGTAAGACCTTTCTTAAAATCCCGTGGAGAACTTCAGCCTTAAATTTGGGTGGAGAGGGTCACTTACTCTTGGTGAGATTCTGAAATTAATGTTTTGAACCACAACAGCATTATTTTAATGCCAGTATCTCTCTAAGAAAAGCCACAGAAGAAAAAAGAAAGAAAGAAAGAAAAGCCACAGGAACCATTTAAGCTGCCAATTGTGGATGGTGAGAGAACTTCATTCCCTAGTGAAATCAATGTTTTCCTTTAAAGTAAAAGTAATAACATATCTTTCAAGAGTAAGGGGAAGTATTTTTGGAATTTTAGTGGAAAAGGATGATGAACTTAAGTAAATTTAGTCCTTAATATGTTAATTAAGGAAGCAATGTGAGTTTCTAAATTATTTTCTTGAAGAGTAGCTGTATAATTTTAGAGCAAAAGAGAGATTTATTTAGGATTGAACTAAACTTTTTTTTACCTTCTCTGAAGGTTTGCTATGATAAATTCCAAGACATTTTGGATGAGGAATAAGAACTCATGACAGTTTATGATTTTTGGAATTTAAGCATTGATTTAATTAGTCTCATTTTAGGATAGATTAGTGTAATTAATATTTTGATGCAATTCTGATCTTGCTTATAATAGTAACCATGTGTTATTTGAGTAGAATATTAAATGAATAGAATTTGAGGAGATTGAGAAAACAAAATCAAAAGAAGTACGTGGTAAGTAAATGAAAAATGGGTAATACTTGAAATTGCCCTCTTCTAAACCAAGGCTACTAACTCTTAATAATCCAGTACTTATATTTTCTTTAGCATGTCACCCATTCTCCAACTCCTGTCCTCCCAAAGAAATTCTAAATACAAAACATTTCCACCTAGTATAAATTTGTAATCATTTCTTCCTGTTTTCACATTCACTTAAAAGTAGTATTTACCATTTAGAAAATCTGCTAGGCAAGTGAATTTGTGTTAGCTATTCATTAACTATTTCCTTTTACTGGATACTCTTAAATCTCTATCTCAGGATTGATTTCAATTCTGGATGACTGGTTAGTATAGTAATACCATTCTACCTTTCTCCTCATAGCTGCCTCTGACAGTTTTGTTTTAGCCCACATTGTTTTTCTACCATTTCTTACAGATGTTAAAGTCTGCCTCTACTATGTAGCACATTTTATGAAGTGATGATGGCTTATTTGCTAATTGTTCATTTAAGTCTTGTCCTTCAACTAAGTTACAATTCTTGATGGGCAGACTTTATGACTTAAAAAACTGCCCCAGAGTGCTGTGCATATAGTATAAACTTAATAAGTATTTGATTTATTAATTTTTTTAAAGGTAATTTTATTATTTTGCAAAACCCTATGACAAGAATGACCAGAAACCACTATTTGTGAAATTAGTTAGCTTTGCTAATAACTTTTGCAGTCTTCGAACATTTAATCTTTTACAAATTAGAGGAAAATGCAAATTTTAAGTGAAAGCAATCTTAGAGCCTAGTGTTTTCAGATGTAGTGATCAAATATGAAAAGAGTTGATTAGTAGGATATTTTTCTGATAGTGGGGATAAATTTATGTTTAAATGCCCCTTGGGACTATGGGCATATATTTATTTACTAGATAGTCTAGGTTTAGGGGGAACTGACCACAGAATTATGATTAGTGTTTGTTTTGATGTTAGTTGATCTGTATTATTTATGACATTCCTTTATGTTGGATTTACTAGAATGATGGATGATAACTTTCTTGACAACTCTAGTCATTGACTGTTGGGCTTGATGCTATTGATTATTGACTGTTGTAATATACCAAAATAACTAATGTGTTTCTATCAACCAGAGAAGAATAGCTAATGTTTCCATTTGTTACAGAAAATCCTGATCTTGACATAGCTGACAGGAGAACACTAGGCAGGATACTGGATTAAAATCTTTCTCTGTAACTAGAGTCTGTAATATGTTCACTATACTTGATTTTAACTGCATTGCTTTTTGTTCATGGTGTAATGTGTACACTAGTTCTTAAAATTCAGTGTTTTTCAGTATTTCTCTTTGTAAGACTGGACAGAAAAGATTCCAAGGATTCTATTAGATGAAAATATTAATTTCATTCTCTCGTAAAATTACATACAGACTTTTGTAAAAAGTGCATTATCTTTATGATTCTTAACTGCTAGATTTTATCCTAGAGTGATTTTTAAACAGCTTCGTAACTGTTGAGAAACAGAGTTTATAGGGTGCCTGGGAGGCTCAGTTGAGCATCCAACCCTTGATTTTTGGCTCAGGTCATCATCTCGGGGTCTTGGGATTGAGGCTGCAGTATGGACTCAGCTGGAGGATTCTCTTCATCTCCGTCTACCTCTCTCCCAGCTTGTGTGCACATGCACATATGCTCTCTCTCTCTCCCAAATAAATAAATAAATCTCCTTTTTTTTTTTTTTTTTAAAAGAAAAGTAGTTAATGGTAGAAGAGCTAACAAGTCATTAGGCATAACAGAACTAGTGAACTTCTTCTATAAAACCTTACATCAGGGATCCCTGGGTGGTGCAGCGGTTTGGCACCTGCCTTTGGCCCAGGGCGTGATCCTGGAGACCCGGGATCAAATCCCACGTCGGGCTCCCAGTGCATGGAGCCTGCTTCTCCCTCTGCCTGTGTCTCTGCCTCTCTCTCTCTCTCTCTCTCTCTGTGTGTGACTATCATAAATAAATAAAAATTAAAAAAAAAAACCTTACATCAGGTACATTATATAACTTATGAATGTTGTAAGTGGCATTGTAAATGTCATAGAAGTTACTCATTTATACTGGAACTAAAAAATACCATTATAGAAAGTAATTTATACATAATCACTTACGTGAATCCTTGTATTAATTGAGGTACTGACATTGACTGGTGTAGTATGTGGTACAAATAATATTACACTAAGTGAAATAAGTCAGAGAAAGACAATGATCATATGGTCATATGCGGAATTTAAGAAACAAAACAAATATATTTCTTCATTGGGCAGTCTTTCTATGACATTCCTCCTTTTAGAATAGAGGCATATTGGGCAGCCCTGGTGGCTCAGTGTAATAGCGCCGCCTTCAGTCAGTCCTGGAGACCCAGGACTGAGTCCTACATCTGGCTCCCTGCATGGAGCCTGCTTCTCCCTCTGCCTGTCTCTGTCTGCCTGTCTCTCTCTGGAATAAATAAATAAAATATTAAAAAAAGAATAGAGGCATATTAAATATATCTATTCTATTCATCATAAATACAATAAGATGTATTCACAATGAAGATTTTCTTTTAACTAATTTGAAAAATTGGTTTTTGACTCAATGATAAAAGAGAAGATCTAAAAGGGAAGGTGTGTCGATATATGTGAAAACATAAACGAATCTCAAAATTGCTGTGCTAAGTGAAAGAATCCAAGTAAAAGTAGAATACATGCTTATGATTACATTCATATAAATTTTAGAAGGTGCAAAGTTATCTATCCTGAAAGGAAGCTTACTGGTTGGTGGTGGTGTAGGAGGAGAAGAGGGAGAGAGAGATTACAGAGGGACATGAGGACACTTTTGAGATGATGAAAATGTTATTAGTTTTTTTTATTGTGATGATAGTTTTAGTGGTATGACACGTATCACAAAACTGGTTATTTGTATACTTTAAATACACAATTTAAAAATGAGACTAGGGAAAAAAAAAAATGAGACTAGGGGAATCCCTGGGTGGCGCAGCGGTTTGGCGCCTGCCTTTGGCCCAGGGCGCGATCCTGGAGACCTGGGATCGAGTCCCACGTCAAGCTCCCGGTGCATGGAGCCTGCTTCTCCCTCTGCCTGCGTCTCTGCCTCTCTCTCTCTCTCTCTGACTATCATAAATAAATTTAAAAAAAAAATTAAATAAAAAAAACTTTAAAAATGAGACTAGGGCAGCCCCGGTGGCGCAGCGGTTTAGCGCTGCCTGCGGCCTGGGGTGTGATCCTGGAGACCCGGGATCGAGTCCTGCGTCGGGCTTCCTGTATGGAGCCTGCTTCTCCTTCTGCCTGTGTCTCTGCCCCCCACCCCCCTCTCTATGAATAAATAAAATCTTTAAAAAAATAAAATAAAAATGAGACTAATAAAAAATATTTGCAGTTTATTGTATTTCAGTTATCCCTCAAAAACTTTGTAAAACATTTAATTAGATGTGCTTTTTGTGTTTTTCAGGAAAGATACTTATACTATTTGGAAAAATGAGCCCAAAATATAAAAATTGACTATTGACAAAATAGATCATTTAGTATTTGTTTGGATATTTGGGTTTTAGTTCTAACTTTATTAATTTACTTCAGGGTCTTTTCCTTGTCACTTAAGTTTTGAGGCAAAAAAACCTCCAAACCTTTGATCAGAGTTGTTGTAGGAATTAGATTTATTAGCAGCTTGATTGTAATTAGAGAAGTTAGGAGTGCAGTTACATTTTTGATGTTTTAGTGGGCTTTGAAATCAGCCTGGAATGGAGCAGGAAAGGATGTGGGCTAGTTTAGGCTGGGAAAGCTGGGGCAGTGAAAGGGAGGAATTCTCAGGGATACAGTTGGAACTCTGCCTTTTTCTCTCTTGATTTGAAGTTATGGATTAAATTAAACTTGTAGAAAATTGAAATTAAAGGGAAGAGATTTCAGAATGAGATCATTAGAAATAGAAGATCCAGGATTGTCAGTTTCCAAGAAAAGTATGGATAATAAAGTAGTCCAGGGAGCCAGTTGCGAGGACAAGGATCCAATCTTACAATCATGCATTAAGCTGTGAAAACATCAAGGAAAAAAGCTAGGCAGGAAATCTCCATCGGTAGAGTTCAGAGACACTGACTCCAAAGAGAGCCAGTTTTGACTTGAATAAACTTGGTGGCTGAACCTGAAGCTGCTTCAGAGCACCCGTGGATCTCAGGAGACTTCAGCTTCTTCAATGGGATGGGAATTGATCTGCTAACTATTAGAAAGGGACAAATATTTGCTTTAAAGGAAGCTAGTAAGTGGAAGGGGAGTTACAACCCAGAACAGCAAAGAAACTATTTAATTATTTTAAACCATTGCCATGCTAATTGAGAGAGTATTCTAATAATTTACCTCACTGATGTCCAGTGACACTGTAGTCTATGATCTGAGTATGACTTGTAGTTGTGTATTTGAATAGTCTTAGATAGAGTATCTTTAAAGATGAGAAAAGAGGTAGAGACTGAATCTCAGGACTTGCTATCTAGTATGGTGGCAGCAGGAAGTTACCCAAGACAAACAGAACTAGTAATCTGGTTTGTCCAGTTAATCCTAGGGTTAGTTTATTGGACAGTCTGTCAGATATAAATAGGTAATGTACACGAGTATCTTGGGTTATTTTGTTTAGGCAAGACTCCTTTGCTTTTGGGCTTGAGGAAGGGGGAGAAGTAATATGGAGTATTCTCTAAATTTAAGAAGAGTATTAGTAAGTTACTTTCAGACTCTAGTGTTACATAAACATTTTATGATATGGGTTTATGCTTAACATCTAATAGTCAATGGTTCTATGGAGTAGAGATACCTGACACAGGCATGTGAAGCTCTAGGATAATTCTTATGTGGAAAAAAATGAGTTATGGGGCAAATATAATAAAATATACTTAACAAAATAGAGCAAATGGCATGTTTTAATTTTTTTTCTGAAAATTGTATTTAATTTTTTCCCTTTAACAAATTTGATAACTTATTCTTTTTGTTTTGTTTTTGTTTTTGTTTTTGATAACTTATTCTTTAACAATAAAGTAATTTGAGAGGATAGTAATCTACATAAATAAAATTAATTTGTCTCTTAGAATGTCATGTGAAAATAACCAGACTTATTTTCCTGATACTTGGTAAGTCTTTTTGGGGAAATAGTACTTAAACTATTTCATCCTATGTGGATGAATTTTCCTTTGGTGATTCTCTGCAGGGAACCTCAAAGAGAGAGACATCTTAGAGAGTTTCTCATACTGAGTTTTAAGAATTCCATGTCACCAAAAGTCTCAGTAGAATAAGAAAATAAACAATGATGTCCAATATGGACCCCCAAATTACAAGGGTAGATGATCTGAAATGCAAGTTTTGATTTATGATTGATCATTAATATCTTGGAAAAAAATTGAGATTCTATTTCTAAGGAAGGAAGGAAAAATGGGTATTGTATAGACTGCTAACCGTTTCTGCCACAAGCTATATTACACAAACTGTATTATGATCCAGGGTAAGTAGCAACAGGAATTTATTTAAATAGATTAGACTGTATCAAGGAGGCTAGTCATTCCTATATAGATAAAATTTTTATTTAATAAAATTGCCTTTTGAAAAATATATGCAATGAATGTTTTAGTTATATTATTTATTTAAAAAAATTTTTATTTATTTATTCATGAGAGACAGAGAGGCAGAGACACAGGCAGTGAGAGAAGCAGGCTCCATGCAGGGAGCCTGATGTGGGACTCAATCCCCGGTCCCCAGGATCACGCCCTGGGCTGAAGGCAGGCACTAAACCACTGAGCCACCCAGGGATCCCAGTTATATTATTTAAATTGAATTATAGTGCTTTTGTTTTCAGTTGCTCTATTTCATGTTTTATAGTCTTGTGAACTATTATTTAATAATTGACTTAAAAGAAATAGATAATACCACACTAAAAGTGTGCTTAGTGAAAAGCAAACCTTTTCCATCTTTTTTTTTTTTTTTAAAGATTTTATTTATTTATTTATGAGAGACACAGAAAGAGGCAGGCAGAGACATAGGCAGAGGGAGAAGCAGGCTCCATGCAGGGAGCCTGATGTGGGACTTGATCCTGGGTCTCCAGGATCACGCCCTGGGCCGAAGGCAGATGCTCAACCGCTGAGCCACCCAGGCATCCCCCTTTTCCATCTTATACCCATTACCTAGAGTCCTTCCCCAGCAGTAGCCAATTATCCTGCTTTGCAAATAAAGGTTTTAAATTATCTGTTTTTTCTCAATGATTTTATTTATTTATTCATGAGGGGGGCGGGGCAGAGACATAAGCAGGCTCTGCACAAGGAGCCTGAATGCAGGACTGGATCCTGGACCCTAGGATCACCCCCTGAGCCAAGGCAGGCGCTCAACCATTGAGCTACCCAGGCGTCCCTTTTAAATTATTTTTTTTATCATAGTGATATATGATTAGAGCAGAATCAGAAGGAGCTAGTGAAAAACCAAGAGTCCCCCACCTACTCCATCTTGAGGCAACCATTTCCTAGTGATAGTTTCTGGTATATACTTCTGTCTCCTAAATAATAATCTTCACTCTTTCTTACTTGATTTTAGATTTTATCCTTTGCTTTCCTTTTTTTTTTTTTTGTTTTTTTTTTAAAGATTTTATTTATTTATTCATGAGAGACACACACACAGAGAGGCAGAGACACAGGCAGAGGGCAGGCTCCAGACAGGGACTCAATCCTGGGACTCCAGGATCACGCCCTGGGCCAAAGGCAGACGCCCAACTGCTGAGCCACCAGGCGTCCCTTTTGCTTTTCTAATTGTAGGAAATAGCTTTCTTATACACCCCCCTCGACATCTTCTCAGTGCAATTATATCACAGTTTTTGGATAAATCAGTATTTGTTATTTACAGTATTAGGATTATGTAAAAAAATTTTTGCAATATATATGCTACAATTTAGTCTTTATTTTTTTGTCTTTTTTCCCCCTGGGGTTAATGATTGCCTTATTTTTTCATTTGCTTAGTTTTCATACCTGTGGCTAAATCATCTCACACATTCTAACAGCTTTTTAGTATGTTTTTTTTTTTTCATGAGTCAAAGGCTAATCTTTTACACTGATCTTCAAAGCTACTTATAGCTGTGATACATACATAAATATGTCATGTATTTATCTGTTTATATCAGGCTGTCTTTCTATCCTCTAATATTCCATGAACCTTTATGCTTTTTGGCCTTCCATGTCCCAAATATGAATTAAAAAACTGATGCAAGATTTAATTAGTGTTTTCTTTATTTGCCATTGATATGTGAGATATCAAGGTAAAATATAGATGGTGAATTGAGGGTGAATTTTAACCACCTCATTTTTATGTTGTTAAAGTACCATTAATAACAACAATGGGAAAATCCTAGATAATAAAATTCCATTTGTATGAAGCACTTGACCTCAGAGGAAAGAGAAATCAGGCTTAAGAATTAGTTTTTTTTTTTCCCTAGTCTAATGTGAAAGAAGCTTTAAAATCAAGTTAGTAGCATTTTTTAAAATATGTTTTATTTTTTTTTACAGATTCTGGCTAGAGTCTAGCTTTTTAAATTATTTGTAAGTTTTAAGATCAGTTTATAGTTGGCACTGCTCATAGAAATTAGTAGTAGGCAAATAGTTTGATCAAATTATTTTATTTATTTATTTATTTATTTATTTATTTATTTATTTATTTACTCACTCAAGTTATTTTATATCTGGATGGCAACTTTAATAGGATTCCAGCTCTGAAGAATAATTTTCTCATTAATTTCCAAATGACAGAGCAGCTGAAGTGTTTTGACATTTATATAAAAAATAATATTGATATATGATATTAACATATGAGGATTCATTCTGAATTATTTTTCCCATCCTCATTCTTTTTTATTTTTACAGTTGACTTTCAAAAATTTTAGATGAGTAAAAAGGCTTATAGGAGCAGCGTTTAGGAAAATGTGTTAAGCCAACTCTGCTATGTATATATACCAGATCTTTGCTTTAAAAGAAATACTGGTATGTTTCCTAACAACGTTTTCCTTAACAGTTTCCTAATTTTTGAGATATTCTATTCAACTCACCCCTTTTTAAATTTTATTTTTAAGTGATCTCTGCACTTAGCTTGGGGCTCAAACTTAAAACCCCAAGATCAAGAGTCTCATGTTCCACCAACTGAACCAGCTAGGCACCCCTCAATTACACATTTAAAGCATATGGTTAATGACTTCATTTGTTCAGTTTTGCAACTATCACCACAATTAATTTCATTACCCCCAAAAGCAAACCCTATACCCTTGTCACTCCTATTTTCTCCATCCTCTCCTCCATCAGCCCTAGGTTAATATACTGATTTACTTTCTGTCTTATAGATTTACCTATTCTAAGCATTTTGTAGAAGTGGAATCATATATGGTCTTATGTGACTGGCTTCTTTGACTTAGATGAACCTTGAAAACATTATGCTGTGTGGTGGCACGTATCAGTCCTTCATTCCTTCTTGTTGGTGAATGATATTCCCTTGTATGGATATACAGTATTTTGTTATTTGTTAATCAATTGATGGATATTTGGGTTATTTCTACCTTTTGGATATTATAAATAGTGATGCTATGAACATTCATGTGCATTTGTGTGGACATATATTTTCCTTTCTCTTGGACATATATCTTGGCTAGAATTTCTGGGTCATATGGTAACTCTGTTTAACCTTTTGAGGAACTGCCAGACTGTTCCAAAATGGCTGTACCATTTTACATTACCATCAGTGGTATATGAGAGTTGCAACTTTTCTATATTCTTGCCAACCTTGATATCCTTAAATAAAGTTTTTAATTTTTAAAAAAGTAGGGGTGCCAGGGTGGATCAGTGGTTGAGCATCTGCCTTCAGCCCTGGGCTTGGTCTTGTGGTCCCAGGATTGAGTCCCACATCGGGCTCCCTGCATGGAGCCTGCTTTTTCCCTCGCCTCTGTCTCTGCCTCTTTCTCTGTGTCTCTCATGAATAATTAAATAAAATCTTTAAAAAAAAAAAGTATTTGAAAATAATCCCCCCCAACTGTTCAGGGATCCCAATTAAATATATTAGTGGATCTGAAATGTGTACTAAAGGTCTATACATTTGTGTTTGGCTTAATTGTCCCAAGCCTTTTGAGGGTACTAAAGAATTTGAGGCTTTCTGTATATTAGCAATAATATTTTAAAAAATTTAAAGTAATAATCATTAATCAGACTTAATGTTGATGTAAAGGATCTAATCTATATTTATTTTTTTATTTTTTTATTTTTTAAATTTTTTATTTATTTACGATAGTCAGAGAGAGAGAGAGAGGCAGAGACATAGGCAGACGGAGAAGCAGGCTCCATACACCGGGAGCCCGACGTGGGATTCGATCCCGGGTCTCCAGGATCGCGCCCTGGGCCAAAGGCAGGTGCTAAACTGCTGCGCCACCCAGGGATCCCTAATCTATATTTCATATTGGGGTTCTATAACTCCCAAGTCTAAAACCCAGGGACTCCTGGGTTTTTTGAACCCCAAGTCAGTTAATGTTTCCAATCTTAATCCTTTTCTGAAATTTTATCTACTTTTTAGAGTCTAATTTGTACAATATCTGTTTCATTATTAATTTTTTTGAGGGGTACAGTATACTTTATTGATGGTACATGACAAGGTAGGGCTCCCCAAGCCCCTCCCCTTCCTCGGGGTCTGGGATGTATATTGGAGGTCAGGAGATTCTCAGTGTGTTGGGGGATTAAGTTGGGGCAGGGACTCCCCAGCAGCTGAGGGCCTCTCTCTTCCTCTTGTTCTTGCTGGGGCTGGTGGTCCAGGAGGCTCTTACTCCTTGGAGGCCATGTGGACCATGAGGTCCACCGCCCAGTTGCTGTAGCTGAATTCATTGTCATACCAGGAAATGAGCTTGACAAAGTGATCATTGAGGGCAATGCCAGCCTTGACGTCAAAGGTGGAAGACTGGGTGTCACTGTTGAAGTTGCAGGAGACAACCTGGTCCTCAGCGTAGCCCAGGGTGCCCTTGAGGGGGCCCTCTGATGCCTGCTTCACCACCTTCTTGATGTCGTCATATTTGGCAGCTTTCTCCAGGCGGCAGGTCAGATCCACAACTGATATGTTGGGGGTGGGGACACAGAAGGTCATGCCAGTGAGCTTTCCGTTCATCTCAGGGATGACCTTGCCCACAGCCTTGGTGGCGCCAGTGGAAGCAGGGATGATGTTCTGGGCAGCCCCTCGGCTGTTATGCCAGAGCTTCCCAGAGGGACCGTCCACAGTCTTCTGGGTGGCAGTGATGGCATGGACGGTGGTCATGAGGCCCTCCACGATGCTGAAGTGGTCATGGATGACTTTGGCCAGAGGAGCCAAGCAGTTGGTGGTGCAGGAGGCATTGCTGACAATCTTGAAGGAGTTGTCACACTTCTCGTGGTTCACGCCCATCACAAACATGGCGACATCAGCGGAAGGAGCAAAGATGATGACCCTCTTGGCCCCGCCCTTCAAGTGAGCCCCAGCCTTCTCCATGGTAGTGAAGATCCCAGTGGACTCCACAACATACTCAGCACCAGCATCACACCATTTGATGTTGGCGGGATCTCGCCTGGAAGATGGAGATGGACTTCCCATTGATGACAAGTTTCCTATTCTAGCCTTGACCGTGCTGTGGAATTTACTGTGGGTAGAATCATACTGGAACATGTACACTATGTAGTTGAGGTTAATGAAGGGGTCATTGATGGCGACAGTATCCACTTTGCCAGAGTTAAAAGCAGCTGTGGTGACCAGGTGCCCAATACGGCCAAATCTGTTCACTCCGACCTTCACTATTGTCTCGGGGACATGGCTGGCACTGCACCAGAAGATGCCGCTGTCTGTTGAATGGGGAATAGAGAGAGCCTCATTATTAATTTTGTATAAATAAATTTTTGTGAAGATTTACTAATATAGAGAACCAAATGAAATGCCATTGGATTTGCATCACAAAATTATTTTCTTGGTTTATATATTGTAATGCTTATTAAAAATTCATCTAAGAACAGTGTTTTTATTTATTTTTTTAAAGATTTTATTTATTTGACAGAGTGCACAAGAGGGGGAGCTGCAGGCAGAGGGAGAGGGAGAAACAGGCTCCCCACTGAGGGAGCCTGACTCAGGGATTGATGCCAGGACTCTGGGATCATGACCTGAGCTGAAGGCAGAGGCTTACCCAACTGAGCTGTCCTGGCACCCCAGAACATTGTTTTTAACAGTGTTAAAACTGTGATTTAGATCTGCAGAGGGATCTACCTTTTTTACCTTAAAGAAACAGCATCTTGAGTCTCAAGATCTATTGAACACATCTTGTGAAAAAGTATACCTGTTTTGTACCTTGTAGTCATATTTTAATTTTTTTCTCCATTTAATAAAGACTTATGCTTGTTACTATTTACTTGTGTTCATTAACATCTTCTGATTCTGTACTAAGACTTTCTATCTTTCCATTCAACAGTGAATGTTTGACCTCATTTCTTTGGTCATTTTTATAATGGCTTCTCCAGTGTCTTTTATTTATTTATTTATTTATTTATTTATTTATTTTAATTTTTATTTATTTATGATAGTCACAGAGAGAGAAAGAGAGAGAGGCAGAGACATAGGCAGAGGGAGAAGCAGGCTCCATGCACCGGGAGCCTGATGTGGGATTCGATCCCGGGTCTCCAGGATCGCGCCCTGGGCCAAAGGCAGGCGCCAAACCGCTGCGCCACCCAGGGATCCCTCCAGTGTCTTTGATAAGTGTAATATTTGTCTCATGTAGTTGTTGATTATCTTTTCCTAATTAAATTGACTTTTCCTGGTTCTTTATATGCTGAGTAATTCTGGATTATATTCCAGACATTTTTAATATTGTGTTATGAGATTTTAAGTCTCTTTAGATCCTGTAGAGAGGTTGATATATTTGTTGTATTAGATCATTGTATTAGATTGTTGATCATTGATATTGATCATTTAGGCTGCAAGTTCCAATCCATCTTCTTTTAGTTGTGATTCCAATGTCAGTTGAATTTTCAAAGGCTGTGCGCAATTATTTGTATCCGTTTCACGTGTGCACCACCCAGTGGCCAGTCTGGAACCTGGACAATGATTTATCCTGAGTTTAATTCTCAGACTTTGTTGTAATATTTAAATTCCAATCCATGCATGATGTGCTGTTATGAGGTGAACCCAGGAGTCAAAAACAACTTTCCTGAGTTCTTTCCTCCCCTCAGTATCCATACATAGTACTTTCCCTTTCCCTGAAGCTGTCATTTTTAATTCTCCTTTCAGAAGGCTAGTACTTTAGTTACCCTCTTGTGGCTACGACTTTCCACTACTCTGCTTGTGTCCAGAGCTGAGCATTGGACAACAGAAAGAGGGTAAAAAAAGGAGTTTGTCCCATCCTCTTGGGATTATAGGTGTCCTGATAGGAGTGTGATAGGCTGAATAATGCCCCCCAAAATTTCCAGGTGCTAATCCCTGGAACCTGCATATGGCATGTGTCCATGAAATTGTGGTAATAAATGCCCATGTTCTAAAATGCCAGGTTTATTACTTGTTACTCTCTGAAAATATTTTTGTTTAGTTAGGGCTATTTTCCTTGACTACTGGAGATAGGTTTATATAATGATGTATTTTTGGTTATTTAAGTCTCAATTTGAGATTTTCAACAGAAATGACTATACATTTATTGTGTGGGTCATATTGTTCTAATGATGATACTGAAAATATTATAAGCTGTCCTCCTTTGTTTTGTAATGAATATTCCAATGGCCCTTGTTAATTAATAAAATAAAATCCAGCTGTAGGTACAGTATTGGGCACATTCTTATACAAATTACTGAGTTAGGTTTTGTTTTTCCCATTTCTCATAGTTATATAGTATTTATGTAAAGGTTGAGTGGTACAGTGTTTACGTCAATATAAGCTACCAAAGAGAGTAGATAAGAGCATGAATTGGCAGGAGTTTGGGAAGAGCTTGTGCTGAGCATACACTCTTAGTTTGGAAGGGCAGGTTAAGCAAGTAACTATATTCTACTCTAGTTTGCACATTCTTTGTTCTGGTGAGACAGTTTTTAACTATGAAGGTAGTTCTCAGAAGAACCTTATTGCAACTTTTATACTTAAGGAATAGGATGATACACTACTAAATCAAATCATTATACATCTCAGAATTTTTTTTTTTTAAGATTTAATTTATTTATTCATTAGAGACACAGAGAGAGGCAGAGACACAGGCAGAGGGAGAAGCAGGCTCCATGCAGGGAGCCCGACATGGGACTCAATTCCAGGTCTCCAGGATCATGCCCTGGGCTGAAGGCAGGTGCTAAATCGCTGAGCCACCCTGGCTGCCCTCTCAGAGGATTTCTAAAAATCTCAGAAAGTAAATCTTCCTTCAAAACCAGACACTTATTAATGAGATGAAGATGTAGAGGAAGGAAGCAGATTAAGCACCTGTAAAGGAAAGTTTATACATCTGTTTCCAATGTACGTCATACAAAATGTTAGTGCCAAGAAAGACCAGTTAAGTTGGTTATTTCTCTTCCACTGTGTCTCCCATACCCTGTTTGATGTCTGATGTGTAATATGCACAATGAATATTTGGTGGGGGTATAATTTTTCATTACTTACTTGGCTCTGAATAGTTTGTATTTACTCTCTTGAACTGGAAAAATGTTACTTTTTTATGTTTGAAATAAGTTCAAGCTCTTTATGTGTGGAACTCTGTGAACCTTTTTTCCTTGGTGCCCTTACCAAGACATACGAGATTTAAGGTGGTTAATTTACCTGCCTAAGTATTAAAGCTAATACATGGATCCAAGATTCAAGTCCAAATATCCAAATTCATGTTAGCTAGTCTTCTGCGTTGCCTTCCAACTAACATTTGTGGATTTATTTACCATGTAATTGACACTATGCTAAACATGTTATGTAAATTATCTCACTTAAATCTCACCACACCCTGTGAGGTATAGGTGCTATTATTATTAATCTTGTTTTCTAGACAAACAAGCAGAGGTTATATAATTTGTCCAAGGACGCACAATCCCTGAGTAGAAGAGCTAGGATTTGGCCGATTTGTCTTTTTGTTGCAGAGTTCTTGAGTACTATGTTTCACTGAAAATTTCAGGCTTATACATTGATTTGTCATGTTGGCTCTTTTACTTTTTTATAAAATGTATAACATTGTCTTACTTAGAAAACTATCTTGTCTAGTGACTATGACTTCATTTTTCACCCACAATTGGTCTGTCTGTATGATATAGTGTGGGAGGGCAATTGGAAAATGCTTGTTTTTTTTCTTTTTCTTGTTTGTATTTTTTAACAGATGATACATTCTCATGGTTCAAAATTTTAAAAAGAACAAAGGACAGTGAAAATCTCCTTTCCATCCAGTTCCCTGGCCACCTAGTTTCCCTTCCTAGAAGAAATGATCTTAACATTTTTTGATGTATTCTATCAGAATTAAGATATATCTTACAAAAATGAATTGAAATATTTACTCTTTTTTAAAATTTATTATCTCATTGAGGTTTTGATTTTCATTTTTCTGATGATTAGTGATGTTGAGCATCTTTTCATATACCTGTGGTCATTTGTGTGTCTTTGGAAAAATGTCTGTTTGATTCCTCTGCCATTTTAAGAATTAGGGTTTTTTGGTGCTATTGCACTGTATGATAGCATACAACATATGTTATTGTATATATGATTTGCAAATATTTTCTCCCATTCCATAGGTTGCCTTTTCATTCTGTTGTTGATTTCTTTTGTTGTGCAGAAGTTTTTTGGTTTGATGTAGTCCCACTTGTTTATTTTTGTTGTTGTAGCCTAGAATGAATATGTGTTTGGTTTAGTGGAGTGTTTCTCAAATTTGCTTGTTGATAAGATATCCCAGAGTGTTATTTATTTATTAAATAGGTATCTTTGGTTACTGAAGGAAAAAGTAAGAGAAGACTGTCTTGGCACAAAGTTATTATCAGCATTCTTCAAAATAGCAGTTAGAGTCCCAATCTTTTTAAAGACCCAGGGCAGCGGTGGCATGTGACAGCACCTCACTAGCTATTCCCTAGCACTGGTGACTTCCCAGCAGGTTTATTATTGCCAGTAGCCAATGTGAAAAGTGCAGAAAAGTTGTGTTCTATGATCAGTTGGCTCATTACTTCTTGACTGGAACTGGACTACTATAATTGAAAGGAAAGAATGAGCAGAAAGGGTAGTCAAACATGTTACTACCTCGCTTGATTGATCTCATCCTTAGAGGAATGGTAGTCCAGGTTCTGTGAATATGATTTTAGCTAGATGTATCATTTCTGGGATATAGAGACCTGATAATGTCTCAGTTGCTCACTCTGCTTTTTTTAGTTTGTTTTTTGTCTGCCTGATAATCTCAGCAGTGGAAACTAGGAAGAACCCAGAAAGGGAGGAGAGATGGGCAAAGGCATATTAATGTTGTCATTTTATTACCTTTGTACCTCATGGTGCAGGCATATCTCTCTGGAAATAATATTTATAAATGATGACTACATTCCTATACTAGCTCCCAAACTTATTTAGTTCATAATAACACAGAAGAAATGCATACATTCATGATAGTATGCTTTTAAATTCCTAATAATTATTGTTGTTAATTACTTAGTATTTTAGCCACATTATAATTTAGGTAGAATTCTGGGAGTTAGCTAGGGAAATCTGATCATTAATTATGAGGGAAAATGCATTCTATTCTAAACAGTCATTTTCACAAACTGTAGGTGGATAGTGTGTTTATGAGTTGGGAATGATTTCCTTGTTTCTTAATAACTAGAACTACTTGAGAGTTATTTAAGGGCTACTTTTGGGTTAGGCTTTATTTTACTTTATTAGTCAGTCTTTAAATTTTTAAGTGTAATTCCATGACACTAAAGACTTGGACTGGATGAGTGAGATAGGTCAGGACTCCAGTAAGTCACTTTGTTTGCTGGATCCTCCTGAGCTGAGAGATGGAAGAGAAGCATCTGGGGCAAAATATATAGAATAAAATTTATTATTTTCACCATTTTAAAGTACATTTCAGTGGCATTAATTGAATTCACAGTGTTATGGGCACATCACTACCATTTTTGTCTAAAATGTTTTTATCACCCTAAAGAGAAACTCTGTACCTCTTAAGCAGTAATAAGTCCTCTCCCCTCGCCAACTTCTTGCTCCACACTCCACTTTCTGCCTCTGAATTTGCTTATTCTAATATTTCATATAAGTGGAATCATACAATATTTATCTTTTTGTGTGGCTCATTTCATTTTACATAATGTTTTCAAAATCTGTCTGTGTCATAGCATGTGTTAGAACTTCATTTCTTTTTATGGCTTAATAATATCCCATTGTAACTAATGACTTTTTAAAGAGATAAGTTTTTTACTCACAACATCTTCTGTTTAACATTTCTCTTACATTGTTAAAATTTTTACACTGTTAAAATTTTTATCTTGCTAGTTGTATGTTTTAAATTGCTGTGACAAATCAACTTGAAGGTGTAGATGTCTTGAACTCAATGAAATTTTTGTTTCTGGTCTACCCCATTTAAATTTGGGGGCATTGAAATAGTTTGATATATTCTCCTGACCTAGTCCCAGCCTCATTTTCTAGCATTAGAGATGGTGGTAGAGCTGGTGTTACCTCTTAAGAGATGGAATTCAGCTGTTTGAATTGGGAAACTGGAACCTTCCCTTCTAGGCATGTGAATAAATCCTTTTCCCCTGCTGCTTCTTAACCATAGTTAATACGCATACTGGTTAATCCCATGCTGTTCTCTAGATGGAATTAGATTAGTGAACAGTAGGAGAATATTTAGTTCTTTAATCATTACCATGCAGCATAAAATTGTATTAACTTAAGCAAAAAGGTCATAGCTTTCTTAGCTAAAATTTTCAAGCTTAATCTTGTTTTTCTATCTTTAATATATTGAGTTTCTAAGAAATTTAAATACGTTTAATCTTGTTGCCCTAGCCTAAAATGAATTTGATTCTATATTCTGTCACCTATTTTATTAGCCATTCCTCCCACTTTTGTTATTTACATAATTAATACACATGCCTTCTATGTCAAATCCAAATCACTGATAAAAAGATGTTTAATAGTTAAAAAATAAAGTCCAGTTAGAACTTCTTTAGTCTTTTTTTTCCAAAGAAGATACAGAATTTTTAATCAATATTTTTTGTATTTATTATTACTCAGCCATATTTGCATGGCCCTAACTATCATTAAGTTTACAGTTTACCATAATATCTAAAATATAATATTGTGAGATCTTGTCAAATACTTGTTTAGGGACATCTGGGTGGCTCAGTGGTTGGGCACCTGCCTTTGGCCCAGGGTGTGATCCTGGAGTCCTGGGATCGAGTCCCACGTCGGGCTCCCTGCATGGAATCCGCTTCTCCCTCTACCCATATGTCTCTCTGCCTTCTCTCTGTGTCTCTCATTTATAAATAAATAAAATCTTAAAAAAAAAATACTTGTCTAAATAAAGTAAGCATACATTAACTTTAATTCTTTTTTTTTCTTTTCTTTTTTTTTTTTTTAATTTTTATTTATTTATGATAGTCACAGAGAGAGAGAGAGAGAAAGAGGCAGAGACACAGGCAGAGGGAGAAGCAGGCTCCATGCACCGGGAGCCCGACGTGGGATTCGATCCTGGGTCTCCAGGATCGCGCCCTGGGCCAAAGGCAGGCGCCAAACCGCTGCGCCACCCAGGGATCCCCATTAACTTTAATTCTTATTGGTTAATTTGATTACTATACTATTTAACCATTCTGGAACATGATCTGTGTCATAACATGGAATCTAATTAATTTTTTTTATAACTTCTAGGCTAACTTTGGGTTAGGCATATGAGGGAATTGGTCTATTTCTTACATGATCTCTTAGAAAGGTGTATTTTTAAAAACTTTACTTTTATAATGGTTTGAATTTGAGCCCCTTTTTCGAAGTAGTAGAAAAATGTAAGAATTGATATATTTAATGAATGATTAAAAGATTTCTTTTAAAAAAAAACGATTTTATTTATTTATTTGAGAGAGAGAGAAAACAGAAGGAGAGTGAGAGGGAAAAGCAGATTCCCTGCTGAGAAGAGAGCCCAAAGTGAGGTTCCATCCCAAGACCCTGAGATCATGACCTGAATTGAAGGCAGACACTTAACCAACTGAGCCACCCAGGCACCTCTCATCTCTGTCATCCTTTTCACTGATTTTATTTCTGGTGATTGGTTACATTTTCCTTCTTCTTACATCTAGTATTGTTTGTATCTGCTGGATATTATACATTTTTCTTTAAAGATTTTATTTATTCATTTGAGAGAGAGCACAAGCAGAGGGAAGAGGCAGAGGGAGAGGGAAAAAGCAGGTTCCCCACTGAGCAGGAAGCCATCTGCAGGGCTTGATCCCAGGACCTGGAGATCATGACCTGGGCTGAAGGCAGATGCTTAAGGCACCCTGGATATTATAAATTTTTTAAAAAGATTTATTTATTGGGACGCCTGGGTGGCTCAGTGTTTGAGCTTCTGCCTTTGGCTCAGGGCATGATCCTGGGGTCCCGGGATCAAGTCCCACATCAGGATCCCTGCATGGAGCCTGCTTGTCCCTCTCTCTGCCTGTGTCTCTGCCTCTCTGTCTCTCTGTCTCTCATGAATAAATAAATAAATAAATAAATAAATAAATAAAATCTTTGAAAGAAAAAAGATTATTTGAGAGAGACAGAAAAAATGCATGAGCTTGCACATAGGGTTGGGGGCATGGAGAGGGAGAGAGAAACCCAAGCCAACTCTGTGCTGAACACAGAGCCTGAGGCTGGGCTTGATTGCACCACCCTGAAATCACAACCTGAGCTAAAACCAAGAATCAGAGACTTAACTGACTGTGCCACCAAGGTACCCCTAATTTTTTAAAAGATTTATTTATTTATTTTAGAGGGAGACAGCACATGAGAGCAAGGGGGAGGGTCAGAGGGAAGAGGAAATCTTCAACCAGATTCTCTGCTGAGTGCAGAGACCTACACGGGGGCTCAGTCTCTTGATCCATGAGATCATAATCTAAGTGGAAACCATGAGTTGAATGCTTAACTGACTAAGCCACCCAGCCACCACTCTGCTGGATATTATAAACTTTGTCTTGAGTACTTGAATGTTGTTGTCTTCATTTTTTATTTTTTTATTTTTTTTTTAATTTTTATTTATTTATGATAGTCACACAGAGAGAGAGAGAGGCAGAGACACAGGCAGAGGGAGAAGAAGGCTCCATGCACCGGGAGCCCAATGTGGGACTCGATCCCGGGTCTCCAGGATCGCGCCCTGGGCCAAAGGCAGGCGCCTAACCGCTGCGCCACCCAGGGATCCCTTGTCTTCATTTTTTAAAAAATGATTTTATTTATTTATTAGAGCATGGAGGGGGTTGCAGAGGGAGAAACAGACTCCCTGCTTCTCCCTCTGCTTATGTCTCTGCCTCTCTCTCTCTCTGTGTCTGTCATGAATAATAAATAAAATCTTAAAAAAAATGAAAGGAAAAATATTTTTAACACATGTATATAAAACCAGAATTTGCATTCGAATAACAATATTTGAAATTTTACAAGTATTGTTTTATGTAAATAAGTACTTAATGTTTCCATAGGTTATGTACTGTGGGTCTTATTGTGTGCTTGAATTATTCTTTCAACATCACCAATATGCAGTGTGACTTATTTCGTGTATTCATGTTATGTATTTGTCATTAATTATGTAAAGATAATTTTTAGGGATATAGGTTGGTAGAATCAGGGTCTTTGGGAAAGTTTTTTTTTCATTTTTAGCTTTTTCCTTTCTTTTTTAATACTGTGCGAGTCAATATAGTGATGTTACACTTTTTAATAGATGTTTCCCTCAAAATAGTAGCTTGAGATAACACAAAGTTATTTTTCACTCATAAATATTCTGTTGATGGAGTTCGGTGATTCTCTGTGACAACTCCTTTGTGTGTTGATATAACTTTCCAGGCAGTGTCATTTCTTATGGCATTTTTATTGCATATCAGAAAGAGCTTTTATAAATCACCAAGGTAGAGGTGGTCATGCCAGGGAGAGGTCTCTTGCCTGCAATTAAGTATTTAGCCCAGAAGTGGCATATATCATTCTGTCCTTAATCCTTTGGCCACAAATAGTCATATCAATTCAAGGAGCATGAGGAAATATCTCCTTGCCTTATGCCCCACAAGAAAGGAGAACTATATTTGTGAGAGCATTAGAAGTCTCTTCTACAAATATTTAGGCCTAGTATTTTCCTGCTTTATGCTCTCAATTTCTGTTTTGAAGTTATCTTTGGAATTACTTTCTTGTTCTTTTTAAAAAAGGTTTTATTTATTTATTTGAGAGAGTCCAAGCAGAGGGGAGGAACAGAGGGAGAAGCAGACTCCCCACTGAGCAGGAAGCCCAATGTGGAGCTTGATCCCAGGACCCTGAGACCATGACCTGAGCCAAAGGCAGATACCCAACAGCTGAGCCATCCAGGTGCCCCTACTTTCTTTTTCTTATTATCCTACCTCCTTGTTACCTTAGTTCATCAATGCCCATTAGGAGGTAGATTGAAACATTGTTCATGTTGACACATTTAATCCATATAAAAATATAGTGATTAATTTAGTTGACATAAGAAGGAATGGGAGTAAATGGGAGTATGAATATAAATTCATGATGTATTTTCTAGTACTGTCCACTGAAAAGTCTGGGAAACAATCACTAATACTCAAGAAGTAAGCACCCCTAGCACCTATAATCAACTATTGGGCCACCCTGGGTCTTCTATACAAAATAAATCTCAGGATAGCCAAATAATTGATTAGGGGAGTTTTCTCTCTATAGAAGTATGTATTCTAGCCAATTAAAAGGATGGCAGAAGTATATAAACCTTTAATGAATTTGTGAGTCTGGGCAATGGCTGCTAATTTCACAAAAAGAGAAATAAGCAGTCATTATGTGCCTCCTGATGGAGATACAATAGCATCAGCTTGAAGATGGGTTCTGCCAAAAAAATATAATTTAAATTTGATCAGTTCACTGGAACTGACTTCCATTGCACAATAAATACAGAGGATGGAATATATAATTATCAAAATGGAAACTTTGGGAAACTACTCAAGACCAACATCTTGGTTTCTTCAGCAAGTAAATTGTGAGGAAAAAGAGGATTGGAAGGAGAGAGAAAGAAAATATACATATTAAGAGACTTAAGAGTCTAGCAATCAGTTATAATATATTTTAGATTCTGATTTGAACAAACAAGTTAAAAAAGATTATGAGACAATTGGGGAAACTTAAATACTGACTAGATATTTGGTAATACTAAGGAATTTTTGTTAGTTTTCATCTCGGTCTGTTTGGGCTGGTTTAAGAATACCATATTCTGAGTGTTTATAAACAACAGAAATTTGTTTCTCACAGTTCTGGAGCTGGGAAGTCCAAGATGAAGATGCCTACACATGATACTGTCTACTTATGGCTTGCTTCCTGCTTCATAGATAATTCTATCCTTGTATCCTCACATGGTAGAAAGGGCAGGGAAACTCTCTCAGGCCTCTTTTGTAAGGGTGACTAATCTCATTGATGAGAGGTCTATCCTCACGACCTAATCATCTTCCAAAGTGTCCCACCTCACACTGGGTTTCAACATGAGAATTTGAGGAAGACAGTGGTAATGCTAGTATGGTTATGTTTTTAAAGTATCTTGTTAGGGATCCCTGGGTGGCGCAGCGGTTTAGCGCCTGCCTTTGGCCCAGGGTGCGATCCTGGAGACCCGGGATTGAGTCCCACGTCGGGCTCCTGGTGCATGGAGCCTGCTTCTCCCTCTGCCTGTGTCTCTGCCTCTTTCTCTCTCTCTCTGTGTGACTATCATAAATTTAAAAAAAATAATAAATAAAAATAAAGTATCTTGTTAGAGATATATAATAAAATATTTGCATATCAAATTAAGAATAAACTGTATAGGAGCTTATTTTTTTTTTTTTTTAGAGCACAGAGCAAGTTTGTTGTTGTCTAGGCATTTCCAGAAAAATCAGTTTTTCATTAACAAATTTAGAGCAGCTAAATTTGATGTGAGAAAATTCATTTTGAAAAGAAATAACATCTTTAAAAGATAGCATAGAACAATTTTAATATGGAGTAAAACTAATTGATGAATGAAATGTTCATTAAAAGTTTAAATGGAAAAGTATTGGTCCTCATGAAAATTATGTAAAATGAAATGAAAATTGAAAACATAAATTTGGGGATGCCTGGGTGGCTCAGCGGTTAAGCGCCTGTCTTCGGCCCAGGGTGTGATCCTGGAGTCCAGGGATTGAGTCCCACATCAGGTTCCCTGCATGGAGCCTGCCTTTCTCTCTGCCTATGTCTCTGTCTCTCTCTCTCTCTGTGTCTCTCATGAATAAATAAATAAAAATCTTAAAAAAAGAACAAACCATAAATTTGGTTCTATTGAGTATTAATCAATTAGTTTAAAAAGTGTAGTAGAGTTTTCTCCGGAAACTTTCCAAGGCAAAAGCCATGAGCTCATTGATGCTAAATTAATTCTTACTAATTATAACAAAGTGGAGTCTGATTTCTATCTTCTGCCCTGAGAATAATACTTCCCATAGAGAAGCTGCTCTTCAGCCTTGGTCTGGAATGAGAAGACATGATACATTGCTTCCCATCTGCATGGAATGGAGTGGAACTAAGGCCTAGGAAGTTAAGTGACTTGCCCAAGACCATATAGCTAATAAATTAATAAAGCCTGGGTTCAAACCCAGGTCTCTCTCACTTCAAATGCCGTGATATGAAATAGTATGCATCACTTAACTACTTTCCCCACGGAGTCGTGGGACACCCTTACCGTATATCCAAAAGACAGGGACACTTGGGTGGCTCAGCGGTTGAGCGTCTGCCTTCAGCTCAGGGTGTGATTCTGGACTCCTGGGATCAAGTCCCACATCGGGCTCCTTGCATGGAGCCTGCTTCTCCCTATTCCTATGTCTCTGCCTCTCTCTGTGTGTCTCTCATGAATAAATAAATAATATCTTTAAAAAAAAAAAAAAAGAAGAAGAAGACAGTGGAGGGAGAAGGACCAGGGCATAGAGCAGCAGTTGAAACATGGTACAACTTTTCCTTCAGTCTGGAGACCTGGGTACATCTGCCTGTTTTTAACCTTTTAACTATATGCCAAGAGTTCTGGGTATATTATAGAATATAGAATATAGAATAAGTCTTTCTCTTAAAATGCATATTTATTTCTCTCTCTTCTGAATTAATCGTATTATTATTATTATTATTTTAATTTTTATTTATTTATGATAGTCACAGAGAGAGAGAGAGAGAGAGAGAGGCAGAGACACAGGCAGAGGGAGAAGCAGGCTCCATGCACAGGGAGCCCGACGTGGGATTCGATCCCGGGTCTCCAGGATCGCGCCCTGGGCCAACGGCAGGCGCTAAACCGCTGCGCCACCCAGGGATCCCTAATCGTATTATTTACTGGGATGATATCATTGCCTGAGAGAAGGCTAGTGAGATCAGTATCACAAGCATCAATTTTATACTACATTAGTATAACAGTATGCCAGGTCTCAGGCTGAATATTCATGCCTACCAAATATTTAAGAAAATATGTTTCTTATTCTTTATTTTTTAATAGCTACAGAAAATTACTAAAGAGATTTTTTTTTTGAGATTTTATTTATTTATTCATGAGAGACAGACATAGACATAGGTAGAGAGGGAAAAGCAGGCTTCCTGTGGGCAGCCTGATGCAGAACTCAATCCCAAGACCCTGGGATCAGAACCTGAACTGAAGACAGACACTCAACCACTGACCCACCCAGGTGCCCCAAGAGATTTTTTTTTTTAAGTAGGCTCCAAGCCCAGTGTGAAGCCCAGTGCAGGGCTCAAACTCACAACTTTGAGATCAAGGCTTGAGCTGAAATTGGGCAGCCCGGGTGGCTCAGCAATTTAGCGCCGCCTTCAGCCCAGGGTGTGATCCTGGAGACCTGGGATCAAGTCCCAGATTGGGCTCTCTGCATGGAGCCTGCTTGCTTCTCCCTTTGCCTGTGTCTCTGCCTCTCTCTCTCTCTCTCTCTCTCTGTGTGTGTCTCTCATGAATAAATAAATAAAATGTTACAAAAAAAAAGACTTGAGCTGAAATCAAGAGTCAGACCCTGAACTGACTAAGCCACCCAGATACTCCCAAGAGATTTTTTTTTTTTTTTAAGTTTTATTTATTTATTTGACAGAGAGAGAAACACAAGCAAGGAGAGGGAGAAATAGGGTCGGTCCCCAAACGTGAGGCTTGATCCCAGGACTGCAAGATCACAACCAAGCCAAAGGGAGATGCTTGACTGATTGAGGCACCCAGGTGCCCCATCCCGGAGATTTTTATTTTTTATTTTACTTTTAAATTTTTATTTATTTTAAAGATTTTATTTATTTATTTATTCATGAGAGACACACACACACACACAGAGGCAGAGACATAGGCAGAGGGGGAGGCAGGCTCCATGCAGGAAGCCTGATGTGGGGCTCCATCCCGGGATTCCAAGATCACGCCCTGAGCCAAAGGCAGATGCTCAACTGCTGAGCCACCCAGGCATCCCCCAAGAGATTTTTAAATAAAGACCTTATGAGTTACAATAACAATAAATGCTTAGTGCTTTTTAATAGTAGCATCAAAATACCCTTTCTGTCCTGTGCACCCTCACTATCCCCAAATCCTAAAAACAAATCTGAGTAGTAATGAGCATGGCACTTAGTATTTCATAAATATTAAAGCATTGTCAGTTGTAACATAACCATTGCTTTAAAAATAACTTTTTGAGGATAAAAAAGATATTACTCATTAGATGTGTTAGATGCATGATGATTTCTGGAACATGTAAATGGTGGAAAATACATATGCCTTAGAATTCAGGAAATGTGATTTTCCTGGGCTCTTTACTTCATCGGTCAGATAAACTTTCGAACTTGGTAGTTTTGGAAGGTTCTTATATTTTGGGAGTGAGATACCAGTAAGTTCCAGCATTCCAACCAAATCTATTCAAAACAAAATCTTCTACATTTTAGAAATATTTGCAAAACTGAAAATCCTATCTTACTCAAAATTCCTTGATTAACTTTACCCTCACTACTTTCCTCTCTTTGTATTAAAGTCAGGTAAGTGGTCAGAAATGAAGAGCTTCCATCATAAGTTAAAGCAGGGGGAAAGGGCATGCCAAAGACATAGTGCTTATATATTGAGTTTGTGATCATTTGGAATTTTGTAGTTTAATTTTCAGTAGATTTCACCAAAATGATGTCATCTTGCTGATGATGGTTTTCATTTCATGTAATACTAAAGAATGTATATAACTGCATTATAGAACTATGTAGTGGTTAAGAGTTCAGTTTCATGAAACTGTCTTGCCTAGAGTATGAATATTGACTCTGCCAATTCATTAATGTATGACTTCAGACAAGTTCCTTTATCTCCTTGGGCTCTAGTTTTTCTCAACCACAAATGGGGACAGCAGTAATGCCTTCCTCATGGAATCATTTTGAGGCTTAATACTGTTAAAGCATCACAACAGTTATATGGCACATAATAAGTGCTTAGATGTTGTCTATTGTTTTTATAATTATGAAAATAATCATTTATTAATGGAGTTTACGTTAGGTTAAACACTATAGTGCTGTGATTAAGTAGTTTCTTGTTGACTGACAGTATAAAGATGGAGATATATAATATATAGCATTTTATGTATAGTATGCAACAATGTGTCCAGTTCCTTTCTCTCCTCTTCTCTACTACTGTCATGTTTTAATTTTAAGCATGCTATAAACACATTACATTTTTATTCTTATTCCTTTATTCCAATTATCTTTTACAGCAATTAAAAATAAGACAACTACATTTTATATGTACCTTCATTGATGCCATTTCCTATTCTTTTGTCTTTTATAGGTACATGTATCTGGTTTGGTATTTCTATTTCCTTCAGCCTAAAGTATTTTTTCCCCTTTTTATGTGGTGCAGTTTTGCTGGTAATGACTTGTTTTCATTTTCCTGAAAAAGTCAGTTTGACCTTTCTTTTTGAAAGATACTTTCTCTGAGGATAGGATTCTCAGTTGTTTCTTCTTAGTGTTGTAAACATATCACTTCCTTGTCTTCTGGCTTATGTAGTTTTCAAAGAGAAATGTTTCTCTCAATGATGTAGTATGTCTTTTTTCCTCAGGGTACCTTAAAAATTTTACCTTTGGTTTTGAGTAGTTTGAGTATGGTTTCTCTAGTTGGTTTTGGGGGTTTAGAGGTATAATTTATCCTGCTTGTTCTCTGAACAGCTTATTTCTATGGTTTTGTGTCTATTTTGGAAAATTTTCTGCATTTATCTCATCAAATATTTCTTCTGCATTCTACTTCTAGGATTTCAGCTGCACGTGTGTTAAATCATTTGTCTCACTGCTCTTGGATTTTCTATATTGTTTCCTCCTATCTGCACATATTTTCCCCTCTGTTTCATTGTGGACTCTCTTACTTGACTCTCTTGAACATACTGTTGAGCCATTCCAAAGCTTTATTGAACTCTGTTCCCCTGTTTTTCCTTTGTCAGGGTGTTTTTTTTTTTTTTTTTTTTCTTTGCTTCCTTGTGTAACAACATTTTGTGGTTGAAAGATGGATGTTTTATACTGGATGGTAGAGACTGAGGGAAATAGTATTTATGCTTGGCTAGGTTTTTAGCATGAGTAGTTGAGTCAGTTTCCTTTGTAGTTGAATCTGATCTTGTATTGCTATGCTATTGTGTCATATGCTATTCCAGGCTAGGCTTACCTTTTCTAGGGTAGAGTCTCATTTGCCAGAGGATTTTTCTTTTCTTTTAAAGATTTATTAATTTATTTGTAAGAGAGCCTCTGAGTGCGAGTAGAGGGAGGGGCAGAGGGAGATAAAGAATCTCAAGCTGACTCCCTGCTGAGAGCTGCTGAGCCTGGCCCAGGGCTCAATCCCAGGACCCTGAGATCATGACCTAGGCCTAAATCAAGAGTTGGACACTTAACTGAGCCCCCCAGGCACCCTACCAGAGGATTTTTCTAATGTCTGCTCTCCTTTCAGCTTTGAATCTTCTTTTCTTAGTTGTTACCCAGCAATAGACTGATACTATTTATTCCTCAGTGTTTGCTAACACAATGGTGGAAGTAGATGAGAGTGCTAGGGTGAGAGACAATCTGTTTTCTGTTTTTCTGTTTCAGTTATAGGCAGACAGTGTATCCCCAGAGACTTTCTCAATGATTCCATCTATCCCCCAGGGGTAGGGGATCTCTAAAGGTCTAGGGCTATGATGTTTTTTTTACCCCTGCCTCAGGGATAGAGGATTTTTGCTGTTACCTTCCTTCAGTTTATGCGGGGTCAACTAAAATAGTTATTCCATAAAGTATTTTTGTTAAGATTTTATTAATTTTTTTTTATGTTCTGATCTGAAGCCATCTCCCTAGGCTAGTTTTTGCTAGACTTTTCTATCAGTGGCGTCAGAGATACACAGTTTTTGGCTTCAAGAGTGCTATTAAATATATTTGTAAATGTCACTTAATACAGAATGTATTTTCATTTATCATATTGACTAAGTTAAGTTTTATTTCTTGAATTATTTTTTATTGAAGTATAGTTGATATACAATGTTACATTAGTTTCAGGTGTACAACATAGTGATTCAACTTCTCTATATATCATGCTCTGCTCATTACAGGTGCAGCTACCATTGGTCACCATACAGTACTGTTACTACAGTACCATTGACTGCATTGCCTGTGCTGCACCTTTTATCCCTGTAACTTATTCATTCTATAACTGAAAGCTTGTACCTCCCACTCCCCTTCCTTCACCCATTTTGCCCATCCTCCTTCTCCTGCCCCTCTGGCAGCCATCAGTTTTCTGTATCTCTGGATCTGTTTCTGCTTTTTGTTTGTTTATTCATTTGTTTTTTTTAGATTCCACATATAAGTGAAATCATTGTCTTTCTCTGTCTGACTTATTTCCCTTAGCATAGTACCTTCTAGGTCCATCCATATTGTTGCAAACGGCAAAATCTCATCCCGTTTTTATGGCTAAGTAATATTCTCTGTGTGTATGTGTGAGTGTGTGTGTGTGTGTGTGTGTGTGTACACTACATCTTTATCCATTCATCTGTCATTGGACACTTGGGTTACTTGGCCATTATAAATAAGGCTGCAGTAAGCATAGGAGTGCATATATCTCTACAAATTAGTGTTTTCATTTTCTTTGGGTAAGTAGCCAGTAGTGGAATTACTGAGTCATATGGTATTTATATTTTTAATGTTTTGAGGAACCTTCATACTCTTTTCTACAGGGACTACACAATTTATAATCCCACCAACAGTGTACAAGAGCTCCCTTTTTCTCCACATCCTTGCCAATACTTGTTATTTCTTATGTTTTCAATTTTAGCCATTCTGGCAGGTGTAAGGTGATATATACCTACCTCATTGTGGCTTTGATTTGCACTTCTCTGATGATTAGTGATGCTGGACATATTTTCATGTATTTATTGGCCATCTGTATGTCTACTCTAGAAAAATGCCTTTTCAGATCGTCTGCCTTTTTTTTTTTTTTTTTAAGTAGCTCTGTGCCTAGTGGAGCCCAACATAGAGCTTGAACTCAGTGACCCTAATATCAAGACCTGAGCTGAGATCAAGAGTTGGGTGCTTAACTGACTGAGTCACCCAGGTGCCCCATGCCCATTTGTTAATCAGGTTATTTGATTTTTTGGTGTCAATTTGTATAAGTTCTTGATACATTTGGATATTAATGCCTTATCAGATATATTATTTTCAAATATCTTTTCACATTTGGTAGATTGCCTTTTCTTTTATTGATAGTTTCTGTCACTATGCAAAAGATTTTTTTATTTCAGTGTAGTTTTAATAGTTTATTTTTGCTTTTGTTTCCCTTGCCTAAGGAAACATCTAGAAAAATGTTGCAACAGCTAATGTCAAAGAAATTATTGCCTATGTTTTCTTCTAGGAATTTTATGGTTTTATGTCTCACATATAAATCTTTAATCCATTTTGATTTTATTTTTGTGTATTGTGTAAGAGGGTGGTCTAATTTCCTCAGCACCTGTCCAGTTTCCTCAGCACCATCTATTGAAGAGACTATCATTTTCTCATTGTATATTCTTGACTCTCTTGTCATAGATTAATTGACCATTTAAGTATGTGTTTTTTTCTGGGCTGTTTATTCTGTTCCATTGATCTATATTTCTGTTTTTATGCCCGTGCTATACTGTTTTGATACTATAGCTTTGTAGTATATCTTGAAATCTGGGACTTCTGGTTTTGTTCTTCTTTTTCAAGATTACTTTGGCTGGGCAGCCCCGGTGGCGCAGCGGTTTAGCGCCGCCTGCAGCCAGGGCGTGATCCTGGAGTCCCGGAATCGAGTCCCACGTCGGGCTCCCAGTGCATGGAGCCTGCTTCTCCCTCTGCCTGTGTCTCTGCCTCTCTCTCTCTCCCTCTGCATCTCAATGAATAAATAAATGAATCTTAAAAAAAAATTAAAAAAAAAAAGATTACTTTGGCTTTTGGGGGGTCTTTTGTGGTTCCATAAAAATTTTAATATTGTTTATATAATTCTGTGAAAAATGATATTGGTATTTTTAATAGGGATTGCATTGATTCTGTAGATTCCTCTGGGTTTGAACTGTTCTTTAATCACGCGTTTTATTGGGACACCTGGGTGGCTCAGCGGCTTAGAGTCTGCTTTCAGTTCAGGGCATGATGCTGGGGTCCCGGATTGAGTCCCACATCGGGCTCCTTGCAGGGAGTGTGCTTTTCCCTCTGCCTGTGTCTCTGCCCCCCCGCCACTCTCTCTCTCATGAATAAATAAATAAATAAAAATTCTGCGTGGCAAATACTAGGTTACTTTGTTGTTGTTTTTAAACAACATGGCATTTCTGACACCAAAGTGTGGGTGTTTTCCCTTATATAAATCAGTATGTCAACTGTCTTTACACTAGTTGGGTGTCCTACAATTCAATTCAATTCAGTTCTGATACTGAGTATCTGGAATTAGTGCAGACTTCACAGGTCTGATCTGCCCCCGACTTCAGATGCCATTCACAGATCCTGGACCTCTGGTACTTCTGACCAATTGGCTGTAAATCTAGGATCCCTATGTCTCCCTCTTGAGGTTCGATAATTTGTTTAGAGTGGCATACAGAACTCAGGAAAACACTTTAATTACTATTATCAGTTTATTTTAAAGACTACAACTTAGTAACAGCTAAAGGGAAAGAGATGGAAGGGTAAAGGATGTGGGTGGGCAGGGAGGGGAACTTCCATGCTATCTCTGGGTGCTCCACCCCTCTAGTACCTTGATATGTTCACCAACCTTGAAGCTCTCCAAACACTGTAAGTTCCATTACATAGGCATGATTGATTAAATAATTGGCCATTGATTTGCTATTGGCGATTAGTTCAGTTTCCAGCTCCTCTCCCTTTCCTGGAAATTGGAGAGTGATGCTGAATATTTCAGTCCTCTAATCATATCTTTTCCCCTGACTACCAGCTTACATTCTGAAACTTTGTAAAGGCCCACCAGGAGTCACCTCATTAGCATAAACTCAGAAGTGAATGAAAGGCGTTTATTGGATGCATAACAAAAGATGCTCCTTTCACCTACATCACTCAGGAAGGATTTTTAGAAGCTCTTGCATCAGGAACCTGGAAGAAGACCAAATATGTATTTCTTATTATATCACAATATCACCCCAGGCACTCTAAAGAATTGTCAAATGAATGAATTTATGTGATAGTTGTTGCTGTCCCTTTCTTATGCATAGTTTTTTTCCTTAATTTTTGATTACTATAATACTCATTTCTAAGAGTGTAAAAAAATGTCTTTTGGGGGTCTCTATTTTACTTTAAAAATTGAATATATTTGATATAACATTGTAAATTTAAGGTATACAACATGTTAATTTGATACATTTATATATTGTAATATGATTGCCATTCCATTTCTGAACATTCACTTAGAGAATGTCAATTTTTGAAATAAAAATGTATGTAAGTTTTACAGATGTTGAAGGAAATTCTGAAATTACACAACATTCTTAAGACACTGGGGCTTTTAAAGGGGAGGACCTTGGCCTTGATAAAGACTCCAAGAAGAAGAATACTCAGTGTGTAAGCCAGTGATATATGTACCTTAGAATAGATACAGTGTATTTTTTGGCTGAGTACAATAACAAGATGTATGAGAGGAAGAAAAGGGAGACACTTAACATCATTTCACAAAAGTTTACCAGAGCCTAGTTTGGAGATGGAGACAAGATTTGTTAAAGTGGTATCAGCCTCAAATTCCTCAATAACTGAAACATATAATGTTGGCTTTATTATTTTCTCTTAGGTGATTTACTGTTCTTTTGGTGGAACATCCAAAGGACTGCACTTCAATAACTTAATAGTTGGACTTGTCCTTCTTACAAGAGGTAGAGATGAAGAGAAAGCAAAATGTAAGTATCTTTTTATTATCTCAAAATGATAATAGTACATTTGTGTGCAGAATAATTTACCTGAAAATTCTGATGATAGAACATTTGAGTTGATATTTCTCCAAAGAAGATATACAAGTGGCCAATAATCACTTGAAGCTCAAACATAATCAGGTATTAGGGAAATATACATTAAAATTACAGTGAGATACCACTGCATATCTACCAGGATGGCTAAAATAAAAAAAGACATAATAATTAGTGTTGGTCAGGATGGAAAAGTTGCAACCCTCATTTATACATTGCTGCTGGGATTGTAAAATAGTACCATTACTTTGGAAAACTGTTGGGTATTTAGTTCTTCAAACTGTTAAACATTGAGTTATCATATGACCCAGCAATTCCACTCTTATGTGTATACCCAAGAAAATTGGAAACATGTATTCATTAAAAAATATATACATGAGTATTCTTAGAAGCACTGTGCATAATAGTCACAAGATGGAAACAACCCTAGTGTCCATCAGCTCATGCATTCAACATAAAATATATATCCATGCAATGAAATACTACATGACAGTAGAAAGGAATTAAAGTACAAATAAATGCTGTAACATGGATGAAAATATGTTAAAGTGATAAATGCCAAAGTAGTCCCATAGTATGTATGTAATTCCATTTATATGAAATGTTTGGATTAGGCAAATCCAGTAATTAGTGATTGCCAGAGGTTATTGGGGGAGAGGAAAGTGGAGAGCAATTGCTAATGAAGGTGGGTTTCTTTTTGGGAGGAAAGTTTTATTGAAAATTTCCCAGGGTAAGTAAAGGCGAGTATTTCTATTACATAGGATATAATATTTTGCTCTAGAAATTCTTAGGTTTTTATCCTTGGCCACTGGATGTTGAGTCTTTCTCTCTTCCATCTTCCTTTTCTAACCTGCCTTCTGACTGCTTCCCCTAAATCTCTCAGAATCTTTCTTATCCCTGAATTTAGACTATTCTTTTTTTTTTTTTTTTTTAAGATTTTATTTATTCATTCGTGAGAGACACAGAGAGAGAGAGGCAGAGACACAGGCAGAGGGAGAAGCAGGCTCCATGCAGGGAGCCCGACCTGGGACTCGATCCTGGGTCTCCAGGATCATGCCCTGGGTTGAAACCGCTGAGCCACCTGGGCTGCCCTAGACTATTCTTTTTAATCTTTTTCCTTTTTTATAGTTTTGTTGAGGTGTAATTGACTTAAATAAAATGAACATATGTAAAGTGTAGATTTTGATATGTTTTAAGACATATATGTACCCACATATTACAGTTAAGATATTGAACATATCCATAAACCCAATTGGAATTTAACTGTAATCCTGGTTTTTCAAATTAGCATCCCTCTACCAACAAATATTGTGGCTCCAGGCAACCAGTAATCAAAAATAACAATATGGGGGGTCATCAACACATATTTAAATCTTTTCTTTATTTTTTTAAAGGTTTTATTTATTTGAGAGAGGGAGAGCAAGAGTATGCATGAGCAGAGGGAAGGAGTGGAGGGAGAGGGAGAAGCAGACTCCCTGCAGAGCAGGGAGCTTGATGCAGGGCTCGATCTCAGGACCTTGAGATCATGACCTGAGCCAAAGGCAGATGCTTAACCAACTGAGCCACCCAGGTGCCCCTTTTTCTTTTTCTTTTTCTTTTTCTTTTTCTTTTTCTTTTTCTTTTTCTTTTTCTTTTTCTTTTTCTTTTTCTTTTTCTTTTTCTTTTTCTTTTTCTTTTTCTTTTTCTTTTTCTTTCTTTTTCTTTTTCTTTCTTTTTCTTTTTCTTTTCTTTTCTCTTTTCTTTGGAGAAAAGAGAGGGAGGGAGGGAAAAGTGGAGGGAGAGGGAGAGAGGCAGAAACACAGGCAGAGGGAGAAGCAGGCTCCATGCAGGGAGCCCAATGTGGGATTCAATCCCGGGGCTCCAGGATCACACCCTGGGCCGGAGGCAGGCGCTAAACCATTGAGCTCCCCGGGCTGTCCATATTTTTATTATACTATTGTATTAGTTTTCTAGGGCTGCCCTAACAAAGACTCAGAAGTGGCTTAAAACAACAAAACTTCCTGTTTCACAGTTCTGGAAGCTAGAAGTCCAAATTGAAGATGTTGGCAGGACCCTGATCCCTTTGAAACCTATAGGGAAGAATGCCTCCTTTCTAACTTCTGGTGCTGTCATGCTTGGTGTTCCTTGGCTTGTAGCTGCATTACTCCAATTTCTGCCTGTCTCTTCACATGGCTTGCTTCTGACTCTCTTGTCTTCTCTTCTTAGAATCAGTCATACTGGATTAGAGTTCACCCTAATTACCTCACCTTAACTTGATTACATCTGCAAAGACTCTGTTCCAAATGAAGGTCATATTTGTGGGTACTGGGGTTAGGACTTACTATCTCTGGTGGATAGACAGTTCAACCCATAAGAGGTGGTCAAAGCATACCAGCAAGTACTGGCTCTAAGGAAATCCACTATGGGATGTAGGAAGGCAGGCAGTGAAACCTGCTGGGCCTTCAGAAGGATGGAATGTCTCTTCTATCTTCTGTCTTTCCAAATAAGGTTCCATTACAGGTACCTGGAGTTTGGGTTTCAACATATCTTTTTGGGAGATGCAGTTCAGTCCATAACAGCAGTATTTCAAATGTGCATATAATATGTACATCCACCCAGCTCTATTATTTCTTAATATTGTGTCTTATTTGTCCCAGACCTTATTTTTAGGGAATAAAATATTACAGGCAAGGTATGGCTCTCTCTTTGTATCTCTCCATGTTCCTATCTTCATTTTTCCTTTCACAGAGGTAACCACTCTCATGAATACAGTGATCTTTTGTTCCTCATGCAGGTCTTTATACATTTATGACATTTTATATACCCTTAAACATATCTTCACCTGTTTTGCAGATTTTTAAACTTTTTAAATAAATAGTATATGATAGATTATTTTGTAATTTGCTTTTTCTCTGAATATTTTTGATACTTATTCATTTTGAAACACTTAGTTCCTTTATTCTAACTGCTATATAGTATTTCATTGTGTGTGTATATCTCAATTTATACCTATTTTCTTATTGATAGACATTTATCTTTTTTTCCCTAAGTTTTGCAATTACTGAAAATACTCCAGTGAACATTGTATCTCATGCACATGTATGAAAGTTTCCCATGAGGGGAAGTTGAGTTGCTTTAGAAGCTGAATTTCTAGCATGCATCACCTTTGCTAGATTTGGGCAAGTTACTCTCCAAAATAGTTGCATTAATTCATACTCTTACTAACAGTGTATAATAGTTCTTGTTTCTCCCAGTTTCTTGCTAACACTTAGTATTGTCACACCTAAACATTTTTGCAAATTTGGTGTGTTGAAAAGATAATCACATTGCTGTTTTAATTTGTATTGCTAGTTTTAATTTTCTTTTTTTTTTTTTAGGAATAAAATTACATACTTATAAAGTGCCTGGCACTAGTAATCACTAAGTAATATTTCCCTCTCTCTTCCCTCCCCACTTCTACCAAAGTACATTTAATCTTGTGGTAAGTTTAATTTATTCTTTCTTTCTCCTAGACATTTTTAGTCTTTTTGCAAGTGAATCTGGGAACTATGTTGTACGGGAAGAAATGGAAAGAATGCTCCATGTGGTGGATGGTAAAGTCCCAGATACACTCAGGAAGTGTTTCTCAGAGGTATATTTACATTTCATCCCTATCTGTTAGAAAGTATTAACTCTTAGATGTTTATGTGAAGCATATTTTTGACATCTTTGGTTTTAATGGTTGATGTTTCAACTATTTATGTGCTGTGCTCAAAGGTCCATGACACTTATTACTGCTATATTTGTGAATTTGAAAATTCCCAATTCTACTTTAAAGGCAGCTGTCTATACTTAAGATATATCATTATACTTATGATATAATGAAACACACTCTCTCATGTTGTTAAACCAACACACACTCACTGGTGATCCTGCAAAAACCTGAGGATTGTTCACATTGTAGTGTCATTGCTTTTCATTGTATATAGGTGTATCACTCATTGGCCTCAAGCCATTCTGTGACTTTGGCCCTGTCAAGGCCTATTTTATCATTTATTTGAGCTGATTTGCATAGTGAAATATTTGGGTCTGAAAAACCTATCATTTTTTTTGTTTCCATAAATAATATATTTTCTTTGTAGAAAACTTAATAAAAAATGCATATCTTTAACAAAAAAAATTTTTTTGCCTTTTTCAGAGGTCTGCTAATATGGGAAAAGTCCCTAGGGATGGTAGCCCCTTTTAGAATTTTCTGATCCCTTCCTGCAGCACACTTAATGCTGCATGATTTCTTAGGATGGCTGTTTGACCCACTCGAATTTCACAGATGTGACAGCCCCTCACTGCTGTTAGTTTTATTCAGTTTAGTTTAGTCACCTTCCTAACTGTATAGGCATTGATTGTTAATACTCCAGCCATATGCATCTGGTTCTAATGTCTCTTTAGACCTTCTAGCTTTAGTTTTTCACTATTCTGTCTTTGAGTTTCTTTAGTGTTGATAGCACCTGGAGAGTTTACTTTCTTGCTTTGAGCTTCCCTGTACAGTTTATGGTAGTGCTTATGATGTTACATTTTGCTCAGCATTCCCGCGTGTTTGGTGCAAAAGGACTGGCTTCCTGCATTTTTGGTTCTGACACATTGGCTGGAAGTTGCTACGATAGTATTTTAATACGTCAGGACAAACTAAGCTATGTTCCTCCAATAACAAATATTTTCTGGTCAAAAACAGTTGTCTAATCTTTGCAGGCCTGATTAACTAATGCTCTGTACATTATTGGGGAGAATGTATATTTTTTTATTTAATAAGTTTTGTGGACATGTTCCCATTTTATAGATGGGAGTTAAATGTGATTAGCCACCCAGTTCTCTATAATTTATGCACAATAGCCAGTACATGTATTAGATTATAAATGCTATAGAGAAAAATTAAGTAAAATAAGTGGGGGGGGGGGTAGGTGGAGATAGGGAGGAGGTGACCGACTGTAGATATTTTGTATAGGATAGTTGAGAAAGGCTTGTCAGATAAAGTGGACATTTGAACCAAGAATTTAAAGGATGAGAAATCTAGCCTTGCAGATATCTGGGGGAAGAGAATACAGCAGAGTCCCTGAGTTGGGAATGTGCTTGACATATCCAAGGAACAAGTAAGCTGGAATAGAGGGAATAAGAGAATAGTAGGAAATGAAGTTACAGAGGTTGGGGAAGAGGGTGGGATGAAGTGGGGACATTATATATGGCTCTGTAGGACAGTGTGAGTTCTTTGACTCTTACCCTGAGTAAGGTAGAACCCATTGGAGGGTGTTGGGCAGAGGAATGAATACATGTGGAGTTTTTTGTTTTGTTGTGTTGTGTTTTGTTTTTAAGATTGATTTGAGAGAGAGTGCAAAGTGGAAGGACAGTGGGAGAGGGAGAAAATCTCAAGCAAAAAAAAAAAAAAAAAGAATTAATGAAAATCTCAAGCAGACTTCGGAGTATGGAGCCCGTTGGGCTCAATCCCATGACTGCAGTCTCAGACCTCATGATCTGAGCTGAAACCAAGAGTCAGACAGGTAACCAACTGAGCCACCCAGGCCCAGGCACCCCAACATGAGGTGTTTTTTTTGTTTTGTTTTGTTTTTTAATGTGATCAATTTGGCTCATGTAGAGGGTAGGTTAAACAGTCCAACTGAGATGTCTGTGAATAATCCAGGTGTGAGGTGATCATCATGTAGATCATATAGCAGGTAGATCATGATATAGAGGTGATGAGAAGTTTTCAGATTCTGCATTTATTTTGAAGAGAGAATTGACAGGAATTTTTCTTGTATTGATTATGGGCTGTGGCAGAGAGAGAAGAGGATGACTAAAGTGTTTGGCTTAATTTAGAAAGTGAATGGAGTATCCATTAATTATAATGGCTAGGACTACTGGAGGCAGAAGTTTGGGGTTTTGATATCAAGGGAGATTTAGGACATAAATTTGAGAATCACTTTAGACGTTAAAGTGGAAATGTCAACTATGCTTTTTGATATATAACTTAAAGTTCATGGGATAGAATTTGTTGACTTACAGTTGAGGATGAGGTCATCTTGGAGTGAATTTAGATAGAAAACAGATTGGAAGACTGAGTCCTGTACTCCGACATTTAGAGATTAATGAGATGAAGAAGAATCAAAGCAGGAGCCTAAGGAATAGTCTGAGAGGAGAACCAAAAGAGATTGGTGTCCTGGAAGCCAAGTGATGAAAATGTTTTAAGAGAAAGGAATGCTTATATCAAATAAACTGAAAGATCAAGTGAGTTGGCCTTTGATCACTGAGAAGTGATTATTAGATTTTGTAATGTGGAGGAAGGTCATTGGTGTTAGTCCTGTGGAGTTAAAAAAAAAAAATCATGGGAGAACTGAGTGGGAAAAATTAGAGAGGGAGACAAACCGTGAGGGACTCCTAACTCTGGGAAGCAAACAAAGGGTTGCAAAAGGGGAGGTGGGCAGGGGTTTGGGGTAATTGGGTGACAGGCAATTAGGAGGGCACTTGATGGGGATGAGCAATGGGTGTTATACTATATGTTGGCAAATCGAACTTCAATAAAAACAAATTTTAAAAAAATAAAAAATTTTTAAAAATAAAATAAATTTAAAAATCACAGGAGTTAGGGTACTAAAAGAAGTTTGCTCATAAGAGGAAATTGTGAGGGGAAAAGTGGAATGTTTAAAATTGCATTTAATGGAAAGGGAACAGTTATTATAATAAAAAGATTATAAGACTATTAGTAAGGCTGCGGTTAAATGTTGTGTGAAGGACAGATCTTTGGAAGAGGAAAGATCAAAGAAATGAGAGACCCTGGTTTTGGAATACTCATGAAGAGGCTATTTTTTTTTTTTTTAATTTACATTCAGTTTGCCAACGTATAGTATAACACCCAGTGTATAGTGTAACACTTGCTCATCCCATCAAGTGCCCTCCTTAGTGCCCTTCACCCAGTCACCCAGTTACCCAATCCCTTCCACCCACCTCCCCTCTACAACCCTTTGTTTGTTTCCCAGAGTTAGGAGTCTCTCATGAAGAGGCTACTTAAATTACTAGATGCTTATGGTTGGTAAAAAATCAACACTACAAATGGGCTAATTTTTATCTGATTCAACTATTTGATAAATTTACTGGCTGTAATTTGAGTGATGTGTCTGTGTCCAAACCCTTTTAAAATTACGTTTCAGTGTGAGTCTACTTAGAATACACTTCTTTAGATCTTCCATAACAGTGCTTTATGTGTTTTGTTTGTTTTTGCAATCCAAACCCCCTGCCCCCAAAAACTATAAAGAGAAGCACATTTGCTAAAAGATGTGGACCTAACACCTAGACTTAAGTGACATGGAATGGATTTCAGTTTTTTCTATCTTGTGCTTTTATTAGCCTTGATGAAGTTATAAAGGAATTCATGTAGGAGTTGTATTATTCTTTCCTTACTGAATATTTTCTTTAGTAGTCAGTTTTTAAGGTAGAAATTCATATTTATTTATTAAAGAGAGAGAGGTAGAGCACAAATGAGGAGGGGCAGAGGGAGGAGATGACTCCTTGCTGAGCAGGGAGCCCGACATGGGGCTCAGTCCCAGAACCCTGGGACCATGACCTGAGCCGAAGGCAGACACTTAACTGACTGAACCACCCAAGGACCCATAGATTATTTAACTTTTTAAATGCCTCAGTTTTCTCTTGTGTAAAATAAGGATGATAATAGTATCTCCTATGGAACGTTACTTTGAAGATTAAATTAATATAAAAATGTTTAGGGGTGCCTAACTGGCCCAGTCAGGGGAGCTTATGACTCTTGATCTCAGAATTGTGAGTTTGAGCCCCACATTGGGTATAGAGATTACTCAAAAAACAGTCTTTTAAAAAATGTTTAGAACAGTGCTTAGGGAATTGTAAATACTCAATATTAACTACATGTGAAGGTGGTAGAAGTGCCTGTCTTAATTGGCAGCTTTTTTCTTAGTACATGAGGGTACATTTATAACATCATATTAGTTTCACTGAAACCATTGATGCTACATGTGTTTTACTGTATCTAAGATCCCATCAATTATAAGATAAACCTGTATGTATTATAAAGATAGAAAAAAAGCCTGCCAGTTATAATTGAAAGACACTATTGATTTTATAACTCATCCCCGGATGCCTGGGTGGCTCACTGGTTGAGCGTCTGCCTTTGGCTCAGGCTGTGATCCCGGGGTCCTGGGATTGAGTCCCACATCAGGCTCCCCACAGAGAGTCTGCTTCTCCCTCTGCCTGTATTTCTGCCTCTCTCTGTGTCTTTCATGAATAATAAATAAAATCTTAAAAAAAAATCCAACTCATCCCAATGTCAGAGATGTTAAGATGTATAAAAATGTATGTGAGCTTGTGGGCTATATACTGCTAATCCTCTTGCTAGACTAAATGTAGGAAACAGAGAAAGAATATGGCTATGATCCCTAATCTCTAAACAAATTGGGAATGTCCTTACATGTCCCTGCAGCAACTCTGAATGCCATATTCTTCCATTCAGAAAAACAAGACTGTCAATGTGATCTTGATGTTCTGGATTGCACTGCTCAATGTTCTGAAACTACTAGTGGCTAAGTATATTGCTGTACTTAAGTAGGACGCTGCCAAACAATGTAGAAATTATTTCTACCATATATCTCTTTTAGGTTATGAGTTATTTGTATCCTTTAATATTTCTTTTTTTTTATTTTTATTTTTTAAAGATTTTGTTTATTTATTCATGATAGACAGAGAGAGAGAGAGAGGCAGAGACACAGGCAGAGGGAGAAGCAGGCTCCATGCACCGGGAGCCCGATATGGAATTCGATCCCGGGTCTCCAGGATCGCGCCCTGGGCCAAAGGCAGGCGCCAAACCGCTGCGCCACCCAGGGATCCCTCCTTTAATATTTCTATCAGGATTACATCTAATAGGCTTCTGAATGTCATTGTTCATTGTATTTCCATGTGGGTTGCTTCTCTGGTTGCTTCTCTCTTTTTCTCATAGAAACATCTGGCTCTCATTCACCCTCAGTCCTCTTGTCTTCCAGACAAAGAAATTGACTTGCACAGCTCTGTGATGTTCTTTCTCAGAGCAGATACTTTTTTTTAATCCAGAGATTTAGAAGACAAAATACTTGACAAGAAAGCAAAAAAAAAAAAAAAGACAGAAATTGACTTGTTTTTGTGTTCTAGTTGCCTTTGAATATGTTTTCAGTGATGCTTTCTGAAAGAGGGCCCCTGGACAGTTGCTTTTAATTTGCCAGTGAAATTTAAGAGCATTTTAATACTATACATTTTTAATCAAAATGTGATAATTATGACAGATTAAGATGCTAAAGAAGAGGGAGAAGGCACATAAAGAATTGTCCTTCTTAAATATAGAAAAAAATGCAGTTCACTAATTTCAAGATATACCCAAAATAAAAAAAGATATACCTTAATAAAATGTGGCTTATTAGTAGCATTCCATTGCTCTAATGAATTGATGAAATAATTTACAATTAGCGTATAGATTTTATGCAAATAGAAGTTCTGAAATACAATTATTTTTTAACACAGTTTGATTTCCAAGTATACAGCCTCTAGTGTTACTTAGATAATCCATCCCATTTGCCTTTGGCTCAGGGTGTGATCCTGGAGTCCCAGGGTCGAGTCCCACGTCAGACTTCCTATGGGGAGCCTACTTCTCCCTCTGCCTGTCTCTGCCACTATGTGTTTCTCATGAAAATAAATAAATAAAATCTTAAAAAAGAAAAATAATCCATTCTTTGTAGATAGAAGAAAGGTAAATGAATCACAAAGTTCAGTTTGTGCTAGTTTTAAGTAAGATACCTTAAAATTTGACTAAATGTATGGTTTTTTTTTTCTTTTAATTTTAGGGTGAAAAGGTAAACTATGAAAAGTTTAGAAATTGGCTTCTTCTAAACAAAGATGCTTTTACCTTCTCTCGTTGGCTACTATCTGGAGGTGTTTATGTCACCCTCACTGATGATAGTGATACTCCCACTTTCTACCAAACTCTAGCTGGAGTCACACATTGTAAGTAATGGCATTTCATTGTTTTCTATTCACTTTTTAATATAATTGCCTGGTAATATGAGAATATGCCTATTAAGGATAAATTTATTGTCAGTGATATTTTTCTTCCAAAATGTAATAAAATAAATTTCTGGAGCTTTTGATACATAGCTAAAAAGGAAAACTTTTATTTTCTCCTCTACTCACTGAATACTTTTGTACTTCAAATGTGTGAAGTTTATCCACCCAAAGCAATTCCTCAATGTTCTGTAGACACCAACTAGTGTTCTACAATTCAGTTCAGTTCTGGCACACTATCTACCTGGGGGTTAGCATAGACCCCACAGGTTTAGGGCTCAGTCCAAAAAGACTATCCATCTGCTGTCCACATCAGAGGCCAATCACAAATCCTAGTTGTCACCAGTGCTTCTGATCAACCAGCTCTATTAGATAATCCCCCTCCTTGGGTTTGATAATTTGGTAAAGACCTCATAAAACTTAGGGAAACAGTTTATATTTACTGACTTAATATTTAATAGAGGATATGTTAAAAAAAAAAAAAAACAACACAGATGAACAGCCAGATGAAGAAATACCTAGGGCAAGTCTGGAAGGGTCCCAAGGACAGGAGCTGAGATGCACCAGCCCTTCTAGCATTGTATGTGTTCATCAATCTAGAAGCTCTCCAAAGCCCATACTTTTGGGATTTTTATGGAGGCCTCATCATGTATGTATGATCAATTATTAACTCAATTTCCAGTCTCCAGTAAACAGGGAGTAGGGCTGAAAGTTCCAAGTTTCTACTTATGGCTTAGTCTTTCTGGTGACCAGCCCCCATCCAGAAGCCCACCAAGAGTCACCTCAAGCATTAGAACAAAAGACTGCTATCACCCAGGAAATTACAAGGGATTTAGGACTTCTTTGTCAGAAACCCTTATCACTCAGGAAGTTTTAAGAAAGTTTAGTCAAAGACTTAATATTAGCAGAAACCGGGGACAGAAACCAATTTCATACTATTTCACAATAGCCCTCTGTTAATTGTCCTTAACCAAGTGGTATTAGTTTCTTAAAGTTGCTTTTAACTAATTAATTAGCACAATTCATAAACTGAAATAACAGAAATTTGTTTCAGTTATTGGAAGTAACTCAAGGTGGAAGCTGAGCTCAAGGTGTTAACACATTACTTCTGAAGGCCCGAGGGAAGAAATCCTTCCTTGCCTCTCTCAGTTTCTGGTTACTCCAGGCTTTACTTGTATCAGTATAACTCCACTCTGCCTCCATTTTTCTGTGGCCTTCTCTGAATCTGTGTCCTCTCTTTTTCTGATAAGGACACCAGTTACTGGATTTAGGGCCCAACCTAAATTTAGGATGCTGAATTCATTATATCTACAAAGAACCTGTTTCCAAGTAAGGTCATATTTTGAGGATCCAGGTGATCATGAATTTTTGAGGGATGATATTGAAGCTACCACTGTATAGATCTTAAGTGTTAATTTCTATCATACTTTCCTGTGAGTACAGAAAAGTACCTGCACTGGGCTTTTTCTAATGCTGCTTCTTAATACTGGAATGCCTCTCCCTTTCCTTCTCCCTATAAATCCTAATCATCCTTGAAGACTTAAATCACATGCCCCTTTGTTTCTATGAATCCTTTTCTTGCCTTCCTGTGAGAAATCATCTCTTGTTCCTCTGAACTCTCATAACACATTTTTTGTATTCTTCTTGGATGAACTTACCACTTTCTACCTTTTATTATAATTATTTATAGCATTCTATTTATTTGTATATGTCATTTCCCCCCCCTTTTTTTAAGAGAAAGAATGTGCCAGTGTGGTGGTGGAGAAGGGGCAGAGGGGGAAGGAGAGAGAGAATGCCAAGCAGACTCCACCCCAGTGTACATATCATCTCTCTTTAAATCATAGAATCTATATTATCTTTCCTTTTTCTCCCTCTGTCCCAAGCCTTATAAATAAATATTTGTTGACAATAGAGTACCTTGGATGTCGAGTACTATTTGTATCTGTTGCTTTATGGAACTTATGACTGGCCCCAAATTACACAGCAGCTACTTTTCTGCCCATTTTCATTCCATTGTTACCAGAAGTTCAGATAAATTCTGGCATGAGTAGGCAATGAACTTGATTCTACTACTATTCAGTGGTCTTTATTTTTTATAAGAAACCTCTTTAAAAAAACTGTTTTGCATAAAAAATTAGAGAATGTAAGCTCTAACTTAAATTAGTATTTAAATTGTCAGCTTACGGATATTTTGCTGAAATTTTGCTTTCAGTTGTGATTGTATGGTAAATTATTTTTCTGTTAATATTGGCTAAGAATGTGACTACTTTTAATGACTTATATTAAAGGAAAATTATTCTGACACTTGTTAAAATGTTAAGGAAAACTTAAATTTCAGACTTCTGCTGTAGTGTATTGCAATAGGAGAGAGAAGTTGGTCATAACTCTATAACAAGAACAAATGGGGAGTTGTAGTCAGGGAGCAAGGCAAGGTGGTCAGTGGAAGGAAAATTGCTAAAAGGAGGTGTCAAGGGTAGGGAGATTCTTGCTAAATGCAAGCCAAGAACTTATTCATCAAAGGTGGGGTATGAGGAAATGGATCAGATTTCAAGGGGAGAGGGGACAACTTGGCAGGATTCTTTTCTAAGACTGGATTTGAGCAGGCCAAAGACCAAATGGGATCCAAGTTGGAGGCTTCATCGAAAAGAGGGCTCAAAGCAGGACTGAAGTGTGGTCAAGGAGAAAGTCTTTGTCAGTTGCTTAAAGTTAAATTACATCTGACATACTTTGCAAATCCAAATGCTACTTATTGCTTATTTTGGAAAGCACTTAAATTGCAGACTTACTTAAATTCAATCAGTCAGAATAATGTGAAAATGTTAAAAATGTTATCCCATTATATGGTTCCATTTTTATTTGAAAGTGATTTTTTTGTATTTAGCTTTTTATCACTTGGGAAGATTTTTGAATTTTTAATAGTATTTGAAAGTTACAGGGCCTTTGCCTTGTTAAAAAATATCTTGAATTATTTAAAGCAAATATTAATATAGATGCATTGTTTCACCTGTAATAATGACCAGTGACTAACCACTCTAAACTGAGTGGTTTCAGGCACCTGAGTGATTAAGTTAAGCATTTGCCTTCCGCAGATGATCCTGGATCCTGGGATTAAGATGATCCTGGGTCCTGGGATTAAGGTCCTGCACTGGGTTCCCTGTTCCTTGGGGAGTCTGCGTCTTCCTCTACTTCTCCTCTGCTCGTTTGTGCACATGTGTGTGCTCTCTCTCTCTCTCTCTCTCTCTCACACACACACACACACACACACATAAATAAAATCTTAAAAAATAACAGTAAACTGAGTGGTTTCTTCTTAGGGTCATTTTATCTACTCATATCTCTCTGGGGCTTTTTAGCACTGTTGACCATTCAGTTTTTGTGAAATTCTCTTCTCTGGGTTTTGAAACATTGTATTTTCCTAGTTTTTTATTATTTCAGTTTTCTTTACTGCTCTCTTTTTTCTACCTTTTAAGTGTAAGTTATTTCTCATGGGTTCACCTTTATCTCTGTTTTACTCTTAGATGATGTGCATACTTTGTTTCATTACAGCCATTTCCATTGCTTTGCCTATCCTTCATATCTCTGCAGGTCATTTCTTGACGAAGTTTTATGGTCTTGCAGTATCTCAAATTGTATATTCATTTTAATAAACACCTCCTGGATATTAGTGAAAAGCAAAATTCAGCTGAGTAAATTTGAAGATCAAATGGCTTTGTTCAAAAAAAAAAAAACAAAACAAATGGCTTTGTTCAAATCATGAACTGGGCAGTATCCCATTTAGCAAATAGAAACGAACTCTGAGGAGTTCTACAAAATGGAAGGTTTTTATAGACAGAAGGGAGCAGGAATAGGAGTAAAGGGGAGTTTCTCTCTCTTTCTTTCTTTCTTTTCTTTTCTTTTTTTTCTTTTCTTTTTTTTTCTTTTCTTTTCTTTTCTTTTCTTTTCTTTTCTTTTCTTTCCCTTCCTTCCTTCCTTCCTTCCTTCCTTCCTTCCTTCCTTCCTTCCTTCTTTAAGATTTTATTTACTTATTCATGAGAGACACAGAGAGAGACAGAGACAGGAGAAGCAGGCTCCATGCAAGGAGCCCAATATGGGACTCTGTCCCGGGACTCTGGGATCACGCCCTGAGCCCAAGGCAGATGCTCAAACACTGAGCCACCCAGACATTCCTAAAGGGGAGTTTCTAACTAAGAGTAGATTGTTAGATTGTTTCAGGCAAGGTCACCCTCCTTTGGGGAAGGCACTAGGGGGGCGGTGATTGTCTATCAGGCAGACTACTAGTACTGATCAGATAATTCCAGATTGACTGGTTAAAGGTCACATTTCTGGGAGAGGCTGAAATTACAATTAGATTACATATTAAATCTTCGTTTGCTGACATGGGGCTCAGCACAAGTGACTCCATTTGGGGCCTATTCTTTTTTCTTTTTTCTTTCTATTTTTTTTTTTTTAAACAATGCAGAGCTCAAACTTGACCCTAATATTAAGACCGAGCAGAGATCAAGAGTCACTTAACTGACTGAACCACCCAGGTGCTTCTGTTGTTCCTTTTTAAAATTATATATTCTAACATCTTAATCTCTTATGTAAAATCAAACGCATGTTTCCTTGCTTTCAACCTATCTAACGGTTCAGAAAGCAAACAACATATTCTTCCTCCTGTCTCTTCTGTTATGGTTAATAGTATTTGAAATTCCAGTTATCCAATTTGATATTAATTTTGGCTTTTCCTTGTCAGGCTTCACATTAGATCCTATCTCTCTTAACTCAGCCATATTTTTTGCATCTTTCTTTACTACTGCCGTCATTGTAATACTTGTCCTTATTTATCTGATTATATGTTAATGCTAGGGAAGAATGAAAGACAAATTTGTTGTGTTTGTTTTTGTTTAATTAATCATATATATATATATGCATATATACTCTTCTTTTCCCTGCTCTAAAATCTTTGAGGAGTCTTCATTTTTTATAGAACAAAGTTTAAACTTAGCATGGCTCTGAAGTCTCTTAGTTTCCTAGTCTTAATTTTCTGTATTCATTTCTCATTGCATATGTTCTCTGTTTCAACTACAGAGGACCAGTCAGTATTCCATGACTATACCCCATGAACATTTATAGCTACCCTATATTTCACTTCTAATATTCCTTCATTTAAGATTGCGTTTCATCTTTCAGCCCTTGACAATTGAAATACTTCTTTGTCACCAAAGCCCAATTCATATGCTCTCTTTTTATCATGATTTCTCCATTTTTCTTTAGTTTGAATTAATTAATTTCCATTTGCATTCCTGTACATTTTACATTTCAATTAAAGCAATTAAGATGCTTTTTGCCTACCTTAGAGGCATTTGGAAATGGCTTTGAAAAAAAAAAGGGAATGACTTTGATTTCCCCCCAGAAGTTACAAGTACCTGAAGGACAAGGCTCTTTTCCAGTTTATCTTTGAGTTCTTAGTACAATGGACTAAATACATATTATTGGACTGGATAATATTGAAAAATTTTCAGCCACTAAAAGTCTACTTTCTAAGTATTAAGTTTTTTAGTAACTAGATGGAAATGAGACCGCCAAGGCAAGCGAGGGTCCAAGAACAGATTTTATTGCAGGCACCCTCGGGCGAGGTTCCACGACTCACGGGGGAAAGAGAGTGAGTCGAGGAAGTCGTGCCAAGACAAGGTGGTAGGGGGTTTACATAACGTTGTAAGGCAGAACGGTTTCCTATTGGTTGGCTCATATGCAGAGGAAGGATTGCAATCCAACCAGTCAGAGTGACCCTCACTATGCAAAGGAAGGATTGCAATCCAACCAGTCAAAGGTGACTTCCTCCTCTGGGGTTTGAAGGGCATTGGGTTCGGTTGGGGAAGTCCAAAGGAGAGGTGTAAGGGTCTGCTCAAGCTGTTGTCCCAAGTGGAGGTGGTGACAGGAACCTCAGCCATTTTGGCGTATCCGCCATCTTGAGGAGTTTCCCTTCCCGCCTGGCCCCAACACTAAGTACTAAATTAAACATTTGATTTCCCCAGGAGTAAGCAGAAGGTACACGTTGTTTTAGGATTATAGCACTAAACCTATATGAAGAAGGGCCAACATCATGTTTGAATAAGGTTCGACAGTCTCAGGGCGCCTGGGTGGCTCAGTCGGTTAAGCGTCTGCCTTGGGCTCAAGTCATGATCCCATGGTCCTGGAATTGAACTCTGCCTCTTGTCGGGCTCCCTGCTCAGCAAGGAGCCTGCTTCTCGCTCTCTCTCTGCCCTGTCCCCTCCCTCTAAACCCCACCCCCACTCATGCTGTCTTGCTTTGCTCTCTTTTCTCAAATAAATAAATAAATAAATAAATAAATAAATCTTAATTAAAAAACAAATAAAACTCTTGGTTAGATAAATGATGTGAAATACAGAAAATGAATTAGTGTTAAGGCACATAGAGGACCAATTTACTATAAATAGGAGGGAATTATCTATTGAACTAATTATTTCATCTACCTCTATAGTGTACCCATTGATTTCCCTGGTGGCCATGGAAGTAAGTCAGTAGTTAATGGCAAGAGCCTGAAGAAATGCTATACTTTAAATTTTCTCAGTTATTTATAGCCTTTTGAATTGCTGGCATCGTAGTTGAATTTAGTTGAATTTTGTCATATCCTTGTGTCTTGTAAAGAGGATACTCCAAAATAAAAAACTAATCAAATACAAGGCTACTGTGAAATATTGGTAGTTACTAGTCTTTATTGAGCATTAGAATTATTTGGAGAGTGTATTAAAAGTGCATGTTACTGATGTAGGTGGACTGTGAACTGAACTACATTTTGAGAAATACTGATAGGATGTTTAAGAGTTCTTCAGATTCTGAGTCAGACACTGACCCTACCACTTACTACTCATGTGACTGTGGGAAATTTATTTCATCTCTATAAACTTCTTTTTCTTCCTTTGGAAAACAGGAATAATGATACAATTTATCTTACAGGTGTGTTTTAAGGCATGTAGGGAGGAAAACTTTTTTTCCTTTACCCATCTTGGATTCATTGGCTGGGACCCTTTAAATTAGACTGAAAAAAGGCAGGATAACAAGTGAAAAACATAAGTTTATTAACATTGCTTATGCATAGGAGTATTCATTGATGAGTTACAAAACAGATGGTTAGAACTTGAGTTTATATAGCATCTTAGCAAAGAATAGTAATTTTGTAGAGAAAGGACAAGACAAAGGAAAAGGACTTTGAGCTTCTAGAAGTGGCAAATTATGGCAAGGCAGATGTTTGGAGAAACTAATAGATTGGGCTGGTTAGTAAGGTTTGTTATGTAGACTCATTTATCTAGTGCAATCTCTGTATTAAAGATCTACAGCAATCTGGTGATTACTTTCGTCCTTGATAGAGGATCAAGGTAGACACTTTTACAACTTAAGCAAATGAGGAAGGGATGGGTAGTTTGCAGAGAGCTTTTCTTTTATCTACTTCTCAATTACCTTCAACTAAATATAATCCTTAGGCCAAAGTGACATATTTGGAGTAGCCTATAGTTCTACCCTTTAGACGTCCATAAAATAATACCTGTTCTAAAGGACTCACTTGGCACCTGTTCTGGAATTGGTGCTTTACAATGAATTTGTATCCTATTGTATCAGTGAACACTTGGCTTGCAAATGTCAGTGAGCTTCACCCCATTATCTCCAGGGAGTAATTGTTTTAGAAGCAAGTAATTTTGAATAGAGGGCGGTAGATTGGTATAAAAATTAACTTGTCCACATCTGTGGGAAGGAAGTCTTTTTCTTTTTAGTTTGTTTTATTTTACAATTTATAGAAACAAAGAACCTGTAGAACAGACAACTGAGTTGCCATGGGCTTCAGTAAATAGCTACTTTCTTCATGGGGTTTAGTATGAAGACATTATCACAAAGTCAGAATTACTGCTAAATTTCATTTAGAAATTCTGACATGGGTAGGTTTACATTCTGATGGCTATGATTTGTCATATTATATGTAAATTCCCAGTTTCTGGCTAAGCAGTTCACAATTGAATTCTTTGCAGACTCTTGCACTCAAAGAATATTTAGTACGTTAAACTTTTCTTTTTTTTTTTTTCTTTTTTCCTTTTTAAAAGATTTTATTTTATTTACTTATTAGACACACACACACACACACAGAGGCAGGAGGTGAAGCAGACTCCATGCAGGGAGCCCGACATGGGACTCGATCCCAGGGTCTCCAGGATCACACCCTGGGCCAAAGGCAGTGCTAAACCTCGGAGCCACTGGGGCTGCCCACGTTAAACTTTTCAAATAATGTGTCCTGAATGTGGAAACTTGTGATAAAAAAGATAAAGATTGTTATTAACTAATTTATAAGTAGACAGAAAATATTTATTTTAAAGTGTCAGTGACTCCATTTAAATTTGTGTAATGAGCCAAGGTATCTAGAAAACAAAAAGAAATTATAATTTTTCACTTTTATTTTTATTTTTTTTTAATTTTTCACTTTTAAATAACATTTATATTAGAGTATAGATGCTTTTAATTACTTTTTCACATGCAATTATAAAATTTGAAGTCATAGTTGAACACACTGCCATATTTAATCAAGTGCTGTTCTCTTTTATGTAAATCATAAAGGAAACTGGGGAGCTATTTGTATTCAGTATAGAGCTAGAATAATTAACTGATTTGATTTATACAAGATTTTAGATTTTATTGTAGCAGGTGCATTTTTCAGGACTGCAAATTCCAAATTACTGTTACCTTACTTTTGTTTTTTTATTCAAGAAATCGAATTGGAACTTTAGCCCAGAATTAAGTTTTTAATGTTTGAGTAGATCGATCTTAACAAAAAAAATTTTTTACAAGGTTTATTATATTTTTCTGTCATAATTTGCTATTTTAAATACCTGAGATTAGGTCCAAAGAGGGTAAGATGGCAAACTGGAAAGATTCTGGGCTTACCTCCTCTCCAGACACACCAAAGCTACAACTACATATAGAATACTCTTTCTCAGAATGACCTAAGGAGTAGCAGAACAGCTATTTCACAGCTAAAGATATAAAGAAAAGGCCACATTGATATAGGTAGGAAGGGGCACAGAGATGTGGTGTAATCAGGAACAACATCCCAGTATGGTAACCCTTAAGCAGGAGGGATTTCACAAATGCGGAAGTCCTTTCTGGAGAGCGAGGAATTTCAAGCCTTTCACTGAACATTCCACTCTGGGGGCCTGCACTGGAAAGATGAGCTCCCAAAAAGCCTGGCAGCAGAGCTTTAACTCCAGAAGAGCCGCTGAGCCATAAGAAACCCAAAACTCTACTCTTAAAAGTAGCCTGTGCACAAATGCATTCACTCCAAGAACACAGAGGCAGGAGTTTGAAAAGTCCCTGGGCCATATGTGAAGGAGGTTTATTCACCAGTTTTAGTGCAAGTGCTGAAGGGGCAGAGATTTGTAGGAACTTTCTCCTGGAACAGCAACACGGGTGGGCGCCATTTTTCTTACTCTCCTACCTAGCTGGTCTGGTGCTGGTAGGTGCCTTTTCTGACATTCTCCATCTACTTTGCTAGCACCACTCAACCCTGCCTCAACATTCCTGCACCCTTAAACTGACTGCCCCAAGCAGATGACTCTCCACAGCAGCTTCTGCTCTACCATGTGTGTCTGGTAGATGACCTCAGCTGGGTCTAGTACCCTTCTTCAAATGGCTTCCACCACATAGCACCCATTGGGGGACCTCCACCAAGACCAGGGACCTCCAAAGTAGCTCCCACCATGCTGTGCCCAGCATGTGGCTATAGCCTGGACCAGCAACCCCCAAACTGGCTTCTGCCCTAAGGGTCAGCCCAACTCACCAGTGTGCCTGTAGCAGCTGCATCTGGTCATTTCAGTCAGGTGTGCTAGGGACAGCCTCACTTGGAGCAGTCAGAGCCCAGTCACAATAGGAAGGCACATACAACCCACACAGAGGATACCCTTGGAGCTCCTAATTTTGGTGACCAGGAGGGACTATGCTTTTGGGCCCCACAGGACATATTCTACATAAGGCCACTCCTTCAAGACAGGAGATGTGGTTGATCTACCGAATGCATAGAAATACAGTCAGGTAGAATGAGGAGAAACAGGAATATGTTCCACATGACAAAAAGATAAAACCCCAGAAAAAGAACTAATGAAACGGATAAGCAAGCTACCTGATAAAGACTTAAAAGTAATGGTCCTAAAAGATGCTCACCACACTCAGGAGGAAATTGGATAAACAACATTGAAAACATCAACAAAGAAAATATTAAAAAAAACAATCAGAGGTGAAGAATATAGTAACTAAAATGAAAAATAGGGATCCCTGGGTGGCTCAGCCGTTTAGCACCTGCCTTTGGCCCAGGGCGTGATCCTGGAGATCCCAGGATCGTTTCCTGCATCAGGCTCCCTGCCTTGAGCCTGATTCTCCTCCCTCTGCCTGTGCCTCTGCCTCTCTCTCTCTGTCTCTCATGAATGAATAAATAAAATCTTTTAAAAAAATAAAATAATAAAATAAAATGAAATGAAAAATATACTAGTGGGAATCAGTAGCAGATTAATGGTGCAGAAAAATAGATCAGTAATCTGGAAGACAGAATGGTAGAAATTACCCAAGCTAAATAACAAAAAGGAAAAAAATTATTAAAAATCAGGATAGTTTAAGGGACCTCTGGGACAACATCAGGCATAATATTTGCATTATAGGGGTCTCAAAAGGAGAAGAGAGAAAGGGGCAGAAAACATTTTTTGAGAAATAATAGCTGAAAACTACTCTAAATCTGGGGAAGGAAACATTCAAGTCCAGGAATCGCAGAGAATTCCAAATGAGATAAACCCAAAGCGATCCATAGGAAGAAACATAATAATTAAATTGTCGAAAATTAAATTGAGCCCGGGTGGCTCAATTAAGTGTCCAACTTTTGATTTTGGTTCAGGTCTTAATCTCAGCATTGTGAGATTGAGCCCCATGTTGATCTCTGTGCTTAGTGGGGAGTCTGCTTGTCTCTCTGCCCCTCCCCCCAAATAAACTGTCAAAAATTAAAGGTCAGAGAGAAATGTAAAACCAGTAAGAGTGGGATCCCTGGTGGCTCAGCGGTTTGGCGCCTGCCTTTGGCCCAGGGCGCGATCCTGGAGACCCGGAATCGAATCCCACGTCGGGCTCCCGGTGCATGGAGCCTGCTTCTCCCTCTGCCTGTGTCTCTGCCTCTCTCTCTCTCTCTCTCTCTGTGACTATCATAAATAAATAAAAAAAAAAATTAAAAAAAAAACCAGTAAGAGTAAATACAAGAGAACCCCCATGAGACCACGAGCTGACTTTTCAGGAGAAACTTTGCAGGCCAAAAGGAGGTAGCATGATTTATTTTGAGTACTATAAGGGGAAAAAAAACTAGGACCAAGAATACTCGACCTGGCAAGGTTATCACTCAGAATAAAAGGAGAGAGAGAGTTTCCCAAAAATCAAGTTAAGGGAGTTCATCACCATCAAACCAGCCTTATAAGAAACATTAAAAAGACTTGTTTAGGTGGAAAAGAAAAGGCTGTGACTAGAAATGTAAGAAAATTATGAAAAAAAAAATCTGACTAGTAAAAGCAAATATATAGTAAAGGTAGCATGACCACTTGTAATGCTAGTATGAAGATTAAAAGACAAAGTAGTAAAGTCTACTATTTCTGCAATAATTAGTTAAGGGATACTCAGAATAAAAAGTAAAATATGACATCAAAAAATGCAGGGGCAGATGGAAAAAAATGTAACATTTTTAGAATGCATTTGAGCTATGCAACCGCAAACTTAAAATAGACTGCTATATACATAGGGAGGTGTTATATGTGAATCTCATGATGACCACAAACCAAAAACCTATAATAAATACACAAAAAATAAAGGGAAAGGAATGCAAACAGAACAAAGGTTCAGAGTACAGGTTTCCTCTCTGCTTGATTGAATTTATTCCTAGATACTTCATTCCTTCCTAAATGGGATTGTTTCCTTAATTTTTTTTTCCCTGATAGTTCATTACTAGTGCAGATTAAGCACTTACTAGAGGAGGCACTATACATACTCTGTGTATATCATCTTGTTTAATACTTGTGCCCTCTCTGAGGTTCATTTTATCCATATTCTAAAAATGAGGAAACTAAGGCTATGAGAAGTGAAAGAAACTTTCTCAAGATCAGATGGCTAATCTCAGGTGCCAAAACTGAGATGAAGACAGTTTATTGACACACACTCTTATTATCCATCTTATGAGCAGCTTGTAATTGTATATAAAAGGAGTTGATCATGTGGTGGTTGTGGTTGTGGTGCGCAATCTCCTTCAGACTTACCTCAGTCTTACAGATGCACTTTTCCAATTTCCCTTTTTTTCCCTCTTGGGATACATACAAATGATTTTTTCATATCTCTTCAATAATTAATTTCATTTGACCCAGGCAAGATCATTGAATGGTTATATATTTACCAACAGTGAAATGGGCAGCAGAAGAACGATTTTATGAACTGTGTTTTAAAAATAAGTTTTTAATATTGATCATATTTTCACATAATTTAGCTGTATTTTTGGAAGAAAACCTGTATGCCTATTCTTTTTTTCTTTCCTTTTTTTTGTTTTTTGTTTTTTTTTTTCTTAAGTAGGCTCCACACATAGCGTGGAGCTTCACATGGGACTTGAGCTCACATTCCTGAGATCAAGACCTGAGCTGAGATCAAGAGTTGGACACTTACCTGATTGAGCCACCCAGGTGCCCCTGTGCCTATTCTTTCTTGTAAATATGTCTCTAAATAAACTAAGAAAGAGTTGTTGGAAGATCCTTGAATGTATCATAATAATGAATAAACCTATTAGCTCAGTGATTTCTTTTTAGTAGAATCTGGAGTTTGAGGTAATTAATGGAATATTTTGGGCTAATTTTAGGGGCCATAGAATTCATTTTGATCATTTTTTCTTTTCATATCTAACTTAAATTTATATGGTCTCTATTAGCGTTTATTATTTCAACTAAAAATATGTATGTTATTCTTTGGCCACATTTTAGTTGGCATTGCTAGCACCTTCTTCCAATAATAAAAAAAACACTTCAGTGATTCTTTGACCATAAACCCCTAGTAAATCTGCATGTCCCTTCTTCATTATCCTCTTATCTGGTTGTGCATGATGTAAGGATTACAGCCATTTTAAGTAGATCTCAGAAGGTCATTGCATTTGTGAACAGGTTGCTTCAACAGTGTTAAAGAGCTATGTTACTGTTTTGAAATACTTGGATATTTTGCCTGTTTTTTGTTTTGCTTTGTTTTTTTTTTTTTTTTGTTGTTGTTGTTGTTTTTTAAATAAGAATCCAGTTCTGGCTTTAAAGACCTATTTCCGCAGCTGGAGCCTCTGGTAAGGTCACTAGGTTGGCCCAAAGTGTAGGCCAGGAATTAGAATGTTGGAAGTATGGTGTGCTGCTGTTTATGAACCAGAAAAAGTTATGCCTATAGATTGATGATAAATTCAGTCTTGTTTAGTAAAATATAAATGTTGATATTGATTTATGAATTGCAAGTAGAGTAATTACTACAGCCATTACCTTTAACTTCTTTAAGTGAAAATAGAATTTGTTCCTTTCTCTCTAACCAGAAATTCAGCTGCCAGTAATAATGATATAATATATATAACTTAGCTCGCTTTGGCAAATATTCGATCATGAATTACATGCGGTCTATAACCAAAATATGAACAGATCACGTAAGTTTAAAAGGGAAACTGCTAAAGCATGGTTTTCACTGGTGACCATGACATGTGATCATTCTTTTTCTTTTAAATATCTTCTACGTATCTTTCCACATCTCTCCTTCAGCAGAGAAATTATATATTTTAAGGAGATTAATAAACAGTTCTCAAAAGTAAAAAAAATCAAGAGGCAGTTAGTGTGATTTGTGTGTGTTTTTAATTTAGTGTATTGTGTAAGCACCAGGTTAATCAGAAGTACTTACTGAACATATATGCCTAGTACCTAAAAGTATAAAAATAAGAACACAGTTCTACCAAAGCTATTGTCTTTTTGTTTGTTTCAAGGTCAGATTTTTTTTTAAGATTTTATTTATTCATGAGAGACAGAGAGAGAGGCAGAGACATAGGCAGAGGGAGAAGCAGGATACTCAAGGGGAGCCCGATATGGGACACGATCCCGGAACTCCGGGATCACTACCTGAGCCAAAGGCAGACACTCAACCACTGAGCCACCCAGGCGTCCCCAAGGTGAGATTTTTTATATGCAGATCTATTACTTAAAAAAAGGTTTAGAATTTGAGGAAGCTGTTTCTCTGTAGGAACAAGAGGTTTCTCTTTCTTTCATATATTATTATTTTTTAAGGTTTTATTTATTTATTCATGAGAGACACAGAGGGAGAGGCAGAGACACAGGCAGAGGGAGAGGCAGGCTCCCTGTGGGGAGCCCAATGCAAGACTTGATCCCAGAACCCCAGGATCACGACCTGAGCACAAAGGCAGACACTCAACCACTGAGCTACCAGGTGTCCTTCTTTCATATATTATAAATGGAGTAAACACATATCTTATTTTGGAAAAGGAAACAGTAGGACTATCTTAACTTATATATCAGACTCCTATGATGACTCTCCTTATTGTTAAATTTTTAAATACTCCTTTTTAGTAAATTTTATATATGTATTTGAAGCAGATACCCTTGTTTTAAAAAAAATGAAAACTACATGCTCATGTAGATTTTTTGCACATTTTAAAATTAGTTCCAATTCCAAAATAATTTAACCTTTGTAAAGGTTGATTCGTCAGAAGGTTACAATGTAGTATATTTGGTATTTGGTTAAAAAAGAGAAAATATAGGACAGTATGTATACTCTTGTCTGAAAAATTTTACCTGTTTTATATCACAGTCTTTCTTGATGATTTTGCTATAAAATTTTAAAAATTAATTTAGCCCGTTGATTATTTAAAACTATGAACAGTGATTTTGTATAATTTGAGAAATCATATGATGATATAGATGATACAATAAAAGTATTAGAAATAATCTTCCCAAACAATATAGGTGACATTCATTTAAATACATGTACATTCAGGGGCACCTGAGTGCCTGTCAGTTACACATCCTACTCTTGATTTTGACTCGAGTCATGGTCTCAGAGTTAGAGGATCTGTGCTCAGTAGGGAATCTGCTGTGGGATTCTCTCTCCCCTTCTCCTTCCTCCCCTGCTCATGCTCTAGCTCTATCTTGCGCTCTCTCTTTCTTTCTGAAATAAATAAATCTTTAAATAAATAAATATATGTACATTCAAATACAGTTATATGAAAGCATGCAATTATATGTTTTTTTCCTTTTTTTTAGTTACCTATATTTTAAATGATTTTTCATATAACAAAATATATTACTAGTCTAGTAAAAACAATTATAAATTTAAAACTTAGGGCACTTGGGTGGATCAGTTGGTTAAGCCTCTGACTTCAGCTCAGATCATGATCATTGGGCTCCCCGCTCAGTGGGGAGTCTGCTTCTCTCTCTCTTTTAAATCTTTTTCAAAAATTTAAAAATTATTAGTATTATGAGTATTTTCCATTTTTTGCTTTTTAAAACAGGTTATAATCTGTCAGTTGTTTATAGTTACTTTTAATAATTACTAAGTAATTCTTTTTAAATGCCAAAGTATAGGGTAACTTCATTGTCACTCTTAGAATCCCCTTACTAGATTTTGTGGATTATTAAGAAGACTATTCTAGGAATAGCCAAGGTAAGAACTTTCCATGAGAACATTCTTCTTTGTAAAATAGAGAAAAGTTAGAATCAGTGTACTTGACCCCAAGTACATGTTGTCAAGGCCTTTTTTTGTTTTCACTTGTGGAAGGTATGGTCATTTCCATGTACTACCCTTCTGCTTCAGAGTAAATTTGATACTATCTTTCTCAAATTCTCAGTTCTTCCATCTGTTGATGTGTAATGTGCACAAAATTCTGTATTCCTGGGCAGCCCGGGTGGCTCAGCGGTTTAGCGCCACCTTCGGTCTAGGGCATGATCCTGGAGACCCGGGATCGAGTCCCACGTCGGGCTTCCTGCATGGAGCCTGCTTCTCCCTCTGCCTGTGTCTCTGCCTCTCTCTCTCTCTCTCTCTCTGTGTCTCTCATGAATAAATAAATAAAATCTTTTAAAAAAAATTCTGTATTCCTAGTGTAGGCTTAGTTTATTTACATATTTTACTTTCAAAAGAATTTCACTCTTAAATCTTTTAAATAAAAACTTCTCTTTTAGGTTTCAGGTATAGAGAACATCAGAACAGACATAGGGGGTATGAAGGGAAAATAGACATTAGTTTTAAGTCCTGGGAGCCCTTTGAAAGTTAAGCAAAAGGAATATAATTTTTCTTAAAATTTTGTGGAAGTTAGTGGAATATATTTTTTTATTTATTCAGCTTTTTATGACTATAGTACTTATACAAATGCAGTACAGGTACACATGCTGATTTGACTATCTCTCAATTATCTTGTTGATGAGTAAAAAATTATCTTGTTGATTTCCCCCCTAAATTTGTATTAAAACTACTGAAAAATAGAGTAAGAATCCTTCGCAAGCAGTGGAAGTTTAGAGAACATTGTTATGGTCTTCCTAGGTAATTTGTAATTTATTGGAGGCCAGGGTTCATTTACTTATACCAATATTCATCTTTCATCATAGTTAACATTATTCTGAATTTATATATCCTGGGTTTCAGCAAATGATTCTTATTTATTCATTAAAAATACATTAAATGAGTGCTCAACACGCACCAGCTTTTATTCTGAGTGTTAGAATTTATCAATGAACAAAATACACCATAAGACCTTACATCAAGGAGCATATGTTCTAGCTGGGGGAGGCATCCAACAAATAAAACAAGCAAATTATGCCAGATATTGATAAATATTAGGAAGCAAAGTGAAGCAAGGAAGAGGAGGGATGGAGGAGTATCATCATCAGGTAGGGTGCAGTTCAGATGGTCTGAGAATGTGACATTTGAGTAAAGAGCCGAAGGAGTTGTTGAAATAGCCATGCAGATATCTTTGGGAAGAGTGTTGTAAAGTTTTGAAGCAGAGAAATAGCATGATTCTGTTTAAATTTGTCTTCTGAAGTGATTTTTTTTTTATTAGTGAAATTAAATCCCCCCCCTTTTTATGAATTGTCCATCTGTGCTTGTTAATCTTTTGTATTCTCAATGTTTTTTAATTGCATATATTGATTATTTTAACTCTTTATTAAACATCTAACTGGTTATCTCACTACTGTTCTTTATGCCCACTAGGCTATTCTCAACTTAGTGTCGAGAATAATCCTCTAAGATCATATCCGACCCTCCAGTGGTTCACAAATTCACCAAAGTCCTCACAATAACCTACATAATCTAACTCCCATATTTCCTTAGACTTTATCTCCTACTACTGTCTCCTTCACTAACTCCACTTCAGTCACTTTGATCTTTCTTTTCCTTGAGCTTGCTAAGCATGCTTTTGTCTAGAGGCCCCTCTCCTTATTCTGTGCAGAAAATTTTTTCTCTACGATTTGCACCCTTGTCTCATTCAGATCTGTTTTCTCACATCACCCTCACAGTGTGATCTTACATAACCACCCTGAACAGCCCACAATATGCCTCTATCAAAGCCCTATTTAGGGCCATGGTATGCTTCATTTATTCACATCTTTAATATTATTTATAAAGTTTTCTTCATAAAAATCCTTATATCTTAGAGTTTACTTTTAGATATTTGTTTCTTATGGGGAATTGCTATTTCTGTGTTCATGTTTTCTTACATGCATAGAAAAGTATTGATTTTTGTATATGTATTAGGTTATCCCCACAGATTTTTAAACTCAGTTATAATTTGTAAAAGAACTCTGAGTTTTTTGATACATGTTCTGCTCATATGCAAAGAATAACCTTGCTTCTTTTCTAATTTTATACTTTATATCTTATTGGATTGGTTGAGAATTTTTGGATTCATGTTAAATAATAATTGAAGGGTTCTACTTTAGGTTGGGAAGTAGAGGATATGAAAGACCTACACTCCTACTATGTAATTACATGAAATCACCACATAAACAAAATAATCATACTCTTCTTTAAAGCCGTTGCATGTAAAGAAATCTTAGAAAGAGAAACAAAGGAAAAAAAAGATGGGACTCCAGAGGGACAAAATCCTTCCTAGGTGATCAAAGGATGTGGTGTGCTTTCATATCTCAGGCCTGAGGCTGAGATTGGGAGTAAGGCTGACAGAGGAGTGAGCCTACTTGCGACTAGCTTTGCTGTAATGAGGAGAAACCAGCCAAACTTTTGAGAAACCTGTTTTGATTTGAATCTGCAGGAACCCTGAATACAAAGATAATTATTTCTACCCAATTCTCTCTTGTGGAAATCTTGCTGAGACTGGGGGCAAGCTGAAAAGTGAAAAGAGATCTCTTATCTCTTGATTTGCAGTTTTATGGCCTAACAATTTTGAAATCTCAGACAACTGAAGACTCTCAGTCTCAAGGCCTTGTGGTCTGTAGGTGCTATCATTTTATTCAGTCTCATAGTTTTAAAGTCTTGCGGTCATGCAATTTTAAGATCTAAAACAGAGATTGGCAAAATGTTTTATGGTTTTTGTTTTTTTAAGAAAGGCAGATAGTAAATATTTCAGACTTTGTGGACCATATATCTATTTATCGCAATTACTCAGTTCTGCCACTGTAACACACTAACAGCCATAAACTGTATGTAAGTAAATGGTGTGGCTATGTTTTAATAAAATGTTATTTATATAAACATGCATACAGCCTTTAAGCTGGAGCTATGGACCTCTAATTTCAAAAACTAGCAGTTTCTGGGTTCTTCTAAATAGAAATCTGAACTCAATTTTCAAAGCATTTGAACCAAAGACAAACTTAGTCTAACCAAAGCTGTAGTCAAGCTCCTCTCCAGACTCTGGGGTAATCAGTGATATCAGCCCCATGGAAGTTAGAGACTGGGCATTTCCTATTTTCATCATTCCTTTGTGCAGATGCTAGGAAGCCAGGAAGAAATCCTTTAATACTCCTTTTGGTGCAGTTCTGCTGTTGATGAATTCTCTGAACTTTGGTTTGTCCAAAAGATTCTTCATTTTGCCTCCCCTCCTTTTTTTTGGAAGAATATTTTCATAGGGTATAGAATATGAGATTAACATTCTTTTTTTATTTCAACACTTTTTCCCCAAGGGAGTCTTCTGGTTCCCTTGTTTCTGAAGGAAAATCGTTGCTTATCTTAGTTAACTTGTTTGTAATGTGTTTTGCTCCCCTCTGTTGCTGCCTTAAAATTTTTCTATTAGCAATTTGATTGTGACTTGCCTTGGTTTGGTTTTCTTTGAATTTTTCTTGCGCAGAGTTTATTGAATCCTGGGATTTGTGGAATTACAGTTTTCATCAAATTTAGGGATTTTTCAGCTGTTATTACTTTTAAGTATTTTCTGGCATCCCTTTGTGGGATCCCATGTGTGTTGTACTGTTTGATATTATAGTTTACTAAGATTCTAGTAATTTTTCACCTTTTTTCTCTCCTTATGCTTCCATTTGGATAGCATTGCTATTGCTTGGTGTTCAAATTCACTTATCTTCCCTCTTTAGATTTTAATCTGCTATTAAATTTTCCAGTGAATTTTATTTCAAATATTGTATTCTTTATCTCTAGTAGTTCCAGTTGGTACTTCTTTATAGATTCCATTTCTTTCTTCAATGTAGTCATAGTTTTCCTTAAATTCTTAAAGTATTTTTATAGATATTTTAAAGCCTTGTCTGCTATTTCTTTTCTTTTTTTTTTTTTTCTTGTCTGCTATATCTATAGCTTTTTGTATTGACTAATTTTTATTTTGGTTTTGGATTACTTTTTCCTGTTTGCTTCATATGTTTTTGGATGCTAGACATTATAAATGTTAAAGCTAAGTGGTTTCTCCCTTTAAAAGAAGTTTATTTTCTTTTGATAGGCAGTTAAATTACTTGTGAATCAGCTTGACATTTTGAAGGATTTTTTTTTTATATAGCTTTGCTGGGACAAGTCTGGAGTAGCCTTTATTCTAGAGTTAGTTTTTCCCCTTCTAATTAAATGTGACCCTTTGAGTCTGTGAATATTCCCAGCATTCAGTAAGGTACCTCCACTCTGGCTGGTCAAAACTTAGGTATAAAAACAAACAAACAAACAAAAAACTTAGGTATATCCAAGCCCAGCCTCAATGAATTTCACCTGTCATACATAGCTTACTCTTCTGCCAAAGGTCAACAAGAGTCCTGTGCAGTTTTGGAGCTCTTTCTTTGTATAACTCTTTCCTCTCCAGTACTCTGCCCGGCAAATTTAAGCTATCTTAATCTCCCAGAACTACAGCTTTTTTCTGTTTAATTTAGTGAAATCTCACTGCTTAGGTTCCTCATAACCTTGTCAATGTCCGGAAAGTGACTGCAGGCAAAAAGCCCAGCAATGGAAGGACTCACCTTGTTTGCTTTTCTAAATCTTTAGTTCCTTGGGGGTGGGGGGGGAGCACATATAAAATGTAACTATAGTTGGAGCTTATCTGTAATTTTTTATTGTACCTTCTGATGAATGAAGAGAAAAAGATATTCATGTTTTCATGGTGCCCCTATTCCTTATCACATTGTAAATTCTATCTCATCTGTCATTTATTGACTTGTGTTATTTATAACATCTTTCTCATATTCTTTTTCATTTATTTAATAAGTATTGACTGTGTAGGTAATTACTCTATCGACAGGATGAATCAGACATGGATCCTGCTATTAGGATGATTACAGTGTAGCCAGGAATAAAATAAGATAAAAACAGAGAGGCAAACCATAAGAGACTCTTAACTGAGAACAAACTCTGAGGGTTGCTAGAGGAAAGGTGAGTGGGAGGATAGGGTAATTGGGTGATGGACATAAAGGAGGGCACTTGATGTAATGAGCACTGGGTGTTCTATGCAACTGATGAATCACTAAATTCTCCTCTTGAAACTAATAATGTACTACATGTTAACTAACATGAATTTTTCAAAAACGAATCTTTAAATCCAAGCTAGAGATTGAAAATTATGAAAAACTAGTATAGATAAAAGTGGTATAGGAAGCCAAAAAGAAATGTCTCAGTTTATTATTTTACATGTTGGATTTAAGCAGCCTACTTAATGGGAAATTGCAAACATTTTTTTTCTAATTTTGAGGCCTTTTTTTTTTTAAGATTTTATTTATTTATTCATGAGAGAGGCAGAGACATAGGCAGAGGGAGAAGTAGGCTCCATGCAGGGAACCCGATGTGGGACTCCATCCCGGGACCCCAGGATCCCTGAGTCAAAGGCAGTCGCTCAACTGCTGAGCCACCCAGGCGTCCCTTGAAGCCACTTTTTTTTTTTTAAGATTTTATTTATTTATTCATGAGAATACACAGAGAAGAGAGAGAGAGAGGCAGAGACAAAAGCAGAAGGAGAAGCAGGCTCCATACAGGGAGCCTGACGTGGGACTTGATCCCGGGTCTCCAGGATCATGCCTTGGGCTGTAAGTGGCACTATAAACCACTGAGCCACCAGGGCTGCCCTGAAGCCACTTTTATATTAATTTTAATTTCATTTTCATGCCACTTTATTTCAGAGAGAGTGTGAGCAGGGGTGAGAGAGGGACAGATGGAGAGGGAGAGAGAATCTTAAGCAGGCTGCATGCCCAGCAGGAAGCCCACCTCTAGGCTAGATCTCATGACCCTGAGATCATGAACTGAGCCCAAATCAAGAGTCTGACATTTAACCAACTAAGCCACCCAGGTGCCCCAATTTTCATGCCATTTTAGATACAATGTATTTGTTTTTCAGTTTTGTTTTAGGTAATATTTTTAGCAATTGGATTCGAAAATCAAAATATATCCTTGTAAGTTATATGATCAGGATGAACTAATTGCCCAGAAGAAAAGTCTGAGGTTTTATAATCTTATTTGGTTTGACTCTCAGTGGAGGAATCAGACATCATTGATCTGGAGAAACGCTATTGGTTGCTAAAGGCTCAATCCCGGACTGGTCGATTTGATTTAGAGACGTTTGGCCCATTGGTTTCACCACCCATTCGTCCATCTCTAAGTGAAGGTAGGAATCCTCTATTTTCTACAAATGTTCTTTGGTAAACACACCTGAAGCCACCCTTATTTTTAATCAATATATCTTAAGTCTAAAAGACTATAGTGTTATAAATTTGCAAGCATCTTGCAAATAGCATAATAGAAAAAAACTAAAAGAGGAATTAAGATTGTAGTCTTGAGCTTCCTATTCTACCTATGTAACCTTGCATAAATCAGGTTAGGTCCCTGCACCTGAATATCCTCAAATATAAAAGGAGTTTGATCAAGTTAGTCATTGTATTACAATGAAGTTTCTTAGCCACTGGTGCAGGGATTAGGGTGATGACCACCACATGGGTAGAGTTCTAGGTTCCACACATAACCACGTCTTCCTCTCCTTATGTGCCTTTACTTTTTTTCTTCTACATAAAAAGGTTCTAGTGCTGTATCCTTCTTCCTACCAAAAAGAGATTAGGAAACTATTGGACTGGACCATCTCTGAGATCCTTGCTAGCTCTAAACTTTTCATTACTCTTTTTTTTTTTTTTTTTAATTAGGAATACAAAGAATAATTGAGGGTGATATAAAAGTCGTATTTGGAATCTGAATATTTGGGTTCTGTTTTTTATTCTGACCTTTTTAAACTTTTTTTACATTTGGTAAATCATTTAACCCCTCCTGAGCTTTAGTTTTCTACTCTTTAAACTGAGGAATTATATTCTTAAAATATACAGTCTATATTCATCAGATTCCGAGGGTACTTCAGAAATACTTATTGGGAGAGCCAGAACAGATAGGGCTCTGGGCTTTTCCACCTACTTCACCAGTGCAATTGTGATTCTACCTTTTTAGAATTGGATATTGAGAAATAATTAGATTTGAAAACAAAATTATTCCATTTATATATTTTGTAAAAAAGTTTAAAAACCACAGGATTATAAATTCTCTTTCATTTCTGATTTTAAATATTTATTTATAAAACATAAACTACTACAAAGAAGACTGTAGTCCAGAATATCTTTTGTTTGTAATAATAAGTTGTGTTATTTTTCTTTGCTTAATGAAAGCGTTATGGGAGCTTACGTTACATCATGTTATATCTGGGAGTATACAGCTCAGCTTTTATCCTTCAGTTTTCCTTTTTCTTCTCCATCTTTCTAAGTAAGGATAATTCCTGATTTTTCAGTTTTTAATTTTTTACATACTATTGTCATTTTTAGCTGTTAGAACTGATAGAAGGTAGGGACAAACAGACAAATACAACCAAACACTAATGATTATAATGTATTTTCTGTGAGGATCTTAAGTTTTAGCTATACCAGGAGAAAAATACTTCCTGAGACTGTGGGAACTATTGATAAAACTTTTTTTTTTTTAATTTGACCAGTTTATGGGGAGTCATGCCTTCTTTTATAAACATGATATTATTAACATTAGGAGACTTGACAGCTGTGATTTATGGTGTTTTTTTTCCTATTTCACAGGTTTGTTTAATGCTTTTGATGAAAATCGTGACAATCACATAGATTTTAAGGAGATATCTTGTGGGTTATCAGCCTGTTGCAGGGGACCCCTGGCTGAAAGGCAAAAATGTAAGTATGTTAAATTGTGTTAAACATTTAATTTAAACAATTAAAAGTTTACAAATTGTATATACAGAGAAAAATTTAGCATTCATCCATGTAAAATTATCTGTGTATTAAGGCTTGAATTTTTATCATGTTGTCAGGTTGGCAAAGAGCAATCTCGTGTTGAGGTTTTGCTGAGGTCAGTCTAAGGATTCAATCTTCTCTTTGTGATTAATAATGGAATTGATTTTCCTGATGAATTTGCAGTTCATGATAAGTGAACTACATCAGTCACAATATATTTGACAGTGTTAAGCATTTAGAAAATATTTTCTGCCACTTGTATACATTAATATTTTATTAGTAAGATGAAATTTACGATCAAAACAATTTTATTAAATACTAAAATGGTCTTTTAAACCTAGCTAAATGTTATTATAACATAATTTACAAGCATAAGTACATTACATTATTAAATCTTAACCATATTTGAGAAAATTCAGCAGCTTACATTTAATTGGAATCTAATTCTTTTTTTTTTTTTTTTTTTTGGAATCTAATTCTAATGTATTTACTAGGGTCATCATCTCTGTGTCTTTCCAAAATACAGCTTCACAAATGTCACCTATTTTGGGTGTGCAATTTGGTATTTTAATCTTCTTTTGTAATACTTACTATGGTGCAGTCAGTTGATTTAATAGCATAATTTTATGGAAGTATATTGAGATAGATAATTATTTAATCTTAAAAATTCAGCATTCTTCCCTGATAATAAACCATTACTACAGTCTGGCTTTTATAGTAAATTATTTGTTCTCATTAAAGTTCTAATATTAAATAAGCTGAAATCTTTACTTCTCAAGTGAGGTTAATTATCATCTTCAATTTGTTTTTAATTTCTTTTTTGGGCAACCCGGGTGGCTCAGCGGTTTAGCGCCACCTTCAGCCCAGGGTGTGGTCCTGGAGACCCGGGATCGAGTCCCGCATCAGGCTCCCTGCCTGGAATGGAGCCTGCTTCTCCCTCTGCCTGTGTCTCTGCCTCTCTCTCTCTCTCTCTTTTTCTCTCTTTCTTTCTCTCTGTGTCTCTCATGAATAAATAAATAAAATCTTTAAAATATTTTTTCTTTTTTGCTGATGGACTAACAGAAGTCAGCAAACTATTGTGATTTGGAGTTAATTAGAAATGTGCTGATATTTCTTTTCTTTTTTTTTGATATTTAAGATTTTATTTACTTAGAGAGAGAGAGAGAGAGAGAGAATGCACAAGTTAGGGAAGGAGCAGAAGGAGAGGCAGAAGCAGACTTCTTGCTGAGCAGGGAGCCTCACACAGGGCTTGATCTCAGGTCCCTGAGATCATGACCTGAGCCAAAGTCAGACGCCTGACTAAGCCACCCAGGCACCCCTGTGCTGATATTTCTGATTCTTAGCGTGTTGTATATTAACTTCATCGAAGAGTTGAAATTTTTCTTTGGCAAAAAAATTGAGTGTGTATTAATTACATTAGAGAGGCAGAGTAGAAGCAGACCATCTTTAGAACACCAAGTTATTACATTTTTTTTTTTTTTTTTTGAAAGAGAGAGAGAGAGAGAGATCATGAGTACGAGGCTGGGAGAGGCAGCAGGGAGAGAGACAGTCTCAAGCAACTCCCCACTGAGTGTGGAGCTCAAAGTGGGGCTCAATCTCATTATCCTGAGATCATGACCTGAAGCCAAAACCAATAGTCAGACACTTAACTGACTGAGCCACACAGGTTCCCCACCTGTTATTGATTCTTAATGTAAATGGAATATATTTAACATTATAAAAATCAACTGCAATGATCAGTTTTAAATATTATAAATTAATTTAAAGGCTTGAATTATCTTCTCAAAACCTGTGAGGTATTATATAGTAACTTAACCCTTTTTTATTAGTTTGCAAGGAATTTAGCTCTAGATTTGGGAGAAGGATAGGACTCCATAACCTTGGTAGTGATTCAGAGAGAGATTTATGAAGTATGCAGGAAGTCCTACAAGTTCAGAGGACTTTAATGACATACTATAGTTTGCTCCAGATGAGAACTTAATCCAGAATGTACTTGCTTGAGAAATTTAAGTGATTCTACTAGGGCAGCTTCTAGTGAAAGACAATGTAATTCAGAATAGAAAAGTAACTTCCCTCCATAAGAATTTCTTTTCTTTAGTTTGCTTCAAGGTGTTTGATGTTGACCGTGATGGAGTTCTCTCCAAGGTTGAACTCAGAGACATGGTGGTTGCACTTTTAGAGGTGTGGAAGGACAACCGCACAGATGATATCCCAGTAAGTACTGATTGTATACATATTGTTGCATGTGAACTTCCAATAGGAAAATAGAGTAGAGAATTTAAAAAGAGAGCGAGAGAAAAGGAGTTGTTATTACTTTGAGTTGCTGTATTCTGCTACTACTCAGAATATTCATAGCTGAAGATAAAAAACCAGGAGGAGAATGTGCCTTAAAAAATTTAGTAGACTAAACTTACTGTAGGAAAATTCTCTTAATTTTTTCAAAGCAAATCTAAGAACCTATTTATTTAGGTAATTTTTTAAAAAGTACTTGACTGATGATTACTAGAGGGGAAGATCATGGGGGATGGATTAAACAGGTGATGGGTATTAAGGAGGGCACTTGTTATGCACAGTGGGTGATGTATGGAATTGTTGAATCACTATATTGTATACCTGAAACTGATAACAAGACTAAAAATATAAAATATTTTTAAATTTTTTAATAAAAAAATTTTAAATACTTGGCCAAAATACAGTATACTTTAGCCATTGAATAATAAAAATGATAAGTACTCTTTTCTAATTATTCCTTTGGATTTCTGTTTATAAAGGAGCTGCATATGGATCTATCTGACATTGTAGAAGGCATATTGAATGCGCATGATACCACAAAGGTGAGTCTAGCTAGAACTAGAACAAATTATATTCTTTAGTAAAAATACCATGTGGTCTGAAGTAGGATATATAGTTTATATACATATTTGAATCTCTTCTGCATCACCTCCATCAAGTGCTTATTTGGACGTACAGTTAGAGTACCTCTAAGTTGTCTCTAAAGCTAGCACATTTGTCTTCTTTTTTCTTTAATTTAAAAATTTTATTTATTTATTTGAGAGAGAGAGAGCGCACACACAAACAGGGCTAGGGGGAAGGGCAGAGAGAGAAGCAAGGCTCCCCAATGAGCAGGGAGCCCAACTTGGAACTTGATCCCAGGACCCCAAGATGGTGACCTAAGCTGAAGGCAGATGCTTAACTGACTGAGCCACCCAGGCATCCCAACCCATTCCATCTTTAAATAACTTTGTTAAGTATTTATATATACATTTATATTCTATAAGCTAGATATTTTATAAAAATAAGGTAGACACAGCCCTTGTCATCTGTAGTTTATGATATTATTTTTCCCATTTTAATAAGTTATGGTAGGGCTAACTTGATATTGAGCAAAAGAAGTCACACAAAAAAGGACATTTAATTTGTGATTCCACTTATATGACGCTCAAAACAGAGGCAAAACTAACAGATGGAGATAAGTATTAAAATAGTGATTTGGGGATGGGTGGATTAATTGGGAAGGACCATAGGATATCTGGGATGATGGAAAAAATACTTTTTAAAAGATTTTATTTATTTACTTGAGAGAGAAAGTGCATGAGCCGGTTGGAGAGGGATCAAAGGGACAAGCAGACTCCTCACTGAGTAGGGAGTCCCACAGAGGGCTCCAGGCTCCATCCCAGGACCCTAAGATCATGACCTGAGGCAAAGGCAGACTTAAGCCAGGCGCCCCAATGGAATGATTTTTTATCTCAATCTGGGTGATGCATACATTCCTGAGTTATTATTTTTAATACTGTTGGTAAAGCTCTCTCCTGAATTATTTAATGTCAGCCAAATCATGTAATACCAGGAATAAGCATATATTTTATGAAAAATAAATTTGTGATTTTTTTTGACAACATTTATTAGTAAGTATATTATTATAGATATATTCCTTTGGCTTATATTACTATACTCTTTGTGGCCCTGTATGAAATTGAGAATAATGCACATATGTGAGGCATGTTTGAGTTATTTTGTGTCTTTCCATTCAAACATTGACACGTACCAAGTACCAGATTGGTAGGATATAGTCCCTAATGGTATAACAAAGGTTAGAAAAAAATAGTGAAATCAGATTTTTTTTTCTTCAATCACAATTCCAGAAGGAATCATTATAGTCATATTAACTGATGCTCAATAGAAACAAATAATAGAAGTGAGTTTTACAGGGCTTGAGCTTTGTTTGGCAACAGTCTTCTCCCTCATTTACTTCTCTCCTGAAAATTAAGATGCCACTTCTACTAGATAGGCGTAGAAACCTAAAAAATTTGTTAGAAAATGCCTCATGAAGAGTTATAATTTCTAACACCTCTTTTCTGACTGGTAAACATATTTATTATTGCTGTCTAGTTTTATGTTAAGATTGAGTTTCTTCTTCTGGCTCTACTCTGAAAATTAACAAGAGAATTTAGAGGGGCCTGGGTGGCTCAATTGGTTGAGTGGCTCAGGTCATGATCCTGGGCTCCTGGGCTCCTGGGATCAAGCCCTGCATCGGCCTCCCTACTTGGAGGGAAGCCTGCTTCTCCTCTCCCACTCTTCTCTTATGCTCTCTCTGTCACTCTCTCTCTCCCAAATAAATAAAATCTTTAAAAAGAAAAACAAAAAACAAGAAGATAATTTAATTCAGCTGCTCCATCTCCATGTAGCAATGATAATGAAATGGTAACAGTTTACAGTAAAACTTGGACTTTTCAGCCAAACCTATTAACCATAGTCACCAGAGACAGATTATGTCATTATTACACTTCTTTTTGTATCTTTAGATTTAAAATTAACATGCAAAGAAGAAACTGTATTATATGAACTAATAATTATAATCACAGTACTTTAAAATCTTTTATCATATATGGTTATCATGTAGTGAAAAGAGAACATATCAGTACCATTAAATTATAAAAGCCAAAAACATTACTTCATCTAGAATTGAATACATGCAGTAAAAAACATTTGATTATAGTTTTGCTGAAAAGAAAAAAATAAATGTTGCTTTTATATGTATATGTAATTTTTTGTACATGTTGATACCACAAAAATTTTGCTTTATTCAACTTATAAATTGTTCGATTGTTTTTTGGGAAAATTTAGTGTAGTTATTCATTTTTGATATGTCAAAAATTTATTATCAAGTTCCTTTAAATATCTAAGAAGTTTGATAGTATTGTGAGATGTTTCTAAGAAGGTCTTAGAAAATTATTAGAGTGAAAGTGCATAATCCAGAGAGTCCGCTATTGCTTTCAAAATTTGTAAATATGGGACACCTGGGTGGCTCAGCGGTTTAGCACCTGCCTTGGGCCCAGGGCGTGATCCCAGAGTCCTGAGATTGAGTCCCATGTCAGGCTCCCTGCATGGAGCCTGCTTCTCCCTCTGCCTATGTGTTGTCTGCCTCTCTCTGTGTCTCTCACAAATAAATAAATAAAATCTTTTTTAAAAAATTTGTAAATATTACACTTTCCCTATTCAGAGCCCTTTGTGGCTTTCCATAACCAGAAGATAATGTGAGTTATTTCCTAGGTCTTATTGGAGGAATGAAGATTGTTGGTGATAAATTATCCCTATTACCATTGACTGCTTTGATAGAGTTTTGTTACTTTTAAACTCCTCCTATATGGTCTAGTTTTCAGATGAACACATAGCATCTACTTTAAATTATTGGTTTTGTTTTCAGAAAAATTACCAATATAAATTTAATAAACCAGATTTTATTCAAATGCTATAAAAATGAGGACATTCTTAACATGAGATCTTCTAAAATATTTTTCTTTCAGATGGGCCATCTTACTCTAGAAGACTATCAGATCTGGAGTGTGAAAAATGTTCTTGCCAATGAATTTTTGAATCTCCTTTTCCAGGTATGTTTAAGGCAAGTGACAGGTATAGAGAGTAGTAGTACCAATAATTCTACATATTTTTCATTGTGTAGTAGTTATTACAATATTCAGCTATAAAACCACATATTATAAAAAGAACTACATTATCCTGTATACACCTGAAAGATGGTTAAGGTAGAGTATAAAAGAGCCCTTTGAAGCATCTCAAAATCATGACATGGGAGATGAGAAATTATATAGCTGATTATGTTTATTTATCTTATAAGTCATGGTAGACCAGCATGTTAAATACATGGAGAATAGTTTAGATTGCAAAAATCATCATAATTTTGTATTTTTCTTCACTGTTCTCTTTTTTAAAGGCCTTCCCTAACAAGTCAGGCAGTGTGAACAGAAAGATGGATTGTAAGTAGGCAGCTGTAAAATTTTCAATGTACACAGTTTCTCCAGTTAGGAGATTATCTTGGCTGCAAAGCTGTTTCTAATTTTATTTTTAAACTCTAGAAGAACCAAGAAAGGTTGAAGGAGGAGCGAATAAGTGCCAGGAATGAACATTCAGTCATAAGACTTGCCAGATTTCCATTATTTTCCTGGTTAGAGTAGTTCTCTTGCTCTAATTAAGAAAAAGTAATTTATAATTTCCCATTTTTTATAATTCTTCATATATAAATATTAAGTTGATTTAGTAGTTGGTATTTTAGATTCTTCTGTCATGTGCTTCTATTGTAAATAAAGAAAAATTTGTCTGTGCATGGCTGTTGGAATAAATGGAAATTGGTCTCTTCCTGATAGCTAGTGACTAGTTACTATGTATATAAAACATATATAATCTAATAAGCTTGTAATATCCATTTATATCAGTCAGTTGCTCTACAATCAGTTAGTTTACAGCAGGGATTTAAGTAGATGGCTTTATAAAATATAAACATGTATAAAAATTCTATAAATCACTAAACAGAAATGGCTTTCTTGGTAATATGAAAATTAATCAACTATTTTTATCTCATTTAAAATAACATCCTCAGGGCAGCCCTGGTGGCGCAACGGTGTAGCACCGCCTGCAGCCCAGGGTGTGATCCTAGAGACCTGGGATCGAGTCCCACGTCTGGCTCCCTGCATGGAGCCTGCTTCTCCCTCTGCCTGTGTCTCTGCCTCTTTCTCTCTCTCTGCATCTCTCATGAATAAATAAATAAGATCTTTTTAAAATAAATAAATAAATAAAGTAAATAAGTAAGTAAGTAAGTAAATAAATAAATAAATAAATAAATAAATAAAATAACATCCTCATTAGTTTTTCTCATAACTGTATAAAACATTTAGATCACCAAGGTTTATGTCCATGTCATCTTGTAGCTCTCACATAGCATAGCATTGACTTTTTTGTATTGTCTTTTCTATTTTCTCTTTCTTATCAAGGACTTTCAGTGGCACTATTTTTCTATGACTAACTTATAAACATATGCTTGAGATTTACTTTTGTGTATATGTGTTTCGAACATTATATTATGAAGAGCTGAAAGGTAGTTTTCATTGAATACCTATCACCCACATTTTAACATTGCATTTTACTATATTCGCTTTATTTCATATACAACATGCTTTTAAAACTGTATGTTCACTTAATATATGAGTAAGAAGACTTTTATCCTGAGTTGTTTTATTTTCTATGTGTCTTAAAATTGGTAGAGTTAGTTGGTAAGTTTGGCAATAGAAGCTTGAATTACGCTCTTAGTTTATTTGCCAAGATCCTTATTGGCCAAATGTTTTGGTATTTAAGTGTAACATGTATAAGTGTCAATAAAATTAGAAAACCATCGCTGTAGTAATATCTTTATTTTTTATCTTTTTTGTAACTCAATGCCCAATATTTTGTAGAGGAATCAGGGTCTTGTTTCTTGTGTTTGTCAAAAAGCATCAAATTTCTAAAAAGCCGGGCAGCCCCAGTGGCCCAGCATTTAGCGCCACCTTCAGCCCAGGGTGTGATCCTGGAGACCTGGGATCGAGTCCAATGTTAGGCTCCCAGCATGGAGCCTGCTTCTCCCTCTGCCTGTGTCTCTGCCCCGCCCCCCCATGAATAAATAAATAAAATCTTAAAAAAAAAATTTTTTTTTTTCTAAAAAGCGTGATAGGCAGAAAAATGCCCACCACCTCCACCACCAGTTATCCATGTCCTAATCCCTGGAACCTGTGTGTATGTTATCTTACACGGCAAAAGGAACTTTGCAGATGTGTCAGGTTAAGGACTCTGAGATAGGGAGATTAGCCTAGCAGATGGTCCTCTGTAATCACATGAGTCCTTAAAAGTAGAGCACCTCTTCCAGCTGAGGTCAAAGAGAGAGAGGGAGGGAGGGAATGGGAGTAGGAGGAGGTGACATCAGAAGAGTTAGAGATGCAAAGTTGCTGGTTTTGAGATAGAGGAATGGGCTATGAGCAAAGTAATGTGGGTGAACTCTGGAAGCTGGAAAAGACAGGAAATGTATACTTTTATTTTTTTAAATATTGATTGATTGATTGATGATAGAGAGAGAGAGGCAGAGACACAGGAGGAGGGAGAAGCAGGCTCCATGCCAGGAGCCTGATGTGGGACTCGATCCCAGGACTCCAGGATCACACCCTAGGCCAAAGGCAGGCGCCAAACCACTGAGCCACCCAGGGATCCCCAAATGTATTCTTTAACCTCCAGAGAGGAATGCAGCTCTGCTGATATCTTGATTTTTAACCTAGTGAAACCCATGTCTGACTTTTGACCTACCGAACTTTAAGATAATAAATTTGCGTTAAGATACTGAACTTGTGATAATTTGTTACAGATGCAATACAAAACCAATGCAGGGATATCTGGGTAGCTCAGTGGTTGAGCATCTGCCTTTGGCTCAGGGTGTGATCCTGGGGTCCTGGGATTGAGTCTTGCATCAGGCTCCCTGCAGGGACCCTGCTTCTTCCTCTGCATATGTCTCTGCCTCTGTCTCTCTCATGAATAAATAAATAAAAACCTTAAAAAAAAATGCAGAGGGAGATCATCCATATTTATGATTTGTAAGACTCAGCATCTTAAAGATATCAATTCTCTTTAAGTTGATTTGTGGATCTGGTGCACTAACAGTCAAAATCCCCAAAAGTTTAATGTTGTCATTGTTTTTGTTGAACTTGACAAACTGATTGTAAGTACATACGGAAGTGGAAAGAGCCAAAAGTAGCCAAGATAATGTAAAGAACAGTATTAGAGGACTGAGGTTACTGGATATTGGAGCTTCTTATAAAACAGCAATATTAAGACAATGTCTTACCTACGTGAAGATAGACATAAGTGGAATAATATTGAGAGTTTTTAAACAGACCTACATGTATATGATCACTTGATTTATAACCAAGAAGACATTGCATTGCAGATGAGGAGTGATCTTGTCAAATAAAGGTGTACTAGGTCAATTGGTCTATCTCCTAGGGGGAAAAAATGCATCATTATTCCTACCTCATGCAATAGATGAAAATTACTTCCAAGTGGGATTATAATGTAATAAATTTGAAAGGTAAAATTAAAGCATTTAAAAAATAATGTACAAGAATATTTTAATGACTGAGGTGGCAAAGAGTTCTTTAAAAGGATACAGAAAGCATTAACCACAAAGGAAACGTTTTTAAGTAAAATTGAGGTTTGTTTTTTTTTTAAATGGGAGATACCATTAAGAAAGTGAAAAGATAAGCCATGCAGTGGGAGAAGCTTTTTTTTTTTTTTTTAATTTTTATTTATTTATGATAGTCACACACAGAGAGAGAGAGAGAGAGAGAGAGAGAGAGGCAGAGACATAGGCAGAGGGAGAAGCAGGCTCCATGCACCGGGAACCCGACGTGGGACTCGATCCCGGGTCTCCAGGATTGCGCCCTGGGCCAAAGGCAGGCGCTAAACCACTGCGCCACCCAGGGTTCCCTGGGAGAAGCTTTTTATAATAAGACTGTGTCTAGAACATACAGAGAATAAAAATCAATTAGAAAAGGGTAAAACTTCAATATAAAAATGTATAAGGAGGGGATCCCTGGGTGGCTCAGCGGTTTGGCACCTGCCTTTGGCCCAGGGCACGATCCTGGAGTCCCGGGATCAAGTCCCACGTCAGGCTCCCGGCATGGAGCCTGCTTCTCCCTCCTCCTGTGTCTCTGCGCCCCCCCCCCCATAAATAAATAAATAAATCTTTTAAAAAGTATAAAGAAAACCTGAAGAGATGCTTCACAAAAGAGAATATCCAAATAGTTAATATTTAGATAAATGTTATGAAAAGGGGCCCCTTAGTCATCATGGAAATACTATTAAAACCACATACGAGGGATCCCTGGGTGGCGCAGCGGTTTGGCGCCTGCCTTTGGCCCAGGGCGCGATCCTGGAGACCCAGGATCGAATCCCACATCGGGCTCCTGGTGCATGGAGCCTGCTTCTCCTTCTGCCTGTGTCTCTGCCTCTCTCTCTCTCTCTCTCTCTCTCTGTGTGACTATCATAAATTAAAAAAAAAAAAAAAGAAAAAAACCACATATGAGGGGATCCTTGGGTGGCCTAGTGGTTTGGTGCCTGCCTTTGGCCCAGGGCGTGATCCTGGGGACCCAGGATCGATCCCATGTCAGGCTCCCTGCGACGAGCCTGCTTCTCCCTCTGCCTGTGTCTCTGCCTCTCTCTCTGTGTGTGTCTCTCATGAATAAATAAAATCTTTAATAAAAAAAAAATATATATGAAATACCAGTAGACATGCCCCAGAATGGTTAGTTTTTAGTGATATGAAGTAATGGTTAGGATAACGAGAACTTGGAATTCTGAAACATTGCCAGGAGGCATATAAATTATTACAAATACTTGGAAATTGCCTGGCAGTATTTATAAAAGCTGAACATATGCATACCCCATGACTCATGAAGTCTACCCCATATATAAACCTTACAGAAATGTGTATATCTAAGCACCAAAAGACATACAGGTAAGTTCTTGTAACTTGTTATAGCCCAAAACAGAAAATGACCCAAATATGTATCAACCATAAATACATAAACAATAAGTAAATTGTGGCACATGCATAGAGTGGTATACTGTAACACAATAAAAGTAAGTATAATAGTGCCACACATAAAAACATGGATGAATCTTATATAACTTGAGTTAAAAATACTAGACCAAAAAAATTCAGAAGCAGGCAAAACCTACCTATTCTGTGTTGATAGAATTCAGGATCATAGATACATCAAAGGGGTTCAGTTGGGGTGTAGGAAGGAACCCAAAGTGGGATTTTAGGTGAGATAGCAGTGTTCTGTTTCTTGTCTGGGTAAAGATTTTCATAGATGTTACTTTGTGAAAAGTCACTGAACTGTACACTTAAGATGTGTTCACTTGTAAGCATGAATACTATATTTCCATTTTCTATAAGTTGTTTTGATATAAAATAGGTTTTGGGGCACCTGCATGGCTCAGTCACTGGTTAAGCATCCGATTCATGATTTTGGCTCCGGTCATGATCTCAGGGTCCTCAGATCAAGTCCTGCATCAGGCTCAGTGGGGAGTCTGCTTGGGGAGTCTGTCTCTTCCTCTACCCCTTCCCAACCTCTGTGCCTGTGTACATGCACACCCCTCACCCATAAGTAAATAAGTCTTTTTTTTTTTAAGATTTTATTTATTTATTCATGAAAGACAAAGAGAGAGAAAAAGGCAGAAACACAGGGAGAGGGAGAAGCAGGCTCCATAACAGGAAGCCCGATGTGGGACTCCATCCCGGGACTCCAGGATCACGCCCTGGACTGAAGGCAGGCGCCAAACTGCTGAGCCACCCAGGGATCCCCAAATCTTTTTTTAAAAAAGGTTTCAAAAGCTCAAGTGTTTGTCAGTGTTAGAATGGATGAAACAGATAGTGGTGTGTTCAAACCGTGGAATACTACTCAATGATAAAAATGAACTGCTGCTACATAGATAAATCTGAAAAACTCAATTTGTGGATTTTGTTATATAAATGTTACCTCAGATGGTAAACAAAACTGTAAACATATATTGAACTCTGTGGTTAATGTTAGCCATGCTGATGCATTTATGAAAAACTGTACTAATGTCTATAATTTACTTTGAAATGCATCCAAAAATTAAGATGGATTGAAGGATGAATTAAGGGATAGATAGGTGAAAGTATAATAAAATGTTAATATTGAAATCTAGGTAATGGGTATGATGTGTTCAATATAAAATTCTTTCAACTTTTTTTTTGAAAATTTTCATGAGAAAATATTGAAAAAATTACATCTTTTATGATGATATTTAGAGAAGGCAAATAAATTAAGCAGGAAATGAGCCTCAAAAAACATATTTAGCATTAGTGGTAATAATTTTTATCTTTGAACTGTTTAAACTGCCACCCATTTCTTTTGTCTCTTATATCTTCTTCATCTTACCTTCATCCCCAGGTGCCATGATATGCTGTTCAGATTTCAGGAATGAAAATAATATTCTCTGCATGAGATATATTAAAATATATAGTATCAATGAAATATTCTGGAAAATGGTTCTTTTCTTTCTTCATTCTCTCTGTCTCCCTTCTACCCTCCCTCATTCCTTTCCTATCTCACACAGAGATTTGGAGGTTGGTCTCTATTGAACTGGTTCATTTAAAAAAAAAGTTTAAAGTTCAAATTTGCTCAAGTGAACCTTTGATAATTTATTAGTTGAAAGCTGTTGCTAATTCAGATTCCCATCTACACAGTGGAACTTGTGCAGAGAATGTGAAATATAATATAGCCCAGTCATTGGCACCAGTCAGTGAAGTTTGATTTATCACTTTTTCTCTAGGTGTGTCACATAGTTCTGGGGTTAAGACCAGCTACTCCAGAAGAGGAAGGACAAATTATTAGGTAAGTTTGTAACTTCAATCTGTGTAGTTTTCATTTCATAGTTGAGATTTCTGACACCAGAAATATATTAATAAATAACAACATGTCCCGTTTTAATACAATCATTATGGTGAAACTTTGTTTCTCCAAATTAATCTCATATTGAAATATTTTTGCTAAAGTAATTTCCTGACCAAAGGATTGGATTGATTTAGAAGTCAAATTCTTTTTAGCATTAAAATTGAGTTGAGTACTGAATTTATTTTTTTTGAAATAAGACATTTTATAAGATAAAAGGTAGCATATTTTCCTTACTGCAAGACAATTCATGTTTATTGTAGAAAGATTGTAGGGGATCCCTGGGTGGCTCAGCAGTTGAGCGCCTGCCTTCGGCCCAGGGCCTGATTCTGGAGTCCCAGGATTGATTCCCACATCAGGCTCCCTGCATGGAGCCTGCCTCTCGCTCTGCCTGTGTCTCTGCCTCTCTCTCTGTCTGTCTCTCATGAATAAATAAATAAAATCTTAAAAAAAAGAAAAAGAAAGATTGTAAAGTAAAGGTAAACAAAAAGCAAACAAATGCCCATCATCTCTGTATTTACAGGTAATGCTGTTGACATTTTTTCAGCTTTATTGAGGTATAATTGACATCTAAAATTGTAAAGTATATAAAGTATACAATGTGATTTGATATATGTATGCATTGTGAAGGATTCTTTCCATTGAGGGAATTACTTGCCCCTCACATACTTTTGTGTGTGTGTGAGAATATTTAAGTTCTACTCCAACCCCTCACATACTTTTTTTGTGTGTATGAGAACATTTAAGTTGTACTTAGAGTTACACACTATAGTGTTATCAAGTGGTAGTCAACCATGTTATACGTTATATCTGCAGACTTAATTCATCTTATCATAAAAATTTGTACCCTTTTTCACCTATTCTCTATTAACCCCAACCCCCAGCAATCGCTTTTCTACTGTTTCTGAATTCAACCCTTTTTTTTTTTTTTTAAGTTTCTACATATAAGTGATATATACCGTTCAATATTTATCTCTCTTTGGCTTCTATCCTCATCCATGTTGCTGTAAATGGTAGAATTTCCTTAAGACTGGATAATATTCCATTGTATATATGTACCACATTTTGTCCATTCATTCATTGTTGGATACTTGTTTCCATATTTTGACTTTTGTGAATAATGCTGCAAAGAATATGTAATTAAAGCTATCATCTTCAATATAATGATTTTGTTTCCTTTGGTTATATACCCAGAAGTGGGATTGCTAGATCATATGGTAGTTCTTTTTTTAATCTCATGTAAAACGTGGTTTTTATATTCCCATCAGCAGTGTATAAGAGTTCTTTTTTCTCAACATTTTTGCCAGTGTATATTATCTCTTGTCTTTTTGATAATAGCCATCCTGACAGGTGTGAAATGATACCTCATTGTGGTTTTGATTTGTATTTCCCTAATGATTAGTGATGTTAAACATCTTTTCATGTAGCTGTTGGCCATTTGTATGGCTTTTTTAGAACAATGTCTACTCAGGTTCTTTCCCATTTTTTAATTGATTATTATTTTTTTACTACTAAATTGTAAGAATTTCTTATGTATATATTTTGGATATAATCCCTTATCAGATCTGTGGTTTGCAGATATTTCTTCCCATTTCATTGATTGCCTTTTAGTTCTGTTGATGGTCACACTATTGACACTTTTATATTCCTATACCCACATATGTATGTATGCCTTTGTTAGAATTTGTAATTTTTTAAAAAAAATTTCAAAATATTGTTTTATTTTTGGCCTCATTTTCACTGCAGATCATATCAAATGACCCTTTTACATATCAATAAAGCCTCTTATAATTTCAATGACTGGCACAGGCCTTGTTCATCCCCTATTTTTAATCTGTATTTTTAAAAATACAATTTAGTAAAAAAGTCTGTATCCCTTCGGTTATGTATTTAGGCAGAATTACCTGAAGTAAAATATCTTGGTTAATAAGCATGTGTGTTTTTTATAGCTATGATTGAAATTTTTTTATTCAGTTTTTTTTTTTTTAATTTTTATTTATTTATGATAGTCACACAGAGAGAGAGAGAGAGGCAGAGACACAGGCAGAGGGAGAAGCAGGCTCCATGCACCGGGAGCCCGACGTGGGATTCGATCCCGGGTCTCCAGGATCACGCCCTGGGCCAAAGGCAGGCGCCAAACCGCTGCGCCACCCAGGGATCCCTTTTTATTCAGTTTTTGATACATTAAGTATCTTTCAGTACTTTAGTGTTACCATAATACTATACATTTGTATAGAAAGTTTCAGAAACAGGACCAAATCTCTACTAAACTTTGCCTTTAGAATAAATTCAATATAAAAAAAAAGAATAAATTCAATATACAGTTTTGTCACCTAAAAGTAGTGTGTATACAAATTTTCTATTTTTTATTTTTATTTATTTTTTAATAAATGTTTATTTCTTTATGATAGTCACAGAGAGAGAGAGAGAGAGAGAGAGGGGCAGAGACACAGGCAGAAGGAGAAGCAGGCTCCATGCACCGGGAGCCCGACGTGGGATTTGATCCCGTGACTCCAGGATCGTGCCCTGGGTCAAAGGCAGGCGCCAAACCGCTGCGCCACCCTGGGATCCCTACAAATTTTTTAGTAGTTTCTTCTGGTGTAAGACTGCTTGATAAAAGAAAGTTTACTAAAACAGAGTTGTTTGAATGCCTGAGAGGATTAGGTAGTCAATATTTAAAGAAGAATGCCAGTTGAGATTCAGATTAATTGAAGTAGCAAAGTATATTTTCCAGTTTTAAAATGTTTTCATAAAAACTCTAGACTCATGTAATCTTTTTAATTTTCATGCTCAGAAGATTCATTCTTGTTTATAATATTCATATGTTGACAGAGTTGTTTGAATCTTTTTCTGATTTTTAGCTCTCATTTAGAAAATGATAAATACATTAAGTGTAGGGGCACCTGGGTGGCTCCATGGTTGAGCATCTGCCTTTGGCTCAGGTCATGGTCCCAGGGTCCTGGATCAAGTCCCACATCAGGCTCCCTGGAGGGAGCCTACTTCTCCTTCTGCCTACGTCACTGCTTCTCTGTGTGTCTCTCATGAATAAATAAGTAAAATCTTTAAAAATAAATAAATACATTAAGTGTACAAATGAGGTATTGTAAACAAATACTGAAAGACTTTTATGTAGCTGCAGTAGCTTTGTTTTTCTTACAGTATTGCAATCTAATTTCATCACATACTAATATCTTCTGAAGTCAGCATGACTTAGTATAGATACTAAGAATGCTATCTAGATGAGTACTGGGTGATGTATGAAATTGTTGAATCGCTATATTGTACACCTGAAACTAATATAACACTGTACGTTAACTGGAATTAAAATAAAAAGAAAATATTGATTAAAAAAAGAATTTTTTAATCTTTTTTTTTAATTTTTTTTAATTTTTTTCTTTTTTTTAAAAAAAAGAAAAATATTGATTAAAAAAAGAATGCTATATAGCTCTGTGTATATATTTCTTGGCTTAATTATTTAGCAAATGCCTATAACATCCCTATTTAAAAATATAATAGTGGTATAATCACATGTCTTTATAGAATTTTGTTCTTCGCACAACAGTTCCACTTTGCATTATTTCATCTATTCCTTAGAATAACTGCATTAAATTACTGTCACCATATCATTTTATAAAAGAGGAAACTGAGATTGACTGAAGTTGAAGGACTTACCAAAAATTGCATGAAAGTGACAGAATCAAGTCTAGGACCTTTTTCATTGAAAACACAAATAATCTGCTTTCTGTATTCCTTAATTTTCAATAAATCTGAATTTTAAATTCTAGATTCTAACTTGGTTAATTTCATTTGTGATTTTTGAGTTTAGTTTGATTTTGCCTCCATTTTCATGTCTGATTTTTAAAGGATGAATCAGGTTGGTACTATAAGCAATGAAGTGAATGAAATACTTCTAACTTAAAGATTCAGTAATTTGTTTCAAAATTAGTATCATGATTTCTGCTGTGGCTAGGTGAAGAACTCAGCAGATCCTCTCCCTGAAAAGCAACTGAACAAAATATAGTAACACTGTACAAAGTTGTCAGCAAACTTTCAGGACTCTGGAAATTGACCAGAGGTATTCAACAAGTTAGGAAGCATTTATTCAAGTATTATTTATTATTAAACTACTAAACCTCAGTAAGAATAGTGGGAATCCATAGTAATTTTATCTGGGCTGGCCCCATTCCCTCCTATGCAGCATGATAGTTTTACCAAAGCAGAGGTGACAAGGCAGACTTAATTTGGAATAGAGCAAGAATGAGTGCCTGCCTAAGAAAAAAATGAATAAATAAAATAGTGATCATGGTGGCAGTCAGGGAATGTCATTAGCTTTTGGTTGAAATATTAGTCAAGGAAAGTAACAAAGAGATCCGGAGAACAGTATAACCATAGTGTATATTGATAATCTTCCCCAATCCCAAATGAACTGGATTGTATATACAAGGCTATGCTCAAGCTCAGCAGAAACCACAGAAGACTTTAGCTATCGATTCATTCCTGATTGAATGTGAGACCTTGCACATGCAGAAAATACAAACCAAGGAAAGTTTGTAAACTGCCTGAACTTTGCATAATTTCCCAAACTGAACTGATATAAGAAAAAAGGCGCACATGTCACTGACTCAAGATGTTTTAGCACAGCGCCTCACCAGTCATTGGCTGACCAGTAAGTTATACTCTCCTCAAGGAGGCCAAACTTAAATGTAAGAAATAATAATGAAGAAAACAGCAGCTTCACACTGCATGAGAAACAGACTATAGAATTGTCCAGGAAGTCATAAGGCAAAACTCACAGGCAGTATCAGAATACAGAGTTGGTGAAATATATTATGAAATATGTCCACTTCTCAGTAACAGAAGATCATGAAACATGCAACAAAATAGGAAAACATGACCCACATACCATGGTGGTGGTAGGGAACAATACTAGTTAATAGAAACTGTCACTGAGGTAGCCCCAGATGTCTGACTTAGAATACAAAGAGTTCAAAGCAGAATTATAAATATTTTCACTGCTAAAGGAAGCTTTGTTTAAAGAATTAAAGGAAAGTATAATGATATTAACCAATCAAATATAAACTATCAATAAAGATAAAGATTTAAAAAATGAACTAAATGGAAATTCTGAAGTTGAAAATTACAATAAATGAAAATTCATTACAGCGACTCAGCAACAGATTGGAGCTGCAGAGAAATAACCAGCAAAATTGAGTATGGATAAATAGATTTTTCCAATATGAAGAACAGAGAAAATAAAAATGAATAGAACCTAAGATTGTAGAACACCAGAGACAACTGTATCAAAACACACATAATAATGGAAATCCCAAAAGGAGGAGAGAAAGGAGCAGAAAAAAATTTTTGACAAAATAATGGCATAATACCTTCTAAAATTACTAAAAGTTGTTAATCCAAGAAGCTCAATAAACTTACAAGGAGGTTAAAAACAGATCCACATCTATAAACATATCACAGTCAAACTGTTCAAAACTACAAAAAAGAAGCTCCTAAAACTAGAAAGAGATAAATGACTCCATCTGTAAAAGGCAACCCCAGTAAAATTAATGGCTGACCATTTGTTTTTAGAAATGATGAATGTCAGTAGACAGTGGGATGACATTCAGAGTGCTGAAGGGGGAAAAACTATCAACCCAGAATTCTTTATGCAGCAGAACTATCCTTCAAATATAGGTAATTTGAAAACATTCCCATATAAACACTGTTGCAAGTAAACACGTTTCAAATGCTGAAGGATTAAAATAACTTAAAATACTGAAGGAACTTCTTCATGCTAAAACAAAGTGACCCTAGACAATAATTTGAACTACACAAAGAAATCTAGAGCACCAGTAAACTTAATAAGACAGTATAAATATATTTTTCTCTTTCATCCTTTTAACACTTTAAAATACAAAACCATAAGACAATAATTTGAAAGCTATGTTCCAAAGATGTCCTATGCATGACAATAATAATATAATCAAGAGAACAGGAAGTGAACTATATTTGAGCAACTTCTATAGTTTACTGAAATAAATTAGTATTAATCTGAAGTAGCATGTATTAAGCTTTATTTTATACCCCTAGAGCAACCAATAAGAAAATAATCCCAAATATAGTCTTAAAAATAATAATTAAAATGATATACTAGAAAACGATCTATTTAGTACAAAAAGGGAAGTAAAGGAGGAATAGAAAAACAAAAATTAAAAAAATACTTGAGACAAATAGAAAATAACAAAATGGTAGACACAAATCCATATCAATAATTACCTTAAATATAAATGGATTAAGTGATTATCAAAAGCTAAAGATAGACTGATTTTTTTAATCTAAATACTTGAGATTCAAAGACACAAATAGATTGAAAGTAAAATGATGAAATAGCTATAACCAGACATAGGGTAACCATAAGAAAGCTGAAGTGGATGTACTGATACTAGGAAAAAAATGGTTTTAGGCAAAGAATTGTTACTACAGGCAGACATTTATAATGATAAAAGTTTCAATTTGTCAGAAGATAAAACAAAATTATAAATACATGTGCACCCAACAGCAGAACACCATCCAACAGCAGAGTACATATTCAAGTACACATGGAATATTGTACAGGACTGACTATATATTAAGCCATGGATTATTATACTGTGGCCCTTGGCTAACTTTGGTCCATTGCTTGATTGTATATAGCCTGCAAGCTAAAAGTGTTTTTTTTATGCTGTTTTTGTACACTGAGAACCACAAAGCCCAGCTGAGAGAAGTTAAAATCTAAAGAGAGATCAGTTAAAGCTATTGAGACTGAGGAGTAAAAAGAAAAAAGAACAGAGGAAAATGAACAGAGCTTACTCGACCTATGGAATAGCAGCAATCATACCAGGATACATGCAATAGGAATCCTAGAAGAAGGGAGAAAATGGCAGAATATTTGAAGAAGTAACGGCCTTGAACTCCAAGAAGGATAAAACTCTTAAGTGATTCACACCAAGACACATTATAATTAGATCGTCAGAAGCCTAAGGACAGAGAAAGTTTTAAAAGCAGGAGAAAAACTACCCATCACATGCAGTAGATCCTCAATAAGATTAGCAGCAGATTTCTCATCAGAAATCTTGGAATCCAGAAGTGAGCAGAATAGTATTTTTATTCTGTATCTGGGAAAAGTATTTTTTCAAGTGTGATTTGGATTTTAAGTTGAATTCTTATATGTGTGACACTAAAAGCATGAGCAACCAAAGAAAAAATAGATAAAATTGATTTCTTTATAATTTAAAACTTCTTTTTTTTTATCAAAGGACATTATCAAGAAAATAAAACAACAACCTGCAAAATGGGAGATAATGTTTGTAAATCTAGATCTTCCAGGAGTCAAGTAATAAGAATATATACAGAACTCCTACAGTTCACCAACAAAAAACTCAACTAAAAACTGGGCAAAGGACTTGAATACACATTTTTCCAGAGATGACCTACAAATGGTCATCGAGCACATAGAAAGATGTTCAAAGTCATTAGTCATTAACTCAAAACATAGTGATTCTACTTTGTACTTACTAGGCTGTTTATAATTTTAAAAATTTTAAAAATGGAAAATAAATTTTGTGAGGATGTGGAGAAATTGAGACACTGCTACAAAACTGGTAAAACTGTAAAATGGTGTAGACTGCTATGCAAAAATATTGGTAGTTCCTCAACATGGAATCACTATTTAATCTGGCAATTCCACTTCTAGGTATATACCCTAAACAGTTGAAAACAGGAACTCAAATAATTGCACACAAATGTTCATAGCAACACTATACACAATAGCCAGTAAGAGGAAACAGTCCACATAGCCATTAGTGGATGAATGGATGAACAAAAAGTGGAATATGCAAGCTATGGAATATTATTCAGCCTTACAAAGGAATGGTGTACTCATGCATGCAGCAACATGGATGAACCTCACAAATGAAAAAAGCCAAATAGAGAGGGTCACATATTGAATGATTCTATTTATATGAAATGTTCAGAATAGGTAAATGAATAGATGCAAAAAGCAAAATGGTGCTTGTCAAGGGTTGGGGGAAGGGAGTAATAGGAAATAACTGCATAGTGTATAACTGCTCAGTTGGCATGTGTGAGAATGTTTTGGAGAAATATGCGTAGCAAAGAAGTGACTATTTTAAAATGTATAATTGAGTGGCATTAGTACATTCAAAATATGTTACCATCTTATGTTATGAATTTCTCCTCCATAAAAACAGATTTTTTTTTAAATCCCCATGGATGCCACTTCACACCCACTTGAACATTTATGATAGAAAAACAGACAATAACAACCATTGCCAAGAATATGGAAAAACTAGAACCATTATACCTGATGCAAATGTTAAGTGGTGTGGCCACTTTGGAAAACAGCTTGCCAATTTCAAATTATCAGATGTTAGGTGAATAAACAAAATATGGTGTATACACACCTGTGGAATGCATTATAAATAGTATTTCGAGGGGTCAGTCAGTTAAGTAGCCAACTCTTGATTTTGGCTCGTGATCTCAGGGTCCTGGGATTGAGCTCCATGTCAGGCTTCATGCTCAGTGGGGAGTCTGCTTGAGATTCTCTCTCTATCTCTCCCTTTGCCCCCCCCACTTGTGCTTTCTCCCTCTTTCTCTCTCTCTAAAGAAAATAAATGTTTAGAAAAATAGTATTTGCAATGGAATAACAAAGCACAAAATAATGATAATTTGTTACAACATAGATGAACCTCAAAAACATTATGGTAAGTTAGAGAGGCCAGATGTTAATTTAAAAGACCGTGTGTTGTATTATTCCATTTATATGAAATGTTCAGAAAAGGGAAATTTGTAAGAGATAAAAAATAGAGTAGTGGTTTCCTGGGCTGAGGTAGTAACAGAAATTGACTAAAAGTGGGCACAGGATAGCTTTTAGGGGTAATGGAAATGTTCTAGAATTGGATTATTAGATTGTGGTGATTATTGCATATGTCTATAAATTTACCACATTTGACTTATACTCTTAATTCAGGTAAATTTTATGTTACATAAATTATTCCTCATTAAAACTATTTTTAAAACATCAAATATGAAGCTTGATAGTGGTTTTATGACTCCTGAAATTGACTTATCAGTGTTTCACTAATTGAAACTCTGGTAGTCTCCCAAGTATATCTGTCATGTTTTTCCTTTGTAAAGATTTCTAATGATGATTTCTGGATGTCATTCTGTGTGGTCATCTGTTTCATATACCATTTAATGTATTGAATTTCTATTGTATGTACAGAGGATGGTTAGAACGAGAGAGCAGGTACGGTCTGCAACCAGGACACAATTGGTTTATCATCTCCATGCAGTGGTGGCAGCAGTGGAAAGAATATGTCAAATATGTGAGTATGCTTCCCTTTTGCATATTCATAGGATTTTCAACTCCATCAGACTTTGTTGACTACTGGCCAGTAATAAAATGGTTCGATGTAGATAAGGATTTGAAGGGGCAAGAAATGAGTAACTGTGTGATACTTCTAGGGACCAACCTCTGTGCTTACACTTCCACGTAAATTTCCTCTCTTGCAACAACTCTGTGAGGAAGGTAACAATAGACATGGGGCTGCATGTATATACACCTTACGTATTTAATTAAATCCTCACGGTATCCCTGGGAGGAAGGTGGTATGAATTTACTTTACTTGTGACGAACCTGAGGCTGAGATTAAAGGTAACCTAAATATCTTGCTTAAGGTGGAAGTTCTGGGATCAAACCCAAGGACTGACTGACTTTTAAGCCATTGGTGTCTCAACCACATCATTTACATTATCCTTTATTTATTCACCTTTTTCATCAAAATGTTGAAGAGCCTTGTGTGGGTAAGAAGTGTTGATTTTCTATTTAAGAAAGTTAATATCAGGATTAACATTAAAACTCAATTTCTTTTTTTTTTTTTTTTTTTAATTTTTATTTATTTATGATAGTCACAGAGAGAGAGAGAGAGAGGCAGAGACACAGGCAGAGGGAGAAGCAGGCCCCATGCACCGGGAGCCCGACGTGGGATTCGATCCCGGGTCTCCAGGATCGCGCCCTGGGCCAAAGGCAGGCGCCAAACCGCTGCGCCACCCAGGGATCCCCCAAAACTCAATTTCTTAACAATAATCTGCCAAATAAAGGGTTAAAAGGGACATTCTCATTAGTGAATATTCTCATCTTACTTAAAATAGAATGAATTTTTCTTCAGAATTAAAAGACTCAGAGTAATGCCAGGAATCAAATTTCTTCCTACCTGGAGAGCCAGTTGATATATAGACACATTGTTAGTTGTCAAATGATCACTAACCTGATTATTTGATTCATATATTCTATAATGTCCTTTTCTGTCATTGTTTGTCAGAATATTGGTAGACTGATTATATTATCTACTTCATTATTCTGCCTGGTTCTTTTTCCATTTTGCAGTTTTGATATTGGTTTTCACATATAAAATACATTAATCGATACTGTTGAAGGAGTAGAAAAGTAGGCAAATGACTTCAAACCTTGTAGGTAGATAATGATGGTGATTGTAAACAGAAAATGAAAACAGTGGGGTAAAGCATCACAGTCTATTTTGAAATGCTTTTTGTCCTTTATATTCTTAGATTGGCCTTAGAATGAATGGTTCTTAATGTCTTACTGGCTATAGACTCAAAGAGTAACCTCATTTTGTATTTTGTATTACTTTTCATTTCCTGTAGGAACACGGTAGAGGTCTTGTCCTTAGCAGCACAACCCTTATAAACAGAAGTGCACTGCTGAGAACACAGACCTGATTTGCTCTTGCCTGCCATAACTCTTCTACACATTAAAAGAATTAGTGGAGGGTGGTAAGGGAGAGATGTAGAGGGGAAAATCTACACTTAAGTATCATATTCTCTCCACTCTGGGATTCTATATTACTGTCTAGTATGCATCTGTCAAATGCAGGCTTTAAAGTTTACTTTAAAATGAAACTGCTTAGAGGCACCTGGGTGGCTCAGTTGGTTAAGCATCTGACTCTTGATGTCAGCTCGTGTCATGCTATCAGGGTCATGAGATCAAGCCCTGAGTCGGGCTCCATGCTCAGCTCAGAGTCTGCTTGAGATCTGCTGTACCACCACCACCCTTAACCCTGCTGCTCTCACATGTGTGCTTTCTCTCTCTCTCAAATAAATAAATAAATATTTTAAAAATTTTTTTTATTTAAAAAAACGAATAAAATGAAATTGATTAAATTGGTGAGAAAGATATCAGTTTATGTGTAGGGAAGGGTAGCAGAGACTTACGGCAACTTATTTAATAAGGGAAAAATGTAAATTGAATAATAGTCCTTTCTGAAGATAATGTTAATTAGAAAAGTGTTCTTTACTAAATAAAAGGCAACTTCCTTTTAAATGCATAACTTTTTAAAAAAGTGATATTCTGGGCCTTGTCTGTAAATGAGATTAAGAACAGTAACCTCTATCATAGGATGTTATGAAGATTGAAGGAGTTGATACATGTTAAGCATTTAATTTTTTTTGAAGATTGTATTTATTCATAAGAGACACAGAGAGAGGCAGAGACATAGGCAGAGGGAGAAGCAGGCTCCCTGCAGGGAGCCGGATGTGGGACTTGATCCTGGGACTCCAGGACCATGCCCTGAACCAAGGGCAGCCGCTCAACAGCTGAGCCACCCAGGCGTCCCCATGTTAAGCCTTTTAAAACAGTGTCTGGCACATAGTAAATACTCAGAAAGTATTAGCTAATAGTCTGAGAGAATAGTATAAGATAATAGAGTGAGTTTGTACTCCCTGTGTAGAGTCCTAGTCCTGCTACTTGCTGTATGACCTTGAAAAAGTTACTTCTCCTTTCTCTACCTCAGTTTCCTCATATGAACCAAGTTACTCATGATACCTATTTCAATAGGATTGTTACAAAGAATTAAATGAATTAACATATGTGAAGCACTTAGCTCCATGTCTGGCAAGTAGGACCCTATGTAAAATTAGAGGAAGTAATGGTAGTAATACTAGCAGTGGTTTTAGCAGCAGTAGCAATAGTAATATTTATTTTTCCATTATATATGGTAATTTTGGCAAATGCTTTAAGGAAAAAAAAATCAGTGTTTTTATTGTGTTAGATAATTTGATCTTCCTTAGTCTGCCCACCTAATAAGATATCAGTTAACCTTTAGTTAATGTCTCTTTATAAAATGACATATTTGCTCATATGAATTACTGTCTGTGAGAGCACCCTGTATCTTTCAGACAGTAGCATGCCTAAGTAGAGACTAATGGAACAGGAAAAATAAACAATCCATTCTCAGAAGTGGTTTGCCTCAGATATAAATGATTGGCTTGAGTTTGAATATTTGGTTTGCTCATGGGATCTGTTCTTTAATGAGCCAAAAGTTTTTCTACTATTTGAAATCTGTTGTACAAATGTAAATGGGGAGAAATAGTGAAATCTTTTCTGTTTGTCATCATTGTATTTTTTTTTTGTCTTCCCTCCTATTTTGAGACCTGAGGGAGCAGCTCTTACTACTCATGTACAGATTTTACTGTTTATTGTGTATTATTAGTTATTATGTGACTTTGGAGTTAGACTTTAAGCACTTCTTTTTTCTAAATTTAGAAACGAAGCCTCTGAGGCCCTTTAGGTTTCCTAATTGCGTGGAGTTGTATTGGGCAATTACTTTAGTACCTGATCTAGATCTCTCTCTTTTTTTTTTAAGATTTTATTTATTTATTCATGAGAGACACAGAGAGAGAGGGAGAGAGGCAGAGACACAGGCAGAGAGAGAAGCGGGCTCCTCCCGATGTGGACTCTATCCTGGGTCTCCAGGATCACGCCCTGGGCTGAAGGTGGCACTAAACCGCTGAGCCACCCGGGCTGCCCTGATCTAGATTTCTATAGCTCAGGTCTCTTGATTCCTACCTTAGTACTTTTTCTGTTACTCCCTACTACCTTCCATTTTTTTTTGAAAACCAGCATTGCAGACTAATGAAATATAAAATTGGCATAGCTAGTAGTTGTTTAATTTCATTAATGTTTATAGTATACATATGTATAGAAAGAAGTAGCATGATCACTGATAGAGAAGAAAATGAGACCTGACCCTTATTTTGGAACATGAGTAACCACTGATAACAACTCAAAAGAAGTTATGACATGCTTAAAATAGAATTATCTTACATTAAATAAATGCCACATGGCCCTTTTAAGAATCATTGACTTAGAGAACAGGAAAATCTTTCATCATGGGTGAAATTTTACCTACCTAGAGACCTATCTTCCTGAAAACACAAAGTAATTGCTAATAGTTCTAGACCCAGAAGTCAGTAAAAATAAAATAAGATCCTTTGACTTTTTTTTTTCCTTTGACATTTAAAGGGAAAAAAATTTCCCAGAGCAACTGGAAATAATACTCAGAAAGAACCAGTGAGTATGTACATGACTATAATTGGTTTGTTTTACATTAGAAAGAAGGAAAGTAGTCATAAGATTAGTCAACTGAAAATGTTGACAATTTCACTGAAAGCTAAGGGTGGAAGCAATGACCTGAAAAATAGAGCAGAGAAAGGGGAAGAAAGAACCAGAGTAATGTTGACAGTTTTAGGCAATGCTGGACACTGAGAACAGTAGATTCCTAGGATAGAAAAGCAAGCCACACAGTGAGAATATAGACCCACTCTAGTTGGAACTTTGGAAAATCAGTGAAGAAAAGCCCTTATTTTCTAAGTCTAGAAAGGGTCTCATTCACTACACCATGTGAAAGCATGTAGTATAATGTGCAGTCACTGCAGGCAAAGATTGCAGGCTCTGAAAAGCTATTAAAATTATTCTGTTGCTGGATTATTGTAAAACTTTAACAGACTTAATGACTGGTAATATTTTTATCACCCCATTTTCTTTTTTTTAAAGATTTTATTTATTTATTCATGAGAGAGAGAGAGAGAGAGGCAGAAACACAGGCAGAGAGAGAAGCAGGCTGCATGCAGAGAGCCCGATGTGGGACTCGATCCCAGGACTCCAGGATCATGCCCTGGGCCCAAAGGCAGATGCTCAACCCCTGACCCACCTAGGCATCCTTATCACCCCATTTTCTTACCAAAGATATCTATAACAAACTTAAAATATATGGAATAGAGAAATGAATATAAATTTTAAAAAGAAAAAAAAAGAAAAACAAAACAAAACAAAATTTCAAAAAGAGTTACCTGAAAAAAAAAAAAAAAAGAGTTACCTGTCAACCATATAGTTATGTAGACATCACTTAAGGTCAAGAACACCTATAGGAAAAATAAAGTGATTTTTCTGGAGGATAATGAAGTGACCTGGGAGAAGACTTTAATTTTTCAAGTTATTCTTTCAGAATGGCTGTTCTATTAGTCTTACTCCATCTTTATAGGAAAAAAGGAAATGATCCAAAAGCTCATTAAAATATGAATCTTTCTAAAAAGCAAGTTCCAGAGCAAGTAATACATTCAGTAAGAAATCAGTTACCTATACTCTAAATGTTTGGAGCACATTATAAAAACAAAAGTATGAGACTATAATCCTCACTAGGGCAGTGGTTATCAATTTTGACTGTATAATAGGATCATTTCTTTTGAAAGAAAGAAAGAAAAGAAATACCTCTGTTCTATTTCTAAATCAGAAAACATAATTGAAAAAAAAAAGATTGAATTAATATAAATCAGTCATTTTTGTTTACTGAAAATTTATTTTGAAACCTAATTTAAATTTAATTCTTTTTTGTTGGAATGGACTCAGAAAAGCTGTGAGATCAATATTGTGCTTAATTAAGAAATTGCCATGAAATCCGTACTCTGAAGGCCAAACATATGATTAATAATATAAACAAATCAAACCTAATTTACATTTCTACTTCTTTGACCATAGGTCATTTTGGTTCTGTTGTTCTGTTGTCTAATTTTTATTTCTTTGGTGGATAGTCTAACTTAAAATATTGATGAGGGGCACCTGGCTGGCTCAGTTGGTAGAGCATGTAACTCTTTATCTCCAAATCATGAGTTCAAGCTCCACATTGGGCATAGAGTTTACATAAAAAAATATCCTGATGGCTCAAAAATCCACATTTAATGTAGATTCCCAGTTTTTAGTCATTTGTGTACTATGGCCATCATATTTTGCCATATAATGCCCATACATTATTTATTTAATGTGTTTATATAAGGGGCACTAGGGTGGCTCAGTGGTTGAGCATCTGCCTTTGGCTCAGGTTGTAATTCTAGGGTCATAGGATTGAGTCCTACATTGGGCTCCCTGTAGGGAGCCTGCTTCTCCCTCTATCTATGTCTCTCCCTTTCTGTGTGTCTCTCGTGAATAAATAAATCTTCAAAATTATAGACATGTTTATAAAAATAACTTTTATCATTTTTATGTAAATAAATGTATTTTTTAAACCATTTCATCAGTATCTTAAAAAGAATATCAGTGTCACACTCCAGAAATAGAAAGTCAAAATAAATTCAATGAAAATAAGATATAATATCAAATTCCAGCTAAGTAGTGTTGCCCTTTAAAGACTAGTATTAAGGTCTGTTCTCTCTTAAAAAGAGAAATTTATCAAGTGTTACATTGGCAGATCAAGTATTAAATTAGCACATTAAAAAACAAGATTAGCACATTAGTACCAAACCAGGACCTTTTCCTTGAAGTAATTAGAGGATTGAGAGAGACTTGAATAGGGAATGACTTTTTCACTGTGAACTAAGGTTATTTAATACCCAAAATAACCTGGGACTTTTCCCATTCTTCAGGAAAGTTACTAATGGACAGAAGATGCTAACATGAGTATCTGTAATAAAGAATCTATATGCTTCTGAATTGTGTGAGGTTTTAACAATTGCTATTTTAAAAATTTAATCCAAAAAGTGAATTGGGGGGATCCCTGGGTGGCTCAGTGGTTTAGCGCCTGCCTTTGGCCCAGGGCATGATCCTGAAGTCCTGGGATCAAGTCCCACGTCGGGCTCCCTGCATGGAGCCTGCTTCTCCCCCTGCCTGTGTCTCTGCCTCTCTCTCTCTCTCTCTCTCTCTCTGTGTGTCTCTCATGAATAAATAAAATCTTAAAAACAAAACAAAAAGTGAATTGGTCTGTAGAAAGAAATCTAAGTTTTATTGCCACTCTTTCTATTAAAGGCACTGAAAATTCTTCAGAGCTGGCTTCTGAAGGTCTACAAATTGATAGTATTCACCTGGCTTATAGATCAAAGAGGAGAAAGTATGTAATAAAATGTTGATACAGTGTCTCCCTGTTTAGGCTAAAATTAGGGGTGCTCTAATTGCATTAAGAGAAACTAAAGCCCCACTGTGAGAAACTAATAGCCCCACATGCTATTACGTACCCCCTCAGATGCCTGTGGGATCTTGTTTCACTGGTTAATCACTTTAGTCTTTCTCTTTACCCTCTCAGTTACAGATATCCTGATCTTCTAACAGCATTCATAGATATACATTCTCAAAGTCTTATTTTTTTTTAATATTTTATTTATTATGAGAGATACAAAGAGACAGAGACACAGGCAGAGGGAGAAGCAGGCTCTATGCAGGCAGCCTGACATGAGACTCAATTCCAGGTCTCCAGGATCACACCCTGGACTGAAGGCAGCGCTAAATCGCTGAGCCACCTGGGCTGCCCCTCAGAGTCTTCTATTTCTATTTTTCTATTACTAAACTTAGTAGAAAATAATTCTGTGCTAGTAGTCTCTGCTTCTGCTACTGTACAATCTCTTGATTTTCCTCTCATCATTCAGATTCGGTGTCCTTCTCAGATTCTTCCATTGCCTATTTTGTAAACATTGATCTCTCCTTATTCTACATATACCATGTTCTTATGCTTCGGGAAGACTCTGGGGCTCCAAATTTTTATATTCCACCTCTTTTTCTGTCTTGAGCACACAACTCAAGCGTCCAGGTAGCTCAGACAAGAATATCCCAGAATATCTCAAATAGTTGTATTAACTCATATACTTTATCTTAAAAAGGTGTCAACTCCCAGGGCACCTGGGTGGCTCTGTGGTTGAGCATCTGCCTCTGACTCAGGTCATGATCCCAGGGTCCTGGGATCAAGTCCTGCATCAGGCTCCCAACAGGGAGCCTGCTTCTCCCTCTGACTCAGGTTGTGATCTCAGGATCATGAGATCAAGCCCCATGTCAGGCTCCATGCTTGGCGAGTAGTGTGCTGAGGATTCTCTCTCCCCCTTTCTTTTTGCTTCTCCCTTCCCCTCTCTGAAATAAGTAAATAAATTTTTAAAAATAAATAATAGGTAAACCTATTCATACATACATCATTCACTCAGTTTGTGTCAAAGTCCTTTGCAGTATGTATTCCCAGTTTGCCTTACCAATTTTATTTATACACACACTTTGAAAAAAGTAAAATTTAGTTATACATTAAAGTGTTATTAAAAAAAATAAAAAAAATAAAGTGTTATTAATCAGCAGTAGCAAACTACTGGAGGATTAGAAGCAATAGATAATTTGGGGATTCATTTTTAAAGGCTGCTTAGTTATCAGATTATTAAATTTATATCTCAGTCTCTGATTTCATGATTTTTAGGATGCCAGCCCTGTTGTAATTGAGCTATCATCTGTTCTGAATGGAGGAAAATATTCAATTGGAACAGCAGTACATTGTATAGAGCAGAGTGAAGATAGAATTGGAGGAGGCAGCCTTAGTTATGTGAACACCACAGAAGAGAAATTTTCAGACAACATTTCTACTGCATCTGAAGCTTCGGAAACTGCTGGCAGTGGTAAGTATGGCGTGTTTCCCATAAAGTTTATTCAGGGTCACTTCTTAAAGGAGTATACTTTGTCAGAGGGTGTCCTTTCTAGGATATAATCAGACTTCCATTCACAGCAGTAAGTTTTGAATGAAATGGTCAATTAAAAGATTCTTGAATGTATTCTTGAATGTAGTAGCTTTACAAAGAGAAACTCTTCTATATTCTACTTCATTAATCAATTTGAAAATGATTGGGGCATCTGGCTGGCTCAGTTAGTAGAGCACGCAACTCTTCTCTCAGGAGTCATGAGTTCAAAGCCAACACTGGGCATGGACCTACTTAAAATAAATAAATAAACTTGTAAAAAAAAAAAAAGACAAAATATTTTCACTGTTTTTGTTGATTAAAGCCACTTCTCTCCCTATTGCTATTATTTTGTCATTAAATTTAGATTTCAGAAGACAGTTGTTGAGAAACTCTAAAATTCCATCTCCAAGACTGTCTCTGCCTTCATTGGATTAAGTGCACCCTCATATCAGATTATACAAACATTTGAGGCCAGAATTGAGGGAATTTTTTATGAAACTATTGAGAAAAAAGCCATAATGCTTCCCATAAGCCCCTACCTACCTAAAACTCAGTGTTTCTACACATTTGGAGGAAATGCTTTGATGTATTTGTGGCCTAGCTGAGTTGAGTTGATCCCTATTACTCTCCTAATAACACTAGCAATGCTCTCAGCCTTACTCTGTTGTTATTCCATCTTTGAGATCTTTTCTCCTTTCCATGAAGGGAGCTGGCAAATTGGACAGAGCTGGCACCTTCTCTACAAAGTTCTTTGTATCTCCTTCTTGTTCCCCATCTGACATTATAGCATCACTCAGCAGTCCTAGAAGTGCTCTCTCTGAGGAGCTTTAACACCCAGATTTTTTCTTTAACCTCTCTAAGGTCCTTTTTGATATGTGCTTACTCTGACCTGTGCTATCCACAGGCTGGTAGTGCCACAGACAAAAGGTTTAAAGTGATTGATGGCTAGAATGTTTACCTGAGATTAGTCTATAGTTCAGAGTTGAAATACCTTAAAATAGCATTGAGGTTCACAACTCTAAGTCATCATGAATCAATTTTATGTGTGTATTTTTCTATTATAACCTGGCATGGCTTCCTTTGAAATAAATTTATTAGGAAACAATTCCTTCCTCTCTGGCACTCATCTGTTAGAGTTCTTGTTTTAGCTCCTTCCCTTTGGTTTAGAGACTTCTTATGACCAGGCCAGTCTTCCAAGAACATTTGGAATGTGTTTACAGGTGGAAGAGAAGAATTAAAGGTGACTGTGTGAGAGCCCAGCTATTTGGCCATACTTTTCTATCAGAGGATGTATAATTTTTGTGAATTATTAGATATTTCAGGAGGCAGGCCAGATGTTCATTTGGTAACAGTTGTGGGTTTTGTTTTTTGTTTTTCAGATTTTTATTTATTTTGGAGAGAGAGCATGTGTGTGAGTGGGGGGCGGGACAGAGGGTGAGGGGGAGAGACAATCTTAGGCAGACTCCACACTGAGCTGAGTGTGGAGCCAGACATGGGGCTGAATCACATGACCCTGAGATTATGAATGAGCCAAAGTCAAAAGTCAGACACTTAAAGCAGCTGCACCACCCAGGCACCTCATTTGGTAACAGTTTAAAGTTTTTCTTCCACCTAGTGTTATGCTAGGTATTGCCCAGAAGGATTACGTTTATATTTCCTACCTTCTACAGAGTTATCAAAATCTTGTACTAACATGCCAATAGAAAAATAGCATTAATCTAATACATGGACATAGAGTTCATATCTTTATGGATAATAACTAAAAATAAATTCCATCCTCTTTTCTTTTACAGGCTTTCTGTATTCTGCGACACCAGGGGCAGATATGTGCTTTGCTCGACAACATAACACTTCTGACAATAACAACCAGTGTTTGCTAGGAGCCAATGGGAATATTTTATTGCATCTCAATCCTCAGAAACCAGGCGCTATTGATAACCAGCCACTAGTAACTCAAGAACCAGTAAAGGTAAGTAATATGACATCTGCTTAAAATAATTCTCTTTCAAGTGGCATATAAATTTCACTCTAGAGATTTTAACGTATAGCACGACATTCATACATTCATGGTTCATTTAATTAACTGATTGTAGATGGAGATCTCTGCAGAGTATATTTCTGTGAGAATATTTTTTGATTTAGTAATTGCGTAGAAGCAGTGTAGTAATCCTTAGAAATATTCTTAGGACAGCTACTGTGAAAATGTAGTCTTATGTGTATGTGGGATTTTTTTTCCCAAAAATAATATTTTCTGAGCTTTGCGCAGTGGCAGTATCATAGCCAATGAGGTTTATCTGAGGCGTGATTATTGCTAATTAACTTTTCCCAAAATAATATTTTCTGTCGTTTGAATGAAATCTGTGAAAACCAGTCTTATTTCCAAATGCTCCAATGATTTTTCAAATGATTTGCCTTGAGTTCTTTTTTTTTTTTTAAGATCTTTACTTATTTATTTGAAAGAGCACACGTGCGAACTCACGAGTAAGCACAGCAGGGGGGGAAGGGCAGAGGGAGAAGCAGGGAGCCTGACATAGGGCTTGATCACAGGACCTCAGGATCACAATCTGAGCTAAAGGCAGACACTTAACTGACTGAGCCACCCAGGTGTCCCTTGAGTTCTCTTTCTTAAATAATTTATTCTGAAAGTTAAAAATCTCTTTAAGAAAATACGTTATTTTTCAGTAACATGAAACTGAGTAGTGACATAGGTATTTGTTCTGTATCTAGACTTTGTTAAAACACAAGAGACTATAATACTAAAAATATTTTTTAAATCAACATTTGTATTCCATCCTTTCTAAGGCTACATCACTAACACTAGAAGGAGGACGATTGAAACGAACCCCACAGCTGATCCATGGAAGAGATTATGAAATGGTCCCAGAACCTGTGTGGAGAGCACTTTATCACTGGTATGGAGCAAACCTGGCCTTACCTCGACCTGTAAGTATAACCAATGGTGCTTATATAAGGAACAGCCCTAGCTTGGGTCATTACTTTCTGTATGAATCTCACTATCCACAAATTAGTTCTTACCTATAGCAGCAGAGTATCAGTACTGTTGAATAAAATTTATGTTCTTTTACATTTATTCATTCATTTTACTGAGCACTGTATTGGATACCAACTATACAATGATATGCCTATGAAGTGGGTGATTTACATGGAGTGGAGGGAATAGTAACTGGACTAAACAAAGTCAAGGTATTATGAGGCTGAGCTATTAAATAAGTTCTCCATATAAACTCAGACTTTAGGATATTGCAGGACTTAGGCTGGAGCAGAAGTCTGAAAGCCAGTGCCGAAAAGTTCAGTGAATGTAGGAGAAATGGTGCAGTGATTAATTCTGAAACTTCTTTTTATTAACCACACAGGCATCCAGTTAGGGGTTGGTTCATCCCATAGTTGTTGGTGGATTTTTGGGTTTTGTCTTTTTGTAGGAAGGACACACAAATGATCATAACAAATGATAACAGGAATCCAAGGCTAATGAATTCTGATTGTTGCCATTACTAGGATGAGTCATTCAGAGCATAAATAAAATGCTCTAAGTAATTTAAAAGAATAATTTAAAAGACTTGAAGTATATAATATCAAAATAATCGTGAATTAACTATACTTTTATGTTATTGAGCTTATATAGTAAACAACAGGACTCATGTCCTGAATACTCTTCCATGCAGTAAAATACTTTGTAAGAAGGTTCTTTTTGTAGATCAAGAAACACTCTCCCTCACATTAATGTCCAAGATAGAACTTTCTTATACCAGGAAAGCTTGCATAGATGAGATACTGTAAGTTAGATCACTTCCAAAAAGAGTAAAAGTCTGCTATAAAGCCTTAATCTATAATTTTGACTAATTACATTTATTAAAAACTGTGTTTAGGTCAGAAGCAGGAATTTGGGATTTGTGTTTGTTGGCTCCAAAATATTCCTACTGTATTTGGCATCAGAAATTCTAGAAGATATATATTAAAAATAAATATACATAGATACATATACATATATACTTTATTCTTTACATATTGGAAGGTAGGGTAGTCCTTCAGTTAGTTGCTTAATTTCTGGGACTTTCCTGCTATGTCTTAATATTCTATATCTGGGGAAACATTGTGATAATTGTTTGACATATATATAGTTTGATGTTTTAGAGCCTGCCTAGATTTGGATTACCAATGTTCCAATCTAAATCTTAGATTCCTCCTCTGTAAAGTGGAAATAACAGTTATCTACTTCATTAATGTTATTTTGATAATTAAATAATATATATATGATTAACAGTATCTGATTTATAGTAAGTGGTTAGTAAACATTGACTTTTGCTAATACCATCATCATCATCATAATTATTAGATGAATTTTTTCAGAGCCTCACACAAGGTCATGTTTTTTACATTGATGTCAGACAAATATTAAAATAATCTTACTAAATCGAAACTGCATTCATTATGGCTACTTCATTATGGCTTGGTAGTATTTTCTTTTAATCTCTATATATAACACATTTGCCTGATTCCAGGAAAAAATGCTGCAAAAAACATTTAAAATATGGTGTTTTCAGGTAGGGAGTAAATACTAAAATTTGCCATGACAAAGTTAAAAATGAATACTTTCATACTTATATTAAGTCAGACTATGTATTTAAAAATATCTTTGGGGTAGCTGGGTGGCTCAGTCAATTAAGCATCTGACTCTTGATCTCAGCTCAGGTTTTGATCTCAGGTCTTCATAAGGTCATAAGGTGTGGAGCCTACTTAAAAAAAAAAGAAAAATAAAAACATCTTTAATTTGTACATGTGATATGATACAGATACAGTGATACAGAAAAAAAAAAAGAAAATAAAAATCATGTCAAATCCTACTATGTTAAGAGGTAACCACTATTAACAGCTTAATGTACTTTTTTTCCCAAACATTACTCTATGCCTTTTCACATACATACATAGATAGATATGGGTTATTTATTTGTTGAGGGCAGAGGCAATGGGGAGAAGCAGAGTGAGAGAGAGAATCCTAAGCAGATTCCACACCCAGCTTGGAGCCCAATGTGGGACTTGATCTCACAACCCTGAGATTATGACCTGAGCCAAAATCAAGTCAGAAGCTTAATCATCTGAGCCACTCAGACACCCCATGTGTGGGTAATTTTATGAAATTGAATTATCTTATACCTGGTGTTTTATGATCTATTATTTTCAATCTAACAGCTACTGTGGATGTCATTGTAGGTTAATAAATTTAGATCAAAAAAAAATTTAGATCTATACCATTATTTTTAGTAATTGCATAATGATCCTTTATATACTTTGCATACATATACATATATATGTACATAAATCATAATTTATTAACTAATCACCTACTGATGGATATTTAGTTTGCCTCTAGTGTTTAATTTTAAAAAACCATTTCTGGAAAAAAATTTCCTAGTGAGAATTTTTTCCCCAAACATGTGATGATTTTTTTAAGATAAATTCTTGCAAATGAAATTATATCTATTGTTTTCCGGTTATCTTTGAAGTTATTAGCAAGTTCAAAGACAAGAATAATTAAAATATAAATAAATATGTTTTTGTATGTTTGTGCATAAGAATTTGTTAATTGTAATTTGCTCACAAAATCACTTGTTACCTTGGCAAGCAAGATGCATATATTATAAAAACTACTTCATTATCAGTTCAGATTCTGCCAAAGGTATGTCTTATGTAGTCTGACAAATACAGATACTGAATTATTAACCTTTTCTCAAAACATATTAAACCGAAATCATAAGAAATTATGGTTGGCTTTGTAGGTATTAGTGCCTATGTAGAAGTAGACAGACTTCTTCCAGCAGTCTTAGAGGAAAATACCAGGGAGAGCCTTTATACTGCTTATCATGTAAGGTCCCCAATGGGGGACCAATGGAGCTTTTCTTTTTTTTTTTTTAATTTTTTTTTTTTTTTTTTTTTTATTTATGATAGTCAGAGAGAGAATGAGAGAGAGAGAGAGAGAGGCAGAGACATAGGCAGAGGGAGAAGCAGGCTCCATGCACCGGGAGCCCGACGTGGGATTCGATCCTGGGTCTCCAGGATCGCGCCCTGGGCCAAAGGCAGGCGCCAAACCGCTGCGCCACCCAGGGATCCCCAATGGAGCTTTTCAAATACCATACAATAGCGTATCAGAATATGCCAAATACTTTTAAGAAAAAGTCCTACTAAAGGTTTAGTTTATAGCATTGTTTTCATTTGGTTCTTTACTGCCCCCTCTTGACATTAAAAAGTGCTCTATTGTAGAAAACATTGGTTACTAGGGCAGAGGGAAATAAAATAAAGCCTCATCACTTGAGACATTACAAATTATGTAGAATTTTATGTTTTAAGGTGTGTTAATCCTATCCTTTTGAAATACTAGCTTGATAATGTTCTATCTACCCTTGACCTCGTAGAACAATAGTTTTCTAATGAAATGTTTTCCTGTGTCTTTGGGCTGGCAAGCACATTATTGGAGGGGGTTATTGAAAAATCCTCTTTCAACAACATGAATCTCAGCTTTGGGCCTCCAATATAGTTGTTTTAATCATAGACAAAAGTATATTGAACAAACCTATTATAATAGAATATAGATAGCAAAATTTTTTAAGTTTATATTTTATTTATTTGATAGCACAAGCATAGAGAATGACAGGCAGAGGGAGAGGGAGAATCAGGCTCCTTGCTAATAAGCAGGGAGCCTGATGGGGGGCTCAATCCCAGGACCCTGGGATCATGACCTGAACTGAAGGCAGATGCTTAACTGACTGAGCCACTAGGAGCCCCAGAAAATTTTTATATGAAAACATTTTTATCCTTACTAATATAAGAAATAAAATTTTAAGCAAATTTATAGTACTGTATATGTGTTAAAGAAACTAGGTGTTTTCAATTCATGTCTACTGATAAGATTTTATGAGAGAACTATGTTCATACATTTCTGAAAATACTGTAAATTACAACACTTTGGGTGACAAAATGACTTAATATAGTTAATAACATGGCCTTCCATGCTTTTTGACTTATAACTCCAGTCCTAAGAATTTGTTCTTTAAAAGGCCATCATTAATATACACAAAATACATAAAAGTGAGAAGAATTATAGTATGAAGTTAATAGAATTAATAGTTAAGATTTCTCCTCTTTATCTCAATGTTACTTGCTTTTAAATAAAAGAGGAGAAAATATTCACCAGGGGTTCTAATCTTAGAAGATGGGTTTAGGACCAGGAAACTGAGAGTATATAAGAAATCTATGAATCTAACCAAGTATAGGTGGTAAACCTATTGAACATTTTAGTTAAAAAATAAATCTTAGAAATTAGGTAAAAATGACCAGTTTTGTTTCTTCTTTCATGGTGATCACATTGTATCTTTTATGACAACAGGTGATCAAGAATAGCAAGACAGAAATCCCAGAGCTGGAATTGTTTCCTCGATATCTTCTCTTCCTAAGACAGCAGCCTGCTACTCGGACGCAGCAGTCTAACATCTGGGTGAATATGGGTATGATCAGCCTGAGAATGTTTCCTCAGCATTTACCAAGAGGTAACTTAAGAATGCAGCAAGAATACCATGCATTTCTTTAAAAAACAAAAGCAACCAAGTTGCTCAAAGTCTGGTGCCACTATACTAATACGTATTCCCATCGGCTTTCATACAGAATCAGTAAATCATCTGTGGGGCCTAAATCTATGGTCATGCGCAAGACTAGATGAGGTAGTGGCAAAATCTCAGCAGCAAACTGAGAATTTTTTCCCTTTCTAGTTTGAAAACATACAAAGAAAATAGAAATACATTTCATATACTTTGTTTCATTGGAAACAAGCCATTGTAAATTATTTGCCTGACCTAAATTAAAAATCTGCCAGTCAATGACTGACTGGTCTTTTCAACTCCACTCAAATTTCTGAAAAGTAATTTCTTTCACAATATCATATTTTTGCTTGTTTACTGTTTTTGGGACTTTTCTGATAAAACAAGATACAATTCTCGCTTAATCCAGAGAGCCTTTATTAGAGACAGATAATATAAAATGAAGGATATGTTTTTGAAAATTAAAATGACACATTTGCTTTGAAGAACATCAAGCCTACCAAAATGATGTATAATTCCTGTTTTAATGTATTACATGGGAAAAGTTCCCCCTTTGATTTCTCTGTGAGGCTAAATTTTATAGACAGGTAAGACTTGCTCTATACTTTTGCTTTGCAAATATTTGACTTTGTTCTTCAGTGGAAATAATGAGTTAATCTATTTACACAAAGTCTAAGACTTTATGTAACAATGCCAGAATATATATATATGTATGTATATATATATATATATATATATATATATAAAACAATGCCAGAATATTATTAATATAACTTAGTATGCAAGAACTACCTGTGAACCCAAACCAACTCTATAAGTACCATTCATCCTTTGAAATCAAATATTTAGTTTTCTATCTTCCTTAAAAGTTATATTCAGATAATATATGAAGATTCTTACACATATTATTTGGTAAGAATTATAGCAAAGCATTGGCTTTTTCTGCCTAACCAAACTTTGTCTTTGGCAAAAATGTCAAAATCAAGGAGCAGTGAAATAGAATCACTATAAAACATTCTTGATTTAATTTTCCATTGAATAAAAGTTTTTTGTTTTTTGTTTTTTTGCCTTGCTTCCATGGCACCCATAGCATATATTTTTCAATTTTCTTTGAAAGATAACATGAGAGGCAAGATGTGTTGTTGTACCATTAGTAAGTATTCTTTGTAACTCTTGTGCTGATCCTAGATTTCTGCTGCTTCTGTAAATTCTACTAGATTTGTTGATGCTATTCAAAAACATAAAATTATGTGTAATAAGTGGCTGCCTGCTTAATGAGCTATGCTATAAAAACTGTCTAGAATTCAAATAAATTTCTTATGTGGCTTATGACAATAGAAATTGACTTGGACACTACACTCGCAAATGCTTCTGAATCCTAGAACTGAGTATATGCTCCAAATTTATTCTTAATTTGAAATTTTATTCCTTACTAATTAGTTCTGAAATCAATCATTAATCATATTGAAGTTTACAAAAATATGCTTTCTTGCTGTAATCTTATAACTAATCCTCTGATGTATACTTAGAGAAATTTGTTCTTTTATTTTCTCTTAGGAATTATCCTTTGCTTGCTGATAGTAAAAGATTTGCTAAGCTTTTCTAGTTTAAAAACTGATCATGGTTGGGCTTTGTTCTGCCCTAACATATTTTTCATCTTTTTCATTACTCAATGTGTTAGGACTGTTTACTAGGCTCTTTTATTACTTTTGAAGTGATGAGTATACAAACTGATACAGTATACTTAAATGTATACTTATATGTAGCCATGTTGACAGATAAAGAGGTCTTTGTTTCTTGGTTGGTTTTTCAGCCTATTTTAGGTGAGTAAATTCTTTTTGGAAGCTTTTTAAAAGGCATATGATACCAATATTTTTATTTGCTTTGTTTAGTAGGTGAAAACCCAAAAGCATTTAATAAGAGGAAAAAAGCTATGTCTCCATTGGATAGGTAGAAATTACCTGGCAGGTATAATCTTACCCTAGATGGCTTATATTGATATGCTAAGTTTATTTTTATTTTGGATTACTAAGTAAACTATAACCTACTATAGCTAGAGAGGACCATTTTAAGCTATAGCTCTTTTTTTTTTTTTTTTTTTTAAGGTTTTATTTATTCATGAGAGACAGAGAGAAAGAGGCAGAGACACAGGCAGAGGGAGAAGTAGGCTTCATGCAATGGAGCCCAATGTAGCACTCGATCCCGGTTCTCCAAGATCACGCCCTGGGCAGGTGCTAAACCACTGAGCCACCCAGGAACCCCTAAACTATAGCTCTTGCCTGGGTTTTTGGCTAAATAGTTAACCAAGGTTTAGTTGATTGTTTTAGCAACCTATATTTTGACTCATTCAATCTCGTCACTTCATCTCCCTTCTCTTTTGAAGTATGTGGTTAAACTTGTTAAATTCTTCGCTTTTCTCTTTCCTCTTATTGCCATTCTTTTTGTTTCTTGAGCCCTCTAGAAATTCAAGATTATGCCCGTTGTCCTCTTATTGAGTGGGCAGGCCCTACAGTCTTCCTCCCTCTTACCTTTTCAGCCGGGCAATTTTTTTTCACAGAAGCGCCCTTGGTTTCACTTTCAACTCTGTTTGGGCATTGTAGAGTCTATGCCTATTTCGAATTTTAAAGAAAAGTTTCTTGTGTAATTGTACTAATGTGCCAGGTAATTGGGGCATTTAATGACTGAGAGTGATGGGATTAGTAATTCAAAGACGGTTTATTTTAAGAAAGTGGGTCAGATTATTAAATAACAAAAATTCAACAATGTAAATGTTAAAGATCTAATTGGCTTTATTAATCGATTTATGAGTCTTGCAGCATCCCATCTAGCAAGTAGAGAAGTGCTCCTGAGGGCTACAGGAAAGAAGATTTTTAAAGGGTAGGGAGTGGAAAAAAGGAAATTTTTCACAAAGATTCTGTTTTAGACAAGATCTCCCTTTTAAGGGGAAAAGCAGGGGTCTATCAATAAATGTCCTAGTACTGACCAGGAATACCCATGTTGAGTGTTTAAAGGTTACATTTCTAGCAGGTTTGAAACTGCAGTTAGGTTAGGTATTAAGTCTTGGTTTATAAAAAAAAAAAAAAAAAAAAAAAAAGTCTTGGTTTATGAACTTAGGACTTTAACCTAAGTGATGCCGTTTTGGGCCAGTGGTTTTTGTTTTTTTTTTTTTACCAAATCCAGTTATCTGTAGAATTCAAATCCAGTCCCATTATAATCTTCCCCATTCTTACACTGAATATTGATTTTGCTATTGAGTGTCACCCTACTGGGGGCAGCCAAGATACCAGTGTCTGTTATTGATACTTTGCTACTCTTTGGAATCCAAATACCATCTCTTACTTGGGCTCTGATTTTGTTGCTCTTTCTTTCAAAGTTAAAGGCTTCAACTTACTTTAACACAGTTGGTCTCCTATCTTCATTTTAAAGCTTCTTAATTTACAAGATTATTAAACTTTTAATTCTTAGGCACCTGGGTGGCTCAGTTGGTTAAGCATCTGCTTGAGGCTCAAGTCATGATCCCAGGGTCCTGGGGTCAAGCCACACATCAGCTCTGTGCTCAGCACAGTTTTCTTGTCTCTCTCACTCTTTCCCTTCCCCCGACCTCCACTTGTGCTCTCTCTCTCTCTCTCTCAAATCTTTTAAAAAATCAAAACTATAATTCTCATTTCTCATCATTATTTCCTAAAGCAGTCATTGCTGAGGGTTTTTTTACATATGCCTTTTTCCTTATTATGATTACTATGACCATAGGAAATGTACCTTCTCCAAATGCACCATTAAAGCGAGTCTTAGCCTATACAGGCTGTTTTAGTCGAATGCAAACCATCAAGGAAATTCATGAATATCTATCTCAGAGGCTACGCATCAAAGAGGAAGATATGCGCCTGTGGCTTTACAACAGTGAGGTAAGTCATTTCCTATCGTAAGGTGACACGTACACATGTTGAAAAGATCCAAACAATACAGAAATATATAGTGAAACTTCTTCATTCCCATCCTTTGACCTCTATTTTCTATTCTCTTCAGAGATAGTGCCATTAATTGCTTATATAGTCTTCCTAACATATGCAATGTGTTTTCAGATTATACTCTGAAATTGGAATGTAAGTAGTTTTAACCAGTTCTCTGTTCCATTGTTCCCTCTTTTTACATCCTCCTATGATCACCATCGAGAGGCAGTATAGTATAATATGTAATAGTTAACACAATTGCTGGAGCCCCACTGCCAGTGATTAAATCTTGGCTCTGCCACTTGTTTAGTTGTATAACCCAGAGCAAGTCACTTAACTGTCTCAATTTTCTTGTGAGTAAACAGGCAAAACAATAGTACCTCCCTTAGAATAATTGACTTAATTTTGTGAGCACAAACAAAAACATGTAATTTCATGTAAAAACATGTATACTTTGATTTTATATTTTTGGTTCCTAGTAAGTTTCATTCTTAACATTAGCATGTTTACTGAATTTCATACTAGGTACTAAGGAAAATTTCTTTTGTGTGCTTCCGGGAATCTACATCTCAATTTTGGTTTGATGGGTGATAAATCTTCTGATCTCCCCAAAATTCTGTTATAACTTTGTTTTAGAGACATGAAGTATTTGTTTATGAAGTAGACATTGGTTTTCTCTCATTTTGCCAACCTAAATTATAAATATTTCTGAACAACTATACTATGCCAAATACCTGTCATATGAGGTAGGGAACTACAAGGACATGTTTAATTGTTTTGTCATTAATATTTACTTCCATTTCCGTTTCAAGTCTAGTAATCAAATTAACAAAAACATTTCCTCCTCCATACACAGAATTACCTTACTCTTCTGGATGATGAAGATCATAGATTGGAATATTTGAAAATCCAAGATGAGCAGCATCTGGTAATTGAAGGTACAAGATGGAAGCATATATCTTTATTAGATTTTAGGAAAAAAATTTAAAGATTTACTTACTAATAATCCATTTTATAATTTTTCTAAATATTACTTGATCATTATACTCTTTATAATAAAGAAAAACTATTAAGCTCTTATGTAATGCTACCTACTATCTAGATTGCTTTAAAAGAAAAATATGTCTACATTCATTAGATGGCAAGGGATGGAAACATTAGGTAGAAACAAGTGAATCTAGTTATAAGTGTACAAAATTTCTTAAAAACTTCAAGCTGTCTTTTTGAGTTTGAGTAAGAAAAACTTTTTGGCACAGTTAGTGGCAGAGGCTTTCCTTAGTCATCAACATTGGTCACTTACCAACAGAGCTTACTTGTATATTCACACATAGATTTACACATGTGCACATGTCACTGAAAACTTAAAATGTATCTTTTTCATCAAGGTTTTTGGAAACATTACTAGCTTCCTTTGTATTAAAATACATTACTCCAACAGTTGTCAAAATTTAAGAAGGAATTGTGATAATTCTAGTGTATTAAGTTTAAGAGCTTTAATTACTTCTATAAATTTTTGAGTATAATTTTAATTCAGGTAGGTAATTGAAGGAATAGCTTACTAATGAATTGTAATCAAGTGACTATATAGTCCCCAATATAAAGAGTTGGAATGGTTTCAGAATCAATTACTAAAATTAACTCGATTTTTTTTTATTTCTAATTTAGAAATAAGAACTTTTTCTTTTTTTTTTTAACAGAAGCAATCCAGTGGGTTGAATGGATAAGAAATTAACACATTCCTCTCTATCTTTCTAGTTCGCAATAAAGATATGAGCTGGCCTGAGGAAATGTCCTTTATAGCCAACAGTAGTAAAATAGATAGACACAAGGGTAAGTCTCTGGTTAATTATTTTTAGAAAGCTTGTTTTTAAAAATTTTTTTTTTTCTTTTCTCATTATTGAAAGGTTAACAACTTTTTGCTTTCTAGTTCAAAAGGGATTAGGTCCTCTTTTACTTTTCTCTTTCCTGAAGCATCAAATCTCTTTCTAACCTTGAAATTAATAATTCATATAAAGACAGTACTAGGAGAGAATTGTTTGAATTCTAAAAAACTATTATAGCAGTTAGAATCATTGCTGCTTTTAGATCACAAATGAGCTTGGATTATCATGATTGCCAATGACACTTGATGAAAAACCTTCCCTACTTTAGCATTCTAAGACCAGATGAAGAAGTATTAGCTCCATTTAGCTGATTACAAGAATTATAAAAATCATTGCATTGAATGCAAGTGTGTGTTTGGTCTGCGACATCTTGTTGTAGTTAGCTTCCTTTTCGTATTTGTTTCTTCTAGTTCCCACAGAAAAAGGAGCCACTGGTCTAAGTAACCTGGGAAACACTTGTTTCATGAACTCAAGCATCCAGTGTGTTAGTAACACACAGCCACTGACACAGTATTTTATCTCAGGGAGACATCTTTATGAACTCAACAGGTAGTATTTCCTGATTCATTGCCATCTTTTTTATGACTTTGTTATGAACCCACTATCACTTAAATTTCCTTTTCACCCTAGAGGAAAAAAGTCTTATTTTATTTGCCCTATTGGGTATGAATAAGGGGCAAAGGATACTTCTCTTATTTTAAAAAGATATTTTGATGTGAAAAAATAGATGCTAGACATTTCTATGCCCATGTGATTGTGATTTATGAGAACCTTTGGCAACAAATTTTCCTCTCAAACTTCTAGGACAAATCCCATTGGTATGAAGGGGCATATGGCTAAATGCTATGGGGATTTAGTACAGGAACTTTGGAGTGGAACTCAGAAGAATGTCGCCCCATTAAAGCTTCGGGTAAGCAGGTTAAAATGATATGAAAGTATTTACGTCCTAAGCAGTTGTTTAAGTAACTGGTTTTTTCTACATGTTTTTTATGTTTAGCTTTTTAGTTTTAATGTGTTTTAAATCCTTCATGAGGCATAAACTAGGTGTCAGATACTTCCCCTTGTTGAAATGTATGCAAAATACTGATAAAGATGCAGTGTTAGGAAATGATCAAAGTCACAGTCTAAATTTGGGATATCACTCAGTTTACTAATTTATCAAATATCCTACTTGTACATAGAGTAAATCTTCCTTTGTTATTCCTTTACTGTTACCAATATTCTTACTGCAGTATTCTCTGAGCCTAGTAAATGATACTCTATACATTTTTAACATTACTAAGATAATTCTATCTATTGAATTTTAAAAAGCAGCAAGAGGGGCGCCTTTGTGGCTCAGTTGATTAAGCATCCAACTCTTGATCTCACCTCAGGTTTAGGTCTCAGGATTGTGGTTTAAGCCCCACATTGGGCTCCAGGCTGAGCATGGAGCCTAATTTTTAAAATAAATAAACTTAATTAAACAAAAATAAAAAGCAAAAAGAGGGCAGCCCTGGTGGCGCAGCGATTTAGCGCCGCCTGCAGCCCAGGGCGTGATCCTGGAGACCCGGGATCAAGTCCCATGTCGGGCTCCCTGCATGGAGCCTGCTTCTCCCTCTGCCTGTGTCTCTGCCTGTCTCTCTCTCTCAATCCCTCTCTCTCTGAATGAATAAATAAATCTTTAAAAATAAAAATAAAATAAAAAGCAGAAAAAATATAATTATTGAAATAGATACAAATTTTATATTAATATATATAGTGCAATTAGGATTGTTATTTTTAGGATTATTTTTTTAGGATTGTTATTTTTAGGATTATTTTTTATCTTTAAAAACAATACAAAAACTTTTTAGATTAAAAATTAATAATCAGGGGATCCCTGGGTGGCGCAGCGGTTTGGCGCCTGCCTTTGGCCCAGGGCGCGATCCTGGAGACCCGGGATCGAATCCCATATCAGGCTCCCGGTGCATGGAGCCTGCTTCTCCCTCCTCCTGTGTCTCTGCCTCTCTCTCTCTCTCTGTGACTATCATAAGTAAATAAATAAAAATTTAAAAAAAATAAAAATAAAAATAAAAATTAATAATCATAATAACTAAAAATTTGACCACTTAACCACTTCCAGGGACTGACTATTCTAATTACACTATGTGTATTAACTCATTTAATCCTCTAAATAGACCTAGAATGTAAAACAATATTATCCTCATTTTATGGCTTAGGAAACTAAGGTTCAGAGTGGTTAAATAGCTTGCCCAAGATTATAAGCTAGTTAGTAAGTCTTTATAGCTAAACACAAGGCTATTCTGCTTTTAATAATAAAAGTTAGGATACAAGACTAGAAAAGTTAACTGTGAAAGAAAACCATAACGGGAACTTTTTCTGTGAGAGCAAATGCTATTTTAATATTTCTGTCCTACCTTTCTTAAATAATACCTATGTACCTAAAGAACTGTTTGCTTATATGATACCGAACCTGGGACACAGTATTGGCCAAAATATTGGGCTTTTTTTTTTTTTTTCTTGTCATCTGAGATGAAACCTAGAAAGATTTTGTGATTTTTCAAAATATATTTGCTGAAATTGAGGCAGACTAAATACTATTTACCTTCTTATAATGCCTCTGAATGAATTATGGGGCATTTTCATTCCAAATTTTAAGGGGTAGCAAATAATGAGTTTGATTCTGGTTATATTTATAGTGGACCATAGCAAAATATGCTCCCAGGTTTAATGGGTTCCAGCAACAAGACTCCCAAGAACTTCTGGCTTTTCTCTTGGATGGTCTTCATGAAGATCTCAACCGAGTCCATGAGAAGCCATACGTGGAGCTAAAGGACAGCGATGGCCGACCAGACTGGGAAGTAGCTGCAGAGGTTTGTCGGTTTTGAAGTTCTAATATAAGCAATAGATAAAATGCTCTGGCCACAAATGTATATTACGTAACTTTTAATGCTAACTAAACTATTCTGTGATAAAAAATTTTACTGTGGAAGTGATGGAATTTATATTTCTCTGTGTAATTCTTGTTTGGTAACAGCAAAACAAAGCATCTTTAATGCAAATTTTTAAATGTTACCTTTTTACTTTGTAAACTTTTGGGAAAGGATATAGGAATGATTAATCAGAATTTCAGGAGTCCCATAATTTCTAAAATAATATATACAGTGATTAATAGGCATGTTTTATCTGATTTTAAATGACAAAAAACTTTAATACTCATCATTGTTACCATGGAAAGAACAAAAACATAGGATTTTCCGTCTGAATTTAATATCATAGGTTGAGCAGAAAGAATCACATTCCATTCAAGAACTAGTATTCTAGGGATCCCTGGGTGGCTCAGCGGTTTGGCGCCTGCCTTTGGCCCGGGGCGCAATCCTGGAGACCCGGGATCGAATCCCACGTCAGGCTCCTGGTGCATGGAGCCTGCTTCTCCCTCTGCCTGTGTCTCTGCCTCTCTCTCTCTCTCTCTCTCCTCTGTGTGACTATCATAAATAAATAAAAATTAAAAAAACAAAAAATAAAAAAACTTAAAAAAAAAAGAACTAGTTTTCTAAAAAAAGAAAAAAAAAGAACTAGTTTTCTGTACTTAGTAGGTGGTACATTTTAAACTACATATCTGCATTGTAAATTTACAGGCAGAAAGCTTCCGTATTTTAAATGAAGATTAAGAATTATGTACTTTTTTTATTGGAGTATAGTTGACATACAATGTTATATTTGTTTCAAAGGATTATATTCTTGACATTTAAACCTAATACATTTAGCCACTTTATTTGAATTTGTGTAGAAATAATTATCTTTTGGATTTTGGGGGGGAAAAAAAGCTCTCTAAACTTTTTCCTTGCTAGGCCTGGGACAACCATCTGAGAAGAAATCGATCAATTGTTGTAGATTTGTTCCATGGGCAGCTGAGGTCCCAAGTCAGATGCAAGACATGTGGGCATATAAGTGTCCGGTTTGATCCTTTCAATTTTTTGTCTTTGCCATTACCAATGGACAGTTATATGCACTTGGAAATAACAGGTAGGTCACAAAGTTCTGAAAAATTACTTAACTCCAATGTCTTTTACCTTATTCATGTAACCTGAATTAGTAAGTATAGGGATGCCTGGGTGGCTCAGCAGTTGAGCATCTACCTTTGGCTCAGGCCTGATCCCAGAGTTCCGGGATCGAGTCCCATGTCAGGCTCCCTGCATGGAGCCTGCCTCTCCCTCTGCCTATGTCTCTGCCTCTTTCTCTCTCTCTCTCACACACGAATAAATAAAATCTTTTGTAAAAAATGAATTAGTATAGTCATTTCTTTATAATGCATTCTCATAAAAATTGACCCACATGTTATAATCTAGCAATCTAATTTCAGACATGATTTAAAGTTTGAAAGACCTGAAACATAGGTCTAAGGCTCATGCCCATTGATTTCTCTATTAGTTTCAAACATGCCAGAAACTCCTTAAAATTTTGCAAAACCACTCATACTTCTATGTCAGATAAACATGAAAAAAATAATGATTTCACTTAAGATCATCCCTGAGTACTATCTATTGTAGTTTATATATAAAATAAAAATTCTAGACTGAGGGGTGCCTGGTAGGCTCAGTCACTTAAGTGTCTGCCTTTGGCTCAGATCAGGATCCCAGGGTCCGGGACGCCTGGGTGGCTTAGTGGTTGAGCATCTGCCTTTGGCTCAGAGCATGATCCCGAGATCTGGGATCGAGTCCCACACCGGGCTCCTTGCAGGGAACCTGCTTCTCCCTCTGCCTGTGTCTCTGCCTCTCTGTCTCTCTGTGTCTCTCATGAATAAATAAAGTCTTTTCAAAAAAGAAAGGGTCCTGGGATTGAGCCCCACACGAGGCTGCCTGATCAGCAGAGACTTTGCTTCTCCCTTTGCCTCTCCCCCCACTCTCTCTCTCAAATAATAAATAAAATTCTAGTCTGAAATGTTTGCTATTTCCAAGTGTGTTTGTCTCTCTCTCACTCACTCACTCTCATACACACACAGGAAAGCTTTCAACAAAACCTGCATTTTACTGATAAAAGATATTTTTTCTTTACTAGTTATTAAACTGGATGGTACTACCCCTGTACGATATGGACTACGACTAAATATGGATGAAAAGTACACAGGTTTAAAAAAACAGCTAAGCGATCTCTGTGGGCTTAAATCAGAACAGATCCTTCTTGCAGAAGTACATGGTTCCAACATAAAGGTAATATTAACTGTTCCTTCTAAGATACTCTTGATTCCATCCTTCAAAGATCACATTTTTCTCGGGGAACCTAGGTGGCTCAGTCAGTTGAGCAGCCGACTCTTGATTTTAGCTCAGGTCATGATCTGAGAGTCCTGGGATCAAGTCCCATGTCTGCTCCCTCTCCCTCTGCCCTTACCCTATTCTCTCTTTCTCAGATAAATAAGTAAATCTTTTAAATTAAAAAACCCACAAGTTTCTTAATTAATGACTGAGGGAGATATTAAAACACAACAAAGACTAAACAAAAAAATTTCTCAAGTTTCCCATCCCAGAAACTTTTAAAAAGGATTGTCAAGTAATCATCAGGGGCGCCTGGGTGGCTCTGCCCATTAAGTGTCTGCCTTCGGCTCGGATCATCAGTGTCTGCTTAGTATCCCCAGGGTCCTAGGATCAAGCCCTGCATTGAGCTCCCTGCTTTCTCTCTCTCTCTCTCTTTCAAATAGATAAATAAAATCTTTTTTTGAAAAAAAAGGAAGTAATAATGATAGTGGCATTTTTTTAAAGAAGGGAAACACACATAAGTCCAGTGCTATCTATATGGTACAATCTAGCTATGTCACTATAGTATAGATTTCCTCCAGTGACCACTGCTGCTACACTTTACGGCTCTTCTATATTACTACTCTCACTAGAATTCTTCCTAAGTTAAAGTTTTATACATATTTATAAATGTTTGCTTTTACAGTTTATGAATATATTTACCTGGCCTTTCAACACACTAAGAAGTTAGAGAGCAAAGACAAATTGACACAAATCACTTCTTCCTGCATAGCAGCTAGAAAAACAGCCTGAAACTAATACTATACCATATATTAACTAACTAGAATTTAAATAAAAACTGGAAACAAAAAAAAAAAAGGTTTAGGTGGGTGGGAGAATGGGGTAATTCGGTGATGGGCATTAAGGAGGACATATGATACAATGAGCTCTGGTGTTAAAGACAGCAGATGAATAATTGAACTCTACATCTGAAACTAATAATACACTCTTAACTAATTGAATTTAAATAAAATAAGTTTTAAAATTTTTATGTAAAATAATAATAAATATGTTGCCTAGCCTGAATTGAGCCCCTGCCATTGGTATTATTAATATTTATTTTGGGGGTTTTCTAAACAAACTCACCTAATTGATGTTTTTCTCAAATGTGTAAAGCAAAGGTAAGATCTCTCTGAGGTTGGAGCTTAGATGCTTAAAATGAAGGACAAAACTTTAAGGAGCCAGTTACACACAACATACTTCTTTCTCATGGAAAGGAATAATGGTTTTATCAGTAAGGTTAGTTCTTAGTTTATCAAGCTTTCATCTTTTAGTTTAAGAAAAATTATTCAGTCATCTTGTTTTATTGGTAAAAGCATCTAAGACTTAGCTTAAATGTATCAAAGAGATGATTTTCGATTTTACCTGAAACATTTCCCCCTTCTCATCTTACCTCTTTTTCTGTAGAATTTTCCTCAGGACAACCAAAAAGTACGACTCTCAGTGAGTGGATTTTTGTGTGCATTTGAAATTCCTATTCCTGGATCTCCAATTTCAGCTTCTAGTCCAATACAGACAGGTAAGAGATCTAGAGCTCCTTGTGATTTCAGCTTTAAATTTGGCCTTACGGTTTATATTTGTTTGGGCTAAGGATATTTGGGCAAAAGAATTTTGGAGCCTGACTGAAACCTTGGTGATTATTTGACTAAATTCCTCATTTTTTAGATGAGGAGCATAAAAAAATTAAGGCAACATAAGTGATAAGTAAATGCTTATTTAACTAAATCTGCCACTGAAATTCAGATCTCTTGGTTATTTTTATTTGACATTAACATGGCAACAGATGGTATAAGAGGAATATACTATTAGGAAAATAAAACAATAAACACAACTAAAAAAAGAATCTTTTTAGGGTGAGGGTGGGAAATAAAAACAAAAAAAAAAGAATATACTTACCTAAGATTGCATGTGATTTGATACAGTTATCCATCAAGTCTTTTTGACCATATTAATATTGTCTATTCTATAATCTTTTCTATCCAATAGAATATTCACTAGTCATATGGACTGTTGAGCACTGTTGAGACTGAGGGAAATGCATTTTTAAATTAATGTAAATTTTAAAAGTATCTTTCATCATTTGTAGCAAATATATCACTTTGGTTGGAGGGGTTGTCAATGGGGAAGGATTTGCATTTGTGGGACATAAAGGTTTTTTTTTAATTAAAAAAAAGGCAACATCTAGCTAGAGGCTACTATATTTGACTAAACATTTTTTAGGAGAATAGAGAAATGAATTTGTGGAGAGGAAAAAATAAAACAAAGAATTGTTTGCATGCAACAATATGGTACTGATAAAGGTTTTTACAAAAAAAATTTGCTTAAAAGTTTCAGAAAATTTTCTAGCAGTTACTCTTGCTTTGTCATTTAGTCTTAAGTGTGAGTTAATAGAAGTAAAATTTGAAATTAAAATCTTCCAGTCAGTCTAGAATTATTATTTGAACTATGATTTCTCCCTGTCCTTTGCTAAAAATTCTCTACTACAGTGGCCTGGGTCCCCACATTATTTGAGAAAAGAGCAAAGAGAAGGCACCACAAGCTTATGATGCTGTACTTATCTTTGAATTTGTAGATTTCTCCTCTTCCCCATCTACAAATGGAATGTTCACCCTAACCACCAATGGGGACTTGCCCCGACCAATATTCATACCTAATGGAATGCCAAACACTGTTGTGCCATGTGGAACTGAGAAGAACTTTACAAATGGAATGGTGAATGGTCATATGCCATCTGTTCCTGACAATTCCTTTACAGGCTACATCATTGCAGTCCACCGAAAAATGGTTAGTTTAATGTTAGGCAAGTTACAGCTGGTCTTGCCAGTGTTTGTGAAACGTAACCACTTTCTGTCTTTGAAGCATCTTCTTTGTGTTCACTTTCAATGTATTATGTATGCTATTGTAAGTGATCAGAGCTAGGACTCAGTATCACACATGCTGGCCTATGTATGAAATGAGATTCTTCACTCATATTAAACAGCATTCGGATAGCTGGTACATCTGAATACTAATTTCTTTTAAAAGTTTGTGTCTCCTCTGTTCATGTAGGCAGGTACATCTTCTCTGCCATGTTGGTGTGGGTACCTTTGGAGATTGGTTTGTTGGTTGATTGGTTTGTTGGAGAGAAACAAGAATGTTCTTGGGTAAAACAAGTTGTTTCCTAGGACTACTATAATAAATTAGCACAAATTTGGTGGCTTAAAACAACATAAATTTATTCTTTCATAGTTCTAAAGGCTGAAAGTCTAAAATCAAAACATCTGAAATCAACAGGGCTATGCTCCCTCCAGAGGTTTTTGGGGAGAATCCTTCCTTGCCTCTTCCAACTTCCATAGGCATTTCTTAGCTCATAACTCCAATCTCTGCCTCCTTCTTTGCATGGTCTTCACCTTTTCCCTCTACTCTTCACTACTAAAATTTACTAATAAAGCATTGTCATTAGATTCAGGGGCCATCCAGATAATCCAGGATATCTCACCTGAAGATCCTCAACTTAATTACACCTGCAAAAACTATTTTGCCAGATAAGGTCACTTTCACAAGTTCTGGGGGTTAGGATGTGTACATATCTTTCAGGGAGCCATCATCCAATCCACTACATATATCATTTGCTATAGAATGAAAAAAATTAAGTACCTAGAAATAAGCTACAACAGATATACAAGGCATCTATAAGGAATACAATAGAATATTATTGACAAAAATTAAAGAGACTCAAATATTTGAAGGAATAAAACAAGGCAGTCTTGAAGAACAAAGCATGAGGAATTGAGCTACCAGATACTATGATTTTATAACACCACTGTACTTAAGACATTGTGATATTGGTATGAGAGAAGACAAATAGACCAGTGGATTAGAATAGAAAGCCCAGAAACAAGTTTGCAAATGTATGAATGCTTGATTTATAGCAAAGATGGCATTGCAGATCAGTGAGAGACAATTTTCTCAGTCTGTGGTGCTGAGATAATTGGATAGCCATATGAAACTTGACACCGACCTCTCTCATCACACAATATTCAATGCCAGGTGGACTATAGAACTAAATATGACAGCAAAATAATAAAACAACCCCCAGAAGAGAATTAAAGGTGAATACATTCATGACCTTGATGTAGGGAAAGACTGCTTAAATAGGGCACAAAAAAGCACTAAGAAGAGATAAGGAAGAGATAAATTAGATATCATTAAAATTAAAACTTTAGTTCCATCAAGAGACATCATTAAGAGGGTAAAAAGGTGGAGCACCTAGGTGGCTCCATCAGTTAAGCATCTGCCTTCAGCTCAGGTCATGAAACCAGGGTCCTGAGATCGAGCCCCACATTGGGCTCCCTGCTCAGCGGAGAGTCTGCCTCTCCCCCTGCTCAAGCTCTCTCTTACACACGCTCTCTCTCCCTCTCTCTCTTTTTCAATTAATCTTTAAAAAAAAAGAGAGAGTAAAAAGGCAAGCCTTGAAATAGAAAATGTTTACAACTCCTATAACCATCAAAGGGCTCAATCCAGAAAATACAAAGAACTAGCATAAATCATTTAGAAAAAAATCCAGTAAAAAAAAAAATGATTGATACTCAAACAGATGCTTCACAGAAAGGATATCCAAATAGCCAGTAGCCATATGAAAAAGTGATCAGCCATACTACTAACCAGGGAAACGCAAATTAAAGTCACATTACCATATAACTGTGCACCCACCAGAAGAGCTAAGATTGAACAGATTGACAGTGTTGGTAAGGATATTTGAGCAACAGAGACTCTCATACATGCTAATAAGAGTGTAAGTTAATATAGCTCTTTTAGAAATTAGTTTTCTAGTTTAAAGATAAGCAGTTCTTTTTAAGTATCTACTAAAAACAGATTTATGTGTACCAGGAAAAATGTATAAGAATATTTGTTCAGATAACAGCATTATCTGTAATAGCCCAAAGCTGAAAACAAAAAATGAAAACATTAAATGTCCATTAGTTGGGGCATCTGGGTGTCTCAGTTGGTTAAGCATCAGACTCTTGATTTCAGCTCAGGTCATGGTGTCAGGGTCATGAGATTGAGCCCCACATCAAGCTCTGTGCTCAGCAGGGAGTCTGCTGGAGATTCTCTCTCTCTCTCTCTAAAATAAATAAGTCTTTTTAAAAAAATAAATGTCCATGAATACTAGAAGGAATAACAAGTTTATATAATAGGGTATTATACAGCAATGAAAATGAATAGACTTAGAGTTATACTCAACATAAATAAACCTCATAAACATAATGTTGTGGGAAAGAAGCCAGACAAAAGAAATATAAACTAGGATTTATTTTAAAATAAAAAATTTTTAAATAGGGAAAATGAAATTGACTTTTTATGCATAAGCTACAAAACTATAAAGAAAAGCAAGGGGAAAAAAAAGAAAAGCAAGGAAATGATTACCATAAAATTCAGAAAAACTGTTAACTTTAAAAAATATATTTTATTTACTTATTTATTTAGTGAAAGAGCACGAGCAGAGCAGGGGAAACAGAGGGAGAGGGAAAGAGAGAATCCCAAGCAGGCTCCATGCTCAGCACAGAGCCTGATCTGGGGCTCAATCTTATGACCTTGAGACCATGACCTGAGCCGAAATTAAGATTTTTGTGATTGGAAGGAAGCAGAGGGAGGCCTTTAGAGTGCTGGCTATATTATGTCTTGACCTGAGTGGTAATTGTACAGCTCTTTGCTTTCTGATAATTCCTTAAAATGTACTTTTGTTCCTCTTTGAATTAATAACTCTTGACTTAAAGTGAGTTTCTGACCATTATGGATGATATTCTATGGACCATGTTCTAGACAGGATTGTACAAGTAGACAGAGAATTAAGGGGTTCTTTGTGACTTGGAATTGTCTTTAAGCACATCTCTGACTGGTCCCATCAGCTAAAATAATTGATTCATGCATTTCCCTATGTCTTTTTTTTACCAAGTGTTATCAGCATAAATTAAGAACTCTGATGTACTTTTTTAAAAAGTCTTTCTTAGAAAACAATTCTCTGCAGTTATCATGTATATGTTATATAAAGTGCTTGGTAAGTGCTAAAGCATTAATGTAGACATTTTTATAATTACTGGACCATATTGACAGCTCTTAATTTTCACCTTTTAACCAATTCCCTGTTTCCAGTTTCCTTCATGATCTATACAGCTGCTTTTGGAATGCCTAAAATTGATCTTACTGTCTGTTTGCCTCAAGTCAAGTTCCTTATCCCATCACTTCTGTGAAAGGCAACACCATGCTTAATTAAATGCTTAATTCCATGCTTCCATGCTTAATTAAATGTCCCAAATGCTCAGCAGCTTTTTTTGAGTAATCCTAAACTCCCAACCAACCTTTCAATTACAATAAACTTTTGTTTTATTAAGCAGCCATTTCTAAGCTACTTCTGTGTAGTATCTCTATATTAAGGATATCATAAAAACCTTAACATGAGGGATCCCTGGGTGGCGCAGCGGTTTGGCGCCTGCCTTTGGCCCAGGGCGCGATCCTGGAGACCCGGGATCGAATCCCACGTCAGGCTCCCGGTGCATGGAGCCTGCTTCTCCCTCTGCCTATGTCTCTGCCTCTCTCTCTCTCTCTGTGTAACTATCATAAATAAATAAAAATTAAAAAAAAAAAACCTTAACATGCTAAAAGGAAATTTTTTTTACTTTTATTCTATTATATAATTTAAAAAAAAAAAAGACTAGAGTCACTCAGCTACTTTTAAGGAGGGTGCATAAGATTTTACAACATTAAATAACTTGGTTTCATACCTTTCCAAAAGTTTGAGAATTATGCTCTAACAACTATCAATACCTTATTAGAAAATTGCATTTCAAGAGAGTTTTGGTTTACTGGCATACTTTCTAAAGAAAGGATTTTCATTGCTTTTAAAAGCCTTGAGCTATGAAACTATTACTAGTTTTTATGTATGATTTAGTGGGTATGAGAAATATTTATCAGAGAAAACTAGTTTGAAAATATTAAGTGCTGAAAACCTGTGTTTGATAGCAGTTCTGAAACTGGCAATACCTCAACCTTTCAGTGATTCCACTTGAAATAACCATTCTCTTCATATTAATAAAAGATGATTCTATCAATAAAGAGGTGTGGTGGTGACTAATTTGAAAATGATAGCGAGGCCTGTTATCGGCAGCCTTAGAAGAATGAAAGGGAGGAATCAAAGACCTGTCCTTTCAGCCTTCTCTTCTGTTGTTTGTACATACAGATGAGGACAGAACTGTATTTCCTTTCATCTCAGAAGAATCGCCCCAGCCTCTTTGGAATGCCACTGATTGTTCCATGTACTGTGCATACCCGGAAGAAGGACTTATATGATGCAGTTTGGATTCAAGTGTCTCGATTAGCCAGCCCCCTCCCACCTCAGGAAGCCAGTAACCATGCTCAGGATTGGTGAGTTTAGGGGATTAACCTACCCCTGTGGTTTCCAAACTCAAGAAGAATAATTTGTATGAATTCTGTGTGATACATAGGACGTATTCTGTGTTAGGGTTATTCACTTGTTGAAGAACCATCCAGAGAACATATAATTCAACCATTTGGTTTGATCTTTTGAGTAGGAGAGACTATACAGTTTCCTTTCATTACCTAGACATTCTAGTGTCTAATAATCCTTTCATTCTCTAATCTCTTACCTAAAATCCCTCCTGCTAATGTGTTAAATCCTTCAGGCAATATCCTTGATTTTGGTTATTACAAAACTAGAGAGTATGAATTCACCAGGAAAATTGTATCCTCTCAACCCTCTGAAATTCAGAATAAGAATAGTGAGCATTTCTATTCATGTACTCTAAAAAATTCCCATGCCATAACAAGTGATTCAGTTGGATTATTTCCATACCATGTCAGTTTAACACAGAATAATTTCATAAGTCTAGGTAAAGAAAATAAACATCTTCTGTTTCTTCTTTTCCATTCCTCCTCCCATTGTTCTATTAAATTAGTAAATGTATTTACTTCTAACAATTGTTGAGATTGTGATGCCTCATTTATATAACTAAACTGAATTGTAGTTTATTATGTCATTGTCATGGTGCAAATGAGCGTTCAGCTTCTGTGTTAACTGAATAAAGAAGTTCTCTTTGCTGATAGGTTATAGTATGGGGTTTTTTGATGACTAGGATAAGGCTTAAGGATAAGTCTTAAAGGAAAACTAAAAATAAAAGATAACCAATTGAGTTGAAGAATGTTGTGTTTAGTAAAAATATCAGGGCAAGATTAAACTTAAAGCAAATGTCTGACTAAATTGAAGAACTTCCAAATTAGTACTTTTCCCAAGGCTTGCTAAGTGAATTGGATATGGAATATGAGGGAAAGAGGTAGTTTTTCAGCCTGAGCAATTGTTTGTGAATGGTGTTAACATTTAATGAAATGAGGAAAACTGAGGAAAGAGTAGGTTTGGGGCGAGAGATGACAGGAATCAAGTTAAAGGTGTATATTATATTTTCAAGTGGGAGATACACTTAAGTGTCCTTTGCTGGAGATAGAAATATAGGTGTCATCAACACATAGTTGGTATTTAAAGCCCTGAGACTAGATGATATCATTTAGAGAATAAGAGTTAGATAGAGAAGACACCCACAACCTAATTCCTCATCCATTCCAACATTTAAAGATAGAAAAATGTCAGCAAAAGCAATTGAGAAGGAGTGGCCAGTGATATAAGAAGGAAATCAGGAGTGAGTTAGTGTCCCAGAAGTTAACTGAAAAAGTGTTTAAAGGAAGAACTGATGAGTTTCAAGTGCTGCAGAAAGATTAAGGGAAATGGGAACTGACCACTGGACTTGATAAAATGGTAGTCTTTTGTGACCTTTGCAAAAGCTTTTAGTGGAGTGGTATAGATGAAGGCATGGAGATTAGAATAGGTTAAAGAGAAAGTGCTCCTACAGGCAATAAAAAAGTTAGTAAGAGTTGATCTTTTAGAGATAACACACTGAATTTTTTTTTCCACACTGAAATATTTATGAATGAAAATGAAATATCTCCAATTTCCTTCAGAATAATCTGGTGGGTCACAATGGCCAACAGGTAGAAACAACCTAAATGTTCATCAACAGACAAATGGATAAACAAACTATGGTATATCCACACAATGGAGGATTCGTCAACCATAAAAAGGAATGAAGTTCTAATACACACTACAACATAGATGAACCTTGAAAATATCAGACGAGTGAAATAAGCCAAACATGAAAGGAAGAACTGATGAGTTATTTCTCATTAAGCTTCTGTGTGATTACCGTGTGATTTCACTTTTATAAGATATCTTTAGTAGGCAAATTCATAAACAGAAAGTAGATTAGATGTTACAAGTGTTTAGGGGGAGAGGTGTAGGGGAATTATTATTGCTTGATGCATACAGAGTTTCTGTTTAGAAAGATGAAAAATTTGTGGAGATAGATGGTGGTGATGGTTCCACAACATTGTGAATGTACTTACTGCCACTGAATTGTATACTTAAAAGTGATTAAATGGTAAATTTTATGTATATTTTACCATAGTTTTTTTTTTTAATTGAATAAAAGACTCTAGTGGAGCTAGGTAAAGGTATAGATGAAATAAAAGTGGCCAAAGGTTGATGATTATTATTATTGGGTGACAAATATATGGGGGTTCATTGTGCATTCTCTATTTTTGTGAGTGTTAATGTTAATAAATATGCATGTTTAGATTAGATGGACAAATTCCTGGAATTGAGGATCTATATAAAAGATTATTTTGAAGGACAGTGGACAAGGAAGAAAGTGAGGGTTTGAGGGCAGGGATTAGAAATTTTCTTTGGTCAAAGAATTGTTAAAGTGGTGATACTTGAATAAGTAATTTAAAAGGGTAGGAGGTGGTTGTTACAAACTAGGATATTTGGAACTGATATTTTTGGAGGTAATAAAGTCCTTATGGTTTCATTACCTTCAGCAGCCATGTAATAGCCATTACCAATTGCCAAATGTGCTGTCCTGCGTTGCTTCTTACTGGGACAAGGATGAATAAATATTTTCTTAAGTTGGAGTATCCAAGGCTATCTTGCAGTTAAAAGACATTACTCTAAAAATGTTATGTGCCTTATAGCTTTGAGTAGTTAAGGCAGGGAAAAAGGGTGCCTCTCATGTACCACAACAGGATTCTGATTAAAGAAAACTTCTAAATATATAGTTAGTCAACTCTTTTAAAAAATCATATGACCTTTCAGCTTTCTGTGCTGTGTCAATGTTCTTGTCATAGAAAGGTCTAATTATTTCAGTTTAATGTGAATTAAATCTTATGATAGGATTAGGGCTGAAGGATAATTGGTATTTGATTTCATGATTTGCTTATCTTATAAAATTTGCATGGACCACATGGGCTCTCTTAGAGACATCTGGCAGTCTAGTCTGTTTACCCTTCTGCATGGAAGCCCTGAGTGTGGTTGGTACAAGGCTGCTGCAAATGGGTTAAGATAACCAGCACTGAACCATCACCATGAGCATACTGTTATGACAGATGTCCCTGCCTTGGGTTACTTCAAGAGAAAATGAAAAGAAATTGAGACCTCAAATCAGAAATGTTTTTTATACTCTTTGGTCTATGTTCTGTTTCAGTGATGACAGTATGGGCTATCAATATCCCTTCACTCTACGAGTTGTGCAGAAAGATGGGAACTCCTGTGCTTGGTGCCCATGGTATAGGTAAAGTGATCTTCTGCAAAAGAAAATTTTAGTGGAATTGCAGCTTCAGATATTATACCTTTTTCATAAGGTTTCCAGCTTTTAGAAGAAATATTGAATAATGAGAAGCTTAAAATAAACTCAAGGAATTGTTGATTCATCTTTTCCTTATTGTGAGGACTGTAGCTTAGTTTTGCTCTTAACCCTTAGCTGGGGGATCACTGGGTGGCGCAGCGGTTTAGCGCCTGCCTTTGGCCCAGGGTGCAATCCTGGAGACCGGGGATCGAATCCCACATCGGGCTCCAAGTGCATGGAGCCTGCTTCTTCCTCTGCCTATGTCTCTGCCTCTCTCTCTCTGTGTGACTATCATAAATAAATAAATAAAAATTACAAAAAAAAAAGTCTTAAAAAAAAAAAAACCTTAGCTGTTTCTGTAAACTCTTATGATCCTCATCAAATTCATAGTTTATGATCAATATTTATTATTTTATACTTTGTACTCCTTAAATATAAATCAGCTTAGCAGTTCTGAGCCCTAGAACCATAATCTACTTACTAGACATTCCTGGAAGTCTATTTTTTATTTTTAGAAAAATTATGGGGATGGATTGGCCATTACTATTTCAGCTTGGAAAATACCTGAGTACTGAAGTCATCCTTCAGAGAGCTATAATGGACTTAGCAAAAAGAATCTAAATAGCTGCTGAAACCATGGCCTTGTCATGGTCCCTCCCCTCCCATAAATTTTTATATGTATTTATTTAATGTGCCATTTTATAAACAAGGAAATAGGCATTGTTGTATCAGATGAGTTGTCCTACCTCAGAGCATTAAATAACTAAATTTAGAATTTTCTTAGAGATGTATTATCTCAAATGTCCAATTCCCATGTCATTTATTTACCATAAAGTCCACAAATACTCATGTGCATTAACAATGTCTGTCGGGATCCCTGGGTGGCGCAGCGGTTTAGCGCCTGCCTTTGGCCCAGGGCGCGATCCTGGAGACCCGGGATCGAATCCCACGTCGGGCTCCAGGTGCATAGAGCCTGCTTCTCCCTCTGCCTGTGTCTCTGCCTCTCTCTCTCTCTCTATCATAAATAAATAAAAATTTAAAAAAAATGTCTGTCAAGTACTTCGAAAACCAGAGACTTGAGAAGTGATGAGCATGCTTCCCTGAAATAATAACTACCAGTACATATTCATGAATTGATCACTCTTAAGTTAGAGTCCCATGACAGACTGTGAACCCAAGAAAGTGGAGAAGTAGAAAGGGAGAATATTTGTGATGAAGAAAATTTAGATTCTTTCATAATTATTCCTCCCTTTAATAGATCATTGTTCTCCCCCCGCACCCCCCCCCCCCCGCCTTCAGATTTTGCAGAGGCTGTAAAATTGATTGTGGGGAAGACAGAGCTTTCATTGGAAATGCCTATATTGCTGTGGATTGGGACCCTACAGCTCTTCACCTCCGCTATCAAACATCACAGGAAAGGGTAAGTACTCAAGGCCACCATAAGATGGTGATTTTTATTTGTAAACATTTTCCCAGTTTAACTGTATTGTGCCATTTCTGGTTTAGATGATCTAAATCATCCATCAAAAAAACATTCATTGGTATTCTCTATGGCACTTAATATATTGATTGACATGAGTATATGGATATTTCAGTTTTCCCACTTCTAGATTTAATTGTATTGGGGCATTATATTTCAGAAATACTAATACAAAAAAGTAAGTCTTGAAACTTCTGGGTATAATTAAGATGTTATATTGTTTGGCCATCGCATACCAAGCAATAAATATCTCTCTGCCTATTTATTAATTATTATTGAAGCTGCAGCATTTAATAACCACCATTACTTAGCTCAAAGGCATCCCAGGGCTATAGGTGCATAATGGGCATAGTGATCAGAAAAACTAGAGAAAAGATCAAATGTTTCAAGACTGGGCATCTAAGAGTACATCTCAGTAGCTATTCTTACACTTAGCATTCCTAAAACTGGCCAGGGCACTTTTTAAATTTTGAAAATGTTACTTCGAAAAGAATACTCCATACCTAAGAAGGTTTGCCGAATAATCATTTGAAGGATAGTTTGGCTAAGTAGCAGATAGATAAAGATATGATGAATCTGATGGAGAAGTGAAAACAACAGAATCAAAGGATTGTTTTTTTAGTCACATGAAGAATTGTAGTAGCTTTTGCATTTACGTGGCTCTTGATGGAAATTTCCAGTGAACAATCTGAAAGGCTCCAGAGGACATCCTGCTTATAGAAAGAAGGGCCTACGTGACCTGTTCAATCTCACCCCATTTCCACTTTCAGTGATGCTCTTAGGGTTCCATGGAAACCAACTTGCTATTGAGATATCCTGCCTTGCTGGAAACTGGGACCACATGACTAATATCTTCCTACATAATTTCTCTTCCTACCTTTGGTTTCTGCATGTGATTAGGGAGTCACGTAGACAAAGGAGATAACTTGGTTCAAAATTGACATTATTTCCCATATATTTTATGTTTTTTTATCCCAGTGATTTACCTTCTAGGAATTTATTCTAGGGAAAAACTCTGTTTTGCTGACAAATATTTATCATAGCATTTTTTAGAATCGTAAAAAAATTTAAAACAACTTGTATGTGTCCCACATTAGAGGAATGGTTAAATAAAGCATAGTGTATTAATTGGGTAAAATATTATGCAGTCATTGAAAATAATGATTACCCAGTGTAGGAGGTGGTTTTTTGCTTTAAAGACTTTTTGTTTTTGTTTTTTTAAAGATTAACTTAGAGAGAGAGTGGGGAAGTGGTAAAGAGAGAGGGAGAAAGAGTCTCAAGCAGACTCCATGCCAAGTTCAGAGCCTGGTGTGGGGCTCAATCTCATGACCCTGAGATCACGACCTGAGCTGAAACCAAAAATCGGATGCTTAACTGACTACACTACCCAGAAGCCCCATTACCAGTTTTTTTACTGACATAACCATGTATGGGTTTTTTTAAAGCAAGGTATAAAATTTCATTTGCTGAAAAATCTTTGCAATATAAAAGAATACTATTTAGGAAAAGGACAGAAGAAAATCTGCCAATATTTTGACAATGTTTGTCTTTGTATGAAGAGTATAAAAGGGGGAGGGGCACCTGGGTGGCTCATTCAATTAAGCATCTCCCTTTGGCTCAGGTCATGATCCCTGGGTCTTGGGATCAAGTCCTACATTAGGCTCCCCATGGGGAGCTTCTCCCTCTGCCTGTGACTCTGCCTCTCTCTCTCTCTCTGTCTCTCATGAATGAATAAATAAAATCTTAAAAAAAAAAAAAAAGCCTCAATGGCTCATTTGGTTAAGCATCTGCCTTTGGCTCATGTCATGATCCCAGGGTTCTGGGATCAAGCCCCAAGTTGGACTCCCTGCTTGCACACTCTGTCTCAAACGAATAAATAAAATCTTAAAAAAAAAAAAATAGAGATTTCAAGCAGAAGAAGAAAGAGGGTATCAATGAGTTATTTAAACTATTTGAATAGTAGTAGAGAATCTGGGAATGGGTTCCAAGAGATAAAAAGGGGATCTTTGTCATTTAGGGAAATTTTATTGATAAATAAAAATTATTGTCAGTACTCAAATAGGTATTTTTATCAACCTTCCTCCTTGTCTCCATCTAGCTCTATAGCCTTTGTGTTCCATAAGAAATATAGTGAATAAAGATCAACATTCTTTACTAGCTTACTGCAGTTTGTGGTTGTCCATAAAGCATCCCTGATAGAGATAGTGGAGATGATATTTAATCAGCTATGAGAAAAGAATATTACCGTTTTTCTACTCTAATTCCAGCAACCATGATGCAACATATTTTCTTTTGAAGCATGTCAGTTTTCCTTTGGATGACCAGCTCAAAAGATGATGAAAGTTAGTATCAGAAAAGAAGTCAGTGACCTAAGGTCAAGCCAGATTTCTCGTTCAGGGGGAAAAAAAAAAAAAGATTTTTCTCTAAGTTCCTCTTCTTATAGATCTTTAGAAATGGCAGTGATGCAATGTTAAAACCGTTAAATGCATGGTCAGCCCTAGCATTTGACAGCCTGTGACTCAGCTATCATCTCATGTGGGGGAAAAGTCACACATGAAAACCTGTTGTAAACCAATGAATGTCCTGAGCCATGCCAATTTATAAGCTAGACAGCTCAGTGTTCCCATCAGAAGTTCAGGAAGGAAAACAGAAGGGAAGTTGCCTCAGGCAAAGAGAACAAATTCACCTCTGGACGGGGTGAGTAATAAGTTCAGTAATGGACTTGTGTGTGCATTGTTGGACTTGGTGTCCAGACCCCACCCTGGGATGAGACTTCCTGTGTGAAGTCTCATGGTGGCATTCATAGTCCTAATGCCGTGCCTCACCCACTATGGTTCTTGGTTGCTGTTAGGTGGCAACCAAGAATGAGAGGGGGAAGAATTCTTCCTTTCCTGTTGCAGTCTGGCTGCCTCCTCCTATCCTTCTTCCTGATCCCATACTACCTCCAACACACATACTTGCACACCTACCCCCTCTGCTCTCTTTCTCTTTCTCTAGGTTTTGCTCCAAAATCTAGCATGCTGATTAATAGAACCAGAGAGGTTTGGGCAGGTGTGAGGGGCCTTCTCAACAAAGTTGGGCATTTTTTGAGCCTGCTGTTGCTTTTATTGCCATCTCTTCCTTGTCATCTCAGTAAAAAGGCCCCGTGAAGCGGGAGACAGATGATACACATGGTATTCTGATAAGTCTCTTACATGGCATTAGCATGCAAATGAGTTTTTTCCTGTGGGGTTTCATGCTCTGGTATGTTGCCTTCTCGTGGACAGCTTTTCTGTACCCTTCCTTATTTAATACAGATCTGGCATCTGTGACCTAGTGATATTTCTCCTAGCCTCTATAAAACCTACAGCATACTAACAATGTTGTCCTTCTAGTTGAAAGTAAATGGCTGGGCATCCCAGGTGGCTCAGCGGTTTAGCACTGCCTTCAGCCCAGGGCCTGATCCTGGAGACCTGGGATGGAGTCCCACATCGGGCTCCCTGCAGGAAGTCTGCTTCTCCCTCTGCCTCTCTCTCTCTCATTCTCTGTGTGTCTCTCATGAGTAAATAAATAAAAATTTAAAAAAAATAATCTTTAAAAAAAAAAAAAAAGAGTAAATGGCCTAACCTCGACACCCCTGGCTGGAGGGCAAGCTCACATGTAAGCTGTTATAGGATTTCAAACTCATTAAATAGAGGTGCAGTAGCCACTAGACACATGTGGCTATTGAACACTTTAATGTGCCTGATTCAAGTTAAGAAGTATTGTAGATTCCAAAGACTTAGTAAAAAGGAATCTAAAATATGTCATCAATAATTCTTATATTAAAAAATAATAATTTTTATATTGATCACATGTTGAAATAACTGTTTTGGATATATTGGACTAAATAAAATATATCATTATAATTCAAAAACAAATTTTTTTTTAATTCATTCATAGAATGAATGCCTGTGTCTCTGCCTCTCTCTCTCAGGCAGAGGGAGAAGCAGGCTCCATGCAGGGAGCCCGACGTGGGACTCAATCCTGGGTCTCCAGGATCATGCCCTGGGCTGCAGGCGGCGCTAAACCGCTGTGCCACCGGGGCTGCCCTAATTCAAAAATTTTAAAGTAAACAGGCAATTCCTTGTTTATGTCATTTTGAAGAATTCAGAAAATTTTCAAGAAAAGCTATTATGGTCATATAAATTTGATCCAGGATGTTAATGGTGTAATTTTGGAAGTAATGCGCAAATACTTCATTTGCTCCAAGACTCATTTGGGTTGTGTTTTCTTTTTCTTCATGTAGAATAAAATGAGAATGAGTCACCTAACGGATGATACATAGCCATGGGACCATTTTAAACTCACTCCCTCCCTTCCACCCCTTCTCTCATTCTTCTTGTTCCCTCCACCTCCAGGTTGTAGATGAGCATGAGAGTGTGGAACAGAGTCGGCGAGCACAAGCTGAGCCTATCAACCTGGACAGCTGTCTCCGTGCTTTCACCAGTGAGGAGGAGTTAGGGGAAAACGAGATGTACTACTGTTCCAAGTGTAAGACCCACTGCTTGGCAACCAAGAAGCTGGATCTTTGGAGGCTTCCCCCCATCCTGGTATGTTACAGCACTACCTCAGAGAGCAGGAGCCTAGCATAAAGGAAAGAAGTCACGAACAAAAAGGAGTTTTGTTACTTTTGAGAAAAGAAGACCCTTCCTGTGGCTGGCAGTGTTTAAAATGCTTTTGCTGTGCAAGGTTTTTGTGTTGCACACAGAGATTGTTCTGCATGTGTTATTATTGCCAGTTCCTGCTCTGAAGGAACATACAGGCCATAGGAGAAAGAAACCAAATAGACCATTAACTATAGTTCAGTGCAGTGTGAGAAGTGCATCCTGGTGAATTTGACCTTAAGAAGAAGGTGAAAGCACTTCTGGCTCTAGAGAGAGAAGCTTTAGGCTCGCCCTTTAGGCTCTTTAGAAGAGCACCTGAGCAGCCTGAGTCTCTAATCCCACTGTGCTTGGTCACATAGCCACAGCACAGGCACACAAGTACACTGGGGTTTATATGTTCTTTTACATGTGATTTGCTACTTCTGTCTTCTTCCTTCATAGAGTAAAAGACACTTCTGTTGCTTGTCAGGGGAGTTTGAAGTGCCAGATCTTCCTGTTCATTTAAGAAAGTTTTTTCCTTAAGGGTGGAAGTATTGTATCACATGTAACTGTGAGGCACTGGTATATTTTAACCAAACCTTGTATGTATTTTTTTCTTCATGTCATCTTCCTAGTACTCTGTGAGACTATAAACGTAGGTTTTCTTTCCTTGGACCAGAACAACTTCCCAGGAAAGGATACACAGGAAATTAATAACATTAATTAGCTAGCTCCAGGGATGAGAACTCTGGGGAGAGAGGAAATGGACAGGGCCAAGCTTGGGACAGGTAGGCAGGAAGGGGGAAAGCTTATTTTTAACTGAAGTTTAAATTAACATGAAATGAAAAAAAAAATTAACATGAAATGAAATGCATAGGGCAGCCTAGCGGTTTAGCGGTTTAGCGCCGCCTTCAGCCCAGGGCGTGGTCTTAGAGACCCGGGATTGAGTCCCACATCAGGTTCCCTGCATGGAGACTGCTTCTCCCTCTGCCTGTGTCTCTTCCTCATTCTCTCTCTCTCTCTCTCCCCCCCTTTCTCTCTCTCTCTGTATCTCTCATGAATAAATAAATAAAATCTTTTCAAATAAATAAATAAATAAATAAATAAATCTTTAAAAAAAAGAAATGCATAGATTTTAAATGTCTAGTTTGATGAATTTTGATAAGTATATATACAGTTGTGTGGTAATCAGAACATACACAATAAAGGCATTTGTATAAAAACTATGTTTTTGATGTCTTTAAAGAATAGTGAAGAATAAATGTTATGGTGGGCTGCTGTAGATCCATATACCAGTATGCCCCTGTAACACAGTAAATTGTTAGCATTTAGGGTAGAGATAGCGACCCAAAGATCTGTGCCCACACTGGATTGTATAATAACACTGTGTAAGATTAGAGGAATCTGTTGCTCTTAAAAAAGGAAAGAGAAGCCACAACAGAAAGGGGAGATTCTTACACTCTTTAGGACAGTGAAACTCCCTGGTAACAACCAAAGATATGGTAGGAAACAAGAGGCCTCCTATTGGAGATTGGGTACGTTTCACCCATTTTCCTTCAGCATAGTCTTCTGTCTTCATGACAGAAGTATATTTGTGAGCGGATCTTCTATGATGTTGGAAAATGGTAAAGATCAGAGTGGGTTACAGGCCCAGGAAGCAGGAAGACACGCAAACATGGGTTCCTAGGATGTTGCAGAAATTTGGGAAGAATTTAGGATGTGTACAGACTATGAAATTAGGGAGATACTATGTTAGCCATATATTTAAAGGCCAGTGTCCCCACTGATAACTCTGTTACATAATAGATGCATTCTTTTTGAAAAAAAAAACATATATACTCTTGAACATTCACATGTATTGGACTTGGGGTTTTTTAATGTAATTTTGTATCTTCTGAACCCTTTAATGTAATTGTTTTCTACCTTTCCTTCTCCAGATTATTCACCTTAAACGATTTCAATTTGTAAATGGTCGATGGATAAAATCACAGAAAATTGTTAAATTTCCTCGTGAAAGTTTTGACCCTAGTGCTTTTTTAGTACCAAGAGACCCAGCCCTTTGTCAGCGTAAACCACTCACACCCCAGGGGGATGACCTCTCTGAGCCTAGAGTTCCATCAGGAGACATGAAGAAAGCGGATGCTCAGAATTCAACTGGAGAAGAGGATGTGCTCCTGAGCAAGAGCCCATCTTCACTCAGTGCAAACATCATCAATAGCCCTAAAGGTGAGGGAGCCTGGAGGGGCTCATGGGGCCCAGATGTCACCCGAGCTTTCTCGGGACCCCCATAGGTTGCATGTTTCCCTCAGTCTTCCATTCTGGAGCAACTGCTTGGTGAGGTAGAAGGAATCTGTCTGGGATCAGACCTATCTAGATTTGAGTCACCTGTGTGACTTTTAGCAGAAGACACAGCCTCCCTAAATCTATTTTCTCATTCATAAAAGTTCCCAGAGTCTGATGATTTGCTGGCTCAGCGGTTTAGCGCCTGCCTTTGGCCCAGGACGCGATCCTGGAGTCCCGGGATCGGGTCCCGCGTCGGGCTCCGGGCATGGAGCCTGCTTCTCCCTCCTCCTGTGTCTCTGCCTCTCTCTCTCTCTCTCTCTCTCTCTCTCATTCTCTGTGTCTAAAATAAATACATACATACAGACATACATACATACTTTAAAAAAAAAGAGGGTGAAGCACCATATATGCCTGACACATAATGGTGATCATGAGTGATAGTTGTTATCCTTGTTCCCTTACAGCAGAGGTTCTAAAAGTGTAGTCTGGGAATCCCTAGAGAGTCTCTCAGAGACCCTTTCAGGGAGCCTGGAGGAGTAGAACTATTTTTATAAGAATGCTAAGAACAGTACTCACCTTTTCAACTTTCATTCTATCACAGATATGCAGTAGAGTCAGAGCCACCATGATATTTGAGGATATCGTTGGTGAAATATGTTCTTATGTATTGTATTTTTTAATTCCTCAGTTTTAATTTCTAATATGATTAATATTTATAGATATAACCCACATAAACAGAAGTTCTAGGGATCTTCAACAATTTTTGACAGTATAGGAGATGAAGGAGGCTATGACCAAAAAGTTTGAGACCCACTACCTTACCGGGTTGTTGTGAGAGAGAGAGATAGTAGAGAGAAAATTTCCTTTTTTTTTTTTTTTTTAAGATTTATTTATTTATTTATGATAGACATAGAGAGAGAGAGGCAGAGACACAGGAGGAGGGAGATGCAGGCTCCATGCCGGGAGCCCGACATGGGACTCAATCCCGGGACTCCAGGATCGCGCCCTGGGCCAAAGGCAGGTGCTAAACCGCTGAGCCACCCAGGGATCCCCGAGAGAGAATTTCCAATACGGTGCCTAGCAATAGTAATTGCTTAATAATTGGTGATCATATTTTTTAATGTAATTTGACAAGGGAGAATATGTATTTGTAATATGTCTTAGTCTAATTGTTTTGAACTGAATCTGACCTAATATCTTTCGGCTGTTTATTTTTATTTTATTTATTTTATTTTAAATACAGTATAGTTAATATATTAGTGTTATATTAGCCTCGGGTGTACATCTTTCTGCTGATTTTATTTTCTCTTTTCTCCTCTTCTTTTCTCTTTTCATCTTTCTACTGGTTTTAAGTCCCTACATGGTACATGTTTTCAGGATGTTGCTACCTGTGGGAGCGTGGCCTGAGGAAGACAAGAATGTAACTTATCAGCTCCATGATAGGAATAAAAAGCTGGTCAGAACACCCCTGTATTTACCTTTATGTGTACACTTGTGAAGTTGGCTTCAAAGTTAGCATTTAGTGGCTGGTTAAACTTGTGGCATTGGGATTTATGAATCTTTTCCTTTTCTCCCTTTCACAGGTTCACCTTCTTCATCAAGAAAAAGTGGAACCAGCTGTCCCTCCAGCAAAAATAGCAGCCCTAACAGTAGCCCTAGGACTTTGGGGAGGAGCAAAGGGAGGCTCCGGCTACCCCAGATCGGCAGCAAAAATAAACTGTCAAGTAGTAAGGAGAACTTGGATGCCAGCAAAGAGAATGGGGCTGGGCAAGTTTGTGAGCTGGCTGATGCCTTGAGCCGAGGGCACATGCTGGGGGGCAGCCAAACTGAGCTGGTCACCCCTCAGGACCACGAAGTAGCTCTGGCCAATGGATTTCTCTATGAGCATGAGGCATGTGGCAACGGCTACAGCAATGGTCAGCTTGAAAACCACAGTGAAGAAGACAGCACTGATGACCAAAGAGAAGATGTTCATGTTAAGCCTATTTATAATCTATATGCAATTTCGGTAAGTGGTTTGTTACATGGTTCTCAGAATGATCTGCCCTTCTCTGTGGTTTGTTCAGTCATCTTCATTCATTCATCATCATTTTTTCAGGGCCTGCTTATTTGCTAGCCATTGAGCTTGGTGATAGACAAAGTTAGCAGTAGAAATCTTGGCCTTCTAGGTAGAATCCAGGGTGCTCCCAGTGCAATTCAGGGGATAATCATGTAATCACTATCATTGGAGTCGTGGATTCAAGGCATCAGAGTTATGTACACCTAAGGAATTTTTGCTTTTTAAAAATAATTACAACTATAAAATGGTAAGATTTAGAGCTTTTAAATTTTGACTTCTCTTTTTGTTTTGTTTTTAGAAAAGGGTAGGTGGTTCCAAAACATTCTTTTTAATCACCTAAGTGATTGGTGTTTTCCTGATTAGGTCCTAGTACTGCACCCTGGCCATTCTGCTCTTAACGACTAACATACCTCTGCTTTCTTCTCTCTTACAGTGCCATTCAGGAATTCTGGGCGGGGGCCATTATGTCACTTATGCCAAAAACCCAAACAGCAAGTGGTACTGTTATAATGACAGCAGCTGTAAGGTAAATATCCCCAGTCTTTGCATAAAAGAAACAGAAATGTCAACAGATTAGGAGACATTTGTTGAAATAACGGACTTTGTCCCAAGTAGGAAATACTTATTTCTGTTAGAGTCAGTGTATAGGTGCCTTCAGTATTAAAGGGGCAAAAGTGATGTGCCAAGTAGAGAATGAAAACATGAACAGTGAGTAAAAAGAAGGTGTTAGTTAATGAGAAAAAAAGTTATCTTTTGAGCTATATTAGGATTTGAGCTATTTTTTTTTCTTTTGTCATTCTTTTGATTTTCTTGTGGTCAGAGTATCTTCCCCAAAACAAACAATGAAAATAATAGGGCTTACTTTAGGGCAGGTATCAAACTGCCAAAATATTAAGCTGATTGGAAGCAGTCTGGTTTAGTAATTAAAGAAGGTTGGTCTTCCCTTCCTTAGCAAGGATTAAGAGGCAGCATAGTGATGGCTTTTTATTAAAGGCTTTTCTTGCCCCTTCAGGAACTTCACCCTGATGAAATTGACACCGACTCTGCCTACATTCTTTTCTATGAGCAGCAGGGGATAGACTATGCACAATTTCTGCCAAAGATCGATGGCAAAAAGATGGCAGACACAAGCAGCATGGATGAAGACTTTGAGTCCGATTACAAAAAATACTGTGTGTTACAGTAAAGCTACCACTCTGGCTGCTAGACAGGTTGGTGGTGAGGGAGATGACTCCCTGTAGCTGACATTTGGCAGAAGCGTCGCTGAAAGGCAAGCTAAATGTAGTTATTTTATCCTGTGACCCTGAAGCACAAAATAAAAATCCTAATTAAAATAGCAGTTAACATAACAGTAGTAATACTTTGGTTTGGGAGGTGTCTCACACAAGCTCTCTGGTAGAGAACTTTCAGGCAGAGCCCACCATTAGCCTGTAAACAAAAGGGTTTTTTTGGCACCAGCCACCTGGGACCAAATAAGAACTAAATTGTGCTTGTCCAGATATAAACAAACATGTAGTGAGTGTAGAGTTTACCAATAATCATAACAAAATGCTAAGAATTTCCTTGGAGTCAAAGTCAAACAAAAAATTGTAGTGTTGTCTGGGGACGACATGATATGCTACCTCCTTTTTCCTGAAGTTTTATTCCATTATATTGACAAGATGGAGAAAGCAAGATCAGAAAGTGTGCAAAGGATTTTTAAGGCATGGACACACATTTTTCTATTTATTTTTTAAAACATTTTCCCCACTCTTTCTATGCCTTTCTTGCTTTTTGTTTCTGATGTTGTGTTTGTGTTTGAGACACAACCAGTCATTCATGGCAGAGGTGTATATAAATGGTCAGTTTGAAAGGGATAATATCTTAAGAGCTGTGTGCCTTCTACCCAAGGCCTTGGTTGGAGACCCTGTAGAGGGGGAGGAAAAAAAGCATCCTGAGAAATCCATCTAAAATAGTCCTCCAGATAGAGGCATCTTATTTTGAGGATACTTCAGGTGTCCTCAAAAGTGTATCCCCACCACTGCTGAAGCACGATTGGAGAGTCACCAATATTTGCACCATCGTCACATGCCCACATTGCACAAGAGCTGAGAGGGAAAGTGGCATCAAAGCTGGAGGTGTTTTACAACTGGTGGTTGTTTGTTCTTTGTTTCTTTGTTTTGCACTTTAAAAGAAGAGAGAATACATGCAAGTGAACTTTTTAAAACATGTTCATATTTGATGGCTGTAAGGGCTATAAATTAACTTGAATATGGGGTATTTTGCCCCATCACGTTAAATTCAAAAACAAAACACATCCCACACACTGGTAGTGTGTATTTTTAATTTAATTGGTGGGTTTAGGAAGTAAGCTTTTGTTTTGTTTGCATATCCCATCTTTTCTTTTGTGTGTGTGTTTGTCTTTTTTTTCTTTCTTTTAATAATTTCACAGTAGTGGCCATCAGAAGTTATGTTTCTTTGCTCACTTCATTTTTTTCCTCTGATAATTCAAAACTGGAACAAAAGTATAAATGTTATTTATTTCAGGCAGCATGTTTTTTCCCCTGTGTTGTTTTTAAATATATGTGAAGTAAATATTTCTCCCTTTTTTTCCAGTCTTTTTTTTTTTTTATCATCTGGACCCTGGAAGTGATTCTCATTAATTATTAGATTTTATTAACCTTCCTTCCTCACAGATAGTAGGTACCAATTTAGTTAAGCATTTGTGTTCTGATCTCTGCAGCCGATTATTAGCCGGTTCTTCTCGGAGCATTTGGAAAGATAGTTTTAAATGGCTACCTAAGTTGAAACCCTATTTAGAAAAAGGCTGTAATTACAAGTAGGAAGGAGTGGCCTAAAAGGTAAAATATGAGGAAGTCAGACAAAATGCAGGCTTTATAGTTTCATGATTTCAGTATATAAAAATCTGTCCATTTCTACATGGACAAGTCCCATGAAAAAGTGGAAGATTTTAAATAATTTCCTTACAGATGTTTTATTTAAGCAGGTAGCACAATCTACTAATGTTGTTTGATCTGTGTTTGTTATATTGGTTGTAATTAATTTTTTAATTCATGACTAGCAGAAAATTTATTAAATTAACTATTAACTACATTCACCTTGTAAATTACTGTATAAAACTTGTTGACAATGCACTGACTTTAGAAAGATGTTAATGTACATAAATAGAGTGTAAATAAAATAGTGTTGATGTACTGAAATATGAACTGTATAAAAAAGTATTGGTAATTGTATATGGAGTGTACCTGTTTATCTGTAACTATTATCCAAACAAATTAAATACTGTGGATGCATCTATGTGCTGTTTTTCCTCTATACAAGTAAACACCAAAAAAGTCAAAATTTTCAGCATTTCTGTGACCCTATTTAATTCTCTTACTTGAATACCTACCTGACTTATAGAGTGGATGCTCCATCTCCAAAAGAATGGAAACTGTTGAAGGTAGAACAAGATCCCTGCAGTGACCAGGTGAATTGATTTAAACTCTGTTCACATCCCTATTAGGAAATTGTTTGGAAGGCATTCGCATGGGAAGGAGGGGATGTGTATGAGAGCTGGTAGTGAACAGAGACTTGATGAAGGAGGTCTTAACAATAGTTTTCTTGCCTATTGATGAGGTCAAGAGGAAAACTTATCATTGAATAATGCCTTAAAACAATCCTGAATTTCTAGGGGGCGCTGAGAAACCAGGGATATCCCTGGGTTGTCTGGGAGGTCACTGAGGAAGCAGTTGGCAGTGGGTCCTTCACCCTCAGTCCCTATTTGTTTATCTTTAAAAATAGAATGCCTACCTCTTGGCCTTATCTTAAGTAAATGAAATATACAAAAGCCTGGCAGCAGTTCCTTGGTAAATGCTCAATGAATGTCGAATCCTACCCCCATGAGATTCAATCATGTTTTGCAAAGAGGTTTTTTTTACTCTTGCTATTTTAATGCTAAAAGAATTTAATAGCTCTTTGCTCAAATTCTTGAAAACAGGAACACATATTAAAAATGTATAGAATGAAACATGTTGAATCAGCATCGGTATTATTTTGTTTAAAAAAACATTCAGAAGTCATCAAAAATAAAGTACGGCTCCTAAAGTGCCAGTCTATGTCTCTGGCTTTCTAAAGGACAGTCTTGAAAAGAACCAGCCCATGGAGATGGGTAAGCATTTTGTTTCTCATTTCTGAGTGGCGCTTTAAATTAAGAGAGCTCTTTGGCCTCCCAGCCTCTCTACTACTTGGTGGCATTGCTCACTGTGGGCTCCTTTCATAATTGCAGACACAATTGAATTGAAGCAAATTGATGAATTGCTACATTTCCCCCAATTATTTTAAGGGTGGAATATAGGATTTTATTAGGCCAGAGCTAGAATGTGTAGCTTAGGGAACAGATATCCTAGTTTCCCTGATGATGTACCAGCAGATTTCTTAGTATTGACATCACAAAGTCAAAAGTGCACACACCCACCCCTACGATCAGACACTCATAGAAGACAGTACAAATAAAAAGAGGATGTCTTTAGGTTTGCCAAACTTCCTGAACAATGAGAAGCAAAATAGTAAATAAGAATGCAAGAATTGCAAACTCAGAGGCCTATAGGGACCAAGTTTGGGAACAGAGTGTAAGAGTTGCAGGTTTACCCTTTCACGAAGATGGCGCGCCGAAGGCGAAGAAGGAAACCCCTGCCCCTCCCAAAGCCGAAGCCAAAGCAAAGGCTTTGAAAGCTAAGAAAGGTGCTGAAAGGCATGCACAGTCACAAAAAAAAGAAGATTCACATGTCACCTACATTCCGACAACCCAAGACCCTGCGTCTCTGAAGGCAGCCCAAATATCCTCGAAACAGCGCCCCCAGGAGAAACAAGCTTGATCACTATGCCATCATCAAGTTCCCCTTAACTACTGAGTCAGCCATGAAGAAAATAGAAGACAACACACTTGTGTTCATTGTGGATGTCAAGGCCAATAAGCACCAGATCAAACAGGCTGTGAAGAAGCTCTATGACATTGATGTGGCCAAGGTCAACACCTTGATCAGGCCTGATGGAGAGAAGAAAGCATATGTTCGACTGGCTCCTGACTATGATGCTTTGGATGTTGCCAACAAAATTGGGATCATCTAAACTGAGTCCAGCCGGCTATAAATCTAAATATAAATTTTTTCACCATTTAAAAAAAAAAAACAAAAAAAACAGGTATAGCCCCGGATGAGAATGGGGAGTGATGGGGATTTTGGTGGGTTCTAGGACACACATCCATCTAAGGCTCCCTTTGATTGTTGCCATGCAGGAATGTGGCCCCCGTGTTACCATATCGTTTTTTTACCCATAAAGAGAAACCAGAAATCCAGATATTAATACAAAATACCCAAGTTAGAAATGTCAAAAATTAACTTTTAAAAAGTTTTTAAACATTGTTCAAAAGCCTATCTGCGGGCAGCCCGGGTGGCACAGTGGTTTAGCGCCGCCTTCAGCCCCGGGCTTGATCCTGGAGACCCAGGATCGAGTCCCACGTCGGGCTCCCTGCATGGAGCCTGCTTCTCCCTCTGCCTGTGTCTCTGCCTCTCTCTCTCTGTCTCTCTCACGAAAAAATAAATAAAATCTTAAAAAAAAAAAAAAAGCCTATCTGCAAGCCAGATTCAGGCTACCAGTATATGCGCTTTGGTAAGTAGAAAGGTTATGGACTTAGAGTGTATTAAATCAAAAGGTTGTAGTTCAGCTATTACAACCACTATTCACTAAAAATGCTCAGATTTCTTGTGACCAATGAGAATACCATTTTATCTCAAAAGGTTATTATAAGTAGATAATATATGTAAATAGGCACAGAATCTGACACCTATTAAGTGCCCAAATAACAATATTCTTTTCTCATTTAGGGAAACAGAACACAGGTATAAGACAACAGTAATGTTACAAGTTCATTACCAATCCAGAAGTATATAGCTTAACAACCTGTAAGCATGTTTTAGGTACAGAGCTGTGTTAGGCTCTCTAGGGCAGCAGTTCCCAGCCTGGCAATTCACCAGTATCATCAAAATCAACTAGGAGTTTGTTAAAAGTGCTGATTCGAGGGTCCCACCCATCATTGTCATATTAAACCTGTGCTCTGTACTCTACACTCAGATTTATGAGATCTTCTCCCATACAGGCCAAGAATCTGCATTTTAATAAGTTCCTCAGGGGAGAATGTTTTACAGCCAGTTCTCACTGGTCTTCAGGTTGGTCATTTATGGAAACCACTGCTCTAGTGAATGAGTCATTATTCCATCTAATTAGGGAATGATGATATGCATATGCACACATGCAAGGAGAAGTGGTAGTAATTAACCAAAGCTCCCTAGGTATAATTGTCTTTGATGAAGTGCTGACTGAAGGCACTAGACAGTAGGCCGTTGACAAAGTACTTAAGGAAAACCAAATGGGAAAGGGAAGTGAGCTGTGCCATAAAGCAAGATCAGGACTTTATCAGAAGGGTGCAAAACAGTCTGGCAGTCTAAGAGAGGCAAGGGAGCAGAGATGTGTAGACCGTTTGGATCGAGCTCAACGTGTGTGAGGAGCGTGATAGAAGATAAGCAGAAACCACTTCGTGAAGGCCCTTGAAGGTCAGGCCCGTATAATGAATATTTAACATTGCCAAGTATTTTGGTATGGATGAGTGGTTGACATAAGTGCACACTACACTTAGACCATTTTATTGTAAACAAGTTTTTGTTTGCTATAACTTAACTTTTCTCCTTTATTAATTTTTTTTTTTTTTTTTTTTTTTTTATGATAGTCACAGAGAGAGAGAGAGAGAGGCAGAGACACAGGCAGAGGGAGAAGCAGGCTCCATGCACCGGGAGCCCGATGTGGGATTCGATCCCGGGTCTCCAGGATCGCGCCCTGGGCCAAAGGCAGGCGCCAAACCGCTGTGCCACCCAGGGATCCCAACTTTTCTCCTTTAAATACACACAATCCCCTTTTGCTAAAATTAAAATGTCTATTGATAATGAACTTTAAACTTCAAGCCCAAGAGGAATGCAGAAGGGTGCTGAGCTTAAAGTGCTCCAATATAGTCAAGGTAAGTGAAGGAAAAAGAATCAGGCAGGAGGTGGGAGAACAACCAGAAGGAAGAAGGCAGGCAGAGAGAGGACTGAGTGTGGCTGAGAGACCGGAGGAGAGGAGGCCTAGAAAGAAGGTGAAGTGGTGGGGGCATCCAAAATTTTCAGGGGCCACAGGGGCAGGCTTCTTTAATTCTCTGTAGCAGGAACCTCTGCTACTGATGGCTAAACCCTGATGCTCACTAGATTGTAGGCCGAGTAGAGGGAAGGGGACTTCCAAATTAGTGATCAGCAGAGAGCCTTCCAGAGTGAATGCATCAGGCAATGCGGATGGACATCAGAGACTGCCTATAGCCTCAAGTTCAGGGCAGTCATCCTAGCAGATGGATTAGATATCTAGTCTGTAGTGTTTTTTCTGCTCCTTGAAGAATGGTATGACCTTGAGCAGGCCACTTGTTTCCTTGGCACCTCAGTTCCCTTTGTGAATAATGAAGTGGTTGTGTTAAGTCACTGGTATTCAGTTTTAGCTTGAAACAACATTGGGACTGGACCCTTCGAACTACATTTTATCTGAAGGACTGGTGGCTAAAGCAGATGAAGCTGGAGTTGCTCAGGTTGAAGTGAGGGCAGGAGGTGGGGTGCTGCTTGAACAACCTGTGACGGCTCTAATGTGAGGGATCAGATGCACAGTAAAGCACCGTTGACATCTGAGCATATAGAAAGTCGTCATGTGGTGCCTGAGGACTTCCCAGAGAATTGTCCCAAGCCACAGGAGAGATTCTCACTCGGTCTTCTGGAAATCACTGTGGCCTCAGGGTGGACTTTTCTGAAGCCATTTTGTTATTAGGGCATCTGGGCAGGGAAAGACAGCCAACAATGAGAGTGAAGGGCCGCCTCCCTCCCTGCAAAGACCGCAGGGAGCACCTGGAGCATCTGGGGCTGGGCATCTACAGGAAGCCAGCCCCAGAGCCTATGACCTTCCATTGTGCCAGCTGGAGAAATTTACAGCTGCCACTCCTTGTTTGCAGAGTTCCCTGTGGCTTGGAACTGTAAATATCCTCTCGCTTTGGGACAGTTGGAGTAGGGATTATTGCTCATACAACAAATGTTAATTGAACACCTACCGTGTGGCATAAAGGAAGATAGTCCTGCCCTTGGAACCAGAAGGACAGTTGGGAGGGACACTTAGACATGTAGTGGACATCTATTTACCAGATCCCGGGCTATGCACATCTCATTCCTTATTCAGTGCTCACCATGGCTCTGAGGGAGGCATTATCATCCCTTCTTACGGATGAGGAAACTAAGACTCAATAAAATTAAGTTTCTTGTCCAAAGTGTCAAACAGGTGGAATGTTTCTGAGCTGGATTCAAACCCAAGTTAATCTGTTTCTATACCATCTCACTTCTGCCTAAACTGGAGTCTATAATCTCCCACTTAGCAACCTTTGGCAAGATGGTCAAGCAACTTTGAGCCCCCGTGGCCTTCTTCCCCGCCTCCCACCACTAGATTACTGACTTACTACAAAAATGTACAGCTTAGAACAGCTAGATGCATAGGGCAATGTATGCAGAAAAGGGTGTGGAGCTATCGTGTCCTCTCCAGGCACACCACTCTCCTCACATCTCCGCATGCACACCAACCCAACTCTCCAGGATCCCCCCTCCCAGTGGGCTTCTTTGACAAGGGTTGATGACAAGGGATGAGGGTCACCATGACCCCAACTACCTTATATTGTTGTGATAAGCACTGAAGAAGAAAGTGAATGTGAGGAGGTGCCTGGGTGGCTCAATCGGTTAGGCGTCTGCCTTCGGCTTGGGTCACGCCACGATCTTGGGGTCCTGGTATTGGGCCCCACATCAGGTCCTGGTATTGGGCCCCACATCACCACCCACATCTACTCGGTGGTGAATCTGCTTTTCCCTCTCCCTCGTCCTCTCTCTCTCCCTCTGTGATCTCTGCTTCTCACTCTTTCTCAAATAAACAAAATCTTAAAAAAAAAAAAAAAAAAAAGTTGGGGCAGCCCCAGTGACTTGGTTTAGTGCTGCCTTCAGCCCAGGGCATGATCCTGGAGACCCAGGATTGAGGGATTGAGGGATTGAGGGATTGAGTCCCACATCGGGCTCCCTGCATGGAGCCTGCTTCTCCCTCGGCCTGTGTCTCTGCCTCTCTCTCTCTCTCTCTCTCTCTTTGTGTCTCTCGTGAATAAATTTTAAAAATCTTTAAAACAAAAAAAAAGTGAATGTGATAGAGTGCCTGGCAAATTCAGAAGAGCACTCGACTCTTGATCTCGGGATTGTGAGTTCAAGCCCCATACTGGATGTAGAGATTACTTAAGTAAATAAACTTTGGGGGAAAAAAAAAAGTGAATGTGAAACCCTTTTACAACTGATAACACTTATGCAAATGTGAAGTATTATTGTTACATAAGGAGGGGAAGTAGATGTCCTGAAAACAGCCTCCTCCCCTTGTTCCTGGAAGATTAAAAAAATGCTTGGGAGCAAACAGCCATGAAGTGACTCTTGTCTGAGACTGACATCCTAGGTTTGTTCTCTCCACTTCTGATGGCCCGGGAACTTTAGGAGCTGGACAGAGGGAGGAAGGAGGGTGTAGGAGGGGAAGTGGGACTAGGGAGGGAGAAAGAAAGGACTCTGGGTCAGGTCAAGGCCTGTGGCTCCCAACTGGACTTTGAAGTGTCCGAAAATATCTTATCAGGGATGTGATGGCTCCAGAGGCAGGATAGGAAAGACAAGGATTGCATGAGCTGTTCCTTGGGAAGACAGCCACCAGCCATAGCAGCCATGGGATTCTTGTGCTCCCCACTGGCCCCCTGCCAGACCGGGCTACCTGATGATGCTTAACCCCCTGAGGACAATGCCTCCTCCCCTAAGCTGAGGCCTTTTCCTTCCTGGCCTTTTCCCGGGAAGGGAGGGAGAACAATTGAGCCAAACCGTTTCTACCCAGGTGTTTGCACCCGTAAGCCTAGGCGCTAAACCAAATACCACATGCTTATGCGGCTACCATGGCAGGCCCATCACACAGCAGGCAGACTCCTCAACTGCCTTCCATTCAGTCCTGGCTGTGCTGAGCCCCAAAGAGGCAGCCCATGGTCTCCCCGCCCCCTTCAGTGCTCTGAACTGAACTCTGAACTTTCTAAACCCAAAGTTGGGTTTAGAGCCCAACTTTGATTTTCTGTCCTCTTCAATGATAATAGAAATGCTAGATCTCAATCCAAAACTGAGGTAGGTATGTATTATCCCCCACTTTCCAGGAGTTGGAGTTATGCCACTTTACTTTTTCAGAAGACCTACATTATTGGTACCTGTTTTCAATAACCAGAGAAAATCCAAAGAGGATTTTCACTTTTATGAAAAAAAGCTACTACTGTACTACCGTAGGTCATTTGTGAAGGCTAAGTAGTGTAACATGAACTTTCAGAAGGTGAGGAGTACTCTTCACTTTACACCACTTTAGTTAAAGAAGTTTTCACAGGAATTATCTGCTTTTGGTTTTGTGTTTTTTGTTGTTTGTTTTTAGAGAGGAGGGAGAGGCAGAAGAGGGGAGAGAGAACCCAAGCCGACTCCCCACTGAGCGCAGAGCTAGAGCTGAAATGCAGGGCTGTCTCCTGACTCTGAGATCATGACCTGAGCTAAAACCAAGAGTCAGGGCAGCCAGGGTGCCTCAGCGGTTTAGCACTGCCTTCAGCCCAAGGCCTGATCCTAGAGACCTGGGATCAAGTCCCATGTGGGGTTCCCAGCATGGAGCCTGCTTCTTCCTCTGCCTGTGTCTCTGCCTCTTTCTCTGTGTCTCTCTTGAATAAATAAATGAAATCTTTAAAAAAATAAAAATAAAAAAATAAAACCAAGAGTCAGATGCTTACCCAACTGAGCCACGCAGGTGCCCCAGGAAGGTTCTACTTTTGGATAGCGAGGGAAACCTGTCTCTGTCAAAAAAAAATAGTGAGGAAGAGAGAAATGGAAAAAGAGCAGAGGAAGGAAGAGAGGGCTGAGGGTGGCAGCATGAGCACAGCGCCTGGCAGAGGCTTGGATCAAACATGACCTCTGTTACCTGTTTGCATTGATGTTTGTTGCGGAAACCCTCTTCTCACCTAGAGCACAGGCTCACTCCCTGAATGTGAATTATCACCAGACCACACAGCAGCGTTTCATGAATCAGCTTGCGTGTCCATTGTGCTGGCCTGGCCACGGCAGCCCCAAGCTCTGGGAATGGCCCACTCAATGTGATGACACAGGTTTCACTACCTCTTCCTCTTACCCCACAAAGTCCCACTCTCCCTGTACATATTGAAGGCAGCCCCTGAAGGCATCTCAAATATGTCCTCCACTAATCCTTTCAGCTATCATGTGTCCCCTGAGCAGGAATATCCCATCTCTGATCCCTTCATGCAATCCCACCACTGCCTCCCCCAAATGTCCGTTCACAAAGTGGACACCAGGGTCAGAGTTGTTCACTGGGCCTTAATGCCACTGTCCCCAAATCAGAGCTGCCTGCCCCCCACAAGCAGTGTTTAGTGTTTAGATGAGATCGCTCTACCATCTTAGGCCACGTCCATTACTTTTATGACCTGTTGAATGACAAGGATTCAACCAAGTAAGTTCTCAAGATCTCATTGGCTTTATTAATTGATTGATTCATGAATCAGGCAGATCCTATCTAGTAAGTGGAGGAGAGCTCCATTGAGCTGCAGGAAAGAAAAGGTTTCAAAGGCAGAAAGAGAATAGAAAAAAGGAAATTATTAGCAAAGAATGCATTGTTTTAGGCAAGGTCACCCTTCTAAGGGGAACGGAAAGGGTCTATCAGTACATTTCCTAGTGCAGACCAGGAAATTCCAGGCTGACTGGTTAAAGGTTACAGTCCTGGGAGAGCTGAAACTACAGTTAGGTTAGGTATGCTGACATTGGAGTTTTAACATAAGTGACTCCATATTGGGCCTGAAGTTTTCTTTCTAACAGACCCCAGTGTGAATCCCAAAGGCCGACTAATAAATGAACTCCAGGTCCCTCCTACCCTATGACTCTTTACTTGAGCCCAGCATGTCATACCCAATCCCTTTCCCTTAAGAAGTGTCTCCTACATACTCCAAGCAGCTCCTGATGTAGCTGTTAACTCCGTGACTGCGCACAAACCCACAACTTACACTAGAGAGAAGCCCCAATTTAACCCACAGCCCTCTGGAGACTGGGGCCACTCCAGGCCCACAGAATGGAGGAGCCCAATCACCTCGGACCAAGGATTAGGAAACAGATTCCCTGAGGAGGACGCATGAGGTTGTGGAACAGTGAAAGCCCAGGATCAAGTATCTCCTACGCCCAGGCCCTACATGTGGAAACAGCTGTTCAAACTGTAACAAAACCAGGTTGATTGTGTCAGTCACAGAAGGAAAGTCGGCATAAATAGAGCTTAGAAAACCTGGCTTATCTCTCAGGATTGCCCCGTGGGCAAGGTAAATATTTAGTTCTAGCCCTGGAATGATGCCTGCTAATTCAGTGTTTTGCTATCATTTTTTTAAATTCATTCATCCTGCAAACATCTGCTGCCTGCCCCCCTCTGCGTGGTCAGCCAAGGCGTGGCACTTCCATACTCTGATGGCTCAGAGGCAATCCTCCAGTCTGCCTTCAAGGGGGTCTTGGTTGGGGAGGAGGGCTTCACAGAGCAGTCACTTTTAAGCTGAGTTTTGGCTGGTAAATAAAGCTCATGAGACGAACACAGGGAGGGAGGGGCAGGGGAGAGTGTTCTAGAACTAGGGAACAGCGTGTCTCCTGCTGGCTAGGTGACTTCTAAATGCAAGCTTCCCTGGAAGTGCTTCCAGGTCGGCAGCACTTAGTTCAAGCGGAGCAGCACAGACTGCAGGGGTTGTGGGTCTGCTAGCCGCTCCGCTCACCGGGGGCAGGGGCAGTCCCTTTATCTAAGCCTCGGTTTCCTTCAGAATGATGGCAGAGCACAGCGATGATCCAAGGGTGGGCTTGAGTACCAGACTGTATGGATCCAAGTCCCACTACCGCTATACCACTCGCCAGTCATGGGTCCCTAGCATTTCATTCCCTCCTGTGAAAATGGGGAAAATAGAAATCCACATTTCAGAAACTTGTTTTAAGGATTAAGTGAGCTATAAAGCATGTTGCATAGTTTTGCCTGAATAAATACTAGCTGCTATTAGTGTGGTGTTATTTGTGTAGAGTCAGGACTAGCAATGCCTGTCCCAGGGTTCTTCCAGTCCAGGACTGATTGAAAGCCTACTATGTGCTCTAGGCTATCTGGGCACCAATGCGCCACAGCCCTGCAGGTTGGCTTCCCCAGGAAGCTACAGAGTTCAGTGCACAAGATGTTTATTAAGAAGAGTCTCTAGGACCAACACTTGTAAAGAGAGTAAAGCAGGGTTAGGCTGAGACGAGGAAGAGATGGAAACGTCCCACAGGCCCAGTGGTCACCTTGCCTGGCCCCACCAAGAGCCTGAAAGCTGGAATGATCCCTTGGAGTCATCCCAAACTGGGCTAACTCTACCCGCACACTGATCACAGTCATTGGCTGCTGCAGAAAGAAGCGTGATCTCCAATGAAGGGCTTCCTTCCCCTGGAGCGGCCAATGGCTGAAGGCATCAGCACTCCATGGGCATTCACAGCTGGAGCAGGCCTTCCTCGGGCTCTGAGCTGGGCAGGACAGTGTCCGCCACAAGGAATAAATGGAACAGATGAAAATCACTGCTGTCCCTGGGCAGCCCCCGTGGCGCAGCGGTTTAGCGCCGCCTGCAGCCTGAGGTGTGATCCTGGAGACCTAGGATCAAGTCCCACGTCGGGCTCCCTGCATGGAGCCTGCTTCTCCCTCTGCCTGTGTCTCTGCCTCTCTCTCTCTCTCTCTCTCTCTCTCTCTCTCTCTGTCTCTATGAATAAGTAAATAAAATCTTAAAAAAAAAAAGGAAAGAAAATCACTGCTGTCCCAAAAAGGCTATGCCAGTGGGAGCTTTTGTTCTAGATTACTGTCAAGATTCAGCGAAGTAGTGCGTGTGGATAATGACAGCCAGAGGTAGTGAAACAGATCAGGGTGCTTACAAGGTGAAAGGAATCGAAATAAAGGTGTCAGTTGGACTGAGGGAACCCAAGTGCCTGCTGGTGTCGGGGTCCTGCTCTTCCTGTACTCCAGGCTATGAAGGGAATGAACACTCCAACTCCCACAGGGTTCTGCACCTCTTGAGTCTCCTGGGTTTATAAATAAAACCCTGGCACCAGGCCCCTTCTGACCCCACCTGGAGGCTGCAGCCAGATACTCCCTGAGCCCGCCCTCCCGCAAGAGGTGGCTGGCCTGATGAGTGGGAGCTGAGCTGCAGGAAGGGGCCTTAACGCTGCAGCTCAGGGAGGCAGGAGTCAAGCAGAGACCCAAGGAGGAGGAATGAGATTGCTGATGTAGGAAAGGTGTTAGGGTTCAAAGCCAACGACGGCCAAGAAAGAATTCTTGAGACGTCTTTGGTGCAACAAGGTGGCCTTATTAAGGCACGGGGACAGGACCTGTGGGCAGAAAGAGCTGCACTGGAGTTGTGAGGGGTGGTGCTTATACACTTGCAAGTTGGGAGGCGGTTAGGGACAGAACAAACCTCCAAGATATTCTGGAAGCTTTCTGGGACCCTGAGCGAGCTAGCTATTGTTGGGGAAAGGTCATTTAAAGGTCAGTAAACTCAGTCATGAGCTTCCTTCAGATATATATTGGTGGGCCTATGTTTGGAGGATGATTCCTAACATATATTTTGGGGTAGGGGGTTAGAGATAAAGGGAATTTCCAAAGGAATTTCTGTATGTTTAAAGTAGACTCACCAGATCCTAAAGGGTCGGGCTAAGATGGCCTTTTGCCCTTAGCAAAGTGTCAACATCCAAGGCAGTTGAGTCCCTAGAGGAATGTCACTCTGCCTGTTTCAAGTATTTGTCAGTGGGCTGTGAGTAGTAAGGACATTTAAGAATTTTTCTTCTGCCTTTTTTTCTGCAATTTCCTTGGAACTGACCTCTCCCAAGTCTTTGGAAAACTGTGGGGAGGAAGTCCACTGGCAGAAAGGCCTGCTCCAAAGTGTACCCAGTTGCCCTTCCAACAGGGAACCCGATACTAGGCAGGGGGAAATCCCCTCAACCAGTGTGCTGTCAGTTCCTGGAAGGTGTGGCCAGCAGGAGAGAGAGGGAGATGGACAAGGAGGAACTGGTGGCTGGCTCAGTCTCTGACCCCTTTCTTTGCCCACTCTTCCCTCTCGGCCTGTTTCCCTGAGGTGGGATAAGATCATCAGATGTGGTAAATACAATTCAAGATACACAGTTCAATTTCAGCTGCAGATAAACAGATAATGATTTAGTATTAAGTCTGCCCTATGCAGTTTGAGAGGTATACTTTAAAAGGTATTATTTAGGGCACGTGGGTGGCTCAGTTAGTTAAGCGTATGCCTTTGGCTCAGGGCATGATCTCAGGGTCCTGGGATCAAGCCCCACATCCAGCTCCCTGCTCCATGGGGGTTCTGCTTCTCCCTCTACCCCTCCCCTTGTGTGTGCTCTCTTGCTAGCTCACTCTCTCTCAAATAAATGAATGAAATCATTTTTTTTTTAAAAAGTGTTCTTTATCTGAAATTCAGATTTATCAGGCAATCCTAGGTGGATGCAGATCATATGCTGGGGAAAGCCTGCAGCAAATGAGACAGGACAGAGGGCCAGGGACAGCCAGTGATACAGAAAGGGACACATTAGAGGACACACCTGGTAATCCTGCTACTAAGGAAGGACTGGAGGACAGTGAAATGGATCGCACAGCAGGAATGTGGCAGAGGTCCTGGGGACACTCAGCCCAAGTCTAAGCCAGACCCCCCACCCAGTAAGGAAGGGATGTGAGGGCTGCAGAGCAGGCTGGGCCTTGGTTGGTCCCCTTGACTCGTCCTGTTGTTCTGGGTGACCTTATTTAACTCTGGGCAAAAGTCAGGCTGGGACAGCCTGTGTATGGGTGGAGTGGAGTGCTGGGGGGATGTCCTGGTGTGTGAGTAGAGAAGCAGGCCCCTCAAAGGGTCTGTGGTTTCTCCCTTGCATAGGAGCAGGACTGCCACCCCACCTCACATCTGCTCCTCATTGCAGAGGCAAATCCAGGCATCACTTCTTAGAATTGTGACTCCCACCCACTCTTTCCTGTCCCCATCCCTGGAAGCAGCCAGTTTCTCTCCATCTGTAGGTCCTACTCAAACTTCAATGCTCTCTCTAATAAAAAGAATCATAATGATAACTACAAAATATCGAATAAATCCTCTCAGCCAGGCTTCTTGTTTCATCTTTAGGTGACCTTATGAAGTAAATATCATCATCATTCCCATTTCACAGATGAGGAAAACAGAGGCTCAGGAAGGTAAATGAAGTTATCAAAGGCTTTTCACAGCAACCAACCTAGGTTTGTGTGGCTCTGGGGTCCATGTTCTATGAGCATATTCTATAGACCTAATAGCACTGTCATATGTGCATGCCCTTTGGTCAGGAGTCCCAGAGGAAGAGCACAGACTGGGTTTTTTCTACCTGAATCCTCAGTCCCTGGCACAGAGGAAATAATAGTGTTTGTTGAAAGACTAAATCTTGTTGAAAGATCAAAATGTACCATCATCCCTGCCCTGTCCCCTGGCCCTCTGCCTATCCTCCCAGGCCTTTAGCAGCCGACACTTGGAATGTGAAGAGCCTTCCACGTGTCCATTCTCAGCTGGGGCTAGGGCTCAGAGGAAGGAACTGGCTTGTGACTTCGCCTGTCCTGTAGCTCTCCCCCAAAGGAAGCCCCTCCCCGGGCCTGCCTGGGCCCAGGGACATGTCCTTAGTCCCTAGAGGAGATAATGCCTTTGTCCCTACTCAGATAAACAAACAGAGCTGCTAGATGTGTAATTGGAGGTGCAGGAGCAGCGCCCCACCCACAGAGATAGGCTAGGCCTTCCTTTCAAGGTCACCAGCAGGAGCCTGAAGACAGCCAGGCCCAGTTAGATGGAAAGGTTAAGCTTAACCCATTTTGTAGATGGATAAACAGGCCCAGAGCATGGAGGACTTGTCCCCATGCCTGCCAGGCCACCAGCTTTCTTGCCTCTTCCCACACGGAAGCCCAGAGCTTCAGGGTAATACCACATGGGGGGCACTATTCATAATGTGGTCTCTGCATAGGCACCCCCTAGAGTTTGGTGTCATAGCGGCCTTGTCACATACCTGTGCACACTTGCACACCTCGCCACTACTCATGACTCTGGGGCCCTATGGACCCTTCTGCTCTCCCCACCCTTCCATCCCACCTGTCTCAACAACCTGGGCAATGTCAGATCAGAGCCACAGGAAACAGGGCCAGCAAGTGTTCAAACTGAGAGCCAAGATGGGGAAGTTTATTTTCCAAGAATCATCTAAACACATGGAGAGTATTTTAAGCTCCTGGCTTCCACCCAGATGCCAAATCTAAACAGGGGGCCAGAGAGAAGCCAGAGAGATGGGCCATCAGGGATACAGAGCAACCAGCAGAGACAGGGTGGGACAGGGTGTTACTGACCCCACCCTAACCCCTGATCCAAAGGTGTCCATCCTTGGGAACTACTATGGGTCAAAAGTGGCAACGGGAGCCAAGGAGGTACAGAGAAGTGACCCCAGATTCTGACAGGTCCCCCTTGATGTAGGAAAGACATTAGGGTTCGAAGCCGATGGCTGAGAAAGAATTCTTGAGACGTCTTTGGTGCAACAAGGTGGCCTTATTAAAGCACAGGGACAGGACCTGTGGGCAGAAAGAGCTGCACTGGGGTTGTGAGGGGTGGTGCCTATATACTTTCAAGTTGGGAGGTGGTTAGGGACAGAACAAACCTCCAAGGTATTCTGGAGAGAAGGTTTCTCGGACCCTGAGCAGGCTAGCTATTGTTGGCAAAGGTCATTTACTACTGTTCAGTAAACCCTCAGTCATGAGATCCTTCAGATGTATATTAGTGGGCCTGTGTTTGAAGGATGATTCCTAACATAAAATCTTGTTGGGGGTAGCGGGGTAGAGATAAAGGGAGATTCCAAAGGAATTTCTATATGTTTAAAGAAGACCCCGGGATCCTGAAGGGTCAGGCTAAGATGGCCTTTTGCCCTTAGCAAAGTGTCAACATCAAGGCTGTTGAGTCCCTAGAGGAATGTCACTCTACCTATTTCAAGGACTTGTCAGTGGGCTGTGCATAGTAAGGACATTTAAGGATTTTTCTTCTGCCTTTTTTTCCCACATCACTCTAACCCCTTTCTGTGCCTCAGCATCTCATCTGTGCAACAGAGAAATACCACCACCCTTACAGGACTGTAGTGAGGCCCATGTCTGGCACTCAGCGAGCATTTGACAAATGCGTATCATGGTCTGTGCTGGGAGCCAGTAACCTCGGAGAAGTCAAATGGTGACCCAGACCACCAGGCACTGAGCCTTCCCCAGACCTGGCCAGCTGCAGCGAATGAAGCGTGTGTATGCATGTGTGTACATGGTGCGTGCCCAATGCAGTGACCAACGGGCATTAGAAGTAAATGAAAGGAGAGCTGAGGGGAGGGGAGGCTGGGTCCTCTTTCTGAATAAGGGGGATGCTGGTAGCCCCTTATCATCTCTGGCAGAGTTGTGTCAGGAGCCAGACTGGGTCTCTAAAGACGGAGCACCTTCTCTAGACAGGGGTCTACCCAGGGTGGGGGGCGGGCGCATGGAGGATTGGATTTACTCAGGAGAGGAGGCTCTCAAGAACACACATACCCCCAAGAGGGATTGCCTGTCAGCCTCAACTCCAGGGTGTGGGGGCCAATTCCAGGAACGGCTCCTGCAGTGATTGGCCAGGAATGAGCTTGCTGTGAATCACGAGCTGACAGCACTGACTCAGCCTTAAGCATGAGGGAGGGCGAGTCCAGCTCAGGGAAGAGGTTTCTGCCCTGGAACCCCAACAAGCTATGCCTTTCTGGCACTCACTGGCCAGGTTTATTATTGTGGCGTCAGGGGAACAAGGGAGGGTCAAGTGTCTTCCCCCTGGTCTCCTTTTGTCCCTTGGAGAGAGCTGGGACTTCCTGGTTGTGCTACCCTGTTATTCACTGAATGCTGCCTTGAGAGCTATTGTGGGGGGGTACTCATCGGGGAGGGGGACTGCTTGGATTTCTGAGAACCCTGAGCCTTGAGAGGAAGGGGGAGGGCACAGCTTAAATCTCAGATCCCCCACAGGCTGCACCAGGAACCAAAGAGAACAGGTTTGATGTCCACACACCCCCTGCTGACACAGGCTGCCTGCTGTTGCCATGGTGACAGTAATACCACCCCCCACGGCTATGTGGTCACCTTCGAAGGGAGGAAGGTGCTTATTCTTGGTCACGAAAGGGGAAAAGGGAGGGGAGGCTTCTCCCTCTCCCCAGGCTGAGCTGGTGGTGGTTAGAGTGTCAGGGCAGCAGAAAGCTTAGAGGTCACCTCCACCAACCAGCTCCCCTCCAGAGATGGACAGCTTGCAGGGGTGGGGCTGAGGGGGCTTCTAGCACCCGGTAATGGGACCCTTGAGTGCCCTGAGCTGGATCCACATCTTCCCATGCACAAGTTCACACCTCCGCATGGTGTGAACTTGTGCTAGAGAGGGCTTAGCCCTACCCCCCAGGGACCCCTCTTCACCCAGCCAGGCCCATTCTCTTCCTCCTTCCCGTGCTCATGCTCCAAAGTCCAGCCTTGCCCTGGCTGATGAGGTCCCAGAGCCTGGGGTCTCTTGACCCCTGGTTGAGTGGCTTGGGACCTGTCCGTGGGGCCTTCATTTCCTTCTCCCCCAGTTTTCTGGACCCTCCTCTCCATACCTGCCTACTCCTGGCCTCACAAAGAATCTAAAGACCCTTGGATGGACTCTTTGTGACCCATCAGCTAGCTCCGCCATCACTGTACCACCTCCTCACTCCTCACCCCTGCAGCAGCACATCAGGTCCCTCTGCACTAGCCTCTGGGGGCTCCCAGCTCTCTCACATTCAAAACCAGCGTCCTTACAATGTCCTACTGCAAGCCCTCTCTACCCCCACACACCTGACCTCTCCCTTTTCCCCTTACCTCCTCCCTTCCTCTTCCTCTCAACTCTCCTCTAGGGCTTTTCCTTCCCTCACTCCAGTCCTACTGGCCTCCCTGCTGTTCCTCTGACTGGCACCCTTCCTTCTGCTGGCTTCCAGATGGCCTCCCTCCCTGACCTCCTTCAAGTCTTCCCTATGCCCCCTCCCCACGGACACCTTCCCTAACCCCCTTCCCTTTCTGATTTGTCCTTCTCCATAAGCTCCTACTGCCTTCTCATACATTGCACAATGTATATATTTTATTTATAGTGACTCCAGCTAGCCTGGGGACTCCAGGGGGGCTGGCATTCTTTGTCTTCTCTGCCACATCCCCAGTGCCTAGAACATAGAAGCTCAAGAAATATTTGGGGCAGCCCCGGTGGCTCAGCGGTTTAGCGCCGCCTGCAGCCTGGGGGGTGATCCTGGAGACCCGGGATCGAGTCCCATATCGGGCTCCAGGCATGGAGCCTGCTTCTCCCTCTGCCTGTGTCTTTGCCTCTCTCTGTGTGTCTCTTACGAATAAATAAATAAATATTTGGGCAAATAAATGAACCTGAACCTCCTGGCACCTACCTTGCCTAGGCTGCACTCACACACAGCCCCAGCATGGAGGGAAAGTGCTGAGCTGGGCGGGGGGGGGGGGGGGGGGGGGGGGCAGTTGAGCACCTCTGCCAGAGCCCCACTGTGTGGTCTCCACCTAGCCTGCTCTCCTTTCTGAGCTTCAGCCTCCTCCATTATACAATGAAGAGGCTGGATTGGAACTTCTCTGCCTTTCTCTGTGTTGGAACTCAGAGCTGGCTTTGCATCCCCCCAGGGGGATATATAGACAGGGAGTCCACAAAGGTAGGAGAGCGTGCCTGGTGGTCCCTGCCCAGAAGAAATCTCCAAGACTTAAGACCCTTACCCTGGAATGGCAGTGAGTTGAGGGGAACAGGACAGGGATAGTCATGGAAACTAAAAATAGACCTGAGAAAGTTTTCTCCAAAAATATATCCATTTAATCATCATCAAAATCCAAGGTAGGAAGCCTGAGGAATGGAGGCCCCAGGCTTCTACAGGCTGAGAGCAGAGGTCAAGTGTCCAGAAGGGAGCTATCATTGGAGGAAGCCAGCCATCAGGCAGGTGAGCATGGGGACCAGCAGGGTGGGCAAAGGCAAGGGCAGCAGCTGTCCTGGGGCCTGAGACTTGAACACGACGCGCTGGCCCTGGCGCTGCAAAGGCCTGATGTTATCTGTCATGCTCAGTTTCTGATCCACATCATAGTACAGCTTCTTGGAGAATGCGAGGATCTGTGGGAGGGAAGGGGCTCAGCAGGAAGCGGGGGGGGGGGGGGGGGGGGCGGGGGCAAGCAGAGCTGTGCTTCCTGCTATGTGACCCTAGACCAGTCCCCTTGCCTCTCTGAGCCCTCATTAGTAAAAGGGTTCAGAATCCCTAGCTCTCAGGTTTTTGTACAGATGAAAAGAATAAAGGATGTAGAGTGCTGGTGCTGGTGGGGGTTTAGTTCCCCCTAGCTTCCCTTAGCCAGGTGGACACACAGCTCTACAGTTTTGAGGGCCCATAATCTGATCACTGGTCACTGTTTATTATTGCTTTTACTACAGAACAGAGGTTCTCAGACTTGAGTGTAATAGCGTCATGGCTGGGGTGGGGAGGCTTGTTGGACCCACATTGCCAGGCCCCACCCCCGGAGTTTCTGATTCAGTAGGACTGGGGTGAGGTCTGAGAATTCAAATGTCTAGCAAGTTCCCAGATGATGTTGATGCCACTGGTCCAGGGACCACTCTTTGAGAGCCACTGGTCTGCAATGAAAGTATCACCAGAGCAGGGATCCGGGCCCTTGGGTTCACAGCTATATCCCTGGAGCCGCGTACTTATAAGGACTTGAGTACCACTGTTGGGTGAATGCACTGCTTTCCTATTGTGGCTACACTGACCCTCTCTGAGCTGCTCTCGGCCAGCCCCAGATCCTCCCCCTTGTCAACCCCTCCCTCCCAGGACACCAACTCCCTGCCCTCAGCTGGACAACTCCCGCCTACTTGCAGGGGGCGGCATGGAAGCCTTTTCTGACTGCTCCTGCCACAGCCTCCCCTTCTACTCTCAAACCAGAGATAGGCTAGGCAAGGCCTTCCTTGTTTGTCTGCTTCAGGGGGTGTCTATGGATTCAACCAACAGGATCTCAGCTCCCTGGGGTGCCCCATCACCACCCCAGCCCAGGGGGCCTCTGTGAGGATCCAGAGGGATGGTTTCTGGGAAACCAGGCATTGGGAGGCTGCATCCCTGGCTGGGCCATATGTACCTGATCCCTGTGGAGCTTAATGCGCTCCTGGAACACGGTCCAGACAACCTTCTCCTGGCAGCCTGGAGTAGTAAGTGAGCCCAGGTAGCGGTAGTAATGCCTCAATTTCTCCTTCTTGGGGAGGAGGTCAAACAGGCTGATGCTCTCTTTCATTGTGGTGTTCATCTCTGCAGCAGGGATAGGTACAGAGAATACCCTCAATTGGTGGGGGAAGCGGGGGATCCCGAGAGCCCAGGCCACCACATCACCCCACCCCGGCCCTTCTTCAATAGGAAGAAGTCTCCTCCCCTCCCCACCCCTCCAGCCACTCACTGGGTCTGGGGACAGAAGACAGTGTGTCCACCAGAGGCTGGAAGCCATCATTTTCGGATCCAGCCTGGAAGAGAAGGGAAGAAGGCCTTGAGAGGGACTTGTGGAGAGCCAGTGGTGACCACCGGTCCATTCTTCTGGTCTGGGGTGGGGAGGGCAGGCAGCTTCTAGGACTAAGGCCCTGAGAGGCTCTGGGCTCCCCACCTAGGTGGATACAAGTCGCTGAGAAACAGGGGAAGTCGGGGTCCCCCAGCCCCCTCCTGCCTTGCCGGAATCCCAGATCTCTGGATCCTAAGAAGCAGCCTCTCAGACCCCGGGGAATGGGGGTCGCACCTCCACCAGGAAGGCCAGCACTGCAATCTCATCTTTGGAATCCTGGGCCTCCTTCTCATTCTCCAATGGCCGCTTCTCTTTCTCGTGTACTATGTGCATCTAGTGGGGGTGAGAGCAATGGAGAGAGGACCCATGAGTGGGCTGGAGCACCCTTCTTGCCCAGGGCAGGTCCACCCAGAGCCCAGGCATGCACGGACTCGGAAAAGGGCCCTTACCTCCATGGCAAAGCGATTCCCATTGATGGTGTGCTCGGAGCCCCCGTCCATCTCCTCCGACCAGTGCAGATGCAGCTGCAAGGCCCGGTACTGGGTACTCAGTCCCCCTCCAGCGATGGAGGCCTCTTGATCCAGCAACACCATTACTGGAGGGCACATGCGGGGTCAGAGTCCTCGCGCCTGCCTCCCCTAGCCTCGCCCAGCACCCCCCTCCCAGTCCCACCCACGGAGAACCTTCCATCCTGCCTCCTACCCCTCACAGGCTACAGTCTTGGGCCTGCAGGGACAGGATGGGATTGGACAGGTGGTACAGCCCAGACCTGTCGCTGACCCTGCAAAGATACCCCCCACTGCCTGCCTCTCTCTCTCTCTCTCTCTCTCTCTCTCTCTCTCTCTGAACACCCCCTACTGTGCTTAACACGCCACTCAGCCCGGTCCCTCCCCTGCTTCAAGCCCCCTCCCTGATGCCCCGGCCTTCTCAAGGGAATGTCCAAACTCCTTGGTCCTGGATCACCTGCTCCTGGGCTGACTGGCCCCTCCTGGTTCCACTCTCTGCCTGCCATGCACACGGTGCCACACACAATTTTCTGAGCACCCTGAGCTTCATGCCTCTGTGCCTTGGCCCTGCTGTTCCCTCTTCGTGGAATGCTGCCCCTCCTGGTCTGATGGAAGTACTGAAAATACTGTGAAGTGTTCCCCAGGCCTGTCCTGCTTCCCCCTACTCTCCCACCACTGGGCTGTGCGGCCCCTCCTCAGCAAAGATGCTCCCTGGAGGAGCCCACACATCTTAGTCCTCCAGAACTCAGGGGTCCCAGGACCCCCATCCTACCTGCCCGAGACCCACCTGAATGCCCATTGTTTTGGACTCTCCACTGTTGCTTCTTGTCATAGCCAGAGAAGGAGAAGGGTCCCAGGTTTGAGTCTACCTGTGCCTCTGTAGTGTCAATGTTGATGGGGGACTGGCGGCTCTTCTGGCAGTCTTCACCCCACTGGCTGGGCCCTGAGCGGGGAGGAAGGGTCCACTGAGAGTCAGGCCAGAGGGCACCTCCTCAAGTTGGAGGAGGGGGAATGGAAGAGCGCTTGGAAGCTGTGGAGTGGAGACCCAGGAAGGGGGCCTCAGGAAAGTCACGCTGACTAACAGGAAGCGTTATCTGAGAGCCGGAGGCCAGGAAGTAGCCTCTGGAGAAGAACACAGTCTGTCGGGACTTGGGAATGGGGCAGCACTGTGTAGTCACTGAAACACAGCAGAGGCAGGAGGACAGCAGACAGTAGGGAAACTGATCCAAGTTTGAAAACAAAACGCAAAGAACCACTTCCCAGGTCCACCCGAAAGAAGAGGTATCACTGGAAGAGGACTAAGGCTCCATTTTGTTACAGAAGCAAAATGTGGGGTGCCTGGCTGGCTCAATTGGTGGAGCATGTGACTCTTGATCTCAAGGTCATGAGTTCAAGCCCCATGCTGGGCAGGAAGCCTACTTAAAAAAAAAAAAGAATACAATGTGTCTCTGTATCTGATGCTATTGCTGATTTGTTTGATAGAAGACTTCTCCTCTTAGTGACAATGACAGGAGATGCCAGGGAAGACTTGGGTCACTGTACCTTCCCTGTCCCCTGAGCCCCAGGACTCTGGACTCTGTGTGTGTGTGTGTGTGTGTGTGTGTGTGTGTGTGTGTGTGTGTTTGAAGGACTGATATCTGTCAGGTGGAGAGGCATCATTACCCTCATCCTTCCCACCTTCCCCGGGCTTTCATTTTGACCGGGGCAGTCTCCACCAGGCAGAAAAGCCTGTCCCCAAGACTTGCTGTACTTACCTGAGCAAGCATAGTTGGAGGCCTTGGCTTGAATCTCATAGCACCAGTGTGACTCTGGAAGAGAGAGAAGGATAGGAGGCCTGCATCAGTGTATTTCTGCACACATGTCTCTAGGAATCGACTTGAGCTGTGTGCACATAAGCAACACTCTGCACACAGTGGGTCAGAGGCTAAGAATATCCTCGGAAGCCAGAGATCTCCTTGGGTTGGGATGGAACATTCCTGGAGTCTAGGAAGGAACGCCCAAAGGAAGGAGACTTAAGAAAATACAGGGATGGGGGCAGAGTGGTAGAAGCCAGGCCCCAGGTGTCCTGACCCATTGCTAACCAACTGATCATCGTGCCCAGGACACTGTTCCTCAGGCAAAACAGCCACTCTTGAAGGGTCTTGGGAGGCCATCTGAGGCCTCAGCTCTACCCCAGGAGTTGGCCTTGATATTCTCCTCCAGCTGCTCTCAGCCTCCTCCTCCTCCCTTGTATCTCCCACCCCAAACCTGGAAGGGAGGTTCTGGCAAGAGGACAGGATGAGGATTAGGCCCAGTCTCTCCTCCTGGGACAACAGAGCCAAGTTCAGCCTGGCTGCCTTCCCAGAGTTGATCCGGGATGACGAAGGAGATTAGACTAGCCCCTCCCTGGAACACACGCTCTGGTGTGATTAAGACCCATTCTGGGCTAGGCTCTCACAGCCCACCAGGGAAGGCAGTCAGGACCTTTTCCCGGCCCGGTCCCAACACCCCACAATCCTGGTAGGTGGCCAGATTCGGGTTCTAATCTCAGCTCTGGTTCACCTCAGTAGAACCTCAGTAGAAGGAGGAAGCTCCCCACACCCAGATCTGGGCTCCAAGCTCCAGGTCTAACCAGGCGTGCAGTACTAGACCTGATAACCATCACCAATCACCCGGCCACTGTCCCCCACTCTCGACCTGCGTACCACCCGTCCCCTTTTTTTAGAGGTGATTGAAGAAGTTCTCTCTGATGGACCTTGCTCACTCTACCCTCTCACTCTCTGGAGAAAGAGGAATCCTGGAAACCAGCTCAGCAAAACCCAAGTATGTCCTAGCAAAGTCTCAGTAACTCCTGGCTAGGGTTCTGGAGCCCTGAAGCCTATGATCCTCTCCCCTCCTTCTCAGTAGAACCAGCATCTTTGAAAAGAGACTGCACTGCAAACATATTACACTAAGTGCAAGATGTTACTAACAGGGGAAACTGCCAGGGCAGGGGGCCTTGGAAGCTTTCTGCTCAGTTTTTCTGTAAACCTAAAACTGCTCTATAATTATAGTCTATTGGTTAAAAAAAAAAAAAAAAAAAGCATGCAGCAGTAGGGTGGACAAACAAGTCACCTAAGCTCTCTGAGCCTCAGTTTTCTCATCTGTCAAATGGAGCTAACAGCATCTACCTCTCTGGGCTGTGGGAGAATTAAATGACAGACTACAGAGTATTCCAGGGAGCCTAGAGCTTAGTAAAGTCCCTAATGAGTACTTCCTTTCCCTGGCCTCCTTCCCTCTGGCCTCAGATAAGTGCACAGATGGCCAAGGCTCAGGCTGGGCAGACAGAAGAGAAATGAAGTGAGCTGGAAAGAACTCAGGGATGATAAAATTCCTAAGAAAAGCATAGCTTCCCACTCAGCCTGAGCTGAGGCCTATGAGCACATCCACCCCCTTCTTGCAGGGCTGGCTCCATCCACCCCACATCCTTTGGGGTCTCTGGTATGAGGCCTGGGTGGAGAGGGAGCCAGGAAGAGGTGGGGTTCTCAGTAGGGGAGGGAAGCAGGGGTTCCAGGCCAGGAGAGTGAGCATCTATAGAAAATGGGCACCGTCTGGCTCCAGGCCCCTCGGAGCCAGCCAGGGCTGTGAGTCTCCCAGCTCTGGGTCAGAGCCTTCCCCATGGACCCCATGACAGTCCATCCCCTGCCCTGGACAGGGCTGAATGTGGGGAACTGCTGAATCTAGGGAACACCCATGTAGGTCAAACTCAGCAAGGGGCCGTGGCCACTTCCCACCCAGGCCCTTCTCTGCAGGTGGTCCTGGCTCTCAAGTTGGAGCCTGTTCACCTGACTCAGTCCTGGCTCTGGCTTAATCTGTATAGCAGAGTTCATTAACTTTCCCGAGCCCTCCATTCTACCTCAGGCAGAATGAACCGCCACCAACCTGGGACTTTGGTCAGTGTCCGAAGAGCCAATGGATGGATGGAGGTCATTTTGCAATGTGCAAAATGCAAAAGGCTCCTCGTTATAATTCACCTGTGTCTTCCCCTCTCATCAGTCCTGAAGGCAGGAGGGGCCTCTGAGGTTGACTGGATGCCCAAAAGGAAGCTATTCCCCGGGAGCATTGTCTGAGCCAGAGACCTGAAGGACATAGCCTCCTCTCAGCCTCCCCCAGGGCCCATCTGGTTTAGGCTGAGCCATCCTTAGGAATGTGCTCTTCCCTGACTCTGGGTACAGCTCCTGGTTTTGTAATGGTGACCTCTGATCCACTGTCTTAATCATGGAGACTTTTGACCTGTGCGGCTGAATGCTCTTGTAACTACCCTCTTCTGGAGCCAAGAACCAGGAAAACACAATGTTGATGAGGCCAAGGGTCAGGTCTATGTCCACAGGCCGAGGTTAGAGACCTCAATCCATCTCAAGGGCGCCTGGGAAGAAGGAAGCTCCCCACACCCAGATCTGGGCTCCAAGCTCCAGGTCTAACCAGGCGTGCAGTACTAGACCTGATAACCATCACCAATCACCCGGCCACTGTCCCCCACTCTCGACCTGTGTACCACCCGTCCCCTTTCTTTAGAGGTGATTGAAGAAGTTCTCTCTGATGGACCTTGCTCACTCTACCCTCTCACTCTCTGGAGAAGGAGGAATCCTGGAAACCAGCTCAGCAAAACCCAAGCATGTCCTGGCAAAGTCTCAGTAACTCCTGGCTAGGGTTCTGGAGCCCTGAAGAAGCCTATGATCCTCTCCCCTCCTTCTTCATCTACGGCAGCAGATGCTCTCGGTTGTTTGATGTGTATCCTGGTCACTCTCAAGTGTCCCAGGGGATGAAATGGGTGGAAGACGGGTCCCAAGATCCCAAGACAGTTTCCAGTCCAAAAGCCCCAGCACTTAAGGAGAGCACAGCTTGTATGAGGGGGCAGCTGAGATTGATCCCTGGCTGCCTGGCCCCAGGCCAGTGGTAGAGCCATGACAACCTTCATGTATGGGGCGTCTGCCATGTGCCACACAGGTATCGCACTAAGCACTTACACCCACTATCTTATTCTTATCTGAATCCTTGAAACACGTGAAGTCAGAATTACTATCTATCGTGAGAAAACTGAAGTTAAGCGACTTACCCAGAGCCACACAGCTACAAAGCAACTGAATTAATTGCAAAGTGTTTCTCTTTTCTCTTTCTACCAAACCCAGCTGCTTAAGTAGGTTTCAAACTCAAACTTTACATACAAAATTTATCACATCCTATCTGTCCTCTTCCCTCCTCTCCTAGGAAGAAGCCAGTAGTTTCTGCAAGATTCCCCTCATCCCTCTAACACACACACACACACACACACACACACACACACACTGCCCCCCAGCTGAATCTTCCCTGCAAAGTGCACACTCTCTCCTTCTCTGCTGCTAAGGGCACCCTCACTCCTCACCCCTCACCCCACGACTCCAAGAGAGAAGCATCTAGCATCGGGAGAGGAAGTTTGGCTAGGTGGACCCCAAAGGGGACCATCGGAGGGGTAGCTGAGCTGAGGGACTGGCAGATGGGGGCTTCCTGCAAAGGAGCTGGTCCCCCGCGGGGTCACAAAGAAGATGCCTCCCGGATCCCTGTGCCCAGCCGTGGGGTTGGAGGTGCTTTCAGCTCCTTATCAAATATTAACGCACAACTCCTGCCACCTCCCACCCAGGCGAATAATTAAGAGCTCGAGCACATCATTAATCTTTAAACGAAAATCACCCTGGCCGGAAAGACCGGCTCGGCCGGGGCGTCGGGTGTCCTAGGGTCCCCAGCCCGCGGGCTCCCCGGACAGTGCTGGGGGGCTGGGGAGCGGCAGGGGGGCGGCAGCCTCGGGAGACAAGGGACCCAGGGCGAGAAGCGGGAACGCCAGGGCCCCTCGGCACCCAGGCTCTTGCGCGGGCTCTGGGCGGGGGGCAGCCAGTGGGCGCTGAGCCCGCGCAGGGCGGACAGCGACCCCGGGCCAGGCCGAGGACCAAGGGCGCGTGCAACGCCAGGAGCGAGGAGGGCGAGCAGAGCGGCGGGCGTCGAGGCGGCCGGGGGAGCGACGGCCCGCGCCCCCCGCGCCCCGCGCCCCCCGCGAGTGCACCCCGCGCCCCGCCGCCGCACGTGGCCGCTGTCCGCGCCCGCCGCGTCCGCCGAGGCCCCGCAGCCCTGGGGCGGGGGCGGGGGCGGGGGCGGGGGCGCCGGCCGGGGGCCCCCGCGTTCACCTGCGCAGGCCGAGGGCCGGGCGGCGGCGAGGGCCAGGAGCGCGGGCAGCAGCCGCATCCCGCGCAGGAGCAGAGGCGCCGCGGAGCCGGGGGTCGCGCGCCGAGGCGGCCTTCGGGGGTGCCGCGGTCATGCCGGCCCCGGGTTTTATAGCGGAGCTGCGACGACGGGAGGGAGCCCCGACAGCGGGGCGCGGGGAGCGGCTCCTCCCCCTGGCGGAACCTCCCCTCCCGGCGCGTCCTGTCCCTGCGCTGAAATCCTCCGCTCCCCTCCTGGCGCACCCCCCCCCCCCGCGGGCCACCTCGTGCCTCGTGCCCCCCCCGCGGCCAGCTCCGCTCCGCTCGGCTCAGAGGCAGCGCCCTCCCTCCGGTCGCCGCCCGCCCCATCTCACACCTGGTGTCTGGTTTGGGAACGAGGTGCCGACCTTGCGAGCTATCCGATCAACACAGGAGGGGGTGCCCGGATTCCTGCCTTTGATCATTTCGGCCCGGACCCCCGCGCAGGCCTCTGGCCGGGGAGCGGTCCGCGGGGCCTGGGAATGGCCTTGGTTGGGGGGCGCCGGGGGACGCAGCCTCCCGAGGATGGTGCAGTGGAGGCGGCTGCGCTGGGGTTGGTGGCATCGGGTGTCCCGGGGAAGAGGGCTTGCTTTTCTTGCTGAGGCAGTGGCCGCTGATTCTCCGGGTCGCCTCTCTTTTCTGTGTCCGCCCAGGCCGCTCCAGACCTAATTTCTAAGCAGACCAAAGACCCTTCTTCCAACACAGAGTGAAGGCGCCTCTGAATTGCTGCGTGAGCATTTAGGTGATGGCCAGAGCAGGGAGGGGGCCGGTGAGGGGAGAATCGAGAAACAGATTCCAGTGAGAGAGAAGCTTAGGGGGTCAGAGGGAAGGGGCTGTTTCCTGCCGAGGCTCCCAGACCCCTGAGATGAGATGGGAAGAGAAGAGACAGGGGACTGGGGCACCTGGGTGGCTCAGTCGGTTAAGCGGTTAAGCGTAATCTGCATTCCGCTCAGGCCGTGATCCCAAGACCCTGGGATGGAGTCTCTCATGGGCTGATTGCTCGGTGGGGAGTCTGCTTCTCTCTCTCCCTCTACTCCTTCCCCTACTCATGCTCTCTCTCGCCTGCTCTCTCTCAAATAAGTAAATAAAATCTTTAAAAAAGAGAGAGACAGGGGTCTGAATGGACTCCTAGTTCTCTCATCTGCCAGGATCTTCAGAGGGGTCCAGGGAAAAGGAAAGTTTCCTTGAAAGAAGCCTTAGCATTTGGGTAAATGAGGCTGAGGGCTGCTCTAGAGGGGAAGATGCCTCTTGTCTCAGGAGGAGTACTCTTGTCTCCTGGGTCTGGCCCCCCTGCTGCAGTGCCTGTTGACTCTTTTATGGGTCTAGGTACTGTGTGTCCCACAACGGTAGGGGCTTCCGTGGGGGTTTGGAAAGCTCAGACTTGGGTAGGGAAGAGGGAGAGGGAACCAGGCAGTGGGCCTGGGCCCCCTTCATCAACAGGAAGCCCCTGTTTTCTGGTCTTGTCGCTTCCCCATCCGCTGCCAACCCCTCTGCTCCCACCGGCCTTTGAACCTAGGCTAGGGACCTCTGAAGAGGGATTGCCTCCCCTAGAACTCTCCAGGCAAAGGGGCTTCCTCCTTGGTTAGAGTCCTGATTCTAACTGCCACCACTCCCCACTCCACGTCCTGGCCCAGGATCACAGCCTCAAGGAGCAGCTTTGATCCTACAGAGAGGGGAGGGGGCGTCCACATTGGGCTTAGGACTCTATTGTCTACGCTGCTTTTGAATTTAATCAGCAGCCAAGACTATGGCAGTCAGGGGAGGGATTCCACACCCTAGGGCCTTTTCTGGGGAGTGGATTTATATCCATAGAGCTATAAAAATCTATGTTTCAGGACTGAGGAATGGAGTGGGGAGGAATCCTATTCCTGGGAATGAAGTCTACTTCAGGGGATCCATGTGACCCTAGGCCAGCCCCCTGACTGGTAGGAGAGATTGAAAAACTTTGGTGGGGTTAAGGGGCCACCCATCAAAGTCCATCCCCTTGGGGCCTCCTAGAGGGAGAAGAATGTGGGAGAGGGAGCTGCCCCTTAGGTAATCCTGCTCCACACCTGTGGGTATGCCCCCCTGGTATGCTGGGGCCAGCAAGATGGGGGAAAGCCAAGCCCTGGTGTGGTGTCCTCTCTGAGGCATGGGGTGTGCATGGGAGGAGCTTAAGGTTGGGCACATCCTCATGAATGTGCCTTAATCAGGGGCACCACGGGGGGGGGGGGGGGGTATATGTTGGCTGGGGAGTGGTCAGGGTGTGGCCACTGCTCTGCATGTCATCTCTCCAAGGCTACACAGCAGGGCAGGAGGCTCCCCACTTCTAATGTTAACATTCCCAGCTTTATCTCCCAGTCTTAGACCCCTGTCCTAGTCTGCCATAAACTAGTCACCTGTCACCTACTAGGCCCATGGCCCTGCTCCCCTGGAGGAGACAAAGCCTTCATTCAAGCAGGGATTGTTAGAGCAGGGATGGGCCCTGACACATCTCAGTGACTTACAGGCCCATAAAGCTGCCAGCCCGGGCCCACCGGCCCCAGCCTGGTGCAGGCTCCTTCCTCTTATTCTGCCCAGGCTTCCCAAATGTCCTGCATTCAAGTCCCTGCTCTTCCCCAGACTCAGGGATGGCCTTGGGCAACTTTCCTACACCTCTCTGATTGCAACTTCCTCATCTATAAAGTGGGGATGGTCATCCCTACCCTACTGACCTCTGCCAATAAACAGTTTAGGAATCAGCAGTGAGACAGGGTCAGCCCAACCCAGACTTTCACAACATGCCTGTCGGTTCCTGGGTGCAGCCACTGGCCCATGGCAGCCGCAGAAATGAATCACGATTCTCGTCCTCTGGGGGTGTCCACTTGCATGGCCCCATCTGCAGCCAGATGGAGGCAGCGGGAAAGCTTTGGAGCTTTGAGGACAGATGACCCTGGGATCACTTCTGGCTCCAGCCACGTGCTCTGTGAGGTCAGCTGAGCCTGGTTTCCCACCATCTATAAAGTGAAAATCATACCGCTCTCTTCCTCCAAGATTTTTGTGACAATTCTGTGAGCCATGCCTGAGGTAGGCTGGCCCAGGCTGGCACATTAGCACATGTCCCCATGACCTCCAAATGGAGGTCCCTTTACCTGGATTAAACCTGACCCAGGGCAGGTGTGGATGTGGCCTCAGGTGGGAGGGGATACTGGGCTAGGCCCTGAAAGGGCTATTCTGGACTCCCAAGACCTTCTAAGGAGGGGTGAAGAAGGCTGAGGAGCAAGGCAAGGGGCGCCCCCAACTGCATGGACACAAGAAGGTGAGATTGTGAGATTCGGTCGGATTCAGCCCTTGCTGGGACTCTGACCTGCACGAGGTAGGAGCACAGGGAGCAAGATCCTGCATTCCTGGTATTCACAGGTCAGAGGAAGGCTAAGCACATGTCCCTAAGCAGAGAACCACCACGCCTACATTCAGGGAGCAAGTTGGGCAGACAGAGTATAAGGCCGAAGCTCAGAACCAGCCTTGGAGCAACACTGCTCTGGTTTCACATCCCAAACCTACCATTCACCCTTTACCTCCCTCAGGCTCAACATCCTGATCAGGAAAATGGGGATAAAGACAGCACCTCCCTCACGTGGTATGGTTAGCATCCAACTATGCAGTGCTGGGTAAATGGCCTGGTAGAGGTCTAGGCATTTGCCGAGTGCTCAATAAACCTCAGCTGTGGTTACTAGCCATTAAAGACAAAAATGGCTTATACCCTTGATATTATAGGAGCCCTGAGGAGTGGTAGGCACCACCCCAGCCAGTGGTGTGGGCGGGGTGGGGGGCATTGGAGAAGGCTTGTCGGAGGAGATTAGATCCAAGCTGAGTACTGGAAGACAAGTAGACGTTACCTGAAAAGGGAAGGGAAATCCAGCCAGAGGGAACAGAATGAGAAGAGGCCTAGAATGGGGTGAATAATCTCCAAGTGAGAGGTGAGAGTGTTGAGAGATGGGGTTGGAGAGGTATTTGGCCTCAAATGGATAGGACTTGTTTATTGAGGTTAGAACTTTGGACTGATTATTTCCCTTTAATAAGAGGGTAGATAGCAAGAGCCTGAGCTTCTTTTCCTTTTTTTTTTTTTTTTTTTTTAAGATTCTATTTATTTATTCACAAGAGACAGAGAGAGAGGCAGAGACATAGGCAGAGGGAGAAGCAGGCTCTCCACAGGGAGCTCGATGTGGGACTCTATCCAGGGATTCCAGGATCTTACCCTCAGCTGAAGGCAGATGCTCAACCGCTGAGCCACCCAGGTGTCCCAAGAGCCTAATTTTCTAGGCCAGGAAACATCCTCAGAAAGGGTTGCTTGGCCCTAGAAAGGGACAGGGATCCTTACTTTTTTGAGTTACAAAAGAGGAAGCTGAGGCTCAGAGAGGGCAGTGCATCACCCAAGTTGCCCAGCAAAGAGAGAGCAGAGCTGAGATTTTAACCATGATCTCCCACTCCCCTCCCCATATGCTTTCCCTACCATCTCATCCCCTCTACGCCAAACACACACCTCCCTCTCATTGGGACCCCCAACCTCCAGCTCCCATTGTTTTCTCACCCTCAGGGCGCCCTCGGATTAGTAATCATTCAAGGAAATGTTCGCAGAGACCCAAGGTTTGTGTCCCTGGACTAACCTTAAGATGAAACCCACAGGGAGAAGGTTTAATCAATATTCCCCTCTTGAGCACTCCCCAGCCTGGATCTCTGCCATATTCCAGCAGAGACAAGAAAGCTCCTGTGCCAGCATCTGTGAAAGCTGCAGTTCCTCTTCCCTTGTCTTCACGCCTACCCTATTTCTCTGGTCTATAGGGAGGTTCCTGGGGAAAGGGGAGGAAGCAGAAAGAGTTGGAGGCTCTCGTGGGGGCAGGATGGGGGCCTCCTCAGTGGAGGGGTTGTTGGAAACTTCTGCCCCTGAACATTTTGAAATAGTAACAGCAGTAAGAAGTATGGAATGATCCAGCAATGGAGATGACATATGTTCTGTTCCTGCCCTGCAGAGAATTCAGAAAAACTCTTCCGTGGCTGTCCCCTCTCCTGTCAGTGTCTCAGCCACAGGCATCCAGGCTCACAGCAGCAGGAGGCTGGGGTCAGAGCTGCTTTGGATTTTCCAAGCGCATTCATTTACATTCTGGTTTTGTGGCAGAAGAACCTCTGAAGAGGATGATGGGGGTGGAACCAGGTGGGGAGAAGGCAGCCTTGGGGGAGAGAGGAACATTTCCTCCTCAGTTCATGCTGCAGCAACGTGAAGAGAACAGGTTCTTTCAGGGGCACATGTGCACTCGTGTGTGTGTGTGTGTGTGTGTGTGTGTGTGAACTTCTTTTTCTCTGATTATCTAGATAATACTTACTCAATGTAGAATATTTGGAAAGAAGCAGTGGGGAAAAAAAAAATCCCCAAAAACCTTAGCTCCCAAAGCAATTAGTTTACGATTTGACAGATTTTTAAGAAACTTTAAACACAATGATCACCCCCCAACCTTAGTCTGTTTAATTTTTCTATCTTCTCTTACAGCCTTTATATGTAGAACAGTATTGACACAGTGAACGGCTTAGTGGCCTGCTTTTTAACCTTCACATTTCAGCATAAACATGAGTCCACCTCACCTCATTGCCTTTGCAACTGTCATTTTGTGGTTCCACAGTGTACCCAGGCTGTGTCCTCTGCTGACTTCTCATTGTAAATAACACTGCTGGGAACATCTTCCCCCTGGAGCGGCAAAGCCATAGGCTTGGGAAGGAAACCAGGCATCAGTGAGGGCAAGTTCCTTCTTGTAGCTCCCCACTGAGCAGAAGTACCATCTGTTCAGGAGAACAACTTGGAGGTGGAATAAGGGATAAGGCAAGATTTGCGAGGGACCATCTAAGGGACCCTCAGAGGCCAGCTGGAGAATCTGAGCCTGGAGTTCTAACTCTTTGACCTCTGGTGTGTCAGTCAGATAGGGAACATGTGGGAAGGTGGTGGGGAGGGTGGGGTGCTCTGTGTAGATCTGCAGGGTGGAGAGGAGTGTGAGAAGTGTGCCTGTGGGTGCCTCTTCCCGGCTGTGTGTTTGCACAGCAATGGCGCCCTCTGCTGTCCAGGTGCTTCCAACCCATCAGTGCCTTTTACAGTTTGAAGTTCTTCCCACTAACAAGATCAATCTGTCCTGCGGTAGCGTTTCTTTTTCAGTTGTGGGGTTGGGGAGGCATCATTTAATGACAGTGAATAGCATTCAGAGAGTTGGAAAACAACTCTTTAGGTCCACCCCGTACCTGATTCCCAGAACTTTTGCCTCTTTTAAGAGACTTCACACCAAAAGAGAGAGAGAGAGACTTCACACCACTACCACCAGGTGCAGCTTCATTTAACATCTGAACTAAAAAAATAAAATAAAATAAAATAACATCTGAACTACCCTCGGATATCAGAAGGGAAACTGAGACAAGTAATTGAGAATGTGTCAGCAAGTACCCTACCCTAGCTAATTTCTTTAGGTGTGGCCCTGGCTCCCTCATACCCCAGGGAGATGATGAAGGTGTCAGAATGGCCAGCAGATAGAAACTGAAGTTTAGCAGGCCTGCAGAGATAGCTCACCTCCTGCCTCTGGCAAGAGCTACATGTGGGTACTTGTGGGATGGTTAGGTTAATCTACTGTACCTCCTCCCTTATTTTGGCAACCAAGGAAGGTGGGGGGCAAGTGGCTTCCATAGTGAGTAATGTCAAAGTTAACTCTGAAATATAGTTAAAGTCTAATGAGACCTATGTCGGGTAGGAATGGGCAGGGTGGGCTTCATGAGTGTGGGACTTGTGTAGTCACAGAGGAACCACACTTGTTTGAATATTCCGCTGTCACTCTCTTGAATTTTTTTAAAGATTTTATTTATTTATTCATGAGAGACACATGGAGAGAGGCAGAGATATGGGCAGAGGAAGAAGCAGGCTCCCCACAAGGAGCCCAATGTGGGACTCGATCCTGGGACTGCAGGATCATGCCCTGAGCCAAAGGCAGACACTCAACCACTGAGCCACCCAAGCATCCATCTCTTGACATTCTTGACAATTTTTGAACGAGGTGCTCTGCATTTTTCATTTTGTAGGATTTTTCATTACTGGAAAGTGTAACAGAGACCTTCTGGGATACAGGGTGGGGGGAGAGTGATGTGTAGTCTTCTGCCTGGATTTCCACCCTACTAGGGCCAGAAAGCAGGCAACAGTGCCTCAGAGAACTGGTGGACCAGCAGCCACTTTTGGGGCCCTCAGCTGGGTCACATTCTGCTTTCTCGAAGTTCGGACTCTGCGTGCTTCAAATCAAACCAGTGATGGTTTGAACTATTGAAGCAGAGGACAATCCATGCAGGTTATTGGTCAGTGTGAACACATCCTAGAGTTTGGGTCGGATTCTGAGTGCAGGTCACAGTGAGGAATGTGGCTCCCAAGAAGGGTGGGGGTAATCAGGAGCTTCAGCACCGTGAGATGGACAGCACCCTGGAGGCGCCCCTCTGAAGCTCTATAGGGTCAGTGACAGCCCCGCTCCCCACTGTGCATTTTACCCTGTGAAGCAAGGTAGAGGGGTGGGCCCGGTAGGGCCAAGCTCCTGGGCGGGATCACAAGCCCCAGAGGCTGGATGGGGCTCTGAGCCTGTGCTCAGGGGATCAGCCAGAGCTTGAGGTCAGGGATGGGGGGAAGGAGGGAGAGAGGGAGCTTGAACTGAGCTAGCCTGGGGAGGCTGGTGTTCCAGGACCATGGAGGCAGGAGTTGAAGGCAGAGACCTGGTCACACCCCTGGAGCCTCTTCCCTGTGTGCTTGGAATTCCAATAGAAACTCTGGCTCCAGTTCATGTCATGACAAACCTTCCTGCACACACAAACCCAGGTGTACAGCCTTCACCTCCCACCCCAAGTTAAAAGGAAAGATAAAGGCACCTCTGAGGAGAAATGGAGGTATAGCAGGGCTGGTTCAGGAGAGGGAAGTGGAGAGGTCCAGCTGTGCCTACTCTGACAGGGAGGAATGTTATGAACTGTTTCTAGGAAACATGCAAGTGAGCCTCTGTAGGGTTCAGATTACATGTCTCATGGGAAGGGAGCAGAACAGCATCCCAGCCAGGGCCTCCCAGTAGCCACACTATCCCCAGAGCCTCCATAATGGGTGATGGGGCACCCGTGTCAGAGTGCAACAGGAGGGGGGAACTGAGTGGGCAAAGGCAGAGGGGAGACACCTGAGGGCAGTGGTTTATGGTCATGGGAGCACAGTTGGTGTGCCCTGGATGAGGCCCAGGGCTTCCATTAAACATGATTCTAGCTATACTATACACAAGGCCTCACATCCTGAGCTCACATGCACCCGAGCTGTCCTGGTCATCTCCACCTGTGGCTACTCCCCAGACAGTCCCCCAGCACTGGCCCGAGGGAACCACCTCTTAGCTGTTTCAGTCTCCTGGAATTTCTGATTCCATCTATGCACAACAACCTTCTCAATCAAACGTGTACATACCCTCAAGCCTGAACTGTACCACATTTCCAGTTGGGTGGTGGTGTCTCCCTAGCTTGGAGCCCTTGGCCCAGGCTCCCTACCCTTGTGGCAGATGTCACCAGGTGTGGTCTTCTTATCTCTTCCCTGATCAGTCTCTCCTAACCCTGAGGCCCTGAGCTCAATCAGATCAGGAACCTGGTTGGCTTTTTCCATGGCAGTGCTACACAGTAGTAGCTCCACAAATACTTTGTCAGTGAATCAGCCTTGTCTTGCTTTACTCACTGTGGGTGGTCTGATTGAAGAAAAGTGGGTCCCTATAGGCCAGTGGCTCAGGATCACCCCAGGAGCATCTCTGAAATGACCCAGCTGCTGGTACCAATCCAGACTTAGCCAGTTGCAGGGTGTATTGGCAATGTTATGAAAATAACATGGTGGATCTTGGGGCATTCTGAATTTGTTTTACAGATAGGGCTGCAGGCCCAGAGATGGGGCTGTAATTTGTCCCAAGTCTCACAGCAAGGTAGATAAACCCAAGCAATCAGAGGGTTGCTCCTCATCTTCCCTGCCCTTGGAATATGCATTCAAGCTGCTTGCCTTTTCCACACTAAAGCTGCCCAATGACACAGCCTTGAGAGAGTAGAGTGATGTTGAGACCATCTTGATTATATATGTGACTGAACCCAGTTAAGGCCTTTACATAAACTCTTAAGGTTCTGTCAGTGAGTACAGAGATATATTCACCTTGCAGCCGGCCCAGGCAAGCCTCATATGTACGTTCCCTTGTTTATCAAACCTGCCACTGACCCATGGAATGGTTTGCCTCTTTCTTCCTCTCTTCCTGCCCTCTGAGTATGGGGCTGATTTCAGATTATACCAAGGAAGCTCTTGAAGTTTCAAATTAGCAATATCAGAGTTTTCCTTTCCTTTTCTTTTCTTCGGTCCTTCCTTTTTTTTTTTTTTTTTTTTTTTTTTAATTTTTATTTATTTATGATAGTAGCAGAGAGACAGAGAGAGAGAGGCAGAGACACAGGCAGAGGGAGAAGCAGGCTCCATGCACCGGGAGCCCGACGTGGGATTCGATCCCGAGTCTCCAGGATCGCGCCCTGGGCCAAAGGCAGGCGCCAAACCGCTGCGCCACCCAGGGTTCCCCCTTCCTTTTTTTTTAAAACAATGTCAGAGTTTTTCAAAGACATCAATGCATTGCGGAAAATCACCTTCCTCCCCCAGAAAACTTGATCTTTTAGCAACCCAGGAGATAGCCAGAAAACACAGTTCCCAAACTCAGCTCTAGTCTCTTGGTCCTGTTGTTAATCAAGTGCAACAATTCTCTACTTCCAAGGACTTGATGAACAGCAGGGTTGCTCTATTGGTTATGGAGGCCACGGGATGGTGGGGATGTTACTGAGTGCAGACTGGTTCCATGCCCCACCCCATGTGTAAAAGGCTTTACATCAGCAGAAAGGGCACTGGAGAGGACCAGGCATGAATGGCACACCACCAGCATGATCTGTGGGGAAGCACACATACTGTTGGAAGCCCATTAAAAGATAAATCATGGAGTTACCATATGATCCAGCAATTTCACTCCTAAGTATTTACCCAAGAGAAGTAAAAACATATTCAGGTGAAAACTTGTACATGACTGTTCATAACAGAATTATTCATAATAATTCAGAATTATTCATAATTCCACAAGGTGGAAACAATCCAATGTCCATCTACTGATGAATGAATAAGTAAAATGTGGTATGTCCATTTAATGAAATATTATTCAGTCATAAAAAGATAATTTTAATATAAGCTACAACACGGATAAACTTGAAAAGGGTTAGCTAAAGAGGGATCACAAAAAAACACAAATTGCTTGATCCCTTTGTAGGAAATGTCTAGAATTTGCAAACATTTAGAGATAGAAATTGAATTAGTGACTGCTTACAGCTGGCAGTACTCAGGGGAAATGGAAGTGACTGCTCATGGGTATGGGGGGGGTGGTCGGTATGGTCTATGTAGGAGGGCCCATCCACCCCAGGGAGACACAGGGCCTATGAATGGCTAAAAGAGAGGGCCTTTCTATTACTCGGAAAAGGTGGCTCTTTCTGGGGGAGATTGGGTTGAAGCCCATGTTGCTTTATTAGCTAAGCCCTTGTGCGGCGCAGAGACTGCACCACACACCTGGCATCCCTCCCAGAACAGGTGAGAATAGCCCTCCAGAGTGTCAGCCCTGACAGAGTATGTACAGAGAGGAGCTTGAGAGCCCACCTCTGGTCAGAGCTGGTAGTCCTGCTCCTTATCAGCCCAGGGCCACGGCCAGGCTAGTCTCTGTGCAGAGGCCCGGTCCTACTTTAATTATCTCTTCCTGGTGTACGGTTTGTGCCCATTCTGGCTGTTGAGCTTGATGCAGAGGATGTGAGGGAGTGAGGTGTTGTGCAGGACCTGCAGGACATGGTCCACGGAGGCCTTCAGAGGGTAGAGAAAGCAGCCCAGGAGGGGATGAGGACAAACCAGGGGCTTGGTGACTATATCGGACACCTACAGGGACCCTCCCAGCCCTGAGATTGGGATCCCCAGACTAGGATCCTCATGTGTCCTGAGAAGTCCTATGCACATTCCTCTCTCAACCTCCCAGCACACCCCAGCTGCTCATCCACTTGGTCCCCTTGACCTGTACTCCTTCCATCTGACTTATCCCTCTGTCTCTGGTCTTGGGTTCTTCCCCATTCCCCGTCCTCAACAGAGCAATCTTTCCAGGAGAGAACAGTGTCAAGATGCCCTTCTCATTCCTTCAGGTACCAGCAATTATTACTAAACCCCTCCTGTGTGTCAGCAGCTGTGTTGGGGCCACACCAGGAGCCATCTCTGCTCCTGAGTCTACGGTTATGCTGGGCATGCCTGGGACTAATGTCAGAGCGTGCACAGAGAGCCCTAACCAAACCCAGGTGTTTGAGAGGTACTTTCTGCAGCAGCTGATGCTAAAGCTGAGGTTACAAGGAGAATGAATAAACTGAGAAAGGGATGTGGAGGCTGGGACTGAGGCTAGAGTTGAGGGGGCAGTGGTTGAAAAACACTAAAAAAAAAAGAAAGAAATCATTCCAGAAGGTGAACAGCATGTGCGTAGAAAAGCTCAGGGAAAAGGAGAGTGTGGGATTTTGGAAGAAGCCACAAACCAGTTCTGGCTCAAAGTAGAGTTCGGGCAGGTACCTGAGAGGTAGAACAGGCCAGATCACAGGGATTCTTGTATTTAGTACATCCCAAAGAGCACGCCACCGGCAGGGGTGAGGGGTCACCAGCAGCTCCTGAGATCAGATACACTAATGATCTGTTTGGATGTTTCATGTGTCTGTCTCTGGAAGTGCGCTCGTGCCCTGGGCTGCCCCTACCCCCCATTGGGCCTTTTTGCCTGCTCTGGGCTCACAGAGGGTGCAGAGGAGCGCATGGTACCACCTTGGGTGTATGTACAGAGAGGAGCTTATTGCAGCTTATTGCTCTGTACACCGCCCAGCATCATGTTCCCCAACCTTGTCCCCAGGTGCCCCAGTTGTGGGGTTTTTTTGCTTTATGATGGTCATATGTAGATGCTCAGGCTACCAACTGTTCAGTTTGGCAGGAGAGCTCCTACCTTGGCCAACCCTCTCCTGAGTGCCCCTCGGTTTCTCTCAACCCTGCCAGGCCTATTGGAGGTGTCTGGATTCATGTTTGTCCCCAAGATGGCTGGGCACAGCTGTGGCTCTACTGCAGTGAGACGCTGAAGCAGCCCTCCGGGCTCACCGCTCACCGCCTGAGGGTGCAGCAGGTGGGAGGCACCGCCTGAGGGTGCAGCAGGTGGGAGGCGCCAGCACTTCCTCCAGCACCCCCTTCCCCCCCACACACACACAGTGACACAGGAGGGCCTGCCTGCAGCCTCCTGTCCTCCTGTTATGCATATACTTGCAGTGACTATCAGGGCAGCCAAAGAGTGGTCCTCAGGTCATGAAAGCCCTCCTCCTGGCACCCCTCACCAAAGGGGATTCTGTTAACAACTCCCAGAGTTGTTGTTAATTACCATGATAAACAGAGCTGTTTGGATTTGAAAGAGGGGATAAAATCTGCTCCTTGATGAATGAGGAGCTGAGCTACAGGGAGGACCCTGTTGCTATGAGCTGAACACCACTGGTTGGCCATTCCACTTTCTCTGGGGCTTTGGGGACTGTCCCATGCCCTCCTTTGCCTCTCCGTTTTCCCATCTGCCTAATGGATTTGCTAATACCCACTTTGCCTCTTGGAGCCACTGTTACCCAACAGGCACTTGTCTCACCTTGTGCTATGCCAAATGGACAGAGGAAACTCAGGTCTTGGTGGGTGAGGAGGCTTACCAAAGGTCCCCATAAATGTCAGAGTCAGAAATTGAATCCAGGACTTCTGTGTCCCAGTCCCCACTGCCACATGTGGGACAAATCACTTTATAAACCCCCCAACTCGGGGATCCTTGGGTGGCTCAGCAGTTTAGCACCTGTTTTCGGCCCGGGGCCTGATCCTGGAGTCCCGGAATCGAGTCCCACATCAGGCTCCTTGCATGGAGCCTGCTTCTCCCTCTGCCTGTGACTCTGCCTCTCTCTCTCTGTGTCTCTCATGAATAAATAAATAAAATCTTAATAAATAAATAAATAAATAAACCCCCCAACTCTTGTTTTTCACCTATAGAGTGGAGAGCTGCTGTTTGCCTCACCAGAGATGGGGTGAGTAGTAACATCCATGGTTTCATCAAGGGCATTGCACTCCAAATTTCACCCTCTGGCCACCCAGACCGACCAATGTCAGCCTTTTTCCAGATGGGGTGTGCCCTGCTCCCTGGGTGTGTGATCAAAGCCTGAGACACAGGCCCCCACCCTATCCTCACACTTGGCATCACCCATCAGCTGGCAGGGCTGGGCTTCATCCTCAGAGTCAGCAAACCGGATGTTGCCGAGGTGCAGCAGTCCAGCCAGGACCTGAGCGGGCAGGAGAGGACAGACACGATGTAAGCTGTTTCTTAAGGGCTGGAGCCTAGGCCGGGAAGGGCCCCTCTCTTGCTGAATGTAATCACGATTAACAGAATAATAATAGAAGCTCCTAACCGATGCCCATTTACTACATGACTCTGCCAAGCACAATGCAAGCAACCTGTATGCATCATTTAATATAATCCTTTCACAATCTGGGGGTATGTGCTATGACAGTGCCCGCTGCACAGGCGGGGCTGCTAGAAGTTAAATCACCAGCGCAGATCACACAGTCATAGAAGGAAAAGTCAGGATTTGAACCCAGGGCAGGCTGACTTCAGATGCTTTACAGGTATTCTTCTTCGTGGAGCTTTGACGCTCAGTCAAGCATGCCTGCCTGGTCACCCCAAGACAAACTTCTGCAAAAGAATCCCAGCAGGGTTGCGGGCCTGGGGGGGGCAGGTCAGGTACCAAGGGAGCTCAGGTGCATTCTGGCTGACTCTGGCTGGGTCTGGCTCCCCTCAAACTTCCCTCTCAGGGTGGGGCAGCCAGGAGAAGGTAGTTCCTGTGGGGAGGTGTCACTGGAGCCTCTGGTCTGTACTGGTTCCTTGTAGATCTGTGGGTGGGAGAGCCAGTGGCAGTCCAAGGGGAGCCCAGGCCTGTAAAGGCCTAAAATTGTGTAGATAATGTGTGGGGAGAGTCCTGGAAGGGTCTGTAAAGCAGTGGGGGTGGACACCTCAGAGAAAGAAGCAATAGAGTTTTGAGGTTCCAAGCTCCTTCCCGTTAAGAGCACAGCTCCCACCCTGGGGAGCTCACAGTCTCATGGGGGAGGTATGGCTCTTCACGGCTGGTGCAAGGACCACACCTGTTTCTCCTTGGGCTCCCAGCACCATCCCAGGGCCAGAAACGTAGCAGGAGCACAATATTTGCCAATGAGCAAGCCCCGTTAACCCCCCCATGCCTCAGTTTCCCCAGAGATGGTGTCCTGAGCTGCAGAAAACCTTGCTGTGTGTGTTACTGCTCGAAGAGCTTCAGATGACCATAACTAAAGTGAAACCGCCGGCCTCAGCCGAGACACCTGCGATGATCCTGGGTTTGCAGGTAGGTCCAGGGTGAACAAGGGACCGTACTGTTCTGTACCATTCATTTGTGGTACAGGTGGAGCAACTGGACCCAGACGGACAGAAGAGATGACTTGCCCCAAGCCCCACTACGAGGTAGCGGGAGGGCCAAGAACACCTGAATCGCTCGAGGACAACTTCCTCCCAGCAACCCGAGGAGGCAACGGGAGAGCAAGGTCCTCCAGCTTAGCCCGGGTCCCTCCGTGGGGCCCAAGACCTCCCGCCCATCGAGCGCCCGAATTGGCTCCAGTTTGGAAACCAGGAAAAAGGGAGGGAGAGAGAGCTGAGCAGGTGGACGCGGGTCCCGAGGCACCGACGTCTGCACCGGGCCCTGACGCCGGAAGGCGGGGACCCTTCAGTCCCCACGGAGCGAAAACTCTTTAGTCTTTGACTTTCTCCTTTCGTCTCTGTTTTGTTGTTGTTGTTTGTTTGTTTGTTTGTTTGTTTAAAGATTTTATTTATTTATTCATGACAGAGAGAGAGAGGCAGAGACACAGGCACAGGCAGAGGGAGGAGCAGGCTCCGTGCAGGGAGCCCGACCTGGCTGAAGGTGATGCTAAACCGCTGAGCCACCCGGGCTGCCCTATTGTCCCCGTTTTGAAGCAATGGTTTTCAAAAGAAATCACAGCAAGCGGCCCCCTGTACCCCAGGCAGGGTTGGGGGGCGGGGTCTAGGTTCCTGAACAGAACTGGGGCTTTGCCTCCAACCACACCACTCTTCCTTCTTGGAGGCCCTAATGCACAAGCGTGGCAGCCGTGGAGCACTCCTTCCCCCCCCCCCCAACTTTTCAGCCGAGAAGGGACATAAGTTAGAGTAATAAGATTTGAAAACGCAAATCGCAACACCGAAAAGCCAAGTTACGTAACACAGTGCCATTCGACAGAACAAGCTGTCAACAAAAATAGGATTAGTTAATTCTCGGGAAGTGAAATTAATTAAAAATTCACAGGAGATGCCAGAACACTTTTAGCTGGGAGGTTTGAAGAAGTAAAAGGGGCTCTGGAAAATTCCTAGCTGTGTTGATACAAATAATCCAAACCTAAAGCCCTGAAGTGCAGGCCTCGGCTTTCAGCAGAATCGGGGAGTTTGGGGGCAGGGGTAGGGGTGGGGGTGGCTCTTGGCCCAGCTTCCGTCCCCCTCCCCCTGCGGGCTGCCTGGCTTCTACGGTGGATGAGTGGGGCCAGGAGCTCTGGTGGGGCATTTTCTCATGTGGCAGAGTCATATCATGGATAATTCAACTGAGGATTGGCAAGCAAAAAATAAAATAATTTCAAAGATGCAGGCAGTTCATTCTCTTCCATTCCAGAACTGAACCTGAGGCCGGAGGAGAGGGGGGGGCCTCGGGGCGGGGGGGGGGGGGGGGGGGGGGGGGGGGTGTCTCAGCTCCTGCTACCTCTCAAAGTGCAGCCATTTCTCCAGGCTTAGGACCAGTTGGAGGTGTTTTTGTCTTTTTAAAATACTTTTTGAGAGATCCCTGGGTGGCTCAGCGGTTTAGCACCTGCCTTCAGCCAGGGCGTGATCTTGGAGTTTCAGAGCCAGTTCCACATTGGCCTCCCTGCATGGAGCCTGTTTCTCCCTCTGCCTGTCTCTCTCTCTCTCTCTCTCTCTGTCTCTCATGAATAAATAAATCTTTAAAATAAAATACCTTCTAGGGGCACCTGGGTGGCTCAGTGGCTGAGCATCTGCCTTTGGCTCAGGTAGTGATCATGGGGTCCTGGGAAGGAGCCCTGCATGAGGCTCCTGGCATGAGCCTCCCAGAAGGGAGCCTGCTTCGCCCTCTGCCTATGTCTCTCTGCCTCTCTTTCTGTGTCTCTCATGAATAAATAAATAATATCTTAAAAAACAAGCAAACAAAAAAAAAAACACAACCTCTTGAGGGACGCCTGGTTGGCTCAGTTGGTTAAGCCTTTGACTCTTTTTTTTTTTTTTTTTTTTTTAAGATTTTATCTATTTATTTGAGAGAGAGAGCACACCTGCAAGAGAGAAGACCGGCAGGAGGAGCAGGAGGAGGGAAGGAGAAAGAGGTAAAAGCAGATTCCCTGCTCAGGATCCAGGCACCATGACCCAACCAAAGACACACACTCTTAACCTACTGAGCCACCCAGCCTCCACCTTCAACTCTTGATCTCACCTCAAGTCTTGATCTCAGGATCATGAGTTCAAGCCCAAATTGGGTGTGGAGTGTACTTGATAAAAAAAATTTTTTTTAAATCCCTTTTGCTATTTGTGGTGAGTATAGGTTATAAGCTTTATGAAGAAGCATAATATAACCTTCATAGAAAATAGTTTTAAATTACTTTAGTGGCTGGATCATCTGGTAGGGATATGTTTAACAGTTTAAGAAGCCATTGGGGGACGCTTGTGTGGCTTAGCAGTTTAGTGCCTGCCTTTGGCCCAGGTCATGATTCTGGAGTCCCAGGATCAAGTCCCACGCCGGGCTCCCTGCATGGAGCCTGCTTCTCCCTCTGCCGTGTCTCTGCCTCTCTCTCTCTCTCTCTCTCTCTCTCTCTCTCTCTCTGTGTCGCTCATGAATAAATAAATAAAATCTTAAAAAAAAAAAAGAAGCCATTGGACTCTTCCATAGTGTTTGTACCATTTTACATTCCCACCATCAGTATTATGAGGGTTCCAGCTCCTTGTGTGAGGACTTATAACTTGTGCTTTTGTATTTTCTGCATCTTGTTTTAAAGTCAAAATGAGGGATCCTTGGGTGGCTCAGCAGTTTAGTGCCTGCCTTTGGCCCGGGGCATGATTCTGGAGTCCCAGGATCAAGTCCTACGGGGCTCCCTGCATGGAGCCTGCTTCTCCCTCTGCCTGTGTCTCTGCCTCTCTCTCTGTGTCTCTCATGAATAAATAAATAAAATCTTTAAAAAAAAAAAAAAGTCAAAACAAGAAAATGCAGAGTGTCCTGGGTGGCTCAGTCAATTAAGCATCTGCCTTCAGCTTCATCTGCCTTGGAGCCCTGCATTGGGCTTCTTGCTCAGTGGGGAGGCTGCTTCTCTCTCTCTGCCTGCCACTCCCACTGCTTGTGCTCTCTATCGCTCTCTCTGACAAATAAATATATAAAAATCTTAAAAAAAAAAAAAAACAAAATGGGAAAATGTTAATGTATTACATAAGACCCAGTATGTTGGCATTTGTATGTGAAATTAAAAACCACTTATAATCTCACCCCCCTGATGCTTTTGCCATATTTTCCTTCAGAATTTTTTCTGAACACCCCACATGCCTAATGAGTGTACTGTGATTGAGGCATTCTTTTGCTATTAGATATTTGGATTGTTTCTGATTTTTTTTGTTTTTAAAATAATATTGCTATGAGCATGATGCTAAATAAAATCTTTCAATTTGGTTATTTCATTTAACAGTGGAATTAGTTCATTCTTAGAAGTAGAATTATTGGGGGGCCCCTAGAGGGCTCAGATGGTTAACCATTTATCTCTAGCTCAGGTCATGATCTCCAGGTCCTGGGATCAAGCCCTGAATTGGGCTCCCTGCTCAGCTGGGAGCTTGCTTCTCCCTCTCCCTCTGCCTCTCCCCTTGCTTGTGCTCTCTTTGTCTCTCTCAAATGACTAAATAAAAAAAAATCTTAAAAAAAGAGAGAGAATTATTGGAATTAAAGGCATGAAGGTTAAGCTTCTTGGCACACACTGCCATGAAACCGATAAAGCATATATGCACACATACAGATATGTGTGTGTGTGTGTATCCATCCCAGTCAAGTTGACATATGAAATTAGCCATCACAGGAGTGAATTACTGATGCATTGCTACAACATGCATAAAACTTGAAAACATAATGCTAAGTTAAAGAAGACAGTCACAAAGGACCATATACTATATTATTCCATTTATATGAGATGTCCAGAATGGGCAAATCTATAGAGACAAAAAGATCAGTGGTTGCCTAGTGGATGGGAGGATTTGGAGTTGATGATGAAGGGGTGTAGGGTTTCTTTTTGGGGTAAGGGAATTGTTCTAAATCTGCCACAGCAGTGGTTGCACAACTCTATGAATATAATTAAAACCACTGACTTGTACACTTAAAAAAATTTTTTTTAAATATTTTATTTATTTATTCACGAGAGAGACAAAGAAAGACAGAGAGAGAGGCAGAGACACAGGCAGAGGGAGAAGCAGGCTCCATGCAGGGAACCTGACATGGGACTTGATCCTGGGTCTCCAAGATCACGCCCTGGGCTGAACCTGGGTCTCCAGGATCACGCCCTGGGCTGAAGGCGGCGCTAAACCGCTGAGCCACCCGGGCTGCCCCTAAAAATTTTTTTTAATGGAAGTTTTATGCCTAGCATGGCGCTTAGACTCAAATGACCCTAAGATCAAGAGTTGCATACTCTACCAACTGAACTAGCCAGGTGCCCTGAATTTACACTTTAAGTGGGTGAATTATATAGTAATTGAATTCTATGTCAGTAAAGCTGCTAAAAAATATGTCAGTCACTCATTGTAGCCACTAGAGTGGTATGTTTGGTATTTGATGGGTGTCAGCACAGTGACTTTATTTCTGTCTGTGTTTAGAAATTATGAAGTAGCCTTATTTTGTCTCATTTTATCATGGTCTCGGAGTAACCTTATCTGAGGTTGCTATTGTTGATTGCTTATGTCTAACAAGAGAAGAAAATGACTTGGTTGTAATTGTTGGACCAGTTCCTAGCAATGCTGACGTCTAACTGTGAATGCCAAATCAGTTATCAATGTCAGGGGCTATGTTTTTTCTTCCTTAGCGGACACTGGGAACCTCAAGGGCCCACGGGAATGTGCATAAACACCCTCAGAAAGGCCACAGAAGTTCTGGTCCCAGCCTCCAGCTGGTGTGAGCTTGGGCTCATGAGCGTGGGACCTTGGGAGGTGGGGCTGGAGGAGACTGTGTGCCATCTGTGTTGTAGGGACTTTTTGTACTTCTCATGTCTGTTGCTATTCCAAAGTATGTAGAGGCAAAATGTTCCTTTGCTCACCCTGCCAAGGAGGCCCTGTCATATGCCAGTGACCACCTCTAGCCTTTTCTCTGCTTTGTTCACTGTCCCAGGGTTCCCTCAGTGCCCCAGGGAGGAATTGTAAAGTGGTGGTGAGGGGGAAGGGAGCAGAGCAATAGGTTTTTCAGGCATGACAAGAAGAGAACTTTTCCTGTCTTTGCTCTCCATTGTGGAGAGCTGGATTGGGAGTCCAGGCTGTTGATCTGTTGATTAAGCCTTATTTTGTGTTGGGTTTGTGTGTGTGTGTGTGTGTGTGTGTGTGTTGGGTTTTATCTCAACCCAAAATATGGGGGGATTCAGAGTTCCCTGCAGACACTTCCTGGAATCACTGTCTGTCAGAGGATACAGAGGAGAGGGTCTGGTAGCGGTTGGGGATCCCACTGAGAAGGCAAGGGGACAGCACAGGAGGAGCACTGGGAACAGCTTCTGCTCTTCCCCTGCAGGCCTACTTGGGAGAGCCACTTGCCTGGGCTTCAGCTCTCTCCTGTAACTCAAAGATGTGGTTGAGCTCCATCCATTATCCAGGGTCATGCAACTCCCAACCTATTTCTTTCTCTATAAAATCAGTAATCCTAACCAACAACTTCACAAATTTTTCTTGCAGAAAGTTTTAGGAACTTCTCTTTATCCAGAGGCATTGTTAAAAATACTGGGGCAGTGCCTTGTGTGGTATTTTTAAATCCATTTGTGTGGCTATGTGGTATGAGTCCCTTCAACCTTTCAACTCCTGCTCTTCCATTTGGGGGGCTGGAAAAATTCTAATAATTTCCTTTCCAACATTTTCTCTTCCTAGAACTTCTATAAATATGAGGTTAATCATCTAAGTTTCTTATCTTAAAAAATACCTATTCTGTAATAACTCTCCTTTCTTTAATCTCCTGGAAGATTTTCCCTCAACCTTACCCTCCAATTCTGCGCATTCCAGGCTCACAGGGTGGGCAGCAGAGGGGAGAGGGACCACCTGGGGCATGTGTGTGTGTGGGGTGTTAGCGCTCTGCATACTGCCCAGTTCCCATCCTTACCCCAGGTAATCCAGATTGTGAAATTCTTCTAGTTCGTAGGGATGCCCATGCAACTTGGCAGGAGCCTTGTAACGCTTGGATTTAGGAAACTTTCTGCTGGTGATCTCCTTCAGTGACCCCTCTGCTTCATCCTGTCAGGCCCACTGGACATGTTTGGATTCACATTCTTTCCCAACAACAGTGTGGCACAGCTGTGGCTTAACTGATGCAAGGAGAAGCTGAGGCAGCACTTCTGGTTCAGGAGGCCTGAAAGCCTAGCATGTGTGGGGGAGGCAATCAAAACCGGAAGACAACTGTGCTTCCTGCAGCCTCCTGCCACCTCCCACTTCCCTAGGGTCTGCCCACCAGCATCCTTTCTTCTCTGGATGCTGTTTGAGTCCTTGCTTTGGCTGTGGGCCCAGTCAAGGGGTAGCACATTGGTCCTCAGGCCACAGGGGCCCTCCTCCTGTCCCCCCAGGAATGGTGCTTGTTAATTACCCTGGTAACCAGAGCTGTTAGGATCTGACCACAGAGGACCTCCATTAGCATCAACTCCTTTTTTTTTTTTTTTAAGATTTTATTTATTTATTCATGAGAAACAGAGAGAGAGAGAGAAAGAGGCAGAGACACAGGCAGAGGGAGGAGCAGGCTCCATATAGGGAGCCCGACGTGGGACTTGATCCCGGGTCTTCAGGATCATGCCCTGGGCCAAAGGCCGGGCTAAACTGCTGAGCCACCCAGGCTGCCCAAGCGTCGACTCCTTGATGGATGAAGTGGAAAGCAGAGGACAGGAAGGAGGGTGTTATGGTGGGCTGAATGCTGGAAGTTGGGCTTTAGGCTTTCTCTGGGGCTTTAGTGACTATCCCATGCCTTCTCTTGCCCCTTTGCCTTCCCATCTGCCTAATGGGTTTGCTCATATCCACTTTGTCTGCCTCTTGGGGTCATTATGATGCTCAGGGTGACATTAGTTATTATCCATTGCCACAGAGGCCACAATATGAAGCCCATGTGTTGGGGGGTGGTATTGGATCTTCTCATCTCCTGGTTGACTGTCCACTCCATCCCACACTGGTGTGTGCCTTCAGTGGGCTGAGCAGCACTGCCCATCTTTAGACACTCCTCCAGGGTGTACCAGCAAGCACTGGATAAAGAGAGGGGCAGGTTTCAAGAGTTAAGCACGTGATTTGCTCTGCAGCACAATAATCAATTTTAAGAATCTTCATTCTCGGACAGTTCAACAATCCTGAGGCCACTGCCTGCCCTTCCCTATGATGGGAATTCATCCCTGCACTAGTACATGATCCACTGGGGCCATGCAAGCTATGTCCAGCCAGAATGCCATCTATACTCTGGAAAGCCTCAAACTGGAGCTGCTGGTGTTTGTAGGCACTAGACCTGGGTCTTTTCATGAGTCTCTGAAGAGCAGGACATGACATTTGCTTCCGCCAGATGAGTCCTGACTGCATGCTCAGCTCCTCTGGAGTGCTCTCTCAAAACCTTTTGACTTAATTGGTGCCTCATCTATCTTCTAGCCTAAACTGAGGCTCAACTGACACTAAGAAGGTATGGCTGCCATGGTGGTTGTCCATGGGATCCTGGGGCAAACCAGGGTATATGTGGGGTTGGTCATGGGCACCAGTGCAGCCATTTGGCTGCTTCTTTTGGAGTCCTATCAGCCCTTTATTCTGGACTAGTTTCTGCTGTAGGAGCTGTATCCAGCTTCTTCATGCTGCCCAGCATTACTGCCATTATGGTTATGCTGAGCGACTGTGCCATTTACTCCTCTGAGGGACAAGTTTCTAGACTCTAAGTTGCAGAACCCTTCACTGGGAACAGCTGGTCTCCCCTGCCTGCCTGAACATTGGGTGGAGGGGAGGAATTGTGGGCATCCACAAACATTGAGGGGTCATCCAGATGGAGGGAGAGCTTCTTCACAGCAGGGAATGTGTACAGGAGGAATTCCAGGGATTATCTCACCTATTGTCTTGAGGTTGCAGGGCCTACTGGGTTAGGTGGGAAGAATCGAGTTCCTGGAAAGTGAGTGGACACTCCCCTGGATCCAGTCTCCCCATACGACTTGTAGGACAAGTTGGGAGAGGGCAGTGGAGATGCTCATGGTTTGTGAATACCTACACTCATTCCAGATGGAGCACAGAAATTGAGTACTGTCCACTTTCCCATGCTGAGTGGCCTCTGGAAAACATTGGCCCTCCCTTGGCCGCCCCTGGGGAGCTTGGACCTCCAAGGCGATTCCTTTTACACCTGATGAGGCAGACAAGCATCCTTGTGGATTATTAGGCCAGTGTGAACAAGGCCTGGAGTCTGCTGGGTTGGGAATAGTGGCTGGAGGCAGGGACTATTCTCTATTCTCTGGCGTCAGGGCCCAGCACGGTTCAGCACCGCGGGCTGGACAGCGCCTCCAAAGCGAGCAGGTAAATCCGGGTATGGTCAATGGTCCTCAACTCTTAACCAGATCTTCTCAGGGAAGGAACGGGATGGAATTTTCGGGGTGGACCCTGAGCCTGAGTTGGGATGAGAGGCAGGGTGTCCTTGTCCCAGCGCAGGGAGGCAGGTGTCACATGACCCAGCACCACCAATCTGCATTAGCCAGTGCCTGGACTTATGGTATTATGCAAATGCGGGGAGAAGCAGCTCCGCGAGGATGCTGGATCCCTGCCTTGGAAGCCACCTTTTCTAGCAAATGTTACAATCAGAGAAGAGCAATTGGCCCAGAGAGGGCCTGAGAATTGCCCCAAGCCACAGTGAGACAGGGGAAGGACAGCACTAGGTAGGACCTGAAACATTGGGAAAACCTCATTTCAGTCAAACCTGTGGGAAAAACCACTAAACACACAGCCCGGAATTTATCCTCCTCCTATGGGCATGCAGAACCTCAGTCTAGGTCATCTCTCCACTAACCCCTTTGTCATAGCATCATGCCACTGAGGCAGAACCTCCAAACATGCTCTGAAGGTCCTGGCAGCCTTGTGTACGTTTTTTGGACACTGTTCTGGGGTTTGCTGTTCCCAGGAAGCCAGTTATTGAGGCAGTGAGACTGTTTCTCAGGTCACAGCTGCCCCTTCCAGTCCCCATAAGTGGAAAATGTGATTTGAGAGAGTGGTCATTTGTAAGTAAGTGCCAGGAGAATCAGAAGTGTTTGGATCTGACTGGGAGGAAGAAGTGCAGATATCAGCTGTGTCTGCAAGTGTTCCTTTGCAGAGTAGCAGAGGGATTAGGTGGAGGTGGATGGTAGAGTGCCATCAGTAGATGCCTATGGGCAATGTGGCTCCAGCCTGTTTGTATGATAGGAAAAGTCCGGAAGAGACCCTGATGCAGGAGAGGGCTCTTTTTAAAAGCTATGCTAATTTTTAAACTTCTTACTTCAAAATACTTTGAAACTTACTGGAGGAGGTGGTACAAAGAACTTCAGGAAACCCATCATTCATATTCAGCTCTTGTTAATATTTTGCCAAGTTGCTACTATTCTCTGCTTTCATTTTCTCCCTCCCTCTCTGTTTCTGTCTTGAGTACACACACACACACACACACACACACACAGTTATTATTACTATTGTTTTGAACCACTTGTAAATGAGTTGTACAGGTCTTACCTACACATAGTCTGTGAAAGAGGCAGGTCATTGGGCATTGCTGGGAGCCATAGCCCAGTAGGGGATTAGCCGATGGGGGATGGAGTAGGTGGGGATCTAAGTAGAGTGATCAATTTAGTGGGGACACTGAGGGAGCCTGGATCTCCTGGCTTTCATCTCCTCAATGAGCCTGTGGGGCAGGTTATTTGCATCCCTCAAAAGGCAGGTAACCTCCTCCCCCAACTCTTTCGGGGGGGGGGGGTGCCCAACTAGGAGAGGAAGCCAGCTCTAGTCCCTATATCAGTGAAAAGCTCCCATTCCGGGCTAGAGTTAGGGAGGGGGCTGAATAATTTCCCTACCACTTCCTAACCACCACTGCCCATTTTCAGCCATGTGATCTCCCTTCAGAGGGACCATATTCTTGACAGGAGGCCTGGAAATAGAAAGTGGGTCCTGTGTACACACGGTGAGACTCCCATGTAACCTTACCCCGTCAGGTCTTGTTGAGACAATTCTGCTTGTTTTTCTCCCATCTTGGGCACAGTTTTGTCACTTTCACTCTTTCCCACTTCTTTTTTCTTCTACTTTCTCCATGGCTTACTTTCCTCTTCTGTTCCTTGCCTCTGGCTTCTGGTTGTAATGGGCTTTGTTGGTGTTTATCACCTGCAGTCTCCCACTTGGCAGCCTCTGTCTCCAGATAGGCACTGGGCAGCTAAAGATGGTCAGGGCCCCCAGGTAAATTCCAAATTGAAGGAAGTAGGCCCCATGAATGCAGGAGGGCAGGCAGTGGGATCCACTGGGCCTTCACAGGGCTAGGTAGGTATCATCTATCTTTTACTCCTACATAGGAAGCAATGAGAGGGCTGGGCCCATCTGCCCTTGTAAGCATTCACTAGGAGGCTTGGTACTCCAGGTTGGAAGGAGTCACCCTGCTGGCCACCAAGCAGTCTTTGCCACCCTGCCCAGGGGAACCCACAGCAATGGAGGCTCCAGGTCAGTCCAGGCACAACCACAAGTGGGATTACAAGACTCTGGTAGCCAAACTGTGGAAGGAGCCAAGATGTCCACTGACAGATGAATGAATAAAGAAGATGTGATATATATAGTGAATATTGTATAATGAATATTGTATCAACCATCAGAAAGGATGAATACTTACCATTTACATTGACATGAGTGGAACTGGAGGTATTGTGTTCAGTGAAATAAGTCATTCGGAGAAAGACAATTATTGTATGGTTTCACTCATATGTGGGATATAAGAAATAGGACAGGGCAGCCCCAGTGGCCCAGCGGTTTAGCGCCGCCTTCAGCCCAGGGCGTGATCCTGGAGACCAGGGATCGAGTCTTACATTGGGCTCCCTGCATGGAGCCTGCTTCTCTCTCTCTCTCTCTCTCTCTCTCTCATGAATAAATAAATAAACTCTTAAAAAAAAAAAAAGAAATAGGACAGAGATCATAGGAGAAGGGAGGGAAAACTGAATGGGAAGAAATCAGAGAGGGAGACAAACCACGAGAGACTGGAAAACAAACTGTGGGTTGCTGGAGGGAAGTGGGGATAATTAGGTGATGGGCATTAAGGAGGGCATGTGATATGATGAGCACTGGGTTTATATACGACTGATAAATTATTAAACACTACATCTGAAACTAATGATATACTATATGTTGGCTAATTTAATAATAATAATAATAATAATAATAATAATAATAATAATAATAATAAAAAGACTCCTCGGAATGGCCAGATCCTGAGCTCCTCAGAAAGTGTCAAAAGGGAAAAACAGATGATTAGGGGTAGGAAGACCAAGAGAGGCCTGTAGAGTGTTGAGGGGACCAGAGCCAGTTCCTTGAGGCCAGGTAAGGGGATGCAGGAGCAAATTCAGACCACTGTGCACTGAGGAGCTCTAGTTTCTCAGCCCTGGGATGGCCCCCAAATCCCAAGGATGTCATGCTGCAGCTTCTCTTCCAGGACATTCTCTAACTAGAAGAGCAGCCACAGCTGTTGACCAGATGAAACCACTCGTGCTCCAGTGCCCTGTGACATGACCCAGTTCACAAGCATTTGGGAAATGTCTGAGTGTCACCCTGGAGGAGCAGAGTGGGGACTGCAGCACTCCCGGGGCAGGGGTCTTGGGGCTCAAGGAAATGTGTGGCTGTAGCCCTCAGTGTGCCCCTCTGCTACCAGCTGGGGCTATGAGGAGTTACGGACAGATTTAGCTGAGGGCTCTGAAACTAAAGTGAAATAAGAAATGGGAGAGAGGGAAGGAGAGTCAGAGCAGAATGAATTTCAAAAGACGCAGGCTAGGGCAGCTCTGGTGGCTCAGCAGTTTAGCGTCTCCTGCAGCCCAGGGCCTGATCCTGGAGTCCCAGGATCGAGTCCCTCCTTGGGCTCCCTGCATGGAGCCTGCTTCTCCCTCTGCCTGTCTCTCTCTCTTTCTCTCTCTCTGTCTCTCATGAATAAATAAATAAAAATCTTAAAAAAAAAAAAAAAAGGCACAGGCTGATGCGGCTCCCTACTGTGTCCTGAGCCAGCATGGGGACAGCCTGGGAGGGAAGGTGAGAGATTCTGCTGAGCCCTGGTCTCTGCTTCCCTGCCTCATAAACGTGTAGCCATCTCTCCAAGCTATGCAGTGTTCAAAGGCTGTTTTTCCAGGTCATTTCTGACTTTTTTTTTCCTGCTGACTTTAGGATTCTTTTTTAAAGATTTTACTTATTTATTCATGAGAGACAGAGAGACAGAGACATGGGCAGAGAGAGAAGCAGGCTTCCCTTGGGGAGCCCAAAGGCGGAACCCGATCCCAGGACCCCAGGGTCACGACCTGAGCTGAAGGCAGAAGCTCAACCAATGAGCCACCCAGCTGCTCCTGACTTTAGGATTTAACCTTTATGCAGAAGGTTAATATAGCCAAACTTTTATGGTAATGCTGGTGTTAGTTCAGAGACAGGAACCTAACAGCTCTGATGACATTTTAATTTTTTTCCTTTTTCTGTTTGAAGCTGAAATGATTATCAGCTAGTTCCTGGAGGGCTGGGAAACACATCTGGAGGTTGCACGTGGCTGCTGCTTTTGTCAGTTATGCTTGGCAGGCGAGTATCTGACTGTCCAGCCTGCGGAGGCCGGAAGGGAGACTTGACACCAGATGGACCTGAGTTGGAAGGCTGGCTCTGCCACTGAAAACCAGGTGACTTCAAGGTGAGTCACTGAACCTCTTGGGCCTCACATTCCTCCTGCGTGTGGGATTCCTCGCCCCCCCCCCCCCCCCCCAGTTGTCTTAAGCCACAGTGCTTCCAGGACTGTGCCAGGGCTATGTCTCTTCCTGGCCTCCATCCACTTCTGTCATAGGCTGTGTCTCTGAGCTTTAGCCACACCACCTCTAAACTCAACGCCTAAAGAATAACTAGATTTATCACATCACATCCTGCTTGGAAAACACCAGGGTCCATTCAATGGAGATCCTATCTAGCCACAGACTTTTCATGAGTTCATTTTAATTAGGATTTTTTTTTTAATGTTTAGATGAATTAATTGGAATTTTTAGTACCTAAGCATTAGCATTCCTTGAAGGTTTTCTATTTGTTGTGTAATTTCCTCCATGACATTTTATGGTAGCATTTTTACAGATTCCCTGTGAGCTCTTTGGAAGAGAACAGTGTGATAACCCAGGGAAGGCCAGAATGAAATGTGACTTGAAATTTTGGCTGGAGAGGAAGTAGGGATTTGGCACATAGTTACTTTTGAAAGAGGACCAAACCTTAGTTTTTAATAAAGAAATCTTTGCCAAATGAAATAATCTTGTTTTTAAAGATTTCATTTACTTATTTGAGAGAATGAGTGCAAGAGAGAGAGCATGAGCTGGAGGGAGATGCAGAGGGAGAAGCAGACTCTCCACTGAGCAGGGAGCCCTATGATGCAGGACTCTATCCCAGGACCTGAGATCATGACCTGAGCTGAAGGCAGATGCTTAACTGACTGAGCCCCCCAGACATCCCGCCAAATGATATAATTTTTTATGTAGTCTGCCTTAATTATACCAAAACCCCAAACATTTAAAAACAACCACTTGGCAGTAAGCAAAAGTCAAGTTTTCTTTCCACAAGGAATTTGCCGCTTTGCCTACCTCCATATGCTGTGGAGGTAAACGTGAAGGCTTGAATTACTAAAACATTTCAAGGAATGGGGTTCTCTTTTTTTTTTTTTTTAAATGTTTATTTATTTATGATAGTCACACAGAGAGAGAGAGAGAGGCAGAGACATAGGCAGAGGGAGAAGCAGGCTCCATGCACCAGGAGCCCGACATGGGATTCAATCCCAGGTCTCCAGGATCGCGCCCTGGGCCAAAGGCAGGCGCTAAACCACTGCGCCACCCAGGGATCCCAGAATGGAGTTCTCTAATAAACTTCAACAGGTTTTTGCCTTGGAATCTATTCCCTTTTCTCTAGGCCCTTTGAGAGACACCACACACTTTTCTCCATAGTTCTTCTGCCCCATTCATTTATTGGGCTGATACTCTTAGAAAAGTATCACGCCAGAATTTCTCCTAAAAGTAGGGACTAATTCTAGATTGATAGTAGTAATCAAAATAGCCAACCAAGAGAATTTTATTTTATTTTTTAAGATTTTATTCATGAGAGATACACACAGAGAGAAGCAGAGACACAGGCAGAGGGAGAAGCAGGCTCCATGCAGGAAGCCCAACGTGGGACTCCATCCTGAGACCCTGGGATCACACCCTAAGCAGGAGGCAGACGCTCAACTGCTGAGCCACCCAGGCTCAAAACTTCAACTGATATTGGCAGAATCCACAGTGCACCTCCCATCAAGATTCAAATAGAGTCCTCTAAACCTTTCTCCAGAATTAATAAATATCCGGTAAATAACAAAGTCCTTTAAGGCATCAAGCCCATAATAGAAGGTTACAAGGCCTCATTACCCTCTTCACCCCTTATTTCACCTGTGAGAAAACCCAGTGGCTAAGGATGGAGGTTTGCTCAGGACCTCTGAGTAATAAATAACATTGCTATCTCCTGGCACCCTGTGGTTCCCAAACCCCACGTGCTATTCACATCCATTCCCATGGAAAACAGACTTTTTTACTGTGATTGATGTGTGCAGTGCATTTTTAGTATGCCAGTTGATAAGGAGAGCCAATATCTTCCTGCTTTCACTTGGGAAGAATGGAAATGCACCTGGACAGTAAAGACCCAGGTTTTTACAGAATCCTTTTTACTTTTCACACATCATAAAAGCTGATTTGGATGATAGAAGGGTTTCTCCAGCCTTTCATTGATTGCAGGAGTAGCTGATTTTGTTTCTCTGTTCCACTCCTCAATCCTCTTCACAAGACAGCATCCACCTGGTAAAACTTTTTACCTTAAAGGGACATAAAGTCTCCAAAAAAAATGTGCAGTTGGCTCAAACTCAGGTTCAGTACTTAGGGTGTCTGATCTGGGAACGAGGACTACATTTGGACCCAGAAGAAACCCTCACAACTTCTAAACATTCACAGAGCACCTTTTGGCCCCCCATGGAAATTTACAGAAAACTCTAACAAATGCAGATTATTCATAGTATACTGATGGTTCTTATTTAAAGGATGAAAATGGTGCATTTCGTGCTGAGTCTGCTATTGTAACTCCTTTTGAAGTCACTGAGGCAGGGACTACTTCGCTATTTCCACTCAATAGGCCGATTTATCTACCCTTACTCAAGCTTCTACCTTAGCCAAGGGTAAAAATGATCAGCCAACATTTATACTGATCATCGATATACCTTTAGGGTAGCTCCTGACTTGTGAATATTATGGAAGCAAGATATCCTTACCTCCAATGGGAATAGAATTTAAAAAATGGCTCCTATGTCCAGAAAATTTTATTAGATGCCATCATTTTGTTGGCTGCTCCAGCTATTATGAAGGTTCCTGGGCATTCCAGATATAACTTCTTGGGGGCCAAAATAATGTACCTTGCTAATATTTCCACTGAAAATGCTGCTCTCAAGGAAGCCAATAGGCAATCCCTGGTCATGGTTCAAAGGTATGTTCTCTCAAATGATAATTTGGAAAAGCTGACAAGAGATACCCAACAATTGTCCCAGAGAGGGAAAAATTTAATTGAAAATTTACTAACCTTTGGTTCAATAAAAGAGAACTCTGGTTTGGACTAAATAACAATCTGGACCTACCAGAAATTCTTAAATTCCCACTACTTGCCACTGTATGTGCATTGAACCATTGGTCTTCTGACAAAATGACAGAATTCATAAACCAGTATTTGTGGGGAAAAGTTAATAAGGCCGCAAACAGTGCCCACTTCTTGTCCCACCTGTCCAAAGTATAATTCAGGAAAACCTGTTAGCACAAATGGATTTCATACAACTTCCCCTCTTACTATGTTTCATAGTATGTTGAATAAATATGTTTTAGTCAGGGTTTGTATGTATTCTCACTGGACTAGAGCTTTCTCTTGTACACAGGCCAATGCTTCTTCTGTTGGAAAAAGATTATCTCTACCTGGGGAACCCCTTTTAAAATTTATAGTGATTAGGGAACCTATTTTACCAGTAGGTGCTTTGACGAGTCTGTGCTATTTGGCTAGTTTTATAAAACATTTTTGTTTTGTTTTAAGTAGGCTCCACACCCAACATGGGGCTTGAACTCAGAGTCCTGAGATCAAGAGTCACATGCTCTACTGACTGAGCCAGCCAAGCACCCCACAACATTTTCATTGTGCATACCATCTTCAATCCTCAGGGTTAGTTGAACATGCTAAAGGCACTGTTAAGACTCAATTAGCAAATTTGTAAAGCCCCTCCAAATACCTTGACCAAAAGCATTGCCATTAGTCCTTCTAAATCTCAGATCTACCCCTTGGAACAGGATGTCCAATACCCTTGGCACCTGTGTCCTTTGATCCACTGTTGGTCAAGGAGATGTACTTCAATATTGTAAAGTCCTAATTGCTTCTATTAAATATAAGCATGTTGGGCAGACCCGGTGGCTCAGCGGTTTAGTGCCACCTTCAGTCCAGGGCTTGATCCTAGAGACCTTGGATCAAGTCCCACGTTGGGCTCCCTGCATGGAGCCTGCTTCTCCCTCTGTGATTGTCTCTGCCTCTGTGTGTGTGTGTGTGTCTCTCATGAATAAATAAATAAAATCTTAAAAAATAAAAATAGGGGATCCCTGGGTGGCGCAGTGGTTTGGCGCCTGCCTTTGGCCCAGGGCGCGATCCTGGGGACCCGGGATGGAATCCCACATCGGGCTCCTGGTGCATGGAGGCTGCTTCTCCCTCTGCCTGTGACTCTGCCTCTCTCTCTCTCTCTCTCTGTGACTATCATAGATAAAAATTTAGAAAAAAATAAAAAATAAAAAATAAATAAAAATAAAAATAAGCATGCTTTGGAGCACCTGGTTGGTTCCGTTGGTATAGAGCATGCAACTCTTGATCTTGAGGTTGTGAACTCAAGCCCCATGTTGGGCATGGAAGCTACTTAAAACAAACAAATCATGCTTTGCTAGAGCAATCTTTTCACAGTCTGCTCGTTGGGTTGCTTAAATGTCACACCTTGCAACCTAGGGATTTCCTCTACTAGACAAGGTATCTCCAGGGGCTCCTGACTGGCTCAGTAGGTAGAGATGAAACTCTTGATCTCAGGATTGTGAGTTTGAGCCCCACGTTCGGTGTAGGATTTACTTTAAAAAGGTTTCTGTTTAAAACAATTAGAAATTAGGAGAAAAGATACCTCCAGAAAGGCTTCCACCCCACTGGAAAGGTTCTTCTCAAGAACTGCATGCCAACTCTTGTGCCACCAAAGTCCAGGGAACAGACTCATGGATTCATGTGACACGTGTAAAGAAAACACCAAACCTTGACTGGACCTGCACATCATCTGATGACTTGAAAGTGAAGATGAATTGAACTAGATGACACAACTTTGCCAAGATGTCCAAGCCAGGCCTGTGTACTTTTTTTTTTTTTTTTTAAGATTTTATTTATTTGAGAGAGAGGGTGAGAGAGAGAGAGAGAGAGAGAGCACATAAGCAAGGGGAGGGGCAGAGGGAAAGGGAGAGGGAGAAGCAGGCTCTCCACTGAGCAGGGAGCCAGATGTGGGGCTTGATCCCAGGACCCTGAGAGCATGATCTGAGCCAAAGGCAGACGCTTAACTGAGCCACCGAGGTGCCCCTGTACATCTTTTTCTTTCTTTCTTTTCTTTTTTTTTTTTAAGATTTTTCTTATTTACTTATTAGTAGAGACACAGAGAGAGAGGCAGAGACACAGGCAGAGGGAGAAGTGAGCTCCATGCAGGGAGCCCAATGCGGAACTCGATCCTGGGTCTCCAGGATCACGCCCCGGGCCACAGGCGGCAATAAACCGCTGTGCCACTGGGGCTGCCCTTTTTCTTACCTTTCCTTCTTCTGTCTCTTTTATGGCAAAAACAAAACAAAACAAAAACAAAAACAAAAACAACAAAAAGCCCTTGTCCATGTTTCCCAAATTCTTACAAAAAGGGGAAACCTCTTTTGTGATTATGGCCTTTTGGAGACAGTCTCATCATGATCCTGTGACAAAGGGATTTTTCACTTGCTTTTTCTGAAGGGTTAGGAGGTTCTGAATCACAAAAGTCTTCTTTCATCTGAACTATTACCTGACTGGATTCTTATTCAAATTCATGTTTTCTAAATTTACATATTTACAGACTGTATTGTTGATAATACCTTTGGTTCTACTAAACAGTCGTTTTGAGATAACAATAGTGTTTTGTTATTTAATTTTTTAGATTTTACTTGTTTATTTGACAGAGAGAGCAGAGTGGGGGGGGGGGGCAGCAGGCAGAGGGAGAGGGAGAAGGAGGTTCTCACTGAGCAGGGAGCCCGATGAGGGGCTCCATCCCAGGACCCTGAGATCATGACCTGAGCCGAAGGCAGATGCTTAACTGACTGAGCCACCCAGGTACCCCAACAATAGTTTTTTTTCAAATGTTTTTGAAGCTTTGTTGTTTTGCAAAAAAGTTCATTAGCTGTTGCTCCATGTTTCTATCTGCCCTCTATCTTCCCAGATGCACTTGGTTAATTTTTTTCAGTGTGTTCCCTCATTGTTCACCATTCACTGCTTTCGTGGCTGCTTGAAGCAGAGACCGCAGAAGGCATACATGACTCTGGGTTGGTTTTCCCCTTAAGTCTGTGTTGTGCCCAAGATTGCGAATCCGAGAAACCACCAAGGAGCCGACACCGATGCAAACACACGAGATTTTTTACAAACTTGTTTGTAAACTTGTTTATTTACAAGCTCGAGTTTGGGTCCAAGTATACCCGACACAGTGGAGCAGGGACTTGGACCCCGAAGTGGGTTACAGCTGGGTTTTTTATAGGCTGGTCTAGGGGATTTTCAGAAGGGGTGGAGGAATTTCTCTAGTTCTGTTTACATTTTGATATGGGGCTTCAAGGGCATTGAGCTCTGTTCTCATTCTAATATGGGACTTTCTACCACGGGCGTGGGCTCTGTTGTCTTTCTGATATGGGATTACCTGCTGAGGACATTGAGGACATTCTGCAGTTTTTCCTATAAAGTTCAGCTCTTATTCACAGGGGCCTAAGATGGCTGTACTTGTGCTAATGCTAAACTTTAGGGGGAATGGCCTTGATTTTTCTTGGCCTCCACAGTCTGCATAAGTGCCCATAAATGTTTCAGTTGGTTACTTTCAGACCTAGAGTCCTGGTTTAGAACCAGGATACAAAAATAAATAAAGAGGGATCCCTGGGTGGCACAGCGGTTTGGCACCTGCCTTTGGCCCAAGTCGCGGTCCTGGAGTCCCAGGATCGAATCCCACGTCGGGCTCCCGGTGCATGGAGCCTGCTTCTCCCTCTGCCTGTGTCTCTGCCTCTCTCTCTCTCTCTGTGACTATCATAAATAAAAAAAAAAAAAAAAAAAAAAAAAAAGAAAGAAAGAAAAAACAAAAAGAAAGAAAGAAAGAAAGAACCACGATACAATTTGGAATTGTTATGCTACTTCCTCTGTTACATATAATTATTTCAAGTTTTGTATTTTGTTGCCTGTTGAACTGTAAAAACAACAACAATGTAACCGGTAAGGTGATGCTGGCTCAGTGCTTCAAGATGATCCCTGACACTTATAATCTTGAGAAGATACCTGAGTTCAGATGGGACATACCTGAGAGTTCTCTCTCCTAATCTTCCTTGTTAGTTACTCAAATGTGGCCTGAAGTAGTTTCCAACTGCTATGCACTTTCCCACTGATAGAGGACGTGACAACCAGGAAAGGTCCTTCCTGGTGCTGAGGGGCAAACCACTAAGTATGGAGAAACTTCCTCTTGGTCAGGGGTGCTTTCAAAGAAAGTTGTTGATCAAAAGAGGGGAAACAGGGATCCCTGGGTGGCGCAGCGGTTTGGCGCCTGCCTTTGGCCCAGGGCGTGATCCTGGAGACCCGGGATCGAATCCCACATCAGGCTCCCGGTGCATGGAGCCTGCTTCTCCCTCTGCCTGTGTCTCTGCGCCTCTCTCTCTCTCTCTGTGACTATCATAAATTTAAAAAAAAAAAAAGAGGGGAAACAAGGGGCACCTGGGTGGCTCAGTAGTTGAGCATCTGCCTTTGGCTCAGGTTGTGATCTTGGGGCTCTGGGATCGAGTCCCCCATTAGGCTCCCTGCATGGAGCCTGCTTCTCCCTCTGCCTGTGTCTCTGCCTCTCTCTCTGTGTCTCTCATGAATGAATACATAAATAAAAAAGAATGGAATGGGGAGTCTAGCAGGGAGAGCTGTCAGGTGCTATCACTCGCTATCCATTGCAAACTCAACAGGGAGAGATGGGCCTTGAAAAGGAATGCTAAGGTAGCTAGCTGAGTTTTTGTAGTAACAGCCAAACTTACTTTTTTCTCAAGAGTAGGAGTTTTAGGATTGCACTGCTCTGAAAGAGACATGGATCTTAGGCACGTGTTATGTCCTTGTTAGCGACAAGGCTGTGCTTCTCCACCACCAGCATCTAGGTGAGAAGCACGTGTCTGGGGGAATGAATGTGGAAGAGTATCAAAAATTAAAATCAAGGGGCAGCCCGGGTGGCTCAGAGGTTTAGCACCGCCTTCAGCCCAGGGTGTGATCCTGGAGACCCAGGATTGAGTCCCGCGTCAGGCTTCCTGCAGGGAGCCTGCTTCTCCCTCTGCCTGTGTCTCTGCCTCTCTCTCTGTCTCTCATGAATAAATAAATAAAATCTTAAAAGAAAATTAAAACCAGGGCCAGTGTAAGGAAGACCATAAGATCAAAGAGACTGGGAGAAATAGGAAAGAAGGGGTGACAGATCCCAAGAAAGTCTAAAATCTAATAGGGCTAACATTAAACTTTAAGACTTGAGAATAAACCCTTTGGCTGATGCTCTGTCTGAGGCTCTGTGTGTGTGTGGGGGGGGGGTTATGGGGCACCCTGGGGCACTGGCTGGGGGCATCCTGGACATGACAACCAGGAAAGGTCCTTCCTCAAAACTAGCGAGGCAGTCCCACCCTTTGGAAAGTGTTCTAAGGGCTGTGTGCTCTGGGCCCATGGTGGGCATGGCAGCCTGCTGACCTCTGAATCATGTCTGGGGCCATGTTTCTGTTGTCCCATTGGTTTTTGAAGAAGGGTCCCTGGCTTCTATTGAGATGACTGATCCACACTAACCTCCTGGTCCAATGGTTACTTGGCTGACTCACTAGTGTGTCATTTTTTGCAGTGTGTGTAGGCTGAGAATCGTTAGGTTCAGCTTTTTTCTGCTTGGCAATTCCACCTTTAAGTCATTTCTTTCTTTTCACATTTCACCATAAACTGCTAGGGGGAGCCAAGCCGCCCCTTCAACACTTCGTTTAGAAATCTCTTCAGCTAAACTGGATCTTTCTTTCTTTCTTTTTTAAGATTTTATTTATTATTTGACACACAGAGAAAGCATAAGCAGGGGGAGGGGCAAGCAGAGGCAGAGGGAGAAGTATGCTCCCCACTGAGTAGGAAGCCTGATGTGGGGGCTGGATCCCAGGATGCTGGGATCATGACCTGAGCCAAAGGCAGACACTTAACCGACTGAGCCACCTGGGTGCCCCTAAACATCCAGTTTCATCACTTGCAAGATTCACCTTTCACAAAATACTGGTACACACAGTGCAGCCAAGTTCTTCACCTCTTTACAACAGGGCTCACCTTCTTCCAGTGTCCAATAACATATTCCTTTTCTCTGTACGACCTCACCAGAATAGCCCATGCTGTCCAATTCCTACCAACTTTCCATTCTGAACTCTTAGGGCTTCCCTAAGAAGATAGAGGTTTTCTCTACAGCTCTCTTCTTTTCCTTCTGAGCCCTCACCAGAATTGCCTGTTAAGGCGCATTCTCAGCAATGATGAAAGTATCTCATTTTCTCACAGGCATTTCAAAACTCTCCTGGTCTCAATTGCCCATTTCCAAAGCTCCTTTCACATTTTTAGGTATTTGTTACAGCATCACCCTGCTTCTTGGTACCAATTCTGTCTTAGTCCATTTGGGATGCTATAACAAAAATACCAGATGGGGGTGCCTGGTATTTTTGTGGCAATAGGGCAAGAAGCTCTCTGTCTGGGGCCTTTTTTTTTTTTTTTTTTTTACAAAGGTACAATTCTGCTCAAGAGGGCTGCATTCTCATGAACTTATCACCCTGCAAAACCTTATCTCTCAATACCATCACATTGGGGGTTAGGATTTCAATGTATGAATTTAGGGGGACACAAATATTCAGACCATAGTGGCCTCTTTGCTTGCCAGCCCTTGGTATTGCCAGTCTTTTTAATTGTAGTCATTCTACACAGCATGTAGTGGTATCATTTCTATCTGATACCATTTTCTTTTGGCCTGCATAACTCTCTGGTACAGATCTACTAGTAAAGAATTCTCATGGTTTTTGTTTGTCTGGAGTCTTTATTTTGTCTTTAGTTTTAAGAGAGGGGGAAGAGAATTTGGGGTCTCAGTTCCTCCTACCTGCTCCTCACAGAGCAGAGTTCCTATGCACCACTACCACATGGTTAAGAGGTTTGTGTAAAGCCCCGGATCCCCTCCCTGTCCACCTGGGACCCTGAAAGGCTTCTTGGAGAATCTGGCTGGGAAGTTCTGATTCCTTTGGTCTCTTTTGTCCCAGGCAATATAAGGTGAGATCCATGTGGATTTGCAAGTGGGACAGGGTGTGAAAAGAAGTGTGGGGTTTGGGTAGTAGGATGAGTGTGTTCATGAAACAATGGTGGCTTCTTTTGTCTGTGCTCTTCCAAAAGCTATGGGACCAGGAATAATGCAATTATTCTTTATCCCTTTTGCTGTTTGGAAGTTCTTGAAGCCTGATTGTACGTCAGCCTGTTATTGTCTAGAATTTGGGAATGAATATAACTTCACTGCTATAAAATAACATGCAGAGTTAGAAACTGATTACTCCACTTCACCTGGACCTTAGGCCTCCTTAAATTTGATTCTCACCAGCAACCTCAATCACCTTAACACCTAAACTACTTAGATACCAGAGGACAGTGAGAGATAGGGGTGGGGGAGCAGAAGAGAATGAGGCAGTAGGTCCCCTAAAAACCCCAATTTCGGACACTTCTTTTGGTGTTGGCCCTGGGTCCCCTATGCCCTGGCGGAGGGTATGTGTATGTGTGTGGATAAATGTGTTAGGGCTGCAGCAAAAAGCTGAGAGCCCAGCCTAATGAATCCCTGTCTCTGATAACTGCAACATGTAGCTCAGGTTGGGTGACTAGATCCCTCTGCCCACCCGGGAAGGTGCAGAGAGGTGGCTCAGGCCCTAGTTAGTAATCCTATGCTCCTGAAGTATGGCTAAACTTTTATCAGCTAATGTGGGTGGCCAGCTTGCAGCTGGCTCTCCTCCCCCTGGGAATGCCAGGAAGTATAGAGCTATAGGGGTCGGGGAGTTGCCCCCGGACTGCCAGTTGCAATTGGAGTCCTCTTGCTTTCGTGAAGGAGACACTCCTGCCCATCCGGTCGCCGGCTTCAGCACCGATCTTTCCACTCCCTTCCTGCCACTTGGCAATGTTGGAGGTACCGGCCAGCGCCTGGATTTCCGCCTCCCTGCTCAGCGAGACAGCCTTGGCTCCCACAGCGAGTGGGATGGAGTTGACTCCAATCCAGCTCGAGCTCCGCTACACCTGGGCCAATCTGGACCTGGAGCGCCCTCTGGCGGCGTTGGACGCCGGGCCGGGCCCTCCACGCACAGCGCCGGGCTTTGGGGTTGGTCCCCAGAATGCGCTGGACAGCGCCTGCAAGGTGGCGGAGCTCTGAAAATCATTCTGCCTTGATTATTACCTCACCCCTCTCTTGGTCCGGCTGGGGGAGGTGCGACAACTGCTAGGATGGGTTTGGCGGGGGTCCAGGGAGAACCAGGGTGCTGCTAAGGGTGGCTACATCAGTGTGGACATGTAGTTGCCGGGCCTGGAGTCATGCCTGTCATTTTTCTCTGAACTGGTCACTGCCAAGAAGATCTATACTGGGCTTGCTCGGCCTTTTGGTGCCCCTCAACCTCATCGCCACCACAGCTGAGCCACCTCCTTCACTGGACATTGGAGCAGGAGGGGTGTAGCTGTCTGGGAAAGTTGGGGGGCCTCCCAGAGTAGAGGGAAGGCTGTCTTAACTGTGTGGAATGTGCATGAGAGGAATTCCAGAAACTTCTTTCTGCTTATATCAACATTTCTGGACCCAAAGGTAGAGGAATCAGCATGATTTGGATGTGGGTGAGGGGGTTGTCGAGCCTTGAAAATTATAGAGACTTTCAGATCTCAGCCTCCAAACAATCACAGGAAAAATCTGGAGTGGATAGTGGTGTCGTACATAGTCAGCAAATTTCTACTGGGTGCCAGCCAGGGCACAGGAATCAAGTATGGCCTAGACAAATCACTGACCTTTGGCCTTCCCAGGTCAGCATGGGCCTACTGAGGTGGCTCTGGGATGGTCACAGCTGTTGAAGAATAAAGGAAATGGAGATGCCTGGGTGGCTCAGAGGTTGAGCATTTGACTTTGGCTCAGGTCATGATCCTGGAGTCCCAGGATTGAGTCCCACATTGGGCTCCCTGCATGGAGCCTGCTTCTCCCTCTGCCTGTGTCTCTGCCTCTCTTTCTCTGTGTCTCTCATGAATAAATAAATAAAATCTTAAACAAAAAGAATACAGGGAATGCTGCTGATTTGGGGGTCATTGTGGACATGTCTTAGATTTCAGGCCAGTGCTGGTTTACATAAGGGCAGCTGCATGCTGGGCAGGTAGGGAATCCATGCCACTTCAGCACTAGGAACTGGACAGCATCCTCAGGACAGTTTGGCAAAGCCAAAGCAGGGATGGATAGTGGCTTATGCTCCCTGAGTGTGGACCATAGAGGCTGATGGCAGAACCCTTTTGGAGGGGCCTGAGCTTCAGGACCCCAGCCTTGAGGGACTTAGGGCCTGACATCTGCACATATAGGTTTGGGACCTGAGCTCCAGGAGTTACAGACTCTGGGTGTCAACGCTTTGTAGTGCTTCAAATTACAACATTTTTAAAACAATTCAATCAAAAAAAAAATTCAATCCATTTACTTACATGTATTTTCTTTTTTTAAGGTTTTATATTTTCATTCATGAGAGACACAGAGAGAGAGGCAGCGACATAGGCAGAAGGAGAAGCAGGCTCCTTACACGGAGCCTGATGTGGGACTTGATACCCAGACCTCAGGATCATGCATCCCTGTTTACAGGCATCCCTGTTTACTCACATGTATATTTTACATAAGTTAAAAATCCTCACTTCTGCCACTGTGCCAGAAGTTTTCCTGAAAAGCCTTCATTTCTTCCTTGATCCTGTTCTGTACCAGTAATGGAAAGTTACTGTCTGTATTTTGAAGGTTATAGCTGACAAACACCTGTTTGTTGGTCTTTCTGGCTAAGCGCTGGGCGAAGCCAATGGAGGTCATGTTAGAAGTGTCTCCAAGGAGGGAGGTAGACACGGGGATGGAATCGTAGCGGTTGCACATGGTCATTGTGAGGTTGCGCAGGTGCGGCGTGGCCCACACCCATAGGAAGAGTGAGTCCATCAGCTGCATGACATGGAAATGGATGATCTGCCCCCACAGTCTCCCACTGAAGTTGTGCAGAGAGACATCCCCACCTGCAGCGGCCCCTCCATGTGGCCCAGCGGCCACTGGCCCACAAGCACTGAGTCTCCAGCTCTGCTCAAATTACAAACATTTTTACACACAGTCTTCTGCTTCTCAACAGCTCAGGGAAGCGTGCGTGCACATCCACACCAGTAGGTGAGCTACCTCAGAGAAGGTAAAAGTCACATAGCCATGGAGGGGTTTGAGCCAAGACTCAAACAGTTGCCTTGGGCATAGCAGATTTATCCACAAAAACAATTATACTCATGTGGGGCCCTTATTGTAGTGGGATCCTGAGGGCTGATAGGCTCAACACAAAGGTGGAGGCACTTGGGAGTGAGAATGACTTATGACCCTAGGTGGGGCACTGGACATGTGGGATGGGAGCCCTGGTTAGGCTGGGCAGTGCTTACGGCTTCAAGGAGGCACAGGCTGCCAGTTAAACGTAATTGTTCCTAAAGCCTGAGGTGCCACTCAAGGCCCGTCACAGTTCATCCATCTGGCCTCATTAGGCCGGGATCCCCACCTCCAGGCCAGAGCTCACTCATCTGTCCCCTGACCAAGCTATCTCACCAAGGGCTGGGACTAGGGTGAGTCAAGTGAGGAGGCTAGGGTGCAAAATTTGAAGAGGCACTCTCAGGGCTGAGCAAGTGCAGGCTAGCATCGGCAGGACCTAAGACAGAGTCTGTCTCCCTTCCCCCTTTTGCCTTTAAGCTTTGGGCTCCTAGAGGACAGAGACTGTGCCTACTATTGCCTGGGTGTCCCCAGCCCAGCATCTGAGCAGGACAGTGCTGTCACTTGGAGTTCAATAAACATTTGTCAGTGGTTAAGCCTCATCTTTCTTTCCTGAGATAAAAGGGGCTTAAGTAGGGAAGAGCACGTGTATGTCACTCAATCTAACCGATTCTGGTTTGGCCAGGGTCTGGACTTCTCATCTGCTAGATATAAGTAAATGGAGTGTCGAGGGGGAAGAAAACCCAGTGCCCTGGCAAGATTCAGAAATTCCAAGTCAGAGGTAAAGGGCATTTAGTCCCATATTCTTTTTTTTTTTTTCCAAATATTTTATTTATTTATTAATGAGAGGGAGGGAGAGAGGGAGAGAGAAAGAGAGAGAGAGAGCGAGCGAGCGGCAGAGACGCAGGCAGAGGGAGAAGCAGGCTCCATGCAGGGAGCCCGACGTGGGACTCGATCCCGGGACCCCAGGATCATGCCCTGAGCCAAAGGCAGACGCCCAAGCACTGAGCCACCCGGGCTGCCCTAGTCCCACATTCTTTTTACAGAACTGGAGAGTGACGATGACCTGGTCCAAGTCACAGAGTTCCCTAGGGGCAGGGACGGGGCTACATAACAAATTCTCCGGCGACAGCGTGATCTAATCCGGGACGCCAGAGCCGCTACTGGATGCGCATCGAGTGCATCGACTTTCTACTCCTCAGGACTGGAGCAAGGAGCAGGATCGATCCACTGCTTCTGACTGCCAGGGAGCGCCGCGCGCCGATTGGCCCCGGTTAAGGAAACGGGGCAAAGCACGCGAGCGGCGTGGGACCTGCGGCCGGAGCCTGGCACGTCCCGTGGGAGCGAGGCCGCCAGCGACCATGGCGTCGCTCAATTGCAGCGCCGTCGTCTGCGTGATTTGCTTGGAGAAACCCAAATACCGCTGCCCCGCCTGCCGCGTGCCTTAGTGAGCGAGGGGGTCGTGGGGAGGAGGGCCGGGCGGGGCGGCGGGGGGCCGGCGGGGGCCGGGCGGGGCGGCGGGGGCCCCGGGAGAGCCCGCGAGGCCTTTCGGGTTGACGCGGCCCGTGGCCTCTGTTGTTACAGCTGCTCGGTGACCTGCTTCCGGAAACACAAAGGTAAGAGGCCCTCCTCCCCCTCCTCCCCCCCTCCCCCCCTCCCCTCCCCCGGGCAGGCCCCGCGTCCCGCCGCACTCCCTCCTACCTTGCCTCGCTCTCTCCCGTCGGAGCTCCCGGGGGACCTCTGTGAATGCCTTCCCGGATTTTGAAAAGTCAAGGATTTCTCTACCTTTCGTCGTTCAGACCGGTCCCCCCCCCCTTTAAAAATGGGGGACAGCGGGCAGCGCCGGTGGCTCAGTGGTTTAGCGCCCCCTGCAGCCCGGGGTGTGACCCTGGAGACTCGGGATCGAGTCCCACGTCGGGCTCCCTGCCTGGAGCCTGCTTCTCCCTCTGCCTGTGTCTCTGCCTCTCTCTCTCTCTCTGTCTTTCATGAATAAATAAATAAATCTTTTTGGAAAAAAAAATTGGGGGACAGCTTTGGCCATCAAAGTCTGCCCTAGCAGTTTCTTCATCTTAGTATTCTGGCGCTGAAGCTGTGCTGGCTGAAGTTAACAAGAACATTTTCTTTCCTTTATTTATCTTCTTTCAAGATTTTTGTTTACTCATGAGAGACACAGAGGCAGAGGGAGAAGCAGGCTCCCTGTGGGGAACCTACTGTGGGACTCGATCCCAGGATCCCTGGATCACGACTTGAGCCCAAGGCAGTTGCTCAACTACTGAGCCACCCAGGTGCCCCCATTTTCTTTCCTTTAAGTATCTTGTTAGAAACGAGGTAGGGGATCCCTGGGTGGCGCAGCAGTTTAGCACCTGCCTTTGGCCCAGGGCGCAGTCCTGGAGTCCCGGCATGGAGCCTGCTTCTCCCTCCTCCTGTGTCTCTGCCTCTTTCTCTCTCTCTCTCTCTGTGTCTATCATTAAATAAATAAATAAATCTTTAAAAAAAAAGAAAGAAAGAAAGAAAGAAACAACGAGGTAGTGATTAGTGTTGCTACATCTACATATTAACGGCCAATCCTGGGCGTCTCCTCAGTCCTCAGGGACTCTTGCCCAGGAACTCATGCTGGGTTGACTCTTTGGTTAAAGTTGCTTATTAATTTTATGTATCTAGTGTCATCCTCTGCAGTGTCTGACTTAGAGGTATGTTTCAAGCTGCATTGCTCCCTTGGCTCTTTTTTTATCCTAATATCTCTGGACCATTTCAAAGGAAACTTTTCAGTTCAAGATAGGAAAGAAGTAGTACTGTTTTGGCTGGAAATAGGGTTGGGAAGCCGGGTTGGTTAGCTTTGCTCTGGCTGTGCAGCCTTGGGTGGCATCTCTGTGAACCCCGTAGGGCATTTCGAGGTAATCTGGAGCTCTTAATTGTGTGGCCCTGCTACTGCCAGGGTTTCTCCTGAAATACACATTTGAGTAACTCACCTCCAGCCTCTGTAGCAGTCAGTGGTGTAGCAGTCAGTGGTTCTTAGCGGTGTTGCTCTCCCGAGGGAGACACATTGTGACAATGTTTCTGTTGTCACAGCTGAAGGGGGGTTGGGGGCACTTCTGGTAATTGGTATTGATGCAGATAAATATCTGTGGCATGTGAGACTATGTCACACCATTAAAGATCTTTCTACCCTGAAAACTACCTGTGCCTTTGATGAGAGACACTGGTTTGGGGAGGAAAGGCCAAAATGTGGTATTCTTCTCCTTTCTCCACTTGAGCCCCAGCCACCCGCGGGGCCTGCCTTGTCCATCAGCTGGGAGTTGTTCGTCACCTTGTCCTTGCACCGTGATCCTAGTCTTCCAGGGGTCTGACCTTTCAGCTGTAGACCTTTCTCCCAGGAATGCTTTTTCCACCTGGCAGCGCTTCCCCTTTGTCTCCCAGTCCTTTCAGGTGATGTAGATCAGACTCCGCTTACTCATGTCTAGCTGTCATCCCTAAGGCTCAACCCCTTGGAGCGGGCCTCATGACTTTCATCATTGTAATCCCAGTGGCATGTGGTACATGCAGATTTGGCATCTGAAACTGCTGAGAAAATAGTTTGCTAATTGAAGTCAGTGTGCCACTTAACCTTGGTGAGAGCCCTATGGTTAGGCGGGATAAGGAGGGTGAGGACAGCCCTTCAGGGTGCATGAGGCCTGCTTCCTCCGTCCTCTGCTCATGGTTACTCATTTTCTGGATGCTGCCCTTTGATTGGATTCCTCGCTTCCTTTGTATCCATCCCTGTCCCTACTCACATCCCTTACCCTATACATGTTTCCCACCTAGATGCTGGCTTGGTGGGGAAGTGCGGCCTTGTCACTAAAGCAGAAGTGACACGTGCATCTGATTTGTGTCTCTTTCAGAGCAATGCAACCCTGAAACTCGTCCTACTGAGAAAAAGATAAGGTCAGCTGTTACAGCAAAAACTATAAAGCCTACAGAAAACAAAGGTGGGTTGGTTGACTTCAAAGAAACCAACCTAGGAAAGGGTTTTAAATAGAAAAGGCTGAAAGGAGATGTGGACTGGGACTGGGAGTCAGGAACGATGCTTCATTAAGGAGCAAGAGCTTCCTTATTAGCGCAGAGCACCAAGAGTGGAGGCACCTGTTGTGTATTTTAGAGCAGCCTCAGGGCATTGTTAAGGACAAGAAATAAGAGGGCGAGAAGGTGGGTCGCTGTGGTGTGGGGGTGAGGGGTGGACTCTGCTGGCAGGAGACTTCTCCCCAGTCATGGCTTCGGGTCTTCCTCCCTCCCCAGGCCTGGCTGGAGCTGTCTGTTTACCGGAGCTAGGCTCAGGCGGGATGCGGGATGCTGCCTTTGGCCCCGGTCACCTTCTGGCTGCTGGGCACTCCTCACAGCTTACTGTGGGAGTGGGCTGTCATCCCATCCATCTCTCCAGACTTCAGTATCTCCATGTACCATGCCAGGCTCTGAAAGCAGCCCCTCCTGGGTGCCAATAACCTATTTCTGCCCTTTGAGAAAGTTCCTTGTTGGGTTCAGGCTGTGTCAGAAATTTCTGGCCATGCTGAAAGCACAAAGTGTTCATTTTAGCAGGTTTTTACAGAGCACCTAGTTTTTCAGCCCCTGACAGGGTTGGAGCTATAGTGAGCTGGAGAGATTAGGAATTGGAAAATCAGTGCTCACTTCGGCAGCACATATACTAAAATAGGAATTGGAAAATCAGGCTCCTGGCTCGAAGAGCACAGAGAAAACACGTAGAGTAAGCATTTATTAAACTCCCCAGTTCTTTGCTTCACCTTCCTTCCCAAAAAGAGGAATGTTGGTATAGTCATAAATCCTAGAAAAGATCACTTTGTTTTGTCAATACCTGCTTACCCCTACTACTGTCACTGGTGTGCACATTTTTAATCTGTTGGAGTAGTTGTTAGACTCTGGCATTTAGGTTTTGTTTCTAATCATAATTACTTGTGTTCTGTATTCCTCAGATGATGATGAGGAGTCTGTAGCTGATTTTCTCAATAGCGATGAGGAAGAGGACAGAGTTTCTTTACAGAATTTAAAGAATTTAGGTAAGTCTGTGCTGTGCTTCTTTATCAACCACTGATACATTTAATCCAATGTATAGAAAGTGATTTTTTTTTAAGTTATTAAATACAGGTGACCCAATAGTGCAGGGGTAGGGCTCCTGCCCAACCACCCTGCAGTTGAAAATGTGTGTGTATAACTTTTGACTCTCCAAAACAACTGCTAATAGCCTCCTGTTGACTGGAAACCTTACTGATAGCACAGTTGATTAACATGTGTTCTGTATGTTTTATGTATTATATGCTGCATTTTTACAATAAAGTGAATGAAAGCAAAGAAAATGTTAAAATCACGAGGAGGAGAAAATACATTTATAGCACTGTATTTGTGGGGAAGAAACCTTGTATATAAGTGGGCCCGTGCAGCTCAAACCTGTGTTAAGGGTCCCCTGTCCTTGAGGATGGCATGCAGAGTCCTTTAGCCACACAATTCTGTAAACACTCAGGGCTTCCACACCTCCCAGCCTCCCTACAATTCCCTTGGCCTGGAATCCTACTGGTTTGGTGGGTTGGCAAAATTCTCCCTCAAGGCTTGGTTCAGGTTACCCTTCCTCAGCTAAACTTTTTTTGACCTTTTGTCTTTCTCAGAAGTAAGCACTTTTCACCTTCCCATAGGGCCTTGAAATATACCCGTCGTATTTTATGTTAATCTCTCTCCCCCACCAGTCTATAGGGCAGGGGCTGGCATTTATTCCCACCTACCCTGGGCTCAGTGTGCGGTCTGGCCATCACAACAGATGGTAATCCCTGGATTTGGGTTTTTAGAGGGACTGGGGTGTTAATAATGTCCAGTGTTGTTGTAGGCCTGTGCGGTCAGTCCTGTGGCAGCTCTATGATGTGTGATTAACAAGTCAGTGCAGTTCCTGAACATGGGAGGTTTCATTGTTTCCGTCTCATCATCAGGCCCACCCTGCTGTGCACCCAGTCCCACAGCAGTGATAAGCCTGAGGGCAGGTGTGAAGTTTTGTAAACTATAAAGCACCATGCAGACGTCAGTATCTGTTCTGAGGCTGCTGTGCAAGGGCCATGTGCTGGCGTCAGCAGCATCCAGAGTATTTGGTAGAAGTCTCCTCACCAGTGAGACCCTTCAGGCCTAAGAACAGAGCATGCCAGCAACTTGCTGCTGTCCTCTGTATTGGTGCTGAGGTTTTGTCCTAGTTGAAATGGCATAAAGTTAAATTATTTACAGAGATCCCAAGAATAAGAACCTGTGATGGCATTTAACTTGGAGATCATCTGATATGCTGACCTCATCCTGTTTATGTGGAGCATTGGTTCCGTTCTTGGGAAGCAGCACCCTTGATATGTACTACACTGGACACATTTAGCTTTTAGCTATCACCTGTTTCCACTTGAACTCACTCTGGCTTGCTTCTTCATTTTTAAGGGGAGTCTGCAGCATTAAGAAGCCTGCTGCTCAACCCACACCTTAGACAGCTGATGGTCAGCCTCGATCAGGGCGACAACAAGGCGAAGCTCATGCGAGCCTGCATGCAGGAGCCCTTGTTTGTGGAGTTTGCAGACTGTTGTTTACGGATTGTGGAACCATCCCAGGATGAGGATTCCTAAGATGGACTATTGTCCTGCTCACTCGAACACGTGTGCGTGACTCTAAGAACCTGCCTCCTCCCCCCAGAAGAGCTAGCGTGGGGCCCTCAGCAAGGGTGTGCCGCACAAAGGGTGTGTGTTTCAGGCAAGATGAGGATACTCGAGGTGGTAAACCCTTTATTGGAGAGAGAACTTAACATTCAGATAGTTGTCTTTAAATGTTTTAATTTTGGTGCAGTTTAGACATCACACATAATTTGTCAAGTTTCATACTCATCTGAGTTAAAACTTGCTTAATGTCGCTAAATAAAATCAAGATACAGTGATTTGATGGTAAATTGCTTTGTTCATCCTTAATTCATAATTGCTTGAAATTACATTAAATAAATCAATGTATTAAATAGTAGGGTTTTGTTCCTGTAAATATCCCAGTTGAAATTTTAGAGCTAATTTCAAGCCGACGTCTGTTCTGTTTGTAGGGAATCAGGGGAGCCCCACTATAGTGACAGACTCCACTGCCAAGTTGGATCTATGAGGGTAGTAAAATGTGGGAAGTAGTGCTCTGTGGCCCTGAGGTTTCTTAGCCCTGATTTGGTAACCAGCCCCTGACCCCTGTGAGGGCTCGGAGATGTCAATGGGAGCCCCAGGTCCCTTGTGTAGGGCTGTGGCAGCCTTTACTCGCTCTCAGGTGCTTGGAGTTGCTGTGGGAGTAGTTTGGCAGCTTTGTGTGGATTAAATGTCTTTGGCAAGGCAGCTGGCAGGAAAAGGCCTCGTAGACAAAAAGGCACCAAAGGATTGCCCAGCCAGGTGAGGCTGAGAGGTGAGAAGACATCACACGTGGCCCAGGCTGTGTCTTTCCAGCAGAATCTGATTAAAGCCAGTAACACTATAGGGTGACGGTTCAGGGCAGATGTCAGCATATGGCAGTGGAGACTTTCTGCAGTGGAACTTGACTGAGCCCTAGGGAGAGATAAGATAAGAGCTTAACTCCAGCTCCCAGGAGTGCCAGCCTCCAGGTGCCTCAAAGAGCAAATGCTAGAAATGCAGAGGTGTGGACAAGTACTGGTATGAGAGTCACAGCAAGAGCAGGATTGAGTTAATGCTTTTTTCTCATTCTAAACCAGTGGCAAAGTCCAAAGCAGTATTAAAATATAAAATTTCACATCCATTCGGCGTGATGGGTGAAGGAGCTCTCCCCTAAGAGTATTACCTGTCACAGTGTTAAGACTGCTTAAAACTGGAAGAGCAAACAGTTACACTTCTGTTTATACTCTGGCTAGCCTGTTTGTTGTCATAGGAGACTTTATCCAGATTACATCCTTTCTTTTGGTATGGAAACCCACTGTTTCCTTCCTTTTGACTTGTGTCCCTTAATCCTTGCTGTGACCCCATGTAAGAGGTTGAGCATGAGCCCATAATATAAAAAGAGTTCTGGGACCACCGACTTACCTGCTTGTCATTTGTGCAGCTGGAACAGGAGATAAACCAAGTAATAATTGGAGGAAAATATGCTAAATTCAGTGCTATTTGAGAGTATAAGCTGTCATCACAACCTAAATTTTTATTATTTTTATTTTTTTAAAGATTTATTTATTCATTCATTCAGAGAGAGCGAAGAGAGAGGCAGAGAGGCAGAGGGAGAAGCAGGCTCCATGCAGGAAGCCCGACGTGAGACTCGATCCCGGGTCTCCAGGACCACACCCCGGGCTGCAGGCAGCGCTAAACCACTACGCCACCGGGGCTGCCCACAACCTAAACTTTTAAAAAGTGAGACTAGTTATGGAGATTCAGAGGAGATGCCAGAAAAGTCAGAGGCAGTTTTTAAAAAGTGAAAGGGCTCTAGAAAATTCCTAGTTGTAGTGATGGAAACAACCCAGACTCGCAGCCAGCTGGGAAACAGAGAGTTCTGTCCGAGCAGGGGCAGAGCAGGGGCAGGACAGCCCTTTTCCCAGCCTCTTGCCTTCTACGGGGACATGAGGGGCTTAGAGCCATCTTGGGCAGGATGGCCATCCTGTCCACAGCTTACCTGAGGCAGTGCTCGGATGGATGTGATGCCAGCTTGTTCCTGTGCTGTCTGGACCTTGTAGCTGCTGTGGCTCCCCGTGGGTAGCTGGAGGCAGGCCCAGACCACCAGCTTCCTCCGAAAGCCCTGGACACCCACCGATGCATTGGCAAGGACCAGTCCCAGGGGCCAGAGGCGGATTATTGCTGCCAGGAGGCTGCTCTGTGTCTGTGGCAGCAGGCAGGAGCCTGTGGAAAGGGGAACTGGAGACACGTGTTTTTCCTCCACACCATCCAGTTCTTTAGAAGCAAGGAAGGCCATTCCAATCTTTAAAAAAAAAAAAAAAAAAAAAAAAGCTACTTTATATTTCTCAATTTATTAGCTCTTAATGGAAACCAAAACTATCTTTAATGATACAGCTTAATGAGGTTAACTGAAGGGCACCTGACTGTTGAACAGCTGGATGCCTTCAACTAGATTGGCACCATGTGGCTGAACTTTTTACCCAAGGCAACTGTACTTAGTCCTGATGTATGCCACTTTAAAGATAGCCTTTTTATATGATAGCCTTATTGAAATCTAATTGATCTATCATAAAATTCACCCCTTTAAATAATTTCATGGTTTTTATTTTTTTATTTACTTTTATTTTTGTATATTTTATTTGTTTATTCATATGAGAGAGAGAGAGAGAGATGCAGAGACACAGGCAGAGGGAGAAGCAGACTCCACAGAGGGAGCCCGATGTGGGACTCGATCCCGGGTCTCCAGGATCACACCCTGGGCCGCAGGCGGCGCTAAACTGCTGTGCGACCGGGGCTGCCCAATTTCATGGTTTGTACTATACTCCTGGAGTTGTTTACACCACCCTTTGTATGTCTCAGCCACCCTGCGAGACAGGTGGTATTTCCTGCACGAGGATCAGGCCATCCAGTGTGCAGTGGCAGGGCCAGCATTCCAACCCAGGGTCATCTGGTACCAAGCTGTCCATCCATCCTGACTACTTGAGTCACATACTCACTCTCCATCTCTTCCATGCACGCTTGATGACTGTGGCAGCTGTGTGCAGTCTCTGGACGTGTTTCCGAGTTAACCAGGAACGGATGGCTAAGGGATTTGCCCAGAAACAAAAGAAGTCATTAGACAATAGTTCATTAGAACTATTGTTAACTTGGTGCTGAAGAAGTTTGGAATAGGTGCCTTTTCCATGAATGCTACCCTGTGCCACTACATAAGATAGGGAACTAAAGTCAGTTCTGAAGGAACCCTGGCTCTGAAAGATCTCTCTCTCAGACCATTAGGCTGGGAGAGACCTCGCATGACAGGGGCAGTGGGGAGCACACTCACCTCCTGCGTTAGGGTCTGTCTGGGGCAATGCCCAGGGAACAGAAGGGTTCTCTTTTCTGGGAAATCTTCAGTTGAATTTGCTTACTGGCTTTATGAATTCACAAACCGTGACCCCACTGTGCACCCACGTGTTGGTAAATGGGAGAACTACTGGATGGTAGACTGATCATGTGGCAGTTTTCATTTCCTTCTCTTGCAATTTCAGCATTTTCTGGTTCTTTTTGTTACAACTGCATTCAGAAAAGGGGCTATTCCATTCAATATTAACACATTTGGATTCTAGAAAACTAAAAAGTTTAAAGACAGATCCAAATCCTGTTATTTCACCAACGCTTACAGTTTTTTTTTTTTTTTAAGGATTTTATTTATTTATTCATGAGAGACACAGGCAGAGACACAGGCAGAGGGGGAGAAGCAGGCTCCATGCAGGGTGCCCGACGTGGGACTCGGTCCCTGGACTCTGGGATCACACTCTGAGCCAAAGGCAGACACTCAACCGCTGAGCCACCTTGGTGTCCCACCAACCCTCACTGTTCTATAATGCTTCCTTATATGATTTTTTATGTCTATACACACAGAAACACATTTAAGGAAGGTAACATCACCCTGCAGTTTGGCATCCTGGTTTGAATATCATATTGGAAGTGGTTTTCCATTAAATTTAAAACACTCTTCAGAACAACTTCCTAGCTGCATCATAAGGATAGTCCATAATATAGCCGTGGCTTTACCACTGTCAGATACGTGGATTGTTTCTCGTATTTTTTTCAAAATATGATTACCATGAACATGGTTCCTATATCTTTTCCTTTGATGAATCAAATCTTGTTAATTTTTGCCTTCTCAAACTCATTACGAGCCCTGGACGCAATAGGTAATGATTTGTCATAGAAAAAAAGGAAGATGGCAAAAACTGCTCTCTAGGTCTGGGAATTCAAGGCAAATTTTTAGCCTCTGCTACCTACAGAGCACCCTTATTTGTGGTGTGACCTAGTTTCCACTGAATTGGAGAGACACTCTGGGTGAGGTATATCAGAATTTGAATCCCAATGCACCATAAGGTCGTGCTGTCAATGTCTTGAGGCTGGGACACACCCTTGGCATATGGGGTCTCAAAGAGCACCATTTCAAAGGAAATCTGTATCATGTGGGGTCTGCGGCAGCTGACAGTGGCTACACGCAGGCCTGTCTGCTGGCCTGGAACTGTGGCTGTGTGCCCAGGGCCCTGCCCCTCCTACCTGCCTGGATGAGCACAGCGGCCTGCCTCTGCCTCTCCTGCTTGCGGTGCCAGTGTTGCCTCCAGCCACGTTGGATGCAGCGGGCACATTGTTCCAGCACCTGGGCACGTCCATGTTCCAGAAGCTCCAGCTGGAAGGAGGAGTATCCACTGAGGTCCTTGGCCTCTCTTCCCACTGCCCTGAAGTGGTCCTATACTACGTCCTGCTGAGGAGCACGAGGCCGGCTTGTGTGAATTCCCCTCCTTAGCACAAACCAGCTTACCATGGAGTCAGTCATGAACACCTTGGTTCTGCCACAACAAACTGGGGCTGGTGTGGCCTCAGCTGGGTCACCAAGTGTGGCTGCAGCCTGAGACAGAGCTGGTAGAGTGTGGAGGATGTCCTGGAGGAGAGGTTGCAGTGTGGCCGCCTCCGTGCACGGAGACCCTTCTGTAGGATGGGAGACAGAGGTCCCATCAGCTCTTGGTCATCTGCACACTTCTACAGACTTAAGAAATTGGTTCTGGTCTCCCCAATACTCCACAGGCTTCTTTGCTGCTGTTCTTGCCTCTAACCACTTCTTCATCCTTTTTTGGGGAAGCCATAGGTGACCCCTCTGTTGTTCCTCAGGCCTTGGCTATTCTGAGGAACACTGGAATCCCCACTTGTGACTGTGCCCTGGGCTAGCCTGCAGCCTCCATTCCCATGGGTCCCCTGGGCAAGCTGGCAAAGGGCACTTGGTGGCAGGACTCCAATCTGGAAACCCAGGCTACTCAGCCAGCCTTTGTTCCAAGGCCCCAACATGCTGAGGGCCAAGCAGGGCAGCTGGGCCATTCCCTTTCCCCATGACCCCTTAACTCCCTGCCATGTAGGAGAAAAGGGAGAACAAATCCCAGTCCCAGGGAGGCCCAGCAGATCCCCTTGCTTGACCTCCCGCGGCATGCAGGACTGGCTCCTGTAGAGGATTTACCTGAGGGCTCTGACCACCTTTTGTTGCCCAGTGCCTCTCTGGGGACAGAGGCTGCCAAAGAAGACGCCGTAGACGAGAAACCGCAAAATCAACCAGGGGCGAAGGGGGCTTTGGGGACAAGACAGTGCAGTAGAACAGATCAGAAGAGAAGGGGAGGAAAGAGGTGGGAGAAAGAATGAAAGTGACAAAACCGTGCCTGAGAGAGGAGGGGAAGCAGAACTGTCCCAGGTCTGACAGGCTCCAGGGTAAGGTTGTGTGTGTGGGAGCACCTACTGCTGGGGTGGGATCCTGCTGAGCAGAGGCCTCACACCCAGTCCTTGGCCTCTTCCTCCACCTGTGCGGAGGGGGAGGGGTCTTATCCTACCAGCTGACAACCTCCAAACTGGGGCCACATGCCAGACCTTTCCCTTGACTAGAGTTTGCCGAGTGTCTTGAAGACCTCTCCATCAGATGACTCCAGGGACCTGGATTTCAAGTCAGCAACCTTCCCCAAACCCCTCTTCCCCATAGGCCAGGCACAGTCTGGCCAGTTTCTTCCCAACACTGCCCACTATAGCCACATCTCTAGCTTCTCTGGACTCTGGCCAACATAACAGCCTCACTCCCATGGTCTGCTATGGGGGCCCCACAGTGGTCTCCAGAAAGCACAAGGCTAACATCACTCCCTTCTTCCTCTGAGATGCCTCCATCTGTTCAGAGAATTCCCTTCTCTGATATGGCCTGCCTGTCACCCCAGGCTCACCTCCAACTGTTCTCTGCCCTTATGGGCAGGCAAAATTGGCCTGGAGTGCCTCACACACAGTGTTGTTTCCTGCCTGCAGGCCTCTGTTCAATTACCTGTCTTGTGGAATGCCCTTCACCTGGTCAATATCATCTGTCCTCAGACACCACTTCCTCTAGGAAGCCTTCCCTGATTCACACCTCCCCAGCACTCCCCACAGCATTCTGTTCCTACCTCTGCCTTTCTACTTTCCCCACTGTTTGTCTTCTTTTAGTCTGTTTCCTCCACTGAACCAAGAACCATGAGGCTAGGGCCATGTTTTACTCTGCTCTGAATGCCCTGCTCCTAGCTCTGAGATGGCCCAGGACAGGTGCTCAGTTAACTGTGCTTGAACAAATGAGTATCAAATGGGCCCCACTCACCTGAGTGCCGTTCATCAGGAGATGGGCTGTGGGGGCCAGAGGATGTGCGAGCACGGAGCCTTCTCAGTAATTCATATCGTTCCACGAAGTTCTGATGAGAGATTCTGAAAGCCAAAGGAGGTAGAAGACAATGAAGGGACTTCATCTATGGGCCTGACACAGCGCTTGGGGCCACAGGGAGTTCCTCTATTTAATCTACTCAGCAGCCAAGTGAGGCGCTGCCCTGTGTGCACTGAATGGATGAAGTGGTGGTTCTGGAGGGATTACTACAATCACTCACGGGAAGCCAGTAGAGACCATTTAAAACTGGGTTTGCTCTTCCTGCAGCCATGGGCTACCCAAACAAAGGGCTTGCCCTTTTCCTAGGGGATTTGCGGGTTGCTTCCAAAGGGGCTTGCAGGCTTCTCCCCATCTGGATGGCTCCTGCTGCATACAATCAGCCACATCTCTGGTTTCTCTGACACCACAGCCTCCCTTGCTTCCTCCTGTGCGGCCCCCCTCCCCCAGGTCTCTAAACTCCAGTTACTTTAGCATCTTAGTTCCTAAGTTGGGAGCTGTGTGCTTGCTGTTTCTTCCCCCAAACCTTCCCTTCCCAGAGACCTGAGCTGCTTAAAGGGGCCCCTCCCTGACCAGCCCAAAGATCCTCTTCCCCCATTAGTCTATGGAGCAGTGTTTTTTTGTTTCTTTTGTAGCACTGTATAACTTTATACTTCTTTTTTTTTTAAATTTTTTTATTTATGATAGTCACACACAGAGAGAGAGAGAGAGAGGCAGAGACACAGGCAGAGGGAGAAGCAGGCTCCATGCACCAGGAGCCCGACGTGGGACTCGATCCCGGGTCTCCAGGATCGCGCCCTGCGCCAAAGGCAGGCGCCAAACCGCTGCGCCACCCAGGGATCCCTAACTTTATACTTCTTATACTTGTTCCCATAGGAACATATGCTCCAAGAGGCAGAGGCTCACCTTCCTTATTCACTGAGGCTAGAAGCAGTGCCCGGTACAAAACAGTACATGAAAGAGAATGGATAAATGAACAAGTGAAGCCTCTCGAGTTCCAGGTTGACCTCTGTGGACCTGCCTCTTTCTCTTCACCTCCACTTCCTGCTCTGGGCTGGGCAGTTCTCATCACACCTGAATCCCAGGACTGGCCCTGACCCATGTAGGCTCAGCCCACTCACCGGATAGGGAAGCCAGCAGCACTGATGTGGATGGTCTCCACGAGGCCACACGCCTCCAGCTGGCTCAGGACCTGCAAGTGTGGGAGACAGGGTAGGCACCTGCGGCATGGGGCCAGCAGGCCAGATATACCACTCCTTCTGCCCTTTCTGAGGCCATACTGTGGCCCTGGTCAGTATGAACCTGCAGGCTGTCCAGAGGCTTGGCTAATGGGGATATACCCTTTGGGACCTCAAGAACATCTCCCTTCTAGAAAGGGTTCTGGTGGCCCTAGGTTCCTTTTTCTGATGCCTGGCTTCTGATACAGCTGAGACAAGTGCTGGTCCTGCTTTTATCTCACCACTCCCAGTAGTGCAGAGGCTCTGCCTCACCATGCAGCCCAACCCAATTTGTTTTTTATTTATTTTCTGTGGACAACAGAGTAAATCATAGCTGAGAGGGTGAAGAGGTTATATTGTAAAGATTCTTCAGGACCTGAGTGGAGAGATCCTGGCCATAAACCCTTAGGCCAGGGGATACTCTCCAAGCATTGGGCAACACTCATACCTCATTCACATCTCAGAGCCCAGTACCCAAAGGGCAGCTGCTGGCCACTGGCTGCTTTTGTGCAAATTAGAAAAAACTCTACCTCTGGTCAGAAATGGCTGCACTGTGTACAAACTGTAAGGCGATACAGGCTTTCAGCTAATCACAAAGGTCACCCATTCCTCGGGGCAGCTTTAGTCTCATCAGGGAACATGGTTTGGTGAATAGAGCGCAAGATGCAGTGGAGCCTTCTTGGATGGTTCACTGTGCCATGCACAGACCACAGACCATATCTGACTGTCCTACCAAAGCAGGGGACACAAGATGCCCTAATGCGAGACGCAACCCAGGAGACACGTTCTGGTCACTCCATATGAAGGATAATGTTCTATCTTTCACCCCTTCAGGGCCTTGGCCAGATGGAGCTCCCTGCAAAGCAGCTTTGGTCCAGTGAATTACCTGCTCCTGGAGAAAGATGTGCGCCTGGCCCTGGCTGTTGGGCTTGATACAGCGAATGTAGTGGGGTGTGGTGCTATGCAGAACCTGTAGAAGCTGCTCCAGGGAGGCCTGTTGTGGGGAGACGGGTCAGGCAGATTGGGGATGCCTGTGGGCATCAGCTGGGCCCCAGTTACTGACTGCATCAGACATCTGAGGCAGTCCTCACAGCCCTGAGATGGGGATCCTCCCAGGCTCTGGGATGGTTATGGGAGGTGCTCACTGAGTTTGAGCACCTCCTGGCCTGCCCTCCTACTGCTCCTCACCTCCACCTCCAGGGAGCTTCCTGACCTGTGATCCTACACCTGGTTGCTCTCTGCTCCCCTTCCCCCACTCTCACTGAAGCAATCTTCTTAGAGGAGAACAATCTCAGAAGCCACTGCCATTCATTCAGGCAACAGTTGTTCTCATTAAGACCACCCTATGTGCCAGGACAAGGACATGGTGAGTCTGCTGCTCCAAGCCCAGGGTCTGATGGGCCAGACATGGGGTTGGCCCCCTGAATGGTGTGTCTGAGGCTAGGCAAGAAAGTGCCCACAAAATCTAGGCTCCAACAAAAGTGCTTCCTCCAGGTGATGATTCGGCTGAGGTCTGAAGGAGGAGAAGGCATCAGCTAGGACAAGGGGTGTGGAGGGTGGGAGTGCGGGGGAGAGAGGCAGAGGCAGGGGAAGGGGCATCCCAGGAAGGTGGAGCAGAATGTGCAAGGGCTGAGATGGCAGAAAGCATAAGATGCTAAGGAGGTGACAAATCTGCTAGCCAAGGACAGCTTGAGCAGGAAGTTGTCGAACTGGGAATGGACCAGGACACAGAGGTTCACAGAACTACTGCTCTTCCGTGATCACACTATCAGCAGTGGGTGAGAGGCCCTCACTGTCTCCCCCCACCCAAACCCCTAGGCTTCCAATCATGTTAATTATCTGTCAGTCTCCTGTCTCAGTCTTCCATGTGAGACTATCAACCCCATGCAGACTGGGACCATGTCTACTTGACCTGTCAGTGTTCCCTGGCACAGTACTGATCCTGGGAGGTGCTCAGTAAATGTTTGAGATTGGTGAGTGAGCCAAGCATGTCATACCAGTGCCCCCCAGGCCCACCTTGAACTTGGACACGACGGTCAACACAGGGGCTCTGCTCTGGCCAGAGGGCTGCTCCTCGGGATCAGTAGGAAACAGCACCTTGAGCAGGGGGTCCCAGGATTGCTGGAGGAGCCTGTTCAGCTCAGGGGGGACAGGGTCCTATTGGACAAGGACAAGGGCTGCAGGTAAGGCCAGGTGGAGTGTTACCCAGGGCTGTCAGAAAGTCTGCCAGCCCTGCCCACCAGGCCTCCACAAGATGGCTTCTATGGCAGCCCAACTGTGACAGGAGTCATTTCTGAGCAGCTCATGCCTGATTAGCAGGCACCTCAGGCAGGTAGGCCCAAGAGGTGACTCTGGACTCTTGGAAGATGTTCAGGAGAGAGAGAATGCACGACTGGAAACTTCCATGTATGGGCAGCAATGAGTCAACACCTCATTCCATGCAGGCCCCTACAAACCATGGCCCAGCCCTCACCTTGTTCTTCTCTACCAGGCCTGCGGTGTGGTACTGCACCGGCCCTGCGTAATGTACCACAATGAAGCTGGGCTCCTGGCTTAGCTTGTTGTGGCCTAGGCAGGGGTTGCCTGCCAGGGCTCTCTCGATGCGTGTCTGGAGCTGGGTTGCACTGCTTGGCCGATTAAGGCGGCATTCCTGTGTGGGATGGGATGGAGTCAGCCACACAGTGAGACACGCTCACCACAACCCTCACAGTCCCCACACCCTGTAGTCCCCTCTGGCAGCAGAGCTGTCATACAGGCATCACAGTGACCCTAAGAGGGAAGGATCATAGGGATTAGCAAGCCCATTTGGCAGATGGAAAGACAGAGGCACAGAGGGCACAGTATAGCCTCCAAGGCCCCAGAAAGGCCCAACTCTGGTGCTCAGCATACTAGCTGACCCCACCTCATTTATAAGGGAGCAGATGCTTATGGGGCTCCCCTCGATGAGATCCAAGCAGGTCTGGTTGTCCTGGTAGTTGACAAATGACCACTCCAGGCCCTCAACTGTGTATTCCTCCTAGGGGACAAAAGTGGGGGTTGGGTAGCAGGAGAAGGCAACTGTGAACTGAGGCCCAGATGGCTCATCCATGGCTGGGCCTCAGTACCACAGCATATTCCAGAAAGACATCAAAGAAGGAACTAAAGGCTCCTGGTAAGGTCTGGGAAGGAGCATTCCACTTCTCACCTGTTGAGCCTTTAGGTAGTGAGCCACAAAGTGCTGCTGCAGCTTCTCGTTGGCATAGTTGATGCACAACTGTTCCAGGCTGTTGTTGGGAAAGGACTCAAATCCGTACACATCCAGCAGGCCTGAGAGGATGGGGGAGAGCCCATGGAACTATTGCAGGGGACTCCAGGAGCCCAGGGCGAAGCCTCACACTTAGCAGCCTGGAGATGAAGCTGAATGAGTGTGATCCCCAGCCCTGGGCACAGCATACACCCCGCCTTGGGGTGGGGCCCATCTCTACTTTGCAAAGAGCAGGAAGAAGAGCTGAATGAGGTTGAGGGGCAGCCTAGGGAACATTTTCTGTGTCCAATTCAGTTTGGAGGGCCTTGATCTTACCAGCCTAGCTGGTATCTAGCATTCCACTGTCCCTTGAGTCAACTTCACATCTCTGAGCTTTACTTCCTCCCCTACCTGACTATCCCACCCTAATTCCAATCATGTTAGCATGTTCTACCAGCCTATTTTGCCTATCCCCCTACTGCTCTTCTGAGGCTGGAGATGGGTGTCAGGAGAGAGGACGGGCCCTCACAGACAAGGCACCATCTGAGTTGGCCTGGACTCAGGCAGACCAAAAGCACCTGCCCAAACACTGGTAGATGAGGAGATGGGGGTGCAGAGAGGGGAAAAGAGCTGCCTGAAGTCACACAGTGGACTCCACTGTTCTTTTTCTGAAGGAGTGCTCCCCGAAAGGTGAGCCCCTGCTACCTATGAAAGTGGTCCAGGAGTCAGGGTCTGCACAGATGCTGCTATTGATCACGGATACCAGCCAGTCAAAAAGCCTGTTGGGGTGGGAATAGAGGGAGAGAGGACTCTGGTGAGAGGTCAGCTGAGCCTAAAGGGTGGCAAGATTGCTCCTCCAGCAAGGGTGCCACACTGAACAGCCTGTATCCCAAAGGGTCAAACCCTTTCCCATGGTTTCCCTGCCCATCCTGGCTTGCCCTATTACAAATGCAGACTATGGCTGTGCCTGTTTCTAGGTATACATAAACCTGACCTGTCTTTTCAGCAAGACAGAACACCGGACTAGACTGTGGGGCTAGATAGGGAGTAGGTCTCCAATTGGCTGGACACCCAGCTGGTGTCTTGACTAAAAGGGAAGGGGCTGATGAGCAGGTCTGAGCGGGGCCTGTAAAGAACCAAGTTCATTAGACTCCCCTGCAAAAGTAGACCTGTGGTACCTAGAGCTCAAGACCCTGCCACATCCCCCCACTCAGTCCCATACAAGTGGGCTCTGAGTCACCTGAGGGCAGGTGGCATCCTGTGCTCTGGGCCATCCCCACCCTTAGAAGATGAGGTCACTTTCCTGGGGACATATACAGTACATTAAGGAATCTTTTTTTTTTTTTAATTTTATTTATTTATTCATGAGAGACAGAGAGAGAGAGGCAGAGGGAGAAGCAGGCTCCATGCAGGGAGCCCGATGTGGGACTCGATCCCAGGTCTCCAGGATCATGCCCTGGGCTGAAGGTGGCGCTAAACCGCTGAGCCACCTGGGCTGCCCTAAGGAATCTCTTATAGCTTTTTTTTTTTTTTTTTTTTTTAATGATAGTCACAGAGAGAGAGAGAGAGAGAGAGAGACACAGGAAGAGGGAGAAGCAGGCTCCATGCACCGGGAGCCTGATGTGGGATTCGATCCCGGGTCTCCAGGATCACGCCCTGGGCCAAAGGCAGGCGCCAAACCGCTGCGCCACCCAGGGATCCCTCTTATAGCTTTTCTTAACGTGACTGTTCTGGAACTTACTGCAACCCAGTTGCTGGTTTCTGTTTTGCCACAGGGGCTTCAAGAACCCATGTGAGGTACTAAACACAAGTGATACAGTGACCCGATGTCTATCCCGTATGAAACGTTCTGCTTCACACAGGCTCACTCTGCCTGTGGTCGTCATATTTTATTTTATCTGCTTATTTTGCAGTGACTTGACACAAAGGCTTTAAAAGTCTTTGGCTTGAATTCAGGTTTGAGGCAATGGGAACGGAGTTTCTTGCTGAGCTGGGGCCAGTCTAAGCCCAGCTGCCCTGGGCCATTTTCATCTCAGTGATCTTATTCCCTCAGTAGTGCCTCTCAGGCTCTTGACTCTTCAAGCAATTCATGAAAGCAGGGGGACCCCCCTCCCCAGTGCCCAAATTCCCATAAGCACATGCACACACACATACATGTGTTCTGTCCCATAGTTTTGGAGGATTGTGAGCCACCTGACACCTTTAGTTGGTACCCTGAAGGTTCTCAGAACCCGTGGTGAGAAATCACCCCAAACCACATGGCCAGAGTATGGAGATGACCAAGTAACTGACCAGGAAAAACCCAGGACCCCCACCTTCACCATGTTCTGGGCTCCCACTTGCTGCACACTGTGTTGTCCAAGACTGTGGGCCAAGCTTCTAGTTCTATCAATTTCCCCAGGTAACATAAAGAGATGAAGTACAAAGACACATAGAGACAGAGAAGCCTATTCACCCACAGGTCTAAACCTGGAACTCTGAGGGCCTCAGATTACCTTTGGGGTCTGCTCTGCCAGTGGAGAGCTAGGCAGGCTTTTCTCACTCATTGCCAAGGGCAAGGCAGACTCCTATACTTTAATAATGAGCCAAATCTAGCCCAGAATGTGGCAACCTCCCCATGCAGTGTACTCTGGAATTAAGATCAGAGGCCTTGCTCAAGGAAAACCCAGGAGCTACTCCCTGCTATCCCCAAAGGTCTGGGAAGCAGGGAGAGAAATGCATCTGCTTTATCTCAAAGCCTTCACCATGAGCCTGGGCCTACTGCCTGATGCTATCTGGACCAACACCAGATGAGGGGAGAACCTGGAAGGGGGGCAGGGCCCAGAGTGCTCACCGTGCATAGACTAGTTTGGCCAGACAGTCCCTGCGTGTGTCACACTCAGCTCGGGAGCAGGGCTTCCGGAACACTTGCTGCTGTCTGCCCGCCCTGATGGTTCTAATCTGCAGTGTCTCTAGCAGTGGGTCTTCTGGAAGCTGCAGCAGTGAGGCTGATGTCCTGATAGAGCCTGAGAGGGACAAATCACCCTCCATCCAAAGAGCCCTCTTCACAAGACAATGTAAAGTCATCACTGGAACCATGACCTATCCAACAGGACTGAATAAACCTAGGTTCTGGTGCATGAGACTTGCCCAAGGTAGAGGCAGGACTTGAACCCAGGACTTCTACATACCAGTCCATACTGCTACATGTGGGACAAATAATTTTATAAACCTTCTTATTTTCAACTGCAAAACACAGATGCTGCTGTTTGCCTCACCAGAGATGGGGTGAGTAGTAACATCCATGGTTTCATCAAGGGCATTGCACTCCAAATTTCACCCTCTGGCCACCCAGACCCACCAATGTCGGCCTTTTTCCAGACGGGGTGTGCCCTGCTCCCTGGGTGTGTGATCAAAGCCTGAGACACAGGCCCCCACCCTATCCTCACACTTGGCATCACCCATCAGCTGGCAGGGCTGGGCTTCATCCTCAGAGTCAGCAAACCGGATGTTGCCGAGGTGCAGCAGTCCAGCCAGGACCTGAGCGGGCAGGAGAGGACAGACACGATGTAAGCTGTTTCTTAAGGGCTGGAGCCTAGCCCGGGAAGGGCCCCTCTCTTGCTGAATATAATCACAGAATTATTATTATTAACAGAATAATAATAGAAGCTCCTAACCGATGCCCATTTACTACATCACTCTGCCAGGCACAATTCTAGACAAGTTACATGCATCACTTTGTTTAATCTTTTCAATAGTCAATGAGGAATGTGCTGTAATGATGCCTATGACAGAAGTGACAAAGGTGGTTAAATCATAAGCCTACAGGGGTCCTGGCTGGCTCAGTGAAGCATGTGACCCTCAATCTTGGGGTTATGAGTTCGAGCCCCACAGTGGGTAGAGATTACTTAAAAAATAAGTAAATAAATAAAATCTTTAAATCACAAGCCTATAGGCTACAGACTTGGTTAAAGACAAAAGCAGGGGGCAGCCCAGGTGGCTCAGTGATTTGGTGCTGCCTTCGGCCCAGGGCCTGATCCTGGAGACCTGGGATCGAGTCCCACGTCGGGCTCTCTGCGTGGAGCCTGCTTCGCCTTCTGCCTGTGTCTCTGCCTCTCTCTCTGTGTCTCATGAATAAATAAATAAAATCTTAAAAAAAAAAAAAAAAAAAGACAAAAGCAGGGTAAGAACCCAGGAAGTAGGGCAGCCTGGGTGGCTCAGCAGTTTAGTGCCACCTTCGGCCCGAGGCATGATCCTGGAGACCCAGGATCGGGTCCTACATCGAGCTCCTTGCATGGAGCCTTCTTCTCCCTCTGCCTGTGTCTCTGCCTCTCTCTGTGTGTCTCATGAATAAATAAATAAAATCTTAAAAAAAAAAAAAAAGAAGAACCCAGGAAGTCTGATTTCAGATGCCTCCCAGGGCAGCCAGTGGGGCTCCTAAGTCACCCAATGACCGTCTCTGTACCTCCCCTTCTCTAGGAGCAGACTGAGAACACCACTCTTGTTACTACCTATGGGCCAGGATCACTTCTGTGTGGCCAGTGGGGGTTTGGCCCTGGCTCCCTCTGGCCTTTTCTCAGCACTGTTGGGCTTCTGACAGCTCAGCCTGGGGTAGGATCTGTGATTTTGGTCTCTGTACAGTGGTTCTCTGTCAGTCCACATTGTACAGTGGACTCTGCACTCACTGATCCACATGGTTGAGTCCCCTGGGGCTGTAAAGCAAGACTCATAGGTCCAGCAGCCTGGAAACCCTTAGACCCTTATCAGGAGAGCAGGGCCTCTCCTACCATTCCTGTCTGGTCCCAGGCAGGGTGTCTTTACATGCTATCAGCTTTGCCACAACTTACCTTGGCAGAAGACTGCTGTGCCTAATGGGTGGAGGGTCAGGATACTGCCAAACCAACACTGCTGTCCAGAACCCTAGTGTTGTCCACTTGCCCTGGGCTTGTCCCCATGCGCTATCCCTCTGACCAAGCTCTGACCTGATGGTGCTTCTACTGGACATGATCCCCTCCATGCCTGGGCAGCCCCCATCTAGAGGTAGAGGTCACTTTCCACAGCACAGCCATCTTCCTGCAGAGGCTTCCCTGTGTCTGCTGCCAGCCTATCCTCTATATCCCCTCCTGGTGCTCTGGTGGGTAAGGAGGTGATGGGGCAGGGAGGTAGTCAGCCCTGTCAGCAAAGACAGAAGGGAGAAGGGAGGCCACCAGTGGGATGAGAGGGGCCCAGCTCACCTGGGTCAGCATTCTACCCAAGAGGAGGGAAAAGTTCAAAGTCGGAATTACTACATTTGGTACAAACTGTCACTTAGTGATGTCTGACCTTGAGGAGGTCACTTTACCTCCTAGTTTTCTAAAGTATAAGAATGGGAAAAATCTCCATACATGCAGGACTATTGAAAAAACCAAATGGACTAAGAGGTATGAACATGATTTCAAAATCTGAATACACTAGACAAACCTGTGATAGCACTGCTTCTCTAGTCTGATCACTTCATTAATAACTGACTTGGGCACTTGCCCCCTGCCCCCCACACTGTGTGAGGTTTTGTACCACAGCACTGTATACTCAATCACTGTCCTTTATGCCCTGTCTGCCGTGATGCCCTGTCCAGGTTCAGAGGCACAGGGGGCAGTTGAATCCTTAGAGATTAGACATTGGGGATTAAAGTCCTAGATCTACAGAGTTCAGAAAAGGGAACTATGAAAGTGGCTGCCCATTTGTCACCTCTGCCAAATAAATAGAAGAGGTGTGTCTCTTCTTCTAACCTGAAAGATGTTGTTCTGAGTGGGGTTGTCGATGCCCAAATGAAGCATGGCCTCTCTGGTCACCTCGAAACAATCCTCTGAAAAGGAATCCAAGTCACAGCCCAGTGTCAGGACCAGAGGTCAGCAGGGGCATCGAGGGGTGATGAAGGCAGGCCCTGTGTAGAGGGTAAGTGGGTACTGATGGGCCAGCCCAGGGTGCTGGACAAGGCTCCCCCTACCTTCCAAGGTCCTCTCTGGGTTGGGCAGCCAAGAGAAGGCTGCTCCCTCGGGGAGGTGCCACTGGAGCCTCTCGTCCGTGCTGGCTCCTTTACAGATCTGTGGGGAGGGGTGGGCGGGTGGCTGAAGTGATGGTGTAAGGAAGCCCAGGCCTGCATAAGCCTGGGGTTGCCATGAGAGGAGAAATGCTTTGACTTCACAAGGCTGAGAGGTTCCTGAACAGAGCCCAGGGCAGGCCCAGGGACAAAAGCCACAGCAACGGTTCTGAATGTCTCCAACCTGATGCAAAAAAAACCTGTTGAGGAGGCCTGTGGTCTGATGAAGAAAGATGACTCCTGTTTGAGGAGCCCCCAGGTCCCATCTGAGAAGGGAGACATCCTATTTATGTATGACCCAAAGTCTGATGGGAAACACATCAGACACAGCTCTAGCAAAGCCCTCATTCTGTTCGAGATAGTTGCCATTCTAAGAGTCCTCAGTCTAATGAGGGTGACACAGTCCCAATCTCAAAGACTTTTTGGTCTGATAGTGAAAGCAAATGCATCTTCATGTCAAAACCATCCTGGGAGCCAAGGTCCAGCATGAGGCAGAAGTGTTGCATACAGTCTGTAGGAGTATGTGGCGGCATCACCAAAAGCCAAGTGACAAGGCAGGCCTGGAACATGGTGGAGCTGGAGAGGAGGGTTTGGAGGCTCAGACCCATCTCCACCCTAAATCTGGGCAGCTGGGGGCCCAGCTTGACACAAACCTGGTAGAAGATGTGGAAGTTCCTCTCACTGGAGGCCTGGCAGGCCACTCGAGTTTTCTCTAGGAGGTACGTCTGGACTGCAGCTCCAGTCATCTGCTGGGCCCTGAGCACAAGCAGATAGCCATTTAGTAAGTACTTACTATCTGCCAGAATGCAACCGTGCCACTCCCCCCAAAGCTCTTCCACTTAGCCAAAGTGGGTCTTGAGGACTAGGGACCACTCAGCAGGTCCTTGGGTGGTGTGGAACATTCCCCTGTGACCAGCTCCAGTGGACAGGGCCAAACCCTCTATTTATCATTTTGTCCCATCTCAAGGCAGAACAGAAGCCCCAGGTTCAAGCTCAGGGGTATAGCCCAGAGAGGTGGTAGTTTAACTAAAAGTCCCTGAGCAAGGGTAGAAGCCAGGAGGAACTCACAGGCCATGACAAGCACACTGCCTCAGTGTCCCTAAGGCTGGGAGTTGCTAGAATTCTCCAGGTTCAAAAATCACCCTCGGGTTCATTTATCCCACAAACATCACATGCCAAGAGGAGAAGGGTTCTGCCACAGGTGTAGCCCAGGCTAGAAACTGCCCTGGCCACTTTCAGACTCCCCATCCCGTCCTCCCATCAGCCAGAGGGGCAGTAGTCATTACCTGTTCAGCTGGAGCTGGATGAACTTCCCAAAGCGACTGCTGTTGTTATTCCTCAGTGTGCACGCGTTCCCTACAGATCACATACCTATGTTTATAGCGCTCCCCCATGTTGACAGGGTCCTCATGGACCAATGTGTGGGGGGGGCATGTCTCTATCAAGTCACTGAATGGCCCCTCTGTGAGTTTCCATGTCACAGAGGGCAGGACTAGGGAATGGGCACCTGGGCTTCAGCAAACGTGTTTCGGGAGAGTTAGAACTTTTTGGCGATGAATGGAATAAGCAAGTCTAGGTTGTCAGGGAATGTCTTCTTTGAAGAGAAAGGACCAAAACCAACCAGCTGTCACTGAGTGAGACAACATCTAGGTACAACAGACCTATCTCCAGGAAGCATCTGGGCAGCTGTGGGCCCTGCCTGACACATCTAAGCTGGAGTCCCACATAGACGCTAGCTTATGAGTATTCTTAGTCAAGTCCCCTTCTCTGAACCATTAGAAAGCCATATATAAGAACAGGATTTGAACTAGGTGAGCCACGAGGTCCTCTCCAGCACACCATTACATCTGCCTAGGCTAGAGAAGTGGATGACTCTAATAGAAGGAGGCCAAGGGGACCTGGGAGGAGGTTGAGGGTCCAAGGTAGTGACTGAGAAGGTCTCATCCTTCAGCTCCCAGAGATGGACTCAAAGGACTACCCCTTTCCCTGAAAGGTCTGAGGAAATAGAATTGAGGTACTGTGCAGAGGACACTGAGCTCACCAAAAGCTTCCATGACAGGGTTGGAGTTTAAGATTCGCTGCTCGATCCTCTCTGCGATCTTGTGGCTCTCCCAGGATGTGGGTGAGGCAGCCACCACAGCGTAGAACTTCATCAGGCAGCGGGACGTCCATGTCTGCAGCAGAAACAGCCATGTGAAGAAAAAAAAAAAAAAAAAAAGGGATCCCTGGGTGGTGCAGTGGTTTAGTGCCTGCCCTTTGGCCCAGGGTGCGATCCTGGAGACCCGGGATCGAATCCCACGTCAGGCTCCTGGTGCATGGAGCCTGCTTCTCCCTCTGCCTGTGTCTCTGCCTCTCTCTCTCTCTGTGTGTGACTATCATAAATAAGTAAAAATTAAAAGAAAAAAAAAAAAAAGAAACAGCCGTGTAGGAGCAGTGTCCCCATTCTCTCCCACCACACCTCAGGATATGGTACCCACTAGACCCCTCTTCTTCACCAGGCACGCTGCTGCCCACATGGGGGGATGTTTTCAACTGTGTCCTTGGACAAGGCACTTCCCCCATCTGTGAAATGGAGTGTGGGGGGTTTGCTCACTTTTGCTGCTCCTAGTTCCAGAGGACACCTTTAAAAAACGAAGGAAGCTGGGATAGAAAAGAGACAACCCATCTTGACCTGGGCAGGCTACTCAGTGTCTCTGAGGGCTCACAGGAAATAATGACTACTCTGTGGCAGACACTGAGCTAATAAGGATGCTTTCTGTGCATTTTCTTACTACACCTATTGATGCAGGTGCCAGGACATACCTGTCTTCAAAATGAAACTGAGGCAAAGAAAAAATTTGAACTTATTGAAGACCATACATCTAGTAAATGACACAGTTCTGATTTATAACCAGGCAATCTAATTAGAAAATTCTCATTTTTTTTTGTTTTTAATCAGTTGAAATGAGGCACATTTTCATTTCCAATTGTTTGTTGCCAGAACACAGAAATAAAATAGATTTTTACATACTGACTTTGTAACCTATTACTTTGCTTAACCCTGTGTGCTTTTAAGTTGTAGTAACTTTTGTAAACTTTCAGGTCTTTTTATGAGGTAGATGTTCCCTTCTATTTTCTGAAAGACTGTGTAGAACTGGTGACATTACCTCCTTAAATACTTGGTAGAATTCACAAGTAAGCCACCTGGGCCTGGGGCTGTCTTTCTGACCAGGTTTATTATTATGACTTCAGCACCTTTCATAGATAAAGGCCTATATATTTCTTCTTGTGTGAGCTCTGGAAGTTTGTGTCTTCCAAAAGATTTCTCATTTCAACTAAATAGTAGCATTTATTGGAATAAATAATCTCTCATCAATCTATAGGATCTATAGTGATATCTATTCTTTGTCCTTTTTTTTAAAAAAGATTTTATTTATTTATTCATGAGAGGGAGAGAGAGAGAGAGAGGGAGAGGGAGAGAGAGAGAGAGAGAGGCAGAGACACAGGCAGAGGGAGAAGCAGGCTCCATGCATGGAGCCTGATGCAGGACCTGATCCCGGGACTCCAGGATCACACCCTGGGCCGAAGGCAGGCGTTAAACCGCTGAGCCACCCAGGGATCCCCTAATACCTAATTCTTTGATTCCTAATAATTGGTAACTCGTGAATTTTTCACTTTTTAAAGTTCGACTAGGATGTTATCAATTTTATTAATCTTTTTAAAGAAATGGCCTTTGAGGGCAGCCCTGGTGGCGCAGCGGTTTAGCGCCACCTGCAGCCCAGGGTGTAATCCTGGAGACCCAGGATCGAGTCCCACGTCAGGCTCCTGCATGGAGCCTGTTTTTCCCTCTGCCTGTCTCTCTCTCTCTCTGTCTCTCATGAATAAATAAATAAAAATCTTAAAAAAAAAAAAAAAGAAATGGACTTTGACTTCATTTATTATGTTATTTTTGTTTCCTATTTTATTGATTTTTCACTTTATTTCCTTCTTTTTTTATTTTTATTTTAATTTAAATACTTATCAGGTGACAGTTCAATGTTGGTTTCAGGGGTAGAATTCTACTGGTTTCAGTAGAATTCATTTACTTACAATACCCAGTGCTCATCATAACAAGTGTCCCCCCACCTCCCTCCATCAACCCTGTTTTTTCTCTACCTTCAAGAGTCTCTTATAGTTTGTTTCCCTCTCTTCCCACACCTCTCCCATATGTTCTGTTTTGTTCCTTAAATTCCACATGGATGAAATGACATGGTGTTTGTCTTTCTCTGATTGACTTATTTTGCTTAGCACAATATACTCCAGCTCCATCCATGTCATTGCAAATGGCTAAGATTTCATTCTTCTTGATGGCTGAGTAATATTCCATTGCATATATACACATCACATCTATTTTCTTTTAATTTAAATTTTAGGTAGTTAACATACAGTGCAATATTGGTTTCTTTTATCTCCTTATTTTGGGTTTATTCTTTTTTCTCCTACTTGTTTAAAGTGGAAGTTCAGATCATTAGAGTTCTTTATTCTTCCCTAATTAAGCATTTAATGCTACAAATTTCCCTCTAAGCACTGCTATTGTTTCTAAAGATTTTGATATGTCCTATTTTCCTTTTCATTCAGTTCACAGTATTTTCTAACATTCTTTGTTTATCTTTGCCCATAAGCTATTTAGAAGAGTGTTAATTTCCAAATGCTTTGGATATTTTCCAGGTATCTTTATTACTTATTTTTAGCTCAGTTCTACTCAGGAGAACACAGTTTGCATGATTTTAATCTTTTCAAATTGAGATTTGTTTTAATGGCTCAGAATGTGGTCTGTTGGTGAGTGGATCACTTGTACTTGAAAAAAAATGCTGAAATCTCAAACTATAATTTTGATTTTATCAAATTTTCAGTCCCAATTTTTGCTTCATGTTATTTTGAAATCGTACACATTTAGTATTATCTTCTTTTTTTAAAGTGTTATTTTTTTTTCAGTAATTTCTACAGCTAACATGGGGCTTGAACTCATAACCCCAAGATTAAGAGTCACATGTTCTTTCCGACTAAGCCAGGCACCTACCCCTAAAATGTTCTTTGTTCCATACCAATATAACTGCTTCAGCTTTCCTTTGATTAGTGTTGGAATGTATCTCTTCCCATTCTTTTACTATGAACCTACCATATAATTATAGTGGGTTTCTTGAAGACTTACAACTTGAGTCTTGCCTTTAAAAAAAAGTTAAAAAAAAAAAGTAATCCAAAGGACGCCTAGGTGGCTCAGTGGTTGAGTGTCTGCCTTTGGCTGTGGTCATGATCCTGGGGTCATGGGACAGAGTCCTGCATTGGCTCCCCACAGGAAGCCTGCTGCTTCTCCCTCTGCCTAGGTCTCTGCCTCTCTCTCTCTCATGAATAAATAAATAAAATCTTAAAAAAAAAAAGAAAAAAAGAAATCCAATCTGACATTCTTTGTCTTTTAATTGGAGTGTTTAGTCTATTGTCATTTAATGTAATAATCACTATGGCTAGGTTTAAGTCTACTATCTTATTTCTTTTTAAAGATTTTATTTATTTATTCATGAGAGACACAGCAACCATGCCCTGAGCCAAAGGCAGGTGCTCAACTCCTGAGCCACCCAGGCGTCCTAACTATCTTATTTCTTTGTGATTTGTTTCACGTGATCTTTGCTACTTTTTTCTTCTTTTACGGCTGAGTTTAGTACTTTTATGATTGTATCTCCACAGTAAATTGTTACTATATTTTGCTTTAGAGTGAATTATCTAAAGATTTTTTTTTTAAAGATAGTGAGAGAAAGTTGGGGGTGGGGCAGAGAGAGACTCTTAAGAAGGCTCTATTCCCAGTGTGGAGCCAGACATGGGGCTCAATCTCACAACCATGAGATTATGACCTGAGTTGAAATCAAAAGTCAGATTCCCAACCAACTGAGCCACCCAGGCGCCAAACCGCTGCGCCACCCAGGGATCCCGAGTCTTTACTTTAAAGTGAAATAATCTCCATGTCCAATGTGGGGCTTGAACTAACAACCCTGAGATCAAGAGCTGTATGCTCTACTGACTAAGCCAACCAGGCATCCCTTGTTTTCATTTTTATAAAGATATTTGACATTTTTGCTGGTAATAGAATTCTAGATTGATAGAAACTTTCTTTAAAAAAACAAACAAGGATGCCTGGGTAGCTCAGTGGTTGAGCGTCTGTCTTCAGCGCAGGGTGTGATCCCGGGATCGAGTCCCGCATCGGGCTCCCTATATGGAGCTTGCTTCTCCCTCTGCCTATATCTCTGCCTCTCTCTCTTTCATGAATAAATAAAATCTTAAGAAAAAAAACTTTTTTTTTTTAAATTTTTATTTATTATAGTCACAGAGAGAGAGAGAGAGAGAGAGAGGCAAAGACATAGGCAGAGGGAGAAGCAGGCTCCATGCACCGGAAGCCCGATGTGGGATTCGATCCCGGGTCTCCAGGATCGCGCCCTGGGCCAAAGGCAGGTGCCAAACCGCTGTGCCACCCAGGGATCCCGAAAAAAAACTTTTTAAATTAAGTAATCTTTATGACCAAAGTGGAGCTCAAAGTCACAACCCTTGAGATCGAGTTACATGCTCTACCGATTGAACCAGCCAGGTGTCCCAACAGATATTTTCTTTTATCACTTTAAAGATGTTGCTATTACTTTGGGCTTGCAGTTTTTGTTTTGTTTTTGTTTTAAAGATTTATTTAGGGATCCCTGGGTGGCTCAGCAGTTTGGCGCCTGCCTTTGGCCCAGGGCGCGATCCTGGAGACCCGGGATCAAGTCCCATGTTGGGCTCCCGGTGCATGGGGCCTGCTTCTCCCTTTGCCCGTGTCTCTGCCTCTCTCTCTCTCTCTGTGTGACTATCATAAATAAATTAAAAAAAAAAAAAAAAAAAAAAAAGAGTGGCAACAGGCATCTGTCAAAAAATGCAAGCCCAGGGTTATGCAGTCAATTGATCAACCAACTTTTGGTTTCAGCTCAGGTCATGATCTCGGGGTCATGGGATCAGGCCCTGCATCGGGCTCCATGCTCAGCTCAGAATCTGCTTCAGATTCTCTCTTTCCCATGCCCCTCCTGCTCATTCTCTCTCTCTCTCAAAAAATAAATAAATCTTTATTTTTTAAATTTATTTTAAGATTTATTTATTTATTTATGATAGAGAGAGAGAGAGAGAGAGAGAGACACACACACACACAGGAGGAGGGAGAAGCAGGCTCCATGCCGGGAGCCTGACATGGGACTAAACCGCTGCGCCACCCAGGGTTCCTGCCTGTTGCCACTGTTATCTTTCTTTCTTTTTTTTTTTTTTTTAAGATTTTATTTTTTTAAATTTTTATTTATTTATGATAGAGAGAGAGAGAGAGAGAGAGAAAGAGGGGGGGGGGCAGAGACACAGGCAGAGGGAGAAGCAGGCTCCATGCACCGGGAGCCCGACATGGGATTCGATCCTGGGTCTCCAGGATCGCGCCCTGGGCCAAAGGCAGGCGCCAAACCGCTGCGCCACCCAGGGATCCCTATCTTTCTCTTTTTGTAATATTTCTTCGTTTTTCTGGTTCCCACAAAAGTTTTCTCTTTGTTCGGTTTTCAGCAATTTGACTATAATGTGCCTAGGTATGTTTCTTTGTATTTATTTGCTTATTATTTCCTGAACTTCTTGGATCTGTGCTTGCCATCTTTTGTTCATTGTGTAAGATAACACCTCTGATCCACGTGTTCTCTTTCTCCTAGTATAGCAATAACAAATATGGTAGACCATGTGATATTGTACCATAGCTCTCAGATGTGCTTTTCTCTTTGTTTCTCTTTTTTTTCTTAAAGATTTTGTTTATTTATTCATGACAGACACAGAGAGAGAGAGAGAGAAAGAGAGAGAGAGGCAGAGATACAGGCAGAGGGAGAAGCAGGCTTTGTGCAGGGAGCCTGACATGGGACTCGATCCCGGGTCTCTAGGATCAGGCCCTGGGCTGAAGGCCGTGCTAAACCGCTGGGCCATCAGGGCTGCCCTTTGTTTCTCGATTTGAATTATTTCTATTGATTTACTGTCAAAATTCACTGATGTATTTATCTGCATGTCTGGTCTGTTGATAAGGATGAGGAATTATTTGTTATATTTTTAATTTTTATCATTTTCATTTAATTCTTTATAGTTTCCATATCTCTGCTAAAGAATCTTCTCTGGAGGGATCCCTGGGTGGTGCAGCGGTTTGGCGCCTGCCTTTGGCCCAGGGCGCGATCCTGGAGACCCGGGATCGAATCCCACATCGGGCTCCCGGTGCATGGAGCCTGCTTCTCCCTCTGCCTGTGTCTCTGCGCCTCTCTCTCTCTCTGTGACTATCATAAATAAATAAAAATTAAAAAAAAAAAAAAAAAAAGAATCTTCTCTGGAGATACTGATAAGCTCGTGAGAAAAGATATGAGCATTCAGGGTCCCACAAGTTTAAAAACCTACCTCTAGTAAGGATCCTTGGTTGACAATCCTATCCATAAACAAAGATTCTAATCAGTTGCTTAATGAGGCATTAAATATGAATAGAAACTTAGTGATCATCAACTATAATAAACCTCTTTTACAAGATTGACAAATATCACAATAAATGGAGGAAAAGGAATTAGAAGAAAACACAGTCAATGCAAGGAGAAGAAGATAAATAAAAATTATGAAGTATTCTCAAAAATAAGATACTGACTATGAAATCAGACCAGGATGGTGGGAGGTGGTGGGGAATAATATTCAAAGAACAAGAGAGAACTCTTAGAATTAATCTAACAAAAATTCAAAATTCAAAAAAATTGGAAGGTAGAGAATATCTGCCAGAAGGTCAAACAAAATGTTAAGAGATGGAAGAATAAGTGACAAAAATAAGAATATAGACAATTAAACAAACTTCCTATTAATAACACTAACTTCTAGAAAGATAAAAGAGAGGGGAGGAGATTATTAAATTAGCTATAATACAAATTTACCCCAAACAAAAGAACATGAGTTTCAGGTTAAAAAGAACCCCACAAAATATCCAGCACAGCAAGTGAAAAAAACCCAAAACAACCATGCCAAGACACAGCATTGTGAGTTTTAATACCCATGGATAAAAACGAAGACTGTAAAAGATTTTGGAAAGAAAAACAAATCACCATTATGGACTGGGACTATCATAACGTTAATTCAAAAAATATAGAAGAAAAAAAAATCTTATAAATTTGAAAGAAAATGATTTCCAACCTGGAATTATAAAATCCAGCCAACATATAAAATTTGAGGCAAAATAAATATTTTCAGGTGCACAACAACTAAAAAATCTGCCCTCTATGTACCTTTTTCAGAAAGTTACTAAAGAATGTGCACCATAAAAACAAGGCAGTTAAGAAGTTGAAACCATGGGGACCAACACCAGGAGATGAGGGAGTGGGGGAGAGAGAGTTTGTCTTAGGACAGAGGGCAACGAGGGGATCCCCAGAGTGAGGCAGAGAAGCTCTCAGGTAATAACTGTGTGGCAACAGCCCTTGGCAGCCACCAGTTTAGGTGGGAGACAGAGATGTGGGAGCTCTGGGAAGAACATCACAAAAGGGGATCCCTGGGTGGCGCAGCGGTTTGGCGCCTGCCTTTGGCCCAGGGCGCGATCCTGGAGACCCGGGATCGAATCCCACGTCAGGCTCCCGGTGCATGGAGCCTGCTTCTCCCTCTGCCTGTGTCTCTGCCTCTCTCTCTCTCTGTATGACTATCATAAATAAATAAATTAAAAAAAAAAAAAAAAAAAAAAAGAACATCACAAAAGAAAAAAAAGGACCTGAGATACTTGCCAGTGGATAGGTGTTATCCAGCTTTGGCGACAAGTTTATAATAAATAATAGGTATACAGAAACTAAAACAAGTGAAAAAACAGGGTAATTATTAAGTAGAGGGAAAGTAAAAATTATATAAGAAAGGACAGTATATTGCTCTGTATACAGTATACTGCTCTGAACAATATACACATGGTTGTAATACTGCATATTAATTAGAAATCGTGGGGATTCCTGGATGGCTCAGAGGTTTAGTGTCTGCCTTCGGCCCAGGGCGTGATCCTGGAGTCCCAGGACCGAGTCCTGCATTGGGCTCCCTGCGTGGAGCCTGCTTCTCCCTCTGCCTGTGTCTCTGCCTCTCTCTCTCTGTGTCTCTCATGAATACAAATAAAATCTTAAAAAAAAAAAAAAAAAAAGAAAGCGTGATACAATTATATATGTATTTGGGGGTAGAGAAAGAGGGCTAAATCCTTAACATAGTAGGAAATGAACGAATAAGGTCAAAAACTGAAAAATTAATAACAATATAAGGATGTTGTTTAGAAATATGGATACAAATACCCAAATAAACTGCTAGAAGATATGTAAGTAGTTGCCTCTGGAGAGAAGGAATAGTCTTGATAGATAGGGGTCGGGCTGTCATTGTTTTTCTTTGTAAGCCATTCAGTATTGTTTTTGAACTATGTTAATTATGCTACCACTTATTAAAAATAAATTTAAAAAAATACAGACCCAGCAAAAGAACACAGTAGCTGCTCAAAAAGGGTTATTGAGCTCCAGATGCATAGACTTCAAGCCAGGTCTAGTTTCAGCTCCCCAGAGCAATTCTGGAGGACAATGGGCTTCCTCTAGGAGCTGGGTGTTAGCTATTGCACTGGTCACTTTGAAAGAGTTCTTGAAGATCCTCTCTACACCCAAGTCCAAGGTGTCATCCCTACAGCCTTACACTCTTCACCTGTGTCCTTGTCTGTCTTTCCCAGTGGACTAAGAGCCCCCTGCAAGCCTTATGCTGCATTTTTCATCTCTGTTCCTCTCCCTGCCACTCTTCAGTAGCTAGCCCATAGCCTAGAAGCTGGCAGGTACTCAGTGCTCAGCAATTCTCTCATATGTAAGTATAGGCAAAGGCAGTTCATGGTCTGAAGAATCCCTTGTGAAAGTAAAAGCATTGTGGAAAGGGTGGGGTGACTCAGTGAGCCTTGGCAGGAAGATGGTGAGGACTGGCCTGGTAGCCTCCTCTGACCATCCTTGTGCAACATTCTGTCTCATCTGTTGTGGTTCTGGCACCTAGGGGGCCACATGACCGCATCAAATGCTTCTGGCCCAATGCCCTGTCCTTGCCATCAAGGGCAACCCAGAGAATACAGGTAGGCTACTCCAATAAATCCTTTCCCACAAGTAATCCCAGCTACTTCTAGAGTAGTGCTGCCATGTGCCAAGCATGCCAACAAGCGCCTATGTGCACTGGTTTATTTAACTCTTATAGGTGTCCCATGACTTACATGTTGGGCCTCCTGTCCTTGTCATCTTACAAATGAAAGAACTCATGTTTGCAGAGCCTAAATACCTTTATGATGTGCTCTTAACCATATTTTGGAATCCCAATAGCTGACTTTTGTTTCCAATGGCATCAGAGCTGAGACCTTTGAGGAGAAAATGAAGGCTGAGAGAAAAATTACTTAACCCAGGTTTACTTGGAAGAGCCTGGACTAGAACCCTGTCTATCTCTTGATTTCCTGACTAGTGCTTGCTCACCACCACACATTGACTTCCTGTTTGAGCCAGACTATCTGGAAAATGACTAGGCAGCAAACAAGTCCACAAGAATGACCTCCTTCTTCTCTGCCCATCCCACCAGTCACGAAGTTGACATGGTGGGAAAGAGGCCCTCCTACCTTTCCAGCACCACTCTCTCCGCTGACGATGATAGACTGGTTGACTGGCTCAATCAGGCTCTTGACATTCCTGTACGTCTGTTCACCCACCGTGAAGATGTGGGGCTTCAATTTCTAAAATATCAAGGGGTGAAAGGTCACGTGAGGGAATGCTTGTCTCCAAGGAGTAGTTAATCCAATGATGGCTGAGATGGGGAGGCTGCCAACAGCAGTGCCAGGAAACTTCCTCTAGCAAAACCTCCTGGATATAACAGTGTTAGACCCAACTGTGGGACCCCTATGGTGGCTATATCCATTCATCTTCTCTCAGGATAGAAGCAGCGCTGGCCTTGACCAGTCTATGACCTTAACACTTTGTCCTCCCATTTTATCTTACTTTAATAGTCTTATTCTACTTATTATTTTACATTACTGTATTTTGCAGCATACAAAGAACATTCCTACAAGCTACTGGCTAAAAAAAATCTGTGCATTACTTAGATAGCTAATCCTATTTTATACATGAGGTATTTGAGGTTTGGAGGGGTTAAATTACCTTCCCCAGTCTACTCAGCAGGTAAATGTGACCACATGATTTGAATTCTAAGGCCACTGTTCTCCTTTCCATCAACAAATATTAATTATCCTCAATGTGCTGGGCATTAAACTGGGCACTGGGGAAACAGGGAATCATGACATGGTTTTTGCCTTTGAAGAGGCTGTCAGTCAGTGAGATATGGGCTCTCAGGGAAGACTTGGACACTTAACCATGCATGAGCTTCTAAAGGGTCAGCCCAGCACTGCCTACCTAGCAATGATCACCTACCCACCGCTTCCTGAAGAGAGAACATACTGTTGTGGATAGTATCAGAGCCATCCCTCCCTGCACCTGTTTATGCCCCAGCTGCCTCTTGCCTGAACTGTTAAGAGCCTCCGATTGTTTTCCCTACATCCTGTTTTACCTTCCTGAACCTGACTCCCCCAACTTGCAGAGTAATGATCCCCATGGTGGGCTCCAGTCAGTCCCTCTATCCCCAGGGAAGCAGCACTATGGATTCATTCTGCCTGCTGTGGGGCTTCAGACCCTTTGCCAGCAGCCCTGGCTTATGTCATCCTCCCATCTCATCTACTTCCTCTCTCCTTGACAGCACCTCTCCTGCCGGCAAGTTTGCTCTTGCCTCTCCCTGAAGACATCACGCACTTAAACACCAACTAGCCGACTCCCTGCCTGTACCACCTCCAACCCCATAAGAATTTGTCTCATTCCTCTCAGTGGAAAGGAACACATGCTGAATTTTCTAGAGCACTCCTTATCATATGTTATTTTATTCTTTCCCCAAAAAAGTGGTTTATTAAATATACAAATATACCTTTGTAAATCCTTCCCTTTACTAAAGTCACAAACAAGAAAAAAAAATCCATTGTCCTATGTCCTTATTTTAGGTTCCAAACTCAGTTAAACAAATATTTATTTGACTCTTACTTTGTACCTGCTGTCACGTGTCCAAAATATTTCGGTCGCCCTGGCACCGGCAGACTCTGAATGACTACATGGCTGGTGAATAGACAATGATAGGGAAGCTGCAAGAAGGCCCAGATGAATATGGCAGAACCCTGAGGCCCAGGAAGTGGCGGAGCCTTACCTGGGGCTGAGGAGCAGCATGGTACTCTCTCATCAGTGCTGTTGAGTAGAGCTGAGGGATGGGCTTGAAGGGGTTCAGAGCCACCAAGGTGCAGCCAGCATTGGTGTAGAACGTGTCTGCTGCGTACCGAGCCTGCAAACACCTCAGGACTGAGGCAGAGGCACCTTTAGCAAACTCTGGCTCACATGTAGACACAACTGCCCACACAAACACTGGCCTAACTGTGCTACCTTTGCAATTAGCCAAGTGCCTTTAGATCCCAGCAACTCCCTGGTGAATAGGTACAAGATCTAATTAAGATGAGCCCCAAATCTGGAGCAAAGTCTGCCCTGGAGCCTGGGTGCAGCTGCCAGGCAGAGGTCTGGAGCAGCCCATTTGGCGATCAGGAGTCCTGCCTGCCTTGGTCTGGCCAGGGGAAGCTGTGTGAACTACCCACATCACACCTCCTCCCTTCTGAAGATGGCCCCCCCCCCCCTTTTTTTTTTAAGATTTTATTTTTAAGTAATCTCTACACCCAATGTGAGGTTGGACCCCACAGCCCCGAGATCAAGAATTGCATGTTCCACTAACTGAGCCAGCCAGGCACCAACGGGTGCTTTGGAGACAGCATTCTTGAGGAAAGGGAGGCCCATACCTGTCTCCAGTGTCACAGGATTCACCTTGGTGAGGTCATCCAGCTGGTGCAGTGGGGCTTCCCCACTCAGGAACTTCTGCAGGTCTTTTCTGAGGGATCCCCCGCCTTGGGCATCAGAGCCTGAACTGTGGCCATTAACCTAAGAGGCCATGAGGAAAGGGCCATGAAAGCTGGGACTGAGACCAGGTGGCAGCAATGTAGGGGTGGGGGCCTGAATAGCAAAAAGAACAGGGCTCTAGTATCATAGTCTGGGTGGGTTCGAATTTCAGTTCTGCCACTTACTAAGCCTGTGAGCTTGGATAAGTTACTTAACTTCTCTGAGCCACAGCTTCTTTATTTGTAAGTAAAGGAAAATAAAACCAGTTCGCAGGACTATTGGACAGAAAATTAAGAGATATACAAAGCACTTAGTGCCTGGCACACAGTGTGTACTCAATAAATGAATAAATGCTATTCCCTCTCCTCTTAATGAGCTCCAGCCTACTGGGACTGGGAGGGGTGGGGCCTAACATGGAGGTCTGCTACAGGGGATCGATCACTCACACACTCTCTCTCTCACATACACACACACAGATGAACCATGGTTTGGGCCTTTTTTGAAAGAAACCATTTAGTTTGTGATGAAAAACCAGCTGTGAGGTAGCTCCACACCTTCATCACCTGGTTCTTGGGGCTTAGATTTAGTCTATTTAGTTATTTTCCTCTGCCCTGGGTCTACTTGAGAGGGAGCCTGGTTTGGAAGTTGGATGAGGTTAAGAATAGGCACCAAAGGGGAAAAAAGCGGTTTCTCCTTGACCCTGGCCCATCCCTGATGCTGAGGTCAGAGCACGGTTAGATTCATGCAAATCCTTCTTCTCTTGGGGGACTGGGGGGAAGGACAATCACAATCTGAGCCATATTTTATGATCAGCTCTAATACAACCAGGGAAGTAGATGAGTATAATGTTCAAGAGCCTAGATCTGAATGCAGATTGTCTGGATTTGAATCCTGATTCTACCACTTACTAGTTGTACAATGTTTTATAAATTACTTAATCTCTCTATGCCTCAATTTTCCTCACTTATAAAATGGGAATGCTGGTAGCAGCAACTTCAGACACTAATAAGCACATCAAGTATTTAGAGAAGGCACCTGGTATATGCACCCTAAGTTAGGTATCATTATTCTTTTAAAAACAGCTCTTCTTTGAGACGCCTGGGTGGTTCAGTGGTTGAGCATCTGCCTTTGGCTCAGGGCATGATCCCAGAGTCCTAGGATCGAGTCCTGCATTGGGCTCCTTGCATGAAGGCTGCTTTTCCTCCCCCTCTCTGTCTCTCATGAATAAATAAATATAATCTTTAAAAACAAAACAAAACAAAAAAACCAAAACAGCTCTTCTTTAATTAGGCAATGGTATATCAAAGCCTAAAAACCACACATGCCTCTTAAGCCTGCAATTCTTTTAGAAGGGCCATAAGAATATTACCTTCTTATTCACCATATATTAAGCTATTTGTAATTGCAAAAAACATTGAAAACAACTGATATGTCCAAATGGTGGACAATTTATAGTATATCCTCACAACAGAATAAAGCAGGATAAAAAAAAAAAGTATAACTTCAAATAGTTAAAAAAATATATCTTCAGGAGGGACACCTGGGTGATTCAGCCCTTGAGTGTCTGCCTTTAGCTCAGGGCGTGATCCTGGAGTCCAGGGATCGAGTTCTGCATTGGGCTCCCTATAGGGAGCCTCCTTCTCCCTTTGCCTATGTCTCTGCCTCTGTGTCTCTCATGAATAAATAAGTAAAATCTTTAAAAATATATATTTATATCTTTAGGAAAATATAGGATTTTTAAAAAATCTTAACTCTAGATAGTGTAATTATGGGTAACTTTAATTTTTTTTTTTGCTTATATTTTTTACATTGCTTACAGTGAATGTGACCTTGAATAAGTCACATAACCTCTCTGAGTTTTATCTCCAAAATGGGGATATAGTAGCACTGTACATGTAATACTATAACTTGCTCGAGGACTAAACAAAACTATACATGTAAAATGCTTAGAATACCTACTACTTACGTAGGGCTCAACACAGTGCAGCTGCTGGTATGGTTATGATGGATGTTACTGCTTTTTTAATAAGAAAAAAAAAAGCTGAAAACAAACCAAAAAAAGGCCCAGAGCAGACAATTGTCCTGCCTGCTTCTCTCTAGTCTCAAGCTCATCGCATAAGATAAAAGTCTGGAAAATGATCAAGCAGTTTTGTCCACCAGGGCTCCCTTGAGGCTGGCTGGCTTTCCACTTGGTGATCCTAATAAGTCTCAGGCACTTACCTGCCTAGAACTCCACTAGATTGTGAGCTCCTGAAGAGCAAGTATCATTTTTTTTAAAAGATTTTTATTTATTTATTTTGAGAGCAAGAGCGAGACAAAGACTGCATGAACGAGGTGGGGAGGGGAGGCAGAGGCAGAAGAAGAGGGAGAAGCAGGGAGCCCAATGTGGGGTTCGATTCCAGGCCCTTGGGATCATGACCTGAGCAGAAGGTAGATGCTTAAACAACTGAACCACCCAGGCACCCCATCTTGAACATCTGCCTCAGCCCAGTGCATGGCAACATTTTGTAAATAAAAATTCAGTAAATACCTATCTACTAGCATTCTCTTTGGATGGAGAGCTGCATGTAAAGGATGATACAAATAGGGGATGGGTGATTTGGAATCCCACAGGCCTGAGGCCACAGTAGCCTTTTTAGATAGACACCTGGAGTAAGGGTAGGTTTTATGTCTCAACCCTTCACTATGCGCTTCATGATCCATTCATCAGATTTCTATATTTCAACATAGGCATCTTCACCCATATTTTTTGCACAGGCTGACCTCTTTGCTTGGACTGCTTACTTCCCTTCTTCACCTGGCTAATTCCTACATATTCTTTAAGGTTCATCTTCAAAGAACACCTCCTCTTGGAAGCCCTAAGCTTCCACTGTACTTCAACAGTTCAGGCTGGGACATCTCTCTGGACTCACTCACTGGTTCAGGCTTGTGAAGTCATCAAAGAGCCCTAAGGATTCCCCTACCCATCCCATCTTATCAATCTCATCATACTCATCCCAGGAAAAAGAGCTAAAGACCACAATAGGAAAGATTCAAATTAGGGATCAGGAAAAGCTTCTCAATGACAGGTAAAAGGCACTGGAGTGACTACATGAAGAGAGAAAAGACCTTTAAGGGATCCTTCCCTTCCTTCCAGGTCAGGGTAAGTGGAATCTTCTTCAGCCAAGTGACAGATGGGAAAGTGCCTTAGATGCTTCAGGGCCTAGGTTACCTAAGGGTGACGTTTTACCTGCTGGAGCATCCTGCTTCAATGTGGTCAGCCAGGGTTCTGGGTCACAGGCACAAGCAGTGCTATCCACCCCGTCATGGGAGCACAGGCAGGAACATGGGTCCAGCAAAAGGCTCGGTTCTGGAGGAATGTGAATGAGTCACCTCAGAGCATATGACATGAGAGAGAAGGTAAGAGCCAAACAGGTGAGGGCTTCTTCAGGGTGACTCACTCCTGCTCCTCCCGCCAAGCAAGAGGAACCAAAATGAGAATCAGGGCGAGCCTGAGGAGAGAGGGAAAGTCGGTCCTACCTCCTGCATTAGGGAAGAGGGGAAAATTTTAGGAGGGCCTCCAGAGGCTCCCCAGGCTCTTCAGAGCCAGTTTTACTATAGGGGTTTGGGGTGGGGCTACATATGTTCTGAGTCAGTGTGCCATGGAGAATGGAAACACTGGGAGACAGAGAAGTCTCTTGCCCTATCCTCTCTACTGGACAGAAATATTCTATTTTTGTATAGCCAGTGATTGATGGAACAGGGAGTCTGGAGTCAATTCTTGACGCTCTCAGAAGGTTGTTGTGTGGGAGCAAAATCATAGCTTATTCACAGGAAAGCCACATCACCTTCCTGGCCCACCTTGATCCCTCATCTTGAAAATGGGTATAGTAAATCTACCTCATGAGGAGTGGTTGTGAAGGTCAATGATGTCAAGGAGTACAAATCTGAATATTCACTCAGAGGAGGAATATTGTTATTACTAATAAGGACTACTAAGGATGGATAATCCACTTGGGGACACTAATCAGAACAGTCCAGTGTCATCTTTAAGAAGGCAAAGATTTCAGAGGAGGAAAATCTGAGAGATGGAGTGTTGTGAGGCTGTACCAGGGCCAATCTCTGAAAAACTGTAAGTGACCCTAAGACTCAGAATTTCCCAGGCCTCACACTTTCCTAGCAAGGAGGGATGAAGATGAAGAGTGTCTGTAATGGATTAACCCTGGTGGAGTCTTGTTTGGGGTTCCGAATATATCTAGCACGTGAAAGAATTCAGGGACAGGGAATTCATACAAACTGGAAAAAGGACAGAGAAGGGCATCAGGAATGTGTTGGCCACATTCACCACAGATACAGACCACATGCTGTCCAAGGGACAGCCATGGAGAGGACACCCGGAGAGTCAAGAAGAACAAAGCTCCCAAAACTGGAAGCTCATTTTAAGAGAGAGGATCAGAGGGGGAGCATAATAGGTTGTGGAGTTAGAAACCAAAGCTCCAACTCCTCCAAGGCAGATCATAAGCGCTCTCTAAGCCTTATTCTGTTTACTCATTTGCAGAAAGTAATACTAATACCTACACCTCAAAATACTGAGTTAAGGATCAAATGGGCTAGTACCTCTAGAGAACGCTTTGCAAATCTTGGTTATTATGATGATGCGTCTGTTCCCAGCCAGTCAAGTCAGATTAGAGCAGTCTTCTCCAGTTCCCCCAGCTCTCGCTTTCCCCCAGCTTCGCGGTTACCAGCCAGGAATTTCTGGAAAGGGTGTGACCACTGTGGGCAGAAGGGAGACGGTAATGAACAGATGAAACACTAGATCAAGGCAAGAGGCAACCTGATCACTAGCTCCTCCTCCTACCCAGCCTCAGGTTTGTCCTCCGTTCGGAGGGCAGTGGGAGGGCAGACGAGAACAGCTGGGTAAGGGTCCTGGGAACACAGCGGGGCCCGCCCCCAGGTTGCCGGCGGGAACCCGGACTCCCTCTCGGGACGAGGTGCCCGCTGGGACTGGGGCTTGGATGCCGCTCCGGAAGCACCTGGCACGGCGAGGGTATGCCCTTCCCAGGAAGGTGGATGTGACCCCAGCCAAGGGCGCGGCTGCCCTTGACGCCTCCCGGGGCCAGCCGCCCCTTCCCTGGTCCATAGCCGTGCGAGAGGAGGGGCAGGGGACGGGACTCGGCCTCCCAGCTGGGGCCTTTGCCCGACCCCGGGGCGCCTCCTGCAGCAAGGTGGAGAGTGGAGGGTTCTGGGCTAGGGCCAAGCGCTGGGCTACCCCCTGCGGACACGAGACGCTCAAAAAGGAAATGGGAAAGGGGGGGCAAACGGGGCTTTGGAAAAAGGAGAGGAAGATGCCCCGGTTCTTCAGCGCTCCGGCGGCAACCGGCCTCTCTACCCTTTCGGGGTCACCAAGCGCTTCGGACCTGGGCTGGGGGTGGCACTCACCGGTCCCACGGCCCGAGCCGCTGCGCGCGCGGCCCCGCCAGGCCCGACTGAAAAGGCAGGCGGGCGGGCGGGCTGGGAGAGTCGGCGGGAAGAGGAGGGGGCGGGAGCGAGCCGGGAAGGACGGGAAGCCGGCACCGCCGGGGCGCACCGGCCGGCTACCCGCTCCCGCCGAGTGGCCCGGAGCCCCGCGGCTCCTCCCCCGGGGCGGGGCGCGCACGGGGCGCGGGGCGCACGTGGCCCGCTCTGGACGCCGGGTGGGAGTGAGGGGCTCCAGCTGGGACAAAGCACTCGGGGAACCTGGGCTGAGAGGGACGAGGCGCCGGCGTCCCGTGTTCCGGCGCGAGAGGCGCGGGAGCCAAGGCCTCACGGGGCCCCGTCCTTGGGTAGAGGACGCCGTGGTGAACACTGGGCCGGGCCCTCTGATCCCGCCACTCTGAGGGACTCGTCGTGGGCTCGAGAGTGGCGGTGAGGCGTGGGACGCGTCCGCTCCGCTCGGCTCCGCACTGCTCTGACGGACCCGGGCGCGCGGCAGGCCCACCACAGGCAAGAACCGGGAGGGGAGCCCGCGGGGCCGGAGAGCGAGCTCGGGCCCTGGGCGGGGCGCACGCGCGCGCCGAATCCCCGCCCGGAAGCCTCGGCCGCCCCACGTCGGCCGGAAGCGCGGCTCGGGAGGCGGAAGCGGCTTGCTCCCGCGTGGCTCTGCGGCTGCGGTGGGAGCCGCGCTGCCGGGCTCGCGTAGGAGGCCGCCTGCCGGGGCGCCGGGACAGCGAAGGCGCGTGAGGTGGAAGGGCCGGCGCGGCCGTGGCGCGTGTCAGTCTGGAAAAGGACTGCGTCGTTTTTAAAGGCCAGTCGATTACGATCGGTTCGTTATCGTGAGGAGTTGTTGCTTGTCCAGACAGGCCGTCAGGCGGGCATGCATTCATTCGTTTGTTCAACGCGGCTGTGGTCTGGCCAACGGACGAGTTCTGTGCGCCACTTTTCAGACATTGAAATATGATAGAGGTGCTTTACATCCTTTTGAAACCACGAACACTGGCGTGTGCGATGCGCCCACGCCTCCCCCGTCCCGCCCCTTCCCGCATGACTAGCATCCATTCTATCCCATCTACACCTAAACCTGAAAGCGTGGCTGTGAATGAGAGAGGAAGCAGCCTGGGGCTCAGGATGTCCCTAGAGGACTAGTATTTTGTACTGGAGGCAATGGCTTCAGAGGGACGTTTCACACAAACCAAGGTCTCCAACTCCAGGGTGCACTTAACTACCATCTCTCTCCCGGTCCCTCTCTGATTTGACTTGAAGTCATCAGTTAAATGTATTCAATTTCCATCACAAAATTTTAATAACATATCCTATGCTTTGTAATAGGAATTTCCATCTGTGAGTCCATTTTCAGGGTTCTTTTTTTTTTTTTTTTTTAATTTATGATAGGCACACAGTGAGAGAGAGAGGCGGAGACATAGGCAGAGGGAGAAGCAGGCTCCATGCACCGGGAGCCCGACGTGGGATTCGATCCCGGGTCTCCAGGATCGCGCCCTGGGCCAAAGGCAGGCGCCAAACCGCTGCGCCACCCAGGGATCCCCATTTTCAGGGTTTATATCCCAAATTAAGTTTGTCAGTCTGCCTTATACTGAGAATAGCTGCAGCTTTTTAACCAATGATTTCATACCATTAGCAAGACATTCTTATCCTTTTTTTTTTGTTAAGATTTTACTTACTTACCTGAGAGAGTGAGAGCGAGAGAGGGCATAGATAGGGAGGCAGAAGCCGACTCCCCGTGTGGCAGAGAGCCAGAGGTGGGGCTGGATCCTAGGACACCAAAATCCTGACCTGAACTCAAGACAGACAATTGACCGAGCCACCCAGGCACCCCCTCTCCCCCCGCCCCCCGCCGGTTTTTTAAAGATTTATTTTAGAGAGCCAGAGTGAATGAGCACCAGCAGGAGAGGGTGAGGGAGAATCTCAAGTAGACTGTGCTAAGCATGGAGCCGATCCTCAGGCTTGATCCCTGAGATCAAGACCTGGTCTTGAAACCAAGAATAGGATGCTTAACTGGGTGTACCACCCAGATGCCCTGACATTCTTATCCTGATGTGTTAGGCTTCTTCCCACGATCCTTGGAAGGGGAATCACAAATTCTAATTTCTGCCCTGATTTGAGATCACTAGGGGCTAAAGTTCTGCTGTGAAATCTAGGAATAAGAGTGAAATAGGGTCCCTGGGTGGTGCAGTCGGTTCTAAGTGTCAGACTCTTGGTTTCAGCTCAGGTCATGATCTCAGGGTCTTGAAATCAAGCTTTGTGTTGGGCTCTCTGAGTTCAGTGAGGAGTCTGTTAAGTTTCTCCCTTCTCCCTGTATCCCTCCCCAAACATGCTCTCTCTCAAGTAAACTCTTTTTAAAAAAGTAAAATCAGGTCACATACATATATATGTCTATTCCAAAAGAACATTGCTTTTCCAATGCATCCTTTTGCTCTTATTTTCACAGGAAGAAAAAATGTCTCAAAAGCAGATGAAGGAAGCTTTTGTCAGTAACCACAATGGAACCAGTGTGCTAGAAGTTACCCAAGGCCTGTGCTTACCTGCATTCTGTATCCTGTGCAGAGGGCTCCTGATCATTCTCTCACAGTACTTGTGTTCTTCACATACTTGGAGAACTAGGCTATTCATTGACTTTGTTTTCTTAATAGTTCCCCTGGTGGCAACTTTGACCATTTTGTCTTCTTTTGTCCTCCTTGAGCACCTTGCTGTAATTATCCTTGGGGCAGGGCTATTCTATCAAATATACTGCAGAAGAACTTACTATGCCAGAATACCTGTCCAGAAAATACTTGAAAAATTCTTGAAAATCAGTCTAGAATCAGAATATGTTCCAGCCATCTCTTGTTTCCGTGTAATTAACAGTGCATTTACTGCTGTTGCCATTTTGGCTGTAGACTTCCCACTTTTTCCCAGAAGATTTGCCAAAACTGAGCTCTATGGGACAGGAGCAATGGATTTTGGAGTAGGAGGTTTTATTTTTGGGACTGCAATGGTTTGTCCAGAGGTTAGGAGAAAATATGCAGAAGAAGGGTCCAGATTTTATTATCTTACAAAGTCATTGTACTCTGTTTGGCCATTAGTCTTCCTAGGAATAGGACGATTAGTCATTATAAAATCCATAGGCTATCAGGAACATTTAACGGAGTATGGAGTTCACTGGAACTTTTTCTTTACCTTAATGGTTGTGAAACTTATAACATCATTGCTATTGATTATTTTTCCTCTAAATAAATCCTGGATTGTGGCCATCAGCATTATTGTGTTATACCAACTAGCCCTGGACTTTACCCCATTGAAAAGGTTAATTTTGTATGGCACTGATGGTAGTGGCACAAGGATTGGTTTACTAAATGCCAACCGAGAAGGAATAATTTCTACTTTGGGGTATGTGGCAATTCATATGGCTGGTGTGCAAACAGGGTCATATATGTTTAAAAAAAGATCACATGTCAAAGACTGGATAAAAGTAACATACTGTATTCTGCTGACAGCAATTAGCCTCTTCATATCTCTTTACATAGTTCAGGTAAATGTAGAAGTTGTATCTCGGAGAATGGCCAATTTAGCCTTTTGTATTTGGATAGTTGCTTCCAGCCTGATCCTTCTTAGTAGTTTATTAGTAGGTGATATAATTTTGAGTTTTGCCAAATTTCTAACTAAAGGGGCTGTCGTACCCTGTTCTTGGAAACCAGTCCAGCCATCTGCTACCAGTAAAAAGCATTCAGAATCTCTAGTCTCCGAAGCTGAAAGAAAGGAAGCCAGTCTTTGTTTAATCACAGCTATGAACAGAAACCAGTTAGTGTTTTTCTTGCTATCAAATATAACTACTGGTCTCATCAACCTGATGGTAGATACGTTACACAGCAGTACTTTGTGGGCCTTAATTGTGCTCAATCTCTATATGTTTACCAACTGTTTAATTATATTTGTGTTACACTTGCAAGATAAGACTATAAAATTTTGGTGATCAGTATAGGTACAAAGTACTTGTGTTACAGAACTATTATCTTAATGAGGAGAAATATTAAATGTGAAGAAAATGGGCTTTTGGCAACCCAGTGTTAACCATACTTTATTATAGAATTGAGTTTCAATCCTCTGTAATAGTAGTGATGCTTACTGTTCCAATGTATCTCAACAGTATGTAAAACAAACCAATAGAGAATAGACAGAGCCTTGTGACTTGTTAGAATATTTATTAAATTCCACTATTTAAAAGAAACTGGAGTCATGACACTGAAAGATTAGATGGTAGAAAGGAGGATTTTTACTTTCCATCTTATATCAGAAACCATTCTGTATTTTTTTATTGTATGACTTTTATAATAAAATTTACATTAAAACATCTCAGTGTGATTGTGAAATTGTCAACACTTTACTGCTCAGTTTTAACCTTTTAAAAAAGCCTAAGAAAGCAAACGTTTACAATTAAATACTTATATACTATTAAGTCAGGAAACAAATGCTGCAAAGAATGGACTGAATTGTACTACGTAGTTTACATGCCTAGTAATTATGAGACAGTAGTTTTACTTTGGGACTAATTTCTTTAGCCAACACTGCTCTAGGGATGATAAGCAGGTTTTCTGATATCTTGGAACTTGTAATCCAGTGGGGAAACAGACATTGAACAACTATTATAAACTGTTAAGTCATGAAGTATAGGTTACCAAGAGTGTCATGAAGAACTGATCTAGTAGAGTCAAAGTTTTACTCACAAATGGTATTTTTTTTAAAAATTTATTTTTAAGCAATCTCTACTGCAACATGGGGCTTGAACTCACAACCCCAAGACCAAGTCACGTGCTTAGGCACCTGACCTGGGTAGTTCAGTGGTTGAGCGTCTGCCTTCAGCTCAGGTCGTGATCCTAGGACTCCTGCGGGGGAGCCTGCTTCTCCCTCTGCCTATGTCTGCCTGTGTTTCTCATGAATAAATAAAATCTTAAAAAAGTTACATGCCCTGCAGACTGAGCCAGCTAGGTAGTCTCCATACCCAGGATGGGGGTTGGGGAGGAAGGTGGGGCTCAAACTCAGACTGTTGAGATCAAGACCTGAACTGAGGTCAAGAGACTGTCACTCAACCGACTTTGCCACCCAGGCACACACTCCCAAATGGTATTTCTCTGAGCTAGAGCTGATGGATGGGATGAGGAGTTAAAATGTGGTAAGGGAAGGGGTAAACAGCATTCTAGGTAGAATGAATCCTCTGGGAGGCAAGGCAAAAGTCCTGAGTTGGGAAAATAGCACATCCTGGAAATCAAGGCTGGAGCTCAGAAAAAGGGAGAGGGTGGGTAATAAGCTAGAGAAGCAGGCAGGGGCCATATCAGACATACCTCATCTCATCTACCATGTTAAAGGGAAAGAGAACCAGTGAGAAAGTGAAGTAGTAGGCTGATTTAATACAATGATGGCTATATTAAAGTTCAATATCCTACTGGCAATTTGAGTCCTTTAAAAGTTCTAAGCAGACCTTCGAACTGGCTATTCAAAATCTTAAGATTTAAAAAACAAAACCCTTAGTTTCTGATTATGTTTCCTGTATATTGTTTAAAGTGGGCAAAAAAAGGGTGCCTGGGTGGTTTAGTACGTTAAGCATCCAACTCTTGATTTGGGCTCAGATCTTGATCTCAGGGTCGTATAAGTTTGGGCTGGCATTGGGCTTCATGCTGGACGTAGTGCCTACTCAACTAAAATTTTTAGTTGTGTTTCATTTTCAAGCAAAAATCTTTGCAGAAATAGTCAAGGGTCAGAATGCCCAAGTTAATTTTATATTTGGTAAGGACTCAATCATTTGTGTAGTGTAGGTAGAGCCTCCTCTAACATTAAATTTTGGATTTGCTAAAAAAAAAAAAAAAAAAAAAAAAAAAAATTGGATTTGCTATTTTAATAAGTTGCCTCTAAATTAGTTAAAATTTATTTTATTCCCTACTTTGTTAAACATAGGCACATTATTACACTAATTAGTTTACTTCAATCTGTTACACTGATGTTGGCTAATTTAGTAGTTACGTAGCATTTTTGCCAACTATAATCAATGATATTTGGAGTTACTCTATTATTGAAAGGAATTTTTTCCCTGAATAAATCAGCATGTTGAGCAGTTACACAGCTATAAAAACAAAAATCAAATTCTATTTTCAATTAAAAAAAATTTTGAAATTTAACCAGTAAGATTACAGCATGTAAATTAAGCATGAGTAGGAAAGGTGATGGGTTTTCTTGCTATGTCATAGTCTAATACCCCACAACTTATCTAATTAAAGCATTCAGAGGGCCAATAGGACTGTAAACATATTGTTCTCTCATTTTTAAAAAAGTAAATTATTTGATGACTGAAAGAACATGTTGTCTAACTGGCTGCTGCTTGTTGGTAACTGCTCCATCTTTACTAGGTCTTAAATATCTCTCAGCAAGTTTATGTGTCACAATTATGGATACTAAATCATAACTTAAAAGAACAAAGCGTACTCTGTGTTTTTTCCATCTCCAATTATGAAAGTCATTTAAGAGAAAGCTAATGAAATAGCATTCATTAAGCACAGAAGAATTAGTAAAGACCATTCTGACTTGGTTCTAGTTTACAGGACAAAAGAGATCATTCAACACAGATTTACTGAGCTCCAATGTACCAGGTATAGGTGCTAGAGAAACAATAGAAAATAAAGTCCCTGCCTTCAAGGGGCTTACATTTTAACTTGTGGACATTATTTTCCCTTAAATTTTTTTTTCCCTCTGAAAAAAATTTAAATGGTGAAAGTATGTCTTTTTTTTTTTTTTTTTTTTTTCCAGTATGTCCCTATTTTTAACAGACAAAAAAACTTCCCATTATCAGCTCATGAAAAAGAAAACCAAACTCACAGAATCTCAGGTTTGGATCACCATGGTAATTTAATTTAATGAACATTCTGCTACTGATTTTACTACCACACTAAACAACATGGTTATTATAGTGAAAACAAAAAGTATTCTAATTGGATAATTTTCTTTTCAACTATTTTTTTTTTTTAAGATTTTAAGCAATCTCTACACCCAAAGTGGGACTCAAACTCACTGTCCTGAGATCAAGAGTTACATGCTACACTAACTGAACCAACCAGGCATCTCTCAACTATCAATTTTTGAGGACAGAGAACTGAGGGGGAAAGAGAAGGGAAAAATATAATCTGGTCTGTGACTATTGATGACCTTCAGGAAGTGACTCATTCCTATGACTTTAATTTTACACAATTTAAACTGTTTATATCTACAATATGTATCGATAACTTGTGTTTAGAAGATGACATCTTATTTTTGAGCATTGATATCCAATATGATGTATAAATCGTACAAAATCTTATTTTGCTTCCTAAGAGTTTATATATAGTCTATGAATATAGAAAACAACACAAGGAATAAATCAGTACTCTTCATTTCTTTTAAACCTAGGTTGCGGGATCCCTGGGTGGTGCAGCGGTTTAGCGCCTGCCTTTGGCCCAGGGCGCGATTCTGGAGACCCGGGATCCAATCCCACGTTGGGCTCCCGGTGCATGGAGCCTGCTTCTCCTTCTGCCTGTGTCTCTGCCTCTCTCTCTCTCTCTCTCTCTCTCTCTCTGTGACTATCATAAATAAATTAAAAAAAAAAAAAACTTTAAATAAACCTAAGTTGCTTGGAAAATAATCCTATCTCATTTGTGCTGGAGTTTTGTGGCTGGGTCTCACAAACTGGGAACATAACAAGAAAAAGAACAGCATTTTGTTGATAATTATCTCTCCATCACTCCAATTGTTACCAGGTATCAGCAGAAGGTCTTCCGTGGTTGGTTGCTTTCTCCTGGTCTCTCAAATCCTTCAACCTTGCCTTTCACAATGCCTACATTAAAATTAAAAAATAGACAATAGGTAAGCAATAACTCATTTTGTCAATTAGCTTTAACCTCTCTAAATGCAGATACTTAGTTATGAAATATTTGCTGTAGCAGTATTGGTTTTGGCAGAAGCTAGACCAATAGTGACCATGAGTGCTTGACGTAGCTACAATTTCTAAAAATTGTTTTCTAGTGAAATAATTTTCTAAGCATTCCTCCTCAAATATTTATTTTATTATATTTGGAGCACCCAGACTTACCTCCCTAACAACTTATCTTGCAAATTATCCACCTTTTTACTGAGTATCAAATGTATGTGAAACATTGTCCAAAGATACTAAGCAGCAAGTTCAGGAAACCTAAAGGACAAATCCAGGGGTGCCTAGCTGGCTCAGTTGGTAGAGTATACAACTCTTGATCCCAGGGTTGTGAGTTTGAGCCCCACGTAGAGTGTAGAGATTATGTAATAAAAGACAAATCCAAATCAGGGAATGTAACTTCAGATGGAAAGAGACTGTTGTAGTACCATTCTGTTTTACATCTGGGTTTTAACGCCCTTTCTAACTTAAGATTTAAATCCCCAGGTGAATACTCTGTTCTTTGCTAGTACCCAGTGTGTACTCAATAACCAAAGTCATTAAAATTAGCACCTTTAGGTTGAGCTTGTCTTTTTCAACGTCCTTTACCAACCACAATCCAAAAGAAGTTTAAACTTAAAATAGGTACATTCATTAATATAGTCTTTATAAGAGCACCTTTAGGTCTTAAAAACCACAGTATTCTTTTTTCCTTAGAGGAGTGTTTATACATAAAACACAAGATTCTCTCAAAAGTCCAAAGTCTGGCTCTGTAGTCTAACCTGTCAGAAGCTGCATGCTCATCCTATATGCCTATTGGATCTAAGCTAACGATCCCATTGTTCTGCTCTCCTAACATGGCCAAAAGACAGAAATAATAAATACTGGATAATCACACCTTTGGGACTGAACAATGGTTCTTCCAGTTTATTATGTCACCTAACCTAACAGTGACAACACAATGTCATAAGTCAACATGTGGCTAAAGATGCACTATGGGGTTTTTTTGTTGTTCTGAGTCTCTAAGGTTTCTGGTGATGACCAAAATACTTTTTTAAAAGACCGGTATCATTGCTTTAGCCTATTCTACCAGGAAATACTGTCATCAGGATTAGTTTTAGAAGCAGCAGATGGACTTGTCCTTACAACCGTCAAGACTTTCATAGGCAAAATACTTCCCAACAACGGTTTCGGCTTTCCAGCAGCCCTCCAAAGCCTTCAAGGTAGGAAGTGAGTACACGGTGGCACGCAGGGTATAGGTACCTTGCCTTCACAGAGGAAAGGGAAGGGCCTTTGGCCCGTACCAGTACTTTGCCCAGGGGAACCCGTGTCCTGAGTCTCTAAGTTAATATTAACCCGGCCCAAGACGTTTCTCTGGCCAGGGCGTTCACGAGCCTCTCCCCACGTCGTCTTCTATCTGCCTCTACAGTAGCAACTACAACGCACAACTGTCAGCACATCAGTAGCTCCCCCGGGCGGGATCTTGACGCAGTCTCTGTCGGGGAAGCGGTGATGCGGCGGGCTCCCGGTCAGTCGGGGTGTTCAGGGAAAGCGGCGTCAAGTTCCTGGAAACCAAGCCCCGAGTTTCTCGCTCACCCTCCAGACGCTCGTCTCCCCTTCCCTCACTCCCGCTTTTCCGCTCCCACTGACTTGGAAAGCCTCACCTCCCCCCCCCCCCCGCGCCCACTTACCTAAGTCCTCCCAGGGCCTTGACCCCTCAGGTGGGCCCTGCGTCAGCTCGGCTCTGCACCCTCCGGACCTCGGGAGAGCGGTTCCCGGGCCCGCGCGGCAGGGCCACGGAGGTTCGGGCCTGTTCACTCTTCCCGGCAGCCCTACCTCGGATTTATTTGGGTAGCCAGACTCGGGGGAGGGGTCGGTCACGCGTTCGAGATACCCGAGGGAGCACCCCCACCCCCTCCACCAGGGTTTCGAAAGAGGCGACCAGAGAGCGACGCTCTACAGTCTCGCGAGAGAAGGCGGGGCCCCGCCCGGAGTTCTCGGCCCCTCCCTGCCCCACCCTCCTCACGTCCCCCGCCCTCCCTCCCCCACTCCCCGTGGCGCGAGCGGCTGACTGAGCCTGGAGAGGAAACGGCGTTCGGAGCCGCGCTCCCGCCCAGGCCGGCCCTGACGCGGGCCTCGTCAGCCGGTAACGGGGAGCAGAGGTGGGGGTCAGGGAGGCGACCACGAAAACGGTGAAGGTCAGAACCGAGAGGCCTCCTCCGAGAAGGGTGAGGAAAGGGTCTGAGCCTCCCTCTCACGGACTCCGCAGAGCTGAGGCGGGGTCGACCCCTCCCAGGGGCGGGGTCGCGCTGGGCAACTGCAGCCCTGGGGACGGACTGGGCGGGGCGCGCCAAGAAAGGGGAGGAAGGGGTCAGCTGGGGGCTGAGGGCGCCCCGGCGGCGGGAAGCAGGCGGTGGGCTCTGAGGCTGAGGCCGTGGGTGGGGTCCTGGAGCTGGGACTCCGGTGACGGGCTGGGGAAGCCCCGGGGCTGGCGGGTCCCTTCCGCCTCTCCTTTGGACCCTGACTGGAGGCCGGCGGGGGTGGGGGCTGGGGAGGGCGAGCGGCGCGAGGGGGCGGGTCCCGGCGCTGCTCGTCGCTGATTGGCTGAGCGCGTGTGGAATCGGGTGATGGGAAACGCAGCCCGGCTCTCCCGTGCCCTCCTGCTCCTCTCCCTCCCCCCCGTGGCGAAAGTGCTGCGCGGCGGCGGGTGCTTACGCTCGCGGGGTTTGGCTGTTGCAGGCAGGAGCTGGGAGGAGGCGGCAGCGGCAGCGGCAGGAGCAGCAGCGGCGGCGGCAGCTGGGAGGAGGTGGTGACGGTGGCAACGGCAGCGTCGGGGACGATGGCGCGACTGGTGGCAGTGTGCAGGGACGGGGAGGAGGAGTTCCCCTTCGAGAGGAGGCAGATTCCCCTCTACATAGACGACACCCTCACGGTGAGCGGGCCGGGCCGGGCCGGGCCGGGCTCGCCGCTCCCCTGGCAGCTGTTTCCCCTCCTCCCCCTCCCCCAGGCCGAGCGCTGCGCACTGGAGAAAGAGTGTGTTGCAACTCCTAGGCGAGGCCTTCTCTCCGGCAGGCCCCACAAACTCGCCTTTGCAGTGTATCGCACGGTAATCCTTGCGGGGCCCTAACCCAGCGCTTCGTAAGCATTTCGAGCCCCTCTCTCCAGATTTTCCTTCCTTTTTGAACCCTCTTCCTTTCCCCTGTCCCTTTAGGAGACGCTGCTTTTGCCAAAGCACGCGCCTCGGAGAGGGGTTGAAGGATCTTGGGCGTTTAGGGCCTATCCTTTACAGAATGCACCTACCCTTCGGGGAGGCTTAATTATCTGGAAATGTCGCAGCTGCACTGCTACCTGTATATTTTGTCTCTCAATACTGTATAGCTCACAACAGAAGCTTAATTACTTAGGGCAAAGTGACATGCTCTCGCACAGTAAAGATTCCACAAAAATGATTTGGTTTCATTGTAAATAGTGTCATATTGCCTAGTACATTAAAACTCTTTGAAATGATTTATTGGTAGGCCATGACTCTTCAAAATGGGTTTTCTTGGCAATAGTTATTTTTTAGTTTACAGTTAACCTTTTTTTTTTTCTTTTTCTTTTTTTTAATGAAGCAAAATTAGTGAATGTGCAAGAGCATTATAAAGAGGTGATTGCTCATCTCAAGTGTCAAAACCCATTTATGGGTAGTTTTCTTTTTTAGAGTTGATGGTAGTACAGCATTACTGACCCTCTGCCCTATGTTGCTGTACTATTTCCTTTGAAAGGAAATGGCAGAAATTTGAATTGAATCTGAACAGGAAATGAGTGCAGTTGCTTGCCACTATTTCTTAAGACATGAAATGAGCTTTTTCTGAATATCTTGAAACCTGCATTTTGATGATGTTGGAGCTTTGGATTATACGTTTCCCTATTTTGATAGGTGTAACTCAGTCTCTTCATCGTATTACCTTTGCCTTTTTGCTTTTAAGAGGCAGTTCTGTTCTTGAATTTTCTTTTGCAAATATCCATTGAAGTTTTTTCAATTTTTGTATAAAATGCAAGTCATTGTAGAGCTGCCACTCTATGCCTTTCTGTTTGCCAGTCTCAATTAAGATTTGATTGAGCTGCAGTACTTTTAAAAGGACTAGAGGAGCTTTTTGGTGACTTAATTGGTTAGAACTATTTAAGTGAAAGCATCTTTTTTTTTTCATGAAAAGAAAGTTTTTTTGTTTTTTGTTTTTTGTTTTGTGGAGAAAGATAGAGTGATTTGGCCTGACATGGGGTAAATAGAGTTTGTGTTGATGCATTAGAAAGTGTTTGTATTCCTTGGTTATGATTTCTGTATTTTTTACATTAAAAGTATAATGGAATTGTATTTTAAGTTAAAAAAAATAATAGCACTCTGGTCAAATTAAATGATGCATTTCTCCATTTGAAAACTCCTAATGTGAGTTATTTGTTACTTTCTTTCTCCCACTTCTAACGCAAACACTTTTCTAGAGCACATAATTTAGTATGAACTTTCTATGATTATTGCCCCAGAATGCCTTTGAAGTTTAAAAAAATCCAGTGGGTTTAAACATAAGGTTACTTTTGAGTGTATAGTATCAAAACGGGAAATCAACATAAATTTGAATATTTACAACATTTTAAAAGGCACTAGCACGCTCACATAACCACCTTGTGAGTGCAGCATTGACACATCTGTCATATAGCACTTTAAAACAGTGAGTGTTTTTATACTCTGTTCTCTGTACAAGGATATTAATTTCTAAAACTTCCCACAGAAAAAGATGTAACCTTGCATTATGATACATTATTGTACTTATTTCTCCAGAGAAGTTGGGATTGGATTGAACCTGGTGGTTGAGTTTTGCTTTTGTTGTATTGTGAATTTGTCACCAAGGCAAATAAAATTTAGGGTCATTTAATTTAAATATCTCAAAATAGCATTCTATTTAGGAAAAGATGCAGTTTTTCTTGGCTTTAGAAGGGTTTTTATCACTAGTAATGAGTGGGACTATTTATTGCTTTGTCTTGGAACTTGTGCATAGTCATTGAGTGCTGCTTAGTGAAAATTCTTGTCAGGGATGCATTATATTTTGGGAAACAACTTTCTTTCAGAACTATTTTATCAAATACTGTTTAAAAGAAGAATGCAGAGCAAGCACCTGTTGGAAGAGGGAGGGAAGACGCCTGTAGCAGAAGTTTATGCTCTGCACTGGCCTACTGATAATTTGATGGCAGTGTATCCCTGAAGTTAACATTTGGTCTGGTCTTTGTTCTTAGGGTTTATACATAATGCATTGAAAAAACTTTGTGTGGTCTTTATTTCAAGTTGTCTTAGAATCTTGTTGGCACCTAGATGTTAAGTCTGGTTACAGCTTTCATAATTCAGTTACAAATGTATCATTTTAATAACAAGTTGAAACTTCTAGCCTTAATTCTACTGGTGATTTTAGGTTGGGTTTGTAAAATGAAATTGAGAAGCTTGTATGTGAGGAAGTAGCTGCCTCTTTTATGTGGTATATTAAATACACATTAAGACCCATTTGGTAATTTAGTGGGTTTGAATCCTTGAGTATAGTGCTGATCTAGGTGTATTTTAGAAAATCCCAAAGAGGTAAGCTGGTGGAATATTTAGGAAAGTGGTATGCTTTGTGGCCAAAATACTTTTGGTATTAACTAGAATTGTAGAATAGCAGATGGGCAGAATACATATTTTACCTTAGAAATATTTTTGAAGAATTATAATTTTTAAGTAGGTAGTTTTCTTTAAAAGAGTCAAAATTTATACTCTTTATAAAATAGTCTTGAAAAATAACTGTATAACAAAGAAAAAAAAAATAGCCTTAATCCTACTTCTGAGAGATAACTAAGAAGATAGCAACATTGGCTGTAACTCTGGTCATAGAAACACACTTAGGTGGAGAGTTGAGATGTATTGTTTACTGTAGCATTTTATATTTGGCTTTTTTTTTTTTTTCCCCCACTAAATGTAATACTGAGAATATTCTTGTCATTTTTAAGCAGCTTTATTGGCCAAATAATAATTTGTTTTGTAACATTCCATAATTTAATCATTCCTCCTTTGTGGATATAGAGGTGATTCTGCTTTTGATTATGTATGATAAGATTATAAATAACACATAAATCTGCATTAAAATTTTTTTCTCAGGCTTTGGAAGTATAGTTACTGGATCGAAGGATAAGAACCTTTTTGTAGAGTTCTTGATACATAGTGTCACATTGCTACAGTATTGCTGGGAAGCAGTTTACCCTCCTAATCAACTAATCTAAATGGACTAGAGACTGATCATGTGGGGTTTTTTGTTTGTTTGTTTGTTTTTTTAATTCATGAGATAGAGGCAGAGACACAGGCAGAGGGAGAAGCAGGCTCCTTGCAGGGAGCCCGACGCGGGACTTGATCCCTGGACTCTGGGATCATGCCCTGAGCCGAAGGCAGACACTCAACTGCTGAGCCACCCAGGCATCTCAAATAATGGTTTTTAATGAGACATTAAAAGATAGTAAATGGTACTGTATTCACTTGGGGATTAGGTGTTTATCGTTTGTTAAATTTAGTATTTAATGTTTTAACTCTTAAGTGTTTAATTGATTTTACCAAAGGTGATAGATGTTACAAATAGCTATGAGGATGAAGTAAAAAAGTCAAGCTAAAGTGACAATGACTTTTAATAAATACAAATTTAATACTGTTGGTTAGAGCTTGTGCTAAAAACAGATTATTTGTGGTCAGGAGAAACCAGGACAGGTATTTAAGAGTGAAAGTGGGTAATGGATTCAATAAACTTTATAAAGCAGTAACTGCAGGACAATGACTGGTTCTATTTTTGGTCGGCTAGGGAAAGGCAACCTCATCATGAAGCAGAACACTAATGAGTCTGTGAAACCACACCTGAAATACTTTACATGAGCGTCTTCCTTTGGGGAACCTAGAATCTGAAGATTAAGTCAAGGAGGTGGTTTTAAAGAATGGGAAAAGTAGTGTTTCCCTTTTCTTTGTCTTCCCTCTTTCCTTTTTTCTTACTGTCTTCTCTCAGCATTAAAGAGTATATAATGATTGACCAGAAAACAGCAAGGTAAAAAGCTGTTGTCCTAAGTGTTTGAAAGGCAAGGACAGAATAATTATTTAGTGTGAGTGCAGAGTTTGTAACCAGGGTGGTATAGAGTAAGTTACAAGAAAAAACTTAGTATTATGTAGGCCAGTGAAACCTAGGAAAGACACAGTAATAGACCTGATCTTGACATTTCACCTGGTTAGGTGAAAATCAAATGATCTGAAATGAGGAGTTTAAAAAATTTTTTTAACCCTGTCCTCCTGTTGGTACCTTTTAGAAATGATTCCTAGTTTTTATCCATTAAATTATATACATTTTAAATGTCAGCTGTTAGGTCTCAATATGTTAAATTTGTTCTTTGACCTCCACTTTAATTATTCAAACAATAAAACATAGTTGAAAATAAAAATAATTCATTATTACACAGAGTCAGAATTTAGGATTTCCCCTATGAACCAGACTGGAGAGACCTTGATTTGGTTAAATGAGAAGCATTCTTTGAGTGTTTCTTAAATTGGTAGCTTTAATTTTAAAATAGGTAATTATCTTAATTTTTTTTATGGTGGCAATCAATATGTACTAAAGTGGTATACATTTGTATCAAACAAGTGAGAATGCAAATCAAGATGGTAGTTGCTTAAATGGTAGATTTGGAGTGGTTTACAGTATTCTGTTGAGTTAATGGCTTTAAAAGTTTATCCTACACTTTTTTCTGACTTGACAGTTTGATTTCTTTGTGTTTTAAACCATGTAGTGATGACAAAAAAAAAAAATGTGAATTAACTGTAAAGTACTATTAACTACTTTTGTCTCATCAGTTTTCATAGACCAGGACTTCTGATATTGGGATTATTAATTTTTAAGAAAAATCTGAGTAGACTGTTAAATATAAGGACAATGGACAGTATGGATCATTAGGTTTTTTGCCCATTTATTTCTGTCATCCTCACCAGTTCATTTAGAGCCACCTTGTTAAAGCAGACCAGTGACCAGTTTGTTAAGGTTAACATATGAAAGTGCTTAGAACAACACGAAGTATATATAAAGCTACACTAAATATCTTTATTATTACTACTACCAGTCTTTGGAGATTTTAGTAAGACTATAAGAGAGAAGACTAGAGAGAAGTCAGTAAACCTGAAAACTGGGTAATTGATCCTTAAATCTATGAGATTTGGACATAATAGTCTATGTGTATGGAAGAAGAAACTTCCAGAATAATAAAAACTCTTGAGGTGGAAACATGTATCTGAATATGGTATAATGAGTATAGAATTGGAAGCAAGGAACACTAACTTTTCTCTGGTCATAAATATTATATGTGCATTGTAATTAATTGGGGAAAGGTAGGAACACATAATGGAAAAAGTCCTTTTTCTTTTCACTGCCCAGAGATAGGCTACATCTAATATATCTTGTATTATCTTTTTCTCTAAGAAAATACACAACAAATAGAAACATTTGAATCATTTTGTACATGCAGTTTTTGGTTCTGTGTAATACAGTGGAGCCCTAGATTGTTGAGTTGATATTTGCATCATTATCCATTCTGGTATTTCCTTCTCTCTACTTCACACATCCTGTATTCCCCCCTTATCAAATCAAGGAAAGATCTATTACTTGTACTTGTCTTTGTTGTCCAGTCCTTAGTTTATTGTTAGAGCAAGCATGTATAAGAGCTGTCATTTCTAATGTGGAGGAAAAAGAATGATCACTTCTATTAAAAAAAGAAGGTCTTTGTGGTGCCGGTTAGTGAAGAAGGAATTTTTTAAAGATCATATTCAACTGGTTGGGGTATTTTTAGTGTTGTGTTTTTGCCTCAAATGGGTCTCTTTATCATGACTTCACTCTTTGGGTATGTAGGAGTTTTTGGTCCTTGTCATCTGGAAATAGAAGTTTGTCCTAGCACAGTATGTTTAATACTTTTAACAATGTTTTTAGTTAAGATATAAATGTGTTACTTTATTTCATTGTTTTGAAGGGCATACTGTTTTTGCCCTCACATTTTAACATCTTTGAAATTGGAATGTTTCTTTTATTTGGTGACATCTAACAGTTATAAAGGCTCTTTCCTAGTGGTATGTAACCACTGTACTTTTCTAAAATCAGTGGTGTCACAGATCAGTGATGTGCTAATTAGTAATTCCCCATTATCTGATATACAGAAACATCCTTGAATTTTATATCCCTCTTCCTCTGGTAGGGATTTTTTTTTTTTTAAGGTATTGATTGATCTGAGAGAGAGTATGAAAGAGAGAGAGCGGGAGCGCATATGAGCAGGGGGAAGGGGTAGAGGGAGAAGCATACTCCCCGCTGAGCAGGAAGCCCAATGCAGGACTTGATCCCAGGACCCTGGGATCATGACCTGAGCCAAAGGCAGATATTTAACTGAGCCACCAGGCACCCAAGGGAATTTTGATAATTGAATAAATAGCTCTGTTTTTGTTCCTAATTAGAGCAAACATTTAGTATGTGCCAGGTACTATTCTGAGTATTTCATAGATGTCTGAGTATGTCATATATTGTCATATATAGCCATTTGCATTATAAAATTTACTGTATTCCATAATTAAGAGGAATAACTAAAAGTATGTATGTTTAATATAAAATGTCAGGTTATTTTACTTATTAAATATTATGGGCCACTGCAACAAACCCTTTTAAACATAATTTAATCTTCACAACGTACTCTGAGAGATATTAAACATTATTACTTAATCTCTGTTTACAAATGAAGAAGCTGAAAGTCAAACAGGTTAAGTAACTTGCCCAGACATCTGATGTAGATTATAAGTAGTGGAACTGGGATTTGAACTCTTGTTTCCCTGACTTCAGTGTCCTTGCTTCTAATGACTATACCATTTCTGGCTTTAGAAACTTGTATAACTTGGGCGGTGGTGGTGGTGGTAGTTTTAACTTTTTTCAACAGGGGGCGGGACTGGGATGTGCAAATCCTGCTTTAGGGACCTATTTCTGTCCTAGGGGTTTATAAAATAGTTTGTAGCATGTGTTCAAAGAAAATAAAATAATTGATTTTCATTCTTTTGCATATTAAGATGGTGATGGAATTTCCTGACAATGTGTTAAATCTTGATGGGCATCAAAATAATGGTGCACAACTAAAGCAGTTTATTCAGGTAATATTTTTAAAAATCAATGTTTTAAATGTGTGTGTGTATATTGAAGAGTCATTTAAAATTTTAGCTTTAAATATTAATTACATTTTACCTAGGGGTCTTTAGATCTTAAGATTGCCCTGAAATTGCTTTCTTTTACTATTGCTACAGTGAATATATACATTTTTTTAAAAAGATTTATTTATTTGAGAGAGCATGCACAGAGGGAGGAGAAGCAGACTTCTCACTGAGCAGGGAGCCCAACTCGGAGACAGATGCTTAACTGACTGAGCTACTCAGGCACCCTGCTACAGTGAATGCATTTATGTGCCTGTTATGTGAAAGAGATTTGGTGGTGGGACTCCTGGGGTGGCCCAGCAGTTGGGCGCCTGTCCTGCGGTCCCGGGATCGGGTCCCACATTGGGCTCCCTGCATGGAGCCTGCTTCTCCCTCTGCCTATATCTCTGCCTCTCTCTCTGTGTCTCTCGTGAATAAATAAATAAAATCTTTTTAAAAAAAAAAGATTTGGTGGGTTATCATTTTACATGTCCCTACAGCTTTAATTTCACCAAGCTATCTTTCCCTGTTTTTAAAAGATAGGGTATACAGCTTTTCATTGAGAACTTGTTGGTTTTCTTCTGTAGAGATTGTTCAAGTAAAACAAAAACAAAAACAAAAAAACTATACTGTGAACTCCATGATTTTTATTTAATTTTTTAAGCAGTATGATACTTTATAAAACCCTGTATGTAATCAAGATAATTGAAGGTAAATTGTTAACTTTACTTCAAAATTCTATTTCTACTCTTGTAGAAAACTTTGAATGAAAGGTTAATGGTAAATGTGAGAGAATTCTTGGGATTATCTTACTTACCCATATTTTTTTGTAAAGCTGGAAACACTATTTGTAGTATAACTATAACTTCATCTAGATAGAAGTTATTTACTAGAGTTTTGCCCATTTCTCTACAGCTGTGGTTCTCAGTCATTTTTCTACTTGTCATAGACAACAGATAACATTCATATGTACCACCATATTAGTTACTCACTGCAGGCTTCTACATAGGTAAGATAGGCCTTGTTCTCTCCCACTAATCCATAACCCACCTGTCCATACCTCCAGGTTGAGAATTGCTGCTCTATATTATCACCATCCTAACTTGATTCCTGTAGCTAACCATTGTGTGTTGTTAAAAATTGAGAGGAAGATGTGGCAAAGCTGCATACCATCTTTATTTTTTTCTTTGTTTAAAATTTTTTATTTCAAGAGAGTGTACTAAGCTTAGTACTCATTGAACAAACACTAAATTTCCTGAAGCAGGGCTGCTTTTTGCTATGCTGGGGCACATACTGCTTAGCCCTGACATCCTAAGCAGAGTTTTTGATACCTTAGATGCTAGAATAGAGGGCTTTGTGGAGTAAACTCAGTACAGTGCAAGCAAGGCCAACTTGTTTTTTAAGTCAATTGCAGATAGATAGATGGCAAGCCCTGCCCAGATTGTACTTACTACACAAAGACAGGAACCAGAAGTAGTAATGAAGAGAAATTTTATGTCTTTCTTAAGGATTGTTCTTCATTTTTCTTTCCCTCTTTCTCAGCGACATAGCATGCTTAAGCAGCAAGATCTAAGTATTGCCATGGTGGTGACATCACGTGAAGTATTGAGTGCACTTTCTCAGCTTGTCCCATGTGTTGGTTGTCGTCGCAGTGTGGAGCGCCTCTTTTCCCAGCTTGTAGAGTCTGGAAATCCCGCACTTGAACCCCTGACAGTAGGGCCCAAAGGAGTCCTATCTGTAACTCGAAGCTGCATGACTGATGCAAAGAAGCTTTATACCTTATTTTATGTACATGGGTAAGTTTAATCAATGGGAAGATGACTGTTAAATTTTTTTAAACTTCGTGACAGTGGTAGCTCTTTTACTAAATTTGATGGGATGAAGCTTGCGTTCAAAATCAGTAATTTTATTGAATATCTTCTGTGTGCCAGTGACTATACATTTTGTTCTGATATGGAAAGAGGCAGGCAGTAGACAAATATATGATTTTTCAGGTAAGTTACAAGTAAGGGAGATGAGAATGAATGGATGGGTGGAATTAATATGGAGGATGGATGGTCAGGGAAGGCTTCTCTGATAAAATGACATTGAGTGTAGACTTGCAGTGAGTAGGGATCCCTGGGTGGCGCAGCGGTTTGGCGCCTGCCTTTGGCCCAGGGTGCGATCCTGGAGACCCGGGATCGAATCCCACGTTGGGCTCCCTGCATGGAGCCTGCTTCTCCCTCCACCTGTGTCTCTGCCTCTCTCTCTCTCTCTCTCTGTGTGACTGTCATAAATAAATAAAAATTAAAAAAAAAAAAAAAAAGACTTGCAGTGAATAAACTGTAGATATCTGGGAGAAGACAGAGAAGGAAGAGCAAGTGTAGAGGTTTAGAGGTTGAAATTTGCCTGGCATGTTTGAAGAACAGTAGGGAAGCCATGTGGCTGGAGCCAGGTGATTGAAGGGAACACTAATAAAAGATGAGAATCAGGGCAGCCCGGGTGGCTCAGTGAGGTTTAGCGCTGCCTTCGGCCCAGGGCCTGATCCTGGAAACCCGGGATCAAGTCCCATGTCAGGCTCCCTGCATAGAGCCTGCTTCTCCCTCTCCCTGTGTCTCTGCCTCTCTCTATGTCTCTCATGAGTAAATAAATCTTTAAAAAAAAAACAAAAAACAAAATGAGATCAGAGGAATAATAAAAGTCCTACTTATGTAGTGCCATCCTGAATTTATTTATTTATTTATTTAGTAAGATTGGAAGATTTTGAAGTGTTGTGAGCAGAGGGGTGACATGGTCTGACTTAAAGTTTGGCTTACCTTGACCTCTGTGTTGAGACTAAGTGGAAGGGGAGAGAAACAAAGAGTATTTAATAATCCATGTGGGAGATAATGATGACTAGTATTGTGGTCATAGATAATAAGAAATGGTTGGATCCTGGGTATATTTTGAGGAATGAGCCACTCAGATTTTGGATAGATTGGATATGGAGGAGGACATCAAGGATGATTCTCAGATTTGGGATCTAAAGAATAAGACCAGTGGTTTCCATTTATTGAGTTGGGTAAGTATGGGAAGAGCAGTTTTGCTGAACACGCTTTTGGATGTGTTAAGGTTTGAGATACCAATTGGGCATCCAGGTGTAGTTCAAGGAGGTCTGCTCTAGAGATAAAAATTCATGTCATCAGCACGTATATAGTATCTGAACTATGTATAAATTATATGTATACACACAAAGACTAAATATAAATAGGAAAAGAGAAGGGATCTAAAGACCAAACCCTCGGATTTTCTGTTTAGAGATGGTGATAGAAACGTAGGATTTTTACTCTGCCTGAGAAAAACCTTGGAAGATTTTTGGACAGAGAACATAATGTGATTCTTGTTTTGAAAAGATCATTTTAGCTGCTGAGTGAAGCCTAAAATGTAAAGGCAAAGGGTGGGAAGCAAAGAAACCATCTGGGAGATCAACGATTGCACTTGGTTAAGCTAGAGAGGCGAGTTGGACATGGATTGTAATGGTGGAGGTGATAAGTGATAGAATTCTGGACATATTCAAAAGTTAGAGTTGACAGGCTTTGCTGATTGGATATAGGGTGTGAATATTAGCTGTACACATTTCTATATTTGCATACAATTTCTGTTAATGGCTTCTCATCATCAAGGATAAAGTTTTTATTTTTTTTTATTTTTTTTAAGATTTTATTTATTTATTCATGAGAGACACAGAGAGGCAGAGAAGCAGGCTCCATGCAGGGAGCCCAACATGGGACTTGATCCCAGGTCTCCAGGATCACACCCTGGACTGAGGGCGGTGCTAAACTGCTGAGCCACCCAGGCTGCCCGAGGATAGTGTTTATTTAGATATTGTTGGAACCGGGGAAGATGGCTGAGAGGTAGCAATCAGTCATAAAATATTTGAGTGTCAGGCACACTGCTAGATATAGTGCAAATATAGGGATGAATGAGACAGATGCAGTCTAGGAGAATGAGTATGTTGAATAGAACAGGTCTCTTTCAAACATTGACAGACTGAAAATGGAATGGGAGAAGACAGGTGTACAGATTCTTCTTGGTTAGAATTTGATGAGAAATTTTCAAGGTAGGTGATAGGTCTGTAATACTTTACACTTCACACTAAAAGGTAGTAAATAGAGATTTTGAAAATTCTAAAGAAAAAGAAATATTAAACAAACTTGTAATGATTTTTTTGTTGTTGTTTAGGTCCAAACTAAATGACATGATAGATGCTATTCCAAAAAGTAAAAAGAACAAGAGATGTCAGTTGCACTCCTTAGATACGCACAAACCAAAACCTTTGGGGTAAGTAGAATCGACAAGATGCTTTGTAATTGTTAAGATTATAAATGTTGATCGTATTTAGTAAAAAGAAAAAAAAAAAAACATTGCTAGTTTTATTTTATTAATTAGTTACACTATAACATAGGTTAAAATAAATCTGTCCTGATTCTATGAGGCCTTTTTGCATAGAGACTGTGTAGTGTCTCAATATAGATCTGATTTTTCTTTTGAAGTTTTTTTTCTTATATTCAATATGTTTCAGAGGAAGGAAGTTGAGATCTTTATGGAAATTTATTTAGACAATATTAAGTTTTTCAAAGTAGTGATATCATTCTTTGATCTGTATAATAGTTATAATGTATAAATTATTTTTCTTGTTTTTCTTATCTCTAGGTCTCCCTAATAATTTATCAGGGATTTAAAAAAGGTCTTGGATCAGTTGTAGCAATGTGTATTTATGTAACTAATTTGCAGTTTTGTTCTGGTTAGGTGTGGTACAATGCCCAAGGCTGCTTTTGTCCTCATCTCCCAGCATATTGTTACCTTTGCCCCCCTACAAAATTGCTTGAGGTTAGGGGTAGTAAGGAAAAGCCATGGAATTTGAAGGGGAGTGGTTCTAAGAAGTAACTTGTGTTTTAAGAAAAATGAGATGAAAAAAAAATTAAAAAATAAAAATAATAAATAAAGAGAATGAAATGATATGAAACAATACTGAATTACTTTTAAAAGTCAGTTTTTTAATATCTAATTAGTAGTGTTGACACCATTATTGTATAGACCTTTTCCTTCCTGATAAAAGACTTGAATGATTGAGTGGTGGTATATTAATAATCTATTAACAAGTTTGTTTTCCTATAGTCAGGAACAAAATTTTTTAAAAATTTTGTGAAAACTGCCAAACACATAGGAAAGTAGAGACACTATTCAAGAACTGCCCCTGCCCACCCCCCAAAATATCTTCATTCAGATTCAGTAGTAGTATCAAGATTTATCACATTCGTTTTATTTATCCATCTTTTTAATTTGCTGAAGTATTTTAAAACAAGTCCCACTTTTTTACTTCTACATATTTCCACATTCATCTCCAAATACATGGACATTTTCTTTTATAATGACAGTGCCATTACAACACTTAACAGAATCAACTATAATAATCTAATACACAGTTCAGATTTTCTTAGTTATCTCTAAAAGTGTCTTTTTTTTTACATGGATTTGTTAGAATCAGGATCCAGACAAAAACCACGAAATATATGATACCTAAATGTGAGAATACTCTGAACCTTCAGTAACGCTCTATAAAAGTGGATATCGAAAGAAAATTGTTATTTTACATACCTGATTTACCATTATCTTTAGAGTTCTGATTTTCTGAATGTAAAATTCAGTCTAGTTTTTTCATTAGACGGTAACGTTCACCTAAATGACTGTTGGCTAAAGTCACAGAGTGGTAGTATAAAAAATTTGCCTTCTGGTTTTCTTGTTATGAATAATCTTCATTGTGGAACCAAAGAGCAACATATCTCAATATCTTACACATCTGCTCATTGGTACCTTCCTTCAAAGACCAGTTCTACTTTTACTCCAGGTTCCTTCTCCTCTTGTTCTCATTGACTTGCTTTATCAATTATCTGCTTTTGTTAAATTGACATACAACTGTGTTTTCCTATCTTTCTGTTTAAAAACAAAAAACAAACCTCCACAGACTTCACATTCCCTTTCAGCTACAGCTCCACCACATGGGAAGCCAGATATTTTAGAAGGTTGTTTGCTGAGTTAGGAAATCAGTATGAGTTGATCTTTAGCACTGTCTCCTAAGGTAGCTGCAGTTATTCCCACAAGCCATATAGATAGCAGACCAAGGAGTAGTGTGCTTAGCCAAGACTCCCTCTCCTCGACATTGGATTGTCACTGCCATTGTATGATACTTTGGCACTCCATTTTACATATTCCCACTGTTATTCCCTCCCTTTTGCTGTTTAGACTTTCTCTAGAGAAATGTTAACAATTGATTAGGTTTCAACCTACTCAATGGCAACAATCCAGGTCAGCCTTCCTGAGAGTGTTCTTGTATTCATGCAAGTAACCCCAAGTTATTGGCTGCCCGGGAGCAAGTTTGAGATCCAGAAGAAAAATCTAGGCTACAGTTATAGGCCTGTAGCTGATGACTGAAGATTATCTTAGAGAATAGTGTATAAGGTCTACCCAGGGAGAGAGTAGAGTAAGAGAGAAGAATGCTGAGGAATTTAGTTAATTGGTAGAAAAGAAGCCAGTAGAGAAACTTGAGAGAGTGGCCAGAGAGGTAGGAGGAAGCCAAGGGGAAAGAGTGTTTCAGGGGAGTCTGGTCAGCTGTATTGAATGCTGCTGAAGTCATCATGGACCCAGAAGTGTTGAATGGATATAACAACACTGTGATAATTGGTGATCTTGATGAGTAAATATGTGGTTGAGTGGAAATAATCCAGATCAGAATGGGTAGAAAAGAGAATGCAATCTAAGGTCGTAGTGGATTAAGCTATGAGGGAAAGTATGGAGTGGAAAGACTTCTTTTTCAGAAAGTTTCATTTGAAAGGAAGGAGTGATATAAAAATGTTCAGTCTAGAGAGGTTGTGGATAAAATCTTGATTTGAGTTGTAGCGTTTTTAAAAAAGTATTAATGCTCTTATGTTCCAATGATAAAATAATCAACCCCTAGCTCTGATTTCATGAACTTTTTCCTCAATTGTGAGAACTTGAGTTTGAGAGTTCATCAGTTTTAGGAGATTATAGATCACGGAGGTATAATTAGAAAAAAAGGAAATACAAGAGTTGAGAGTAGGAAGGTAGAACATGGAAGACAGAGCAGTAGTTGAGGTTTTTGTTTCAAATTAGAGTGCTATACCTTACCTGAGCTCTTGTAACAAGGAATACGGAGCTGAATTGTACAGATGAACTGTAGTGGTGGCAGGGAGTTGAGAAATAGGTACTTAGCTATATAGAGCAGGTTAAGTAAAGATTCAGAGGTTTCTCCATCTCAAGCATCCAAGATAACTAACACATTTCTAAGATTGTAGTGAGACTGCAGAAGAACAGGCAGGAGCCAGGTGTTCAGAATCATGACATACCAAGAATATCATTAAATGGCATATAGACACACATTTATCTTGGAATGCACATCTGCAACAAAGCAAAACGCATGAGCAGTACTTTGAAACCCTATGGGGGAGGGAGAGTCTGGGAAGTTTTTAATAAGTTTTCTAAAAGTTATTTATATAGTCCTTATTACTGACACAGGCTGTGTAAGGTGTTCGTCTTAGTGTGTTGTCTTTGTTTTAATAAATGTAAAAATTTGTTTACTATGATTTGATTAAACTGTGTCTTTTTTTCTTAGCTACTTATAAATGTGAAGGTAGATAACAGTTTTGTTGCCATGGGTTAGATATAAAACCACATTAAGTAGATCAAAACTTGTTAGAATTTTCAATTTGTGGAAGATTGATCCATGTTTATAGGTGAAAATATTTTTTTAGCCCTATTGACTTTAAAGCATTCCAAGTAGGTTTGCTCATAAAATGCTTAATATCTTAATAAGTTAGTATCTTAATAAATGTAAATGTTGTTAAATTGTGTCAGATAAACTTAATAGTTGAACAGATATTTTTATATAAAGATACGAGCATATGTTTAAGTAATATTTTAATATAATTAAAATGAATATGTAATTATATACCAATTTGTAAACTTATTCTACTAATATAAATGTATTAAATACTTTATGATTTTAATTTAGACTATAGAAATTATCTCTTCAGATTATCTCAGTGTCACTAAGCTTTGTACTATACTGTACTACAGTGAAGGGAGCAGTAGCAGTGTCAGTTCAGAGAAGTTAAGTACAGATAAGAGAAGTAGTGAAGACCACAGGAAGGACAGCAAGTGTAGGATCATTTTCCATTATGGACCTTTCCAGGGAACATCCAGGTAAAATCAAGCAATCATTTACTCTGCCTTTTTTAATGTTTTACCCTTATATATTCCTTCTTTCACTAATATCTGTTTCTTTCTGCAGAGGTTGTTGGATGGACGTATGGGAACTAATGTCCCAAGAATGCAGGGATGAAGTAGTTTTAATTGACTCCAGTTGTCTTTTAGAAACACTAGAAACATATCTGCGAAAACACAGGTAAGTCTAAAGGTCATGTCATCACAGTATAGTCGGAAGGTGACCTAGTACTCTCTGAGTCATCCATATTGACTGTCATCTCCTTCATATAATAGCACTCCATTCTTGCCATTGATACCTGGTGCTAGGCAGAGCTTAATGTTAGGATAAGCAGTTCCTTTATGGGATGACTCTCAGTATTATCCTTCTTGTGTTGAGCCAGTATCTCCTCTTTTTGTAATTTTTACCTGTTGGTTCCAGGCCAATAAAGTATACTTAATTGAGTAAAGTCTACTTATTCACTTTGGAAATTCTAGTATTCTTTGTTTTTATGATAGAAGCATTTCATATTGTCATTTTCAAAATTCAGGTTTAAATTAGCTTTCATTTAGTAATATTTTAAATTATTTCTTCTATAATTGTTTGTCAAGACCTAAAAATAGAATTAGAATTTGTCTGGTTCATGTACTAAAAAAGTAACTTCAGATTATTCTTTTTAGAATACTACTTTACAAAGGAATTTTCTTTTTTTTTTTTTTTTTTTTTTTTTTTTTTAAAGAAGAGATCAACTTACTTTAATATTTTATTTTATTTTTTTTTTAATTTTTATTTATTTATGATAGTTACAGAGAGAGAGAGAGAGAGAGAGGCAGAGACACAGGTAGAGGGAGAAGCAGGCTCCATGCGCCGGGAGCCCGATGTGGGATTCGATCCCGGGTCTCCAGGATCGCGCCCTGGGCCAAAGGCAGGCGCCAAACCGCTGCGCCACCCAGGGATCCCACAAAGGAATTTTCTAAGTGTCATTAACATTTGGAAATTCATAGGGAGGGAGAGTGCAGTAGGAAAGGAAACTGGTAAGGGAGCCATCTAGAGATGGTGTTCTTGGAGGGAGTTGTATTCTTTTAATATAAATACATCATATATTTGGTGTGTGGTTGTTTGTTCTTTGACCTGGAACATATACACATACTTACTTTGGGGACACTTCTAGAAAACACGTGAATATAAAAACTAGCATTATCAAGATTGGTATTTATATGGGAATGAGGTAATGACTTAACCTGCATACTAAGTTTATTAGATGTTTTTCTATTTTCAGTTACAAACTTTCTTGTTTATTTGCCTTTTTTTGGTTGATTATACCCAAGAGAATAGAGGATATGTTAAATATTTGCAGTTTTGTTGAAGAGGAATTATATAGACACAAAATATATTTATATAGATAGGTCCATTATAGATTCCTTCCTCTTTCAATATGAATTGATCCCTATATTCAATGTTAATTGGTCCACCAAAAGAGAGCTTTTTGCAGTGAAATACTAGTTGTAAGAGCTAGTGTTTTGGAGTTTCCTGTAATGGTTCCTAGATATTTCCAGTACTTGAATGGCAATATTTTATGTCTATAAGAAGGTGGAGTTTGTTTGATAAATATCTGAAGGGTAGAGAGAAGTACAATTAAGAGAGATTGCTTTTTTATAATCTACTGATTATAACTTTGTTTTTTGTTGTTGTTGTTTTGTTTTTTTATAACTTTGTACAAGTTACTTTTCTGTGCCTCCATTTTTTTCTTAAAAATAATGATAGTACTAATTAATTGTAGGGTTAAATTTGTCACAGGGATGGACAATACATAGTCATACTTACTTAGAACAGTATCTAGCACATAGTAAGCACATTAAGGAATTTTGCACGCCAGATTTGCAAGGTCCTTGTTATTCCTTTGTATCTAGTTCTTGTTTTAGGTACAGTTTGAGTTTTTGAGGTATGTGAAATAAGCCAGTCACATTATTTAGTGAACTTTTCTGAGCACTTTATAATAAAGATTTGATGGGGCGCCAGGGTGGCTCAGTCTGTTAAGTGTCCTACTTTTGATCTCAGCTCAGGTCTTGATCTCAGGTGTGAGTTCAAGCCCCATGTTGGGCTCCACACTGGGTTATTAAATAAAGATTTGATAACACTGGCCAGTTAAGTATTGTGGTAGTACATAATTGGAAATAACATGTTAAGAAACTGAAGCCTCTGCCTTAAGAAATATTTGTGCAAGGTTACTTTTGAAAACAGGAAAAAATCACTTTTAGTCTTAAAATTGCTATTTATCTATGCCTTTGATACTTAGGATTATTCACAAAGATACATTAAACTATGACGATTTAAAGCAGTAAAATAAGGGAATAGTATTTTAAGTTTTATTACTGCTGCTGTATTACATCTAACTATTTATTTACCTGAAAAATAACCTTATCTTTTATAATCTGGAAACATGGAAGTACTTGTTATTTCTGCAATAAGTCTATTCTGCCCATCAAGGGGAAGACTTTTTTTTTTTATTGTGGTTAAAAAAACATAAATTTACTTTTTAAACAGTTTTTAAGTGAACGTTACAGTATTGTTAATTATATGTACATTGTTGTACAGTAGATCTCTAGAATTCTTCATCTGACATGATTGGAACTACATCCATTGAACAATAATTCCCCATTTACTTAACCTTCTCCCAATCCCTGGCAACCAGGGTTCTGTTTTCTGTTTTTATGAATTTGATTTTTTTTAGATAACTCATATATGCGGAATCATTCTCGGTATTGGTCTTTTTGTGACTGGCTTATTTCAATTCACACAACGTCCTCATGGGTTCATCCATGCTGTAGCATATGATGCAGAATTTCCTTCTTTTTTAAGGCTGCATAACAGTCCATTTGTGTGTGTACTATGCTCATCTCTGTCGGTGGACATTTAGGTTGTTGCCCCTATGTCGTAGTTGTTTCTAATAATGCCATGATGAACATGAATGTGCAAATATCTTTGAGATCCTGTTTTCAGTTCTTTTGGATATATATTCAAAAATGGGATTTCTGGATCATACGGTAGTTCTGTTTTTAATTTTTTAAGGAAATGCCATACTGTTTGCTATTATTTTTATTTATTTTTATTTTTATTTTTATTTTTTTAATTTTTATTTATTTATAAGAGTCACACAGAGAGAGAGGCAGAGACACAGGCAGAGGGAGAAGCAGGCTCCATGCACCGGGAGCCCGACGTGGGATTCCATCCCGGGTCTCCAGGATCGCGCCCTGGGCCAAAGGCAGGCGCCAAACCGCTGCGCCACCCAGGGATCCCTGTTTGCCATTATTGATAGCACTGTTTTATAGTTTCAGCAACAGTAGTGTCAAGGGTTCCAGTTTCTCTACATCTTTGCCAACACATACTGTTTTCTATTTTTTTGATAATGGCTATACTAACGAGTATAAGATAGTACCATGTGTAATTTGCATTTCCTTGATGATGATGTGGAGCAACTTTTCATATGCTTGTTAGCTCTTTGTTAGCCTGTCTTCTTTAGAGAAATGTCTATTCATGTCTTTTGCCCAATTTTCTTGTTACTGTTAACGTTGTAGGAGTTCTTCATATATTCTGGATATTAATCCCTTATCCAGTATGTGTTTTGCAAATATTTTCTCTGTGGTTGTCTTTCACTCTCTTCTTTCCTTTGCTACACAGAAGTTTTTTGTTTTTTTGTTTTTTTTTTTTTAAAGCATTTTATTTATTTATCCATGGGAGACAGAGAGAGAGAGAGACAGACACAGGCAGAGGGAGAAGCAGGCTCCATGCAGAGAGCCTGATGTGGGACTCGATCCCAGGTCTCCAGGATCAGGCCCTGGGCTGAAGGCGGTGCTAAACCGCTGAGCCACCCAGGCTATCCCTACACAGAAGTTTTTAAGTTTGATACAGTCTCATTTGTTACTTGCTTTTGTTTTCTGTGCTTTTGATGTCCTATCCAAAAAATAACCTATTTTGTGTCATGAAATTTTTCTTCCTGTGTTTTCTTCTATAAACAAAAAACTGTACAAAACTGTAGTACAAAACTGAGTTTTGTACTCAGGTCTTTTTTTTTTTAATTTTTAATTTTATTTTTTTTAAAGCTTCTATTTATTTATGAGAGACACACACAGAGAGAGAGAGGCAGAAACACAGGCAGAGAGAGAAGCAGGCTCTATGCAGGGAGCCTGACATGGGACTCTATCCCGGGTCTTCAGGATCATGCCCTGGGCTGAAGGCGGCACTAAACCGCTGAGCCACCCGGGCTGCCCGTACTTTCAGGTCTTAATGTTTAGGTCTTTAGTCCATTTTGTGTTAATTTTTGTACATTTCTTTGTTTTTCGAAGCATTAGTGATACAGTGATTTTATTTTTACTAGTCAACATTATTGCCTGTACTTATTACTAAATGGCCCTAGAGACTCAGCGCCTCTATTTTAACAAGTATTCATTTCAAGAAACATACTTAGAAAGATTTGTGCAGCAAACTGATGTGTGGCAGTGTAAGGGTAAGTACAGTAAGAAGTGTAAATGCAAATATTGGAACGCAGAGGAAGTCTGAATTCTAGTATGGCAATTGCAGAAGGGCGTGTCTTTAAGAATGGACACAATTTAGGCAAATGGAGAAAGATGTGGAGAGGGATGGAGAGAAAGCAGATACTTTGAAGTAGGGACGCATCTGCTGTGTTCACAATAGTCCATTGTCTGTGTGGTGTGTGTACAGGACAGGGTAGAGTGGGGAGAAGATGAGGGAGAGGTGAGTCTTGGGACGTGTGGCTGGAAAGAGGTGGGATAAGAGAGAAAGTCCGTGAAGGGCTTAATAAAAAGTTGAAACTTTATAGTGGAGAGGTCTTTAAGCTGAGTGAGATAATCAGATTTATTTTCAAAAATTATTTTGTTACTGAGTGCCTGGGTGGGTCATTTGGTTGGGCATCTGCCTTTGGCTCAGGTCATGATCTCAAGGTCCTGGGATCGAGCCCACCTGCTCAGCGGGAGCCTGCTTCTCCCTCTCTTCCCTGCTCATGCTGTCTCTTACTGTCTCTCTCTCTCTCTCTCAAATAAATGAATAAAGTCTTTTTAAAAAATTATTTTCTTATGAGAGATGCATTGAAGCTAGAAAGAATGCAAACAGAGAAGTAAAAAAGCATTAAAAAAATTGTTTAGGCAGTTGAAAACAGGTTAGGGGAAATTGGAAAGAAGCCTAGGGAGATGTAAGAAATCATTGATACCAATTGGCTCCACCCCTAAAAGAAGACCAGAGAAGAAGTTGCGAGTTAACTGAGGTTTTCTTCCTGGGTGACTATATGAATGATGTTCTTAACAAGTTTAGAAGGGAACACTTGTGTTGCCCTTGGTTTTGGAGAGAAAGTTTAACATGTTGTCTATTGTACATCTGTGGTGTCCCCCATTTTTCAGTGTGGGTTTGGCCCCCAGGCAAGGGCGGACACTTAACAAGAGCTGTAGAGGTGAGAGGTATACGTGTTGGCTGAAGCCATTGAAATAGAATACGTCACCTAGGGAGATAAATTTAAATTAAAGAGATCAAAATTTTCTGATTCCACCACAGCTAATCTTCTGAGAGAGGCAGTTATTAATATTATGAGCCTGGCTTTTTTATCAGACCAGTTCTTCCTTGTTTCAGGATATCAAAGCTAAAGAAACGAGGCTCTATTTTTTTTCTTTCACTGCCCAATTTTTAATTTTTGTTTCTTTTTTTCCAATTTTTGAATTAAAAATTGAATGTTTGGTGTCTAAAAGAAAATGTCATCATCTTCTACATTCACACACTCTTTTGTGCTTTTTTCCCTCTTCTACACTATTGCCACTGAAATTTAGACAACAGTTCTGTGTATGTGTTGTCAATATTATGATTGTGTTTGAAAACATGCTTTTTTTTTTGTAAGAAGAAGAAATTTGACATTTTGGAAATTACTTAATCTACCGTGTGCCACTTTCCTGTTCTTCTTGCCCCCACCCTCTTCCCAGTGTTTAGCTAATGAGATGTTAAAATGTTGTAGCAAAGTATGGACTCAGGTTTACTGACCGAAGATAGCAACTATTTTTCAGAGGCTGAAAGAAGGGATTCTTTGAGTCACTGGTTTGTAGCCTTTTGTTTTATTTTGAACTTGTACAAGTAAGTAGCTCTTGAAGTGGAGGTATGCTTGTCCTTGGCAACTTTTTTTTACACGTGTATTTTGTGAACAAACAGGTATATATCCATCTCATTCTTTTGGGTCCATGTGTCTCATTTAAGAATCGTTTGCAAATGGAGATCCAGCTCTACTCTTCTAATCCGCAAATTTGTATTTCTCTTACATGTGTATGTTTTAAACGTGTGTTTGGAGGATTTTTTTTAACACTCCATATAGGAGGGGAATGTCATTAGTACGGTGTAACATGTTTCATGAAATAATTACGCAGCTAGTTCTTAATTTTGAAGTTTTTCTTTTCAACAGGTTTTGCACTGATTGCAAAAATAAAGTCCTCCGAGCATACAATATCCTTATTGGTGAACTTGATTGCAGCAAAGAGAAGGGCTACTGTGCTGCACTTTATGAAGGTTTGCGGTGCTGTCCACACGAACGGCACATACATGTTTGCTGTGAAACAGACTTCATTGCACATCTCTTGGGTCGTGCTGAGCCAGAGTTCGCAGGAGGGTATGAGTATGTAATTTGCTAGAATGGGCTATCTAGCGCTTTGCTTCATTTTATTACTGAAAATTTATTTCCATCACCTTTTGCCTCAGTACATGTGATATATGTAAAAATTAAAGTGTGCCTGTAAAGATTTTGCTTTCTTTAAAGTATGCATTTCTTAATTGAGTAAAAAGAGAGAAAAACTTTTCTGTGGTATTCATTTCAGCCCTCTGCTCCTTGTTGCTCGAAGTAGACAGGCTTTTTTTTGGCTTCATTATTATAGATTATCATTTTCATTTGAAAATGATTAGAAGGGATTTTCCCCCTCCACCCATGCATTTCCATGTTTAAATTTTGTTCAGAATGATGGTTTTTGCATAGGAAGAAAGGTCTTTGAAGCAAGGGGTTAAATACTGAATGTAATTCATGAACTGTGTGTATATTATTATTGGATTGTATAAGAATCTAAAATTTTAACTTTGGCTTTATTGTGCACATAAAATCAGAGAAAGTTCTAGAATAAATTGAACCCATTTTCCTTTTTGTTTTGTATATCAGCTCTCATTTGCCTACTTTATGCTAGGCATTTAGAACATGAAGAATTATCACTGAAACTTTATGAATACTTCTATTGAAAACTAGCCTGGAAGGCTTCGGTCCATGATTGAATCACATTGGCATTACCTTTCTCCATTCCAAAAAGAAACAAAAACCAAGTAGGCATTTGTTACAATTGGAAGGTGAAAGGAGCTGTCGTATTTACCTTGTTTACCTTGAGCTGGACACGTATATGACTTCTCTGTGCCCCACAAAACCATCTCTTTAGGGCCAGTTCCTGAATTATCTAATTTTTAGCAATATTAGGACTGAGTTTTGCCTGCATGTGTATTTCTCATTTGTTATATACATGTGTGCTTGTATGTTTATATGTATATTGAATTTGAATATATAACTGGCTTGTTATTAGATACGCAAATTGTATTTAAAACCTGAACTTGCAGATGTCTTAATCTGTCTTTTACTGTTTTGGTAAAGGGTATTAGGAATTATGTGATTTATTCTCCTTTATAGGCGAAGAGAAAGGCATGCAAAGACAATAGATATAGCTCAAGAGGAAGTTCTGACCTGCTTGGGAATTCATCTTTATGAAAGACTGCATCGAATCTGGCAAAAATTACGAGCAGAAGAGCAAACATGGCAGATGCTTTTCTATCTTGGTGTTGATGCTTTACGCAAGAGTTTTGAGGTAATGGGTAGCCCCGGTGGCCCAGCAGTGTAGTGCCTGCCTTTGGCCTGGGGCGTGATCCCGGAGTCCCAGGATCGAGTCCCACGTTGGGCTCCCTGTGTGGAGCCTTCTTCTCCCTCTGCCTGTGCCTTTCCCCCACCCCCCCCCCCCCGTGTCTCTCATGAATAAATACATAAAATCTTAAAAAAAAAAAAAAAAAGAGTTTTGAGGTAAAAATAGTGGGCTGCTTCAGTGTCTAAGATTGCTTAGTCACATTATTAGACTGAATATTGCTATAAGCCACCAGTCTGATTTTGCCTCACAGGCCTGTGATCCACTGATGGTGTCATGGATTTAGGGGGATTCAGGGAGGGGAATGAGAATTTAGAAATTTGTAGATTTTTCTTTGTTTTTTTAATCCTGTTATTCTGCTGGCTTTGGTTTTTAAACCTTCTCAGAGTAGAAAACTGAAGTTGGTGATTATTTAGCAAGATGTTGCTATTAAATATATCTAATGAAAAGTTAAAAGCAGCCCCCAAAATAAGGAACAAAAGTAGAAACTTTTAATGAGGCTCAGCTTGCCTGCAGATGTGTAGCCTTTTTATATTGCTGGTATTGAGTTTAATGCTGGTGATTTGGTAACTTTCTTTGGGGGGGCGGGTTCCACTCTTAGCACATAGAATATTGGCTAGTGAACATTTTGTTACATTCTAGGGAATGGTTGTAACCCTTTAACTGGGTCACAGATCTTTTAAGAATAGTATGAAAGCTATAAACCCTTTTTTCAAAAGCCCATCCATGAGCTTTAAACATTGTCCTGGGGAGTCTGAGGAGATTTGTACTAGTTCTTGCTGCACACATTTCTGTTTCCTTTTCTCTTTGTATATTTGTGACTTCAGAAACTAGATCATCTAATCAGGTTAAATAGTCTTCTCATTGTGTGAAAAAATGAGTATTTACTCTGCTGCATTAAAATTTTGAAATTTGAAACTAGAGTATTGCTGGTTTGGAATAGGAGTATATATAAGTTTGCCTTTCCTGTAGGGATTAGTAGTATATTCACTTCCTGTAGATTTAAGATGTCTTTATTTAAAGTATTAAAATTTAAGATTCTTTGTAAAAATCTGTAAAATTGCAACATGAATTACCTGTGTGTGGTATCATTTAAAATTAGTAAATGAAGGGCACCTGGGTGACTCAGTTGGTTAAACACCCATCTCTCAATCTCAGTCAAGGTGGTGAGTTGAAGCCCCATGTTGGGTTCCATGCTGTGTGGAGCCCAAATAGATAGATAGATAGACAGAATTAGCAAATGAGAATTTCCTTGGAAAATAAATGAAGTTTTGAGCAGTCTTCACTCAACTTTGTTTTTATAATAGATGACTGTGGAAAAAGTACAGGGTATTAGCCGATTAGAACAACTTTGTGAAGAATTTTCAGAGGAAGAACGAGTAAGAGAACTCAAGCAAGAAAAGAAACGCCAAAAACGGAAGAATAGACGAAAAAATAAATGTGTATGTGATATTCCTACTCCCTTACAAGCAGCAGATGAAAAGGAAGTAAGCCAAGAGAAGGTAGTATTTCTTAATTTCGACTCATGTAGTATTGCTTTTTTGCTAGATCTTGGTATTTTTGCTCTGCTTTTCCAGAATATGAGAAGTTGCAGCTTGTATATTGGCTTTTTTCCTACTAAAATTGGTAAAAGCCAAAATTTTTAATGTCATACATTTATTTTATATTGTTTAATGGTTATCTTTTTACCTGTTCTTAGTACATTGATTAGATCAAAGTTCCAAATTTGGAAAGTTAAGTCTTTGCATGACCTAGAGCTGTTCTTTTTGGTCTCAGGACTCCTTTGCGTTCTTAAAAATTATTTTGCCCAATGTGCTTTTTGTTTATGTGGATTATACTTTTTAAAATTTGCTGTATTAGAAATTAAGATGGAGAAATTTAAAAATTATTAATTCTAAGAAAATAAAAAAAACCTATTATATATTAACATGAATAACAGTTTTGGGAAAATGTTCCCCCTTCCCCCCCAAAAAAAGAAGTGAGAAGAATTGGTATTATTTCATAGTTTTGCAGCTCTTTTTAATATTTGGTTTAAAAGGAATTAGATGAAAAAAAAAAAATAAAAGGAATTAGATGGATTCTCATATCTGCTTCTGCATTTAGTCCAGTTCCTTATGGTGTTTGGTTGAAGCATATGAAGAAAGTCTGGCCTCAAATAGAAAAGGGAGAAATATTTTAATATAAACTTTTTCAGATAGTTGTGGCTATTCTTTGGCATTGCAACTCAACAAGTGGTAGTTTAAATCTTAAAGATTAGTTATGATGTGGAACCTGGCACCTATCAGTGACCTTTTCATAACTCAGTTAAATTAAAATCTATTAGTCAGTCTTGCACTTTGAATAGATCTTTTACTCATGCATGATTTTGTAACATCATGCATTGGTCATTTGAAAGATACTGGTTTACTGAGTTATGCAGATCTTGCCAGATATGATTTCATTACATAACATCACGTAATCATGTTAAAACCACTACTAATCTCATCAGAAAGGACTTTAAGTATTGGGAAGCTTCAAGCTCATTATGCTTATGTATAGAAATTTTCAAAATTCTGATTGTGTTTTGAAAGTTTGAACTTTACCACTGATACTAAATACTGTCCATTGTTTTCTTGGAGGCGATAGGCTGACTTCGTTTTTGAGAAAGTGCTTTTTAAGGGTCCCAGTCTGAATAACCATGGTTTGTCTCTCATTCTGTCAAGCAAAATTGATGTTTCAGGATAAAAACACATCTAGTTCAGCTTATAACTCAAGTAGTTGCTCAAGTGCTCTTCCTTGAGACAACCAAAGTATTTTGGTATACAGCAAAGTATTTTGGTATGCAGCAAAAGTACTTTAAGCATACTTCCTGTTTGTCACATAGACTATTAAAAAGGCATCTAAAAAAAATAGATAAATAAAAATAAAAAGGCATCTACCCATGAGGTGATACTTAATAAAAATATTTTTACTGCTTCATGGAAGACATTCGTAAGAGACATACTTACTGATTTCCTAAGAGTACTTGACAAGTAAAGAATATAGTGACTGTTAGTGCACTTTGATTGCTGCTGGTTTGATTTGTGCTAAGTACCAGCAACTTTCCCCACCATTGCTTTTGTACCATCAGTGTAAGTGTCAATACAGTGAAAAAGGCATCACATCTTAGTATTCTGATGAAAATAGTTTTGACTTAGGGAGTCAGCAGACTGTACTTTGAAAACTGCTCTCCTAGACTTTCCTGATACCATTAACTGTTAATTTGCTTTTTTAGTTGTCATAGTCTTGATCAGTGGGTTAGTGATTTTCTTACATGAGAATAATTTTTTCAGTTGTTAACCTTCTAGCTCCTATCTAATTGGTTGCTGCTAAGGAAATTAAAATGTAGCCATTTTGTAGGTAAGATTTTTTACTATCTCTTACTATTGATTGATCTTTAAAGGAAACAGACTTCATAGAAAACAGCTGCAAAGCCTGTGGCAGCACTGAAGATGGTAATGGTTGTGTAGAAGTCATCGTTACCAATGAAAATACGTCCTGTACCTGTCCTAGCAGCGGCAATCTCTTGGGGTCCCCTAAAATAAAGAAAGGTAACCAAATACAGTTTAGTTTTTTCTTTCTCTTTCTCTCTTTCTCTTTCTTTCTTTCTTTCTTTCTTTCTTTCTTTCTTTCTTTCTTTCTTTCTTTCTTTCTCTCTCTCTTTCTCTCTCTTTCTCTGTCTGTCTCTCTCTGTCTCTTTTTTCTTTTAAGATTTATTTTGGAGGGGATCCCTGGGTGGCTCAGGGGTTTAGCACCTGCCTTCGGCCCAGGGTGTGATCCTGAAGTCCTGGGATCGAGTTCCACATTGGGCTCCCTGCATGAAGCCTGCTTCTCTCTCTGCCTGTGTCTTTGCCTCTCTCTCTGTCTGTCATGAATGAATAAATAAAATCTTAAAAAAAAAAAAAAAAAAAAAGTCAGCTGCTCAACTGACTGAGCCACCCAAGCGCCTCTACAGTTTCCTTTTCTTTTTTTTTTAAGATTCTATTTATTGGGCAGCCCCAGTGGTACAGTGGTTTACTGCCACCTGCAGCCCAGGGTGTGATCCTGGAGACCCGGGATCGAGTCCCACGTCGGGCTCCCTGCATGGAGCCTGCTTCTCCCTCTGCCTGTGTCTCTGCCTCTCTCTCTGTGTGTCTCTATGAATAAATAAATAAAATCTTAAAAAAAAAAAAAAAGATTTTATTTATTTTGGAGAGACTGTACTCTAACAGGATGGGGGGAGGGGGCAGTGTAGGGGCAGAGGGGGAGGGAAAGGAAGCGAGAAAGAATCTGAAACATAATGCACTGAGTGCAGAGCCCAACAGGGGCCTTGATGTGGGAGTTCCATCTCATGATTCTGAGATTGTGGCCTGAGCCGAAACCAAGAGTTGGATGCTCAACTGACCGAGCCACCCAAGTATTCCCTCTACAGTTTCTTTTTAAAATTAAGTCTCAAGCTTATTTATTAAAGATGTATTTATTTATTTGAGAGAGAGAATGTGCAGATGAGCAGGAGGAGGGAGAGGGAGAGACAGTCTCAAGCAGACTCTGAGCTGAGCACAGAGCCTGACCTAGGGCTCAATCCCAGGACCCTGAGATCATTACCTGAGCCTAAACTGAGAGTCACACTTAACCCACAGCACCGCCCAGATGCCTCATATTCTTTCTTTTAGATGTAAGAGGTTTTTGGAGGTACCTGGCTGGCTCAGTCAATAGAGAATGTAACTCTTGATCTCAGGGTCGTGAGTTTAAGCCCCACATTGAGGGAAGAAATTACTTTTTAAAAACAACTTTAAGGGCAGCCCGGGTGGCTCAGTGGTTTAGCACAACCTTCAGCCCAGGGTGTGATCCTGGAGACGTGGGATCGAGTCCCATGTCAGGCTCCATGCATGGATCCTGCTTCTCCCTCTGCCTGTGTCTGTGCCCCCCCCCCCTCTCTCTCTCTCTCTCTAATAAATAAATAAAATCTTTAAAAATAAATAAATAATTAAAAAACCTAAATTTAAAAAATAAAAAAAAATGTAAGAGGTTTTAGAGATCCTGTTTCTTAAGACACTAGTCCCTTTTTCTTTATGGTGTTTGATTTGTTATTATTTGATCAAAACAAAAAACTGTAAATCCCTAATTATGTTTTCATTATTTAATTTTTTATTTTCAGTAAGCTATCAATTTTGAAATTTTTCTGTAGTCTCCAGTTCATTCTTTGTACTAATATATGTATTGGTATGTTAATTGTATCTCTCAACTGCTTTATTTTCAGGCTTATCACCACACTGTAATGGTAGTGATTGTGGATATTCATCTAGCATGGAAGGGAGTGAAACAGGTTCTCGGGAGGGTTCAGATGTTGCCTGCACTGAAGGCATTTGTAATCATGATGAACACGGTAGGTTCAGATTAAACCTCCCAATTATTTCTACTACATGGCTGATTTAAGCACATAAATAAGAGATTATTGATTTCTGCAGGTGACGACTCCTGTGTTCATCACTGTGAAGACAAAGAGGATGATGGAGATAGCTGTGTTGAATGTTGGGCAAATTCTGAAGAGAACACCACCAAAGGAAAAAATAAAAAGAAGAAAAAGAAAGCCAAGATGTTGAAATGTGATGAACATGTAAATGTTATAATTTTAAAATCTTTGCTGTTGAGGGGAGAACAGCCTATTTTTTTTAGGAGTGACAAGTCTGCAGCTTAGTTCTTAGTATTTATTATTATTTGAGAAGGAGTACCTTTAGAATGCAGTTCCATTGGTTGCTCATCTTGTATGTGTGTGTGTCTGATGTAGTCATTTGACCAGCAGTCCATGTGAGTCATAAATCCAGTTCATTCTTTTCATAATACGTTTTTTTAATATTTTATTTATTTATTTGAGAGAGAGCGAAAACGCAAGCGAAGGGCAGAGGGAGAAGCAGGCTTGTTACAAAGCAGGGAGCTCTGTGGGGCCTGATCTCAGAACCCCAGGATCATGACCTGAGCTGAAGGCAGATGTTTAGCTGACTGAATCATCCAGGCACCCCATTTTTTTCTTTTCTTTTTTTTTTTCTTTTAAGATTTTATTTATTCATGAGAGAGACAGAGAGAAAGGCAGAGACACAGCAGAGGGAGAAGCAGGCTCCATGCAGGGACCCTGAGGTGGGATTTGATTCCGGGTCTCCAGGATCACGCCCTGGGCTGAAAGCAGACACTCAACCCCTGAGCCACCCAGGGATCCCACACCCCATTTTTCATAATAGTTTTTTTTTTTTTTTTTTTTTTTAAGTTTTGCTTATTCATGAGGGAGAGAGAGAGGCAGAGACATAGGCAGAGGGAGAAGTAGACTCCTTGCAGGGAGCCTAATGTGGGACTCTATCCCAGAACCTGGATCATGACCTGAGCCAAAGGCAGACGCTCAGTCACTGAGCCACCCAGGCGTCCCTTCATAATAGTTTTAAATGAATTAGCTATGTAATCTTGAGCAGTTTGCTTGATGTTAGTTGTCCCATTTGTTTTTTTGTTTTTGTTTGTTTTTAAAGATTTTATTTATTCTTGAGAGAGACAGGGAGGCAGAGACGTAGGCAGAGGGAGAAGCAGGCTCCCTGTGGTGAGCCTGATGTGGGACTCGATCCCCAGACCCCAGGATCACAGTCTGAGCCAAAGGCAGACACTCAACCACTGAACCACCCAGGCATCCCAGTTGTTCCATTTTTAAGGAGAGAATGGTCCCTATCAGATTAAGTTCTGTGAAGATGAAATGAGGTGATATTGATGAGTTAACATAGCATCTGTTATGTAGTAAGTGCCTACTAACTGCCAGCTGCTGCTGTTATTCAGCATTCCTTCTAAAAAGTTAACACGTCATTAGGGCCTTTTTTTTTTCTTTCTTTAAAGAGTAATTGCTATTATTTCCTGCCTTTTTATCTGGGATATCCTTTGTTGTGGTTTCAGATCCAAAAGCTTGGAAGCTGTATTACAGATCCAGGTAATCGAGAGACCTCAGGAAATACCGTGCACACAGTGTTTCACCGTGACAAGACCAAAGATGCACATCCTGAAAGCTGTTGCAGTTCTGAAAAGGGTGGGCAGCCACTGCCTTGGTTTGAGCATAGGAAAAATGTACCACAGTTTGCAGAACCTACAGAACCGTCATTTGGTCCTGATTCCGGTAAAGGTGCCAAGAGCTTAGTTGAACTCCTTGTAAGTAAGGATATCTTATTGTGAATAACTGATTGCTCATGGGGTAGATGTGGAAGGGGACAATATTTGAGAATTTAAACTTGGGACTGGGGGACATTAAGGGCAGTCTCATTATTTTTGGTGATTTCATTTCTGCTCTTCCAGTCATGGGTTATGCAACTGCTCTAGAGCACATTTCCTTGTCTTCCTTTGTCTCAGAGGTAGGAGAGAATAGTTGGGAGAAGGGGATAGAGTTAGCATTATGTCCAGGAGTCTGCCTCTTTGAAGAGGGTTATTTGTAAGCAAACTGCCTTTCTGAGTGGCAATTTATGGTGGCTAGCCTTCCAGACCAGGAAAATATGTAGAATCTGAACTAGAGCCCACTTTTCTAGGTTCTATCCTTTAGGTTCATGTAGGATCAGAGCATAACTGGAAAATCTTTTATATTGATTCCCAAGTCTTGATACTTTAGGTGAATTATGCCTGATTGCAAGCAACCCAGTAGTACATAGTTTGTGTGGAGCTTAGAGGAGGGGAAGAAAAGAGATGGGTGATGTATCTTTTGTATAGTAGTTAGGCTGTTAATGGAACCAAATCCTTTAGATTTTTTTTTTTTTTACATGGTGGTTAAGTTTCCTAAGTTTTAAAAAGGTTATATTTTACTTAATTTGTTAGAGCTAAAAGTTTCAGCATAGGACCAGCCAGTTAAAAACCAGATCAGTCTGGTTATTTAGAGTTTGGTAGCGAGCTATAACCATCTGTAGTCATTTTTTTTTTTTTTTAGATTTTATTTATTCACTCATAGAGACGGGGAGAGAGAGAGAGAGAGAGAGAGAGAGGCAGAGACAAGGCAGAGAGAGAAGCAGGCTCCATGCAGGGAGCCTGATGTGGGACTCGATCCTGGGTTTCCAGGATCATACCCCGGGCTGCAGGCAGGCGGCGCTAAACCGCTGCGCCACTGGGGCTGCCCTCTAGTCATTTTTTTAAGGCAAAGGCATGTTGGTACTCTGTCAGGTTTACAGGTCTTCTAGGACAAATTATAGATTCAGAATTTCAAACTGAGTGGAGTTGGATTATATTCTTACTTAGTACTTTCTGAGACAGAATGACATGATGCTTGTTCTGTAAACAGTCCAATCAAAGACCTTTTGTGACTCAATTGAAATCAAAAGGCTAACCTGCCTTAATTTTTAGTTGTCCTCCATCAGCATAGTATTTTGCATTCTTAGTTTAACTCATAATCTTAACTACTGCTTTTATTTGCAGGATGAGTCTGAATGTACTTCAGATGAGGAAATCTTTATCTCACAAGACGAAATACAGTCATTTATGGCTAATAACCAGTCTTTCTACAGCAATAGAGAACAATACCGACAGCATCTGAAGGAGAAATTTAATAAATACTGCCGCTTAAATGATCACAAGAGGCCCATTTGTAGTGGCTGGTTGACAACGGCTGGAGCAAATTAAATAAATAAAATAGCTCTGTCTTTCAATGAAACACTCAAGATGACTACTGCGCCTTCTCTTTCAAAAAACTTAATTTAGTGACTTATGGCAAAATTTTATCTTAAATCAATGTGATTCTTTCTTGTTTTGGGAGACGGTGGAGGTAACCTCATTAGTTTGTTCTTTCTTCAGGCTTGTGTCTTTAGTTGCGTGGCTGCGCAGGCCTGCCATATGATTTAAGCCATCTCTCTTCATTAAATGTTTCTCTTCCTGTGAGACTTACTAAAGCAACCTAGTGGCAAAAAGTAATGTTGTACTTATACTTCTGTACAGAAATGACAATGAGCTGAATATATGGTTTTACAAAGTAGACATCCACTTGCAAAATGTTTGGATGTAATGTTAAAGCGCAATGTGCAAAATTTAAAATAAAGAATATTTATTAATACGCATAGTAAAAGTTGGTGTACATGTTTCTACTTAATGTGTGGCAGTATTTTAATATTTGCCACTTGTGGACTTGGTACTTAGCCATTGTTAATGTTAGGATAGAGATACAGATCGTTGAGGGCAAAATTCTTCCCTTGACCAGAGTCAACAACCAAGAAAAGCAGTTTCCAGTCTTGAAAGAAATTTGCTTCAGTACCTTTAAATACTGGCTAGCTAGCATCTTTCTCATGACATTGTTAATTGCTGTTATTAAAAATTCCCTGATACCTAACATAAAGCACCTTAAATTCAGAGATTCATATTGAACTAGAAGAATGAAACCAGAATTTCTACCAAGAGTGGCCTGAGCAATGTGACTCTAGCAAGCACCTAAACCTGGGACTGGAGGGCTGCACCCAAGGCTAACCACATTGCAGTCTGTAAGTGCATGCTCCTTGTCTGGTTTCCTACAATAAAGTCACTATGGCATTACAGTTTACTGCTTCCATAAGCTGTCTGAGAGCACTGAAGGAGAGCGATTCCCCCTGGAGTAGCATTTGGCTGCCATTTAAAAGGTTGAGTCAGTTCAGTAAACGTGTGCTTAGAGCTTTGTGTTTACATGTTGATAATACTTGGTGGGCAGCAGTGAAATAGTGGGACAGTCAATACCTCTTTGGAGTGAGGATGGAGTGAATTTTAGGGGCTTTCTACCACTTAATCAGACTTCAGGGGGGACAACAGCAGAAGCTTAGATTTAATTTTTATAGATGGTGGCATTTCTTTGATATACCCCCTCAGTTGTATAAGGATGGGTGGGGCAGAGGTAAAATGAGTCTGACCTTTGTTCACTTTCATCCTGGAATCCAGAAAAAATAACTAAGGGTCCCCCACAGCCCTAAAGCTCTATTCACTGCCTTTGCAGTCAGGTTTTCTCTCGAGATCCGTGAAAGAAGGGCTGGCTTTATTTTTTTTAAGATTTTTATTTATTCATGAGAGACAAAGGCAGAGGGAGAAGCAGGCTCCCTGCAGGGAGCGGTGTGGAACTGAATTCCTGGACCCCCAGATTATGCCCTGAGCTGAAGGCAGATGCTCAACCACTGAGCCCCCCAGGCATCCCTGGTTTTATTTTAATCTTTGTGGGCCAAACATGGTACTTGGTGAATGAATAAACCAGCCACATTTACTGCTTATACCATTGCTTGCAGTGGAGGAGTTCCTTAGGCAGAGGTGTTTTTTCTTTGAAAGGATGGTTATATTGGGAATGCAGACGTAAGGAAGGCAGTTTCCAGAGCTTTGATGGAACATCCTGTGTGGTCAAAGAGCAAAGTGAGCTCTACTCTGAGCAAACCCAACAACCCAAGAAGAGACAAAGGGGAGAATGGAGTGGAACCCAGTTTAGGAGCACAACCTCTGGCCTAAGACTGGACAGCTTGAAGTCCAAACCATGCTTCACCTTCTCAGGATAGTCATCTATAAAATGAAGACCAGGAAGTAGTTATCTCATAGGGCTGCTCTGCATATTAATATATTTAAAGTGCTTTAAAAGTACCTATTACACAGTAAGTGCTCAATAAATATTAGCTATTGCTTTAATCTTTGATATGCATAGTGATACATTTGTTTCAATGGGAGTTGGGAGGGTTAGGACCGTTGGAGACAGTGGGCCAATAAACGTGTACTTGGGGGTATTTCCATTTTTAACTTTTAAGTTCTCCTTCTAGTAACGCCGAGGATTCAGGTGGGTCTAAGAGCCTCTTCAAGGTAACTAGGCGAGGATAGCCGCTGAGACAGCCTTTTCTGGGCCGAACTCTTCCCATCAGCCACCGGGGGCGTTGGAGTCACCTAAGCGCCCTTAATTTCTCCTCCCAGCCTTAGGGCTCAGGACATTGGGAAGGGAGACTGAACACGGGGCGGGGGGGTACGTGCGGCCTCGGGCCTGGAGCAAGCCCCCATCAAACCTCGGCTTCCCTGCCGCTGCGGGAGGCCGGCCCGCGAGATCCCGCGGCCCTCCCACGCCCGGCCGCGCGGCGGGAAGCGTGGTTTCCCGGCCCCCGCCAGGCAGGGGCGGGGGCGGGGCGGCCAGGGCACGGCGGGCCTCCCGCTGGGAGGAGGCGGGTCGCGGGGGGGCGGAGGGTGGGGCCGCAGCCGGGGGCCCGGCGGAATGGAGGCGGGCTGGGGCGAGGCTCGGGGCGGGGCCGGTGGGCGGCGGCCGCGGCGGTGACCGGAGAGCGGCCGAGCCCCGGCGACCCGGGGCGGGGCTCCGCGATCCCAATGTCCGGCTCGTGGAGCGAGGGGGGCGGGCGGCTCGGGACCACCGCCAGGGCTGGCATGGAGCGGTGGCGTGACCGGCTGGCACTGGTGACGGGAGCTTCGGGGGGCATCGGCGCGGCCGTGGCCCGGGCCCTGGTCCAGCAGGGACTGAAGGTAGTGGGTTGTGCCCGCACCGTGGGCAACATCGAGGTAAGTCCCCGCCGCGGGGAGGGTCGTTCTGGGAGGCGTCGTTTCCAGCCGGGTCGGGTCTGGGTGGGGGAGGCGGGGTGAACCTGGCCTCCCCTGTCCGCCACCCCAAGGCCATTTGCAAGGGGGCCAGAGGGGGAGGGATGGATGCCTAGTAGGACAGGCCTCTATCTTACCTGTTATAAAGTCCCGTCTTTTAAGGAGCTCCTACTCCTGACAGCCTCTACTGCAGTGTACCAGTTCTCTGACTCCTTGGCATCTTTCTCTCTGCCTATCTACCTGCCAGAGATCAGGGCTAGCTAGGCAGCTAGGGAGACGGAAAGAAAACTTACTGGCCTCAGTGGCTAAGTTGGCTACTGGATTTCTCCCTCTAGTCCCCAGACCTCCTTGCCCACAAAGCCAAGCGAAGTGACTGGCCAGCCAGATGAACAGGGGCTACAGGTTTTTGATCAGGATACTTTTTTACCCAGGACTGAAGGTGTGGTTGGGGTGGGAGTGGAGCTTTCCAGAAGAGACTCACTCCCAAATTTGAGGGTTAACCCCGACCCCAGTGGGATATTTACAGATAGACCTTTCTCCAATTTCACTGTCCTAGGTGGGACTGAGTAGGTGAAATAGGGCATGGAATATGTGAGCCCTGAGGAGACAAAGCAATGTAGAACCGAAACTTCTTATTTTTTTCTTAACCTGGGGTTGGGAGCCCCAAGATGTGAGCAACAAGAGCCCAGAGCAAAATGAAATGAAGTTGGCCATGTTGTAACAGGAAGGAAGACGACGAGAAATTTCCATCATAGGTCATCTTTGGATTTGTTCCTGGCAAAATCACTCTCGGGGTTTGGGCTAGTGCTTAGCTGCAGGGCTTTATCTTCACCATTGGTCAAAGTCCCAACATAAGGAGGCTTTGGGTGGGGACAAAGGGAGAAGGTGTACCGAAGGAGGGCTGTCCCCTTCCCTGCTGCTGGCCAAAGGTACACTTTATAGCTATCTAGATAGTCCCAAGGTCACCCAGCTATATCCTTGCCCTACTCCACCCCTCCGTTTCTCCTGTCCTGAGGAGCTCAGGGCCCAGCCCCAACCTTGGAGCCTAGACCATCAGACCAGGGTTTAGACCCATGGATTCCTTAATTCTAAAGCCATTGTTGCCTTCTCTTCCTACTCCCCACCACCATCCCCTGCCAACGCAAACTAGCCAGGAAAGGGGTCCCTGAGCTCCACGGGGATCTTCAGGCTACTCATCCAGCCCCAGGATGACTCCTTTAGTGAGGGGGAAATGCCTGTGCTGGGAGGGGATAGACATAATTTCAGGTCATTTCTGAGGATAGATGAGGATAGGTGGGACATGAGAAGGCAATGACAGGGAGCTCTATGTCCCCAAGTCCTCCAATTTGGCTTTCCTGTGGGGATTTGAGTCTGGAGGTGGAAGGGAGAAGTTGTATGCCAGGGGAAGGGAGGATCCCTGCCATATTTGTGTTTATTGACATTAAAACAGAGTTTGAGTTCTGGCCCCCAACAGAGAGAAGCCCTGTCCTGTGGCTGTGAGTAGATGAAATGGGGTAAAGGGGGCCTTCGAAGTCCCAGAAGACTATACCTTTTGAACTCTTGAGAAGTTAAAGCAGAAAAAGAATCTCTAGGTCCCCTGATCCAACCCTTTATTCCCATCTTGATTTGGGGAAGAAGGGGTTCAAGGCCAGGGCAGTTGGTGTCCAAGTGGGCCTTCCTCTAGGGCACCTCCTACCCCCTAACGCTCTCCCTCCCACACATGTATGGTCACCTTCACAAGCCTCAGGTGCCCAGTCTCTGGCCTCCAAGGCCACATGGCTTGGTTTCTTCCTGCTTCTGAATGTCTGCATCCCTCACAGCCACCTCGCAGTGGCTCTGCCTTCTCAGGTCTGTCTGTCTCAGGGCTCCTCAGCGTCCTGAGGTCCCTGTTGATACATTGGGGCTGCCCGGTGTCACCTGCCACCTGACTGGTCTTATCATAACCTGAGAAGTTTAGGGGTAGAGGACAGTACACTGTGGGACAGAGGAAAAGAATCTGTCGTGACTTCCTCACCTGTCTTTATAGGTAGGGCGAGGGGAGACTGGCAGTTGGGCTCAATCTGAAAGCCAGCTGGCTGCACTCTGTGGAGGGAGGGTGACAGTTCAGACATAGGCCCTCTGGTAGGGACTGGATGAGGCAACAGGAGAGGAGAGAATCCCTGAGTAACCAGCTCAGTGACTCCTGGTACTGGTGGAGGACGCAAGGAGTGGGGTGAGAGGTGCAGCTTACCTGTGAGCAGAGAAGGGCTCCTGCTTGAGAGGCAGAACGAAGAGAGACCACGCTGTCTAGGACCCCTGGCTCCCTTTTCCCTTCTTGGAACCAAAAACTTGAGTTTATCATGAGGTTCCTCCATTGACGATCTCAACTCCCCTGGGCCCCCCTCACTCAGGGAATGCTCATCATCTCCTGGATTTTGACCAAAGAGGACAAGTAGCCCCAACATCTACGTGGCTGGAAGGTGGCTACCAAAGGAGAGAGTTCTCTGAGGAGTGACAGTGGAGGAAGACTGTCTTGGGTGGGAAGGTGTGGGAGTGAGCAGCTCACCCCAGTTAGCTCCCTGTTGGGTTCCATAGGAGCTGGCTGCCGAATGTAAGAGTGCAGGCTATCCTGGGACTTTGATCCCCCACAGATGTGACCTGTCCAGCGAGGAGGACATCCTCTCCATGTTCTCGGCCGTCCGCTCTCAGCATAGCGGTGTAGACATCTGCATCAATAATGCTGGCTTGGCCCGGCCTGACACCCTGCTCTCAGGCAGTACCAGCGGCTGGAAGGACATGTTCAACGTAAGGGCTGCTGGCTTGGATGGAGGGCTTGGGAGGAGAGTCGGGGGCCAGGGCTCTGTGAACCAGGGCGAGGCTTGGGGTAGGACAGCAAAGCAGAGGGTGCTTTGGGTTCCTACCTGGGGCACTTTGACTCCACCCTTGTTTCTTTCCCTACCAAAGGCACAGTGAGATGAATGGCCACATCTTTTCTGTTCTTTCCTTTGAGCCCCCAAAAGGGGCCGTTTTTAAAGTCCAGGCTGATTTCTTTCTCCTGGAAGAAAGACTGGTAGGGAGAGAACTGCTGTTTATTGAATGCCCCTGCGTGTCAGTACCACGCTACATACTTGGGAACGTGGTCTTTCGGAAGCAAAGGAGCCAAGAGACAGGAGATGAGATTCTCCTTAAGCCCTCTCAGTCACTGTGTGGCTTCAAGCAGATGGCCGGCCACCCTCTTTGAGCTCCAGTCTTGTCACATTTAACTGGGGTGAACACACCTATATCATTGATGTGTAGGGCCACAAACTCTCCTGGGGCCAGGTAAATGCCTAAATGAGTGAGGTAGGTCAGGTGGAGTCTGCTGTCAATGGGGGAGCACACGGCCAAGTACAAGGGTGGCTGCTGAAGTCCAGCATCTTGACCCTAGTGCAGTGTGGGTCCAGTGTGGCCAGATCAATGATTTCTTTGAGAGGAGCGGAGAGCCTGGGTTTTTATGTGACATCCCACCCCTCCCATTGACCAAAACCTCTGCTCCAAGGGCAAGGATTTTTTTTTTTAAAGATTTTATTTATTCATGAGACACACACACACACAGAGAAAGAGAGAGAGAGAGAGAGAGGCAGAGACACAGGCAGAGGGAGAAGCAGGCTCCATGTAGGGAGCCTGACGTGGGACTCGATTCCAGGTCTCCAGGATCACGCCCTGGGCTGAAGGCAGTGTTAAACCGCTGGGCCACCAGGACTGCCCAAGGGCAAGGATTTTTTTAATAAAGATTTTTTTAATTCATTTGAGAGAGACAGAGAGAGTGAGTGAGAGCACGAGCAGGAGGGAGGGGCAGAGGGAGAGGGAGAAGCAGACTCCCCACTGAGCAGGGTGCCCAATGTGGGTAGAACCTGAGTCCTGGGATCACAACTCGAGCCAAAGGCAGACGCTCAACCACTAAGCCACTCAGGTGCTCCCAAGGCAAGGATTTTTGTCTGGCTTATTCTCTGCCCATAATAGATATTCAGTAGATGCTCAGTATTTGTGGAGTGAATGAAACCTCCCAGTACACATTGGGAATGAACTAAAAGTGTTTTAAAATTTTGTATAGACCAAACACAGCCTTCAGGACATGGGTTTTCAACTTATAGACTATATTATGGGGCAATATTAGGGTATAAAAGTATCCCGAGAAATTAAAAGCTGTGTGTCCATGGGGATCCATCTTTCCCCACAATTGACTTGGCACCTAAAAGGTGCTTGGGCCTAGAAATGAACAATGAACACTGAAACAATGAACCATGAAGAATGAAGCACTATCCCCTATCCCCAGAAAGCTTTCTGAGGTCTGAGTTGCGGTCCTCACCTGCAGTTAAGTGAGTCTCTAAACCTGGACCTCAAGTTCCTCATCTGTAAAATGAGGGACTTATCTCAAATCTTTAAGACCCTTTCAGCTTCATTCAGCATTATAAAATCCTATTAGGATTGTCTTCTGAGACATCTCCAGCCACCACATACCACCAGATGTAGGAGAATCAACTCCCTTGGTCCTAGGGGACCTGTTTCTCCTACTCCATCTGTCCTCAGATTTGAGTTCTCTGCCTCACAAACATACATTACCGAGAGGACCAGAAACAGGGCTCAAAGCTTCTCGTGCCCTTCTGCCATGTGTGCTGAGGCAGGTTCACACTGAGAGTGTTCTGTCTCCGATGCCTGGCTCTGACACCTGATAAAGAGAAACATCTAATGTCCTGGCAGGTCTTATTTCTTCTCTCAGGAAGAGAGAGTGAGGACCTGCTGAAAGCTTTATCTCTGCTTGTCCTCATGGGGGAAGGGTGGGGCTTGGCAGGAGCTTTAGAGCTGAGATACTTCTTAAGGCCTTTGTTCCATGAAAGGTGGGGACTTGGGGCCACCTTTGGCAGAAGCCAAGGAAGACAGAAAACCCCCATGTGCTTGGGAGGTCCTCTGCCATCCTATGACCAGTTACTCCACTGTCTAAAGAGTCTCCACACCTAGTCTTGTAGATAGATGGAAGGCAGGGGAAGGAAGGTCAGGCCTTCTCTGCTTGTAGTCACAGGGGAGGGGAGAGGACAGGAAGGGAGTAGAGAGTACTCCGAAGGGTGGGGAGAGACTAGGGTCTGTGCTTGAGGAGAGAGATTTTTAAAGCAATCTTAGGAAAGATTTTTAGGTTTTTTTAGAGCGAGCAGGGCCAGGGACACTGACCCAGAGAAAAGAGGAGTAGGGTGTTTGGGGAAGAAAAGGAGATGGTTCTCTAAGGCAGGCATTCTATTGTTTGCAGAGGAGACAGCCAAGAGAGGGAGGGTCCAGGATCATGGATGGGTTTGGGGGTTTTCCATTCCTGTTTGTAGAAACCGGGGAGGGGATTTCACCCTGGGAGGAGAGCTACTACTGCTGTCACCTGGGGCTTGTGGTTTTAGGGGGAGGCAAATTACCCTGGAACCATTGTTGGTCTCTGGTAGGACCTGGACACTGTTTGGAATGCCACTCTCCCAGGGTGTGGGGCGTACTCTGGCTCTATTACCTGCTCCGATGGGCCCATGCTGGGGACACCCCATTGCCTTCCCTGGCCTGCAGGTGAATGTGCTGGCGCTCAGCATTTGCACCCGGGAAGCCTACCAGTCCATGAAGGAACGCAAGGTGGATGATGGGCATATCATTAACATCAACAGGTGAGGCAGGTGGTGGAGGGCAATGTCTCAGGTCACCACTCTCCCACCAAGCTGAGTGATCTGTTGCAGCTCACTTGACCTTTTTGAGCATCCGTTTCATTGGTGGTAAAATAGGGATTTAATACCCAGTTAACAGCCAGATGGCACAATTGTGAGGGAAAGAATAGTGTTATCAAGTGCCAGCCCCTAGGTGGACTCCTGGGGAGTGCAGAGCTTGCAGGAGCTGATTGAACCACGAAAGCTACCTTAGTGGGCCCCTAGAATGGCCTCCAGAGGTCCCCTTGAGCAGGCTTCCTGTGGCATCTAGGTGGTGGGGCTGGCTGGTGCAGCAGGGGGCGTGGCTGCTCTTTCAGCAGCTTCACTCTTCTTTCCCCTTTCCTCCTTCCTCCAGCATGTCTGGTCACCAAGTGTCACCCCACTCCGTGATCCATTTCTATAGTGCTACCAAGTATGCTGTCACCGCACTTACAGAGGGACTGAGGCAAGAGCTTCGGGAGGCCCAGACCCACATCCGAGCCACGGTGAGGGTGCAGCCTGGCCCTGGTGGGGACAGGGTAGGCACAGGCCCTCCCCACCCCACACGCACACTGTCCAGGCTGTGCTGCCAGGAGTGTGAGGGGCACAGAGCTCCTGGGCTCTCCTGCTGCTTGCGTGCCCCTGCCTGGTCCTTGACTTTGAGGTGGGAGGGGGCTGACCAGAAGGGAACACAGTGGGTGAGGCTGAGAGAAAGCAAGGAGTGTGGGAAAGCATGGCTGGAAGCCTGGGCTCTGGGCTCTTTCCTGGAGGCCGCATGACCCTGGGCAGCTCATTTGACCCCTCCAAGTGTCACTCTTTGCACTTGTAAAATGGAGACGACGACACCTACTTGGTTATAATGTTTTAAGGGACACTGTCATAAAACACTGACCTGATAAGGGCTCAGAAGGTGGTAGGTGTCATTGTGAGCATCGCAGCCATAGGCGGACCAGGTGGCTGCTGGACACTGGGTGGCCATCACTGTGAAGCAGCACCCCCTGCCCCAGGTCTCCATCCTGTCCCCCCAAGCCTCGGCCTCTGATTAGGGTAGAGGCAGGGCTCTGCTCGGCCCCTGAGCAGGCCGTCTCTGTTGGTCCAGTGCATCTCTCCAGAAGTGGTGGAGACACAATTCGCCTTCAAACTCCATGACAAGGACCCTGAGAAGGCAGCTGTCACCTATGAACGCATAAAGGTGGGGCCTCCTCCTGGGATGGGGTGAGCCACTTACTCCCTATGTAAAGGCAGAGGGAACCCTGGCCTTTAGACTGCACCCCTCTAGCCAGCCTGTCACCCCTCCTGGAGGGCTGGGGTGGGGATGAAGATGCTGGAGAGGACGTTAGAAGTAGGAGGTCTGTTCTTCCCTCGCTTCACCCCTTTCCTCTGGTGCTCCCCAGTGTCTCAAGCCTGAGGATGTGGCCGAGGCTGTCATCTATGTCCTCAGCACACCTCCACATGTCCAGGTGAGTCTGGCCTTGACTGCCCACCCCTTGGAAGAGCCCAGCCATCCTCAGAGGAGGACCGCAGGGAGGCCTTAGGGGGTGGGAAGAACGTTCTGGCTGCCTCAAGCCTTGTGCCTTCCAGCAGATCGGAGACATCCAGATGAGGCCCACGGAGCAGGTGATCTAGCTTCCTGTGGGGACCTCTGCCTTCCCTCCCCGCCCCTCACGGCTTGGCTCCTGCCTCTGGATTTTAGGTGTTGATTTCTGGACTCCTGGATTCTGCTTCCTCTCCCTACCCCACCAGGGGCTAGAAAATTTGTTTGAAGTTTTTATATCTTATCAGACTGTTTCCACCACAAATATGAACAGTGGGTTGGGGAGAGGAGGTGGTATACCTGATAATTTCATGTGTTAACCCATTCTTGGTCCCCTTCTTAGGCTCCTTGGTGTTTGTTTGCTCTCTTTGGTCTCTCCCTTTTGACCTGGGGAAGGGACTGTGGCCCAGAGGGGGGCTTTCCCTGTCTTCTTGCATCCCATGCCCTGTCCCTCAGGGAGGAAGTGGCAGAGAGAAGTCCTCACCTTCTATCTGAATGGTTATCCAAGGCTCCAGGCTTCTTCCTCTCCCTGCCCTACTGCCCCCATTGCCCTTTCTCTTCCCCCATCATAGTTCTCCAGCCCAGGCTTGGCTTCTTGGCTCCTATTGGGGTCATCACTCCACACTGACTATGGCCGCTGACTACTAGGGCCTGCCTCCCAAGTGAATTTCACTGTGACAATTAAAAAAGAAAAATTGCAACAACCTACCTTGGCTTCGGGAGTGTCTTTCAGGTTCTTCCTCCTTTTCTGTGATCAGGGCAGTTGTGCCTCGGAATTTCCTCCAGGTGAGGGGGAAGGTGGGTACATTTGGGGCATCGGTCCAGGAGTGTGGATTACCTTAGAAAGCACATGTGGGTTTGGGTTGGGTCTTGAAAATTGGTAGGAGTTTGCCAGCCAGGAAAGAGGACACCGGTGGATACAAGGGTGGGAGGCTGAATAAGTGAATGAGCAGCCAGTGTTGTGGCAACAGCACAGAACATCGTGCGGGGGTGAGATGGGGCTGAAAAGGAAGCTCCTGCGTGGATCACGCAGGTCTGAGTGCGAGCAAGGCGTCCGCCCAGCACCTGTGGGCCAAGCGCATCAGGTGGCTTGTGCGCAGGTGAGGCCCAGGCACAGCGCCCAGAGAGCCGCCGCGGGACAGGAAGTGGCTGCTGGGATCCTGCGAGGACCCTGAGGGTCCGACGGGCCTGGGGGCGGTGCCGAGGAAGGGCCGGACGCGGGAGTTTCTGCACCGGCCGGTGGACTGGATGTGGGGAGGGAGTCGCCACGACTGACCCGGTTGAACACACGCCCTTAAAGCGGCGTCTGCCGGGGCCGGGGTGAACGTGGCTCTTCAGCCTCCGGACACCTCTGGGGACCTGGAAGGGCGCAGGTGAAGCCGCTGGCAGGGGAGGTCCTGCCGGCAGCGCGACAGAGAAGGCCGCGGCTCAGCCAGCCCTGCGGGGGGCGCTGTGGGCAGGCGCGGGCGGCCGGGCATGCGCAGTGCGTGGGCGGGCCGGGGCGGGCCGCCCGAACCCGGAAGCGCGGCGGCCCACGTGGGCGGCGGGGGCGGGGCCGCCGGTCCCAGGGAGTCTGCGGGGCGCCGGGGGCGCTCGTCCCCCGCATCCGTGCTGGGGCCCCGGGAGCGGGGTGAGCGCTCCTGATAGCGCTGCAGGGCCATTGGCCATGTCGCTGCTCGGGGCCGTTGGGGGCGCGCCCTGGCGTTGTCCCGGTCGCCTCTTCGCCTGTCATTTCTCCCACGCGGCGCGGCGTGGGGAGGAGCTGAGCCGCCTGCTCCTGGATGACCTGGCGCCGACCTCGCGGTCTCCGCGGGGACTGGAGCTTCTGTTTGGCCTGGCCCCTTGTCTCCTGGCCTTGCGGGCCGCCCGTCGCCGGGTGGCCAGGCTCCTGCTCCAGGCCGGCAGATCCGGGTTGCAGGGGGAGCGGGCCGAGCTGCTCCGGGAGGCAGAGGCGCGGGACATCCCAGTTCTGCGGCCCAGACGGCAGAAGCTGGACGCCCTGTGCCGCCATCAGGTGCACCAGGGCGTGTGCATGGAGGTGAGCCCGCTGAAGCCTCGGCCTTGGACTGAGGTCGAAGAGGCGAGGCCGGGCGACGACCCCCGGCGGCTGTGGCTCGTCCTCGAGAGGCTCCAGGATCCCCGGAACCTTGGGGCCGTGCTGCGTTCTGCTCACTTCCTCGGCGTGGATAAAGTCATCACCAGCGGGAGAAACAGGCACGATGTCCCTTAGTCCCCATGTGCCCTGGTTTGGGGCGCAGCCGAGTCTCTAAGCACCTGACCCGGGGTCCCTCAGCCAGGGCTTCCCATCGTCAGAACTCACACCCCTAACCCTTGGAAGCCGGGGCGGAGGGGAGGGCGCCGGGTTTGAGTTTACCCACCTTAATGCAGGGCATGGGGCCATTTGCAGCTGCCCGCTCACTCCGGTGGTCAGCAAGGCCAGCGCAGGGGCTATGGAGGTGATGGACGTGTTCTCCACCGATGACCTGGCCGGCTTTCTACAGGTAACGGCGTGGAGGGGGGCGGCGGGGAAAGGAGCAGAAGGGAACCAAGCCCAGTCTCTGCAGCCACCTGATGGAGGAAGAGGAGGATGTAGGATCGTTCCCTACGTCCTTCTAAATCCCTTTAGGAAGGGGTTTAGTAGAACAGAATCTGAAGTTGGAAACTTTCTGGCTTCATTCCCTTTACTTCGTGCCTTCCCCAGGCATACATAGCTCTTTGCCCTGGAGGCTAGTTAACGTACCTCAGAGCCTCACTCTCAGTAGGTTTTCAGTAAACGTTTGTTGAGCTTTGAGAAGCTGGGGGGCACGAGTCATGTGTTCTGAGTAGGGGCACAGCTTGAAAGACTCTCTGAACAAGGACTAATCTATGCCTTCCCCATCCCCCCACCCCCACCCAGAAAAAAACCAAAAACCCAGACAAACCACCACCACCAAACAACTTTGATATCCAGGAAGGGGTAAACCTAAGGAAAACCCTCTCCTGGTCCAGGTTTCTGTCTTCGGCTGTGCTTCTCGTGCTGGACACAAGGGGGCAGTCTTGCTTTGCATTTGGCTACTCCTCTGACTATTCGCCCCCTCCTCTATTCTGGGTTCATTTCTTAGTTTCATCCAGTCTCAAGGCTTTAAATACCATCTACACTTGGATGGCTCCCAAATGTATATCCTAGCCTGGATCTTACTCGGGAGGCCCAGATTCAACAGCTTCTTTTGTGGTCTGAGGGGCATTTCAAACTTCACATTTCCAAAGCTGAGCACTTCCTTGTGTAGACTTATCCAGCTCAGCCAATGGCAACTGCATCCCTTTGTTTAGGCCCAAAGCTGTGGTGGCCTTGATCCTTCTTCCTGCTCTCATAGCCTATGGCCCACAGCTATCAACAGATTCTTTCAGTTTTACCTTGAAGTTATTTTTGTGTTCCTAGCAATCTTCACCATCTCTGCAGCTCCCACCCTGGTGCAGGCCACCATCATCTCTTGCCTGCAGTGTTGTGGAAATGTCCAAACCAGTCTCCTGTTGGCCCTCTACATGGCTGGCAGAGTGATTCTGTTGAAACATCTTACTTCTTTGCTCAAAGCCTTTACTGCAGGGCGCCTGGGTGGTGCAGTCAGTTGGCCATCTGCCTTTGGCTTAGGTTATGATCTCAGGGTCCTGGGATCAAGCCTTGCTTTGGGTTACCTGCTCAGCAGGGAGTCTGTTTGTCCCCCTGCCTCTGCCACTGTCCCTGCTTGTGAGTGCACATTTGCTCTTTCTCTCTCAAATAAATAAATGAAATATTTAAAAAAAAAAAAAAAAAAAAAAGCCTATACAGCTCTCCCAGAATAAAAGCCAAAGTCTTTCAGTGGCCTTTGAGGTCCTGCCTTAGGTGGCCTTTTGTTCCCTCTCCATCTCAGTGGCTCCCTTCCCGCGGGGCCACCATTCCTCACACGCGTCGCATAAGCAGCAGCCTCTCAGCCTTTGCACTTGCTCATCTCTCCCTAGATTCTTCTTCCCCCAAAAGCCTACACAGTACTCTATCCTCCAGGCTCACCTCAGTGAGACCCTCCTCAATCACCCTTCCGCCAGATGGCTGGGATTTTAGCCCGTTTTGTTCTCTGCCCTGTCTGTCCTAAGTCCTAGGACAGAGCTTGCCTGTTAGGGCTTAATAACTATTGCCTGAATTGATGGATCAGTGAGGGAGTAACTGACTGTATGGGCAAGGCCAGCTCCTTGCCCGAGGAAGGTTTGGTGAGCCGGAACTGGATTTCTTCTCTTTAGGCCAAAGCCCGGCAGGGCTGGCTCGTGGCTGGCACGGTGGGCTGCCCAAGGCCTGAGATGTCCTCTGAGATCCCCATCACTAGCTGCTTGGAGTTCCTCTGGAACCAGCCTACTCTCCTAGTGCTGGGTAGGTAGACATCCCTGCTTTTCCTTGTCCAGATGTACATGTGTAGCTGGGGCATCCCTAACCCTCTGCCTCTGTGCCCTGCAGGTAACGAGGGCTCTGGTCTGTCCCAGGCGGTGCAGGCATCCTGCCAGCTACTCCTTACCATCCTGCCCGGCCGGCAGCTGCCTCCTGGACTCGAGTCCTTGAATGTCTCCGTGGCTGCAGGTGAGTCTACTGTTGCCCGACCTCCTGCCCTCTGATCACATACATGCAGCTCTTCTACCTCAAGCAAGTTTCTCTGGCTTTCTGTCTCCGTCACTGTATGTGCCAGATGGGGGAAATGCGTCCTCTTGCAGTAGGATGAGGGCGTGGCTGGCATGTGGTCCTTCCTCTTCTCTATCTTCCCTTTTCCCTTATCCTTTTGTCTATCGGCACAGGAATTCTTCTTCACTCCATTTGCTGCCAGAGGAAAGATTTCCCTATGGGGAGGAAGAGAGAACACCTGCTCCAAGACCCCCGGGAACCCTCAGCCACATCAGAAGGGCCTGGGCTGGCACAGCACCCAGGACTATCCTCAGGATCAGAATGAGAGAGACAAAATGGGAGCTGACTTGGACTGAGCCGGAGGGCATGCATACCCAAATGCTTGAATGTGCTGAAGTCTCTTGCCTCAGTGTGCAACCAGGCCCCTGGTATTTTTTTTTTTTTTTAAGATTTTATTTAATTACTCGTGAGAGACACACGGAGAGAGACAGAGACACACACACAGGGGGAGAAACAAGCTCTTCACAGGGAGCCCAATATGGGATGCAATCCTCAGACCCTGGATCATGCCCTGAGCTGTAGGCAGGTGCTCAACCACTGAGCTGCCTAGGCGTCCCTAGGCCCCTGTTTATTAACCACTGTCTTGGAGTGCAGCGAGCTCTGTAGTAGAGACCAGAGGAAAGCTGTTTCCTTTTTTTTTTTTTAATGTCTTTTTTTTTTTAATTATTTATTTATGATAGTCACACACAGAGAGAGAAAGAGAGGCAGAGACACAGGCAGAGGGAGAAGCAGGCTCCATGCACCGGGAGCCCGACGTGGGATTCGATCCTGAGTCTCCAGGATCGCGCCCTGGGCCAAAGGCAGGCGCCAAACCACTGCGCCACCCAGGGATCCCTGTTTCCTATTTTAATTTTGGGCTTATGGTTAGACGGGGCAGCTTGTTAATAATCTCTAAGATGAAAAAAAAATCTCTAAGATGTGCTGGCAGAGAGGGTCTCCGCTCCTGGGCCCTGCCTGGAAGACAAGAAGGGAATCAGGCAGCCAAGTCCAGGGGTCCTGTTCCTCTGGAACCCGTGTGAGAATGTAGAGGGAGGCCCGGGTTCCTCTTGTGGACTAGATGGGTGCAAATCCAGGCTCAAACCCTGTCCCAGTGGGGACCTTGAGCACATGGCTCCATCCTTCTGGGCCTTGGAGCCCTTGTTGGCACCTCCCTCCCCAGGGCTCTTTGTGAGAATCAAATAAAATCACCGGGGCCATCCTGTCCCATTCCTCCACTAGGTGGCAGCCTCGCTCTTTGAGCCACAGTCTTCTGGAAGCTTTTACAGCCACCTGGGGGAGATTCTTGGTGGTGGCCCCCAGAGAGGTGAGGGAAAGATTAGCCAGCAGCATTTACCTCACTGGCCCACCAGAACCCTCACCAGCCACTCATTAGTCAGTGCATCTCCAAGAAAGGAACTGATGAATCAGAGTCCTGGTCAAGCAGAGCATTGCTGTTTACTGTACAACCCAGATAGGTTTGGTCCTCCTCCCACAGGGCCCCACAAAGGGAGCAGAAGCCCCCAGTATAAGTAGTTTAGAGCAGTCCTGGCTGCACATTGGAACCATCTGGTAAACTCAAAAACAACACTGGGGACCAACCCCAGAGACTCTGGTGTAAATGGTCAGGGGCAGCCTGGGTATCAGGATTCTTAAAGCCCCCAAATGAGTCTGAGGCATAGCCCAGGCTGAGAACCACTGGAGCAAGGTTTCTGGACCTCAGTAGTGACACCCTGGGCCAGATAACTTTCTGGTGTGACGGCTTGGCCTGTGTGGTGTAGGATGTTCAGCAACATCCCTGGCTTCTCCCCCCTGGATGCCAGTAGCACCCCTGTCCCTTGTTGTGACAACCAAAAAATGCCTCCCGACATTGCCAAAGGTCCCCTGGAAGACCATTGCCCCTAGTTGGGAAGCACTGCTCTGGAGCATGGATCTGGAGGACAGCAACCTAAGTTCAAGTCCTGATTGCTGTGTGATCATAGGCAGGCTCCTTTCCCACTGGAGTCTCCATCTCCTCGTTGGAGAATGGGGATCATCCTACCTTTCCAAGTTATGGGACGATAGAGAGGGCAACGTGAGCTGGGTGCCTCCCACACGGTGGTGCTTGATAAATAGTACCACTCTTTTCTCTTTGGAATGAATTGATCTTGGAATTTTGGTGGGGATGCCAATTTAGAAAGACATTAGGAAGGTCTAAGATGCCTCTAAAGGTTTTTCCTCTCAAGAAAGAGGAAGAGGGGCACCTGGGTGGCTCAGCGGTTGAGCGTCTTGCCTTTGGCTCAGGTCGTGATCCCGGGGAGCTGGGATCCTGGTGAGGAGCCTGCTTCTCTCTCAGCCTGTGTCTCTGCCTTTCTCTCTCTCTCTCTCTGTCTCTCATGAATAAATAAAGTCTTTTTAAAAGAGAAAGAAGGGATCCCTGGGTGGCGCAGCGGTTTGGCGCCTGCCTTTGGCCCAGGGCGCGATCCTGGAGACCCGGGATCGAATCCCACATCGGGCTCCCGGTGCATGGAGCCTGCTTCTCCCTCTGCCTGTGTCTCTGCCTCTCTCTCTCTCTCTGTGACTATCATGAATAAATAAATAAAATCTTTAAAAAAAAAAAAAATAAATAAAAATAAAAGAGAAAGAAGAAGAAACCCTTTCATAAAACTCTATAGATCAGGGTTGAGGATGTATGTGGTGGTGGTAACAGCTTTAATATTCCAGATGCCCAGAGGCATCAAGCTGATTAGATCAGAATCTCTGGGGAAGGAGACCGGTCCCATGTTTCTTAGGGCTCCCCAGTTGACGCCACTGTGTCACCAGGTTCGAGAATCACTGGTCTTTGAAACCACGTTCTCATGTCCAAAAAACCGCTTCTAAATCATTCACACCTGTGTTTTTTTTTTTAAGATCTTATTTACTCATGAGCGACACAGAGGCAGAGGGAGAAGCAGGCTCCCCGTGGGGAGCCCAATGCGGGACTCGATCTCAGGACCCCAGGATCACGCTGTGAGCCAAAGGCAGATGCTCAACCACTGAGCCACCCAGGTGCCCCCACACCCACGCTTTTGAGTGCATGTCTGAAAGCTTGGGCCAGTTAACCTTTCATCTCTGCCTAAAGGTTCTTAGAAGGTGCTGCATCCAGCCCTGGCTCCACAGCTTTTGGCCTGGATAGCTTCCCAGCCTCCTCATCTGTAAAATAGGGACAGTGCCTTCAGCACCTGCCCCAGTACCCGCTCCCCGACAAGGATTTGTAAGAATAAAAAGAGAGTATCAGCAAAAACATTCTGTAAACCTAAGTGTTGCGCACCCCAGGACTAGCATGTGATAATACAGACGTGGCTGTAACAGCTCAGTTTAGGTATCAAGTTGCCTGGGCCATGGGATACCCAGCTATTTGGCCAAACCTTATTCCAAGTGTTTCTGTGAAGGTGTTTTTTGGATGAGATGAACATTTAAATTGGTAGACTGAGGGGCGCCTGGCTGGCTCAGTCTGAAGAACATGTGACTCTTGACCTTGGGGTTGTAAGTTCAAGCCCCACGTTGGGTGTAGAGATTATTAATAAATAGATCACTAATAAACTTTAAATTGGTATACTGAGTAAGGGAGAGAGCGCCCTTTCCAGTGTGGGAAGGCCTCAATCAAAGGCCTGAAGGGGGTGGCGGGGGGAAGGCTGACACTCCCCTGATAAGAATTCTTCCTGCTTTTTGGAACTGAAACGTGGGCTCTTTTCTGGTCTTGAGCCTGCTGGTGGCCTTCAGATGGGAACTGTGTCATCAGCTCTCCCGGGCTTCCAGCTTGCTCCCTCAACCCTACAGAGCTGGGAGATGCCAGTCTTATAGTCAAGTGAGCCAAGTCTTCATAATAAGCAAATGTGTATACATGTGTATACAGATAGGGATATGGGTATACATCACCTGTTGGTTCTGTGTCTCTGGAGAATCCAGATTTGTAGACTTGATGGAAATTAACTGAGATGTCCTGGTGTTCCCTCCATGCGGCAGTGCAGAATTGAGCTCTGCTCTCTAGGACCAAACCCAGCATGGAACCTGGAAGCTGTGGTTGGGGATACTCAGGGTTCAGAGGCTGTTCTCCTGCCCACGGACTCTCATGTAGTGTCTGGAACCTAATCTACCCTGCTTTGGGCACGGTGTTCATCACTTTTCCAGATCCCAAGAGTCTGAGCCATCTAGAGGGCCACTCTAAAGTGCCACTCTGGGGGCTAAGAGCCAAGCACAGGGGGCTCCTCCCTGCTTCATCCCTTGGGCAGCAGGCTGTCTGGCCTCACTTGAACCAAAGGGGATTGAGGCTGTGATTACCTGCCATGCACACATAGGTATGTAATTATGTGATGCAAACCAGGCATTAAGACAAAGAGAAAGCACCTGAGAGCCTAAGGTGAAGGAGAAGGTCTGGATTTCCTTGGGGTGGCCTCTGGTCGCTGACACAGGGCAGTGCCTGGCACAGAGGCTGCTCAGCAAGCATGATTGAGTACACAGGACCCGGGGTGGCCGTGGCTGTGGATATGAAGGGGGGCTGGCTGGGGTCCATCCCCTGCAGGGCAGGGTCAGAATGAAGCCAGAGGGGAGCAGTGGTGGTTAAGAACATGACCCTGGCCATGAAGTAGTGCTTGCTTTGAGTTCCAACTCAGACTTGCTCGTAGTGTAAATATGGACAGATCCCTTAACTTTTCCAATAGCTTCCACCTCAGAGGGTCGGGGTGCAGATCAAATGAGCTCATGCATGTAAAGCCCTCAGCCCAGTCCTGGAGGAGCATGGCAGCTGTTCTTGCAGCATCTGAGGGCATGGGCTCTGCCGTCCTACCAACCTGGCCTCAATTTCCCCACAGACTAGGGCCTATTTCAGCTGCAACATGTGATTTACCTCAGAGCAGCTGGAGGGAGCTGGAGAGGGAGGGGGTTGGAATGACATTGGCAAGCTCCTCCTTTGTCAGGGCTCCCCAGCCAAGAGAGGAAGGGTCCCAGAAGGCTGGTATTCCAGAATAGCTAAATTGTGGCCAGCACCCCAGCCCCCTCCGGGGCTGCAATATTTTTTGGCAGGAGGTTAAATTGCCAGCTCCCTCCCCCAGGCTGAGGTCCTAAATTAGACCCTCCCCCATCACTCTTGCAGGGCCAGGCGCCAGGGATCCCCACAGTTTGTAAATGTAATCAACCTTGAGGTCTCCGACTTCCACAGGTGCAATTAGCATGCCCATCTGCTAATCCCTGATTAATGATGTTTACAAACATGGGACTCCACTCACAGAGCTGCTCAACCCCTCCCTCCAGGACCAGGAGAGAGGAGTCTTCTAACAGCACCCCCTCTACACACACACACACACACACACACTAGGCCAATGACCCTCTCCATCCCTTTCCCCAGGCAGTGGGTAGAGCTGGAGGTTCCTCCCTGGAGCCCCCTCACCCAACTCTCTTTGCACATATATGGAAAGAAGACTGGAAGAGCACACAGGGACAGTATGAGGCTCAGTGATAGGGCTACGATCCTCTTCTTCCCTTTCTCTCTCTAGTTCTGGAATCTCTGGATGCAGGGTGGGCTTGTTGCCTTTCTTGTATCACACCAGCTCCAGCTCTGTGGCCACACGTATAGGCCTCCCAGCATGGAGCTGTGAGCCCACCCCCAGTGTCCCAACAGTTCAGCTCTGCCTGTCTCCAGACGGGGGAGCATTCCCACTCCATCTACCTTCCTACTGAGGAATTTGGTGGGGCCATGCTATGAGGCACGGTAGTAAAAGCATTAGGAACAGAGACTTCTGGGAGACAGAACATGGAAGACTCCTAACTCTGGGAAACGAACTAGGGGTGGTGGAAGGGGAGGAGGGCAGGGGGTGAGGGTGATTGGGTGACGGGCACTGAGGGGGGCACTTGATGGGATGAGCACTGGATGTTATTCTGTATGTTGGCAAATTGAACACCAATAAAAAATAAATATTACAAAAAAAAAAAAAAAAGGAACGGAGACTTCTGAGTGTGACAGGCCTGGGTCCAAACATTGGGTCTGCCTCAGGCCAATCACTTAACTGAGCCTCAGTTTCTTCACCTGTAAAATGGAGACAAGGATAGTACCTACCGCATACTTCGTGGTGACAATTCATTATTGGATTTAGGAAACGGACTTAGCACAGTGCAAGGGACACTGTAGGTACTTAATAATGTGAGCTTTTTATTGCAGTGAAAATGATGATGGTGGTGATGATGATGCTGAGGAAGAAAGGAGGCATCCGAGGCTACAAAGATACCCAAGGATTTCCTCTTCTCCCCCACACCCTCCTCTCTGGGGAGAAGGGCAGGTCCCAGCTCATTACTGGTGGGGGCTAGGGTGGAGGTGTCAGATTAGAATCACTCCTGGGTCTGTTCACAGCTTCCCTGTTTCATTAACACCTCCCTGGTGGTCTTCAGCTCATCCTACTGGGGGAGGTGCTCCAGAAAGTTCTAACTGCCCCCTACTCAGCCAGAGCTCAATGTGGCCATGCTCCTAGGTCTGGACTGAGATGCACATGGAGAGGGTTTTATGTGACAGAGAGGGGGCCACTGGCCAGGAGGCTGTCGCTGTCTGCTACTCCAGAGTCCTGGAGGCCTGGTCAGGGGACGTAGTACCTGGGACTGGCCTCTTTTTCTCTCTACCCCCTTCAATCTCTCATTGGTAAATTCTAGTCTCTCAGCCCCACTGCATCCCAATCTGGACACTTTCTTCCTTTCAAATCTGTGACTCGATGTGAGCAGCATGGTCTTGGGTTCTAATCCTGATCTACCTTGACTTAAGGCAAGGCGCTTATTCTCTAGGACGTGCACTTGCTTCTGTAAAACCGGGATAGCCTCCCTATGGTAGGGTAGCGCAGGGCCCAGAAAACTAAGTTCTCAATAATGGCAGCCACTGTTATTTTGCGGACACAACTGCTCCCTGAATTATCTTTTTAAATTGCAGAACCTTGTTTAGCTGGCTGCAGGTGGGGGTGGGGGTGGGGGTGGGGGAGCAGCCGCATTTAGAGAAACAGGAAAGGGCATAAGCTCTGCCCCAGTTAATTGTCCCAGTTTCTTCCCCAGACTGGGAAAAGGAGTGGGGCTGATCCATGAATTAGGACCTGGAGATTTAGATCTTGGGCTCTGGGAAGGATGCTTCTAAACCACGTTCCCCTCCAGACACTTCAAGAAGAAGGATTCTTATGGAAATGCCTGCCCCTCACCCCAGCTGTGCCCCCTCCGTCACAATATTTCATTTCGGAGGACACCCTTCACCAGCTGTGGGCCGGGAAGGAGGAGCTGGCCCTGGGCCTCTCCCTGTCCCAGCCCTGCAGCCAGCGGAACTTGGCCCGCCCTGCTTTCTCCTGCCACCTCTGCACCTCCTCTTCCTCTCAGACTTGGGGCTTTTTTGCTGAGGTTTGTGGGTGTCAGAAGAGAGACTCTGTGAAGTGTCCCCTTTTGTGATTGAGCCATAGTCTCAAAAAAATGTCAATGAGCTGAGCAGTTTCCTCTAGAGAGAAGAAACCAAGGCACAAATTCCCAAATGAGGGGGGCGGCAAGACGGTGGGCTTGGTACCTTCCAGTAAGCCCCTTGCTTCCATAGGCCTCTGCAGCCCCTCCTACCTTTAGGACCCCCCCCCCCTTTATAGGAGAGGGGCAGGAATGAGCTTTCCTCATTTTATTTATTCATTTTTTAAAAAGATTTATTTATTTATTCATGAGAGACACAGGCAGAGGGAGAAGCAGGCTTGCAGGAAGCCTGATGTGGGACTCGATCCGAGAGCCCCGATCACAACCTAAGCCCAAGGCAGGCGCCCAACCGCTGAGCCACCCAGGTGTCCCTCTTTCCTCATTTTATAGTCCCTGGTCCCTGCCCAGGGCCAGGCACATACTGGGTATTTAACAATCACAAATGAACATGCGAGCATGTCCTGAGTTTGGAGACTCCCTCTCTTCTCTGTTGTCAGCTGGGGGCAAATCGCCCCACAATTCCAGCTGGCTATCCCCTTCCACTTTCAGAGAAGGCAAGACACAAATGAGTCCTAGCCACAGCTGCTCTGGATTCTCTGAGACAAAGGAGCTCATTGAGAGCAAGGGGATGCTCTGTAGAACATCTCAGCCTTTGGCCTTGCTGAGACCCATGTGCATTCAGGCCTTGCACAGATGCCCTTCCCGTAGATGGGGGGACTATACTAGCCTTGGGTCAGGCATGGCAAGGGGCTGGATCTTGGTTGAATCAGCCCTGAGAGCAACACACGTACTTAATACAGTCTCACTATGGCGGGGAAGGGCCCCCGAAGCCGTGTGCTTGGAGCAGGGTGATGAGGATGACGGTGATGGTACTAACGTTTATTATATACTTAGCTTGTGCTAAACGGTTTTACGTGCTTCATCTCATTTAATCCTCATGACACCTTGGGATAGGCACTATTACCTTTGGTTCATAGATAGGAAGCTGGGGCCCAGAGAGGTTGAGTCCCTTGCCTAAGCCCATGCTGTGGCAATTAAAAGGGTTTATAGGGGGGTCAGGGATGGAGGGTGGGGAGTTAGGCTTGGAAGGAGAGAGCCTCCAGCTCAAGCATCAGCTAAGACGCCTGTGGCTGAGGAGGCCAAGCCAAATCTGCACACAGCCACCCTCCCCACACCCCCACCACACCAATCCTGCCCCCACGCAGTACCCCTAGCTCTCTCCTAACTCCAGCTCTCCTGAACCATCCTGACGATCTGTAAGCAGGGCATCCCAGCAGAGCGGGGTGAGGGCCACTTTCCACCAGCTCCCCACTCAGCTGGGTGGTATACCCAGGCTGGGAGGCCAGCATAGAGGGCTCAGAGCTATCTATTGTGGGATGCAGCAAAGGAGCCTGGACTCGCAGAGACACCCAAATTTAGGTTTAAATCCTGGCCCTGCTCCCAAATAAAGGCTCAGATTTCGGTCAAGTTTCTCAACCTCTGTGCTTGTTTTCCTCCCTATAAAATAGCATTAGTGGGACACCTGGGTGGCTCAGTGGTTGAGCATTGGTCTTGGGCTCAGGGCGTGATCCCGGGGCCTGGGGATAGAGTTCCGCATCAGGCTCCCTGTGGGGAGCCTGCTTCTCCCTCTGCCTGTGTCTCTGCCTCTCTTCGTGTGTCTCTCATGAATAAATAAAATCTTTAAAATAAAGTAAAATAACACCAATGACATTTCTGCCAGGGTTGTGCTGAGGTTCGAGAAAAGATGCTCGTGGTACATGGTAGGACTTCAAGAACTCTTCCTTGCTGGCCTCTTCCTTCTTTCTCAGGGGCCTCCCTCTGTGTCTGCCTCCTTGCCCTTCCTAGCTTTGGGGTCTGGTGCCTCTCTCTCAGCTCTGCCTCTTTTCTGATGATCTCTGTCCTGTCTGCCTGTCCCTGGGGGCTCCCTGTTGCTGCTCCCTCTCTAGGGCTGTGTCTCCACAGCCTGTCTGTCCCTCTTCTTGCCTCTCCCCCGGCTCCTGATACCCTGGGGGCTGATCGATGGCAGCCGCTGGTTATCGATTGGGGTGGGCGTCCAACTGTGGCTGCTGGAGGCCGATATTGATGGACAGGATTGGTGCCCAGGCTGCATGGAGTGGCAGCTGGGGAGCCTGGGGCTGCAGGGGAAGTGGGGCTCCCCCCCCTCCCTTACCAGGACCAGGGAGTGGGAGTCCTTAAAGCTGCAGACCCTGCCACTAGGATGGGTGTAGAGGATGGGGCAGAGGGCCTCTGAAGACAGAAGGCCAAGGCTTGGCTTATGCTGTGGGTTAACAAGATTTGTTGAGCACCTACTATGTGCCAGCTGGGAATACAGCAGTAAGCAAGTAAAAAATCAATAAGTAAAATTCTATAATGTGTTATGCAAGAAATAGAGCAGGAAAAAGGGATGGAAGTGCAGTGATTGAGGGGAGGTGACATTGTAAATAGGCTCATGAAGGATGAGGTTCTTTGAAAAGGTGACCTTTAAGTCAAGACCCCAAGAGAATGAGGGACTGGGCCATTGGAGGGCATTCTGGGCAGTGAAAACATCAGGTAAGTGCAAAGACTCTCTGGCAGGGGGTGGGGGTGTGATGCTTTGTGTGCTCTAGGCTCCCAGGGGGGCCGGTGTGGCTGTGGGGGGGAGGTGAGGAATAAGGAGAAAAGGAGAGAATGGGTGGGAGAAGGAATGGGGCCAGGGGCTGTCTGGGGCTTGGGACAGATGGTTAGTCCTGGGCTGATAGCTGCCCCAACTCCAATCTGAGAGGCCTAGGCAGCTTCTACTAGGGTAGCTTCCAGAACATGGTTCTGCTGCTTCTGCAACTCCATGCCTAGAGTTTCACACCAATGTCCCAGGCCCTTCACTGCTTTGCCAGTGAGCTAATGCTCACAGCAACCAGTTAGATTCTCTCACTCTCTGTTGTATAGTTGAGGACAATGAGGCTCAGAGATATTTGGCAACTTGCCCCAGGACACACAGGAAATGGCAGGGCTGGGATTCAAGCCCAGTTTTGTCTGCCTCCAAAACCATTGCTTTTCCGGCCCCCTCCCCTTTTTTTTTTTTTTTGGTTACCATCTTAACCACTTTTTAATTATTTATTATTTTTATTATTTTCTTAAAGATTTTATTTATTTATTCATGAGAGACACAGGCAGAGAGACACAGGTAGAGGGAGGAGAAGCAGGCTCCACGCAGGGAGCCAACGTGGGACTCGATCTCCAAAATCCAGGATCATGCCCTGAGCCAAAGGCAGATGCTCAATTGCTGAGCCCCCCCAGGTGTCCCTTAACCATTTTTTAAAAAGATTTTATTTATTTGAAAGAGAGAGAGTGTGTGTGTGTGTGAGTGCGCATGTGCGGGCAAGCAGAGAGGGGTGGGGAGGAGCAGAGGGGGAGGAGAGGGAGAAGGAATCCCAAGCAGAGCTGATTGGGGCTCAATCTCATGACTCTGAGATCATGACCTGAGCCCAAACCAAGAGTCAGACGCTCAACCAACTGAGCCACTCAGGTGCTCCTTAACCATTTTTAAGTGTATGGTTAAGTTTATTCACACTGTGGTGCACCAGAGCTGCTCCGTCTGAAACTGAACTGAAACTCTATACCCATCAAATTCTAACTCCCTGTTCCCCTCACCCAGCCCCTGACAACCACCATTCTATTTTCTTTTTTTTTTTTAAGATTTTATTTATTCATTCCTGAGAGACACACACAGAGAGAGAGAGAGAGAGAGGCAGAGACACAGGCAGAGGGAGAAGCAGGCTCCATGCAGGGAGCCTGACACGAGACTCGATCCCGGGACTCCAGGATCACGCCCTGGGGTGAAGGCAGGCACTAAACAGCTGAGCCACCCAGGGATCCCCACCATCCTATTTTCCATGTATCTATGTACATGACAACTTTAGAGACTCATATAAGTGGAATCATACAATATTTGTCTTTTTATGACTGGCTTATTTCATTTAGCCTAATGCCTTCAAGGTTCATCCATGTGGCATGTGACAAGATTTTCCTCCTTTTTAAGGCTGAATAATATTCCACAGTATGTATATACCACATTTTACTTATCCATTTATGGAATGATAGACACTTGGGTGGCTTCCATCTCTTGGCTTGGTGAATAATGCGGCAATGAACGTGGGTGTACAAATATCTCTTTGATATCGTGTTTTCAGTTCTTTCAGATATACATCTAAAAGTGGGATTGCTGAATCATACGGTAGTTCTATTTTTAATTTTTTAGGAATCTCCATAACTGTTTTCTATAGCAGCTGTAACCATTACATCCTCCCACCAACACACAAGGGCTCCAATTTTTCCACATCCTTGCCAATACTTGCTACTTTTTTTTTTTTTTTTTTTTGAGAGGCAGCAAGTGTTGGAGGGACAGAGAGAGGGGTGGGGAGAGAATTTTAAGGAAGCTCCACACCCAGCTCGGAGCCTGATCTCACGACCGTGAGATCATGACCTGTGCAGAAACCAAGAGTCAGGCACCTAACTGACTGAGTCACCCAGGTGCCTCAACATTTACTACTTTCTGTTTTTTTTTTTTTTTTTTTTTTAGCATAGTCATCTTAATGGATGTGAAGTGATATCTCATTGTGGGTTTAATTTCCTTAATGACTAGTGATACAGAGCATATTTTCCTATGTTTGTTGGCCAAGTGTGTATTATCCTTGGAGACATGTTTATTCCAGTCCTTTGCCCAATTTTTTTCTTTTAATTACAGTATAGTTAATATACACTGTTATATTAAGTTCAGGTGTACAATATAGGGATTCAACATTTCCATACGTCACCTGGTGTTCATCATGACAAATGCCCTCCTTAACTCCCATCACCTATTCTCCCCATCCCCCACTTCCCTCCTCTCTGGTCACCATCAGTTTGTTCTCTATAATTAAGAGTCAGTTTCTTGGGCATCTGGGGGGCTCAGTTGAGCATCTACCTTCGGCGCAGGTCATGATCTCAGGTCCTGGGATGGAGCCCTGCATGGGCTCCCTGCTCGGTGGAGAGTCTGCTTCTCCCCCTCCCCCTCTCCCCTGCTTGTGCTCTCTTTCTCTCTCTCAAATAAGTAAATAAATAATCTTTTAAAAAAAGGAGTCTATTTCTTGGGGCACCTGGGTGGCTCAGTTGGTTGAGCGTCTGCCTTCGGCTCCGGTCATGATCCCAGGGTCCGGGATTGGAGCCCCACATCGGACTCCGCTCAGCGGGAAGCCTGCTTCTCCCTGCCTCTCTGCCTGCTGCTTCCCCTGCTTGTTCTCTCCCTCTGTCAAATAAATAAAACCTTTTTAAAAAATAGTCTATTGGGGATCCCTGGGTGGCGCAGCGGTTTGGCGCCTGCCTTTGGCCCAGGGCACGATCCTGGAGACCCGGAATCGAGTCCCACGTCGGGCTCCCGGTGCATGGAGCCTGCTTCTCCCTCTGCCTATGTCTCTGCCTCTCTCTCTCTGTGACTATCATAAATAAAAATTAAAAAAATTATTCTTAAAAAAAAGTCTATTTCTTGATTTGCCTCTTTCTCATTTTTTCCCTCTGCTTGTATGTTTTGTTTCTTTTTTTTAAAGATTTTATTTATTTATTCATGAGAGACACAGAGAGAGAGACAGAGACACATGCAGAGGGAGAAGCACTTCTGCACTCCATTGAAGGTGTCCTCTAATGCCCAGAAGTTTTAAATTTTGATTTAGACTCATTTATCAATTTTTTCTTTTGTTGCCTGTGCTTTTGGTATCAAATCCAAGAAATCATCGCTGAGTCCATCCAAAAATGGTTGCTTCTCTCCACTGTCAGCAATTCTGTCAACATCTTTAGCTCATTGGGTGGGGCAGTGACTCAGACATCAGGACTAGAACCAGTGGGAAGCTCAGGGAGACAGCAGCTCAATCTAACAGGATTCCAGAGGTTGAATGGAGTACTTTAGAGGTAATGAATTCCCTGTCACTGGAGGAGTATAAGCACTCAGATGACCATTCAGGTAGGATGTTGCACAGGAACTTCAGGGAGAGGATATTAAGGTTGGATTGATGGCCTCTGATTACTTCTATGATTCAGTAAGGAAGGATTGGGAACTCAAAACTTTAGCCAGTGAGGTGAGGGGTGGGGTGGGCAGGATTGCAGGTGACAGGTGTACCTTCCTCTGTGCCTGGGGATGTCTTGTATTGGGGTCTATCTATGGAGATTTCCTGAGTTCGATCAGCCTGGAGCTTCGACCCAAGCTCTGACCCAGATGGCCCGAGGATCTTGGAGCCTGGGGCTGGAAGAGAAAAGAGAGAAAGATGTGGCTCCTACCTCATCTGCAAGGGGCTACTTGTGAGCACAATGCATGATACAGAGCCTGCAGAGCCTGGCAGACCTTGATCCAGGTACTGCCTGAGGCACTCTCCAGCTGCCTGACTTCAGGCAATTTCTTTCACTTTTCTGACTCTCGTCTTCCTCATCTGAGCAAGGGGCTGTCACCTCTCTTACAGGGTTGACAGAATGGCAATAACAGGAGCTTGGAGCCTGACAGGTGCTCAGTAAACTACAGTGACCAGGTTAATCCCAGATAATTGCCTCCCACCATCTTTCAAAGCCAGTGACCCCAAATGGGCTACATACTCTTTACCCTCTGGTGACCACTTCCACTGTTCATGGCCTTGGCCAGCCCTTCATAGCCTGAGGGCAGTCTATCCAGACTCATGGATCCAGAACCCAGCTCAGCCATGGCAGATACCCAAGCCGGACCAGGGGCCCTGTCTGGGAGGTGCTGGATGGCAGCCTGATATCCTATCTATTCGTCTTCACTCTGCCTGCCCCTGTGGCTCCTGGGCCTGGAGCTTCTTACTCTGGCTGCCCAGTCCTGCATCCTGTGTCCTGGCTCATCTCCCATGTTGTGCCCAGAAATTTCCCCCACGTTACCCCCAGCCCGGCCCATCATGGAGAAAAATCAAATCTCACTAAAGGCCATTGATTTTCCTCCAAATTTGCTGTGAGTACACTTTGAGGCTTCTCAATATTACTGCCGGCTCCCACCTTCAGCCCCTCAACCACCACCATAGCTTCCTCGGGGAAACTGAGGAGTGCTGCGCTGGCAGGCCATAGGGAGGGCGCGAGGCCTGCAGGTGCTGTCGGCTGGAGTCCCCAGCCCTACGGCACAGCAAGACTCTGGGATGGCACCGGTTTCTGGGGAGAGAGTATTTCCCTGCCTGGCTGCTCCCTGGCTGCAGGGCTTAGGCAGACAGGTATGTGTTTCTGTGTGTGTATGTTGTGTGTTGGTATGTGATTTTGTGTGTCTGTATGTGTGTCCGTGGGTGTCAGTAGTGTCTCTATGCACCTGTATTTATCTGTGTGTATGTGTGTGTGTGTGTGTGTGTGTGTGTGTCTGTGAGTTTGTGTGTATTTGCGTGAATGCGGTGGGGGTGGTCTTGGGTTGCAGTTGAGCTCCGGATGCTATGCTGCCCATGAAAAAGCCAGTCTGGGGAAGGAGCAGGGACTTGACTTGGGATAAACCCAACATATGGGATACCCCTGGTGGCTCAGTGGTTTAGCGCCGCCTTCTGCCCAAGGCGTGATCCTGGGCACCTGGAAACCCAGGATCAAGTCCCCCATTGAGCTCCCTGCAGGGAGCCTGCTTCTCCCTCTGCCTGTGTCTCTGCCTCTGTGTGTGTGCGTGTGTGTGTCTCTCATTAATAAATAAGTAAAAAATCTTTAAAAAAAATAAATAAAATAAACCCAACATATATTTCTCTTACCAGGGGCCAAGGGCTGGGTAGGGCTCTGGAGGGGTTCTCTGCCCTCTCCCACTCACCCCTACTGTCCCTTTGTCATCTTGGAAATGGGGCACCTTGCTGACTTTGTTACATTATTAAGTTTGGAGTTTGGGGGCTGATGGAAAAGATTCACAACCTAATGCTGGAGGTGGGCATAAATTTTCCTCCACCCTCCGTCTCCAATCCGAACTAAGAGTCCCATCTGAGTGTGTTTAGAATTGACTGGACATATATATTCACCTGGTGAGTCTGGAGAGAGTAGGTTGGAGAGAAGACTGGCAGTGAGGGTGCCAGGAAGGGTTTGTGGCATGGAGCGCATTCCTGTCTGTCTGGGTTGTGTTCCTAGCACGTCAAACACCAAGGTGGGCTTTAATGGGGAAAAATGTCATAAACAAGGGCCCTTTGGCTTTTGTGGGGTGAAATGACTTTCGGGCTGGCAGTAGGCTGGCCCTCTTGCCTCTAACCCACCTGCCAGGGCCAGAGGTCAGCCATGGTGCCAGACTGGACTTCTAAACTCTGGGAACCAGCTGAGCTACCCCAGGGAGAAGCCTTGATAAAGCCTCCTGTAAATTTGGGGCTAGGGTGATCCTTGGGCTTATGCCCTCAAAGAAGCCTCACCTACCACCCCTACCCCAGCCCTGAAAGGCCTGTCATGTTCATGCGTGTTCTCCCAGAGACCTCTGCCGGGGAGCTGGGAGCAGCTCTCTGGGTTCTGGGGACAGGCCAGATTTATGGCACTGGGAGAAATATTTAGGCCTGAGACAGTTTGGTTGTGTTAATTATGGAAATCTAAAGATAATCTATATTTAATGCTGAATTTTGTCAAATTTGCTAAAGAATTAGGGGAGCGTGTGCAAACAGTGACACTTCAATGAAGAACAAGGTGCAATTAAACTCTGAAATTTACAGTGGAATAATTGGAGAGCATGACAAATATAGTTATCAGCAGCAACTAATTAGGGGTCTGCTCGAGGTTTCTGGGCTTGATTAATCTCGCCTGGATGCTAATAAGTTATGCTGGGCAGCTGATACCATTTGTCGCCTCCTACTTTCCACCCTCTCCCCAGCACACTGGGGGGTGGGGATGTGGCCCATTCCGTCCATCCCTCTGTGCAGCCTGGCCTGGAGGGGAGAATGGGGTACCACAGCTCCTTTGCTGAGACACCCCCTCCTACCAACTAGGCATGGCATGAACATCTTGAGCTGCCCCTGTTCCGACATCCTGGGGTCTCACTGAAGCTTGTTGGGACTGGGGAAGACTGAGTTGGGGCTGAATTTTGGGTTCTAGCTGAGCCTCAGTGGGTCAGATTTGTTCCCTCGCTGTTGATGTAGCTCAGCCTTTCACTCCACACCTCTTGGGAAGAGGTACTGAAAGCACTTGACTCTGATCCAAGAGAGATCCATACAACCCTTCCTTGGCCAAACGTGCCCCCCTCCTCTTTCCCTGCCAGGTCTCTGCTAATCTTCCTTGCTGCTGTTTGTGGCCAAGCCTTAGATCCACTGATTAAAGTTTAGGGCTGCACTGGCGCTATCACCCAGCTGGAGTGTGGCCAGGACCCTGGGCATTGCTGCCAGGTCCAGCTGTGATGCTAGAACCATCCCTTTCCTCTCCCTGTCTCTCACCTTGTCTCTATTTCTTTCTGCCTTATGACCCTGAAAACTTCCTCAAACCTGATGACCCTCATGAGCCCACCCTGGGAGAGGTCTCTGTGTGACTAGTTGGGAGAAGAGGAACTCTCTCCACTGCCCACCTTTTGCTAAGAGGTTCCCCTGACAGTTGAGTCTCTCACCTGGGATCCACCAGGGCGGGTGGCGCCTGCCGGCCATGTACATGGACCGTCCCCTAAGCAGTCCCCCTTTCATCTTCCCCTAAGCAGTCCCCCTTTCATCTCCTGCCTTTGATCAATGTCATTTGGTAAAGGACAGGGACTCCAGTTGGCAGCTGCAGAGGAGGTGAGTGAATCTTAAAATGGGAAATTAGGTGAACTGTTCTTTGTGAATGTCTTCGGTATACCAGAACTCTAAAAGCAAGAGTGTGAGTGTGTGTGTCACGGGAGACTGGGGATTTGATGTGGCTAGGAGAGAAGACAGCTGGAAGGGGGCACAGGAAGACGGCAGGGGCCTCCAGAATGCTTCCCCATGGTGTCTGGGCCAGAGTGGTCCTACTCCTGGGAGAAGGGATCATGGGTTCTTGGGGGCCTTAGTTTCTTTTCTTTTAAAGATTTTATTTATTTATTAATAAGAGACACCCATAGAAAAGAGAGGCATAGGCATAGGGTTAGGGTTAGAAGCAGACTCCCTGCGGGGAGCCCCACTCGGGACTTGATCCCAGAACCTTGAGATCACACCCTGAGCGGAAGGCCAGAAGGCCGATGCTCAACTGCTGAGCCACGTAAGTGTTCCGGGGCCTTAGTTTCTCTTCCTGCTTGTGGTCTGAGAGGTTTTGAGGTCAGCCCCCCAGCTTGTGTCCTGGCTGTGGGAGTCCTGGGCTGTTCCTAACCATACCAAGTCTTGATTTCCTTCTTGTGGATCAGGGATATTTACTTCAGGGCACTGGTCCCCAGAGTTACCAGGAACGCCGGCAAAGGGCTAGGAGCTGAGCAGGACTTCAGTAAAGGGGACTCCCTCCCCGCTTCCCCTCTCCTTCTTCTGCCCACTCCCGCCCCCAGCTCCCCTCCCTTCAGTCCCCTCAGAAATTCCTGTGACTTGCCCAGAGTCCCTGTGGCTGTGTCAGACTCGTCCACCAGAGGGCGGTAGATGCTGTGGGCACAAGGGAAATGGACCCCAGCATTGGGAGCATCCTCCTGGGGCCTGCCTCTGCTGTGCTGTCTCCTGGACTCGAGGGAGGGCCAGAGGATTTGAGGTCAGGGAGTCTTTTATTCCCTGCTCTGCACAGATAACACTCTTTGAGATTTGGGTGAAAATTAAAAAAACAAGCTTCTCATGGTGGTGCACTGCAGCAAGCTTACCAGTCACCACCGCCATCCCGGGGTCCTGGCACAAGGCTTACTTGGCCCATTTTGCAGATAGGGAAATGTGTCTTGGTCATTGCTTACTCTTGCAGGACTGGTAAGTCACAGGTACACAAAGCTTTGGATAAACCAATGCTTGGAGCCAATTTGCCAAGGGTGAAGTGGCTTGTGAGGAGGGAGCTGGGACTCAAGCCCAGGTTTCCCTGATTTCTAGGGTAGCATTTCCTCTGCCCCAGTTTTTCTGATCAATCGAGACCCTGGTCTCTTCCCTCCCCATCATTGTCACCTGCCCCTGGCTCTGAGGCAACTGCAAAGGGCCTCAGGCTTCAGGATCCAGTTTGTAAATCCTCAGGGGCTGTGTGTCTGTGGATAGATCACTAGCTCCTTTGAGCCACTGCTTTCTGGGAAATGATCAGGTGATGCTTAGTCCTTTCTTTGCATGGTGATTATGGATGAAAAGAGATGATGGACGCAGAGACCCTTCTCCCCTGGGATGGGCTCCCTGCAAACCTGGGCTGGACATCACCCCCCCTCCCCCAGGACTCTAGGTCTATCACTTGGAGCTGGGAGGGGAATGCAAATCCCCGTAGGTCCTGTTCAGCTTTTCTCTGGGGGGAAGAAGAGAAATAGGGGGGCTCCTTTCTCAGGAACCTCCAGCCCTTGCAGCTGCTAGAAGTGCTCAGGCTCCGTCTCCATGGCAACGTGGGCCAGCCGCCTGCAGAGCCTTCCTGCGCCAGCCGCCTTGACCTCACTTAGGATGATTACCTTTCGGCAAATAAAATAATTGTGTTAATAAAGAGGCTGTTCGCCCCCTCATCCCCCACCCCTCTTGGCCTGTTCCCCATCCCCACCTTGGGGAGAAGGAGAAGCCTCCCCCACCCAATCACCCTTGGCCTGTGTGGTGCCTCTTAAATAAGTTGTTGACTGAGATCTTGACTGGGTTTTAATTTTTGTCAATTTTAACCACCTCCCATCCTCCCCATTTTGCTTTCTGCATCCTTGCCCTATGTCTTTGTTGAAGTTGTACAATTGAGAGAATCCGACTCTTCCGTGTTCCTTCGGCATGGCTTTGAGCACCCACTGGGCCTCCCCAGCTATCACAATAACAAATTCTACTTATTGTGGGCCTGCTGTGTGCTACAACCTTTACAAGTGCTTTCACAAATGTCCTCTCCTTAATCCCTGTAACAGCTTGGCGAGTCAGGAACTTCAATGCCACTTGACAGAGGAGAAGACTGAGGTTCTGGAAGAGAGAATGTTTCTTAAAAAATTTTATTTGTTTGTTTTTAAATTGGAGTACAGTTGGCACACAATATTACATTAGTTTCAGGTGTACGGCACAGTCATTCGACATCCTTGTATGTTATGCTGTGCTCACCACAAGTGTGTCTACCATCTGTCAGCACATAACGCTATTATCACACCACTGACTCTATTCCCCATGCTGGACCTTTCATCCCTGTGACTTATTCATTCCATAACTGGAAGTCCATAGAAAATGTTTTGACAGGGCCAGAAACCTGGTCAAGTCTCTGGGCTGGAGAATGGGCTCTCCTAATGTGGTGTGGCCACTGGCCTGGGAACATTTGATTCAGCCACTGGCAGATACACACTCACACCGGCCCCCCACTGGGCCGGGCTTCCAGAAAGTTGTTGGGGAGAGACACCTATCCACAGAACATGGTGATGCAGGATGCATCGTGACCAGTGCTCAGAGAGCAGGAAAGTGATGGAGACCCAGCTCAGGGTGCCTTGGAAGCATATGTCACAAGAGAGGCCCTGACGGGGACGGGAAGGACAAGATTGGCAGATAGAGAGCCTATGGTAAGCTGCCACTTTGCTGAGTGCCTCGTGTTTGTTATCTTACATGATGCTCCTCACAAGCCTATTTTACAGATGAGAAAAGTAAGGCTCGGAAAGCTTAGGTGAATTTTTCAAGGTCACACAGCTGGTAAAGAGCGAGGATTTGAACCTAGATTTGCTTGGCCTCCCTGCCCATGCTCAGTGCTTGTTTCTCTTTATCAGGCGACCTGCCAGGTCTGGAAAGGAGAGAGAGAGGGAAAGGGAAGGACAGGGAGGGATAGAGAACAACAAAACAGGCTGAGCAAGGCAGGGAGCACAGTCTCCATACCCTGATGTGGGTATGATAGGATGTGAGCAGGAGTCTTCTTGGACAGCTACTGATCGATGCTTTTAGTCACTGTTCGTTATTTTAGGCTCTTGTTAGAAATACTCGCCAAAGACGGGTAACAAAAATGTAGCTAGGAATAGTGTCAGCAGTCTGGATTTGAGGCCCTTGGTCTGTGTGATTGAGTCCGGGGCTGGAAACCCTTCTTCCTCTTCAGCCCTGACCCCCTAGAGGCGGTGCCCCCAGACAAAGTGAACGACCGGCAGGGGCCGGCGGGGGGACAGGGCACACTAGGTGGCGCTCTGATATTGGTCAATCTCCTGCAAGCCTGGCTGGGCTGTGGCCGGTGGGCTGAGCAGAAGTCCCTTTCACTGGACCTAACACCAGGGACGAGGCTGGGTGAAGAGGTGCTGGAGAGGTCAGAAGACAGGCTGGGGGTTGGGAGCACTCTTCCTCCCAGTCAGGTCATTCCTGGGGCCCCAAATAGTGAGGCTGGACCAGTAGCAGTGGGAGGGACAGAGGGACCAGATGGGCTGCAGAGGGAGGCACATAGGTAGAGGGGGGTGGTGAGGGAGGAGCAGCCCAGCGGCGTGTGGGTGACCTTGAGCCAGTGAGGGCATGGGGAAGGCTGTCCTCTCACTGGCCCCTAAAACCCAGGCTTCTAAACCCAGGGCCCCTTGGAGGTGAGACTTGCCCACACCGCCTGCCCTTGGACCTGGGGGCCAGGTTAAGAGCCTGGGGAGGTGAGTCTGTGTGAGCCTCCAGCTACTATTGAAGGAATCCACTGGCCCAGGCCTCAAACCCCTGGATTCCTGTCCCCCTTTAGCTCTGTCCTGGTCCTTGTGACCATGGGCAAGTCTCAGATCCCTGCTTCGTTCTCTGCAACATGGGTGTATCTCTCCAAGTTGCTAGGATGCTGGAATGAGGTCACACACAGAGGTGCCCAGGGCTCCCAGACTGGGGCACCTCTCTGGTCCCATACATTTGCCCAAGTGGCACCTTGGCTTCCTCGTTGCCTGCAGGCCTGGTCAATTCTCAGTGACATTGACTGGTTAGCTGGAGAGGCCAGTGTTCCAGAGGGGCTTTAAAACCTCACCCCGCAGGAGACCATCCTCCAGAGACCCCTGCCCTCAGATTTTCCCATTTTCCCTGCAGGGAAATATGCATGGTAGGGCAGGGCCTGCTGGCTCTAGTACCTGTCCTGCGTCTCCCCCTCCCCCTGCAGGCACCACTCTGCCTGTGTCTGAGGCTCCAGCTCCATGGTATCTACCCCTCACCCCTGCAACCCCTGGGAGTAGGAAGGAGAGAGGCAGACTTGCCTCCGGGCCTCTTTTCCAGGGTTCTGCTTACCTACTTCCTCTTAACTGGTATAGGTGGGGAAACTGAGGCAAAGGGGAACCATGGAGACAAACCACAAATCCTCAAATGCTGGTAGGATTCCCTAGCCTCTTTGGGGAACTTTGGTGGGGGGTTGAGGGGTCTTAACCCTAAACTCCCAGGAAAGAGGTGTCAAATGGTTGGCCTGGGACCAGCGAGGTGTTAGGAGAAAGGATAAGAATAGTCTGGGAGTAGTAAGTCAAGGGCAAGGGCAGTGGGGATGGACTTATTCGTGGAAAAGCATTCTGCAAACGTTCAGTGAGACACCTTATGTGGGCCAGGCACGCCTGTAGGTGCTGGGGATTCAGAGGACCCAGCTGACAAAGTCTGCACCCTGGGGGAAGGTCCGAGGAATCAGGCTGCTTGAGGCTTGACTCCAGGCAGCTTCCCCCAAACACCAGCCATCCCTAAGTCCCTGTTTCATCATCTGTAAAATGGAGATAAAATGTCTTCCTCATGGGATGGTTGTGGATGTTAGGCGCGTGGAAGGTACTTAGCACAGGGCTTGGCATTTAATGACTGGGAACCGCTGTGCATCTTGTCAGTGTTACTGTGGTCACTAGCTCCGAAGAATGTGACCTTGAGTAAGTTGCTCACCTTCCTTGAAATCGAGGTTCCTCATTTAAGAAAAGGGTTCATGGGGCACCTGGGTGGCTTAATGGTTGAGCATCTGCCTTCGACTCAGGGCGTGATCCCAGGGTCCTAGGATCAAGTCCCACATCGGGCTCCCTGAAGGGAGCCTGCTTCTCCCTCTGCCTATGTTTCTGCCTCTCTCTCTGTGTCTTTCATGAATAAACAAAGTCTTTAAAAAAAGAAAAGGGTTCATAATATCTGCCCTGCCCACCTCACAGGACCCCATTGTGGGGCTTAAACCAATTGAGAGAATGCGTGGGAAGGGTCCATTTAAATTGTGTGAGTGTATTGAAGACCCCCAGCATTTGTGCTCCGTCTGTCCTGCAGGATGCCTGAGCCAGTAGAGCTGTCAGATGGATGTGCCAAGCCCTGGCAGTTCATGTCAGGACGTCTGTTCCTAGAATTCCAGGGCTGGAACTGAGGCCCTGGTGGAGGTATGGCGATGAGAGGCAGCCTGAGAATTTGCAGCATTTCCCCAAAGGCCTAGGGAAGTCAAGAAATAAATCTCAGAGAATGGGATTTTGAGATGGGATCAACCCTTCCCCCACCCCAACTCGGGCTAGAAGCTGGGCAGGACTGTCTGCTGAGGTCAGGGGGTCCTCTCTCCCCCTGTGGGTATCCTTTTCTCCATGGACCCTTCCCTGGCAGGCCAAATTCCTGCTGCCTAGTTACAGAACAACCCAAGGAAAAATAATGTGGTGGGCTCTATCCCAGAGATTTTTGATGTTTGCCGCCCAGCTACTCACGAAGATGAGAAGGTGCCTGTCACCTCTTTGAGTGTTTACTAGTGCCTGGGGCTCCCCAACTCCTACCTACCCCACCTGCCCACCCAGGTGGCTGAGTGATGGCACTTGCCTGGGTTCAGCTTGGACTGGAGCTGAAGAAGCAAAGAATCCAAAGGCGAGACACCCATCTGGGAGAACTAGGATTGGGGGCGGCCCCTTGTTTCTGGAGAAATGAGCTATAGGAGGCAGTGTGGGGAGAGCCTGGGCGGCAGGGTCAGCGAGACTGGGTTCCGGTCTCTACTAGCTGGGGGTGTTTCAGGCAGAATGAGTGGTAACGGGACTCACTCTGGATGGTGGATACACAACTTGGCCGAGATCACCAAAGTGAGGTGCCTTAGACTGAATTCAAGCATCCTTGTCGTTAGGGTCACTTAACTGGAATTTGGGCAAATTTGTGGCTTCCCATCCCCCTATTCCAGCTGCTTTTCTCAGCTCATTGGCTGATCGATTAGGTGAAAGGCATCACAGGGACCCAGCAAGGTGTTCTGCAGTTGGGGGATAGGATGTGAGCAGAAAATCCCAGAGTATACTGCCTTTCCAGGACAGCATAGAAAAAAATAGAGCTTTTCTGTCTGGTGAGAGGCCAAGACGGTCTCATAAAAGAGGGAGCGTTTCTCAGATGGCTCCAGCTGCCTGGCAGGTGGAAAACCTGGGGCCACAGGCACAAAGCTGCAAACAGGCTGCTCTCCTAGAGCAGAGTGTAAGTGACATGAAACTGAGAGTTGTTGCACATCCCTGGGTTCTTAAAACAAAAGTGCAAGGTGACAGGGAAGAGTGTAGGAGGCTGAATTATTTAGATAATTACTGAAATGTTCTTTTGAATCCCTGGATCTGCTCTGCTCTCTCAAGGTAGCCCACCTCCTTTTTCCTTTCCCTCCAGAATAACAGGTTTTTAAAAATCTCTTCTTCCCCCTCTCCCTCAGCCTCCCGGTGTGTCCTTAATCCCATTCCCACTCCTCCAAGAAAGAAGGTGGTATAGGAGGAAGATTGTGGCGGGGCGGGGGGGGGGGGGGGGGGGGGCTGGAGATAGGTGGTCCCCAAACTGTCCTTAGATAATGAGGAGGGATGGCCTTGGGTTGGAGGTGTCAGAGCCGCATATTGTGCGACTTTTCATGGGTCCCTGAAGGCACATACGTGGGGGGAAGAATCCTTTTCTCCGCCAGAAATACTCATGTCAGGTAATTTACATTAAACAGGGCTCACACACTCTTCATTCTTTCCAGGATGCCAAAGGAAGGGGATGCAGTTTGGGTAGCAGAAGTGGAAGGAGGGGGAGAGAGGAGGGAGAGGAGGGAGAGGAGGAGGGAGAGGAGGAGAGAGAGGAGGAGGGAGAGGAGGAGGGGGGAGGCGGCGCCAGGAGCCCGAGCCCCGGCAGAACTGCCTGCTTTATTTGTCTTGTTCCTGGAGCAGGCTGGCAGAGCCTGTCCCCAGCCCGCAGCAGGCAGCAGGCAGGACGTGGGCTGAAGGAAGAGAGAGCTTGAGCTCTTTCCCCTCCCTGCTTCTGGCTCCATCTCCCTCTGTCTCTGTGTCTCTGATTCACAGGGCAAATTCCCAGGGGACTCCTAAGACCTCCTTGCCTCCCCCGTGCTTCCCTTGAGTTGCACAGGGTGGGTATGATTTTGTGCCTGAGCTTGGGATTTTTAGTGCCCAGGTACGGAGTGTCGCTTTGGTCCTCTTTGCGGGGGGACCCAGGCTGGGTAGAGAGCCCACATTTCTCTCTTCCAGAGCCTGGCTGGTCTTGGATGGGCCACCAGTCCTCTATGGGGAATCTTCAAGCCGCTCCTCCCAAGCCATGTCCAAAAGGATCTAAAGGACTTTAATTGCTACATGTTCACATTCGGATCAGTTCTTTCTGAGGTATCATTACCTTCAGTGGCATCTGTGTTAATGAGTACCTGCAAGGTCCTAAGCACTGGGACCTGATTTAGCCTTTTCACCACACTGGGAGCCGGGGTGTTTGTCTCCCTTTACAAGTGGAAGGACTGCGGCTCACGAACAACATTAACAACCAAGTCTGGATTTGAACCCGGTTCTTCCCTTCTCTGGTGTCAGCCTCTTTCCCTGGGGCTGCATGCCCTGCCTGCCCTCCATCTGGGTTTCCTGCTTTCCCCTAACATCCACACACATGGACATTTTCAGGGTTCGAGCCCACTGTCTTGTCATTTTAATGGAACACGGTGTCCCATCATGTTGCAGGATTATTACTTTAGTCACTCTCATTGGGTGAGAGGTGCCTAATTTCTTTTTTTTAAAATATTTTATTTATTTATTTGAGAGAGAGAGAGAGAGCACAAGCAGGGAGAGGGGCAGAGAGAGGGAGAAGCAGGCTCCCCGCTGAGCAGGGAGCCTGACCATGATGTGGGGCTGGATTCCAGGACAGTGGGATTATGACCTGAGCCAAAGGTAGACGTCTAACAGATTGAGCCACCCTGGTGCCCCAAGAGGTGTCTAATTTCTTGTGTAATAGATACAACTGCTATACCTTTTTAAATTACATCCATTGTTTTCACCATCCCCCATATGTTCCACGAGTAGGTTCAGGACTGGCATGGGCTCTGCCTCTCAACCAGGGTTGGGATAGTGATCAGTGCTTAGTGTCTTGACCCAGAGTGTGCTCAATGCAGAGACATCTTATGCAGAGATCTCTTATGGCATCGTCACCTCCACCCAGAAGAGGTTACAGCCACCTCTTTAGGACCTGGTATGGCGGTGCAGTGTATATTCTGTGCACATGTGGCAGAGCCTGGACCCACTTCACCGATAATAACACAGCTCATCTCGGCATTTCTCGGAGCCACCACCACATTAAAAACCAAGGGCTGAAGTGACCCAGGGTATAAATCTGCCTTAAACATTGGCCAGGAAATTTAACATTAGCTGAATGGCCAATGTATCAATAGCTGGCTTAACACGGAACTACTAATGCATTTCCCAAAACAGGTAACAAGATTTAGAGACTGAACATGGTTAAATGGTATAACCATAGAGTTCAGTCTTTAGCCATAACATCTGTTTAGTGTAAAGCGTGGATTTTATGAACAATGTGGGTAATTTGAGAAAAGGGATCAACTATAGGAAGAGACCCTTATTTCACTTCCAGTGGAAGGGAGGCTTGTGGTTCAGGTGGCAAACGGGGATGGGAACACCTCTGGGGCGTGAGGCTCTTATGAGCAGGCAAAGGAGGGAAGCAGAGGACATTGGTCACTGTGGAGGGATGAGGAAGGGGCAGATCTTCCCAATCCAGGGAGAAGTGAAGGCACAGAGCAGGAAGGGATGCGTCTGGGGTCAGGAATGGATTCCTGTGGAGTTCCAAGCATCTGAGCCAAGCTGCCTCCTGGTTTTGCAAAGCATGGATATTAATAAGGGTGATTAGTAATCATGACGTGTGAATAATAAGGGGATGGTTAATTGTCCTGGTTATGATGAACAGCAGTCACTGGGAGAGGGTGGGGGAGTTGGGACCCCCCGACACACACACACACACATAGTCACATGTGAACTGTTCTTGGCTGCTGCTATGAGTCTGCAAAGCCAGCAAGCTAAAGGGGTATCAATATTTTTAAAAAATGGGACCTAATAAGGCATAATTTTAAAATTCATTTATAATTTCCTTTTATATAATATAAAAGGACATGTGTTCCCAGCAGAAAATTTGGAAAATACAGAAATGCCAAGGATGGAAACAAAAACCAGTATAAATAGCTTGATGTATATTCTTCTAATCTGTGCATGCATAAATATTGCCATAAACTATTTCTTTAGATTTTATTTATTTATTCATGAGAGACACAGAGAGAGAGAGAGAGAGAGAGAGGCAGAGACACAGGCAGAGGGAGAAGCAGGCTCCATGCAGGAAGCCCAACGTGGGACTTGATCCCGGGTCTCCAGGATCACACCCTGGGCTGAAGGTGGCGCTAAACCACTGAGCCACCCGGCTGCCCCATAAACTTTTTTTTTTTTTTTTTTTTTTTTTTTTTTTATGATAGTCACAGAGAGAGAGAGAGAGAGAGGCAGAGACATAGGCAGAGGGAGAAGCAGGCTCCATGCACCGGGAGCCCAATGTGGGATTTGATCCTGGGTCTCCAGGACCGCGCCCTAGGCCAAAGGCAGGCGCCAAACCGCTGTGCCACCCAGGGATCCCCCATAAACTATTTTTAAAAACAGAACACTCAAGGTCATGAGTTCAAGCCCCACACTGTGCAGGGAGCCTACCTAAGAAAAAAAAAAAGAGTAAAATGCGTCTATGGGACACCTGGCTGGCTCAGCGGTTGAGCATCTGCCTTCAGCTCAGGGCTGATCCTGGAGACCCAGGATTGAGTCCCATATCGGGCTCCCTGCATGGAGCCTACTTCTCCCTCTGCCTATGTCTCTACTTCTCTCTTTGTGTCTTTCATGAATAAATAAATAAAATCTAAAAATAAAAATAAAACAGAACAGAACACAATTGGATTATATGCTGCATGGCATTTAGTAACTTGCTTTTTTTTTTTTTTTTTGACTTACAAATATGCATGTGTACTTCTCCATGGGATTAGTCTTTAAGAATATGATTTTTTTTTAATGAGGGGAACAATATTTTGGGCAAGAAGGAGCCCATCTGAAAGGAATTATATCCTTTCTTGCCTCCTCTAGTTGGAGAGGCTGGGGCTTCAGGACTATGGGAGGGAAATACTATGAGGCAGAGTAGCTCACTGGGTCCCTGTGGATCAGGAAGTGGGCAAAGAAGCAGGTAGTGCCATGTCAGAACCTGAGTGGGGAGGAGGAAAGTATCTTCTGAAAACATACAATATTTTTTTCATACTGATAGACAACAGCCAGATCCTTCATTGCACCTTCACAGGGCCCAGTGCCAGTGTTAGTACATGGTCTTGGAAAAACTATGAAACCTTTTGAGCCTTCTCTGTATGTAGAAGAATCAGCCCTTTATCTCTTGCCCACCTCCCGATGGCTATCACCAGGGACAGATGTGAGTCCACTCAGGAATTTGAAGAACAGTGAACATGGGGGGTCCCATGAAAGAAAGCGAATCTCTGGGTTATAGGGAAGTTGCCCACCTAGGTGGCTTGGGAGGAGTACATCCTCTTCAGGGGGCTGACTTTGCTCATGTGTAGGTTGTAGAGCTATACTTGGCAGATCTGGCATCCTTAGAGCTTCCACTTCTGAACTCCAACCTCCTCTAGTAGGCCACATGGGGCCCTGCTAGGAAGCTTCCAGACACCCGGCTGGTGTCTGGGTGAGGGAGGGTCAATAATGCTGCTGCCTAGGGGTCCTGTTCTTGAGAAGAAGCTTACAAGTGGAGCCACAGACTCTCTGCCTCATGATTTGGGCCACTGGGGAAAGCATATCTTCTGGTTTGATGGAGATGAGAGACTGTTAGTTCACCCTTCCTAAAAATGGGAAAGTATGTGACAACAGATGTTGGCCTGACCTCAAGGGCTTTCCCACCAGTACCAAGAAGCTTAGCTTCCCAGAGCTCTGAAGCCATCTACCTCTACCTTTGCACTGCTTGGCACCCCCCCCCCCGCCCCATCATTTGAGGATGGAAGGAAAGGAACACCACAGGGCCACTCCTATGAATCCTTGGCAATTTGTTAGAATTCTTATGCAATTTTCATCCATTATTCATCCAATCCATAAATGAGAGTCATCTGCTATCTGCTATCTATTTCATGAGTATCATTCTCACGTCCTATTGGCCCTGTGGCCAGGTGCAAGACACTTCACCTCTCGATTCTAAATGACCTCACCTGTAAAATGGGGCTATTATAATGGTATGTATCTCATAATACTGATGGGAGGAATAAGATGAAATAGTAACTATAAAGTGTGCTTAGAACAGGGCTTGTGTTCTGTTATTGAGCAGAATAGTGCTCAATAACTATTAGCTATTATCATCACTGCTATTTCTGTTCTGTGTCTGGCACTGTGGATAAAGAGATGACTAGGATGGGGCACCTGGCAGGCTCACTCCATAGAGCCTGCAACTCTTGATCTCTGGATTGTGAGTTTGAACCCCAGGTTGGGTGCAAAGATTACTTACTAATAAAATCTTTTAAAAGGGGGGAGGGGTTCCTGGGTGGCTCAGTTGGTTAAGCCTCTACTTTTGGCTCAGGCCATGATCCTAGGGCTCTGGGATAGAGTCCTGCATCTGGGGGGTGGGGGGTGGGGGGATCCCTGCTCAGTGGGGAGTCTGCTTCTCTCTCCCTCTGCCCTTCCCCTGCTCATGCTCTTTTTCTCAAATAAATACATAAATAAATTTAATTTAATTTAATTTAATTTAATTAAAAAAAAAAAAGATGACTAGGAAGCCTAAGACACAGATCCTACTTTCAGGGAGTGCAAAATCTGGTGCAGGAAGGCCTTCAGGTCTGGACAGTGTGCTCTGGGAGCCCCAAGAAGAGAGCACTTCCTTCCGGGGGATTGGGTTTTAACAGGCAGCGCCAGACCCCACCCCAAGCTCGCTCCCAGCTGTGGTTCCCCCAAGACCTGGCTCCCCAAGACCCGGCCCAGTGTGCAGCCGTCTCCAGTCTCTAAAAAGCGAGGCCGGCCCCTCCCCCAGTTCTCCTCTGCTGCGGCAGCAAGGAGGCTGTTTGGAGAGGTGACAAAAAATTAAAATTAAAGCTAAATTAAAAAGAAGATTCCCATTTCCTCTCCCCATCGCACTTTCCACCTTAATTTTATCGCATCTTCCTTCTCGTTTTATTGACTTTTAGAAGCATTGCCACAAGATTTAGTGTGGAGCAGGAGGGGAGGTAATAAATGTGGTACTTCTCTCGCCTCCAATTAATGCCGCCAGGGGGTGGGGGCTGGAGGAGAGGCAGGAGGCCGCTTCGGGGTGTGAAGCCCCTCGGGGCAGGGACAATCCAAGACCACGGAGGTAGGGGGAGAGACCCCCTAGGGTGGGGGCGATGGTTGCTTTGGGCTTTTGTCTCCTCCCTGGGCCCGTTTCCTGGTGACCCAGAGGAAAGAGAATCGTTCGGAACCGTTCTCTAATCCGTCCAGAACACAGAAATCCGAATTTACAGTCTCCCTGGGCTGGCTTTGCAAACAACTCCCGAAGTCTCCCCTCCCTCAAACTCCACCCATATTTCCTGGGACGAAGATTCCCCACCCACCAAACAGATTTTTATTTAATTTTATTTTATTTCATGCTCTGTTGGTGCAAGGCAGTTTTTCCTCCTCCACCCTCCTTTCTTCCTCTATTTATTTTTTTCCTGCCCCCCCCCCAACTCAGTCTCTAATATCATTGTCACCCACCCACAGCGACGCTGCGTACTTTCTCCTGACCGTAATGGTCCGGGTTTCCCCTCAGTATTTAAGCGGAACAAGACAGAGGTAAGTGGCAAATAAACAGCGGTTCCTATTTACGAAGGCAATTTCGGTTGATCGTGGAGAGGCTGCCTGGAAATGAACTCTGAGGCTGTCTGCTGCGGAGGAACGTCGGCCAGGCTCGGAGAGCCCCCCGGCGCCCTACAGCCGCTCCCGGTTATCCGCCTGGGCGCCGCGCGAGGAGGCGGGGTGGGCCTGGGAGCTGGTGCAAAGGGTTCCTTCCCTGTTTTAAAAGACAGGCCCCTCCCCCTTCTCGGCCTCGGCCTTTCACCTCTGTAGAGCAGCGGTTCTCCCGGCGTGGTCTTGGCCAGCAGTACCAGCCTCACCAGGGAACACCGTAGAAATTCATTCTCCAACCATCCCATCCTATCCCAAAACCCCCTGGGGGTAGGATTCAGCAATCTGTGTGTGTGTGTGTGTGTGTGTGTGTTTAAACAACTTTATTGAAGTGTAATTCACATACTATAAACTTTACCTGTTTGAAGCACACTATCCAACGACTTTTGAGTAAATTTAGTGAGCTAGGCAACAATCACCCCGACCCAGTTATAGAACATTTCCATGACCCCAATAAAATCCCTAGTGTCTGTTTACAGTTAATCCTTTCCCCACCCCAGCCCTAGGCAACCACTAATCTACTTTGTGTCTCCACAGATCTGTCTCTTCTGGAGGCTGTCTGGCTTCTTTTACTTAGCATAATGTTTTGTTAATTGTTAACAGCTTTGTTGAGATATAATTCACATTACCATACAACTCACCCATTTGAAGTGTACAATTCAATGGCTTTTAGTATATTCATAGAGTCCTGTAACCGACACCATAATCAAGTTTAGAATATTTTCATTACCCCCCAAAAGAAACCCTGTACCCCTTAGCTGTCGCCTCCAAATTCCCTTAGCCTTTCACCCTAGGCAATCACTAATCTACTTTCTGTCTCTAGTAAATTTGCCTATTTTGGACATTTTATATAAACTGAATCATAAATCATAAATTTATTTATTATTAATAATAATCATTTGATTATTTGATATTTGATTAAAAATTAATCATAAATCATAAAATGTGGTCCTTTGTGACTGGCTTCTTTCACCTAGTGTAACATGTTCAAGGTTCATCCATGTTGTAGTGCGCACCAATAGTTTAGCCCTTTGGATTGCAAATAGTCTGTTGCATGGATAGGCCACATGTGTTTATCCATTCACCACTTCATGGACTTTTCGGTTGTTTCCGGTTTGGGGCTCTCATAATAATGCTGTGAAAATTCTGTACATAAAATCCTGTATGCAGGAACATAAGAAATCCATATATTTTTTTAAAGATTTTATTCATGAGAGACACACAGAGGCAGAGACATAGGCAGAGGGAGAAGCAGGCTCCCTGTGGGGAGTCTTATGCAGGACTCCATCCCAGGACCCCGGGATCACCACCTGAGCCAAAGGCAGCTGCTCAATCACTGAACCATCCAGGTGCCCCCCCAAAAATCTATATTTTAACCTTGCTGGATTTGAGAGTCACTGTTGTAGGCCTCACAGTCTCCCACCTCATCTCTCTTCTAGATCTTTCCTTTACTCTCCCGTCTTCTGCATCAAGTCCCCTTCCTCCAGTGGTTTCCTTCTTTCATCCCCTGAACAAACATCAGTGGGCACTTACTGTGCATGCCGGGTTTAGGTGAGGGTGGGCCCATGGCTAAGGGGCGCACAGAGTAGTGGGCTTCTCGCCTTCCTTCCCAAGCATCCCAGGCAGCCACTCAGCGAGAAGCGCCTCCCACAGCCCCCGCTCTGTCCAGGCTCCCCGACACATTTCAATAGCCCCGCAGATGAGCCAAGCAGGCCCAGTGGAACCTACTTGCGGGAGGGTGATGGCGTACAGTTCCTTGACCTCCGCTGCATCAGCTTGCTCAGCTGGTAGAGTGGCTGTGACCTGCAGGGATGCCTGGATCATTCTTTGGATAGTGTGCAGATTCTGACTACTGCTCCCCACTAAACCCCACTTTTCCACAGAAGTAGTTTGGGGCACTCAGTCGGTCAAAGGGTCGACTTTAAATCCCTCCTGCTTCTACATCCTGCCTGTCACCTTGGCTTCCCTCGCCACCCCTCCCAGGAGTGGAGTCACGCCTGGGCGCCCAAGGCCCTGGGCTATCCTCAGAAATCTCTGAAAATGCAAGGTCTTTGGGAGCCGTGGGGTCGGGTCCGGGGCTTATCCGCGCGGAATGCGTCTCCGCCCGGGGTGGGGCCTGTGTACCTGCACCGCCCGGCGTCTCAGGAAGCCTTGCTCGATGCCCGGACCCCCTCCTGCTCTCTCTGCGGGGTGCGAGGCCAGCCCGCGTCCCGCCCGCCCGCCCGCGCGCCGGGGGCTTCTCCATCAGAGGGGCTCCGCCGCCTGGGGGACTTGGCCCCTCGCCCTTCTCCGTCCCCTCCCGAGCCCCTCCCAGGGACCGCTCGTTCCCTCGCTGGCACCCCGTCTTCCTCCTCGGCTCCGGGGCGGCGAGCGCAGCGCTCGGGGCCGCCCCTCCCGCCGGCGGTAAAGCTCCTCATTAGCGTGTTTGTTTTTATTGGACGCACAATCACCGTGGTGGGCGCCGGGCGCGCTCTCTAATTACCGCTATGAATATTCATAGCGCGGGGGGTCTCCCGGCGGGGGGAGCCCGGGGTGGACGCGCGCGGGGCCCGGGCGCCGGTGCCGGCGGGGGGTGGGGGGTCTCGGGCGACCCGCGGCGCGGCGCCGGCATCCGAGGGGGCGGAGCGCGGAGGGTGGATGGGGTCAGGGCCCGGCCCGCTTCCAGCGCGCCCCGAGCCCCCCGGCGAAAGCACCAACCCCCCCACCGCCCCCCGCGCTGTTTCTTTTCCAAATCTGCGTTTCCTTTCACCTTGGCTGCTTGGCAAAGTCGGGGTCTAGATTTGGGACCTGGAGACGCCCCCCCCCCGCCGGCCCCCCGCGTAGTGCGGGCGCCGTGGCGCTTCCTACTTGGCTGGCCTCCGGCTAGGGCGGGGGTCGCTCGGCCTCGCCTCGGTCCGGCGTCTCTCATTTTGGTTGGGCTTGGTAAAGGGGAGCGTGTGCCTTGTGAATTAGGAGATTTAGTCACTTGTGGAATGACTTTATTTTATAGCGACTTCCTCCCCGACTGAGTGATGTTGCATGCATTGGTTGTATTTATAACTTAATAGCTTTTCTCAATTTTATTATACTTTTTATGATACTTGTGGCTTTATGGGACTTCATAATTTTTCTCAGATTCATTAAATTCGGCTGAGGGTGGAGCTAATGACAAGGAGTAGGTACCTGATTACAAGATGGCAGGCCAGCAGGTAGGGTGCCACCCTCCTCCTCCCCTGGCCTCGCCTCCCCTCCCCTTCTCTCCCCTTCCCTCTCCCCCCCTCCCTTCCCCTCCCTTCTCCTCCCCTGCCCAGGCTTTCGGCTTTTGCTGGCTCCTGGTGATGGTGATGAGTCTGTGAAGTGATCTTGGCTTAGTTTCTCTTCTGGGGCCTGGGATTTCAAAGAGAACCTGCCTGACAGAGCCCTGTCCACAGTTACCCTATCTTTGTTCACGGACTGCATCTGGCTTGGGTCCTCTAGTTCTCTCCAACGCCGATTCCTAGAATCAGAGACATTCCCAGCCCAGCTGGGCAACCTTCCCATTTTACAAATGGGGAAACTGAGGCTAGGCTGTTACAAACTTAGGAACGGCAGACCCTGTCTCCTTAACTCCCAGCGTAGGCCTCTTTCTCCTGATCTCTGCTGACTCAGCAACAGCTTCCTACTCTTTGGCTTAGCTCCCAATTTCCCTCCTCCCCCCAACTTGTACAACCTGTTAGGAGCCTCAGAGGGAGAGTATCATCATAATAGTCAACAATATGGAGCCTCTGCCTTCTGCCCTGGAATCTTCACAGTGGCCCTGCTAGACTAGCTACTAGTATTTATTTCCATTTTACAGATGAGGCAGCTGAAGCACAATGAGATTGGAGCATTAGCTCAGGGCAATGCTGGCTGGGGTGGAGAGGGGCAGGGCTTCTGTAGTTTGTAGGGACCACGTCTGTGGAGTCAAAACTCAGTGGATTATTTGCAAGTTTTCCTGATGCCTTTTCTCTCCAGGAAATCTCTTTTTGTTGAGAGGAGATGGGTAGGAAGAGCAAATAGTCTGGAGGACAATCAGAGCAGGAGCTTTTAATTACTGAGCTGTGATTTTGGTTGAGGGAGGTGGGAAGGCAGAAGAGGTCGGTCAGCTGTAGGCGGAGATGAGGCTGGGTACCAGTACCCTCCCCTCGTGTCTCTGTCACCCTGGGAGCCTCTGGCATCTAGGAGGGCAGCAGCTACTTTTTGTTAGATGGATGACTTTAATCAGGTCCTGGTCCCTGGCCCTGCTCAGACTCTCCTGGGGGCCTGTAGGCCTTTTCTATTTCTGAGGCTCCAATACATTTAAAAAAGAAGAAATGCCAAACATGGTTGCAAAAGTGTCATCTGATTTACATTCCACAAATTAACACTTTTAACTCACAAAAGATGATGCATGTAATTGTGCCTCTCACAAAGTCATTTCAAGACTGAGAAAATTATGAAGGTAGGATCGACAACCATGACATCAGGCTTTCTGTCCCCTGGTTCATTCCATGCTGTAGCTCTAGCTCATAGAGCAGTGCTTGGCACATAGTAGGAGCTCCAGGGTCTTTGCTGCTCCCCTGATGCATGAATGGTACACTCCTGGCTGCGAGGGCCAGGTGAGACTTCAGGTTAAAGCTATAAGAGATAATACCTTCTTCTTTCAACCTTTGGGGAGTCCCTGTGGCTGCCAACATGACCCCATTTAGAGATCATGACAAAGGTTTAAGTTGAGACCTCTGGTGGCTATGGGGCCAGAGTGCTGTGGCCATCCTGCTCTGTTCCCTCCCACCTCTTGCCCCCACCAGCTTTGGTGCTGCCACACTGCTTTCCTTCCCTGCCCTTCCTCAGGGCAGATCTTCCCTCTCCCTCTGGGAGTCTTCCTAGGCTGACCTTGCCAACCCATAACTTCCTGACCCAAAGGCCCTCAGAGGCCTGGACCCTTGGGCTGAGGGCCTCAGTGTGGGAAGTTGTCCTGGAGTCCTTGCAAAGGGGTCTTCTGATCCTCACGTGTGCCTACTATTGCTGCCAACAGAGACTTTGTCTTGTTTATCTCTGTGTTTAAATTTTTTCCCCCAAGAATATGGTGATGAGTAAAATTAAATTTATTTTTTTAAAGATTTTATTTATTCATGAGAGACACAGAGAGAGGCAGAGATATAGGCAGAGGGAGAAGCAGGCTCCATGCAGGGAGCCCGATGCGGGACTCGATCCTGGGACTCCAGGATCACGCCCTGAGCTGAAGGCAGACACCTGACCACAGAGCCACCCAGGCATCCCTATAATTCCTTTAAAAGTGTGCCTGGATTTATTATAGCTTTGAGCTATTAGGCACTTTCTCAACTTCCAGATGTTTATAAGTAGAACCACTAGTGTTCTTGTGAATGCACGTGGCTGGTGTGGTGTTGAGTAACTTTTGGATGCTAAGGAAGATCTTTGCAATCTGTTGAGGTGGACAATCCTGCTTCTGTTCATACCTATCTGGTTCACCACTCAGGGGGCATGTCCGTATTGGGATGTGCATGTGCTCAGAAAGTGTGTTCAGTTTCTTGGATGAAACTGATGGGAATAAGCCCTTGGAGGGCAGTGGTGGAAAGGGTGTGGAGTCAGGGGGCCTGGGTTCGAATCCTTGCTCTACCTGCTAACTAGTGAGTCATCTTGAGCCAACTCATGGCCTCTCCAAGCTTTGGTTTCCTCACCTGTAAAATGAGTGGAATAGAAGCCAGCTCACTCAGGGGGTGATGGTGACCAGGAAAAATCTTATGAATTATAAAGCACCAAATCTGTGGTCATGTGGTAACCATCACCCTTTGAATTCTTCACACACATGCCAGGGGACACTCTGCAAGTCTGTTGGATGAAATAGGAGACACAGAACGACCAGCCAAATGGAAAATGAACTGATCCACCCTCCCCGCGGCCCCCCACCCCTCCTGCTCCCACTTTGAAGCTCCCACAGCTGTGAGTGAGAGCTGTGCCCCCAGCCTACTCGGTGCCTCCATTACAGACCTCAGGTACACAGCCCTCAAGATGCATTTGTAATTTTTATTGTTATATCTTTTAATTTTATTTTGCTCTCCCTGCTGTCTTGAGCAGGGGAGATAGGGAGCTGGTATTTATGGCTGCTCCCGCGACCTACCTCTTAGAATGTATGTATCAGTTAATTTAATCTTGCCTGGTCTTATTTAAACTGTTTTCCTGATTCACTCTCTTCATTCTCCATCCACAACCCCTCCTCCCCTCTCATCCCAGCCTCTTTTCTGTGGCTGATTCTGGGCTCCCTTTCCTCCTCCTCCCCTTCCCCCTCCCCCCTTCTCCCTCCTCCTCCTCTTCCTTCTCCTTCTCCCCCCTCTTCCTCCCCTTTGTCCTCCCCCTCCCTCCTCCCCCTCCTCCCTCTCTTCCCCCTCTTCCCCTCCCCTGTCTTTCTCTCCCTGCCTCCCTATCTTCTTCCTCCTGCCTTGCCTCTGGCCTGAGCCTTTCCAGCCCTGGGTTCTGGAGGATGAAGAGGCCTCCTACACTAAGGTTGCTACAGTATTTTTCTGGTTTTTCCTCTGTGTGTGTCTCTCTCTCTCTCTCTCTCTCTCTCTCTCTCTCTCTGCCCCGGTGCCTGATTGACATTTACAAATTACCCAGCTGAAAGTGTTCAATCCCTGACCCGCCTGTTTCTGTTCAGCAATGAGTGAGATTTGCAAGCATTTTGTCATATAATTACTGCAAATCCCTTGAAAATTTCCACAACAAGGCCAGATGAATGGTAATTTGGGGGCCTCCAGCCCCCAGTCGCTGCGCCAGACCACAACGGTCTGAGGCCAGAAATGCAAACCAGCCCTGTGTGTGTGTGTGTGTGTGTGTGTGTGTGTGTGAGTGTGTGTGTATTTTGGAGGGTGGTCTGGGTAAGGGGGCTCACTGGTCATTTTGTTTATTTCCCCTAGAGATTTCTGGGAAAAAACTTGAACGGTGCAGATACACATACTTCTCCACTTTCTTCCTTGTGGTGTGCATGCTGTAAAATATTTGGATTGGGAGATTTATTTGCTTTACACGGGTGTATTTGTGCTGATTTTATTGTATTGACTGGGTGCATTTTTTCTGCGTTCCACTACAGTTTTATTGTGTGCCAGTCCTGGGCATACATCACCTGCATTGTTTTCTGCAAAAATTACGCCCTGTTTCACTGTGTCTTGATGGGACTTACTACATTAGTACCTAAGTGGGGAGATTTGCAGTTGCCATAGCTGTCTCACTGCCTCCCTCCGCCCCCCGGCCACCCCCCACTTCTGGGTAGCACCGGGCACTTTGGGCTAAGCACTTGGGTTTCTGTGGCTGCCCTGTGGTCCCTGGACCTGGGGAGGGGGATGGAAATGGAAGAGGTGATTGAGTTGGTCATGGGGTCATGTGGTCGTGGGATTGAGGGTGGAAGAGGTCATGCCCAGCACTAGAATGGAGAGAGGATGAGGTCCTCACAGAGGAGAACCCTGCTAATTTGTCTGCTTTTGGCCAGCATTTGCTGGATTCATCCCTGGAGAGTATTCATGGGCCTTTCACAGTCTCTTCTGGGGAATTAATGAGTGTGATAGAGACCACAAGTTCCAGTTCCACCCTTACCATAGGCAGAGGGTTTGGCTGACATCTTCATGGGATAGTAGCTCTTCCTATCTTATGGATGTGGAAACAGTAGCATGGAGAGATGGCGGTCACTTGCCCTAGATCACACACTTAGCAAGTGGTGGGTGGAGATGGTGGAGCCCATGATGGCTGGATACCAGGGCCTGCTTCTTACCCCTTGGGGACGCCCAGGAGGAAGGACACCTGGGACAGGTGACTTAAGGCAGAGAGGGTTAAATCTGGAAATTAGAAACCATCTAATTCACCTCCATGAAAGATGGGGAAATTGAAGTCTGGGGGGATCAGGGTAAGCGGGCTGTTGGCAGTTAAGTGGAGGGAACTTATGTTCCTTTTTCTGGGACTATTTATAGGGTTGGGGTCTGACTTTTGAGTTCTGTCTGGCCTTCCTGGACCCTCCATAGTGTGAGTGTGTGCGGGTGTGTGTGGTGACTGTATGTTTGAGTGTGAGTCTGTATGCATGTATGCATGTCGGGCAGAGGGCAGGGAGAGAATGCCATAGCCTGAGTCAGTGGGTGAGATGGACCACCTGAGGTAGGCCTAGACCCCCTGCTGTCTCCCAAGGCGGCTGTAGCCATCTCTTCTCAGTTCCTCTGCCCTGTGGTTCCTGACACTACCTCCTCTGTGACTGTGTTTTATGAGGGGGCTCATGGATAGAGGTGGGTCTGACCTGTTCCCAAAACTCTCACAGATGTCTTCTCATTTATAGCCCCTGGTCCTGGTGGTCAGTGAGTACGAAGGAAATGTAAAGGATTGATTTCAACATCTTAGCCCCTCCCTCCTCTCCATACCACTTTTAAAAAAATGCCAAAAATGATATAATTAAATTAAAAGAAAATGTGTCTTCTAATAAACTATATTTCCTCATGGTGAAGTCCCATTTTTGAGGTGAGGTTGTAATATCATACCTAGAAATGTTTTCCTTTGGGTATGAGCCGTCTCTGCCAGTTAATTGTTTCTATCATCATCTTAGGAGTGGGCAAGAGCAGCCCCACCTCTAGGGAGGGTCCTCTGGAAGGAAGCTGCTGAACAGCAGAGGTTGGGGCATGTTTGAGGGTAGGAGTCTGCCCAGCAGGCTCAGCCTGGCACCTGGAGACAGCCCTGGGAGATGCTCTGGACACAGTGGCTCCTGCAGGTGGGGCTGGGGAGGCCTCTGCTCCTCAATCCACAGGCAAAGGTACATGCTCTGCCCTCCTGCACACACCTGCCTACACGTGTTACCCGGACCCATGTGCATAGAAGTGCTCATACCCACAAACATCACAAACATGTAGGCAGACAAACTGCCAATTTTATTTGTTTTTTTAAAGAGTTTATTTATATTTGATAGAGCATGAGAGAGAGAGAGAGAGAGCACGAGCATGAGCAGGGGGAGGGACAGAGGGAGAAGTAGGCTCCCCACTGAGCAGGGCTTGATCCCAGGACTCTGGGATCACAACCTGAGCTGAAGGGACACTTAACCAACAGAGCCACCCAGGAGCCCGCAAACTGCCAATTTTAGATACTGACTCAGTTATGTGAACAAATACATGCAGGCTTTCTATGTCGTGGGCAGTACTGTGTGTGTGTGTGTGTAAGCACATACGAGATATATGAGGTATATATCTTCCCATCAAATTGAAATCAGCCCATGGCTTTGGAGTCAAGAAACCAGGTGTCAGCCTTCTCTCATCTGTGACTCTGTGTGACCTAAGGCAATTCCTTTCCCTCTCTGGGCTCAGTTCTCTCTCAAGAGAGGATTAACTAGCCACAAGTCCCTGTGAGCCCTCCTTCTCTCTTCCAGGTTGTTTGCTTCCTTCTCAGGGTTTCTCTGAAGGAGGCAGGAGGTGTCTTTCCCTCTTCCTGATCTCCAGCCCCTGCTCTGTCTCATGGCACTCAGAGTGTTCGCACTTCCTCTGACCACTCTCGGTCAGAACCTCCTGATGCCAAGAACCCCGTGATGTCCAGAGGAGAGACCAGTGCAGGCCATGAGCATGGGAAGGTAGGCAATGGGTGAACTGACCATGATTCTACCTTCTGCTCAACAGCTGCCAAGGGCATGACCAGATAAGCCTAAAATTTGGGTTTGGGCCAGAAGTTGTAAGGGGTCTCCTGGGTACCCCCACTCCACTCTACTCTCCCTGCAGTGGAATGGTGAAGAGGCTCATCCCACCAACTTGGAGCACTATCAGCAAAAGTCCTAGGGATGGCAGAGGACAGAGAAAGGAAGGAAGGGAGGGAGGCGGTGGAGGAGGCAGGCCCAGCTGGGGAATGTTGGAGATTCTCAGCCAGAGGGTCACCTGCACCTCCCCTAAGGGGAGGCTCTTGCTCAGTTTCCCCTGACAATACTAGAAATGGAAATATGAAAGTTTGGGGGCAAGTGTCTCTATATCTGTGTACTAGATGGATTTATATAGCATCTCCTTTCTTGACTCCCCCTGAATCACACCCTCACTGGTGTGAGGGAGGAAGGGGGTAGAGCAGGGTGGTAACCAGGGGCAACCCCCCTCCTTCTCCCTCACCCTGAGTTAGTACCACTGAAGAGCTCTTCAGGGCCAGCAAATCACCCACATAATTATCCCTGGAAGTAATGGGCTTGGAGAGGTGGGGTTGGGGGGTGGGTAGGGTGGGAGGGAGCTCAGGATGAGGGGTTTGTTGAAGCTGAGGGAGCACAGGGATCCATGGGAGGTGGACAGGGACAGGATATGAGTGCTGGGCAGGTGTGGATCTCAACTGCCAACTCCTCCATCCCCTACTCCTTGTCTGCTTTCTGCATAAGAATCAGATTTGAAGGCTGTTGTGTAGTTGTATAGTTTGAAACCTGATGTGTGTGTGTGTTTGTGTGTGTGTGTGTGTGTGTGTATGTGAGAGAGAGAGAGGGAGAGAAGGAGAGAGAAAGAGAGAAAGAGAAATAGAGGGCTGGGCCAAAACTAGGTACAAGTGTTTCAGGTTCTGTTCCTCTTCTTCGAACAGAAGTTCTTTCCTTGAAGGAATGTGTGTGTGTGTGTGTGTGTGTGTGTGTGTGTGTAGGGAGGCTGGGATCAGACTCTTCCCCTTTCTGGGTTTAGGATGAAAACTATAATCAAGGTTTATAGCTTGCCACCCTCACCCCCATGACTCATTTCTTTTTTTTTTTTCCATGACTCATTTCTATTTAGAGTTTAGAGGGAGTGTGTGCATGCATGTATGTGTGTGTGTGTGTGTGTGTGTGTGTGTGTGTGTGTGAGAGAGAGAGAGAGAGAGAGAGAGAGAGAGAGAGAGAGGCAGACAGACAGACATACACAGAGAGACAGAGGGGTGGTGAAGGGTTAAACTGAACGAGGCTTTTCAGGGCAGCAGGGAGGGGGTGATCTTTGAGGATGGAGCTAACTTCTGAGCACAGGCCCCAGATTACAAGGCAAGACTGAGACTGGGGAGCTGGGTCCAATGGCTGGTCTATGTCAGCGTCTGGATGTCTGGATGCTTCTCTGCCTCCCGCCAACCCATCCGAGCTCCAGCACAAATTTGCATTTAAATAGAGATTTTTTTTTTTTTAATGAGAAGGACCCAAGGGAGCCCCCAGACTATTAAGTTTTCTTCTGGGGGCTGTGCAGATCCTTCTTCATTTGCCCCTCCACCCCAGCCTCCCACCCCTCCTCCCCCAACCGTCATATTATTCCGTGGCCATATATTCTGAGGGCCAGATGAGGCCCTGGCTCTGACAATCTGAGGGCACTTGTGGGGACAATGGGGCCGGTGCTCTTGGGAAGATAGAGGACGCTTAGTGCTCGACCCTGATACCCCTTCCTCTTTGTCGGCTGAGGCCTGAGCACCCCACCCTTTAATCTCTCTCCTCTGGCCCTGGGGAGTAGAGGGGTCTGGGCTGGGGGGTCCTGCTGCTGGCTCTGGGCTCTAAGCGGCAGTGGCAGGATCGTGTGATCATCATATTGGGCAAGGTGCATTAATTAGGAGGCAGGAGATCTGGTTTGAGTCCTGGCTCTGCCATTCCCAGGCTGTGTTGCCTAGTGCAAGTCACTTAATCTCTCTGATCCTCAGTATCCTCATCTGTGAAATGGGGCTCATAAGAGGAGCTTCCTTTGGGGTGAGCGTAAGGTGGAATGCAGTAAGAGGTTTAGCAGAGTGCCAAGCACAGGGTATGCCTCCACTGATCAAATTGAGAGGATTGGGTGGAGGGGAAGTTCAAGGAGAAAGTCTGACGCTATGGAGAAAGAGGATTTGAAGGCGAGAGACCAGTGCTTCTTATTAGCTGTGAGGCTTTCCCTGTTTTCCCTGTTATGGTTGAGATGTTCTCATCTGAGCTAAGACTTGTGAACAACAGTTAATATAGCCAGGACTTGGGGCCCATGGCACCCAGTGTAGATTCTCAGTAAAGGTTAGTCCTCCTCCACTTTCTGTTCCACAGAGTGGGTGAGCTGGAAAGGTGTTCCAGGCACTTAGAAAATGTTTGGAAGGACTGGGGCCAGGGCAGACCCTCAGAGATCTGAACCTCTGGTGGACCCTAGGGTGTTCATCTGTGGGAGCTTGGGACTTGAACGCTCTGGGTGAGAAAGGAGGCCGGCTCTGCATGCTGCCCTTCCTCCTCCCAGGGACAGCCCCTGATGGGTGGTGACATGGCTTTCTATGTTTAGGGGGAGTCACGGGAAATGAGGTGTTAGGTTGAGGAATGAGTGCGAGGTTGGCTGATGGCTGAGGAGTTTGGGAGGGAAATCAAGGGAGAAAAGGTCAGCTTGGATAGGCTCACTCTACCCTGCAGCTCCCATCACTAGTTCTGGGGGAAAGAAATGAGATATGACAGGTCCCTGGCCACCTGGGATGGGCTGAGAAGGAACACAGGGTGGGCATGGAAGAGGAAGTGTGTGTGTGTGTGTGTGTGTGTGTGTGTGTGTGTGACCTGTTAATCCTGATTCATCCCTTGCCCCCAACCCCAGATGCTGGTGGGCCCAGATGGGTCTTGGCATCTCAACTAGCAGAGTGACAGTGACAAGTTCTTTGATTAGAAAAGCCTCTGAGGATGATCCCTACCACAGACTCCTCCTCTCCCTCTTCCTCTTCGTTCATTTTTCCTTTCTCTTCCTCTTTTTCCCTGTCTCAGTTTCTATTTCCTTACCTCTCTTTCATTTTTTTTTTTAATTTTTAAGGAAACAATGTCTCACCGGCAGAGTTGGAGAGCCCCTCCATCAGGCCTGGCTAGCTCAGAATGCACCTCTGTAAGAATCAGGAAAAGGTGACCCCCTCTGAGAGGACCCAGCCTGGGGATGGCGGGGACTGTGTGTGGTGGTTAAGGGTGCTTTCTGTGAATGAGGCATCCTCCAGCCTGGTGGACAGAGCCTCCTCACAGGCCATGGCTGTGCCAGTGCAGGGAAGGCTGGACTTGGGCAGCGAGCAACCTCCACCCTGGGTCCCCCTCCTCCTCCTGCAGAGGGCCACCTCTGTCCAGATGAGGTTGTGGGTCCTTCACATCCTTGGCTTTGTATTTGCTCCCCTTTTTTCACTCCTTCTTCACTTCCTTTCTCTTCTTTCTCCTCCTCTTCTTGCCAGAGCTCATCTCTCCCCAGAACGAGCCTTAATAAAAGAACACAGTCTTTTGCCCGCGTCTGTGTCTTTGTATAGCAAGTTCGGTATGTGTGTACATTATATCTCTTCTTGGGATGAGTGTCTTTGTGTCTTTCTCTTAGGGCTTGGCTCACAATCATGTGACTGGTGTGTATCCATGTGTCTCTGTGTATCTCAGCTCTCTGGACCCCCAACCATTCCTTCATCCGAGCTTAGAAGGGGACTCCATGAGGTTGAGGCCCTATGCTCTCCAATCCTCTCCTGGTCCCTTCCTAGCCCAGGGGTTCTTCTTCCATGATTCTCAGTATTCCACAAAGCCAGTGAGAAGGGTAAACTGAGGGCCTGCCTTTCTCTACCTGCATTGGCTTCCAAGTGGGTCTCCTTCTACCTCCCTCCCTGGGGCGCCTAAGGCCTCCAAGACCAGAGATGCTAGGGCATGGGCAGGGGAGGGGGCAGAGAGGAAAGAGGCTGGGCAGGGGCTGGAGGCCCCTGGGACCCCTTTCCACAAGGACAGAGGCGGCACCAGCTGCTCCACAGAAGAAATATTCCCCAAAGTCAGAGTGGTCGTCTCGTATTTTAAGTGGTCCTTATTTATCACCGTCCTCCTGGGCTCCCTTTCCTGGCAAATGATGATAAAAGACAGCAGTGAGGGGGGGAGCGGGGGGCCGTTCCCGGCTGGCCCTGCAGCTGTCAGAGGTGGCAGCGCCTGGGGAGGTGCAGACACACAGCAACACATGGGCACAGTGACACACACACACACACACCCCGAAACTCATGCACAGTGATTTGCACACACAGACACACAATACCACTCCTGCCAGTGGTGGGTGCACACACATACACACATATTCAGCTATGACAATGACATGCCCCCATACTGCTGAACACACACAGGTATGCCTAGTGACACTCAGAGCTGTGAACATCCATGGTCTGACACATGCCCAGGCACCCCCATATACCAACACATGTGTACACTGACCAAAGCAAGCCTGTGTACACATGCCCATCCTGGGTACTCACCCACTCTTCTCGCTCACTGGGCAGATGGAGCCAGGACCTTCCGTGGGTCTGCCTTAGATGGTCTCCGCATGTGCGCCTCCAGATGAGGCCACTGCCTCTGAATGGCAGCCAGCAGATGTGTGTACATGCATGTATTCAGACACGTGGATGTGCAAATGCACTCATAGTCCAATTGCAAAAAAACCCCATCGAACCTCCCCTCACACCATGCACAGAAGGTAACTCAAACTGGAGCATAGACCTAAGTGTAAGATGGAAAAGCAATAAAACTTCTGGAAGAACACATGGAAAAAGGCCTTTGTAAGCTTGGGGTAGGCAGAGCTTTCTCGGGTAGAGCACAGTGATAGCTGGAGTTGTATAGTTTTAAGCACGGGCTTTGAAATAAAAAGAAACTCTCAGTGATTCCTGTTTTATTATGTAACAGGCTGCATCAACTCTGGCGAAGTTACTTGCTCGCTGTGAGTCAGATGCCCTGTACACGGAAGGTATTAATACTACCTACCTCTCTGGATGCCTGAAAAGCTCAGAGAACTAATACAAGTGAAAATTAAAAACTGTGACCTGCCTTACAAAGGTCAGCTAAACAGAAAAAAAAATCAGTTTTGTGTATTGTAATTATTCACACACATCTATCTAGGCACAGCTCCTAACTGGCAGTCCATGACCCGTACACCTTCCAGCCGAGTGTGTGTGGGGGGGGCATGGGGACCTTCCTCCAGAGAAGCCCCCTCCCCGTCCCACACCCTTCTCCACATTAGCTGCCCAGTTGCCAATCAACCTCCCTCCCTAGCTTCAGCCCATTAGTACAGCTCCCTGGGGGAATCTATTTTTTAAAGGTTATTAGCAGATTATTGGTTCTTTATCAACCTCGGGTCTCCAATCTCCAATCTCCCAATGAAGCCATTGTCGCCTAATAAGATGCACTTGATGATCCTGGCATGAAGGTGGTAGAGGGCCTGGTGGGGGTGGGGCAGCGAGAAGGAGGGAAGGGTTAACAGCACCACCCCAGCCCCCACCCCCTTGGTCCTCAAATAGCTGAACTACTGTATGTTGTAGTTTTCAACTGCAAATCATCTTTAATAGCAGACATCACGGGATGGCTCATTACATTAAGCTATTTTTCATGCTATCTGCTGTAATATCCTCTAATCCAATGCGTTTCAAATCACCTCGGGCTAAAATAAGAGACATAGCGATGTAATAGCCTAGTGTATTAGTGGGTTAATTGCCCTGTTGTACTCTTTCTAGTAGCTATCTCTGGAATGACTTCTATATTAATTGTAAATTGCTTAATACATTTAACTCCTTGCCATCGCCCCGTCCCCTAACGAACAAGGCCACTACCCAGTTGCTTGATGGGAGGGTGTGTGTGTGTGTTTGGTGGGTGCTCCTTTCCAACCCCAGCTCACCTCTGTCTTCTCAGCCCAAGCGGACAGAGCCGGCTTGGAACATACTTCCCAGACTGATGAGAGGAAGGGAATGAGGGAGCAGTTACTGAATGCCTGCTCTATGCCAGGCCCTGGGCTAGGCCTTTTCACCAGAGCCTCATAAGACCCTGAGCAGTGGCAGTATTCTCTCCAGAGGTCATGTGACTTGCTCAAAGTCACAGAGCTAAGACCTGATGAAGCTGCTTCTGTGCCCAGACTTAAGGGCTCCTAGAGCCACAGTGTCTAGGAGCAGGACAGGACCCTAGTAGGGCTTTGAACACGAGGTCAACTGTGGACAGTAGCGTCCTGGGGAGGACCCTGTGGTCTGGAGGGGAGGCACACAGCTCTTGACCGGAGGGGGATCCTCCATCGGATGGGGTAGGCAGATGCCTCTATTCTGGGGACTTCCAGTCTGGTGGGGAAAGCAATTTCTGTCCCCGGGGGAATCCTCAGTCAGATAGGGGGCGTGGGGGTACCAATCCCACTCACCCACATGGAGGAAGCAGAAATCAGAGACAGATGAAGAGATGTGAGGCAGAGTGAGCGGTCACTGCAGTGTGCTGGGAGGATGAAGGCCCCTTGGCACCCCGGGGAGCCTCAGCTCCAGACTGGGCACGGGGCCTCATCCTGGTGGGCGGTGTGGGTTGGGGATGCGTGTGCCTTCCTCTCCCTTCCAGGGCAGATGCTCTTTCATTTCCCTCTGGGCTGACCCCCTCCCACGACAGACTGGAGGGTGGGGACACCTCAGGTGGCAAGGAGGGGGATGGAGACCTCCTCCTCTCACGGCTCTGGTTCCAGGTCCCAGCGCCCACACCTGCTCCCCCTTCTCCAAAGAGGCCTCAGATGTCCTGCGGGACCAGGACCTGGGGTCTCTCCCGCATCCCGCCCCCCTACCCCGCCCCCTCTGGAGGCAGGACCAGGGGAGATCCGGAGGCGGAGGGAGAGGGGGTGAAGGAAGGGAGCGGGGCTAATGCAGCCCTGTCACAACGGAGCCGCCCGGGTGGGCTAAACGGTCACCTTCGGCAGATTAGCACTTTTACCACACGCACGCTCGCACGCTCGCTGCTTGTGAGTGACGTTCAGGAGGTAGTTACCGGGTCACACCCCGGGCCCGCGGCTGGGCGGAGGGCGCACCTGCAGGCGCACCTGCGAGCGCGCGGTGCCCCCGCGCCCGGCTCTGCCACCGCCCGGCTCCGCGCCCAGGCCCAACGCCAGGCCCCTGCTGAGTTTGGAGCGGGCGCCGTGTCGCCCGGCCCCCCAACGCGTGTTTGGGGCAGGGGAGAGAGCAACGAGGCCGGGGAGCCGGGGAGCCCGGGAGCCGGGAGGCCGGGAGGGCGGGGAGCCGGGGAGGGCGGGGCGCCGCCGTGGCCCGCGGGCGTCCCCTCCTCGGGGCTCCCGGCGGCGGCTTTGTTGGCGGCCGCTCGGGAGCAACCTTGAGCGCGGGCGCTGCGACAGTGATTTAGGTGCTGGCATTGGAGCGTGAAGGTAAATGGCCACATTTCACCGTCAGAAGGTGAGCCGGCGGCGCCCGCCCCTGCCCTTCCCCCCAAGGCCCCGGCGGGGTGCGGGTGGGCGCTCCCGCCCACCCTCCCTGGACTGCAGCCCGGGTCCCTGGGCTGCCGCCCCAGCCGCTCCCTCCCCTCCCCTCCCCACCCCTCCTAGCGGGGAGGCTAGGGGCGCCCTGGACTGCTCCCGAAGCCTGGCCTCCACCCTCAGCTGCCCTGCTGGGACAGGGACATTTGCGGGTGTGTGGAAGGGGGGAGGCGGGGGGGGGGGTGGTCTGCTTCTGTCGGGAGAGAGGTGGGTGGGAGGCACCTCCTGGGTGCTGCCTGAGGTGCCGAGAGCTCACATACCCCATCTTAACTCCTCATGGGGCTCCTGAGCAGGGCCTACCTTATGTCCACGATGCAGATGTGGAAATTGAGGCCAAGGAGGTTAAGGGACCTGCTGAAAGCCTGAGCAGGGAAGGGGTGAGGAGGCTGGGGACACCTATCCAGGAGACTTCTGAGTCTGTGGGGAGCCCTCTCTTGCCCAATGTATTGCCTTCAAGAGCCCTGGGATCTAGATGAGGGTGGGGGGTGGGGAATGAGGCCTCCAGCAAACCTCCTGCTGTTCGGGGTTGTGGTTATAAAAATAACACATGCTCTTGATATTTTAAAAAAATCCGGAAATGTGGGTGTGATTAGGGGTGTGATTAGGCAACACTTCATCCTGACTACTCTACTCCTTCCTTCTTTGGACCCAGACTTCCTTGCCTGGGAACACCGCCCCCCCAACATCCCTCCACTGTGGTGCTGCCCCTTGAGGCTACTGGTTCTGAGTCAAGCACATGTGAGTGCAGTGCTGAGATGAGTAACTTAATTCAGTTTGTTATTTTGCTGAGAAAGAGAGGGAAGAAGAAAGAGGATCAAGCTGGGGTATGTGTGCATTGCTTGAGCAGGGGCATAACAACCTGACAGGATAGTCTCCAGCCCATCACTTTCCAGACTTGCAGCACGGCTGCCTAGCACAAGGAAGGAGGTGGGGAGGAGGTGGGGGAAGAGGAAGCCCAGGGCTCCAGGTCTTGGCGGGGGAAGCCTTCTTGCACTGCCAGCCTTCACAGAGGTCTCAAGCCAGTGGAAGGGAAACTGCTCTCTGGCTCCACTCAGGGCAGCTTTGGTTATTACTATTCATAAGAGCTGCCTTTTGGGGGCACCTACTGTGTGTTATGTATACCTTTAATCATGCCAGCAACCCTGTGTGAAGTGTGTGTTGTTACCCCCATTTTGTAGGTGAGAACTGAGGCTGGTCCCTTGTTCTTTTTTTTTTTTTTTTTTTTTTATTTTATTTTATTTTATTTTATTATTTTTTTTTTATTGGTGTTCAATTTACTAACATACAGAATAATACCCAGTGCCCGTCACCCATTCACTCCCACCCCCCGCCCTCCTCCCCTTCTACCACCCCTAGTTCGTTTCCCAGAGTTAGCAGTCTTTACGTTCTGTCTCCCTTTCTGATATTTCCCACACATTTCTTCTCCCTTCCCTTATTTTCCCTTTCACTATTATTTATATTCCCCAAATGAATGAGAACATATAATGTTTGTCCTTCTCCGACTGACTTACTTCACTCAGCTGGTCCCTTGTTCTAAGACTCCGTTGCTGACGGGTGGTAGAGCTGGAATTGGATCTGAGTTCCACTTACCCTAAAGATTCTTCTCTCTGTAGCTTGCTGCCTCTTTGCTCCACTGTCTGGGTCTTGGGGGAGGGGAGGGGAACCCACCCAGAGCTCAATGGGAAAGGAAGCTGGCATTTACCTCCTGGTCAGGGCAGAGAGTAGCTGGGTGAGGTGAGTTCTCAGGTCTGAGTTCTGAGTTCTGAGGTCTGAGTTCTCAGGTGCTCTCTGTGCTCCTGGTTGAGGTTACCTTTAACTCTGGGCAGACAAGAGGCAAAGGCAAGACAGAGGAATAGAGTCACTCTATAGGCTGTGACCTGAGGGGCTATAGATTCTGAGGGTCTCAGAAGAAGATGGCCAGGATGGGAGAGAGGCTATCTTTTCATGGTCTAAAACACTGCTAGAGGGGCCAAAGAAACCAAGCAGACATTCTATAGGGGTGGAAGGCAGGTATAGACATCCCAGGGAGTCCATCCTCCCTAGGTCAGGGCCTGGGTGGGAGCCAAGCTAGTCATAGGACCCAGCTGCACAGCAGGCTGAGATGGTAGTGAAGATGGGCCCAATATCAGAAAACCCTCATTCCTCAACCCCAATGACTATGACAGTTTCTACTAGTTACTATTTAGTGAATACCTACCATGTGCCGCAGACTGTGCTATAAGGCTTCCCTTAATCCTGCCCACCACTGTAACGCAGTAGGAACTATTATTAACCCCATCTGACAGAGGAGTAAACAGAGGCACAGACTCCCATCATGCTGAGACTCTCCCAGGTCTGCTTTCAGCACCCATGGGGCTGGCCAGGAGGTCACAGCATGCAGAGAGAGGCTTCCAAACACTTAATTTCAGCACAAGCAGGGTCTGGCTCCTGGAAGCCCGCTTTTTTTTTTTTTTTTTTTTTTTTTAGATTTTATTTATTTATTCATGAAAGACACAGAAAAAGAGAGAGAGGCAGAAACATAGGCAGAGGGAGAAGCAGGCTCCCTGTAAGGAGCCCATTGTGGGGCTTAATCCCAGCACCCCCCCCCATCATGCCCTGAGCCGAAGGTAGATGCTCAACCACTGAGCCATCCAGGCATCCCTCCTGGAAGCCCTCTTACTGTTCTTGGCTTTAAGTGGGTGAAGGCATCAGTCACAGCATGTAGAGAGGAGCTTCTAAACCCTGAAAGCCCTCAGTAGACGCAGCTCTTACTCTTCTTGGCTTTAAGTGGGTAAAGGCATCAGGATGGAGCCATCTAGCCTTTCAGCCCTGAGCTTGAGGGGTCCTATTTCCTACCTGGGGTTTCAGGGTACACCTCTCCTTCCCAACTTTTCTCAATCTGCCTTTGTGTTCCCACCTAGCCTTGGATCTGGGAAGATGCATGTGTGTGCATGCAGGCATGCCAGAGAGGGAGTCAGTGGCTTTAGAGATGTCACTTGTCCTGTGAAGAACACCAGGCAGAGTGCAGGCATGCATGTTTCCTGAAAAGCCCTTCCCAGGATAAGGTCGGAGTGGGGAGCTTCAGGATCCCCAACCCCACCACCACCATTTCTGATCTCAGCCAGTCACATGGATGGAGGTGGGCTATGTTGGGGTAACTTCTTTCCCTTTCATTGGTCTTCACTTTGGTGATGAGACCAGGGTTCTCTTTCCGGGTCCTCAGCATTCTGCTGTGCCCACCCTGGTCCTTAGAATCTTTGATTTGTCCAGTGCAACGCCTGTTAGGGATCCAGACTGCAGCTGGTCCAACTCAGTCTTCTGAGAGCTAAGGAGAGGGAGGCACAGAGAAGAGGAGTGACTTGTATGAGGTCACACAGCCAGCGAGTCAGTGGCAGGCCTCCAGATGATGCTAGGGAAGGCCGCCAGATGAGAATCTCATTGGACCCCCAGTTTGGAGGGGTCCTGAGTATTGAGGGATGCCACTCCCTCCTCTTTCCTGGGGTGTTGTCAGCTTGAGCACCGGCCACCCCCTCCCTGTCCCCACATACCGTGGAATTGTCTTAATGCAGCAAATTGTTCATATGCGTGTAAGCAAATATCTCCTGAAATTATCTCTTATCACCAAACAGGCTGCGATGCTCACCGGCTGGAGGGCTGGGGTTGTCTTTCAATCCACTGTCGACGGGGAGGGGGCAGGGGAGGGGGGGCTGGCTGACACCAAAAATAAACCGGCGGAGAGGGGCTGGTTGTCGCGAGGGGCAGAGCGAAGTTGTCAGGCGGCGAGAGCGTGTGAGGCGGCAGGACGATAATGTGGCATGACACTTCTGAAATGAGCGGCCCGTTGCCATGGTGAGCAGCCAGGAGGGACCGGCTCTCCCGAGGCTGAAATAAAACACGCTTTAAATGATGTTTGATTAGAATTTAGATCATGTAACCGAATACCTCAGTCCTTCTCTTCCCTGTGCTTTTCTGCTTTTCTTCTCGCTTCTTCCTTTCTTCCCTCCATCCCCTCCCCTCCCTTACCCCGGGGCAGACAGATACACACACACACACACACACACACACACACACACACGCAGGCCCACACCCACACGGTGTTCACACACAAGTGCACACACACGCACCCACATGCCCTTCTCTGCCTCTTCTCCCCGTTGTTCCACGCCTTGGTGGACCTTGTTTGGGAAAATCCAGCTCAGAGCAGATGCCAGGAGCCCAGAGGGGGAGGTCCCAGCACTGGTCTCAGGGTCACGGGTTTGAGTCTCTGCTCTTCTTCCCCGATAACAATAGTACTAAAATAATTCAAATTGTCGGAGCCTCTTGTCTGTGAAGCCCTTTATCCTCCACAAAGCTCTTCCAAATGCGAGTGCATGTGTCATTCTCATCACAGCACTTTACCTCTTTGTGCTCACGCCCATTTTCTAGATGAGGAAGCTGAGGCTCCAAGAAGCTAAATGTCTGGTCCAGGGTCACACAGCTAAGGGGAGGAGAGCCCAGGGCTTCTGTAGGCTGCCCTTTGGGCTCTGAGGAAAAAACCCCTATAGGGGGAAGGGAGCACAGCCAGCCCTCTGGCCTCTGGGTCCTCAAACTTTTGCTTGTCCAACGCATTTGCTATTGGTTCTGACCTGTGAGAACCCTCCGAAGGATGGGTGGAGAGGCCCCGACCTGCTTCTAGAGGAATTTGGGACACATTTTATAATTTTTCTGGCCATGTGCCCCACTTTTTTGTTTGATGAAAGATTTGTATTATATTTGTAGTGGTTTTTCTAGGGCACGCTGCCCACAAGGGGCAGACAGCCAGTCCTGGGGCTTGAGGGCACTGCCACCGATCACCTGGAGTGGGTAATGGAGGGCAGGCAGGCATGTACAGACAGGACAAGCAGGGGTGCTCCTCAGAATCCCCATTCTCTTGCACCCTGGAGCTCCTTCCTCTGGGGCCCTGGGGAGGTTATCAACTGCCTATTTCTGTGTCAAAGAGCCATGGCTTGACCCCATGTCTATTTTCCCTAGCAGACCAATATGTCCAGATTGTCTCTCGTTATCTGCCAGTCCATCCATCCATTCAGTCACATAACCATCATATACTTGGTCAACAGCAGCTGTGTGCCAGGACTCCTACCCCAGGGGTGGCCCTGGTCTCCACCCTCACAATTGTGGGGTTTTGTTGGCCAGGGGCAAGGTACCTTGAGACAGAGACCCAAACACACACACACACACACACACACACACACACACACACACAGAATCTACTTTGGAGCAGAGTGTAAAATATTCTGATGGAGGAGGGAGCAAAGTGCTCTGGGGACATCGAGGATGGGGTTCCTTGTGTCTGCAGGGGATCGAGGAAGGAGGTAATATTTGAAGGGAGAGTAGGAGTTCTCCAAGTGGTCAGACAGGAAGGGGTAGGCCAGGAGAAGAGACCTGGCTGTGCAGAGATCCACTGTCCCCAGCAGGGTGCAAACTTCCTGGAGGGATTGTATCTCTTTCATAAGACTCTAAGGTTTTGAAAGGTAGAGACTGAGCCCCTACACACTTCTCCTCAGACTGGGGGTTCCCTGAGGGGGGTGGGTATCTTCCATTTCTTTTGCTTATTGCTCCAAAGAGAAAAACATTTATATCTTTGCATATCATGTTTGCTCCGCAAAGCTGGGACCCTGCCTTAAATGTATAAGTGTCTTGCGTCCCTAGTGTCTGGCCAGTGACCTGCTATATAAAAGTGACTCGATATTTCCTGAGTACTACTGCGTGCCTGGCATAGTGCTAAATGCTTTGTGTGTTATTAATTCCTTCAACCCTTACAACAGCCCTATGAGGTGAGTACCACCATTGTCCCCCTTTTATAGATGGGGAAACTAAAGGTCTGGGAGGTTAACTAACTTGTCCAGGGTCACACAACTAGTAGGTGGCAGAGTCAGGATCCAGACATAAGCAGTCTGACTCCAAAGCCCATACTCTACCCTGAGCTCTTACAAGTGGATTTTATTTACCTGTGAGATCAGTGAGCTCAGCTTCCCTTTGTGAGGTGGAGAAGTGGTACTTGACCAGCAACAATGACTCCCCCAGTACTTTCAAGGGCAGGAAAGAGCAAGTGGGGGGTTTGGCCACCGAAACTGAAACTGACATAGTGGGGAGGTGGTAGTGGCAAGGGCAGTAAGAGATGCAGGCTGCAGAGGCATCCATCACCTAGCACCCTCCCTTCGCCTCCTCTATGCGTCTGGTCTCTGCCAACACTTGACTCCAGGCTTTCCCTTCCAGCCCCACAGCCCCTGCCCTTGGCTAGCCTTGAGCACCCTGGACCTCTCTGCCTGGCTCCATTGGCCACCAGTTAGCTTCCCAGAACTTAGATTTGATTGCTTTATTACTGCATGCCACAACCTTCCACGTGTCCGCATTACCCAGCGCTACCTCACCCAGGCTGCTCTGGTGCCCTAACATGACCCAGTCCTAGACTATCTTTCTGGCCTTGCTTCTCTCAACTTGTCCCGTTCCAGACCGGTCAATTCTTGCTGCCCTTTCTTCACACCTATGCAGACTCAGAATGCCCTCTCACTTATCCCCAAAACAAAGGCCTTTTTTTTTTTTTTTTTTTTTTGGTGGGCTCAGCTCAAGTTTTCCTCACTCTGGAACACCTTCCCTGACCAGAAGGTTATGTCTTAGCTCAGACTTCCTTACAGAATGCCATAATTGGGGTGACTTGAACAAGAGGAATTTATTTCTCATGGTTCTGAGAATCCCAAGGTCAAGGCACCAGCCGATTTGGTTCTCTGGTGAGCACCTACTTCCTGGCTTGAAGAGGGCTGCCTTCTTGCTGCATCCTCACGTCGTGGAGAAAGCATGCTGGTATTGCTCTGTCATCTTTAAATGGCATTAATCCCTTCATGGGGCCATACCCTGATGACCCCATTAAACCTAATTACCTCCCCAAAGCCCCACCTCCAAATACTACTACACTGGGGATTAGGACTTCATCAAACAGATTTTGGATGGACACAGGTGTTCAGCCCACACAGCATGCCTGTCATGTGTCATGGGAATGCACTCAGATTCCCATATCATCCAGTTGTTTCTGGTTATTTCTTCAATTTGACCGTAAGCTCCTCGAGGAGCAAACTGTGGATGGCGATCATCGAGGGTTGGTACACCTGATAGTGACAACCTCCTGTTCCAGGACCAAAACCAGATTTACCCCCAAGGATCCCCAACCATTACCTTTCCTCTGCTGCTAAGGGAGTTTCTGTGTTTGGTCCTCTTTGGGCCCCAGTTGCTCTGTCAGGGGTAGTGGGTTGGAAGGGAAATGGAAAGAAGCCCAGAAATCTCAGATTAACTCCCTTCACAAAAGGCAAAGCACCGTCCTGGGTGAAAGGATGGCAGAAGATAAAAGACAAAGGGGAGAACCAGGGATCCCTGGGTGGCGCAGTGGTTTGGTGCCTGCCTTTGGCCCAGGGCGCGATCCTGGAGACCCGGGATCGAATCCCACGTCGGGCTCCTGGTGCATGGAGCCTGCTTCTCCCTCTTCCTGTGTCTCTGCCTCTCTCTCTCTCTCTCTCTCTGTGACTATCATAAATAAATAAAAAAAATTAAAAAAAAAAAAAGGGGGAGAACCAGGAGAGCCAGGGGTTGGGCTTGGTGAGCATCAGGGGAGATTGAGGCACCGTGGCTGAGCAGTGGGAGGCAGTGGGCGATAGAGGAAGAGGACTCCAGGAAGTCCTACTTTGTTTCAGGATTCGGATTTTGAGACCTTCAGTAAGAACATGGACCGGGGCCCCGCATTTCCATGTATTTTGGTGATGAACTGATGTTTCCTCTGAATGTGGCACCACACAGAGACTGACTGCAGGGTGGCTGGGAGTTAGCTAGGTTATGCTGCCACCAAGTGCCCTGGGGCCAGGAGCTACCTTTACCTGGATTGTTTCCAGTTCTCACAGCAGCACAGCAAGGTCAGTGCAGGAATGACTGGTGAGAAAGGGAGCGGAGAAAGGGGAGGATCTGGCCCTGACTTAGACCTTCAACCTTTGACCTCTAGCCCCCGAGCTCTATCTTAGAATGAGGCCACCATGGCCATTAAGCTGTGTTTTGTAGGAGATGTAGTAGGCTCATTAGGCTAGAAAATGATTGTATCAGCTCCACTCAGTCCATGGGGTCAGAGGTGACCCAGGCCCAGATCCCTGTGGCCATCAGAGTCCAGATGACGTGTGATTCCTTAGCCAGGGAAAGCCCTCCTGTGAAGCCTGAAATGGGAAGGACTGGAAGGGGTGTTCTGGAAGATGTGCAGAGAGAGGGGCTGGGTGAGTGGATTATGCATCGTGAGGCCTTGTGGCGTGAACAATCTCAGTTGCATGGGCCACTGTTTTGGCAAGTTCACCTGTTAGTGTGTGTGGTTCCTTTGGTGAGGGGAAGCTTTACAACTAAGAATAAGCTTATTTGAGGGTGAGAGGGATGGCTTGGTTCAGCCTTGTGTGGGAGGCATGCCCAGGGCTCAAAGGTCAGAGAATCTAGGTTCTCCCCCCACATTTGGCTGTAGGAGAGCCCCGAAATTTTGCTGTCTGCCTCAGTTTCTCCACTGATAAAGTATGGATGCAAGAGTCCATGCTGCTCACCTTAGAGGCCACACTGAAACAGGCTGCAATTAAACTTTGTCTGATTCTGGAGCTTATGCTTTTTCTGCTCCTCTTCATTCCTCTAAGTGTGATGTTCAAAGCCTCAATTCATGGGGTGTCAATAAGTGTTATGTTAAAAAAAACTAAAACAAAACAAAACAAAAAAAACAAATAACAAAACAAAACCCAAAACAGGTTTTATGACCAACTATATTGAGGGAAAGCTATTTTCTTCCTTCCTCCCTCCTTCCCACTCTCCTTTCTTTCTTTTCTTTCTTTCTTTCTTTCTTTCTTTCTTTCTTTCTTTCTTTCTTTCTTTCTTTCTTTCTTTCTTTCTTTCTTTCTTCTTCCTTCCTTCCTTCCTTCCTTCCTTCCTTCCTTCCTTCCTTCCTTCCTTCCTTCCTTCCTTCCTTCCTTCCTTCCTTTTCCCTTTTTTTAAGTAGGCTTCACACCCAACATGGAGCATGAACTCACAACCCTGAGATCAAGCATCACATGCTCTACTGACTGAGCCAATAGGGAAGGCTATTTTCAAAAAGTTAAGTAGGTTCTTTGCTGCAGGATGTCTCAGAGCCTTTATTATATTGATATGTGTTGGGTAGTTCCAAGAGGAGAGCAGAGTTAGTATCAGCTTCTTTGCTATGAAAAATTTTCTTGTGGGAGTAGTGTTCCCTGGAGCTCACTTTGGAAAATGCTGTGCTTCACTCTGCTACTTCCCTGATAACAATAACGACAACAACAATAGTAACACCATGGAAGAGGTCATCACTCTCATGTTAACTTTCTCTCAATTGTAGTGATATTTTTCTGTCCATTATATTTTGAAGCTTTTTCAAAAAATGGCTCTTCTCATTGCCCCCCCCCCCACATCTAAGCACCCTACTTCCTTTTTTGAGCTCAGGCAGTTCAAGCCTGTGGGGGCTCATTGTTCTCTGTGACTGTAGCTCTTCTCACCTCTAAGCCTTTGCCTGGGCTGTGCTCCTCAGTGGTCCTCCCCTTCTTCTCCTTCCCTACCTTGTTCATGAGGAAAATGTGAGAGGCTTGAAGAGAGAAGTGATGTGACAGGAGGCATGTGGTAAGATGTGACCCTTTTTTTTTTTTTTTGAGGCATGACCCTTCTGAGAGCCTGATGTTGCTGGGTTCATCCTGGGGCCAAGCACATGGCCACTCTGGGTCTCTCTCTGTCCTGTGTCTTTTTTTTTTAATTATTAAAATATTTTATTTATTTATTCATGAGAGACACACAGAGAGAGGCAGAGATGTAGGTAGATGGAGAAGCAGGCTCCATGCAGGGAGCCTGATGTGGGACTCGATCCCGCGACCCCAGGATCACGCCCTGAACCAAGGCAGACACTCAACCGCTGAGCTACGCAGGCGTCCCCGCTGTGCAAAGCCAAGGAAGGGCTTTCTTTTGGCATACCGTACTTATTTTTTCAAAAACAGGTTTGCTGGGAGTATAATTTATATACCATGAAATTCACCTGTTACATTTTCATTTTAACTTGTTTATTGTAATAGCTTTTTACATAAGGAGCACAAATCATTACACAGGGCAATGATATTTTTACAAGTCAACACCTGTGTGGTCACCACCCATTCCAGCAGCAGAACGTCTCCAGCCCCCAGAACTGTCCCTGCATGTCCTCAGGCACTCTCTGACTTCTAACCCCACAGAGTTTTATTTTTCAAAATTCACCAACCCTTTCTTTTCTCCTTCCTTGTTCCCTCCCTCCTTCCCTTCTCTCTCTGCCTCTCTCCTTCTCCTACCCCTTTATTCCCTTCTTCCTTTCCTGCTGGTTCTACTTCCAACTAGTTATTTGAGGTTTAGACCAACATGCACAGTAAGAGAGAATGTGGAAGCTTTCCACACAGTGCCTGGGGAGGCAGTGCAAGTGGGGGTCAGGCGGGGAAAGGCCTAGACCCCAGATTGGCCACTGCCAGCTATGAGTCCCAGAGCTTGTGCCTGAAGCTCTCTGGGTCTCAGTTTCCTTTTCTGGGAGATAGGAATAATGACTGACTTCAAAGGGTGTTGGGAAGATTAAATATGATGTTTTTACCTTATGTCTGCGAAGTGTTCATGGGGCACCCACCTGTAGGAAGTGTCAGGAAGGTTACGCCATGTAACTACATTTCTTTTTTTTTTTTCTAAGATTTATTTATTTATTTAGAGAGAGTGTGCAAACATGTGCACGGGCAAGGGGAGGGGCAGAGAGAGAATCTCAAGCAGACTCCCTGCTGAGTACACAGTCCCAAGCAGGGCTCCATCCCACAACCCTGAGATCATCACCTGAGATCATGATCTGAGCCAAAACCAAGAGTCGAACACTCAACTGACTTGACCACCCAGGTGCCTCCCCTCCCACCCCAATGTATTTCTTATCAGGACGAGACTTTGTGGACATGAGGTCCAGTGGCATTTATTGAGCACCCACTGTGTATTAGGGCTTTGCCTCTCATCTGCATGGCAACCCTGCAAGGAGAGATTTTCTCCATTTTCCTGCACAGATGAAGAAACGAGTCCTGGGGAAGTCGGTCCTGAAGACATAGAGGTTAAGTGTTGGAGCTGGAGCATGATGCCAAGGAGTTTGGTTGGAGTGCCTGTGACCCTAACACCCAGTGTCCATGTCTTCCCGGCCACAGCCTTCCAAAGCCTCCTCAGGGCTGTCTGTAACTGTGAGCCGAGTACCCCTTTCTGCTGTGGAATCTTTTGTCTAACACAGGGTTGCCATCTTCGAATGCCAGACAGTCCTCCTGGGGCCAGAGGTGGAGTTCTGGGGAAGGGATGAGTTGCCCAGGGCAGCGCATCAAGGGGGCTGCCTGGTGGTAGAGGGTTCAGACTGTCCTGGGTGTCGGTAGTGGCCGGGCCTCCTGGAAACATGACCTTCAGCCCTGGGAAGATTCAGAGTTCTGGGCAGGGATCGGCCCTGTGGGGTGGCTGCATCTCACCACCCTGGGGCATTGGAGAAGAGCAGCCCACACCCTGCAGCCTCTCCTTGTAGGGCCCTGTCTTGCCAGGTGGGCTTCATGGGGTAGGGAATGTGGAGGAGGGCCAGGAAGGCCGGATATGGTGGTACTGGTGATTCCTTCAGCTGGGACTGGACCAAGATGGAGTGATTTGTCCTCTGGCCCTGCTGAATGCTCGGTAAACAGCGGGTCACAGGTGGGATTCCTGCTATGTCCTCTCTACCAGACCAGCTCCCTAGGCTAGTCCTGGGCCCCTGAGGCCTTCCCCCCCACCCGCCCCCCAGCTGCTAGAACCCATGTCTCTCGGTGTGGCCCCAGGGTGGAGGGCAGTGAGGGCATCCCCACCCAGTGCTCTGGCCAGCCCCCCACTTGTGGGTGGGCTTGCTGGGAGTGCTGCCGCGGCCTGCCCTCTTGCTAGCCCCAACCGTCCCTGTCCTGACCTGCGGGTTCCCTGGGGCCAGCCTGGACATCTGTATCCATCTTGCCCCAAACTCTGGAGATTCTGACACATTTCCTTTCATTGCTTCCAGCCATGTTATTTAAAGTAATTAACCTTAATTTATAAATTTTTATATCAAACTGCCTTTTAACTTTTAGAACTGGCAGGAGCAGCCTTATCCCTGGGCTCCTAATAGTTCTCCATTTAATCAAAATTCATCCATCAGGTTCCAGTGTTAAATCATCTTTTAATTGGGAGTTACATTCTGGTTAATAGTTTTATAATTCGCCTCCTCTAATAGTTTTTACCACAGGGATCTCTACTCCATTTTTCCTCACTCTATTATTGCGGCTCGCGCTTCTGCGGGACGGCTCAGCCGGGCCCGCCTCTCTGGCCTCCGCTGGCCGCCTCTTTTGTTCTTGGTGGTCTCATTAATTCCCCGAGAAGATTCTCTTCTCGGGCCTCCTCCTGAGGTGCAGCTCTCTGGCGGCCACAGCCTTCGGAGCTGTGGCCCCGGCCGCCTCCCTCCCCCGGGAGAAAGCCAGAGACCGGAATGCGAGAGCGCGACCCGGAGACAGGAGGGCAGGAGGGCCGGGGATGCACCGAGGACAATGCACAACGCGGAGCGAGGAGGGTTCTGGAGGCCGGCAGGGTCCGGCCCAGACAGGCGGTGGATGGCGAGACAGAAGCAGAGGCGTTTGCTAATGGAAGTGGGCCCGGCCCTGGCTCCCTCCTGGCTCCTGCCCGCCTCCTCCCGGCCCTGTGCTCTCCTGTCCGGGAGTCCAGATGGAGGAAGGACTCAGCGGCTCTGGGCTGCCGGGGCTGCAGCATTCCCGAAGGCCGGCAGGGCGGTCCGGGGCCTCTCCTCCTGCACTCTGGGCTGCTTCTGTGCTTGCTGCTCCTTCAAGATATTCACAGAAGCCACCAGGCCTCCTGCCCTCTGCCGGTGGGACAGGGCACAGAGACTACAGGACAGGGGTGGGGAGACCTCTGGAAAGCTGGGGAGGAGGGCAGACAGAGGAGACGTGTGCAGAAGGTGGATGGAGGTCCTCCAGTTAGGGAGCCCTGGGCTGCGAGCAGACACACTCGATGGGCACATGCACATACACATGTGCACACACGTGTGCTCCCACAGAGCCACATACTTGCACAGGCCTGAAACAGACCTAAGAGAGGCCAGTGCTGGGTGCTGCTGGGCTGGGGGCCAGGCCTGGGGCCTATGGGTGGGGGTCTCAGAGAAGACCTTGGGTAGGGGTTGCCAGAAAGGGTGAGGGAGGAGCCGGGAAGAACTAGAAGCCCCAGGACCCGGGCTGAAGCTGCAGATGTGGGCTTCCCTGGGGACCCGGGGAGGGGGGAGGGTGCCGCTTGACCCTGAAGTTGCATCCTGCCAAGTCTCCCTCTTCTTCAACTCCCTCCAACTCCCTCCAGTTGGTGACTTTCCATTTCAGTGGGTCTCAGTGCCCACTGCTTGCCAGAGTCACCTGAAGAGTGTTTAAAATCCCAGTGTCCTGGCTCCCCCCTCCACTGAGGTGGTTTTAAAATTTACTCACAAATCCTTTGATACTTCTCCCTTCTAGAGATGGAATCCAATTCCCTTTTCCTAGAGTGTGGCTTCCTTCTAACAAACAACAAAAAAGCAGAAGTGACTGTATGCTCTAGGAGGTTAGGGCATAAATTGCGCTTTTTTGAATCCCTCACTCAGGGAGAAGCCAGCTGCCATGTCACGAGGACGCTTTGGTGGCCCTGGAGAGACCTCCGTGACAAGAAAACGAATCCCTCTGCCGACAGCCAGGGGAGTGAGCCGTCTTGAAAGTGGATCATCTGGCCGGCCCTTGGCAAGCCTTCAGATGCCTGTAGCGCCAACAGCCATCCATACTGCAGCCTCGTGAGAGATCCTGAGTCAGGACCACCTGGCCAGCTGCTCCCTCAAAACCACATCAGAGAGGAAATGTTTCAAGGGGCTACATTTTTTGGGGAAATTTGTTAGGCAGCAATAGGTAACTAATACACATTCATTCTGTCAGCTTTCCTGGGGAGGGGCCTGGACACTGGTGTGTTTAAAACCTCCTGGGGTACACCAGTGTGCATCCAGAGTTGAGAACCCCTGCCCTAAGGCCTGTGTGTGCTTGTGAGAGTGTGTGTGCTTGTGCACCTGGGTGTGTGCCCGTGCCATGTGCATGTGTACAGTGGCAGGGGAGCACTATGTCACACATATTGGTCAGGATGCGTAAGCAGCAGTCCTAGCACCCCCTTGAGTGTGCCCCCCTCTCCAAGTGAGTCAGGCTGTGTGCCCTAGGTACCTGCATCAGAGCCTGGTTCGGGAAGGTCTGGGGCGTGGAAAGAGCCGTAGAGATCTTGTGGCCAGACCCATAGGGGTCATTCACCATGTCCTCTCCGTGAACTTTTCTGAGTTTCTGCATTGTGGGCTGGGAACAGACGGATCACCATTCTGCTCAGTCCTTTGAGGAGGCATTAGTTGTGTTGGCTCTATGCCTCCTGGCCTTGTTTTGGCAATATTTTGGTAGCACCAGGACTTCTGCTGTGATGGCTGTGGATGTGGTGATATCTGCCCTGCAGCGAGGCAGGCATATAGTCAATCCAATGTGAGGTCCCTCTGCAGGATGGACTGGAAGTGGAGGGGTTGCCCGTGGGATATTCCTAAGAGGACAATTTTAGTCATGTCTGGTTTAAGCCTTTGGGGTTTGAGACCAACAGTCTTGCCCTCCTAAATGCCAGGTGGCACAAATTGGTAGGATGAGGAGTTGGTCTTCACATGCCAGAGAGTGAAGATCTTGCTTCTGAAGCAGAAAGCAGAAGAGTTGAGTTCCTTTTAGCTGAGGTTGGTGGGTGGTTCCAGCCGAGTCTAGACCTCCCCTGGCTTTGTGTCCTTGGTTGAGCCTCTTACCCTTGCTAGGCCCCTGTTTTCTCCTTCCTTCCTTCCTTCCTTCCTTCCTTCCTTCCTTCCTTCCTTCCTTCCTTCCTTCCTTTCTTTCTTTCTTTCTTTCTTTCTTTCTTTCTTTCTTTCTTTCTTTCTTTCTTTCTTCTTTCTTTCTTTCTCTTTCTTTCTTTCTTTCTTTCTTTCTTTCTTTCTTTCTTTCTTTCTTTTTTTCTTTCTTTCTTTCTTTCTTTCTTTCTTTCTTTCTTTCTTTCTTTCTTTCTTTCTATTTATTTATGAGAGATACAGAGAGAGAAGCAGAGACATAGGCAGAGGGAGAAGCAGGCTTCTCGCAGGGAGCCTGATGTGGGACTCGATCCCCGGACCCTGGGATCATGCCCTGAGCCAAGGGCAGAGGCTCAACCAAAAAGCCACCCAGGCATCCCGACCTCTGTTTTCTCATTCATGAAGTGGAGGAGCAAATGCTCTCCTGCCTTGTGCATGGACACACTGCATCTCTTCACTGGGGTAGCCTGTGAGGTTGGGAGAGGGAGATCCTGCCTGGGGGGGAAGTTCACCAAGGCTCCCAACAATCTGCAGACAGAACTGATTCCCAATCCTGGCTCTTACTTGCTGTGTGACCTCAGGCAAGCCACTGCCTCTCTCTGGGCCATGGTCATCATATGAGATAATAATGCCTGCCTCATGGGGTGTGAGGATGCAATAAGATGCTGCTGGTATATGCCTAGTGTGGGGCCTGGTATCCAATAAAGGGCAAATTTGCTTTTTACAAGCCCCAGCCAAACTTTTTCAGGAGTAATTAGAAAACATGCTTCCTGGGGATCCCTGGATGGCTCAGCGGTTTAGCGCCTGCCTTCAGCCGAGGGCGTGATCCTGGAGACCCGGGATTGAGTCCCACAAGGGGCTTCCTGTATGGAGCCTGCTTCTCCCTCTGCCTGTGTCTCTGCCTCTCTCTCTCTCTCTCTCTCTCTCTCATGAATAAATAAATAAAATCTTAAAAAAAAAAAACATGTTTCCTTTTCTACGGAAAATAACTTCTCATTTCCATGGGGCAGGAGGAGAAGAGATGAGGGAGGAGGAGGAAGAAAACAGCCTTTAAGGTGAGCCCACCATATGCCCCAGGAGGGCTGTGCTGGGATTTTCAGCTCATTGTGGCATTTAAGCCTCATGATAATGAAGAGGATTGATCCCATGTTACAGATGAGGAAACTGAGGCGCAGGAAATTTAAGGAACTTCCTGGCTCAGTGTCACACTGCTAAGGAATACAGAACCGGGGCTGGAGCCCAGGCCCAGTGACTGCAAACACTGGGCTTTTTCATGGGTGTCTGAGGATTGGGAGAAGTCCAGGCTGTGGGCCCTACCTTCTCCCCATGGGGCCCTTGACCTCATTTCTTGCTCCTTCCAGAGGCTGTCACAAGGCGAGAGGCAGGTGGGCAGAAGTGATGATGGAAGAGTCAGGGAGAGGTGTCCAGGAGTATCCTGCAGCTTGAAGGATTTAGGTTAGACTTTCAGGAAGAATTCAGGTCCTGAATGCTCAGGGCAGCTGCAGGGAGCCTATGGGGGCTTCTTCCTTGGGGCACTCGGGGGCCGTGAGGAGCTAGGCTCCCCTCCCATGCAGTGGGACTGAGCTTGGGAAGAAGGCGAGGATTGGTCCTTTGGGGAGGCAGAGGTGTTGTCAGATTGACCTCTGCAGGGACCCACCAGCCTATATTTCGATGGACAGGCCACCTCTCATTTTGCTGGTGCAGCTAGTTTGTCAAGCTCACAGGCTCCATATACCAGAGCTTATATTCCAGCCCCTGACGCTGTGAGCAGAGTGACTTTGGACAAGCCACCTAACCCCCTGTGCCTCCATTCCATTATCTGTAAAATAGGGGGAAAAAAAACCTGTTTCACAGGTGGTGTGAGCCTTAAATGAGAAAAACCCTTTATATTATTTAGCCAAGTGCTTGACACAAGAAAAATCACCCAGTATGTGGTAATCACTGTAGGAATCATCTAAGAAGGCAGGAGAAAGCAGCACACGTTCAGTCTGGAGTCCCACCCGGCAGTGCTGAGTGGCCTGTCTTAGTCCTACATTTCCCCTTCTGTGAGGTCTTGAAAAGATCCATAGAACCTCTTTGGGCCTCAGTTTCTTTAACTGCCAGATGGGATCTAAGTCCTGCCCTTCTCTGGGGACAGAGAGAAATCAGTGGCCAGAAATATATCGTAGATGCTCTGGGCTGGAACAGATGGAGCCCACCCTTCACCCTATTCATGTGGTATCCCACATGGGGCTCCCCATAACAATCTTTGTCCTCACCACCATAATCTATAGAAAACACATTAGTTGAGCCCTCTCCCACTCTGGTGCCAGGCTCTGTGCTCATGTTGCCAGTAGCACTTGTTGGGGGCTAGCTCTGTGTTCTTCGTGCTGCAACGGCCAATGGTAACCTGCACAAACCTGGGAGCAAAGGCAGTGATTGCTCCTGCTGTATGGGTGTAGGGAACTTGCCCAAGGTCACAGAGGAAGATAAGCATCCACCTCTTTCTGCCTCCAAAGCTCCATTTCTCACTCCCTCCATCCTATTGCTTCCCACTGGATTCACATGGGGGCACTCCTGGGGCTCAGGATTAATGTCATCTCTACAAGTGGGCAACCACGATTCCTAGAAGGTCAATATCTTGTCCAATGTACCTTCCCCCAGCAGGTGGCTGAATCCAGGTACTTCTGATCCTGGATCCCCCTCTTCCCTGCTGCCCCAGGGATACCTCACCCCTGTGGGACACAGATGCCTTTGGTCCTAGTATCCGTTTTCCTATTTCCTCTCTAACTTCTGTGTCCCTGGGCAAGCCTCTGATCTCCAGCAATTCTGGCAGTTGCGGAGCTTTGTAACTCAGAAAGTTGCTGAGGAAGGGTCCTTGCCAGGGCCACTGTCCTGGGAACTGAGCTCTGTGCAGTGACATCTGAGGATTGTTGAAGGGGTCCCAGTCCCCATGGCACATTATCTCACCCTGGCCCTTACCTTTGGTGAGTGAACTCTCATGGGGCCCATTTCATAGATGAAGCAGCTGATGCTCAGAGAGCCTGAGCTAGATCCTGTCGCCCAGGAGCCTGAGCTGCTGGCCAGTGGGCCTGGCTAGCTCCTGTCACAGGCAGAACAAGAGGTGAGTGCAGGGACAGAGAAAGAGGGGGGGAGAGGGAGTGGAATGAGCAAAGCTCAAAGCAGAGCTGGCCCTGTGTGGTCAGTCGGGGTGGGGGTGGGGGGCCTGAAGAAGGGGACAGAGAGAGCCTTGGCGCTTCTAGTGCCCTCAGTGGCTGGAGCCGGGCTGGCATTCCCTCTCAGTGTAGGGGACTCGGCTGCTGATAGGCCTCCTGCCCACTCAGCTACCTTCCCAGTACAACTATCCCTGAGCCCAGGGGTAATAGAACAATAGAGGGGATAAAGGGGGGGACCTCACAGCAGAAGGGGAGCATGGGAGAGAGGTTGTTCTCTTGAAACCTCAGGGCTTCTAGCACTTACAGTGAGGTTGGGAGAAGCCTTAGAGTCCTTCCGGCCTTAGAGAATGGGAGTGCTCATTTTCCCAGTGGATGAAGCAGGTGAGGAAAGGAGGAGTGGAGATGAGGCAGGAGTGGAAACTTGGAGAAATCCGGGGATAGAAAGAAAAAGACTGGGGATGGCCCATGGCAGCCTGAGCAGAGGCGGCAGATTGTGACCAGCAGGAGAGGCAAAGCTTGTGTCTTTGGGGTGCTGGTGAAGCTCCAGGGTCTCTATCTCTGTGGGGGAAGAATTAGGACTCTGCTGCCCAGAGAGAAGGCTCAGCTTTCTTTCATATCCCTTTTGGTGATGGAGGGGGCCAGGCAGGGCTGCTTGTTTTTCTTCTTCTTTTTCCCCTCTTCCTCCTCCTCCTCCTCCTCCTCCTCCTCCTCCTCCTCCTCCTCTTCCTCCTCCTCCTCCTCCCCCTCTCCTCCTCCTCCTCTTCCTCCTCCTTTTAAAGATTTTTATTTATCCATGAGAGACACAGAAAGAGGCAGAGACATAGGCAGAGAGAGAGGTAGGCTCCCCCCAGGACTCTGGGATCATGACCTGAGCCAAAAGCAGATGCTTAACCACTGAGCCACCCAGGTGCCCCAGGCAGGGCTTCTCTAGGCCAAGGGACCCCCGCCCCCTTCTCCTAGCCCAGATCCGGGGGCTCTCATTCCTTATCCCAGCCCCTCCCACCTTCTGGCTTGCACCTAGGAGAAGTCTTGGATTCCTAGAATAGGATTCCTAGGACAACGGACTTCCAGGCTTCAGCCTGACATACAGATGGGGAAACTGAGGCCCTGGCAGATTTAGATAGATTATGTTGGGCTCATCTGAACTGTGGTCGAGTAGTGGCATGGCCTAGAGTCCACTGGTGCCAAGTCCTGGCTGGGTTTTGGTCCTAGTTATTCTTCTGGGAGGAGGGAGTGCATATCTAAGCCCCCTTTCACCCCAGCACCGCCCAGGGAGACTTTCTTGAGGGCAGTGAGTAAAGCTAAGAGGCAATGGGGAAGTGGATGCATTGATCAGGGGCCTCCTGGGGGTGGGCATTTTATATGCCCTTTTGACTCATCACCATCTGTGGGGCAGAAATTATGACTCCCATTTGACACCAGAGGAAAGCCAGACTCAGAAAGGTTAATTAAATGGCCCAGGGTCACTCAACCGGTAAGTGATAGAAATCAGGATTCGAATCCAGGTCTGGCCCCAAATCTAGGCTCTTCCCATGCTGCTCTGTGCATGGGATTGAGAGTGGACTTGGAGGGAGAGCTGCTGTCTTCAAACTGAGGCCCCGGCCAGGAGTGGGAGGACAGCCAGCATGCAGCAGGGCAGGGTGGGCAGGTCCCTTGTGCATGCAGACCTGGAAAGCCTTAGCTAGAATCCTGGCTTTAGCACTCTTCACCCATGTTTGGCTGGGTGAGACCCTTTTCCTTTCTGAGTCACTGGTAGGTAGATGGAGTACCTGTGAGGTGTCTCCCAGATATTTGGTAAGAGAATGAATGAAAAAGCAACCACAGGTATGAGGACGAAGCCCATTTATTCTAACTTGGGTCTAAGGCTGGAATGCCACCTTCGACTGGGGATGGAATTCCTGCAGGGACCCCACCCCTGAATCTCTGCCCCTTTCAACCCACCTAAATGGGGTCCCTCAGCCCTCCCTGCATAACACAGGAGGCCAAGAGACCCAGCTGATTGGCAGCGGGTGGGGGCATACCTACCGGTGGCCCTGATTCCAGTGGCTGCTTATCACAGTTTGGCATCCCCTTCCCTACGAAGTCACCCTGAGATCTCTCTTTCTGCACTAGGTTAGTTGCTGTTAATTAAACCAATTGTTAGACTTAATGCCCACCCCATTAACATGTCTCCTAGACCCATTAATCACCCACCAGTGGAGGAAGAGGATGGGAGGTGCAGGTGGGGGTGGAGGGAGGATCCTGAAAAGGGAGCCAGGCAGCCTCAGGAAGAGAAGAGGCCTAAAAGACTCAAGCCCACCCCTGTTCCCTCCTGGGGGTCTTGGAAGTTTCATTCTAGCCTCCGAATTCCCTGAGGCCTGCTGCCTCTGCATCCTGTGAGGTCCACCTGAGGCCTTTTGGCTGCCATGACCTTTGGGACCTCTTTACTATTCCGTTTCCCTGGAGCCCCCGGGGCAGGGCTAGTGAGAGCAGAGGTGACTGCATGGGTTCAAGGTGGGGACTAAGCTCATTCTGGCAATCAGGAAGGAAGGCCGGACAGGAGCGAGGGTTCCCAAGGGGGAGCCAGGGCTCTCCCCTCTCTACGCATGCCCATCTTCCCAGTCCTGTCCCCTCTGCAGCTCCTTGGGGTCAGGTGGGACTCCCCCAACACCTCACCTCTCTGCTCAGGCCTTCCCGGGGGTGCGTGGACAGCAGCAGATGCTGGGCCCCCACAGGGATGCTCAGAGATCTGGTGGGCCTCCCCCTGGTGCCTCCTTCCTACTTCCTTCCCTCCTGGCGGCCCCTGCCCCCTCCTGGCAGTGTCAGGGTCCAGCTGGGGCAGGGAGAGAGCTAGGGTGGGGCCAGCAGAAGGTGCATAAATCATTATTGGCGAAGACCTCAGCCCTGAGCCGCCGGGTGGAGGCTGCTGCTCACGGTTCAGGCCAGGGCATAAATCATAATTCCCCTACAATAGATCCTTTTGCAGCCGCCATCAGGAAAACTGTGTTGGTTTTATCGATTTTTTGACACGGGGGCCTAGGCAGCGGGCGGCTCCTGAATCATTATGAAATGAAACTGATTAGGAATTCATGGAATACTAAATAAACTTTACGAGCCCGTTGTAAGTTTTTTGATGCATGGGGAGCGGAAAATGAAAACTAATGATATAAAAATTACACAGCGTGCTGAGTATTATTATACCGCTATTGATTTGTTTCAAACTGTACATCAAAATCGAAGAGAGCTGGGGCAGCTCCTGCAGCGATGCTGGGGATGTTTGGGCTCACTGGGGCTGGAAGACTTTTTTTTTTTTTCTGTTTTTATTTAGTTTTTTTCTTCCTCCTTCCTCTACCCACCATGGTCTGAAATGTGACTCCCTTCTCTCCCCTCCCCTATTCGTCCAGGGAAAGCCCCAGGGGGTCACCTAGTCACCCACTCAGCCTCTGCCTCAGCTTGGAACCCACACCCTGGCTCAACTTGAATTCCCGGCCCCCACTGGTCTTTTTTTCTGGAGCTGCATTTTCAGACTATGAGTTTTTCTTTTTCCCTTCTGCCTTCCCTTTGTTTCTCTGGGGAAGGACAATATGCTTCAGGTAAAAAGATCTGAAGGTCCTTAGCACTTTGCTGTGTGACCTTGGGCATGTCATTGCACCTCTCTGGATATCGAAAAGTTTGGACTCCTTAGACTGGGTTTCTCAAAGTATAGTCTGTTGACAGCCCACATATCATCTTTAGGGCTTGTCAAAAAAACTAATCCTGGGACACTTGGGTGGCTCAGTGGTTGAGCGTCTGCCTTTGGTTCAAGTTGTGATCCTGGGGGTCCTGGGATCGAGTCCCCCATCAGGCTTCCTGCAGGGAGGCTGCCTCCCTCTGCCTATGTCTCTGCCTCTCTCTCTCTCTGTGTCTCTCATGAATAAATACATAAAATTAAAAAAATACTAATCTCTGGGCCCCTCCTTAGATGAACTGGCTCTGAATCTTGGGAGGGGGATCCAGGAACGTGCATGCAACTCCCATGCATGTTTGATGTAAACCACTGTACCCACTGATCTGAAGTGACATATCAGACCCACTTATCCCTTTGGGTTGTCAGAAGTGGCCTTAAAACTGTGAACATTGCCCTCTGTATTAGACAGCTTTTGTTGGTTTATGATCAATAACAAATAATCCCCAAATCTCAGTGGCTTACAGGAACAAAGTCAATTTTTTGTTTATGGTACATATCATCAGTGGGTCATTTGTGGCTCAGCTTTATGTATCTTCATTCTGGGGTTCAGACTGAAAAAGCAATTCCAATCAAAGGCATGTTATGCCAGTGGCAGAGAGAAAAGAGCAAAGAAGATGGTGGAAACATGTAATGTTCTTAAAGTTTTTGCTTTGATGTGGCATATATCACTTCTATTCCCTTTCCATTCACCCGCAGGAGTAATATCCTCAAGTCCAATGTCGATGGAGTGGGAAGTACACTTCTTCCACAGGAGGATGGGCACCAGGGAAAGACCTCTTAAGGATAGGTTGGGAGAGTAGGCTGTGGAAATGGTAATATGCTGTACGCACCCTCCTGTTTTGGTTTGGGGTCCAGGCTGCCCTAGAATTTGGGGTCCAGGGTCTTATTTGGATGGACCAATGGGGTTTCGCCTAGTGCAATTAGGAATGGTGCTGCTGCTTTACAAGTGTGCCCATTCTACACAATCACGTGTCTCATGACAGTTGTCCACTGACTTCTTCCTCTGCCCGCTCCAATCCTGGCCTTCCTCTCGGGGGTCCTCCGTGGACATGACTTCAGCCCTTTGTCTCTCTCTTTGTTTCCTTCATTTCTGCCTCCCTGCTGGCGAGGCCTGTAAACACCCACTCTGGCTCCTCAATGGAACTGCTATAACAATTAAAATCCTCTTATAAAAAAAATGTCTTGGGATCCCTGGGTGGCGCAGCGGTTTGGCGCCTGCCTTTGGCCCAGGGCGCGATCCTGGAGACCCGGGATCGAATCCCACGTCGGGCTCCCGGTGCATGGAGCCTGCTTCTCCCTCTGCCTGTGTCTCTGCGCCTCTCTCTCTCTCTCTGTGACTATCATAAATAAATAAAAATTAAAAAAAAAATAAAAATAAAAAAAAAAATAAAAAAAAAGTCTTTTAACCTCTAAGTTCAGAATGTAAATTTGGATTTTTGGTATCGGATTTTCTTAAAGTAGAACACACACAGTAGCTTTCTTTTTAGCAAGTGCCTGACTTTTTCACAAGAGATACTCATGAAAGTTCTCTCTTTTACTAGTATTATTCTTATACTGGTCAACTTCATATCAGCCTGAGTCTCAGAAAGGTTGAACTCTTGCCCTGAACACACAGTATGTCATGCCCAGAATCACATTGTTGCCCAGCCCTGGGCATGCCTGGAGTGACATCCTCCTGAACCCATTTGTACCTGATGTGCAGGGATCACTTGGTAGGGTGCACCCACTGCATTAACTTGGGTCCGGGGGATGTGAGGGATGTGAATGGCACAAGTCTGGCCCTTGGGGACCACAGTATCTCTTTGAGGACACAGCAGTACACACACACACACACACACACACACACACACTATACGTTCTGCGTACAGACCTTTTCAGAACTAGACAAAATGGATCACACAATGGTCCAGAAAGGATGCAGGAGTAAGCATCTTAAGGTTCGAGTTCAAATCTCAGTTCTGCTTCTATCTCAGAGGCTTTGGATAAATTACCTTTTTTTTTTTTTTCTTAAAATCTGTGATTCAGTTTCCTCCATTGTCAAAGGTGGATTTGGACTCAATCCAACTGAGATTCCTTTCAGAAGATTATAATGGGCAGAGGTTAACACACTGGCACAAATCCCACAAGATTTTGATAACTGTATCAGTCCCAGATCTTTTCAGTTTGGGAAAAGAGGATGATAGAAACCTAAACTCAAACTGGCATAAGCAATAAGGAGATTGCTGACTACTGAAGAGTCCAAGGGATTCTTCAGGTGCAGTGTGATCCGGAAGTTCAGACCACTTATCAAAGATCTGTCTTCTCTCAGATCTTCTTATCTTTTTCTAGGCTGGTTTCCTTCTCAGGTATGCTTTTTACTCGTGGTGACAAAATGGTTGCCAGTAGCACTAGGCCCACATCCTAACAGTTCAACAAAGGAAGTATCTGCTCCCAATAGTAACAGTAAAATTCCCAAGACTGAATTTCATTGTCCCAGCTTAGGTCAGATGCCCACTTGTGCATCAGTCACTATAGCTGGGGACAGAGGGAGGATTTCAGGCCCATGGCTATCCCTGGGGCCAGGGAGTGGGCTCTGCCCCTGCAGAACCACATGGATTCATTGTGGGAGATGAATACAGGCTCCCAAAGAAATTTGAGGTACGGTTTCAAGAAAGAGAGATTCTAGGCAGATGAATGTCACAGATGTCCACTGAAGTCCCTGAGGTCAGGAGCAGTAGCAGTGGGCAGGGTGAAGGCAGAGTAGGTTAAGGCTCTTTTGGTCCTAAGTCATGTCTGGAACTTTGGAGACAGCTAGAATAAAGCCCAAGGCTGGGGTTGAGGAGTGCTTCACGTGTCAGGAGAGCTTGGAGACAGCAGAATAGCATGGAGGCTGTCCAGGGCAAAAGGGAAGAGTGGCCCATTTTTTACCACCAGCATCCTCATTTCTTTGAAAGCATGGTTGGTGAGTCATGAACAATGCTGGTTTGTAAAGATAGACACTTGGGTTCACATCCAACTTTACTTCTTCCCAGCGGTGACCCTGAACCAATCAATCCCTTATTCTTGGAGCCCAGTTTCTGAGGATCTAGTGAGAAAATATAAGTGCTGGCTCCACCCTGGCTCCTAGAAGCTGCTCCAGTAAGACTCATTTGTCCCCTGGTGCTAGCAAGACCTTGCATGCAGAATTCCTCCCGGGTTCTCAGCTGATTTGTCTGCCATGTTCTCCATTCTGGTCTTTGACTGAGGGCAGAACCACATCACATACATGCTTGTTGCCAGCCTTGGCGCTGTGCCTGACTCATGGTTTCGGCCCACGAATGGCTGAGGAAGAGAGTAACAGGGAACATCTGATTGGGTGGTTCTCCACGTGTGCAACCTGCATCCAACTGCCCCCTTCAGCCTCTGCTCTACCCCTCTACTCATTCCGTAGCATGCATCACATATATATCCAATTCCCAGAGTGCAGGCGAGAAGAGTGGATTTTCCTGCAGTTTTCATGGGAAGGCAGGGCTGCAGATGACATCACACACCATACCCCAAGCTAATCGTACCACCTACAGGGTTTCTCTCTTCTCTTCCAGACACCGCTCTTCCCTTTCTCTCCAATCTCAGTTTCTTAAAAAAAAACAAAAAACAAAAAAAACCTACAGACTTCAAACCCCCATGTTGTATGCAGGCAGCAAAAGAAAAGCCTGATCAGATACAGGCCACCTGGCCCTATTCCACCCGCTTCACCTATTCGTACTGTGGGCAAACCACAGGCTTCTGCGTCATTGCATGCCCATCAGCCTCTCAAGCTGCCCCCATGTTGGTGCCCTGAGCCTCAGAAAGGGGACGTGATTTGCCCCATGCCACCCAGCTCTTCTGCAGGGCTCCTCCCACTGTGCCCCAGGCTGCATTGGCGGGGGGCTGGGTTTGATTCCTGTGGGTGGGAGATGTGGGGTGGGGCAGGCTTGCTCCTGGCTGACTCCTCTCATACACTTCAGGGTGATACACACGCTGAATTCAGATGTGGTTCTGAGAGGCCATTCATTCATTCCTGACCATATCGACTGCAGAATTGAATGCTACAAGTAAGAAGGAGTTTAGCTATTATTCTCCTACTGATTTGATTTAATGTTTGGTTTATTCCTGTCCCTACCCCCTCTTCTCCTCGTCACTTTGACATTTGCATACTGTTTCCCTGCAGTTTTGTCGAACACACGGTTTTTCTGGTAACTCCCTGCTTTGGCTTGAATGGTTTTATTCGGGGGAGTCTGGAGCCCACTGAGGCATCTTCTTGCTTCACTACCTTGAACTTTTTCTTCCCACCTGCTGCAGGGAGAGGCACATAAATAACCCGATTTCTCTAGTTCTTGCCCTTTGTGAGCCTCCAGGATTCCCACTGCCTAGTAGACTTTGAGTGTTTGAGCGTCCTGGGTGGGTGGGAGTAGGGCAGCTAAGCGTGCTCATAAATGAGTCTGCTCCTCCTCCCCCTGCCTCCCCCCCCCCCCCCCCGCACCGCCACTCGCCACTCTGTCTCGCAGTGGGCAACCTCTGCCCCACCAGGCACCTCTCTGCCAATGCCTGGAAACCCTCAGGATGATAGAGCTGCCCAGCAGTGAGGTGGCATGTTCTGTCCTTTCTGACCCGTGATGCTGCCTTTTGCTAGAGGGGTCCCACTGCAGAGCTGCTCACGCCTCAGGGTTTATGAAATCCCTGGTTGTCTTAGTTTGCTGTCTCCCAGAAGCAGATCCCAAGACAAGGATTCAGTAGAGGTGACAGGGGTATCGTGAGTGGGTGGGATGTGGGACAGAGAAGGGGACCCTGTGGGGAGTTGACCTTAATCCCACCCTAGTTTTTCCAGGTTGCCCAACATACCTGACCGCAGGGGTGAGTATCCCGGGGTTGAGGGAGAGTCACGTGAGCTCTCCACTAGAAGGCTGTTGAGCTGAGATAGGGCCCAGTCAGGACAGGATGGTCTTCAGCAGAAATCTGCAGATTCCTGTGTTCTAACTCATGTGCCTGGACTCCTCTGTCTAGCTGGCCCGTGAGCAGAGCTAGAATCAGTGGGGTGAAGGTGGAGGGAGGTGGCTAGATGTGCAAGGGGAAGCTGACACAAAGGCAAATGCATCAGCAATAGGATGATTAAAAGTGTACAAGCAGAAGTCAAATGATCACCTGCCCAGGGATGCCATCAGCAGAAGACAGGGAGCTAGCATGCCTTAGACACCTACTGTGTCTACCCTGGATATATGGGGCTAGAATGCAAGCTCCTTAAAGACTAGGGCCCATGTTTTATTTCCTTTTATATTCTCAGTGCTTAGCATTGTGCTTGGCTTCCGGTCAGAAAACCTGGAATAAACAAACAAACAAGCAAAACAACAGCTACCGTTCACCTACTAGGTACTAAGTACCTTCCATTCATTGTAGTGAATCCTTAGGACAATCACTCATGGGAGATACTATTATTCCCATTTTACAGATGAAGAAACCAAGGCTCAGTGGTGTTAAATGACTTGCCTAGGGACAAACATCTAAGTGGCAGAGTCAGGATCTGAACTCAGGTCTGTTTGCCTTTTAAGTGCCTGGTTTTCCCCCTCCTTTGTGGCATATTCCTGCACCAGAAGGGAGGTCAGACTACAGATGTCCTTGGAAGTTCCTCCAACCTCTGAGATTCTATCTTGTTAGCTGCTGTCCCCCTAGCCCCCCACCAACCACAAAGGAAAGGCAAAGTCCTTTCCTCCCCCTCAGGTGGCTTGTGGCGGATTACTTAGCGCTTGACACGGCGTGTCTCTGTGTCACTGTTCCCGGGCGGAATTAAATCAGGACAGGAAAATATTAATTTGGAGTTGGGGATGGAGGCCGCTCCTTTCCAATTACTCTCCACCCCGTCAGGCTTATCCTGGCGCAAACAAGGAAGGAGGCTGGATTAATTGCTTTGGACTCTGCCCCACTCCAGTCCCAATTACTGGGCCGGCTTGGCTCCCAGCATTATGAAGCGCACTGCTGTGCGGGAAATTGTGTGAAATTTTAACGGATTTTCAGGCGCAATAATGGAGCACAGGATTCAGGGCCAGCATTCGCTGGGCGGCTGGGCCCTCTGTGCCTCGGCTGAGGTTAAGCTGTTTGGGGTTTCTTTGTGTATTAAAGGATCATCTGGTTAACCCCAAAGCCCAGGGCCACCAGGACTGTTCAGACCCTGCCCCTGCAGAGTCAGGGTAGGTAGGTTTCTGGAGGGCAAGGAAGCCCACTGCCTTGATAATAATGCTACTTCCTGAGCCTCTGTACGCCTCAGGTGCTTACCCACAACATCCATAAACCTCATCCTTTATAGTTCTTTCTCCTTATCCTATAAAGGAGGAAAAGGGGATGCGGAGAGGTTCAGTAATTTGCACAAGGTTACCTTGTGAGTTAGTGGCAAAGTCAACATCTGAACCCGGGTTTGTCTCCAAAGCTACCCTGTTTTCTGGCACCTCTATGCCTCCTCCCTCATCTTCTTTCACTTCTTCAGGATGCATTATACATGTCCCTCTCCCACCACACTTGAGCTTCCAGGGGGTAGGGCATTTTCTTATCCCATCTGTGCATCTTCAGCCACTGTCAGGGCACCTGGCACACAGCAGATGCCCACAAGAGATGTGTTGAACTGCATCTGAACGCCAGGATTTGTTAATGGAATGAAGAGGGTAGGCTGGGTGCCACCCAGCGATCATCCCCAGATCAGTGAGAACTAGCCCCATTGGAGCCCACCTGGAATCCACAGGAGGGAGTGTGGCTCCCAAACCTGCCATGTCCCAAGGCCTAAGTTCTTCCCATGTAGAGTTGCTTACCTTTTAAGATTTATTTATTTGACACAGAGAAAAAGAGAGCACAAGCAGGGAAAGCAGCAGGCAGATGGAAAGGGAGACGCAGGCTTCCCTCTGAGCAGGGAGCCTGATGTGGGGCTCAATCCCAGGACCTGAGATCATGACCTGAGCTGAAGGCAGATGCTTAACTGACTGAGCTCCCCAGGTGCCCTGCTGTGTAGAGGTTCTGTTCATCCTCACCATGATCTTCAGTGATAGGTGGCATCACCCACATTTGAGAACTATAGAAATGAGACTCAGAGATGTGACTAGACTTGCTTGGGGTCATACAGCTAGTAAAGGATGGCCTCTGATGCCACAGTCCAGAGCCCCATGACTTTGGTTTGCCTTTGGTCAGAGTTGGGAAGGCCTGGAGCATGGGCTTCCAGCTTCAAGGTTTCCACACCTTTTCAAGCCACAGTACCTGTAAACAAAAGTCTACCCGTGAGTTTCATGTGTCAAGCTTGTAAAAGTGGAAGTGCTCTGGTAAAAGAGGGACACTGGGACCATGTATGGCTCCAGAGCAGTTGGTTGACTGGGACAGTTAGCAAGGGGAATGACCCTTGGAGGAAGGACCATGGAAGAGCCTAGGGAAAGGAGTGCTATGTAGCTCACAAAGCAGACTCTGGCGGGGCCCCACACAGAAAGAGAATCCCACATTCATGGTGGGGCCCAAAAAAGAAGACCCTGCAGATGATGAGGGTCATAGAGGAGTGAGGGCGAAGCATGCCATGATCATCATTAGCTGTCCAGTTCTCACCTGCCCCTTTTAACAAAAGGAGAATTAATTATGTGCAGGGGATGCCCCCTTAATGGCCATCATTTAGTTTAATTTAAGAAACAGGCTTCTGTGCACACCCCCTCAGCCAGCAGCACCACCAATGGCAGTCACATTGATTAATGGCCTTCTGGATACAGGAGAGCAGTGCTTCTCAAACTGGAGCGTGCCTCAGAATCTCTTGGAGGGCTCATTAAGACGTGGTTTGCTCAGCCCCACCTCTGGGTGGGATGCAATAATTTGCATTTCTAACAAGGTCCCCTGTAATGGGACTGGGGAACACACTTTGGAAATCACTGTAGTGGAGACAGGTTTTCATGTGGTACCATCACAGCACTCGAGAACTCTGTGCTTCCCCCACCCAAGGGCCCTTTAATCAAATGGAGGAGGGATATAGCTGTCTTGGGCTCTGTCTCTGCACTCCTCAAGCCTACCCTTCCCTCCAACGATGTGTAAGACCAGTGCATTTTCTCAACCTCTCCATGGCCCCTACCCTGGGCACTTCCATTCCAGAGATGAATGGCAGAATGATGCCAAGGGCTTGATTCTCTGACCAAACTGCCTAAAGGCAGCCTCTCCTAAGCTGGACTCTGGGGATGCCCACTTGTTCAGCCTCAGCCCCTAGCCCAGAGGGACCCAAGGGAAGCTGGGCCCTGTCCTGCAAGCCCTTTGCTCCCACCGCCAGGTAAGAGAGGTCAGGCAGTGAGCATCTCCGGAGGCCTGGCAGTGGCAGGAGGGGGCCAGATGATTGCAGGCTTAATTGTGGCCCCAGGAACCCCCCCACCCCTTCTTGCCCCATTGATCCGGCTCTGCAGGCTTTGCCGGGACTACCATCCAGAGAGCCTGTTTGCACCTGTGTCAAGGCAAGCTCAGGAAACCTAATTAGCTAGTTTGGTGTTTTATAATTAGGTCCTTTAAAATAATTCATAGGTGGTGATAATAAGCCATTTAGAAATCTATTAAGCTTTGGGGGAATTTTAAGGGAAACTTTGTAACCATGTGCACACTTGCTTTCTCTTTTTCCTCTGTGCCTCTTCCGTCTCTAGTTCTTTCTGGTTCTTTCTCCTGCCCACCTTCCCCGTCTGCATCCTCAGAGCTTCTCTGACTCCTCCACTGTGCTAAATGTGAAGACCTTTTGATTGCCACCCTGGTCAGGGAGTGCACACACTGATTCCATCAATCCCCCCCTTGGAGCAGGGTACAGTCATTATCCCCATTTGACAGCAAGAGGACCAGAATGCATCTTATCTGCAAATGCAAAGAGGTGGGACAGCCCCTCTGAAGCTACGTGCCTGTAAGTAGCTGAGCTAGAAGTTGAGTGTGGACAGTCTGGCTCTTAATCCCTCACCAAGGCTCACTTTCCTCAGACTGCATCACCCTGTCCATCCACAGCCTCCGTCCTCCTTGCTCTAGTGCTCCCACCAAGTTGGTGGAGCTGAAATTTTACAAATCACATTCCCGTTTTCTCAGAGAATTGGTGCCAGGGCTTCAGAGCTAACTTCAGATGGGTTTGTAATGGACAATGGCTTCTAATACGTTTTGCCTCTCCAGCAACTCTTCCCACTTGGATTCCTGCCAAGGTAGTGTGGTGGAAGGAGCAAGTTGAATGCTTCTCTCCCCCTCTCCCTCCTCCCTCCTTCCTCTCTCCTTTCTTCTCCTTTCTTTCTTCCTTCCATCCTCCTTTCCTTCCTTCCCTATGCTGGGCCTAAGGAGCTAAAGTTGAAGTCAGCCAGTTTCTAGCTGAGGAGCCTCCATATCTACGTTAGAGACCCCACCGTATCCCGTCACCCATGTGTTTGCTTCAAAATGCTTATCATCACATGAAATTCTCTCCAAGATTTGCTCACTTCTTCATTTACTTGTTTATTACCTATCTCTCCCCATCAGAATACAAGCACCATCTGGGTGAGTGGGGAGCAAAGACAAGTCTATATGTATCTGATTCCCTGGGGCCTGCATTGGCTCCTAGCACAGAGCAGGACTCTATTAATAGTGTTGAACCTGGGACACCTGGGAGGCTCAGCGGTTGAGTGCCTTCGGCTCAGGGCGAGATCTGGGAATCCTGGGATTGAGTCCCACATCGGGCTCCCCAGAGGGAGCCTGTTTCTCCCTCTGCCTATGTCTCTGCCTCTCTCTGTCTCTCATGAATAAATAAAATCCTTAAAAAAATAGCGTTGAACCTGATCTTCAGTTTCCTTAGCTGTAAAATGGGGATGAAAATGTCTCCTCTACAGGCATCGAAGTGCCTAATACACAGCAGGTGATCTGCAAATGTCCATGCTCTCATTCCACTCTCCTTTCTCCTTCGGGTAAGCATGGCAGTGCCCAGAGAAGTTCTGGTACTTTAAGAACTTTGATGACTTTTTTTTTTTTTTACAGTACAAAGAATTTTCCTTAAGGCAAATGAGCCCTCTTAGATTTATCTACTTTGGAAATTGAGTGTTTTTGTTTGTATTGAGCTTTCTTAAAGTGGGCCAACTGAGTGTGTGTAACTACAGAAACATATAAATGTATATATTAGTACCTTGTTACTGTAGTTCATGATTATGCAGATTCTGAGAGAGCAGGTTCAAATTATGCCTCTTTGAAGCATAACCATGACTGCAGAGATATAAAAGTCAGATACAGGGCTGCTGCTCTGTAGCATGGCTGGCAGAGAGCTTGCATTGAGGAAGAGCTGGGACCCTCCACTTACTAGTTGCATGACCAGTGGGGAAGTTACTGAATCTCTCCAGGACTAAGTTTTCTCTTCTGCAAACTGAGGAGGGGGATAAAATTTATATCTATCTTATAGCATTACAACCCTATTAAATGAGGCCACAAGATCAATCATTTATTGAGTGAAAGCTTACTGAACAACTTCTATATGCCAAGCACTGTTCTGAGCTTTGGTGATTCAGCAGTGAGAAAGACATTTGCTGCCCCACAGGGTTTATATTCTTGTGGGAATAATGCATGTGAAGCTCTTGGAACAGGGCTCAGTGAGTGCTGGCCAGGAAGGTGGCTGTGTACCAAGTGGTTCTACAGTGACACACCTTACAGATATAGGTCCACATCTTCTCCTTCTCTTGCAGAAGAGGTACACATGACTGGATACATCTCCCCTGTAATTGACCTAAGGTAGGAGATGGATTTGCTCCTTTCCTTCATAAGGCTGGGATTCTTTGTGTGTGTGTATTTTGGGAATGAGTGGGTATGGAGGAATGTGTGGCATTCAGTGGACAGGTCTCAATCTCATTTTTTCCTTGCCCCCCTTCATGCACAATTTACTGGCCTCTCTCATATGCAGATTTCACCTTCCATACTTGGCTTGGGCTCACCTTGTTCCCTACTCTCAGACTACTCTCTTCCTGACTACAAACTCCACTCAACCTTCAACGTCCTCCTTCATGAAGTTGTCCCTGCATCCTCAGCTGGGAGAAATCCCTTCCTTGACTCCATTTTCCTCCTTTCCATGGCTTGTGTCCCTTCCCTCCCCAATGTCCCTTGGCTTATTTCTGTTCCCTAGGTGGGTTGTGAACTCCTTCAGGGCTAGACCCTGTTCTGTTCATCTCTGTGTCCTCTGCACCACATTGCTTTACTTGAAATAGGTTCCCAACAAACATATCTTAGGCAATTAAAGAAACATATGGCTCAGCAGATTTATTTAGCATCATCAGACTTTACTTTTCTGGGGTGGGAGATCTGAGGCAGGGGCCTTTTGTGGAGTGATCACTGCCTTTTTTGTCTGTGTGCAGAAGCTCTCATGTGTACGCTGCAACCTGACTCTCTGTGCACTCTTCACATGTATCCACATAGCCTGGGCAGTTGTCTTGGGTGTGTATGTGTGTGTGTGTGTGGGGGTATGGTGGCAGCCCAGTGCCCAGTGATGGATGAGGGGGGTGGAGGTGACTTTCCCAGGGGAAGATTAGCGCCTGGCAGCTATGATTTGTCTCATGCCCTCCTGTCCTTTTACTGGGCCCCACTGCAGAGTCATTCATTACAGAGGCTGCTGTCACAGGGCTGGGGGCAGGGACTGAGCAACGTGTGTATGTTTGGGGGGGTTGGACCCCTCTCCCAGAGAGCCTCTCATGCCAGAGACCAGAGCCCTCTCTGTGGCCATGAAGCAGCCCTCCAGAATTGTGAAGAAGAGGAACAAGTTGCAATTCTCCTTCTCAGATCTACCCCTGCACCCAGAGACAACACTGTATGATAGGATGGGGAGGGGTGCTCATTCATTTATTCATTCATTCACTTGGCAAAGATTTCACTAAGTTCCCACCATATCCTCAAGGAACTCACTATTTCTGGAGGAAGGTGAGAATGTAATCAGATAGAATAAGGATGGTAGCAGTCTGCTGAGACAGGTGTCCTCCAGCCTGGGGAACTTGAGGGCAAGGGCTTCCCAAAGGAAGCCATAGGGATGGTGGAATGAACACTGAATGTAGAGGCTGGAAACTGAGGCCTGAGTCTTGGCTTTATTACTTTACTAGTGCTATGGCCTTGGATGAATCACTTCAAATCTGCTTAAGCCTTAGTGCCTTAATCTATACAATTAGGCCAATAATATGTCCTTCATCCATAAGGCTGGTTTGAAAATGAAAATGCTGTCAAAGTACTTTTTAAATTGGAAGGTGCTGTCTAGATGTGTGAGGTTATTGCTTCTTCCAATTTGGTACAGGGATGGTGTTGGGGGTAGGGAGGGGTAAGAGGTGAGGCTACAGGAAAGATAATACAATGCCCACTTGTATTTATACAGCCCTCTACAGTTTACAACAGTTTTTACACTCTTGTTTCTTGATCCTTACAAAAACCTTGCAAGTCAGGTCAAGGCAGGCATTATTAACTCATTTTGCAGGGCAGGAAGAAGCTCAGAGAGGATACATGACTTGCCCAAGGTCACTCAGTCAGTAGGTAGAATCTGGTTCTTTCTGATACTCAGGCCTCTGTGCTCTTTTCCTATTTCTACACACCGGAGTCTCTCCTCTTTGGTAACAATCTCCATCCATCTCTGCTCCACTCTGGGTGGCATTGCCCCCACCCTCTAAGACCCTCCTTCCATGAATAGATGCTGCATCTTCCCCATTCCCTCCACCTCCATTGTGCCAACTCATGACCATTTTTGGACACATTCGTGCCAGGGAATGGGGGCTGAGCCAAGAGGGATCTGTACATTTGAGAATGTTGGGGAGAAGAGGGCAAGCTGAGATTTTCCAAAAGCCTTCATCCAAACGTGGCATGCCAGCTGCTACATTTGTATGGTAAAGAGAGAAGGAGAGCACTGAGGAGAGAGGGAGGAAGGAAAGGGAAGGAAGGGAAAGGAAAGGAAAAGAAGGAAAGGAAAGGAAAGGAAAGGAAAGGAAAGGAAAGGAAAGGAAAGGAAGAAAAAAGAAGGAAGGAAGGAAGAAAGAAAGAAAGAAAAAGAGAGGGAGAGAAAAATCAAAGTTGGGTTGGAAAGCATGAAGAGGGACTAAGGGGTGGGAGAAAATACAAGAGAATGAGGAATAAGGCAGAAAAGAATCTGGGAGACATGAGGAAGGGAGGAGAGAAAGGAGGAAGGATCATGGCCTGAGAGACTGGGAGAGCGTTGGGGGAGGGCTGGCTCTGCTCTGGCAAGGGGTGGGAGATTGAAGGCTGAATCGCAGCAGGCTGTGGAGGAGAGAAATAAGTCATAAACGCTGGGAGAGCAAAGGTCAAATATAGACTGATGGCTCCATTGTTTCCTAGCTCGTGAGGAGGACCCTGTTGGGGGTTGCTAGGACGCTTAACCCTTCCCTGCCCAGCTTTTTGATGGTGAGGCTGGCATGGGGATGCAGAGTGAGAAAAGCATCTGTGTATCAGGGGTGAGGATTGGGAGGTCGGAATAGGGTTGGACAAAGACCCCACAGGTTTGGACTAGATCTTGGGAGAATGGACTCAAGGGTCCTCTCCACTTCATAGAAAGTAAATAAAAACATACCCCTTCTCTTTTTTCTACTGGTGATAGTTCCCCATTCCTATGGGGGCAGGTTTTCTAGGGGAGAAGGAAGTTATTGGAAAATGGTCCTTGAGTAACACCTATCATCATCATCATCATCAACAACAAATAATAATAATATTAACATTATAAAATAAATATTTACTGTACTAGACTGTAAAAACAAAATTACTGTCAATTAGTATTTATCATGAGCACATTAGTATGTTATTATATGTGCAGTGTTTATGGTTTCCACTAACTTTAACAAACATAATATGATTTAAATCTAACAATCTTGTGCGATTGGCATTATCAGTACTGTTGCCACTGAAGAAACTGATGCTTGGGACTTATCCAAATTGTGCCAGTTAACAGCTTTTCAAATCCTAATCCACGATCTCTCCGCCCCTCTACAACTTTCCTTGGGCAGTGTCACATCCATTGTAGAGGGGAGAAAAAGAGAGATTTTGAGGAAATATTTTGGTTATAAAATGTCTCTTGCCAGTTGGGAAAGCCAAATGTAATTTAATTGGTTAGAGAGGGAGGAGAGAGGTTAATGTTAGTCTATGGGACGAGACTTCAGCACCACGGGCAGTTCCAAGACTTGGCCGCCCTGACCCCTCTAACTGTCCATTTTTGCATAACTCACCTTCTTTCAGGGAGGGGTCTATCACCAGACTCCTTGGGCCCTCCCCAGGGAAGAGCTGGGGGGCTGCATGTCGGCTTCTCAAGCTCTCTAACCACCCCCTTGCACTCCCACCCCTGCACCAATGATGTATAGACTGACAAAGGACTTAATGCTGTGAATACATAAAGCGGCGGAGGCTTGGGCGGTGGAGGGTGACAGCTGCCCTTTAATGCTTGGCTTTTTAAAGATCATGGTAGAGTTCAGAAAGTATAGTCATGAGGTTTAATGATTTAATGGGGACGACTGGGGAGCAAAAATAGTTACTGCGCCCTGGGGAAAAGTGACTCCTCATACATATTACTTTAGCCTAATGGCCTATAACGCCCTCCCCCCGCGCCCGCGGGGGGAGTCACGCTACATAGCCGCTGTAATACCGAATGGCCTGATTAAATGCATATTAAACAATACTAAATTGGGAAAAAAAAAAAGCAGAGGCGGTGCTAAATGTATTTATTCCGTTCTGTGGGGGGAAGATGTGGCTCCTCTGGTGTTGGGTGGAAGAAGTTCTCCATCTTAACCTGCTTCTCAAAAGATGTGGTGTTCCAGTGGGGTCCTGAGGAAGGTGGGAATCTCAGTTCTCTGGGAGGAGCTTACATAGAGGGAGACACCTCCAAACATGGGGGTAGATATTAGGCATCAAGGATGTGGAATGGCAGGAGTGAGAAGGGTGAGCCAGGCCCATTGTCCCAAGAGACCCCATGTGGTTCCCAGCTTGGAGACCTGTCCACAAAATGTAGTTTGATTTTAACCAGTCATTTTTGAGAGGCTCCTTTTTTGTAGGTCCTGGGAGTACTCTGGGACTCTAGGATCCACTGGGATGGTCTCTTTACCTATGAACTATTTCCCCCACAACCTTCCAATCAAGATAACCGGTTTCTAAGATATTTGATTAGGCTAGAATGAGAAATCAGCTTCAGTTCTCCAATGCTCCTGGGTTCATGAGACCATGAATATGCATTGGAATCACTTGGGGAGGTTTTTAAAATGCCAGTGTCTTGGGGTTATATCTCAAGAGATTCTGATTCAATTGGCCCTGATGTGGCCCAAGTGTTGGGTGTTTTACAAAAGCTATCCAGGTGATTACTAGCCGACTGGCTCATTGGCATGAAGAACATGGACTTTGGAGCTAAGCTACTTTGATTAGGTCCTGAACCTGCCATTTATTACTGGTATAACTTTGGGCAAGCTAATCCCTATGTGCTTCAGCTTTCTCATCTATGAAATGGGGATACAACAGTGCTGATTTCATAAGGCTGATGTAAGGATTAAATAAGTTAATACACGTTAAAGTACTTAGAATAGTGTCTGGCATATAGTAATTGCTATGTAAGTGATAGCTATAGTTGGTTTAACATTTTAAACATGCCTCCCTTGAGGCCCCTATCATAGACTGCAATTCATTAAGTTGTTTATGTATATATATATGCCATTCAGGTTCCTTGAGGAACTTTTTTTTGAGGATGGATTCTAGAGTCTGTACCTCAGGGGTTTTCTTTCTCTTAAGTCCTGAATGTTTGAGACCCAGGTATATTCGGATATTACCTTCCCCGAAGAGATGAAGAAAAACTTTGAAGTCTGGATGAGGATGGGGTAATAAGGTATGTAGAAACCCAGTTGCAGGTGGATGCCATGATGAAGGCTCTGCCTGTCTTCTTGAATATTTGAAACACTTGAGATAGATGGTAATGGCTGCTACATTAAAAAAAAGCCCACTGGCTTTTTTTAAGTGGATATTAAATAGAGCCCTGCTTCTGGTTTCTTTGTGCTAATATGGAGTTGGAGGGTACATGAGTGTACATTCATATTTTACTTGCCTACAGACTAACTTTGTTGAGGTACAATATTATCTCTAATAAGGCTACTGGTTTACTTAGCCACTGACTGGGATGAAGTGGTATGGGCCTAGAAACTAATCAAGGCGGGCAGCCCCGGTGGCGCAGCAATTTGGCGCCGCCTGCAGCCTGGGGTGTGATCCTGGGGACCTGGGATCGAGTCCCACATCGGGCTCCCTGCATGGAGCCTGCTTCTCCCTCTCTCTCTGCCTGTGTCTCTCTCTGCCTCTTTCTCTCTGTGTCTATGAATCAATAAATAAAATATTTTTTTAAAAAAGAAACTAATCAAGGCATGGGTTACATTCCCCAGTGCTCTTCACCTGCTCCTGGCAAGCACCTGCCCTTGTGTCTTGGGAAGAATGTGGTAGGAGTATGGACTACAGGGAAGACACCATCTTCTCAGTCTAGCTCCTCTACTTTTGGATATGTGATATACAGGATTCTTTTAGAGGGCCTTTCTAATCGCATCACTAATAATGACCCTTTCCAGGCCTTTTGTCCTGGACAGGAGAGCATTGTCCCTCATTCATGTTGCCCTTAGATACTTCCCATCTTGGTTCATCCTACTCCTTTCATCTGGATAATTTTGTGTCCAAGTTCTGCCCACCCTGCGAAGCCTAGGTTGAATACCATCACCTCTAGCAAGTGTCCTTGAATGAAACAGGCTTTCTTTGTCTTAACTACTTTACAGCTTTTATATTTCCCTCCCTCATTGCCCTTATTACAAACTGCATTGTACCATAGTTACCCAGACTCCTCCTGGCTCAGCCACTGTACTCTATGCTTCTGGAGGGCACGGAACCTTGCCTAACCAATATGTGTATACCCCACTCTCTAAAATCTAATGCAAGATTTATCTCAGAATTGGCATGTATTGTTGAACAGATGTATGGAGGGTTGAGTAAATGAGTGAGTGTTCTTACCTATCAAACCTCATATTAAGTAAGAATGCATGAGTTAGCTTTCCTAGACCTGGTCAGAAAGGCTTGGAAGGGATGGAAAACATCCTACTAGGGGAGTAAGTGGCAGAAAGCCCTTAGTTCCAACCCTAGACCATCCCTTTGGGGGAGGGAAGGGAAAGGAAAACTGATTGATTCCTCCTTCCTATTCCACAGACACTCCTCCACACACTCACACATTGTCACACACACAGACCTTACTACCTGCCTTCCTACCTTTTTCTTCTCTCAACTGAATTTTAAATAAATGCCCATTAAAAAAATCCTCTTCTTTCCGTCACTACATGAGCCAGACCCTCCCACCCCCAGGTCCCTGACGCTCTTAGATTTTCCTGCTGCCACGTTCCACCCTGAGCCATGTCTTCTAGTATTTTGCTTTCAAATTGTGTCTCCTGCCATTTGTGCCACATTTAAAATGCTAACAGTACAGAATGTCATTTACAGAACCGGGGCGTTTGCTCCGGAAAATTAATTTGACTTATTCCTTCTGCCTGTTCCTATCTCCAGGCCAATATTATGCTACTCATTCTACAAGAGTAATACTTAATGAATAGGACTATTAATAATGTCAAGGTCCGCGGGGGCCTGGCGGCTAACGGATAGGCGTAGACGGAAGGAACCCATCACCTGACTCCTGGTTTAATGTCCCATGAAAATATCAGGCACTGCAGTGTAATTATGGAGCAGGGAGAGGCGAGTGGATGACGACCCAGAGTTTCTTAAATATTTTTCAAATTAGTTGATGCTTTTCCTTTTGGGGAGGAGGATGCTTATCCCCCATCCCCATTTTTAGTTCTGGTATAGAAGATGAGGTGGACCTGTTTTTATTAAATACACAAACACAGAAAATAATATAAAATACAGAGATGCTAATAGCTGCTCTCACCCCAACATGTTGAGACACTGGAGTATGAGAGGGAGAAGGCGGGCTTAGGTTTTCATTTAGGGAGAAAAAAGTGGAATCAGAAAATCTGATTTACAGAGTACCCCAGTGACCCTCCTTTCCTCCATTCACCCCCCTTTTTCCAGTCCATGCAGAATCACAGAGCTAACAGGGGCTTCTAGAGAGAATGTGAGTCTCCTGGTTACCTGTAGACCTAGGCCCTCCCTCCCCACCCCCTCCACACTGCCCATAGTCCTGAATACTCAGGAAAGGGAAGAACATCCCTGGCTGTACCACTTCTTTGCTTGAAGCCTTATTTTTCTCACGTCCTAGATTATGGCCCTGAGTTGGTTCACATGGCTGCTTTTATAGGAATGGATCAGCAGGGTTGGGCAGGAGTGTGGGGGAAGCCAGAACTGAGGGTGAGGGACTTGGGGTGTCAGTCTCATCTCACGTGCTGAAAGGGGATAAGAATATCTGTTGTGCAGGATGGTGGTGAGGCCATGAGATAATAGGTACAAAGGGCATGGGGCTGTGGCTGACACATGAAGGGGGCTGATAATGTTAGTTTCTTTTGTACAGTTCACAGATGGTGCAGTCAGGCTCAACCAGGCAGGAACCAAGCACCACTCCCTCATTTACTCAACCCTCCATATACCTCCATAACATCTCTTGTGCTGGAGAAGATTGGTGAGTGGGAGCTTCCAGTGTACTGGGGAACATTTGCCCTTGAGGGGTCCCCATACTCCTATGAAGAAGTCATATCCTCCACCCTGGTGGCCCCTAGTTTTGTGAGAGACTCGGCCTCTGATCTGAGAGATTTCAGGTTTATTGGCAGAACCCCTGTTCTTGAGGGGCTTCCAAGGAATCATGGTGGGGGTAGGAATAATAGTGTCTATTGTGTGTGTGGGGCAATCTTGTGAGATAGTTCCAGCCTCTGTTACTAGGGGAATAGAGAAATCCAGTTTCTGATTAAGGTGGAGGGCTTCTAACTTGGTTAGGGAAGCTGAGCTCCTACCCTTGAGGAAACCCTAGTCTGATAGAGGAGCCACAGGCTCTGGGTGGGGGCTCCCAGTTTGATGGTAGAGGAAATTCTCACTCCAGGGAAACTTTAAATCTGGTGAGAGATGTCTAATCCTGGCATAGTAAAATCCCAGTCTAATGGTGGAGGCAAAGTATGTCATGGAGAGATTTTAGTCTGAGAGTAACAGCCCAAAGAAGGCCCCTCTGATGGGATGTCCCAGAGACCATCCTCAGGGAGCTCCCAGACTACTGGGGGACACAGAGCTCTTGGCCTCAGGAGGTGCCAGTATGATCAAGAAGAGGCTTTTTTTCTGCAGTGGCAGATCTCCCAGTCTTCTTGCAGAGATATAGAACCCACTTTGAGACAGCTTTACCCTGACAGGGATGGTAGGGCGAGTAAAGGCAGGCAAACTGCAGAAACTCCAAAGAAAGAGAGGCACACACCTTTCAGCTTAGTTGGGGAGAAATCAATCTAAGCCCATCAGCATGGCAAATATCCTGGGAGGATGGGACTGGCCGCTGGCATCTTTCCTCGGTGCCTGGAGGTCTCCCTATTCAGCACCATGGCCAGCGGCCACACTGCTGACGTACATCCTAGTTCACACAGTTCACTCTCATGCTGGCCAGGCTTCGTGGCAGGGCCGGGTTTGCATGTGTCTCTGTCCACGTCCATGGGGACTCTGGACTTGAGGGGCAGGCAGCGAGGGTGAGTGAGAGGCGATGGGGCGCCTCCCTCACACATCTCTCCGTGAGTATCTGTCTCCCCCATGCGTCCACAGCTCCTTACAGAGGCGTCAGGAGTGCATGTCAGCATGTCCCTTCTGCAAGGCTGGGCCAGCTTTAAATCCTATGAAGAGGAGGGGACATTTGTCTCCACCTCCTCTCCCACTCCAGGGTTAGGAAAAGGGTCAAGGCTTCCCTTAGGGTTAGCAGGAGCAGGCCAGGTCTCTCTGAAGGCCTAGGTGTGTGTGGGAATGATGTTGCTTTGAAGGGGTCGTCTTACTATTCACATCTTCTTGGGACACTGCTGGGCTGAATAGCCTCCTTCTAAGCTCTGCTTGCCCTGCTCACAGCATCAATGTCAAGCCTGGGTCAGCCTCTGGTCTCAAATACTCCCCTCCCCCAATCTGGAACTGTATTGGAAGGAGAGTCTTAGGAGAATCTTGCGTGGGAACACGTGGCTTCTGTGGAGGACCCTGAAGGGCTTGTCCTGTGCCAACTTAAGATCAGGAGATCAGGACCACCACAGTTACTCTGAGCTCAGCCCTTCTTCCTCACTTTTTCTCTATTACATGTCCCTTAGCATCTTCCACAAAAGACATGTTCATGGCCCCCCTGCTCCTTTCTGCACCTGAAACTTGGGCCAGGTGGTCCAACCAGACCCCTACTATTTTATTTCTCACCCCCAACCTCTCAGAAGAAAGTTAAAAGGTTGAAGCACCTGGACACAGAGAGACACCTCTTCTCCACTCCTGTCTCCATCCTCATAAAAGGCAAATACAGAATCAGCAAAAGGGGGGGGGAAAAGCCAAAAAAAAGTAATAAAATAATCCAATTAATAATTATTCTGATGGACTCATCAGAATTCACAGCTCAGCCAAGGAAAGGGTAGAAGAAGGGGGTCAGGGAGGACAGCTGTGAGGGGTGCCTTCGTGTCCCTCACCCTCAGGTGAGAGTAAAAGAGCCTCCTGCCAAGTTCTCGTTTTCTCGCTTGCTCCTTTTTTTTTTATTTTTTTTTATGGGGCATCCTGAGTGTAAAAAATATGACTTGCCTTTATGGTGCTCCAACAGGAATGAAGCTATAAAATTATGAACAGTTTTTATGACGGCTATTCGGGGGATGCTTTTATATTGATGGTATACAGCCTGAATCTGTCTTTTTTGCATCCCACCCCCCTTCCCTGGGTGGGGAGGGGAAGTCTGTGTAACTATTTTTCATGCATTTAATATATTAATTATCCGGTAAATGCTCCCCAGGCTGTGCTCGGGACATTGGAGAGTGACAGGTTCTCAGCGAGCCTCCAAAGGCAGCGCATCAGCCTGCAGTGTATTATGTCGGTGAGGTCAGGGTGGGGTTAATGTAACTTTTTATTTGCTGATTTTTCATAGGCGGGAGCAAAGCTGGGATGGAGGGAGGGAGAGAAAGGGAGGGAGAGGAGATGGAGGGGAGGGAGGAGAAGGTGCCAGGAGAGCAGAGATAATGGTGAGGCAGATCTCTCCACCCCCAATTCACCTCTGTCAATGCCAGAAGGTTTGATTAGGTAGGAAAGGAGCAGTGGCCTCTCCTGGCTGGCTCTGTCTCCCAACGACACACATCCCTGGTGACACTTCTGAGCACTCCCTCGCTGCATCTTGCACACTAGGATGTGAGCTCAGTTTCACCATTTGACTCCTTCCTCCCCACTCTCTGAAACCAAAACCCAGGACCCTGGGACTGGAAAAAACCAAAAGGTCACATAGGGGGTCCTTGACTGACTTCTGTTTGCAGCTCTCAGATGGGTACTTGTACATAGACATTTGCACACTATCACGTGGACTTGTGCACACCGGCAGGCTGGCTTTGTTATGTAGTTTGCATGGTCTCTCATGCTCTCACATGTCAAATTCTCATGTAGAGGGACACCTGGATGGCTCAGTGGTTGAGTGTCTGCCTTTGGCTCAGGGTGTGATCCTGGGGCCCCGGGATCAAGTCCCACATCAGGCTCCTCTTACCACAGAGTCTGCCTCTCCCTCTCCCTATGTCTCTGCCATTCTCTCTATGTCCCTCATGAATAAGTAAATAAAAATCTTTAAAAAAATTCTCATGTAGACCTCTTGCCCATTCACAAAGTACAGCTTCTGTCAATTAAATAAAGGGATCAAGAAATGGGTCCCACTGGCCACGGTTTCTCATCTCTGTCATGAAACCAACTGCCTGTGTCTAGAGTTGAGGCTCTGTCCACCCTGCAATAAAGAGAAACTGGCAGACAATCAGATAGCACATCACTGCCAGGATGAGCGGTGGTCTGCAATGCCAAGTGCCAAGGTTCTCCTTGAGCCTATGTGTGTTCCTGAGAGGTTGAAGGTTGCCGCTTAGACCAACCTCTCTGTCCCTGGCCTCTGGCTCCTGCCCCTCCATCCGCCAGCCCCAAGAGGGCAGCATAGCTGGATCCTCTCTACTTTTACCAGTCTGTGATCCTAAGCGCCTGACTCCTGGTCTGCCAACCTTTAAAGCCTTTATTTTTGTTTTGTATACTGTAAAAATGTTTCATCACTCAGAAAAGTATGGATATTTTTACTATACTATTGTTTTATTGGTGTAGATACTTTCGTGTGTCAGGGCAAGACAAGGGCTGCTCCTGCCAAACCAGGAGCCCAGGTGCTGGAGTTCAGGGCCTCAGCTCTGCTTAGCTGTGTTGTCTGATGCCCCCTTTTCCCTTTGCCAAAGAAGACAGCAAGGATAAATACCTCTGAGGCCTTGCAGAGGTCTATCCATCCTTGCCCATGGGTGGCACTGAGGCCAGTGTGTGTGTGTGTGTGTGTGTGTGTGTGTGTGTGAATGAACCCCATCCCTTTCCAAGAGGAGAAGTTAAGAGTTTGAATCCTAGAAATATAGATCTGAGTTCAAGTCCTTGATCTGCCACTTCCTGGTCTGTCATCTGGGGAGAGTATCTTGCTTTCAGACCTCAGTTTACCCATCTTATTATTGGGGGTGATTATACTGGGAATGGAACATTACAGGAATGTTGTAAAGAATAAAGAAGCTAATACGCATAAGATGCTTAGCTCAGTGCCTGGTACAGACGCTATTGCTACCATCCTGATGATTATTTAGACTCTCCTTACTCCCACAACCCAATTTCTGCGAGGCACCTACCCCTCCACAGGTTTGCAAATTCTGCATTCCAAGTGGCTATTTTCCCTTAGGCACTTGGTTTGAGTTGTGGCCTATTATGAATAGGTATGTGGCAATGTCTAGCTATGGTCCAAACACCCAAGCAGGCTTAGCACGTATCTGCCTTTATCATTTTAGTAAGCCATCCTGGAAAGAGCCACCATCCTAGACACCTAGTGAGCATGAAGGGTGGTGTCACATGTGTTACCATATGAGGTATATAATACCATTATGGCATCTCACTGGTGAGGAGTCAGAGGATCAGGGACATTCAGTTGATGACACACCGGCCTGAGGTTACTCAGGTGGTAAGAAGCAGGGTCAGGCACTTCAAGGCCACACTATTCTGAAGCTCATGTTCTTCCCATTCCCTCAGGCTGCTTCTCGCTGTTCTTAAAATGATCCATCAAACTAAAGCAGTGATAGCAATCTGGCAAATATATGTGCCTACTATCTGATAGGCAGTGGTGAGGGGAAAGAGATGCTGTTGCTGCCCAGGTGGAGTCTGGAGGACTTGGGGGAGATAAGACATTTAATATGTAATACATACATGTAGCTGTGGTACCCCTACTACTACTGTGCTACTAATAGAACTGTCACTAACAACCAGAATAGTTCATGCTTACTCTGTGTCAGGCACTTTGCCCAGAACATTATCCCATATAAGATCATTTTATTCTTATAACCTCACAAAATAGGTACTGTTATTACCTACTGGTCTGTAGATGAAGAAACTGAAGGTCAGAGAAGTGAAGGCACACAGAACTTGCCCAACTTGCAAATGGAAGATTCAGAACTGATCCTAGAGGTGAAGCTCTTATCCTTGTAACCTGTTGTATGCCAGAGGCCTATGTTTTCAAAGCTCCCTCACCAATTTGGGATTCTTATTCCCATTTAAGTATATATGAATTTTTGGCCCCTAATTTTTTCTTTTTATCTGGGTGCAAGTATCTAATGAAAGTATTTCAAGGTGCCATGTTTCTGATCATAACGGTTCTAAGAATGGTAGTTAACATTTGAGAGCCTCCTATGTGCCAGGCATTATGTCAAGGGCTCTAGCTACATTACCTCATCTAGTTTTCTCAACAACCTCAGGAGATGGATACTATGATGATCCCCATTTTACAGATTGGGAAACTGAGGTCTTGAAGAGGTTAAGCAATTTGCCCAAAGTTATACAATAGGTGGTGGAGCCAGAATCTAAGCCTAGGCAGTCTGTCTCCAGAGCCTGAGCTATTAATCCTAAGCTCTTAATAATAAGAAAGAAGCTTGTGGAGTCAAAGGGATAAGTCAGCTCCCTGTTGCCTCCCTCCAACCCCATCACACACTCCTCCACTTCCTCTCTCCTCCTCAAAGGGCTATGGGGTAGGATTTTCCCAGAACCGGATGTATACATACGGATTTTTCCCCCTATGAATGTGATCATTTTGTTGTACTATTCTTGTTTTTTCTCCCTCATTTGATGTCTATGTATGTAGATCCATTTTATTCTTTAACTTCTACCTAATATTACACAAAATGGATTCACCCAAATTCTCCCATGGATGGACATGGGGGTTGTTTCCAATTTTTAAATATTGAATGCAATGAGCAGCGCTTCTCTGAGCATTCTAATACAGGTCTTTTATGTCCATGTGCTCAATACCTAGAAGTGGAACGGCTGAATGGAACAGAATGTGCCTTTAAAATGTTTATAGCTGTTGCCAAACTATCCTCCAAAAAGGCTATATGCTCCCCATCCCAAGCATGAGAGGACTCCCATTATCTTACATCCTTGCCATTAATGGCTATTATACATCTTCCTTTTTTCATTTTTGCTTAGCTGATGTATGAAAAAAAATCTTTTTGTTGTTTTAATTTCCTTGATTACTGCTGAAATTGGGGAACTTTGTATCTATTTGCTATTTTTTCCTATCTTCTTTGCCCTTTTGTACATCTCATCTATGCATATGTTTTGCCTCTTTTCTGATTGGGTTGAGGGCTTAAAGTTGTGTAGTTTTTTAAAAAAGATTTTGTATATCCATTTATTTTAGAGAGAGAGAGAGAGCATGAGTGGGGGGAGGAGCAGAGGAAGAGGGACAAGTAGACTCCACACTGAGAGCCCCACACGGAGCTGTATCTCACAACCCCAAGATCAAGACCTAAGCCAAAATCAAGAGTCCAACACTCAATCAACTGAGCCACCCAGCCACCTCTAAAGTTTTTTGTAACATTATTTTTCTGACACATTCTAAATGAAGAACATTAGAAACAGACAATCATAAAAAAAACTAGATATCATCCATCATCTCACCACCCTGAGATACCACTTGGTAACATATTGATGCATTTTTACCCCCCCCTTTTCCCCCTATGCAAACATACGTGCTTCCTACCTCCATTCTTTGCATAGCATGGTTTATACAGTTATACGCTTTTTCCCCACTTGTCCTTATAAAGGGCACATTTCTCTGTATTATTAAATATTTTAAACACAATTTTATGTTTGCTAATATTGATCAAATTGACAAGTCAAAATGTATTGAACCATTATTCTAATTGCTGTATAGGTTACTTCCCATTCTTCACTATTATAAATAATGCTATAGTGAACATCTTTATACATAAATCTCTGTTCACAGCTCTGATTATTTCCTTAGGATAGATTCCTTGAAGTGGAATTACTGGGTCAAAGGGTATAAATTTTTAAAGATTTTTGATCCATATTGCCAAATTGCTTTTTAGAAGGGTTATGTTGATTTACATCCCCACTAACCACGTAGGAGACATTCATTTAAGTGCACACTTAATTTTTTTCTTTAAGTGCACACTTTATAATTAAAAAACAAACTTTTCAATTGGGAGGTAATTGTGTCTTATTGTCTTAATCATCATTGTCTCTTGCAGTGATGTTAAACATATATTTCCTATACCTCTCAGCCATTTGTATTTAGCCATGAGTTGGCTATCCATGTTCTTTGCTCATTTTCTGCTGGACTCATTTTCTCCATTATTTATTTTAAGATTTTATTTGAGAGAGAGAGAGAGAGAGAGAGAGAGAGAGAATGGGCAGGTTGAGGGGGCAGAGGGAAAGGGAGAGGGAGAAGCACCTCCCCACCAAACAGGGAGTTCATGACCTGAGCCGAAGGCCGAAGCTTAACCAACCTAGCCACCCAAGTGCCCCTCTCCATTTTTTTAGACAAAGACTGCTGGTTTTGCAAATGAAATTATTGGAGTCCAGCCACATCCATTTATGTACCATCATCTATGGCTGCTTTTGTACTACAAAAGAGTCTGATAGTTGCAACAAGACCGTATGGCCCACAAATGCTAAAATGTTTACTATTTGGTTTTATAAAAATATTTCACAGAAAATGTTTGCCAATCCCTGATCTAGAGCAGCACTGTATGCCACATTTAGTAATAGCCATGTTTTAAAAAGAAACAGATGAAACTGATCTGGAGTATATTTAACTCAGTGTAACCAAGATATTATCATTTCAACATGTAATCAACAGAAAAATTATTTTTGTACCATCTTTGGAATCTGTTATGTATTTTGCACTTAGAACACATCTCAATGCAGACTAGTCAGATTTTGAGTGTTCAGTAGCTACATGTGACTAGTAGCTTACCAATATGGGACAGCACAGTTTGAGAGCCTCTGTGAAACAGAGACAATGCTAATATCACTCACTTCACAGGGTTGTTGCAAGACTTGAATGAAAGGCTATATGTACATGTAGTTTGTAAGGTACACACATGCGATGGGTTATGATTATAATCATGGGCTGGGGGGATCCAGGGATGATTTGTCTTACTTGCTGAAGGATGGGCAGGAATTTGATAGGAAGCGAAGGAGGTTGTTAAGGATAGTTCAGATGATCACACACAAACACACGCACATACACACACCCTCCCATTTTTATTTCTTCCCTTCACCAGCTCAGAGTCTCCTGATTAGTACTTGGGCCTGGAGAGGGCAACAGTTATGTTCACTCAGTCCAGGAGAGATTATTCCATTCATTGCTTCTTAGTTCCTTAAATTCCCCATCATTTCCTGTGGGTTGTGCCCAGAGTCACCAGAGCTATCTGCCTCTGAATCACCCTGCTTGGTTCCCAAGCAGAATTAAAATTTGACTTTTTAAATTTGCTCCTTCATTCATTCATCAAGTGTTTATCGAATATCTATTGTCTACCAGCTTCTGAGGTGGGAGCTCTTATTTCATAAAGGATTTTCTCAAAAGACACATTTGCAGGCAAAGTTATTGAAATGAAAATGGATAAACAATAAAGAGGTAAATGCATTTGGCTATAGAGCTGGTACAACATGAAATCATGCTCTGAGCTTCTTGGCAACCAGGGCAAAAAGGGAAATATATTGGATTACATCCTTTCCAATCTGGGAGGTTGGAATTCTGGAGAAAACAATTGGCTGAGCCAATTTTGTCAGGGAAAGAAAAGTACGCCACTGTTTTTCAAGAGAAACAAACTGTTCCCTGGTACTACATTCAAACAGGCAGGCATCAGCTGAGGCACCGCTCAGGGACCTGGAGCAGCGTAATGAACAAAGCTCTCCACTGCAGATTTACAGCAGGTGCAGCCCTGATCTTCATGTGGCTGTTTCTTGTATATGCCCTCAGTAAAAGCCGAGGGCACAGTGTGAATGCTCAGACTCAATGAAGGCTATCCTGCAAGAGGCTAACCTAATGTGGTCCAGGTATGTGGTTTTCTAGAGATTTAGCTGGAAGAAGGAAAGGGTTAGAAATCCTGCTGGAGCACGTGCCCTGGCTGTCTGTCAAATCCAGTCCATCCTATGCTTTTCCTGGGGTGGATCCCTGTCATTTCCTGCCTCCTCTCCTCCTGAGAGTCTGCCTCCAGACTCTCCATCAGGCAGCCTGATTTTTTAAATACACAGACCCCCATCATCACCCCCATACTCCACAGACTTAAAATCCATCAATGACCCAAGTGGTGGCATGTGGGGTGAATTTGTTCTCAGCTTAGAGTTTTTAGTCATTGCTTGAATTCTTTATAACAAGTGTGGATAATGCTCACAAAAACAATAGAAAAAAAATCGGGATCAAGATCCCCAAAGGCACCAAGATTCTAATGGTTAATTCTGGGTGGTGGGACTCTGGCTGTTTTCTTTGTTCTGTATACTAAAGTACATTTTTAAAGTAAAGAAAAAAATCACGAATGTTTCCTTGTTGCTTTCATGTTGCCTGGCACCCACATCTCTTTTGAGCTCCTGCAGCTTCCTTTGCATAGAAACTATATTTATTAGGCACCTGCTGTGTGCTAAGCACTTTAGAAAAATACAGATATTACCGCATTTACCAGGTGTTGGGGCCATTTCATAGATGAAGAGACTATAGTTAGAGTTACAGAACTTTTCTGGGGTCACAGGTGAGAGTGACAAAGGGTAATTAGAACCCTGGGCAGCATTAGGCCAGAGTCTGAGTTTTCCTTTACATCACTTTTCTTTCTTTAGCCTAGAATAGTACTTGGCATATTCTAGGTGTTTAATAAATGTCTATTATTAAATAAAGTACTTCCTTTTTAAAAAATTATGATAGACATAGGGAGAGAGAGAGAGAGGCAGAGACACAGGCAGAGGGAGAAGCAAGCTCCATGCAGGGAGCCTGACGCAGGACTCGATCCCAGGACTCCAGGATCGTGCCCTGGGCCAAAGACAGGCGCTAAACTGCTGAGCCACCCAGGGATCCCTCTAAAGGTACTTCCTGAATATGATTTCTATAGTAGATATTTTTGAAATGTTTATCGATTTTTTTTTTCTCCCTTCACAACTAGGGGGAGGGGTAGAGGGAGAGGGAATTCTCAAGCAGACTCCCCGTTAAGCGCAGAGCCTGAGGTGGGGCTCAATCCCAGGACCCTGAGCTCATGACCTGAGCTGAAATCAAGAGTCAGCCAGGTGCCCCCAGGCACCCTATTTTTAAAAAAGATTTTATTTGAGAGAACAGAGCAAGACAGAGCGCATGAGTGTAGGGGGAGGGGCAGAGAGAGAGGGAGAAGCAGGCTCCCCACTTGAGCAGAGAGCCTGATGTGGGGCTCCATTCCAGGACCCTGGGATCATGACCTGAGCTGAAGGCAGACACCTAACCAACTGAGCCACCCAGGCACCCCTACCCCATTTTTATTTTGTACTTTAGACTGAGTCTTGGGCCTGAGATGTTTACTAACTGCCCTCAGCTGGGTATCTGCAGGTGGAGAAATACATTCCGAGTCTGTACTATCCTCTGAGCATGCAGAAGGAAGCCTGGAGTTTCATATTACCTACTGAGGGTGGGGAGGTTCTCAGGCTTTGGAACTCAGAAGAGTGGAAGACATCCTAAGGCAAAAGTTAAGGAGATTGGTAAATGTTTTCCCCACCAGAAAGGTCTTGCCTCCCTTGTGTGCTGGTGGACCAGAGGGCCCCCTTGTGGGAAAACTCAGGGTTTCCCCTCCAGATAGGTCTTTCTTGTACCCATCAGGCTCACAAATGAGAACTTGATTTAGATCTGCAATTCCACACGGTCGACCATAAGAATGATCTTGGCCTGAAAAACTTTCAGAGCAGATATGACTGGTTGCCCATATCTGCATCATTAGTGCCCCCATTGACTGTCTCCTTCTGAGCAGCACTGCTCCCAGGGGGACCTTCAGGATGAGTGAGCCATAAAATGACCACCTGGGGATAAAAAAGTTGGGGGTGGGTGCTGCTGAATGAAGTTACTTACCAGTGACCCTTTGCATTTGAGCCTATGCCTGACAAGAACAATGAATTTGGCCTTGCCGTGGTTAATGCTGTCAGAGCTCAGCTCAGGCTGTGGGAGAAGGAGGGACACCCTTAATGGGCCAACAGGGTGGCTGCAGTGTGGTGAGACATCACTTACCTGGAACATCTGGTTCAAGTTTGAACTCTGCTCCTGCCTGGGAGGCAACCCACTTCCCCTTTCCGAGCTTTGGTGCCCTCATCTGTTAGGAATGCCTACCTCATGTGGCTGTGGGGACAGCACTCGAGAAGCTCTCCGTGGCTTCCCCTAAGGATCTCTCATCCTATTTGATTACAGCTGTGCCTCATCCAGTCTTAGCAGCAACCCCATGTCACACGTGGAAATCCCGTTATCCCATGAAAATGGTGTGATTCAGTGCAATTAGGATAAGGAGGGAGTTGGGGGCAGCCACTAGTGGTTACGCTGCAGCTGGCAAGCAAGTGGCCTCTTTGCTACCAGGAAGCTGCTTCCTAGGCTGGTGCTGGGTGTTCTGGTTGAACCCACGCCTTCTACAAAGCTAGATATCCCATATTTCTCGCAAACACTTTTATTACGATCTTCCCCTGGGGTGTGGGGACGTTGGTGTTAGTTGTAGGGCCATTCAGAACAAATTAGCTTTGAGCCTGGGAATCTTTTGTTTTAGTTGGAATTTTCACAACAAGAAAGCCACTGGGGTGACAGACTCTCCTGTACATTATCTCATTTGCTCCTCAGGACACTCTGATGAGGTAAGCTCAGTAGGCATCATTTAACCTTTTAAATATCTCTCTATCCTGTCCACATCTCCCCAGTTGCCTCTGCTACCTTCTTAGTGCAGACCACCGCCAAATCTCTCTCTCTCTCTCTTTTTTTTTAAGATTTTGTTTATTTATTTGAGAGGGAGAGAGCGAGAGAGCAAGAGTCAGTGAACGCGCAAGAACAGGAGGAGGGAGAAGCAGACTCCCTGCTGAGCAAGGAGACGAGTGTGGGGCTTGATCCCGGGACCCTGGGATCACCACCTGAGCTGAAGGCAGATGCTTAACTGCCTGAGCCATCCAGATGCCCCTGTCAAATCTTTTCATTAAGCTTTTTAGAGGTCTAACATATTTAGGAAAATGTACAAACCCTAAGCATGCAGTTTGATGAATTTTTACACCAGTAGAGCCACCATCCAGATGGAGATATAGAATATTCCCAGTTTTGAGGTGCCCAGATGGTTCAGCTGATCAAGCAACTGACTCTTGATGTCAGCCCAGGTCCTGATCTCAGGGTCATGAGTTCAAGCCCTGTGTTGGGCTCCATGCTGGGTGTGGAGCCTACTTAAAAAAAAAAAAAGAAGAATATTCTCAGCTTTACAGTAGATTCCCTTTTCCTCCCTCACAATCATTATCCCACCCAAGGATGACAAGGATTCTGACTGTCCTACTTATAGGATTCCTTTACTTTTTTTTGAGCTTCATATAAATAGACACAGACACTATGTGTTCTGTTGTGAGAGCCATCCGTATGGTTGTATCAGTAGATCACTCTTTTTCATTGCTGTATAACGTTTCAGTGTATGGATGGACCACAATTTGTTTGCCCATTCTGCAGTTGTTGGACATTTGGTGTTGTTCTCAACTTTTTCCTATTACAAATAAAGACCATGTCTTTTGGTGGGCCTTGTTCTGGGCCATAGGGTATACTTATATTTAACTGTAATACCTATTACCTATTACCAAATATTTTTCCCAAGTGGCTTCACTAATTTACATTCTTACTAGCAGTATATGAGAGTTCCAGTCACTTCCCATCCTCACCAACCCTCAGAATTGTCACTTTTTAAAATTCCACCCACTCTGATGGGTATGTAGTAGACTCTCATGGTGGTTGTACTTTGTGTTTCTCTGATGATTAATGACGTTGGACATCCACTCATTTGTTTATTGCAAGCCACAGTTAACGTTCTCAGTGAACACAGAAAGGACTCCTGACCGACCATCCAGTTTCTGCTTTGGGTCCCTCTAATCTCATCTGCCCAGTCCATCTGTGGCGAGTGTGTTCTTTACGTGTAAGCTGGATCATGTTACTCTCTCGCTTAAAAACCGTCTATGGCATTCTCTTGCCTTTTGGATCAAGGGCCAGTCCTCGACCTGTCTGCACCTGCCCAGAAGCCCTGCCCATCTCTCCAGCTTCATCTAGACCATTCTCCCCCTTACGCTCCAGCCACCATGGCCTCCTTTGGGCATATGGGTTGTTTCCAGTTTTTGGCTATTACAAATAAGCTCGTCTTTCTCCTTCTCTGAATTCAACACATTCTATAATTATATACTGACGTGACTATGTGATTGATGGCTGTCTCCTCTACAAGACTGTAAGCTTCAGAGGAGAAAGCCTGGCACTTGTCTTGCTCATTATCATATCTCTGGTGGTTAATGTAGTGCCCGACATATAGTAAGTCCTCAATTTATAATTGTTCAATGAATAAATATGAATGAATAAATATGGTCTTAGTTTACAGACGAAGTGGCTGAGGCTCTGAGAGAAAAGGTGCCTTTAGATTGCACACCTGAGGCTAGGAGCCAGGTTTCCTGATGATTCCTTGCTCGGTCTGCTGCCAGGCCCCACTGCCTCTGATAAAATAAGGCATTCTTCTGTCACTTTTGCACAATTCTAGTGTAAGGAGTGCTATGTTATGATTATTGTTGTTGCTGTTGTTACCAACTCCCAGGGCAGTTCCCAGGAGATGGTGATGGGGTCCCTTTTGTTCACCACTGGATCCTCGGTGCCCCGTACGGTGCCTGGAACAGCAGAGATGGTTAACATCAGTCAGAGTGGTGGTTAACTGCTGGTGGCACTGACGCATTGGTAGTACGGACGAGCATAAAGAAAAATGGCAGCTCCCGCTAAAAGCAGATGCTATGGGACTGTCCGTATGTTTTCATTTCACTGGGATTTTTTTTATAGGACTGATTATTGCTCTAATTAGGAAACTTGGTGGCAGGTACCTGGAAATTGGTCATGGGCTAAATGGCATTCACTTGAACCTCAATAAGCTACCACTTCCCCGGGTGGCACCCACGCAAGTCGGCTTTCATTTGCCCTGTTGGGAAGAGAGTTGGCTTGTATCAGGAGGCTGGGAACGAGAGGGCACTCCAAAGGCCACAAGGCACCTACCAAGGGGAATTAGGACTTTGCTCATTGTTGGCAAGCAAATTGATGCTGTTCATTGCAAATGGATCTTATTTGCTCACCATCAAGTCTTATCTGCTCATCCAAGCGGGTCTTGCTGCCGCGCTGCTTGGCAGCAGATGGGTTCCAGGGATGGCAGCTCCATGGAAGTAATAAAGTGGCGTTTCGTTTCCAATTGTCTCTCATTGAGACCTCTCGGTAATTCGGATTGATTGTCCTATAGTCCAACGCAGGGATGACTGAGGGAGGTTTGTCTGGGCCAGGATTTTTTATCACTGTCTCAGGAACTGAGTGATACACACAGCAAAGATGGTCCTGAGCTGCCTGGGGACCCTGTCCTTTCCAGCCAGGGGCCAAGGCCCGTGTGGGGGTGATGTGAGGAGACACCAGAACTAGGCTTCAGGGCTCCTGATGCATCCCCAGGAACAGTTCCCATCTCCCTGCCTCTGCTGTGACTGTGGTCTTTCGGATTCCCAGTGGCTTCAGGCTTTGTCTGCAATGGCAATGGCTTCTCCAGCCTCTAAGAACCACTCAACTGAGAGCCCTAACGTGCATCCACAGCTTCCAGGGTGGGGGATGGGTAGGTGGGAAGGCCGGCAGAGAAGGTTGGGGAGGGGGGGATGGAGAAACAATAGCTCCTTAGTCTCGAACTGTCTTGTTTTTAGGAGCAGAGAGAGGTAGAGGTTCTGGGGTACTGAGGGTGAAGCTGGGGTCTGGCATGGCACTGCATCCCCCCCTCACACCAGTAGCTGAGCCACTGGCCAGCATCTCTGCTCAGCTCAGAACCCTCTGGGAAGGCCTGTGTTTAAAGGCCCAGGGCCCTGCTCCAGGGAAGGAGGGTCAGCCTTGTGCCCCCTCATCCCCTTTGCTTTAGATTTCTGCACATTTTTAGCTCTCCTCCTGGTCCTGTCTCTTATCTCACCCCCCCTTCCACAGCCCCATCCCCTCAGACCCATCTACCCCTCAACCCCATCCGGCTGCCAATTGAAAAGGCCTGAAAATAATGTGAAATAATATAGTTTATCACCCAGAGGCTGCTGACAGGCAGCGCGGCCACCTCTGAAAACAGGCAGGGAGGCTGGGAGGGCGAGGAAATTATAGGCTGCACAAAGGAGAAAAAGTTAAAGTGAGAGCTCCATAAAAGAAAGTGGAACTATTATGCTGCAAAATGCCAACTCATTACAAAGCGGCCAAATAAGAGAGAAATACGGCGCTGCCTGTAATAGCAGTTTACAAGGGAGCATTGTACAGCAACAGAAGAGACGCTGCTATAATTTGCTCTAACAACTCCAATTATCCCTTTTATTGATTTGGCAACACATTTAATAGGAGTAGCCACACCTCTTCTGTTACAAATCATTAAAGGTGTTGAACGGTGTAATTTTAAAATTGTCCTCCTACGGTTGTCAGTATGACAGCATAATTCCCCCTGATTTCGGCTATGTAAACACCGAGGCACGGTCATTTCCCCCTACAAGGCCAGAGATGTTGTCAGCCTGGGGTTTTTGTGCAGAAACATCCATTTAATACATATCTTTTTCCCTCAGCCGGCTCTCCTAATTGCAGAGAGGTTTGGTTTAGTTTTTGTGTTTTTCGCCTCTTTTGCGCTTTCCCACTTCTCTTCCAAGTAGGAGGGGTGTGTGTGTGTGTGTGTGTGTGTGAGTGATGGAGATAGTGGAGGGACATAAACAGGCTGTTTGGCCTTCCCTTTCCTCCTAGGCAGCCTTAATCACTACTTAAGTCTGGGCCCCGCACTTAACATCCTGGGGCAGGCCCTGCGCGCCGAGCACAGCGGGAGGCCCAGGCGCGCCCCCGGCGGCAGAGCAGAGCTGCCGAGGGGCTAAGGGAGGCCTGGCGAGGCCAGCAGCAAAGGCTGGGCGTCGGATCGCCGTGGGTCGGGTCGGGTTTGGGGTGGGCTAGAGGCCCGCGGGGTGCGCGGGGAATCTGGGCGTCGGAAGGGCTGGGGCCAGGGATGCCAGGCAGGGTGGTGGCGGGTAGGAGAGGGCAGCACGGAGGGCAGGGTGGGGAGACAGGTGGCTGGAGAGGCCAGGGCAGGGCGGGGTGGGGTGTGGGAGGGGCGCGAGGAGGGTGTGCCCATCGCCCACCCCTTTCTCACCCGGCGCCCTCATGGAGCCCTGTGTGGGTTATTTACTCTGGGTTGGCCTCCTTCACCCACCTGCCAGCTCCTTGGGGGGAATTTTGTGGGTTTTGTTGTTGTTACTGATGCATCCCAGTGCTTAGCTGGGTAAGGAGGCTCCCAACAGACAGTTGTTGAAGGGACAGGGAAACTAATGTTTAGGAGGAGTCTAAGCAAATGCCAGCAGGAGGGCTCAGGTGGTGAGAGGGGGCAAACAGGGGCAGCAGGGTGGCTTGTTGGGTATCTGACCCTGTGCCATGAGGTGGGGTTGTGTGGGTGCCTGGGGCAGGCTCATGTCCTCCTCCTCTCCCCTAACACCACACCCAAACCACTTCTAGTCTCCGGCGTGTGGGCTGTGTTCAAGTCTGCCAGAGACCACCGGCTCCTACTAGGAACCTTTGGCCAGGTGTTTGGGGGCAGGGAGGGAGTGAGAGTGCTTTGATGAGTGGGGACCACTTTCCAGATCCACCTCCGAGAAATCCTTGGGCAGGCTCCCCTACCTTGACTTCCTCTGCATGATAGAGTTGGGCCTGGAGCCTTTCTGGGGGGGGGGGTGCTGCTTCAGGTGATTGCCAGTGGGCCAGCTTCTAAGCGGGCGGTCAGAACGAAGCAGACAGCCTGTACTCGGCTGCTGTGTGGCCTTGACCTCCTGCACTCTACCACTGGAATTGGACCTAAACTGCAGAAGGAGGGATTTAAGTTAGACCCAAAAAATGTTGGCTCTAAGGACTCATGGTTCCAGAACAATTAGGTGACTGGGGATTTTCCTAAGGTCAGGAGAGCCTCTTACCCTGCACTGGGCCACGTGAAGCGTTCTCGATTTGGGGAAGGGGGATGCTGACTCAGGCATGGTCAGCACGGAGACTAGAGAAGCTGGGCCCTCAGCCTTGGCTTCCAGGACAGTTGCGGGATGGTAGGCAGCCCCAGCAGCTGTCACCTGCCCATGTATCTGTGGACCTTGATCAGGTCTGGCTCTTCCAGGGCATTTACCAGGGCCTGCCCACCCCCACCCCCCACTGAGCCTGGTGCACCCCTAAAGGAGGAAGTGTAGCTATCCTTAAGCCCCACTCCCCACAGGAGAAAGCTTTGGGTCTGCTGTGTGTACTCCTGCAAGGTGAGGGTGGTGGCATGTGTGTGCACGTGTGTGTGTGCGTGCATGTCTGTGCTGCCTCTTCCTCATGCTCTAAGCACTCCTGTGTGTCTGCATCTGCCTTCCTCCTTAGTGCCTCTGGGTTTCTCTTTGTGTCTCTTTCTCTCTGGCTGTCTTTCTGTGCTTTTCTGGGCTTCTTTTCATCTTTGTGTTTTTTGCTCACTGTATTGTCATTGCCATTTTCATGCTGGCTCTCTCCCACCAGACCATGAGCTCTGTGGGAGCAAAGAGTGTCTTTTATCTCCCTGTGCCTGCACATAGTAGGAGCCTAATACATTTCTGTGCAATAAGTGGGTGGATATCAGACTCTGCCCAAGAATCCTTTTGTGTCTGCTTGCACCCTTCTGTGTCTGTGCGTGTCTGTGCGCGTCTCTCCGAATCTAGTTTTGTGGCTCTGTGTGTAGCAAGACCTGGTTTATTCTCAGGCATATGTGTATTTCTTGGGTATTTCCCTTTTCCTTTTCCTTGTCTTCAGGTCTGCTGGTCCATAAATGTCTCTCTGCCCCATGCCTGCTGGTCTCTGACGGGGAGCATAAAGGGTGCTGTGTGCAGAGCAGGTGTCTTCCCTGGACGTTCCCCTTGGAAGAACTGGACTTCTAAGTCTGCCCCTCTCTCCACCTGAGTGAGCTTCTCTCAGACCCTTCATCACAAGAGGCTGTGAGCACCTGAAACTGCTTACCTCCCTCTCAGCCCTGGATGGGGTGAGCTGTGCTCCTCTCTATCTCCTCTCACCATGACCCCAATCACAGCACCTGCCCTTCTCTAATTGGCCGATGTCAGCGGAAGGGGGGAAGGGAAGGCTGATGTCCAAGGAGGAAATCCCATTAGGGGAGCCGGAGCCAAGTTATTAGTGGTTAAGATGTAATTGGAGTTAGTGAATAATCTCATTCGATTCATCCCATATTTATGGCGCACCCAGCTGTGTGACCTTGGGTGAGATGCTTCACCTCTCTGATGAAATAAGACCTCAGTGTTTGCCAAAGACCTCCAGATTTCTGGCATTCTGAGTCCCTGAAGCTGGAAGGAATCTCTCTCCACTGAACTCTGTTAACTTGCTGCTGCCCCTCTCCTGGGATGGACTCATATCTTGTCTCTGAATTATTTGTGGGATTGCCTGAGTTCCCCTCCAAAACTCTGCACATCTCCACACTCCTTATGCCCCACAGTTAAGTGCCTTGTACCCAGAAGGTGGTGTACCAGTGTTCTGAGTGGTGACTGAATGATTGAATGCCAGGTGCTGTGGTTAATAACAAAGAAATAGAATTCCAAGACCCTGACTTAAGCAGCACACATCTGGGTGGTATTGAGGGGGGAGATCACCCTGACCCGTGCTAGCTTTGTGGACTGAATTCCTCAGCCCCTTTTGTGCCTCCGTTTCCTCATTAATAATAGACAAGTGATAATGGCTACCCCACAAGGGTTTTATGGGGGTTAGATGAGATCGTGTGTATAGTTAACTCCCTGATTCAGTGGTTGGCACTCAGTATATTCTTACTTAATGTAAATTCTTGCTCTGTTTCTAAGTGGAGAAGGGGCATTAACCCCACAGAGATCAGTAGGAGAGAATCACTGCTGAGTGGATTTTGGATTGAGGCTGGGGAGTGGGGAATCTGTATTGGCAGGGTTGATCTTGCTTCCTTGTGCCCTGTGGACTTTTTGGCTTGTGTCCTCCTCCCTTCCCCAACACACATAAAGAAAGATAGCAGGTGCTCAGAAAGTCTTTGCTGAATCAATGAATAAAATGAAACCTATTTGTGTGTGTGGGAGGGGGCCGGCTAGAAACAGCAGACCCTGAATTGGGCTCCCCAGTGGAATCACCTGGGATCTTTAAAAAATCCACTTTCCCACTCTTAGCTTCCAAAATCCCCCCTCCCCCTCCTGGCCCCTGCCCCAAAAATTGATTTAGAATCTTAGGCTTGGGTTCAGAATCCAGTTTTTTTTAAAGGTGCCCAAGTGATTCTGACATGTGGACAATTTGGGATACTCTTGCTTAGGACATGACCTAGATTATATATATTTAATGTACATTTGAAAATAATTGTTACCTGGTTTTAAGATAGAAACACTAAACATTATTATTTGAACATTGTTTCTAAAAATCTACGTTCATACTCTGTGTTCCATTCCCATGCCTCCTCAGCTACACTGGGGGTCATTTTCAGGGTAACACTGGGGTCACGGTGAGGAAGGATGAATATTTAAGTAAGACTTGGAATTGGGATTAGAAGGAAGGTTTAGTCCAGGTCACAGACATGAGGTGGGTGAAGCGGAAAGTGAGCAGGCTGGAGGTTCTCTGCAAAGCTGTAGACCTTAGAGGAAGTTATTAGCTAGCCCCCACCTCCTAGAGCTTCCAAAGAGCTTCTCCTGATCAGCTCCTCACCAGCCTTGGGAGGGGACACAGGAGCTGGAGAAAACAGCTTTATCCCCCACAGCATGGCTTGGCTAAGGTAAAGGGCAAAGGTAAGATGAGTAACTTAAAAAAAAAAAAAAAGAGTAAGTTAAAGCTTCTTTGTGGAGATGTTCTTGTGTTTGGGCATCCTTGGTTTATCATGTCTGCCATGCTTGTTATTGCAAGGCACTGCTGCTTCTATTCAGAGTGACCAGTACATAATGGGTCCCTACCATGTGCTAACCCAATCCTATAGCATACAGATCTCTACTATTCCCATTAAACACATGGGGTCTGGGGCTCAGAGACATTGACCTACTTGAGTTTACACTGCCAACAAGAAGTGGAGCTGAAAGATTACCCCAGATCTTCTGACCCTAAGGCCCATGCTTTCCCTTCATGTCTTTCTGTAAAGGGCTTCAAGCCAAGGGGTCAGGGAATTCTCTTGATATGGTTAAGCTCCAGCAGGGATGCAACTGGCTGAGTCCAGATTACTGCCTTGGATCTCTTCATTAATCAATGGCTTTGGCTGGTGGAGCCTGGGGACAGAGGACCAGCTCTTGGGCCAACCCCATTCTTCTGGGCCCTCATACCCCCATCCTTCTGATGGCCCCTCTTCAAGTGTGTCTCTGGTGCCCGCAGAAGGTCTCCTCTCCCCCGCCCTCTTCCGCCTGCCCTGTTCCATTTGCCATTCATTCATTCATTCATTCATTCATCTCTCCACCCACCCAGTCGCTCAGCAAACATTCACCCAGCTTGACTAGGCTCTGTACTGGCATGGGCATCCAGGGCTAGGGAAGACCTGGCCCTGGCCCGTTAGGAGCTCCCAAGCAGTGAATTCAAAGTCAATATACTGGGATTGGCACCCTGCCAGAGAGACAAGGGCAGAGGAGGACAAACCAGCTTCCAACTTGGCCCTATGAAAATTGGTCTTTTCATGTCACATGGGACAGGGGTCCAGCTGGAATGGCTAGATGTGGCCACAGTGTGACACTTGGGGGACACCACACTGTGGCACCTGGATTGCCTTGAGGATACCACCTGGTCAGTGGCCTGGACCACTGGCCTCCCTGGGTTGCGGCTGAGGATCCCACCTTCTCTAATCTGTCCCTGGTACCTTTCAGAAGGCTTCTTCTCAGGTCCGTCAAAATGATCTGTCCTTTGAGAAGGGCTGCTTCTCCTTCTAGGCTGTGTTCTTCCCTAGAATTCTGTTCTCCCTGTGTGTATGCAGATGTGTGTGCATGTGTGTGTGAATGTGTGTGTGTGTGTGTGAGAGAGAGAGAAAGAGGAGGGAGAGAGAAGGAGCATCTTTTATATCCCATCCCCGCCTCTCTCCATCGCTGGTCTTAGGCAGTAGCTAGAAAGCTGGGGCCCCCGTTCTAGGCAGAGAGCCCCATCTCCATCCTGTGCAGGAGCACAATGGCACAGTCCCCACAGTAGTCTCTTCTTCCATCAGGAAGCTTGCAGCCTGGTGGGGAAGAGAAGACACGCTCATTTTGTATGACTTGAGAGCTCTCCTCAGAGCCTAGAAGGAGCCAGGGGGAGGAGAGGCAAGAAGTGGAGGAGGAATAAAGAAAGGCCTTGACTCTGGGAAGACCAAGGGAAGAAGCATGGGATGAAAGCCCAACAGCCATCACCTCCTTGGAAGACAAGGACCGGGGACCTTTGGCAGGAGCAAATTCAACCCCTATCCCTGCCCTCAGTGGCTGTGCCTCCAGTCCTGGAGGTGAGCTGAACCACACCAGGTCTAGGCTATGTCCCCCACTCCCCTGGGGGCAGCCTGGGTGTGGGGGCAGTTCTGAGATCTCAATGCCAAGGGGTTAAGCCGGTTGCCGAAAAGTTTGTGGTGTCAGCCCTTTCCTATCTGCCTGTCCCTCATCCCGTGCCCTCCCTCCCCGTCAGCCCCCACCCCAATCCTCCTTCTGTCCTGCTCCTCCTCCCTTTTCCATTTGGAAGAAGGAGGCTTGCTGTCTTTGTATTTTAACTGTAGCAAAAAGATTAAATTGTTTACGAGCCGGGAGCCTCGGCTGGCTGGATGAGCCGGAAGAGACAAAGATAGACATTCTAATTCTCCCCTGTTCTCTGGGCCTCTGTCCCCCTGGCTGCTGCTAATTCTTTTATCTGCCCCCAACACTCCAGGCATTATGTGCATTCATAAAAAAGGGGGGGGGAGTGGAGAGAGCCCTCGCCGAAGCCAGCAAAATTACTGTTCTCTGCGCGGATTCTCCGATAGCAATCTCTTGAATGCTGATTACTTTTTTCCCCTCTCCCATGCCCCCTCCCCCCTTCCCCAGCACCCAACATAAGTTGGTCTTTAACCCTTTATCTTTAGCAAGCAGAAAGACACGGAAAACATCTCACTCAGTGGGTGAAAAAAAAAAAGCCAAGAAGGGGGGAGGGAGAAAAAAAAAAAACCCAGCATGGAGAAGAATTACTGTTATCTCCCCACCAGAAGAGGAACAGCAGAGATAAGGGAGGCCTGAAGAATTAGAAGAAACGTAGCATTGGGGGCTCTAAATTCACGCTGAAGCTGGTTGTATTTGTCTGTCACGGGGGTTCATAATTTTCCGAGGTTGTTTTGATAGACTTATTGTGCGGACTGCATAGAAAACTCATCAGCATTTGTTGCCTCTGAGCATTATTGTCAGAGGTAACTGCGTGTCTATAGACTGGGGGAGATAATGGCTGAAGTAGAAAGCAGATAAAGCCTGGGCCCTTCTCATTAAGGACTATCTCTGCCTCCGCAGACCGGCTGGGATTGAGTGACTGGGGCGGCAGCACAGGGCATACATTATGCCAGCGAAAGGCAGCGTGAGGACCGCGGGCAGCGTGGGGTGCGCGGCCCAGAGGGGCTTTGCCATCGGGGGCCAACCTGGGCACTTGGAGGGCGCCCTCGGAGCCAGGGGGTGGCCAGGGGATGGCCAAGCCGTAGGGCTGTGTGGCACCGCACTATGTGTGTGTTGTGGGGGGTGGTGCTGGTGGAGGCATTCTTTGGTTCAGATGAGGACCAGAGAAGGGAATTCATGTGTTTGCGGCCTCCTGGTGAGGGAGGGCAGAGCAGGTTCTTCTGATTCTGGCATCTTCCACCTTGGCCCATGCCTCACATGGGGAGTCTTTGAGAGGCAAGCTTCCTGTAACCCAGACCACTGTCCACACGGAGGTGTGGAGGGGGGCTTATATTCTTAGCGCCTAGGACCTGTGTATCTCTCTCCCTCCTCCCTTCCCTCCCTCTAGCACATTCTTTTGGAGTGCCCATGAGAAGCCAGGTGCTATGGAACACTGTCAGCATGTTTGGTGTGTCAACCCCTGGCCATCTTCCTTCCTTCCATTTGCCAGGGAACCACCCTCCTTATACCTCCTTCTTTCCCAAAAAAGCCAGCAAAGGGGAGTGGACACATCTAGACAGAGAGGCTCACATATGTCCTCAAGCCAAGTCCGAAAGACAGGCTGGGATCAAGCCATATACTGTGAGTGGAGGTGGGGGTCAGCAGAACAGGGCTCTGTGTAGCCTGGGATTGGTTGGGGGGTGAGGGGAGAGGTCTTTCTCTCTGGCCTGTCTCCCAAATATGAAATTGTGGATAATAATGTAGCCGGGCTCTTGGGGTAGTTGTAAGGATTGATGAGGACATTTATTTTTTTTTAAAGATTTTATTTATTCATGAGAGACACAGAGAGAAGCAGAGACATAGTCAGAGGGAGAAGCAGGCTCCCTGTGGGGACCCCAATGAAGAACTGGATCCCAGGCCCACAGGTTAATCACCTGAGCCAAAGGCAGATGCTCAACCACTGAGCCACTCAGCCGCCCCAAGGATATTTATTTAAGAAAGTTTGTTAGCACAATGCCTGGACATACTAAGTGCTCAGTAAACCTGTTATTATCTTTACAATTACTATCCCTCTGGTGTCTCTTAGGCCCAGTGTTTTCCTCCTGCATCTGGCCAAGTGTCAGGGGGCTCTGGGGGAGAGGTGTCTCAGCTGTAAGTGAGTGCTTTATCCTTGTCTCCTGCTGCCATAAAGGTGAGGCCTGGGTGTTTCCTGAGCCCATCTTTCTCACTTGGCTGATGAGAAACAGGCCCAGGGAGGAAGGAACTGGCCCCGGGCACACAGCAGGTCCCAGGCAAAGCCACAAAGGACAGGAGCTCACAGCTCTTGGGGAGTGCCTTCCCTTTGCCATGTCGTGCCTTTGGACTCTGTCTGAGAGGCTGGCCAGGCAGGAGAGAGCACTGGTGCTTGTAGTCAGGGGGACAAGGAGGACCCAAGGCCCTGCCCTTGGTCCCTGGAGCCCTGAGCCCATAGCTGGGGCCATTCTGGTCTGCAGCTTATGTAGAATGACCTGGGCCAGGTTCAGGAACGTGAACACGTTTAGCAGTTGATTGATCTACTGCACTTGGTTGGCTCAGGCCAACTGGGAAGAGACATCATCTTCAGCGTAGGGATTTAGTGATGGGGGAGGTCGGGGGAGGATGTGATCAGGTCAGAAGGAGGGTCTCCAGGCAGAGTATACTCGTGGGGGTATCTGGTCACCTCAGGGTAGCTGGCCACAGAGTCTGCAGTGTGGACAATGGGGAGCCACCAGATGTGGCTTCTGGTATAATGGAGCATCACCCTGTCCCACTCAACTCTCCTGGGCACTCAGCCAGAGTCAGACACTGGGCAGGAGTAGCCTAAGGGACTTAGCATCTGTTGAGCACTCCCTACATGCCACAAGTTGTGCCCAGCTTCTGGCATCCTTAGTAGCTTATGGAATCCTTAATGCCCTAAGAGGAGGGCATCACCATCCCCAGCTTTTGGCGAGAAAATGAGAGACACCGTAACAGGCTTAAGATCACAATGTTAGTAAATCAGAACTGAGACTTGAACCCAGGACTCCCTGAGTCCAGAGTAAGGATTTATCACTGTACATCCACCCTGTATCTTCCTTCTAGGGCCAGCTGGTTTACAGTCTTTCCTTCCTCCCTTTCCCCCTTCCCCCCTTCTTCCTTCTATTATGCAATACTTCTCAAGCTCCTGCCATGCCCTAGGCATGGTGTTGGGGGGATAATATGCTGCCTGGCATGCTAGGACTAGGGGGGATGATTGACAGTGTAAATTAGGAGAGGGAGCCAACACTGTCAGGGTAGGGAAAGGAGGGTCCAGGGGACAACTGAATCAAGCCTTAAAGATTGGAAGACAGGGTGGATAAGGGCATTCCAAGCAGAAGGAACAGCTTATATAAACACCTGGAGGCAAGGAGGAGGGTGGATGGCTGTTGAGTCAAGAGTTGGGGGGTGCCTGGATGGCTCAGTCGGTTAAGCATCTGCCTTCTGTTCAGGTCATGATCCTGGCCCTGGAATGGAGCCCCATGTTGGGCTCCCTGCTTAGTGAGGAGTCTGCTTCTCCCTCTCCCTCTATTCCTCCTCCCACTCATTCTCTCTCTCTCCCTCAAATAAATAAATAAATCTTGAAAGAAAGAAAGAAAGAAAGAAAGAAAGAAAGAAAGAAAGAAAGAAAGAAAGAAAGAGAGTTGGGTGTTGGGGGTGGGCAGGTTGGGGTGAGCCTTAGATGTCAGGAGAAGGAGATAGCACCTTATACAGTGCATCGCTGGGAGCCCCCAAGGGTTCAAGTAGCTTGAGATTCACTTCCTGGAAAGTTGGGCTCTGCCAATGACCACTACCCTCCTCAACCGTGCCCTCCTCAAATGTCACCGGTTTAGTGAAAGACTGATTCCTGGTGGCAGAATTTGGAAGGAATTTCTGCTCTATGCTGAGCAGAAAGAGCATAGACTCTGGAATGCCTGAACCATGGACTGAAATTCAAATCTCCACCTCAGGCTGTGTGGCGTTGGGAGCCAGGAATGTAATCTCCCTCGATTAGAAAATCTCAGTTTTCTAATCTATAAAGTGAGGACAACACACCTCACTGGAGAACTGCAAGACTTACCTGAGGATGGCGTATCAGGCCTGGCACGGTGCAGCCTTGAAACAAATGCCATTTCTCCTTCCTCTCCCCCAACCCCCATGCTGCCAGAGTTCTGGTTGGGGCTAAGGTACTGTGGTGCCTCTGCCCTCGCCCTTTTCAGGTGAACTCACCTGCAGGGCTCACCCTCCTTGAGTCCCCAGGAAGCTCTATGGTTTGTTCACTCATTGTCTCCCTGTCCCCGGGCTCTCCTCCTGCCCTTTATCCTGTTTGCTGATGATGACATCCTGGCCTCCATCCCAGACTGCCCTCCTTGGCAGGACACCTGGCATTTTAAAAAATAATTTTATTTTATTTAAGTTCAATTAATTAACATATAGTATATCATTAGTTTCAATTTTAGTATGTGTGTCGCCGAAGCAGCACAGATGGTTAGTTTTGGAGGTAGAGTTGAGTTATTCATCAGCGGCATATACCGTCCAGGGTTCATTACAATGACAAGGGCAGGGACAGTTCAACCTAGTGGAGAGAATTCTAGCTAAGAATCAGCAGACTTGACTGAGCCCAGGCTAACTGGCTGTGTGTCTGTGTTAAATCGCTGGCTCTCTCTGGGCCTCAGATTATTAATCTAGGATTGGAGACGATCCATCTCTAAAGCCTGATCTGGCTCTAAGGGGGACCGGCCAGAGGCCGCAGCAAAGGTCTCAACCCCCTCCCTCGGTGGCAGTGCAGGGGGCAGCAGAAGCCACTCGCGCCCCCTGCCCCGCCCCGCCCCTCTGGCTCCCAGACCGCTCCCTCCGCAGGATTTACAATGGGCTGAATTCATTTGCATGACAAAATTGGCTCGGGTATCCAAGTGTTGCGAGAAGACAAGTGTAACATTACGCAGAACAAGCAGCCGGGAGGAAGGTTACCGCTGCCTACAATGAGGGAACAAGCCGCCCGCCCACCCGCTGCTTCTGCCAACCTTTCATCCGCTGGCGGAGTGGGGGGCTGCCCCGGGCGGTGTCGGGGCAGGGGTAGGGGAGGGGAAGAGATGGCACCTGCCCAAGGATCTGGGGTGGGGGGTTACTCTTGCTCTCAGTGACTTCCCACCATCAGGGTGAGGAGGTTTCTTTGCTATTTCTAAATGCCTGCACCCTTTAAATGGTTGCCAGGTTAGTTCCTCACTCTCAGGACTTGATAACAAACATTTTCTGAGCCATTATCCATGTCATCACCCACCCATCTATTCACTCATCCATCCATTCACTCACTCATCCATACATCCGCCATCTCTCTATCCACCTACCCACCCACTCATCCACCATTCCAGCCAGCCAGCCATGCATCCACCGTTGCCACCCATCCATCTGTCCTTCCACATGCCTACCCACCCCTACTCACTCACCTTACACTCACCCATCTACCAATCTGTCTGCCCACCCATATGCGCTTATCCACCCATCCTTTTATATACCCACCCATCCATCCATCCTTCCATCCCTCCCTCCATCCATTCATCCATCCATCCACCCATCCATCCTATCATCAATCGATTCATCCATCCAACCACTAATCAATTCACTCATCCACCCACCTACCTACCTACTTACCTATCCATCCATCCATTCATTCACTCTTTCACTCATCCATTCATCCTTCCACATGTCCACCCATCCCTACCCATTCAGCCATATACTCATCCTTCTACTAATCTGCCCACCTGTTCACCCATCATCCACCAATCCATTCATTAATTCACCTATATTTCCTTCCACGTCTCTAACAAAAATGGATATTGGACACTTTTTATGTGCCAGGTGTAGCTCCAGACCTTTCTTTGTGCTTCCTCCCCTGTAAAATAGGGATAATAATAGTATCTACCTCACAAGGTTGATCCTGACCCAGAATAAGTGCTATGTAAGTGTTTGCTACTATTAATCTTATTAGGCACTGGAGATCTGAAGGTAAATAAAACATAGTTGCTGCCCCAGAAAAAAAATTAGTCTTTGGTGGGGAAAGGAGATACAAGAAAATCAGTGTTACCGTCTTATGTGGAATGTGCTCTATCATAGGGAAGCATAAGGGGCTGTTGGAGTCGGGGAGTCAGAGCTGTGGCTTTTGTCTCATCTGTGACTCTGCTTTAGAGGTAGGTCGGGACAGGAAGTATTGTTATCAATCTCCTTGTGTTACAAAGGAGGAAAGAGGTTTAAGAAGGCCAAAGGACTGCCCACAACCCCATTCCCACAGGGCCACCAGGACCGAACCCTGTGTCTTTTGATTTGGGGACATCCCAGTGACCTGGGCCATGCTCTCCCTGTCTCCTCCAGGCAGCCAGATAAGGCTGCTCCAAAACTACCTGATTCCTGGTACATAGGCAGCACCACCCGGGCCAGGTCCCAAAGAAAGAGAATGTTTGAGCTCTAAGGGGCTACCCAGAGTCCTCTACCCTTTCTGAGTCCCTCATATGGGCTAAAGAGGGACAGTGGCCAGATGAGATGGGTCAGCTCAGGGGACCGGAATGGGGGAGGAGAAGGCGAACATCCATTTAGTCTTTAGAATGGAGAGACCTGAGCAGTGAGTTGTTGGCTATGCTATGGGAGGCGAACCCAACAGTAGCGGAGGATCAACCCAAGGAAGCTACAGGACAGCACATTTGCTCATTTATCATTATAATGCTCAGGTCCTAACCAGCAGAACTGCCCCTGGCCAGGCGGTCATTTCCTTCATACCAAATGTCTTAAAATATTACAGAAAGCAGGAGGTGGTAGAGAGAAGGTGGCCTTTGGAGTGTCTCAGGCCTGGGTTCAAATCCAGGATCACCTAACATTATTGTATGATCTAAGGCAACTTGCTCAACTTCTCTGAGGCTGGTCTGAAAAATGAGACTAATAAACCTCCATCCCAATATTTTGTGACAATTAAGTAATAATCCTTGATACTTATGATGTGCTTCCTACATCTTTTTCACAACAGATTCAATGAACTCAGAAATTCATTTTTATAAATTGGATTTTTATTTTGGAGTAATTTTAGATTTATAGGAACATTGCAAAGATAGTACAGAGAGTTCCTGTAAACCCCTCACCCTGTCTCCCCTGTTGTTCACATTTTATGTAACCATGGTATTTTTGTCAAAACCAACACTGGCACATTATTATTTTTATTTATCTCTGCTTAACAAATGAGGGTAGGGAGGAGCTACCTACCTCATAGAGAAGCTGAGTTTCCAGCCCCAGATCACACTACATTGTGATACAGAAAACGAAGTACAGGACATGAAAGGCCCATTAGAATGCCTGGTGTCAATCCCTCCCCCATTCTGGAAACTCTGGGTTAATCCTGGGCTCCATGCTTTCTCACTAAATGGGCCCTGCAGGCTGGATCCCAGCCTCTGCATCATGTCCTGCTTCCCTCAGGGTCACAGCCAGGAGCCACCAGAGAGGCAACTCTTAGAGAGTACTTTATAAAGAGCAGAGATTGATGGAGCAGTCCTAGATGGCTACAGTTCTGTCCAGGCTGGCTGTCTTGTCAGTGCTTTACCAGCAGGCACACAGTAGGTGCTCAATAAGAATTTGTTAAATAAACAAGCAAATGAGTGAATGAAGTATAGGACATCCTGCTTTGTGTCGAATATTGAATTCAGGCACTTCTAGGAGCTTTTTCCAAATCTAAAACTTGGGAATTCTAAAATGACCAGTCTCTTTCCTGGCTGGGGTCCCTTTCCCCTTGAGAAATGGGCATCACCAGTCTGTGTCTTGCATACAGTAGGTGCTCAGTGGATGATATGAATGCCAATATCTATATGCACATTTTTCCTCAGTCTCAGTTTCATCTCCACTTATATAAATTTTATTTTACCTTATTGTATGTTTCTTGCAAGCTGCCTCAGGTCCTTGAGGGTGTGTGTGTGTGTGTGTAGTACATGGTGGTATGTAAAGATACTCATGAGTTCATCACAGACGGTAATGACGGTGGCATGTGTTGAAAGTCAGGTGTGTGGGTGGTCTGCCACCTTGAGATTCTCACGAGCTCTCCTCTTAAATCTGTTTTTGTCCATTTAGTCCCTTGGCCTCCAAATGCCAGCCCCATCCTGGAGATGCTCGGCTCTCAGCAGCGCAGTGCCTGGTGGAGTGGTCAGCATAGGCTGTAGCCAGTCACATCTTGCCAGTGTAGTAAGAGTCTCTTGAGGATCTGGGGAGCTCCAGAGGAGGATCCTCTGGAGGATCCTCCTTGCACGCACCCCCCCAACAATCAAGCATTTGGGGCTCAGTTTGGAATGTCCTACCCACTTCTCTCCTTTGAAGCCCTTCTCATCCTTTGAGGTGAACCCCTAGTCTCCTCCTGAACTTCCCTCATCTCCTTGTTGCTCCCTCAGCAGCCGCAGGCACTCTCTGCCAGTGTTGTGTCAGCCTAAGCCGGGTGCCCTCGGACCTCCCTGTGTGAGTCTGGCTCCTCCTTCAACTAGACAGCCAGGGTCCCTGATCAGGAATAGGGCTCCCTTTTTGGCTTCTCGCCAGCACCTGCATGTGGGAAGCACAGCAGTGATGTCCTGCTCTCTCCAGGTATTCCAGTACACATCTGGGCTCAGCCCCTGGTGACCAGCAGCCAGCACTGATCTGGGTTACTGGTTACGGGGTGGGGAGCTCTGGGTGGCTGGTCCCAGGAGGAGAGGCTAGCACAGAGAGGGCCAGATCTGGAGACACTACTGTTCTCCCCTCTTCTGTGGTCACCTGGAGAGCCCTGATGGTGGGTGACTCCAAGAGGATGTGTCCAAAACCTAACCCCCAGGTACCCCTGGCTGTGGCCTTATTTGGAAATAGAGTCTTTGCAGATGTAATTAATTTAAGGATCTTGAGATGAGGTTAGCCACAGGGTTGGTGCCCTATCCAGTGGCTTGTGTCCTTACAAGAAAAAGAAAGAGATTTGAGACACAGAGAAACAAGGAGGCAGAGGTTAAAATGAAGAAGCTAGAAACTAAGGGTTGCTGGCAGGCACCGGAAGGTAAGGTGGGAGGGATGGAGTAGACTCTCCTTCAGAGCTTCCAGAAGGAACCAACCCTGCTGACACCCACCTTCCAGACTCCTGGACTCTTGAACTGGAGGGAACACATGCCTGCTGTTGGAGCCACTGAGCTGGTGGGGATTTGTTGAGGTAGCTCGAGGACGCTAGTATGGCCCCTTCCTCAATCTCGCTCCACGTGCCTCCAGCACGATTTTCTGGCAGTCTCTTAGCACAAAGAGAGGATATCACCCACCCTTGCCCCTCAACCCAGGGACTGCAGGGAGATCTCATGAGCAGCACTGCCCACTCAGATGCTGACAACTCTCAGCATGTACTTCTCTGGGCCTCAGTTTCCCCATCTGATGGGGAGTTGGACAGTTGATTTCTAAGATATTTTCTAGCTTTTAGAGCCCATGAATGTAAAAGTCAATCTTTAAAAAAAAATTTTAACCTTTCCTATTTCCAGAAGTTGGTAGTGCGGGTGGGTGGGTAGTGTGGGGTGGGCACCATACCTTTTCCTACTGGAGATTCTGTGCCCTGCCTCCTCTCTGCAACCCAGAGTGTGACCACGGATCCTAGGAAACATTGTGGCCCATTCCAAACCCAATGGGCAACCCCATCATGATGCCATTTTTGCGGCTCCTTCATTAGGTGAGCGGGAGGCAGAGACTGTGCAAGAGCTGCCTCAGTATCTGTGGGCTGGAGGGCTGGGTGATGCTTGACAATGAATTTGACTTGAGGCCCTTTCTGCTGAGCCTCCATTTTTCCCACCTCCTCTCCCTGCACCATGCCTTACCTACGCTTTACATGCCCCCATCATTCCTTCCCTTTTCTGGGCCTGTGGATGGGTGAGTGACTGCGGTGGGGGCTTGTCCCACCAAAGTCTTCCCTGGAAGCCCCAGACATCTCCATTCATGCCTGTGGGGCAATGTTTAGTTCAGCAGTGATTCTCAATTCCTGGCTTCATATTAGACTCTCCTGGGGATTTAAAACATACTCATGCCAGGGCTGCACCCCAGAAATTCTGGGTGAATTGGCAGGGTATTTCCTGGACATGGGGCTCCCCAGACATGCTAATGTGCATTCCACAGTGAGGACCACTGGAGCTGGTCGTCTCCATGTTGCTCCATGTGCAAGGTGGTCTCCCTCCTTGCTTGAATACTTGCTTCTCTCTTCTGCCAAGCGTGGGGTCCTCAGAGGGCTGGGCTTTATCAACATCGTAGCCAGACCTGGCACAGGGCCTGGCACCCAATAGGCTCTCTGTACCTGATCCTTGGAGAAGAAATGCATAAGCCTGAGACCCAGAGGCCCATGGCTTCAGGGAAGGGTAGGATAAGAGTGCTGGGATCTTACAACAACCCTGTGAATTAGGGGCAATGCCCCAGTTTTCTGGGTGAGGAAACTGGGTGGTTGCTGGGGTTGTCAGGATCAAGGATGCTGCAAAGCAGGGTAGTCCTGTTGTATGCAGTCCAGCTGGGTGGACGGGCCAGGGTAGCGGTACAGTGCTGGTGAAGATGAGAGATTGCTTTACAAGGAACTGAAACTCCATCACGGAAGGAGGAAAGGAGGAAAGAAAGAGGACATGGGTGGGTGGCTCTGACTCAGGCTCCTGAGTCCTGGGACCCCCGTCTCAGTCAGAGCAGATGCCCTGACTCTGCAGGCTCCGATCTGGGTGGGGGCACTCTGGAGACACAAGACTAGAGAGGTGATGTCAGGCTCATGAGGGGCAGGAGTGACCTCAGGAAGGAGCTGCTTCTCTCAGAAGCTCACTTCTCTTTTCTGCCAAGTAAGGGGATCTGGCCCTCAGGCTGAGCACGTCTGTGTTCCTCTGTCTAATAAGGACAGTGGCACCACTTCCTGGCACTGCATCATGGCCCAGCTGCCAGGGCTCCAATCCCTACTTTCCATCTCTCCGGCCTGAATGAGTTTCTCAATGCTTCCTTAATTTTCCCATCTGTGAAATGGGGATGAGAACTTGGTCTCACTCACAGACTTCGTGAGGACTAGCTGAGCTCATGCATCAAAAAGGAGTTGGGGACACGGGAAGTTCTCTCTCCAGGCAGCATTGGCCTCCATCAACATCATGGCTTTGTTGTTGTTGATATTATTACTTCTACTATTACAACATCAACCACATACCAAGCACCACTAAATACTTTATTATCTCATTTAATCCTCACAGCCCCGGAGGATGAGAAAACGGAGGCTCTGAGGGATCACATGACCGCTTAGTTCAGGTGGTTAGTGAGCGGCAGAGTTCAGAGTCACCTGCCAAGCTGCCCAACTCCCAAATTTAATCTGAACCCAGCGCAGCTTTCCAAAGACCAAGCTGCCCAGGTTCAGTGGGAGGAAGAAGAAAGCATTAACTGAGCACCTACTGTGTTTCTGTGATCAAATTTAACCTTTACAACTGGCATAGCTGGTTGGTGTAATTTTTCCTAATATAGAAACTGGGGCTCAGAGAGGATCATTGATTTCCCTACTGCACCTGGTAGAGCAGGATTGCTACATTGGGTGATTATACCAGGCAGCAGAGCCAGAACCTTCCCAGACAGGAGCTACTGTCCCTGTGTGTGTGTGTGTGTGTGTCTTGGGATGGGATATGGCTGCTCACACCTGCCAGGTAGTGTGAATCTGTGAGCATGTGTCCACGAGTGTGTGGATGAGTGTGGGAGCAAATGTTTGCCTCCATCTTCCCACTGAGCCCAGAGCAGCTCTGCTCAGATCTAAGCAGTCTAAGGGGAGTAGCCAGGCTGTGTGTGTGTGTGTGTATGTGTGTGTGTGTACACATGCATGTATATTTGGCCAGGGATGGGGGCCTTTGTCTCCTGGGCTCTGTACCTGGAGAGATTGGTGGAGGGAGGGTTGTGCGGACCACCTTGAAAGGCTTGAGAGCTAGGAGTGGGGAGGAAGGCAGGGTAGTCCATTAACATTGCCCTCCTGGTTGGGGGCAGATAAGTGGCCCCAGGGGGCTGTGCTGAGGACCCTCTAAGTAGCTTGTTGCCATGGGGACACTGGCTATGAACACAGGCCTGGAAGTCCAGCTTGAGCCTTCCAACCCCTCCTCTCTCTGGCAGGTGGAGACCCCCAGCTGGGGTGTGTTTGTCTGGGAAGGAGACTGAAGGGCCATCCCATCCACCCCCTCTGTTATTTAAAACAAAGCCCTCTCCATTCCTTCTGCTGCCCATCCATGAGAGCTCTCCTGGGTCAAGGGAGAAGAGAACTTTGACCTCCTGGGGGACAGTGGGCCTCAGGCTTCGGGGTTGGCTTCCTGTTCCCTCAGGTCTTTGCTGGCAGGTGACTAGGGCAGGAAGAGAGACACAGGTGGTCACACAGCTAAGCACATGTGTGTTCCAGACACACAGCCAATTCCACCAGGAGACCAGACCCCTGCTGGCCCTGGGGACACCAAGCAGTGTGGGACTGGTCCCAGTTTATCTGAGAACCACCAACTCTCCCATCATGGGGTCTGGAATCATAGCCCCTAGGGGGGTTGGTTAATGTTTTTGTTTCAAAAAATTCAAACATTAAAAACTAGACAGAAGTTTCATGAATCCTAAGTGTCTGTCACTCAGTTACAACAATTATCAGCTTTGCCCATCTCGTTCCATCTGTCCCTTCCTTTTTTTTTTTTTTTTTTAACTGGGGAAGTTGAAAGCAAATGACAGAGAATGGGCTGTTTCATGTGGAAATACTTCAGAATGTACTTCTCACTGATAACTGACCATGTCAAGATCGCCTCTAACAAAATGAACAGTAATCCCAGTGATGAATATTATCTGAATCTTAGTCTAACTGCAAATCCATCATTAAATTTGTGGGCCCATGCTCCTTGGGTGAATGGAGGCCATGTGGCAGGGGCAGCTCTGCTATAGCTTTGGAGTCCCGAGAGAGTGATGAGGAATGCCTGTGGCTTTGGGGAAGTTATTTTGATCTGTGTGGCCTCAGTTTCCTCCCATGTTGGAGGAACTTACTTACCTCTTCCCAGGCTGTTGGGAGGATCGAGGGAAATTATACGTATACAGTGCTGGGCATGGAGTGGGGACTCAGCAAATGACGGCAGTAATCACCATCTAGAGGATCACTTCTAGAGGAAACTGAAGTTCAGAGAGTGATTTGCCCACAGTCAGAGTAGTGAGTCTGGGATGGAAGCATAGATCTTCTAAGTATGCTAGGATGTCCTTTCAACACAGGCTCTTCTCATCCCCTCTGATCCTGCCCCTGCTCGTTACCACCCCACACTACATATGGAAATGACACAGGGGGTAACTTCAACAGGTCCCTTTCCTAAACAAGTGGGTCAATCATGGTGGTGTAAGCTGAGAAGATTATGGGATGCCAGCAGACCAAGCTCCAAGACACCCAGAACAAGACCTTTCCCCTACCTGGGCCTCAGTTTCACCATCTGTACCTCTACCTGGGCCTCAGTTTCACTATGTACCTCTGCATGGTCTCCAAGGGGTCTCTCAGTTCTACTTTGCCCCCACCAGGTTTAGTAACCCTGGGAATGTGGAGGGTATTTGAGATTGATGGGGGCATTCACAGCAGTCCAAGACCCCAGGCTACAGGACCATGGGGGGTTGGGGAGGGAGAACATCCTGTATTGGGGAGCAGAAATGGGATGACCTGGCTTAGTAGAATTGAAGCTCTCCTCTCCTTCTGGGTTGTGGGCCCCCAAAACTAGGTCTGTGACTTGCCAATTATAAGTACCACACAGGTGAGATTCAAAATTCCACTGATGTAATGGATAGAACTAGATGGAAGATCAGCAAGGAAACAGAAGATTTGGAAAATGCATGAAACCAACCAGGCCTAACAGACTCTATTTTCAAATAGTGATCTACTAGAATATTCCACTCAACAACGCAGAATACACATTCCCAAGTACTCATGGAATGTTTTCCAGGAAATAACATATCTTAGGTCACAAACCAAGTCTCAATAAGTTTAAATAAGGGGGGCTTAGATGGCTCAGTCAGTTAAGTGTCTGCCTTTGGCTCAGGTCATGATCCCAGGGTCCTGAAATCGAGCCCTGAGTCAGGCTCTCTGTTCAGTGGGGAATCTGCTTCTCCCTCTTTGTCTGCATCCCTCTCTCTCCATCTCTCATGAATAAATAAAATCTTTAAAAAATTGAAATCATACAAAGTACGTTCTCGGACAATGGTGGAATAAAATTAGAAATCAAGAACTGAAAGAAATTTAGAAAATTCACAAATATGTGGAAAGGAAACAACACACTCCCAAATAACTGATGGATCAAGGAAGAAATCACAAGGGAAATAAAATATTTTGAGATGAATGGAAACAAAAATATAACATTCTAAAGTTTATGAGATGTAGGGAAAGAAAGCAATCCTGAGAGGGAAATTTATAGCTGTAAATGCCTACATTAAAAGAAAGGATCTCAAATCAAGGACATAACCTTCCACCCTAGTGGAAGAAGAGCTAACCAAATCCAGAGCAAGCAGAAGGATGGAAATCATAAAGATTAGAGTGTCGATAAATGAAATAAGGAATAAAAATAGTGAAAATCAACAAAACCAAACATTCTGAAATGTTCTCTGAAAAGATCAACAAGATTGATAAACCGTTAGCAAGACTGGCCGAGAAGAAACGTGAGAAGACCCAAATTATTAAAATCAGGAATGAATGTAGAGGCATTACTACTGACCTTACAGAAGTCAAAAGGATTATAAAATGTCATGGATGGAGAGGTTCAAAGAAGCTCCACAAATCTTTCTAGAAATATGGAGAGAACAACCAGGAATGGCTACCAGTAGTTCCCTTCAGGGGGCAGGAGGGGGAGGAAGGGTATTTGCTTTTCATTATAAACCCTTCTGGGTTGTTTTTGGTAAATGTTTTTATTGTAAATATAAAATACAACATATGGGGACGCCCGGGTGGCTCAGCAGTTGAGCGCCTCCCTCCGGCCCAGGGCGTGATCCTGGAGTCCCAGGATTGAGTCCCACACTGGGCTCCCTGCATGGAGCCTGCTTCTCTCTGCCTGTGTCTCTGCCTCTCTCTCTCTCTCTCTCTCTCTCTTTCTCTCTCTCACTGTGTGTGTCTCTCATGAATAAATGAATAAAAATCTTTAAAAAACATATAACTTATGTACAGAAAAGTGAATAAAAAGAGAAGCACTCACCTCAGAAATTACTTACCCATGAAATACCCATGGAACCACAACCCAGGCAAGAATTAGAACATTGCCAGCTGCCTGGATGCTCTGCTCCCATCCCCATCCAATCCCTCATCCCCCAGATATCGCCACCATTCTAACTTTTATGAGAGCACTTCCTCGTTTTCTCTGATGGTTTTGCCATCTCTAAACGCTATAGTTCATGCTTTGCACTTTATATAAATTGGACCAGGGACGCCTGGGTGGCTCAGTAGTTGAGAGTCTGCCTTCAGCTCAGCTTGTGACCCCGGGGTCCTGGGATTGAGTCCCACATTGGGCTCCCCATGGGAAGCCTGCTTTTCCTTCTGCCTATGTCTCTGTCTCTCTCATGAATAAATAAAATCTTAAAAAATAAATAAATAAAATAAATAAATAAAAAATTAAAAATAATAAAAAAGATTTTTAAAATAAAAAATAAATCAGACCATACAGCAGGTCTTCTTTAGGGTCTGGCTTCTTGCATTTAACATTATGCATGTGAGATTCACCTGCCTTGGTGCATACAATAGTGTGTTCATTTTCTTTGTTGTGTTGTATTCCATTTGAGGAATATACCACAATTTAGGTGTCCATTCAACTATTAATGGAATGGGCTTTTTCTTTTTTTTTGGGGGGGGCTTTTTCTTTTTAAGGAAAAAAAACATGTACATGAAGATAAATCGATAAAAATATTTTCAATAAGATACAAATTAAAAATGGAACTCAGTGAACATGAGTTTAATTTTCATTTCTAAGACTCTTACTTTCCTTTTCTGTTCTAATCAGTTATGGGCCCAGAGAAAATGGGCCACTTAGGGAGGAGCCCAGGGCACAAAATCTGAGAGATGCCATGTGCCCGTGGGGTCCTCTCAGCAGCCCTCCTTTCTGGTTTTCAGCTTCCAATGGAGGAAGTCACACTGATGGAGCAAAGATGACTCCATCCCTTCCACCCCAGGTCTGCAGCTTCCCAGAATAGCGAGAGTACACAAGCAGGCAGCTGGGTGAGAGCGTGCACGCACGTGGGCACGCATGCACGTCCTGGAGGTGGCAGCGCCTGCAGGCACCTGACCAGCAGGCGAGGTCTGTACATGGAGTAGTTGGTGGAAGAAGAGGAGGAGGAGGAGGTGGGGGGGGGGGGAAAAATCCCCTCATTTCTGAAGAAATGTCCCAGATTAGATTTGTAAATCAAAAACCAATATATAACATGCAAGAATTGATCTGTTTTATATTCCTCAGTTACATTTTTGTGAAGCACATTTAGAAGATTTAGAACGTATTTGCGCCTGCTGGTTGGGCCATTATATGCTTGAGTTCATACATCTATTTGTGAGGCTATAAAACAGGCATCGACTACCATGTAAATTGTGTTCTCCACAATAAATTATATGCATACTTGCAAAAATACATAACTGCCGTGGCTAGGCCAACGCGGTCAGAATACTAATGAGGGCAAAAGTTGCTTTGTCCCTCTCCTACGGCCTAATTTAGCCTCTACATCAAAAATTATGTAGGAAAAATCACTTTATCCTCTCACTGAGAAATAAAATAGCACTCACGGGCACCCTCATCTCTTCCCACCCCCCTTCCTTTTAACCGAACACTACCGTTTTCATACTAATTTTAGCTGTTCCAGGTTTACCAGGAAGAAACCTCGCTGGACTGAAGCTGAGGAGTCACTGGGCTTCCGTGTGCATGAGGGGACTATTGGGGCTGGCACACATGCATACACCCATGCACACGTGTGCACACACACGCATGTGCACATTCCCTCCTTACGATTTGAAGTCACTCGTACAGGGCACGTTCACAACATGCCGACAGACCCACATGCAATCGTGGAAACTTGCCCCAGACATGCACGCGCTGACACTTGTGAGCATTTGCCCACGTGGCACATATGCATTCCCTCTCCCTGGTACAGACTGGTGTGCAGAGATTCACCAGGAAAGTTCAACCCACATCAGTTGAATTTGATTCAGTTTAGTCCGGCAAATGGTGATTGAGCACCTACTATATGCCATGGACTGTATTTGGCACTGGGAATGTGGAAATTAAAAGGGGGGGAAAAAAAGACAAAGTCTCAGGTCACAGTTCAGGGGAGTAGACAGCCTGCCCAGCTAATGCAGCAAGTCAGTGTGCTGAGGGCTGTGGCGCATGCTGGGAGCCTCATGTGCATGCACTCGCACTCACACCCTGGTTAGGAGGCACAGTGTATTCCAGTACTCACATGTACACACACACATCTTTGCGCTCACACAAACACCACCCACACAGGTGCATGTGTGCACACGTATCACACACACATTGATGGGCATGTGCAAGCATCAGCATAGCCTCCTTTCCATTCTTTTTTTTTTTAAAGGATTTTATTAATTTGAGAGAGAGAGAGCAAGAGCGAGCGAGAGAGAGAATAAGGATCTAGGGGAGGAGCCAAGGGAGAGGGACAAGCAGACTCTTCGCTGAGTGGGAAGCCCGACACAGGGCTTGATCTCACGACCCTGAGATCACGACCTGAGTGGAAACCAAGTGCTCGGATGCTTAACCAACTGACCCACCCAGGTGCCACACAACCTTCCCACTCTTGGCTCTGTGTGCTGATGCTTATCTGGCTTCTGCCTTCTCTGCGAGCCTGAGTTAACCCCATGCCCTGTCTGGCTTGCCCAGTTCTTTGGGTTTGGTTGCAGTCTATATTGGAAATAGCCACTTTCAACACTAGGCTGGCTAGCATTGCTCCCACATCTCCCAGAGACCTCACCCAAGGTTCTATCCTGGAGGAATCCCGGAGGGCTCACAGAGGGAGGAGAAGACACAAAGCAGATCTTGCTTCCATAATCTCATGCCAGTCCCTGGATCATCCTGGGCCCCAGTTTATCCATTTTTAAAATATAGGAATTGGATAGTCTCTGAGGCCATCAACTTCTCCATGTGAAGGATGGGTCTCTGGCCAGGTCAGAGAGTATGAGACAACTTCAGAGACAGCCCCAAACTGGAGAAGGCTCCCCTCTGTGCTCCCTGCATAGGAGGGGTACTAGCCCTGAGGGTAAGGCCATATAAGGCAGCCTCATGAGAGCAAAAGAGTGGAAGTATGTGGTGGAGGAGAGAAGTTTTGGTGGGGCCGGGATCCAATGTAACCCGGCTCAGACATTTACAGGTTTCAGACATGGTTCTAGTGGTGTTTTGTTCTATCTTCAAATACTTGACAGATGCCAGGGGCAGAGGAAGGGATTTCTGGGTGACCCAGTTGGTAGAACTATCACAGTGGGAAAGTGGGTAGAAGCTCCAAAGAGACAGACACACTTTAGTTCAAATAATGATCAATGTGATTTGTGTGTAGGAGAGAAAGAGTGTGTGTGCTCATGTGTTCTTGTGTGTGTGAAGGTGTGAGGGTGTGAATTCTCCTATTGCACTTGTAGTTTCCCTATAGTCCTTTATCTTATCTACTCCCCTATATCTCTTCCTATTTCTTTTTCATACCATACTATTTCCTCTTTATCTCAGCCTTCTCTTTGAGTAGAAAATACTTCTTTTAAAAAAGTAAATAGTATTTTTATTGTGAAAAAGTACTACAAGCACATGATGAAAAATTCAAATTGGTCAAAGGTGTATAGTGAAAAGGAGGTCTCTTTCCCTGCCTTGACTCCCCAGGTTCATGAAAGCCATCAGTTTTCCTCTCCAGAAATAATCACTGTTACAATTTTCATGTTTTCTTTCAGAAATATATGTAGGCAAGCATGTCTATCATTTATCTCTATCATCTATCTATCATCTATCTATTATCTATCATCTACCTATATTTCTATCATGTTTCTCTCATCCCTGTTAACACAAATGAGGGCATACTCTATGATATAATGCTTACCTCCCAATCCCACCCCTCAACCTAATGTGTAAGAAAAAGTTTCTCATCGGCAACGAAATACATTGTGAGTTCCCTGACAATGGAGATGTGGGAGCACAGGCCAGGTGACTACTTGGAGAAAGGAAGTGAGAGAGTTGAGTCCTTGACTGGGGGGAGCAAGGTTAGACTCATGCCTTTTAGGGGTCTATCCATCAAAGAGTTTCTTGAATACAAAGAGAACAGTCCTTGATCTCATTCCACCCTTTCTCCCCATCCCTCCCAGTAGCCCCTTACCCTGACCCTGCAAGCTGGTCACCAGTGCCTAAAGCTGCCCAACCACGACTTCCAGCCCTCCTATAATTGACAAGAACCCCCCCCCCCCCGCCAGATAGACTTTCTCTATGCCAGCCACATGCCACTAAACTCCAAATTAAGAGGCCCAGCTGAGATTTCTGTCTCATTCCACCCATACCCCTGGGGCCAATCCTCTCTCATTTCAGGAGGGGAATGGAACTACAAGTTTGGATTTGGGAAGGGGGGCAAAGGGGGCTAACCACCAAAGCTGGTGCCTCTATGCTCCAGAGAGATGTGCGTGTCCTACCATGCAGCTTAAGACTTCTCCAAAACACCGTCCCCCCAAATCCAATAAAATTGCAAATTTCACTGTATTTCACAATATCCTAAATAAACATGAACAGCATGCGTTTCTCTTCCTTGCATCAAATATTAATCTGCCCGTGGCCAGCGCCCGTTCCCCTGCGTGTGTGCGCACGCTGGGTAAACACCGGAGAGATTGTGATGCCAGACCTTCCCTTCTCTTCCCCAAGTCGAGAGCATGACAAATTTTTCTCCTAATTACACCTGCCACTGTTTGCCTTCTAATACTGTAAATCCTCCATCACATAGTTTTTCAGATTTGGGATTAGGTTCTCTTCCTGTCGTACAAATGATTGGAGGGGGCAGGGATGGGGGAGTATGTGGGGGACAGTGTGGGCTGTGTGGTGTTGCTTTTCAGGATTTCTCCATGGGGGCCCCCCAGTTGGGCATGGGCAGTGTTCCCAGGCTCCTGACCCTCTGTAGGGTGGAAAGGAGATTTCAAGGGAGAGGCAGGGGAGAGATGGAGGAAAGACACCTGTGCAGGTGTGCAGAACTTGTTCACCCTGCTTTATTAGCTCCCTTGGTGCCCCCGAATCCTGGGCATATTAAAAATCCCATGACAAAGGGAGAGGATGAATGAAAAGTGCCCAGTGCAGTGGCCAGCACATAGTAGGTGATCAATAAACCATAGTTCCCTCCCCTTTGCTCTGTCTCCTGGCTGAAGCCATCATCATCTCTCTCCTGGACCATGAAACCTGCCTCCTCACAGGTTTCCCATCTGACCTTAGCCCTCCCCAATCAATGAAGCTCTTGTCCTCTGGCTTCCAGAGTGCTCTTTGCAAACCCAGAGCTCTTGCCATGGCAGGCCCTGCCTTAAACCCCCATAACTTCCTACTATGTTTGAATCATGTCCAAGCCTGGCAGGTAAGGCCCTCTGCTGCTTGGCCCACCTGGATTCTCTGGTCTCATTCCAGCCCTCTCCATGCCCCTGTGTATCTGCACAGATCATGGCCACCCTGCTCACCAACTCACCATTCCCTACAAGCACTGTGCAAGCTGCCACCCCCATTCCTTTGTTTGGGCTGTTCCATCGTCCTGTTGAAATTTCAGCTTTCTTTTCAAGTGTTTGATCCTGATGACCACCCCTCCTTGAGTCTTTCTTCACCTCCCAATCATTATTAATCCTGGCCTCCTTTGTACTCTCATGGGACTTTGCAGCTACCATGTTTTGGCTCAGACCTTTACCTTGTCTGTCAGTGGTGTACCAGAATCTATGGGTTCCTTTGAGGTAGGCTCCAGGTCTTAAGCATTCTTTGTCACCTCAGTGTCAAGTCTTGATGCTGCAGGGGGTGATATTTTGTGTGTGGTTGTGGGGCAGGGGCTTCCTATTGCCCTAGATCTCATGACCAGATCAACTGCCTACTCCATGTATGGGTGAGAATGCACTCCCCAGGGTCTGCTCAGATCGGGTTGGTCAGGTTTCCAACCTCCCAAAGCTTCCCTGGAGTTGTTCTTGAAGGCTTCTCTCAGAGTCAGCTTGTTCAGCTTGAATAATAACTGTCCCTGGCTCTATCCCCTCCCCATACATTTCACCTTCAAAGGGCTGGGAGAAATTTCCCTAATTAATTAACTCCTCTGCAGCCTGCCCTCCATGTCATCAGGTGATTAATTGTCACTGTGCCTTTAAATCCAGAGGCGGAGGGAAGGTGGGTTGAGTTGGCAGTGGTGGATGCCAGAAGCAGGCTGGCATCCCTCATGCTGGGCTGAGGGCAGCCTGAGGGCGTTTCCTTGGGTTGGAGGACCCCTACCTCCACCCCCCTTCTTGTCCTTGCCCAGGGCCTAAGAGGCCCCAGAGCCAGACCACAAATGAGTCTGTCAATAATCAATCAATGAGTCTCAAATATCAGACTGTGGGAACTGGGGCATCCTGGGAGAGGCAGGGCGTCTGATGCCTCTCCTAAAGGCTGCAAAACACGCGGTAGCAGTTCAAGGCATGGGCTTTGGAGTCAGGAAGAACTGAGTTATAATCCTGCCTCTGCCTCTTCCAGCCATGTGATCATGGGCAGGTCACTTTGCCTTCCTGAGCCTCAGTGATCTCACCTACAAAATGGGGGCTGGTAATAGGACCTGCCTCCCTGGATAGCTAAGAGGGTGGAACAAGATTAATGTGTGCGAAGCTCTTAGGTGGCACAGGGTATGCAGCAAGTGCTCAGTAAGGGTGGCAGCAATCATCATTATGAAGAGCTGTAAGGCCACACTGGTCATCCCATGTGCCCAGTGAGGACCTTCTCTCCCCAGCCTCCACCCCCACCGCACCCCTCTGTGTGGAGTCACCTGGCCAAATCCCAGCCACAGCACTCACCCACCGCATGACTTGGGCAAGGCTCTCACTTTCCTACCACTTCATTTCCTGATCTAGAAAATGGGGATAAAGCTACCCTATCCTCTTGTGTGCAAGGCCCTGGGAGATAAGGTCTCACCCTTCTTCCAAGAAGTTCCACCGCAGGAAAGACAGATGGGAAAATAAATCATCGTAAATGTGGTGTGAGCTGTGACAGAGGAGCATGGGCATTCAGTAGGAGGCAGGCCACTCAAGGGCCTGAGTGCCCAAGGAGACCACTCAGCATGTAAAAACTGCCCCACAAAACTCAGTTTCCTTCTCCAGCCTTCCCCTTCCTCTCATGGCCTTACTTTTTAGACTCAGCTGCCTTTCACCGTGAAGCCCCAATTTCTGTCCTTACTTGCTGAGCCTGCAAGGTCTGGAAAGAGGAGCCCCTCCACCCCTTTCGGTTTCACGCCACCCCCCTCCCCCCATCACCAACGTTAACTAACATTGAGTATTTCCTGTTGCCAGGCTCTGGGCAGGTGTTTGTGAGATTTGTCAGTTGAGACTGAACCAGAACCTAAAGGAGACCGATTGCGGGATGAACCTGCACGGGCTTAGTCTGGAGCTGTGGAAGCCACGATTGGAAAATTGGTGTGGCCAAAGGAAGTGGGTCCAATCAGAAGAGGCAAGTGAACAGCCCGTGGTCTCAAGGCAAAACCCCCGGCTGAGGCCTGTGGCTTTGTTCTCTTCATTCACGGATTTAAAGAAGCTTCATTGATCTTCATCTCTGCTGCAGGACGCGGTCGGGGAGGCCCCGCCCCTCTCTCCTCACGGCCCCGCCCCCAGAGCTCAGCAAGCCCCGCCCCCGTGGGCGGCAGAAGTGCGCAGGTGCGGTGGTGGGAGCCTCGGAGTGGGGGGAGTGGGGCGTGTTCCTCCTCCCCGGAGGGCAGGTGCTTGGGGCTCAAAGCAGGCCCAGAGGGATCTGCGAGATTTTCTGATGCGGCCCCTGCACTTAGCATTGAGAAAGTAAGTGTGTACTGGGGAGTGGAGAGGAGCCAGGAACTTGCTCAAGATCTCGTGAGTTCTTGCAATTTGAACCCAGACCCCCGGAGCCAGGGTTTTTCACAACAGAATTCCCAGTGGGAATGGGTAGGGGGAGGGAGGAGTGTGATTGTTGCCTTCTGTGGGGAAGGCAGGGGGCAACTATCTGAAACGGCATTTCGGGGAAGGGGGGCAGTGGTATTCGGGAAGTGAGAATGCCAGAAGTTACCCAGCGCAGGTTGAATCCAACAGGTTTTGGAGCAGACACGTTACTTTTTAACTTTTTCCAAACTGTGTGACCCTGGGCAAGTTGCTTTACCTTTCTGAGCACCAGCCTTGGAAATGGGCAGTGCTCAGCTCACAGAAAGGCTAAGACAAATGGCAGTGGGGGTTTTTTTTGTTTGTTTTTTTCCTTTTTCTCCCTCTACTTGCCCCTTCCCTGGGAGCTTTGTCCTCATTCCTGCTTCCTGGTAGTCTCATTTGTTCATTTGACAGAGGACTGACTAGTACAAGGAACTGTTCTAAGCACTGGGGATAAGAAGTGGACAAACACAAAAATGACTGCCCTCATGGAGCTTACATTCTAGTGGAAAGAAAAAGGAAGCAGCCATCAGGTGGTGATAAATGCTCTAGAGAAAAAGAAAGGAAAGGGGGCATGGAAGGTATTGTGGAAGTGGGTTCAATTTAAAATAAGGTAGTCAAGGAGGACTTCACTGAGGAAGTAACATCTAAGCAAAGTCCTAATCTTGGTGAGCAGTGCGGAATTCTGGGGGAAGAGACTTCTGGGCAGAGGGAAGCGCTATGCAAAAGCCCTGAGGCCATTCTGGATACATTCAGAGTCAGGAAGGCCAGTGAAGCCAGTGAAACGAGAAAGGGAGACAGCTTGGTGGGAAGTAAGGTCTGAGAGGGAAGGGCAAGGGAGCAGATAAAGGAGTCCTCATGGGTTATTGCAAGGACTTTGATTCTGAGGGAAGTCAGGAGCCATAGCAGGGTTTGAGCATGAGGGGATCATTTAATACTGTAGCTCTCTGAATTTCTTTACTTAGAACTTTGTCACCATTTTAAATGTATTTTACTTATTTTGTGGAGCATCTGTCTCCTTGCACTAGAGTCTAAGCTCCATGAGGGCTGGAACTTTTATTATTTTTTACTGTAGTAAAGTATATATACATAATATTATTTTAATCATTTGTTTGTGATTCAGTAGCATGAGATACATCTCCAGTGTTTTGTAATCATCGCCACTATCTCCTATACTTTTAAAAAAATCTCAGTATCGTTTACATAGTGTTATATTAACATCAGGTGTACACTCTAGGGCCTCGGCATTACTCAGTGCTCATCATGATAAATGTACTCTTCATCCTCTTCTATATTCTAGACTTTTTCAACCCAACATAAACTCCATACCCATTAAACAGTAACACCCCATTTCCTCTTCCCCAGCACCTGGTAACCCCTGTTCTACATTCTGTCTCTGAATTTGCCTAGTCTACGTACCTCCTATAAGTAGAGCCATGCAATATTTGTCTTTCTGTGGCTGGCTTATTTCACTTAGCATATTTTTAAGGTCCATATATGTTGTAGCGTGTTTCAGAGTCTCATTCCTCCTTATGGCTGAATAATGTGCCATCGTATGTATACACCACGTTTTGGTTATAGCTTGTGCTCATGCCTGGCGTGGTGCCTGACTCGTAGTCAGTACTCAATAAATATTTGTTGAATGAGTGAATAATTAAATGAATGGGTGGGAGGAGTGATGAATATGGTTTTGCTTTTTTGGGGAGAAGTATTTTTTTTTAAGATTTTATTTATTTATTCATGAGAAATGGAGAGAGAGAGAGAGAGAGAGGGAGAGACACAGGCAGAGGGAGAAGCAGGCTCCATGCAGGGAGCCCAACACAGGACTCGATCCTGGGTCTCCAGGATCATGCCCTGGGCTGAAGGCACCAAACTGCTGGGCCACACAGGGATCCTTTTGGGGGAACTATTGCATTTGAGATCCCATCTCAAATAGAGATGACAGTGGGTGTCCCTGGGTGTTGAGGATGAAGGGGGCTAAGCAGTAAATGAGCCACTGGGGAGATGAGCTGGGGTATGAAGGGGGGCCCAGCTGCTCCCTGGTTGAAGGAGTTCCTTCCTGCTCTGAGCAAAGCACCTCCACCCTTGCTTCCTCATTCTGGAGGGGGCTAGGTGAGCAGTAGGGGGAGATGGTTTTTGGTGGGGATGCCATTTAGAGTTTAGAGCTTCCTGATGCCAGGCTGATCTGGCTTTTCTTCTCCTTTTGGGGTGCTTTGTGCCTATGGAGGGGGGCAGGTCCGGCACGCTGGAAATGGTGTCCCTGCCGGGCGACTATCCTCAGCCTGAGTGTGCTGAGGATCTGAACTCACCCGTGAGAGGGTCCAGATGTCCAGCCTCATCCCTGCTAATTAGTGCAATTAATTAACAAATGGCTTTGTGGCTCTGGGAGTTCTGGACTCCTTTGGTGTGCTGGATCAGGGGGGCAGCACTGTAAACAGGTGGTGGGGGCCTATGAGGGGTGGCAAAGGAGACAGGAATCCAGGCTGACCCTGCCCTGGGCAGAGAGCACCCCCTTCCTGAGTGATTGTAGTGGTCTCTCTTTGTCTCTCCATCTTGCAGGGCCAAGGAGAGCTACAGTTGGGAAAAGGTGGGATCTGGGATGCCTAGATGGGAGGGGGTTCAGCCAAGCCCCACTAGGGGAGGCCCAAGTTCCCTGGACAGAATGCTAGAAGGAACAGGAAGCGTGGCATTACCACGAGGTGTTCCAGTTTGGTGGAGGAGACACATGGCTGCCAGGGAGACACAGCCTCCTGCAGGAGGTCTCTATAATCTCATGTGGGAGATGGACCCTGTCCTGGGAGATATCATCAGTCTGATGGTGGAGTCACAGCTGTTGCCCTGGGGGAGCTCCTAGTCTGATGGGGGAGACATAGCCTCTGGTCTAGTGGAGGAGTGAAATAGAGCCCTTTGGGTGGTGCAGGGGTACGTGCCCAAGGAGGGTGTTCTGAGAAGGGAAGGCAGGCCAGCTCCTGGGGGAAGTAGCTGCCCTGCTGCCCTTGAAGGAGTAGAGAGGGGCTGAGGACACACAAGCAAATTCTTAGCCAGGATGCCGCCAGCAGCTCCTGGGGACAGTGAACTGCAACACTGAATTGACATAGGCAGGCTGGCGTATTGCAGAGGACTCATGTGGAGGAGTGCATGGCCCTGGCTGGGTAGAGTCCTGGCAGGCAGCAGCCTTGGGGCTTCAAGCTAGAGATGGCGGAGACCCACTTGGGGGCACCTGCCACCCAGCCTACAGGAATGGGGGCTGGAGGGGTGATGGGCTGGCTTGACTGGTGGAATCAGAAGGAACAGAGGATGTTCCTGGGGAATGTCATTGTGACCAGCTGGCCTTGGGCAGCACAGAGAGGGTGGCCAGGGAGAATGAGTTTGGAGGGAGGTGTTCGGGATGAGGTGATGAATCTTTTCAGTTCTGACTTTGAGAACCACTGAATTTGAGGTCTGGGAGGAGCATTCAAAGAGAGACGATGAGTCATTAGGAGGGTGGCTGAGGAGGAAGGTCAAACAGAGGTCAGGATTCAAGGCAGCCTCAACACCTGTGCTTGGTACAGATTCAGTGTTAATAAGTAAGCCCCTGTCCTCAGTGTTGACCACAGACCGGCAGCAGCAGCTCCTGCAGCTAGTCAAAACTGCAGACTCCCCGGCCCTGCCCTGGACAATTAATCAAGATTTGCATTTAAACAGGGTCCTCCAGTGACCCGTGTGTACACCAAAGAGCTAGCAGCCCGGCTCCAGGTGCAAGTATTATTCTCTTAATTCTGAGGTTGAGGCAACAGGCTCCCAGGTGGGAGAAGGTGGTGAGGCATTGGCTGGTGTGGGGAGGTCAGGTGCTGAATGTACCAGGACTTTAGGCCCTCGTGAGTCCTGAGGTTTCCAGTGGGGAATAGGGAACATGTTACAGTTGTGTACTGGTGGAGGTTTAACAGTTGGCTCTCAGGGAAGAAAAGTCCTGACTTGGAGCATTTACCAATCTCCATGGTGTAAATACTACCACCGTCGTGGGGTTTCGGCTATCGAGGTGAGATCACTGAACATGGACTTGGAAAGAGATGAGCGTGATTGACCCTTGTGGGGTAGGAGCTGACTCCAACGTGTGCACATTTCTTTTCTTGGCCTGAGAAAGATATTGGAGGAAGCAGGACCAACCCTTCTGCCGCCAACCATAACCTTTGCCCGCTCCCTCCATGCCTCTAAGTGTAGACAGGTGGCCAGAAAGACTGATGGACAAATGGTATGGTGCTGTGCTTCTGCGTGTTGTTGGCCATAGTTGTACGTACACGTGTCCCCTACTGGGGGCAGCATCAGTGATATGGTGGCCGCTGCCCCCTGTCCTAGCTAAATGTCACCTCCAGCCAGCCTGCATTCCAGGGAATTCTCTCCAGGGCACGAGCACTGGGAGTGTGGAGCCTTGGCAGCGATCAGCGGCCAGATTTGCCTAGTTTACTCTTTTCACCTGAAAATCCTCATTTCTGCTGAGACTGAGATATCCGTGGGGGAGCAGCCTGAGCAAGCAGCCCCGTACCAGCAGTAGCCTGTGCATCCCATGCCTTCTGCTCCCCCTGGTCTGGGCTGCCACTCCCTCTCCCAAAAAGCCATGAGTAATGGAGAGCCCGGGCAGAGAGTCCAAAGCTGTGGGTTCTAGTCCTACTAGTGCTGCTGCTTCACGGTGACCCTGGGAGCCCATGTGTGCCCTTTCCACACGTGTTTCGTGTTCACAGAGCATGTGGACACGCGTTGTTTCATCTTATTCTCATAACAGTCCTGTGGACAGGTGCTGAGTAGATGAGGATCCAGGGGTTCCATGGCACTAAGAGAACTGCCTGAAGTCAGACAGTTGGCGAGGACAGAGCTGCTCACCGCAGGGCTTTGGGCCCTGGCTCCTTGCACACTTCCCTTCTCTACTGAGCTGCAGTCTACCCCCCTGTATGTGAGTCAGTGGACTCAATTCTCTTTGAAGTCCCTTCCAGCTCTATAACATCCTGGACTTCAGTCAGGGGGAGGGGGGGAAAAGTGCCAGGGATGCTTGAATTATTTAGTTTTTTAAACAAACCTGGAAACTCTGCAGAGTGGACCAGGTAAACATGAGTGTATGACTGTGTGTGTGTATGTATGGGGAGAGGTGAGGGTATGGGTGTATTGAAGGTATATGGATGTGGATGTGTCTGGGCATGTGAGATGCACACGTGTATCAGTGGGTTTCAGATGCGGTGAGCATGTGAACATGTTGCATGGGAGTGCGTGTCTGGGTGTGTCACAGAGTGTATGAATAGAGTATATATGGGAGTTAGTGCATATTGGGGGAGAGAAGGCCAGAAGGATGGTTGACATCTATCTGTCTACCTCTCCTAGGACTCCTACCTCTTCCTTCCCACACTGTGGTCCCTGCAGCCACTCCACAAAGGATTTGTGGGGGTTTTAGGACTGGCCCACACCCTGGCTGCCCCCTTACTGAGAGCCAGGACCTCCTCCTCCTGGCCCTGAGCGGGTGGCTGCAGCCCCTGGCCAGTAGGCTGGTGCCTGAAACGGGTGCTGGATTAGTGGATGAGTGATACAATGGGCACATATGGTCCCCGGGTGCCGGGTGCGGCCCAGGGCCCCTTACTCAGCGTCATGAGGATTAGACCTAATGAATTGGAAGGAGTTAACAATGCTTCGGGGCCCAGCGGAGGCCCAGGAGGCCTGCTCAGGCCCTGCGCCGTGGCTGCCTTTCACCACTGAGGTGTAATCCGCTTTGAAATCAAAGGTGGTACAAAGTATGAATTTAAATTTGACATTTACAGCTCCGGTGAGATGACGTATTCTGGAAAGGTCTCTTCTTCTTCAAGGGGGCTGGGGTGGGGAGAGAGAGGAGGAAGGGAGTGGAGAAGAGTGCAGCCATCTGCTCTTAGAGGAAGCCCAGGCTGGGCCAACTTTGCCCCATGCCTTGGGCCAGGAGGGTGGGGAGAAGGGGAGGTCTGGGGGGCAGCTGGAAAGAAGGGGGGAGTACAATTCACTCTTCCACTCTCCTCAGTTTTAGAGGGTCTATCCAGTGCAGGGCTTCCTTGGTCTGAGAGCCATCCCAAGAAGACAACTAAAGGAGAATTCTTGCCAAAGAGGTACTTGACCTGATTTGTTTCCCAGTTGGATTTTTTTTTTAAGTTTAAAAAAAAATTGTGGTAAAATATACAACATAAAACTTGCCATCGTCACTATTTTTGAAGTGCATAAGTCAGTGGCACTAAAGTCAATCACTGCTCTTCTTCTACATCACCCCAAGCAGAGACCCTGCACCCACTAAGCAGTAACTTCCCTTTCCCCCTCTCTGCAGCCCCTGGTAACCTCTGCTCCGCTCCCTGTCTCTATGCATTTGCCTGTCCTAGCTGTTTCTTTTGTTATTTTTTATTTATTCATGAGAGACACACAGAGGCAGAGACTTAGGCAGAGGGAGAAGCAGGACTCAATCTCAGGACCCCGGGATCATGACCTGAGCCAAAGGCAGATACTCAACCATTGAGCCACCCAGATGCCCCTGTCCTAGCTATTTCATGTAAGTGGAATCGGACACTAGTTATCCTTTTGGTGCCTGGTCTCTTTCACTTAGCATATTGTACTCAGGATTCATCCGTGTTGTAGCATGAATCATAACTTCATTTCTTTCTATGGCTGAATAATACTCCCTTGTATGTCCACACAACACTGTTTATCCAGTCATCTGTTGGTGGACTCTGGAGTTGTTTCCATCTCTTTGGTGAGCGTGAATAATGCTGCAGTGAATATTGGCAGGTAACTATCTATTTGAGTCCCTGTTTATGATCCTTTGGGGCTGTACCTAGGGGTGGAATTGTGGGGTCACAGGGTAATTTTATGTTTAACTCTTTGTTTTTTTTTTAATTTTTTTATTTATTTATGATAGTCACAGAGAGAGAGAGAGAGAGAGAGGCAGAGACACAGGCAGAGGGAGAAGCAGGCTCCATGCACTGGGAGCCCGATGTGGGATTCGATCCCGGGTCTCCAGGATCGCGCCCTGGGCCAAAGGCAGGCGCCAAACCGCTACGCCACCCAGGGATCCCATGTTTAACTCTTTGAAGCTGTTTTCCACAGCAGCTGTACCATTTTACATTCCTTCTAGTAACACACGATTCCAATCATCCTTGCCAACATTTATTGTGCAGTTTTGTTTTGTTTTTTAAAAAATTATAGCCATCTTGAGACACCTGGGTGGCTCAGTGGTTGAGTGTCTGCCTTTGGCTCAGGGTGTGATCCCGGCATCTGGGATCAAGTCTCACATCGGGCCCCTTGCAGGGAGCCTGCTTTTCCCTCTGCCTATGTCTCTGCCTCTCTTTCATTCTCTCTCATGAATAAATAAATAAAATCTTTAAAAAAATTATAGCCATCTTACCTAGGGTGGAATGGTGTCTTATTTCCCCAATTATGACTAATGATGTTGAATATCTTCCTATGTGCTTATTTTTTTTTCTTTTTCCATGTGCTTATTTGCCATTTGTATATCTTCTTTTGTAGATAAGGAAACTAAGGCTCTAAACTCCCTGGCATGGTGTGGCATTCTAGGCCCCGACCCCTTCAGGCTCTCTACTCTCATACCCCCTGCAGCCACAAGGGACCCCCACCATCCCCAGACACCTCTGGAACTCTGCTGAGCTCTGGGCCAGATGGAAGGAAAAGGGGAGACATCTACCATGTGCTGGCACTGGGCTGGACTCTTTCCCTCTGGCCTAAGTCCCCTTTCCTCCACATCCCACCATGATGACTTCCTGCTCATTCTTCCAATCCAGGTCAGACAGCAGCTCCTCCTCCTCTTCTGGGTTCCTAGAGAACTCCATCTTAGTAGCAACAGTGAGGTCCTCACAGCAGAAGGTAAGTGTTGGGTTCGATCCACTTTCAGGGATCTTCTCTAAGAACAAGATCCATGCCCTGTCCCATGGGCCCTCAGCCTGGAGCCCTGGATCAGGTAGGAGGTCCACCTGCTTTTTTTCTCCCACAGCACCACATCTCAATAAGCGTCTGTTTGGGAGAGGAAGAGGGAATAGGAGGGCACCAGTACTTTCTAACATTTATTGAGCATGCAGGCCAGTATGCCAAACGATAAGCCAGACCACGCTAAGCTCTTGTATAATTTATCTCAACTTCACAACAACCCCATGAGGTAGGTCCTTTTATTATGTCCTACTTACAGAAGGATTTAGCTCCTCACAGGTGAGCACAATGGGGCCCGTTTCCTATTGTCCTTACATCTTTGATAGCCAGCCTCTGCCCCTTCCACCCACTGTCCCTACTCTGGCACAGGCCTTCTGGCTCCTCATACCATTTCATCCTATGCCCTAGATTTGGATGTGGGTGATCACCAAGCTTGGTGATGGGAAAATACTATCTGAACCCTGATCCAAATGTAGGCCTTAGAGCTTCCTAAGCTCACTGGTAGGGACTAGCTCTTTTTGGCAAGTAAGGTGGGGGGTTAGTCTCCTTTTGTTACAAATGAGGAAACTGAGGCACAGAGAAGTTGAATAACTTGTTTGGTATCGCCAAGATAGTGGGGATGGTGGCTGGCCTGTTTCCGATCTTTTGTTTTCAAATCCAGAGTTCTTTTCTCTAACCAAGTTGCTTCTTTAGATCCAAGAGCTGGTTTCATCAACCATTAACAGACATTTGAAAACATAGCCCCAGCTTTTAGTCTACTTTTCTCCCATTCTCAATTTTCCCATCCCTAAAATGGGAATAATAAAACCTACCTCTCACTGCTGTTGGAAGAAGTTACAATGAATGAAAAACATCTAGCACAATGCCTGACACATAGTAGGTACTCTATGATTACTTTCCCTTTACTCTTTGGGCACATACCACCCTTTTCTTGGGGGTATGCCACGGTGGGAAATGAGAATTTCTGGGTTGGGGGATAGTCAACCGTGTTTGAAGTGACAGTGACAGATGGGTGCGGTGGCTCTCCCAGGCGCCCGGCCAGCCCTGCGGTGCGTGTCCGCCAGTCCCCGGACATTTCCTCCCTCCTCCTGGCTACGATGAGGTGTCATTTGCCGCCTGTCCCTTCTCGTCATCGATTTCCAAGTCGTTAATTAACGGGGCTTGTCAGCTGGGAAGATGAATTCTGTCCTCGGCTCTCGGGGCCTTTTGTTTTGGGATTGTAAATGTTATAGATCTCCCATGATGGAAGGCCATGGGGTCAGGGGGCGCTGGGCTGCCCAGTGGGGGTGGCAGGCAAGGAGAGGAGCCTGTGGGCCTGGCTGGGCTCCGCTGGCCGGGGACAGGCCCCCCATGGTCCCTTACAATGGCCTCTCTGGTGTGGGTCCCTGGGGTTGGGGTGGGAGGAACAGGGGAGTTTTTCTGTCATCCAAAACTGGATTTCAGGAGAAGCTGCCCTGTCCCAGATGGTACAGATTTGGCTGTGCCCAAGATGAGGACTGGTAGGAGGGAGACACAGACCCTATTCAGTCTGTTGGGGGAGACAGTGTTATCCTCAGGGAGTAGCTAGTCTGATGGGGGAGACATATTGTTGACTTTGGGGAATAACCAGTCTGATGAGGGAGCTCTGGCTTCAGAAAACCCTCAGTCTGATGAGAGGGAGACACAATTCCTATCCTGAATACACCCCCAAGCAGAAAGGAGAGATATAACTCTACCTTGGGAATCCTCAGTCTGATGGAAGAAACATCAGACCCTGCCCTGGGGGAGTAAAAGGCTTGGAAAAAAAATATTTGCAGACAAAGAGCTACTCAGAGCTTGACTCAACTGGGTTTGGATCCTATTTTCCAGGATTCTGAGGCAAACCACTCTATGTGCAGGCAGGCCTCCTGCCTTCCGTGTGATGTCTCAGGGCAAGCTAACAGTTTCCCAACAGCTGAACTGAATTCCAGGTGGCCAAAACTGTTGCTTAAGATTACAGGCTGATATAAAAATAAGAGTTGTATACTTGGTTTTTGATGATAAGAGCCATGGGATTTGGGATTTATGTTTTAGGAAGTGCTTATAGACCACTAACAGCCACAGAGGAATACATACATTGAGGAGATCTGACTTCTCTTACAAGGAGAGGTAGAGGACGGGGGATAGGCTGCTCTGGGGTTCACCAGGACTGACTGACACGGACTGGAGCATGGGGTTAGCCCTTGGAAGACCCAGTTTGAGCAAGATTGCTTCTGTTTTTCTGTGTGCCCTTGGAGGATTTTCTCCTGTCTCTGGACCTCTGTATCCCATAAGAGAGGGAGAAGAAATGTGTTCCACCCTCTAATGCTTGGGGGGGTAGGTGGAACTCAGGCTTCTAGGCAGACCACTGGGGTTTGAATCTGGTCCTGGCCTCTTACTTTGGCCAAGTAGTCAACCCTTGGCTAAACAGCACCTGCCCCCTGATGGCTAAGCCAGCTGTTATGGGTGAGGTGCTTAGGACAGTACTTAGCTCAATAAGGTAGCTATCATGGTTGTTACCTGGCCAGGGGATGCTAAGGACAGGGCCAAGGGCTGCTTTCACCCCCCTGAGCATTTGTGTGAACGCAGTGGTTGCCCCTCCTTCTGATCCCTGGGGCTCTGATAGAGGAGACTTCCCCCAATGTCCTGCTGCTGCTGGGCGCGGGGCAGAGGAGTTTCACCAAACCCGACCCTTTGGAGCTCCCCGGTTCCTGGTAGAGCTGGAGGACTGCAGCCTGGTTGGGGCAGCCCTGCCTGTTCAGGGCGGGGCGGGGGTGGGGTGCAGGTGAAGGGGAGTGAGCACAGGAAGTCCCAGATGGTGACTTCAGCTTCTGGCTAACTTTGAGAGGGAGCCAGAAGGAGTACGAGTCCTACTGGTGGGGGCTTCCAAGAGCCTGTGCCCTTAGGTTGAGGTGAGAGGGGCCCTTTGCCTTGGTGACAGCCCCGGGGGCGAGGGAGGCACACAAGCAGCAGATGCCCACCCCCTGTATCTTACAGATAGGTTCAAGACAACAGTCCCACCCTCAGCATCCCCCCAGAATCAGGGCATGGGAAGGGCCAGTGTAACATGACTTGGGGGCAGGGTTGTTGCTTGGAGAGCCAGACCAGTGAATGCTCTCCCAGGACATGAGGTAGACTCCAGTATGAGAGGCAGTGAGGAGTGCCCCTCACACTCCCCATCCCTACCTGACCCGGGTCCCCATTTTACAGATGGAGGAATTCATGTCCACAAAGGGCTATTTACCTTTGGAACATGAGAACTATTGGCACAGCAGGAATTAGAATCCAGACATCTGAGCTCCTAATCTGGTGCTCTTTCCCCATCATTACCCAGGGTGAGGTGAGGCCCAGGCCCATTCCATCCAGATACTCCACAGTGTCCTTTCTGTACAGTCTGGACCTTGACTCTGAGTGAACGAAAAAGAAATCATAATGCTATGGTTTCCTCCTCTCTCTAGCGGGGCCCTGGCTGGAGCCCTCCCCAGAGTGATCCCCTGATAGTCCCATTGGATAGATGGAAAACTAGAGGTGAGGAAGAGTAGCCGTGGAATGAGCCTCTGTGGGATGTGATGCTTCCTGGCTTCCCAGGGAGCCTGGTAGGGTGGTCAAGGTGACAGGGCCCCAGCTGGGCAGCAGGAGAGCCACGCCTGGGGAGGATGTTGGTGGATGGCTGGGGTACCTGCCCCAGACCTAGGATGAGGGCAGCCCTCTGCCTGGGCTGCAGGGGCTCACTTCCGTCCTGCAAGGCAGCTCCTGAGGCTCCTGCTTCTCTCGTCTGTAAATCATGAGCTAAGGGGCTGGAATCTGGGAGGAGGAGCCGGGCGGGGCGCTGTTGGGGAAATTTACAGCGGTGATTTTCTCCTCCACATTGGGAGCTGAGGAGGCTGCAGAGACACTGCTATGGCTCCTTATAAATATCATCAGCGCCCCTAGCCTGATGCTCTGTTTGCCACACAGGGGCAGGAGTGAGGCTAGTGCAGGGAGGATGGAGGGTAGACTTTAGCCAGAACTTCCCAGACACTGGGAGGGTTGGAGTACACAGAAATGCGTCACTGAAAGGCTGCAGTGTGTGGAGGCCGGGGGCTGGATGGGATGGCCTGTGGGGTACCACTCATCCATTTGACAAATATTTAATGGGTGCCTAGTATGTGCCTGGCTCTGTCTGTGCAGGTGCTGTGGAACATGACACATGTGAGCTGGAGGCGCTGGAGCCCAGGGGTGAAATGGCCTTTCGTGGAATAACCCCACAAACACCTCCTCCCTGGGGGTGGGAGTCTCCCTGCTGATCCCTTATGGCCAGAGGGTATCTGTTAGAATCACCACCCTCCAGTGTCTGGTCCCACTCCAGGTCCCACCTTCTCTGCCCGCCAGCCTCCAATCAAGGTCTTAATTACAGCTGCCTGCCCTGCTCTGGCCTCGAGTGGTGACATCTTCATATGGCCCTGGGACTATCAAGTTTGCTAATCTTTCCTCCTAGTCTCTTCCAAACAAGGCTCAGGGACCCCAGCCCTTTGTGGCCCCAGTTAGGCTAAGCTGAGCTGTGGGGATAACCCTGTCCCTTTCTCCCTCCCACTCCTACTTTTCAAAATGCCCGAATTGCAGGATAGGGACTCAGGAAAAAGACACTCTTGAGCAGTAGAGGTGAGAGTGAAAGGGGGAGGGCCGGGGTCATCTCCGAGGTGGTCAGAGAATGATTTAAGATGCTTAGGGAAGTTGCTAGACCTGGAGGCAGCCTGGTGAGGAAGAAGAGGGGCAGAGATACCAGGAGGCTTGATTTTGCTCTGCAACCTCAAGGAGGTCACTCAGCCTCACTCCCTCATTTGTAAAATGGACTTAAACAGACCCAACATTGTCACGAGAATTACATAGGGAAGTTAAATTTGAAAGCTGAAAGGTGTACGTAGGCCAGACAACGTAAGGAGACAAGACTAATAAAAACAAACTTGATTGAGTACCTATGCTGAGCCAGGCATTGCTTTACTCAATTCTCACGGTAACCCAGTGGGGCAGATGTCAGTATTTTAACATTTTGTAGGCAAGGAAGCCTCGAATCAGAGAAGTTCAGCAATTTGCCAGTCTCACAAGTACTTGAGGGGTGGGGGGGGAATCGGGAGCTCACACATTGGCTTCCAGCATCTTAATTCTCCATCAGGTGGTGGGTGGGCAGGTGGGGTGCAGGGGCCTCAACTGAGCCACGTCAGCCAAGGAGTATAAGAACTAGAGCTGGTTGGGGATCCCTGTGTGGCTTAGCGGTTTGGTGCCTGCCTTCAGCCCAGGGCGTGATCCTGGAGTCTGGGGATCGAGTCCCACATCAGGCTCCTTGCATGGAGCCTGCTTCTCCCTCTGCCTATGTCTCTGTGTCTCTCATGAATAAATGAATAAAATTTATTAAAAAAAAAAAAAAGAACTAGAGCTGGTTTTTTCCAAAGTGTTCTAACCTACTTTTACTAGGTCATGCATGTGTAAAATACAAAATTCAGAAGTGCAAGTGGGTGAGGATAGGGAGTAACTCTTTCTCCTGCCCATGTACCAGACCCCTCAGTTCCCTCCTTGGAGGTGATGATTACTGCTTGTTTATCACATTCCCCTCCAGAGAGAGCTTATCTATGTGTATTAGGCCCCTATGTGTTTATGTGCAGATTTATGTAATTTAGATTTTTTGGGAAAAGAGACCTATGCTAGATGCACCTTATTTCTAGGAAGTGCTTCCTAATGGTTAGAAGTGAACACTCTGTTACCAGGGGTGTTTGGGCAGGAGCTGAATAACCACTTGGGATGTTGCAGAAGGTAGTCCAACATCAGATGGGGCTGGTCTGTGCTTCTATCCTGAATCTTCTCTGTCCCCATGTTCTGCAGCAGTGGACATGAGGTGCAGGGAGGTGAAGGGACGTGATCTATCTCTCAGTGAGTCAGTCGAAAAGCTAGTGAAAACCAGGTGGATGAAAATGATGCTGGGGCCAAGCCAACAGGATGATGCCCAATGGTGCTTGGGTCTAAGATGGGAGCAGGCCAAGGAGGTCCAGCACATCCCAGGAGAGAGTCCACCACACCTGGGAGGTGATTAGGGAGGGATGGCAGCATGTGTTCCCCACTGCAAGCCTCATGTTTGTTTGTAAAGGCTCAGGCAGGAATCTGCCCTCATGATCCTGAGGCCTCAGGTTGCAAGGCTCAGAGCTGCCCCTGGGGACAGAGTGGGGGCATCTGGCGTCTGACCCCCTAAAACTGATGTCTCCACTGATCGCCAGGCCAGATAAGGGGAAGATCACCCAATGACCTTAGGCCCTGGGGGTCTTGGTGGGGAGGGGGTGGTAGTACTACAGCTAGAGGATCCTGCACTCAGAACAGGAAGCCCTTGAAAGTACTTCTTGCTAGTTATTTCCCAAACTTTGGTTTTTTGCATTCTACTTTAATAATGTTGGCCATTTCTGAATTTTCCTTGTATTTGTAAACTTAAAATGCATGCATCTTAAGAGCACGACTTGATCAGTTTTCACATGTATACTCACCCTGTCACCACATGGAACATTTCCAGCACCCCAGAGACTCCTTCTTACCCTGTTCCAGTCAATACCTCCCCAAAGTAGACCAGTTTTGTCTGGTTTTGAACTTCCTAGGAATGGAATTGCCCGCTAGGCCCTCTCTTTTGTCTTGCTTCCTTCACTCAGCATCTTACTTGTGAGCTCCATTTGTGTCTTTGGGTGAAGCAATAGTCTGCCCTTTTTATGTGCTGTATACTGTTCAATTGTATTCATATGCTACAATGTATTAAATCTCCTGTTGATAGACTTTTGAGTTTTTTCTGATTTGGGGCTATTAAATAGAGTGCTGCTGTATAAAGTCCTGTACATATCTTTTGATGGACACATGCACATATTTCTGTTGGGCATACCCCTGGGGAGAAGATGCTGGGTCTATTATTTACATATAGTATTGTTAATGGACCCACTTTTTAAAAGACTTATTTATTTGAGAGAGAGAGAGAGAGAGAGAGATCCTGAGATCATGACATAAGCAGAAATCAATAGTTGATCGCTTAATGGACTGAGCTACCCAGGCATCCCTGGGCTTGCTTTTATGTAAAAGTTTACAGTATACCTACAGAAAAGCATACAACTTATAATTGAATATCTAGATGAACTTTTCACCAAGTGAACACACCTGTGTAACCAGTACCCAGAATGAGAAACAAAACATCAGAACTCCAGAAGCCCCCAAAGACCCCTTTATCAGTCTCAAACCCCCTCCATGGAGAAGTGCTCTCCTGACTCCTCAGTTTTGTAAAACTTTTAAAAATGGAATCATGTGGGATAGACTCTTTGGTATTGGCTTCATCCACTCAACATGATATTTGTGAAATTCATTCAGGTTGTATGTAACAGTGGTTTACCCTTTTTCATTGCTAGATAGTATTCCATGGTTACTTTTTCTGCTCTTGTATTGGTGAACATTCAGCCAGTACCAAGAGCATTGCTCTGAAGAGTCTTGAAAAGGTCTTGAGTATACACATGACTCTATTTCTAGAAGTGGAATTACTAGTGGACAAACTTCTTAAGCTTAAAAACTTTACATTTATTTAGTTTCAAATTAATAGACTTTATTTTTTAGAGATCTTTTTAAGTTTACAGAAAAGTCGAGCAGAAAGTACAGAGAGTTCCCATATGCACCCTCTCCCTCTGCCCACGGTTTCTGCTAGTATTAACATCTTGCACTGCTGTGGCACATCTGTTACAATTGATTAGCAAATGCTGATGCACTATTACTAACTGAGCCCATAGTTCATATTAGGGTTCACTATTTGTGTTGTATAGTTCCATGGGTTTTGACAAAAGCATAATTTCATGTGTTTGCCTTTTATAATATTACATAGAATAGTTTTGCTGCCCTAAAAATTCCCTGCCCTTCACTTATTTATCCCTCCCTCCCTGAAACCCCCGGCAACCACTGATTTTTACTGTCTTTATAGTTTTTCCCAAAATGTTGTATTGTTTATATCATGCAGTGCTTAGACTGGCTTCTTTCACTTAACAACATGCATAAGTTTGCTCTGTGTCTTTTCATGGCTTGATAGCTCATTTCTTTTTAGCATTGAATAATATTTCATTGTATGGATGGGCCACAGTTTGTTTATCCAGTCATCCTTTGAAAGACATCTGGTTGTTTCCAAGTTTTGTCAATTATGAATAAAGCTGCTATATACATTCATGTGCAAGTTTTTGTGTGGACATAAGTTTCCAGCTCACTTGGGTTAATTCCAAGGAGTATGATTGCTGAATTATATGGTAAGAATATGTTTAGCTTTGTAAGAAACTGCCAAACTGTCTTCCAAAGTGGCTGTACCATTCTACATTCCCACCAGCAATGTATGAGAGTTCCTGTTGCTCTGCACTTAATGTTGTTAATATTTTGGATATTAGCCATTCTAATAAGTCATTAATGGCATCTCATTGTTATTTTAACTTGCAGTCCCCTTATGACATATGTGGGGCATCTTTTCATATGCTTATTTGCCATCTGCATATCTTCTCTGGTGAGGTGACTGTTCAAATCTTTTGCAACTTTTTGAGTTGTTTTCTTGTTGCTGAGTTTTATTCTTTGTATATTTTGGATATGACTCCTTTGTCACATATATGTTTTGCAAATATTCTTTCCCATTCTGTGCTCGTATTTTCATTCTCTTAAAATATATTTATTTTAAAATAAAACTTTATATCCTAGCAGTAATGGGGGAGCCAGAATCATTTGCCATGAAAGGAGGTAGCCATAAAAATAAATAAAATAGAAAGCCCCATGTTATTCCATTCTAGTGAGTCTTGCCACCTGCTCCAGAGCTCTGAGCCTGAGACCTAATCTTCCTGTTAAAAAGGGGAGTTAACAGTGTTAGAGAGGTACAGGCTGTACTTGCACCAAACTGAGGCTTTCTCCTGTCAAAATCAGACAGTTTGAAAAATAATTGAAGAAATAACTTTTTTCTTCTAAGTAATGTTACTTAATGCTGATCAATGTATTTCCTAAAATAATCTGTGAATCACTGATACAGTCTACCCCTTTGCTTCTGCTTCTACCTGTGTGATGCTAAAATCCTTTGATCTTTCACCCTGTGTGTGTGTACCTCAAGTGAATGGGAAATCCCTCCCCTCCCAGGCAGCCTGTCTCTCTAGAGCCAGCTGTAGTAGAAAGGCTTTTATTGCACCAAGCCAAAATTTCCCTGTAACTTTCCCCCTCTCGTCCTACCTCTCTGTGTTAGAAATCCCAGGATCAAAGCTAATCCATTGGCCCTAGAGAGCCATTAACCTATCAGAGCTTCAGTTTCTTCATCTACATACAGGGTGGAGGGAATAATACTTTTCAGGGAGTTTTTAAAAAGATTTTATTTATTTATTCATGAGAGACACACACAGAGAGAAGCAGAGACACAGAGGGAAAACCAGGCTCCCTGCAAGGAGCCTGATGTGGGACTGGAGCCCAATGTGGGACTCGATCCCAGGATCACTCTCTGAGCTGAGCCACCAGGCATCCCTTTCAGGGAGTTTTTAATGATTAAATAAGGTACAGCATGTGAAGTGCTCAGCCCTATCCCAGGTCTCCAGGGACATAGGAGAAAGAACCCTTCAGTTGATTCTACTGTGAATTGATTCAAAGGAGAAGGTGGGGAGGAGTTGGTATAATTTGGTTTAGGGATGTCTTAGCATGGTTGAGATAGGTCAGGATCCAAAAGTTTGGAGAGGCCCTGCCAGTAGGAGACTGGGTCTTTGTCCTAATAGAATCGTAGAGGAAAAAAAAAAAAAAAGAATCGTAGAGTAATTTGACCCAATCTCTTTATTCCCCATAATTTAAGAATCTGGAGATTAGAGAGGCTGAGAGAGTTGGCCAAAGTCACATGATGAGAGGCAGAGCAAAAAGCTGTGGGTACAGGCAGGAGGTTCCCAGTGCTGTGTAGAAGGAGCACTGGACTTGGAGTCCTGAGTCCTAGCTATGGGCTGTTGAGCTTTGTGGATATTTTGCTGTGTGACTTAGGACAAATGTTTTTCCTTCTATGGCCTCAGTTTCCTCACTTATTGAATAAGACATCGACCTAAATGATTTTTGAAGTTCCTTCTGGCTCTAGAATTCTATGATCAAGGAAGTGGTTTTTGAACTTGAAGGAAGGGTGGTATCAATTTATCTGAGAGACAAGGGATTCCAGATGGGGAAAACAGTCCAAGCAAAGATTAGGGAATTAACTAGATGGGACATTTGAGGAGATGAGACCCCAAGGCATTTTAAGTGTACAGGAAAGCACTTAGCATGGTGTCTGACTCAATAAATTCCTTTCCCTTTCTCTGAGCAAAACTTCCTATTTCTACAGCTCTACCTCATCCATTAAATAGAGGATAATATTTTTAAACCAAAGCCCATTCTCCTCTTCTTCCAAAGCAGTAAAGTCATAGTGTGGCACATGGTTACCCCAGCTAGGGACCACATTCCCTAGCCCCCTTGTAGCTTGGTGTGGTAACATTGACAAAGTCTCCACTAATGAAATGGGAGCTCAAAGAATGTGTTGCTATTTCTGTGCCTGGCCCTTAAAACACTATTCACATGTTTTTTCCACTTTTACTCCTTCCTGAAGATATTATATGGACATGCCTATGACTGTGCAGACAGGGGAATCACCAAGGGCTGTATAGAAAACTTCATGGAGGGAGCGGGTTCTTGTCTGGCTCTATGCATCCCTCCTATTTTTCCTGTTATATAAAAATGTCGTAGGGACACCTGGATATCTCAGTGATTGAGCATCTGCCTTTGGCTCAGGGCATGATTCTGGGGTCCTGGGATAGAGTCCTGCATTGGACTCCCCACAGGGAGCCTACTTCTCCCTCTGCCTATGTTTCTGCCTCTCTCTCTCTCTCTCTGTCTCTCATGAATAAATAAAATATTTTTTAAAAATGTGTTAATCCTTTCTGATATTATGGCAGCTCAGCCTTTTATCAGAACTAACCCAGGGTGTCTAGGTGACTAGGGGCAGAGGGGAGACCAGAGACCAGATGACATCTGAGTGTTGAGTTTGAGAGTTTCTGAGGGCCAGTTTGCTGCTCTCATGAGGAACTCTGTCGTTTGGCCCCTCTAGGGCTCTGGGGGATGGGTAATAAGCCTATTAAAATGAATGGAAGGTCCGCATCAAAGGAAAAGGAAGAAAAGGAAGGGAGGGAGGGAGTCAGGAAGATAGAAGTTAAGTCAAACAGGAAGCCAAAGAATTCTAGGGTCACAGAGCTGCAAGAGGCCTTAAAGACATCTTGTTCACCTGCAGTCGTCTCAGCTGCCACTTTTCCCCCCTTTTACAGAGGTGGACATCAAGTCTCGAGAAGGCAGAGTTCTAGCATAATCAAATGTTTGAGAGCCAGGGGGGACAAAGCTGGTGAGGCCCTGTGGTGCTGTCCCTGGTTCTGAAACCTCTCATATTCGAGGTCCTGATTATTTCTCCACTCTCAAACATTGATTCCTGTTAGTTTTCTAGGAATTCTAAATCAAGGAAGAGAGAGAAAGAGAGAGAGACAGAGAGAGTGTGTGTTGGGGGCAGGGGCAATCATGGGACAGAAAAGGAGGTCACTGAAAGCAAAGGGCATCAGGACAGAGGCTATAGAGAGGCATCGCTGTGACAGACTGTCAGGGAGAAGAGGAAAGGTATTTGTTTTGACATTGTTTCCAAATGACTACAGTTACCTGGAAAGAAACCAGCTACTACCAACTATAGCCTAAATAGAAAATGACTGAAGAAGAATAAGAAATGTGCATCTCAAGTGATGCAAAGCTGTGCCTGTGTCAACATGAGCAAACTAATTCATATAGGCATGGAGAGCACAAAAGGGAGGGGGAATAAGCTTGAATGTAGTAATTCTTTGTTTTTCTTTTCTAGCCTGATGAAAAATTTGCAATTTTTACACTGTCAGAGAGCAATCAAAACTATGATTATGTTTCACAATTTCGACAGCTAGTTTCATGTATTGTAAGTAGCTCTATTGTGTTTTAGACAATTTGAACAATTTGCTCTTCTCTGGGAAGTTAGGGGAGGACTACAAGTGCCTCTACTTCCTACTAAACCTGTGTGGAGAGCAAGCCATACAGCTGGCATTTGTTGAGCAATGTGCTAAGTGTGTTGTGCATAAGAACTCATTTATTCCTCATAACAACTGAGCGATAGGTACCATTACAGCAGATGAGGAGAGCAGAATATCAGAGTGGTAGGTACCTGGTCTGAGGTCACTAGCTAGTACATGGTGGGCTGGTATTTGAATTAGGTGGTCTGACTCTATATCCTGCATTTTCAGCCCTTGGCTAGTCCAACCCCTGGTATCTTACTTGGCAATAGCAGAACCATACCAGACTTCCTGATTTCCAGAGTAGACCTTTCCTCCCCACCATCTCAGTGTAGGCCCATTGTAGAACCAGAGCCTATTTCCTGAAGGGAGATGGAATGGTAAGGAGTTTTGCAGATCTGGTCTGTGATTGAGGCACAGGGCTATTCTTAGTGGGGGACATGGAGAGGAGAAAGTAGGCTCCTGCTGACACTTGGGCTTCAACACCCCCCACTCCCATGCCCCTAGGGAGCTCTGGGCAGGGAGGAAGATCCAATTTCCAGACATGGTTGAAACCGGAGCTGGGCTGCCCCCTCCTGCTTGCCTTCTGTGTCCCTCCCCTTTGTGTGCTGATGTGAAATAGGCTGAGGGCACAAGGGGAAGTATTGTTCCTGCCCCCACTTTGTGTGACCTAGCTCCCAGTGGAGCGTGGAAGAGTTTGTGTAACTTTCCTGGGGGTTAAGAGCAGGTCAGCACAGGGCTGCAGCCCAGGCTACTCTCCCAGCAAAGGGAGCCTTGAGCTAAGCCAGGCAGCCCCGTGGGAACAACAGTGCATACCTGCTGCCCATGCCCTGAAACGGGAGGGCAGCTCAAGCTGCTGGGCGTGAAGGCACAGACCCCAAGTCCCCCAGCTTCCCTCCTCCCAGCCTGGGCCTTGGGCACAGAGGCAGATCACAGAAACCAGAACTGCCCAGGAGACTGGAAACAGGCAGCTCAAGGCCCACATTTGACAGGTAGGCAGACTGAGGCTCAGAGTGGAAAGAAGAGCAAACATCCCTATACCTTACTGAGTCCTATTCATTCTCTCCTTCATTTATTCAACAATCACCTATGGAATGTTCAGTGTGGACACTCTCCTAGGAAGTTTATAATATTTCTCATTCAGATGGTATTCAGGGGAAGAAACAGAGGTTTAGAGAGGACATGAGATCTTTCCAAGGTCACATGGCTGGTTGGGAACAGGTCTGCTGAGTACCACTCCTAGACCCCCAGACATGCAAACATGTATATGTGGTGCAGAGAAAGTCAGATGGAAGAGGGGCCTTAAGAACCTATCTGATTCATTTTCCTGTCTCCTGGATAATATGACAGAGTCAATTCCACTCAACAATTTATTTGGTGTCTACTCTGGGCAAAGTACTTAATTGATTCTCTTCTTCTGGGAAGATTTCCAGGAACAAACCAGCCTCCTCCATTGGGAAGTTAGTCCTGATAAAATCTTTCCTTCTTTAATTTAAGCCATTTTCCCATTTGTCATACACAGGATGTGAACATAGCTTGTGTTTCAAGCAAAGTTCTTCCCCCATCACAGGGTGAATGAAGGCTGGAATAGGATCACCAATGTGGAATTGCAGAGGCATGTGCACTCCCCAGCCCCTGACAGAGTCAGAACTCAACACAGATTGTTGGGATGGGTGAAAATGTACACAGAATTCTGCATTTAAGTAGAACTTCAAAAGTTTACAAAGGATGTTCATGTACATTCTCTCTTTCAGTCCACAAAGCAATCCTGGAAGGCAGGCATGTAATCTCCATTTCACAGATGAAAAGGTGAGGTTCAGAGGGTATAAGTGGTTTGCTGAGAGCCACAGAGCTCATGAACAGCAGAGTTGGACCTGTACCCACTCCTCTTGACTCCTAGTCCAGTGCTGCTTCTGTGGTGCCATGTGATTTAGGTACATGAGCACAGTCCTAGTGGACAGTGTAGTGTAATGATGGTGGCAGGTGTGTGTCTCTGGCATTCTTGCAGAGAATGAAATGCTCAGTTGGGCTGGAAGCCCAGTTTCTTCCTCCCCTGGAGGGGGAGTACAGGTGGAGGAGGGGCCTCTGTCCAGCCAGATGTGTTGGGAGAGTGAGTTCATAGCTTAGGTTAATGATCCCTGCAGCCCACATTACTGGGCGGTGGGAACAGGTGGCCAAAGCCAGGCTGACCATGCAGGGAATGGGTTGGCTGAGTTAAGAGGCACCAGTTGTGTCCATTCCCCCTAACCCCAGCGGGAAATATGTGGGGTATCTCATCCCACTACCCCTGCCTTAGTAGACCCTCCTTGGCATGCATTTGGACCATTACAACTGCCTCCCAACTGGTATCCTGTCTCTGGCCCCATCCATTCTCATGCTTCCTCCTGGCTACTGACAGAGTAGCATTTATACATGACAGATAAGTTCATGTTACTTCTCTCCAGAGAATCCTTCAACCGCTTCTCCCAACAGGTGCAGAGCCCTGAGCAGGCTCTAATCATTAAGCCTTAACTTACCCTTCTGAATTTGATTGCAAAACCCCCCTTTATGCACCCTGTGCCTTCACAGAGGCTTCCTATGCCTACACCTTTGTCTTTGCTATTCTTTTTACCTGGAATGCCCTCTGACTCCGTCTCTGGCATTGATTTTTCTCTTTTCAACTTACAATTTACTCTTTCTTTTGTGACACTTGCCACTTTCTTACTTGTATTTCTGTGCATATTATCTCCTGCCCTGGACCATGAGCTCCTCAAGATGTATCTCATTTAGTTCCTCTGGCCCCCAGCATGGCAGTTACTCATGGTAGGGGCTTAGTAGCCTACAACAGGCATGGGGTAGGGGGTGGAGTAGAGGGGCATGCTTATAGTGCAGAACTCAAATTCTGGCTCTGCTAATTATTATCCGTATGACTTTGGGCCTGTTGTTTAACACTTGTGCCTCAATTTCTTCATCTGTCGAATGGAGATAATAGTATCTTCCTCATGGGATTCGAGGATTGAATAAGGTAACAGAAAACATTCAGAGCAATGTCTGGCACATAGTATTCAATAAATGTTGGAAATTATTTATAATTTAGTTACCTCAAGGGGCAAGATGAGGTTTTATTATCAAATGAGACAATAAAATGGTTCTCACTCTCCAGTGAGAACCAACATTTAATAAGAACCTCTTGTGTGCCAGGAGGAATACTGGGCATTTCCACATGCCTTTCCTCATTCAGTCCTCACAGGGATGCTGGGAGGAAGGTAGTATTCCCAGTTTTTGTATGAAGAATCTGAGGTTCAGAGATTAAGTGACAGGCTTGTGGGCACTCGGATAGGAAACAGTAGAGCCAAAGTTGAACCCAGAACTCCATGCTCTGACTTTTCTTTCTGTCTAACCCTACTGACTTGGGAATCCAGAGGAAGATCCCTGTGAAGTCATCCCAGAAAAGAGGTATACCCCCTGTTGACTCCTAAAGCCAGGCACCCTTCCCAGTCCCTGTCCAAGGCCCACTCCTCCAGGGAGCAGTGAGTTGACATGAGGTCAAGGTGGGGTACCAGGGGTTGGGAAACTCCCCTGTGGACCTTCCCTCTTCTCTTTTTGTCTTCTCCAGAAGCTGAGTCAGGACTGCCTTCTGGGCTCAGCCTGTTTGGCTCCATGCCAATTCCAGATGTCACATGTCAGGCCTGGGCTCCCAGGAGGCTATAGGGTATGGGCAGGGTGCCTCCTCCAGGAGCCATCACTGAGGGGCCATGGTACCACTTACCCAGGCCGCAGATGGGTGATGGAAAGTAGGAGCTCTTAGGAACCTAATTCACCTGTGCTGGAATCCTGCCTCTGGCACCCCTCAGCTCATGTTGGGCAGTCTACTTAGGGACAAAGTTTCCCCATATTCAAAATGGGGAGAATAATGTATATTCCCCAGGTTGCTATGAGCATTAGTTCAGGTGATAGACTTAAAATATTAGTACCTGGCAAATAGTGGGCACTTAGTAAACACTAGTTTCCTCCCTCAGAAACTCCTCCTGGACCTTCCTCTGAGGACCTTGTCTAATACGTTTCAGAAGGAGGTCTATCTGAAAGGGTCCCTCCCCCATCCCACCCAGGGTGCTTGTTCTGAGCATCTTCTTCTGTCTGAGAACCTGGTGGCTTTAACCTTTCCCTCTAGGTGCAGGGTGGGGAGAGGATTCAGCCTGGACCTGCCTGGACCACTTTCCTATCCCAACTGGGTGCCAGCTAACTTCCCCTGCGGGTTCCCTGGCTGGTTAGGAGAGGGGCTGCACTGGGCCCAAATCTACCTTGTCCCTTGACCAAATTCCTGGCATTCTCACGGTGACAATGAGACTTTACCTTGGCTTCTGTGAAGCCTAGGGATCTGTACCCTTCCCCCCTCACACACCTAATAAGCCTCCATTTGGACCCCAGTGAGTCAATTGTTTCATCAGCTCCATTCTCTAGGGCCCCTGCAGGGGTGACATACTTATTCACAGATGGAGGACTTGAAGCTTGGAGGAGATAAACAACTGGCTGCCCTACTGGGAAGTGCCAGGACTAGAGCCCAAGTCTCTCTATTCTCCTTGCCTAGAATTGAGTCCATTTAATTCATCCCAGAGAAGGGGGAGGAAGAGGTGACAAATTCCCTGGAAGGAGGTAGAGAGACTCTGAAAACCATGGTGGAAGGAGATGGCCACTAACACTGAATGATAATAATGCTGGCCTTGCCCTGGACTGGCCTTGTTGGCCAGAATCCCCTGGTGAACACGGTGGAACTTGGAAGGGAGCAGGCTATCATGGAAGTGAGGAAGATAGCTTAGGGGATATTCTTCTGGCTTTAACTTGTGTGGGCTTGCTGGGTTCCTTTAGTTCCCTGTGTTAACCTTTCATCACACACCATACACATCTATTAGGACTCTTGGTTGCCAATAACCAAAAACTCTCCTCAAGCTGGCTTCAGAAAATGGGGTAAATTGTTGACTCTGAAAATGGAAAAGTATTTAGTTATAGGTGTGGCTTCAGGTACAGTTTGATCCAGGGCCCAAGTGATACCACCAGAGTCCATCTCTCAGTCTAGTTGCCCATGGTTATATCCATTCTTCATTTCCATAAGGTGGCAGAAATAGCTGTTCTGCACTAGGACAGACACCAGCCCACTACAGTGGAAAGGAGGGATCTTCCCTCTTCCAGAAACCCCAGAATTTCATTGGCTCTGATTGGTTTATATGCTCACCCTTAAATCAGTCACTGTGGCTGGAGTTAATGGTAGGGAGACAAAGAGTGAATTAATTTAGAGCCCATTCCCAAAGCTGTGGGTGATATAGTCCCATCAGACCACCCATGGGATGGGGAAGGAGTAGTGTCCCAAAGGGAATTTGGGCTTTGGCTTGTGAAAGGGCAGTGAGTTGGGCAGCCACCATACTATCTCCCACAGCAGAGACTAACTCCCCTCTTCAGTCACTCATTGTTTTGGGCTGCCCTGGGCATGTGTAATCTCTCAGGGGGGGCAGCTCTCATTTGCCAAGGGTGATGCTCCAGAGCTGGGGGCAGCAAAGAGCCATAACGGCTAAAACTCAGAGCAGCAAAGAGGACATGGCAGAGCGTCCACTACAGATTACCTTCAGAATGGACACTTAGTCCTATTTCCTTGGCAGTGACCTGACTCTCTCAGTGACCCCCTAACCTAGATCACCTTCATACTCCTCTGGTTGCTTATAAATGCTTCTCCAAGAGACTTTAAGGGCCTCTTACCTTTTACACTGCCCCTAATGTGGCCCATGCTCCTGCCTGGTCCCTGAGCAAGAACCGACCAGGGAGAGCTGCCCTGTCCTGGGATGGCCTCTGCTGCAGCAGTACATTCACAAAGGGCTGCCATGAAGGAGGGCACCATCTATGGCCTCCTGGTTTCCTCTACCTCTCTCCTTTCTAATCTGACCTTCATCTGCTTCTTCAGCATTGGGCTTCCTGGGATTGCTCCTACCCACTTTGGGTAGATGCAGTTGAGCTTGCATCCAAGGATGGTCAATTCTGTTGGCCCTTTTAGTTCCCCAACCCTGGATTCTTTGTTAGACAGCTGATCCCCTCTGACAAGAGAAGTTAAAGTTAACTCTCTTGCCAGGTGCCAGCTGCTTCTGAAGGGCTTATACGCTAAGCCCTTGTTTGAGGACTTCGCTTGTCTTACTTTTAAGGATGGCAGCCACCCTGTATAAACTTAAAGGACAGACAACTAATGTTTGTAGACATCTGACAAAGGGTTAACACAAAAAGGTTTTATAAATCAATAACAAAATATATGAATGCCGCAATTAAAAAATTGGTCAAAGGGCTTGAAGAGGCAATATTACAAAAGAGGAAGTAGAAATAGTCAATATGCATATGAGAAGGTGCTTGACCTCACTGGAAATCAAAGAAATTCAAATTAAAGCCGTAATGAGGGATCATTTTTTCACTTTTCCAATTGGCAAATATCCCAATAAAAGTGTGGAGAAATGGCCACCCTCATGCCCTGTTGATGGGACATTGAGAGTAGGTCCCATTGGCTGGAAGGCAACCAATTTCTGGAAGGCAATTTAGATGCCCTTGGCAAGCCTTAAAAATGTTCATAACCTTAGAACTCACAATCAGACTTCTTGGAATTTATCCTAAGGAAACACTGGAGGATGTGCCCAAGGATGTATGTGCAGTGATGTTTATCTCATGCTATTCATAATAGTATAAAAAAAAAAGAAAGGGAAGTGACTTAATAACCTAGTTCAATCAATTATGGTTCATTCATATATTGGAATCTTATGCAGCCATTAAAAATGATGGTGCTTATCTGTGTCCACTGGCATCAAAAGAGCCCCATTATCTATTACATTAAAAAAAGTTACAAAACATCATGTAGAATATGCTTTATGCTGAATATTATACCTACAAGTGTACATAGGCCCAGGAAGGTGTCTGGAAAAGTATTCACCAGTTACTAGGTGGCAGGAATAGTGAGTTCTGTGGTTTGTACCTTTGGGTAACTACCACGCTCTGGGCTTGCCACTCACCTCTCTTCTCTTTCTGGTGGAGGTGACTCCCCCTAAGGTTTGAATGCCTAGCTATCTATGCTCCTTGTATAGGCTCAAGGGGATTGACCATGGGGACCCAAACCAATGTAGATTTTTCTGGAGCGCCTGAGAAACACTGTTACATAACAAAACTTACTGGTGTAAAACAACAACCATTTTGCAACAAATTCTGTTGTTAGGAATTTGGAGAGTGTACAACCAGAATGGCTTATCTGTACTCCCACTAAGTATGGACCCTCAGCCAGGAAGTTGTAGATGACTTGTGCAACTGGAATAATCTGGAGAGTTCTTCACTTACAAGTCTGACACCTGGCAATGACTTGAAGGCTGGACTTAGTTGGAACTGTTGACCAGAGCCCCTGCTCATGGGCTGCATGTGGCTTGGGCCTCTCACAGCACGGTGGCCAGGTTCCAAGGGGGAATGTCTTCAAGAGGGGAGAATCTAGAGAGTATTTCAAAAGATGAAGGCAAAAGCTACAATGCTGCTTCTGACTTATCCTCAGAAACCATATTGGCATAATTTCTGTCCCATTCTATTGGTTACAAGTGAGTCATTAAAGCCAGCTCAGAACCATAGAGGAGGGACATTAAACTCCTCCCATTAATGGGAAAGTACAAGGTCACATTGCAGAAGAGTATGTGAGATGGGAGATATTGTAGCTTCCTATGGAAAAGACAATCTTCTATAGATCGTCTTTCTTCTCCGCTGGATTCAAAGCTCAGAGACGTGAGATTTGGAATAGCTGCAGCCACCTTGGAACCATAAAAAGGAAGCCTGTGCATAATGGCAGCTTGGAGGAGAGCCAAGGGATGCAGAAGAGCCAGAATGGGGACAAGAGGGCAATGGACAGAGAGAGAAGGTCCAGAGGGCATCATCTGAAGCCAGCCCCACCCCTGACTCCTTAGTCCCAGGAACCAATAATTCCCTTATGCTTCAGCCAGTATGAACTGGGTTTTCTATCCCTTGTGGAGAAAATAGTCCTAATCAATACAAGAGGATTTTACAAGAATCTCTCTCCCTTTTTATCACTTTTCCGTATTGCTTGAATTTTCTACAGTGAGTCTGCCACCTTTTCAGTGTTTTAAAAATTTTAAACTAAGCAGCCATCTGTGAGTCACCAATGGCAATAACTGTGACTTTAGTAACCTCACACTTTGATCGATTGGAAGGCTAAAGCCCTTTGCTTACCATTATCTTTTGTTGGTCAGAATGCAGTATTCACACGCCCATCCCAGCATCCCTCACTAATTCCTAAGTTTTCTTTAAGCTTCAAGCACTCTAGCTATTCCATTCAATACACAGTCAGCTGGTAGGAGGATTCTGGTGCAGCATTGTTCCTGGCCCCCAGAGATCCTTGGTCTAGGCAAGACACAGATCATTCTGATCAAGGGCTACAGGTATTAAAATGGAAATATCGGGTGCTATGGGAGGTATGGAGGAGGAGAGGAAAAGTCTCACTAAACTGGAGATGAAGGGAGCATTCCAGGCAGAGGGACCAGCTTGAGCAAAGGCCTGGTAGGGAGACCACACAGGATTATAGTTAGCATAATACTAAGCAAGTGATTGCAAAATAGATGATAGGTTGGAGCCTCAGCTGGGGAGGGCCTTGAATGAGGATAAGGAGTTTGGGCTTCAACCCAAAAATCATAGGGAACTATTGGAAGGATGCAGACAGAAAAGTGTCATGATCAGATTTTGAGATTGGAAGGTATCTTGATGATGCTGTGGATAATAGATGGGAGAACCATGAGACCAGGTGAGCAACTACTGCAAGAATCCAAGCCATCAATAGTGAGGGCCTAAGTTTTGCCTTGCATTCGTTTAGCTACTCTGTATGAGCCCTACCTAACAGCAGGCTTTCTTTGTTGTTTACGTCCAGGGCCCATGCTTGGGGCAAGAGGTTATTTCTGGTGTTCTCCAGAGCCAGGCCCTCACCTCAGTCAGAGACCTTGTCCTGCCTGAGTCCCTTTCCTTGGTTTCCCCACTCTACCCAGATCCTGGCTCTAGTTAGGGTATGTAGGGAGGTAAGGGATGTCTATATCTACCCTCATTCAGTGCACCTGACTCTGGAATACCCAGATTGGAAGCAAATCTTCTTAAAAAAAAATAGTAAAGCAAGAATAGCCATCACATACTGCAAGATAATATAAGCACCTGATATGGATTAGCCCTTGTAATACTCTCAACAACCCTCTGAGGCATATTCTATTGCTGTATCCACATGACAGAGGAGAAAACTGAGTCTCTGAGTTGTTACTACAATAGCCACTCGCTCTGGAGACTCCCACACAAATTTGGCCTCCCATTGGGCCTTGCCTGCAGAGTCCACCCCTGGCTGCTAGGAGGTCCTTGGTCTTCACAGCTGGAAGTAGCAGCCTGTTTTCTACTGCTTCTCATCTGTCCAAACTCAGCAAGGAGAGGATCCCTATTGTAGAAGTCCCCAAGTTCTACTTTGCCTCCATCACCACCCCCAGCCAGGGGTGGGGGGTGTGCAAGTTTCCTACTTGCTGTCCTCTCTGCCCAGAATTCATCTCACCACCCTGTCATGGTTGGTCCATTGTACTAGAGGCCAGATTTCCAGGGGTAGGCAGGCAGCTCTCACTCACCCTGGGGTCCCAAGGCTTGCAATAAAAGGTCAGACATACTGAGGGGTAAGAGACTCCCTGCTTCTCCAGGGGCTGCGGGGTCTTCTGGCTCTCCAGAGGGATGGGCTACCTCCCCAGACCCCCCTGAAACCTGCCCCTGCTGCTGCATGGAGGTCTGAGGAAGGATGCCCCAAGTTGTGTGGGGCACATCATCACCACCACCTTGCCACCATCCGTCTTCACTTTTCCAAATAAGGATCCAGTTTCAGAGGCTGGTAATCTCTGAATAAGGAGAGGCGGGTACTGGTGCAGACTCCTAGACCAGCGTGCCCACTCTGGAAAGAATGAGGAGAGGAAGAGGATGAGGAAGGATATGGTCACTGTGCTGGACGTGGACAACAAAGCCAGCGAGCCGGTGCCCTCACTGGAGTCAGGACACTAGGACATGGGGGAGTTGGAGTGGCCTGGGCAGACAGAATGGAGCAGTTGTGGGTGGTGGCCTGTGGTACTTACGCGCAATAGCTGATCTAATCACTGGTCTTGTTCTCTGGGAAGCTTTTTGCAGCATTTTAGCACAGAAAAGTGCTGCCTTTCTCTCTTTTGTGGCTCGAGCTGCTATTTAAGAAAGAAAAAAATCGATATGCCTTCTCTGCCTTTCCGTCTTTTCCCCCCCAAAAGGTGTTTCTTTGGGGAAGGGGTGGGGTGAGTGGTGAGGAGCGTTTTTGTCATTCATAAGCTGTGGTGACAAATCCTTGACATCATTCGTGGTTCCTATCGATCAGCTCCATCCGAGGCACCAGAGGACAAATAGAAATCATTTGTCTGTCTTGGCTCCCAAACAGCCCGAGACAAAGGGCTCGGCCGGCAATCAGCAGCTGGAGGTATTAGCAGTGGGTCAAGTTCGGAGGTCAGAGGTCAAACAGGTTGTCATCAGTTTCTCACAGCTATCAGAGCAAGGGCAGGGGAGGGGGCGAGTAAAACCTACCACCAACACAGCTGGTTCTTATTAGCCAAATCCTGCCTGCCTGTAAAGAGAGATGGGCCAGCCGGGTCCACACCCACCCCAGGGACACCCTGGGGTGCCGGGTTTCATGGGATGGCGGCAGGGCTGGAGGTGGCAAGGAGCCAGGAAGAAAAGAAGCAAGATCTGAGCTCTGCCTGCTACTATTCATCCTCCCCTTTCCCAGGGGAAGCCCTGAGTTATTCCGTCCTGGGCCCTGGAAGAGAATGAGAAACACATAGACAGACCTTGGGTTTCATTGGGAGTCTGAGCAAGAGAGTTAATCCTATAAAATTGGAAGTGGCTTAGATGGTCTGGGAAACACGGGATGCAGCCAGGGGACAGTTGAGTCATTTTAAGTCCCTGATTACACACCACCTGTTTTGGTTTCTGCTCTCACCCTTGGAAGGAATTGCCCTCTTAGGGCAATTAATCTACAGAGAGATATGGTAAGAGAAGGGTGACAGATCCAGTCCCATGGGAGTGACACACATAGGAGGTGACTTGGGAATGTAGAAGCATGACAGATAGGGTGGCAGTTAACAACCCTTTTCATTGAGTGCTTAGCCTCAAGGCTCTGGGCCTGCTGCAAGGGGTGATCTTAAGCACTGAGAGAGCCCTGTGAGGGCTTGTTGGTCCCATTGTACAGAGGGGGAGACTGAGGCCCAGTGAGATTAGATCACTAGGATCATTGATGCTGTAAGGATCTGAGAAGTGGACCTCCATGAAATAAAGGAAGGGGGGCCTTTGGTGGGGGAGCATTCTTTAGGGAATACAAGTCCATCTGATGGGAACATGGTGAAAGCTATGGGTCCCTGATCCTAAACACCCAGGGTCTGTGTTGTCCTCTGAAGATGAAAGCACTCAGAGCTGGAACTTGCAGCTCCAGAGAGGACCCCCACTTGGAGAGAAAGATGACTCAGGAGATGTGGAACTGGTCCAGACTGAACTGCAGGGCTTGACCACACTTACCAGGTGGTCAATCCAGCTCTCGGGAGCCAACTGTCCCTTCCAGTCATGTAATAAGCATGGTGGTTTTTCTTCAGTAGCATGGAGTCACGGAGGGACAGAATTGGTCAGGTTTTGTGCATGTCTGAAGACAGGAGTGACCTGTCACACAGAGGTCTCTGCTGGAGCAGGGACCCTACCCGAGTCCAGGGGCCTCCAAGGGACATAGGGACATGCTGTAGGGAAGCCGAGTAGAGAATTCTCTGATGCACCTGTTACTTATTCCAGCTCTCTAAGGGACCTTTAACCTGTGAGAGAGAAAGAAAGGTAAAAGGGGTTGTAGGGTTGGGTAGATTGGAAAGTTTGAAAGAAACCTTAGTTATCCATGGGGGAAATGTCCTTGTGAAACAGGAGCCCTTAAAAAAAACTAAGGGCTCAGGGTGCCTGGATGGCTCAGTCAGTTTTGTGTCAGACTCTTGATTTTGGCTCAGGTCATGATCTCAGGGTCATGGAATTGAGCCTCATGTTGGGCTCCCCACTCTGCATGGAGTCTGCTTGTCCCTCTGTTCCACACCTCCTATACTCTATCTCTCTCAAATAAATAAATAAAACCTTTTTAAAAATGGACTAAGGGCTCTGGTTGTAAAAGTGTAGCATGAGGGATCTACGGATCTCCCATGGCATAAAACTGAACAGAACTAAAAGCATACACATGCATGCAAAGCCAGTGAAATCTGAGTAGGGTCAATGGATCATACAACAATTTCCCGGTTGGGACATCGTGCTATAGATATTGGCAAGCTCTTACCATGGGGGGAAACTGCATGAAAGGTAAGCAAGACCTCTCAGTATTATTTCCTACAATTCCTACATGTTGGTCTGTAATTATCTCAGAAGAAGAAAAACGTATAAAAAGGGAAAAAATATGGAGCATTCTGTTCCTTAAGAGTTCCATTCTCTGCTGTTTGACAGCAGCAGGAAAAAGCGTAGGCAGGAGAGAAACAAGCCCTCCATCCAGAAGCTCTCTCAATGGAGGAGACAGATAAGAATGACATATTTAAATCATACATAATTATCCCATTTTTGAGGGGTAAACTGAGGCTCAGGGCAGGGTATTCATTGGACTGAGGTCACAGTGGCTGAACTGGCATCCCATGTCCAGTTGGCTGCCTCTAAAGTCTGCCTTTTTCCACCATACCACCCAGTTGGTAGGTTTTCTTGTTTCTAAAGCCCCATAAAGTGTGCTCTCCAAAGGTAGATTTAGCCCAAGAAGCAAAATGTGGCAATTCCACCGAGCATCCATTAAGCACTTTGCCACAAAGAGTTTGGAGTTAAAAATCAGAAATGGCAGCCCTGTCCTCAAGAATCTGAGGCTGAGAAAAAAGAATCTGAGGCTGTGGAGACCAACACACCTAGGGATGAGCTGGCATTTCATAAGACCAACACAGTGTCAGAGAAGTGTCGCTCTATGGGGATCGGCAGCTATGTCTTTTTCCCCTCTGGTTTCTTTTTTATTGTGGTCAAATACACATAACACAAAATGTACTATCTTGATAATGTTTAAGTGTACAGATCAGTGGTATTAAGTACATTCATGTTGTTGTATGACCATCCCTGGAACTCTGCATCTTCCAAAACTGAGACTCCATGCCTATTAAACAAAAGCTCCTCCTCCGCCCTCCTCCCAGCCCCTGGCAACCACCCTCTACTTTCTGTCTGCATGACTTTGACGACTCGAAGTACTGCCTGTAAGTGGAATCATATTGTACTTGTCTTTTTGTGACTGGCTTATTGCACTCAGCATAATGGCCTCCAGGTTTCATCCGCGTGGTAGCACGGGTCCATGTTTCCTTCCTTTGTAAGGCTAAATGATAGTCCCTTGTGTGGGTTTACCACATTTTGCTTCTCCATCTGTTGACGGACACTTGGGTTGCTTCCTCACTTTAGCTGTTGTGAATAATGCTGCTAGGAGTGGGCATCCGTGTGCAAGTATCTCTTTAGACTCTACTTTCAATTTTTTGATTGTATATCCAGAAGTGAAATAGCTGGATCCTCTGGTAATTCTATTTTTAATTTTTTGAGGAAATGAGGCAGCTATATCTTAAAGATCATAAGGTTTTGGGTTTTCGGTGGGAGGGTGGCTGTTGTTTATTTATTTTTTTAATAAGTAATATGTGTACATACGGTCTACAATTCAAAAGGTCCAGAAAGATATACAGTGAAAAGTCTCTCTCCCACCCCCATTCCCTGGTCACCCAGTCCTTCTGCCTGGAGGCAACCAGTATTAGCAGCTTCTTGCTTCTTCCTCAGGAGAGAATTCAGGTGTGCACAGATGAATATGTATATCCATTAGGAAGATTTTGATGGGTAGAAAAGAAAGGGCACCAGATAGGATAGAATTGTCATGAGTTCAAGAAAAACTCATCCTTGTAATCTTAAATTTTCTCTTTGTTTTAGGGTTATCTCTTATAAACAATATATAATTTTAGTATTGACTCAATCTCTAGGTCTTTGTTTTTTGACAAGGAGGCTTTACTCATTTACGTGGGGTTTTTTGGAGGGGTTACTTGTTTGTAGTTTTGGGGGGGATTTTTTTTTTTACACTGATCTGCTTTCCTTGACAGAAGGGAAATAATTCCTTTGGCAAAAACAAAGTTCTCTTGGTTTTACCTCCTGATTAACTTTTGTTCTTCCTTTCAAAATTTCTGATCTATTCCCCACTGCCTCCGTTACCTTTCTTCCCTAGTATTTTGGAAGACATTTTTATTCCATCGCTGATAAAAAATTTTGTTCAAAAACTTTTAACTTGCCGTCATTTAACGTTTTTATTTTAAGATCCTTAAGCTACAAAGAAATATATGAAGATTAATATAACCAACATGCATGTTCCCATTATCCATCATTAGTGAGCCAGTTAGCAATGTATTGCCTCACAGCTCCAAATCTACCATTGTCTGCCTTGCTTTGTGATACTGGAGCTGGACCCCATATATAGAGAAGTCTTTTATCAACTGGCACAATGTTCAGCTTTGTGAGGAGAGGGCATGAAGGACATTGCACAGCATAGTGGGAGAAGGGGCAGGGGGCTTCTCTTCCTGGTTCCTGTGTGCAATTCTCCCTCCTAGCTGCCAGCAGTAAATGGGAGACCCTGTGGTGGTCACCCTCCAGCGAGTTACAGTGGCACCTCTGTGGGCAGGTTTCTGCAGCCAGAGCCTGCCAGCTGTTGTCCAGCTCCAGTTGAAGACTTGAAGCGAACTTCTCCATGGGGTCCACAGCCATGCCTTCTCTCAGGTCTGAATCTCAGTCTTGGGTTGAGGGGCTCTTTCCCAAGTGTGTTTCTTCCTTGGATACTCTCTCTTAGCCCTAGATATAATAGCTGCCTTCCATGTTTGTTCCTTTAGAGGTCTCATTTATTCCTCTTAGAATTTAACCACCTTTCACAGTTGATTTTTTACATTAAATTTTCCCTGTGTAGTTCCTACTCCTGATTGGACCCTGAGTGATACATTTAGGATTTTTGTCATATTTGCCTGCTTTTGTTTTAAGTAAAGGACACACTCCAGGCAGAAAATCCCATCTAATAGCCATTCCCAGTTCTTTCTATACTCTTTCTCCAAGAAGGAACCATTATTTTGAGACTGGGGTGACTCCATCCATTTAGAAAAATGTTTATATGCATTCATACGTACTCATAAATCCCTAAAAGTGGTATGTTTTCCGTATCATTCTGAATCTTCTCTCTATCCACCTGATATTATATTATTTAAAACTATCCATTGTGCATGTGTATAGATCGAATTCATTCTTCTTAAACTGTTGTGTAATATCCTATCATAAAACATGTGTCGTTAGTTCATTCCCCTATAGATATTTCTTTATATTGTTTCCAATATTTGGCCCCTGGTAAACAGCAATGTAGTATACACCCTTTATATATATATGCCAGAATTTCTTCAGAGAACATACCTAGAAATTGAATTTTCTGAATAGGTCATAGAGTAGATACAATTTTCAATGTTATTAGATGCTACTTGTTTGTTCTCTCTTTGGCAATATTTACACTTCACCAGCCATGTAAACAGAATTGTTTTCCTCACATCCTCCCCAACACTTTGTATTATTAGGCCTCATAATTTTTTCCAATCTGATAGGTGAAAAACGGTATCTCATTTTTCTTTTCATGGCTTTAATGGCCATTTGAAGATCCTCTTCTGTGAACTGTTTATACTGTTTCTTGCTGTTCTGTTGGGTTCTTTGCCTCTCCCTTACAGATTATAAATAGGAGTTCTTTATACATTCTGATAGATACATTGTATATTGCATATATCTCCTAGTAAATTGCCTGCTTTTTAATCTTGCTCATGATATATTTTGCCATAGGTAAGATATAATTTTAGTAAAGTTAAGTAAATCTGTGTTTTATTTTTATAGGTTATTCTTATTATGTCTTTTTTGTTTGAGAAATCTTTCTCTATCCTGGATTATGACAATATTCTAATTTTTTTTCCTTTTGGGTCACTCAAACATCTACATTTTAATGTTGTGAATGATGTATCACTGCTCTATTATTAAATAGTCTTTCTTTTCTCTAGTGATTAGTAGTGATATCTCTAACCTAGGCCATGTTCCCATATATAGATATGAGTATGTTCCTGGGCTCTCTATTCTGTTTTATTGGTTTATTTATCTATGCTTGTGTTAATTAGGATTTAAAAAAAAAAAAAAACAAGGTGCTATAACAGGAGTTCCAACAAAGACTTAAAGAACAAAGTTTATAGTTTATGCACATAATAGTCCAAGGTGTGCGCTCTGCTCCGTGGAGCCATTCAGGAACTCATGTTTTTCTGTCTTGGGGCTTAGTCATCCCCTGTTGAAATCTGGGTCACTGCCACATTTGGGTTTCAGTCTGGAGGAAGGGCAGAGAAACAACACAGAGAAAACACTCCTGCTGCTTTAAAAATCCCAGTCTAGAAGGGAGACATGTTATTTCTGCTCATGGTGACAACATATTCTCATAGTCTCCCCCAACTGTAAAAAGGACTGAAAGCTGTATTGCTGGGCTGGGTTGCCATGTGCTTAACTACCGCTCTATTATCATGCAAAAACGGGAAATTGAATTTTGGTGGATAGCTAACCTCTCCATCACAAACCTTGGCCAGTGTCACACTGTTTTAATTACTATCCTCACTTGTTAGCTAGCTCCCTTCATGCTGGCTAATGGCTACCATGGCTACAAGGGTCCTTCCTCATATACTGTTCATTAGTTATCTATTGCTGCCTTATAAATTACCCCAAAACTTAGTGGCTCAAACAGTAAACTTACAAGTAAAGATAGCAGAACAGAAAGATGACATCACTGAGTCTTTGAATGAACTATTCTGCCTCAGAACATCTTGTTATAGAGATAATAAGTGTCCTTCATAGTTTAGGATAAAGCGAGCTGGGTTTTCTGTTGCTTAATAGCTGAAAGCAACCTACCTGATACATAATTTTAAATACATGCCATCTCAGGATGAACTAAATTATGCTTCTGTAATAACCAGCAAAATCCCAGCAGTTTAAAATAATAAAGGCTTATTTCTGTCTCATACCCCCGGTCCATCACAGGTCAGCTAGGGTCTCTGGCCTATGCCATGCTTGCTCTAGCCCACCAGCTAGTGGAGCAGCTGATATGTTGGTGGTTGCAATAAATAGGAGTTGAGAGAAAGAAATCCCTGGGTGGTCTTATGCCAGTAATTAAATGTTCCTTCCTGGAAGTGACACACATCACTTTATCTCACAATTCATTGACCCCTGGTAACCAAAAGAGACCAGTAAGCATGGTCTATCATGTGCCAAAGCACTGGAAGTATCTGGTGAACAGCACTAATGACTATGATACATGTATTTAGGTTTATAAATTTCCCTCTAAATATTGCTTTAACTGCTCCTTACAAATTTTACCTAGTACTTTCATTATCATTCTCAAATACACCTTTTCATTTTAGATTTATGGAAAAATTGTGAGATGGCACCTAGAAAGTTCCCATATACCCCACACCCAAATTCCCCTATATCATTATCTTACATTAATATCGTACATTTATCACAGTCAATGGACCAATATTGTACATTATTATTACCTGAAGCCCATGCTTTATTCAGATTTCCTTAGTTTTTACCTAATGTCTTTTTTCTATTCAGGAATCCCATCTAGGAGGACACCACATTACATTAATCATCATGGTTTCTTAGGCTCCATTTGGCTGTGACAGTTCTCAGGCTCTCCTTGTTTTTCATGACCTTGACAGTTTTAAGGAGTATTGGTTGAATATTTTGTGAAATGTTACTCAACTAGGATTCATCTGATGTTTCTCTCATGACCAGACTGGGGTATGGATTTTTGGAGAGGGTGACCACTGAGCTAAAAGGCCATTCAGATCACAGTACCAAGGGTACATACTATCAACATGACTTACCACTGCTGATGTTGACCTTGACCGTCTGGCTGAGGTAGTTACCCTTTCCCTCTCCTTTTCCATGTTCTTTGGAAGGAAATCCCTGTATACAGCCCACACTTAAGGAATTAAGCTCCACCTCCTGGAGGGGGAGCATCTACATCAATTATTTGGAATTCTTCTGCCCAGGAGATCTGTCTATTCTCCCTAGGAATTTATTCAGTGATTTCTTTGTATCTGTATGGACTCTTGGATATTTGTTTACTTTGGGTTATAAATCTAATACTATGTTGTTTATTTTGTTGCTCAAATTGTTCCACCTTTGGCCACTAGGAGCTCTCAGTTGGCTCCTCTGTCTCCTGGACATTTCTGTATCAATGTGAGTTATTTCCTATTTGATTACTTTCTTACTCTCTGGCACTACAAAATGCTCCAGGATCATCTTGTATATTTCCTGCTTGTATTTTGTCCTAGAATCAACCATTTCTCCAAGGAACTCTAGTTCCCTTTATTGAAGAATGGCATTAGAAACCAAGATCTGGGTGCCAGGTGTGGTCGTTGCTACTGGGGTCATTCTTTCTAGGCCCTGTCAACTGGCAGAGCAAGGAAATATATGTGTGTATACTAACCCACGTGTGTACACTCATATATATAAAATTCTCTATGTAACCATCTGAATTTATATTAAACTAAATACAAGTTCATTCTGATAGCTCCAACTTGAAACCATTAACTACATGGATCATTCTAACCTTAACCCCTTGCTTATCTGTAACCTTCCACTACAACAGTGAGAAGCCCTGGCTCCTGTCCATGTACTTAAATGTTCAATTCCAGCATACACGTATAGTGGTTCAGAATCATTAACCCTTTCACTATCATTTAACTCTAAATATTTAATTAATATTCATTGATTTACTCTTTAACCATGAATTATTTAGAAGTTTGGCTTTTACTTTCAAGACATAGAAAGTCTTGATAGCTGTCTTTCTGTGGCAGTTTTCTAATTTTCTCACATTGTGGTCTGAAAACATGTCCTGGATAATGTTGATTCTCTGGAATGTCTCTAGACTTCCTCTGCGATCTAAAATATGTTCAATTTTGGTAACAGTTCCATATGTGATTGGAAAAATGTATAAATTTTGTACATCTCTATGCCATTAAAAACATCATTATGAAAATGCAGAAAGTATACAAATGTTTGAGATAATGTGAAATGAAAAAAAAACACTAAACACATGCTATGTTTGCAGCAATGTAAACTAGTGAAGCATAAAAGCAAAGACTGGAAAAGAATAAGCAAAAATGAAAATAAGCATCTATGTATAGTGGTGGGTGTCTAGATACTTTTTTTCTCTTCTCAAAATAGTATTTAATGTTATTTTATTATTTCTATAATTTACAAAACTCTAAAAAATATCCTGGAAAATACTGGTTTGATAAATTAGCAGAGGACGAAAAGTATTTAATTCTGTTGTTGAACCCCTATTGTGTTGGGCACTGTATTGGATCCTAGGGATCCAGGAATGAAAGGTCAAGATCACACGCGTGTGCAGGCACACACACGTGCACACATAATCGCACTATCTACCTGTCTCTTTGCTACTTACCTGTCTCTTTGAGGTAGATGTTACTATTTTTATACCCATTATTACAGAGTTGGAAGCTGAGATTCAGAGAGGGGCAAGCAACTTGTCCAAGGTTATACAACTAGTGACAGAGCCAGGACTCAGATAGATGTTTAGCTTCAGGCAGAGGCTCTTTGATGTAAACCCCTTTTAGAAAATAGCTCTTTAGCAATGCACTTAGAAAGTGCCATAAAGATGAGGAAGAATTTTATCAAATGTCCTGTGAATGGGGAGCTACTGTGAAAGCAGAAATTGAGGACCAGAAAGTTAAAGTAGGTGGGCAGCTAGGCCAATACAAAACCTAGTCGGATGTTTTGTGGAGTTAGATTCTTGTCCTTTGTTGACCATGGGAGGGGCCCACCCAACTGTCCCAGGAGCACCAAACCGCAGGAACCACTGCAGCCCATGCAGAACCACTGCAGCCCATGCTAGTTGTTCAAGTTGGGTGACAGGTCCATATCCAATTTAAAAACATTAAGTGTGCAGAGGCGCCTGGGTGGTGAGGTAGTTGAGCATCTGACTCTTGGTTTTGACTCAGGTTGTGATCTCAAGGTCATGAGACCAAGCCCCCTGTCCTCCCCAAGTTGGCTCTGCTCAGAACCGAATCTGGTTAAGACTCTCTCTCCCTCTACCCCTCCTTGCATTAAGCAAATAAATGAATCTTAAAAAACAAAAACAAAACCACTGTATACATTTTGGTATATCAGTGTATATCAATACTATTTAAAGGATTATTCAAAGATCTTATGACTAGAAAGATGAAAAAGTTGCCCAGGAGAAAAGCATTCCAAGCTGAGGGAAGAGAATGTGTGAAGGCCTTAGGATAGTCAGGAGCTGGGGCTCTGGAAACCTCAAGAGCCCCAGTGGGCGGGAACCAGAGAGAGGTAGAAGCAGGCAGGTTGTGGTCGGGGTCAGGTAGGCAAGGCCAAGTTATAAGTAAATAAATAGGAATGAACGTAAGTGAATAATAACTGACTTGTGTTACAAAAGCCAGTTATTACCTCCAGAGTGCTACCCCTTTCTTCCCCAAAAGTACAATGCAGCATAGACTTCATCTGGAACTGATTTGGGGTCAGAAAGACAACTGGGGAAGCCAACACACCATATTCCCTGATTGCCAGTGGCCATACTGGATTCCCTCACGCTGGCCTCAGCCTTAGCTTCCTTACCTCCCAGGACTGATAGCAAGGCTCAGGGCCAGAGGCCTGCCTCATAACAGGTCTGCACAACTGCCAGCACCCCACCTCTGGCCTGCTTCTGTGTGTTTTCAGCAACGTGGGGTGCCGGTGAGTGAAGGTCCAGTGAGGTGGTGTGAAGCAGTCCTGGCTGCCGTGTGTCTGTCCTGGGTAGGAATCCCCCACAGTGTTAGCAGGCCCCAGGCCAGCTGCAACCCTGGGTGCCTGCCTGCCTACTGGTGGAGATGGGAAGGATCCCTCTGTCCTTCTCAGATGTGGGAGGGGGCAGTTCTAAGTAGGAGAATAACTCATTTTAAGCACCTGGCATTGAGCCTGGCACCTAATAAGCACCGGATAAACGAGCGTGTTATTTCTACCCCACTATACTGCTGGGTACACTGTGACCCGGACAGTGTCGGTAGCCGCCGGTCAGGGGCCCCCGCGGGGGGCGTCCCCGTCCCTCTGGCCTGGCCAAGGGCAACGCCAAGGGCACCTGCCCCGGAGCCGCTGCCCGGCGGCTGAGAGCGCCACCCCCTCCCCGTCAGCGCGGATCCTCCCGAGCCTCCAACTTCATTTCCACTTCAATTTTATCAGCGGCGGGAGCCGGCGGGAGATAGGCGACGGCGGACACGAATTAGCCCGAGATGGCCCGATAGGCTCGGCCGGCCTCGCTCCCTCCGGTCCTTTGTGTCCGCCTGGCCTCTGCGGCCCGCAGCCTCCACCCTCGGCTCCGCTGCGCCCCCGCCGCGACTTTGTTTGCGTTTGGCCTCGTCTTCCAGCCGGCGACGGGCTCCCACCCCCGCAGGGCCAGGCAAGGTCACTCTGGGGCCTCGCTGCTTCCCCCTCCCGGGGAACCTGTCCCTGGGCGGCCTCGGACGCGCCATCCCACTGAATCTTCCTAAGAAGCCTGGGGGGGGGGGGGGCGGAGGGCAGGCGGTAGAGGAAAGGAAACTGAGGCGCAGAGAGGCCAGGATACTTACTACTCGCCCAAGGTCACACTGGGCACCGGTGGTCCGGCCAGGGTTTTGATTTGGATCTGTTCACCCCAAGAGTCTTGGTGAGGGTTGGGTCGGACATATTTACACAGTCGGTATTCCCCTTTTTCTACCAAAGAAGTCCCAGAGATTAGTTATTCCCCAAATTTATTGTAAGAGAGGAGGCCATGTGAGATGGGGCGTGATAGAGGCCCTCGGTTTCCAAAGGGGATAGGGTAATGACTTCCTCTTACTCTTTCTGCCCCCGCTCCAGGTGGCCCCTGCCAAGATCCCTCCCCACTTTCCCTTAGGGTCCCCACCCTCCCTTCAGCCTTGACCCAGAGAAAACACTTGCCTGTGCTCCATTCAGCTAAACTAATGGCAGGGGCCCCGGGAACTGGCTCTGTGACCCCCAGGGGGTCTCTCCCAACCCCTTCCCAGGGCCAGGAGGAGGGGAGGCTACCCCTGCCCTGCTCCCCACCTCCATTTCCGGGGTGCTGCTGGGGAAAATTTATGTCCCTCTCAGGTTTGGGAACCGATCCCGCACTAAAAAGAAAGAAGAAAGAGAGAAAGAAATGATTTTAATTTTTTTTAGGTCCAGAAATGAAGCAGAAGTGAGTAAATTTTAATGAAACGGTGCAAAAATGACATCATTTACTCAGAAATCATTAATTTGTCAGCATTAATATTTCAGCTACAACATTGCCTGTCATTTTGTGCCTGCAATGACTGATAAATCTATAAAAGCGTGCTGCTAATTTACTGAATATTTATGTGCAGTGTCATTTGCAGAGTAAGAATGGAATTTATTTCGTGCCGAGTTCTGCGGGAGAACATTCCCCACAAACCTTCACCCTGGTGGGTGGGGGAGGGCAGAGGGAGACTCCAAACTTCCTGGAAAACTGGTGATAGGATGGGGACACAGAGGGGCCCCAGGGCTCAGCACCCCCAGCTCCGGCACCTTTGGGAGAGACCACCTACATCACCTGTGCTCTGGTGGTGCAAAGGCACTGTTGTGATGCCCTTCCCTCCCCCATCTTGGCAAGTCCAAATTTGACCTCTGCTTCCCAGTCCTCTTCAAATATTTCTGGATTCTGCTGCCCCTACACTGCAGTGGGGTGGAGCTGGCCTGTAGTAGAGGGGATGGCAGGGTAGGTGGGCTCCTGGTCTTGGGTGAGTTATCAGAAGAACAGATCAGAGAAGAGGTTAAGTGCTGGATGTGGGAGTCAGGCAGCCTGAGTTCCAATTCTGGCTCTGTGAATGGTCTCAGAAATCTGGGTCTGGGTCTCAGTGTCCTCATTAGGAAAATGGGGATACTACCAGTACTTGATCCTGGAGACCCTGAGAACTGACGTAATACGTGTAAAGCTACTAGCAGAGGACTGCTCGGGAAGCATCAGCAGCTGCCATTGTTGTTGGGATCACTGCCACCCCCTGAAGAGCCCCCTTCCTCAGATGGGAAGCAGGAGACCCTGGGACCCCTCCCCACAGTCCTGACAGGGCTCCTGGCTTGCCCACCTGGGTCTGCCTCCCCGGCCTCAAAGGAGAGCGCATGTCCTCTGCCCATGCCTGCGTCATTTCCCCATGCTTGAGTGACCAGAATTCTGGAGAATCTGTCCAGAAGCAGCTTCCTGAAGCAGCCAGATGGTGTTTTCCTGCCCCTGGGAGCTCTTTGGAGGGGAAAGAACTGTCTTTTGAAATGTCTCCATTTTACAGAGAGCAAAACTGAGCCTCTGGGAGGGCCACTGGAGCCTGATGACCCTTTGCCACCATGTTCCCATCCCCCACCTCAACAAGAGCACAAATCACAAGACTTTGAGTTTTGCACAGTTTTGCTCAATTTCCTGCCTGAATGGCACAGGGCCTGACCCTCTGCAGGTGCTCAGGAAATGTTCGTGGAATCAATAAAGAACAGCTAAATCTCCCATCTTCTGAGAGCTCTTTGTCTCCTCCCTCCTTCCTGCTCCCCACACTCTGTCAGGGGCCAACTCCTGCAGCCTCCTCTGCAATGCCTCTCACTCTGTTCCTTTTACTTCTTTGCCACCGCCACTGCTCCAGCAGAGTCCCTCGTCTAGTGCTTACCTGGACCACTGCAGTAGTCTGCTCACAGATCTCCCTGCCTCTGTTTCCCCCTCCCATGCTGGCAGCACAGAGCCGCTACACTCCCAAACCCAAGAGCTCCTGTGGCTCCCTGATGCTGGGGTCAGGGAAATGGCATCAAGTGCCTCTCCAAGTCTATCCAGCCCTGCTTCTCTTCTTCACACTCTTAAAGAGCCACCTCTGTTTTTAATGTACGAATCCCACGCTTCCCCGTGTCCAAGCCTTTACAGTCCCCTCTGCCAATGTCCCTGCGTTCCTCATCCCAGCCCCAGGAGAAAGCTTCCTGAAATCCGAACAGCTCTGGGGTGGGAGAGCCCATCAGCTAGAGGAGGGAAGGGCTGCCCATTGCATGAATCCAGTAGAGGACACTAGACCAGCAGTCAGGGCACCTGGGCTCTCATCCTCGCAGTTGGACACCATATGGCTTTGACTTTGCCATCCTCTGTCTATGAAATGGGCTGATCCAACTTTCCTGTCCAGACTGCATCTGTCATGTTCATGGCTCCATCTTGGCACCAAATATAGTGCCAGGCACACAGGAATTGCTCAGTAAAGACTCACTGAATGACCTTCATGCCAGGGTTCCAAGATTCTGAGCCTCAGTATTGTCCAGGCAGACCTTTGGGGTGAGACCTTTGGGGGCTCAGCCAAGGACAGACAGAGGGGAATGCCATGATACTGATGTTAAAGAAGAACACGCTTTCACATCTATGATGTTATTGGCTGCCCTCTGAGTGGACTCTTGTGCCCATTTTACAGATAAGGAAGGTGAGGTGAGAAGGCTGAGTCACCTTCTCAGGCCCTTGGCTCCAAATCCAGTGCTCTTCCTGCTTTCTCAGAATAAGTCCTCTGTGGCCCAGGGGGCCCCTGTGACTCTCTCCAAGCTCCCCTTCTGAGCTGGAGCCACACTGACCTTCTGGCTGCTGCCCGGACACTCTAAGCTCATTTCTACCTCCAGGCCTTTGTACTTGCCATCCCCTTGGCTTGGAAAGTTCATTCTTATTCCAGGTCTCGGCTCTAATGTCACCTTCTCACAGAGGCCTTCCTTGCCCACCCAAACCAAAACAGGTGTTTCACTTCCCTCCCACTCTGTGTGAAATGGTCTCCTACATTCGTGTGCTATGTGATGGCAGGGACCTTGCTGCCCCGCAGACCCAGAGCCTGGCTAGGAGTGGCCGGTGGTGAGATGCATCTATGCTTTGTTGCGCTGCCTGGATGTGTCAGAAAGTAAAACTGTGAACTCTCATCTTCTAGGAGAAGGGGGGGTTGCTGGGGGCTGGAGGAGTGATAAGGGTGGTTGGGGGCAGGGGTGTGGTGGGGTGGGACACTAGGAATGGGAGGTGCAGCCTGCTACCAAGAAAGGCTGAAGCAAGGAGTTGCCGCCCCACCTTGTCCTGACCATTGTGGCCTCCCCCCACCCCCCACCCCTCACCTGTGCCTCACACTCATTTCCTTCCCAGAGCCAGTCTCATTTGCTTTCCCTAAAAGCCGCTGGAGGAGCCAATATGTACGTGATGAATATTTCATCTCCTGAGTGTGGGTTTGCGGGAGAGCTGTGATCACCCAGGGAGGGAGTGCTGCCCAGCCGTGCCTGGGAAGGAGAGGGGTGGGGAGACGGGCAATGGGAAGGGTGTCTCAAAGATGCAGATTCCAGGGCCCACCCCCCACCTACTCCTGTAGATGCCCTTGGCATTGGGAGGCTCTGAGTAGGCGGGGCAGACCCGAACCTGGGGCGCAGATACTTCATGCTCCCTGGAGCTCCCAGCCCTTTCTTGGAGTTCCCCTCTGGCTAGGGCAGACTTTGCCATAAGCTCAGAGGCTCATGTTGGTCAGCCCAAAGGTTCCACTGGCATAGCAGTGGCCAAAGGTATGGAGTCTGTCCTGGTTGTCACATGTAGTGACTCCTCAACTCGGGTCCTGCAAATAATCTCATCCCAGGGACTGAGGCTGGGAGCCTGCAGACAGGAAGGAGGGTACAGGGGAAACACTGAGCAGTAGGGAAGAACAAGGAGCAAGAGCAGCCAGTCCATCTTCCACCACGCACATCCTTAGCCCCTCCGGCCTTAACCCCTCGATGGTGCTCCTCCCTCTGCTTTGACCACAGCATCCCCATCCCCAAGAGGATGGTCAAAGTGAGCTTCTCCTGTGCTGGAGTCTGATGGTGCTGGCTGCCAGTCCTCTGCTCCTTCACCAGTGGAGTGATCTCTGAACCTCTCGGAACCTCAGTTTCCCTATCTGAAACAGAGTGTTGGTCACGCCAGCCTGCAGGGTGATTCCGAGGGGTGAGCAGAGTGTCAGTCCACATGTGCCCCCAGACAGCACCACCATTACGGTTCCTCTAGCAACCACCTCCAGCCAGAAAACAAAGGACCATTCTTTCCCTCCTTTACCCGGGGTTCATTCTCTTCTCCCTGCCACCACACCACTCCACAACCTAGAACCTCTGCTCCCTAAGGAATTGGATTGGTTGGGGGGTGATGGGGAGGAAGGCACCTTGCCTCCTAGGCCTCACCCAACCCTGGGTCCTGATGACCCCTGCCATGGACCCCTGAGCCCCCAGCCACAACCCTCTGCAGCCAGCTCCTGTCCCTCCCCCACAGGCCAGGAGCAACCCCATCACTCTCATCCCCACCCACCACATTACCCTCTGAATACTCTCATTATACCATTACTAATTAGGGCTGCTCAGCAAATTGGCGGCTGCATTAGAGGGAGACAGTGTGCGGGAGCATATGGCATAATATCGTATTAATGAACACTCTAAATTCAAACCCGGGTCAGCTGCTCGCTTCTCGCCGGTGTCACCCACGCTAAAGGGAGGGGGGGGAAGCAGTCAACCTTTTCCTCGCTTTCCTTGCCTCTCTCCAAACACACATTCCCCAGCGTGGGCTGGGCTATTGGAGGTTTTTATCATATCTGGCAAGTGGGGAGAGAAATAAAAGATTCTGGGCCGACACAGGGGCTGCAGAAGGACCTCCCCCTCTCCAGTCATGTATATGAGTATGCTTAGCATGGTTGTGAAAAATAATAATTAATAATAATAATAAACCAGGGCCTGTGGGCCAGGCTTTATGCCCAGATGACCTCTGTCTCCCTGTATCCTTTGCAGAGGAAGCATGGAGGTGGGGGGAGACTGAGGGCCACTAGAAGTCACAGAACTTTCTCAAGGTTGGAGAGTGGCTGAGCTGGGGAGCCCAGGGGAAAGGGACTAGACTGAGGAAACTCAAGAAAATCCCAGGACAAGACCCTTCCCCACCCATGCTACCCTCTCTCCCGGTAGCCCACAGAGCCCCTTGTTTTGGGAAATCCAGAGGTCACTGGTTTTCCCTGGGGGTGAGAGAATCTGGGAGGTCACCCAGCGAATTCAGAGACAGAACTCAGATGTAGGCTTCCTTATTATTATTTTTTAAGTAAGCTTGAGGCCCAACATGGGGCTGGGACACATGGTCCAAGATCAAGAGTGACACACTCTATCGACTGAGCCAGCCAGGCACCCCTAGGCTTCCTTGTTTTTAAGCCCGTGGGGTGATACTGGGTATCTGTTCCCCCCACCTCCAACAGGTGAGGATGTGGCCTCTAGAGCTCAAACTGGCAACCCAGGAGTGTACAAAGGGTCTTTGCTCCTCTCTCTCTCGACTCTGTGCCATGTTGGTTAGAGGAATGCAGAATGACACATCCAAGGGCTGGTCTGTGAGTCTTGGAGGTGCCCTCCTGCCTCCTGGAATCCTGAAGAAGGAGGTAAGGGGGGACACATTTGTGAGTGGGGGCCATGTTGGGGTCAGTCTGAGGAGGCTTCCAAGAAAAGATGAGCTCTGACCACAGCTCCTGAGTGGAATAGAAATCCCTGGACTAACTCAGCCTTCTCCTACTCTCCCCCAGCCAGGAGGGCAGTGAGCACTGATGCTGGGCCCGAGCCTGTCCACAGCACCCTGATTAGCACTCCTTAGCCAGACATGAGCTGAAAGGACCTCCCCCTGGCCACCCATCTCTCTGCCTAATGGGGTGATATCAGTGATCCTCTAGCAGCAACCAGTTTCCTGAGCTCCTGATTCCTCACTTCACCTCAGGCTAAAGGGCTCTTCCATTCCTGATGCTACTGAGTCCAGAGACTGGGGAGGAGGGAAGAGGCTGGTCCACTCAGACACAGGTCGCCCATATCTTGGCAGCCTTGGTCTGCTCAAAGCATTCCTCCATTTTGCCTCTCCTTGGAAGCTTTCCCTAAGATCACAGAATCTGAGATCTTAGGCATCTGAGAATATCTTAGAGATTTGCTTTATGTGATGTCCCCAATTGAGGACCAAGTCTCTCTCTCTCAGAGAAGGGAAGGGTGGGAGAGCTTGGTCAGATTCCAAACAAAACAATTCCTCCTCCCTTGGCCCACCCCCACCCAACTCTGAGAGCCCAGGTTCCTAGGATGAGGCATCATTGGCATCAGGTATGTGTATGGGTGCTTTGGGCCAGGAATTAAGGTAGATTTCAACTCCAAAGGAGTCACAGTGCCAACCTCTTTTGGCACCTTCTCTGGCTCCAATCTTTGTGAATTCTCTTCCTGACACTCTTCCTGTCTTCCTCACCTCAGGGGTTGTGAAGATCAACAGATATTCCCTGTCCACGGGAGGGTTTATTAGGGCACACTGTTTAGGGGCCCCTTGTCAGAGCAATGGAGCCCCCAGGAGGAGGCCCTTCTCTTCCAAGTCTGAGGGGGATCTGGAGTTCTTATCCACCTCTGGGTGTATGTGATGTGCATGTGCGAGAGGGATTAAGAGTGATGGGGTGCCGACTTCCTTCAAGGGCCCCAATGAGGAATCAGGGAGAAACCACTTGAGCCTTACTGCTCATGCTGCTGCAGAACTTCTGAAAGTTCTTCAGAAAGTTTACTTTTCCATCTGTGGAGTGGGTGTATTGTTAGTAGCTTAGCCAGGATTGGAGATGCGCCTGTGAAAGCTTGAGGCTCTGGCCCAGCAGAATGCTGTACCTATCTCCCCATTTGGCTCTGTTGAAAAAAAAAAAAAAGCAATCTGGACAGACAACTGCCTCTCCACTGGGCTGTTGGACAGGGCAGAGGCTAGGGATACCCTTACAGCGCCACCCCTAGACTAACAGGCTGCAAGGCTCGCAGGGCCAACAGCGGATGTGAGAGCCCCTCCACAGACCTGCAGCCCGCAAGAGAGGCCAGCGGCCTGCAGGTGGGATGGGGCACTAGAATCCAACTCAGGGGCAGGACAAAGAGGGGAACCAGGGGAGGCAGGCCCCCTTTCCATCCACAGCCTTGGTTACGTGGGTGCTCTGGCCCAGGACTCTCTGCTCATGCACCCTCTGGACTCCCACTGCCTGCAGTTCTGGCCACCCTGGCCGCATGTCACCCCAGGCTTTCCAGTCTCGCCACACATGCTGCGGTCATAGGATCATTTTCCTTTGTCTCCAGAACCTGCAGAACAGCTCAGCTCTTCCCCACAGCTCTCCCGGCAGGGGAGCCCAGGAGGAGTAAATAATTGTCGCCCCTCCCAGCCTTGACCAGCCAGGCGGAACGTGGGGGTGTCATCAAGCCCTCGATGCCAATTACTTTATCTGCTCCCCCCTCCTCAAGCCATAACCACCACTACCCACTGCGGTCAGAGTCCCCTACCAGCTAGTAAGAAGTAAACAAGCCCAGGTAGGGTGTTGGCTGGTCTCTGGATTTTAGAGGCAGCTTGTAGAGACTTGCCTAGGCCTGGAGATGCCCCTACTCCATCTCTCCAGAGGCAATAATGTAGCTCTATGTTGAGGCTCCAGCTGTGCTTTGTGTGTGTGTGTACCCCCAAGATTCCAAGGAGGTTTGACCTCTTTCCCAGGTAGAAGAAGCTGAGCTAAGAAGGAGTTAAGAGGTCATCTCCTTGGAATTCTGAACTTGGGACCCAGAGAGGTAAGGTGACTTGTCCAGGTGACAAAGACAGCAGGACAGAGGCCCCAGATGTGGGTAAAGTGCACTTTCCATAAGTGACCCTTATCGCTTAGAGCTCTGTCCAGAACCCCAAACTTACACTTTATACCCAACCTGTCCCATTAGCTCTATGTCAAGGGTGAGAACAGGACCTGCTACATTTTTGGGGGTGCCCAGTGCAAGATGAAAATACAGAGCCCCTGGTTCAAAATTATTAAGACTTCCGATATGTGACAGAAGAGCAGTAAGCCATTAGAGCTCCTAGGGCCTGGTGCACACATCACTGCCCATGACCTAGGCCTGCTTGCCCTGGACTAGGACCACGTCACTCTACTTCCTCTGCAGCTGTGAAGGCACTGGATAAAGCCCACGCACGCGCGCACACACACACACACACACACACACACACACACACATTCTAGAAGCTTCTCTGCCTAGAGTCAGGGTTCTGGAGCTACAGGGACCCCACCACAGCCCCTGCCAGGTGCCATCAGCCCAGCAACTCCAGCCCTGGGACGGGAAACTGGGTCAGCATTCTGGGCCTGTGCCGAGCCCCAGAATGAGGGGAAGCTGTCCTGGGGACTACATTGGATCTGTCTCGTACAGGGTCAGTGGGCACAGGCTCTGGCATCGAAGGGAGATTCAGAGCCAGGACCCTGTGAATTTCGGAAGGGGACAGAGGCCAGGGATTCCTGGGGGCTGTGCTTCTTCAGTGTTTCCACGTGTCTTGTAGAGGGAGGGGTGGAGGGTGCCACGCAGGTGTGATTCTGTGGGTATGTGGCATTGTGTGTGTACTCTGTGCCCGTGCTAAGTGTTCCCTGTGTTCATAGGCTGCACGTACACCTGTGCATGCCCTCAGAGCCCTACCATGCGGTGGGCAGGCTTACCCCCCAGCTGTGGGTGCCCCAGCCCCTGTTGTGGAGGGGCATGTTCCTATCCCCGGGCAGTCCACATTGGAATTCAGGCCCTTGCCAGCCTGTTCCCCGCTTGCTAACTATAAACTATCTGATTTATATTCATTAACCAGTACTAGACAGCGGCAGGCGTAGCAAACTTCAGTGGGGGACATGCCTCCATCGACAGGCGGACCGCACTTCAGTTAATTAAGGGGCTGTAATTGTTGTCCAGGACAAGGGTCCCCAGGGCACAGGCTTTGTAAATAACTACCCTCACTGCCCCTACCCCTCACCCTGCCCCTCCCTCCCTCCCTGCTTCCCTCCCTCCCTCCTTCCCAGTCCTCAGAAGCCAGGTGTAAAGGGAGCCAGGGCTGGAGATTGGGGGTGAAGCCCCAAATGTGGGGGATGCCTCTCCTACATCCTTGCCCCACAAAGGCTGAGAAAGTCTGAGGGCCTTGGGTGGGCTGCAGGGAGTCTTGGGCAGAACGTGGTGGGGGTGGGTAATAGAAACCTGGAATTTACTGCCCAGACTGGCTCAGACCGGGAAGGCAGGACTCACCTGCCCACACGCATGGATATACTTGCACCCACACTCAAGGACACTCCTCTAGGCCAATCACTTATGCTGTCTGCCCCTCATCTGCCCACATGCCTACCCTGGGAGGTCAACCCTAGAACCCGAGCACTGGAATCCACTGGGCACTGCGGGGCTTCTGGGGAGTCAGCAGAGAGCCAAATAGAAAGAAGGTGTCATAGTGCAAACAAATGGAGGGACCTTCTGCAAAATCTGGTGAGGAAGACTTGTCCCCTCTAGGGCTCAGATCAGCAGAAGAATTTCCAGTCGAACAGGGGGGTGAAGTGTAGTCCAGCAGCTCCCACTTTGATGGGAGAGAGGATGCCCTCCTCTCAAGAAGTTCCTGATCTGATGTAGGGGGTGATCTGGGAAGACAAAAGTCTGATGACAGAGGTATATGTTCATATATATGCATTCATAGTATCCAGCATATGTGTTCATATAGAGGCGTTCATAGTATCCAGCGTAAACAGATATCCTGCCAGTGAGTGGGCATGCCTTGAGAACGCAACAGAGCACAAAAAGGCCTCCTGGGAGAGGAGGATCTTGAGCAGGGATTTGAATTAAGGGATGATCCAACCATGTGAGTAGATGAGCTTTGTCAGAAGTATATTTCTCAGCACCAAGAAGGCCTCTTCTTTATATGGGTGTTTCCAAGTGCCCACTATGTGCCAGGACTAAAATGGCAAATAAGGGCAGCCCGGGTGGCTCAGCGGTTTAGCGCTGCCTTCAGCCCAGGGTGTCATCCAGGAGACCGGGGATTGAGTCCCATGTCGGGCTCCCTGCATGGAGCCTGCTTCTCCCTCTGCCTATGTCTCTGCCTCTCTTTTTCTCTCTTCTCTGTGTATTCTCATGAATAAATAAATAAAATCTTTCAAAAAAAATAAAACAAAATGATAAATAAGACCAGCAGGTCCCCTTGCCCTCCCAGAAAACAAAAGGGTGGGAGACAGTGTCTGTACTCCTGTGTACACATACCTGCGTGTGTATAATCATGCACGTGTATGTGCACGTGCTATTTGTGCACATTTTCTAAATATCTATTTTTTTTGGGGGGGGGGGGTAGGCAGAGGAAGAGGAGAGCAAGAATCCCAAGAAGGCTCCATGCTCAGCTCAGTGCAGAGCCCGACATGGGGCTTGCTCTCATGACCCTGAGATCATGGCCTGAGCTGAAACCAAGAGTCGGAAGCTTAACCGACTGAGCCACCTAGGGGCCCTTTTAATACCTATTGAATGCTTGCCGCCTTTCAAACACAGCATGAGGCACCAGAGAAAACAGGCATGACAATGTTTCTGTCTTCGTGGGACTTATACTGGCCTGTGTATATATGTGCATGCGCATGGGTGTGGAGTTCATGCACGGTGTACTTGGGTCTGTGTGAGCAGGGCCCCGAAAGGGAACTTGCTTCTCCCCACTCAGGACTTGAGCCACGATGCGTACTACCTTGTGATCATACTACCTGGTGACCATTCCCAACCAGCTCTCACAATTATTATCCTCTGACATTTGGAACCTGTGACTATTTCTGCTCACACCTCCCCCCACCCCCCAACCCCTTGCTGTGGGTCCAGAGAACCCACCTGTGTTTTGTTTCAGCCTAAAAAGGTATCAGCCACCCTTAAATCACTGAATAATCACCCTCAAGGCAAATTAGAATGGATTTTTGTTACCTCACTCACAGTTTGGGATTATCTGTACCCCTCTTCTGCCCCATCCCAAGGCCCGAATCTCATTGTTGACCACAACCTTTTAGAATGACTTTGGACAAGATGCTCCTGGGACTAGCTATTTTACTTGGATCTTTCTAGATAGAGTCAAGCACAGAAGAGAAAATAAGTTTCCATGTCCCTCCCTCCCCGACCCCGGCTCCCCCCATTTCCACCTATCAGCTCTTATCTGAAAGAAAAATTAGGGAGTTATTAGGAGTTTCATTAGAGGTGAGCAGGTTGGTAATGAAATTACATTCCAGCTCCTTCTCAGGCCCTGTAAGTATTAAGTGGTTTGATCAATGGTGTTCACACAATTAATTCTGCTTGATTGCTGAGAGTGACTGTATCGACAGTTGGGTTTCACACCTCGAACTTCGTCTCTTAGCCAAAACGTGCCTTCAGGAAGCTTGGAGGGTGAGGGTGGGGGCCCCTGTCCATGAAGGTCTTTGTTGAATACCACATTCAAGCTCATATAGATTATTTTTTCTTTAAGCTTAAAGGAAATTTAGGTATCATATTAAAATTAAATGATTGAATTCTAGACCACGGGAGACGGGGTAACCTGCCACTCCTGCCCCCAGCTTATTCCACGGACCAAAGCATCCCTGGAGTACTGGTGCCCATTCTCAGCGCTCATCCAGGACAGACTTCCTCTCTGGGACAGGGCAGCGCAGGCTTCTTCCCTCGGCCTCGCCTGCATATTATCCCAGGTGATCAAGAGAGCCTTCCTTGTATCCTGCTCAAATCTCTCCTGCTTTGATTTAATCCGCTGACTCTTGTTGGGTCTTCAGGGGATCTGGAAGACTGCTTGGTATAGTGAAACAGCTCTACCGACGATAAAGCTCGTGTTCTTGAAGCTGGAGAATCTTCAAGTACTGGGACCCTGTCCCCCAGGACATATGTCCTTCCTGTCACCCTCACCGCACTTCCCCATGGCTTCTAGACACACTGCTCTAGCAGGGACGGGGACAGGGGGCTGCTTCACACCAGGGCTTCCGGTTTGTGGTGGCTCTTTACAGAATTCCAGAGTAAGTCCTGCCTCTTTGTAATGTGTCCCAGGGGAGAGCCCTAGTTTCGAAAAAGTGTTGGTGACAATGAGATGCTGGGAAGGGGGTGGAGGAAGAGTTTATAATAGAAGAGGCAGCTGCATTCTTTGAATCTCACTAAAGGGCATGTGCTATTTTACAAGCATGTGTTCATAAAATCGTCCCAACTACCCGAGGAAGCAGATGCCCTCTTATTCCCCTTTAGCAGATGGTAAAACTGAGGCTCCCACCAGTTCGGGTCTCTTCCCAGGTCCTACCTCTAAGTCGTTACCTCTAGGTCTCTCTTCCCTGCAGAGAGGGTGGGGAAAAAAATCCCATCTTCCTTACTCAGCTGGGCTCACTCTATTGTTCCAGAGACCACCTCCACCTCTAAGAAGTCTTCCTCCAGCAGAAACAGAGACAGGGCCCCCATCTCTCACCCCTGCCCGCACTGTTTTCCTCAGCACTGAGAAGGCCTCCACTCCTTGCTGGCCTGTCTGCCTATAATCTTGAGTGTTTCTGTCAGGCCACTTGCCCAATTCTGACAGCAGTGGACAAATTATTGCATCTGTCCCCCAGCACAGCAAAGGAACCCCAAGGAAGAGAATTCTGTGCTCCCTGACTAGCAGGAGGTACTGCATGGGGAGGCCAGCTGCTCAAAGCCTTATGTGAGGGGCTCCTGGGCCAGGCCACTGCCTTTCCCCCGGGGGCCTGCAAAGAAAAGAAAGAAAATGGTTATCAGCCCCTCCTTCTCTAGACCCTCCACTCAACAACCATAATGACCAACAAAAAAGGACTTAGGCCACCAATTTCCATACATCTGTGTGATGAAATACTATGAGGCCACCAACAACACATAAGAACTCAGGGATGTCACAGGACATTGAGAAGGGAAAACCAGGATGCAAACAGTACAAGTCCAATTTAGGAGAAGTCTGTGCATGAAGACTTTCTGTCAGGCCTTGGTGCTGAGCTGTATCCATACCTCATCTTGCTTCCTCCTCATCAGCCTGTGGGGGTAATAATTTTTTTTTCTTGTAAGTATGGAAACTGAGGCTCAGAGCAGTTAGGTAGCTCAGTGAAGTCTGCACAGATAATAACTGGGGAAGTCAGGATCCCATTCCAGACATGGGCTCCAGCCCCTGTGCTTTTTTTTTTTTTTTTAAGATTTTATTTATTTATTTATTTATTTATTTATTTATTCCTGAAAGACACACAGAGAGAGGCAGAAACATAGGTAGAGGGAGAAGCAGGCTCCTTGTGGGGAGCCCGATGCAGGACTTGATCCCAGGACTCCGGGATCATGCCCTAAGCCAAAGGCAGATGCTCAACCAGGTGTCCCTAGCTCCTGTGCTTTTTTTTTTAATTTAATTTTATTTTTTGCTCCTGTGCTCTTAATCCTTTAATGATCATGTGTCATTGGCCAATCTTTTTCACTTCACAAGGGGCTTTAATATTTATGATCTTTATAAAAATATTCAGAACTACTCTATGAAGTACCTATTAATGAGCCCATTTTATAGCTGAAGAAACTGAGGCTGAGAGAAGTTAAAATACTTGCCCCAGAATCACAGCACTAATCCACTCTGGCAAAAGAAGGAGTCATACCCAGGTCTATACCTGAGCCCTGCACTGTTTCAAGGCAGGAGCAGAAAGAGACAAGAAATCCCAACATGCACAGACATCAAAACAGACACTGCAGAGACAGTGAAGCAGAGACCTGAAAAGGGGGGAGGAAAAGCATTTGCCTTCCTTTGCCTGTCTCTACTCCAATGTAGAGGGGGAAAAATCATTTTAAGCAGGTGCCTTGCAGCCTTGCATTTAAGAAAAATGCATGGCATTAAGTTCCTAAAAAAGCTAGGAAAGCTGAACCAAACCATCATTGGGGCTTGAAATGAGATTTTACGTTTTCCCCATTCTGGGCACTGAGCCATCATTGATGCCACGTGCCAGCCTGGTGAGGACCACTTGTTCCTTAGGGGCACCAGGGGCTGGTGGCCGTCCGCCCAGCCTGGCCCAGCCTGGCTCTACCCTGGTGAGTGCCAGCTGCTTGCAGGCATGGCCAAGGGCTGGGCTCAGAGAACAGCCATGGGGGTGTTCTAGCTTTTTGCTGTGCAGACCAGCAGCATCACCTGAGAGTGTGTCTGGAATGCAGTGTCTGACCCCACTTACTGAATCAGAATTTGTATTTTAACAAGATCTGGTGGTGATGTGTCTCCCCACTGCAGTTGGGGAATCCCTGCTCTAGCTGAAATCGCAACAGAGGAAGGACAGCCCAGGTCTCAAGGGCCCCTGTCTTCCCCTGCCCTGGGCCTCCCAAGTCCTGAGCAGCTCACACAGACTCTAGGATTGCTGAAGGCTTACGGCAGTGTGTGGCCCCGGGAGCAGGGGACGACAGGAGGGAGGAGGCCCTCCCCTACCTGAACTGCTGGAGGTGCCTGCCAGCCACAGCCGGAGTGGGTGGGGGTGGGGAAGTTTGTCTCAGTCAGCAGATCTTTCTGGAAGGAGAGTCCAAGGTGCCCCTTGTTCCCTCCCTTCCCACGTGGGGACCAAGTGTAAGAACGCAGTGTGCAGGGACACACAGGGCAGGTGGCCAAGGCCACTGGGTTCACCTTCCCCAAAGGCACCACTGTTTCCACGGCCTGTCCCTACTCCTCCTGGTCCTGTGCTTCGAGAGCTGGCCCCTGAGGGTCAGACCAAGGAGCTGCTTCTCCAGAAAAGGGGGGATCTCAGTCTTGGGCTGGCTCAGGCTCCCTGCTGCTGCTGCTGGCCCACTGGCCTGAAGCAGTTTCCCTTCCTCTCTGCCCGCCTTTGGAAGTTTGCCTCCCAGGCTCCTGCTGAGACACCTGCCCCTCCCCAGCCTTCTCCAGGCCACCTGGCCCACAGGGCTGGGCACTCTGCTGATTCCCCAGGCATCGGCTCCTTAAAGAGACAGCTGCTCTGCCCCATTTCTTAGCAAAGTTACCACCCTTCAGTGATCCCTGTCTGAGCCTGGGGAACAGGCTGGGTGCTACCCTTAGCGCCTGAGGACTGGCTATCATCTCCCCAAGGGTTCTCAGCCCCAACACACACTTAAGTCACCTAGGGAGCTGCTTAGCCAGAGCCAGTTAAGTCAGAATTTGTTGGGCTGGGTGAGGAGCAGGGGAGGAGGAGCCAGTATCTTTAAAATCCTGACTGGTGTGCAGCCAGTGTTGAAAGAACCTCTGAGTCCATTCATCGGCCTCACTTTACCAATGAGGAAGCGTGGCCCAGATAGTAGTAGTAGGGCAGCTGCGTCCCAAGAGAAGGGCTGGCTCAGGGTTCACAGAGGAGCCACGCCTGGAACATGCCAGGCACTAACAGTAGGCTCCAAGCACTAACAGGCCTACTCAGCTCCCTGCTGGGTGACCTTGGGCAAGCTGCCTAACCTCCCTCCTTTTCCTTACCTGTAAGATGGGGATGCTCCTGCCTAAAATATAGATTGTGTTGAGGATGCCTAGCACCTGTAAGTGTTCAATAAAATGCTGCTGGCTAAAGAAATGGATGGACACTTGGGCCATTCCCTGGGTGAGGCATGGGGCGGTCCACCTAGTAGCCTGAGATCTGTGAACCAATCCCAAGAGAATCCTGGTTGTCCAAGGTTCCAGAACTTTTGAAACTTCTCCTGGGAGGGGTAGAGGCAGGGGACCAGGCCGTGGGAGGCTTTTTTTCAAGGGGCAGAGTTTCTGCACATGATTGACGCTCCAGGATTTGAGGCCAAGGGGTGGATAACTTGACAGAAGAATAAGCCCTTCATCCATCTTCCAGCTGCCTCCTGCCCCAGCTCTGTTCCACTGGAGTGGCTCTGGCTCCATGGTGGGAGGGGCTTGGATGCTCACCTTCCCTTCACCTCTCTCCCCCACTGGAGCCCAGCCAGGCCACCTGTGGGGTCGCCCAGATGCTGGCTCCTGGCCCCTGGGGTGGGAGAGCTGAGCAGGGGCCCCCCTTCCTGTGCAGACCAGGGTGAGGTCTAGCCAGGGAAGAAAGAGGAGGGGAGACCTCTCAGATCTGGTGACAGGGAGGGGACCTCCTATGGGGGCTTCAGGGGGGAAGGGGGAGGGAGGCCTCTCTCAGTCTCCCCACCTACAAGCCCCAGCAGGCACCTTTCTTCTGGCACTCCCAGCCAATTTCCTGGTTCTCAACCCTCTCCCGGTGCTCTGCTTCACTGCCTCAGCTCCCTCTCCATTAAAGTAGCAGTTCCTGGCCTGCCTTCCTCCCCATTCCTCATCCTTGCCACTTGTCACTGTAACCCCAGGGTGGCCAGGCCACAGGTGAGCCAGGGCAGGGCCTGCCCTAATCAATTCCTTCATCACTGCTTTGATGAGACCGAATCCTGCGGATGGAGAGGTCAAACTAACTATATTGGGGCATGAAGGGGGCAGGGAGTATCTCCGGGGATCTGAGCTGCCATCCCGGGGCAGGAGGGGGCACTGGATGTTTGCCTTCCTTGAACAGGTACAAAAGAAGCCACATTAACACAGCCCTGCCTTTGAAGCACGCCTTTGAAACCTGGACTCTTGGGTCTGAGCCAAGTAGGCCCAGACGTGCCCTCCCCCACCACTGCCCTGCCCAGCCCACCAAAGATGCTGCTGGGGCTTCCAGCCTGTGAGATCAAAGGGTCCTGCCTGCACTGCCCCCCCCCCCCTGCACACCATGCAGTTAACACCCCAGGTTGGGAGTGACCCTCAGGGTGGGATGCACAGGGTGCCCCATGGGAGTTCAAGCTCAGATTTCAGAGACCTCCAAAACCCAGATGCTCCTAAACACCTATCAGGGTACTACACATGCGATGAGCCTCCTTTCTTCCTTACAATTACTGTGCCCTGGGTCCCCTTTTAGAGAGACTTCGAGAAGTTAAATAAACTTATTCACAGAGCCCAAATCCAGGACTGTCTCCCCCCTGGAAACTCCTACACCCCATCCCAGAGATGAAGATAACATTCAGTTCCTGGTTACCAGCCCGGTTATATGCTTCAGTCCCCAAAGCCAACAGCTCACAAAGGGCTGCCTCCTTCCTGCGTCCAAGTGTGCTATTTTCAGTGGGTCTCTTTCCTTCTTCTGCCACCTGCACAGGTGGGATGGACAGGCAGCCGGGGCTCCACCAGGGAGCTCTTCCAGGCACACCAGCCTTCACTTGGCCTTTGTATTTGCTGTAGAGCAGCAGGGACTGGAGAGCTGGCTGTGGGGGTGAGCAGGGGTACCCTGAGGATAATGGAGGGGTGGGAGGCGCAGGTCCCTAGCCAGGGACTCAGCTCTCTCTGATGGGAGAAGCAGGTGGAAGCCCCTCCCCCCATAACTCACTTACACACACACACACACACACACACACACACACACACACACTCACCAGCTCTGGCTTCTGCTTCTCACCTGACCACTCACCTGCCAGCGCCCCCCCCCCTTCCTCCTTCCTCCCATCGCCCTACCTCCTGGCCCCTCCTCTCACTCTAGACTTCCTGATCAAAGGCAAGAATCTGGGGGCCATTAATGATCTCCTCCTCCTCCTCCTTCCTTTTTTCCCCTCCTCACCCCTACCTCTGCTCTTCCTGCCAGGACACAAATAACTATTTCCTGAGGTGGAACCAGAGGTAGGTCAGAACTGGAAGGGCCTTCCCCACCAGCTCTCTCATTTTACAGCTGAGCAGGCTGAGTGGGGAGGGGGGGGGACCTTCTTAAGGTCACACAGAATTCGTGGCTGAGTTGGGACCAGCGCAATGTTTAGACCTTTGGAAGGCTAAATAATGGAGAGATTTTGTTTCTCCCCTGGTACAAGTGTTTCAAAATAGAAGCAACGCTAAGCTGTAAAACATAGAACTAGTAAAAATTAGCACTGCCCAATAGAACTTTGTGCAGTGATGAAAATGTCCTATATTTGTGCTAATAGAGCAACTGGTGGCCAGGTGTGGCTATTAAGCATTTGAACTGTGGCTAGTGTGACCGAGGAGGTGAACTTCTCATTTCACTTAATTTAAATGGATCTGCACTCACACTGAAATAGCTATGCGTGACTACTGGCCGTTGGATTACACAGCTCAGTTTCCACTGCTTTCTAGATTATTTGCTGGTAAAATTCTGGGTGAGTTCATCAAAGCTGAATTTTTGCATTTGAGTTTTGTTTTAGGAGCACCCTAAACTACTCGTTCTGTCTGTTGAGTAATCTTTTCCTATCTAGAACACAAATTGGGGTCTGTAAAAGGTGACAAGTGGTACAGAGAAAATTCTGTGGGATGTCAGAAGGGGAATAGATTGCATCCAGTATGGGGGTAGGAGGGCCACATGAGGGAAAGTTTCATGAAGGGGGCATTGAGGTAGACCATGGGGGTAATGGGAAAGCATAGGCAAAAGCACAAAAGCAGGAGCTGCAGGGTATGGGTCAGTGTATCAGGACCAACATTCAGTGTCCATGTCCATATTCAGTCAATGTCTAGTGCACAGGTTGTATATAGGCTAGCAAGGCACAGAGATTTCCCAATCCTCTGAGCTATAGTCTCTTGTACCTTGTTATGCACTGTCATTATCCAGTTTTCCCAGGGGGGCTATGATGGCCTTGGGTGTAGGAGGAAGAGGCCCATCTGAAGTGATGGGAAGGGAAGCCAAATGGCTGTGGGCTCAGCCCTGGGTCTCCCCATTTGCACCCTAACTCTAGCAAAGACACCTGGAGGGCAGGACAGATGCTGAGACCATTTAGAGTCACAGCTGAAAGACTCTTAACATCCCAAACTCCCCACCTAAGTTCCTGCCCCAGGGTCCCCAGTAACAGCATTCTATTCAAAGAATAGAATTCTATTGGCAGTGAGAAGACATTCCCAACACGGCCAGGTTAAACATGCAAGAATAGGGAACAAAAAAATACAAACAACTACAAGTTAGTATGACAAAGAAAAAGAACTTGACAGAAACATGGGCAAAAGGTAGGAACAGGTAATTCACAGCAGAGAAACCCAGATAAATGGTTGATAAACAGGAAAAATAATCAGCTCTTGACATGTTGTACACCTTGAGCTTAAACAATGTTGTATGTCAATTATATCTCAGTAAAGCCTAGGAAAAAAAGAATAACTCCACTAGTGATCAGGAGAATGCAATTAAACTATAGCACAATATCATTTCACATCAATTAGATTGACAAAAGTTAAAAATCTGGCAATACTCATGTATTTGTGTAGGATGTAGAATAGTCCAGATGCCTTTGGGAGGGGACTGTATTTGAGCTGGAAAGTTAAAAATTGATACTACCTTTGGGGAGCCATCTAGTAATATTTCCTAAAATTGATGATGCTGTACCCTTTGGTGGTAGACTGTTCTATCAGTAGTCCCCAGTAAATCATACCTCCCCATCTCCACCCACTCTCCCATTGAGCCCTCAGCCTGGCTATGAGACTTGCTTTGACCAGTGGGTTATTAGTAGGAACAAGGCAAGCGGTGGCTTAATAAGCACAATATGGCTTATCCTTTGGAATCCTGAGCTCTCCATGCTGCGGGGAAGCCCAGACTAGCCACAGGGAGAGGCTATGTGGAAGAAAACTGATGCATCTGACAGCACCACACATATTGTCCCTGTTGAACTGTCCCAGATGTCTAAGCTGCCCAGGCTGAGACCCAGACCTTGTAGAAATAGATAAGCTATTGCCACTGTGTCCTGCATTAATTCCTAATCCATGGAATTGTAAACAGATAGAAAGGATGTTGTCTTAAGCCATTAAGTTTGGGGTGGTTTATGACGCATCAACAGAAAATAGGCCAGACACCAGCAATTCCATTCCTAGTTATATGCCCCTAAGAAACCCTTGCACATGTGCACATGGAGATATGTACATGGGTGCTGACTGCAACCTCTATCAGTAAGTGAAGGGTAAATTGAGGCATATAGCTTCCTTCAATGAGTGTAGCACAGAGCTACATGTAACAACAAGGATAAAAATCAAAACGTGCTGAACAAAACCCCCCCAGGTGCAGAATTGGGATGCGATTTGTATGAAGTTTAGAAGCAAACCCATACAATACCGTGCTTATGTATTTATAATCTGTACTTAGAAGTTGCATGGAAATAATAAATCCTAAATTCAGTAAGGTGGATTCCTCTGGAAGGGGAGGGAGGAGAATGAGCCTTGGGAAGAATAGATCAGGAATTTCCATTGTATCTAAAATGTTTCATTTTTAAAAAATATATAAATCTGGGGGGCCCCTGGGTGGCTCAGTTGGTTAAGCATCTGCCTTCGGCTCAAGTCATAATACCGAGATCCTGGGATCAAGCCCCCCTGGCTCTGCACTGAACAGTGAGTCTGCTTGTCCCTCTCCCTCTGCCCCTCCCCCTGCTCATGCTATTAACGCTTTTTCTCTTTCAAATAAATAAAATCTTTTAAAAATAAACAAATAAAACAAATCTGAAGCAAATCTGGCAAAATGTTAAGATTTAACAAAGCTGAGTAGAAGATACATGGGTGTTCATTATATTATTTGTAGTTTTCTGTGTTAGAAATATTTAATAATGAAAAAGATCATTAAAAAAATATGAATGAGGGTGGGAGGCCCTAAATGGTGAAGGATAATTTAGGAGAAATAGAGAAAGGAGGTTCTGATGCCTCTGAGACCTGGTCCCACCGCCCCCTCCCCAGACCAGCTGTGTTTCTGCCTCTGGGTTCCCCAGTTCCTCTTCAAACCCTTATCATAGAGAACCCCCTTTCTATTAAAACAACAAAAAAAGACTTCAAATAGTTGAGTTGTCCTGCCCATGGGGGAGGCCGCAGGGATGCAGACTATTAAGAGGGCATCTGACCAGGATTTAAGAGTCCTGAGCTCTTTCACGACTGCCTATGTGACCTTGCACAAGGCCTCTCTCAGCCTGTTTCTTCATCTACAGCATGAGATTAGTGCAATAGATGGGCCAACCGGGCCGAGCTATCAGAATCAACACTCGCCCCTCCACACCTAGTCAAGGAGACCAGAGTCTCTGCATTAGAGAAGGGAGAACAGGCATTTGAAAAAGCTCCTGAGGATTGTGGTTTCCACACCTGGCTCTCAGAACTCTCAGTCCCAGCATTGTGGGAGGCTATGATGGGGCAGGCTGTATCCAAATTCTCTTAGGATTATCCGCAAAATGTATAGAGAACGTCTGAGGTGTCACTGTATGTGCTTCCTCTCAGGCTAGTCTGCCCATCCATCCATTCAAGAAACATTTATTGATGAAAAGAAAAATAAATAAAAGAAATATTTATTGAGTACTTACTATGTATCATGCACATGCAAGATGCTAGAAACTCAACAGTGAACAAAATACACATAGTAAAAATCAACATGTAAATCTCAGGCCCACTTCTAAGCACTTTACAGCTACTTACTTTTTTTATCCTCACAACAGTTCTATGAAGTAGGCACTATTATTGTCCCATATTACAGATGGGAAAACCATGGCATGGAGTGATTGTCTTGCCCAATAGGGTGGGAAGTCTGAGGTCCCACACAGTTAAGCACTTGGCAGCATCACCCTCTGTGCTCGCCTGGCTTCCTACTCAGGTCTCTCTCCCTAGGCTTTCTTCCCACACCTCTCTACACAGAAGAGCACCATTCTCTCATCTCCTACCCCCTACCTCCCACAGGCCTAAAGCCCTTTCTTGGGGCAGGGGAGAAACTGAATAACACAGGGGCCAAGCCAGCCGGCCCTGTGTTGGGAGGCATGGAGCTTGGTGTGTGAGGTCAGAGAGGGCTGCTCAGTTCCTACACAGAGATGCAAAGGGTAGATCCCTGATTTCCTATTGGCAGAGTCCAGAGGATGGGAAGAGCTGTGGCTTCATAGGGGGGTGAGGGTGGGGTGTCACCCCAAAGTCATCAGTCATGGTAACTACCATTTACCAAGTGTCCAGCCGTGATTCACATGAGTATTTGACAAACATTGTCTTACTTTAACTTGACAGTCTCCCATAAAGTAATAATTACTCCTTCCATTTTATAAGTGAAACACCTGAGTTCAGAGAGCCCCGGGGGACTTTGCCAGGTTGCTAAGCTGGGAACTGAACCCAGGCTCTCTACCTCATCCAGTCCCTTCACAAAGACTTCTTGTTTCCAGTGCCGAGGACAGCAGTGAGCAGGACAGGCAGGGTTTTTGCCCTAGTGTAGCCTATACTGCAGTTGGAATAGGCAAGCAATAAACAAATGATTATCATCATTCCAAATAATGACAAGTGCAATGAAAACACTAAACTGGGGAATATGATTGAGAGCACCAGAGGGACTTTCATCCCTTGAAGTATGATGAGCTGGACCCCCTGCCAAAAACACCCTTCCAATACAAAACACTTAGAAATGCTGGGCAAAATATAACAAACATCCCATTGCAGGTACATCTGGGTTGGGGGAAAAATTGAAGGAAATCCTAAGGGGTCTAAATCAAAGAAGAATCTGGAAACCTGATTTTGGCAACATGGAACTTTGAGTTCTAAAGGCCTTGAGAGGGACAGGAGACAAAGGGAGGAGATGGGATTGGACATCATCTCCTACACACACCCATAAGGCTGAGACCCTTGAAACACCACACTCAGTAAAACAGTGAGTGAAAATGAAAAGACCTGTCCTGAGAATTCCATAACTGCAGGCCTGCCTCTGAGTAGGGTGAGGCTCTGCTCTCCACCACTCACAAAAGCTGGAAAACCCAAAGCAATAAATGAACTGAAATGGACAAAAGTTCATATCCACCTCTGGGTTGAGGCAAAGACAAGTCCTCTTTGGAGGACCTACCTCCAACCCAGGCATCTCAGAATTCTGATAAATAAAGGTCTTCAAACATGAGGCCATATTCCAAAAGTATGCATCCCATAAGGAATTAGGCAACCATGAGTGAGAGTCTGCCAAAACTGTGAACACCAGATTCAGGTCCCTGTAAATTTCATTCTGGTGGAGTTATCAAACAGAGAACCAAGAATAGGTGTATATTTAACATGTTCTATTTAGGTATAGATGGAAGCCTTTAGACTTTAAACAGGAGCTTGATAGGATCTGATTTGCATTTTTAAAACATCACTTTGGTCACCATGTGGGGAAAAGATGGTGACAGAGTCCATGTTAGAGCTTATGATTCCAACTCTAATCATCTCCAGAAGAACCTCCTCACCCAAGGAGGGGTCCCAGAGGAGTATATGGGGAATAAGTGTGTGAGATGAGAGGAGGGGGTATTGATGGAGACTGTTGAGCAGTGAATTCAGTCACAGAAGCAGAAAGAGGTTGCTGAGCCAGGATAGCCCAGTCTGACCAAGCCCCATTGACCAAATTGATGACTTAATCTGTTGATTCACTGATTCTATAAAATGCTGTTGAGTGAGCCAGGTACTAGGTAACCACTGTGGATGAGGAGCTGAGAGGCCCAGCCTCTTCCCTGAAGGAATTGCAGTAAATAAACAATGACTGTTCATGGAAGGTTCTGAGCCAGCAAGAGCCTCTGGGAACACAGAGAAAGGGCGAGAGCCTGTTTTCAGGGAGGGACAGTGTCAGGAGTAATTTCTTGGAGGAGGTGACATGAGTGGTTCCTCCCCTCTCTCTCCCAGGACCCACTGTGTCTCCAGCTGAGACTTCTTGCACCTCTCTATATAAAAGGCAGATTTTTGGGGTGGAGGTTGTACCTCTTTCACCAGGAGCCCCTAGATGGAGGGAGAACTTCTCTGCGGGCCCTGAGGAAGGAAGAGAGGAGACAAAGGCTAATGACCCTGACTGTAACCTTAGATCTGGGCCTCCTTTATGTCCATTCCCTTGTTGATGTCAGCAGGTCAGGAATCATTACCCCCATTTCACAGATGAGGAAACTGAGGCTCCGTGAAGCTAAATGCCTCATCTAAGGCCTCACAGGTAAAGTGTATCACACTGGGTGTAGCACACCCCAGTATCAAGTGCTCTGTTCCACTGCTTCTGAGAGGAATGTCCAAAGTGTGGCCTTACACCAGCCCCACTGCCCTCACCCCCGGTCCTGCCTGAGCCCACCTGCCCTCTGCTCACCCACATGGCTCCAGCAGTGAGAAAGAGTAGCATCCAAGCTCTGGCCAGGAGTGGGGAAACCCCAGGCACCCTCTCCAACTTCTCACGCTGGGCATCCCAACTTCTCTACAAGTTCCCTGGGAAGAGTCCCCCAGAATGGGGTGCAGGGAGCGAACTTTATAAAATTCTCCACAACCAGCCAAGCGGAACCTATTTTCCCTCACAATGCAATTAACGGCACCAACATTTACAAAATATGATTACAAGCGCTTTGGTTAAGTAGAGGAAAGTATATTAGATAGCAGCGAGGGGTTGATCTTAATGTGCATTTTTTCGAGAGACTTGCATTTTCTTTGTGCAAATAAAGAGGCCCTAAATTCTCCATAGGCACTAAAATCAATGCAGTGGAACCATGATAACAAACACAGGCTCCACTTTTTGCTACATCCCCCAATTAATTAAGCCTTTCACGGGCATGTAATTAGGAACATTAGCAAGTCATAAAATTGCCGTGAGTCTTTAAATTATGTGCTGGCCCTCAGCAATTTGTTTTTAATTCCTTCTGAAGACAATGGCACTGCGGGGCCCCATAGATCTTCCTAGCGGCCTACTGTGCTCGCCTTTATGGCGGGAGGGCCGGCCTGCCTGGGTGCCCCTCCAGAGGGCCAGGGTACCCCGAGTTGGGCTCCCAGGGCCCAGCTCTAGCCATTCGCCTCTTCTTTGGTGTTACTTCCCCCTTGTTTCTCCTTTCCCCCCTGCTGCTGGCTCTTCCTTCTCTTTGCTACTTTCTTCTCTTCCCCTCTTGATCTGTGCTCCTCCTCTTTTTCCTTCTCTCCTCCTTCCTGCTTAACTTTGGCTGCTTTCCCCTCTCCCTTCCCACTCCATGCTCCATCTCTTCCTTTCCCCATCTGCCCCCCATCTGAGGCTGCTCCCTGGGCACAGCACCAGGCTCCTCCCAGCCTTTCCTGTGATCCCTCGAGAGCCACAGAGTGCTGGACACCCAGGGCCGATGCCCCAGCTCTTGGCCCCTCCATTCCCATCCATGTTGTGAAGGACCTCAAAGGTCACCTTGCCTGACCTGCCACCTCTATGATTTGTGGCATCAGCTACACTCCGTGGGAGCTGAATCCTGGACAATCCTGAGGTGTTTGAGGGAATGAGGGGCAGGGGTTATGACCTCACTCCCTCTATTCTTCTGAGGAAGGGGAGGGGGGGGCAAAGCAAAAAGCTGTGGGGTTTGCCTTGCTGGCAGAGTGCCCTTGAAAGGGTCTGTATTGGCCTTTCACTCATCTGTCAAGGCTCCCTGGGGGGCCCAAGGCAGTTGGAGAACCCTGCTCCCCATCCTTGCACCACCCAGATACCCTCTGCCCCCACACTTGTGGCCCTTCCAAGCCCACAGCCACCAGCTTCAAAACTTAGAGGAATTTGGTCTTTGGCTTCAGGCTTTCTAAATACAGCCCTTCCCTTACATCTTCCACCCAAACCCCCTTTTCTGCTTGTTATTACTTTATGAATCCAGATCTACTGGAAGTTCTTGACATGGAGCCTGAAGGCAACTCCTCAGGCCCACTGGCACAACCCAACCCTCTCCCGAGGTTGGCTAAAATTCTGGGTGGAGAAGGACTGATGTCTGGCTGGGGCCCTCTTCCCCTTCCCTCATACTGGCAGCATCTCTTCCCCACTCCTGGAGATCACAAGTCTTCTATAATCTCAGAATCCTCGAGGTGTTGAACTGGGAGGGGAGCATTAAAAAAGAGCAATGAACGCCACACCAAGGTATAAGCAGGCACAGAAAGACCCACTTTTTCAGCAGTGGACCTCTGTAACCATCTCTGGTTCATGGCCACTGTGGCATCTGTGGCTCTTGCACTTCTCCATCTCTTTCTCAGCTTCCATCTCATGGAAAACTAGCTCTTTCTCTCTGTAGTTCCAAAATGCAACAGACATTGCCAGTGCTCAATGGTATTTTGGGTTTGCTCATCTTGTGGGCACATAGGAAATCCCTACCCCACTGAGGTTGGGCAAGGTTGTGTAACTTATTTGGGCCAATGAAATGTGAGCAGAAGTAGTATCAGTCACTTCAGTTGGAGTATCTAAGAGCTGATACATAGTCCTGCACGCCTCCTTCCCTGATCTCCAAAGAAGCACTTGTTGGTGTGGCAGTGCTGTGGTGGAACTAGCCTGGAATGTTCACCCCCATGTGGTGACAGCTACTCTGGAGAGTTGTCCAGACCCAGCAAGGAATTTGCATAAGCAACAGGTAGATTTTGGTTGTGTTAAGCTACTGAGATTTGGTGATGTTTGTTACTACAGTGTAGTCTTGCTTGTCCTGACTAATTCACCAAGGAAGAGCTTCTGGCTGGTCCAATGAATATTTCTGCCCAGGCCAGGCCACGAATTGAGCCATCATGGGATTGATTAGTTGCCTTTGGGTCAACTGCATACCCTGCCCGGATCAGGGAAAATAGTTCTTTAATTATAAGGTTTCCATTCTTAACAGGATAAATGTTTAACTTATTTGGGCCCACAAAGCCCTCCATGAGCCAACCTTGCCTACCTCTCCAACCACATTTCCTGCTGCTCCCAACCCTGTTTCATGTCTCCAACCCAGAGACTCAGGGCTTCTCCTCACTCCCTCATCACATCAGCTCTGGCACAAGCCATCTCTTTATACATGCTGTTCCCTTTGCCTAAAATGCCCTTCCACTCTCATCTCTTCCTGAGGAGATTTTTTAAAGTCCCAGGTCAAATATTACTTGTTCTTTTAAGTGTTCCCCAGTCAACCTGATCTGTACCCCTCATAGCACTTTGCAGTCCTTCTATCTAGACTTATCATGTGAACTTGTACTTATTTGCTTATCTGTCTGTATGCTTAGCCTCCCTGGACTGCAAGGTTCTCATGACATAGCCAGCACCTCATTCATCATTCAGTCTTCCCTTTCACTCCAGCACGTGGCCAACAACACATTGCCTGACAACTACCATGAGGCCAGCATTAAAAAAAAGAAAGAAAGAAAGAAAGAAAGAAAAAGAAAGAAAGAAAGAAAGAAAGAAAGAAAGAAAGAAAGAAAGAAAGAAAAGAAAGAAAGAAAGAAAGAAAGAAAGAAAGAAAGAAAGAAAGAAAGAAAGAAAGAAAGAAAAGAAAGAAAGAAAGAAAGAAAAGGGCAGCCCTGGTGGCTCAGATTTAGTACTGCCTGCAGCCCGAGGAGTGGTCCTGGAGACCCGGGATCGAGTCCCACCTCGGGCTCTCTGCATGGAGCCTGCTTCTCCCTCTACCTGTGTCTCTGCCCCTCCCCCCCCCCGTGTGTGTGTGTGTGTGTGTGTGTGTGTGTGTGTGTCTCATGAATAAATAAAATCTTTAAAAAAAAAAGATTTATTATTTGAGTGAGAGGAGAAAGAATGAGTTGGGAGAGGGGCAGAGGGAGAGGTAGAAACAGACTCCACACCAACCAGGGAGCCCCATGCGGGCTTGATTCCAGGACCCCGGGACCATGACCTGAGCCAAAGGCAGACACTTAACCGACTGAGCCACCCAGGTGCCCCTGAAGCCAGCATTTTTTGATTGCTTACCACTATCCTGCACTGGGCTACACACCGCATCTAGCTGAGCTCTCTAAACAAGTCCTGTGGTTATCTTCATTTCACATTCTGGGCCCCTGCTTATGGTCCTGTACTTTGTCAGTAATACTCTGTTGAATGAGTGAATGTTGCTCACGTGAATGAATGAGTAAATGAATAAGTGAATTCTGACTTCTACACCAAGAAGAAGCCAGGACTTTATGTAACACACCTGTGAAAGTGCATCTGTCCCAGTTATTTGTGTGGCTTTATAAATTGCCCAGGCAGCTGTGACCCTGTCTGCAGGGAATCTATGCACAGTCGCAGTGGAGGGGGGTGTCCCCAAGGGAAAGGGCACAGGTTCCTCCACTCCAGCCAACAAACACAGGCATCCCTTGCCCCTGGAGACTTCTAGCCCCAACAGGGCCCATTCAACACCCAGGCAGACGGGGTGCCCCAGACTGGGTGCCTGGGGCTCTGCTGGCCCCATTGAGAGGCAGCTGCATTTCCTCAGGGTAGGGAGCTGCGATTGGGAGCCTGGTGAGCAGAGTGTAACCTCGAGTAAGTGTTTTCTTGTCATCTGCAGATCTAACGCAAACCCTGCCGAGAATACGCGGTGGAGACATATATTATACCCAGAGCTTTTTATCTCGCACATGTGACCCTGCCCATCATGAGCTGTACGTTTTATTCTTGCTGGTAGGACAAAAACCACCTCCCACTGCAGCATATATCAAGGGGAAGAATGTTGAACTTTCTTTGCATTAATATAAATAGCTGTTTAGGCCTCATTCTGCAGCCTAGGACCCTCTGTGCACCTGTCCTTCATCTACTCTATTTGGCATCTGGTTCAAGTTTGGTTTATTTAGAGCCCAGGTTGGCGGGCTTTTACATATTAAAGGTGCATTTTAAAAGAGCATTTTCTATTCTAATTTGGGGGAGCCAAGCTCTTTAGGGCTTTCGGGAATGGTGTCCACCTGATTTACATTTCCCCCACTGGAACTGAGCCACAGACGCACATTAGAATGTAAATAACAGTGATGGATACATGTATCTTTAAAGATCCATTTTCTTGCCATTTTTTCTCTTTTCCAGGGAGGGGGGCAGTCCAGGGAGGAATGCAAGTACCAAGGCTTTGGGGGAGAGGAAAGCAAGAGGGGGGAGGAAGGATGCAATGGGTTTCTCAGGAAGGCTGGCTCCGAGGGAGGAAAGATGGCAGTTCAGAGGGCTGCAGTGCCAGGGTTTCTGCAAGATAGCCGTCAGCAAGCTTGGCAAAGCCAATTCCTTCTGTGTCTGGGGAGAGGCTACTGTGTCACAATGAAGCCAGTGGTTGAATATTGGCTCCAGTGTGACTTTGGAAAATTCACTTTACCTCTCTGAGCCTTAGTGCACTTAGCAGGCTGCAGAGATCATCATAAGCACCCCACAGAGGACTGCCAGGAGGAATAAAGGCAATGACACCTGTGAAACACACGGCTCCATGCCCAGCACACAGTAGGTGAGCACCTTAAAAATGTGAGCTATTGTTTGTTGTTAGGATCCTTGGAGAGCTTGCCCTCCATCCCAATCCCCAGTGCCCTACACATGGTAGACATTGATTAGTGAGTGTTAGCTGGACTCCATCCACCCAATGTCAAGAAACTTACCGGTTCCTATCCTGGGCTGTCCACATAGCACAAGACCCTGGAGAAAGATTATGATTAGGGCATGGTTCCTCATCTCTCTCCACCACTCCCACCAAAGGCTCCCGTCTAACCTGCTTCTTCAGGTCCCTATCGGAACCATGTTTGCTCAAGCTTTCAATGCCCTCAGCCCAGGACCCCTTCCCCCTTCTTCTTCACCTGAATACATCTCCTTCGGAAGCCTTTCTAACTCTCTGTTCTGGGGAAGGTGCCTTTCTTGGAGTGCCTTTCACTTCCCCCTGCCACATCGCTTACCATCGCCCATGAATACTCTCTTGTGGGTCTGCATTTCCTACTAGAGTCTAAGCCCCCACAGGAGAGGAATTGTGTCTCTTTGGGCCACAATTATTTCCCCAGCCTGGCACACAGAAGGTGCTCAACAGATGTTTGCTAAATAAAATATGAAGCCAGTGCTGTCAAGGGATTCACAATCTCATCTGGGATGAACTCCCATACATGTTGTTACAGTGCAAAATGAGCTTGGAAGGGGCAGTTGGGTGAGTCAGGAAGCCCTCCCAGAGGAGGTGGCGCTTGAGTTGGGGCCTTGAAGAATAAGTAAGGGTTGTTCCAGAGAAAGAGGGAGAGAATTTGAAGAGAGTGGAGATTTGGATGGAAGAGAGACATAGAATGGTAACAAAAAGAGGTGGAATTCTTTTCTGGATCTTGGACCAAGATGTTCTTAGACGTATGATGGGTTGGATCCATTCAGGGGGTGTTTCCCAAATGTGGGCATGAGGCAGATCTAATTGTGGAGGACAAGGGGAGGCTGAGGCAAGTGGGGAGAGGGGGTGCCTGGCCTCAGCCATAGCTGGGGAAGGAGGGGCAGAAGAGGAAGAGAATGCCCACACTTTAACCCCAAAAGGAGACCTGGCTTAGGTCCCCAGGGCCAGGGAACACACCTGACTCCCAGATTCTCAGAGGGGCCAGGACAGCAAGGGGTGAGGAAGAGATGAGAAGAGGGGTCCTCGTGGCCCTACTTTCCCTGGTCAAGAAGATTTGGTTTATAGGATTGCTTCAGAAACCTGGGGGAGAAAGCCTGGGGCCTTTACTCATGAGCTATCATGGGGGACTAGGAGGGACCATGTAAGAAGTAATGACAAAGAAGATGGAAAAAAAACAGTAGAGGGGAAGAGAAAGCTGGTTGCTGTAGTTGCTCCACATTCAGAGAACAGAAAATTATGGGGAGGGAATGAGTGGTGGGACAGCAGGACAAGGGGGGTGCAGGATGGGGGGACTGGAAGGAGGTTTGATTCTGGCAAGCACTGGAAGAGGAGAAAGTACGGGGAGGGAGGGAAGAGGGAGGGAGGGAGGACGGGAGGTAGAGGAGATGAAGATGTTCTTTCATCTTCTTCCTGGAGAGAAGGGGCCAGGCTGTGATAGGGAGAATGACGGAAAGTCTCATTGGAGCTGTTGGTTTGAAAGAATTTGTCTTTGGAACAAGCTTTTTATCAGTCAGCTTTAAAGATCAGGATCCCTCGCAGGCCGCTCCATCTTGCTCTCGCTCAGTTTCTCTCTGCCTCACCCTCCTCGCCCTGTTCCCTCTATCTCCCTCTACGGCTCACTTCCCTCTTTTGGGGGCCCTGTTTCTGTCTGTGCTTTTTTTTTCAGTTCCTGGGGACCCCTCACATCTTTCTCTCCCCTGCTCACCAGCTTGCTGACAGCAGGCAGCCCCTCTCAGAATCTCAGGAGAGCAGTGGGCAAGGCTACCCTGGCCGAGCATCCATCCATGCTGTGTGTCTTCTTTGGCCAAATCACTGAAACTCCCTGGACTCTGTCTCCTCTCCATAAATGCCATTTGGAAGATTGAGGTGGTAGGAAGGGCAGGTGTGACAGTCCTTAAGGTGGTGAGAACCCCGTGGCTGTTTGGGAAAGGGGGTGCCTTGGGACTGGTGGGCCTTTACCCTCCTTTATCAAACCAGGGCTAGGGGACAAGGGGTGAGGTGGGGTGGCCTGCTGTGCTGGCTGACATCCAACCCCTGCCCAGGAGGAGGCAAAGGAGAGGTCTATACACCAGCGCTGCCATCATATGGGGTGGGCACTGGGGTCCCAGTAAGACCCTCCCCAAATGTAATTTTATTAAAAAAAATTTTTTTAAAGATTTTATTTATTTATTCATGAGACACACACACACACACACACACACACACACACACAGGCAGAGACACTGGCAGAGGGAGAAGCAGGCTCCATGCAGGGAGCCCGACGTGGGACTCAATCCTGGGTCTCCAGGATCACACCCTGGGCTGAAGGTGGCGCTAAACGCTGAGTCCCCTGGGCTGCCCCCCAAATGTAATTTTAAAACTCAACAACTCAGTGATAAATAGATGTGAGGAAGGCCAGCAAATGTCTGAATCCCCCATATTACTCATATGCTCTCTTAGGAATATTAAATTCTTTCCAAAACTGTATTTAAGTGGCCCCACTTTGCTGGTGCTCTCGGCATGTGCTCGACCTGCCCCATGTGTCACCCACAATCTACCAGAACACATCAAACCTAGAGATCGTTGGTGAGCCTAGGACATAGCTACAAAACCCCCTTCCAAGCTGTACATGAGGCAGTGAGGGGGGGCACCTGGGTGGCTCAGTGGTTGGGCATCTGCCTTTGGCTCAGGTCGTGATCCTGGAGTCCCGGGATCGAGTCCCACGTCGGGCTCCCTGCATGGAGCCTGCTTCTCCCTCTGCCAGTGTCTCTGCCTCTGTGTGTGTGTGTGTGTGTGTGTGTGTGTGTGTGTGTGTGTGTGTCATGAATAAATAAAATCTTAAAAAAAAAAAAAAGGCAGTGAGGTTGGGGCAAAGGGGGATGGGCCCTTCCTGGGGAAGATGCACTCTGGGCTGGCCTGCCAGGCCCTGAGCCCCAGGGGAGGAAAGGAGTGGGGACAGCCTGTAGGCCATAGGTCCCCTGCCACACCCCACAAGCCAAAGCTACCTTTCCCACCATGGCTGACTGTCCGGGTGTGGCTCTCACCTGTCTTGTGTCTGCAGCAAAGGCAGGCTTGAGGAGCAAGCGGAGAAGGAACTTGCTCCTGACCTTCTGCCCCCAGCTGTTAGCCACACCACACCAGCAGGCCTAGGAGGGGATAGATGGCATGAATATATATATAATATATAATTATATTCATGATACTTGTTAAAGATGGTAAGGTTCTCTTGATTCAGAATCATCACTATGAGTATAGGGACCATTGCTATGGGATTTTGCAGGGATTTGGGACTCAGCTCCAAATACAGCAGCAGCAAGTGGGACTTGATAACCAAGGAGCAGGGCGGGGGACATGGGTGGGAAATGGCTAAGAAGAAACATCTGGGGTGAGGGTAAGTGGGGTTCTGGCTAAACCAACTTCGCAGGATTCTTGCTTGAAGACCGGACAAGGTGATCAGATGTCACCTGGGGTGGGGGCACCAGATCAGATATCAGGGGGGCTCCTGCCGAATTGACTTGGCAGGGTTCTTGCTAATACTGGATTTTACAATGGAGTGCACCGATGGGCCAAAAAGAAGGTTTGGGAACCTCGCTAAAGTTTGGTCAAGCAAAGAACCTTTGCCAAAGGGAGGGAGGAAAGAGAAAGGGTTGGAATGGTGTGTTTGCAGGATGCCAGGTGCTCTCCCCATACTATTGAAGGAGTCTTGACCCCGTTTTGCCCAGTGTCATGCAGCTGATGAGGGGCATCCAGGCAGAACCTTGCCAGGAACAGAGGCTGGCTTGAAGGACAAGAAGGAAGCCGAGCCAGAGGAGGTGGAGGACCGGGCTGCCTGCCTTTTGCACTCGCCTCTCCTCGAGTATTAACATTTTATATTCCCACCACCTTCATCCAAGATAACCTGGCTCTTATCTGTGTCCTGGCTGATGGCCCGGAGGACACTCATCTTCCACCCTTGGGTGTTAATGCCAGAACGTTAATGATTTTTCTTAGAAGAGCTCGGGCTGGGGTCAGAGGTTTCCTTGAAGCCACCAGGAGCTTCCTCTTCCTCCTTCCAATTTTGACTCAGGCCTGAGGGCCCCCAGCCCAGGTGGAGGAGGGATCACACGGTGGCCTGGGTGTCAGTCAGGCCTGGGCTTGAGGCTCTAGAAGCCCCTCCTCACAGCCAGAAACTCTAAACCATGTCCGAGGTGCCAGTCAGTACCCCATCCTACAGTGTTTGGGGGTGACCCTCTGAGACACCTGGGTCCCCTCCTCGGGCCCAATCTTCCTTTTCCCGGGTGCCTGGGCTGGGAGGGGGCTTTGCTGGGAGGGCAGGGAGCGGGCCAGGCTGCGTGTACAGAGAGGCCTCAATTTCACAGGGCTTGCTCCTGAGTGAGTTTCGCATAAAAGGATTAAGGCGAGAGGAAGTGGAGAGGAAATGGGATGTTGGACGCCTTGTTAAAGGGGCTGTCAGCGCTCCCAGAGCGTGGGTGCTAACTCTATTCCCTGCCTCGGCTGAGAGCAGGCCAGGCCATTACCTGAGCGATCAAAGATAGGACCGTGTGAGTCACTGCCCGGAGGTCTCAGGCTGGGCTGGACAGGCCAGAGGGGGGAGGCCTGGATAACCCACCACCTCCTCTGCCCGCCCCCCCCCACCAAAGAAACCTGGCTTCATTCCAGAGGGCATTCCAAGGGGTCAGGGAGAAGGGGAAATGGAGGCTCAACAGTCCTCCCACCTGGGGAAGGTGGGGGGCTGAGGGGACATCTGACCTAATGATGTGTGGATTATCATTTCCTCCCTTATCTTAGCACCAAGGGACATTCTTTTTCCTGAGCCCAGGGAATTGGCTCACTTTGTGAATGAGTCTGATCAGATCAGCACTTTTCCTAAAGAGATAAGGGGGTTATCAGGATGGGGGAAGTACTTCATAGGGGAAGGGCCCCCTAAGGACCTGAGGTGGGGCGGGGTTGGGGGTGCTTTGGGGAGGGTCCCAGTGGCCTGCAGGCCTGGGCAGCTCACACAGCCTTGCCTGCTGCTCACTTCACTCAGGCAATTTCCAGTCCTCCTTTGGAGGGTCTACAGCCAGAGTTGAACATTCAGATCACCTACAAGACTTTAGAAACTTATCTGAGCCCAGGACCCACTTGGGCTAGGTGGAACTGGATTCTCAAGGTGGGGGTGGTGGTTAATGCTGGTTTTCAAAGCCCATTTGGTGATTCTTGTGGGGCTGGGGTTAAGCTCTATTTGCCCTGGAAGGTTTCCTGAAGGTCCCCTGCTGGGGGAGATACCCACCCTCTCTGCCTCCTCTGCCCCCTAGGGCGTATGTCCATGAGTCACCCCTACCACACAGTGGCTTTCTGTTTACCTGTCTGTCTAGACCCTCCGCCCCAGACTGTGAACACGGGGAGTGTAGTGGCAAGGGGCACTCACCATTGTCACCTGGGGCTCCATCCTGCACATGGTGGCAGTCAGGCTGCAGAGAGCAGGACTGAGTCTCTTTCTATCTCCACTCCCTATCAAGGGGCCGATTAGTTAGTGCTTGACTCTGGTAACCACGCCTGACGAGCACATTTCCGTCCGAGATGTGTGGATGTGGGAAGAGGTCACAGATGGCCCCTCATCTTGCCCGTTGCTGGGGGGCTTCGGGACAACACCTCCTCTGTCCACCCACCCCACCCACCCAATCACCAGTTGACTTTTCGATGCTTTCGATTGGACAAAATGAGAGTTTAGTTCAGGAGTTGGCGAACTTTTTCTATAAGGGGCCAGAGTGTAAATATTTTAGGCTCGGCGGGCCACGCCGTCTCCAGGGTGATAGTGCAAAAGCAGCGCAGACTGTACCCAAGTGAGCAGGCAGGGCTGTGCTCCAATGACACCTGACTCACAGATACTGGGATTTGAACTTCCTAGGATTTTCACATGTCACAGACTTTCTTCTGTTGACTTTTTCTAAAAGCCATTCTTAGCTGGAGACCATAGAAAAACTGGGTGGTCCCAGTTTGGCCGCTGGATTTGGCCGAGGGGCTGGCTTTGCGGATCCCGGATCCAGATGAACCTGGTGGGGGTGGTTTCGTGCTGAACACCACTGTCCACCCTCACCCCTGAGGTCGCCGGGGCCCCAGGCCACACTAGCAGCCCGGCAGTGATAAGGTAGAGGTGTGTGTGAGGGGACACAGGCGGGAAGCCCTGATTCCTGTGGGGAAGGGGGTGGGAGCGTGAAGGCTGTGAATCCTAGAGAAACGCTGATAAGTAATGTGGCTTCACTTCAGGTCATTTCCTGAAAGTCAGATCCACTTTGCACGTAAGGACAAGAGCAGGAGCTTCAGAATTCATTCTGGGGGCCTCCAAATTAAAAGCCAAATAGGATGTAGCTTTTGCCTGGGCTGCGTCTTCATCTGTCAAGAGTGGTTATCTTCATGGGCCTCCACTGGGGCCTGCTACTGTCAGTCACCCCACCACGGGGCCCACATTGTTACCTCCTCCCATGACATACCAGGTGGGGGCCTGTGTCCACTGCTGGGCCCAGGATCCCACTGCTGTTCACACGGAGAGGGATGTGAGATTGGGAGCCCTGGCAGGTCTTTCAAGGAGCCTGCCACTTCTGGCTCAAACTCACTGGGGGCCTGTGCCAAACCCCTGGAGGTTCTCTCTGCAGAAAGGTTGGGGATTCTCTATAAAGGCCCAGCTCTCTGGGGAGGGGAATGGCACAGTGTTGTGCCCAGAAGCTGCCAGCTTCAGCCCCTGGAAGAGAGATGGAAGGGAGGCAGGAAGCTAGATGGTGACACAGAGAGGACCCCGAGAGCAGGGGTCTCCGAATTATCCTCTTGGCTCTAATCCCAGCTCAGACCTTTACTTGCTGTGTTATGTCGGGCCAGTTGTTCTACCTCTCTGAGTTTCAGCTGCTTCAGCCTGGACAGCCTTACCAGCCATGTCCCTCTCAGGATTTGGTACATTTTAAAGCTAACAAGAAGCCCCAGAGAGCATGATACATGCTTCCAAAGTGCCGTTTCTGTTCAGGACTGTGAATCAGTGTGTCCGGCAGGAGAGCCTGGGGGCAGTGGGTGCTGTAGCAGGACCACCAAATCCACGGGGGCCCTGGCTTTCTTCCTGCTCTCCCCCAACAGCTATTTGCAGGAGGAGGCTTGGAAGCTACCTGGGGCTCTTCCTTTGTCCCCTCTCACGACCCAGAACTCTCAGATTGGCATCGTAGAGAAAGACATGGCTTTTTGGAAGCCTTGGCTGTAGGATTGGAAGGCTTGGCTGTAGGATTGGGAGGCTTGGCTGTAGGATTCTTCTCCTCACTGGTGTGAGCTCTGGCAAATTCACCTCTCTGAGCCTTGATATTCTCATCTGTAAAATGGGGATTATTACATCTCATTGGGCGGTTAGTGACGAGTCTTTAGGAATGTGAAAGCACTTTGTAAACATAATGGGCCACACCTGTGGTCATACAGGTTTATATATCCCCTCTTCCCTCCAGCCCACCACAGGGCTCTCACACAGTCCTTACTGCCATCATTCCCCAGCCTACCCCAGCCCCAGGCCCTTTGTCAATGCCAGAGTCTATCCAGACTGGCTAGACTTGATTCTAGGACAATGAGGGCTCTCTTCCCACTGATTCAAACCGTTCCTGGGGGCCCCTCACCCCCTGTGGCTGAGCCAGGCCAGGACACAGCTTCCAGCCCTGTCCTGCCTGCCTTGTGGCCCTGGCCTGGTCCTGGTCCTGGCCTTGTGGTCCTAGCCACCTCCACCTCCAGCCCTGTCATCCAACACCTTGGACCTGGCTTCCCTGCCTTGCTGTCTGACAGCCCTGTGTCCCCAAGACTTTGAAGTTGAGTCCGGGAGAGGGAACAGGCCTCCACTTCACCTTCTCTCAAGCCTCTGATTAAAAAAGCAAAAACAACAACAACAACAACAAAAATCAATATTGTTTGAAAATTTACAAGAGCAAAACATCTTTCTTAGGAAACATTTAAGCACAAGAATATACAGAGAAAGAAAGGAAGAGATGCCCTTGGCCTCCTCCACCGCCCCTCCCTCCCCAGCTCTGTGACACGCCCCGCACCTGCCTGTGCTGGAGCCCACCTGGCTCAGCTCCACTCCCGACTCAGGAGCAGCTGGGAGCAGTGACGGAGCCTCCTGCCCCTGCGCCTCCCAGCGCTGTTCTCTGCACACGGTGGGTGCTCAGTACACGTTGGCCAACAATTGAGGGCATAGTTCCTTGGACTTTGGTGTGATCTTTTTGAGAACAGGAGGGATGGAGCTGCCTGCTTGTGGAGGGCCAGCGGGACATAGACAACAGGAGAGGTTCAGAAATGAAGATGTGGGGTGGAATGATTCTGCATCAGCAAAATAATGGTCCTTCTAATGATGAGCTGTAGTTGGGGACTCTCAGGTGTAGAAAGTGGTACATTGTCTCTTCTGAATGGAATTTTTTTCATTCATTCATACACTTGGCAAATACTAAATTCCCACCTGATGTGCCAGTCCCCAGGGTCTCAGTAGTGGAGAGGGAAGAGCAGTGAGACAAAGGAAACGTGGCCTCCCTGCTGACCAGAGGCTGAGAAGCTGGCTCTTTCCAAGGGTGGGAGAACAGTGTAGCCAAGACTCTCAACCTACCCCGCTCCCCCCCACACACACACCCCATGGGGCCTCCTGCACACCCCGTCCCCCAGGTCTCCCGCACATCCTCCCCACGCCATGGGGTCATGGTGGACAGTGAGTGTAGGTGTGGTACCTGAAGTCAACTTCCCTAACCCTCCCTAACCTGCTACTCTTTCCTTTGTTGATCTCCATGTGGAAACTGGCCTAGCCACTTGAAGACTACTGGTTGGCTCCTGAAACCCAGTGATGATGGTTGGGGAGACAGGAGAAGCACTGGTTTGATCTGAGTTAGCCCATCTGGGCCTGGAGGTAGAGGTGGGTAGAAGAGAGAATGTAGTTTAGGTTAAAAAAAAAAAAAAAAAAAAACCTTTGTGGCTGAGAATTCTGGACTAGAACAGCCTGATGGCTGAGCCCCAAACTAAGAGGTAGAGTTTACAGGCAGGTCCCAGGATCTGTCAACCCTTCTGTGCCCTGAGGAAGGCTCAGGGGTGGTGGAGGAAGCTGTCGCTCGCTCCCCAGGCCAGCCTCCAGAGCTCTACCTTTTCTCTCTTCCTCCAGCCTCATGTCTCATTAGGCTACTAAGTCTGGGGTTTCAGAGAGAGGACCTAGGTTCAGGGACTTCCAGAATGGGAGGGAGTAAATTCTCATTACATGTGCCCAGGTAGGCCTTGATGTCTACTGCCCATAACCTCTGCCAAGCAGTCCTGTGCCAGTTTAATGCCAGCATGAGGCAACAAGAACACAAGGACAAATAAGTAGGTCCTGCCCCTATGGACCTCATCAGGGCACAGAAATTGCTCAAAACAGTATGAGCAGTGCCACGGTGATCTTGTCTGCAGGCGTCAGGTATTGTGCAGGCTCAGAGACAGAACAATTCCCTCTCTCTGGAACTAGAGAGAGAAAGTGGGTATCAAGCAGGGTCTTGAGGTTGAGTAGGATTTTGCCAGGCAGAGAAGTGGTGGGAGGGCATTCCTGGCAGAGACAAGCATGAGCAAAGCATTGCAAGGGTGAAAGAGGCTAGGTTTGAGAAAGCATGAGGCCACTGGAGAGGAGTGGAGCCAAAATGTCATGTTGGAGGTCAGCTTCACTTTTGAGCTGTGTGCCTTTGGGCAGTTTGCTTGACCTCTCTGTGCCTCAGGGGACACCTGGTTGGCTCAGTTGGTTAAGCATCTGCCTTTGGCTCAGGTTGTAATCCCAGGGTCCTGGGATCGAGCCCTGAGTTGGGCTTCCTGCTCAAGAGGCGGTATGTTTCTCGCTTCTCCTGCTTGTGCTTGCACTTTCGCTCTCAAATAAATAATAGATAAAATATTAAAAAAAATAAAAACCTCTTTGTCCCTCCACGTCCTCATCTGTTAACAGGTGCTAATAATAGTTGTAGTAGGGATGCCTGGGTGGCTCAGTGGTTGAATGTCTGCCTTTAGCTCAGGGTATGATCCTGGAGTCCTGGGATCGAGTCCCACATCAGGCTTCCTGTGGGGAGCCTGCTTCTCCCTCTGCCTATGTCTCTGCCTCTCTCTCTCTGTCTCTAATGAATAATAAATAAGAATCTTAAAAAAAAAGTTCTAGTAGTCATTAATGCTACTTGCCAAACACTCTGGCTGTCTCACCTTCCAGGCACAGATAGAAGTGCATGCTCTGTGGTTCCTGTGGTTAGGTAGGATCATGTAACTAGTCCCGGCCAAGGAGTTGTGAGCACAAGTGTTAATGCTAGGCCTAAATGTTAGTGGGAGAGCCTCTGGAGCTCACTCACTCTCTTTTTTTTCTAGCACTGTGCAGTGCCTAACAAGTTTGTGATGTGACTATCCCTGAGTCTCTCCAGGGAACAGAGTCCTTGATGACACACACTGGTAACATAGATTTAGCAAGATATGAACCTTGGTTGTTGAAGTCACCAAGCCTTGGGAGCTGTTGGTTACCACAGCATAGCTTAGCCCATGCTGACTGGAGGTGGGGGTGGGGGGGGTGGCGGTGATGGACACATGAGTTAATACAGGGAAAGCACTTTACACAGAGCGCTGGTACTTTACACTTGATACATGGTAGCTGCCACTATCATTAGCATTTCTAGAGGGCTTGAGAGGAATGGCCACAGAAGAGGCTGCAAAAGGGAAGCAGAAGCCTGCTTATGAGAGTCTTAACTACCAGGTCCAAAAGCTTGGGATTATTCATGAAATCAGCAGGGAAGCATTAGAATTTTTTTTAAAGTATGCTCCATACCTAGTGTGGAGCCCAATGCAGGGCTTGAACTCATAACCCTGAGATCAAGCTCTGAGCTGAGATTAAAAGTAAGATGCTTAATGGACTGAGCCACCCAGATGCCCCTAGAGATTTTTTAAAATATAAGAATGGGGCTGGGTGGCTCATTTGGTTAAGCATCTGCCTTCAGCACAGGTCCTGATCCCGGGGTCCTGGGATCGAGCCCCGCATCAGCTTTCTGAGTGCTCAGCAAAGATTCTCCTTCTCTCTTTGTGTCCCTCTGTACCTTTTTACTGCTTGTTCTCTATCAAATAAATAAATAAAATCTTTTAAAAAGGGTAAAAAATAAAAAAAATAGAATAGAAGAATGACATGCTTTATAGACAGTTCACTCCAGGACCTGGCAAACAGCAGGCATTTAATAAATACTTCTTGAATGAGTGAATGAGTGAATGAATGAATGAATGAATAGAGCTTGGAGGAAGAGGAACCAATGAGAAGGCCATTTCAGCAACCCAGGTATCCCATGGTGAGGACTAAACCCAGGCAGGTGCCAGCGGCCAGGTGGGACCCAAAGCCAGGCACTGGGCTTCCATGCCCACCCCCATCTGCTCACCCCCAGGCCTACCCCGGGCAGGCAGCTCCGTTGGCACTGCTGCTGGTGTGGAGCGCACAATGGTGCCTCATAAGTCACTGTGTTTATGATGAAGCGGAGCGGTTGTTTAGGAAGACAGCCACTCTGATACCCAACAGCCCCCAGGGCCATTCCTGATGTTTCTCCTCCACCACTACTGCTTAACATGCCAGCTCCTTTTCCCACACCCTACTCCCCACACCCCCACCAATGGCACTGATCTCTCCCCGCCCCCCCATCTGCACACACCCCTCCGCCTGCCTCTCCAGCGCTGCAGCCATGAGAAATTTATTGCAGCCCCAGACTGCTATGGGCAAATACTAATAAAATGCTGTTTTGCTGCAATTTGTTTAATTGGCCACAGAAGAGACGTCTTGAGCATGTGCAGGCTCTGCCCACACCCGCCTGCCTGCCCGGCTCACAGATGCTCTCTCATCCCTGGGCCTTGTCTCCTCTGCTGTGATCACTGAGCCTGGGACGGTGGGATGAGGGGAGACGGGAAGGGATGCACAAGGAGGCTGCCGGGCGGAGAGGGCAGGAACGAGCCCACCTCTGTTTATTTTTACAGCACCTTCCTGAGCCCTCCACCCACAAACCTTGGGATCCTTGTGATCATCCAGACTTCCTAGGTTCAAATCCCAACCCTTCCTCTTAGCTGTGTGACCTTAGACAAGCCACAGAACCTCCCTGTGCCCCGGTTTCGTCATTGTGAGGATCAAGTGTGCTAATCCATGTGAAACGCTCAGAACAATGCCTGGCCTGTAGGAAGCACAAAAGCAATGTTACGAATTTAGACTGCTTGGGTTCCAATCCCAGCTCTGCCATTTACCAGCAGTGTGACGTTGGACAAGCTACTTAACCACTTGGTAGCTCAGTTTCCCCATCTGTGAAATGGGGATAACAGTTGCACCTGTCTCAGAGTCGTGTAAAGAGTAAATGAGATAATTGACATAAAGGGGTTAGAACGGAGCCTGGCACATGGTAAAGCTGCAGAAGTGTGGGCTATTGTTGCTCAGCAGACACGGCAGTATAGTAGGCTGGTTCTCTGCATTAGAGTGTTTGGGAAGCCTTTGAACCCCATGTTCCTTCACTGGAGTGAGTTCTGAGGCACAGTGAGTCTCCAGCAGTGGAAGTTCCCAATAGAAAAAGTTCAAGTTTATTCTCCGTGTTTTGAAGCCAACTGATGTGGCTGGCAGGGTAAAGACCCTCCCTAAGAGTCTTGGGGTGTGAGGTCCAGTGACCCTGCTAACCCAGACAGAGCCCCCAGGGCTGGGCTCCTGCTTTGGCCCCTGGCACCCACACCCCAGGGATAGGCACCTTGCCACCCACTAGATGGCACCAGCAGAGGCTGCGGTATGGGGGTAGGATGGAGAGGGTTAGGCCAGGCTACTGGAGCTGGGCCCCCAGGTCTTGGAACAGATGAGCTTGCGTCTGTTCCTAGCACAGGATGCCTGGGGCACATGGGGGGCAGGCCCCTCCGCATGACAAAGCTGGTCTTCACGACTTCCCCATGTAGTGGCCAGAAGAGTCAGGTAAGGAGTCCCCAGGTGGGTCCCTTCCCTTCTCTGAGTCTGTTCCTCATCTGGAAAAGAAGGGGTGGCGCTAGATGACTTATCTGATAACCCTGATGCAATGGTGAGCCGGACTCCTGGAGCACAGTATTGGATTTTGTGCCCTGTCAAGTAGCTGCCTTTTTTTTTTTTTTTCCCATTTTTCAGATCAGGTGAAGCCACTTGCCCAAGGTCTCGTGACCGTGTAAGTGGCAGTCTGGCAGCATTCTCAGCCACTGTAGTCCAGTGCTCTACATCTAACCCTTTTCCTCCTTACCTGTGGCTCCTGGCTGCTGGCTGTCTGCTGCCCAAAAGATGTGGTACATTTACACAATCCTATATGCACACATACCCACACACGTGTATGTTCTGTGTGTTTCTGGTAACCTCGGCTCAACTGGCTCAGGAGCCTTTGACCAGAGAAAATGTGTCCCTCCTGAAAAAAATCTTTCCCTCTAAACTTGAGGTCATAAATGCCAGAGTATATCCCGGGTTACCCCAAAATGGGGGTGATGACAGTAGTACCTGTCTCACAAGTGTCATGAAGGTTAGAAATGAGTTCAGACCTGTGAAGTACAGGGCTGGGTGTGGTGCTCAGGCATTCCCTATAGCTGGGCCACTCGGTTACTCCTTCCCAGTGGCATTTTCTGTTATTATGCTGGACTTTCTGCCAGCCAGGGCAGAGGCCTGCCTCTTCCTAGTGCATCATAAGCATGCAGTGGATGCTTGTTGTTTTGTTAACCAGACAAGTAACCTGTGCCGGGCCGGCCCTGCCCTGCTGGTTTGTGGAGGACGGTGCCACTGGCAGGACCAGAGGCAGCCACACCCCAGCCCTGCCTTAGGGAGGGGTCCTCCACACTGTGGCCTGGGCAGATGCTCTGTGCTTCCCTCCCCTCTAGACTTTCCCCACAGAGGCCTCCCTGCCTCTGACTGCTCCCCTGCCCGGTCCAGGCATAATCTCCTCAAGCATGCCTCCAGTCTGGGTCCCCCACCAGCCTTTCCCACGACTCCCTGGGGCTGCTCAGTGGAGTGCAGACACCCTCTCTGCCTGTCAAGGCTTTTCCCCATGAGGTGAGAGCCTTCCTGAAGCAGCCTACATCTCATTGTCAGGAAGAGAGAACGAGACTCCAGAAGGAGCGGGGCGGGGCGGGGGGGCACCTCTCACAGTCCTGAGTGAAGGCAGCCAGAGGAGTTGGGGCTCAGGAATTCAAGAAAGGAAGGGGACACAATCAGTCTGGGCCCAGAACTGAACAAACGTGTCCTGTCCCCAGCCGGGAACCTTCCCAGGTTCTGTTCACTGTCTTCCACTCTCAGGCATTAAATGGAGTGGCAAGGAGGAGGGCAGAGTCCGGTGCAGCCAGCTGTGGCGAGCAACAGCTGGATACACACCCCAGGATGCACGGTCCCACGCCCTCTGCCAGGGCCCAGCAGTTGGAGAGGCAGGGGGGCCAGTGGGGCCACTCCTGAGGCTGGGGGCAGAGGGGGGCAGGAAGGGGAAGCCTGGTGAGCATTCAGCCAGCCCCAGAGCCCAAGCCTCCTCCAGGAGGCCACCGGGACTTAAGCAATGACATTCTGACTGGTGGGTGACTTTGGAGTTTCTGTAGGGGCAGCTCAGCTGAAAGGCAGCCTCATCCCCACTGTCCATCTCTGGGGGGTAGGCTGCAGTGTGGCCGCAGGAGGGCGGGTATGTGTGCGTGGGATAGGACAGGCCCTGGGAAAAGGGACGCCTGGGTGACTCAGTGGTTGAGCATCTGCCTTTGGCTCAGGGTATAATCCCAGATTCCAGGGATCGCGTCCCACATCAGGCTCCTTGCATGAAACCTGCTTCTCCTCCCTCTGCCTATGTCTCTGCCTCTCTTTCTGTGTTTCTCATGAACAAATTTTTTAAAAATAAGAAAAAAAATAAAGGAAACGGTGGGGAGGATAATCATTAAGAATAAGCCAGGTTGAAATAGCAAAAACCTGGAAACAAGCAAAGAATGAATATATAAATTGTGATGTAGCCATACACATGCATAGAATACCACACATGCTTTAAAAAGGATGTATCAACATGAGTGACTCTCAGTAGATAATGTTCAGTTTTAAAAAATGAAGTCACAAAAGAATTCAGAAGGTATGATTCCCTTTATACACAGTTCAAAAATATATGAAATCAAATGATAATTTGTTTAACTTGTCCATATGTGACAGAACTATAAAGAATATAAGAACAAAATTAAGGAAATTGGTTACTAGTGGTGAAAAGGGAAAATATGGTGTAGCAGCTGGAAATATGTATTATTATTAAACCAGACGTGAGTACAAGGTTACTGTATTATTACTATTCACACAGCATATGTATATTACTTGAATTTTTGTACATATATATTTCATTTTTAAAACAGAAGTTACAGCAGCCTGGGTGGCTCAACGATTTGGCGCCGCCTTCAGCCCGGGGCCTGATCCTGGAGACCCGGGATCGAGTCCCATGTCGGGCTCCCTGCATGGGGCCTGTTTCTCCCTCTGCCTGTGTCTCTGCCTCTCTCTCTGTGTGTCTCTCATGATTAAATAAATAAAATCTTTAAAAAAAAAACAGAAGTTAAAGCTTTAAAATGTGTACCAAAAACATCATAAACATTAAAAGGCAAAGGACCAAGTTAAAAAAAAAAAAAAAAAAGAAGAAGAACCAGGGTGGGCTCCATGACCCTTGTTCCCTATCCCCAGCAGTTCTCTGCCCAAATCCCTCTGAAGAGTTAAAGGAATCCAGGGAGAGAGAGGATGTTGTCAAGCACTTGTTCGCTCACATTCTCTGAGAACTGACACCAGGAAACCAGAACACAAGGGCACCTGGATGGCACAGTCTATTAGATGTCTGACTCGGTTTGGGCTCAGGTCATGCATGATATCAGGGTCGTGAGATCAAGCCTTGCTAAGCATGGGGCCTGCTTGAGATGCTCCCTCTCCTTCTGCACCTCCCCCTGTTCATGATCTCTCTCTCTCTTAAATAAATAAATAAATTTTTAAAAAAGCAAAAAGGAATACAGGCCTTGCTTTCATGGACCTTACAGTCTAATGGAAGAAACTGACAGAAGGCAAGTTTCCGGACAATTCCCAGTCCATGTTGCAAGGGCTGGGAGAGTCATGTGCAGAAGTTTGCATGGACAAGTGGGCACCTAACTTGGTGGGGATCTGCAAAAGCTCCCTGGAGAAAGCAACACCAAACTGAGACCTAAAGGATGAGGAGGAGCTGGCCACAGAAGGAACCAGGGCAAGGAGGAATGTTCCCCACAGAGATTGGCACTTACAAAGGCCCAGGGCACCTGGAGAGACTAGGAAGTAAGGCTGGAGTGGTGGGTGGAGCCAGATCACAGGGGAATTAAGACATTGAAGCTTCATTTGGAAAACCTTGGAGAGCCTGGAAGGTTTGAGCAGAGGAGGGACAAGCTCAAGTCTGTATTTGAAGAAGACCACTCTGATTGCAACCAGACTGGAGACAGGGAGGCCAGTAGGAGGCTGTTACAGTAGTCTTGGAGGGCAGCCCTGGTGCCCTGATCTAAAAAAATAATGGGGGATCCCAGGTGGCTCAGTGGTTTGGTGCCTGCCTTTGGCCCAGGGCGTGATCCTGGAGACCCAGGATCGAGTCCCACATCAGGCTCCCGGCATGGAACCTGCTTCTCCCTCTGCCTGTGTTTCTGCCTCTCTCTCTCTCTCTCTCTGTCTTTCATGAATGAATAAATAAATTTTTAAAAAAATCTTTAAAATAAATAAATAAATAAATAAATAAACAAATAAACAGATAAATAAATAATTTAAAAATGTGGAAGATGCAATGCAGAATTAACAGGACTTGGGAATGACTAGGTGGGGGGAGGTAATAGGAAGTGCCAAGGGGGGCAGTCAGGTGTCTGCTTGGCTGAGTCATGGCTATAGAGCTGGTCACCACATACAGGACAGCAGGGCATGTGCAGGGTTGACAGATGGGGATGGAGCAGACTGGGTTTAACTTCGGTCCTCCAAACATTATATGGTTTCATTCATTCGGGGAATATAAAAAATAGTGAAAGGGATGAAAGGGGAAAGGAGAGAGAATGAGTGGGAAATATCAGAGAGGGTGACAAAACATGAGAGACTCCTAACTCTGGGAAATGAACAAGGGGTAGTGGAAGGGGAGGTGGGCAGGGGGATGGGGTGACTGATGACAGGTACTGAGGGGGGGACTTGATGGGTATGAGCACTAGGTGTTATACTATATGTTGGCAAATCGAACTCCAATAAAAATATACAAAAAATAATTAAAAATAAAAGTAATATTTTTAACTATTAAAAAAAATACAACCTTCGGTCCTGGAGAATGGGAGGTGCCAACTCCCCCTGCTGTGTCTATCCCCAGTGCTTCTTTGCTGCCCCGTGTTCCAAGCATCAGGCCCAGGTTTGAGCATTGGTTCACCAAACATCATCCACACGGCAGTAGGGAAGACGCACAAATAGAGAGCTAGCAGATTCTTGCCCTGGGGGGCCTTCCAGTCAGCTGGAGAGGTGGGCCACATGCACAACAATGGCAGCTACACAGGCCTGATCGGTCCAAGTCACAACTTTATTGCTTTTGACCAAGGCTGTTTGTGAGGCCGATAAACGATTAAGGGGCCACAAAGGGGGTGCCGATGCTAATTGCCTCAGGAGGCCAGAGGACAGGGAGATCCCTCCTCTTAGGGCCTTGAGAATGTTAGTCCTCGGAGCCAGGGGACTGGGTTTAAAGTCCCAGCTGTACCCTAACACGGGTGACGTTGGCCAAAGGTCTGTACCGCTCTGGGCCTCTGTTTCCTTGTCTGTAAAGTGAGACCAAGGAAAAGGCTCCACCTCTCTCTCTCCCAGGCCAGTGTGGGAGTAACAGAGCAAATAGACCCAAACCGTCTCCAAGAGTAAGTGTCACGCCTTGCAAGGCGTTCACGTCCACTGCGCCTTGGTCATAGGATTTGTTCTAGGGGCTCGTGCTTTTGAAATCAGACGACCAGGGTTCAACTTCGGGTTCTCCCATTTTCTGGCCAGGCGCCTTTAGGCAAGGGACAGAACCGGCCTGGGCCTCGGTATCTGTGAAACGGGGGGATGCTCCTGCCCACAGCACGAAAGATCGCTGTCTGTGCCCAACAAGGGCCCCTGTCCCATTGCTGTGGGGGTGGCCCCAAATCACGGGAACAAGTTCACCCCAGCCCCAGATGCCCAAGGGCCCTGGCCATTCTTAAACGTAAATCTTCCCAGCCTCACAAGGGATCCTCATTGCCCCTGCCCCTGGCCATCCTGAAGCTGCCCTGTGGGGGAGGGGGCCCCAAGTCCCCAGCCACTCGGGCCCAGATAACACACACACCGGTGGGGACCCTGGCCTACGGAAGCTTCCCAGATAAACACCGCCTGCCCCAGATAACCGAGGCCTATCAGCCTGTCATCTTGTTCTCTAAAACCACGTTGCTGGTGATAAAGGGATTGTGTGGGCCAGCATCTGCCCGGCCCAGGTGGGAGCTTCTCGCAAGTTTCTTCCACACCACCCGCCCCCACTCTTATTAACGACAAATGTTTGGCCCCTTCCGGAACAAACCAGTCCTCTGGCAGCCAGTCTCCCTGCTCGGCTTCCCCTCCCTCTGTCTCATCCCTTTGCAAGAGGGCCATTTGTCCCCTTTGTTGGACTCCCACAGGAAGAGACTAAGGTGGCTGAGACAGGATTAGGCAGCGGCAGGGAGGCAAGCTCTGTTTGGGTGTCTGTGTGGTTCTAAAGGCATGGAGTGGGTGCCGTGAGTATGAAGACACCTGTACCGACCAGCCTTTACTGAGTGCTCAGCATGTATTAGGTATGGCTTATTTGATCCAAGGGGAAAGGCCTACTGTCCCCTTTGCTTGCATTTCACAAATAGGCTAACTGAGCTTTAGAAGGTCCATGAAACAACTGCTACGTAAAGCTGGAATCGAAGACCAGGTCTGAAGGCTCCAGATCCTGTGCTCTTGCCCTCTATAGCCTCTTCTGAAGTCTTCCTCTGCATCTGTCCATTTCTGGGGCTCGGAGAGGAGAGAGGTGGCTGCTCTTCTAGGCACAAACAGAAAAGTCTGAACCACAACTGGAATCTAGCTTTGGGCCCGGCTTACCTGGGCCGAGCAGAGTCTCTCTGCCCCTCCAACCCTAGGGTCTTCTGGTCTTGGGGCTGAAATGGCCTCAAGGTCATCCAGAGCAAGGTTTTCATGGGGAGGTGGGAGCAAAGCAAAGAGGTGTGACATGCCCAGGATCATCCAGCTAGCCAGTGCTCAGCTTGATGGCTTTGGCTTTGTGTGGGCCTAACTCACCAGAGAGAGGGAATGAGTCACAAGAGGCTACGTAAGTGGTTAAAGTAGAGCTGGGAATCCAGTGAATCTGGAGCAAAGGACTCTTTCCACGGTCCCGTGTTAGATGCTCACTACCAGGTCCAAAGACTCACATACAACATCGCCACAGACCCTCAAGAACCTAGAGAATCAGAAGCACAAGTCAGGGGCCACCTCGATGGGCACAAGCCTCACACACACTTCCAAGTGTACATGTTCATACTGACATTCCCTGACACAGTGTGGGACCCACTGTCCACCTCCCCCTGCCCAGGGATGACCCTACCTGACTGGTCTTCACTCCACTCCACCTTGCCCCCCATCCCTGCCAACACCCCCACATCCAGAACGGCACCAAGCCAGGGAGTGCCATGCTGCGCTTAGAAAGGGCACTGAATTTTTCATTCTTAAATGCTGGAATGCTCTTGTCTTCCAGCTTCGCCCAGACCCCTGGGTGGAGATGGATGGGGGCGCGGAACACAGTTATCAGAAAGATTAAGCCGAGACTTGTCATTTTTTTATATCGTGGAGCAGTCAGCCCTCCGAGTGATGTCCTCCACTCCGCCAGGATGAGTCCAGAACCTTTAGTGCCAGTAGTAAAAAAGACTATAAAAAACACCATCGGAGAAAGGGTAATGATGAAATTTAACTGCTCCCGATCACACACCTGGGGTCTGCTCGCCGCAGAACCAGGGGTTTGGCCACATCAGCCTTTACTGCCGTGTCCTTGTCACGGGGTTTAAGGTCCTTCCACTGAACCAGAACGTTGTGTCCACTGCTGAGACCCTGGGGCCCCCCAGTCCCACCCTGCGCTGCCTGGCCAGGAGCAGAGAGAGGGAGGTGGCGGGGCGCACCCGGTCCTGGGAGGCCTGGGGGTCCATAGACCTGGCCAGCGAGGCCCAAGGAGCCAGAGCCTTGGGGTGGTGCAGGAGCTTCAGCCACAGCTGTTGCTGAGAACTGGGAGGCCAGGCTATGGCTAGCTCAGATCTTATTCCCTTCCTTGCTTCTTCCACTCACACTCCTCCTCTGTCTCACCTTTATGTGCCAGGAACTGTGTCACCTACGGAATGGCTACCAGGGTCCTCCGTGGCCCTTATGACATGGTACTCTGCTTACGCCATCTCCAGCCACCCCACCCCCTTGCCCTGCAATCGCATGCCACACTGCCCCTTTACCTCTCCTAATGCTCTCTCCTAGCCATATTGAAATCCTTCCAAATAATTGGCTCTCTCCAGCCTCTGGGCTTTCACACGTGCCGTTCCCTCAGCCTGGGACATCCCCAGGCTAACTCCTTACTCATCAGTATGTCTCAGCCATAACTTCCTCCAGGAAGCCCTCCCTGCCATTCTCCAGGTCCGAGGTAGGCTTTCTTGCTAAGTGCTCCCTTGGCTCCCTGCATTTCCTCTTCAAGATAGGCAGCCTCACAGTGTATTTGTGATTTCTCGTTTAATTATAAGGTCTGTGAAGGCCCTCATCGAGGACACTCTTCTGGGTCTGGGGATTTCGTGGTAAACAAAATAGACAAAATCCCTGGCCTATATGAAGCTCCTGTTCCATTGGGTGGGGAGTACAGCAGGACTGTCTATCTTGTTCAACCTTCATGGACATTCACTATAGGCATGGGTTAGGTTTAAGTCTCAAAAGGCCTTTGAGGTAGATGGTATTATCCTGATTACAACCAAGAGCCCTCAGGTCCTCCAGGTAGGGGACGCAGGACCACAGCTTAAACCCAGGACTGATGGGCACCTGACCTGTGAGATCTCCACAAGCTGCCTCCTCCTTGCTCACCTCACAGGCCTCAATGCTTCCTTGCTTGTTCTTAGCATGCCAGGCATGCCCTTGCCTCTGAGCCTTTGTACATACTGTTCCCTCTGCCTAGAATACTCTTCCTGCTGATTGCCTTAGGCTCACCCCTTCACCTCCTTCAAGTCTTTGTTCAGATGTCATTTTCTCACTAAAGCCTTCCCCAATACAACTGCTCACGTGTACACACACACACACACACATACACACTCCTATGCCCCATCCCCCATACTCTCTATTTTACTTATACTGTAAATATCCTTCCTAGAGTGTTAGTTCCTGAGGGCAGTGATTTTGCCAGTTCTGTTCATTGTCGTAGGTCCAGTGCCTATAGTTAGGTGCTCAGTAAAAATTTGCTTGATGGATGGATGGGTGGATGAACGGATGGATACGAGACAGGCAGAGCTGAATTAAGGCCGAGTACCTGCCCCAAAAAGTCTCAAAGTCCAGCCACAGGAGAGGGACTTTGTCATCTGAGAGTGAGGCATGTTCTACACACATGTAGTAGTGTGTAAGAGAAAACAGCATCCCCAACACCTGTCCCCTCCCCAACTCAGGACACAGACCTCTGGTGCAATTCCCTCTTTCTCTGAACATCCAGGCTGTTGGTCTGTTGGCAGCGAGTGCCACAGTAGGCCCTAGTGAGGGCCAACTGGGAGGGGACTATGTGAGCTGGACCCTGGCACAGTCTCCCACTGGTTCCAGAGCATCTCTGGGGCAGCTGGGGAGAAGGGAAGGGCAGCGAAAGCATAGGGTAGGGGAGCCCTGCCCACCTGCCCACCCCAGCCCTCTGATGGCAGCAGCTCTTATGAACAGAGCCTACAGGGAGGCCTGGGTGGCCCAACAGTTGAGCATCTGCCTTTGGCTCAGGGCATAATCCCAAGGTCCTGGGGTCGAGTCCCATATCAGGCTCCTTGCAGGGAGCCTACTTCTTCCTCTGCCTATGTCTCTGCCTTTCTTTCCATGTCTCTCATGAATAAATAAAAAATAAAATCTTAAAAAACACCACAAAAAATCCCAGAGCCTGCAAAGGCCCATTGCCCAGGAGTCAGAAGGCTCATGGCCCGCTCAAGATCTCACCCCTGAGCCACCAAGAGCCTTTGAACAAGTCTCCTTCCCTCCCTGAGCCCCAGTGCTTCCTCTCCTATAAAATGAGATGATTTGAACACACAAATCACTCCAAGCCTTTCAAATATGAGCATCCCTTTCAAAATGTTTTTATTGAAGCATCTTGTCCATACGGAAAAGGACACACATCATATTCAATGATTTTTCACAAAGTAAGCATGTTCATATGACCAGCACCCTGACCAAGAAATAAAACATTATCAGCTCTCTCCAGAAGCAACCATGGGGGATTCTTCTCAGTTCTTGTCTTCCCCCCAAAGGTAAAGAGTCTCCTAATTTTTAACATTTAACACTGTAGGTTAAATTTTACCTGTTTGTTTTTTTTTTAACCTCAAGTATCCCCTTTTGACCTCTACAAAATGCTCTTTTGATTTCAAAAGTATGCGCGGTAGCCAGTCTCCAAGATTACCCCCAATGGTGCTGGTTTGCTGGTATTCACTCTTGTGTGGTCCCCTCCCACACCGAATCAGGGTGTTCTTTGCAACCAGTACAGAATAGCAGAGGTGACAGCGTATGGCTTCTGAGGCTAGGTCATAAAGAGCATTGTGGCTTCTGCCTTGCTCCACTGGATCACTAGCTCAGGGAAAGCTAGCTGCCATGTTGTGAGCCATCTTGTAGAGAGCTCCACGTGAGAGGAACCGAGGCCTCCCCCCCACGGCCAACAGCCATGTGCCAGCTGTATGAGTCCGCCATCTTGGAAACAGGTCTTCCAACTCCAGTGAAGCCTTCAGATGACTGCTGGCCAGACCAACATATGATTGTAGTCTCATGAGAGACCCTAAGCCAGAACCGCTAGCCAAGCCTCTCCTGAGTTCCTGACCCATAGAAACTGTGAAAGATCCTGAAAGTTTGTTATTATTTTAAGCTACTAATCTGGGGGAAAATTTGTTCACAGTACTAGACAAGTAATGTGGTATTCATTAAGCAAATATCCAATGAGCCGAACCTCCTGGGCTTTCAATAACAGGAATCCTTTTAAAACTTACCTCAATGCTATCGACTCACATTTGAAAAAAGGGCCTTCATTATGGTGCATGACAAAGACTTGGTTTAGGCTAGGAACCGCCATGACTTCAAGGTCCCTCCATGATCTGAGGACTGTAGGACGGGGCTTTGGTAGGGAGCTGCTGCTAACTCGGTTTCCACAGCCCTTTTCCTAGACAATTCTAGGATCAGAGACTTTCAGGAACCCATCTCCTGGTCCTCGCTTCCTCCATATTGTTGGACAACCGAACGTGTTAGTGAGGAACCCAGCTTGGGGGTGAGCAGACCTGTGTTCATCCAGATCCTAGCCACTCTTCCAAAATCCTGTGTGACCTCAAAGGAGTAGCTGTACTTCTCCGAATCCCAGTATTCCTCAGCAGAAAACTCAGAGACCAGGTGCCTAGCTCATAGGTTGTTGCCTAGAACAGAAATCACATGCCTTGTCACTGCCACCTGGGAAAGACTCAAGGGGCACAGCCAGTGGTCAGACCACAGCCTGACCAATGCTCCCAGGGATGTCGGGGAGGGATGCCCCCCTCTCACCCAGGCCACCCCATATGCTGCTGCGGCACATTCTCCTGGCACATCCGTGCCCAGATGGCAAGGTAGAAGGGCCAGGTGGGCATATGACCTCCTGATAGAACTTGGCTGGAGACGGGTCTGCTTCCTCTCCCTCGTTACTGTCGCCCAGGGGCCCGCGCCCTCCTTAGCAGAGTCCTGGGTAACGAAGGCCACAGCCTATTAATTGCGGTGACAGTGATAAAAGAAGGAGGGAGGCCGCTATTTGTCTTGCCCGGAACCTCTCGCATCATTCCAAGATGAATGAAAACTCATTTTCTGCTTTGATTCGGTCTAATTTCTCCAGGCCCCCTGGGCCTCTTGGATGGGGGAAGGGACCCACAATCTCCTGCTGAGAAGGCATTGAGGCGAGGGGGAGGAGGGGTCAGAGGTCACGAGGGAGGAGGACAGGCTTTGCTAGGGAACCAAAAGCTGCTAGCGGACAGTGGTTGGAGCATTCATTCATTAAGCATGGGCTAGCTGATCAGATTCGAAAACTAATCCTGTGGAGGGGGGAATCTGCTTTACCCGTTGTGTGGGTGAGGCAGGTGGTGGCAGAGAGGATGTGTCTTGCACGAGGTCACATAGCTGTGAGGGCCACAACAGGGTATTCCGCAGGGAGGGTCCATCCAGAGCCATCCAGCTCCAATCACTCAGCACATTGCCTCCCACCTGGATGAATGGCTTCATCAGCAAGGAAGCCCCGTGGAGGGGTAATGGCCATCCAGGTGAGGGAGCTACCACCCCACCCATCCATTCCCCCCCCACCCAGGGGACAAGGAGAAGAGAGGAAGGGAGCTAGAGGGAGGGTGGACTTTTTTCTCCATCAAGGAGGAAAGACTGGCTAAGAGCCTTGTTGGAATAGCCATTTTCTCCTTTGGAAGACAGAACCAACAGTGTCTGCGTCCTGGGACCACAGGATGGCAGGAGGGTGGTGATGAGCATGTGTGGGAAGGTGCTTCACACCTAGTACTTCTCTCTGTTTATGGAAAGGCAGAGGGAGTCAGGAGCCCTCAGCATTTTGAGCTGTGTTATCCCAGACTGGTTAACCATGAGTCCAGGGGTCGCCTGCCTGTGAGTCTCTGCACCTGCCCTGGCTGGTCACTTACTGGGTCACCAGGATCCCCAGCGATGATTGAGAGGTTCCATGAAGCTCAGAGTAGAGGGGCCTGAGCCCCATGACCTGTCTGCTAAGGTGGCCTCAGAGCCCTAGAGAGCTGCATGGGCTTTGAAGGAGGTGGGAGGTACCTCCTGGTCTGGTTCACAGTAGAAACCCAGCAAAGTGGGTTGAGTGTATTTCATATGATATCCTCCCAGGGCTTCAGGGCAGAAGGTGGAAGGGTTGCAATGAGGAGGGAGTTTTAGGCGGTGTGATACATGAGTAAGAATGCAGGCTTTGCAGTCAGAAGTCTGGTGTGAATGCCGGCTCTGCTACTGACTGCTGTGTGACCTTGGGCAAGTTGCTTTGCCTCTCTGGACCTCATTTCCCCTATCTATAAATTGTAGTATCTATAATAATGGTGTGTCCCTCATATGATTATCAGTTAGCTTATGTAAAGTAGTGGTGGATACAGGTCAGAGTCTGGGTCTGCACCGAGAGGCAGCGGCCAGAAAAGGCTGGTCTGGCATCAGGATGTGTGTGAGAAGTGAGGCAGCTGACTCCACCCGTGCCCCAAGGAGCCCTCCCACCTGGCCCACATCTGAAATGCAAATGGCCTTCCTTTCCCCATGGCTCCAGCTCCACTTAGAACTGAGGAACAGAGGCGTCCAGGGAAGATGCATTCCTGCCTTGGCAGAGTGCCTGTAGCCTGGCTTTGTCTTGAAGGGTCTGCAGGCGGAGCCCTTAGACCAGGGTCCCTTTCCGGCAGTCTGGGAAAGAGGAAGCAAGGCCCAGTTAGAACTGCCTAGCCTGGCATTCAAGGCCTTCACAGCTTGGTCCCACCTTCTCTCTGTGCTCCTGTAAGATGTCTCTGCTCCCACCTCTTCCCATGCCCCTCTGAGTCTTAGCTCTGCCTCCCACTAGCCATGAGGTGTGTGCTGTTGATCGTCTCTTTCTACAGACAGGACAGAAACTCAGAGAGGCTCATAGCAGGCGGCAGAGCTGGGATGCACGACCATGTCTTGCTCACTCCAGAGCCCAGCTCTCAACCATTGCCCTGCAAAATATATAGGAGAAATGAAGTCAGAGAGTCAGGAACTGTAATAAAGGTATAAAAGGAGCTTCTACAGGGCATTCATTTACTGATACTTACCAAGCACCTATGAGGTACTAGGCACTCAGAGATAAGAATGATGATGAGAATAACACCAGTGATAATAATAATGTTAATGACAGCAGTAATGTGAAAACAATTGCTAACATGTCCTGAGCTCCTTCTACATACTTGGCACGGAGCTAGGTGTTTTGTATGCAGAGCTCTAGTACTTATAGTAGTCTTTAGACAGTTACTATTATTGTCACCACATTATAGATGAGTCAGCTGAGGCTCAGAGTGGCAAATGTCACCCCAATTTCATGTACCTGAGTGAGAATTCGAACCCTGGCCTGACTTTGAATAACCATAATGACAATGGTGATAGGTGTCTAGCACATGTTGAGTGTTTTATCTACCAAATGGTTTGCTAAGCTTTCAAGCAACATCAGCTTGGGGAGAAGTGACAAGTTGTAGACCCCTTAAGCTGATTCATTCACCTGTTTCCAAGCTTATCGGAAACAGAAGGCCTGGCCTCAGCCTCTTCCGGGATCGTTGTGGGCCACCTGAGGGTTAGGTGGGCCTGGGTTCAAATCCTAGTCCCATCACTACTGTGGGACTTGGACATGTTGCTGTGTCCTCATCTGTAGGATGAGAAAATACTACCCAAATCACAGGACTGTTGTGAACATTTGGAACGTACCTTATTGGGTGGGATTTTTTTTCTTCCACCAAATTTGCAGGTGAGGACATAGCAGAGACACTTAGGGCTTCAGGTCAAGGGAGAATCTGAGACTTGGAGAAGCAAGAGAGGGGAAAGGGAGGGAAGAGAAGGGAAAGAAGGAAACCAGGAAGAGTAGGAAATTGGGGTAAGATAGGAAAAAAAAAAAAAAAACAGAACCAAAAGATTGAGACACTAAGGAACCCAACAAATATGAAGATGAAGACAAAACACAGGAAGAATGAGAAAGAGGAAGCAGGAAAGATGCTGCCACGGAGAAAATGGGTCGGAAATGAAGGGTCCCTCAAGCAGCTGGGCAAGGACAGAGACAATGCTCACCCCCCTCGGCCCCCAGCTGAGCAAGGCTTTCAGCCCAGCTCTGCTGCTGAGAACGAAAAGCCTCTTCTCCCACATTCGAATGAATTTGATATTCAATCAATGAAGATTAACTCGCCCAAGGTAAGGGGGTTTTTACATCCGTAAGGAAGTCAAATACGATTATGCAGATGAGAAAATTATCCTGAGATGAAGAGCGGCTCATATATGATAATTCTGTGCAAGGGGGACTCCCACGCTGATTAGCATATCTTCAAGACCAGACCAAGATGGAGAAGGCGAGGACCCTGCAATGGGCACTTCGGGATGGGCTGACCAGGAGTCCCGCTGGGAGAAGTTGGGCCGAGGTGTCTGCTTCCTGATGGCCTTTTCTGGAAGAGATTTTGCCAGTGATGCTTTGGTCAGTGAAGACCTTAATGAGAGCCTTGATTCTGCTGTGTCCATTGCAACTCCCTGAACCTCAGCTGGCTCTTCTCTCAAATGAGAGAGTGCTCCAGGGCAGGGCTTCTCAAACTTCAAGGTGAGTTCGAATCACCTGGAGATCCTCTTAAGCTGCGGATTCTGATTCCGTGGGTCTGGGGTGAGGTCCTAATGGCTGACCAGCTCCCAGGTGATGCTGATCCTGCTGGGCCACAGGCCACACTTTAGAGGGCCTGGCTCAGTGGTTCCAGCGATGATTCTAATGTGTAGACAGGGTTGAGAATCTCTGGTCTGAATGATGCCTGGGGTCTTGAGAAGTCCGTGGAGCCGTTCCAAGTCTCCAGGGCACTTAGAAGCCACAGACTTGGGCCGGGGCCAAGGTGGGCACCATGAAAGTGGTGCAGAAGGACAGAAGATGCTGTGAGTAACCCAAAGTGGGAATGGCCTGAGGACACTGCTCTGGGACAGCTGGGGAGCCTCACTGGTAACTGCTGAAAACAGCTCTGCCTTTATCAAAACCCTATATATAAACTCTCCCAGCCCTTAGGTAGAGAGATTATCATTTCCATCTGACACATAGGAAGTTAGGTTCAGAGAGGTGATGTGACTTTTCTGAAGTTGAGTCAAGATGCAAAGCCAGCTTGTGCTGACCCCCAGGATCCAGGCTCTCTGCCTAACCATTGTGCCCGCCCCCTGAGTGACCTCACCCAAGAAAGCTAATGGCCAGACCCTGGTTCCTAATGCCTGATCAAGCCAGGGAGTCCCTCCTTGCCGAACTAGGCTGACCTCACATGGTGGAGAGGAGGGGACAAGGGCTTGGGAGCCATGCAGCCCTGGGTTCGGATCCTATTTCATCAACTCTGTGACCCCGGGCAAGTCCTATTCCTACTCTGAGTATGAGACAGGCTCCTCTGGCCAAATAGGGAGGAGAAGACCAACTTCCAGGGTTTCCAAGAGAAGGAGATGAGGTCAGGTACCACACGTTTGGCCTGGAGTTCAAACAGGGTAAATTTTCCCCTTAGGAGGGGATGGAGGTTGGCTGAGCCAAGGCTCAGAGATTCTAGAACTTGTGACTCTTTACTCTCACCTTCAGGAGCCCAAAGCCCTGGCCAAGCGACCATAGGCCCCACCTCCACTTTGTCCGTGTGACACAAATGCCAATATTAACCCAGTTCTTCCCATGTGTCAGGACCTGACCCTGGTCAGTCTGGGCCAAGTCTAGGCCTAGAACCACAATACAGATGGCTGGGACTGGACCCTCTGACCCTGGACCCCAGCAGGGCAGATCTCTGCCCTCTCCAAGAAGATTTGGGTGTGGCCCCCAGTACCCTTCCCATAGCGGGTGCCCCATTATCTGTTGGTGAGCATGGGCAGGGCCCTTGAATTTCCCTCTGGAAAGGGAGGCAGTGGACCTAGGAAACTTCCAGCACCAGGTAGCCTTACTTTGCCCTCCCAGGAATTTGCCTTGGATTGTACCTTACATGGGACCCAAATGGGGCTGAAATCTAGCACCTGATCTATTCACCAACCAGGAGTGGGGGGTGTTCCCCCAGTCCTCACCCTATGTTTCCATCTCCATATTTCTTCCCAGGATCTCCCCCGGCCAGCCAAGCTGAGCAAGGATTGGTGTGGGGAGAGGCAGAGAGAGAGGAAAGGGAAGGGAGTCTGCATAGGTAGAAGCTAGAAGCTGCCTGCTGTGTTCACGCTCTTGTGTCTCTGTGAGTGTGCTTCTCTGTTTATGTGTCTCCTGTGCGTGTGTGTCTGGGTACCTGTGTATGCGTGTCAGTGTATCACTGTGACTTTGTGCCTGTGTGTGTTGTTGATGTCTGTTTATGCCTCCCTGTCTCTGATGTATGAGTTTGGGTGTGTGTATGTGAATCAGGGGGGTGCTCTGTGTCCATGTGTGTCTGAATGTGAGTGAATAGTGTATGTGTATGTGTTTGTGCATTTCAATGTGTGTCCATATGTATGAGTGTAAGTGTGTGTGTCTGCATGGGTGCACATCAGTGTGGTGTGAAGATCTGAAGGTGTGTCCAAGTGGATGTGTGTTAGTGTGGAGGAAAAATATCTGACTGGGGTGAATCAGCATGTGTGTCTGTGTGTGCATCTGTTTGGGTGTGTATCAAGACATATGGGTGTAGGTGTCTGGGTGCATATCAGTGTGCATGGTTTTAAGTATCTGTGTGTGTTTGGGTAGGCGTGTATCAGTGTGTGGGAGGGTATGAATATTTGGGTGTGTGTTTGGGTAGAGTTATCAGCTTGAAGGCTGTGTGTGTGCATATCACCAAGTATGTCTGCTTATCAGTTAATGTGGAGTAGGGTATATGAGTGTTTGTGTGTGTGTGTGTGTTTGGGTGGTTTGCAGCAGTGTGTGTATGGTGGGACGTATATCTTATGTGAGCCTGGGCGAGTGTTTAGCAGTGTGCAGGATATGTGTACTCGTGCGGGTCTATGGACCTATATCAGTATCTGTGGTGTGTGTCTATCTCGGTATGGACTCAATGAGTGTGTTTCCAGGGTGTGGGGAGTGTGTATATCTGTGCATGAGTCACCATAAGAGTGTCAGCTCGTCAGCATCTGGAATGGGGTGTGTGTCTCTGCATCTGAGCAGGGGTGCATCAGTGCGTGTGAGTAGGAGTGTCTGCGCGCGTCTGTGTATCTGTGTATCCGTGCGGGTCTCTACCTCTCCAGCTTGGCTGGGCCCCGGCACTGTAAATCCATCAACTCCACATGATTTTGTCAATTCTGACAGCGAACTTCGACATGACGACAAATCTGGCCCCAGAGGATATTAAGCAAAGACACATGAGCCTATAATTTTCTGCTTCCACGTGTGAGATGCTATAATAATCAAAAGAAAATGAGTCTCTAACTACCCCAGCTCTTTGTGCTGCTGCCTTCCTGCCGGCTGCACTAATTGAATCACCCGGCACCACTGTATCAATGGTAACTTGGGTATTGGGGGGTAATCAGGCGTGTGGGGGGGACCAGCTTGGAGAGGTACAGGGCTTTTGTCAAGGTCCCATCTGCCTCATGCACCAAAGCCGCCCACTGCCCGCCCGCATTTGGCTGGACAAGCGAGCAAGCGAGTGAAGGGCAGCGCCTCGCCTGGGGGGAGGGCCTGGGGGGACTGCCTGGGGGAGGGGACACCTGTACCCAGATGCTGTGGCTCGGGCCCCTTGATCCCAGGAGAGAATGGCACAAAAAAATAATAAAAGATCCCGAGTTTGGAAATGGGCCTACCTGGGTTCAATCCTGGCTGAAGGCCCTTATGTCATTTGACCTCTAGGGCTTGCTTTCCTCATGTGGAAGATGGCACAACCGCGTCTACCTCACAAGGGCGTTGCAAGAAGTGAGAAACACAGATTAAGCATCGTGGTTGCCTCAAAGAGAGGAGGCGCTTGGAAGTAGCCGTTACCAAATGTTTACAGCGCTTTACTGTGCCTTGGCTGGCTGTCCCATCACAGCGTGAGCTAGGCCTGCTTATCCCATTCTGTACCTGAAGACACAGCTGTGAGAGGTTAAGCAGTTTGGCCACCTGTGACATGGCTTTCTCTACATATGGTTGCATGTGGTGATTTGAAACAGGATGTGTGTGTGTGTGTGTGTGTGTGTGTGTGTATGGGTGTGGGTGTGGGCGTGGTGTGGGTGTGGGTGCATTTCAAAGGGGAGAGGAACAGTTTCTGGGAGCTTCTGGAGGTCCTCCCTCCAACAGTCCTGTGACTCAATAAAAATAAGAGTTGCTCACCCTTATATAGCACTTACCAAGGGCATTTACTGTGCATTAACTCAAGTAACCCTCACTGAGTATACGAGGTACAAACGCAATTATCTGTTTCACAGATGAGACTAAAGCACAGAGAAGCTGAGTAATTCACCCAAGGTCACATGGCTGGCACATGGTGAAAGTGGGCTTCAAGCCTAGGAAGTCAGTCCACAGTCTTTTTTGTCCACCACCGGTTCTTCAAAGATCCAGCTATACCTCCGTATCCTTTTTGCCCCTCAAAGTCCTCTATACTGAATCCCTCATTTGTCTCCAAGAAACATCTTGTCTGCCCATTCCTCTTGAATTGAGCCTCTAGAGAGGAATGGAAATTCCTCCATCCCCAATGCCACTGTGTACCCCCAGTCAAGGTGGGAGATTATTCCGTGTTGCTCTCTACTTGTGCCTCCCTTCCAATTCGTCAGCAGATGTCCAGCAAGCAACTGCCATGTTCACTGGGCAAGTAGCTAAGAGCTATAAAGAGGAAATTATTATAACTCCATCTACGTGTATAGCACTTTACTAGTGTTTGCAAAGCTAAGTGCAGTAGAAAGAGCGCAGGCTTTGGAGCCAGACAGATCTGAGTTCTGACTTTGGCACTGTCACTGACTAGCCAGGGGTCCTTGGGCTGTTACTGAACATCTGTGACTCAATTTTCTCAACTAAAAAACTGAAAAAAATTTCCCCAAGATCAGGAACAAAGCAAAGATTTCTGTTTTTTCTGCTCCTATTCCACACTGTCTTGGAGATCCTGGCCAGTGCAATAAGACCAGAAGAAGAAATAAAAGACGTACAGACTGGAAAGGAAAAAGAAAACCCATCTTTATTCACAGACATGATCATCATCACAGAAAACCCAAAGAATCAGCCCTCCCCCACAAAAAAAAAGCTACTCGAACTAATAAGTCTAGTAAAGTTGATGGATACAAGGTCAACTTACAAAAATGAATTGTATTTCTACATGCTAACAATAAGCAATTGGAAATTGAAGTTAAAATGGGGACGTCAATCCCACCTCACAAGATTGCTGAAAAAAATAAAATGAGGCAAGTTTATCTGGGAGTACCTAGCTCACCTACTTCCTGACAGCTTTATTGAGAGGGGGAGAAAGAAAGAGGCTGGTAGAGAATCCCACCCAATACCCACCCCCTCGTGTCTGTGCCACAGCCACCAGTACGTCCTTAGTAGTTGTGCCAGTTACAAAACTTAGGGCTTTATGTACAAATTTGGGGAGCTAGGGGTGGGGAGGTGGTTCACCAAAACGGGGCTTTCTACCCCCACAGAGACGTGTTGTCAAGAACACATGATCATTGTCCGTCACATGGGTGCTCAGAGAAAGAACTGAGAGCCACAGCCTGCAGGCACTCTCCCTTCCTCCCTCCACCTATCCTATCCTTCTCAATTTTCTATTATTTCACACCTGTGCTGAGCCCACAGTGTACAATGTAATCTAAAAAAAATCAGCCCAGGTCACACCCAAAAGAAACCCTAGATGCTCCAAGAAAGCACTGATTTGCTATGAAGCCTTTACAGAGCTCTCTTGGACAAGCAGCAAAGTGAGGAAGGAAATTGCATGGCACAACAGACAGTGAAATTATCTCAAAATCGAGGCACCTGGCTGCCTCAGTCAGAAAAGCATGAGGCTCTTGATCTTGGGGTTGTGAGTTCGAGCCCTACATTGGATGTAGAGATTACAGAAAAATAAAATCTTAAAAAAAAAAAAGCCTCTCTTAAAATCATCTTTCATCTTGTCTTTCCCAAAGTCTAATAGATTACTACACTCTCACACTCCTTTTTTTTTATTTTTTAAGATTTTATTTATTTATTCATAGACACAGAGATAGAGAGGCAGAGACAGAAGCAGGCTCCATGCAGGGAGCCCGATGTGGGACTCGATCCCAGGTCTCCAGGATCACACCCCAGGCTGCAGGCGGCACCAAACCACTGCGCCACCGGGACTGCCCTCACACTCCTTTTCCCATTCTCTTTTGTCTCCCTTAAAATGCTAGCTCTACTTCCTCTTCCCATGGCTACTTGCCAACTGGGTCAATTCTATTCTGATCCTGTTTTTGCACTGAAGACTTTATGCTTTTTTTGGGTGGGAACCTTCTTAACCTCCACATCTGTCCCTGTCCCCTTGATCCCCTGAAGGATGAGTATTCATTTGGTAGGAGGATGGAGAGAAAGGGGAAAGGAATGGGCAGTTATGCTTCACCTGGCACTTTATCTTCTTTCTTACCCGCCTATCCCCAGTAGTCTTGTGAGATGGGTGTACATGAATAGTCCCATTTTACTGATTTGGAGATTGAGGTCCATGAAGAAATTGATCTTGACAAGATTACCCAGAGAGTAATCGGCATAGGTAGGATTGGATTCTGGTCTGTATGGCTTCAAAATCTTTATGGTGGGCCAGTGGGAGAGAACTTCAAATATGCCCTGTGTAGGGGGAGGTAAGGGTGGAAAAGGAGACTCTGGCCACTGAGGCTTAGTAAACAGGTGCAGATCAGCAGGTACCACCATTTGTGGAAAAGGCAGGAAAGACTATACGTGTTTGCTTATTTCTGCAGAACAGATACCCAAGGATACTCAAGCATCTGGGGATGTTAGTCACCCTTGGGATGGGAACTGGGGTCTGCCGGTGCCCCCAGGGGATGGGCACAAGCGTGGGAAGGAGCCATTTCACTGTCTTTTTTATGCTTCATGAAATTTGAATCATGTGAATATGTTAGCTATTCAAAACACAAATTGTTCTTAGAAGAAACAGGTAAGTAGAAGAGTAAAGCATTATGCGGTGACATTAAGTTTCAAAATAAACCAGTGCCCCGACATTGACCATGCACTTGAGGGGCATGCAAGGGATCGCCTCTGGCTTTGGCCCTGGTGGAGAAGGATGTGTGAGGGATGTGAGGGAGGTGAGGGAAGGGAGCCCCCTTCAAGTCTGAGACAGCAGTAAGGCCCTCCTAGCTGCCTCTCCAGTCATGGGCGAGGGGCCGCAGAGGAGGAGGAGGGTGCAGAGCGACAGGACGGGACATTTGGGCAGTTGGGGCCGATTTGTCGCCATTTTCACGGGCAGACTTGGGAATTAAGTGGCATGAAATTGAGCACAGACCAGGTTCCCCCCAGAGACAGGGCAGCCCTCGCCCAGGAGGGGAGAATGCCGAGGGGGCGGGAGTGGGAGGGGTGGCCCGGGCCATGCTTGGCTGCTTCTGGGTGCAGATGGAGAGAGAATGGAAGGGGGCTGAGCCAGCTCCTCCTCCCCGGCCCCTCCCCATCCTCTCTCCTCACACAAGCAGAGGGCCCCGCCAGACCCCAGCGTAGGGCTGAGCCTGGGCTGGCTCCCTTGTGTGCATGGACCCCACAGAGTCAGGGTTGGGGTGGTGACCAGGCCAGGGCCCCATTCAGGGGGTCTCTCAGACCCTTCTGCTTAGCCCAGCATCTCTGCTGCCATTTGTGCTCAGTGCCCAGGAATGGGGTCCAAGGGGAGGCAGAGAATCTACCTCCTGCTTATTCTTTACTTATTTCTGAATGGGACAACGCATCAGTCGGGGAGTCGAGGAGTTGGGGAGCTAACAGGGGACTGGGGTCCAGTTGGAGTTCCAGTAGTGTGGCCTTGGGTGAGCCACTTATCCTTTACTGAACTTCCATCTCTTATCTGTAAAACAATGATAACGTCCAGCATATATATGATGCCAACCATGTGCCTGGCACTGTTCTAAGTGTCTTGTGTGCTGTGCGCCAATTCATTTGCTCTCAGAAATACCTTATCAGTGGTCGTATTATCAATTACACTCGCACTGTACAGATGAGAAAACAGATCGCCTGACCAGTGAGGGATGAATGTAGGATTTGCTGTTTACCATTCTGCGACCTCAGGGAGTCAAGGGGAAGATTAAATGAAATAGTGAACGTTTACAGTGCAGCGCGTGGTCCACGTGTCACCCATGTTAGCCACTGTCATCCCTGCTCTGTTGGCCCTGTAGTGGGAAACAGGGCGCTTGGATGCAGAACATCTGGACTGGAAGGAATGGTCCAGATCTCCTCATCTGCACTCGGATGGGTTGGAAATTAGAGGTCAAAGGAAAGGAAGGGACTGGCACAAGGCTACACATCAAGAGGGGGCTGGGCTACCACTGAAGGGGTGGGTGACCCAAGCCCTCGCTCTTCAGGGTCCTGAGGACAGCCCCTGGGCTTTGGGGAGGATAGCTGACTCCTTTCCCACGAGGACAGGCATCAGACTGAAAATCTCAATCCTCATGGGACTTGGGGGCTCCGGGTCATCCTTCCCCAGGTGGAATGAGACCTAGCCGAAGCCCTGGGGGGAGTGAGAGGAGTAGAGGGCCTCAGTCTGCCAACCTAGACACCTCCTCCTGGGCAGAGCTTTGCCCTACAATTAGGAAGGCAGTATTTGCCTCTGCGCCAGGCCCCAAAAGCCCATGAAAGCTATGCAGAGCCCCGCAGGTGGCCACGGGGGAGGACAGGCCCCATGGTGCGTAATAGGACCTAATCTCTGCCAGTGTTGTTGGAAATGAAAATGAAAAACAGCCGCGATTTTGTGGTTTAAAAATTAGCATGTGTGCCTACATCGTCAGCCCCTGGCCTGCATTACCATACAGATTTATCCCAGGCCCAGCACGCAGCCAAAATATGTAATTACACACAGGCTCAGAGTGGGAAAGTTGCTCTCCTCTTTGCTATATATAGAATATGTTTTTTTTTTTTTTTTTAATGAGAGAGAGCTCTGGAATTTTGTGAGGATCATACTTCATGAGGGATGCTACCTGTAGTGAATTTGGGGAAAAGAAGGGTCTCAGCCACATCAGCTGTATGGGGAGGGGGTACACATGGACGTGTGACCTTAAGGGCCATCTCCCTGGGCTGAGGGGGAAGGGAGGACGAGAAGGAAAGCCTTTGCAATGAGATGGTCTCAATGCTCAGGGTCCCCTTGAGTGCTCACATCTGTATTCTTGCCTTTCATCCGCACAGGAAACCTGAAAAGTAAGTGTTCTTATCCCCACTTGGAAGATGAGGAAACATATTTGGTGAAGTCCAGCATTCCAACTAATGACTCCTAAGTCTCTGTTCTTTCCAGTATGCTCCCTATGGGCCCCAACTTCATTAGGCTCTCTTCACCTGGCTGAAGACCATAGAGCCAAGCTGAAGTCATCAGGGGTGAAAGAGTGGGGTGGGGCGGGGGAGGCATGGAGATGTGTCAGTCTCTAACCATGAATCCTGAACAGGGGCTTGGGTCTTCACCTGGGGACTAATGGCAGGAAGAGAAAGAAAAACAGAGATACTAACCATTAGCACAAAAACTGACACACAGTAGATATAACAAATGAACAATTAATGAAATGAATGGACCAAAGTCCCAAAATAAAAACCAGTGTCTTCATTCAGGGTTAGGTAGCGGAGAATGTCCAGATACTGAGAGAGAGGAATCAATCAATTTCCCAATGTGAGATCAATGTCTCAATCCAGAGTTGGATGGGAAAGGAGTCCACATTCCAATGTAGGGATCAATACAGCAGTGAAGATTTTGTTGATCAGTGTAATCTGGTAATCAGGGTCCCCTGTGGGAATCAATGTCCCAATAGAGTTGGTTGAGAGGAATCAATGTGCCATCATAAGGATGGGTAAGGGAATCAACATTCCAATGCTGAGATCCATACCCCAATTCAGAGTTGGTTAAAGGGAATCGATGTCTCAGTATAAAGATCAATGGCAGGCAATGATATACAACAATGAGTGTGACAGTCAATGTCCCAGTGTGAGATCAATGATAGCCAAATGGAGATCCCTGGGTGGCTCAGCAGTTTAGCGCCTGCCTTCAGCCCAGGACGTGATTCTGGAGTCCCGGGATCGAGTCCCGCATCAGACTCCCTGCATAAAGCCTGCTTCTCCCTCTGCCTGTGTCTCTGCCTCTGTGTGTGTGTGTGTGTGTGTGTGTGTGTGTGTGTGTGTGTGTATGTGTATCTCTTATGAATAAATGAATAAAATCTTTAAAAAAATGGATAGGGGTCCGTGTCTCAGGTGTACACACCAGCTTGCCAATACAGAAAACAGTAGGGTACCTATCCATACCCCCTAGACTTTCCTAGGTGGCTTTTCCTTCTCTTATTTGATCTGAAGTTATAGTTCCCAGACTCCCTGGTCCTTTCAACCTCCTGGCTAAGTCCTCCAATGCAGAAAAATTTGGCGCGGGTTTGGTGTTCGTCCTGCAATGTGGCCCAGTCTGGTTATCCACGGCAGTTCTCCTTGGAGGACTCCTGTTCCCTAACCTGTATCCAGAGCCAGCTTGCAAGTACATCCAGAGAATTCCAGCCCAGAAGAGACTACTTACTTTCTGGAGATTATTTCTTGCAGGGAGACCAGCCTTAGGCTCCCCGAGGCTGAGCCCAAACCCATAGCAGGTGAGATGCAGTCACAACCAGTCAGCTCTTCCTTAATTGGTCTGACACGTTTTAAAACCACCTATCCATGTTATTTAACATTATATCTGTCATTTGAATGAATGCTTCCCCCGTTTTACAGATCAGAAAAGTGAGGCCACAGAGAAGTAGCAGAGAGAGAACTAGAAGCCTGATTTCCTTCCTGCCAGCTCAGCCCCTTTCCAGATGCATTAGGTTGACACGACAGAGTCGCCCCATCCCCTGCCAACACCACCACCCTCTCCATAAGTGGGTCCTGGGAGTGTATCACACAATTTGGGCAAAGGGGCTGAAAGCATTCCCCACCCAAACCTTCACTTTCCCACATCTTCCCCGTCACCCTCCAATTCCCAAAAGCTGGGGGGCAGGATGAAGGCCCCTGTTGCTTTCCAGAGTTGGAGATGGAGCCAGAGGGTGAGATGGGTAAGCCCCCCAGCCTCAGCCGCCACAGGGGCTTAAGGGGAGGGTGTGATTTTTCTCTCGCTCAGACAAAAGCCTGGCCGTGGCATCTGTCGGCCGACTCTTGTGTCTCGCAGCTGCTCAACAGTCAGACCCAAGGCAGGTGCCAGTTTGGGAAGGGAGGGGACATGGATGGAGGCACTCACACCCCACTTCCTCCTCTCACACCCCTGCACATGCAATGCCTCCTGTTGCCTGTCCCACCCTAGTAAGCCCACCCTGTATCTCTGAGACCCATGGCTTTGGGGACAGGACCCCCATGCCACATGGCCCCACTGCCCTTCCCCCATGTCCTTGTCCTGCCAAGCCTGCTGCCAGCGCCCTTGGGCACCTTTGCCCAGCCAAGGAAGAGCTAGGAGGAGGGGGTGTCTGGCAGGAGATGGGACTCTTGTGCCTGATGGGATGTCTCTCACTTAAGCTTCTCTTACTGGGGCCAGAGGGCTTCCTGGAGACCTCCTAGGAGGCTGGAGGCTCTGGTTTTCAGACTGGGGAGGGCGGAGGCCGGATACACAGGCTCACAGAGATGAGCAGACACTGATGGTAGGGGACACAGGGAGAGTATGGTGTTCTATCAGACTAAGCAAAAAACAGCTGAGAGTGTATGTGTCTGCATGTGTGAGAGTTACCCAGGTGAGAACACACCCAAACAGGCAGGTGTATTCATGCACATTTTTGCACCCATACACATGTGCATGCGCGCACACAAACAAAGCCTTGTGACAAGTTGGAAAAGTGTTTTAAATGCCCGGACACTCAGAACTCTGTGCTCTCCGTGTTTCCAAAGACATTTATTTATCTGTGCACTTATTTATGTAAATTGCATTACCACCACTCCCCCTCTGGAAAGAACAATTTTAAGGCAGCTAATTTATTTAGGCAACTAATTGTAAAGTGTATTTTATTGTCCATATATATATATTTTTTTTTTTTAATTCTATGGGCAGAGGAGAATGTGGTAAGGGCAGTGGGGAAGGGGGTGGTGAGGGGTTGCCCTATTAAGAAGATGATACAGGAGGAAAAGAATATTTCCGTGGAAGCCACTTGGAGGGGGGAAAAATGTATAAATTCTACACGGAGATGCTTCTGGGCCTCTCCCTGGTGCAGTCCTCTTGACCTCTTCCTCCCCGCTCCCAATCTCCCAGCGGCCTCCCTCTTCTCCTCCCTGCCTGCGCAGGCTTCTCCTTCCTCCCCCCTCCCCAACCCTCCCCTGCAGCCCCCACCCCTCCCCAGGGCCCCCTCCTCAGATGCAATCCCCCTGCTGTAATTTCTGGGGGAATTGCTTCATCTCGGGTGCAGATATATTTGTGTCAAGGTGCAGCTGCACAGATAGCCTTCCTCTATGCATAGTAAGAGGGTTTCAGAGAGAGAGGTTGTGCCCAGAGCAAGTCCTTATCAGAGCAAGCTGCCTGCCATTTATCTGATTCCCCATCAAATAGGAAAACGGGCCTCAGGCTGCTGCCTCCACTTTCTTGGGAAAGCCATGGGGGGAATAATAATTTACTCCAATCTTTTTGTTTCCAGCGCTCACCTTCAGCCTGACACAGCCCAGGGTCTCGCTAGCACCCCTACACCCAGCAACACCAGCCCAGGAGTACAGGGTGGGGCGCCAGCCCCCAAGGGCCCACCTTAGGATGCACCCCCCCAGAAATGCCCTTGCTGGTTGAGTGGACCTTCATAATGGATTGGCACGAGCTAGAGAAGATACCCTTTGGCATCAGGGCGTGTAGATGCAGGGACAGAGAGGCAGGGACCCAGCGGGGAGCGGCGGGGGGGCGGGGGGGGGAGCTTGGCCTGGCTGCGGTGGGGAGGGAGGCCTGGCTCAATGCCCAGCCCCCACACATATGCATATCCCCCACAAATGCTCACTGCATGTGTGTATACACATGCATGTGTCAGACTTGACCCTTTGAGCATCCTTGTATGAGGACCTATCGGTGACTTCATCTGTGTGTGTCTGTCTGTCCATCTGGCTATCTGTGTCTGGAGTGGAGAGGCATGGAAGACTGGAGGCAGTTTCTGTTCTATGTCACAGACTCTGACCTCCCACCTCAGTTCACAATTCCAATAGCCAAGAACAAGCCCAAGACAGGATGACAGGGTCTGTCTGCAAGCGGGTGAGCAGCGGGCGAGGGAGGGGTCGGAGCCGGGCCTGGTGGCAGGCATCTTGCCTCACCCTCCCTGGCGGAGCTTCTCCAGGGGCAGCAGGCCGCCCATCTGCTGCAGGAGCTGCAGAGAGGTGGGCGGATGGGGGGGAGCTCTCCCCACAGGCCAGCCATAAATCACAGTTATGTGGCCAGGGGGCAGGGGGTGGGCGGGGGCCAGGGGGCAGCCGCTGCAGCACACACGGGACAGGGCAGAGAGGCCAGGGTCAGGTGCAGCTGTAAATTGTCACCTAAATGCTGGCAAGCCAAGGCTAATCAGCACCTGGCCCTACCCAGCCCCAGTGGTCACACTTAGATCTGGGCAAGCACATACACACCCACAGATACAAAAACACACCTAGACGTGTTCCACATACAGAGCTGTGCGCGAGAAGGTGTCACACCTGTACCTGGAGTCACAAAGACACATGCACACATCAAACTTACTGCTGCTGTGTGTGTGTGCGCACACACGCGCCGTGTGACTACACACACGCGCACACGTGCACACACACACCCAGACAGCTCTGCACCCACTCATATTCATTCAGACCCATAGACACAAAGATCTAGCTAACACACCTCAACATACGCACACGCACACAGGTGGGCGTGCCACGTGGTGTGCAGCTGGACAGCATAGAGAGCGAGTACAGCCTGGAGACAAACCCCCTGCAGGAAAGACATGAGAGAGAAAAGATAGACATGCCTAGTGGGGCCATGCCACCGCCACCCCCAGCCCCAATCCCAGTGCCTGGATTCTCCTCCCAGCCTTCACCCCTTCTTCAGAAGTTCAGCCATCTTCTGTCAAAAGCTCGCACCCTTGTTTGGGCTCTCCCTGCACCCCTGCAGTACCTGCATTTATTAAGCGCCTACCCTGCATCAGGCAGAGCTTGCTGTGCTAGGCTCTAGCAATAGGATCCTGCCTTCAACCTTAAAACCCAGCAGAGAGGCAGGATAAATGGGCAGTGACAGCACTCAGGGACCCTTGCTATGAAAGACGCTAGCCCAGGGTCATGGGGGCACAGAGTGGGGGTATCTGATCCAGTGTGGAGGGGGAGCAGGAAGGCTTTCTGGAGAAAGCTATGTCTCAGCTGAGGCCTGATGGCAAGGAGGAGCTGGCCAGGTAGAGAAGTGGAGTGGAAGAAAGGATGTGCTCCAACCCCCTCACCCCTGTCAGGGAATGGCAGTGGTGGCAGGTAAATGCTGGAGGGGACATGATGAGCCCTTGACCATGTGGCACCCCATAAGGCACTCACTCTGGAGCCTTAATGCCAGCAGAGAGACCCATGGCACCCCATAACCTGGACCCAGAAAAGAACTAAAAGCTGGACCCAGCCTTCCCAGCGGGTGCCACCATCAACTTGTACACAGGGTGAGGATGAAGGGGTTCACAAAGAGGACTGGGCAGTGCCCCCTAAGCCTGAGGATGAGTATGCTGAGCCCTCACCTCCAGCTCTCTTTGCCTAGGCCTCCTGGTTCTACTCTGATTCATTCTCCACTGCAGAGGCTTTTCAGACCTGCTCATTGTCACTCAGTGGGTTCCATGGAGCCCTTCCTAGGACCAGGGGTGGTATAGACAGAGGTTGACGGGATCCCTGGGTGGCGCAGCGGTTTGGCGCCTGCCTTTGGCCCAGGGCGCGATCCTGGAGACCCGGGATCGAATCCCACATCAGACTCCCGGTGCATGGAGCCTGCTTCTCCCTCTGCCTATGTCTCTGCCTCTCTCTCTCTCTCTCTCTGTGACTATCATAAATAAATAAAAATTAAAAAAAATTTTTTAGACAGAGGTTGAAAAGCACGACTCTGGAACCTCCCATTCTCAATCCAACCAATTATCTGCTTACCCTATTAGACTTCCAAACAGGATCTCATTTGAACAAGGGACACCACATGTGAAAACAGTTAATCGCTAGGACAAAGTCCAAAGTCAGCCTGGCATTCAGAAACCCCCCCAACCTCTCCCTGCCTGCCTCACTCCTGCGATGCAGCCTCATGGTCCCCCCAGCCCACCATGCCGCTGTATTCCTTCCTCAACCAGCTCCTCCGCAAGGACCAGCTCTGTTCTCTCTCCTGTCCAGCCACACTCCAACTCACCATTTTTGTTCTCAAACCTTCCTTAAGTGCAGGCAACATAGCAATAGACACATTATCTCGTTTCATCTCCTTTATAAAATTCTAAGGTAAGGTGTGGCCTCATTTTACAGGTGAGGAAAGAGAGAGCTTCAATGATCTGTTCAAGGTCTCACTGTCACCTTGAGAAAGCTAAGGGAAAGGTCATTCTAAGCCTCCATGCACAGGATCCATGTCCTTCCCTTCCCCCCCTACCCCAGTGACAGTGGAGCCAGGGGCCTTCTGCCCAGTCCTGTACCAAGACCACAGCAGAAAAAAAATGGCTTTCTGGGGGGTTAGTGGCCAGAAGGAGAGGAAAAGAAAGAAGAGGACCCAGGCATCCTTGGAAGCAGAGGGAAGGGCAGACAGTCCTGGCTGAGGACCGGAGGGCCCCAGGGCAGTCGTTGAGGGCAAGGAGTGCTTATGGGTCACATGCTCATAAGTAGAGGCTATGGTTGGTTACATCTCCATCTCTGATGGGGTGGCCTCCTGAGGTCAGCCTCAGTGCCTTAGGGAAGCAGATTGGGGAAGAAGAGAGCCAAAGCTCTGAGCGCTCAGTCATGTTTCTGAACTTCTTAGAGCCTTAGTTTTCCCATCTCCTAAATGGGGATGATAGTATCTGCCCAGGACTATTGAAAGAATTAAATGTGATTGTGCCAGGAGCCTGTACATGGTAGACCTACAAATGCCGACAGGTTCCCCCACCCCTGAAATCACAGGGTGGGCTATGTGCTTACTGATGGATGGAACCACATCTCAACGTTGCTGGGACTGTAGAGGGCCTCTGGTGTGCCTGGCTTGCAGGTCTCCCCTTTCCTTGCAGGTGACCCTTGACAGAGTGAGGGGGCAGTAGCTCATTTTTCCTCTTCCTTCCCCACTGGATCCCCTCTCTTGCTCCAGGAAAGTACCAGGCTCCTCAGAATTTCAGCAGATAAAGAAAATCAAGAACATTAAAAAAAAAAAAAAAAAAACCATTGGGGCAGCTCTTTTGTGGAGGAGCTCATCTGGTTAAATGCCTGTCCCCCCCATGTCAGGCTGTTCCTCTGCCTGCCCCACAGCCATACAGAGACCTCAGAGCCCCTCCCAGACCACAGATCACCCATCACCAACACAGCAACCTGACCCAAATTGGCAGGCAAAGGAGGGAGCTATCCATATGGATTAGAAGGGCCTCGTCTGGCCTGGGACCTGGGGTCTGGGCCCCCTCCCCCCGCCCATTGATCAGCTTTCTTTGCCAAAGAAGCCAGATCGGCCAGCGGCCAGTGGGCACCTGGGTAGGGGCCACAGCCTCAGTCTCCCGCCACAGAGCCCTGGAGGGTTGAGGGTACGAGTGGGCAGAGGCATGTCATGAAGGGGAAGGAAGGCAAGGGCGGTGGGGGAGCTGAGAAGCAGGCAGCTCAGCCTTAAGTCCAACTGGCTTCACACCCCCCAGCCAAGCGAGTTTTCTTAGTGTTGAGAAAATGGTCAGCAGCTTGTCACAGTCCACTGCCTCCAAACAGCTCTCTGGAAACATTGTTGAATTTAAATCCAAACACAGAGATACCCACATACATGCCTGTCACTCCTTCTGCCCCTTCCTCAAACACAAACATAGTTATCTCATGGCTACATACACACTGTGTGATTCAATTCCGTCCAAAAGCGTTTATTGAGTGCCTGTATGTGCCAGGCACCGCGACTACAAACAGCTTCAGGCCGTAAAGGAACATTAGGAGAAGGGACAAATGTGGAAAGGGATCATTATAGGGCAGGGAAACAGGTGCAGTTACAGATGAACCAGCCAGGTACAGAGGAAAGAGCAATTCACTCCAGGGTCAAAGGAGGGCACTTTCTCAGCAGGGTTTTTAAGGGTGAATAGGAGTTTGCCAAGTGGACAGAAGGGTAAAGAGATCATCATGATTGCCGGCCTCCTGTCATCTCTAGCCACACATTGCACTTCTCATCGTTTGGCTGACTGTGCACTTTCTGTTATGAGTTTCTGTTATCCCCAGCCTTCTCTGTGCTGTTCTAGTTGCCTGAAATGTTCTTCTCCTTCCCATGACTAGTCTTTATTCAACCTTTGAGGCTTGCCTTAAAGAATTATCTCTTCCTCTGAGAGAGCTACAGCCCCCTTCTAGATGCTGCCATGGTCTCCCCTTTCCTAGTTCTCAACACATTTGCATTCATTTGTTTGTTCCATGAGGGCAAGGGCTTGTGGTCCCTACAGCATCAGAGATGGTGCCTGACACATTTCAGGAGCTCACTGGATGGGTGAGTGGATTGATAATATGGATGGATGGATGGATGGATGGATGGATGGATGGATGGATGGACGGACGGATGGATGGACGGACTGATGACTTATTCCAGGAGCTACAAGTAAATGAAAATTTAGGACTGCAGATGTGTGTGGAATACAAAGAGGTGAGATGGTAGTGGGAGAGTCGTGGGAGATGGAAAGGAAGAGGCTGGAAGGTGTGGGAATGTGGAAGGCCCTGTGGCCCAGGTCTGGTGCACACTGGCATACAGAGTGAATTCTAGAACATGATCAGTACAAGGCCCCTTTGAGATAATGTAGTCCTAACCTTCATTTAACAAATGAGGAAGCTTAGGTCCAGAGAAGTAGGGCTTACTCTGAACCCCCCCAAGAGGATGAATCAGCGGCTCTGCTGGGGTTATACCCCTCGGGCGTGATCTCCTGGTCCAGGGCACACTCAGCCTCCTACACTATACCCTGGAGGCGTCAGGAGGTGATGAGACCACCTCACTCGGGCCACTGCTAAAGGGCATATACTGAGTGCACACACACACACACACACACACACACACACACACACACAGCACCCGTACCTGTCAGAGCAAGTGACTGAAACCCAAGTGCATCTCCCCCAATCCCAAAGGGCAGGTGAATGGCCTGGGAAGGGCAGGTATGGCTGCCTTCTGGTGCAGCTAGGCTGAGGCACTTAAGCAGTCTCACCCAGCCTTTTACCTCCACTCATCTCTAAGTGCTGGCCACATCCTCACCTCCTGCTGACAGGTTTCCTCCGTGCCTGGTCAGCGGAGGGGGGTGGGAAGGGGCTAGGCGTGGCCCACAGAACTGGTAAGGGGGTGGGGGGCTTGCCTTTCTCCGAGTCTGTATGTAAAATCCCAGCTAAATGTTCTGATGGTTCCAGCTCGGGTCCAATCCCTGGGGTCAGGAGGAGGGGACAGTATGGCTGAGTAAGTCTGGACGTCACGTCCATGCCAAAGTACAGGAGAGGGCATGGCACAGGAATTGACAGCTCCTCAAGTGACACAGAAAGGTGGGGGCAGTACTCCAAAGGCAAGGGGTGCTGTTCCCTTCCCCAGCAGAACAGGGAAGGGATGCCAAGCAGTCAGAACTGACACACGGCCACAGCAGTACCACCAGAGCTGGAACATGTTAGAAAGTACTTAGAAATAATAATAACAATGACAGGAGTAATGATAATTTTTTGAGTATGTATGCAAGTGCTCTGCATATATTGTCTCATTTAAACCCAGAGTCAGGAGACTCGGGTTTGAGTTCTGACTCTGTGATTTATCAGCCCATGGGCCCGTCCCTGAACACTTCTGACCCTGTGTCCCCATCTCTAAATGGGGAAGAACATTGCCCCTCTTCCAGGAGCTGTTGCGGATTGGGGATTGGGGAGGTTCTCTGCCAACTGTGAACAACATGTGCGATGCCAGGGATAGGAGAGGTTCACGATACTGCTCCTGCCCTGATTCCAAGGGGAGACAAGGATCAGGGAGCTGCTTGGGGCAAAACAGAAGGTGTTCAAGGCCAAGGAAGCAGCAGGCTGGTTTCCAGTCTGAGTTGGCAGCAGGAACAAGCTTGCCCGGGGCACAGGAAGCCCTGTTCTGAAGACCCCCCTGGCCTGGCCATTCTCCCTTCGTCCTCCAGAAAAGGGGGTGAAAAGAGGAGTTAATGGATTATAGGGCCAGGCAGGAAGAAGAGAGGATTTTTCATCTTAAAATGTTCTGAAATAATTCATATTTGCTTTGCAGGATGGCGTTGTGTGCTTGTCAGCACTGTAATAACTTCTGGGCCTTTATTTATTGTTTTGCCTTAATGATTTCGTGTTGCTCTGGTGTAGAGAATTCACAGTGTCTTGTAACATATAATGGTAGAGAAGGTCCAGGCCGGGGCAGGCTGTGGTGGGAGGGGGTCACATTCCCTCCACCCACCCAACCACCCCACCTCACCCTACCCCCAACCCCTGCCCCTCCCCCTGGAGATAGCAAAGCCTAATGCAGGAGACAGCAGCAACCAAGCTCTGTGGAAGGTGCTTTATCTGGGAGTACCAATTCCCAAACACCCTGTGGGGTTGATCCTGTAATCCCATTTTACAGAAGTGAAAACTGAGCTCTGGAGAGATTGAAGACTTGCCACCTGACTTTGCGTGAGCAAACTAGGATTTTTTTTTTTTTTTTTTAAGATTTTATTTATTTAGGACACCTGGGTGGCTCAACGGTTGAGCGCCTTCTTCTGGCCCAGGGTGTGATCCTGGAGTCCCAGGATCGAGTTCCATATCGGGCTCCCTGCGAGGAGCCCACTTCTCCCCCTTGCCTATGTCTCTGCCTGTCTCTGTGTTTCTCATGAATAAATGAATAAAATATTTATTTAAAAAAAGATCTTATTTATTTATTTGAGGGAGAGAGACAGAGCATGAGTTGGGAGAGGGGAAGAGAGAGAGGGAGAGAGAGAAGCGGGCTCCCCACTGAGCAGGGAGCCTGATGCAGGGCTCCATCCCACGACCCTGAGATCATGACCCGAGCCAAAGGCAGACGCTTAAGCAACTGAGCCACCCAGGCGCCCTGAGCAAGCTAGGATTCATACACAGGGCTGGGGGGGCCTGGCTGGCTCAGTCTGTGGAGAGTATGACTCTTGATCTCAGGATTGTCAGTTTGAGCTCCACATCGAGTGTGGAGATTACTTAAAAATAAAATCTTAAAAAATAAATAAATAAAAGGGACACCTGGATGTCTCAGTGGTTGAGAGTCTGCCTTCAGCTCAGGTAGTGATCCTGGGGTCCTGGGATCGAGTCCCACATCGGGCTCCTTGCAGGGAGCCTGCTTCTCCCTCTGCCTGTGTCTCTGCCTCTCTCTGTGTGTCTCTCATGAATAAATAAATAAAATCTTTTAAAAAATAATAATAATAAAATAAACACCAGTCTGTTGTATCCCAGACTTCTGGATCCTGGTGAGTCTTCCACTGTAGTAGGTATAGGAATTGCCTGGGGAGAATTTCTAAAATACAAGTTCCTAGGACTCAACTCTGGAGATTGGGTTTGAGTAGATCTCACATGGTGCCTGAGGCTCTGTATGTACCTGGCTGCCCAGAGGAATCACAGCCTTGTTGGAGGGACTCAACTGGTGGCTGAGGCCACACTAGTCACACACTTGGCCCCTGTTCTAAGAGTTGTGGTCCCACAATCGGCCACCTCTCTCACAAACACCCCATCAGCCACTCCCATCTGCCTGTCATTCACCCTGTATCACTGAGAGCTTGGACTCCCCACCAGACCTCTAGCCCCTTCAGTAGAGCCAGGAAAGGAAGGGGAGGGGAGGGAGGAGAGGCTTTCTTGGTTGCCATGGAGATTCTCCACCTCCCAGTCTGTGGGGGGAGGCAGTTTCATTGTGAGCCTCCAGCCAAGGCCTGGAGGGAAGCAAGCTGTCCTGGGCAGGGAGGAGGCAGAGGGGTGGGAAGAAAACTCTAGTCACTGGGGAGAGACGAAGAGGGGAAGGAGGGGTGGGGAGCAGGGTTGGGGACCCCGGGCCCAGGGCAGCCGGAGCAGAGAGCCAGCCCCTCCAGATGCTGGGGCCGCAGGCCTTCAGCCAGGGGGTGGGGAAGGGTGTGTGCAGGAGCTGAGGCTGACAGGGCCTGATGCTTCCTGAGCCCAGAGCTGGCAGGAGCCCCCGGGCAGGTGGTGGCAGAGATGCAGGGATGGATGAGACAGCCAGAGGCTGGCACAGAGCAGAGTCAGAGCCCCAGGGCTGGGAAAGACCAGGGTTCTGAAAGCAAAGAGGAGATAGGGAAAAATAAACCAAAGTGGCAGAAGCTTTCCCAGACCCTAGACTGCAGCCCGCTCCCACCCCTAGCCGAGCCAGGGCTGGCACAGCCTGGGATCCCAGCCTGCTGGGCCGCGCTGCGCTGGCAAGCCGGATGGCACAGGCTGTGGCAGAGGCAGATGGAGCGAGGAGGGGGCCTGACCCCCAGCCCACCAGGGAATAGCTGGGATTGTCTGTTCTTTGGAGCCCTCCCTCTGCTCCCCCTCCAGCCCCCTGCCTCTGGGAGCACGGCTAGGGAAATGGGAAAGAAAGAAGCCACATTTCAGAGCCAGAGTCTCTACCTCCCTGTTCCCTTTGGCTTTCTGTCCTTGCCTATGGCACGCCCTGCCTGCTCCCAGCCTGGTTCTGGCAAAGACCAGGATGTTGTGGGGTGCGGAGGGAGCACCATGTGACAGAGAGGGAGAATGAGGGGAAGAAGCTGGAAGATGAGGAAAGAGGCCTGCTGGGTGCTACTCCCCTCTCCACCATTTGTTAAGGCAGCTTTTACTTTGTGCTGGGCTTCGCTAAGCACCTGACCTGTACTCACCCGTTCAGTCCCCACCACAGTCCTGATGGGCAGATGCTGTTGTTCCCTTCCCCATCTTACAGATAAGAAACTGAGGCAGAACAGCTTAAGCGACCTCCCAAGGTTCACCAGCTGGGAATCAGCAGAGGGAGCATTCAACCTGGGGGAGGTTCAAGTTCATGCTTAGCCCCTTCACTCAACTGCCTTTACCCCTCCCCCATAGTTGTTGTTGTTGTTGTTTTAAGATTTAATTTATTTAAGAGAGAGAGCATGAGCAGGGAGAAGGGGAAAGGCAGAGGGAGAGGGAGAAGCAGACTCTCCACTGAGCGGGGAGCCCAATGCAGGGCTGGATCCCAGGACCCCGGGATGGTGACCTGAGCCAAAGGCAGATAGTTAACTGACTGAGCCACCCAGGCACCCCACATTTTTAGTCTTTAAATTTCCTTTTCCTTTTTTGCCCCATCTCTTCTCAATATTTCTCTACCTCTACCAGCCTTTACTCCTTCTGGCAGTGTGTTCGAGTCTACCCAGGTCACCACACCAGCACAGTTGTGTGAATGGCCATATGTAGACATGTGCATGTGTGAATACATGGACAGTCACATGGACATGCATGACCCCTGGGGAGGTCACAGGCATGTGAGCAGATGTGCCCAGCTCTACATGATAAGCACACACATCCCATGTGTCTGTGTACGTGCACGCAGTCCGTTCATATGTGTATCCACCATATACATCACACCCTGGGTAGGTCTCGAGTGTTCTCATCAACAGAGCGTTAACTGTGGCAAAATAATCCCAAACAATGGTTGAGCCAAAAAAATCTGTTTGGCTTTGCAATAATGAGCTGCTTGGCATATGGGGTTTTTGGCAATACATTTACCTTTCTAGGTTTAGCTTGGGCTGATGTGACTTCCTGAATGTCTGTGGCTTGGCAGCCCCGGGTTCTGGGTAATCAGCCCTGGAGAACCTGCCAGATGCCAGGCCCACAGCAAGACACCTACCGGACGCTCTCTTTCGTTCTCAGAGTGGCATGTGAGGCAGGGTTTGCATATCATAGGTGAAGACCCTGACACTCACCCATTTGCCATTTGCACAGTAAAAACAGCAAGAGTGAAGACTCGAACCCCAGGTTGGCCTGAAGGTCTGTAAAGCTTGAGTGCCTGCAGGTGGGTTGGTGAGCCAGACATGACTTCCCAGGCATGCCTCATCCGTCTGGAATGTGGCTGCCTCACCGTCTGGTCACGTCTGGGCCCCTCTTCTGTGGCCAGGCTGGTGGGCGTGGATGGGCTGCAGTGGGTTCATGCTGAGCCACTCTCCAGAAGGCCCCACACAGGCTGTGTGCAAGTAGGTACGCACAAGTCTCCTCCCCAGTGATGATGAAGATGATAATGATGGCTCAGATGATACAAAGACTAGACAGACTTACCCACCACTAGACTTAGGCCTATGCATTCCTTCAGCATTTCTGGAATACCTATTATGTGCCTGACATTTCCCTGGTCTCTGAGGACAATGCAAACAGGAATCAAACCTGAACTCTGCCTTCCTTCCAGTAGCTTAGAAGAACAGTTTTCAGGTACAGAAACAGCTTTAATATAGGGTTAAAAGAACCTATATGCTATAAGAGAGCTGCAGATAAAAAGTGAGAGACCACTTCCAGCTTGAGACATCAAGGAAGCCCCCCTGGAGGAAGAGGTGTATGACGAGTCTTTAAGAGTGGGGACGATTTGTGGCAGTGGAGGAGAGAGGTTCTCGTTTTCCCAGGAAGCATAGTCCAAGGCCCAGCTGGGATATTGGCAGGTGGGAGAGCAAGTAGCTCCATTTTTCTGTGGCAAAGATTGTGTAAAGGGAGTGGTGGGAGGCAGATTGGGGTCAGATGACAGGATATCCTGAAACCCAGGACAGAGAGTTTGGACTTTTATGGACAATAGGGAGTCATCAAAGATTATTGAGTGGAGGAAGGTCTCGGGAACTATGTTCACTTAGGAAAACTAAACTGCAGTTGTGAGCAAAGTAGATTGGAATTGTACATGCAGGCATGCATAACACATGTAGGGACATCCTTAAAGATGTGCAGATATGTGTGCACACAAATGTAGAGGCCCAAAAGTACAGGATTGGGTCCTGAGCCCTGCTCCTTTTAAATTGTGAATTGTAGGGACACCTGCATGGCTCAGCAGTTGAGTGTCTGCCTTTGGCTCAGGGCACGATCCTGGGGTCCAGGATCAAGTCCTGCATCGGGCTCCTTGCGGGGAGCCTGCTTCTCCCTCTGCCTGTGCCTCAGTCTCTCTCTCTCTCTCTGTCTCTCTCTCATAAATATAAATAAATAAATAAATAAATAAATAAATAAATAAATAATAAATAAATAAATAAATAAAATCTTTGAAAAAGAAATAAATTGTGAATTGAATTTATTTGAATAGGTAGTACAATTACATGACCTACAATTCAAAGGACTCTAAGAGAATACAATGAAGAGTAAAGCTACTCCCAACGTCATGCTCCATGACCCCAGTTCCTCTACCTAGAAAGCAAACACAGTGGCCACCTTGAGAGCTTCCTTCCAGAGATGTTCTATACATAGACAAGCAAATATCTAGACGTGTTCTTATTACACACATTTTTCTGCACCCTGCTTTTCTCACTTTAAGATTCATATCTTGGAGGTCCTTACACATTGGTACATGGAGAGCTGCCCTGATCCTCTCAACACCAATGCACTATTCCATGGTAGTTGGACACTTACATCATTTCTGGGTTTTGGCTCTTACCAAAAACTTTGTAATAGATAACCTTGAATATATGACATTTTACATATTTGCTCATTCATTCATTCAACAGACTTTTATTGAGTACCTACTATGTACTGGGCAGCAATCCAGGGGCAAAGATAGAGCAGTGAACAAAGCAGGCAAAAGTTCGTGCCCTTGTCGAGCATACCTTCTGAAGTACATGTGTAAGGAAATCTATAGGATTCATTCCTAGAAGTGAAATCCCGAATCACAATGTCTCTGCATTTTTCAATTTTAGTGGATAAAGCCACATATCCCCCCCAGAGAGGTTGTCCCAGTTTATCCCTGTAATGTAGTAGGGTGTCTGTTTCCTCCTCTTTTACTGACAAAGTGTTGTCACACTTTTTGACTTTGGCAATGTGACAGGTTAAAAATTTGCATTTCTCTTATGATGAATGAAATTAAACATATTTTCATATATTTAGGAACAATTTTCAGGTCCTTTTTTGTCAATTTTCTGCTATCCTTTCCTCATATTTTTTTTTTATGTTGCAGATCTTTCTCATATTGATTTGTAGACTCTCTTTATTAAGGAAATTAGCCTATGATATGAATTACAAATAATTTTTCCCTAGCTTGTCATTTGTGTTTGGACTTTGTTTATGATGGGGTTTTTTGGGCAGACTTTATTTTTTTTAGAGAGAGAGAGAGCATGCAAGCAGCGGGAGGGGCAAAAGGAGAGGGAGAGAATCCCAAGCAGGCTCCGCACGAGCCCGATGTGGGGCTTGATCTCATGATCCCAAGATCATGATCTGAGCTGAAATTAAGAGTTCGACACAACCAACTGGGCCACCCAGATGCCCCTTGGCAGGCAGACTTTTTTTTAATGTGAGATAAAAGTAAAGAAGAATTTTGCTAATTCCCAGCTTTGTCTCCCATGGTAAAATGCTTGCTAAAGTTGAGATATGGGTCCTAATGACTTGATCTTGGGTTCCAACCTGGATTGTTTTTTTCTTTTTTAATTTTATTCATTTATTCATGAGAGAGAGGCAGAGACACAGGCAGAGGGAGAAGCAGGCTCCATGCAGGGAGCCCAACGTGGGACTCGATCCTGGGTCTCCAGGATCACTCACTGGCCCGAAGGCAGGCGCCAAACTGCTGAGCCACCTAGGCTGCCCATCCAACCTGGATTCTTAATATAAGTACAGGTTGTAGGCAAAGGAAGGTGATAGTCCTATCTCGTTCTGATGTCTCATCTCAAGAAGTCTTTGGACAAAGGGGAACAAGCTCAGAGTAGGGTAACAAAAAGGGTAAATGGGCTTGAAGGGATGGTGATGGGACTCTGTCTTTAGGCCTGAAGCAGATAATTGTCTATGAATCTCATCTTGGGCAATGGGCCTGGCCACATAATGCAAAACCAGACCCTGTAGTGGAAGCTCTGGGAAGCCAAGTGTCAGATAATGGGGCTCTCTTTTAAAGCAGAGCTATCTGAAAATAGAATGGCCTGGACTGTGAGGAAGTGAACTTCTTGGCATTAGAGATGGCTGACCACCTACTGGAGATGCCAGGGGTTAAATCAGATGCCTGTCAAAACTTCTTCTAATCCTAAGAGCCTATAATTCTGCATGCCACAAGGAATCTTAAAATTCCCATTTTGCAAATGAAAAAAGGGAAGTGGGAAATTAACATGCACTGAGCACCTGCTTTATCTCAGACACTTTGACACATTTAACCTGATTTTAAAGGATAAGAACCAGAGAGGTTGAGTGATTCATTTATGGCTACACAGCAATCTAGTGGCAGAGCCAGAACTGGAACCTAGTCCCCCAATTTCCAAACCAGAGCTCTCTCTGCTAAACCATCTGTTTCTGTTCCATAACTAAACACATCTTTATTGCATGTCTATTGCATACCTACTCTGAACTGACACTAATGTGGCCAATGAGAGTGCCTCATATGCAGGTTATTAGCAAAAGCATTAGGTTATTTGCTCCGCAAAAGGTCACTGCAGTGGGCAAGTACACTTGATCTCATGATCCCAAGTACACTTGATCTCATGATCCCAAGATCATGATCTTGGGTTCCATCTCTGCATTACCTGGCTCAATGTGAGTGGCGCCCTCTGGAGTTGTGCAACGTGGTAGCCCTAAGTAGGCCTATAATGAAATATGAGGCAATTTGTAAGTGCAGTAATAAAAATGTGTACAAAGTGCTATAGGAATACAGAAGGAATGATTAATTCTACCAGGGAAGGGAATTCAGGAAAGCTGCCCAGAGGAGGTGGTATTTGAGCAGGACCTTGAAGGATGTGTAAAAGAACAAAGAGCAAAAGAGAATAATTTCTATATTCATTTCACATGCATTTATTGAGCAGCTCCAGGTTGCCAGGAAGAGATGAGTAATTCACAGTCCAGTAGTGGAGACAGCCAAGTCACCAATATATTGCCATAGGATGTAAGTACAATAGTGGAAACATGCACATGGTACAAAAGCAAATATAGCCCCTTCTGAAATAATGTTGGGGTTTGGGGGGCAATCTAGGAAGGCTCCTGGAGAAGTGAGGACTGAATTATAGGAAGGAAAATTAAAAATCTCCAGGTTGGGGCACCTGGGTGGTTCAGTCAGTTAAGTGTCCACCTCTTGATTTCAGCTCAGGGCATGATCTCAGAGTTGTGAGATGGAGCACCACATCGGGCTCCACACTGAGCATGGAGCTTGCTTAAGATTCTCTGTGTCTCTCTGCCCCTCCCCACCACTTGAATGTGTACACATCCTCTTTCTCTCTTTAAAAAAAGAAGAAAGAAAGAAACAAAGAAACAAAGAAAGAAAGAAACAAAGAAACAAAGAAAGAAAGAGAAAAGAAAGAAAAGAAAATTTCCAGGCTGAGGTTCGGGAGAGAGGGAAAGGTGTTCCAAGCAAAGGGAACGGCATGTGCAAAGTTTCTGAGTCTTGAAAGATCACCCTGTCTTCAGATACCCAAAGCAGATCTGAAAGGCTTGAGTGTAAAATGCTGGGGTGGTGGGCAGCCAGGCAGGAGGTGGAATTGACATCCAGGCTTTTAGGCAGGACCTACCAGGTTTCCAGATGAATGGGGTGTTGGTGTGGATGAGGATTTAGCAGGCTTAGCAACCTTCTTTCAGAGCCATGCCCCAGACTGGGAGCAGGAAGAGAAAAGTGTGAGCCATAAATCCCCAGCTCTTCCTGCTGTGCCCAGCGCTGCAGAGCCGGGAGTCTCCGCGGCTCTCCAGTCCCACCGCTGCGACCCTGGCTAATCCAGCCTCGTGGCCCATCTGACACACACTTCCACTTAACATTTTGTTAGCGACTCTATAAATGAGCTCTCCCTGACCTTCAATCCCTGGCTAATTGCTGGTTTCATGTACAAGACTAGCTTAATTTTACGTGATAATTACCTGAGAGTGGCAATACATATGGCATTGCATGTTCGAAATGTCAGGCCTGGGAAACTACCAAGTGGCCGTAGTCAGGGGCAAAAGGAGGAGGCAGCTGGTGGCAGGGACCTTGGAGAGGCAGCCAGGGAACAAGGCCATGAGGAGAGAAGGAAGACGCGTGGTACAGTCAGAGCTCTGGAGAAGTGGGGCCCCGGCCTGCAGTGGGGTCCAGAACCCACTACTGGCCCAGTGCACCCAGGGGCACAGGCCAGAGGAGCATTGCTCAGTCACACACACATGGTGGAGAAGCATGGACTGGATCAGAGGCACCACTCATTCACGCTCAGTCACTCACTCAACAGATGCTCATGGAACACCTACCACATGCCAAGCAGCGTCCCCGCACTCCACTTGAGGAGGTTGGGACCATGTGAAGGGCATGTTTGGGTTGTCAGTTATTTGGAGAGATGTTCCTGGTATTAAGTAAGCAAGCCAGGGATGCTAACAGACTTGCAATTCCCCGCAGAGTCCCACTCAATAAAGAATTGCCCGCCCCAGGGACACCCGGGTAGCTCAGCAGTTGGGCGTCTGCCCTCAGCTCGGAATGATCCTGGGGACCCAGGATCAAGTCCCACGTCAGTCTCCCTGCATGGAGCCTGCGTCTCCCTCTGCCTGTGTCTCTGCCTCTGTGTGTGTGTGTGTGTGTCTCTCATGAATAAATAAATAAAATCTTAAAAAAAAAAAAAAAGAATTGCCCACCCAAACCCAGTTAGGAATCCCCACCACTAAGCCAGAGCTATAGCCATGAAGAAGCAGAGTGGTTCCTACCTTCTTGGAGCTCACAGTCAGGGAAGCACAACCATGGCAAGGGGTTGCAGTTCATGTAATGTGAGTTGGAAAAGAGGACTCAGGACAGTTAGCAGGTGAATTCACAAAGTCCAGGGTTCAGAAGAGACCTTTAAAAGGTGCCATCCGTGCCCCCAGTGTCTCCAGCTCGTGCCTAGAACAGTGCTTGGCATAATAAATGGTGTCTGTGTGTGTGTGTCTAAAGCATGATGCATGCACGTTCTCCAGAGGGATGGCTCGGGTTCACTTTTTTCTCATCATCCCTGGGTATGGGGCAAGGCAAGTGGGGTCCAGGGCCCTGGGATAGTGGGACAGGGGAGTATAGGCCAAGAAGGAGAAAGGGTGCCCCTGGCCAGCTTGAGGGTCCTTGCGCAGGAGGCACGTGGGCCACACCCACTCACAGGTGCACACACAGGCCACAGGACAAAGGAAGAAGCACGTTCCCCAGATTAGGGCAACTTCTAAAAGCCCCTGTTAGCCTTCTCACCCATAGAATTGTGGACTCCTGAGCTGTGTTGGAGTAAATTACTTGCTTAATGAGATTTCAATTAACAAAAACAAATTAAAATCACTTTGGTAATTAAGCTGCTGTGAACCTTGCCAGCAGCTCTCCCTCAGACCTCAGATTTCTGTGGGGAGGGAGCTGGGAATAGGGGGTCCACTCAGCAATGCTGCTGAGGCCTAAGCAGGACCAGGAGCTCCCTGCCTTGGGGACAGCACCCAAGGAGCCACCGCTTCCTGGGGCCATGCTAAGGGCACCAGAAGGGTGGGTAAGAGAAAAGGGCAGCACGGAGCAGCCAAACTTTGGTTCACATCATACTTGGCTGTGTGAGCAGAGGACACACCATTGGCCTCTCTGGGCCTCAGTTCCCTCATCTGTGAAATGGGGATTATAATCATGCCTGCGTCATTGGTTTATAGGAGAATCAAGTGAATGATGCATGTAAAATATTGGAAGAAGGTCTCTTCCCATAAGAAAGGCTTTTAACCCACTTTTCCCTGTGTGGGGCCAAGCCCTTCACAGGGCAATCTTTCCAGCCTTGCATTTGCATTGTCCTAAATCCCAAACCTCCCCTCCTGGGTCACCCCTGAGGGCAGCCCTGTTTCTCTGAGTTGGGTAAAGGAGGATCTACCACAGAGGTCCCCTTGGAGGCAAGGATTTTGCCAGAGTCTGCCCCCATCAGGCCCCCATCTCTTTCTGTCAGAGCCAGTAGTAGGATATGGGAGCTCAAGAGTACTTTTCTTCTCAGGTGGCCTGGAGAATACTCCTTTCCTGGTGTTATTCAATCACTTACACAGGGCGCCTGGGTGGCTCAGGGTATGATCCCAGGGTCTCGGGATCGAGTCCTGTATCGGGCTCTCTGCATGGAGCTTGCTTCTCCCTCTGCCTGTGTCTCTGCCTCTCTCTCTCTCTCTCTCTGTGTGTGTGTGTGTGTCTCTCATGAATCAATAAATAAAATCTTTAAAAAAAAAAAAAACACAAAATCACCCACACCCACATGAGAGACCGGGAGAGTTAGTGCAAGTATCCATAGCCACATTACACAGGTGAGAAAATTGGTTTCAAGATGTACCCAGTGGTTGAAAGATACACATTATTTAGTCTTGTGAATTTTTAACAATAAACTTTTATTTTTTTTTTTTTAAGAGAGAGAGAGGCAGAGACACAGGCAGAGGGAGAAGCAGGCTGCACGCAGGGAGTCCGACGCGGGACTTGATCCCAAGACCGTGGGATCACACCTTGGGCCGAAGGCAGATGCGCAACTGCTGAGCCACCCAGGCATCCCAACAATAAACTTTTAGTTTTCGTTTTTGAGTCACTGTTTACGCCTTTCATTCAAAGGGACTGAAACAGAAATTTAAAATTAAAAAATTATTATTCAAAGTTCACAAAATTAAGCGCACACTAGATGTAAAGGATCAAAGTTTTAAATGATTTCTTTCATTTTTAAAGTCTGGAACACTTATACTTTTGAAGTTATTAGAGCAAAAACAACAGGGCTTTTAGAGATAGATATTCATGTTACGTGTGTGCATTTGACATATAAAACATATTTTCATATATATATGTGTGTGTAAGTACACACACACACACCATACAAATGCTTTCTCTGTGGTGGTTGAAATTAAAGATGGCTTTGTTTTATGTGTTCATTCATTTATTCAACATATTTTTTCATCCCATATATTATTTAACTCACTAGCAGCTCTTTTAGTGCCCATGAAGTGCCACAGTGAACAAGCCAGACTCAAACCCTGCTTTCAAGGAACTTATGACTGGTCAATGAAGATGGACGTCGGACAGGATGCAATCAGGTGAATATTGCAGAAAAGGAAAGGCAGGGCCTTGGAAGCCTATCACAGAAAGGGTAATCTTGGATGCAGGGGGAGTCTGCAGTAAACATTTAATTTTTTGTAATTGGACTAAAGATAATTTATATAGATATTTTAATGAATCCAGAGTCCCATAGCTAGTTTGTAACAGAACTAAGAGTAGACAGAAAAGCCTTCTGGTTCCCAGGCAAATGATTTTTTTTTAAGATTTATTTATTTATTTATTAGAGACAAAGAGAGAGGCAGAGGGAGAAGCAGGCTCCATGCAGGGAGCCCAACGTGGGACTCGATCCAGGGTCCCCAGGATCACACCCCAGGCTGCAGGCGGCCCTAAACCGCTGCACCACCAGGGCTGCCCAAATGATTTTTTTTTAAATCTGATACCAATACTCTGGATAATTGGAACAGCATCCCAGTCTTGAGTGAAAAACATCCTAAGATGGGCAAAGGAGATGTCTGACAGAGACAGTCCCACCATCTATGCATCTGTCAGACCACGGAGGTATCCCCATTCACTATCAGTGCCAGATAGAGGAGGTCAATATCCACATATCTTTGTCAGATGGAGGAGTGTGTGCGTATGCGTGCGCTCACATGTACACACATCAAACAGGGCTCAGGCTGACGGGTGTCTCACTCTCCACCATCTCTGAAGGAAGAGTCTAAACTTTGCTTGGTCTCAGCAGCCTCTCTGCTAGGCTGAACTCCAGTGTGCCTTTCCAACCCACACTGGGAGTCAGGCCCAGAGGAGAACCTCCCAAAAGTCAGACTCTCTCACTCCCTGACAAGTAAGTGCTAACCTCGCAGCCCTAACCCCAACACACCCCTCTGCCCTGGGGCAGGAGAGGGCAGGGTGCCATCCTCCAAGCACCCACCTTGGGTGGGGGCTACCCCCTACCTGGAGAGGTCTCCAAAAGGGTTGTCCTTTCCCTGCCCAGACTTCACATATTGTATTTTGTGCTGACTTCAGGCAACCAAGAGAGGAGGACACAGAGTTGTACTTTCCAAGTAACTGGAAACCCTTAATCAATGTTAATTGGTTCTAATTAACATATGTTAATTAATGATATTTACTACAAATTAAAGGTATGAGTATTCCCAGAGGGTTTCCTGTTCATCCAATTAGTGCCAATTAGTTGCAATTAACACGTGTAAATGAGATTCCATTGAACCCAAAACAAACAGCACAGAATCTCTCCGATTCCCTTTTGTACCTTTTCCATCAGCCAGGGAGCTGGGGGTGGAGGGTGAGAAGTGAGGGCGAGAGTGGGGAGAGAAATCCTGAGGCTGACCTGGAGTGAGATGCTGACTCTCTGCACACGAGGGAAGAGAGAAGGAAGAGCCAAGCAAGTTGATGAACAAACCTGGCTGTCCTGAGGGTGGCCTCCCGAGGCATTGGTTATGCTCCTGAGGGCCATGAGCGATGCCACGGGCATCCTAGCCCCTGCCAGGACCTAACCTAGTGCACAGCCTATAGTAGGTGCTCAGTAAAAACTGGCTAAATGAAAGGTTGGTGCCTTTGCATCAAGGGCTGATATCTTTAGTCATAAAATTAAAGGATGGATTGATTAGGAAAATGTGTGGAGTTCTCTTCTCCATAAGGTCTTCCCAGGGGTTCTTCTGCCAAGGAGCAAGATATTATTTCCCTGTGTGATATCAATTGAGTATAATCTGCACGTGTCTGCAGAGATATTACTCTACCACCAATGTTGCCATTTCCCCATTTTATTTCCTTTCCCCTTTACCACTGAGGCCCCAACCTCTGGCATGGTGGTAACTGGATATAAAAACAGCCAGATGGGCAGCCTGGCTGGCTCAGCGGTTTAGCGCGGCCTTCGGCCCAGGGCCTGATCCTGGAGACCTGGGATCGAATCCCACGTCGGGCTCCCGGTGCATGGAGCCTGCTTCTCCCTCTGCCTATGTCTCTGCCCCGCCCTCTGTCTCGCATAAATAAATAAATAAATAAATAAATAAATAAATAAATAAATAATCTTTTTTTTAAAAAAAACTGCCAGAAGGGGCTCCCGTGAACAAGGAAATGCAGCCCCAAATTCCTTACCGCACAGAGCCTTCTGTGAAACTGTGAGGTAAGATAAAGCCCCCAGTAAGCTGTTTATTGCTAACTCGCTTTTCCTACACCAAACCTCCCCTTAAAGTTGACATTCATCATTTAAAAATATTTATTAGTCACTGTGTACCGGGCACTATTCCAGGGGCTGGGGATACAGCAGTGAACAAATCATCTTCAAATCCCTGCACTCGTGAAGCCATCATCATCCTGCCACTTGGGATTTTGATGGATCCAAGGTCAGACACACTTGGGTTCGTATCCCAGTTCTGCCTCTCAGCAGCTGGGGACAGGGGAGGGCTGGTAGTTCATTATCTGTGCCTCAGTTTATTTCTCTGTAACATGGGTATATTGCCTATTGCCTATCTTACAGCCATATTATTAGGAAATTAAACTTTCTCCCTTGTCCCATCTTGGTGGGGTGGGAGCAGAATTTGGAGTTAAGTCACAAGGAAGGTAGGAGAGAGGGAAGCAAAACTCAAATCAAAGTCTGGTTAAGTTATCTCTACATCTGGATCTCTACACCCAGGCTGGCCAGGAAGTCCCTCCTACTTGTGTAGCACCTCACAGCTTACAGCCAGGCTCCCACTAATCACCCCAGGGCAGGGAAGAAATGGGTTCAGAGAGGGGAAGTGCTTCCTGGATTGTATGCAGCTGCTGAGGCTGGAGCCCAGATCTTTGGCAGTGGTACAGTGAGGTGAGTTCTTCACTTTCAAGGACAAGAACGTTGCCTCCAACCTGGACTTCTGGGAGCCCCGGACACTGGGATGAAGCAAAGGGACACAGGCAAAGTGTCTGCTTTTTATCCCACTAATACATCTTGAGAAGTGATATCTCTCTAGAGCCAAAGTTCCTGCGATGAGACACTACATGGCCACTTTGGGTGTGGGGGGGGGGGTTGTCGGGGGGAGAAAACCCTCTGCTCCAGGAATGTAACAACAGAAAATAATTAAGGTCTAATAAGGTCAGTGTTCCACCTTAACACCTTTTCAGTTCCAGTTAAAACCTCTACTAATTTGCCAAGAAAAACCAGCCTCACTGGGGTCTTATTATTTGAATCACGTCCTGTCTCTTAATTTAAACGAGAGACTCACATAAGGATTTTTTTTATTTTAAATTACAATGCCGACTTCTTCCAGTTGATTACGGTATATGACTCTCTGTTGGAAGGCCATTATTTTTTGCTATGATTTACAAAGCATTTAAAGTGAAATCAATGTAATAAATATTGAAGTATTGTAATAGATAATTCCATATATTTAACCAGAGACACAGCACAGCCCTGGTCTGGGCAGCTGAGAGAGGAGCAGAGGGAAAAAATGGGATGGGAGAGTGCCATGGTATTAACATGAAGGGTGACGTCTCTGCTTTTCTCCTGGATTCATTTGGCAGGATTCACTGAGCACCCCCTAAGTTCCTGTACACTGGACGTGGGACTCTGGGGTGTTATGAGGTGAGAACCATGTCCTCTGGGTGCCACAGACTCTGGATAAATCCCCCTGCAATGGAGAGGACCAGAAGTAGAGGCCACCAGAACCTATGTGAGGAATTCTGTGGTGGGAAGGGGGTTCTTCTCCCTCTCCTTGCCCATCCTGGTCCCTGTCTGGGTTGAGCTATCTCTAGATCTCTGGCTGCAGAGAACAAAACAACCCAGCGTTCACAGCCCTGAAAACTCATGATGGGAGAGAGTTGGGAAAGGGGAGACAGCGCACCTGTGTGACCTCGTGCTCACCTCCTGGTACAGACCCTACAACAAGGAGATGTCCATGCTCCAGGCTCTGCAGATGGAGGAAGTCAGGTTAGTAGGTTCCTGCTCCCATCTCTCCAGGGACCCATGCTGGAGCACAGCACCCACAATCAGGCCAAGACAACTTCTCCAATTGGGGCCCATTTTACCCAGAGACAGGAGCCTTGGTGTCTCTTAAAGGCAAGCTTTAAGCTGTCCTCCTACCTGCCCTCCCCAGTGGCTAAAAGTACCCAGAAGCAGGTTCCTTTCCTGCTGCTCCATGCCCCATGGAGAACCCCCTGTTTGTTTCCATCTTTGGAGGTTACATATGGGTCACACATCTGCTCCTAATAGGGCTCTGCTCCTGGGCTCCTGGCCTGACCCAGAAACTCACACTCACCCGTGAGGCAAGCACACATGGGGCACTAGCCTATGAGTTGGTTCCCATCATACACACCTCGAGTGCAGGCAATACACTCTGTCCGCAGAGCCGTTCGAGTGCCATGGAGGTCTTAATAGAGATTTTGTGGTCTGTATGCTGCAGGCTAGCGATGGAGCACGGGTAGTGCTCGCACACATACCCACTCACACATTTAGCAGATCTCGGAGGAGGAAGATGTATTGTCCCTTGCCTTCCCACCCCAAGCCTGAACCCAAGCCCCAAGTCCCTAGCTCTGAACATTTTCCATCATAAATCCCAGGAGGGGACATGCAGAGGGAAAGGGAGCAGAGAGAAGAGATTTACAGCAAACTTGCTTCCTGACACCTCTTTGGCCCATCCCATAAAATAACAATATCACCAGATAAATCACACAGAGTCTCAGGGGACCTTACCCTTGTCCTTATGGGGTCTTTGGTGGGAGTCAGTGGGTCACGGTCAGAGGATTCCACCCAGCTGGGTTCTCCCTGACAATATCAGTCCTACATGGCAGGATGGGGGTTGACTTAGATCTAATCCCTGGAGTATGGGGTGGGGGTAGAAAATAGGATGAAGCTGGACAGCACTGGCTATCATCATCCAAGAGAGAGCATGCATAAGCAAATCTCAGCTCATATTCCTAGCTGTGTGACTTTGGGTAAATTACTTAACATCTCTGTGTCTTGGCTTATGTCTCTGTAAACACAGGTCATAGAATAGCCCCCAGGCAGGATATATGTGAAGATTTATTGAGAATAGGTGTACCTGGGTGGCTCAGTGGTTGAGCGTCTGCCTTTGGCTCAGGTCATGATCCCAGGATCCTGGGATTGAGTCCTACATCGGGCTCCCTGTGGGGAGCCTGCTTCTCCTTCTGCCTATGTCTCTGCCTCTCTCTGTGTGTCTCTAATGAATAAATAAAATATTTTTTTATAAAAAAAATTTATTGAGAATAATATATGTCAAAGTTCCCAGCATATCCTCAGAATGTGGTTAACTATTGTAATCACAAATGTTTTCCCTCCCCTAGGATAGAAAACACCGTGGCAGTGTTCCCAGTGGAGGGGACGGGATGTTGGCCCTCTACAGAGAGACATCAGGCAGCCCTGCTCCTCGTTGGCTCTTGATTCCCTGTTCACCCGTGATCCTAGGAAGGCAGGCCTCCCTGTGAACTCGCTACGTGTCCGTGAGCAAGGCTCTTCCCCTCCCTAGACCTCCGTTCCCCATCTGTAAAGCAAAGGGGTGGAAAATCTGGGTCTTTAAGGCCCTGTCCATCATCACATCATAAAACCCAACAATTAGGACCAATTTCCAACGGGGCACCGTAACCAAAGAGGAGCAGGCAAAAGCTGTAGCCTCGAGGCCAGCTGAGGCGTTGCGGGCACCCGGGCCAGGAAGAAGCAGTCACCGTCCTGGGAAGGAACTGATGGGCTCCACCTGGCTGGTCTTCACAGCCCCGACCACTGCGAGCTAGAGACCCCCTGATTACAGTCCAGGGTACCTGTCCATCATGGATCCCAAGGCCTCCCAGGGCTTCCCCTCAGCCAGAGGGAGGGCAGCCTTCCCAGAGGTGGGGGGGGGGGAGAGCCCTCCAGCCTCATCCCATACACTTGGAGAGACCTGGGCCTCCCTGCAGCAGATGCAGCGCCCCCTCCACCTTGCCTCCCCCAACCCCTAGCCCTGAAGCATCTCCTAGGAGTCCTTCCCAATCCTCTGGCCCAGCCCTCCCTCCTCCTTTCCTTCTTCTCCTTTCTCCTTCCCCACAGACTTCCCTTTTCCTCTCCAGTGCTGCTTCTTGGTTTTCTTTTTCTTCTTTTTCCCCTCTTTCCACACACACATTTCTTCTGCTCTCTTCCTCCTCCTGGTTCTCCCCCTGCCTACTCCTTCCCTCCTTCCTTTTCTTCCCTTCTAGGTCTCATTCCTGGAACCGAGGTGCTGCTATCTTGAGGGGGGGCTGGGGGAGCTGGGAGGAGGCATGCTCTGGCCTGACCGCTCCCCCCCACCAACCCCCAAGGTCTCTCCAGCCACAGGAGGATCAGGAGTTCACCCGCAGGGCAGCTGTCAGCAGCTCCAGAGAAGGATGAGTGAAAGTGTAGGGGGTGGGGAGGCGAAGGTGCTGGGGAGGGAGCCGTCTTCAAATAAAAATGAAAGGAATACACTGGATGAAATAATGGGGCTGTTTAATAAGAAGCCCTGCCCAAGGCACCTCTGCCCCAGGACCTAGCCCTGAAGTTTGCCTCAGCACGGAGGCCCATCAGTGTCCCTGATCCTTCGGAGAGGCCAGAGAGCAGGAGACGCCCCCACCTCCACCACCACACACATGTCCTGCCCCCTCCCAGCCTTCCCCATCTTCCACTGAGGGTCAGCTGGGAGGGGGACAACCTGGCAACCTGTTCCCAGAGTGCTGCCTGGGCTGATTAGCGCCCCAAAGCTGGCAGGCCTATTAGGAGGCTTTTGTGAGGGAGGGGGCTGAGGTGGGGGAGAAGGGGATTTTCCATTGTCCAAGCAACTGGATTACACAGTCAGGGGGTCAGGGAAGAACTTGGCACTTAAGCTGCTTCATCCCAGCCCAGCTTCTGCCCTGGCTCTCAGCCTCTCATTCTCAGCAGAGATTTTAGCCAGCCTAGCCTTGCCTGCTTTTGAGGTGCCTTTTTTGTGGTCTGAGTCAGCCTTGATGGCAAAACCAAGTCTCATTTCCTCCTACCATCCCCACTCCAGAGCTGGGACACCGCAGAGGAGTTCAAAAGGGACCAGCTTGCCACCACCTCCACCAACCCTCACCTTCCACAAAGACCTCAGGTCTGGAGATGGATTGGGAGGATGTGGCCCAGAGAGGTGAAGCAACTTGCTCTGACTCACACAGCAAATAAAGGGTAACCAAGACGGTTTCCTGATGATGGCAAGATTTATGGGAGCAAGTTCTCTGCAAAGTGAGCCAGGTCTATGCCGGGGACTGGAAGGAGCCCTAGATTCTGATGTTCTTACTAGAAGGAGGTTTGCTCCTGAGCTTTCCTGAGCCCCACCATGAGCTTTAGAGGGAAGGTAGCCCTGCTCCCTTTGGTCACTCAAGACCAGACCAAAGCGTGTGGTGGAGCGGAGAGGAGGTGGGAAGGAGATTACGTTTAAAGAGTCCAAAGTCTTAAGGTCTAGTCCCAGCCTTGCCACTAACTTGCTGTGTGACCCTGGGCAAACCACCTCCTCTCTCTGAGCTTCAGTTTATCTTATCTACAAAATGGAGATGACATCTCTTTCAGAATTGTTTTGAAGGTACTGGAAGAGCATTGGACTTAGCACCTGGTATCTACTAGCTGCTCCAAATAATGGTGGAAACAGAATTTTATTTCCTTTACCCAGAGCTGTGCCCACTCCCAGAACAAGAGGTTCCACTACACATTCAAGCAACTGGTTCTTCCCACTGGGAGGGCAAATCCATCATGTTCAACAACTATTGCCCCACCCCGTGTAAGGTTATTGGGGGGTCATGCCCCCACACTGTGTGTCCACTTTCTAGAAAGAGGCCCAAAGCTCCCCACCCTAGCTCCATGTGGCACCTAGAGGCCTCTTGCTGACAGAGGGTCATCTCTGACCTTCCTAATGGCCTATGTTCCTTCCAGCCAGAAAATTCTATGATCCTGTGACCCCTAAAGGCCCTGTCCTGCTAATGGTTTTATGATCTTCCCTAGGCATCCTTTCTGTGCCCTCCCTAACCCCCATTCCCCTTTCAGTAGGTCCTAGTCAAAATAAACAACATTTATGACCAGAGCAGGATTCAAGGTCTGCATTGCAAACAAATGTGGAGAGCCCTTTGAAGGTGCCTGGGGAATCCATCACATCCTGGGGTGTGATGCTCCACAGGCCCAAGGGGAGGTAGGCCCTGGGAAGGGGCGCAAGCGTGGGAAGCTGGGCTCTGGAGATTTAGAGTCCGAGGATCTTGTGCGGTGTCTCAGGCTCCCTCCTTAGGAACAGGCTTGCCCTCTGTGCAGGGGAAGAGAGAAGAAAAGAGGAAGGGTTGCAAGGCCCCGAGGTATCAGCTGCAATCAGCCACTTTTGGTGCCTGATGTGCCTCCTCCCTAGGGGTGGAGACCTCACTTGCCATGTCATCAAGGGGGATAGGGACAAAATGAAAGAGAGAGGGGAGAAATAGGCAAATGGAGAAATAGCATGCAGGGTTGGGAGACAGAGAACTGAAACCACAGAGGCCTCAGGCCCCGACACGACCTCCCAGTGCCCACCTGGATGGTGGGGCCGTAGCCACAGTGGAACAACTTCCCTAAAGAAAACTAGTCTGAACGCCTTCGGGAGAAAATTCACCCAGCCTGACCTGTCTTGTCAGCCGGCCAATGGAGCTGGGGAGAGAGAGAGAACTGGACAGTGCTGAGTTTCCCCAGGAGTGGTAGGTGGTAAACATCAGCTTGGTGAGTGATAGCATGGAGGCCAAAGTGGAGGCCTTCCATCTAGAATTAACCCTTTCTCTACTATCCCCCCCATCAAAGGCAGAACCCCTGCCCCTACTCTCATCAGCATCCCCAACAGATAAAGGGCCCACAGCCCCCTACCCCCACCCCCAGCTCTGCCTTCCACCTGCCACATGGAAGAGGAGCCTCAGCTGGGCTCAGCCTCCTCTGGCAGGTGGCAGGTGCGGGGCTACAAGCAGATTTGTTTTCAAGGGGGACTGGCTCTGTCTGGGGAATGGTTGCTGGAGAATATTAAGGTAGGATTCCCCAAGGCCCAAGTCTGAGAGCAGCTTTCTAGGACACGCAGCTCAAGGCTTTCTGCAGCCACCTCACCAGCCTCCAGAACTGGGGCATGGGCCGAGGGGCTGCTGTTCCCTGACTCAGAGCTGGGGGAGGGAGAAAACATTCCCTCCCGGGGCTTGTGCCTTATCATGTACCCTACTAAAAATACTCTGCTACCCGACAGGTTGGATGGGGAGCTAGACATAAAATATGGGCAGGTAGCAAGGTATCTATCACAGTTATCGGGCACCTGCTTATAGCATTTGCATATATGGCATATAATTAATGTTTGATGAGTGAGAGTCTGAGAAATGGGGAATTGGAACAAAGAAGGAAACAAAGAGACAAGTGGAAATGCAGGGAAGAGTTTTTCCAGGATAAATATAGTTTGTTCAAAAATTATCCTCTTCTGGGGCACATGGATGGCTCAGTGGTTGAGTGCCTTTGGCTCGGGTTGTGATCCCGGGGTCCTGGGATTGAGTCCCACAATGGGCTCTTCCCAGGGAGCCTGCTTCTCCCTCTGCCTGTGTCTCTGCCTCTCTCTCTGTGTCTCCCACGAATAAATAAATAAAACCTTTAAAAAAAGGGACGCCTGGGTGGCTCAGCGTTGAGCACTGCATTTGACTGAGAGCGTGATCCTGGGATCTGAGATTGGTCCATGTGGGCCTCCCTGCGGGGAGCCTGCTTCTCCCTCTGCCTCTCTGCCACTCTCTGTTTCTCTCATGAATAAATAAATAAATCTTTTAAAAAAAAAAAAGAAGCTTAAAAAATTATACTCTTCCTAAACTGAAAGAATGATTTTAATGGCTTCATAATAACTTCTGAAGCAAGTGAATTAGAACTTTCAGCAGAGTGCTCTGGTGCCCAGCATGGTGCTTTATATATAAAAAGTCCTTCAAAGCACAGTTTTAGGGCTGGAAGGGCCTTGGAGAGTATCTAGGCCAGTGGGTCTCAACATTGGTTGAATATAGAATCACCTCAAGTGTTTTTAAAAAAATAAGATGCTGGGCACCCACCTCCAGAGAGTCTGATCTAATTGGTCTGGGATGGAGCCCAGGTGTCTGTATTTTTTGAAAAGCTCCCCCAGATGATTCTACTGTGTAACCAGGGCCGAGAACCACTGGTCTGGGCCAATACTTCACTTTACAGAGGCAGAAAGTGAGACCCAGAGAGGAGGTTACCTAGGCTCACAAAGATAAGTGACAGCAGAAACAGGACCACAGGAGCCTCTCAGGTATTCTGATCTTAAATGAGCAAATAAAGGATTGATCTTCTTTTGGAAGCATCCCTATCTGTGGAGACCAGCTTCCCAACAGTCCCATCCCCCACAGTTTCATATTATTTTCATCAGAGGCCAGGCAGGCTGGCATCTTGACCCTATTCCTTCTGGCCTCCCATTCTGAAGGCCTCAGGGCTCATACAGGGCAAACACCCAATTCAAATACTGTCCACCAGGTCTGGAGCCTCTGAGAATAACAGGGCAGCTGTTATACCATGGCCATATGGAGTGTTGCCGGTGTACACAACAGAGCAGGGGTGTGGGAGTATGTATGTACAAATGTGCACGTGGACATAGATGCACACTTATTCAGGATGCTCCTGCATGTGGACACTCATGGGAGGACCCTTACATGTGTGTGTGTGTGTGTATATATCCACGTGTGGGATGGTCTGCGTGTTCACATCACCATCCGTTTATGCAGCAGTGTGTGAGAACATGTGTGTGAACATACCAAAGACTAAAATGCTGGTATATGTGTGTATGTGATTGTGTACAAGTGCCTAAAGCTGGATCTACACTTACAGAATCGACCTTTACATTTACCAGTGAAGGCCCACTGTGACAGTATGTATGTGGCTAGCTGCCCATGTGGACTTGTGCAACTGGCAATCCGTGTGAGCAGGGTGCAAGTTTATGTGGAGAGAGAAGAGGTTTTTGCTGCTTCTATCACATTTCTTCTAAGTAATCATTGGGAAATATATGTGTTGGAAAACTCTATCTTTCATGCTTAAATATATCTCGGCATATATAAATGAAACATGATATTGTGCCAGCTGAGATGCTACACATTAACATTGTTTATCATTGATAGAATTAAATAACCCATGCAAGCCCCAGTAGCATTTCTTACAATTTTATTTAACACTGTTACGGCCAAGTGACATTTGGCAAATGCCGACCTATACACTGTAGATTGCTGCAACCAATGCATAATTTGCAGGCTATCGTATACAACACACAGAGCAGCGTCCCCTAACATTCCGACTGTCCCCATCTTTCTTTGAGCTCAACTTATTCCTCTTCTTTCCCCAAACCTGATTAAGACCCATCCCTTCACACTTCCCTAGGAGGTCTCTGCATTTGCAGTAAAGATAGATAAAGTGGAGGGTGAGGATTTGGGGTAGAAGAAGAGATAACACTCTCAGACCAGGTCTCTGGAATGTTTCTGCCCCTCCCCTGTCTGTCAGAGGCAAGCCCAAGCCCCAGAATGTGTTAAAACAGGGAGCCCAAAGGAAGTGTTTTTATAGGTTCTACAAACTCTTGGGGTTGACTGACAAAGTTATTCACTCAGAATGAGTAAAAAGAGCATTGAACTTATCAAATTAGTAGTAAATCCTTCATTAGAAGAGTCACAGAAATGGTTCCCTGCTTCTTCTTGACGGGGAAGCTGTACGGTCCCATCAGCCCAAATGAAAACAAGCTTGCAAGTAGTTACGGGCCTGCCAAACTCACCTTTCAAAATGTGTGCCAACCCATGGCCCAGGCTGTTGGCTAACTAATGGATGGCCTGAGGGAAAAGAAAACTCGAGAGCTGGGAAGTCCCAACTGGAACATGAGCAAAGAAAATGGCAAAACCACAAATGAGATTCATATGGGCCGAAAATGTACCTTACCAGTCACTAAGCAGTGAAAAGAGGTTGCATTTACTTCCTAAAGATTACAAAGAAATGGAATTTGTGGGTCTTTCTACAACTTGTGAAGGACTTCTTAATGTCCCAGGAACCAGGGCCAAGATACCACATGGAACCTCAAACCCCTGCTCTGCATGATCTCTGTTTACTATCCCTGGGCTTCCTTTTGGCATGGCAGTAACCAAGATGGAGCCAAGAAACTCCTTACACCTGCCTTCCTCTGTTCTGGGTTTCTCTAACTTTTCCCCTAGTGAGATCCCCAAGGCCTATAAGGTAAAGACAGCCAAAAGTAGTTCGAACAGCAATTCACCCAGCTCCATTCCCCAAATCCTCTGCCACCCACAATGAAGCAGTCATCAGAACTATCTTTCCAGATAGCCCCCAGCCCCTCTCCACCAGCAGGGATACCAGCCAACCTGCTTGGGGGACGGCTGAAAGCCAGAACCAAAAATGTACTGGATCATCTTCACACCGCTGAAGTCAGGAAGCTGGCTCTCTGGAGCCTGGTGCCGTGGGCTGCCTCCTGAGTAAATACAGAAAAAGAAGTTTCCTAATGTTTGGATTTAGAAGTAGGAATGGTAAGAAGCACCCATCAATGCATGTGCCTCTCCCCAACACACGCACACGCACACTCACCCTGCCCATGCAGACAAATCATGAATCATCTCTGTGGCTGAACATTTTAGCGTTCAACAATATTCTTGGAGGCCCGAGGTTTTCAGGCAAATCCCAGATCTGTGCACAAGGACACTGCATAAATCCCTCCCCTTATGAAAGGGCAGTCTGAGCAGATGGGACCGGTCTTAAGTAAACGGCAGGGCCCTCCCTTCGTCCACCTCAGGAGGAGCGGCAGGGGACTTGGCCCCACCAGCCTGGAGAGCAGAGAATGGCAGACGCTGCTCATTCTGGGGCTGATGTTCAGCATCCCCAACTTCTCTCTTGGAGGGAGGCATCCATTTGACAATCCTCCCTCCCCTCCCCCAAGGGGAAATCAGATCTTGAAGTTTGAGTGGAGGAGGCTGCCGGAGACCAAGTGGTAGCTGGAGTTGAGAAAGCAAACCTGAGCCTTAAGAGAGATTAGCAGGGGCCAGGAGGAGGTAAGAGGCCAAAGGGCCCCTTGTACCCCCTTGCCCTCAGCACTGAGAGTGGGGAAAATAACCTCACAGCAACTCCACTTTCGGATTATCTGCTTCATTAATATTTATTAAACAAAAGATTTTTAAAAAAGGGAAGGGGAAAGGCCAGATAATTAAACGCTCAGTGGCGGTAGAGGATTCCTCCACTCTGTTCTCTGCCTCGCTCCCCCATCTGCAGCCTAGGCCAAATGTGTGCACTGTGCCATCTACCTCCTCATCCTTACCCACCTCCCCAGGTGTGTCAGGAAGACATGAGGCAGGTGGATGGAGAGAGAGACAGACCCGGGCACCCCAGGTGCTCACCAGGAAATGCATGGACTGTGAAATTACACCAGGGCTGGACAACTTACCACCACACTGGAACCCTTGGGATACTGAAATAATTAACTTGCTAATCAGCTACACCTTGCTCTTTCCTTTCTTCCTGGAAAAAACAATCGCAGATCGCCCTCGCATCAGGTTCCTATGTCAGTCACTTGGAGACAAATGGTGCTTTAGAAGAAATATACTCTCTCCCTCCATGTAGACTGCAATGGGTCATACAGAGTCAGGCCTCCTCCCCTTCCCCACCCCTACGCACCAGGCCTGGGGGGCACACAGAGACAGAATGTTTCTGGAGATGCAGGGTTTTTTCTGTCCACGCCACAGAGCTTCTCCATCTCCGCTAAGCTCTCTCGCTTTCAGCCCTCTTTAGCCTGCTTGCTGGCGCTAAACAGCCAAGATCCATGTGGAGAAAAGAGGATTGATTAGAATCATAATAATAATCCCTGGCATTCGTCCGGCTTTAGCGTTTACAAAATGTTTTCACACATTATCTCATTCGGTTGAAGCTGGAAGGGACCTTAGCAATCACTTAGCCTAATACAGATGGAGAAACTGAGGCCCAAAAAGGTTAATGACTTCCCCAGAGGCCACAGCTAAGTACCATGTGGCTGGGTCCGCCGTGTTCATTGTCTAGAGATCCAGTGCCGCCTCTCATCCCCTGGAAAGAGGAAAAGAGCAAAATCACCTTTTTGTTCCACAGTGGTTATAGAGCAAGAACTCAAAAAACTGGAAGAGTAGGACCTGAGAATGAACAGAATTCTTGGAACTCTTGGAAGAAATGATGTGGAGGTGGGGGTTGGGAGTAGGGAGACTAGTCCAAGTCTTGAAAGGCACATGTCATTTAACCCACTTCCCTCTCTCTTTGTCCCCTCATCTCCTGCTTCTCTCTGGGTTCAAAAATAGGGATATTATACAGTTTGGGATCTGAGGCTTCATTCACCCTGTAGGTCCCAGGGGGAAGTGAGGGGAGGGGTGGGGCACATTTCTTGGAATCCAATCTAGCACCTCTACTCCCAGGATTCCCAGCATGACTGGCTCGCATGTGCATATGTGTGTCCACCCAAGACGTTGGATTTAGCGGTGAAAAACAGGCATCTTGATCCTTTCACAGATCAGATGATTTGCAAATTAATAGCTCTTTCCCCCCAAGGCTCTGAGGAGGTGAAAAAAGATTTCTGGTGAAGAAAGGGAAGAAAAAGGTGAAAAAATACAAAACCGAGCAAAAGAAGCACAATGATAGTGGATTCTGTAGGAAAACACTTCCCTGCCAAGGTGCGCGTGTATTTGGATGTGGGTCTCTGTTTTTCCAACCGGGCCACCTTGCCTCTTGTTGCCCCAGCCTGTCGGAAGGGAAGCGGCTCCTTTGTGTGTTCATTTATTTCTAAGCCCAACTCTTTTCCCTCTAAAACTCCTTCTTCTCCCTGTTGAGCTGACCATGCTTCTGGATTTATGAAGAGAGATGTTTTAGCAGAAATCCCCCAGAGTGTCCCATCAGCCCTAAATCCCAGGCCCGCTCACCCCCCCAAGACCCCATGACACACAGCATGCCAACACGGCTTCCTCTTGCCTATGCATTAGCCATCCATTGTGGCAACCTGACATCTCTCACACATAAAACCGTAAGAGAGAAATAAAATATCTGTCTCTTGGCGAAAATAAAGCTTTGCCTCCCTCCTGATGTATAGGATATAAAATAAAGCCGCGGCTCCAATAGTGGCTTTTCCTTATGCCGGCAGAGTTGCCTTTGCACACACGGAGACAATGAAGACCGATGGTTTGGGACAAGGCCCAGCCTCCTGGGGCTGCCATCACCCTCTTTTATTAGCACATCTCCCCCCACCACCACCTTTTTTCTTTCTTTCTTCACTTTCTTTCCTTTCTGGTTTGGATTTGCCTTTTATATGTCCTTCTCTTTCTCTCCCCCGGAACTTTATTCCTCTTGTTCACTTTCTTTCTATAGCATGACAGAGACAGGGAAAGAAGAGCCAAGTTTCTCACCTTCTCAGACGTGCCTGCCATGTCTTCCGCCTCCCCCTTCCCAGACTCCTAGCTCTCTCAGGACTGCCAGCCCCTATGACGAATTTTGCTGTTACTGCTTGGGGATTTGCTTTGGTCAAAGGTACAAATGTTCCCAAGGGACAATTAAGAATGTGTTTAGTGGGGGGTGAGAGGGAAGTGGATTTTTTTTTTTCATGGGGAGATGCCCTTCCCTGCTCCTTCTTCTCCCTAGGCTAAGCAGTTTATGGACCTCAGCAATTATTTATTTAGCCTCGGAGGAGGGCAACAGAGCAGAGCTGCCACCTCAGAGGGGTGAGAGTTGACATTCACCTCCCAAATGCAAGCCTCAAAGCTGTATCAGCAAACCAGTTGTGGGCCTTGGGCCTTGGGCCGCTTCTGGCTACCAATGTGTTGATCCACATCCAACACCCTTTCCTCTGCCTCCTTCCCCAGTCCTGAGAACAGAGGGTGCTGTGGGAGAAAGATAGATGGGCTCCTCCCCATGCTCGCACACAGATAGAAGGGTCCCCCTCACAGTCACTGAGACATGGTCACCTTGGCTGCCTTTCCACACACTTGACACTCTTTCCTACCTTGCATAGTATCTATCTTTTTTTTCTCCTGTCCCTGGAGGCTTCACTTCTGCAAGGTGCATTGCTCTCCTCTGTGCTTCTGTATCCCTCCACCTGTGTCTGAGTGGGTGTTTCTAGAAGCATCTCCCCATGCTTGCCCTGGCCACGTCCCTTCGGCTGCTCTCCCTCCATCTATCCATGGCTGCTTCCCAACCCATTCAGAACTTCATGTGCTCCACTAGGGGCTGCAGGACACATCTCAGGCCCTGGGAAGATTAAGTTATGAGTGAAAGAAGGCGGCGCAGGGGCTGGGGGCTCCTGGGGGAGCAACTTTGGTGTTGCCTGAAAGTAGGTAATGTCCAGCAGAGGGGCAGTGGGGTGGCTTTCAGCCTCTGAGGTTGATGAAAGGCTTCAGTGTATGTGTGGACAGCTCCTGGTTATCCCTAATATGAGGAGATCTTTATTAATGCAAACATGGAGAGGCTGGTGGGGCGGCAACATCTATTGACTTCTGCCACCAAAAGAGGAAGGGGGGCCTAGAGCTGCCAAGTCCAGAAAGGACAGTTCCAGTCCCAAACCTGGTTAGCTTTGGGGGTCTCTCTCTCTTTCTCCCCATCTTTGATATCTCTCCAGATATCAGCAGTGACCACGACCATTAGGTAAGGAGAGAGAGTCAATTAGTGAGAGGATTAATTACTCTGAGGCACGAGCCCCGTTTGTCTTCCTTACCGGGTGTGAGTGTGTGTTCAGACAGAGGAACACGGGCACGCACCCAAATACACATTGTTGTCACGCCGTCTTAGACGTTTTATTTATTTGTTGGATTCCTGCCCGGAGCTGCTCGCACGCTTTTCCACGGGCGCTGAGTCGCCCACCAAACGCGCCGCCTCCTTTTCTCCCGCCTAGGAACCGACTGTCACACCCGTGCACCCTCGAGTCCCACCGGATGTCCCCCTAGCCCCTGCAGGGTGCTCGGCCGCGCGCCTTTTATGTTGCCGCATGTCTTTCTGGGTCCCTTTTTCTCTTCCTCCACTCCTCTGATGCATTTCCCCCAGCGCGTCTACCCTTCTTTTATTCCTGCCTACTTTCCCATTATTCTTTTCTTTTCCCTTGGTTTTCTGTCTTTATTCCCTTTCCCTGTCCCTCTCCCCTCACTTCCATCTCTCTCTCTCTCTCTCTCTCTCTCTCTCTCCTGCCTCCTCCACTTACCCTCTCCTTTCCGCGACTACCCGCCACTGGTCTCTGCTCCGCGGCGCTGCCTCGCATCTGAGATCGCCACGCTTGACCTTCCCCCGCCCCTTCCAGGTTCAGGGTGCCCCCCCTTCCCTGTCCCCGTGGGAAGCCAGCCTTGTTTACCCAGCCCGAGCGCACACCGTGAAGCCCGGGCCGGATGCTGCCCTTTCCCCCCCGCTTCGCTGTCCCCCACCCCCTCCCTTCCCCGCTGGGGCCAAAGTACACAGCGGTGCAAGGTGACAAGCCCCCACCCCAAATTTCTCACCTTCCATAGGGCACGGGCCCAGGGATCCCGGGCCAACCCCCTAACGTGGGTTTCTTCCCCGGGAATAAGGAGATAAGACAAATCCGCTCCCCCTCCCTAATATGCGGTTCAGGGGAGATCGTGATATAAACTGTAAAGTGGTGCACAAAAGTAGGTCATTTCCAGGAGTGAGTGATGGAGTGAGATTAAGACAACCTGAACCAGGCGCAAAGGCGAGAGCGGAAGACGTAGGATCAGATCCTAGGGCCCGGGGCCAAAGTTTCGTGCGTAGCGTCTCCGCCGAGCCTGTGCGGAGTTTGTGCGGCCTCCTGGACCCCTGGAGAAGACCCGCCCGCTCCCTCCGCCCTCTGCCTGCACGGGCGAGGCTGGTTACGGCGGTGCGCGAAGCCGGGCGCTGTTAACCGCCTCGAGTCCGCTCCTCCCCGAGCGCCTTCCGTCACGGCCTCACCGCGCTGTTCTGGGGGGCGGCGGGCTGCCCCGGAGCGCGGTGGGCAAGGAGGGGAGCCGCCAGGGGCGGTCGCCCCTCTCGCATCTACAGCCGCTGATGGTGCCTGGCCGGCTCGGGTCTTTGGGCCACGCGAGCCACGCGGGAACGTCAGGGAGCAAAGCGATCTGGGGCTTGGAACCACAGAGATCACGGGAGGAAATCAGACACAGGAGAGGGCACCGTCGATCCCCCTCAAAACTGCAGGGTGTCTGGGGAGGGCTAACAGAAGCCCCTCCGTCCCCCAATTCCCCAGCAGGATCCTGCCTCTGGGGACCCTCAAGACGCTTCTCAGAAGGGAAACTTGTACTGTGAAAGCCGCTTCCTGGCCCCTCCGGGGCCTTTTCCAAAGGAGCCTGGGGATGAAGTGGAGGGGATTCCACGGCCACCGAGTGAAGGGCCAGAGGCGAAATTGACCCTCAGGGCACCCAGCCTAGAGCTCCCGCGCCCTGGGGGCGGTGTGCGGGACTGTGGGTCTGTGTGCCTTGGAGGTCCTTGCCTAGGAAAGCGCTGTGTGCTTCGGGATGCTGGCAGCGAGTGGTGGTGAGGGTGAGAAGGGAAGCTTGGTGCTCTTCGCGGAGCAGCCACTGGTTTAAATGCAGAGCTGAGCTGAGAGCCTTCGGAGGCGGCTAATTTGGAAAGCTGGTTCAGTTTTCTCTCCAAGACTGGGCGACCACATACATTTTAAAACAGAAGCTCAATGGAAATGAAAATAACACATTAATATAGTGTGCTGTCGCCGGGGAGGCCTTAGGTCTGGACTTTAAACGTAGACTCAGGAGCCAAGAGGCGCGCCTAGAGCTGCGCTCCGTATTCCCTGGTAGACACGGGGGTGAGTTCCCACAAACCTGTTAACTGAACCATCTGGACACGGGGATAAGCAGACCCTGATGCCCCAGAGCCTGCGTCCCTTCTCATCCTCAACTCCCCTACCGCGTTGGTCCGAGGTCCCAAGATCACAGCACCCCCAAACGGGTGGAGCAACCCCCTCCTGTCCACCCGAAAGGAGGCAGCAGGCCTTGGGTACAAGAAGGCCTGGCAGCAGGGTCCAGCTGTCACCCGTAGGTCCCCGCCGACTGCCCTCCACCCCCACGGCCCCTCTGCTTTGCATGAGAAGGAGCCCAGCTGGGACGGGGGCGGGGGTTGAGCCACTCGGGACTCTGATGGCTTTAGATTCCAGAAAGGGGCGGTTAGGTCGAGGGCGCTAGCAGCGAGAACCAGGACAGCTGGGGGCGGAGGGGGGGGCGGAGCGTGGGGACCGCTGGACTGGACCAGCCCCTCCTCGCGGGTCTCACCCATCGCAGCGGGCTGGGGAGGCTCCTCGGGCTCCAGGTGGAGGAGATGGGGTCCTCTGAGCCAAGCAGCTCCTAGCGCCTCCGCGGGAGCTGGAGAACTGGGTACGGATCGGCTGGTTCCTGGGAGTGTTGGGTGGCAGGAGGAGCCCAAACACCCAGTCCGATCTCCCGAAGCCGGCCTGCAGGGTTGGAGAACCGCCCTCCGCGTCTTACTCCAGACCTGAGCCGGGCCCTGAAAGAGGCCGGCGGAGGGGGCTGATGCAAGAGAGATAACCAGCCCCAACACCGCCCTTCCCGCAGCGGGGAGCCCCAGCCCAGGTGTTTTCGGAGAGGGTGAGAAGATGTTAGAGGGACCGCGCCTAGAGGTCAGGATGGGCTAAACGCCAAAGAGTGGAACGCTGGACCTCGGCTTTGGCTTCCAATGAAAAGGTGACACCAGAGGCGAGGTGGGGGCTGGCGGTGGCCTCGGGGTTGCAGGGTGGTGCGGGCTGAAGCTTGAAGGCAAGAAAGGGGCATTGGCAGAGCCCCAAAACTCCATTCCCGCAGAGCACAAACCAAATTTTCTGTAGCGGCTTCCCGATTCGTTCGAAGAGGGTATTCCATTTGCAGGGAGCTGGATCCCGGACCAGCTCAGGATCATTGCAATTGTGTTTCAGCGCGCATTTTCCCCCACTTAATCTCCGGCCCTTGTGTGAGATGTCATAGTCCCCCACCGTGAGTGGGATGGAAAGGCCGATTCCAAAATACCGGCTAGACCTGGCCAGCTGCCCATCTTTATTTTCTTCCACACTAGGGCTGAAGGAGACTTCTTAGCACCCTCCCCCCCCCCCAAAAAAAAAAAAACGAGGAGCAAAAACAGGACTCCCCAGCCCTGCCACCTCAGACCTCACGAGAAATCCCCGGTTAGCACAGGAATGGTGCTGTCCAGAACGGCATTTGGTATTTGACTGGCGTAAGCCGGGAAACCGGAGTGACTCTTCGAGGCTAGGGTTCTCAGGACCGGGACCTGAGCCCCACGTTTGGAATATCTGCCCCCCGCCCCCCCCCGGGGCAGTGGTCCCGAGGTTATACTCCGAATTAGGGAGGTAAAGGCTCCCTGAGGAGTGAGCACAGTGGGTGTGGTCAGCAGTGGTCTCGGGAAGCTGTGGCTAGCCGGGAACCTGGAACAGGGGAGGAGAAGCCGGGCCCACCCAGCCCGTGCGCTGCACACCCGAATCCACTGCAGTCTGTCCGTGGAGCCCCAGACGTCTCGGCCTCCCACTGCCACTACCACCACCCGCCAGCCGCCACGGATGCCCTGCAGTTTCCCGCCTAGTCGTTTGTTTTTGTATGTAAAAGGTGTCTCCGGATCACAGTTTCCATACAACTTCTCGCCTGGGTTGCAACTCCTCACCCGAGGCGCTTCCCCACCCACTCCTTTCCCCCTCCCCGGCGCCGCGCCTCCGGTCTCCCCCGCCCCCATCAGGAAACCGCCGGAATCAACTTTCCAAGACCGCGCTGCGGGAAACAGACACGCAGGTCTCCGGGAGACCGAGACCCTATGGACTTTGGATGGACTGGGGGACAAGGCACGGAGGGATCGGAGAAGGAAGATTCTGTGGCTCTCCCCCACCCTTCCCCACTACCGCAAAAACGCGCGCTGTGCTCGGGACAAACTTTCAGGCCAAGAAAGCGCGAAGAAGGGGGCGGGGGAAGCCCCACACCCGCTGAATTGCAAAGGCAAACAGTTCGCCGGGACCGCCGGGGCTCCCGGACCCAGCTGCAACCCAACCTCCAACAAGGTTCCACCTTGGATTAATCCCACCTTCCAACAGTACTCTGCCCTCCGCCTGCACCTACTCCCGCGCGCTCTCAGTCCTTCCCATCCAAACCGAGGCCTTACCGGAGCAGGAGGGGCTCGGGCACCTCGCTGCCCGCCGCCTGCACCGCGCGGGGCCGGGGATGCGGCCGCCACTGATCCTCTAAACGCGGTCTCCCGGCACTCTCCCCGGCCCGGGGATGCAGAATGGTTTACAGAGGGACCGCGAGCCGCTGATTGGTCGCAGGCCGCGGTGACGTCGGCGGGCGCTGCATTAAGGCGAGGGGGCTTCCAGAGCTCAGCCAACAGCCAGGAGCAGTGACCGAGCCATCGGAGCTGGGGAGAGACGCGCCAGGGCGGCGGACTGGGCCAGGAGACCAGGGACAGAGGGACGCCTGTCCGGAGACAGCCAGCAACGAACTGCGGCCTGGGCGGCGACAGCAGCGGCCCTTGCTGAACTGTTCCGGCCGCGCCGAACTATAGCTGCTGCACCAGGACGGGTTTTTTTTTAAAAGCTCTCCAAGCTACTCCCCCTCCCCCCGACTCCTCCCGCTGCAAAAGAAAAAAAAAAAAAAAAAGGAAGGAAGGAAGGAAAGAAAAAGGCTAGAAAGGAAACCCAGATTTGCCATCACAACGAGAAAAAAAAGGGAAAAGGAAAAGAAAGTCAAGCGACTGTGTGGTTGGACGCAGGCAGCCGGAGCGCGGGCCGAGAGATGCGGGGCTGCGCGCCCAGGCGGCCGCGAGTTGTGACTGGAGCCACGATGCACGGCCAGGCGCGGTGAGGAGCCAGACCGTATCACCTCCCCGGAGGAGTCCAGAAGCAGGGAGGGCCGTCCCGAAAACACGGAGGCCGTCAGGCGGGCCGCGGGCCGAGGTGACGGGACTGGGCCGGTGGGGAGCGAGCAAGCGCACCTGGCTGCGTCCGCCTGGAGTTGTCCCTCTGCGCTCACGACTGACACAAACACTTCTCCAAACCCCGGGAATCTAAGCAGCAACAACAATCAACAACGAGATCTTCCTCTGGCCTTCCCCTCCCTCCCTCCCTCCTCCCTTGGCCTGCCCCCACCCCCTCCCCCAGGCCCACCGCGGGAGGCCGGCGCGTCCCGACCCGCCGCGCGATGCCGGCCGCTTAGGATCCAAAGCTTCAACACTCGTTTTATTCTTTTCTTCTAAAAAAACAAACAAAAACAAAAACAAAACAAAACAAAACAAAAAAAGAGGAGGGGAAATTCTGGTCGGTGGCAGGCAGCCCGGCACACACACCCGCCCTCATACCCCGGCAAAAGCAGATGCACTTTGACTTCTGACAGCTCTACCTCAAGCCCAGGAGAACTCCACGGCGCTTTCCCTGCAACCCGAGCTCGCTGCGTCCTGCTCTTCTTTCTCTGGCTCCTTTTTATTTATTTCTGTCCCGTCGCTGCTCTCGGTGACCTTCACTCCTCCTAGGGCTCTGGGCCGAACAGTCGCTTTCTCCCGGCCTGAGACTCTTGCTGGTCCCAGGAGCTGCAGCCGCGCTGCTGTGCCCCGGTGCCCTGGGACTCCCAGGCTGCACACTCCACCGAGGTGCCCACCGCTCCCCATCAGCCTCATTTCCAGCCCCTTTTGATTTCTTGGTGCAGGTTTTGGCTTGCACCCCCAGTGTGTCTCCTCTTTTTGGAGGGGTTGGGGAGCTCTTGCTGACGTCTTCGGGAATCATCCCCTAGGCTCTACTTGCTCTTCGCTCTCCCGGCCTCACCCGACCGAACCAAAGACCATGGTGCACTGTGCTGGCTGCAAAAGGCCCATCCTGGACCGCTTCCTCTTGAACGTGCTGGACAGGGCCTGGCATGTCAAGTGCGTCCAGTGCTGTGAATGTAAATGCAACCTGACCGAGAAGTGCTTCTCCCGGGAAGGCAAGCTCTACTGCAAGAACGACTTTTTCCGGTGAGTACTTCCCTGGCCCGCCTCTGCTGCTCCCTCCCCGCGGGCCCTTCCCGGCCAGCTTCGGATCAGAGGTCAGCGTGGCCGAAGCAACCGCCTTAGGAGCAGCCTTGGAGAGGGCAGCCAAGTCCCATGGGCACCCGCCTCTTCGCCAGCTGGCGCTGCGCGCCCGGGACGCGGCCCTGCTTGCGTCCTGGAAATTGTGGGTTCTGGCTTAGCTGCACGTACCTGGGAAGAAAGGGTCTGAGTCCGATTGCACCCAGAAGCCCCTCCAAGGTTTGAAGGAGGCAGCACAGCCCCGGGCGTTGTAACCCCAGCTCCAGTCTCCCCACCCCCCACCACCACCTTTCCAGCAACTGTATTAATTCCCGAGCCTCCCAGGTTGCTCACCCTCCGGGCTGAGCTTAGAAGCCCAGGCCAGTTACATGCCACACTGCCTTTTTCGTCTCCAAAAGGTATTGGCGGGAACCGCTTAGGCTTTTGCCTGGAGTGTCTGAGTCCCTTGCCTTGACAGCGGCAGGAAAAACTCTGCCTTAACACCTCTGGTGCACATCCCAGGGTATTCTTGAAACCCTGACCAGCCTTCAAGCGCCGGCCTGGGCAAACTGCACCTTGCCTGTGAAATGCCCCAAGGCTCCAGCCTCGGAGAAGACCTTTCCCTCCCGCTTCCCGGCTGCCAGGGTTGGCGAGAGGATTGGCCGCCCAACGCGAAGCTCGGCTTTGTGGTGCAGGCTCTGCTCGGAGCTCTCCCAGGCACTGCGCACTATCCCCTTGCCCCACCTCCTTGCCAAACGCGGGGGAAAACCCGGGTCTGGCTGTCGGAGCCCGGAGATCTCTCCAGATGATCCTCCTTCGTTTAGCATTTTAATTTATTCTCTAAAATTCACTATCTTGCCATGAAATCCACACAAACACACAAGTCAGCCCAGAAGAACAGGAGCAAATGAGAATTTTAATTCCTCTTTACTGGTTTGAAATCTCCCAGTTTACTCTTTTGACTTGGTCTCTGCTTTTCTCCGAGTTTGTGGTGACAGGTCAAACTGGGAGAGGAGGTGGGGGCACGAAACCGTACGGATTGCTTTGGTTAGAGGCCCAGAATGCGCTGTCCCCAACGCTGCCCTAGGAAGCGTGTCTCTGATTGCGGGGAACCAGGGAGAAAAGCACTGTGCAGGCTGGTATATCCGGGAGCAAGCGCAGGCTGAGCCTCCAAACCTCGGCCAGCGGCACCTGGTGTCCCCAATACCAGCTAGAGCTGAACCGGAGAACCGGAGAGCGGTGCCAGCTGCCAATGGGCCCCAGAGGCCTGGCTCCCGCAAAGCGCAGCCGGGCACCTAGAGCCCCGCAGTGGCTCTAGATTGCGCCAACCTGCCGGGCTTTGGGCTTGAACCTGGCGGTGGCTCAGCTGCAGCCGTCTGCGCGCTCCGCGGCTGTTTCTTTACCGGCGGCGGGACTGGACCTAGCCAATCCTCAGCCTATGTGCAGGGTCGTTTTATGGTGAAGGGTGACGCTGGGAGAGAAAAGCGGCGCTCGGGTCGCGTTTACTTGGAGCTTTAATTAGAATTTGTTCTCTGAATCTAATGAGGAAATAAGTGCCTCCCTTCCCCTTCCCATCACCGCCTTGCCGCCTCCTTCGCCTCCTTCCGCAGGCGCTCTTTTCCTCTGGGACAACACGGGGCATAAGGCTGGGGGTGGGGTTGCAGCTTGGGCCCCTCAATCGCATTCTAACCCTGTGTATCCCCTCACTGACTTTTCACTGGTGCCCCTGCCCTCTCCTGCCTTCTTTACCGCATGATGGGCATTCTGCCTCTCTTTTTTGTCTCTCTTCTTATCCCCTTTCCTCTGCTTCTTCCTCCACTTTCTAATTTCTCTCTTTCTCTTTCGTCCTTTGCCTGGCCTCTGTTCTCCCCCTGCCCCTCACCAACCCGTCCTCTCCCACCTCACAGATGTTTCGGTACCAAATGCGCGGGCTGCGCACAGGGCATCTCCCCTAGCGACCTGGTGCGGAGAGCACGGAGCAAAGTGTTTCACCTAAACTGCTTCACCTGCATGATGTGTAACAAGCAGCTCTCTACTGGCGAGGAGCTCTATATCATCGATGAGAACAAGTTTGTCTGCAAAGAGGATTACCTAAGCAACAGCAGTGTCGCCAAAGAGAACAGCCTCCACTCGGGTGAGGCCCTAATTCCCAGCTCATTAGGGGCGGGTGGGTCCTGGGGGAAGAAGGCCCACTAAGGCCGCTGCTCACCTGTCCCCTCCCTCTCCCCAGCCACCACGGGCAGTGACCCCAGTTTGTCTCCGGACTCCCAAGACCCATCGCAGGATGATGCCAAGGACTCAGAGAGCGCCAATGTATCAGACAAGGAAGGGGGCAGCAACGAAAATGACGACCAGAACTTGGGTGCCAAGCGGCGGGGGCCACGTACCACCATCAAGGCAAAGCAGCTGGAAACTCTGAAGGCGGCCTTCGCTGCTACTCCCAAGCCCACACGCCATATCCGAGAGCAGCTTGCTCAGGAGACTGGCCTCAACATGCGTGTCATCCAGGTCAGGGCCTGGGCATGCCACTCCATTCCCCCAGAGACCGACATGGCTCCTCTAGGCAGGCAACCAGGCCGGCCAAGCCGGGGAAACCCAGCCTCAAGAAGGGGAGTGAGTCCTGGGAGGCTGGAGGGGGTGGACTGGAGAGGCCCAGACACACCCCTCCACTGGTGACCTGTGTTGTGCTGCCCCATGTGTAGGGCATCAGAAATCCCTAGGCAGCCTCCATTTCCCAATTTGAAGCTGGTGCTGGTGCTGGTAGTGGCAGAGCGGGAGGAATGGGGAGCTCAGCATGAGGCTGGAGGAGGAGACGGTGTTGGACACTGCTAGGAAGTTGGGACCCTTTCTTCTGCACCACCCACCTTGTTTGGAAGGAACCCAGAGGTCTCAGAGCATGCCAGAATTAATCAGTTCCACTGGTTTCTCCACAACATAGATCTCCCTCTGTGTCTCCAACCTCTACTTTGTGGGTCTCATGCCTCAGTTAGACAAGCCCCAGAGCAGAAACCTCTTCTCCAGAGAGAGATGGGGGCATCCCGGTCTGAAGGGGGAAAGGCCCAAGCTGGAGTCAGCTCAGCCTCTGGCAGTCTAGAGTGGGATAGGGAGGGGAGGTGGACATCTGGGCAGCTATGCTAGTGGGTTGTGAGGACTTGGAGCTGCATGTGATTTGGGCCTGAGTCTCAAGCCCAAGGTTAGGTGTCTGGTTCACCTGCGGAGGCTCTTCGAGGATGTGGTTGGATGTGCCTGGGAGACTAAGTAAGCGTGGGCACACTTATGCAAGTAGACCCTGCGCCCCGGGAGGCTGTACCATCCTGTGCATAGTGAATGGAAGGTTGCCTGTCTCTGTCTTGTCAGTGAGAGGCTACGGATAGATATATTTGGCACTGGGAGATTTGCGCGGATATGAAGAGGAGATTGTGGGTTTTGGCATCACTATCGTTGGTAGACTGAGTGTCAACAGGAGGCTGTTTAGTTCTCTGTCACGATCATGTGGGGGAGGGGGCTGCCAGGGACCGTGAATGGGAAGCTGCCCGTGTCTGACACTATTCGGGGAGGTTGCGTGTCTATGTGTGTACAGCCTCCAGAAGCTACAACTGTGACAGTGTGACTGTTGGAAACAACTTCAAGTGCCTCACGTCGGGCAGGGCGGCTTGCCCAGGTCCCCAGTCGGGAATCCCGTATATCATTGGCTCAGGGGCCGCCGCCGTGCGCGGTCCTAGTAAGAGTCATACCACCCCCCCCCCCCACAACCCCCCTGCACACACACAACACACACCCACACTCGGAGCCCGGTGTGGAGCTAGCGGTTGGAGGGGTTCGGGGCCGGCCAGCCGCGCACCCGAAGTGGGCAGGGGGTTGTCTGCGGGGCCTCACCCCGCCGCCTATGTGCTTCAGGTCTGGTTCCAGAACAGACGCTCCAAGGAACGCAGGATGAAGCAGCTAAGCGCGCTGGGCGCCCGGCGCCACGCCTTCTTCCGCAGCCCGCGCCGGATGCGGCCGCTGGTGGACCGCCTGGAGCCGGGCGAGCTCATCCCCAACGGGCCCTTCTCCTTCTACGGAGGTGAGTGTGCGGCCGAGCGGCAGGCGGGCCGGGCCGCGTCCGCTTCGTAGGAAGCGGGTGGCAGCGCGGGAGGCGCTTCTGGTTTGCTTGGGCGCTCTGGCCAGGGGGCGACGCGGCGGAGGCCGGCGGCTCAGCGCGGGGCGTAGTGGAGACCAGGGCCGGCTCCCCGCCTGCGAACGCGGCGGGCGGGCGGGCGGGCGGGCGGGGAGCAGCTCCCGCGTTCGCGCCAGGCCCCTCCCGCGGCCAGCCCCGCACGGGAGCCCCCCGACTTGCCTTCGCGTCCCTCCTCCTCCGCTCACGTCCTCCTCCCCGCCGCCCCGCAGATTACCAGAGCGAGTACTACGGGCCGGGGGGCAACTACGACTTCTTCCCGCAAGGCCCCCCGTCCTCGCAGGCGCAGACGCCCGTGGACCTGCCCTTCGTGCCGTCGTCCGGCCCCTCCGGGACGCCCCTGGGCGGCCTGGAGCACCCGCTGCCCGGCCACCACCCGTCCAGCGAGGCGCAGCGGTTCACTGACATCCTGGCGCATCCCCCCGGGGACTCGCCCAGCCCCGAGCCCAGCCTGCCCGGGCCTCTGCACTCCATGTCGGCCGAGGTCTTCGGGCCCAGCCCGCCGTTCTCTTCGCTCTCGGTCAACGGCGGCGCGAGCTACGGGAACCACCTGTCTCACCCCCCCGAAATGAACGAGGCGGCCGTGTGGTAGCGGGATCTCGCAGGCGCCGCGGAGTTCGTGCTTGTACAGAAATGAACCTTTATTTAAGAAAAATAGAAAAAAGAAGAAAAAAAAACATTAAAAAGCAAGTCACCCACCCCCCCACCCCCCAACCCCCCCACACACACTTCGTTCAGCGTCGGGGACCATTTTCCCTCTGGGGAGTCCGGATGGGAAAGGGGGACGAGAAATAGGATCCAAATCCGCCTGGAGGCAGAACTGGGATCCGTGCGCTGGCCGGCAAGGTGCGGAGCTGGGGCTCCCGAAAGGAGATGCAGACCTCGCCCCCCACCTTCCACCTGCACCCGGCTGCGCGGACAGACTCCTCGAGCGCGCGCCTGGCCGGAGGGCCGCACGGTAACAGCCACCGCGGCCCGGGGGCGCACGCCGGTGGGGACGCCAGGAGCCCCCGGGAGGGGGGCGGAGAGGCGCAGCGGGGTGCGGGAGGGGGAGCAGCCCCGGGCGCCCCGGGCCAGCCAGGAGGGTGCTGGCCCTGGGAAATCTCTTACTAGAGTTGTCTCAGTGTTCAGGAACAGCGACAACAAACTCTTATAGCTTCAGAAACGCCGACCTGCTGTGCATCAGGTGGGACTATATATATATATATATTTTTTGTCTATCTGGGTTTTTGGTTTTTGTTTTTGCCAAAATTGCAAAATTCTCAATGTAAAGCCCTCAGTATCAACTCTTCTACCTTCACAAAGCTCTACACACACACACACACCCTCGATAGGATGGTCTCTAGCCGGACCACTCAGTAAAATGACTTGAACATCAACTGTGCAAGAAAGTATTTTACCTTCACACATACAAAAAAAAAAAAAAAGTTTAAAAAAAGACTATTGAACTAAAAACAGTCAACTGTTTACGTATAATGTTAAATTCAGGAGTTCAGTGTTTTATTAATATATCCTGTTTTGAAACCTCTTGTTCAAAAAGAAAATGTTTTGAGCAATCAACCAAAATTGTTCATTTTCTTTTCCTGTAGATGTTCTGACAGATTTGCAGGGCTCACAGCTCACTGTGCTAGTACGTAAAAAGGTGTTGTTTACACAAGGCAAAAAGAAAACATGATATTCAGACACTTGCCAAATAGAATAATTATAGCACAAATACTGTAAAGGTGCCTGGCACCGCAACCTGAGAAAGTGTTAAAAAAAAAAAAAACAAAGTGTTACAAGGTTTAAAAAAAAACCATCTTTGCTAATTTTTAGTCCTGTTGAACATTCATGGAATTGTTAATATGACTTATATAGACCCGCACAGGTTTTATTTTTGTGTCTTTAAAATAAAAGTCCAAAATATTTAAATTTTATGGTCAAATATGCAGTCAACAGCTGCTACTTTTTTCTTTATATATTAAATTTCTCATATGTCTTTTATTGTTCTGATAAACCTAAGCTTGTGTGACCTCCAGTGCATATTAGACCATTCACTGTATGAAAGAAAACATGTTGAATAAATTTGTGAGTTTTTAATAAAAATAGAAAATCTGATGTTTAGATAATTGGTGTGTTATTTAATGTTTTAACAAGTAGAGGGGAGGCCTGATGGGGAGCTGAATGACCCCTCAGAAGCCAGGAGGAAGAGAGGCAGGAATGGGGTATCTTTTTACCTTGCCTGTGGCTGAATCCCCTTGCTAATGCCAGCCTAGCTCTTCTCCGTGGCTTCCTGCTAATAACTACGGATTTGCATTCTGTGGGTTTAACTGATAGAGTTGAAGAGATATTTGCTGATAAGTTTATAGAATTTGAAATAGAAATCAAATCCATGGCTAAAAATGAGTGTTCCCAGTCTGATTAGGCAGGAGATCCCATACACTGTCTCTATCCCCCATTCTGCACACGTAAAACTGGACTTGTGAAAGTCAGTTACCTGTAAATATAGGTAGAGGTGGCCCTTTCCTGTTTCAACTCACTTCCCACAGATAATCCTGCTCTCTAATTTGGTAGTTTAAAAGATAACATAAAATGAATGTACAGAACGGCTAGAAATGACTTTGAATCCTTTCAGAGAACTGATGTGAAGTAGCTGTTTTATAATGTTTGTTACATTGGAAGTTTCCTAGAGGGAAAAACTATTTTGCCTGGCACAGGTTACATATTATTACCTTCCTCTGAAAGATGAGCAAAAATAACCAATAGAGAAATCAAATTTCACCCGGGAGTTGCCAATAGGTTCTGAAAAGTACTTCAATCCCTTCCAAGCCTTCATTAAACATGGAAGGAATTTAAATATTTATCTACTATGGGATGCGTGTGTGTTTTTAATATTAGATGCTATTAGAGTTCCAGAATTTCTTCTCTATATCACCTAGATTTCAGTCCGGATTATTTATTTCGTTTTAAAAACCAAAGGTTTTACATTAAACGGTATGTAATTTCCATTGTCGTTTTCATATTTTGTTAAGACACAACCAAGTGTATCTTTCCTGCAGGGAAGGCTTTAAAATAAGCAATATTTCACTGCATCTATATGATGGTTTGTCTTTGATGGACTAACTGGGAGGAACCTGACAGTGTTCTTTCAGAAATCCAAATTTATGAAATACAGGGAGACTTTTGAAACTCCTAGCTTCTGCATATGGCACATTTCTTTATCTGCTTTGCATGCAATCCCTGGATCGGCTGTTTTTACCCTTTTAGCGTTTATATACATTAAATCACAGCCAACTTATTCATTATAGCCACCCCCTTTAAAGACATTCATTTAACTGAACGTACGCTCATGGGAAGCTGCATTTTCCTATCAAGGCTGCTGAATTATTTAGCAGCTTTATTGTGGAATCGGGTACTTGTTAAGAAGCGTTTTGAGTTGGGCGCTCAGTGTGGACTTATTTCCTCTCTCTGACCCTCTGACCGTGGCAGCAGGGCAGTCTTTCCCCCCCTTGACTCTGTATACTGAACCCTAACAAATACCTGGACAGGTGGCAAAGCTTAGCAGTCAGATTTGGAGCCGCCTGAGAGGAGGAGGTCTAGAAATATCAGGGAGTATTCTCCTTCCCATCAGAGCAGCGCTGCCCACCTCTGGCCCTCGGGTGCAGAGAAGCGCTGGCGGCACCATCCGCAGGCGGCCGCTTGGGCGCTCCGAGGAGAGGCTCAAGGGTCATAGGAAGCACCCAAGCGGTCCCCGTCTCCTAGTCTCCTAGGAGGGCAGTCTCCTCTCGAGTTGGGCTTGGCAGTTAGCTTTCTCCCTGCGGCCATCTTCAAGATGCCACCTCTGTGCCTCTGGCCATCTGCCCTCAGGGTTCCAACCTGGGGAAGCCACCATCTGCCCTGGGCTAGGGAGCCGAGGCTCACCCTTCCAACTTTTCCAGGCTGGAGGAGAAGGAGGACTGCATCAGGGCTAGACAAGGTGTGGGAGAAGTAGGGAGAGCCAGGACTGGCATTGGCAGGGACCTGGGGATTCATGGCCTCTGGAAAGAGAGACAGACAAGAACCTGGTTTCCCTAAACTTCTGAAACACCTAGTCATAGGAATAGTTGATTGGGACAACGGTGGGGGTGGGGTGGTAACCTAATGTCACCCTTGCCCTTTTTCTGCCTGTCACTCTGCAGCCCTTAGGCAGCAGACAGAGAACTGTGAGCCAGGAGACCCTCTGACCTCCACGGGAGAGGACTGTTCTTTTTGGAGAGTGCTCCCATTTATTTCCATCCCTCTGGTCATCAAATCTGCTGTCTCTCATCCCCAAAGCATTCAGAGGTTTACGTTTCTTCTAGGAGGTATAGGTTTGAAATATCCTTGCTTGTAGTCCACTCTCCATCTCCAGACCTGTTCCCACCAGGAAACCCCTCTTTCCTTCTCAAGATACCAGCATGCAAGCTGGGAGGGCCCCCTAGAGAGGGCTTTTAGGAGGGTGCTCCCCTGCCCCATGCCTCAATTTCTCTCAGCTACATATTAAGTCCTAGAATTCTTTTCTCTTGTCTCCCCCTCCCTACCCTCAGTGTGGCATAAGAAAGCAGGAGAAGCATTTGAGGGGCCCTGGGATATTTGTGACTAGAGTACGGTAGTCTTTCCAAGGCTTTCCAAGTCAGTGGGGACCGGGAAGGAGAAGGGAGAGTAGATAAGCAGAACTCTAACCATTTTCTACCCAGAATCATCCACTAGTGTCCTGTTTGCCTGACAGCTTAGAGGTGGTCTCTGACCTGTCTTGCCTCCCTCCCTCTTTTCTCCCTTTTCTTTACCCTGAAGGCAGGGATTCTAAGCACCATTGTTCAAAATAGGAAGGGAGGAGGATTGGGGGAGGCAGTTTCCTAAATGTGGAGAGAAACATTTTTGTTCTTTTGAAGTCCAAGGCGAAGGCTCCTTGTGGCAGCCTGAGGCGCATGGGTTTTGTTTGTTTTTGTTTTTTTCCTCTGGAAGCCCCAGTCATAGGCCCCAGACTGCAATTACAGGGGATATGTTAACAAAAATAAACAAAGCTGTTTTCTGAATCCTCTTGCTGCTGGTAAAGCCTGGCATTTTTTCTCTTTCCTGTTTGAGGGGGGCTGCCCTATAGACAGGTTCTCCTTCCCCTCTGCAGCCACCTAGGAAGGGGACAGGAGCAAGCCTCACTAAAGGATTGGTCTCTCATTGATCTTGACCCTGAGGGCATATTGAGACTGTGAAAGTCGGGGACCCTCACCTCCCTTAAGTTCCACAGGAAACAGTTGATGAGCTAAGGGTTCCCAGGCTGTTCAGCTATGGGATCCAACTTTGTCCAGCTCCCTTAACAGTCTTCTGGACTCTTCTGATGCAGTTTCTGTTTAGGGCGTTCTAAGTTTCTACAGGTGACCTCAGACAGACATTGGAAGGATACACCACTTTCAACTCACCCTCATCATCTCTTGTTGCCTGTTCTGTTAACAAGTTTGTCTGCCCCCCTAGGCTGATCACCTTCAGGAGAGAATTTAACTTACTCATCTTTGTATTTCATCTAGCAGTGCCTGCCACACATTGGGCAGTTAGGGAATACTTCATGAAGGAGAGAAAACAAAGGGATTGTATCTTTCCATGTGGCTGGGTGTAATTAACTTGATCCTATTAAGTCTTTAGATTCTGAGTCTACCTGTGCCCCTCTAACGGTACAGGTTTCTCTGCATTTGTGCACCAGTTTCAAGGGCCTGGGTATGCCTTCACCTTCGAACAGATACCAATAACGAGGATACGGAGTAATCGCCACCACCTCCTTTTCCCTAAGACAAGGCTATTCGGAGAAACTGTAGTCACTCTTTATTTATGAACAGACGGAGCGATTAAAAAAAAAATTATTTATTTGGGCATTCCGGATGGCGCAGCGGTTTTGTGCCATCTTCAGCCCAGGGCGTGATCCTGGAGACCCGGGATCGAGTCCCACGTCGGGCTCCCTGCGTGGAGCCTGCTTCTCCCTCTGCCTCTGTCTCTGCCTGTCTCTGTCTCTCATGAATAAATAAATAAATAAATAAATAATTTAAAAAGATTTTTATTTATTTATTCATGAGAAACACACAGAAAGAGGCACAGACAGAGGCAGAGGGAGAAGCAGGCTCCATGCACCGGGAGCCCGATGTGGGACTCGATCCCCGGTCTCCAGGATCGCGCCCCCCGGGCTGCCCGCCGGAGCTATTTCTAATTATTCCCGTTAATAACGACGCCAACAGTCCGGCACACACACATGCACATCCCTGATGTGGGATTCTTCAAGCCTGCCCACCACAGGGTCACAGGCATGTGCCCGGCCCCAGCCTCCTCCAACTTGTTAAATGCCAAACCCATCTTGGTTCAGTCTGTGCGTCCCTGAAAGCGCACCTGAGGCTGGAGATGCTCACCCTTTACTCCCTCGTCTTTTTCAAATCAGCCATCATAGGCCACGGCCACACTACACTTTATTTCTAAGCGAATCTCGGGCAAACCTTTTTTTTTTTTTTTTAATTTTTATTTATTTATGATAGTCACACAGAGAGAGAGAGAGAGAGAGAGAGAGAGGCAGAGACACAGGCAGAGGGAGAAGCAGGCTCCATGCACCGGGAGCTCTCGGGCAAATCTTAAAGGCGACAAGGGCCGCGGCACATCGCAGCGTCTGTTCAGCGCCAACGGCGGCCACGTGCCCTCGCGCGCTCCCGGACCGCCCCCCCCCCACCAACCCCCTCCGCGCACGCGCACGCGCACGCCCGCGGGGACGGCGACCCTCCCTACAGCCTCCCGCGCGCTTCCGCCTGATTCCTAGCAACGCCCGTAGTGACACGCGGGCCCCGCCCCCTCCCGCGCGCCTCCCGGAAGTGGCCGGCCCAGAGCTGGAGCGGGGTTGTGCGCGGTCCCGGGCTGTTCCGGCGAGCAGTCTCCCGGGCGGCAGGGCCCCGGCGGGGAGAGAGCCGTCCGGGCCCGGGCCGGGGCTGAGGCTGGGCTGCCCGCTGACGAGCAGCGGCGCGGAGCGAGACCTGGTGACGATGGCGGGGCCGCTGGCGCTGCAGCTGGAGCAGTTGTTGAACCCGCGCCCGCGTGAGGCGGATCCCGAGGCCGACCCGGAGGAGGGTGAGGCCCGACTGGGGAAAGGCCACGTGGGGAGCGGTGGGGCCGGCCCAGGGCAGCGCCGGGCAGCGCGACAGCGGCCGGCCACCGGGCCTCGCCGCCTGGCCCACTCGGCTTTCCCCCGCGCAGAGGGAAACCGCCTCCCGGGAGCACTAGGGCTTCGGCTCCTTTCGGACCCGCACGCTGGACTGGGTGCTCGGGTGGGCGGAGCATCCCGGGGCCTCAGGCTTCCAGGGCTGTTGCAGGGAGCTAGGGTCTGGTCGCTGGTGGGACTAGGTATCTTTCAGGATGCCCTTACTGGTGTTGAGTTAGAAGTGAGAAGGCAGTCTTAGCCGTTTTGTTTTTTAAGGCGGCCTGCCCCTAAGAACTTACTTGGAGATTGAAGGAAGAAGTGGGATTCCGTGGTGCTGCTTAAGCCTCCTTAGGCCTCGAGACACTTGCTCAGGGGCTGACGAATGCGACTGCTGTTCTGTAAGCTGGTGTCCAAGGTCTGGTTGGGAGTAATCCTGCTTTAGACTTGAATCAGAGAAGTGTGAGGAAGGAAGAATAAGGAAGGATAAATGTGAGTGCTGGACCGTGTCTTAGGAAATATCAGCCAAAAGGGGGGTGGGGGTGGGGGTGAGCCAGGAGAAGCAAGCTCCCTTAGGGATGGGATGGAGGGAGGGAGGATAGATGGCTGACTTAACAATATTTGAGCTACTGTCACAAGTGGAAGAAGGATTAGGCTAGCTTTTATGATCCAAGGCGTAGAGATAGGCCCTGCTAGTAGATGCAGAGGTCAACTTTCTGTTCAGGGACGGCAATACGGTAGTGGTCTTACCTTGAGAAGTCATGCGTTTCTTTTTCCTGGAAGTTAGTTGGGATTTTGTAGAGGATGCGTTAAAAGGATTGGACGGGATTACCGTTCAAGTTCCCTCTAACCTGGAGACTTCCCCCGCCCCCACCCCTCCCCTACAGCCACTGCTGCCAGAGTGATTGACAGGTTTGATGAAGGGGAAGATGGGGAAGGTGATTTCCTGGCTGTGGGTAGCATCAGAAAACTGGCATCAGCCTCCCTCTTGGACACAGACAAAAGGTATTCTGGCAAGGCTACCTCTAGAAAAGCTTGGAAGGAGGACCACTGGGAGCAGACCCTGCCAGGTTCATCTGGTGAGTAGATGTTTGCTTGGTATACTTTCTCTTTCTTCCCTACTTGTTTAAAGTTGTGGGTTTTTTTTTTTTTTTTTTTGTGTGTGGTTTTGTTTGGGGTTATTATTATTATTATTATTATTATTCTTTTTTGGATCTCTGCAAGTCTCGTGTGTGTGTGTGTGTGTGTCCACGTACTGTCTTAGGAGAAACCATGATTTTGGCATTAGAAAGAATCTTAAGAGCTACTTTATTTCGCTTCATAAGCAAGTCTAAAGCTCAGAGCCATTAAGTTTCTATAATCCTTATGTTTAGCCTAATGCCTCACCCTAAAATGGAAAGAAAAGGCAATATGTGTTGGGTATTGGAGAAGGCTATGGGTTGAAAAAGAATTGCATCTGATGAACATGCTACTCATGGATTCTGACCCTCTTCCTTCCTTTAGTTTTTCAAGTCTTGCATTGATTGGGTCACTGTATAAGAATAATTTGTGAAGCTCATTTTTTGCCACTGTAAAAATAGCAAAATCTTTCCCTCTTCCCTGTAAGAGCCTTAGAAGACTGTGAGGACACCAGCTTAGAGTTTTAAAACACCCTAAGTTTCTCAGTGGAAAAAAGGGAGAGGCTGGATATGATGATTACTGAGTGGATGCCATCTTCTTTTTCCTTTAGAGAGGTGCCTTGGTGAGAATCCACAGATACTATAGAAGAAACTATCATTCAGGTTATGATATCCATGATTTGGCCCTTGGTATAGTTCTGGGGGGCTCCTGATAAGCTCATTTCACATTCTTTGCCTAGAGAGTGATAAAGGGACCAATTGTGAGACAAATGTTATATTTATTGGGCTTTCACCATTTATCAGGCATTGTGGTAAACTCTTTAAGTGCTAGGAGATTGGAACACGGTAAGTCTTCCAAAGATGCTGTTACTGTTAACATTACATGTATCATTTTGTTTGATACTCCCAATAGTTTATGGAGCTGGTAGTATTTATCCCCATTTTACAGATAAGGAAATTGAGGGACAGAGTGGTTTATATAACTTGCTCAGGGTCATATACCTAGTAAGCAGAAGAGTCAGGATTCAAATAAGGCAGTCTGACTCCAAGATTTATACTCTTAATTACTACTCTATGAATATTCCTTAATATGAGAAATGGCACACATAAAAACAACTTAATCATTAATCTCTGCTATTTTTATTCTTAGTTTTGTATTTATATTTTGACAGCCCTCTCCATATCTTGAGTTTAAATAGTTCTTTAAAGAAGTACAGAAGACTATCATATTAAGTTGTTACTTACGCTTAATCAGTAAAATTATAATGTCTCCTTCACATGAAGCCAATTCCTCATCTTTCCAGGAGAGTTAGATGGATCCTTTTCCATATGCTGTGTACTAATGACATTATAATGGTAATAATATGAATGTTACCATGCATATCTACCACTTCCACCAAGCTATGAACCCTTCCTTCCCCATAGGTGTTACATTCTAGTTGTTATTTCCTGGCTTTTATCTACACCTGGCTCATAATAGGTACCTAATAAGTACGTAATAAACAGGGTACACTGTAGTGATATAGATTGTACATTTAATGATGAATTAAATTTTTTCAGATGTAGATTTGGGAAAACTGTTAATTTCCTTACTTGAAATCTTACCATTCTTCAAGGTCCAGATCAAAGGCTACTAGCCTCTTTCTTAAAAGCCTTGTTTAAATCCACTTGCCCTACACTTAAAATTTCCCCCTTCTCTGGGTTTTCAAGCCCTATGTTAAGTTTCGAAGGGTCTATTTTTTCCACTAGAACCTTTTGTTAGAATGAGATCCATGTTTTTTGTTCACCTTTGCTTTTCCCTGTAGCATTATCGAGGTAGATGTACAATAAAGATTTGAATTGAATTGAGTATAATAATAATATGTATTATTATTATTATTATTATTATTATTATTTTTGATGGATGCTGCATGCAGTCCTTTATTTGAAATCAAAGATGCAGCCTAGTGTTTGTCTCAAAGTAACATCCATCTTGTTTTCCTTCTTTCTTCTCTTGTTTAGACAAGGAGGTATCTGATGAGGAAGAGTCTGGAGATGGAGATTCAGAGGGGCTGGGTCTGGAGGGATCTGATGAGGATGCCATGAGTGCTGCTGAGGAAGAGGAGTATGATAATGACAGGGACAGCAGTTTGGCCTGGAAGAAGAGGAGCCGAAGCCGCCCTGAGAAAACACCAGGTTTTAGTGTCCAGAGCATCAGTGACTTTGAAAGATTCACGGAAGGAATGGATGACCTCGGTAGCAGTGAGGAGGAGGAAGATGGAGAGGAGGAGAGTGGCCTGGAAGAAGGGGATGGAGATGAAGACTCCGCGGGTGAGAGTGATGAAGACAGGGCTGCAGACAAAAATAGTGAAGATGATGGTGTAGTGATGACCTTCTCCGGTGTCAGAGTTTCCGAGGAAGTGGAGAAAGGAAGAGCTGTGAAGAACCAGATAGGTTTGTACACGGTTTGCTGTTGGCTTATTTTTCTAAGTGTCTACATTTGATCTCCTGTTTGTTTTGGCTGTTCCTGCACTCCTATGTCATTCCAGTTAGTTTGTGACCTGCCTCCCCTATCTAGAGGCCTGAAGCCCCATTATTCTGTGCTTAGCCCATCATTTCTACACTGAGCTGCTCAGCTGGTTCTGTTCTAGTGCTTTGACAGCTGTGGAATATATTTTTTTAAGATTTTATTTATTTATTCATGAGAGATGCAGAGAGAGGGGCAGAGACATAGGCAGAGGGAGAAGCAGGCTCCCTGCGGGGAGCTCTATGTGGTTCTCAATCCCAGGACCCTAGGACCACAACCTGAGCTGAAGGCAGATGCTCAACCACTGAGCCACCCAGGCTTCCAACAACTGTGGAATATTTTTTTAAAGATTGATTGATTGATTGATTGATTGATTAGGGACACACAGAGAGGGGCAGAAATGTAGGCAGAGGGAGAAGTAGGCTCCCCTTAGGGAGCTGGACATGGGTCTGATGCTGGGATGCTGGGACCATGCCCTGAGTGGAAGGCAGACACCCAACTGCTGAGCCACACAGGCATTCCAACTGTGGAATATTGAAGAGGAAACAGTTTTCTCCTCTCTTGGGGCTTCATCATTCCTTCTCTGGTATAGCAAATACTTGCTTCCAAGGTACTGAATTTATTTCCTATAATAGCAAGTATTTTTGTGCTAGGAAGCTGTGATAAAGCCATGCTTTGTAGAGACTGATGTGATTTCCTGTCCTACCCCCTCTCTACCCCGCCAACCCAGGAAGATTTTGTAACTGAGGAATGAAATCTTTTTTCTTTTTCAGCACTGTGGGACCAGCTCTTGGAAGGAAGGATCAAGCTACAAAAAGCTCTGTTGACTACCAATCAACTTCCTCAACCAGATGTTTTCCCTATTTTCAAGGACAAAGGGGGCCTGGAATTTGCCAGCGCCCTAAAAAATAGTAAGAATACTTATGTCATATGGGGATACTTAGAACCACTGGAGTATATGTTGGGATATACTTGGATTGTATTTGCAACACCACACAGTTGAAGAGATTTAGTTTCAGTGATAATATGGTACAGAATAGTTTTTACTTTTTTTTTTTTTAAACGATCTTATTTATTGATTCATGAGAGACACACAGAGAAAGCCAGAGACATAGGCAGAGGGAGAAGCAGGCTCCCACAGGGAGCCTGGTGTGGGACTTGATTCTGAGAGTGGGATCACACCCTGAGCTGAAGACAGATACTCAACCACTGAGCCACCCAGGTGTCCCGATGAATTTAGAAATTACTTGGTTTGCAGTCCCCTCATTTTACAGATAAGAAAACTAGAGCCCAGAGACAATGGGTTGCCCAAAGTTATAGAGCTTGTTCATGCATAGCAGAGCCAACTCCAGCTTTCCTACCTTACTATTTAAAAGTCTTCTGCACCGCCTAAATGTCTGAAGTGTTACATGCCTTGCCTCCTGTGGACTGTGCTCTGTGCCCAAGGGCACCAAAGAATGGGGCAGAGGGAGATTTGGGCTTAGTGTACTGTGGTTGGAATTGCTGTTCCATATTTGCATGCTGAGACTTAAGTGTTTTCATTTGCTCTTTAAAACTTGTTTTTATGGTACCATGGAGTTAGAGTTGGAAGGGACCCGGGGAGGACATCTGCCTCTAGATAGAATCACCTCAAAGTTGAAAGTAAATATTTAGGATTTCTATGGTAGGGGATCCTGCAAACCTCTCTTGTGGGAAAATACCTGCCTTTTTTTTTTTTTTTTTTTTTAAACGTGAACTCTGTGCCACACATGGGCTCAAACTCACAACCCTGAGATCAAGAGTCAGTCTACCGACTCAGCCAGCCAGGTGCCCCGGAATACGTGCTGTAATTAGGAATTGATTCCTAGGGTCCAGCCATCAGGTCCATCAGGGGTACCTGAAGTCAGGAACCCCACGGATACGGTGAGGGTGGATCTTTTCTATCCCTCCCTTAGTTTTTCTCCCCTTCTTAAATAAATGATAAATTGGCAATTTTCAAAATTTTTGAGATTTTTGGAGCACTTACCTGCTATTTACCTACCTACCTTCCCTCCCTCCCTCCCTCCCTCCCTCCTCCCGCTCTTTCTTTAAGTAAACTCTGTGCCCAACATGGGGCTCAAACTCACAACACCAAGATCAAAAGTAGTATGCTCTACTGACTGAGCCAGGTAGGTGCCCCATCTCTCTATTTTTAATGCCCTGGTACCCTAATTCCTGGTCTGCTTTGGAGGGAGGCCCAGACTGCTCTAGGTTAAATGTCTGGAGTGTTACATGTGGAGACTTTTTCCATTTTGTTAATTATTACTCTTTTTACTTGAGCCTGTGCCTTTAAAAAAAAAAATTCATCTTAAAATATTGCTATTTTAAGAGTTAGTCCCTGTCAGGTGGACACATTTTTTTTTTTTTTAAGATTGTATTTATTTATGATAGTCACAGAGAGAGAGAGAGAGAGGCAGAGACACAGGCAGAGGGAGAAGCAGGCTCCATGCAGGGAGCCCGACGTGGGATTCGATCCCGGGTCTCCAGGATTGTGCCCTGGGCCAAAGGCAGGCGCCAAACTGCTGCACCACCCAGGGATCCCAAGGTGGACACATTCTTATTCTTGAGTGTAACTTAGTTTCTTTAGCTACTTTAGTATCATTTACTTTTATTTTGCAACTGTTCTGATCTTTTTAATCTTTTTTTGTACTTAACCAATTCCCTCTTTGTCTCATTGGTGCATTGCAATAAATGTGACAGATGTCTGTGACAATCTGAGAGGGTGGGTTGCAGTGGAGGAGGGAGAAGAAAGGCATGTTTGTTTAGTGTCACATATTCTATCATTCATTCTAACCTGAATGATAGTTTCTTCAATAGTATCTAGTAAGTAACATTTCTGCACATCTGATGGGTGACTAATTTTTTTTTAAGATTTGTTTTTAAATATTTATTTATTTGAGAGGGAGAGAAAGAGAGAGAGCATGGGGTGGAGGGGCAGAAGGAGAAGGAGAGAGGGTCCCATGCAGACTCTGACACTGAGATCATGACCTGAGCTGAAACTAAGTCGGATACTCAACCGATTGTGCCATCCAGGCACCTTAAGATTTTATTTTTAAATCCTCTCTGTACCCAGAGAGGGGCTCAAAACTATGACCCCAAGATCAAGAGTTACATTCTTTACCGACTGAACCAGCCAGATGCCCCAGGGTGGCTAATTTTTGTTTGTTTTCAATCTTATGACAGCCATAAAAATGTAATACCTCCCTATATTGGTAAACGTTTTTTTTTTTTTTTTTTTTTTTTTTGGTAAACGGTTTAAGAAAAACTTCTGGGCTGTATTACTCTGGGTGCACCATTTATACTGTGCTATATGGCTAGTGTAGAACCAAGGCTGAATATGTACTGACCCCAGAACAGGCACTGGAACTTACTGTCTTTAATAAATCTCTTGTCAGTGCACTGTCTTATAGGAGTTAAAGTTAGACCCGCCTGGCTTTAGAATCCATATTGGCAATGGATTACCTATGTGACCTTGGGCAGGTTACTTCACAGAGAGAGGGCAATAGTATGATTGTGAGGATTGCAGGACATGATCAGTATAAAGCATTAGCATAGTGTCTGGCACACATGTTAGGCATGGGTATTTTTCTGCCAAAAGAAGCATTTGGTAATGATCAGTCATGTGAATGATGGTCATCAGTATAATAACCATCATCCTCATTGTCTTCAGTGTTTTTTGACTTTTTATTAGTACTCAAATTTCCTATATAATTTAAATTAAGCATTCCTTCTGGAAAGTGTAGTGTTACATTCTCCTTTAATGCTCACAATTCAGCTTTTGTCTCATAACTATGAAAAGATGATCAGAGATTTCCTTGCCACCAAAGCCAGCTACTGCCTCTTTGAAGCATTCAACCTTTCCTTGACATATTTGCCTTTGACTTTGGTGACACTGTGAATGCTGTTTGGGTTCTCCTGCCTTTCTAATTTTTTCTCCTTTCAGACCCCTCTTATCCTCTCAACGTCAGTTTCATTACACCTGGGATCCTGTTCTCAGGATTGATATATTCTGTCTTTAGCATTGCTGTTTACTCTCATAGTCCTAAAATAGCCTCTAAAGCAGGAGATTTTAACCATAGTTAAACTGATGAGCAGCATGCTGTTCTAATGTCAGCACCCTCTACTCTATTTTTCAGAAACTAGATCAGTATCTCCTTTCCCCAATACACATGCACTTAGTCTGCAATCACCTTGGTGTTACATGTTGGTGATTATAACTCTTGAAGTAGTTGTAGAAGTGATAAGTCATAAAGTAGCTTTAGCAAAATTAAGGGTTTTCCTGTGGCAAAAGCATTTTTCTCTAAAGAGGTTACTTTTTCCTCTCTGTTTTTCTTCTTTAAAAGTCCTACAGGATTAGGAGGCAGGTCTTTTATGTTGGTGGCAGCAACATAAGGAAGAAAGAAACCTGAGCATGAGTTATTTAAAAATTGTCATTATGGAATATATCAAGCTTACATAAAAGCATGGAGACTTGTACAATGAACCCACATGCCTTTGCCAGCTAAGCAGTCATCAACTCCTGGCCAATCTTATTTATTTATATTTATACTAACTCTCCCTCTACTTCTGGATTTGTATGAAGCAAATAGTAGATGCTTTATCATTTTTTTCAGTAAATCAGCATGTATCTTTAAAAGCACTTTTTAAAAAACCATAATACTGAGGTGCCTGGGTAGCTCAGTCGGTTAAGTGTCTGACTTTTAATTTTGGTTCAAGTCATGATCTCAGTGTCTCGGGCTCCCTCCTCTTCCTCTCCCTCTGCCCCTCCCCCTGCTCTAAAGTCTACTTATAGATTTACCTCTCTCTCTCTAAAATAAATAGATAAATCTTTAAAAAAGAAAAATCACAATACTGTTACTCCATATAAGAACATTAACAGTGATTTCTTAGTAAGTGTAACTAATTTTAATGGATGGGAGAATTGAGAGGATTTCTGTAACAGACACTCTCTACTATCTTTTTCAGAGTTGGCTCTGTAGCTTTAAATGAAGTGATTAAAGGAAAGCCAAACTTCAGCCATAATAAGTTGACCTTTTAGTGAAATGCATGTTATTAATGTATTTAATGAGATGCATTACAAACTGCAGTGAGCACCATGTTTCATTACAGGTCTAAAATGCAATATCATTAAAGACCTTTAATAGAAACAATGGTTGACATTTTGCTATTTCCCATAAGCAAAAGAACCCAGGAACACAGTATAATGTAATATATAGAGAGGAAGTGTTGAGGTTCTTTACTTGCGTATGAGTATAAGAACAAATTCCACTATTAATAAATTACATTGTCTTTGCTCCCCTGCATCTTCCCACTTCTCGTTCATATTCACCTTCTCCACAATCTCTGGCCTTTACCCCAGCCCTTCAACTATTTTGAATTGAATAGACTACAATTTTTAATGCTAATTTGATCTCAGCACCAGTAGACACCTTAAGAATAAATTTTTTTTTTTTTTTGGATTATTTATTGAGAGAGAGAGAGTGTGTGTGAGCTGGAGGAGGGACAGACGGAGAGAGAATCTCAAGCAGACTCCACACTGAGCTTGGAGCCTGACTTGGGGCTCGATCTCTCCACCCTGAGATCATGACCTGCGAGGAAATCAAGAGTCAGACACTAAATTGACTGAGCCACCCAGGTGCCCCTTAGGAATAACTTTTTAAATTTTGAGTAAGTCATGGGCAATCATGGAGTTTTTATAGATAATGTTTCTGTTTTGTTTTTTAGATTTTATTTTTAAAGTAGGCGTAGATTCACAGGGCTCAAAATTCAAAAGATACCAAATATTTATTTTTTTATTTTTTAAAGGTTTTATTTATTTATTCATGACAGACACAGAGAGAAAGAGAGGCAAAGACACAGGCAAAGGGAGAAGTGGACTCCATGCAGGGAATCCGATGTGAAACTCCATCCTGGGACACCAGGATCATGCCCTGGGCCTAAGGGAGGCACTAAACTGCTGAGTCACCCAGGCGTCCCAGCCCTCCCTTTTTAAATTACTTGGCTGCCTTAGGTGACAAATGTGCGTTTCTGTGTTCTCTCTGTTAATACCTTATGGGTTCATGGCAGAGTTTTCACAAATGATATGTAGAACCCTGAAACATTCTTAATTATAGGGTAAGTTTAAGTGTAGCTTGGGACAGAGGTATCTGCAAGCTTCTCCTAGTGTAGCACTGTGTCGGATTAAGGACCCTTGTCACTGTAGACTTCATCTAGCAAAAGTAATAAAAGATTGATCTTTTTCTTTTAGCTGATGTCTCATTTTTAAAGATATCTTTACTGTTTTATTGTAAAATTATGTCATGCTTACTTCAGAAATTCAAAAATACATAAAAGCATAAGGAAGAAAAGAAGGATTACCTGCAATCCTACTGCCCAGAGGTAACCACAGTTTTCATTTTGATGAATAACCTTTCAGACCTTTTCTGTGCTTATACACATACACATACATACACATACACATGCTCCTTTTGAAAAAAGAAAGGAATCTTATAAATATGTACTATTTTGTAAGCTTATTTTTTTTACTTGATATATCATTTCATGTCAGTATATTTAGATGTACATCAGCATTTTCAGTAGCTACAGAATATTCCATTTTATAGATTTACTGCAATTTATTTAACCAATCTGTATTGATGGATGCTTAGGTTTATTCCAGCTTTTCACTTTTATAAAGCATGCTTTGATAAACATCTTTGTACATACATATTTGTGCAATTTGTTTGAAAGTAGCCCTTCCAATAGAAATATAATGTAAGCCACATATGTAATTTAAAATTTTGTATTAACTACGTTAAGAAAAAGTCTAGGAAAACACGTAAAATTAACTTGTAATATATTTGATATTTAACTCCATGTATCAAAAATATTTTAACATGTAGTCAACAAATAAGAAGGTATATTATATATCTTTTTTTTCATGTTAAATCTTTGAAGTCCAGAGTATATCCTACTTTTACAACTCATCTCAATTTGGACTAGCCACATTTTGACTGCTCAGTAGCTACATATGGCTAGTGGATACTGTATTGGACAGCATAGATCTATATTCTCTGCAATTGCTGGGACCAAGGGGTTGTGCCTTTTTATTTCTTAAGGTTTTTGGAATTTGTTGGCCTTAGAAGATTTATAACAATTGAAATTCTCTTCTGTGACTGTTGTTTTCCTCCTTTCCTGCTACCTCAGAGCATTATTGATCTCTTATTTTTCCTAAACTGTAGGTGGGAAATGAAGACAATCATCTCTTGATAACTTTTTGTTTGATATTTACACAATACCTCTTGATTTAGCATTTAAACATATGCTGTGTTTTGTCTGTTTATTAGAGAATGAGTTTTGTGTAGGAAGACTTTTGGTCCCTATTGAGCTACTTACTTAATTTGTCCAACCTGGTTAATTAGGCATTTATATTATACAAAGAGTAAAATTGGATCGCAGAGCAAGTGCTTTTCCAAAGTAACTAAGTGGTAGGACCAGGAAGAGAGGGTCAGAGTCTTCTGCAGTGAGTCTACCTACCCTGAAGAGTTGAGCCCTAGGGCTGTGGAACTGTGTAAACAGCTGAAACCAATCTAGTCAGAAAATTTGTTTTACTGGTTTGGGTTCCTTAGGAATTAGGGTTGTCTTTGGCCACAGAAGCAAGAAGCAACCCTGTAGTAGCTGGTAATAGTAGCAGTTTGCTAATAGGGTTACTCAACCTGCTATATTCACCGGGAAGCTATACTCATCATTATGTGCTGGAGCCTCATTATATGGACATTTAATTAATCCACTTTTAACTATAGGTGCCTGGCCAAAAAAAGAAGAGGGAGAGAGAAACAGCTTGAGTAGTGCAGAAGTTCGGCCTGCCATTGTATTCAGTGAGCCAGTGGCGCCTCCCATAGGCCCCACAAAGGAAGCCCGTCAGAGATGGAGGGTGGGATCTGTAGTTGCCCTTCTGTGAGCATCTCATCAGACAGACTGAATCTGGGGTTTAGACTTCTAGCACACAGTCTTTGTACAGCAGGGTCCCTAAATGTAATCATTTACAGCAGTGTTTAACTGTTGAACTAGCTGTGGTCCTAGAGTTTGAGGGGAGGAGCTGCTTAGGTTGAGCTTGTGGAGACAGTACAATGCTGAACCCTATAGGCAGTTTTAGGGGTTTTCAAGTCATTTTGTCAGAACTTTGATATTTGCTTTGTGTTCAGGCTTGAGAACCTAACTGCTGCATGAGATGCTATTCTCCTTTATTATTGTTATATGTGTCTCAAAACCTATGCTTAAATAATTTTATTAATATCATACAGGAGCAGAATAAGCAGTACAGAAGCATTCAGGAAGACAGCAGGAACCCTTTGCCTTACATTTAGTCTCATTTTATTCATTTTCTATAATTTTAGGTAGCTTGTTTATATCTGTTTCTTTTTTTTTTTTAAGAATTTATTATTTATTCATGAGAGACACAGAGAGGCAGAGACATAAGCAGAGGGATAAGCAGGATCCCAATGTGGGACTCGATCCGGGAACTCCAGGATCATGACCTGAGTCAAAGGCAGATGCTCAGCCGCTGAGCCACCCAGACATCCCTATATCTATTTCTTGATTCATTTATTCTCTGGTATGAAAGATGAGATGCTCCTGACCGGTTAAACAAGCTGAGAATTAACATTTAATTTAGCAACATGGTGGTCAGCCATGACCTTGGTGAGCACTGTTCGTGGAGTGGGATATGGGCTTGACGGGAATGGGTTTGCTGAGGATGGGAAAAAGGGATTTGAGATGGTGAGTTTAGACAATTCTTTGTAGGGATGTGACTTTAAAGGGGAGCAGAGAGATGGGACATTGGGTGGAGAAGGATGTGGAGTCAGAGAAGTGTTTTGATTATTTTGAGAAGCAAGAAGTAAGCTGCATGTTTGTATGTTGAGGAGAATGCTCCATCTGCTGTAGCAATGTCCTTGAGTAGGTAAGTGGAGATGGGACTATGCACAAGAAGGGTGTCCTTCGATAGCAGTGTGGACAATTTAACTGTCATGACAGCTGGGAAGGGAGTATATAAATAGGCACCGATAGGTAGGAGTCTGTGAAAATTCTCTTTTGATTGTTGTTTTCGTCAAAAGAGAAACCAAGGTCATAAATTGTGAATGAGGAATAGAGGATGAGACAGCAGAAATTTTGAGGAAAGCATATGAGATAGTCCATCCCATCTTCTTTCTGCTCCAGTTTTACAGTCTGCCCTGCCGCTACAACCAAGAACCCAGTGCTTTATCCATGCATTGACCCCAGGAGTTGAAAACCTGCAAACCGCATTTACAGTGTTATTACCATGTAAATAAAGTATAATAGCAGGGCGGGGAAGAACTGGAGACTTAAACTTTTTTTCCTTTGTTTTCAGAGTCATGGTTCCTGGGCCACTTAAAGGAGAATGTTCTTAGTGTAGTTCAAGTTTCTAGTTCCTGGTTCCAGTAGATCTTTTATTAATAACCCTGTATTGGGGGCGGTTGGGTGGTACAGTTGGTTGAGCATCTCTTGGTTTTGTCTTGGGTCATGATCTTAGGGTCCTGGGATGTAGCCCTGCCTCCTCTGCACTCAGCATGGAGTCTGAGATTCTCTCCCTTTCCCTCTGCCCATCCCTCTGCTCATGTGTGCACGCATTCTTTCTCTCTCAAATAAATCTTTAAAAAACAAAAACCCTGCACCAGATGCTTAAAACCGTGCTGTATTTTTGTTTGCTTCACATTCAGACTATTAATCTATTACATCATTTTCCCCTTAGGTCTCTAATCCCTACGCCCCCACCCCCACCCTGAGGCTCAGTTTTAGCTCAATCTTTTTTTTCCCCAAACTTTAAATCATACCATCTTTTCTATTGTATTTTCCCAGTTTGAACTGGTTGTTTCCTTGGGACTAGTGCACAGTCATTCCCTTAGGATTTTCTTTTTTTTTTTTTTTTCATTGCTCTTGAAGCTATTTTTGGGCTCTTGTCTTCCTTTATCTCAGTTTACTTTGTCAGTTTGTTCCTCAAAAATGTGTGGGGAGTAAATTATTTGCATTCTTGTAGATTTAAAAATACTGTACTTCCATTCTTCATTGATATAGTCTTAATTCATCGGGTATAAATTTCTAGATTGCAAATGACTTTACCTCAGAATTCAAAAGTACTGCTCCATATTAGTTTTCTATGCGCAGCAACAAATCACTGCAAGCTTGATGGCTTCAAACAGCACATGATTATTTATTTATATATTTATTATTTTACAGTTCTGGAGGTGAGAACTCTTAAAGCTAGACTGCCAGCAGGGCTTTGCTTCTTTTGAAGGCTCCAGGGGAGAAGGTTTCCTTGGCATTTCCAACTTCTATAACCTGACCACATTCTTTGGCTCATGGCTGTGCTCCAGCTTCAAAACCAGTGTTATTCCTCCAATGTGTCTCTCTCTCTCTCTTTCTCTCTCTCTCTCTGACTCTGACCCTACTACCTTCCCCTTATCAGGACCTTGTGGCTACATTGGGGCCACCTGGCTGATTCAGGATACTCATCCCATCCCAGACTCTTAACATACTCTGACATATGTACAGACTCTGGGGTTAGCATACTCTAACATATGTACAGACTCTGGGGGTTGGAATGTGAACCTCTTTGAGGGGGAGCTGCTCAACCTACCAGTATTGTTTTGTTATCTGATTTTTTTTTTTTTTTAAGATTTTATTCATTTATTCATGAGAGACACAGAGAGAGAGAAGCAGAGACACAGGCAGAGGGAGAAGCAGGTTCCATGCAGGGATCCTGACGTGAGACTCAATCCTGATCACACCCCAGGGCTGAAGGCGGCGTTAAACCGCTAGGCGCTAGGCGCCACCGGGGCTGCCCTATCTGAATGTTGTTAATGAGGAGGTGGTTGCTGCTCTGAATTTCATTCTTTTGTGGGTGGCTTGTGTTGCTTTCTGGAAATATTTGAGCTCTTTACTTTTGGTTTTTTGAAATTGCCAGAAGAGATGTCTGGGTATGGGTCCTTCTTCATTCGTTGTGCTGAGTACTGCCTGGGCCCTGTTAGCCTTAACACTAGGTTCCTTCAGTTTGGGGAAATTCTCTTCTGAGATTTCTTTGTTAATTTCTTTCCCTCCGTTTTCTCTGCTCTCTTTTTGATGCTGAACCTGGCTTTAGTATCTAAAAGATTTTCCATGTCTGTCTGATTTCCAGGTTTTATTTTTATTTTTTTTGTAATCATTTTTTAATTTGTAAGAGGCCCTTTGTTTTCTAATTGTTCCTTTTCTATATAATTAATGTTCCTTTTCTATATAAACTATGTACACTTACAAATACTCAGTTTTGTTTTAAATTTACTTTAGTTCCTAGAATTGTTCTGTTTCCACCAGCTGTTCTGTTTACCTTGGACTTTTTCTTCTTTTAATTTTTAAAAAATGTTCTATGTATTTATTTTGTTATTTTTTTTAAGTAATCCTATACCCAGCATGGAACTTGAACTCAGACTCTGAGATCAAGAGTCACATGCTTTACCAACTGAGCCATCCCCTTTCCTCTTTTTTTTTTTTTTTTTTAGATTTATATATTTATTTATTCATGAGAGACACAGAGAGAGAGAGTCAGAGACACAGGCAGAGGGAGAAGCAGGCTCCATGCAGGGAGCCCGATGTGGGACTTGATCCCGGGTCTCCAGGATCAGGCCCTGGGCCGAAGGCAGCACTAAACCGCTGAGCCACCCGGGCTGCCCCCCCCTTTCCTCTTTTAAGTTTTTACCCAAATTTTTATATAAAGAGTCAAATAATTTTATAAAGCATTATAGGAAAACCAATATCTACTGCCTGTGTACACCACTCCCTTGCCAGAACCTACTGTCCCAAAGCAACAATTTTATATATTTTATATATATTTTATATATATATTAAGATTTTATTTATTTTTTCATGAGAGAGAGGCAGAGACATAGGCAGAGGGAGAAGTAGCCTACCTGTGGGGAGCCCGATGTGGGACTTGATCCCAGGAGCCCGGGATCACAACCTAAGCAGAAGGCAGATACTTGACCACTGAGCCACCCAGGTGTCCCTATATATATATATATTTTTTTTTTTTTTTTTTAAGATTTATTTATTTATTTGAGAGAGAGAGAGATCATGTGAGTGTGTGGGTGGGAGAGGGAGAAAAAGAGGGAGTCTCAAGCAGACTCTGCGCAGAATGTGGAGTCTGACTTGGGGCTCGATCTTATGACCCTGAGATCATGACCTGAGCTGAAACCAAGAGTTAGATTCTCAACCAGTTGTGCCACCCAGGTACCTCTAAAGCAACAATTATATTTTTAATTATTTTGTTTTGTTTTGTTTTGTTTTGTTTTGTTTTTGAATCCATGGATTTCTGCCCATATCTCTAATTAACATGTTTTGTTTCTACTTGATTTTTCAGTTTAGGCATTATCTATTGGTACTTCATTATGAAAATGAGGATTTAGCTCTTGTTCTTACTACACTCATACACAGTTTCTATCGCTTTGTGGTTGTATATTGTAATTTGGTTAGATCAATAGTCAGTATTTACATTATTATGTCTGTGTAAACACCATTCACAGGTGAGCCATGTAATATATATATACTATGATTATTTGTCCTTTCCCACACATCATTTTGTTTTCTAGAGTTAATAATTGTTACGTTTCTGTTTGTATTATTTTCTGTACAGTTATTTAAGCCCAAACTTTTCTGTAGTTGTTTAAATCTCCCCTCAAGATACTCAGTTGCATCAGATATTCTGCCAATTTATCTTCCTGAAGAAGTCTCTTCCAGAGCCTTTTGACCTGCTCTAATCTGGACTGTTCACCTCTGATGCCCAGCTATCATGCTGACATCTCCCCTCTCATTCTGGGGATTACCTTAGCTTCTCACCTCTGTGCATCTCCTATTCCAGGATCTTTCTTGGCTTACTCTTTATTTTGGTGAAGTATATCCTCTAGTAGTTTGCTGAGAAATGGTGCTGGAGAGGTAAATTATTTAGACCTTGATTGTCTGAAAATATCTTTATTCTGTCATCACACTTGATTGTGTATGGAATTCTATAAAATATTCCATTGCCTTCTACTCTCTAAAGTTGCTCTTTTTTTTTTTTTTTAATTTTTGTTTTATTATCTATGATCGTCACACAGAGAGAGAGAGACAGGCAGAGAGACAGGCAGAGGGAGAAGCAGGCTCCATGCACCAGGAGCCCGACGTGGGATTCGATCCCGGGTCTCCAGGATCACGCCCTGGGCCAAAGACAGGCGCCAAACCGCTGCGCCACCCAGGGATCCCTAAAGTTGCTCTTGATAAGTCAAAATCCCCTTCTGATTCCTGATCTTACTGTTTTTTCCTTTTCTTCTGGAAGCTAGGGACTTCTCTTTGACTGCAGAATTCTGAAATTTCATGATGCTCCACTTGGTGTAGATCTGTTTTATCCATTATATGGAGTACTCGCAGGCCTTTTCTACCTGGATACTAATTTTTAGTCCTGGAAGTTTCCTTGAAGTTATTTTGTTTGTGATTTTCTCTCCTCTGTTTTTGGGAGGACCTATCGGACCTATCATTTGATGTTAGTCTGTCCCTCTGATTTCCTTCTTTTTTCCTCTTCAGTTTTCCATGATCTCTTCTCTCTCTTTTCTATTATGGTTCTACTTTTTTTCTTTTTTTAAGATTTTATTTTTAAGTAATCTCTATACCCACCTTGGGGCTCAAACTCTCAACCCCCAAAATCAGGAGTCACACATTGCACTGATGGAGCCAGTCAGGCACTCCTGGTTTTACTTTCTAAGATACTTCCTCGGCTTTATTTTCAAACCCTTCCATCCAGTATTTTTATTTCTTCTATCATTTCGATGTTATTTCTCTGAGGATATACATGATACATATTTTCTTAAGTGTGCTTCCTACATAGTTTGTTCCCTCCATGCTTTTTTTTTCTTTTGTTTTAACCCCTGTATAACATGATAGATGTTTTTCTTAGACGTTTGGTAATCTTTTCCTCTCTGTTGATTTTAAAAGTAGGGTACTGGGGCGCCTGGCTGGCTAGTTGGAAGAGCATGTAATTCTTGATCTCAGAATCATAAGTTTGAGCCACTCATTTAGGTGTAGAGATTATTTAAATAAATAAGATTTAAAAAGAAAAAAACAAAAAGAGGAGGGTACCAAAAAGTTGATTCAAAGTTTTGTATGTTTAGTGGGGCTCTTTTCTGTTTTCCATTGTTTTTTTGTTTGTTTGTTTGTTTGTTTTTTAAATTTTGTTTATTTATTCATGAGAGAGAGACAGAGAGAGGGCGGCAGAGACACAGGCAGAGGGAGAAGCAGGCTCCATGCAGGGAGCCCAATATGGGACTCGATCCCGGGACTCCAGGATCATACCCCGGGCTGGAGGCGGTGCCAAACCGCTGAGCCACCCAGGGCTGCCCCTGTTTTCCATTGTGAAGTGATCTATATGGACCATATTTGGGGAACCCCAGTGTCAATATCTTTAGATCAGGTGGGCAAGCTGGGGTCTGAGCATTTAATCTCTGAACTTAAATTTATTTCCTCTGTTTTTAATACCATGCCTTTGTCCTCTATCATGTCTGGTGTCCTCCTGTCTAGAGATGCTATGTTGAACTCTCAGAAGATAAAGTTCTCTGCTTCTGCCTTTGGGAAAGGATCTCCTATACTGACTGCTTTTAGCCCTGTCTTGCTCTTCTCTTCTAGAGGTGCCCAGCACTGCCAGTTCCTGAATCTTCTGGGGTTTTATTCACAGACCATAAGGGGACTTCTTCTCATTCTTCTTCACTGTTAGCACTAGAGTCAACCTGCTCAGGTTTGTTATGTTGGTTATTAATTTATTTGCTTTTTAAAACCTGGTTTATTGAGGTGTAATTGACATACAGTAAACTGTATATGCATCCCATCTCTCTGTTCCCCTTTAAAGCCACATCCCTAGAAAGAGTCTGTATTCATTATTACAGATACCTTTTTCCTATTCTCTCATGAACCCATTCCAGTCAAGCCTGTATCTCTACCATTCTACCCAAACTACTCACCAAGGTCACAGATGACCCCACATTACTAAATGAAATGGTCAGTCCTCAATTTTCAGCTTACTTAACCTGTCAGCATTTGTACAATTTGATGTGTAGACATCTATGAAACCACCACCGCAATGAAGACAATAAACATATTCCTCATCCCCAGAAGTTTCTTGAGCTTCTTTATTAGCTTTTCTTCCTGCCTCTTCCTGTCCCTAAGCAACCACTAATCTGTTTCCTGTCACTATAGTTTGTTTTCTAGAATTTTATATAAATGGAATGCTACAGTTTGTATCTTTTTTTTTTTTTTTTTTTTGAGCTTTCACTCAGTTTAATTATTTTGAGGTTCATCCATGGTTTTGCATATGTCAGTAGCTCATTGCCTGTTACTGCTGAGGGATGTTTCATTAGAGGCACAGACACAGTTTGTTTTGGCTCCAGTTACTGGTTGTTACAAAGAAAATTGCCATGAACATTCGTGTACACGTTTTTATATGGATGTGTACTTTCCTTTCTCCTGGATAACTAAGAATGGAATGGCTGAGTCTCATGGTTATTAGCATATAGAACTTTTTTGAAAAATTCTTTTTATACTTTAGGTAATCTCTATATACCCGGTGTGGTGCTCAGTCTTCGCAGCCTTGACATCGAGAGTTACATGCTCTACCAACTGAGCCAGCCAGGGCCCCAGTATATGTTGAACTTTTAAAGAAATGCTAAGCTCTTTTCCAAAGTGGTCATACAATTTCATAATCCTGCCAGCAGTGTATAAGAGTTCCAGTCACTCCACGTCCTCATAAATGCTTGGTGTGGTCAGTCTTTTTAATTTTAGGGATTCTCCCCCCCTCCCCCCCGCCTAAGAATTTATTTGTTTACCTGAGAGAGAGTGAGGTTGTGTAAGAGAGCACAAGCAAGAGGAGGAGGGACAGACAGGGAGGGAGAGGAAGAGAGAGAACTCAGGCAGACTCCATGCTGAGCATGGAGCTGGACTCAGGGCTCTATCCCTGACCCCAAGACCATGACCTGAGCTAAAACCAAGAGTCAGATACTCAACCAACTGAGCCACCCAGGTGTCCCTAGGCATTTTAATAACTATGTAGTTCATTGACTTTTCAGCTTAAGAAACTGAGTTGCTATCATCTCTCTCATACTTTGTCCTTTCTTTGTGGGTTATTCTTTTAAAGGTTACTTAATCAGTGGAATAGAATACAGTTCAGAAATAGATTCACACAAATATGGACAATTGACTTTTTACAAAGGTGCAAAGTCAGTTCAGTGGAGAAAGGATAGTCTTTTCAACAAATGGTGCTATAGCAATAGCACATTTATTTGCAAAAGAATGAACTCCAACCTGTAGCCCACATGTTATACAAAAATTAACATAAAATAGATCAGTAACTTAAAAGTGAAGCAGAACTATAAGGTGTTTTGAAGAAAACGTGGGAGAAAAATCTTCATGACCTTGGGTTAGGCAAAGAGTTTTTAGATATGACATGAAAAGCATAATCCATAAAAGAACAAATTGATGGTTGGGCTAACTCAGAATTAAAATTTTTTGCTCTGTGAAAGATGTGTTGTTCACAGAATGAAAAGACAGGTTCCAGACCTAGAGAAAATATTTGCAAATTGGAAACATCTGACAAAGGACTTACGTCCAGGATACATGAAGAACTCTCAAAACTGAACAATAAAAAAGGGGGATAAAGCATTTGAACAGGAACTTACCCAAGAGAGGTATATATGATGGCAAAGATGTGCATGAAAAAATGTTTCATGTAAGCATTAGTGTTGAGGGAAATACAGATTAAAACTGCAATGAAATGCCACTACACACACCTATTAGAATGTCTCAAAACGAGCACCTGACAACACCAAGTGACACCAGGGGTGCACAGCAACTCAAACTTTCATGCATTATTGGTGAGAATGCCGCTTGGGGTAAGAGTTGAGTGTTTTGTTTTTTTTTTTAATTAAGTTAAACATATACTTACCAGATATCCAGCAGAACATCTTAGATGTTTACCATAGAGAAGCATATATCCACACAAAGGCTTGCACATGCATGTTTTAAGCAGCTTTATTCATAATCATCAAAAAATGGCAACAGCCCAAATGTTCTTCAATAGATAAATAAAAAAATAAATTGTGGTACATCATTCAGCAATAAAACAGGAACAAGCTACTGATAAATGCAAAAACATGGATGAATGTCAAAGGTCTTATGCTAAGTGAAAGATGCCAGTCTCAAAAGATTATATACTTTACAGTTCCATTTATATGCCATACTGGAAAAGGTAAAACTACAGATTTGGAGAACAGATCAGGGTCTGGCAGAGGTTAGGGGTAAATGAAGGGTCTGCCTGCAGAGGAGCAGCCCTGCTCTCTTTGTTCCTGGAAGTTTCTATTTTCCTCAGTAGCCTATTTCCTTGGAGTGTTTCCCACCTGTTTTTTCACAATGGCTCACCACTGAACCCTTCAGCTTGTCTTGATTGTGAACATTTTGTTTGGATTGAGGGAAGGGGGGAAATACTCGTGTGCTTATTCCCAGATAAGTCTAGGAATATTTCTTATGGTAATGGATACATGATACAGTACTTCCAGGGATGGAGGAATGGGTTACATCAACCTATAGTGTCATTTTTTGCTTGAAAAATATATCTTTGATACTAAAACCTTACCCAGAAGAGAATAATAGATTGCACAGAGCTTCTAGATTTTGATGTGGGTTAGAACTGAAAAATGAGATGTCTTTAGACTCTTTTTCCTTCTCTCTTTGATAAGTGATATAATGTGGTTTGGACACTCAGAGATTCCTGAGATTCCAGGTTCTGGTTGATGATTTACTGCAAAATTGCTTATAAATTGAAGTAGAAAATGTTTTGCAGACCTGGCAGCTTTCTGGCTTCACACCCATTTGTCACCCAGCATTTCCCTTTGTGTATAGAACAAGAATTAATTAGGCTGCACTGCAGGAAAAGTTTATGGCTATAATTTATATAGGATGAATTTCTTTTTAAAGAGACAGCATTGTTTTGTTATACCTATATACATATAAGTGTGTATATATATAAGGTGATTTTTTTCTCTTAAAGCAGTGTCTGCAAGCTTCCAGAGTGAGCCTTCATTTTTCTGCTTAATGCAAGATGTTGGTGGACTAGACGCTTTTATACTGATTGCTTTCTGATCAAACTGTTGGTTTTCTGTTTCTTGTTTTCAAATTCATTGTGTGCTAGTGAGCAGCACTCAGTTGTAGGTTTGCATTTTAGACATCAGTCAGACTTGTCTGCTTTCCAGAGCTTTGTATTCTTTTGGTTTCTTCGAAGACTTAGGATTCTGTTTTTTTTTTTTTTTTTTTTTTTTTTTTTTAGGGTCTTGCTCATTCAATTAATGTTTTCATAATCAATGCAAGTCAGAACTTGCAATTTGTTCCTGATTTGCACATTAAAGAGCTCCATTAATTAAGGATCCTGGTGTTTGGCATGTTCCCGCAGGATCTGTGCATTATTTACACGGTGAAAGTGCAAGATGCACGCTTCGCAGTTGTAGTGGCAACTGCAGTTAATCCTGCTTTTTCTCTTTCTTTCGTCTTCTTTTTTTCTTTTTTGCTTGTGAATAACAATTAATTCACAACTCATTGAAACTCCTAAGGGATACATTGGACCTAAATAGGAACAAGTGATCCAAACGATGGGGCCACAGTGGAAGAGTAGAAAGTAAATCCTTTGTTTAAAAGGGGAAAATCCCCCTGGAAGACATAGAGAATTTATGTGTTTGGTTTTTGTTGGTTGTTGGAGTTGGCTGAATGTAGGAGGCATAATACTGTTGAGTTGTACTTCTCTTTACTCTGATTTTGCAGATTTTTTTCCTCTCTGTAATAGTAGCTATACTGATAAATGAAATTGCCTTTCAGAGCCCAAATGACCCCAGAGATTTAGACTAACATAACCCTATGCTATGTCAAGTAAGCTGTTACATAATATTCCTATTTTTAGTTGCTTTTTCATGAAATCACTTTTCAGGGTGTTTGGGTTCTGTTAACCATTTCTTTTGGAAGCCTAATCTAAACCAGAGGTTGTGTAAGAGGGTGTAAAAAGCAGTTGGAAACATGAAATCAGATCACTGGTTCAGCAGGTTCCTCCTTTCTGGTCTCTGCCATGGCTAATGCTTATCTATTCCTAATGCATTTTCCTAATAGTAGCTAGTCCTTAAAAATATTATGAGAAGCTGCAAAGCATTTTCACGAGTGGAGATATTTTTTTCTCTGATATTTATGAAACTTGCTAGGGATTTTGTGGGACTTAATTTATGTTTATGTCCTTTTGCTACTATGTAGATATAGACATACATAAAATCTTTATATGTATATTTTTTTATGTAAGTGTGTATATATAATATTCACTGGAATATACACATACAGTATCGAAGTATGTAAAGGAAAAACTAAACGCTTTCCTACTTTCCCAAATCCCTGTACCACCTTCTCAAAAAAACAATGTGGGGTGTATTATCCCAGATATTTTAACATGTACATATTTTCTTCTGTTAAGTATTAGTGGAAGTTTGATGAGGGGAGAGGTTGAGGAGGCCAGTTTGAAGGGGAAAAAAGGCTATAGAATTGCTTAAGAATTATCTTAGAGAAAATCTGAATATCATGATACCTTTAAGACACATTTCTGTTGATTATTATAATTATATTTACAACCTGACCCCAAATAAGTTTGTCCGTATGATTAGCTTTGGAAGTTTGTTGTACTTGAACTGTACTTGACTTTAATTCTTTGGTAATTTTTTTTTTAAGATTTTATTTATTTATTCATGAGAGACACAGAGAGAGAGAGAGAGAGAGGCAGAGACACAGGCAGAGGGAGAAGCAGGCTCCATGCTGGGAGCCCGATGTGGGACTTGATTCTGGGTCTCCAGGATCACACCCTGGGCTGAAGGCGGCGCTAAACCACTGAGCCACCCGGGCTGCCCTCTTTGGTAATTTTTAATTAACTTTCATATAATATTGTTTTGCTTGGTGTTTAGTTTTAGATCTATCACATTCTTGAGGCATTTGGATAAATTTGCCTCCAGATAAAACCCCAAATTCTACTATTTTGAGAAGAATTCTTACTAGCTATTCATACTATTTCATACAAGGAATTTTTATTTATTTATTTATTATTTTTTTAAGTAATTTCTGTGCCTAGTATGCTCAACTCAAACTCCTGACCCCAAGATCAAGAGTTGCACACTACCGACTGAGCCAGTCAGGTGCCCCCATACAAGGAAAATTTTTAAGCGTAGACAAGCTGTTTAGACAGTCTTAAAGATTCTTACATTCTGGAGTGCCTGGATGGCTCAGTGGTTGAGCATCTGTCTTTGGCTCAGGTCTTGATCCCAGAGTCCTGGGATTGAGAGACCCTCATCAGGCTTCCTACAGGGAGCCTGCTTGTCCCTCTGCCTATGTCTCTGCCTCTCTGTGTCTCTCATGAATAAATAAATAAAATCTTTAAAAAAAAAGATTCTTACATTTTAAAGATGGTACATGAATGTTATGTGGTGAGGGTTAGGGGGAAGGACAGATACTACACTTGATCTTAAGCCTCAAGGCTGAGAAGCGATAGGGGGAAGGGCAGAGACAGACATTCTAACTCAAGTTCTTTTTTTTTTTTTTTTAGATTTTATTTATTTATTTTGACAGAGAGTGCATAAGCAGGGGGAGAGGGAGAAGCAGGCTCCCCGCTGAGCAGGGAGTCTGATGTGCCATCCAGGTGCCTCCCCCGTTTTTGTTTTTGTTTTTTTTTAAAGTCAGGTTCTAATTAGAAAGCATTTCTGGTGACCTCAGTAGACTCATAAGGTGAACACGAGTGAAAAGAAATCAAATGCGACAATTTGAGAACCAGGATGATCAATTTACTTCTGTCTTGGTATTTTCATTGTGCAAGTACAATGTCAGATGACCTTATACTTACAAATAATAAAAATAGCTTCAGTTTGGTACTTATGCATTACTGCCCGGGCACTATATTAAGTTCTTTACAAATGTCTCATTTAGTCCTCACAGCAGCCTGTAAAATAGGTGCTAATAAATGTGCCATACATATGAAGAAGTGAAGTCTTGGAGAGGGTCAAGTAACTTGCTTAAGGTCATACAGTTAGAGGCAAAGTTAGGGTGGAAACAGGGGTTTGATCTCTGCTCTTGGCCACGCCACCCAATCACTGTGTGTGCGGTTTAACTCTTTTGTTTTATTTTAAGATTTATTTATTTATTTATTTATTTGAGAGCATCCATTGGGAGGGGCAGAGGGAGAGGGAGAGTGAATCCTAAGCAGACTCCTTGCTGAGCATGGAGCCTTGATCTGAGGACTTTGAGATCCATATACTGAGCCAGAGTCAGGGGTTGGATGCTCAACTGACTGAGTTCACCTAGGTGTCTTGCTTTTTTTTTTTTCCTTTTTAAAGAAAGTATGGGGAAATAAAGAAATGGAATAAATGCTGGAACTTGAAGAAGTGAAGGCAGGAGCAATGTGGAGATGAATTTGTAGTAAAACAGGTGGCTACTCACTACAGTGAGTAGTAATTGTATCCTTTGGGTTTTCTAAGGTCTTTTCTACATACTGCCTTTCAGTTAGAGAACTAGAAGGGCCCTGGGACTCAGCTGATCTACTCTTTCTCCTGTAGGCAGATAAGCTGTTTTTTAAATGGTAGAGAAATGTATCAATAGACTTGTTTCTTACTATGATACATATTCCTTAAATAAAATCTAGTAAATGGCCAAAATAAAAGTAAGGAAGTAATCTTCCCCAATCCCAGCAGCTTGAGTTCAGTACTTATAATACTTTGTTGTGTGGCATATATCTTTTCCAATTTTTTCCTCACTGTGGGCATATAGTTAGAACTAAAGTGGAACCATTTTCTATATTCTGTTTTGCAATCTGGCTTTTTTTTCTATTTAACAAAGATTATGAATATTTTTCTGTGCCATTAAATATGATTCTATGGCATCATTTTTAATGGCAGCATAGACTTCGCATCATATGGATAGTTTAATCAGTTCTTTATTGTTGAACATTTGGATTGTTTCCATGTTTTTGTTTTTGTAAATAATGTAATAAACATCATTGTTAGTAAATCTTATATCCACGATTACTTTGTTGTGGAAAACAAATTTCTAGATGTGGAATTAGTATGTGTTCTAAGGATATGTGAAATTTTAAGGCTTTTGATCTGTATCACCAAGTCACTCTCCAGAAAGGTTGTATCGCTTTACATTCTGACCTTCTTTATAGGAGTGTCAGTTTCCTTTATCCTTGTCAACACTGGACTTTATAATTTTGTTTCATCTTTGTCACTTTGATAAGTGGAAAATGGTTTCTGCTTATTTTAGTTTACATTTTTAAAAAAAGATTGTATTTATTTACTCATTAGGGAGAGGGAGAGAGGCAGAGACACAGGCAGAGAGAAGCAGGATCCATGCAGGAGCCCAATATGGGACTTGATCCCTGGACTCCAGGATCATGCCCTGAGCCAAAGGCAGACATGCAACTGTTGAGCCACCCAGGAGTCCCTAGTTTACATTTTTTAAAATTTACACTTTTCAGTGTTTAATGAGGGTAAACATTTTTTCCCTTACATTTATTGGTCCTTGGCATTTCTTTTGTGAATCACACAGGGGAATTTTAGACGAGTTTAGGGATAGAAGATCTCTTTATCAATCAAACTTACGACTACCTGTAATTTCTCCTGCCTTTATTTTAATCTATTTCTCCTTGTTTGGTTTTCTGTTGACAGGCAGAATTACTTCTACCTCAGAAGACCTTTGTATTATTATATATATTTAATCTTTCTTACTTTTTAAGTTTAATTTTTTTCTTTTTTTAGTAGTCATAAAAGTAAAATGTGTTTGTAGTAAAAAAATTAAAAAAAAATTTTTTTTTTTCAAATAGTGTTGTTCCTCCTCCTCCCCAATAGTACTGAAATGTAACATGGATTGTGAATGTCTTCTTTTCTCCCTACTGTAAATAGCACTCTTCAGAGGTAACCATTTATAGCAGTGTGGTAGATATCCTTCCAGATCCTTTGTCAATTTAAACTTTTTTAAAGCCATACATGACATTTACATCTCTGCATGTTAATGAATATAAATCTATCTTTTCTTTCTTTAAGAAAAAAAAAAAATTGGGCAGCCCGGGTGGCTCAGCAGTTTAGTGCCACCTTCGGCCCAGGGCATGATCCTGGAGACCCAGGATTGAGTCCCGCGTCAGGCTCCCTGCATGGAGCCTGCTTCTCCCTCTCCTTGTGTCTCTGCCTCTCTCTCTGTTTCTTGAATAAATAAATAAAATCTTTAAAAAAAAAAGAAAAAAAAATCGTTGGCTATTTTTGTTTTCTTTTTCTTTTTCCTGAAGTATTTTAAAGTTAATTACAATCATCATACCAGTTTGCCTTTAAATACTTCTGTAGGGATGCCTGGGTGGCTCAGTGGTTGAGCATCTGCTTTTGGCTCAGGTCGAGATCCTGGGGTCTAGGATTGAGTCCTACATTGGGCTCTCTGTGAGGAGCCTGCTTCTCCCTCTATGTCTCTGCCTCTCTCTCTTTCTCTCTGTGTTTCATAAATAAATAAATAAAATCTTTAAAAAAATACTTCTGTAAATGGCTCTTAAAAAATGAAAATGTTTCTTCTATAACACTGTCATCTCACCTAACCAAATTAATACTTCCTACTAATCCTAATGAAATGTCTACTCCATATTCAGAGTACTTCAGTTATTTCAAAAAGTATTTTATAGTTTAGTTTATTCAGAACAAGTTCTGTTTATAATTATTTTTTTAAACAGCTGCACAGAAAGTTATCTGGTTAAACTAAATTAATTTAATCAATCCCCTATAAATGGGCACTTAAGATGTTTGCAGTTTTTACCAGTTATAAACAATGCTAAAAATAATTTTTTTTTGTACCTGCTTCTTCGCTTTCTTATCTGATTATTTTGTTAGGATTAATTTCTGGAAATGGAAAAGTAGGGTCAGGTGGTATGCATGTGCAAACCTTTGATACATTTTGCCAGATTGCTTCCTGGATATGTCGTTCTAATTAAACTCTTATCAGTTGTGTATGGATAGTGCCCCTTTCCAAACATTCTTGCCAACATCAAGTAGTATCAGAAAAATATTACATTGTTTTAGGTTTCTTTCTTTCTTTTTTTTTTTTCTCCCTTAAGTGAGTCTAAACATCTTTTCTGATGTGTTTGGCTATTTGAATTTTGGAGACTATTAATCCATTTCTTACCATTCTCTTTTTTCATGTTAGGCAAATACCCCTTTATTTTGCCTTACCAGACCTGCCTTCTTTCCGTATAGATTTGGGCTTCCTTTATTTTCTCCACGTTATTTTTCCTGGTGTGGGAACCAAATTTGGATGTAGCATTTTAACAGAGCCTCACTTGCATTGTCTTTTGTTTTTGTTTTTGTTTATCATGTAGTGATATTAGAGAGAGGGCAGTTTTGTCATTTCTTTTTTTTTTTTTTAAAGATTTTATTTATTTATTCATGATAGTCACACAGAGAGAGAGAGGCAGAGACACAGGCAGAGGGAGAAGCAGGCTCCATGCACCGGGAGCCCGACGTGGGATTCGATCCCGGGTCTCCAGGATCACGCCCTGGGCCAAAGGCAGGCGCCAAACCGCTGCGCCACCCAGGGATCCCAGTTTTGTCATTTCTTATAATTGAAAATTTCATTATACTTTGCTTTCCAGATTGTTTTGATACATGACCATTTAAGGATACGTTGATGTAGAAAATGAAAAATATGTAGTTCTTTTTAAAGCTTTAGTAGTATTTAATTTTCTTCATTAGTATGATGGCAGTATAATAGTACCCACCTCCAAGGGTTATTGGAAGGGTTTAATTGAGTTATGTAATACATATAAAGTGCCTAGGCTAGGGCCTGCCACTTTGTGGGTTCTTCGTGATGTTATCTGTTAATAATGATAGTATGGTCTTTTCTTAGGCTGTAGCTCTGTGGCCACAGTATTTGTTTCCCCCTTCTTAAAAGGGTTATATAAATAAATACTAATACTATACTGGCAGTTACTTCTTTGAAAACTTGGAATGCACATATAAAAGCATGCCAAGAAAATTATTAGGATGCCATTTTTGTTCAGTTATTCATTCAACAACCTGCCATTTGCCAACACCATGCATACCAAGGCAAATTATTCACAATCCCTACCTCAGGGAGCTCATAGTAGGGTGTAGAGATAGATAAACCACTTCTAAAATATAAATATTTAAGTGTTTTCACTTAAATGAAAGCAACCTCTCAAAGTGTTTTCATTTTGGATTGGCAAACAAATAATGCTTAGTCTTGCTAATATTAAAAGAAACACAGAAACAGTCTTATTTTCTGAGCCTCATTTTAGCCATCTAAATGGTGATGATTACTATGTCTTAATATGAATGCATTACACTATTTGTAAGTTCTTAAAATTGGTAAGATGGTTTTGAGACTCTTAGGAGTAGCCTGAATATGTTATAGGAAGAAGTTAAGTTTGATTACTTTGCTTTTGTTAAAAAAAGTCAGTTTGTTGAGGGTACATACTTGTTGAAGTTAGCAAATATATAGTTCCCATTTTGTTTGCTTGTCAGCATTTAGATTTGGAAATGGTAGTGTAATTAGATGTTCTGCTATGGGGCTTAGGCATAATTTCTCTGGAACGAACATATATTTGTAGAATACCTTTTATGGCTCAGGTGATGTGTTGGATGCTAGAGTGACAGGATGAGGTCTGTGCTCTCAAGTAGCTTACAGTGTAACGAAATCAGACTCAGTATAATATGACAAGGGCTGTAGCAGTGATGTGAATGATATTGAGAAAGGAGTGATCAATTCTGCCTGGGAATCCGCATTTTCAGACCCATGCTATAGAGAGAATTAGGGCATTTAGGTTAGGAGTAGTTTCATTGCCTAAGACGCTGTTTGTTTGAAGGCTTTTGAATAAGAAAGGATCAGACTGTTTTATATAAACAGGGTTACTTGGATTGTGGTTTTAATTTAATTTAATTTTTTTTTAAAGATTTTATTTATATATTCATGAGAGACACACACACACAGAGAAAGAGGCAGAGACACAGGCAGAGGGAGAAGCAGGTTCCATGCAGGGAGCCTGATGTGGGACTCGATCACGGGTTTTCAGGATCACGTCCTGGGCTGCAGGCAGCGCTAAACTGATGGGCCACCGAGGCTGCCTTAATTTATTTTGAGTAAGTTTTATTATTTAAAGTTTGCTTTAAATTTTAGTAGTATTTTAAATTATAAAAGTAATGTATGCTTATAAAATATTCAGATAGTTAAAAAGTATATCAAATAAAAATGAAAGTATCTCTTTTTTCCCTGGGTAGCTCTCATTAGACAGTTTAAACAATTACTTGTAAATAAGTTTGGGTTTTAAGTACCTCATATTCTGAGCATGTATTTTTTTCTGTTCAAAGGGTAAAAAATACATTTCCTTTTGTAGGAAAATACTACGGAGCAATGAAAGCTGTCTGGGACCTGTGAAGTGGAAGGGAACTGTAGTGGGTTTCGGGAAGTACATTGATCAGTTAGATTGCTGTGTCCTATAGGGCTTTTTAAGGATTTATTGACACACTTCATCAAGGTATTTGAGGGAGTATTCAGGGAAACCTAAGAAGTTCTGCAGTTCTTTTCCCTTCCTTATAAATTCATGCCAAGTCAGAAATTACAGCTTGAGTGGGATGTCCCTCCACAGAACTCAAATGCACACTATCTATCATGTTACTTAGTGTGGCAGTAATGTAAAATGTTAAGGATTTTTTTTTTTTTTTTTTTTTTTTTTTTTGCTTTTTGCTTTTTGCTTCTTTCTGTGAGGGGGCTCACTCAACATATTTTATCATATGTCTCTTCGTCTCTCCCTATTTGAGCTTCCACTTACTCCCCCAATTCCCCACATCATTCTCTTAAGAGAAAAAAATAAGTTTTGTCCACTGAGTCCTCTTTCTTTCTTGATTTAATATGTCTTGGGTTGAATGTTTCTCACAAAAACACTTTGCATTCAGAATTAGCCTATCAAACCGTTTCCTCCATAGACTCCTACACAGACTACACGCCTTCCACTGTGGTGCCCCCTGAAGTATGGAAACCCAAGGTTGCTTTTGGCTTAGCCATCGTGATTTTAGAATATCAGTCCCTGTGCTCTGCTTTGAAAAGTTATCCTGGTGGTTATTTTGTTCCATTAAAAAATACTGTTTTCGGTCCACAGAACCAAGTAGCCAACACACAGAGATGGAACTCCTTAAACTGTTCCAGTTAAAACCACAGTCCTCATAATAACACATCCACTTATCCAAATCTGGGAATACACATGTGCACACACCTATATATGCATATACGTACGTGGCTATATAAAAATTCTAGTTGGACACACATTGGAGATGATAGCAACTCATCCATATGGTTGGTGTTCAGGAATTTGTAACCTGAAGTACTCTTTCTACTGGTAATGCCATTCTGCTTGGGGAATATAGAACAAGCCCAAACAGTAATACTGACAGAATTCGGAATTATGATACAGTGGAGCCTTCACGTAATTCTTTGTTGAAGAAGTTAGGGCCTAAATGTTAAGGCTTATTGTTATTCTGAGTTGATAATCTCTGCCTTGCTTTAATAATTTTTCCTCATGCCTGGGTAGCCCGCGAGTTGCACAATAATCACTCACACAGCTTTGTAATCAATGCCCAAAGTAATAGGATTCCTCTGGCCACCGGCAATTAATAAATTTGTGTCTTTTTTAAAACACTAGCAAGTCGGGCCTGAAATACGACTGACTGGCTCTCCTCATTTGCATATTTATTGCAGTGGAAAAATTCTTACCAGATGATTGATGCTGAGCCTGCCTCTTGAATTCCAAGCAGCACATTATTATGAAATGAAAAATGCCGGCCATACAGTTGATTAAAGTTGAAGACAGTGGAATCGGTGTTTTTTAAGATTGTGGGAGAATTAAAGGCATATTTTAATAGATGTTGACAAGAAGTGAACTAACAAAAGCAAAGCAAAGGATTTGCTTGAAAAGATTTAATCAAACGTCTTTCTTGGGGGATTAATTGCCGGGGATGACTAGTGCAAGTGGCAGGCTTGTGTGGATTTGAATGAAAAGTATTGTTCTCAGGCCAATATATCGTGTGTCATTTTGACCTATAGTTTAGCTCTGGTTCTAGAGTTACTTTTGAAGGAGAAAAAAAATGCTCTTGTAATCTATACATTCTAGTTCATTGTATTTATCTGGCATAATAGGAATGTGGGAATTTATGTATACTTGTACATAAATTACTGTATATTTTCATGGTTATTTTAAAAATAACTGTATAGATATTTAAAAACTGATAAGGTGGGATCCCTGGGTGGCGCAGCGGTTTGGCGCCTGCCTTTGGCCCAGGGCGCGATCCTGGAGACCCGGGATCGAATCCCACATCGGGCTCCCAGTGCATGGAGCCTGCTTCTCCCTCTGCCTATGTCTCTGCCTCTCTCTCTTTCTCTCTCTGTGACTATCATAAATAAATAAAAATTAAAAAAAAAACTGATAAGGTAAGCTGTATTTTAGTTACAAATTCACCGTCTGCATTCCCCCTCCAATCCCCCAATCCCCTTGCCAGAAGTTGTACTTATTGGCTTATAATCTAATTAATGAACTGTGTGTCTATGTCCAAACTTATTCTCTGCCTACAATTTTGTTTATGTTGAACAGCCAAAATGAATCAGGGAGAAAAATAAAGCTGTTAGGTGAAAATGGTTTTTAGATTGGTGACATTTTATATATAGAATGCTTGCATATGGGTAGCATGTAAATGAATACTTAATACAGGAATCTATGAATACTAGTTCAGTCCTAGAACTGTTGATCAGTACAAGCAGAACTTGAGGCTTTCACCATGTGAAAGATGATGGTTTTTTGATACTGATATACTTTCTGTATCCACAGCATTTAAAAATTTATGAAATGCCTTAATATAGACAAATTTATTATTTTTACCTAAATTCTGTGAGATAAACAAGCAAAGGATTATCTACATTTTACAGATGAGAAAATTACAACTCAAAGATTAAATTGGTCTGCTCAGTATAAAATGACTAGTTAGTAATAATGTCAGAATACAGGGCTTATGACCCTTAGTAAAGCATTCTTTCCATTGATTCTGTACTTGGAAAATTATTCCTAAAGCTGGTGCCCAGATGCTGAGGTTGTATCTTGATAATATGGTGAGGCATATGTCCTTCTTAATCTCTTCTTAAGGGAAAGGCCTCTGGAAATGGACCATGTAGGGCAAAATAAACATATATATCCTTGACAGTCTCCATTTGTTTTGTGGCCATGTGCCAAGAGGGAGAGAGAAGAAAGTATATGCCTCTCTGCTGCTTTTTTAGCTTGTAACTCTGACAGTAATTAGGAGAAAAATAAAAGATGAGTTAGAAACCATTGGTTCCATTCTCTTCATTTTTCATAGAGTTGAACAAATAGAATTTGGTCCTATTTGAATGATGAAAAGAGGGTTGGGTTGGGTTTTGTTTCATATTTTGACTGGGACGAATATACTGTTAGATTTGAGTCCTCAGGAGAGTTTCCTCACTCTTGTCAGCTGTGGCTTTGAGGAGGCCAAAGGATTGTCCAGTTTCTTTAGATTTGACACAAAATCTTAGTGGAAGGGAAATGTGGCCCTAATATTGCAAAGAAATGAGAATTCAGTTCTTTCTTCTATATCTCTTTACAGGAAGCTGTCTATGTGTTGGTCACTAGTGACTCTCCTTTGATAAACATTTTTCTTTATTTCTTCTTCTTCTTCTTCTTTTTTTTTTTTTTTTTTTTTTGTGGTTAGAAGCACAGAATTGCAGATTTCATCTCTGGTAGGTCTCTTGACACTTTGATGCATGGTGGTGCTATCCCTGAATGGAGCTTAAATACTTCAGGGCTACTTTCTGACTGGGTGAAGGGGTGTATAAAATGAGAACATATGAGAGAGTATTAACAGAAAGGCACACTTTGATTTACTGATATTGGCTCTCTGCTTTCTTGTTGGATTGATATGCTGTCTAATATATCTGCAATGGATTTTTTAAAACTGACTTGAACAAAATAAAAAGGCTTGTATAGCTACTTGAAAGTGGCCCTTAAAAGTAGTAGTCTTTTCGTTGGGTGTTTTCACAGTTCTTGGTTATGCTGCATGTGAGAATCACATTATGACTCGCTTGTTGGGGGCAAGCAGCTATGAACATTACAGACTACTCTGCAGCTTCCCCCTGCTGAGGTTCCTGATTTTCTGTTTTACATCATGGACACATGGTACCTACAGGCAGGAAGGGACAGGCACCTGCTTTTCTTGTTCTTCGTAATTTTTTATTGTGGCAAAAAACACATAACCTAAAATTTATGTATCATAAAATTTATCCTAACCGTTTGTTTTTTCAGTTTTAAATTTATTTTTAATTTTCATTCCTGTATAGTTAACATACAGTGTTATATTAGTTTCAGGTGTATAATATAGGGATTTAGCAATTTATCCTAACCATTTCTAAGTGTACAGTTCAGTAGTATTAAGTAGATTCACATTGTTGTGTTACCAATCTCCAGAACTTTTCCATCTTGTAAAATTAAAACTTTATACCTGTGAAACAAGTCTCCATTCCCCTCTCCCCCAACCTCTGGCAACCTCCATCCTACTTTCTGCCTCCATGAATTTGACTACTCTAGGTACTTCTTATAAGTCCCTGTCTTTTTACAGCTGGTTTATTGCACTTAACATAATGTCCTCAGGGTTCATCTGTGTGTTGTAGCACATGTCAGAATTTCTTTCATTTCATTTTATTTTATTTTATTTTATTTTATTTTTATTTTATTTTATTTTATTTATTTTTAAGATTTTTATTTATTCATGAGAGACACACAGAGAGAGAGAGAGGGACACAGGCAGAGGGAAAAGCAGGCTCCATGCAGGGAGCCCGATGTGGGACTCAATCCCAGGTCTCCAGGATCACATTCTGGGCCAAAGGCAGGCGCTAAACTGCTGAGCCACCCAGGCGTCCCAATTTCTTTCTTTCTTTTTTTTTTTTTTAAATTCTTTTTTTTTTAAATTTTTATTTATTTATGATAGTCACAGAGAGAGAGAGAGGCAGAGACATAAGCAGAGGGAGAAGCAGGCTCCATGCACCGGGAGCCCGATGTGGGACTCAATCCCAGGTCTCCAGTATCGCGCCCTGGGCCAAAGGCAGGCGCTAAACTGCTGCGCCACCCAGGGTTCCCTCTTTCTTTTTAAAGGCTGAATAATATTCCATTGTTTTTTCCCTGTTCTTTTTAACTAGGCTCAAGATTGAAGGATTATAGATGATTTTTTTTCTGTACAGAGATGCACTAGGATGGAAGAATTATTTATTATGTTCTGGTCTTGGGAACACTTAAGGTTTTTTCTCTTTTCAATTGTGCTAAAATATACATGACATAAGATTTACTAGCTTAACCATTTATAAGCATATATAGTTCAGTATCATTAAGTACATTTGCATGGCTATCCAACATCCCCACCATCCATCTCCAGAACTTTTTCATCATCTCAATCTGAAACTCTGTATCCATTGAATAGGAATAAGTGTCTGTTTCCCTTTCCCCTGCACTCCTGGCTGCCACCATTCTGCTTTCTTTCTGCTTCTATGAGTTTGACTGTTCTAGGCCTCGTCTAAGTGGAATCACATAGTACTTGTGCTTTTGCAACTGGCTTATTTCACTTAGCATAAGATTTTCAAGGTTAGGTCTTGGGAATTTTGAAAACCACTTTGCAAAAGCAAAATTGGTTTGTAGTTTCACTTTGGAAAACATAGGCTCTGTCTCTTAAGGTGTAACCTTTTGTAGAAAAGGCATTAAAAACCATGGTTAACTTTGTGTGGGCTGAAGTCCCTATGGAATATAAAGTAACAATGAATGCAGGGATTGCTAAATGAAATTAGGGGCACTTGTGAGAGGGTTACAGTATTTAAGGGAAAGAGGGAAGGTGTGAGAGAAGCCTGGCCAGAGATGAATGGACAGCTATTACTGACAATAGAATGGAATATCACACGATTTAGCAGTGGATTAAATATATACAATAAGGGCACCAAAATGTCAGTGATTGCCTATGAAAACACATTAAGCAGAGAAAATCAGACAAGAGAGTAATATTAGGTAGGAAGAACAAAGTTCTGTTTCTGATGTATATTTGGAAGGGTGATGGAGCATCCATGTGAAGATTTTCCTGCAGTTGCTGGAAATGTGGAAGCTCAATAAAAGGAGAGAAGTCTGAGTGCTATCAACACATAAATAGTGATTATCAGTGTCTAGTTAGCCCCTTTAGTAGGATTAGGCTGATAAAGAAGGTAAGAGTTCAGTTCTCAGAGGGCCAATTTTTATCCTGAAAGTTCTTAGCCGTGGACTGTATACTTAATCCTGACCAGCTTTATTACAAATGCATCCTGTTGGCTGTGAGGAGAACCAGGTTAATAACATGTTTCGATGTGCAAAATTTTAATACAACATGCAGTACTGCAAACAGGAAGTCATTAACTTGAGTTTCCATACGTAAACAAGAACTTTTCATAGGAATATGTGCAGAGAGATTGGATGTGTGAGGTGGCAGCTCAAACCAGAGCAAATGAGATCTCCTGAGGGAGGGTGGTGGTGGCAGTGGCGGTGGCAGTAGTAGGGATCCCAGGACAAAGTTGTGCTCTTTAGAAGAGGAGGAATTGCTTAAGGAGTTGATTGATAGAGGGATAATCCAGGAGGTCTGTGGGTTACCTGTAGAAACTAACACAATAGGGAAAAATGATTAGTTATGATGACAAGCAGGGAAGGAGTTTGTCAATCTTACTAAATTTAAGAACTCACGTTTATTGTAGATCATTTCCTACACACCATACATATGTTACCTCACTTGTTCCTCACAATAAGCCTGTGAAGTAGGCACTGTTATTACTTCCTTTCAGGAATTCTGTGTTTCAGAGAGTTCTTAGTCCCTGGGTACCCTTTGCCTTCCCCCCCACCCCGGCCAGAACTGCTCAGGAGTCATGAGTTATAGGCATTGCCTACTTTGGAGAACTGTAGATAATTAATTGTTCCTTCTCTGTGCTTTATTTCCCAGGTCACAAGGCTCTGAAATCATTGTTGAGGTCATTGGCAGATCTTCAGGAAGAGTTACTTTTCCAGTACCCAGATACTAGATACTTAGTAGATGGGACAAAGCCCAAAGCAGAAAGGTAAGGAAGGAATGGAACTCTGGGGTTGCTTATTTTAATCTGAGCGGTTTACTATCATTTTTGAAAAAGAAAGCCAAATCCTCTGCAAGAAGATAATAGACTTACTATTAATAAAACAGAAAGACCCTCTTGCACTTAACTGGTGGCTGAGATCGCACAGAAATTAGGAATTAGGTTTTCCATTTTTATATTTACTTGTGCTTTCCTTTGTGGACTTCGGAAAAGGCTTGCCTTCTCTTTAGACCTGTTGAAATGAGGAGATGAAGGGCGCCTGGGTGGCGGTAGTCTTTTGAGTGTCCGACTCCTGGTTTTAGCTCAGGTCGTGATCTCAGGGTGGTAAGATCGAACCCCGTGATGGGCTCTGCACTCAGTGTAGAATTGGCTTGAGTCTCTCTCTCTCTCTCTCTCTCTCTCTCTTTCTCTCCCTCTCCCTCCCTCTCTCTCCCTCCCTGCCTCTGTCCCTCCTCCTTGCCTCAGTTAATCAATCAGTCTTTTTAAAAAAGAAATTAGGCAATGAAAGGACATTTTTTATTTTAATTCTTGATTAATGTTTATGAAGCACTTCCTGCCAATACCATGGAATTGCTGGTCACAGGCATCTCCTTTTCAGTAAGGGAAGAAGCACTTATTTTACAGGTGGAAAATTTTTAGAAAAGCACAAAATAAACCTGTTTTCTTTTCTGAAATTGTCACATTTGATGAAGGATTTCCACACCCACCATACCACCACCTATTGTTTAAACCTGCTGTATGTATATGGTACCTGCTTGCTTTTTTTCCTTTGAGCTTATCCTTTGCTCCATTTCTTTTCTGCTGAATTAGTTGGAGGGACAAGTAAGCTCATGTTTATTGAGCACCTATAATGTGTTGGGGTCGGTAGTCCAGGGTGTGCAAGTGGCTTGATAGTTAGAGGTTGTATTACTTACTCTCTCCAGGTAGTTGCATTTATTGCAATGTAGTTCCCATTTCGTTGCCCACCTTTTTGAGTTTTCTTCACTTTTAGCTCTCTTCCTTTGATTCAGCTAATATTATTCAGCTTTCCTGAACAATCGGTTACAGGGAGAACCATTTCCCTTATTGATTTGGGGATTAAGGTCATAAAAGTATGATTATGTGTTTAATTTTTAAAGACCATCTCTTGTAACAGGATAGGCCTGGTTCATATGCATTTCTAATAATGTTTTTACAACCTCGTTTATTTTTATGGTTTGCTTACCTTTTAAAAAAATATTTCTAAGCCAGTAGTTTTTATATTTATTTGAAAAGTTACATGACTTTTTGATTGACCTCATGAACATTCCTTTCAAACAAAAAAAGCCCCCCTCACATTTATGGTGTTTTATAAAAATGTAGATAGAATAGGGAAGGCCTAAATACTCTCAACTTTATGTGAGCCTAGCTTTTTATTTGGGTAATGTTTGTTTATATTGAACTTAATATCCTTACTGAACTTTAGTGAGGAGGAAATTTCCAGTGAAGATGAAGAGCTAGTAGGAGAGAAGAAGCAGCAGAGAAGGGCCCCACCAAAGAGGAAGCTGGAAATGGAGGACTATCCTAGCTTCATGGCAAAGCGTTTTGCTGATTTTACAGTCTACAGGAACCGTATACTTCAGAAGTGGCATGATAGAACCAAGCTGGCCTCTGGAAAACTGGGAAAGGCAAGTGTGTGTGTATGTCTCTACATGTGTGTAACAGAGTTGTCGCCACCTGAAGCAGTTTTAAGAAATTAGAACTACAGCTCATTGATAACGGATAATGTTATGATATAATAGTAGTCATTTCTACAGAAAACTTTACTGAACTCCATTCAGACCTGGGATTTTAATTTTATTAGAATATTTTGGGGGCACTTGAGTGGCTCGGTTGGGTAAGCCTCCAACTCTTGATTTCAGCTCAGGTTATGATCTCAGGGTGGTGAGATTGAGCCCCATGTCAGGCTCCATGCTCAGCACAGAATCTGCTTGGGATTTGCTCTCTCACCTTCTGCGCCTCCCCCTGTTCACACATGCATGTGCGCACTCTCTCAAATATATAAATAAACAAAATCTTTTTTTAAAAAAGATATTTTGTTCTAGAAATTGTGGCCTTGTAAGTGTTCAAATGTTTGGAAATACAAAATACTTAAAGAAATGGATTTTTCAATTGTTACGAAAGGTGTGGAAGTTAATCTCCGGATATAGGAAAGTAATACGACCTGCTTAAGACTGATTTTTTTTTCCCCCGAGAACATTTATAGCCATTCACAAACTCCATCTGCAACACGAAGTCCCTTCTGAAAGGAGGATTGTCTGTCTCTCTGCTGACACAGAAAGATAGAGAAACCAATGTAGCTGCCTTTAGCACGGACGCTCTGCATTATCTGACACTGGTTAATGTTGTTGCAGGGTTTTGGTGCCTTTGAACGCTCAATCTTGACTCAGATCGATCATATTCTGATGGACAAAGAAAGATTACTTCGAAGGACGCAGACCAAGCGCTCTGTCTACCGAGTTCTTGGCAAACCTGAACCAGCAATGCAGCCTCTCCCGGAGAGTTTGCCAGGACAACCGGTAAGAGCTCTGTGATGCTAGGTGATTACAAGGAGCAGTTTCTGTGAGGCTCATTTGCTGAAAGATCTGATCACCTGCTTGTAGATATTATTCTTGGTCTAAGAAGTCAGTGAAAGAAAGAGAAAAGGCACTACTTTACTAGATTGTTGAGAAACTAAGAGTTTATGGGAGAAAGTGTTCTTTTAAAATGGAGCTATTATTAACTTGTATGGAGTTTCTTATTTTTGAGTTTGCTTTGTATCTGATAATGGAAGCATTCATAATCCAATTTTTAAAATTCAATTTTAAAGATGTTTCTCTAGAAATGTTGGTATGGAAGGAAGTGTGTACTTTAGGTTTTATGTTGGACATTTAGATACTACAGAAAATGATCCATAATTGAAACAAGTTCTTTTGTTTCAAGGAAACTTTTATTTGTGGAAATATGCACTTAATTTTTTTCAAAGTTCAGAAGAATTTAAAATGAAAAGTAAAATTTTGCTTTTCCGATTGAACCAATGTTCATAATTGTAAAAAGGTATTTTCTATTCATGTAACTGTATATACATATAACACATATACATATAAAAACATGATTCTATTTTAACTAAATGGGATGGATATGTGTATTTATAAATATATAAAATTTTATCAACTCTATATAAAATCTGACAATGTTTTTTTTTTTTTTTTTTTTTTAAGATTTTATTTATTTATTCATAGAGACACAGCTAGAGAGAGAGAGAGGCAGAGATACAGGCAGAGGGAGAAGCAGGCACCACGCAGGGAGCCCGATGCGGGACTCGATCCCAGGTCTCCAGGATCATGCCCTGGGCTGCAAGCGGCGCCAAACCGCTGCGCCACCAGGGCTGCCCCTGACAATGTTTTAAATTTAATTTTTCCTAGACACTTCCAAATCATTACATAGAGATTTATCTCATTCTTCCTAATATTAGGCTGCAGGGTATTCCATTATGTGGGTGTGTACTATAATTTATTCAAACAGTGGATATTTATGTTGTCTTTAGCTTTAGAAACAGTGCTATAGGAAACATGAGTATTTGTAATATGTGTATTTGTGTGAACATACAGGTAGATTTCTCAAAGTAGAAATGTCAAATCAAAGAGAATAGGGATGCCTGGGTGGCTCAGCAGTTAGGCGTCTGCCTTCGGCTCAGGGTGTGATCCTGGAGTCCCGGTATTGAGTCCCACATTGGGCTGCCTGCATGGAGCTCTACCTGTGTCTCTGCTTCTCTCTGTCTCTCTCTCTGTATCTCTCATGAATAAATAAATACAATCTTTAAAAAACACACACAAAGATAATACACATTTTAAATCCTGATGGATGTTACGGATTGCCTCCAAAAAGTTTCATTAATTTCCATTTTCACCAGCTGTGTTTTCTCGTACTGAGTGTTGTCAGTTTTAGAGGTGAAAAATGGTGTCTTCTCATTTTAATTTTCATATATTTAATTAGAATGAAATTAAACATTTTATATGATTATTGACGATTTGTGGTTCTTTTCCAGGTAAGTGCCTGGTTAATGTTTTTGTCTGCTTTTATTGGAATGTTTTTGTTCTTTAATTTTATATCTTAAGGAAAACTGCTTTGACTGTTACACACATTATTTGTAGTAGCTACATTACTTTGATAATTCCTTTGGATTCACTCCTTTCTTTTTTCTCTTTAAAATAGGAAATGCTTCCTCAGGCCCCTGCCAATGCCCACCTGAAGGACTTGGATGGTGAAATCTTTGATGATGATGACTTTTATCACCAGGTGTGATTTTTACACTCTTTTCTTTTATTACAGATCATGTTTTAGCATTTTAAAATAACTCATGGAATTCTCTGACCAAAAGGTGGCTTTACTTTGGAAGGAAGATAGAGTCGGGGAGTTAGAACTGCTGTCTTTTGAATTGACTTACTGTGTAGTTCTAAGTTTGTTGTTCTTTTTTCTTTTTAAGAGTTTACTTTTTAAAAGAAATCTCTATACCCTGTGTGGGGCTCAAATTCACAGCCTAGAAGCTCAAGAGTCTCATTATGCTCCACAGACAGAGCCAGCCAGGCACCCCTGTTCTGCTTCTATCTTGTGTTTTTCCTTTTGAAGTGAAAATGACTACAACTACTTTGTTAGTTGCCGCAGGGTGTAAAGGATTTGTAAAACAGCTGCAACTTCTTCGAGTCAGGTGGTTTATTCTTTCTCAGCCATTTTTGATAATGTTAATAGAGGACTTTTTGTTAGTTATTTGGTTTCTTGTACCATTGCTATTAGATTAGGATATGGAGCTAAAGGGCTGGGATCCCTGAGTCCTTGAATTGCACTTCTGGTTCTATTGCCTATTAAGTCCCTTGTCTTTGATGTGTGTGTGTGTGTGTGTGTGTGTGTGTGTGTGTGTACGCACATGCCTGTTCAAATCAGTTAAGTATGTATTGAGATTGTCTCCTGCTGTTGATTATAATAATAGTGTAGTGTTTTGAAGACAGAAAGAATTGGTAACAGTTGAAATATGGCCCAGTTCTTAGTATCTCTTCCCAAATGTCCCCCAATTCTTTCTCTGATGTAATTATCTGTTGGCATGCTGCTCTTTTTAATGATGCTAGTGACTGTAAAAATAGACTAAACATTTGGGCTGTTCTAAAGAACTAAAATAATTTCCTGTAATCCTAGGTCTCCTGATAAGTCATACTTAATGAAATGTGCTTTAGGATGTACCCTTTCTAGCTCTGGAGAATCAAGGGTGCTGTTCAGCAGTGACACAACAGCTTTTGTTGAGCCATTATTTATCGAGATACTCTTTTCTCTGCTGAATTTTTAGTGTATTAACTTTTACCAAGGAATTTGCAACTGCTTATTGAAGGTTTAGCCATGAGGACTGTATTATGTATTTGGAATATGAAGGAAGGAACATGGGAAAATCACACTATGAGGCCAGTAGAACAGGTGATTCTGTTTATAAGGGATAGCTGAGTCTGCCCCGAGAAAGAGACTAATAATCTTTCTGTTCACTCTGGAATGTTCAATGAAATTATTGCCATAAGTGAGCCTTAAAAGTAATGATAAGAGGGTATAGGAAAGAGGATTGGTGTGTCTTCAGGTGTTCCTAGTCAGAGGTCCTGATTCTTTTTTCCTTTTCTTCTCTTATTATATCCATTTGTCAGAAGAGTAGGGAACTCTATTTTGTTCTAGAGTGTCTAAGGAAGTACCTGATATGGGATATTAATGCTGTATAATTGTGTGAGATCATGGGAGACAATCAAAAATGCTCCAGTCTTCATTTATTGAAGTGTACATTGTTCGATAGAAAGTGCATCATAAATTAAATAGGCTTAATAAAATACACTGAAATTACTGAGAAGTTACTTCCACTGGCTATCCTTAGTCTGAAAGATTTCTATTATTTTATTTTATTTTTTTGCCTGGAGGTCTGTTTAAAAAGAAATAGCATTACTTGATTGGCCCTTCATCCCAATTAATAATTTTACCTTCGATAAATTCTGATTTCAGAGTTATGACTAGTCACATCTTAGCTTTTCCCCTTGCTGGTTAATTGGGGTGCTGGGGTTAATCTAAATTAAAACTTAAACTAATAGAGGTCAGCAAGGCAGCTGAAACACCTGAGTGAAACAAATGGGGCTGCCAGGCGCAACTTTATCTTGGCTGTTTCCCAAGAGGGAAGTGGCAGCAAATTGGAGTTGTTTCAGCCTTCTGTAAAGGTGAATGATGGGTGACACTTGTTAATGTACAGCATCTCCGGAAGCATTCCAGATTGCTTTGCTGCTGTACCAACTGCTGCCATCCACACACAGTCAGTAGGAACTGGACCAGTTGCCAACATCTGGCAGCACAGCAAGGAATGGGTGCAAGTCTTGAAACCCCGCAGATTCTAAATATGGTGCTTAGAACTGTGCAGGCTTTAATCACTTACCACTCTGGCAGCGGGCTACGACAGCTTATCCTAGCCTCGTACATCACATCCCGACATCTGCTGAGCCGCGAGGCAGCTGCACATTCATTTTCTTTCCTTGCCTTTTCTCTTGGCCTCCTATTCCTCTTCTTCTTCCCACTTTCCCCCCGCCTCCCTTCAGTTTTCCTCTCCCTCCCCTATATACTTCTTGGGAGAGATGATCTGTAAAGATTACTGCTTCATTGTGTGCAAGTAATTGTGGTGATGCCAGGCCCTTGACAGACACAGCACAGCACCTGTTCTGCTGACCTGGTTAATTTCTTCTGTTGAGTGGGATTTGCCCGAGATTGGAGCTGAAGCCAATTCAATGATAAGGCTAAAGAAAATGGCAGTATGTTTTCTGTCACCTCCCAATTAAATTGGCTTCATAAAGTGCTTTTCTTTATTTGTCAGGGTAGTAAGCCTGAGCTAAGTGTTGCATTCAGAAGCGGTACAATGTATTACAATGGGCCTGTGAGTTTTCATTTGTGTGTGTGTGGTTTTTTTTTTTTTTTTTTTTTAATGTGGTCATATGGAAAAGCTGAGTGGTGAATATAATACACTTTGCCTTTTTTTTTTTAAACTGTACTTGAAGCCAGACTCTTTGGGTCCATGTTTTGTAAGGAAGAGATTATAGCCACATTGAATTTTAATGTTTCATTGTAAGGGTTTAAAGGCTTACTTGGTTAATTCAGGCTGTGTAAATGCCCTAACTACTGAGAATGATGTTCAGGGTCAGAATACTGAACATACACACACACATTCTCCGTCTCTCTCTTTTCCATTTGTTTCATAATTACTACAACTTTGAAAATGTATCTGTATTATTTAATAAAGGCACATATGTATGTGTATGTACATGTGTGCATATATATGTATACATAGAGAGGCACTAAAGAGTATCAGATATCATAAGTAATCATATCATTTTTGAGCTGAAAAGAACCTTACAGGAAACTGAGTCCCTGAGAAGTTTAGTAACTTCCTGGAAGCCAAATAGTAAATGGCATCTCAAGACGCTTTAGACCAAGTCCTGTTCTTTCCGTACCTTTATTTCTTAAATATTTCATTCTTGAGCCGTAAAAAGACTTGACTGTGGTATATACCTTTCAATTTGTAAATAGCCTTCCTTTTCTTAGAACTGGAAGAAATATTATTTGTGTTAGAAAGTCATTTTTTTTCCTTAGAAGGCAAATTATTTATTGAGCTCCTGTTACTTAACAATTCTAATGAAAAAATTAGCTTGGGCGCTGGGGTGGCTCAGCGGTTTAGCGCCTGCCTTCGGCCAGGTTGTGATCCTGGAGTCCTGGGATCGAGCCCCACATCACGCTCCCTGCATGGAGCCTGCTTCTCCCTCTGCCTGTGTCTCTGCCTCTCTCTCTCTCTCTCTCTCTCTCTCTCTCTGTGTCTCTCATGAAAAAATAAACAAAATATTAAAAAAAGAAAAGAAAAAATTAGCTTTATGGTTGTGCTACTAGTTTGTTTGGAAACTGGAATTATTGAAAGCTTGAAGTATACCCAGTGGAAAGATTTTATGAGAGAAACTGTTTACCTGCTGGAGGCATTTCTGAGTTTCCCTCTCAAGTAGAATTAGCTTGCATTTGGCCTATTTCTTGTCAAAGCTCATCCCTAAAGACAATTTCACAAAACAGGAACATTGTAAATGACCACAAAGGATGAGCCATTGAGAAATGTTTTCAGGATCTATTTTTCATTTTCATTATCCTGTTTGCTGAGTTCTATAAGATCTGTTGTCCATATCAGCATGTAAGGATTTTCTTTTGTTTCAATTTGCTTTTTTACACTGCCAGTGGATCTTTGACTTGATAAGCCTGCATTCTTAAAGATTTGAGGAAGGACTAACATTTACTGAACCCTAGTTCTGTGCCAGCTCCTTGGCTTAGTAGATAGGTGCTTGACATACATCTTTATTTAATCCCCACAAGATCTCCAGGTTGAGATATGACTGCACTTAGCAATGTAAAGTGACTGCTTTTATTCTTTTCATATCCCAGATCTCAAACTAGTTTCTTGTTGCTTCATGAGGTATTTTGTTCTGAAAGGACTAATTGAGCTTAGATATTGACAAATCGATACCTAGATTTCTAAGGGTTCATTAGGATTTTGTATGTTGCTTCTAGCTCTGTTTAGTTTTGATCTAGTTTGTCCTGTCACTTTAAATTTAACCAGGAGTGTCTAGAGAAATGGATAATAGGTTTTGCTCTTTCGATGACCACTTTGGTGGGTTAAATTTCTCCTCTCACATGCCATCAGGGCATGTCTATAACTGACCTTGCCACATGCTGGGCTTAGACATTTGATAATGCCATAAACAAGTAATTACTATTTTGGTGAACTATTAAGAGTCAATAATGTTAAGAAATAGGAAAGAGGCAAGCTTTCTGACAAGATGGTTTACCCTAATTGGTGAGTGATTAATAAGGACAGTTGATGTGGTGGCTTTAATTGTATACATTTAGTGTGAATAAGAGTCTCAAGCCATTCTTATGGTTAATGGCAGTACCAGTTTCTTACTGTTGGCATATATCTTTCCAGTGGTTCAGTTGATGGTTAATAATATATTTTTAAGTTTGATTTGAACTTGTTCCTTTTAATTAGTTGTCAAAAAACAGATAAAAACAGATACCCTCTGGTTCAGAGTAGTTTTAGTCATTTTTAGTTTTACTTTTAAATGTTACTGTTACTTGAGATGTGGGTTGTTTCTTAAAAATTTGATTAAACTCATTACACATAGACCTGTATGATTATTTTATTTATTTATTTTTTTAAGATTTTATTTATTCATGAGAGACGCATAGAGAGAGAGAGAGAGGCAGAGACACAGGCAGAGGGAGAAGCAGGCTCCATTCAGGGAGTCCGATGTGGGACTCGATCCCGGGTCTCCAGGATCAGGCCTTGGGCTGAAGGTGGTGCTAAACCGCTGAGCCACTGGGGCTGCCCTGTGTATGATGATTTTAGAGAAGATATGAAGTACATAAACTTGAAAATTGAAATTTTGGCTAAAAATACAGCAGAGAACTAATCAATTAGGTTTTATGAGGCATAGTATAGGTGGAAGAAAAACCACACAACCCAGGGCACCTGGTGTCTCAGACAGTTGAGTGTCTCTCTCTTGATTTTGGCTCATGAGATCAAGCCCCACATCAGGCTTTGCGCTTAGGTAGGGAATCTGCTTGGGATTCTCCCTCTTCCTCTGTCCCTCCCCCCCCACCCCCGCATGCATTCTCTCTCTCAAATAAATAAATAAATCTTTAAGAAAAAAAAACAACCAAACAACAAAACGCAAACCAAATACCAATGTCCAATTAAACTCCAGTTTTAATAATTACAAGATTATTTTGTGTGCCATGTGTAAGAATTTTATTTGAGATACATTCTAGCTGCTGTGCTGCCATCGTTGATCTATCAATGTTCAGACCCAAATTCAGCATGAGTATTGGCATTTGATTCCTAGCATGGGCTTGCTGTTGTGGAAGCTGCATGTGATAGGAGGCCCAAAGCCACATTTTAAATGCAAGGTCCAGAAATTCCATCCAACAATAGTGCCAAGGGAAAGTACATGTGGCTGGCCCTCATTTCTTTCAGTTTTCCTGCTTTAAAAAACATCAGAGCATGCCTTCAGTACTACCACCTTGTTTAACAAGGGTAAAATCTGAGAACAAAGCCTGAAACAGTACGTTTTATGGAGCCAGCTAGGAAAGAGATAAGGATTGGCTTAGAACTGTTGAAGAAACTTTTTCAAACACAAATGGTACCTTGGGAGTTTACTAGGCAAATATGTGGTCAGAATTGCCTTTTCTATACTAATAAGCACAATGCCAACCAGCTGAGTATAAATCAAGAATAGGACTCCAGCAGTATTTTAGTGGCCCCAAATGAAGAATTTGGTACTTCTCAGGAAATGGGGAATACTACCTGTCCCTAAAGTAAAGACAACGTCTTCTTATTAAATCACACTCAACGTATACCTCCTTTAAAGTAAGTCACAGGAAAAATGATTTGGCATAGAAAGGGGAAGTTAATAAGCACTTTAAAAATTTCTCTGTATTGTGGATCTAGAATAGAACATAATTGCTTTAAAGTCAGATAACATCTTTGAAGAACATCAAGGCTAAACTGTCTTTTTACAAACTGGAGCCTAAAGCAAATACATGACTAGTATTAGGATCACCCTACTTAGTGAGTTACGACATTGAAATCCAGGAATTCTTGCTCCTGGTATGATTTTCTTTCTAGCATGTTAAGCTGCCTTTTGATCTGTCATGTTTGAAAATTTCCTTTTCAGAATATATCTGTTTAGGAAATTGGAGGTCCAGTGTGTCTCTTTGCACTCTGACAATTTATATGTATCACTTTTATGCAATTATGAGCTTCATTCAATTAACATTTATTATACCAGATGCTAAATTTATAAGGATTAAGAAGACAGAACCCCTGCCCAAGGAATTTGTGTCATCCAACAAGAGTGAGATTCTCTCTTAATTTGTATGGTCACATAGCTTCTCCTTAAGAGTGTGACTTCATTAAAATTCGTGTGGAGAAAGTAAATGGTGAGAGTAATCGAGTCCTTGATACAAAAACATACATGTAGCTCTCTAGTGTCTGTCTCGAGCACTGATTTGCCTACCAGTTTTTCCCCCAACATATACCTGATCTGATTCCTCAAGTCATTTCTTATAACCTCTAAAAGAGCCTGGGTGGCTCAGTCAGTTGAGCATCTGACTCTTAGTTTTGGCTCAGGTCATGATTTTGGCATCCTGGGATTGGGCCCCTCGTGGGGCTCCACACTCCGGGGGGAGTCTGCTTGACTCCCCCTTTTTCTGTCCCCCTGCCCTGGCTCCTGCAGGCAGGTGCATGTGGGTGCGTTCTCTCTCAAATAAATATATCTTTTCTTGAAGCCATTTTTAAAATATTTTTTTATTCATTTATTTATTTAAGAGAGAGTGAGAGAGAACAGGGAGTGGGAGAAGCAGATTCCGCATGGAGCAGGGACCTGATGCAGGGCACGATCCCAGGACCCTGAGATCACGATCTGAGCCAAAGACAGACGCTTAACTGACTGAGCCACCCAGGCGCCCCTAAATAAATAAATCTTTTAAAAATATAATTAAATAGGGCAGCCCGGGTGGCTCAGCAGTTTAGCGCTGCCTTCAGCCCAGGGCCTGGTCCTGGAGACCCGGGATCGAGTCCCATGTTGGGCTCCCTGCATGGAGCCTGCTTCTCCCTCTGCCTGTGTCTCTGCCTCTGTGTGTGTGTGTGTGTGTGTCTCTCATGAATAAATAAAATCTTAAAAAAAAAAAATATATATATATATATATATATATAATTAAATAAAATAAAGGATCCTAGGAGATGCTATTTGATAAAAGCTCTGGATGATATAAAATCCCTATTTTCTAGGAATGTAGTAGTTGTTACAAGCTGGATTGAGATGCTGGTATCCACTGAAACTTATTTCAGGTTGGAAGAGCCTTCATATTGGTGATAGGTATTGGAAGGTTCATTTAGCTATAGCCTACTTTTGTGTATTTCTGAAATTTTCTATAATGAGAAAAAAGCCTTCAGATTTCTTTCTTCCATCATTCATTCAATAAATATTTGCATACCTGCTATGTATTTTTAAGTAACTGCTATTTTTAGGCTTTGCTGTGCCGTCTAATGCAGTAGCTACATGTATATATAGCTATTTAATATTTAATAGTACATGTATGTAGCTATTTAAATTTACATTAATTAAAACAGATTAAAGTTAAAAACTGACTTCCTCAGTCATACTAGCCACATTTCAAGTGCTATGTGGCTACATGTGCTAGTGGTTACGGTTCTGGGCAGTGCAAATACAGAACATTTCCTCATCAGAGAAAGTTCTCTTGCAGTTCTGTTAGGGGCTGCAACAAAGCAAAGTTCTGTCCTTGTGAACATAATGTTCTAGCTTCAAGCTAGAATGAATGTGAAATATGTTGTGACTGTACAGTAGAAAATTCTAAAACCAGGTATGGGTGAAGGGAATACTGGGGTATGGATAGGATGGTTACTATTCTTATGTAGAAGGTTCAGGGGATAAGGCTATATTTTAGCAGAGACTTGAAGGAAATAAATAACAGCCATACAGATATCTGGAGGAATAGTGTTGGGGACAAAAGGAATGACAAGTGCAAAGGCTCTGAGGCATAGTGGAGGCTAGCATATTCTAGGAAATTCAAGGAGGCCAGTGTTACTGGGGTGGAGTAGGCAAGAAACAGTGGTAGGAGAGGAGGAAAGAGAGGTAATAGAGGACCAGGTACTGTAGGACTTTGTAAGCCACTGCAGCACTACAGCTTTTTTTGTGACTGAAATGGGAAACCACTAAAGAGTTTTGAAGAGAGGAGTTGCATGATTAGGCTAATATTTTGAAAGAATACCTCTGCTAGCTCATGTTGAGAAGAAACTGTGGCAAACAGGAAGCCAGTTATGAGGATCTAGTGCTAATCCAGGCAAGAGATGGTGGTAGCTGGGACTAGAGTGGTTTTTTAAGGAGTGTTAGGTGGTTGGATTCTGAATTTATGTTCAAGTTGAACTGACAGAATTTGCTGTTGGATTTCATATGGGGTATGGAAAGAGAGAGGTGTCCTGGATGACTTTAAGGTTTTTGGCCTAAGCAACTGGAAGAACAAAATTGCTATTTACTGAGATGGGGGGAAAAATGAGAGAAGCTAATTTGGAGAAGAAATCTGGAACTTTGTTTTGGTTTTATTAAGCTTTTTTTCCCCCCTCTGTGGATGTGTTTTGGCTTTAATTATTTTGATTATCAGTTATATCAAGTTTAGGTTACCCCTGAAACATTCATATGGAGTTGTTCATTCATATAGTTACATCTATAATTTTGGAGTTCATAGGAAGATCTGGACTTGAAGGTATAAATTTGAGAGCCATCAGCATATAGATTGTATTTAATACCATGAGACTAAATGAGATATTACCTAGAGAATGGAGCAAAAGAAAAAAAGAATTCAAACCCTGAGTCCTGGGACATTCAAACATTTAGAGGTGGAGAGATGAAGGGCAACCAGCAAAGATCATTGTGAAAGAGCAATTGGTAAGCTAAGAGAGTAAGGAAGAGTAATTTCCCAGGTTCCATGTAAAAGTGTTTCAAGAAGGGGGAAATATAGTATCACCCTGATACCAAAACCAGACAAAAGCAGCATAAGGAAAGAAAATTACAGACCAATATCTCTTATGAATATAGATGCAAGAATCCACAGAGTACTAGCAGACTCAATCCAGCAATATGTAAAAAAGATTTTGTACCATAACCAAGTGGGATTTAACTGAGGAACACAAGGTTGGTTTAATATAAAAAATCAATTATGTAATACACCATATCAATAGAAAAAGGACAAAATCCACATGATCACCTCATGTGGATAGATGCAGAAAAAAGCTTTCAGTCCTTTCATGGTAAAAACACATAGCAAACAGGGATGCCTGGTGGCTTAGCAGTTGAGCGTCTGCCTTTGGCTCAGGGCTTGATCCTGGAGTCTTGGGAAGCACTCCATCGCGCTTCCTGCATGGAGCCTGCTTCTCCCTCTGCCTATGTCTCTGCCTCTCTCTCTCTCTCTCTCTCTCTCTCTCGCTCTCTCTCTCTGTGTGTCTCTCATGAATAAATAAATAAAATCTTAAAAAAAAACACATAGCAAACAAAAACTGAAACAGAAAACACCACCACTACACACAGCAAACTGGGAATGGAAGGAACTTTTTTACTTGATAAGGAATATCTATGAAAACCCACTTTCATCTACTCAATGATGAAAGACTAAATGCTTTCCTCTAAGATTAGGAACCTGACAAATATGTCTGCTCTTGCCAGTAACACTCAGCATTGTACTGGAGGCCCTAGGTAGGACAGTTAGGCAAGAAAAAGAAATAAAGGCATCCAGATTAGAAAGGAAGAAGTATAACTACCTGTCATGTGCAGGTGGCATGATCCTATATATATATACACTATATATAGAAAATCCCAAAGAAGTCACCAAAAAACTATCAGCTAATTAACAAATTCAGCAGAATTGTAGGATGCAAGATATACACAAAAAAAATCAGTTGTGTTTCTATACACCAGCTATGAGCAATCTGAAAAGGAGAACAATTCCATTTACAATAGTATCGAAAAGAATAAAATATCTGGTAATAAATTTAACCAAGGAGGTGAAAGATTTGTACACTGAAAACTATAAAGATCATTGAAAGAGGGATCCCTGGCGCAGCGGTTTGGCGCCTGCCTTTGGCCCAGGGCACGATCCTGGAGACCCAGGATCGAATCCCACATCTGGCTCCCAGTGCATGGAGCCTGCTTCTCCCTCTGCCTATGTCTCTGCCTCTCTCTCTCTCTGTGACTATCATAAATAAATAAAAATTAAAAAAAAAAAGATCATTGAAAGAAATTTTAAAAGACCAGAATAAATGGAAAGTCATCCCGTGTTTGTGGAGTAGAGGAGTTAATATTGTTAAGGTGGCAGCATTATCCAAATTGATTTTTAGATTCAATACAATCCCTATCAAAATCCCAACTGCCTTTTTATAGAAATTGAACTGATCCTAAAATTCATATGGAAATGCAAGGGACTCAGAATAGCCAAAACCATCTTGAAAGAGGAAATTGAAAGATTCATACTTCCTAATTTCAAAACTTACTAGAAAGCCACAATAATCAAGATGTTGTAGTACTGGTGTAGATCAATGGAATACAATTGAGAATCCAGAAATAAGACTTTACATTTATGGTCAATTGTTCTTCAACAAGGGTGCCAAGACAATGCAATGGGGAATGAACTGTCTTTTCAACAAATAGTGCTGGGAGAAATGGATATCCACATGCAAAAGAATGAAGTTGGTGCCCTTCCTCACACCTACATAAAAAATAATTCAAAATGAATCACATACCTAATGTAAAAATAAAACTGTAAAACTTCTAGAAGAACACATAGTAGTAAATCTCCATGAGCTTTGGTTAGGAAATGGGTTCTTAGATAGGACTTCAAAAATAAAAATAGATAAATTGGACTTTATTGAAATAAAAAACTTTGGTGCTGCAAAAGGTACCTTCAGGAAAATGAAAAAGAATATTTGTGGGAGAAGATATTTGCAAATCATATATTTGATAAGAGACTGTTATCTAGAATATATAAAGCACTCTTATAGTGTAATAATAAAAGATAACCCAATAAAAAATGGCAGGGGCACCTGAGTGGCTCAGTTGGTTAAGCGTCCAACTCCTGATTTCAGCTCAGGTCATGATCTTGGGTTTCCCACTCCACGCTCAGTGGGAAGTCTGCTTGAGATTCTCTCTCTCTGCCCCCCTCCCTGCTCTTTCTTTCTAAAAAAAAAAAAAAAAACAAAACAAAAAAATTACTCTTTTTTTTAAAATGGCAAAGGATCTGAATAGACATTTCTCCAAAGAAGAGTTTTTCCAAGATTTTATTTATTTATTTGAGAGAAAGCATGAGAGGGAGGGTAGGGGCAGAGAGAGAGGGAGAAACAGACTCCCCACTAAGCAGGGAGCCTGACATAGGGCTTGCTCCCCAGCCCCAGGACCATGACTGGAGCTGAAAGCAGACCCTTAGCTGACTGAGCCACCCATGTGGTCCTCCAGAGAAGATATTTAAATGATCAGGAAGCATAGGAAAAGGTGCTCAACATGATTAGTCTTTAAGGAAAATACAAATCAAAAGCACAGTGAATGCCACCTTACACTACTAAGATGGCTGTAATAAAAAAGATGATATAACAAGTGTTGGCAAGGATATGGAAAATTTGGAACCCTCACACATTGCTGGTAGGAATATAAATTGGTGCAGTCTCTGTGGAAAAGTTTGGCATCTCCTCAATACATTAAGCTTCAAGTTACCATATGACTTGGCAATTTCACTCTTAAGTGTATATCCAGGAGAAACAGTGTATGCCCACACCAAGACTCATACATGAATATTCACAGTGTTATCGTAATAGCCACAAAAGAAACAGTCCGAATGTCCCTCAACTGATAAGTGGATAAACAAAATGTGGTATATCCATGCGATAGAGTATTATCCAGCTGTGAAAAAGAACGAAGTATTGATAAATGCTACAATTGGAGTAAACCTTGAAAAACGTAATGCTAAGTGAAAGATGCCAGTCACTAAAGACAGCATATTTTATGATTCCGTATATATGAGATATCCAGGATAGGCACATGTATGTAGAGAAAGTGGATTAATGGTTGCCTAAGGTTGGGGGTCCTAGGAGGGAAATGGGAAGTGACAAGGAGTGGGTAATGGGTTTCTTTTGGGAGTGATGAAAATGTTCTAAAATTGACTGTTGTGTTGGTTGCACAACTCTGTGAATATACAAAACCATTGAATCATACAGTTTAAGTTGGTGAATTGTTGGTTTGTGAATTATATATGAGTAAAACTTTTTACAATTTTTATTTATTTATTTTTTATGTTTTTAAAGATTTATTTATTCATGAGAGACACAGAGAAGCAGAGACATAGGCAGAAGGAGAAGCAGGCTCCTCACAGGGAGCCCGATGTGGGACTTGATTCCAGATCCCAGGATCATGCCCTGAGCCGAAGGCAGACATTCAATCGCTGAGCCACCCAGGGTGCCCTAAAACTTTTTTTTAAAAGAAGTGAGTGACCTAGGTCAGGTGCTGCAGATCAAGTGAGATAGAGAATTGACCACTGGTGTCAGCAAGTGGTAGTCATGGTGACCTTGACAAGAACTGCTTTGGTAGAATGATGGAGGGGGTTCAAGAAAGAATGGAAGGAGAAAAATTGGAGATGCTGTGTGTGGACAGCTGTCCAGGGGATTTGCTGTAAAGAGAATAGAGAAATAGAGCAGCTGAAAGGGGAAGTGGAGGTTTGGGAGAGTGTTTTAAGTTAGGCGATGTACTTTGTATGCTGATGGAAGTGATTCAGTGAGGAAAATGGATGTTTCAAAAGAGAGGTGAGAATTGCTGGGAAGTATTCAGGTCAGGAGGGGTTGGTCTGACGGACACTTCATCCCATATGTATTAGAGGGAAGGCAGAGTATATTGGGTACATTTGCAAGTAGATATGGTGGAAGCATGTGGAAATTTTCATCTAGGTGCTTTTGTCATGTTTTATTTTACTTTTTGAACCAAGAAGCTGTGAGTGAGAAGATGTGGCAGGGGCTGGAGGTTGGAGAAAAGCAGAGGTATGGGAGAGTCCCCTGACAGAGTGGGAGAATGAGTGAAGGGGAGAGCCCCTGGGGAATTGTCAGGTAGCACTGAAGTTCAGTTCACATGATCTTGTTTTTTTTCCCAGCCAGTTCAGCTGATGGATGCACCTACTGAGACTTAACGTGGTTGGGGGTTTGCTGAGGGACTATAGGTACATAATCCCTTTCCTGTAATTCCGAAGTTGAAGAAGTTCTGAAAACTCAGTTTTTGTTTTGTTTTGGTAACTTTGGCAAGCTTTTGTGGTGGCAGCTGATCTGAAAGGTCACAAAGCTATTATAAATATATAAGGCTTTATTTATTCCACCTAGTGGGGATGATTCATATATTTTGCTGAAGAAATATTCATGTGTTTGACTTTAGGGTGGTGTCCCAGACTCTGCTGGGTCATTTGTGTTTAATACACTGTCTTATCTCCTAAAATCCTAAAGATTCTGAATTCCAAGACCCATCAGTCCCCAAGGGATCATGAATCTGTTTGACAAAGGGATATCCTATCATGCAGAGGAGTTTGGAGTGTATACTAGGAGTGATTATCCTGATGGACTGTGGACTCACTTCTACCTGAGGAAGGAGGGCAGTGAGCACGTGAGAAGAAGAGGCAGGGTGCTGAAAAGCTGTCAGGATCAATGGGTTATTGATCCTGATAGTGCTGAAGAATTGTTGGAGCCTACATGCTAGAAGGAGAATGCTGGAAAGACAGGGAGAGGTTTGTTTCAGCTGGGCTTTTCATCCCTAAAGGACATCATGACAGAGCACAAGTTAGTACTACCCTTCTGGTTTCTTCTTGTAAACGTTTTTAGTAAAATTTTCTCTAGTTCTGAGTGACTTCCTCCTTATTCTTCCAATACAAAAGGTACATTGTTTGATGCCATTAAAGGAAACATTGCCCAGGAATGCCTAGAATAGGCAGTGACTGAGCTGAGGTCTCAAAGGATATATATATGACCCTTCTTCCCACCTTTATTAAAGATAGAAGAAAAAAAAAGAGCTACACCAGGACATCTATCTGGTTACCAAAGGGCAGAATACTGGAAATGGGAACTGTTGGCAATTCTGAACAATAAAATTCTCTGTACATTGTTACTTTTGGTAGGGATTAGGAAGAATGGCTAAATGCAGTCATTTGATTCTTAGAAAATTGTTGTTGTTTTTTTTTTAAGATTTTATTTATTTATTTATGAGAGACACAGAGAGAGGCAGAGACATAGGCAGAGGGAGAAGCAGGCTCCATGCAGGGAGCCCGATGTGGGACTCGATCCCAGGACTCCGGAATCACACCCTGAGCCAAAGGCAGACACTCAACCTCTGAGCTACCCAGGTGTCCCAGAAAATTGTTTTTATATGTAAGAAAAAGAAAGGAAAAGCAAATTGGCAAAAAAAAAGAAATTCTTTAGCATTTGAATTGGTTAATTCTTACCTTTCTGCATACATCAGGGCCCAATATTGATAGTGATTTACTTACACTCCCAGTTAATAATTAGACATTGAGAGACATTATATATCACGCCTAATGGAATATATGGGATCTGATGAGAAAGTTTTCTATTTTGACTAATAAATTTTAACCCAAATGGCCAAGCCTTAGTGAAATATTATGGCCTTTGAAATATTTTAGAACTTGTGCTGAGAAAACAGTGTTACTTTTTTCAGTGAACGAATTTATCATCCCTTCCAAATCATAGGCCTTACTTGGCTCTAGCTCTGGAGTAGAGGCATGATGCAGCACTGAATCAGAAAGTGGAAAAACTAATCAAATCCTTAAAGACCAACGGCAGCGAGGCAGAGTCAGGCTGACTTTCAATGGTAGCCTCTAGCTCTACACTTTCTTATTTTTGGTAACCACAGGTGGGTTATTTCTAACATCAGCATTAAGATGCTTCTTGGATTTTATTCACACATCCTGATTTCTCTCCATTCTTCTCTGTACTACTCTTCCTATAAATATTGTACTTGCCGTTGAGAAGCCAGAGGCTGTTCATCCCTGACCACAAGGTCTGGAAGAATGCTTGCTATGGGGACTCCTGGGTGGCTCAGTAATTGAGCGTCTGTCTGCCTTTGGCTCAGGGTGTGATCCCTGGGTCCTGGGATTGAGTCCCGCATAGGGCTTCCCTGCATGTCTCTGCCTCTCTCTGTGTGTCTCTCATGAATAAATAAATAAAATCTTAAAAAAAAAAAAAAAAGAATGCTTTCTATGTAAGTCTGTTTTTTATTTTGTTTTATTTTATTTTATTTTATTTTATTTTAAGATTTTATTTATTCATGAGAGAGAGAGAGAGGCAGAGACACAGGCAGAGGGAGAAGCAGGCTCCATGCAAGGAGCCTGATGTGGGACTCGATCCTGGGTCTCCAGGATCACACCCTGGGCTGAAGGCGGCGTTAAACTGCTGAGCCACCCGGCTGCCCTAACTCTGTCATTTTAGAAATCACATTGAATAATCACTATGTGCAAGGCAGTGTGCAGAGTTCTGTGGGAGGTGAGCATTTGAGTCAGACTATACCCTTGCCTTCAGGAAGCATACAGCCAGGCAGAGGAGAGAACAGAAATATAAACAACCAGCATGCTTGGTGAGAGGTGAAATAATTCAGAAGAGAGAGAAATTAATACCAGTTTGGGAGAGTTTGAGAAGGCTACAGGGAGCAGGAGATGACATTTGATCTGGGCCTTCAAAGGATAGAACATTAATGGTAGGGAAGGGAGAAGAAATGTGTGAGAAATATCAGAAAGGGAGACAGAACATAAAGACTCCTGAACTAGGGGAAATGAACTAGGGGTGGTGGAAGGGGAGGAGGGCGGGGGGTAGGGGTGAATGGGTGACGGGCACTGAGGGGGGCACTTGACAGGATGAGCACTGGGTGTTATTCTGTATGTTGGCAAATTGAACACCAATAAAAATAAATTTATTATTAAAAAAAAAAAGAACATTAATGGTAGAACATTAATAGAGTGAGACTGGGTGGGGGTGGAGTTGGGGGTATGAGGTGGTAGGGATAGTGTGATCAGAGGATAGTGACCAGAGTTGCAGTTATAGAAATGGAATAGTAGTTAGTTGTTCAAATGGAATGAATGATAAAGGTGAGGGTCACTTTTGCTCTAATTTATCATGGTCCAGTTTAGAAAAGCCCTATAACTTTGCAGGTATTGACTTACTGTTTCTGTTAATCTTCTCTGCCTTTACATTTTCTTCATTCTGTTTTTCTTTGATTTTGTATCTAATCTGACAAAAATCAGTAGAAAGGAAAACTGAATTATTGTACTTGTTCATTGTTAGCATCTATAGTGGTGGTGATTTAGCTATAGAAGGTTTGGGTTTTTTTGCCCCAAATGGGGTTTGGGGATTATTATTGTTATGTGATATTGACAATATCTCTATTTATTGAATACTTAAATTTTGTTTTTATCACCTGAAATACCAAATCATCTTTATGAGATAAAATTATTACTTCTTTATTATTGAAGAAACTGAATCCCTGGAGAGGTCAAAAGAGCTTTTTTCCAGATTACACAACTAGTAAGGGGCATAGCTGGGATTCAGAACCCAGATCTGTCAGACTCCAAAGCCATGGTGTTATACTGACTCAGGGCAGATATTTACAGTTGTATTGAATTATGCAGCACACACATTCACATAACGAAAGCTCATATGTAGAATCGTTAGATCTTAGAAAATGGAAGATGGAAACCTGAGATTTGGAATTTGAAAAATGTATTTATAAATAAAAGCTTTTTAAATAAAAAACACTATATTAAAATTAGTTCAGATTTTTATTATAAAGATGTTAAGACACCTTTCTTGAAATAAAAGGACCATCTCAAAGAGACTACAGAAAGAGGGTATGGATATATTAGAGGAAGCATAAAAGATCAGTTCCCTCTTCTTTTCCTGAGAAGAACCAAATATTTCCCTTGAAAAATTAAATCCAAGAAGGAGGATAGATCTACATCATTTTAACATTAAAAGAAAGAGAAGTGACTTAAGATCTTTTAATTCATTTAGATGAATTTTTGTTTTTGTTTGATTGATTGATTTTAGAGAGGAGAGGGGAGCACGAGTCAAGGGAAGGGAGAGAGGGTTGGGGTTGGGGGGCGGAAAGAATCTCAAGCACACTCCCTGCTGAGCATGGCACCTGACTCAGGACTCAATCCCATGACCTTGAGATCATGACTGGAGCCAAAATCAAGAATCAGACATTCAACCAATGGAGCCACCCAGGCACCCCTGTTTCTGTTTTTTTAATTCAAGTAGTATTGGGATGGTTTTAAAAAAGGGCAATTCTTTTTTTATTATTGTTTTTTAAGGATTTTATTTATTTGAGAGAATGAGAAAGAGAGAGCATGCACACAAGCTGGGTGGAGGGGCAGAGGGAGAGGGAGAAGCAGGCTCCCTGGTGAGCAGGTCAAGACCCCAGGATCATGACCTGAGCCGAAGGCAGATGTTTAACCAACTAAGCTACCCAGGCCCTCAAAAAGGATAATTCTTGAAATGATGCAAGGACATGGTTCAATTCATACTTGCAGTGTTGAGGTGCATTGCACAAAAAAAAACTAGTTCTGTAGGCTCTGTAGGAAATAAACTTTCATGGACATATATCTTTAAGGATCTTGGTTTTATTTTCCTAATTCATGCATATTGATTGTATTATTAATGAATCAATGAAGAAGTCAAGAATAATATATTAAATGAAAGAAGAAAAAAAAGGGTACTTCTCACCCACTTCTCTGGGCCCTATGTAAGACATATAAGAAGGAGAGTATTGTTTGGGGAGATTTGCTGATAATGGTAATGACATCGGTTGCTTACATAGATAGTGGTCCTCTGGATTAGAGGAGGAGATAGGCATTAATCAAGTAATCTACTACCAACAGGTAAATTAAGTACAACAAAAACCATTTTGTGTGTGTGTGTGTGTGTGTGTGTGTGTGTGTGTAGGATACATTAAGAAAAGTTTCCCTAAGGAGGAGATGATTAAACAGATTAACTGAGTAGAGAAGGAGGTGGAACACAAGCAGGTAGATGGCTCAGGAAGCATGCCCCCAGCAGTGCCTATGCACGAAGGGCTCTGTGGTGGGAGTGGACCTGGGAGCATTTCAAGTACGAAAGAAGACTGTTGAGACCAGAGCATGGAGATGGAAGGTTAGGCTCAAGAGGATAGATAAGGGACCAGACTGTGTTGAGCCTTGAAGATGCAGTAAGGATTTTATTCTCTGGCATATCTGCATTTTAAAAATATTACTCTGATTGGGGCACCTCAGTCAGTTAAGCACCTGACTCTCGGTTTTGACTCAGGTTATGATCTCAGGATCATGAAATTGAGCTCCGTGCTGGGCGTAGAGCCTGCTTAAGATTTTCTCTCTCCCTCTGCCCCTTCCCTCGACTTGCATGTGCATATACTGTCTCTCTTAAAAAAAAAAAAAAAATTTTTTTTTACTCTGACTATAATTAGAGCAAAATGGAGGAGGGGGAAGAGTAAATAGAGGGACATCATTATACTAACTCAGGCGAATCCATGTCTCTTTTATTTTTCATTCTTACCCAGTGTACTCAAGCGTACTTTTATGGAATGAATGAAGATGATAATAGCCTATAGTAGAATATAGGCAGTGGAGGTAGATAGAAATGGTTAGTTTCATGAATGAGTGGATCACATACACAGGACTTGGAGACAGATTAGATACTGAATATAAAGGAAAAGAAATTTCAGGGGTAACTCTTAGGTCATTGAGAATAGAATGAAACTCTTAGAGAAAGCATATGGAGTGAGAAGAAAAGGCAACTTGGAACTGAGCTTGAGGAGTGTTAGCATGTAATGTTCAGGCAGAGGAGGTGACTTAATATGGAATTAAACCAAGGAGATATCTTGAAGATGCCAAGAAATAGTGTTTTGGGAAGGTGAGAATGTCTAGTGTCACTTGCTGCTTCAAGAAATCTAATAGGAGGGACGCCTGGGTGGCTTAGCAGTTGAGCATCTGCCTTTGGCTCAGGACGTGATCCTGGTCTAGAGATTGAGTCCCACATCGGGCTTCCCACAGGGGGCCTGCTTCTCCTCTGCCTCTTTCTGTCTTTCATGAATAAATAAATAAAATCTTTAAAAAACAAAAACCAGTAGGATGAGTCATGACACGTGTCCATTAGACATGGAGATCCTGAGATCTCAGCAAAAGTTGTTTCAGTAGAAAAACGGAGACAGAAATTTTAGGTGTTATATCGAGTTGGTTGAGGAATGGGCAATGTAGAAAGAAAACAGAAAAAGTTACCTATGGGGAGTGGGTTACTTTATGGCAATTTTATGCTATAGACATTTGAAATTCCCAGCTATTTGAAATTATAGTGTATGTAGATTTTTAAATATACTTTATAGTATATAAAAATTGAAAGTGGGACACCTGGGTGGCTCAGTGATTGAGCATCTGCCTTTGGCTCAGGTCATGATCCCGGGGTGGGATTGGGATCGAGTCCTGAATTTGGCTCCTTGTGGAAAGCCTGTTTCTCCCTCTGCCTATGTCTCTGCTCCTCTCTCTGTATGTCTCTCATGAATAAATAAATTAAATCTTTAAAAAAAGAATTTAAAAAATAAAAAATTGAAAGTGGTTCATTTAGGGGTTAATTTGGAAGACTGGAGAGCTAAGAACAAAAAAAAATGTGGTAAAGCAGGAGGCAGAGCAGAAACAGATATATTTCACTAAGATTTCTTGCGGGAGCTAGAGAGGAAGCTGAAGGAAGAATAAACCAAGACTTGTGAGTCTGTTTTTCATATCTCCATGAGAGAGGGACTGAAACACATGTAGGAGAAGTTGACTGCACTTGTTTCCCAAGTGCAGTCTATGGTTTTTTTTGGGGGGGGGGGGGGAGGTGAAAAATCCTGACTCAGTTAGTCTAAGTTGAATAGAGGGTTGCCCCAAGCTTTTTCCCATCTCAAACATCTGTGGCTATGAACCATGGAAGCCTGAGGGGTTAGGAATTGATAACTATAGGTCACAAATTCAGGAAACCAGGAAATATGTGGCCATAAAACCAAATGCTTTAAAAATTACTTGACTTTTTGGCAAGAGTACCAGAAACAGTTCAATGGGAGAAAGAATGGTCTTTCAGCAAATGGTGCAAGTGGATATCCACATGCAAGAGAATGAAGTTGGACTCTTACTTCACGCCATACATAAAAGTTAACTCAAAATAGATCATAGATCTACATACAAGAGCTAAAATTATAAAACTTTTTTTTTAAGATTTTATTTATTTATTCATGAGAGACACACACAGAGAGAGGCAGAGACACAGGCAAAGGGAGGAGAAGCAGGCTCCATGGAGGAGCCCCATGCGGGAATCGATCCCGGAACTCGGATCACATCCTGAGCCGAAGGCAGACACTCAACTGATGAGCTACCCAGGCGTCCCAAAATGATAAAACTCTTAAAAGAAAATATAGAATTAAATATTCATGACCTTGAATCATGAATAGTTTCTTAGATACAACCCCAAAAGCACAAATGACCCAGGGAAAATTGGACTACACCAAAATTAAAAACTTTTCTACTGCAAATGATACTCAAGAAGGTGAAAAGACAACCCACAGAATGGGAGTTGATAAAGGACTGGTGTCTAGAATATATAAAGAACTCTTACAGCTCAGTAATAAAAAGACTGTCTAATTAAAGGATGACCAAGGCATCTGAATAGACATTTCTCCAAAGAAGACATACAAATGATCAGTAAGCACAAGATAATGCTCAACCTCATTAGCCATCAGGGAAATACAAATCAAAACCACAATAAAGTAATACTTTACACCCACTAGGATGGCTATAATCAAACAGTCAGATAATAACAAGTGCTGACAAGGATGTAGAAAAATTGGACCTGACACTGCTGGTGGGAATTTAAAGTGGTGCAACTACTTTGGAAAACAACTGGCAGTTCCTCAAAATGCTAAACAGAGTTACTATGTGACCTAGCAGTTCTACTTGTAAGTATATACCCAAGAGAAATGGAAGACATATCCACACAAAAACTTGTCATGAATATCCATAGCAGCATTATTTATAATAACAGTGAGGTGGAAACAACTCAAATATCCCTCAACTAATGAATAGATAAAATATGGTATATCTATGCAATGGAATATCCTTCAGTCATAACAAAGAAGAAAGTATTGATACTTGGTATATATAACATAGATAAACCTTGGAACACATGTTAAGTGAAATAAGCTAGTTATAAAAGACTATAAATTATATGATTGCATTTATATAAAATGTCCAGAATGGACATATCATAAAGAGAGAAAGATGAGTGATTACCTAGGGCTATGGGAGTACATGGATGGGGCTTACCGGGGATGATAGCTAATAGGTTTGGGGTTTCTTTTAGGTGGGATGAAAATGTTCTAAGATTAAATGTGGTGGTGATTGCACAACTCTGTGAATTTACCAAAATACACTGAATTACATACATTTTGCATGGGTTAATTATATAGTAAGTGAATCATATCTCAATAGTAAGTTGTTAATAATTGGCATTGTTAGCAAATGAAAAATAAATGTTATTGGTATTATTTCTAGTGTGTTGCCATGTTTTATTATATTTTTAAGATTTTATTTATTTATTCATGAGAGACACAGAGAGAGGCATAGACAAAGGCAGAGGGAGAAGCAGGCTCTCTGCGAGGAGCCTGATGTGGGACTTGATCCTGGATCCTGGGATCACACCCTGAGCCAAAGGCAGACACTCAACCACTTAGCCATCCAGGCATCCTGTTGCCATGTTTTATTTTAGGGTGCAGAAAGATACTCATAAGGACTTTAATCAATATATCCTTGATCCTTCTATCTTTTCCCCTGTGGGAATTCTAAAATTTCTCAGTGTGAGTTTGTAGATTGGAAAGATTTTACAGAACACCTACCGTGGGCCTCCCTTATCCACACGGGATATGATCCAAGACTCCCAGTGGATTCCTGAAACAATGGATAGTACCAAGCCCTAAATATACTGTTTTTTTCCTGCACATACATACCTATGATAAAGTTCAACTTATAAATTAGGCACAAAAGAGAATAACGATAGCTAATAATGAAATAGAACAATTATAATGATATACTGTGATAAAAATGTGAATGTTGTCTCTATATTACTATACTGTACTCACCCTTCTTGTGATGGTGTGAAATGATAGACGTCTACGTGATGAGACAAAGTGAGGGGAATGGCACAGGCACATGACATATCGTCAGGCTCCTGTGGACCTTCTGATGGTCCGTAGGAGAGTCATCTGCTTCCACATCGCAGCTGGCGGTGGGTGACTAAAATCAAGGAAGAGGCAGGGGACTACTGTATACTCTTTCCTCTGGACATTGCCAAGTAAATCCTGACCAATTCTCTTTGGGTCATGCATTATCTAAGAAACGGTAAAATATTATGGTGCTGAGAAGTTTTGGAGGGGAAAAAACTTCCAAGGCTTTCTTTAGGTTTTCTTATTACTTGCATGTTTTAAATAGTATGTTTATACTACTGTCGACTTACCAATTTCAGTTATGTATCAAATCATCTCTTGACTTCTCTTAACGGCAGTGAGGTCCTAGCCCTTCTGCACTTTCTGCCTCCACAACCCCATTCTCCATTCTCCTGGTGTACTTATTGTCAGTTTTGTGAAAAGTCAGTGTTTACAATATTATGACTAAGTAAATGTTCACATATATGATGATAATATTTCCTTACACACTTGTTTTTTCCTAAAGCTAATAATGCCTGTATTTAAAGGATATGTGTAGTATTCTGTGTATCTCTGCCTATTTTTTCTCTCCACACACCGAATGCCTTAAGTACATAAACTGTCATTTCCCTCCTCCCCCTCCTCCCCCTGCCGTTTTTCCCTGGAGACCTTATTTCTAGGGCTCTCTGGAACGATTGCTCTCTGGGCCTCTGCCATCAGGAGTCTCAGGACTTGCCTTTGCTGCTTTCCTGAGTTAGACCTGCTTTCTGACACCTCAGGCCTATCTCCTTCTTGCTGTATGTGCACATCTCACTGAGACACATTGTCTTGTGAAGGAGCATGGACAAAGTAAATTGTTGAGTCTTTACACGTGTGAAGGTGTCTCCATGTAACAACTCTCATACTGGATTAATACTTTAGATATGGAAGTTGAGGTTGAAAGTCCGTTTCCTCAGAATTTTGAAGGCATGGCCCTGCGGTCCTCCACTACTTGCTGTTGCTATTGAAATATCTGGTCCCACTTAGTTATCATTCCTGAATATGTAGGGTGACTATATAATTTCTTGCCAAAACTGGGACATTTGAGGTGCTAGCCTGAAAGAATACTAGGACAACAGGCGTAAACCAGGACTCTCTGGGGTAATCTGGGACATACGGTCACCCTCTTTATACATGACCTATTTTTTTCTGTAAGCATTTAGGATCTCCTCTGTACTTTCGGTGTTCCACATTTCATGCTGATGTGTCTTGGGAAAGGTCCTTTTTCATTCATTGTACTAGATTTTTGCTGGCTCATTCCTGTCCTTCGATTTGGAAAATTTTCATTACTGTTTCTCTAATTATGTTCTCCTAGCCTTTGTTAGTTGGGTGTTTGACATTCTGGACAATTCTGACATTGTCCTCTAGCTTTTTTTTTTCCTCTTACAAATAAGCAAGGGGATGTTATCTTTTTGCTTTTTTGTTTTATAGCTGAAAGATTTTTGTGCATTTATTTTCCAGTTCTTGTATTGAATTTTAATTTTTCTGTTTTGTGTCTAATTTCTTGTTTTACTCTTTTCTCACAGCATCATGTTCTATGGGAGTATATCTTCACTTTTCTAAGAGTGTCCATTCTTCTTTCTTTCTTTCCTTAGGTTTCTTTGTTTTCCTCATTGCTTTCCGGTGTCCCCTTTTTTCCTATCTGCTTTGATCTATGTCTGAGCCTTCCTGGTGATCCTTAAGTCTCTTCATATTTTGTAGTTAAGACATAAGAGTATCTCTGAAACCTGAACGGAAAGCTCTGCTTTAACTATAATCATGCTGTGAACTAACCTCCTGTTTGGAATACTCTTCAAATGGAATACTCTTCAAACACTCTCCAGAACTTGGAGATATTTTCTGGGTAGTACAGTTTCTCCAAGAGAGGCTCCTCTGCTCTCCTGCCTCGGAGATTTTGTTTCTGGGTGCTGGCGTTCTGTGTGTAGGGTGAGGGAAGGAGGCGGAGGTTCCCAGAGATGGGCATAGTACCTTTCCCTTCTGCCTCCTCCCGGCCTGCTGTGCCTCATAGCTCTCTGTAGCTCTTTAGGGCCCAGTTTTCCCACAGAACAGTCTCCTTAGTGAGAGGTGGTGGTAGAGGAGATAGTCACTTGTGGGATATTGGAGAAGGTCCAGTGGCGCTGTCCCCTCCCACCTCTCCCTCTTCTGCAGTAGCTGCAATTGCCAGAGCTCCTCCTCACAGGGATTCTGTGGGCCTAATTAGTTCCACCCTCACCTTTATTCCCTCTGGGCACTTGGATGATAACTGCCTTTTATTCTTCCATCTCCTGTCTTTGAAAAATTTATGAAAATCTGCTCTCATTAACTCCCCTTCTCTTCCTTCTCATGAGTTAATACATTTGTTTTATTCCTCTCCTGTCTTTTGGAGGGGTTGAGAAGGGAGAAGAGATAAACTAATGTGTTCAGTCTGCCATTTTTAACTGATTCTGGCATGCATTTTTCTAGACAATGTATTATAAATGCTGATTAGATGCTGCACAGTACCATCAGGGCTGTTCCTCATGTATGTTGTTATGTGTTAAATGGGTTTCTGTGGGCTGACCTGGAAACCTAATATCTATGATTTTCCCCTAGAACTAGAGAAAAACAGTCAAGCTTTTGTGAGCTGACCCTGGAATTAAAACAGACTAGAACAAAAATATTTCACATATGTCTCCTTTTTCCAAGTCACAAAGAAAATGACCAATACGGTGGTATTATTGTCGAAAAATAAAAAGCTTAAATAACTGTAATAAAAACCTATGTTTTAGTGGAAAAGTTTATTCATAAAGTTAAGCTATAAAAATTGAATTGAGCAGCAAAATTAATTCTTCAGCAATATCCCTAAAGCTTAATTTTTCAGTAACTTTTTTGAAAGCAGTTTTCCTAATTAAATTAAAGCCCAGTGATTGGGTTAACTGTGGGAGAGAGAAGTAGCCATGGGAATAGTTTGTTTATTTGTATTTTCTTGCTACTTTCTCATTCCTGCCTTGCACACAACAGGATCTTCAGAAACACTGGACTGAAAAAAGTAGACTTGGCCAGATTGACCAGTAAAACCATCTTCCTTGTCACAGGTGACGAAGAGTGCAGGGCCCTTGAGTAGTGAATTTGCAGCTCAGAATATGGGACGTAGAGTGCTTGAAAGTAAATGATGCACCAACTTGGTGAATTGTGGGGGCGACTGCAAATGTACCAGACCCACTGTAGTTGTGCGGCTCCAATCTCCAGCCTTCAGGAAGGGCATATGGGACTTTCTTGCAGAGGATCACCCTGTTGTGCTGGGGCAGCCTTCTGTGAGCACTTGCTCTCACTGGCCACGACAGCCCCAGTCTCAGAATCAGAGATGATTAGGGAAACTAGGAACCCTTGTTACAGTCTCTTCTGTGGCTTGAACCGAGGTAAGGGCAATGAGATGCAGCCACTCCATTATTTCCCGGCCCTTTTAGTATTTTCTTTCTCTTCATTTTCTTTTTTTCTTTCTTCTGTTCTTCTTATCAACCTCTCCCCCTTCTACCCCTGTCCCCCAGCCATGCTTCTGACAGAATATTGACTAGAAACCAGAAGCCCATTTTTGCTCAGCCTTCAGGGCAGCTGTTTACAGAGTAGCAGCGCTACACAGGTTTACTGTGTCGTATGTCTGTGTAACACTGGATTTGGATCTTGTATTTAGCTGCCAGAAGTGACTGTGATGAAGTAGGAGAGATAAACTGATAGATTGGCTGCCAGAAAGATGTTGGGAATCAATCAGATAAACAGGGTAGAGAAATAGCTTGCTGTTTTCTAGTGATAATAAACCAGTGGCCTCTGGTCCCCGCATTTTTAAACGTAATTGCTGTAGTAATAATGTCCAAAATAAGCAAATGAAAAAACATCACAGGAGGGTTTTTAATTGCGATTGAGATATCCTTTTTCCCTTTTGCAATAAAGATTCATCTTATATGGAAATGAACATTTCTATAAATTTGTTTTACTTCTTCCAGTGCCTACTTACATAAACAAATGAAAATTAGAGAGTGGACTACTTTCGTAGGAATTTATTCCTCCTTCTCTATCCTCCCCCAGACTTCAGCTGTTTGACTTGGTGAAATATCTGTATTGCTACCATGCCTCACCTACAAAATCATTACCTTTTTTGGTGAGGAAACAAGTTTCAAAGTCAAACCCATATTGACAGATGATTAGCAGGATTATTTTAGTGTCTTCCCTTAGATTTCTCTTAGAAGACTTTTGGGACTTTAATCTCTGTTACGATTGCCCTGCACATAGCACTTGCATAGGGGAGATGATATCTAGTATTATTATTGTAATTTAAAACTCTCCTCCTTTAATGCTTAACGTTTCTTTATTTTTAAGCAGGCTCCATGTCCAACTTGGGACACAAACTCATGACCTGGAGATCAAGAATCACAAGCTCTAGCGACTGCGCCAGTCAGGCACCCCTAATGTTTAATTTTTAAACATTACTCCTTTTCACCTAATGACTTTAAGATCCAATGCATATTCTTTAGTCTGTGTGAAAGGTATAGATTTACACTCTAGTTGTGTGCAATGGGCTGCTCAGAAGTAAGAGGAGAGTAGGAGAGTAATTTTAGAGTTCTCATGGAGTTCGTTGTATGGGATAAACAGTTCTCTCTGTTGTATTTTCAGTCACACATACAACTTCCATTGGGTTCTCTTTTTTTTTTTTTTTTTTTTTAAGATTTTATTTATGGGATGCCTGGGTGGCTCAGTAGTTTAGCACCTGCCTTCAGCTCAGGGCATGATCCTGGAGTCCCAGGATTGAGTCCCACATCGAGCTCCTTGCATGGAGCCTGCTTCTCCTTCTACCTATGTCTTTGCACCTCTCTCTCTCTCTCTCTCTCTCCCTCTCCCTCTCCCTCTCTCTCTTTCTGTCTCTCATGAATAAATAAATAAAATATTTAAAAAAATAAATAAAGATTTTATTTATTCATGAGAGATACAGAGAGAGAGAGAGAGAGGCAAAGACATAGGCAGAGGGAGAAGCAGGCTCCCCGCGGAGACCCCCATGTGGGACTCGATCCCAGGATCATGCCCTGAGCTGAAGGCAGACTCTCAACTGCTGAGCCACCCAGGTGCCCCTTAGGTTACCTTTTGGAATTGTTGTGGCTGTGAATGTATTGGTGTCATACGTGGTTAAATCTCTTCATAGTAAGCATGGTGGAGTACCAGCCATGGAAAGCAAGAGAATGAAGTTCACACTTTTAATTATATGTAATAAAGGCTTTTGCCTGAGGAAGACCTTCCTGAATATTAGAGGTTACAGGTCAGAAGTTAACCATGTACCATTATCCTGTTGGTGAGAAGCTGATGCATTTTCCTTTTGGCCATACAGCCTTTCCCACCTGACCTTTTAAAGATTCTCCATTGGTATCGATGAGGTGGACCAAACTAATCATAAAAACAATGAAGGGAATGTTGCACACTCATTGATCCATTTGAAATGAACTGCAGTACAATAAGTCCTCTAAATGGACTTCTGTTCACAGCTATTACTATAGCCACCTTTTTAAAGATATATAAATATGAAAGGGTTAATGGGAATTCAGTCATATTCTTGCCACTGGGTTGTCCCTTATTGATTGTAGTTTTAGAGCTGTCACTATGCCATTCAGAATTCCTGCCATGCCCTTGAAAGTCACGTGGTGCTGGGAGATGATAAATAAATCAGTTGCTTTCCTTTTTCCCCTAGCTTCTTCGAGAACTCATAGAACGGAAGACCAGCTCCTTGGATCCCAATGATCAGGTGGCCATGGGAAGGTAATTCAGATATGGCTTTCTAGTCATGCAAAGCAACCTACATAATAGTTTCTCCCTTTGAGTCCCCTTAATTCTGCCTCAAAGGCAGTGATTGGCCCTGTAATTATAAAAGTTAAGCAACATTAAAAAAAAAAAAAAAAAGTTAAGCCAGACAATAAGAAGTTAAAGTTAGGAAAGATAGGGTGATGGAAATCCTGTTTTACCCTACCTTGCCTTAAGGGCAGTTGAATAGGAAATTATAAAACAGCTATGTATTTGTTTTAGGGTTTGTTTTTCAAAGTCCTTCTTATGCTCTTTGCTCTCTGATTTGGACAGTGATTGTATCTGTATCAGTCTCTGACCAGTGGATAAAAAGCAACCGCCCAAATGTGTGCTCTCAGCTGTCAGAATGTGGCATTGTGCACAACAGGTTCCTTGCTCATAGTTGAATCTGCTTTGTTTGAGTCTGCCCTAATTTAGACCTCCACCCCTTCAGTAAAAGCCTCGGCACAATTAGAAATGGAACGTGGCAGCATTACCCAGATGTCAGGGTAGAATGTAAAGTAGTGAAGGAAGGCTCTTGTGTGTATGCTTCATCCTGTGGTTGGAAAATAAAAAGGGCATTTAGAGTGCTACCTAATGAATAGTGTACATTTAAATAGCCATGAGCCATAATTTGCAAAAGCATGAAAGGAAACAAAAGCTGCAAGTGCCAGAATGGGATTCTGGGCACAGCGACATTTTGAGAAAGCAATGAAAAATTTGTGTTGATGAAATAATTTTATTTGAGTAAAACATTATTTGGGTTTTAGGATAGGATATTGTTGTTATTTTGTGTATCTCTGGAATGCTATAGAGAGCTGTTCACTATAAATTTAATGTGATACAGCAAATTGCATTTAAGTGATGATTATATTGTACATTTATCTGACTTTACAATAAAATAGATTATGGTAATTAAGATTATATTAAGATTACAGTAATTGGATTTCCCTAGATTATTTTTTTCTGATGTTGAGTTTTCGTTGTATAAATCAGGTAAGATGACTAGCTGCTGCTGTTTCTTCTTTTTTTCACATTTGTTCATATGAGGAATTTAGGAAGATTTTTCTTAGCCAGTGTCCTTTATTTGAAAATTAATTTCTTTTAATCTAAAATGACTGCAGAACATGTGAATCTTGTTTGGATCCTGATTCAGACAAACGAATTGTAAAAGTGAGATGATCCAGGAAATTTGAAGACTGACTCAATATTTGATAGTAAAGAATTACTGGTAATTTCTTTGTAGCATGACATCATATTGAGACTATATTGGGGGGAAAGAACCCTTACCTTTCAGCAGCACATTCTTAAATGCTACGGATGAAATGAAAATTAAATAAACAAAATGGCTGCAAAACTTGTGTCAGTAGTGGATAATTATAAAACATTAGCAAAAATTGGAAAGTGCTGGAAAAAGCACTTGTGTATTAACAAAGGGAAAATTGAAGAATTCCTGTATGCAGACCAAACAACAGTGCAATATTAGTAATAGAACATCTTGCACAGCTAAAACATTGAAAGCAAATGCAAGCAGCTCTACTCAGTTTGCTGGCTTTTCCTGCAGACTGCTAGATTTAGTACCTGTCACAGCAACTCTAGATACTAAGGAGTATTGTTAACCAAATTTGCTGTGGAATTTCCCAGCTGCCATTTGTTTTTTTATCATTGCACAAATCCTCTTCAATTGATTAGCTGCTCTGGCCCCAGACTATCTTGAGGAACTTGATGTGGGTTGATGATTTCTTTCTGCAGGGTTGTTAGTAAGAAAAATTCCAATTTGTCAATAGGTATAACTATTTCTATTAGTGATGATGTATAACATTGCTTGTGAATTTCCCAGGCAGTGGCTTGCGATCCAGAAGTTACGAAGCAAAATCCACAAGAAAGTAGATAGGAAAGCCAGCAAAGGAAGGAAACTTCGGTGAGTTACTTTTTAGAAAGATTTTAACATGTTACAGCTCTTACATTTTGGCTGTTATGTCAGTTCTCTATTTCTTCTGATGATTCTGTTTTTAAGGATCAGAAAAATAGCTAAAACAATATTTGTGGCTTTTTTGGGACTCAGTTTTTCTTACTCTAAAATGGAAATACTATAGTTTCAGTTATATTTTGTTCTGCTGTTGTAAGAGGATAGGTTAAGTATAATACCTGCATTTTCCCGAAAGAGAAATAAGAAAACAAGACAAGTTAGTTGAAATTGTCTTAGTTTTTCGTTTTGTTTTGCTTTTAGAGCAAGGGAAAGTTGGGGTTGGGGGAGAGAGAGAGAATCCTAAGCAGACTCCAGGCCCAGCCTGGAGCCAGACACAGGGCTCTATCTCATGACCCTGAGACCACAACCTGAATTGAAATCAAGAGTTGGATGCCCAACCGACTGAGCCACCCCAGCACCCTAAAATTGTTTTAATTTTAAAAAGTGATTTCTACAGAACAATATAACAATTTTTCTTTGGATGCTTATTTAGAATAAGATTATATGGGTCCATTTTCATGATGCCATACACGTACATGCTGTGCTAAGGAGATATAAATGAAGGATTCCAGAAAATGTTAACAATGTGCTTAAATGGGATGAGAAATACAAGTTTTAAGCAAACCCAGTGTGGGGCTCAAACTTAACCTCAAGATCAAGAGTCTCACACACCATCAACTGAGCCAGCCAGACACCCAGAGAAATATAATTTTTATGAGAAAACAGACTTCTGATGTTTTCAGACTTCTGACTATAGGAAAACTCTCAATCCTGTATGTTTGTATGTATAGTATACAGAAAGATAATAGTTTATTGTATGTCTTTTATGTAATATTTGCACAAAGTCTCCATGTCAAAGAAACTACTTATAATTGGAGGGCATATGGGGAAAAATCTTAAACCCATTGTGTTAGGACAATTTAGATGGATAGTTAATTCTATATCCTTATTAGAACCTGCCTGTCATTGAATTCCCTTTAAACAAATGTGGATCTGTCTCATATAACTTCAGAGAAGCAGATTTCACAACTACTTTAATTAATCTGTTTTTGTTTTTAACCTATTCTCCAGAAAATATGTATTTCTCTAACTTTGCAGAAGAGCAAAGCAGCTTGTTACTATATTTTTATTCAAAGTCACTTTCTTAAATCTCAGGTTAAATTGTTATAATTTGTTTAACGTTTTTCATGTTACAATTTTGAAGTCTTTACACTTCTCCAAGTTTGTTTTTAGTGGGATGGTTAAGCATAGACTTGAGAGCCAAACTTACTTTTTAATATGGAGATCAGATTTTTCCTCCAGTGCTGTGCTTTTTAAAATTGTAGCTTTATGAGACTATAAACATTGTTCTCCAGAGGGAGGAGCGTGGAATCCTGGGAGGCTTAGGTTCAAATTCTGGCTCTGGCTGGCTCTGTGATTTTGGTGGTTTTTTATTCTTTGGAACTCACTTCGCTCATTTACTAAGTAGCAATAATAATCCCTACTTTATAAATTTGGTTTGAGGATTAAAATGATGTGTAAATGTTCCAGTACATAGTAAGCATTTAAAAATGTTAATTTCTTTGGATTCTCTTGTGTTTGTCTGTTGGTATCACTGTTGCAAATATACTGTCTTCAAAGGAATTGAGAGAGGAGAAAATCTCTTTTCTACATTGTTGTTACAGATTTTATATTGGGGCAAGTAGTTATGTGTGTGTGCCCCTTGAGGGTAAGAATTGTGCTCCTCTAATTCTTTAAGACAATTCCTACCTTACTTATTATCTACGTAATTCCTTGTAGGCGTTAGTCAGCCAGAAGATGTTTTTGGATGGCTATGTCATTAAAATTACCATGCTCACAGGTAAGGCGAAATGGCTCTAACCTTAAACATAAACCAGAGTAAGAAGTCTGGGTGAGTGTTAGAAAAGTGAGTACTTTGCTAACACGACAAATAACTTAGGAAAACAGCACAAGTTTGTTGTTTCCCAAATCAAAATATACTTATCACAGTTATTAAGTTGAAAGAAAACAAACCAGGATTTTGTTTTAATAGCAAGTGTTTTTCTTATATTAATTTACTAAGCTAACCTCCTTAAACTATTCATTAGAGGTATGGTCACTGCAAGTACATACATCTGGTTTTGTGGTACTTTCATAGTGATTTAGATTCATACATGCCCATAAATCCAGAAACATTTAAAATCTTATCCTGGCAACAGGTAAGTGAGAGACAGACATTCTGTTTAAATGGGGCTAAACATTAAAATGTAAGACATGGTTAATTAAAATCCAAAAAGGAGGGGCCCTTCAGTGGCTTAGTCAGTTGAGCTTCCAACTCTTGATTTCCACTGGGGTCATGATCTTGTGGGTTGTGGGATTGGGCCTCTGGTCGGGCTCCCTGGTCAGAGGGAAGTATGCTTGGGATTCTCCCTTTCTGCCTTTCCTCCCTACTTGTTCTGTCTCTCTCTCAAATAAGTAAAAAATCTTAAAAAAAAAAAAAAAAAAAAAGATTCCTTCTAAAGTTCTAGGAACCGTATTAGGTGCCAGGTAAGATCCATTCTGCCCTCGAGGAGTATGTCCTCAGGAGAGGATGACACTGGGGCACTTGGGTGGCTCATTTGGTTATGTCTGACTCTTGGTTTTGGCTCAGGTCATGATCACAGGGTCGTGAGATCAGACCCCCACATTGGGCTCCACATTGTGCTCCATCTGAGCATGGTTCTTGCTTAAGATTCTCTCTCCCTTTCCCTCTGCAACCCCCCCCCCCCACTTGCCTGTGTGTACTCTCTTTATCTTAAAAAAAAAAAAAAAAAAAAGAGAGGGAGAGGGTAGCAAGCAATAAGCAGACAATGATGCTGTGTGGGAAGTGCTGTGACAGAGGTCTTCTTGGTGTATGGGTCACCTGATTGCCCTTGGGGGAATGCACGCTGCCCAGAAAGACGTCATCTAAGACGCCATCCACACTGCACACTGAGCAGACTATGAGAGTCAGCCCAGTGAAAGGGCAGAGAGAATAAGGTTTGGAAAAACACAGGCTTGAGAGTGTACAGGACCATTTTGGGAACCGTGATTTAATTTATTTTGGCAGAAACTTAAATGGAATATGGGGGAATGGCAGGAGATGAGGCTGTATGAGTAGATAAGTGCTGGATCATGGCTGTGCTAAGAATTTGGACTTTATTCTGTAGACTGTAGTGAGTGTTTGAAAAACAAAGGAAGACTGAGGAACTATCATAGAGTGAAGGAGACAGCGCAAGTAGGTACAATTTAGGGTCCCAGATTGGATCCTGGAAAGGAAAAGGACACTAGGGTAAAAATGGATGAAATTTGAAGGCTCTTAATTTGGGTAGTGGTATTGTACCAGTGTTAATTTCCTCATTTTGTTAATTGCACTATGTTTGTATAAATTGTTAACTCTAGAGGAAGCTGGGCAAGGGTATGCATGAACTCTCTACTATTTATGCAGTCATTCTACAAATCTAAAATTACTACAAGTTAGTTATTGAATTAAAAAATTTGGGTCTGGGGCATCTGGGTGGCTTAGTCAGTTGAGCGTCTGACTCTTGGTTTTGGCTCAGGTCATGATTTCAGGGTCGTGAGAGTGAGCCCTACATTGGCTGTGTGCTGGACAGGGAGCCTGCCTGGGATTCTCTCTGTCTCCTTCTCCCTCCCTAAAATGTTTGGGGCTCCACTCTGGCCTTAGAGCCTAGTTTAAAAAAAAGTTTTAAAAAAAGATCACATGTTTTGTGGTTTTGTCATCCACATTCACTTGGCTTTCCTGTGACCATGAATGTGAGGGATGTGGTCAGAATCAGAGAGTGATCTTTATGAATAGCAACAGTGATAACATTTATAAAACTCTCAGTGTCAGGCACTACTAAGCAATTTACATGCAGAGAGAACAACAAATGCAGACTCTGGAGCTAAACTGTCCAGGTTTGAAACTGGACTCTTCTACTTACCCACCTGGAGACCTTGGGCAAGTTAGTTTACATCTGTGCTTCACTTTCCTCATTGTGAAATGCATGTATTAATTCATATCTTGGAGGGTTGATACCAGATTAGATGAGCTAATGTCTGTAAAGTGCTTTGAGAAGAGAAGTAACTCACACAGCCCATCCGGAGCTGTGAAGTAGCAAATTAGGATTTGAGCTAATTGGTCTGATAGCAAGAGCCCATGTTTCTAACCTGTGGCTTGTTTTGTTTCTCTGGGCAGGACTCACTGGCCCCTGTAGGCACTAGAATGACATATTGGAAACATTAGCATTCTGCTCCAAAGGATTATATAAGTGGCCAGGCTAGGTGAAAATATTATAAATAACTTCCTTAAATGAGACCTCAAGGAGAGCTGGTAGGTGTGCCAGCTGTCATCACTGATACTAAGTTCCACCTGCAAGCAAGTTTTGCTCTTAGTGATAGAGCTGGAGAGAGAAGATTTTTCAGAAATGTCATAGCAGAAATGAATATTACTTTGTGGAAACATTAGTTTAAATGATAGCAGGTTAAGGGCATCAGCCTGGTCAGACTGGGGATGGCAACTTGTAGGTGGATGGTAGGAAATAATTTATTTTTTTAAAAAAGGATATTTGGATTTGGGGAAATAATTATAACTGTTGATTATCAGCATTTTTTCACAGCTTTATATTTAAGTGGGTTTGATCATGATTTAATGAGAATTCATAGGGGCGCCTGGGTGGTGCCTTCGGCTCAGGTCATGATTTCAGAGTCCTGGGATCGAGCCCCATGTTGAGCTCTTTACTCAGCGGGGAGCCTGCTTCTCCCTCTCCCTCTGCCTGCCTCTCCCCCTGCTTATGTTCTCTCTCTCTCTGTGTCAAATAAATAAATTAAATTAAAAAAAATTCATAATGTAAGTGAATTACACTCAGTCTTTTTTTTTTTTTAAGATTTTATTTATTTATTTATTCATGAGAGACACACACAGAGAGAGGCAGAGACACAGGCAGAGGGAGAAGCAGGCTCAGTGCAGGAAGCCCGACATGGGACTCGATCCCGAGACTCCGAGATCATGCCCCGAGCCAAAGGCAGACGCTCAACTGCTGAGCCACCCAGGTGTCCCAGGCTTTTTTTTTTATTTTTTATTTTTTTAAGATTTAATTTATTTATTCATGAGAGAGAGAGAGAGACACAGGCAGAGGGAGAAGCAGGCTCCATGCAGGGAGCCCATGTGGGACTCGATCCCAGGACTCCAGGATCACACCCTGGGCTGAAGGTGGCGCCAAACCGCTGAGCCACCCGGGCTGCCGTACACTCAGGCTTTTAATAACAGGATGTCTTACTATGTTTGTCCGTTCTTCTGCCACAAAATTACATTTATCTCTTCTTAGTATGGTTGTTAAAAGGTGTTTTAATACTAAAACATGCATCCATCCTCAGCAGCAGTGAGATTAGATGAAGTCTGTTGCATTAAGTACATGTTACTAAATAGTTTTTAGTGTAATTACTTCTTACAGTCTGTCTTTTGTCATGCTGTTAATATAGAATATATTGCATCAAAAAAAATATATTGCATCAGAGCAGCACTATCCAATAAAAACATGTATTACATATGTAATGTTAAATGTTCTAGTGGCCATATTTCAAAAGTAAAAGGAATTAGGTGGACTTAATTTTAAGAATATATTTCACTTAACCCAATATATCAAAAATATTATTACTCAGTATTTCAACAATTTATTATTTTAAAATTATTAATGGCATATTTTACATTCTTTTTTAATCTTGAGTCTTCAAAATCTGATGCATTTCTCATTTGGCACATATGGCATGCAGACCAGCCACGTTTCAAGGGCTTAAGCAACCGCATGTGGCCAGTCACTACAGGATTGGACAATACTTACCTGTGGAGTAGAGCTCATAATCTTTGTCCAGTGAGTGGATTAAACCTCTCTTTAGATATATCCAAGAATAGTATTCCTTTTTTTAGATGGACACCAAAGTTTGGTGAAACCTATAGACATTAAAATGCATTTATTAATAGTACTTACGCTTTATGCTTAAAAGTTTATGTGAATTTATGAGAAATATTTTGACTCCTGGTTTTCAGTTTTCAATGTGTTCCTTTTGATTCACTAGCAATTTCATGTTTCAGAATTTATCCTGAAGAAGTATGTGAACAAATATGCAATAGTTTATGTATAAGAATCTTTATTTTAGGGGATCCCTGGGTGGCTCAGCAGTTTAGCGCCTGCCTTTGGCCCAGGGCGCGATCCTGGAGTCCAGGGATCGAGTCCCGCGTCGGGCTCCTGGCATGGAGCCTGTTTCTCCCTCCTCCTGTGTCTCTGCCTCTCTCTCTCTCTCTCTCTCTCTCTATGTCTATCACAAATAAATAAATCTTTAAAAAAAAAAGAATCTTTAACACTGTTTAATATGGTTTTGAAAGAGGGTCAGTCTATATAAATGCCCATCAATAGGAGATTAAATAAATTATAATATATTTACACAAGGGAATATTCTGCAACTATGAGAAGGAATAGAATATGACATGGTTTAGTGGGAAGAAACATGCAGAATATTAAGTATATTACAGTTTCCCTTTTACATGAAAAATGTGTTAGGTTTATATTTGTCTTATATATGGAAAATGCCACATTTAACATTGTAGTTAACAGTGATTATTTCTGGGGGATAAGACTGCAGGATGCCTGTAAGTCTTCTATACATTTTTATATTTGAGTCATCTTTATAAGAATTATATATTATTTTCTATAATTAGGAGATAGCAGACATAAAGAAAGTATGCAGAGATTTTGTTTTTGCATCTTATGAAACATGAAGAATCAGAAGCAATACAAATGTTCAAAAATGTATTATAGTATTTCCACTCCTGGAATTGTATACAGCTATCCAGATACTGTTATGGGACAATGCTTACAATGCAAAGTGAGAAAAAGAGGATACAAAATTCTGTGAGTGTGTGTAAATAACAGGATCACTATAAAAAACAGACAACTAATCAAAATGTTAACAGCTCTCTGTAGGTGGAAGAACTATGCATATTGTGTGTGTGCTTCGTTGGTTTTTTCCCATATTTTCTATAATGAATTTATACTTTTTCTATTACTCTTGTAATGGGGAAAATCTCATCACTATTATTCTTATAAAATTTATTTGTTAAAAAAGAATGAAATTTGGGAGGCTTAGCTGTGGGTGGTACTATAGAGAATCAAATTACTTGATAAGTGTAAAAATGTTTTTAATACTGTAAAGCTAATATTATGTACATGAAAATATTTATCATATTTTGGTTTGGGGATAGTATTTTGCACAGCAGAATTTTGTGGGTATTTTTAAAGATTTTACTTATTTTTTAAGTAATCTCTACATTCAGTGTGGGGTTCCAACTTATAACCCAGAGATCAAGAGTCACATGATCTACCAACTAAGCCAACCAGGTGCCCTCCAAGTAGAGTTTTTATGGTTAGAATTTTATAATATGTATATTGTCATATAGCCTCGTCTATATAATGAGTAGAAAGGGCTACCTCATTTGAATCTCTTTGGTATAATATGGTCCAAATAGGTCATATAGTTGTTCAGCTTTTTTTTTTTTTTTTTTAAGATTTTATTTATTTATTTATGAGAGACAGAGAGAGAGAGAGAGGCAGAGAAGCAGGCTTTCTGCAGGGAGCCCAATGTGGGACTTGATCCTGGGAGTCTGGGATCACGCCCTGAGCCGAAGGCAGACACTCAATAACTGAGCCACCCAGGAGTCCCTGTTCAGCTTCTTTCATCAGATGATCTCAAAGCACTTCATACAAAAATGCCTTTTTTTTTTGTTAGTGGAAAATGGAAATGATATAATTTAAATTTCTGTAACACCATGACTTGAAGATCTAAGGGTTGAACTTATTGTATATTCAGATGTACGCCTTCATTTAAAGATAGGGGAAATGGAATACTGCATCTAGTGAATAGAGATGATATGGAATTCCAAAAGCCTTTTCTGGGGCAGCCTGAGTGGCTTAGTGGTTTAGCGCCGCCTTTAGCCCAGGGTGTGATCCTGGAGACCCGGGATCGAGTCCCACGTCAGGCTCCCTGCATGGAGCCTGTTTCTCCTTCTGCCTGTGTCTTTGCCCCTCTCTCTGTGTGTCTCTCATGAATAAATAAATAAAATCTTTAAAAAAACCCCAAAAACTAAAAAGCCTTTTCTGACTTAGGGAACCAGTGCTAATGAGTGATGGTGGTATGAGGCATTGCATTTGGGTATTGTCACACAACTATACTTACTACTAGTAACGATACTAAAAAATGATTAAGATGTTGGAATACTACTCAGCCATCAAAAAAGTGAAATCTTGCTATTTGCAATGATGTGAATGGAACTTGAGGGTATTATGCGAAGTGAAATAGGTCAATTAGAGAACATCTTTTTCTGTCATATAATTACCATTATATGACCTCACTTGTGGAATTTAAGAAACAAAACAAAGAAGGAAAAATAAAATAAGATGAAATCACAGAAGGAGACAAACCATAAGAAATTCTTAATCATAGGAAACAAACTGAGGGTCGCTGGAGGTGAGGGGGGTAGGGAGACACGGTAACTGGATGACAGGCATTAAGGAGGGCAGGTGATGTAATGAGCACTGGGTATTATGTAAGACTGATGAGTCACTGACCTTTACTTCTGAAACCAATAATACATTATATGTTAATTAATTGAATTTAAATTTTAAAAAATACAAAAACAAAAAGAAAAATGCTTAGATGTAATTAGAGGAGGAAAATGGGATAGATACTCAAAGTCCTTCTCTTCTGTCTGGAATAGTGTTTAAGGGTTAATATATTGCTGAGGGCCACAAGTGTGTTAACTCTTTTTTGGGACTATGATGTAAATGGATGTGTTGAACTGTCATGTACAATGTGCTGTTATCACACATCTCTCCTGTAACATTAAGGAAAAACAGGGAAATAACGGTTATGATCAGTGTGTGCCTATGAATTATTCTCTTTTCTACTCCAGAGCCAAATGTTCCTGTAATCAGTTCTGGAGTATGTTAGCTCGTGTGTCCTTTTCTAGGTTAATAGTTACTAATGTTGCTGCCTGTTTATTTCCTGCTTTTTTTAGGTTTCATGTCCTTAGCAAGCTACTGAGCTTCATGGCACCTATTGACCATACTACAATGAATGATGATGCCAGGTGAGTAATAGATTAATTATGTGTCTCAAATGGCTCCATGACAGCCTGATATTGACCTGTTCTACAGCCTGTCACCCTCTCCATTTCTTCTTATCAGTTAACCATTTGTCATTCTCATCATAGTAAGGGTCCTTGTCACATCTCTTCACCCCATAATTACTGTAGAACCAAAACAAAATTTCTGTAAATATCAATGTTGCCTCTGGTAGTGTTTTTTTGTCTTTGCTGTTTTGCTTTTAACGTTAGCTATCTGCCTAGGACATCAAGGCTTTTCTCTAGGACAAAAACGTGGGTCAGGACACTTGCTTTATGTGGTTGGGGCTTTTGTGCATATGCTTGCCTTATTAAAAGGAGACTGCTCTAGAGATGGGCATTATGTTGTGTTTGGTAAGGCTATATATATATATATATATTTCACAAAAGAAGTACATGCTCATTTTATAAACCAAAACAAAATAGAGGGCAGCCCCGGTGGCACAGTGGTTTGCCACTGCCTGCAGCCCAGGGTGTGATCCTGGAGACCTGGGATCCAGTCCCGTGTCGGGCTCCCTGCATGGAGCCTGCTTCTCCCTCTACCTGTGTCTCTGCCTCTCTCTCTCTCTCTCTCTGTCTCTATGAATAAATAAATAAATAAAATCTTTTAAAAAAATAAATAAAATAAAATAAAACAAAATAGAAATATATGCAAAAAATGTATCCTCATAATATTACAATTAATATTTGTAAAAGACTGATTTGTAAAAGACTGATTTGTAAAAGACTGATTCTTTCTGTATTTATTAGTTGTCATTCTATTACAATGTAATATTTTTATATTACTTATTTAGCCATATCCCTTCTCTTTCATTTATTTGCCGTTCATTTATTCATTTATATCAGGGTGAACTCATGCTTTCCTATTTTATTCAATAAGTTATTATCTATTACTGTCATTATTTTTTTTTGAAATGGTTCCATGTTAATGGAAGCTGGTTTGTGTCCTTTTGAAATGTCCCCATTCCTTGAGTATGTTCTTATTTTGTGGCACAGCAAGGTGTTCTAGGTTTGTCTTATACTTTCCCTGTTCTAGCCCTGGAATCAGTCTTTTTCCAGGGAGCTCTGATTTTTTTGGGGGGATTGTGGTATTTAGAAACCAAGATCTGTGTGCTAAGGGTGTTCATTATCACCGGGTTTCACTGTTCCTAGGCTGTCTCAGTGTAGGGAGCTAGGAAATGTGTGTGTAAATATATACACACATGCAGGAGAGAGCCACTTGTAGCATCTCTGAATATTTCAGTCTTTTTATTTCTTTAAAAGTAGTCTCTACACTCAACATGGGGCTCGAACTTATGACCCTGAGATCAAGGGTCAAATGCTGTGCTGACTGAGCTAGCCAGGTGCCCCTCCTTTCAGTCTTTATGAGTTCCATTTGAGAATGTTCCTATAGAACATAATTAAAGTTCTATTGTGAATTCTTTCTTTAGTTCTTTATATACTGTGAGCATTTTTGTGTCAGTAACATTGTTCAAAAATTGTAAATGACTGTGTAATATTTTTATACTACTTATTTAGCCATTCACTAATTGTTGAATTTAAATGATTTTTGATTATTGTAAATAATGTTGTGGTAGACATTGTGGGTTTTGTTGTTGTTTTTTAAGAATCTTTTTAAAAGATTTTATTTATTAATGAGGCACAGAGCAAGAGAGGCAGAGACACAGGCAGAGGGAGAAGTAGGCTCCCTGCAAGGAGCCCGATATGGAACTGAATCCTGGGTCCCACGAAAATTCCCTGAGCCAAAGGCAGATGCTCAACTGCTGAGCCACTCAGGGGTCCCGTTTTTTAAGATTTTTATTTATCTGAGAGAGAGGGAGCATGAGCAGTGGGAAGGGCAAAGAAGCAGACTCTCTGCTGAGCAGGGAGCCCAATGCAGGACTCAATCCCAGGACCCTGGGATCATGACCTGAGCCAAAGGCAGATGTTTAACTGCCTGAGCCCCCGAGGCGCGCCCTATTGGTAGACATATATAAACATAAATCTTTATCAAGTGAAAGTATTGGTTTAAGCACATAAGGGTTTTGCCAGCTTTATATATCAAAATACATTTAATCTTTTTAATTGAGATTATTTTGTTTGCTACTAAATCCCATCAGATTTTCTCTCCTGCCCTAAAACGTAGTAGATCTGCAGGTTTAGGTGAATACAATGATTACTTATTTTTTGTTTGCATTTGTTCAGTACTTTGAGTACAAAAGAGCTTATGCAGGGTTCTGAGTACATTTATACTCAGAACTTTGTGACTTTTTTTTTTAAGGTTTTATTTATTTATTCATGAGAGACATACAGAAAGAGGCAGAGACATAGGCAGAGGGAGAAGCAGGCTCCCTGCGGGGAACCTGATGTGAGACTCGATCCCAGGACTCTGGGATCATGACCTGAGCCAAAGGCAGATGCTCAACCACTGAGCCACCCAGGGGTCCCTGAACTTTGTGACTTAGCTCTCCTGTGCTTTACAAGTGAATGCTTTTGTCTGGCTGAGGTTTTTTGTTTGTTTCCACTTATTTCTGGATCTAGTTTGTGTTTTTGAAATTACAGAGTAAATTGAGTACAACTTAAAATCCCTGTCAGGACAACATGGAAAATTATATCAATAGAAAAGGAAAAGTAGATGCTCAAAAACTAAAACAAACCCATTAAGGAAACATGATTACCCCAGGCATAAAGTGAAGCTCAGTGTAAGTATTAGTGGCATCTCTTGAGTACAGTATTACCACTAGATCATTTAGAAACAACTTGTTGTCCTTCTTAGTTGGGATTTTTCTTAAACCACCTAATATCCCAGAGGCACTTAGTTTTCCTGAATCTTATTTATTCCTTATAATTTCTGAGGATTGCTAACAAATGCTATCCAAAGATTATTTGAAAATAACTGTATTATTTAGGATTATGTTAGATTTGATCTGTGAAAATCTTAAAACTTGCATACAGAAGCATAAGCAAATGAGAGTTTATTTTTTTTGACAGGAGAGTTTTAGGGGTAGCATGTAATTACTGGTAGTGGTTTTCCCTTCTCAGTGATAGAAGGGCCAGCATCCCTTGGTCTTTCCCTTCTGGACCCAAGATGGCGGCTGCAGTTTTAGCCATCAAATGGTGTTCAGGGCAGGAAGAGAAGGAAGAAGTGTCAGATTTACCTGCTTTCTTTGATCAGAAAAGTAAAAGCTTCCCCAGAATCCCCTCCAAACTTCTTATATATCATTGGTTAAAACTGTGCTATCTTGCTATTTCCGGTACAGGCAAGGGAGAAGGGGTTGGGTATGTTTGTTGGGTAATAGTCCTTCTGGCATTCAGTATTTGTGGAGGAGAAAAGGCTGTCCCTTGTGGACTGATTGCTTATTATCAGCATTGTTCTCCAGCTTTTTTTTTTTTTAAGTTTTTATTTATTCATGAGACACACACACAGAGAAAGAGAGAGAGAGAGGCACAGACACAGGCAGAGGGAGAAAGCAGGCTCTATGCAGGGAGCCTGACAAGGGACTTGATCCTGGGTCTCCAGGATCACACCCTAGGCCAAAGGCGGCGCTAAACTGCTGGGCCACCCAGGCTGCCCTCTCCAGCTTGTTTAGCCCACTTAACAAGGAATTTAATAGAAGTCTTATAGCTGGAGAATGAAGCATGTGTTTTCACCACAGCATACTCCTATTCCATTGTGTTTCCTAAGGAGAAGAAGCATTCATCTACATTACAGCTCATGCTCCATAGTCTGAATAAGCCAGATTAACTATGGGTAGAGTAAGTGGGCATTAGCTCTCTCAGCTTCTAGTATCCAAACTCTCAGGGCAGAAGGAGGCAGTCATAGCTTGGCCTATTTTGTTTCCCTTTAGGTAATTCCATAACTGGTGACAGTCTGCTACTGTACTGTTTTGTCTCCTAGTTTGTACGCCACAAAATATCACTGAGGAATTGGAAACTTTCATAGGTGTTAAAACATCAATATCAGTGCATTGTACTTTTCCTCAAATGAATAATTTTGGTTTTGCTAAGTTACAGGTACGTCATTTTTGGTGTACATGTATGAATGGAGAATTTTTTATGATTTTGAGATAGAGAAGAACTTTCTAAGATGACAACAAGGTCAGAAGCCATAGGGAAAAATATTAATAGATCTGACTTTCTGAAAGTCCATATTGAAAAAGACATTGAGGGGTATCTGGGTGGCTCAGTGGTTGAGTGTCTGTCTTCGGCTCAGGGTGTGATCCTGGGGTCCTGGGATTGAGTCCTGCATTGGGCTCCTCACAGGGAGCTTGCTTCTCCCTCTGCCTGTGTCTCTGCCTCTCACTGTGTCTTTCATGAATAAATAAAAAAAAAATCTTAAAAAAAAAAAAAGACATCGGAAAACAAAGTGATAAGCAAATGACAAACTGGCAAGAAAAGGTTTGATATGTAGCGTAGCATTTTTCTTTACTATGTAAAATAATATGTAAAAGAGTTTTTACAAGTTTCTAAGAATCCCAGTAAAAATCATGGGCAAAAAGCAGGTCAACAAACCAACCTAGAAGTCATAAAAAAAATCTCAAATAGCTAAAAAACTAAGACTGTCAACCTCATTAATCAAAGAAATGCAGATTAAAATGAGATTTCATTTTTCCTATTAAATTATAAAACATGAAAAGATTGGTAATCTCCTGTGTTGATGGTGTGGGGAAACAGACACTTTTATATACCACTGTTGGGAATGTAATTGGCAAAATGATTTTCGAGGGCTATTTGGCAATGGGCGGCAGAGTTTTTTTTTTTTTTTTTTTTTTTATTTATTTATTTATTTATTTATTTATTTATTTGGCAGAATTTTAAATATATACTTATCTGTTGACCCAGAAAAAGCTACTTCTAGAAATTGATCTAAGGAAATAAGTTGGCAAACATATTTGTATTAAGAATCTTTATATTGTGTGTCAGCTGTACTTTGGTAAAGAATAAATCAATAAATATGATTTAATTGATTGTGAGATTGAGCTCCGCATCAGGCTCCACACTCAGCAGGGAGTCTGCTTGAGGGATTCTCTCCCTCTGCCCCCCCCCGAAATAAATAAATCTTTAAAAAACTATTTAAAAATAAATAAGTAAATGGGAAATACAGAACAAAACAAGAATCTCTATTGCAACATGGTTTATAATGGGGGAAAATAACTAGTTGCTTACCTTAAGTAGTTGCTTACTGAATAAATAAATCACAGTAAAATCTTTTAATGAAATTATAAACAGCTGTTCAATGATGAAGTGGCACTAAAGGTATTGCCATGACATAATCTCCAAGTACAAAATACTATATTAGGGACAGCCCAGGTGGCTCAGCAGTTTAGCGCCACCTTCGGTCCAGGTCCTGATCCTGGAGACCCGGGATCGAGTCCCGCGTCGGGCTCCCTGCATGGAGCCTGCTTCTCCCTCTGCCTGTGTCTCTGCCTCTCTCTCTGTGTCTCTCATGAATAAATAAATAAAATCTAAAAAAAAAAATACAATATTATATAATCCACATTTTGAGTGAATAGGTATGTATGATAGAAAAAAAGTGATAACCTTTAAAAAAATCAATTATACTGTCAGATTTCCAGGTTATTAACTAGAAAAAGAAACAGTGCTTGTAATGTGATGATCCACTTATGTTTTGAAAATAAAGATTAAACAGGCCTAAGTATACATATCTGTGTATATGTTACAGTGGTGAGAGAAATGTGTGGGAAGACCACACATCACAGTATTGACATTTACCTGTGGAGAAGGAATGGCATGAGGGACGGGGGAGGGAAACTCAAGTGTTTTGTTCTTTATCCTTTTATTTTGGTCCACTTATTTACCATGAGAATACATTCATAGAAGTTATATAAAAAAGTAAAAAAGCTCTGAAATAATGGATATCAGACTCCACATACTTGTTGCTTGGGTAGAGAGGAGTAGAAAACACACTTTACTTTCTAGTCTCTGTATTTCCAGTGTTTGAAATTTTTCTGCTGTAACCTTATACTGCTTTGTATCAACAACAAAAAAGGACATTTTCAGTTTGCAGATTATATATATAATACATAGAGGAAATGGGAAAGTCCTGATTATTTCTCTATTGAAGTACATGAATGAAAGATCTCTTCCTTATGGTTTCTGCCTTATGGACCATATGGATAAAACTGGCTTTTTAATACATTTTAAATACTGGTGTCTCTTCCCGTTACCCTCTGCCCCCTTTTTATTTTATTTTTATTTTATTTTATTTTATTTTATTTTTTTATTTTATTTTATTTTATTTTATTTTATTTTATTTTATTTTATTTTATTATTTTATTTTATTTGAGAGAGAGAGAGAGAGGCAGAAACACAGGCAGAGGGAGAAGCAAGCTTCATGCAAGGAGCCCGATGTGGGACTCGATCCTGGGTCTCCAGGATCACGCCCTGGGCTGAAGGTGGCGCTAAACCGCTGGGCCACAGGGGCTGCCCCTCCCCTTTTAAATTATGGTAAAATAAGCATACATTTTCTAGCACTTTGATTTCTTATTCCCAGAGACAGTTCCACCTATGATTCCTACCTTAGCCGGGTCTGAAGAGAGAACCCCTTCTCTTTGTTCCTTGTTCTCAGTTCATTGTTCCACACATGCCTAGAGCCCCAGTGCTTGCGGTTTTTGGATGGGAAGAGGGAGACAATCTGAGGGCTGTTTTACTCTTTCTTGAATTCCCAGTTTGAGCTAAAATCATCCTATTTGAGCTAAAAAAAATTTTGCACTTGGTCAAATTGAATTGAAACTGGAACATAGTTCTCATTAAGGGAGAGGATAGAAGAGATCTTTAACACAGGGTATTAAAATACCCTTAGTGGAGAGAGAAGTGCTATCTTTAAAAGGATCTTTAAAAGAAGGCAATGGCATCTTCATTTTGTTTCTCCTGTGATGTGGTCTGTGTAGTTTTATCTATTTAGTTAATTTCTGCTGATACATATTCTTTTCTCATGCTAGGAATTTTTCTCTTCAAGCGATCTATTTTTTTTTTAAAACCTTTTAAATGCAAAGTAGCCAGTTTGTGTCCCCTTGTTACCAGATTTCCCTTTGGGGGCATTTCTTTGTAGATAAACTTTGGATACTAATTTAAATGCCTTTTATGTGCTTTCAGGTCTCCCATGTTACTGAAAGTCTCATGTAACCCTTGATACTTCATATGTCCAGTAGGTCTTTACTCCATTAGGAGGTAGGCGGGTGGTTTCTATTGCAGGCTTGATGAACATACCCAGTATCTAGAGAAAACAAAAGAAATCACTCTTTGCCCATGTGTTACTCTGAGCCTAAAAATGATCGTTGACTTTGCCAAGCCCTTGATAGTTTTGATGCAGGGCAGCTCAACTCCAGAGCAGCTGCTGTTTGCCCCTTAGGGTCATTTTTGCTAAGAGGGTAAAGTATAATGTGATACTGTAGAGACAGGGTTATCAGTGGGCTAAGGGAGAAAAAACATGTGGTGTCTCTTTGGGAGAGAATCCCTCTAAGCCCATTGTTACCACCAAGAACAGGTCAGTGTGATACTTGCATGGTTTACAGGATTGCTGTTCATTTCTCTGACGACTGAAGTTATTCTAAACTTATCAGTATTTTAGAAATAGAGCTTACTTTATGTGGTGTGAATCCCCTGGGGTGCTTTGAGACCAGAGAGTGTCTGACATGAAAATTCAGATGATCTCTTACTATGGTTCTAACAAAATGAAGAATTTGGAGGTGGTAGAAATTTGCCTGTGTTTTTCAAAGACCCTCTGAGGGGATCCCTGGGTGGCGCAGCGGTTTAGCGCCTGCCTTTGGCCCAGGGCGTGCTCCTGGAGACCTGGGATCGAATCCCACGTCGGGCTCCCTGCATGTAGCCTGCTTCTCCCTCTGCCTGTGTCTCTGCCTCTCTCTCTCTGTCTCTCTCTCTCTCTCTGTGTGTGTGACTATCATAAATAAATGAATGAATGGAAGAAAACAAAGACCCTCTGAGGCAAGACTTTTTTAAAGAAGTTACTTCTTCATTTGTATTGACGGAGGTCAGATGTAAAATCTGATGTGACAAATAGAAGCAGATTCTGAGCTGGCTGCCGCCTCAGATTTGGGAAGGGAATCCACGTGTGCCCCTCCATGGAGCATTTTGGCTGTCAGCACGGTAAGGGTCTCAGCGGCAACTAGCAGCTGCATGTGCATCATAGAAACTTGGTGCTCACCTTGCTGGCACTGCTGCTTTGGACAATGCTTCTGACGCAAACCCAGTTCTGGTACCACCCATACTAAGGCTAGCTGACTATATTTCCTGAGAAGCTTTGTTTCTTACTACAAAAATGATAGCAGTATTAACACTTTATGGATGCCCTGTTCCTTGCAAAGAACTTAAAAGAAATTCTCAATAGAAACAGTAAGAATTTCCATATTAGCCCCCAGTTTCCTCCCCCACAATAAAGAACCATTTTTCCCACTCCTTCTATGAAGCTGCTGGCATTAAAAAAGAACCAGGAAAAGATCTTTTAATGATAACCACTAAGCACCAAATACATAATTGTTTTACATCTGGAGTTTTAGAAAGGAAATGTACAAAGGTAATCCAGCCTTGTAAAGTGCTTTGTCAATATCACTGCCACGTTGTTCTTGAGGTGCCTTGGTATAATAGAATTCGTACAGGCAATTTATCTTCGGCTTGCCATTTTTGTGTGTGGGTCTGCACCCTAGACATGGGCACATTCTCCCACTCTCCTGATAATATTTTTCCCCCACAGTTGGTAACCCAGAGGTTATGTGGGCCATTTTTTACTCCATTTGCCTACTTTTTACCCCTTTATTTAATAGAAATATGCACTGCATCATGGTCAAGTATTCTGGTGTAGTTTGCTCGGCATTGAGAGCACATCAGCTAATAACCCCAGAAGTACCCTCCGTGGAGCATTTCTCGTTAGTTAAAAACTTGTAAGCAAGAATGGTTAAGATACATACAGCTGCTTTCTCTGAGGTTTCTTATCTCCTAAAAAAGACACAGGTTATTCTGACAGGTGAAACAAGTCCAGGCAAATATGCAACATTGATCTAATCAGCAGGAACGAGAGCAATATTTTCACTGGTGCTGCCTTTTACCAGCATCATTAAAGGCTCCCATTACTCTTTTATTAGAGGTTCCCTCTCTTCCTTATCAGATTACAGAATGAACATAACTCACAGCAGTGATTTGATCTCTTGTTAAAGAGGATTACAGCTTTGCATTAACTCGGATTGACACAGTTTATAATTCGCTTGTTGATACTCAGACGGGCAGCATCACATGTTTGACCCCCCAGCAGTGCTGAGGGGAAAGGACCCCCATATATCATCATTAAAGATGGCGTCCAGCACAGAGATAGGAGGCATGGGGCCTTCCTCCTCTGGTAATGTCAGAAAGGACAAAGGAAACATTCTCAAGTTCAAAGATGAGACATGGGCCAGAGTTTTAAAACTGGATTGAAAACTGTGATTGTTTCTTCAGTTTTTCCTGATTTGCTGCTGCTCGGTCTTATATAATTCTAGTGAATTTGCATTCTCAAATTGAAGCCTTGGTTCCAAGCAGGATGTAGAGTGATAAAAGTACATCTTCTAGAAAGAGATTGTAGATGTTGAACAGATAAATTTTTCCTCAAAATGGGTTTCTTGACTATAGTTTTCATTTCGGTTAAATTCCTATCATTTCTTCAAAGGATTGTGAATCCTTTTTTTCCCCCATAGGGATCTTTCACATGCTTTAAAGTGGATGGAAATGTTTCTCTTAAGGACTTACTGTTTTTTAAGTTATGGCATTTTATTATTACTATCTTTTAAAATATAATATCTTAAAATATCATATTAATCACAGCTAAGTATCCTGTAAGTGGGTAGGCAATAGCTAAATGTTTTTCCCCTTAATTTAGATTAAGTCCTACATTTCCCACAATGATCACTGAGCCAACGTTAGTTTGCTAAGATATATAGACCATTTCTAAGTGCATTCATCCTTTACTCTGAGTTATCCACCCTAAGTCAGCTTCCCGATTTCTGATTGGCAATGAGACAACACAGAATAATAACATCATATTCCACTTGTTGAGTATTTACTATGTACCAGACACTGCATTAAGCCCTTCATATACCTTTTCATTCAGTTCTTAAAAGAAACCACTGAAGTGATTGACATTCTCTGCCTTTTATGATAAGAATATTGAGGCATGGGCAGCCCCTGTGGCACAGCGGTTTAGCGCCGCCTGCGGCCTGGGGTGTGATCTTGGAGGCCCGGGATCGAGTCCCACGTCGGGCTCCCTGCATGGAGCCTGCTTCTCCCTCTGCCTATGTCTCTGCCTCTCTCTCTGTGTGTGTCTCTATGAATAAATAAATAAATATCTTAAAAAAAAAAAAAGAATATTGAGGCATACGGGTGCCTGGCTGGCTCAGCCAGTAGAGCATGCGACTCGATCTTGGAGTTATGAGTTCGAACTCCTGTTGGGTGGGGAACCTACTTTATTTTTTAATGCTTTTATTTTTTTAAATTTTTTTTGGAACCTACTTTAAAAAGAAAAAGGGAATACTGAGGCATAGAGCAATTTAGTAACCTGCTCAAGTTAAATAGCAAGTAAGTGGTGGAGCTGATATGTGCATTTAGGAATGTGAATTCAAACCTGCTGCTGTTTCCAAGGCATCAGCAAGCTTTTAGAAATGTCTGGGAGTGAGGCCCCAAAGGGAAGCTGCTTCTCTGCATCCTCAATATACATATAAGAACCTTTCTCTCTCTCCTTTTTTTTTTTTTTAAAGATTTTATTTATTTATTCATGAGAATACACAGAGAGGAGAGAGAGGCAGAGACACAGGCAGAGGGAGAAGCAGGCTTCATGTGGGGAGCCAGATGTAGGACTCGATCCTGGGTCTCCAGCATCAGGCCCTGGGCTGAAGGCAGGTGCTAAACCGCTAAGCCACCCGGGCTGCCCAAGAACCTTTCTCTCAATCAAAAACTTGTTTGGGGTGAGTAGGGGGGGAGATTCGTTTGGATTAAAATGGTTTTTTTCCTTTCCTTTTTTCTTTTATTTATTTTTTTTTTAAAAGATTTTATTTATTTATTCATGAGAGAAACACACAGAGAGAGAGAGAGAGAGAGGCAGAGACACAGGCAGAGGGAGAAGCAGGCTCCCCGCAGGGAGCCGGACGGGAGACTCGATCCCGGAACTCCAGGAGCACACCCCGGGCTGATGGCGGTGCTAAACCGCTAAGCCACCAGGGCTGCCCTCCTTTTTTCTTTTAAAATCGAGATGCTTTTTTATGGGGGCAGGGGTACTTAACAAGTCATTCACATCTTAGTATGAATCACTGAATTTCTAGACCTGCTCTTATGGTTACGCAATTCTTCTGATACAAAGACCCTAAACCTTATAATCTGCTTTGAAACCTGATTTAGAGTATTCAGTAAGCTTGCTTTTATAGTTCTACATCTGCCATATGCAGATGCCTGTCATATGCACTGTCATCTACTTTCCTTAAAGAAAATATCTTTTTTTTTTCCTCCTGTAATAAAAACAATACATGCCTATGGAAGAAAATTTGGAAAATACAGAAAGGACAAAGAAAAATTCATCTGTTAGGTGCTATTGAGAGTTGAACATGAATACTTTTATGTGTTTTCTTGCAGAATTTTTTTTGTGTATGTATTTTATAGTCTCTTAACCACCCAGTCTGATCTAATCGGGTCTGTATGTCATTGCCAGATGAAATCTTTCTAGAATACCACTTAGAGGATGATACTCCTCCTTGCCTATAGAATTGAACCTGTACTCTTAACCCTGCCCCTCAAGACCTTGCTCCCTCCTTCCCTTGTTACACATTTCAGTTGTATACCTTTTGTGCTATCCCCACAACACCCCTCACAACCACTCCTTGCACTCCTGTCTCTTAATTCTGCTCACTTAACTCGGGGTGTCTCCTGTTGTGAGGTTCATAGTCCTTGACCAACACCAACCTTTCCAGGGAGACTTATGATTCCCCATTCCACACTGAGCTGGGGGGTTTGCTCTTCCTTGAACCCCTACTTTGTTCTTCAGTGGTATTTATTACAGCTCACAAGAGCACTTAATCGGGGTTAAGAATGCTTAAATTATAAGTCAAAGCAGTGTGCGTATGTTTACTATAGTCTCATTTGTTTTTGTATCAAAGTTTTATGCTCATACATTTATTTATTTTTTTAATTTATTTATTCATGAGAGACACACAGAGAGAGAGGCAGAGGGAGAAGCAGGCTCCATGCAAAGCCCAATGTGGGACTTGATCTCGGGACTGGGATCACACCCTGAGCCAAAGGCACCCTCAACCGCTGAGCCACCCAGGCGTCCCTCATACATTAATTTTGATTCCAGTTTTATCTTGCCTTATTGTATATATTTTTGTATCAGAAGTATTATTTGCAAAACAATACAATGTCTTTTCCCAGTTGATGTCAGCCTCTCTTAAGCAGGAGGATGTTTGAGCACATGTTTTGCCCTGGCACTCATGCAGTGCGACCCCAGAGGAGGCTTCCCTCTGTGGCTTAGTCTTCTTCTTTATAAAGCGAAGATAGTCCTTCTTGCTCATGAGAGTCTTGAGAATGAAATTTCTTTTAAGTTTTTTGTTTCTGAGAAGGACTATTTTATTTTTTAAAAAATATTTATTTATTCATGAGAGACACAGAGAGGGAGAGGCAGGGACATAGGCAGAGGGAGAAGCAGGCTCCATGCAAGGAGCCCAATGTGGGACTCGATCCCAGGACTCTGGGACTATGCCCTGAGCTGAAGGCAGGTGCTCAACCACTGAGCCACCCAGGTGTCCCTGAGAAGGACTGTTTTAAATGTAATCTGTATAGTGATCTAAATAAAGAAAATGTATGTTTGCATTTAGGTAAATATTGTGTCATTGTTCCTTTGCCTGCAGCAAAAACATAGTCGTTTTGGTGCAAACCTGAAAACAGTTGGCTGTGGGTCTCCTGTCTGAAATGCCTTTAAAGACTTTCAGCTTATAAGTCTATTTACAATTTGCTGGTAAGACTATTTTTGCACACAGACCTGTAAGACAGATGAACAAGTTTTTGCCTCTTTTACTCCAGTCTCCAAGTTATCTAACTCTTTTAATATCCTTTCTCTTGCTCCCCTAGCACTTTGTACCCATCTAGGCCACAACGTGCATTGCCTCCCAGGTCATGCCCTAATTAGCTGTGGGTTGTCTCCTAGTCCAAACATGGCCCTGCTTGAGCTCCAGCACTGTATTTTGTTCTTAGCTCTTGGCCATGTTGGAAGATCCCCAGAAATGAAAGTCCAGCTCTGTGACTTCTCAGTCCCAACCCTTTACTTACAGTTTGTGAGGTCATTTTTATGGAGGATGAACCTTGGGCAAAGATCTTTCAAAAACACTTTTGTTTTTTCTATCACTTCCAAAAGTACCTATCATAAACTTTGTGTTCTGTAGGAGGTTTCCTCCTGTCCATCTTGGCTGTGAGATCTACCCTGAGTCTGGTTTCTGGTGGCCGTCCTACAAGTTATTAGTTACTGTGGAAACACAGAGAATATAGAGACAGTGCTCTGTGATGACCAGTTACAGCTCCCAGTCAGGGTTTTGGACTGCTTTCAGGATTTGTGTGGTTTAAGAAGAAAACAGTGTGGAATGGATTCTGTGTGTGCATTAGCGAGGCATAATAGTCCCTGGTTACCTTTTGTTATTTTTAGTGTTGGTAGTAAGTGTCAAACCAAAAAAAAAAAGGATATTTAGATAAAGGGCATCGCCTCTTGGTACCTTGAGTCCAGGGTGCCGGGAAGCACTGCATTTGTAATGGGAAGCTATTACTAACTACCCTGGAAATGAGGTCTTGAATGAGCCATAACCACACCTTGTGTTTTATCCATTGTCTCCCTCTGGGGAGCAGAACACTTTATAAACATTAACTCTTTTACCCTCTGGGCACCTCCACTTAAAAGGTAAATAAGACTGAAGGCTCTTTCTTCTCCAATATAGATGAGGCAGCATCAGCCCGGTGAGGAAAATTACTTGATCAGAGGCAGGGGAGGCGCGGGTGGCCTGAGGTGCTTGGAGTCCCCGCAGTGGCCCTGGACGGCATGGTGGCCGCTGATGCCTGGGAGCCCGCCACTCTGTGTGGTTCCCCTTTCTGCTCCGCAGGCCGGTGGGGGTTGGGCCTTTGTCTCACGTGGAATGTGAAATGCCGCAGAGATGCGCGATTGTTCTTCAGTGCTTTGTGCTTCTTTATGAGAAAGAAGAAATCGATACACATTTTCTCCTACACACATTTTCTCCTACACGCACTGGGCAGCACTCCCGCCTCCTCGCCTGCCTCCCAGCCTTACAGGGGAGGCGCAGCTATGCAACAGAACAGATTCCACCAGCTTCCAGGGGCAGAGATGCAAACTACTCCTTTTGTACTTAGCAGTGAGGCTTTTTAAAACCAGTCTTCTAGCTGGCCAAGGTCATCAGACTGCTGGCTTCAGTGACTGGTTGGTGAACCAGGTTGGGGGACCCAAGAGGCTACTGGGTCCCGGTCACTACTCCTGGGGGAAAGTTTACATGGCAAATGTCTGGGACAAACCTTTTTTTCTCAATTTCCAATTTATAGAGAAGAGGAAGAAGTTCTTTGAAGGATACTATTAAAAAACAAGGAAGACTGACAGATGGAGAGCATCAATTTTCATTCTGTCAATTAATAAAAGTAAACTGTCCAAGCCAGAGCTCTGTCTCGGGGTGTGTTTTATCTTTGAATCAGAAAATGTGGTATGGATACCTATAACTCTGCAGCTTCCTGCCATTAAGCAGTTAGGTGTGGGACATGAATGACCAAGAATTCGCTGCCATTGTTAATAGATGGTAGTTTAGGTGACAGCGAGCTTAGCCTTGCAGGGCCAGAGGGTGCAGTGCCTAGGTGAGGGGGTCAGAGCCCTGGAGATTGTTAGAGCCTAGAGCTGGAGGCATGGATGTGATTGCTGGGGGTGGGTGAGAGAGGGAAGAGAGGAGGGCCAAGAACCGAAGCTAAGAGAAGGTCTAAGCTAGGAGAAGGTCTACAGTCCCTGTCGGCTGGAGGAATATGAAAAAGACAAAGAGGGAGGAGGAGCAAAGGAGAGGCAAGATCCTTGTACCCCAGGGCGGGGAGTGTCAGGACTTAGGGGTCAGCCACCAGGCACCTTGCCCCAGGACACTCTGGTACCTTACACCCCACCCTCCCCACCCTCGGTAGGAGCAGGGCAGGGCTGGTGCCTCGTGTTTGCCAGCTCAGTGGTCGCTGCTTTGTTTGGAGCGGTACTGGGCTTTCTAGTTAAGTATGATCCTGGGCTGATTACCAGAAGCCCTAGAAAGCCTTGCTGAAACTCTGTGGGTTGCCAGTAAACACCTTCACTAATTTCCATGCACTTTGAACCCCAAAAGAAGGAGTTAACCTGGGGCTGAGAGATGCAGCACATGCCCCCGCCCTCCCACCCCCAGCCCTGGGTCACAGCAGCAGCCTTGATAGGGACACAAATGTAACTCGTGTGTCAGCCTCCCCTTCAGTGAGGTCGGAGGAAGTGATTCACGTCTAAGCAGTGAAGCATCCCCAGGCTTTTAACAGGAGCTGTTAGAGGGGCTGCTGTTTGAACAAGGGGCTTCATCTTCCTGAAGCCAGCAGTCACAAAACCGTAAACACAACACCGGCCAACTCTATTGCCAGGATCGTGGTGGCTTGACGTTAATATTAAACATCTCCAGCAAGGCGGAGAGCTCTGCAGCCCAGCCACAGAATAAAAATAAATAAAAATAAAGAGAAAACCCTGCTAAAAGCGGTGAGATGATTTGTCGTCTTTCCTTAGCGAGGCCATTTGTCTTCTCTCGCATCAAATCTGTTATAAAACAGTCAAACTGTGAAAGTGGAAATCATCCCAGGAATATGGAATATTAATGCACAGAAAAGGAGGCAACATCCCTTTTGTCTAGAGTGCCAGGGTTCCCCCACACACACTATTCTTTTTTTTTTTTTTTTTGATAGTCCAACAAGGTAAATTATTTTTCTTTAAAAGAATTTGAAAGACTCAAAGCCTACTACTAGGGATGACAGAAGTTTCGAGTCTTTTTCTCCCTTTGTTCAAGTGAAGTGAACATAGCTGACTTGGGAACCCAGGAAGGAGCCCAAGTGAGGAGCCCAGTGCAGCTTTGACCCTTGCTCTGTGCCTCCCTGGCCCTCTGCCCTCTCCTTCCTTTTCCAAGCCTCTCAGTTCCTTTGTTTGGGCCCTCAACCTGCTCCTCTGAACATTTATAAATCTGTCTGATCTTTAGGAGACAGGCCAGAGGCCACATGTCACCGTCTGTAATTTAAAGCTGCAGGGCTAAAAGCATCGGCAGAGGTTTGAAGGACCTAGTTCTGACCCGACCAAAAGAGCGACTTGGAACAGACCTTCTAGAGTCTCCTTCAAGCACGGGGAGGATGGCGATGAGAACAGACACACTAGGTAATTTATGGGCGCAGTTTGCTGGGAGCCATGCCACTGACCGAGTCCTTACAACCACGTCGTGCACTGCCACCTCGTGGCCTACTCGGGCGGCTGCTGGGAGACCTGCCTTGTCTCCAGATTCAGGTAATTAGTGATGGATGTGGGCATCCTCGGAGTCCTGCCTGCTACTTTGCTACTTGATTCTGTCAAGAAACGAGGTTGCTTCCTTTTCTTTTTATCTCATCTCTTGGAGGCGGGGGGTGTCGGGTTTTGCTATGGAACCGTGATGAGATTTCAAGAAGGGAGCCTGTGATTCACTTTTCATTGCTGGGGGATGTTGGGAGGAGAGTGAGGGTGAGTTAAGTGCTGACCTTCTGGCTACATTGAGGAATCCTAAGTTTTCTACTGTCGTAATTTCTGTATGTTGTCCTGTCTCCTTCTACGAGCTGCATGTGTGTCTTCGTTGGCTTGCGTCCTCAACAGTCCAGTCTCAGAGAGACAGGTTCCAACACGAACCTCAGCCTCTGATACTATTGCTGTGACGTGCTAGGGTTTACCCTCCACCACAGCCCCTGAAGAGCCTGGAGCAGTTGCTTGCCATTTGGATCAATATATTTCCCCTGTTAGGTCACAGAAGCATGTCTCCAACACATTTCTCTCACCTGTAAAGTCATTGATACAGAATAGAATGGATTTGGGTTGGAGGAAGCAGGAGTAATAAAAGATGAAAGGAAGGTACCATTTTGTGTCTCATGTTTTAGGGAGCTGAGCACAAAGCATTTAGAGGGTCAGGGTCTGGAGGATCCCTTTATTTGGTGTCATTGGTATGTGTCAAGTAATCATTGACAAGATACCTTGTTCGATCACTATTGGGAAGAGAGCTGAAGCTCCGTGAAGGCAGGGGAAGTGCGGGCTGAGAACGGAGGAGGGAGTAAAGCCCTGTCCTGCCCGCTTGGGACCAACCAGTCTGTACCAGGCGTGTCAGGATTGGCCTGGAGGGCAGGAGGGCCTTACCGTCGTCGGGAGAGCCCCAGGCCTCGTCACGGCATGGAGGAACTGTTTCTTTTCCCCTAGCAAAGAACAAGTTTAGTTAGGAGAAAACCTCAGATAGTCAAAATGCTGAGGTAGGGAAGAGCGATCGGTTTTGTCACTCTCTCAGCTCTGGCGGGTCAGGGGCCCGTGGGCGGCAGTCACACAATGGCATGGTTGGGTTCAGCCTTAGGAGGAACCTTCCCATGTCTCCCCTGATGGAGTGGGCCGATTGTCCTGGACACATGTATTGGGTTGGTTCACCTTCCCGACCCTGCATCTGCTATTGTCATGCACATCCTGGCAGCCCTCCACAAAGCCTATCGAAGTTCACATGGGTATTCAGACAGGTGTTGGGCATGTATCATGCATCTGTGTTATATTTTGAGGCAGGGACCACATCTGATCGTGTTTATAAGCTTCCACAGCTCTAGTGATTATGTTGTTCTCAGAACACAAATGTGGAAAAAGGCAGACATCTGAAACATCACCAGTGATTTTCCTGAGCACATGTCTGTCACCCATCACCCTGCCGGTCAGTGTGAATTTCTGTTCGGCTGCTCCTATACCAACCCCTCAGGATTCGGATTCGATCAGGATTGTGCTGGTTGGAACCCTCTGTCTCTTGTTCCCTTTGTGTGCTTCCTCATCTTTTACCCTTAAATGGCCACACAAGGGTTTGAACGAAGCGGAAGCAGATGCTGCGCCACTTCTGTGTGCACCCAGGGGTCCTTGGGGTGCGTGTGGACAGGGAGAGGGTGGAACGAAGGAAGGGTCATGACATGTTCTGGGATGTGGCTTGTGTATTTTGGAAAGAGCACCCCCCCACACACACACACACACACCATGAGGCAACAAATGAACAATTTCAAATTAATCAAGGGCAAATTATGTGTATAATTTTAATCAGGAAAGCAGCAGTATTGTCTTCGCTGGCACATTGGGAAGACTGGCTCAGGACTCCTGCATGTCAGACTCACTCAGAGAACACAGCGTGCTTGGGGAGTTGTGCAGGTTTCTTCAGGGAGCAGTGGCATGCTGCTTTCTTTCCTCCCTGTGCCTGCCTCTGGCCACAGGGCCAGATAGGTAGAGCTTGGGGTTTCCAGCCCCAAGTCAGAGGGATGCAGCGTTCTGGAGCACAGCCAGCACAGCTCCTCCCGGAGCCCAATGCTGCAGGCTACTGACCTAGCAAATTGAGCAAACTGTGCCCCACGCAGATCATGTGCGGGTCTCCCGTGCCCCTTTGTGCCAACTGCCCACACGGCATAGAAGACCCTGGAGTATGTTGCGGTCAGCGGGAAGTCCACATGGAAGACTGAAGGAAAAGCCCTGGGCTGCACACACCTGGGGCCTCGGTCTTACACGCATGCTGCCCCCACCTCACACCTCACCCACCACTCAGGTGATCACACTTTACCACTCCTCAGCTGCGGTACTTTGCGTCTCCTCAGAAGAGTCGTGTCATAAATAAGCCAAATCCTAACACACACACACACGTGCACACACACATTGTCTTTATGGAAAATGGCCGCTAATCCATGATCATTTTTTTTCTAGAAACAGGTTTTATGATAATATAGTAAAAATATTAAATTAGAAAATGCCTCACTAAGGGTTATAAAACCTTACTACACTAGAGATAGGTAATTATCCCCTCTACAGCCTAAATGACAGTTTAAAAGAAATAAAAATGTTAGTGCTCATTACTTGCTTTTGTAGGTTGCAATAAAGGGTAAGTTAAATTTTAATTCAAGGAAGGGCCCCTGCTATCGACCTTCTACCTTAGGTCCATGTCTTGTTAATTACTCCGTAGGTTATTCTCCTGCATGATATGGACATTAATACATTTTCCACAGTGGACATTCCCACTGGCCATTGAGGCTGGGAGTGTGGGGGAAGGCGTTTCAACTCAGCAGTTCAAATCTTGATTCTTGAAGTGATGGGGAACAGGAATTATGGGGTTTTTTTAAACCAAGTTCATTATGCATAGCCTTAAGGGGACCTCAAGTATTAAACTATACACTTACCCTAGAGAATCAGATGGAGACAAGGTTAACCTGAAGGATTGATAGTTGAGCTTCTCTGCATGGCTAAATCCCGGTTAGGAAAGAGGCTGCAGGGAAAATGTTCCGTGCGGCAGAAGGCAGTCTGACCCGCCGTCCCGTGGTGCCTCTTTATTACTGAGTTTTATTTTTAGTTTTGTTTTCCTTGGGATGGGGAAAGGGATGTGGACATGTGCCTTTTCTTGGAAGATGCTCTTACCTTTCCCTCAGCTCTGGCCCCACACCACATGCCTGTGTGGGTCTGGGGATGACGCAGTGTTCCCCATCCCAGAGCCCTCACGCTGGGGTGTGTGTGCCAAGACTCCCCAAGGGGGAAGCAGATACACATTTTGGGAGCATCAATTTCCAGATGTGTACTCTTTCCCCAAGTGGGACTGCTGGAGAATGCACCTGGGCTGGAGAATGCACCAGGTCTCTGGTCTCACCTGTCACCGTTGTCCTCCCATCTGCTACTCGGCCCACCCAAGCCCCTCCTCTCTCCGACGTGGAGGTTTCCCAGCCCCGGGCACCAAGCAAGAACGTAGCTCACAGTACTGATGCAGGGATTGAGGATGGAGGGTAATAAGTCCCTGTGAGTCAAAGGGTTCCAGGTCTTTATTTTCAACAAAATTGCAGGAGAACCCAATTGAACTGTCAGCTGGCAGATCATTAAAATCAGTTTTTGGTGGTAGGTCATTATATGATTTGGGGCAAGGGGCATATAATTCAGAAGGAATCAAAAGAATCAGGTGATGTTGCTGTAACAAAACTCCCCTGTCCCCATCTACTTGTTCATGTGACAATGTTTCTCTGCACTTGTGTCTGCAAAAACCAATAGACAGGAATACACTGGATACTGAGTGCTCTTGCATTCTGGCGATAAATACCATTCACCACGGGTCCATGACACGCCCCATCCATATCATGAAGACATGCAGTTCTAGGACCATTTTACACAGTTTTGTACTGTTGTCCTATATATTGTTTTTATAGAATAGTAAATGTGTAATAATAACATAATCTGGAAGTACTTTTTTAATTACTTAGGGCCTGATGGTGTCAAGAAATTAAAACATTTTTGTTTCAACTTCTGAAATTTCAAAAAGTGTCAATTTACATACTTTTTGTGGCCAAGAAGTATAATAGGGTGATCAATAAAAGACTTTGAAGCATAAAACAATTAGGACAGAAATCTGTAGGGAAAAATCAAATGGAAATACAAATTTAAAAAGGAGAGAATGCTGTGAAATTTCCAAGTTAAAGAGTATGTTTATGTGTTATTTAAATGAATGATGATGGGTATCAAGACAATATGGCACATACATTCCATTGGGTGCATTACAAAAGAAATGTAAGAGTTTTATTCCAAAAGTTAGTATTCACAATATTCTGGTAATTATGTCCTTTGTAACTATTTTTTGAGAAAAATTCTGTATGTAAGGGGGCTGCATGGCTCTGTAAAACTCTCGCAGGAGATGTTCAGACAGACTCGGGGCCCGGTCCTGGCCCACACACACCCCAAGTGGCCAGGGTGTTCCCCAGCCCGGGGGGTCATGTCCTGCTGCACAGAACCTCAGTGGGGGGGTTGAAGGGGGGCAGGGGGTGCTTCATTATGTTACGGGCGGGGCAGGGTCTGAAACAGCTGGGTAGAGCAGGGAATAGGAAGTCAGTTTGAGGCCACCACCTGATTCGTGGTTAGCAATGGTAAGAGTGGAACAGGTGGTGGGGCCTCGAGGAGCAGGGGAAGTTGAGATGCTGGGAGGGTAGAGGTGGCCACTGGATGCTGGCAGCGGCTGAGGGAGACACGGAGCTGCAATCACACAGGAGGTTTTCGATTGGAATAATCTCTCACTCTTAGTCTCTGTCTCTCAAACTGTTTGAAGATCCCAGACCCCTCAGCCTTCCAGGTTGCTCTGCCACGAACAGCTGCATATGTTTGTCAGCTTTGTCCACCTGAGTGTGAAATGATGTTCTGTGAAAACATGGGTTTCAGCATTTCACTCTGCGCTGCTGACACGTGAACCCTGCTGCGGCCAAGTAACTGCTGCCTGGGCCCCGCGCTTCCTGGGGTTGCTGGGGCGGCAGTGATGGGGTCTGCGCGGGCCGGGGACAGGGCCAGTGGGATGGCTGGGCCACTCATCAGCCCGCACTGCCCTAAATCCATCCTGTCCTTTCTGCCGTGGCTGCTCTTCCCTCCAGGCTGTTTCAGTTTGTGTGTTGAAATGACTAAAGATTCTGGTACTATGTGGCAAATAGGCCACGGTGTGGTCCCTGGGAGCCTGCGCTGGGCACTTCTGTCCTTTATGTGATGGAGCTGGTGATCTGGAAGCCGCTGCCTCTCATTCACATCTGGTCAGAAGCGCCTTCCATCCAGCCTGTGCTCGAAGGCCAGCCCGGGCGGGCAGGTGGGCGGGTGTGCAGCTGTGCAAAGCTGAGAAACAAAAGACAGAGCAGAGCTCCCAGTGGCCCCTGTCTGTAGGCCTCAGAGCTGGTCGGACTCAGGCGAGTCCAAACCACGTGCCTTCAAACAGCAGTAAGTCTCCACTGATCCCCTATCACCCAGAGTGCGGCTGCTGGCAGATTCTTTGGTAAAATCCCTCTGCCTGCCCTGTGGTCCCCTGCATGATAGAGTCAGCCTGCATTTTGGGCTAATACAATTTCTTCTTTAGGAATTTTCCTTTTAAAAAAAAAAAAAAGATTTTGGGCAGCCCCGGTGGCTCAGCTGTTTAGCGCCGCCTTGGGTCCAGGGCCTGATCCTGGAGACCCGGGATCGAGTCCCGCATCGGGCTCCCTGCATGGAGCCTGCTTCTCCCTCTGCCTGTGCCTCTGCCTCGCTCTCGCTCTCTCTGTGTTCTCTCATGAATGAGTGAATAAAATCTTTAAAAAAAAAAAGATTTTATTCATTCATTCATTCATTCATTCAAGACACAGAGAGGCAGGGACACAGGCAGAGGGAGAAGCAGGCTCCATACAGGGAGCCCGATGCGAGACTTGATCCCAGGACTCCAGGATCATGCCCTGAGCCAAAGGCAGACACTCAACCACTGAGCCACCCAGGCATCCCTGGGAGTTTTCCTTTTTTTGGAAGTTTTAATACACTATTTTTATTGCTGGCATTTCTTTTTTTTTTTTTTAAGATTTTATTTATTTATTCATAGACACAGAGAGAGGCAGAGACACAGGCAGAGGGAGAAGCAGGCTCCATGCAGGGAGCCCGATGCGGGACTCGATCCCGGGTCTCCAGGATCACACCCCAGGCTGCAGGCAGCGCCAAACTGCTGCGCCACCAGGGCTGCCCCATTGCTGGAATTTCTAATGGTAGTACCTCTGTTCCTGTCCACAACCATAGCAGGATGACTTCAGAAACAGACTAATAAGGTTTTGTATTTAGTCTTGTTAAACCGAAATAACTGTTTAAGGGGGGGTGGTTTGGTGTTTTATTTGGAAAGTCAGGCCTGCTGACGATGACACTTTTAAAAGCCTATTTTCTTTGCCAGGGTGGCAGGCTGTCTTTTATGGTTAGATCTTGAAAGTATAAAACAGAGCAGGCACAGCTTTCTTCTGGGGTCATTCCCTGGCTGGCACATGTCCATAGCCCTGTGTGCCTGGCCTCCCTCCGGGAGGGTTGGTGGCCCAACCTTGACACCGAGTGCAGCCATGGATCACCTGCCTTGGCCGGCCATGTTTCCTCAGAAGTTCACTGCTCCTCTGATCGCTGCAAGGAGAACCTGCTCTCTGTGCACAGGGGAAAGTGTTTGGGAGCCCCAGTGGCAGGAGGGACCCTGCTCCACCCCTTAGATTTCCAGGCCTTGATAGAGGACTTTGGCCAGGTGCTTGTGTGTGTGTCACATTTGACAGCAAAAACCGAGGTTGGAAGGGATACTTTATTTTCAGGGACCCAAGACCCTGGCATACTATCATTTTCTAAATTTCGAAGCCCAGCTCTAGAAATAAATTAGCCAATCAAATTATTTATTAGATTGAAAATAGATAAAAGGGGCCAGGAGAGTGGGGAGGAACCTTGGTTCTCCCACCAAACAGCTGCATGTGTGATAGTAATTGGAATCTTGTTGCTGGGTCATTTTCATTGTTTTTCAAGTACTGCCGAGTCCAAGAAAATGTATGAAAACTAAATCATATCCCCCTACATCCCATGTCTGATTGAATCCTCCTCGTCGTGCAGCGGTCTCATACATCCTATTAAAATATTCAATCTTGTTTTCTTACTTGAAGAGCCTGTCTGTAAAGGGCAAACTTATAGAAAACTCATTCCCGGAAGACAGGTATCCAGCCACACCGGACTATTTACATATTTTACTATTTGATTGACTGCTTCTCAGTTCTTTCTTTGTATTTGTGAGTAAGGGGGTGGGGTGCATTTTTAATTACACGGCTGTGTTGGCCATTGAACCGAATGGGACATTTCCTGTCTTCTCAGTTCTTGTTGAACCTTGAAAAGGTAACTAGTGTGTTTACCAGTTTGTTTTCTTTGTCTTCTAGGACAGAGTTGTATCGATCTCTTTTTGGGCAGCTCCACCCTCCTGATCAAGGCCCAAGGGACTGACCGCGCCTGCTGCTCTGGCTACAGGCTTGAGGCGGGGCCTCCGGACACACGGATACACGTAGACACATGGACACGCCACATGGCCCCTTGCCCAGCCCCAAATGTAGGAAGGTGTCAGCCCACAGCATTGGACTAGTTGGGAAGTCCTAGAAAGGTGTGGGGTTCAGAGTATGTGCCTAATACATCCCAGGAAGCCTGGAAACAAGTGTGCATGTCCACCATGCTGCAGCCTGCCAGGGACCCGCACCCCATGTTCATTCACTGTCCCAAATAAAGGGTGTTGTTGGTACAGCCACTGCCACTGCGTGTGATGTCTTAAGCAGCATGGACTAAGGCAGCTTTAGAGCTCTGGTGGGGTGACAGGTTTGTTGGGAGAGCTTTCACTTTCTTTCTAGTCAAACGGCCTCCTCCTACAATACAAAAGTTCACGGAAGCCAGGATGCTGGCTGGATTACATTTGGTGATGGGTCACGGCTCCGAGGAGCAGGGAATCCACAAAAACCTACGAACTCTGCCCAGGAGACTTTGTAACTTGGAGGCATTTGCTGATTTGTCGCAAATAGATCCCTGACCTTTTTTTGGTTTGTTTCCTCTTCCCCATAGATTCTTCCAGAGTCCTTTTCCAGTCTCACCATTCCCAAATCACTTTATTGAGATTAGCTCTGGTGTAAATCTAGCAGGAGGAAATGATTCACTTGTTTTCCATCCAGAGGTCAAAAGCTGGAAATTAAATCCCCATAAGGGGGATTTATTGGCCTGCTGTGGTCAATATGCAATGAAGATTATCTTGCATAAGTAATGTGTGCGAACCGGCATCTCTACTGACCACCCCACAGCTCCTTTACCCACATCTTTATGTAGAACTGTGGAATTAGAGAAGAAATGCACATTCTAGGAACTGTGTGTACTTGTGGTGCATAACTCGTCGCTTTTGTTAACGTCAGGTTCTGATACTGTTTGGAAATGTCAAAACCAAGTGACAGATTTCGGTGCCCGGGAATCCCACGTATCGTGCAGTGTCGGTGTCTGGGCACCCTGCACGGTGCCTACCGGCTGGGCTCCAGATGAAGTGAGTCCTGCACATAATCCACGTCACAGTTTAGTGTGAACATCAGAGTGTCTTCTGAGCTCAGGATGGGGCAGACAGTGGTGGGGGAGGAGGGTTTTTCCAGCTCACATTAATTGGACCTTGGCACGTGGTGATTTGTTTCTCTTGTCTCAGTACTTACCTCTTGGGCTTGACTGTTGGGGAAATGTTTCATTTTCAGCATGTCCCAGCTACCCAAAAAATCAATCAACGGGGACAGAGTTTCCCCCAAATTTACTCCCTTCAAAATGATCACTTTTTAAAATATAGAGAACATCCAATCCTGTCCACCTAGCTGGAGGAGTGCAAATCATGCTCCTTCAAATAGCAATAAGTAATTAATACTGAACTTGTGGTGAGCCTGACACTAACCTCTGTTTCCTAAAGAGATCAAATCTTTGTCACAGTCACTCCTGACCTGATGAAGAAAAAGATTTAAACAGGTACTTCAAGATATTTGGAGTCCAATGTGTTTAATTAAAACAAATTAAAGTCAGGAGAGAGGAGAAAGAACAGAGAATTTTCAGAAAGAGAGCCTTACATTTTAAAATTCAGAAGACCACCCTCCTTCCAGCCAAGAATAAATTGGAAACTATTTTAATTGACACGGATACTGCAATTCAACTCTTACTAGAAAGACAGATTAGTTGATTGATTTGCATTTTAATAAAACTAATACTTTACATTTTGGTAGCTAATGCTGATTTTCAAATGAGGTGAGAACTGTTATCACGGGTTTCCATCCAGGGCCCTTTTTCAGTGTTGACTGAAGCATTCCTCCCTTTTGTGTGGAGTTTGCTTATTTTCTTTTTGCCCAGCTGACTACTGCACACAGACACTCCTAAGCCACCAGAACAGCGAGGAAGCTTGAAGGCTCGGCTCAGTGGCGCTGCCCTCCCCTCAGGACAGAGGACAGAGGCTGCTTTCTTGCTTTAGGTTATTTCACACTAACAACTACAGAGAAGTATAAGGAACAAATAAAAATAAGTCTCCACTGATCCCCTACCACCCAGAAATACCCACTTCTCATTATTCGCCGTTTGGTATTCCTGTGCGGGCGCCACGAGCTGGAGTAGCCCCGCGTCTTCTTGGGGGGCGGGGGGGATCTTGGTTTTTACTTCAGACTATTTGAAATTTTCTACTCACCCTTTTAAAAACAATGAAAACAAAACATCTGTGCAGCCACACCTCCCCCTCCACAGGACACCCACACACCACCCGTTGGGAACCACTGGTACGTACACAGTGTTTTGCATTTTCATATTAATAGTGCAGTAAAGGAGGGGCGCCTGGCTGGCTCAGTCAGGGGGGCGTGCGACTCTTGATCTCGGGGTTGTGAGTTTGAGCCTCACGTTGGGTGTAGAGATTACTTAAGATCTTTAGGGGCGCCTGGGTGGGCAGTGGGTTAAGCATCCTACTCTTGATTTCAGCTCAGGCCGTGATCTCGGGGTCTTGGACTCCAGCCCCGTGTCCACCCCGCACTTAGCAGGGATTGCTTGAGATTCTCTCCCACTGCTCTCCTCTCACTTGTGCTCTCTTTCTAAAATACATACTTTTTTTTTTAATTTTTATTTTATTTTATTTTAAAGATTTTATTTATTTATTCATGAAAGACACAGAGAGACAGAGGCAGAGACATAGGCAGAGGAAGAAACAGGCTCCGTGAAGGGAGCCTGATGTGGGACTTGATCCCGGGTCTCCAGGATCATGCCCTGGGCTGAAGGCAGGTGTTAAAGCGCTGAGCCACCCAGGGATTCCCAGTCTTTTTTTTTTAAATTAAAATCTTTAAAAAATAGTATAGTAAAAGATGACTTCCATGTTTTTACAGATGCCATCTAAGTCATTTAATTGCTAATTATTCCATTTGGGGCATGTATCTTCAGCACTTAGCCAAATTCCCCATAGTTGAACATTTAATTGTTAGACAATTATTTGCTATTCTGAATAATGTTACAGTCTAATACTTCTGCATAAAGCTTGTTTTTTGTCTTTTCAAATAACTTTTTTTCTTGGCATATATTTTGAGGAGTTAAGTGATCCAAGGAAGAGTCCAACTCTTTTGATGGCCCTTGATTCATATTATGGAGGCTTATTTAGCTTCCTATTCACTCCTCACCCCCCTTAGGCCGGGCCATTCCACCACAAAAGGTGTGCAGTGGCACAAAGGAGGCTGGCCCAGGAGCCTGATCCTGGGGTTTTATTTCTTGCCCCCGAGGGAACCCTGCAAATCAGATCCTCCTCTGGGAGGATTAAAGAGCTGCCGCCTATAATGTGTTTGGAGATGCTCCCATGAAAGATGGCAGATAAATAGAAAGTGACGCCCGTCACGTCGCGATGCCTGGGTGGCTCAGCAGTTGAGCTTTTGCCTTTGGCTCAGGGTGTGATGCCAGGGTCCTGGGATGAGTCCCACATTGGGCTCCCCTCAGGGAGCCTGCTTCTCCCTCTGCCTGTGTCTCTGCATCTCTCATGAATAAATAAATAAAATCTTCAAAAAAAAAAAAAAAGAGTGACACGTCATCTCCCTCCTGGGCTGGTGCATATCCTTTTCCTGGCTGCTGGCTTGCATATCATTTGCTCTCCACTCTCCCCTCTGGTTTTCAGGCTCTTGCTGTCTTCCATGCCTACATCCTGCGGGTACCTCTGGTGTGGGTGTGCATTCCTCCCTGCTGTGCCATCCGGTCTTTGGTGCATAGCCATTCTCTCTGGGTGTCAGCATCCAGGAACATCATCCGGAAACCCTGGGAACCCCCAGAACCCCTAGAACATGGTGGAAAGTTGGCTCCGAGCAGTTCAGCCCACTCTGCTTCTCCAGCTTAGAAACACAGCTTCCTTTTAGAGGTTGGTTCTCTGGGTCCCGTGCACTTTGCCAAGACTTCTCTTACTTCGACTTTACCTCTTCCCATTTCATCCAGACGGACCTGAGTTCGAGGCACAGAATGAATCCAAATGTGACATTTGTCATAAGCCTTGCACATGCTCCCCCGGACGCAGCGGTCACTGTACACCTGGGATGCGGTGATGCCAAGATCCAAGGCTCCCTGGGCTGGACTCACGAGCGAGGGAGCCACGTGTCTCAGCAAAACTTGGCAGACAAGCCGAGGTAAAGGAGGCCAGGAGGCCGGGAAGCCTGAGGCTGCGGGTGCAGAAATGGTGGGGGGCTTCCCAGCAGGGGGCAGACGCCCCAACACTGCTGCCCTGTGTTCTCCTGCTTAATAAAGGCAAATAGATACAAGCAGTGAGCCTCGTCTCAAGCAAATGAACCCCTTTTTTTACATCTGAGTCTTTTTACTTTTTAAATTTATGTACGTGCTAGTGTAGCGGGGCAGTTGTGGAGGAATTAAGCTTGGCTTAGTCATTTTTTTTAAAGCTCATCTACCCAATTTTTATATCTTCGCTTTCTCTTTTTGCGTAACCCCTCAAAAATAATTGCCAGCAATTTGGCAAGTTCATTAACTAATTCTCTCTCAAGTCCGGGGTCCCCGTGTCACCCTGCTGATTTGTATGTAGCCGGTTTGTCCACAGCTGTCCTGACCAGTGTCCCAGTGGCCCCTCACCTGACTCGGGGTTCCCTCTCGCCCTCGCCGCAGGTCTGCCTCTAGGGTCCTGCTGCAGCAGCATTTATATTCCTGAGAAGTTTGCTGCTTTTATTCCCACCCCCCACCCCCCGCCCCTTCAGGGTTCTAGTTCATTTGTCAAGGTCAAGGACAACTGAGTTCTTGGGAAAGAAAATTCAAGAGTGTAAAACAGAACAAAAAACAACCAACCAGCTACCAATAATCCCGCATCATTGACAGGGTAGGAAAAGAATACAAGGCCCCAGTAGGCATGGGACAGTGACACAGAGGTCCCCGCCAGCCCTCCTCCTGCCCGCCTTCCTGTTTGTGCGTGAGCTGTCCTTCCCCAAGGGGGGCTTCTGGGCTCGCCGCGGGCCGAGACTGGGGGACACAGCTTAGTCCAGGAGTGGGTCTGGGCGGCCTTCTGATGGGAACGAAAGAATCCTGGCCTGGAGACGTGCTGGGGTTTGACCTTGAGGACGCTGGTTAGACGCCGGGCCTCGGGCTCCTACTTAGATGAGGCTCAGCCAAGCACTTGCAGGGCAGCTGCATCTCCGGAACAGCAGCTGCGTAGACCCGGGTTTAGCACAGGCCCAGGGACGCCGCTCAGGTCCCCTAACACAGATGATGTGGGCCCCCCTCAGCCAGGCACCGTGGGGCCTGAGCCAGGGGCTGTTGGGGCAGGTGCCCCGGGCTGGGTGCCTGGCTGCGCCCCTGCTCTGGAGAGTTGCACACGCTCCAGCTTGGGTCCGACCGAACCCCCTACGTCCCCGTCCTCCAGACCTGCGTGTGTGAAGGCCGCAGGCACCCCCAGGAGCCCGGCTCCGAGCTCCTTTCCAGGCTGGGCGCTACTCCCCAAGGCCCCGTTGGCGCCCGGTGAGCGCTCGGCCTGGCAGGAGGGCAGCGGCCGTGGTTGGCGGCGCGTCCTCCGCCTCCCCCTGCCCGGCTTCGTGGGCCTCGTGGGCCTCGTGGGCCTCGTGGGCAGGGGCGGCGGCGGCGGCTCCCACAGCAGTGAGCCCTCGCCCGGCTCGGCTCGGCTCGGCTCGGGGCTTCTGCTCTCCCGCGGGGAGTCTGCAGGGCCCGGCCCCCGAGAAGCCTCTTCCAACCCCAGGTGTGTCCAGAACATCTAGACCAGTGCTGTCCGATAGAACTTTCTGGGACGATGGGGCTATCTGTGCTATTTGCACGCCCTAGTCACTAGCCGCGTGTGGCTCGCGCGCTCGCAGTGCGGCTAATGCTTCTGTACGGGAAAGCTCAGGCCTAGACGAGCGTCTCCCAACCGTTGGCCCGCCCGGCCCGGCAACCAGCAGCAGTGAGCACGGCGCCGCGCCGGGGCTGGCAGGTATGTGAGCAGAAGGGCCTGCCTGAGACTTCGGGCTGGCGGCGCTGCGACCTGGGCTACGAAGGACGGGTGGCTTCCTGCCTGGGTGCCCAGGGTGGCCGAGGGGCGCCCCTCCTCCTGAGGGGTCAGGCTCCAACAGACCCCCCGCCGCCTTCGACTTAGTCTCGGGTTTGACTCTTGTGCCCTTAACGGCGGGGCGCACCGCACTTGGTTTTAAGAGCTGAATGCAAGGCGACTACGGATCACTTTAAGTGTGATAACTCCGAGTTCACATTGTTTGAGGAGATAAGCAGGAAGGAGCAGGTGCTTTTGAATTTACTTATCAGCGCTTTAGCAGGCTCCTGGCCGGCCTCCCCCCGCCCGGGCACTGTGATGTTCTCGGAGGATCTGGGGAAGGAAGGCTTCCTGCGGCTCCAGCCACCGTGTCCTGTGCTGACCCCGCTGGTGAGGTCAGGCCTTTGTTCCTGGCGGGGGTAGGGGGGTGGGGGGGTGGCCGTGGCCCAGGTGTGTGTGGGTTGGTGGGAGGGGAGCTCCTGGCTGCCCCCTGGGGACCAGGCTGTGACCCTGACCAGCGCCTCAAGCCTTTGGAGCCCTGTGGAGGGGGTGCATTTTAAAGTCACATCCAGGGATCCCTGGGTGGCGCAGCGGTTTGGCGCCTGCCTTTGGCCCAGGGCGCGATCCTGGAGACCCGGGATCGAATCCCACATCGGGCTCCCGGTGCATGGAGCCTGCTTCTCCCTCTGCCTGTGTCTCTGCCTCTCTCTCTCTCTGTGACTATCATAAATAAATAAAAATTTAAAAAAAATAAAAATAAAAAAAAAATAAAGTCACATCCTGCTCTTCCTGAAGGAGGGAAAGAGGGGCCAAAAGGCAGCCCTAGTTCTCCATTATATAATTAAATGGAGATTTTCCTTCCTGAAGGAGCAAAAAGAGGCCAAGGACAGCCTAATTGAAACCTCTGGATTGCTTCTCCTGGAGCGGCTCGCTCACCCCCTCTGGCTGGCAGGGCGCCCTGGCCAGCGGGTCCCGGTGCCCCCTGCCTGCCCCCACCAGGGGGGATGGTCTGTTTGGCCTGGGAGCCTCCCCTTGGTTTCCCGTTAGGAGAGGCCCCGGGGAGCCCACGCCGACGGAGCTGGCCCCTCCTGGTGGGTCTGCCGCTCCCGGTGTCAGTGGCACAGGGTCCCGCCGCGACACAGCTCGGGGCCGTCGCCAGTGCGCGCCTCTCTCCAGCCGGGCCGGCTCTTCCCAAGTCGTTCGTTTCCAGATCAGTGATGGTAAATAGTGATGTTTTATTAATTGCAGATATGGCTGCTAATTAGAACCCAGGCGTGTGCTCTCTCTACCTGTTTATACACTTGCTCCAGAGTGGAAGGACTTTCTCATTTCTCCTTCCCTACTCCCCCCCCCCCCACACCCCCAGATGAGAATTTCAACTTTAAGACAAACAACTTCATTTACAAGTGTGTCTCTAATTAGCTGCAGAATTAGGAAAGCTGAGTTTTCCCCCATAGATCGGCTAAACCCTCGAGGGAGACTAGTGGAATAGAGAGAATCGCATTTCCAATTATTTTGTTGAATTGCTAATTTAGTTATTGTGCCTGGTGTAATTGTGATGGGTATTGGGTGTGCAATTCAATTTGTTTTAAATATTTGTGGGAAGGCTGATCAGTAATGGAGCTGACCTATTTTGTGGCCCAAATTGAGAAAAAAAAAAGACTAAAACACAACAGCCACAAAGATATAGTTTGTTTCCATTTTTATTTTGATCTCTCTCATCCCTCTTAAGACCATTGATGCAACAAAAGGATTAAATTAAAAGATGACAGCACTTTGATCTTCTCCCTTTGAAAGCTTAACTGTCCTTGGTAGTTTAATATGCAGATATTTTAGGGTAGAGTTTTAGATGCTTTGCTGGAGTTGAGGACTTTCCGCCTCCCGTAGCCGCACGTCGCACGTGCGTGTGCCCAGCCGCGGTTTGGGTGTGTGACTTTTGAGTAGTGAGGAAAGTAGTAGAGGTGGTGCCTGCAGCAAACAGGGCAGAGCCGCCCCGGCTCCGGGCAGAAGCCCGCTGCGGAGCCGCGTGGTGAGGAAGCTGGGCAGGATCCCCAGCCAGGCGGCACTTGCCCAGTGCTCCAGTCCAGGTGCAGCTCCTTGCTGGCCAGGCCGCATCCTGCTTCGTCAGGGTCCTCCCACCACTCAGCCAGCGCCTGACCCTGACCCGAGGGAGCGAGGCAGCCTCTGTGGCGTCATACTGCCCACGGGCCTGCCGAGTAAGTCACTGCGGTCCGGGCCTGGAGCAGGGCTGTGGCTTGTTGGCAAGAACACATAGGGCTCCGCGGGGACCCGAGGCCGCAAAAACCCTGCAGGACCCCCAAACCGTGCCCCGTTACTGTGAAATGTGTGGGCAAGTACCGGACATAGTTACGGTCAAGGTTGCTGGCCGGCGGCAAAGCTCACCCCTGGCGGCGGGCTTTCTTGGGCACAGGCTAGGGTTTGGTTGGCCTAGACCAGACGGTGGCATTCCAGAGTAGATTTTGAGGAATGGGTCATAGAAGCATCAGGTATAAGGACTTGGATCCTAAAAGGATCGTTTTGTGACTCAATTAACTTAGAAAAGTGCTAGGGCCAATTTCTGTGCTGAGCTGCCAAATAGAAGCTTAGACTTCAAGATTCGTCTGTGGGAGCTCACGGGGCCTGCAGAAGGTGCTCCAGACACAGGTGGTCTCGCTTCTCTGGTCACAAGATATGGAGGAGCTGGGTCCTGTGGGAGGACAGGCAGGAAGCCGGCACTCGGTCCCGCAATGCCATGACTACAGATGAACACAACCTGGGGTGTCTGGGAGGATCCATTGCTCCTCATCCCTGCTAATACTTGCTATTGTCTGTCTGAGGATTCTAGCCATTCTAGAAAGCAATGGACTCTTGTGGCTTTAATTTATATTTCCCTAATGACTGACTAATGATGTGGGACAGCTATCATGTGTTTATTAGCCACTCATAGATCTACCTTCCTTGGTGAAATGTCTATTCAAATCTTTTGCTCATTTTTATTGTTTTTTGAAGACACATATTTTATTTTATTTTTAAATTATTTATTTATTTATTCATAGAGACACACAGAGAGAGAGACAAAGACACAGGCAGAGGGAGAAGCAGGCTCCATGCAGGGAGCCTGACGTGGGACTCGATCCCCAGTCTCCGGGATCACGCCCTGGGCTGGAGGTGGTGCTAAACCCGCTGAGCCACCAGGGCTGCCCCTGAAGACATATATTTTAGAAAGAGAGTGTGGGAACAGGGGAGGGGGCGGGAAGGGGGGTAGAGGGACAAGCAGACTCCTGACGGCAAGGCTCAATCTCACAACCCTGAGATCATGACCTGAGCTGAAATCAAGAGTCAGGTGTTTAAGCAACTGAGCCACCCAGGTGCTCCTCTTTTGCTCATTTTTAATTGAGTTGCTTGTCTTATTGTAGTATAAGAATTCTTTATATATTCTAAATACAAATCCTTTATCAGATAAAAGACTTGCAAAATATTTTCTCCCAGAATCATTTTGCTAGTGTTTTTATTTCTTAATGCTGTCTTTTGAGTCACAAATGTTTTTAATTTTGATGGTGTAATTTATCAATTTTTTTCTCTTATGGGTTGTATTTTTGGGGTCATATCTATGAAATCTTTGCCCAACCCAAGGTCACAAAAATTTTCTCTGTTCTCTTTCAGAAGTTTTATATAGACATTTAGGTCTATAATCCACCCTGAGTTAGTTTTTGCCTATGGTGTGAGGGCCTAAAAATACAATTTTGTGAATGCATTTCCACTTGTCCCAGTACCATTGGTTGAACAAGACTATTTCTCCCCCATTGAATTGCCTTGATTCCTTTGTCAAAAATCATTGGACCACAAATGAGAGGATTTATTTCTAGACTCTTGGTTTTGTTCCATTCTATTTGCCTGTTTTAATACAGGTGGAAGTTTTGAAAATGGATGGTTTAAGTCTGCCAAATCAAAATTGTTTTGGCTATTCTCGGTCCTTTACAATTCCATATAAATTTCAGTATAAATTTGTTAGTGTCTATAAAAATGCTTAATGGGATTTTGATAGGGATTACGTTGACTCAAGTTAGGGAGAATTGCGATCTTAATAACATTGAGTCTTCCAATCCGTGAACATGGAATGTCTCTTCATTTATTTATTTTCAATTTCTCTTAGCAGTGTTTTATAATTTTCAGTGTACAAATCCTGTACTTCTTTTGTTAAATTTCTTCATTAGTATTCTACCATTATTGATGCTATTGTCAATGCATATTTCTATAGTTTCATTTTTGGATCCCTTCTTGCTGGTATACAGAAAGACAGTTGGTTTGTGTGTGTGTGCGTGTGTGTGTGTATTGATCTTGTACCCTGTGACTTTACTGAATACGTTTATTCTAGTTTCTAAAAACCCATTCTTCACATAGGATCATACCGTCTGTGAATACATAATTTTAATTCTGGGACACTTGGGTGGCTCAGTGGTTGAGCATCTGCCTTTGGCTCAGGGCATGGTCCTGGGGTCCTAGGATCAAGTCCCGCGTTGGGCTTCCTGCAGGGAGCCCGCTTCTCCCTCTGCCTATGTCTCTGCCTCCCTCTTTCTGTGTCTCTCATGAATAAATGAAAAATCTTTTTTAAAAAGTTTTAATTCTTTCTTTTCAATCTACAAGCCTATAATATTTATTTATTTAGCAATTATTGCACTGGCTAGAACCTCCAGTATGATGCTCAATAGAATGGCGAGTCAACATTCTTGCTTTGTTTTTTATTTTAGGAGGGAAAAGTAGTCAATCTTTCACCATTAAGTATGATGTTAGTTTGGATTTTTTTTTATAGATGCCCTTTATCAGGTTGAGGAAATTCCTTTCTTTTCATAATTTGTTGAGAATTTTTATTTAGAATGGCTGTTGAATTTTAAAAATGTTTTTCTGCACCTATTGAGACGACCAGGTGGCTTTTGTTCTTTATTCTATTAGGGTATGTTCCATTAATTGATTTGGATGTTAAACTAACTTGGCACTCCTGGGACAAATCCCACTTGGCTATGATGTATAATTTTTTTTGTACTATGATGCTGGATTTGGTGTGCCAATATTTGCTAAGGATTTTTGCATCCATGTTCATGAGGGATATTGGTGCACAGTTTTCCTTTCTTGTGATGTCTTTGTTTGCTTTGGTGTCAGAATAATACTGGCTTCAGAGAATTAGAAAATGTTTTCTGTTTTCTGAAAGAGTTTGTGTAAGATTGTTATTTCTTCTTTTAGATATTTGATAATAGGGCAGCCCGGGTGGCTCAGCGGTTTAGTGCCGCCTTGGGTCCAGGGCCTGATCCTGGAGACCCGGGATCGAGTCCCACGTCAGGTTCCCTGCACGGAGCCTGCCCTGCCTCTCTCTCTCTCTGTTTCTCTCTCTCTCTGTGTGTCTCTCATGAATGAATAAATAAAATCTTTAAAAAAAATTAGATATTTGATAATAAAATTCATCAGTGAAGCCTTCCAGGACTGGGCTTTTCCTTGTGGGAAGATTTTTATTTTTTATTTATTAACCTGATTTCTTCACTTGTTATAGGTCTATTAAGATTTTCTATTTCTTCTCCAGTCAGTTTTTGTAAATGATGTCTTTCTAGGCATTTATTAATTTTATTTAAGTTGTCTTGCTGGTATAAAGTTGTTTATAATATTCCTTTATAATTATTTTAATTTCAGAAAGGTTCCTAGCAAAACCTCTTTCATTCTTGATTTTGGAAATTTGTGTCTTCTCCTTGTTTGTCAATTTTGTTGATATTTTCAAATAACTGACTTTTGGTTTTATTAATTTTTATTTATTGCTTTTTAATTTTCTGTTTCATTAGTTACCAGTCTCATCTTTATTTTTTACTCCAATCTGCTTGCTTTGGGTTTAGTTTGTCCTTTATTCCCCTAGTTTTTTAGGATGAAAGTTTAAGTTATTGATTAAAACCTGTTACTATTGACTTACCTATTTTTTCTTTCATTTACTTCTGTCACTTTTTAAGATAAATAATCATGATTCTTTATTCAAATTTATAAGTATTTATTGTGGCCTCACAGTGTATATCTCCTGATTTCTCCTCTAAGTTCACTCTCCGTAATGTTCATTATGTCCAGGATGCTGGCCTCTAGGTGCTGCAACCCTCCTGGTTTGACCAGGACATTTCCATGGCTTAAAAATTTTTTTTTAATTTTAATTGGAGTAGAGTGGACATATATTAAATTAGTTTCAGGTGTACACACAGCGATTCAGTAATTATATACATTATTAAATGCTTACCATAATAAGTGTATTACAACATTATTGTCTATATTCCCTATGCTATTATGCTCTTTATCCTCACGACTTATTTTTTAAATGGAAGTTTGTACCTCTTAATCCTTTTCACCCATTTTACCCACCCCTCCACCCACCCCCCCCACTTCTGTCAAATTTTGCTTTACATATTCGCTTGCTGTTTTTTTTTTAATTTTTTTAATTTATTATTTATGATAGTCACACACACACAGAGAGAGAGAGAGAGAGAGAGAGAGAGAGAGAGAGGCAGAGACACAGGCAGAGGGAGAGGCAGGCTCCATGCACCGGGAGCCCTACGTGGGATTCGATCCCGGGTCTCCAGGATCGCGCCCTGGGCCAAAGGCAGGCGCCAAACCGCTGGCGCCACCCAGGGATCCCTTGGTTGCTGTTTTTAAGTGTGTATACATTAATAATTATTTATTTGGGGGGAAGAGAGAGAGAGTGGGGGAGAGGCAGAGGGAGAGGGAGAATCTCAAATAGACTCCCCTCTGAGTGCAGAGCTGGACATGAGGCTTGATCTCATGACCCTGAGATTACAATCTAAGCTGAAATTAAGAGTTGGATGCCTGAGTGAGCCACCCAGGTGCCTCAATTTATGTGTTTGAATCTAAAGTTTGTTTCTTATAGACCATACAGAATTGGATTTTGTTTTTTATCTAGTCTGGCAGTCTCTGCCTTTTGATGAGTTAGTCCTTCCAAATCCAAGTAATTAAAGGTAAGGATTTTGTCCGTTTGTTCCTTGTTTACTGCCTTCTTTTGTGTTAGGAAGCCATTTTAATTCCATTGTTATTGTTTTTACCATGTATTCTTTTTAAAAAATTATGGTAAAGTTACATAAAATTTATATCTTAACTATTTAAACTATTTTAAAATGTGCATTTCAGTAGTGTTAAGAATATCCTGGATTGCCTGGCTGCTCAGTCAGGAGTGCATGCAACTTTTGATCTTGGGGTCATGAGTTCAAGACCAACATTTGGCTAACTTAAAAAAAGAGGAATAGTCCCACTGTTGTGCAACAGATCACCAAAACTTTTTCATCAGCAAGGTTCATCCATGTTGTAGCATGCATCAAGATCCATGTAATAGGTTTTCTGTATAATACTCCATTGTATGTATGTATTGCATTTTGTTTATCCATTCATCAGTCAGTGGACATTTGGGTTGATTCCATATATTGACCAATGTGAATAATGCTGCTATGAATATAAATGTGCAATATCTCTTAAAGACTTTTAATTTTTAAAATCTTTTTTAAAAGATTTTATTTAGGGCAGCCCCTGTGGCCCAGCAGTTTAGCGCCGCCTTCAGCCCAGGGCGTTTATTCATGAGAGACACAGAGAGAGAGAGAGAGAGAGGCTGAGACACAGGCAGAGGGAGAAGCAGGCTCCATGCAGGGAGCCTAATGTGGGACTAGATCTCAGGACCCTGGGATCTGGGATCATGACCTGAGCCGAAGGTAGACGCTCAACTACTGAGCCACCCAGGTGTCCCTCTTCAAGACTTTTATTTATTTATTTATTTAATTTATTTATAAATAAGATTTATTTATTTTATTTAAAGATTTTATTTATTTATGAAAGACACAGAGAGAGGCAGACACATAGGCAGAGAAAGAAGCAGCCTTCATGCAGGGAGCCCGATGTGGGACTCGATCCCAAGACTCTGGCATCATGCCCTGAGCCAAAGGCAGACGCTCAACTGGTGAGCCATTTAGGCATCCCTCTTCAAGACTTTTAATTCGGGATCCCTGGGTGGCGCAGCGGTTTGGCGCCCGCCTTTGGCCCAGGGAGCGATCCTGGAGACCCGGGATCGAATCCCACATCGGGCTCCCTGCATGGAGCCCGCTTCTCCCTCTGCCTGTGTCTCTGCCTCTCTCTCTCTCTCTCTGTGACTATCATGAATAAATAAATAAAATCTTTAAAAAAAAAAAAAAGACTTTTAATTCTTTTGAATATATACCTAGATTTGAAATTGTTGGATCATATGGTAATTCTATTTTTAATTTTTTTGAGGGACTGCCATACTGTTTTCCATAGTGGCTGCACCTTTTACAATTTCGCCAACAGTGTACAAGGATTCTAATTTCTCCACATCCTCACCAATATTGCTTTCTATTTTGTTTTTTTGTTTGTCTGTTTTTTGTTTTTAATTTTTTTTTTAATTTATTTATGATAGTCACACACACACAGAGAGAGAGAGAGGCAGAGACACAGGCAGAGGGAGAAGCAGGCTCCATGCACCGGGAGCCCGATGTGGGACTCGATCCCGGGTCTCCAGGATCGCGCCCTGGGCCAAAGGCAGGCGCCAAACCGCTGCGCCACCCAGGGATCCCTGTTTTTTGTTTTGATAGAAGCTATCCTAATGATTGTGAGGTGATATCTCATTGTGGTTTGCTTTGTATTTCTCTAATCATTAGTGATGTTGAGCATCTTTTTTTTTTTTTAGAGATTTTATTTATTTATTCATGAGACACACACACAGAGAGAGAGAGAGAGAGAGAGAGAGAGAGAGGGCCAGACACAGGCAGAGGGAGAAGCAGGCTCCATGCAAGGAGCCCGATATGGGACTCAATCCTGGGACTCTAGGATCACGCCCTGGGCCAAAGGCAGGTGCTAAACCGCTAAGCCACCCAGGGATCTCCATTAGGGATTTTATTAAACGTGAGGTAAATGTATTTCAAAATTCTAAATAAGCTTTGTCCTAAGATTCTACATAAATGAATTCTATACCTATGGTCTACATTGTATTCATCAAATTCTGTTACATGCTAGGTCTATAAAATATATTCAATTCTTTGCATTTAAAACTTCATCAGAATAACTTTATATTTCTCTACTGGTCTTTATGAATACTTTAATATTCATTTCCATTGTGTAAATGAAAAGCCAGCTTATCATTTGGTTATATGCAAGATTCATAAAATTTTATTGCTGAAATAACATCATTTCTAAATTCCCTTCCTCAATGCACTGTTAGCTTCTGTTGAAGAACTGACATTCTCTCACAAGACTTTATTTTTTATGTAATCTCTACACCCAGTGTGAGCTTAAACTCACAACCCTGAGATGAAGAGTCACATGTTCCATCAGCTGAGCCAACCAGGTGCCCCTCATCTTTGTTTTAAGGATGGTTTTGCTGGATATAGGATTCTTGCTTGACAGTTCCTTTTTTTTTTTCTTCTACTACTTTGAATATATCAGCCCACTGCCTTCTGGCTTTCGTCGCTGTTGTCATTTGGCTTTTGTTTTGTTGTTCCTCTATATGTGATGAGTTTTAGATCCTTTCAAGATTTTCTCTTTATATTTCAATGGGTTGGCTATAATAGATCTACATATAGCTCTCTTTGTGTTTATTCTCCTTGGGAATTATTGAGCTTCTTGGATCTACAGATTGTTGTCCATCATATTTGGGAAATTTTTAGCCATTATATCTTCAAATGTTTTTTTCTGCCCCCTTTTCTCTCTTCTCTGCTTCTGGCATTCTCACCACACGTAAATTACCTGATGTCTCCTGGGTCTCTGAGGCTCTGTCTTTCACATTGGATGATTTCTATTGCCCTATCTTCAAATTTATTTATTTTTAAAGATTTTATTTATTTATTCATTAGAGACACACACACAGAGAAGTAGAGACACAGGCAGAGGGAGAAGCAGGCTCCATGGAGGCAGCCCAATCTGGGACTCGATCCTGGGATTCCAGGATCACGTCCTGCGCCAAAGGTGGGTGCTAAACCGCTGAGCTACCCAGGCGACCCCTATCTTCAAATTTACAGAGTCTTCCTTCTGCCTTCTTGAATCTACTGTTTAGTCCCACTAGCTAATTCTCCTTTTGTTACTGTAATTTTCAACTTTAGATTTTTAAAAATTGTGGTAAATATACGTAACATAAACTTTACCATTTTAACAGTTTTTAAGTGTACAGTTTAGTGGCATTAAGTATATTCACATTGTTATGCAACCAGCCCCGCTATCCATCTCCAGAATTTTTTGTTATCCCAAACTGAAACCCTGTACCCATAAAAGGATAACTCCCCATTTTCTCCTCCTTTCAGCCTCTGGTAAGCACTATTCTACTTTGTCTCTGTGAATTTGATAATTCTAGTTATTTTATATAAGTGGAATTATACAATATTTCATGTTTTGTGTTTGGAATAATGTGTCATTTAGCATAAATGTCTTCAAGGTTTTATTTCTATTATAGCATATATCAGAATTTTACTCAAAATTTACTTTAACAAAAAAAAAACACCAAAATTTACTTTAACAATTTCTATAATAGCCAATTTAAAGTCTTTTTTCTGCTAGGTTCAACATCCGGACTTACATAGAAACAGTTTCTATTGTCTATTTTTTGTTTCTTCTGAACTGAAGATAGATTATGCTTTCCTATTTGAATGTCTCGTAGTTTTTTCTTGAAAATTATACATTTTTTATAATATAGCAACTACGGATTCTGATTTTTCTCCCCAAAGGCTTTTTTTTTTTTTTTGGCTTTAATAACTTGACTAAATCTGTGCATTCTGTTTCCTATGTGGTATGAAGATGCTGATGTCTCTGTTCAGTTTTTCTTTTTAAAAATTCTTATTTTGGGGGCACCTGAATGATTCAGTTGGTTAAGTGTCTGACTTTGGCTCAGGTCATGATCTCAGTGTCCTGGGATGGAGCCCCACAGTGCACCCCCTGCTCAGTGGGGAGTCTGCTTGTTCTCCCTCTATCACTCCCCCTGCTTGTTTTTGTCTCTTAAAGTCTGAAAAATTCTTGTTTTTATTTTTTTTAATATTTTGTTTATTTGTGAGAGACAGAGATGCAGAGGCATAGGCAGAGAGAGCCCACTGGGGCAATTGTTCCCAGGACCCCAGGATCATGTACTGAGCTGAAGGCAGATGCTCAACCATTGAGCCACCCAGGTGTTATTTTTTTAAATTTATTTTTAAGTAAGCTTTATATACCCCATGTGGGGCTCAAACTCATGACCCTGAGATCAAAAGTTACAAGCTCCTCTGACTGACTGAGCTGGTCAAGTGCCCTACTTGTTCTTACTTTTAACCCTAGCTTCATAGGTATCACTCTTGTGACTAATGGTCAACCAAAGGTTTGGGCAGATGTTGTACTCAAAGACCTTGTGCTGCTAAGGCTTCACCTTCTATTGATTGCGTGCGCACGCATGTGTGTATGTGTGTGCGTAAGCATATTAAAAATTTTGACAGATTTTTAGTCTGCTCTGGCTTTTCCTTTCTGATGGACCCTCTTGCATCTCTCCTACACCTGTGTGTAAGCTCACAGCCAATTAGCGATGTGTGGATAGAGTGGACCTTCTCTGGTCTTTCCTTCATGAAAAGCTTATAAGGCCTCCTATTGCTGTCTTATTTCTAATGTCTGTTAAATTTTTGTCTGGGCTGCTGGATTGTTGTTTCCCACTGAGATTAATGCTGTTACTGAAAATACCACTGGACACTGGATATGGAATATTTTCACCCAGACTTTAGCTTCATCCATGATCCTATATTAGAATCTTTCTAGAAGAGATCTTAGGAATTTTCACATTCAGCCTTTCCTTATGCACTCTAGGGAAACCAAGACTCCAGAAGCCCCTTGAGCTGCTCAAGGCCCCACTGTAAGCACAGCCAGACTTAGAGCTCAGCCTCTCTGTCTTAGTCCATTTAGGCTGCTATAACAAAATACCACAAACTGGTTAGCTTATAAACAAAATAAATCTATTTTATTTTTATTTTAAATATTTGAGAGAGCAAGAGCAAGCAGGGGCAGGAGCAGAGGAAGTGGGACAAGCAGACTCTCTGCTGATGTGGAGCCCAACTCTGGGCTCAATCCCACGAACCTGAAATCATGACCAAAATCAAGAGTTGGTCGCTCAACTGACTGAGCCACACAGGCACTCCAACAGAGATTTGTTTCTAACAGTTCTGGAGGCTGGAAGCCCAAGATTAGGGTTAGATGAAGGCTCTTTTCTAGATCATAGGCTTCTTGTTATATCCTCACACGGCAGAAGGCAGAATGGATCTCTCTGGATCCTCTTTTATATTCATGAGGACTCTGTTCTCATGACTTAAACACCTTCCAAAGGCCCCAGATACTAATACCATCACCTGTGGTGGGTTAGGATTTCAACATAAATTTGGGGGAGGATATAAACATTCATACCATAGCATTCTGTTTCTAGCTCCCCAAATTCACATCCTTATTACATTTAAAATACAGTCTTTCCATCCCAACAGCCCCAAAAGCTTCGACTCATTCCAGCATCAATTTAAAAGTCTAAAAATCAGTCTCATCTAAATAGCATCTAAGTCAGATATATGTGAGACTCAAGATATTCATCCTGAGGTAAATTCCGGTCCAGCTATGAACCTGTTAAATCAAACAATTTATGTACTTCCAAAATACAGGGTGGGAAGGCACAGGATAGACATTTCTATTCCAAAAGAAACGGGACGATGGGCCCCAAGCTAGTCCAAAACCCAACAAGGCAAACATTAAATCTTACGGCTGAGAATCCTCTTTAACTTGACGCTCTGCCACCTTCTAGATACATTTAATGGGGGTCTTGTCTTTTAGTCACACTGGACCCCCTGGGGTATGCCAGCCCCCATGGCTTTGCTGGACGCAGTCCACATAGCAGCTCTCCTGGGCTGGAATAAAATGTTAGCAGCACTACCATGGAGTGTTTGGGGGGCCCACCCCCATGGCTCTGCTGGGCAAGGATCTGGCATCCACAGCTTTAGGTGGGTCTTCATATCTGGCCTATTAAAACCCAGGCAATGTGGTCTCTCCCCCACACCTGCCTCTTGAAACTGAAGAAGCTCTCATGATCTCTGAATTGCCTTTGGGGTGCCTTTTTTTTTTTTTTTTAAGTAGGCTCTATGCTCAGTGTAGGGCTTGAACTCATGACCCCTAGATCAAGAGTCACATGCTCTACCAACTGAGCCAGGCAGGTGCCCCAACCTTCTCCCTTGTCTTAAAGAAAAGAGCATATTAGAAGCTTATTAGTTTGAGATGCTGGGATGGCTCAGTTGTTGAACCAGGATGGCTCAGTGGTTGAGCGTCTGCCTTTGGCTCAGCATGTAATCCCAGGTCTGAGGATTGAGTCCCACATAGGGCTCCCCACGAGGAGCCTGCTTTTCCCTCTGCCTATGTCTCTGCCTCTCTGTGTTTCTCATGAATAAATAAGTCTTTAAAATAAATAAGTAAAATCTTAAAAAAAAAAAAGCAGCTGAATAGTTCTATGATCATCTTGTAAAGTCTAACAAGTCCAACAACCTTCCTTCTTTCATTCTAATGTCCTTCCCCTGAAGTCCACATACTATGCTAATCTCCATATCAGAGGGTCACTTGGCTGTACCCTTGTGTTTTCTTCAAAACATGCTTCCACATTTTTTTTGCAATATGGATAGATGGAGAATTTTTCAAACTTTACATTTCTACTTCCCTTTTAACAATTCTGTCCTTAAGTCATCTCTCTTCTCCCATTTTACTATAAAATTCAGAAGTAGATAAGCTGCACCTTCAATACTTTGCTTAGAAACAGCTTCGAGGGGCAACCTGGGTGGCTCAGCGGTTTAGCACCACCTTCTGCCCAGAGCATGATCCTGGAGGCCCAGGATCTAGTCCCATGTTGGGTTCCCTGCATGGAGCCTGCTTTTCCCTCTGCCTGTGTCTCTCCCTCTCTCTCTCCTCTCTGTACATTCTCATGAATAAATAAATAAAATCTTAAAAAAAAACAAAACAGCTTCGACCAAATATCCAGTTCTACTGCTCACAAGTTCTACCTCCCACAAAGCACTGGAACATGAACACAATTCAGCCAAGTTCTTTTCCACTTTTTAACAAGGATCACCTTTTCTTTGAGTTTCCGATAACACGTTCCTCATTTCTGTTGGAAACCACATCAGAATGACCCTTTAGCATCCATATTTCTATCAACATTCAGTTTGCCATCACTTACGGGTTCTCTAAGAAGATGGAGGCTTCCTCTACAGCTCTCTTCCTCTTCTGAGCCCTCACCCAAATCACATTTCAAGATCTGTTCATGGCAATGTAGGCTTTTTCTTGCACAGATCTCCAAACTCTTCCAAAGTCACTTCGACATTTTTAGGTTTGTTACAGCTCCTCACTCCTGGTATTATTATTATTATTTTAAAAATTCAGCTTTATTGAGGCATAATTGACATCCAAAATTGTAAGATATTTAAAGTGTATATTGTGGTGATTTGCTACATAGGTACATTGTGAAAGGGTTCCCTTCATTTAGTTGATTAACACATCCATCACCTCACTATTTTGTGTGTGTTGAGAACCCAAGTTCTACCATCTTAACACATCTTAATTATACAATGTAGCATTATCACCTGTATTTACCATGTTGTACACTAGATCCTCAGATCTTATTCATCTTATAGCTGAACTTTTCCCTACTGCTCCCTACACCCCACTCCCCACCCCAAGCCACTGGCAGTCATTTTTTGTCTCTATTTGTATGAGTTTGAGGTTTTGTTTTAATTCCACATACAAGTGATACCATATGGTGTTTGTCTGTTTGGCTTATCTCACATAGTATAATGTCCTTAAAGTCCATCATATTGTCACAAATGGCAGGGTTCCCTTCTTTCTCAGGGCTGAATAATATTCCACTGTGTGTGTGTGTGTGTGTGTGTGTGTGTGTTTATCTGTGTCTCACATCTTCATTATCCATTCATCTGCTAATAGACACTTAGCTTGTTTTCCATATGGTGGCTATTGTCAATAATTCTGTGAGAAATGTGGGAGCACAGATATCAATATTCTGTTTTCATTTCCCTTTGACATATACCTAGAAGTGAGACTGCTGAATCACATGGTAGTTCTTTTAAAAATTTTTCAGGAACCTGCATAGTCTTTTCCATAGAGCCTGTACCAATTTACATTTACACCAACAGTATCAAAGTGTCCCTTTTTTCACGTTCTCTCCAACACTTATCTCTTATCTTTGATATTAGCCATTCTGACTGGTATGAGGTGATATCTTGTTGTGGTTTTGATTTGCATTTCCCTGATGATGAATGAGGAACACCTTTTCATGTACTTGTTGGCCATTTGTTGGTCATCTTTGGAAAAATACCTACTCAGTTCCTGTCTTTTTAAAATCAGATTATTTTGCTAGTGAGTTGCTATGAGTTCTTTATATATTTAGGATATTAACCCTTTATCAGATAAATGATTTGCAAATTTTCTCCCATAGGTTGCCTTTTCATTTATTCTGTTGATGGTTTTCTTTGCTGTGAAGTTTTTAAATTTGATGTAGTCCCACTTGCTTTTGTTGCCTTTGCTTTTGGTGTAAAATTTAAAAAAATCATTGTCTAAGACTGATGTTAAGGGGTTTAGCCCCTATGTTTTCTTCTGGGAGTTTATGGCTTCAGGTTTTGCACTCATTTCTAAACTATTTTGAATTGATTTTTTTTTTTTGTATGGTATAAGAGAAGGGTCTGGTTTCATTCTTTTTTTTGCATGTGTGGCTGTCCAGTTTTCCCAACACCAATTATTGGAGAGGGCTATCGTTTCCCCCGTGTATATTCTGGGCTTCTTTGTTGTAAACTAATTGACCTTATATGCATGGGGTTATTTCTGAACTCTCTATTCTGTTCTATTGATCTATGTCTGTTTTTATGCCAGTACCAAAATGTTTTGATGACTATAGTTTTGTAATCAAGAGGTGTGATGCTTCTAGCTTTGTTCTTCTTTTTCAATATTACACTGGCTATCTGGGGTCTTTTGTGGTTCCATTCAAATTTTAGAATTATTTGTTCTAGTTCGTTGTAGAATGCCATTTTGGTAAAATATTTTGATAGGAATTGCACTGAATCTGTAGATTGCTTTGGGTAATAATTCTTCCAGTCCATAATCATGGAATGTCTTTCCATTTGTATCTTCTTCAATTTCTTTCATCAATGAGTTTTCAGTGTATAGATCTTTCATCTCCTTGGTAAAATTTATTCCTAGATAATTCTTTTGATTCACTCACAAATGGGATTTTCTTAATTTCTCTAGAAGTTTGTTAGTAGTATGTAGAAATGCAACTGATTTTTGTATATTGATTTTGTATCCTACAACTTTACTGAACTTATTATTCTAACAATTTTTTTGAGTCTTTAGGGTTTTCTATATCTGTCTCATATCATCTTGCAAATAAAGTTTTACTTCTTCCTTTCCAATTTAGATGCATTTTCTTTTTTGCCTCATTGCTCTGGCTAGGACTTCCAGTACTAAGTTGAATAGAAGTGGCAAGAAAGGGCACCTTATCTTTTTTCTGATCTTAGAAGAAAAGCTTTTAGGTTTACACTATTGAGTCTGGCGTTCACGGTGGGCTTGTCATAGAAATCCTTTATTATGTTGAGGCACATTCCCTGTATATCCAGCTGCTTCCACATTTTTAGGTTTGTTATAGCAGCACCATCATGGTCCATTTTTTTTGTCTTAGTCCATTTGGACTGCCACAACAAGATGGAAGTCTGAGATTAGAATGCCAGCATGGTCAGGTGAGGGCTCTCTCCTGGGGTCTATGACTTCATGTTGTATCCTCACATGATGGAAAAGGGAAGGGATCTATCTGGATCCTCTTATAAGACACTAATCCTACTCATGAAGGCTTCATCCTTATGACTTCAGCACCACCCAAAGGTCCCATCTTCTAATATATCACTGGTGGAGGCTAGGATTTCAACACATCAATTTTGGGGGACATTCAGACCATAGCAGTCCTCAGTGACACTTTTGCATTGTGTCCATGTAACTCAGTGTCTGGAGACAATCCCTAGATCTCTGCTCCGTTAAGGGGGATAGTTCTCTGAATGCTTTTAAGAGGAAGATACTCTAGAGTGAGGACAGGTCCCATATCTTGTGAGCATGAGGAAGGGGCAGAGCATGGAGAACCCTAACATATATTGATAATTTGCTACTAATGTCCATCGCTTTGTGTTAACTAACTTACAGTAATTAAAACAAACAAAACAAACACTCTTGAGTTGTTATTTATCCATATGCCACAGATTGAGGAGGCAGGAACTTTTCCAAAGAACAGGGATGAGGGACCAGATATTTGAACCCAGCTGGGCTTATTCCAAAGTCTGCTCTTTTCGGTGACTATAAAAATACCCACCTGTGTTAGCATGGACAAGAATGCTTGCTTAGCTTTTTCCTAGGTCAGGGCCTGGATGTCTTAATCCTTTCTGTCTCCTCTCACCCCCAATCCTTCCTGCTCACTCCAGACCAGTCATAGATCAGAATGTTTGCGGTTAGGCCCATTATTCAGCCATCTCTGAGTTCCAATTTACTTCCTCTCATTATGGTACCCAATGGGCCAAGCCCACTGGGTGGTTTCAGATCCTCAGAGCTGAGACACCACTATCATCTCCCACCCCATCCTGTCACCCTGCAACCTCAGAGAATCTTATTTTTGAAGACTTTGCCCCCTCAAACATTGCATTTATGAAGATATCCTGTTCCCATTATTTATTATCATGAACTGCCCACTGGAACTTCTGGCCAGCCATATTATCTGGGTTGGCAAAACTCATCAGAAAGACAATGGCATGGTGACCCTTAGCTGCCTGCCTGAGACACATGTGGGATTTCTGGAGTACTGAAAATAGCTGACAGTGGCTTATTCTTTCTATGCCTCCTGGAATGGCCTGGGCTCACTATCCTAGGTACCCTCCAGCTCACTGACATACACATGGAGCTGGGCTTGAAGCTAGACTTCTCGGCACCCAACATGGTGGTCTTTTCACTCAGGTTGCTTTCTAAACTTTTGCACCCAGTCTTCCCATATCCCCAAACCACCAAGAGTTTCCCACTCTCCAGAACAGATCTACTTTGTTGGCCTAGTACTTACAGGGATCCATGATCTGTCATAACCTGCCTGCATTTTTCAGATTATCATCGTCGATCCTCCCCCAAAGCACTGCTGTGTTTCTCTGTGATGTTCCTAGTGTCCCTGAGAACTTTGCAAGTGTTGGTGCCCGGACTTGAGACACCTTGCCTTCCTTTCCCATCTGGAAACCACTCTCTGCCAGAAGACTTTGGCCCTTAATTGTCTGTACCACTCATGCAGCCCTTACCACTTTCTGCCTCACTGTATGGGCTCAGCTTTTGGCCTTCCAGTGCTCAGCCAAGGAGCCAGCACTGAGTTAATCTCCCAGCTCAGTTCCTCTCTAGGCTTTCACCATGCCTGGCATGCTGAAGGAGCACAGGAAGGGTCCTCCCTGTGATGGTAATTAAGCACTTGTATTTATCACTGCATCCTTGTTTTTCAGTTGGGGAAATGTAGGTAGGCCTGGGAATCCCTGCTGTTCTAGCTTTTCTTATTATCCCAGTGGAGGTTTTAAATTTTCTTTTATTACAAAGGCCAATGAAAGAAATATCACTCCCCAACATAAGAAAGGACTGTATGTCTCAGAAAGTTCCTGGGGGTGGGGGGGTGGGGCAGGAGCAGAATATTTTTCCCATCCCAGGACCACCAACAGGTGTGGGCTGAGGGCAGGGGCTGCTTAAAATTTGCATCTTGGGGTCTGCTTCTCCTTTGCCTGCTTAGGGAGGAGGGAAAGCCTAAGGCCTCTCTGCCACCAGGACTCCCTACCCATGGAGTGTGGTAGCTGGCAGCAAAGAATAATTTTTCCCCTGGATCTGCCACCTTATCACTCTAAGAACATCTACCTTTGGGTGATTCAAATGGACATATATTTACAATATATCATATGTACATATAAAATATATTTAAAATAAAACATTTTAATTAGCAATAATTGCACCTCAGATAAACCTCATTGGATACGATACTGCCACTGCGCAAAGCTAAAATAAAACATTTTAGAAAAAAACACTCTTTGCTAAACATCCCAGAAAGACAGAACCAACATACCAAGTTTAAATATCGTCAAAGGCTAGTGCTTCCCTTCCCTGCTGTCTTGTGGTTTCTACCTTTCTTTGCAAATGTTTAGGGACTGGTGTTTGTTCTTGCTTCAACCACAGGGATTTACAGAGAGAAACTGAGGCAGAGGGTTGCAGGCACACAAGCATGAGCTTCCTGCCCTTATTGCCTTTTTGTGCCCAAAATTAGCATTCAAAAATCTATTAAGCAGCTATATTATTGAGAATACACAACCTTTCCATAAAACTGGCCTGAGGTAAGCTCTGAAAATGGTTCACTATTCACTCGACCCAGAAAATCCCACAAACTCATGCAAACTAAGAGGTTCAAATCTTCACTTCCTATTAAGAACACCCCTGAAATTGCCCAGACCATCAAGGTTATGTGTATCTGAAAAGCATCCAAGTCTCTCAAAGATTACACTTTGCAGAAGCAATGCATGCATGCTGTTCTGTTACTATAATGTTCAGCTTTCAGCAGCGGGACAGGGGCTCACCCTACCATTGCTGAAAGCGCCCCTGCTCAAAGTGGAACACAAATGTGGCCGGGCATGGGTTGAAATGACAAACAGTGACTCTTCTACAAATGTGGAGGTTTATTTCAACAAAATGTGAAACGAATACATTTGACTGATGCTCCTTGCTCATCAGGGTATGTGTCCATCGAATTCTCAAAGAGACAAGTGAAGGCTGCTTTGTGAACGAAGTGAATATGGCAATCTCAGCTCAAGCAAGTCTTGGTCAATACATCATTTATACTCCTCCTAGCTCAGTAACCTTGCATATGTAATGGGCTGGGGGAATATTAGATTGCTCAATTTCTATGGCTCTTCCTGGCTTCTCTGTATGAAAACCCCCTGTCTGGGGGCAGACCTACACTGAGGTGCTCTGGGGATGGGGGTTGGGAGGCAGGGTGGTAGGTAGGCATGACAGACTTCCAGAGAGGAACCGTATTCACTTAATGTGTCATAGTTTGGTGAAGAGGGAAAAAGTAAAACAAGTGTGACCCACCCTGCCTCTGAAGAAATGCCAGGGTGAGCACAGGGGTTTGTGCCACCTACAGGTATGTGGAATTTTGCTAATTACAGAAAAGAATAATCTGGTCCAAGACTAATCCAATATTTACTTAAGCTGATACCAGCAGTAGTGGATGCTTCTCTCTGGACTGAACATTGTTCCCCACCTTTTCCTGCCCTCAGCTCCAAGCTCCAGCAGGCAGGCAGTGGAATCTCCAGCCACACAGTGCCCATTTGCATGAGCCAGTCCCAAAGAAGGGGGTAGAGCTTGTTCTTGTGCGTGTACTATAGCGTTAAGGCTCAAAACTGTAGCTTGTACAAAAGTATTCATACCATTCTACTAAAATGTCTTAGTGATTGATTTCTTCCTTGGTCATCAGAGACAAATGCAATTAGCTGCACTGTGAAAACCGGATGCTACACCAGCCCTGATCACCTGCCACTCCTGCTTGAGGAACACCAATGGGGGGAGTCCAGAAACTCTTTCCTTGAATAAACAGGTTGTTGAAAAGAAACTCTCTCCACCACTGGTGAGGAGGCCCCAGCCGCTGGCCGAGGAGGGACCAGTGAGCCTGGAAGACAACAGCACCACGATGGAGTTGTAGATAATCTTAAGGTCATGTGGATTCTGTGTTCCCCGGAAGCCTGCTCACATCGGGGAAGACCAGTTTCTGTGCTGAGAGGTCACACCAGGGTTCCTTTCAGCAGCTGTGGGGAGACCAGCTGTATCTGCTGCTTGTGGACATTCCAGGAAGAGACAAGACCTGGAGGGAAGAGGGATGTCCACTGCTAGGAGAGTTGCTCTGGAAATAGAGCTGAGTGACTCTGGAGGCACTAGTAACCTTTTAGAACTATCAAAGCTCCAGGCTTAATAGTAAGTAATAACTTTCCAAGTTCTAAAAAAGAGAGATTATCTGGCCCACTTTCCCTATGGCATGAGTTATTACTTCCCATCAGTGACACAAAGGGCCAGGCCCCCCACCCCCACTCCTCTTCTGCCCTAGCTTGGGCTACTGCACTGCCTATGTGGCTACCAGCAAGTGCAACAGCTGGTTGAGCAGTGATATGCAAGGTAGTGATAGTTCAACCATCTTTCCATTTGTTCTAAGAGAATCAAGCCCACAGTCAAGGCCCCTAAATCAACAATGTGACTTGGTCTATCTTCTTTCTTTGCTTCTTAAGTCACAGTTTTGCCCTCATCTTTGAGTTCTCATGTAGCTTGCAGATTTCATACTCCATGAAGAAACAAGTACCTTGGTGTGATTAAACCAGGAACTAGTCCTCTCTCGTACCTAGTGCATACCGGGCTGAACATGGAGGTAAAAAAGACAATGGACTTGAGGCTTTTTCCCTGCCCCAGCCCTCCTCTGCTGCCTCTGGCTGCAGGCTCATGGAGCCGGGGCTAAGGGAGGGCTTCTGACTGCCCGACAACACTTCACATTTCCCTGGGCTGGGACCAAGGAGCTGTCAGGACAGGAGCAGCAGCCCTGCTTTTATGTAGTGAGACCTCACGGTACAGGCTTGTACCCTTCATTGCCTTCGTGAGTCATTGCAGGAAAGGAGGGCTGTAGTCACAGACAAAATAATAAATACTGAACAGGATGGGTGTGACCAGTAGGGGCTTTGTGACCCTATATCCCATTATGTCATGCATAACTGAAAACGTTCGAGGGGGAAGCAAAATGCCGTTTGGATGCCAGTGCTGGGTCTTCTGTGCCTTCTCATTAGAGTGGTTTCAGCTGTAAGAGGCAGCTCTAGCCCTTTTCTCCAGAGGCAGGGATGGGCAGGAAGCTCTTTCTACGTTGAAGGGGAGTCCATCGTGGAGAGGATCCGTACGACTTCTGCTCGCTGAGTGGGTGAGATATGCTGAGTCATATGGACGATGGAGTCCATGGCAACCTCGGGATTGGCCTGTACCAAGCTGGAGAGGAAGATTGGGGATGGTGAAGAAGAGAGAAGCAGAAGTGTCTAGATGGGGAGCGAGGAAGTTAAGAACTACCTGATAACATGCTAATAGAATCCACTGCAGATATATCAGGCACCACCTCACCTAATTTGTTTTCCTATATGAAAAAAGTCCCCAGCAGCAAGGCAGGTACAAAAAGGACCTGACACGTTTTTGCTACGTCAAAAGGTAAGGAATTACTTAAAAAACCCTAAAAAACCAAAAACCTGAACCAAAAAACCCCCCCAAACCAATAGGGACATGTCAGAGAGTGGAACCAGCACAAAGGTGCTTCCACTGGCTAAATCTGGGACATTTTGGGCATTAAAGTTAAGTGTAATAATGAATTGCAAATTATTTTAAAAAATATAAATTCATTATTGGCGTAGGCTAATGAACATGTACATGAATGGGGGGAGAGAGAAGACTGCTCACGGAGACTGGAGTGAGGACTGTGGAGGACAGAGAGTTGGGAAGTTCTCCTTTTTGCAACCTTGCCATAAAAACTGGATCAGACACGGGTCAGCCAGGAATGCCTGAAAATCCTGATGAGGAACAGGACATCTCCATGGCCTTAAAGTGTCTCCCCACAGATTGCCTATTAGGTGCAATGGGGAAAATCAGTAATCATACAGTGGAGAAATCGAGTAACATCTTGGCCAGGTTATTCTAACATCAGTAGGAGCAAAGGACAGGTCTCCAGATGTGGTACCCTGTGAAGGCTACTTCATGTATGTAATATTCCAGTGGAGAATGTAGCTGCCATGGAATCAGCTTTTCTCACAGTCTGAAGATCTGCACTTGTAGCTAATAGTTGGGCACAATGAACTAAGCCTTCATCTAGTGGAGATTACTAAGTGCCCTAGAGCCCAGCAACTGAGAAAGAATTGTGTTTCAGGGCTCTATTTTTACTGGAGGGTTCATTACAGCAGTCTCCAACAGAAAAAACCCACAAAGACTGTAAGGCATCATCTCACGATTTGTTCTTAAATCTTAGCTCCTTCCAAAGAAGTGAGCCCAATTTCTCCTACGCAAGTTCCCCAATGCGGGTCTCACCTGCGGATCTGCTTGAGGACATAGTCTCTGCTGATATATTTGATGTTTTCCTCGATTACTGAGCGAACACCATCTTCCTCGGTCAGCTGTTTCTCCAGCCACTCCACCAGGTCCTTGTTATTGTCCCAAACGTAGGCCTGTAAACAACAACTCCTGGTCAAACACCGGGGCTAGGCTGGACACTCTGTTCACTTTCTGGAAAATTCACTCCAACAGCTGGCTCAGTAAAAAAGAGTTGTTCAAGTTTTTCCACTATTGTTGGCATTGTAAAGAGGAAAGAGGCCTCAGGACAGGAGCTGTCCTCATTCTCTCTTTTCTTCTTTTGGTACAAGATGCATCTTTGAAGCATTCGCTTGGGCCCCTGGAGGCATCAGGGCTCACACCTGACTCAAGTCCTCTCATTCTAGGTTTTTACCTATTCCACTAAGGCTGAGAGAATGTAATCACCTGATGGACCTGAGAGAGTTAAAAGCCCAAATTGTTTAATCAAGTTCTGATTGTGGGGAGCCTGCCTGGTTCAGTCAGTAGAGTGACTCTTAATCTTGCAGTTTTGAGTTCGAGCCCCACGTGGGTATAGACTTTACTTAAAAAATAAAAATTAACATGTATTTAAAAAAAAATAAAAATGAAGGGGCGCCTGGGTGGCTCAGTCATTTGAGCATCCGACTCTTGATTTTGGCTCAGGTCATGATCTCAGGGTTGTGAGATCGAGCCCTGTGTCCAGTTCCATGCTCAGTACAGAGCCTGCTTGAGATTCTCTCTCCCTCTTCCTCTTCCCAACTTGTGCATATGCTCTCTCACTCTCTAAATACGTACATAAAATCTTTAAAAAAAAGGGAGGGGGGGATCCCTGGGTGGCTCAGCAGTTTAGCACCTGCCTCTGGCCCAGGGCGTCATCTTGGAGTCCCGGGATCAAGTCCCACATCAGGCTCCCTGCATGGAGCCTGCTTCTCCCTCTGCCTGTGTCTCTGCCTCTCTCTGTGTCTCTCATGAAAAATAAATAAAATCTCTTAAAAAATAAATAAATAAAAAAATGAAATGTGTTTTTTCTGAGGAAGTGAGACACAATTTTAAAAATGTAAGTCTCTAGCCCCCGCCAGGCTGGCAGATGAGTTGCCTGGTTGTGGAAGTCTCTTTCAATGAGGCCTGGGGGGACTGATGTGTGGGAAGTCTTGCTGCTAGGGGAGAGCCAACAGGTCAGAAATCGACCCCCCATTTTACCTTCTGAGAATATTCTAAAGGTGTAAGGCGTCTGTAACCCTGAAAGTCTCGACAAACCACCTTGTGCCTTTTTTTCGAGATCATTTAGCCGAGTATTTCCTAGGTAGTTGACTACATAATAATTCAGGAGTGTGTTAGAACCTAATAGCCTTCTCCTTGCTCTCTTCTCCTCTCATTTTCTTTACAAATCATTTAGGAATCGTTTTGTTAATGGTTTCCGGAAAACCAAGTACCACCATTAGGGCTCATTCATATTTATGTCATTTTGTTTGGGTAATTAAACACAAAGCTCGTCATTTAAAGGTGCGCTATCCTTCTCTGTTATCACTAACGAAGTCAAAGTCAGAATGACAATGAGTTTGGAGCTGTAATTTAATAGGTGGGTGCATTAGGGACTCTCAGAAGCTTTGAGGCTTGAGCTGTGGCTCAGGAATCCTGCATACCAGCAAGGCGTCAGTGCCACAATTTTAACTTCAGGACCCACAAGGCACAGAGGGAAGGTCTTCTTCACACCCTTCAAGGGCAGCACTCAGTCAGAAACTAAGCACTGTGTGGTTTTCTAACTTTCTATTTCATGCCTTCATAAAGAATGGTTTTTCACAGACTCTTGCTTCATCTCTAACTTAGCTGGTGAGTTAGCTATGACTGGTTATTTATTACATCACGTGACTGACTTCCACATTTCTAAAAGTTCTTAAGGAGTCCTTCACAGTTAAAGGATTAAGGAGCCCAGGATTAAGGGTCAGCAGTGTGCCCTTTCTAGTTCTTTCTCTGGCCCCCAACATGCCTGCTCTGTTTGGAATAATAGACACAAAGATCAGCTCTCCTGGCCAGGGTGGGATGGCCAAGCTGGCGTAGGCCCAAGCAAGACTTCCCACCTCTCAGTGCCTCGTCAATCTCTACTGACAAAGAGGAGGGATGGTGATGTTGCCCCTACAATGCAGTGGTCTTCACTCCAGCATCCTAGCACCAGTGTACCCTGCATATGGACTGGATATACTGGGATTCTTACCCGCTGCCACCTGAACTCAGACATTTCCATCTCTATCATTGGCAATTTAGACTTCTCTAAGGCTTGAGAACTTATGCACATGCCCCTACTTATGCAGATTTTGGGGGCTGGAAAAAATAAAACGGTGAATGCTTCTTGGGTTTCAGAATGGAAAAAAAAAAAAAAAAAAACAACACAACTAGATTTATCCAAGAATCACAAAGCCTTTAGTTTAGGAGAATATTTAATACTCTTATTAATCATTTTTAATCCGTTTGCTTTTAATTAAGAAACAGCATGATGCTTTCCTATCAACATATGCCAGGGAGCAGATTAATTGTGGCTTAAGATAACTCTCCTTGATTGGTGTAATGTATTAGCTAACGAGATGCCTGCTTCTAACGATGCTCAGACAGTATGCTGGAAAGCCAGCTACCCTCTAGAGGAAACTCTTCTGTCTTCCCCTCCCACAGCCATAGAATATGCTAGGTGTTTAAATTAAACATTAAAAAAGTTCCTAGATAGGATTAAAGCAACGCATTCCAAGTTTTGGAGTTGTTGCTCTAAAGTCTCCTCTTTGAAAACATGGGCCCCATGTATGGAAGATTTGCTGTTCGCTCAAAATATGACAACTGGATGACAACCACCAAACCTTAGTAAAGTTTTCATCACGGCAGAGTATACAAAGGCGAAGGGGTTGCAAATCCCAGTCAATAGCATTTGTAGCAAGAATAAACAAATGTAAGCATCCACAGTGCCACAGGTTTTTCCAAATGGGTCTGGGAGGGTTTGATGTACTGTTGTGGCCTAACTGCTTTTAACTAGGAAGAGCAAGGCTCCCTTGTATGGAGGGAGGGAGGCTACTCCTTGTTTGCCCTCCTAGAACAGAGATGGAGGACTCATCATTCCAGGCATCCAGAAAGATGGGCCAACCCTATTCATAGAAAGAAAGCCATTATCATTTCCTCCCTTAAAATTATGAAAATGTGGCTAATTATTCCTAGTGTTCCAAGTGTGGATTTTAGAAGCAAGTGTGAAATGCTGGGCTGCTCATTTCTTGACAGGCCTGGGCTCATAAGTCACCTGCCTCACACTCATGACAATCAGAACATTCTAATACCAATAAAGTATTAATAATTAAACATCACAACACTGGCCTTAAAATAAATGTTCAGCAGATACTTTATCTTTCTCTGCATCAGTGGATAAGTATCTCAGGCACTATGCAGTCTCGCTAATTGTATGTACTAATTAGTCTATCGCACAAAATCTAAATGACCTGTTTAGAAAGTTTCCTTTCTAAGTATTGGATAGCTGTTAAGTCCTCCTTATTCACTGTACAGGAGGACCAGAGAGTGACCAGGGCACAGTCTGATGGATGTGCGTCCTGATTTCCATGCCCTATAGATAGCCTACCTTGTGAGCTATCTGGAGACACCTCTAGCAATGTGATTTTTTCTGAAGCTTAGGAGTAAAACAGCAAACAGCCATGTGGGCTGGGGTGGCCTGTGGACCCCATCTCCTCACAGCTACTCCAGTCTCAGCCCCAGGCTGACCCAGGGCCAAAAAATATTTTCCAGGTTCTGCCTTCCCTGGCTGCAAATCAGAAGTTTGGTGCATGAGACTTGTCCAGGGGTAGTTTGAGGCCAGGCTCTGGGGACAGGGGAACTTGACCCTACGAGTGGCACTTTGTCCTCTGTCATCCTCACAAGGGCCTCCACTGATCAACCATCACATTTAGAAATCCAGAGTAAGAGTGACTGGGTAGTGAATGATCAGGATAATAAGAATGCGTTACGGCACCCTAGATTGTGGATAAGTTAGAGCAGGCCTAATGAAAAGACAGTACTGAGAAGCTACTGTGCTCATGGCTTCTGCTACGATCATGAAGTTACACATCTGTAGCTCTTAGTTTATGTTATTGTTTTACCCTCTGACACAGGTTGTGCTGAGAGAAAAGGAGCAAAACGGGCCTCTTTTGTGTGTCTATGGAGTGCCAAGCACTGTGCTCCATACCTTATTTCTCATGTCATTTGAAACTCATTGAACCCTGTAAAAGAAACATCATCTCTGTTTTACACAGGAAGGGGCAGAGGCTTAAATAAATATCATGTCCAACTCAGCAAGGTTGAGATGCCAAAAATTTATGAGATTCCAAAGACCACGTTCTGCTCACGGGTTCTAATCTCAGTTTCTACTACTGGAGCTTGGGGGGTTGGGGGAGGTGGGGGGTGGAGAGGATCAGTCTTTGAAAAACCACATACCTCAGACTATGGATCTAAGAATTGAGAGAGAGAACCTACCCGCACAACAGCCGCACACCATATTCCTATGACCCAATTTAAACCTAAGTTCTTGGTATTATTTTCAGGGAGCTGCAGTAATGCTTTTCTTCTCTTGCAGTGAAGCCCTGAACCATAAACCTTACTACTTCCTACAATAGGACTGTCCCAGTGGGTTCCAACAGAGTCCTGTGACTCCTGGGAACAGGTTCCTCTCTGGGAAACAAAAGAATTTGCCCTGCTAAGTTACATAACATCACAGTGTCTTCAAATTTTCTGCCCCCAAATCTCTTTCTTCAGGATTATGATTAAAAAAACAAATTCGCTGGGACAAAAGAACACACAGCATGGCTGATGCCTATCACTAAAGCCCTTTCCCTGCCAGTAGCCACCGTGAGGATCAGAGGGTCTCCTCCTGGTGCAAAGCCAAGGTCTGGACTTGGTCGGTGTCTACACTTGAGACACAGTGCACATTATCTATCACTGTTTGAAGAACCAAAAATGGGGGGCAGCCGACATTTTTAAGGTTTTAAGCCATTCCCAAACATGGAGCTGATTCTATGTCAGCCCTTCAGAGGCAGCACAGATGGCTTTTGCACAGTGCAACACTTTTCTCTCAAGGGCGCTACAGATTTTATCACCCACCCCACACTAAACTAGGTCCTACTGAGCCTACAGAATATGGAAGGAGGCTTCAAAACCACATCATAGCATCACTGCCCTTCCTTTGTCTCCTCAGCTGTCCTCCTGGACTAAAGAGCTCAAGAAAATGTGGTCTTTTGTAAACAGGAGGGAGGGGGTAGCCTTAGTTATTAGGTACAGTTGGGCCCAGTGCCTCAGGCAGCCTCCTGACCTCCTGGGGCTGCGGTTGTCTCCTGCACTTGATTTACAGCTGGACTCTGTGTACCTACATCTCTACGAGATGGCCAGGACCTGCTCTCTAGATGCACCATCCCCTGGATATAGGATGCTAAGGGACAACTGAAGGGCCCTCCCCCCACCACCTCACTTCATGCTTGGAAGGAAGCGATTCCTTCTCACCCCTGTGCTTACGGAGGCCGTGCACGTCCATTACTGACTAATGTGGTAGGCAGGGGGTGCAGGCCTCTCCTGGCCACACACACACACACACACACACTCCATTTACCTAGCCAGCAACTCTTAACTGGAGAACAACCTCTTATTTTACACTTGCGTGACTTTCAATGCCAACTTCCACTAGAAGCTGCCAGTAGCCACTGACAAAATTGTCTCACTCAATTATGATGCCACAGACTGACCTTAACCTGAACCAGATGTCGCATAAGGCTGCGCTCGCCCACTGCACATCTGAAATATTTATCTAAAGAAGCTTTTCAGTCGTAAAGAAATGGGTAGGCTTAACACATAAAGGTGAATCTTAGAAGCACCCAGATTCACTGGCTTTAACAATGATGGTGAATCCTCGGAGTTCCTTCCTGAGAACAGTCAGCAGAGACGTCAAGCAACACTTTGCAGGAAGAAGCTGAAGGGCCTGCGCTCCCTCAAGAGTATGCTAACCCAGTAGGCACCAAATATTCTGATCAAAATATCAGGAAAAGACACTTTCAGCATATACTACCAATATTCTGATAAAATGTATATATGATATATATGATTTACTTTTAACCCATGTAAGAACCACCAATAAGGGTCAATTATTTTTCTTAGTAAAAGTAAATAGAGAAATAAAAGTTCCAACTCTTTCTTCTCACCCTCTCATGGACTGTCTTGTGCAGCCCACAATTTCAGGACCAAGTGCTGGTATCTGGTCAACTTGGGCTCAGACCTATCCCTTCCCAGCCCTGGGGCAAGAGTAGCAGGGAGGCACTAGTCCAAGCCCTGTGTCCTCTCCATGAGATCAGCCCAAGAAGATGTGGGATTCATAGTTCCCCGCAGGCAGGGTACACATTTCTTTTCAGCTCAGATTTGAAATCAGAAGACCTTTAATTGAAGCCTTAGCATCTCTTGCCTACATAACCATCACCCCCAATTAGGCTTCTTGCTCCTGACCCCTGCAGTTCTATCCCCCACCCAGTCTTCTGAGCGATTTTCCGACAACACAAATCAGAACATGTCATTCTGCTGCTTTGAATACCTCAATGGCTTCCCACAGACATCAGTCCAAACCCTCAACACATATGCTATGGCCTGACATGATCCCAATCTCTGAGCCATCCTGAAATATCTCCAGTGCTTTGGATGAATGATACTGTTGCTATCAGGCCTTGAAACATGCCATTCCTTCTTTCTGGAACATTCCTCCTATCTTCTGGCCACCTTCACCCCCATCCCAATCTTTTCTTCTGGTTTATTCCTACTTTGTTTTCAGGTCTGCTGAGATACCATTGCTAGAAGTCCTTGACTCTCCTCCTCCTTCCCACAGAGTGGCTCAGGTGTCCTTCTCTATGCTCCATGATGTCCTGGGTTTGCTATGTTTAGTATCAGCCATACTGCTGTACGTGACCTCACAGCCAATCTATCTCCCCCTTGAGATGGTGGGCTCTGTGTGGATAGGAATAGCATCTGCCTCTTTCACTTTTGGGGCTTAATGCAGTATCTGGTATACAGTAAGTCTTCAAAAAGGTCTACTGAATGATAGAACGAGCAGCAAAAAAATGTCCTACGACCTCTTCTAACAAGCCATTGAGACGTGTTCCTGTGTGGGAAGGGGACAAGGCATAGGCCTGTATGCTTCCCTTCCACTTCTGCCTTTAGAGACCTGGGGATTCTTTTTTTTTTTTTTTTTTTTTTTTAATTTTATTTATTTATGATAGTCACATAGAGAGAGAGAGAGAGAGAGAGAGAGAGGCAGAGACATAGGCAGAGGGAGAAGCAGGCTCCATGCACCGGGAGCCTGACGTGGGACTCGATCCGGGGTTTCCAGGATCGCGCCCTGGGCCAAAGGCAGGCGCCAAACTGCTGCGCCACCCAGGGATCCCAAGACCTGGGGATTCTTAGGTGGGGGTGAGGGGCAGAGTATGAAGGTTCTTCTGGGGGCATCCACCTACCTTCACAGTTCCTTCCACTTCTACAAACCAGCGCCGTAGCATGGCCTGGATCTGGCCATCGGTCAGCTCTGGGTTGGCATTGTGGATTTTCTTTTTGACCAGGTCCTCCAGCAGGAGACGCCTCAGCCGCCAATAGAAAAAGGTACGGGATGTTTTCCAATCCAGGATGTCCTACATATAGACAAGAATAGGCTCAGTCATCTCAGCCCGATCCCTGCTCAGAGCCCAGTGCAGAGAGAACTCCACGGCACAAAAACGTACTCTCTCACAAGCCCCTCAGAGACTGGCCGTGACTCTAGCACTTGCCACTGTCTCCCCATTTTGGAGCTGTGGCCCCCTGTCCAGAGCACCGGGCATAGCAATGGGCCTTGTGAATGTTAAGTCCATGTGTGGCTGCAGTGTTCTGTGGAGGAGTCTGTGTGGAATTGCTTTGGAGCAGAATGGCTCTAACAACTTGCATGCAGACTCTATGTGAACTGGCTGCTGATGGAACTTGACACTGGAGTAATCCACAGCCTGAGGACCACCTAGGCAGCTGTCCCCAGGGGAGGTGCACCAGACTCAGTTTCCCACCAGTAAAATGGAGAAAGCCTTCAGAGGGGTCCATGATAATATAAACCATAAACTGCTTTGGTGATAATGGATACACAAAAAAGGGATAAGTCTCTCCAAAAAAATTGAAAACAGTTTGATCTGCACATGCTGTTTTAATCCAACCTTAACAACTTCCTGCTCGTGAGCCTCTGTGCATGAGACATACACTTGCTTGCTCGCTTGCAGGTCTCTGACAAGTCAGGAGAAGTGGCAACCACTGTACTTACATTAATAACACCCTTCTCCTGCATCCGGCCTGGTGTGTCGTGCAAGTCAGCAAACTGCACGGCTACCTGATGGTAAATGGGAATTAGGAATTCCTCCCGCTCCTTCAACTTGTTCTCCAGCTCCTTCCGCTCAGCTGCGCTGAGCTCTGGGGTGCCTGCAATTAAATAAACCTGCCCGTCACACTCTGTGGTGACCAGGAATCTCTCTGCACAGAAGCAGCTACAATTATGAAAGCTCAAAAACACCACCCTCCGTGTCCTGGCTTTCCATTGTCTTCACCACCTCTTTGCTGAGTAACAAAACTCTGGAAGATGCCAGACTGGCCCTTATCTGGCCACGGGGAGCCCACATGTCCTCCTTTCCCCGTGGAGGTCACAGCGGTAATAGCAGCTATGGGAGTCCCTCTGCCCAAGTCTTTCTCTGAGTGGGAACAAACCACCACCCGGGGGCCTGTGTCTCTCATCGCCTCCCTGACAGCCAGGCCCCTTCCTGAGGGACACCATGCCTGTGCCTGGCTGACCAACATTAGAGCAGCTGAACTATTCTGCATGTGGGACATGGTAGGGGAGTGGACCCTAAGCCTCCAGGCCTGCACCAGCAGCCCCTTCTTCTCCCATGTCCACATAAATCACATGCCCAAGGACTCCTAGGGCTGCAAGCCGTTATACTCCACGGTGTCTAATCTCAGGTTTGAAAACTCTTAACCTGAAATTAGTAGAATACACTCTAATTAGAGCCAGATCTGTGTGTCTCATGCCACCTCAGCAGATTGGGTTAGCCAGCTTCCTAGTCTACACGTGGGCTGCTACTGCCAGAACCAACCCCTGACCAGGGTGACAAAGTGAAAGAAGAGGGGAAAAGAGAAAGGCAATCCACAAATCCCATTTGGATCACTGACCCTATAAGCACACAGCACCCTCACCCAACAGATTCCTGTAAGGAATCTGGAATTCCTTCTAACAGGGAAGACCCCCCCCCCCACACACCCACCTTTCAATCAGTGCTGTCCCAGTAGAAGTGCTGCTATGTTGTGCTTTTCTTCCTAATTACTCTCAGAGTGGGACTTGTAATCAATACTGAAAATTTAGCTGCCTGCCTAGTAAAGAGGAGTGAGTCTAGCTGAAGGAGCAATAGGTGACAGCCCCTGGTGTTGGGGACAACCTGAAGTGCTTTGTCACCAAAGCTGACAAATAAATACATGACCACGGGTGATGGGTTGCAGAAGAGAAAGGTCTATTTCAAGCATGTCTGTCTGGGAACAGGCCTTGCTTTTTATGCCACTTATGAATCATATGCCATAAACAGCCTTGGGCTGCAGAGTGGGCTGTAAGTATTATAGATAAACACATGTTAATAGAACAGGGACGTAGCCATAGTACCCAGTTTCATTTTTATGGGGTTTTTTAGATGCCCACCCCCACCTCTTTTTTTTAAAGCCTATCACTACTTGAAAACTGTGAGGAAGAGAGCTGACAGCTTTCTCTTCTTGGGCTCTCACACAGAGGGCAATCACCGACCTATCACACTGGGGCCCAACACCTCAGCAGCCTTCTTTCCACACTAGACAGAGAGTAGGACTATGAAGGCCCATCCATTCTGGGGTGGATCTGCCCAAAGAATTGATGGGAGGAGAGCCAACCAGTTTCTTGTGAGATGAGACTGTCTCAATTGTAACCCCTGGACAGGAAAGCAAACATTTTTCCTTTTCTAGTAAAGAGGAACCAAGACTCCTTAGAGAAACAGTTGGCTCCAGGGCTGGGGCAAGGAATAAACAAGATGAGCCTGGAACATAGTGTCACAAAAAGCAAGAAAGCACTCAAGTGACTGAGACATATTAAAAGGCCACAGGAGCCAGCTTGAATATGCTCCCACTGGCCACATCTGGGACAGTCTGAGCATCAAACTGATCAAAAATAGGATGGTGATATTAATTACCAGAATATTTATGGAATGAAATAACCTGTGGTCCACTCTAATATAAATAATTAAATGGGGGAAGGGGGTAGGGAAAATTCTCTCTTCCAGTAGAATAATTAATAGACATAGAAGGAACAGTGGGATTAGAAAATCATCATTTTACCACCGTCACAGCAATTGATTCTGTCAAGAATTATCAATGGGTACTAAACTAGTAGGTGAGAGTTTGAGGAGGAACAGAATATTTATATTGTCTCAAAGTATCTCCTCACAATTATCAGCAAACAAAACCTTAAATAAGTAATCAAAATTACTGTCACCAAGAATAGGGCAAACTGACATGTGCCTGTTGATTCCTGATCATAAACAACACTTTAGCAATATCCTTGCCAAAAATGTGTTATCTGAATTTAACCATGGGGAAATATAAACCAAACCCAGATTGAGGACCATGCTACAAAAAGGGGCCTGTGGCACCTGGCTGGCTCAATTGGTGGACCATGTGACTCTTGAGTTTGAGCCCCATGCTGGGTGTGGAGAGTACTTAAAAAGCTTAGCCCCCTCCCTCACCAAAAAAGTGGCCTGTATTCTTCAAAAGAAAACCTCAAGATGATGATAGACTAAATAACTGAAAATAGACTGCAGTCTGTGGTCTAGGGTTAAGTTTCAGATCTGAACAACAACAAAAAAGTCTGTAAAGAACATTATTGGGACAATTGGTAAACTCTTGATATGAATCATGAATCAGATAGTAGTATTGTGTCAATGTTATAGTTCCTGATATAGATAAATGTCTTGGATTATATAAGAAAAAGTGTGTGTTCTTAGAAACACACACTAAATATTATGGATAAAGGAGCATAATGTCTATAAATTACTGTTGGATGGTTCACAAAATATGTGTGTGTTTAGAAAGTGGGTGAGCATGTGCATGTACATGAGCATACAGAAATGATAAAGCAAATGAGACAAGATGTTAGCAATGGGTAAATCTGAGAAAAAGGCGTCAGATGTCCTTTGTACTATTCTAGAAACTGTTCTGTGAAATCAAATCAAATAGAAAGTTAAAAAATAAGCCAAGCTAAAAAAAATGTTTTTCCTGGCTCCCTGAAGCCTAAAATCAGAAGTCAAAGTTAATATTTATGGGGTGCAGGGAGCTATTCTAAGTGCTTTCTATGAACTCAATCCTTACAACCTTGAAGTTGGTATTCTTACTATCCTCATCTTACAGATAAGCAAACTGAGGCACTGAGAATTTATGTAATTCATCAAGGTCATAAAACAAGGGAGGGGCAGAGCCAAATTTCAGGTACAGCAGCATGGCCTTCTAAGATTGGGGTACTCTATTATCTTGGTTCTTCTTGCTTACTTGGGGCAGAGGACAAATAAGTGCTTCAGTAGCAGAATCTCGTACATTTTAGAAAAGGCTAACTGACAATGGCAGGCTCCGGGCTGATAGAACTGAAGTTCCATCTTAGTCTCATTCCATAATGAGACAACCAGTCTCATTCCATAACCAAGACAATGTCTCCAATAATTCCTGCTCTGTAGGTCAGCCACGGTTTTCTAGGCATGACTAAGATTTTTATTTTTAAAACTTTGTCCTAATATTTTTGTGAACACAGATCATCATATTTACAATTACATTTAAAGTATCTGTTGAGATTATCTCCTGAATCAGGCATGTTTGTTCAATGGTTTCTTTTTATTTTTTTTTATTTTTTTATTTTTTATTTATGATAGGCACACAGTGAGAGAGAGAGAGAGAGAGGCAGAGACACAGGCAGAGGGAGAAGCAGGCTCCATGCACTGGGAGCCGACGTGGGATTCGATCCCGGGTCTCCAGGATCACGCCCTGGGCCAAAGGCAGGCGCTAAACTGCTGCGCCACCCAGAGATCCCCAATGGTTTCTTTATATCCCAAATCCCTAATACAGAGTGTGGCCCAGAGCATTACTCACTAAATATTCATCCTCCAACTTTCTTTACAGTCCACTCACCCCGCCTTTACATTGATTAGAACACAGTGTCACGTGGATTTGGTTGCACTGTTTCAGAATACCCAAAGTGAAGTTTTTTTTTTTTTTAAGTTTTATTTATTTATTCATAAGAGACACAGAGAGAGAGAGGCAGAGACACAGGCAGAGGGAGAAGCAGGGAGCCTGATGTGGGACTCGATCCCAAGACTCCAGGACCACACCCTGGGCTGAAGGCTAAACCGCTGAGCCACCTGGGCTGCCCTCAAAGTGAAGTTTTTATATGAGCCCACACATGGATCCATGGTTGCCAAGGTGAAACAAAAATGTTTACTTCACTCCGTGAGTGGGCAGTCATCTCTACACCATCCAAGCAAGCAGTAACTCTAGACTCATTCATTATAGGGATCTAAGAACTTGTCCTTTTGATACTGTTGAGGAGTGTTTAAAAGTTCATATAGGGTAGCCTGGTGGCTCAGGCATTTAGCACTGCCTTCAGCCCAGGGTGTGATCCTGGAGACTCGGGATCGAGTCCCACGTCAGGCTCCCTGCATGGAGCCTGCTTTTCCCTCTGCCTGTGTCTCTGCCTCTCTCTCTCTCTCTGTGTACGTCTCTCATAAATGAATAAAAAAAAACTTAAAAAAAAAGTTCATGTAGATGGCTTCTGGGACATGGGACCTGAAAGGCACTGAACCTATATCTCCACATCACTTGTCCGCCTTCCCTATTTTCCCTTCTTCAGTCTAAGGCTGCCCATGACTTATAAATTATGCACACTTCTCACTAAGGGCAGAGTTCTTGGTATCTTCCATGAGTCATTTGACTGTATGTTTTCTCCTTAAACAGTAAGTCTGAGCTTGAGAGAGCACATTGTTCACTTTTTTGTGTTGTAGAAATAGGCTGGGACTGTAAGTTCAGAGCCACATTCAGGCACAGCAATGTTCAGGCCGGAGACTGGTTGTACAATGGGACTACAGTCTTACATTACTCCTGTACTCGCCGGCAAGTATAGTCCTGAGCACCCTGAGCATCTGCTTTCCACTGCTGGAACTTGGCCACTCATGCTCCAATCCCAGGGTCCCTGAAACCAGCTGGGCAGGCTTCAGACTTAAGGGTAGCTTCTTGTGTTATTGTAAGATCAAGAACTAACACAATAGCAGGTAAAAATCACAGCCCTGCCAGGGACAGGGGATGGCAGGACCATGGATATGGATGAATAGGAAGTTCCAGACCTTTAGAACATCATTCCTCTGGGTAAACAACCAACACTGTGCTTGTATATAACTGTATGTGTTACACACATGTGCATACCTGTGCCATATACAACACAAACCATTTACTGAGCACTTACTATGTGCCAGGAACTACACTTAATGCTTTCAGGATCGCAGAGCTTGTAAAATCACCATGCACAATTCAGACCTAGGTTTGGTCAGCTGTTAATACTACAGACCTTTGTGTGACTGAGAGCTTTCCGAGTTGCTTCACATATGTCATCTCTAATCCTTCTAACAACCCAACCTTACAGACAGGGCATCTATTTTACAAATGAGAAAACCAAGGTGCTGAAATGTAAAGTTACTTGCCCACTGGCATCCAGCTGTGAAGTAGCAAAGTCAGGATTTACACTTGGGTCTGGCTATCTCCAAAGCCTGTGTTCTTCCACACAAAATGGCACAAACAGTGGCCAAGCAGGTATCCTGGCAGTGGCCACAGCAGGTCGGTCGGCTGGAGAGTTTAGTTCATTGCGTTAGGAAAGCAGTGAAGAACAGAGCTCAGCACTGGGTGCAGAGGAGGACCTCTGGGCTTAGGAGTACAGCGTCCTGGAAACAGGGTCTTAGCTTTACCAAGTTGGAGAGGCAGAGAAAGCTGGCTCCTGGACTAACAGAGGTCTTTCCTACCCAATCAAGCTATTCTAGAGCTTTAAAAGAGTAACCAAAAAATAAACACCTGTAATGCTCTAGCCCTCCTGAGACTAGGAAGATCACAGAACCCAAAGGTTGCCTTGCTTGATTCCTTTCTTCATGCTTCTGATCACAGTTCAAAACCTACCTCTAAAAGTATCAAAGCAAGGAAAATACACAAGCAGAGGATGTGTGTATTTTAAAATGCACATGAGAAAGTCAAGGATTTGTGTGCTTTAAGTGAGGGGAGAAAAGGTTTGCTAAATTTTATTTTCGAAAAAAAAAAAAAAAAGGCTGCTCTTAAGCTAGTTAGACCCTTGTGTAGCACACCGAGGGCCCCTCTCTCCTTGTAGAGCAAAGCAGCCAGCCCTGGTAATGATTTAGGGGAGATTAACAAATATGTCAATGTCTATTTTCTGCTTAATTTAAAAGCGGCGTCTATAAAGATTTTTGACTTCTGAACCCTGTTCTCCTGAAAGAAAGAAGGTAAGAATGAGGAGGGGGATAAAGAGTGATTATCCTATCATTGATCGTTTGTCAGGAGCATTTCTTATTCACTGGACTATTGTAAAAAGCTAAGCTCTCGATCAATCCTGTAAGCTCCCTGTACAATTAAATATCTTGGAATGGTTTTCTTTCTTTTCTAGCCAGATTGCAGGGCCTCAGGGTTTTTAGGAAAGCAAGTCGTTGTGTGTGTGTGTGTGAGTGTGTTTAAGAATATGCTACAGGGAGGAAAGTCATTCTTTCTAGAATTCTACTTTAGGAAAAGGCTGAAAAGGAGAAGAAAGGTAGATTACTCCTATCTTTTCCTTCCCAAAATAAAAAGTCCTTATGAGTTTCTAAAAATCCAACCTTATAGTTAAAAAAATATTTTAATGTAAAGAGCTAAATCCAGAAGAGGCAGTACTACCATTCTGATCAAGTAAGAAGAGGTAACGTTACTGTGATGCTGTTATAGGCTAGAATTGTTGAAGTACTTTCCATCTCCTCTAGTCCTTACGAACATCCTAAAAGATGGCTACCTCACAGATGAAGACACTGAGGCACAAAAAAAGTGAAGTAACTTACCTAAGGCCGCAAAGCTAGGAAACCATGGAGTTGGGGTTTGGGCTCAGATAGTCTGGTTTCAGAGCCCATATTCTTCTTAAATTCTTCTTCTTTTTATTTATAAAATTTCCCCCAGAAGGGTTGCATGGTTCCTGGAAGTACTGCCAATGAGTGCAGTGGATGGGGCAAGCTCCTATCCTATCCATCTCCTAATTCCCAAAATCCATTTAACATACTGTCCTCGGATAGAGGACATATCAGATATTAAACTGATAAGAACAGATGTATACTTGATCTTAGCCAAGAAGCTGAGAAGCAATACAGGGCCAATGCCCTTTAAATGAAACAAGTTAAATTGACCCACAAGTGTCCACAGGGCAGCAGTCTGTCAGGTGTTCCTAGGGCCAGGACATAATAAAAAGCCACATCTCTCCTCCATGGGGTCAAAACTAGAGAGAAGCTTCCAAGGAGAGAGCTGATTTCTGCAGCAGGAGGTGTTTTTTACCCAGCCATGACACTGAAGGAGGGCAGGAGGAGGGAAGCCTCACCCTATGGCCAAACAGATCACATCCTATGGTGTAGGATTTGGGGGGAGGGGGGGACCTTCAAAGCTTAGAATAAAAATCAGACTGGTAGGTTGAAAATTCTCTGCTTAGTCAAAGGTACTAGGTGACTTTGCAGAAATCTCTTTTCTGTGCTCAGTTTCTCGTTTATGTAACAACAATCCTAAGCTAGCAAAGAGGAAAAATGTTTTATAAAGGAATGTGATATTAAAGGGTTTTCTATTTTTTTAGTTATACTAAGGAGCCTATGTAAATTTAAACCCAATTTCAACTTTTATGGGCCCTTCTTCCTTCTCTTAAGAAAGCAATTTGCTTTGATTGGTTAAATACTTATGAAGCTAAGGAAAAGGACAAGACCACCCTCCTCACTCAGCTCCAGAAAAATCTCAGATATAAGAACACACAGCCGTACTTCAACCTTGAGACTGAAAAATCAGCATTAAAAAGACTGGAATCTTATTAAGATTCAGAAGTATAAACATAAGTAGCTGTTTAAAGATCTGTGTAATCACATTTTCGATGTTGAAAGAAATTTCTCTCTAAAGATAGTAAGATAGGGTGAAAAAAAACCCTTGCAAAATGATTTCTGTATCCATCACAGGTGTGCCTTTCTTTACACAAAAGCATTCTGGAAAAACTGTGTAAATCAGATCCTGTTTTAAATGCCTTAAGGGAGCTATTTAGAAGGAACCCTGCAGTGAATCCTTTGGTAAAGCAAATAATCCTTTTGTAATGGGAATAATTTCTCCCAATGTATCTAGTTTTTTTAAAATCCTATTTTCATATATCTGCTTTTCTTCAAAGGGGGCCACACCTCCCAGAGGTTTCCAAATAGGAATAAAAGAATCTGCTACTCTCCCCACAGCCCTGTGCCCCCACGCAAACGTCCACACGAGAGAGTCAGGAAGTTGCACACAATTCTCTTAATTCTCATGGCAGTTAGGTCTCAAAGTCTTTACTATTTTATTTTTCTTAGTTGCTCCCCTGAGTCTAGTGGGTAGAGGGATGGGGTCAGCTGGGACCAGGTGGGGAGCAGGATCTCTCAGACATATTCTGATGACAGCCCACAGGCGGCAGAAGTTTAGCCGCCTAAATGCCAAATGCCAGCCACGACTCTGTCTGACAGAACTGTGAATCACTGCTTTCTGGGATGAGGCAAGCCCAGGTGCTTTTATAAATACAATCAAATTAATGGAACAGACCAAAACAACCCCTTCTTCCCAGAAAATGCTGTCACTACTGCACCAAAGTGCATCAAACCAAAGAATTTCTGAATCCGTGTGATGAGGTGGGTTATAAGCTGCTGCTAATTCAGGCAAGAGACACCATTTCATAATCTCTCCTCAGAGTCCAGTGCTTGGATGGCCATAGTGCCAAGTGAGGACACTTCATGTGTATAAGAGGTGACAGAGCAAGAGGCCACTTCCCATGCATTAGTATCAGAACTTCTTTCCCTTTCGACTTCCCAGGTAAGGATGCAAGCTTTCTGACTCAAGCAACTCTAGCTCTTTTCAACTTACAAGATCCTGAAGATGGACACAAGTGTTGGAAAAGCAAACACAACTCAGATACTCTGATCACTTCTGCCAGAAAACCAGTTTAACCCCTGAATCTCCTTGACCCAAGAAAGTATCCTTTTCCTGTCATCTGGCTGCTAAAGAGAAGGCTTGGGAGGAAGGCATTCCCGAAGATGCTTACAGACCCATTTATCCTCATCTGAAGCCACAATACTCCCTCTGTACCTGGGATGCCCTGGACAGAGGGTGTGCTGGGTGGAAGGGCCAGGCCTGGGCTCGTTGCACTGCTCAGCCAGGGCTGCCTCTGCTGGTGTCAGACAATCATTCTCAGGATATGCTCCACGTGGGCACAACTGAGATGCTGCATGGCAGGCTGCCCAGTTGTCTGGGAATGGGGCCACGTTCAGAACATGTGTCTGGAGCAGGATAAAGTTTCACTAAGTGGCTCCTCTGCCTAAAGGCTATTTGTGTTAAGGGAGAGGGATGGAAGGGAACTTATGATTGTTTCACACTTGGACTGGACAGCTCTCTCTCTCTCTCTCTCAATTGATTTGTCATTTCCCTCTGAGCACAAGAGAAGGGTAAAGATCCAGGAGAAAAATCTCAGGGTCCGGCGTCAAGAAACCAGGCTAGGAAGGCCATCCTACCCCACAGCCACTCCCTGCTCCTGGCTCTCTGAGGAGGTAGAAGGATGTCAGGGATATATGAAGAGGCCATGGAGGGCTGGGGCTCTACTTCCAGAGGAGAAATTTAACTCCTAAGGCAACTAGCCTGGTAGGATGTTACCTGTCCTACACGCACACTACCAAGCTTTCCTGAGAATCCCAGCAGTGTAAGACTATGGTATTTGGGCTTATATCACATTTCTCTCTCTCTTTACCTCTATCAGGAATCAATGTATGTACTATTTTCATGCTTTATGATAATCACAGAACTAGTAATTCACCTTCTTCCAAAACTATATAAAATGACAAAAGCTGTTTCTTAAAAATAAGAACTCTGAGATGATGCTATCTGTTCAGAAATTAAATATTACTAAATATCCTAAGAGAATAAATAGTAATTATGTTTTTGAACACAGCCAGTCAGTTGTGCATTGGTTTGTCTAAGTGATGTGACAGCATGCTCCCTAGTGCAGAGGCCAATCTGGGAAAAGATTGGGAATATAAGATAACATCCGCTCCTACAGACTTTCTCTTAAATCGTATTTTTCTCAGTGGAATTGGCTTTAGATAACAAAGGGAAAGAATTCATGTTTAATTTTGATCAGGCTCAGTATTGAACTGAGGTAAAATCTGGGGAAATCCTGAAAGAAGTAGAACAGAGGGAACTACAATTCCATTCTGGTCTCTGATGTACACTATTTTGTGTCTTGGATGATTTAAGTCTTCTTGTGGCCTTAATCTCTCAATCTGGAAAATGAGGTCATTTTTACCCACTTTGTGAAAAAGCATTTTGGCAGTCTTTGGTTCTACGCAATGACTGAGAAAGGAACCAAAAGCCAAAGCAAATCCAAAAAGAGCTGAGTTCATAGCATGTCCTGTTACACCCCTGCTGGCCTGTGACCACACAAATACATCTGGTATGTATGATATCCCTGAAAAACCACAATTGCCGGAAGGACAAGACGGCTTCTTCTGTTTCTTTTGTATTTCTTTTCCTACATCGCTTGTTCCAAAAGTATGCCAGAGAGATACTAAATGTGGCTGGCTGCTTCTTCTAATGATTAATGTGGAAAGGAAATAACGCCAATCCACATGTTTGAACAAAATTTTGTAGATTCAAAGTGAATACAAATTCATCTGATCTTCATAGTGGCTCTGTGGGGGCATCATCCCCACTTTCTAGATGAAGAAGCTAATGTTTGGAGGAGTTAAACAATTTACCTGTACACAACCTAACTGAAAGTTGTACATGATTATTTTTATTCTAGATCCACTCTCATGTTCCTGACCTGCTCTGGGCCAGAGCCTGCTTCACATTTAGCAGACAAAGGATTCTTTCTCTAGTGCCATTTTGGTCAAGGTTAAATAAATATGGTTTTCTTCAATGCAGGAGAGGAAATGGATAATGAGATGATTTGTAACAAATGATTAAATGGCCATCACTTGAGAATCTCCTCCCTCTCTCCTTCCTGTATTTCAAAAGTTAAAAGGTGCTGGGTGAAGGTGGGAGCGATATCACTTTCCTTCAAGAGAAAGTAGCTTTGGCCCCACACCCCTCACCATCCAGTTGTTCTGCAAACAGTTGTCAGAGAGGATCCCTCTTTCTACCACCCAGTTACTCTGAAGGGATGATAACAGCCATTGGGGGGTTAAAAAGAGGCAGTGAACCCCCAGTTAATGAGTAGGAATTCAGCAGGCAGTGTAAGATAAATGGAGCTCTCTCTGCTTCTGCTAGAGTCAGCATGAACTGCGGCCCTGCGGCTTGTTTGTGGCAAATGGAGTGCGCGAAATATCAAAGGGCAGTGATCCAGAAGAAGACCGACTTTGACAAATTTTAAATTGGCCAGAAAGAAAACCAGCAAAAAAGAGGAAAAAAAAAAAAAAAAAAAAAAAGAAAGAAAAAATGAAAAAGAAAAAAAGAGAGAAAATTATGCAATTCACTGTATCCTGCAATTGCGGCACTGCTGCCTTTGTACAGAATTAGTGGTAAAAACAGCGACGGTTGCCTGATGCTGGGAACAATTATGAGCCATCTAAGTGAGATGCTTATCAGTGGCTGAAGCTTTTAGAGCTCTCTCTCTATACAGTTGTGAGTAACTTGCTCTTGAGCTGCAGTTACTTTAATTAAAGTGTATAGGGTTGGTCAAAAGTAATTATCCTGTTTGGAAAAGAAAGAGAAAAACACCATCTCAACAATTCTGGGTGGCAATAGATTTTAGAAACAGCTTTGCCAATTCTTGTTGTATGTGTGCACTTCCCATAAAAGGATCAGGCCGAGATGGGTTAGAGTTATTGGTGGTTGTTACCTAATGGCAAACAATGAGACGCATACAGGGTTTATTAGAACCCCAGTCACTATGTTTGGCAAGCCACCTGGCCCAGGGCTCCAAACTGCCAGGATGTGCAGTCCCCAGAGTGCAGGCACGCTCAGAAGTTTTTGTGTCTCTAAGATATGTTTTTTTTTTTTTTAATTTACTCATGAGAGACAGAGAGAGAGAGAGAAAGAGGGAAAGAGAGAGGCAGAGACACAGGCAGAGGGAGAGGCAGGCTCCATGCAGGGAGCCCGACGTGGGCCTTGATCCTGGTCCCCAGAACCAGGCCCTGGGCCAAAGGCGGTGCTAAACCGCTGAGCCACCTGGGCTGCCCAGTTTTTGCATCTCTAGATGGTGAGCATATAAAGAATCCACAAATGGTACTTTATTAATTAAGTTATGATTTGAAACATAAATGAACTAGCATCTCTTTTTTTTAATTTTTATTTATTTATGATAGACAGAAAGAGAGAGAGAGAGAGAGAGAGAGAGAGAGAGGCAGAGACACAGGCAGAGGGAGAAGCAGGCTCCATGCTGGGAACCCGACGTGGGACTCGATCCCGGGACCCCAGGATCGCGCCCCGGGTCAAAGGCAGGCGCCAAACCGCTGAGCCACCCGGGGATCCCTTTTTTTTTTTTTAATTTTTATTTATTTATGATAGACATAGAGAGAGAGGCATCTCTTTTTATGGCTTCCATTCACTGAGTTTCACTACCTTTAAAGACAATCACTCTGTTCCTTTAGAAAACCAAACCAAACCAAACCAACAAATAAAAAGAACCTCAAGCAATTATCTTCACTTAACATAGCAAGGGGCTCAATGGGAGATATGGGCAGAAAAAAACAGTGTTTTAAAAGAATCTGAAACTCATTCAGTCTCTGGACTCAACACAGGGCTCCCATGTTTAAGTTCTATGTGTAAACGCCTTCCAAAAGCTCCAAAAACAAATAAGCAACAGAGTAGTGGCTGAAAGCATCATATGCAAATGTTCCCAGAGCTACTGCTGCCACGGCCTCTGTGTGGAAGCACACAGTGCACAATCTTTACTTCTGTTTCTCTAGCTCAGGATGGCCCCAGAACACCACCTGAGTAGGTCTCCTGCTTCTCTGTTCCTTGACACTCCCATATCTCTCAGAAACGAGGCAGGCTTGTCCAAAGAGAGACAGAAACAGGACATTTAAGCCTAGAATATTCTCTGCCTGGTTAGCCTGCCCCCCAACAGCAACTTCTAACTAATCATTCTTTACAAGGATATCCATGAGCCCAGAAAGATGGGCTATGTGAATTAGAAGAAAATGCCAGAAGAAAACTTGGGTGACTTTTGCCTTCTTTAGGTCCCACTTTCCCTCCTATTGTAGAAACTATTTCTTTCTACCAGGGCTCTTACCATAGAGAGGACAGTAAATAAAGATTATCATGAATTTGATCAAATGCTTCAGTGCCTCCTCCCCTGGCCTATGAATGCACTCATTACAAATCAGCTGAATGGCTCATTGATTTGCCAGGAGGACAAGCAGACATACCCAATCGCTCAGCCAAGCGAATGTAGACTGGGTCCACCCGACGCATGGTTTTCACCAGATCCTTTCTGCGGAATTTGATTTCTACTGTCCCTTCTGGCTCCAGAACTGATCCCCTGGATCAGAGAGAAACAAAAGAGAAATAAGAGGCACTTTAAAGGAAGGAGACAACAGAATAAGGCCAGTTACAATTTACAGACCAGGAAATAGCTTCATTATGATTCTGGCCACCCATGGCTCACAGAAGTAACCCCAGGAAGGGAAGCAGGCCTCAGAAAGTGTCTAAGTGGGGTGTGAGAAAAGAAGGGCAAAAAGTAATTAAAATAATTCTCATTACCACACCAGTCTACTTCCACCTCAAAAGAGGAATACAGATTCCACTATCTAGGGCCAATAAGGGTGTAATCATTTTTTTCCAGGAAGAAAAAAGATGATGTAGGCACTGGAGCAGGGGACAACCTCCAGCACTTAAGCTGTACAATGAGGAGTCAATGCTGATTGGTCCCACACATAGCTGTCAATCTGCTGGTAGGACTCTGACACACTAGGCCAGGCCAAGCAGGAGAGAAAACATGCTGCCTATTGCTATGGAGAGGTCTCAGGGTTTTTTCAAGTTTCTAGTACATACTAATGATGTTCTATTATCAGGAACTTTATCCTAGAAAACTTAAAAAACCACCTTTTACATTAAAAAAAAAATTATAGCTTATACTTACTATATACATGGCTCTGTCCTAAGTATTTACATATAAAGCTTCATAGCAACCCTATACCCATTCTCCTTTCCCTATAAGGGAAGGAACTATGATTCCCCCATCTTACAGATGAGGAAACTAAGGTCCAGGGCATTAAGAGACTTGTCCAAGCCTAACAAGTGACAAAGGTGCATCTGAAACCAAATGGTCTTGTTCCATAGTCTGCAGAGGAATTGTCTGTGAACTAGTATCAGATTGAGGGCTAGATTTGGATTTAAAAATAGTAAGTCCCTCAGGATAGACTACTAGCCTAGTGATTTTGCACTAAAACTACTGGACTCTCTCCAAGTAGCTGCTGAAGTAGGAGTCTAACATTTTGGGGAGAGAGAAAAACAGATACTCTAATAAAATGATCTGAGGCAGGGACTGGCAGGGAAAATGTCAAGGAAATACAACGTGAAATTTACCTATTTTGGAAAGGGTTGAAAACAGATCATGAAAGGAAGCTGGATGTGGTCTGTTTTATTTAAGTATTTTCAAGGACCACCTCTTAACAAAAGCCTGGGACTTTCTCTTGCAGTTCTCTGGGTGCTATAAGCACTGTGTTCCCCAAACCTCCTAGAATGCTAGAGTGAGCAGCTTTGGTTTGGGTGCCGTGGTGCCCCTGAGTGATGAACAGCTGGCTCCACAGGGAGAGTACAATGGCTACAGGTTCCTCGTCAGTCAGTGGCAGAGCTGAGCCAGAACTCCAGACCAAGAATTTAGTCCTTTCACTCCAACTCGCCTTGAGCTCCCTCTGTCACATATCTAACAAAGAGACACTGAACAGGCCTCTGTACACAACAAACAGGAGAGAATCTCTCCAAGTCTCTCCTGGTGCCTGGAATAGGGGACTTCTTGGTAAAAGAATCTGGGGTGGGGGATCAGACTGGGAAAGCCTGACTCCTGACTGCTTTCCTTCTCATCCAGACTGACACTATTTAGAAAATTTCTTTTTCTGACCTTGGAGCCCTCTGGGAATAGACGGATGCCAATAAAGTTCTCTTGGTTATAATGTTCTCCAGGAGGAAACCAACAATAGCTAGAGGATCCCTAGAGACAGCAAAGGGAAATAAAGAAGGAATCCTACCTGCTTTCTCGGTCAGCGTACATCTCCATATGCCGGGGGTTGATGGTGGGGTCAATCACAACCCAGGAGCCACCCCGGAGCTCAGCCTGAGGAGGAATGTATACCAGCACAGGCTGGGAGCACTCCCGTAAGCTATCCACAATATAGGCACCAAACTTCAGCACTTGGTCATACATATCTGTGGAGAATGAGAAATTAGAAACCATGAAACAGAGCTTCCAAATATTGTTCGCATCATGGCTCACACATACACAGAAAGTAATACTGATATGGCAAACTGGGCCTCCATGAGGAGGCAGCTCATACCAGAGGTGACAGACGTGGGGGTTCAGCCACTCTGAGTCCAGTTTAGCTACCCTGAAGACGGAAAGGATGGGTATTTCTACCTGTATTCTATTCAAGACTCCAGAGGAACCTCAGAAGTACAACAGAAGTGCACTCTCTTTCACAAGACACAGTGTGCAAGCCCTATGGATTGCCTATCCATTTTACAGCCTTTCTGAATTGCTGGATTTGGGTTTCATCATATTAATTCATATTTGCTCTACAAATGCTCTACAAATACAAGTGTTTTTCATGTCAATATGTGTTCTCTCTCACTACATTAAGTTTTTTTTTTAATATTTTATTTATTCATGAGAGACACAGAGAGATAGAGGGGCAGAGACACAAGCAGAGGGGGAAGCAGGCTCGACGCAGGGAGCCCCATGTGGGACTTGATCCCAGGACTCCAGGATCATGCCCTGAGCTGAAGGCAGACGCTTAACCGCTGAGCCACCCAGGTGTCCCAACATTAAGTTTTCTGAAGGAAGAAACTATTCAAGCTCTTTTCAAGTCTTCTCATGATACTTAGAATATGATAAACTCTCAAAATGGGCAGCTAATGGAAATGGAGCCTTCAAAAACTGTGTCTTTCCTCCTTGTAGCCCCAGCATCTTGTCCAGTGCCTCGAACATAGTTAGTGCTCAATAAACGTCTGCTGATGAGTGGATGAGAACATACACACTTTGGAAAGAACATCACAAGAAAGAAAAACAAATTAACAGTTGCATTTTTATCAGGGCATCCATGAGAGAAAAAACTTAAAATGCATATGTATTTATTGGAAATATCACACAGCCATATAAACAGAAGAGCTACCTCTTCATTTTGCTGAAGAGCACACTTTGTAATCCCCCCAAGGCCAGGAGCATGCTGAAGAAAAGGGACCCTGGTGCATAAATAAAGCCAATCCTTGGAAAGTAGGATCAGTTATTATTTATTTCCCAACAACTTATGGACTTCTTCCCATTTCCTAGCTTCCTGAAGTCTACACATGGGTAAAGTTTTAGGTTTATGATTCCAGATGTTTAATGAGCACTTCAGTGGAACCACAATGGATCCTTTCTAAACACCAAATAACAGGTTCAACTGAGTTCAAACTTTCCTATCAAAGCAATGATCTCAATTTGGAATAAATCAATTCTGGAAATCCAAGGCAAAGAAACATTTTTCAGAAAGTTAAGAGCAAACCCAAATAGAAATTGCTTTCATTGTAGTTACTGGCAAATTAAACTGCCACCTTCTCCAAAGTAAAAATGGCTCTCTCTATACACACCATCAGTGAGCACAGTTCACTGCAAAGTATATGCCTCTCTCCATTGCTGGACCTCACTGCTCTGTGACAACTTCAAAAACTCCAAAAATTCAGAAGTTGCTCCTGGAAAAACTCTCTATTCTATGAGGAATGTGTATGGTCACATATTCTGCATATATGATCAGAGCAAAGACATTTATTCCTTTGGGAGGAAAGCAAAGACAAAAAAAATTTACTGCTAATTACACAACTGCTGTATGAAGAGCAGGGAATAAAGGACTTTAAGCGCTTTACGCTAATTCTGTAGTTATGAAAATAATTGCTCAGTTCAAATTATTTTAACTAAATTAATTCTTTAGTGGATATTTCAACTAGTGCTACATAATAAAATAATTGTGTAATTAGCAGTACATTTTTCAGTGCTGCCAAGAGTACAGTTTCAGTCTCAGAACAAGTCATGAAAAGGAGTGGCCCTCAGTATCATCTGGAGAGAAGAAATGGAAGGTGGATTAAAGGAAAGAGCAAAACAACAGAGAATAGCACACAAAGTCATCCTATGTGAAAGAGTAAAAAAAATAAGTTAGAGGTAAATGAAGACAGTTTTCCAGATTCTTCCCTCACTTGTTTGTTATTTTATATCTATATCAAAATCTGTCTGTACCCCCTTTTTAGTAACAGACCCAGCCCCTAGGAAGAAAGGAAGGACCTTATTTAAGATGTATGCCCACTTATTTAAGTTTTAGAAACTCAAGTTTGTAGTATATGCAGTTTGTTTGCAATGAGGCTGAATGTTTGAGTAATTTTTTGCTTTTGTGAAATGAACTTTAAGCTCTCTCTTTCGTCACAGGCTACTTTACTGTGTACCAGGGAGCATGATCTCACATACACACACATATGAATCATTTAAATCATCAGAAAACCATGTTCTTACATCTAAGTTGTAGGGGAGTAAACTGAGGTTTAGTTAAATATGTGAATAAATGGCAGAGGTAAAATGTGAATCCAGATCTTCTGGGCTCTGAAGTCCACTTTCTGTGACATCGTTCTTACTGGGAGAAAAGAGCATGAAGCCGAAGAAACCTGCTTTCTAGCATCTGATACAATGGCTGAGTAAAATAAAAACCAGAAAAGAGACTGGAATAAATGACTGAATATTTGTAAATTTTGCCTGGGTATGTTCAGAAAAATCAGAAATTGCACTGATGACACACTACCAGCTATGTGAAGGACTTGGACCTGGCTGCCACGCAGTTATCTTCAGGCCCCATGACTGGGAGTAGCAAAGGGGTATCAGGCTTCATTAAAGCTGACAAGCTTGGGACTCACAACAATGCATCCATCTAACCTGGAACACCAACAGACCCACAATCCAACCATCAAAACACTGAAAAAGGCAACGAAAGCTATTAAAATATAAAGGGACACACACAAAAAAACTACATAAACAACATGCTCATGGCTGTATCACAGCAGCCCCAAACCACACATTCTGAAAGGCAGGTTGAAGCACTTGGCAACGGTCTGACAAAAATTTGTCTGAAATTCCTTCATATTTGAGACAGAACAAAAGCACGGCCAAGAGTAGCAGGGAAGAGTATATTCCCAAGGGTTTAAGGCTAGAAATCAGTCTAGGACTTTTTAAAGCTATGCATATGCTGACTGTCAATTCTCAGGCCATGAGAAAAGCAACCGAGAATGGAAAATACTGATAGGTTCTTCAGTGGAGAGGCGGGGGCCTGGCACTTTCTAAGCACTCTGAGCAAAGCACATCTACATATGCTTATACGGCCTTTCCAGCGTGTTCTCAGCATCCAGGCACCAACCCTGCCTAGGGCCTTCATTGTTACACAATATAGATAAACCGTGGCAGCCACATGTACCAAACAAGGGGGCAGAGTAGTAGAGTGCTTCCACAGTGCCCCATTCTCTTGAAACTGGGACAGATCTTACTGGCTTGGGCTGAGATTATCTGTTAGAGGCTGAAGGTAAACATCAGACATACACAAGCTGCATATACATAATGTCTCTCATCAGTTCATTATGGCTGGCTGACAATATTTCGACATCCAAGTACTCAGAGACTTTAATATAGACTTTCATTCCAGTTAAAGTTTTCAATAAATGTTTTTTTATTGTTATTTATAACCTGTCCCAGGAAAAAATAATAAGTATAACATGAAAAGCCAACTGAGAGTGACCCTGTAGCACCAGCAGTGAGGCAGCTTAATATCACTGGGATTTGCATCCTATCAAGCTATTCATGCTGAGGCTGGGACCCTGGTGCTAATTTCTAGTAAATTTCACGCTTGATGTCTCCCTGTTGTGGGTCATTGCCGGTTCGTCTAAATAAACTGCTTCCAAATGGCTCTTCCATCTAAATATTCAGCCAGTTTTTATAATTTAATTTTGCATTATGCTGAATAGCCTTCCGGCCAGATAGAACTCATTGGAAAAAAAGCACCAATACCATCTTGACATACTTTTATTTATTTATTTATTTATTTATATTTTTTACTGCTCGAATTAGACCTCCTAGGCTGACTAGTAAAGAGTTTTTTTTTTTTTTCTCTCCACTAATGTCAATTTTCAGCATAGCAAGAGCTGTCTCTAATCTTTTCCTACTCATTACACACAATTTTGGAGTCATTTTACCCACAGTGCAGTCGGCTCCTGGCTGTGTGTTTGTGTGCACTGAGGGATGGCATAATTGTTTATTTTCCCTCCCTGCATAATCCCCAGCCAGTATTGATACCAAAACTGCAAACATCTCCCCAAGGGATATGGAATGACTCTCAGCTTAGGTCCCTTTACATGAGATAATATGTAGAAAACATCCTGACCTGTATGTAAATATGAAAGGCGATGTTCTTCCCCCTCCGATGTTCACACTGATCTCTATCTTCCCCAAAGCTTATTTATCTTAAGTGATGTGTGAATGCAATGCAGCAGCACCAAAATTTAGAAGGCAGAACTGGCCCTGGTCTCTTTCAAGCCAGTAACTCATTTTTGACCAGGGGCAGGGAAGAAGGGGGATGAGGGAAATTATTGTTTAATGGGTACAGATTTTATGTCAGGGATGATGAAAAGGTTTGGGGTATATTTAGTGCTGATGGTTACATAACACTGTGACTATATTTAATGCCACTGAATTACACACTTACAGATGGTTAAAATGATAAATATTAGGTTATGTATATTTTGCTGCAATAAAAAAAAATATATATATAACTCCTTTCTGAGCTCTTGAAGATTCTTGTCACAATAACCAAGGACAACTTCAAAGCAGAGGGCAGGCAGGTGGCTAATAACTTTCTTAGGAATCTATAGTCTATTCTAGGGATGTTCTAGTGGAGCTGCTTGGTCCTAGGCTCTATAAACTCAGGCAACTGAGCTACAGGAAGTCAGGCAGATCTGCGCTCCTCTCCCAGTTCTGTCATTTTTAAGCTAAATGATCTTGGGAAATTTACTTAACTGAAGTCTCAATTTATATAAAACGCCGATAAATAATATAGCCTACCCCTCAGAAGTGCTTGTTATGATGATTATGTAAGATAATGCATGTAAAGTGGTTAGCATGGTTTCTGGTGAAAGGAGCTCAACAAATCTTAATTGTTGTTGTTCTTATTGTTACATGGCTAGAAGCCAATCTGGGCCTGAGCCAGAACATACAGCAGAGTTGAAGCTTTTCCTACAAGTAGCAAATTTCTGAACTCTCAACTCCTCAGGACAAAAGAGCCAGGCTGACTTACTCCTAAGTAATGTCAGCAAGAGTGAATTCTCAATGGCCTCTGGGAAGAGGTAACTAAAGAGTACTGGCATTGCATTTTCTAAGTCTTAATGTAACTCTTACGGCCAAGAAATCTGGGATCAAGAGAGATTGGATGCTAAATAAACCTTATATATATGAATGAAAGGGCTTTCAGGCTCCTCCTCTGGAAAAAAACACTTCAGTACAGTATCTAATCTTTTGAACACCATAGTATTTTGTTCGTACTTTATACCTTATGGCTTTATCATTCTGTCCAAGACATTCTTCTTGACTCCTTGAGGCAATGTCTGTTTCTGACTCAGTTTTGTTTTCTTGGAAGTAGCTAGCAGAGTTCCTTGAACGTAGGAACTCAATAAAAGTGTGCAGGATTGACTCAACCTATACTTTGAACATCTCACAGCATTTCCACTGATTTATTCTCTTTGTCATAAAATAATTCACCTGAGAGTCTATAAAAGTATACAAACATTAATTTGCATGTATAGTCCAAGTCTCCCTCAAGAAAAGTGCAAAATATGGAGTTCTCCAGCAAATATGGGCAAAAGGAAACTTCACAACTTTAAAAAAAAATAAAAGAAAAACCACTCTGGTCTTCTATATTTTGCCAGAGAAGCCTGGCTGTTCAGGGCTTTTCCTAGCCAGGTTAAGGGACAGTTGTTGGCACAAGGCTCTAATCTCTCTTTGCACATAGCTGATAATCTATAAAAGGGTAACTTTCTCAGCCTTTTCTTCCTTTAGATTGAGAGATGCTCATGCCCGAAGCCATTTGTGGGTTTATTCTTTCACATTTTATATGTCCCTATCACTCTCCTCCAGCATTGCCAACTCTCCTCCAGCATTGCCAACTCCTCTCCTCTAGCATTGCTAACTCCTTTCTCCTTCCATTCCCCTAACTCATTCTACTACTTCAGAATCCGGAGTTCTCCCCCACTGAATGAAATTGACGTTCACCAGCATACCCACCCTCCTGGTAAGTAGTCTCTGGCCTCAGCATGGCCATGAATCTCTCTGGCCATTGGAGAGAGAACCTTGCTGCTATAAGAGGTAGGACAAGTTTCCTTTGGCTCTCCTGGGTGGCTCCACATAGGGAGGATTCTCAGTAGATGGTGATACTAGCTGCCTACATCACTAAGTGATTCCCATAGCACAGAACAGAGCCTGTGTAATAATGGGTCTGATATGCTGAAGCCACAGGCCCAGGGCTATTGTTGGATATTAATAAAATTAATAATTTTATTACCACAAAGAACAGCTTCTGGTATAGAATTTGTTCGTTTTCTTCTGGTGAAGGCTAATTTCAGTATCTACCTTGGTTGTGACAGAGCGTTAGAGCACAGCATCAATAAAGAATATGCCCAGAACAGTATTACAGAGCCTAGCACAATCACATTTCCCCACGATCATCAGAACAGTCTATCATTCACCTGTGAAAGCTAAATCCACAAAAACAGCCCATCTAGATCACACTAGTAGACTGACCTGTAATTTTATACAGAATTTTAAAACACAGAATATTTTCCCACTCAAGCTGCAACTAAGAAGATATATTTCAGAGGAAATATAATCCCCAAGAAGCCTAGGGTTGATGGGCTGTCAGGACACCCATTGGCTCTGCCCAGTATAAACCCTCCCTCCCTGTGCTGTAAAGTTCCGGGGAATCAGTTATGCCCCTCCAGCCCAGAGCCCGGCCAATCACCTTTCATCCCACCAGAGAAGCCTCTCCAGTTGGCAAAGACCATCAGAGGCAGTCCTTCACGGTTGAAGTCCTTGATAGCCTGATAGGTCTTAAACGCAGAGTCTGGGAACCAAACCTGGCCAGCCTGCTGGATTATCTATTGGGGAAAGTCAAAAAGGAAGACACAATGAACAACAGAGTTTGAAGGGGAATTTCTGTAAGGTGAACAAGGTCTTATTTGTCTATTTTAAAAATTCAACCAAACCAAACAAACAAAAACTGTTGTTCATCAAGAGGATCATCTTTGAAGTAAAAAAGAAGAAAGGGCCCTGGATCTTTGACTCTGTTAAATACTCCTTAAAAAGATTTAAGTCCTGACTATATCACCACTCCTCAGTCAGAAGGGGGATATCTTAACTGCTTTAATTTTTAAAAAATTTTTATTTATTTATGATAGTCACAGAGAGAGAGAGAGAGAGGCAGAGACACAGGCAGAGGGAGAAGCAGGCTCCATGCACCGGGAGCCCGATGTGGGATTCGATCCCGGGTCTCCAGGATCGCGCCCTGGGCCAAAGGCAGGCGCCAAACCGCTGTGCCACCCAGGGATCCCTCTTAACTGCTTTAGAAGCAGAATGCAGTCTTGGGAATCCTCATTCTAGGCTTCCTCAAGGCAACTTTAAGTCGCTCAACTACACTAGTCCTCAAAACAAGCCAACTGTAGTCTCCAGTCCTCTCATCTTTGTGCTTTGTACAAGCTTTCTCTGTACCATGGTTGGTCAATAGACATGTGACACGGCTGAGTACCCTCTTCTGGCCTCTCCCACACTCATTTTCTGAATCTTGTCAGGATGTGAAAATATAACCCACCCTTGAAAAAGAAAAGATGAGTGGTGGTGTTCACATTTGCCATTTGCAGCCTTCTTAAATCTAGTAATAGCTCATTCATGTGTGTGTTCAGAGAATCTGGGACAGCTGCCTTTCTGTAAGACCATCTCCCCAATGAATACAGACTGTTTTCTAGCATCAACAAGACCAATGTAAAGGCCTATGTAATTTTTCAGGTAGAATTTAGCTTGTAGTCCATTTACAATCATCTTAAAAGTGAGCACATGACAGTCTGAAATTATTCAATGTTGCTGACTACCATTCCCTCCAAAATTGGTGGTTTGTAATGTTCCCAATGTATCTATAGGCTCTGCAGAAGGGAAACCCAGCTCCAAGCACAGGAGCTCAGGGTACTCGAGGTTTACCTACCTTGGCTTCAGAATCCAGGTTTGCAGGATCGGCTGGGATACTTAGTTCCACTGTTCGGGTTTCTACAGCAACTACTCCCACAGGTATTCCTCCTAGCCTGATAAAAAATGAGCCAAATAAGAACTCAATGTATGAAAACAGTATAGCTAGTTATTTCTTTTCTAGCCTCATATCAAAAGATTGAGGGGAGGGGTGCGAATTGGAAATTGCAAATACAGAGAACAGGGTTGGAAATCTGACTCTTATAGAGGTAGAATAGGAAACTCTGGAGTTGATAAATTTTTGTAAACACAGGGGGAGACTACCCTTAGAATCATTCCTGTTCTCCACCACATGATAAATGCAAACCAAGGGTTGTACTTGGGGAGCCTCAGTAGTTAGACTCAATAGTCTAGATGTGTGTGTGTGCGCACATTTGCATGCATGCACACACATTTCTCTGTGGATGCCAAATGAAATTTCTCAGCTTAATCTAGAGCATCTCTTTGGTGAAGACAGGAAGGTCTGAAGGGTAGGAGGTGCCTGAAATTACACTGGGCATGTGAATGGGGAATATGCAGCTGTGTTAAGGAGATGATGAAAAATATGTGCCAAGGATTCTGAGGTGGTTAAGCAAGCCCTTAACTTTCTCTTTCACTGGAAAATAGCAGTGGGTACAGGGATAACTTGCAGTAGTTACTCTTGGTGAAATAGGTGATCTATATGGAAAGCATGCATTTAATCTCCAATATATGTTAAGTTAAAAAACTCTTCAGGAGCTCAAAGCCTTTGTATCTGTGCTGCATAATACTCTCCCAACTTGGTCTTCAGAAAGATTTCCTTGTAAAAATCAGGAAGAAAGAGAGAGTGAGGGAAAGGAGGGTAGTGGCAGTGGCTGCAGGTACAGGGTGAGTCCTTACTCTGGAAAATGTAATTCAGTCTTCACTTTCTCAGTTGCATTCCTTGGGGCCAAGGCTGAGATGGGTTATAGTCTCTTGTTCCCCACAGCATCTCCATAACAAACTTTTCCATGAAGGATGGTCTTTGGTTGTTACACTGGCTACTGGAAATGGATTCTTGTCATCACAAGAGGCCTGACAGGGGCCTGAGTGGGGACCACCCACCCCCTTGTCACTTGCCTGCACTGAATCAGAATCAAAAGCCCTCTAGATAACCAGACAATGAGCAGGAGGTACACAGGAGGGTTTAGAAATATTTCTGTTCACAATGATTAACAATCCAACTGGAAACTTGTAATTGCAAAAGCCACCCTAAATCGGTAACTTATAACTTATATATTAGGGCCCATGTGACCTAATAAAGAACATCTTTATCCGAGTATTACAGTTATTTATTGAACTTGAAAACAGCTCAGAACAACTTCTGTTTTCTATTATACTTCATATAAATTTTATCAGGCTAGCACATGAAGATGCTACATCTTGTTTTATAGTGTGTCCCTGGACAAGGTGCCATGGAATAATAAAAGACAATTTACAGCCAATAGCACACATATTCCAAACATACATACCAAAGATGAGTTTTGGCAGCACTTACAGTAACAATCCCAGAAGAATACATTTATATTTATTTCTTGAAATGCCATTGCTTTTGAAAGAAGCTAGCTCCATTTGTGTTTTATATACTTGTGAGCGTGTGTATGTGTTTGGAGTAAGAAGCCCAGAACTCATCAGATGGAAAGAAAGGAAGAAGTAGAGTGAGTGTTGCAATAAACAATGGCAGAGCTAACTAAAGCCAAGCTTGACTGATTTTGCTCACAGAATAATCCCTTTTCTTCCAATCATAAGTGTAAAGCATTATTTTGTTTCCTGTGGGAGGATCTTAAAGACCTTAACAAAGGTTTTGCTTTCCTGGGCTTAAAATCTGTCATGTTTTTTACAGACAGGAAAACTGAAGCAGAGTTGGTAACAGACAAATTTTCAAAAAAGTTGGTCTGAGTATGATGTGAGGACCCTCAATAACAAACTGATAATTCTGGGTAGGAGGGCTCTCTCTCTCTAGTGCATCTCCCACATTCCCCTCCCCAGTAGGCACAAAGAATAGTTCTCACTGGGACCCAGAAGTCTGTGGTGAGGCAGAAGACCTGAGATGCAAGAGAAAACGGGAGCTAGCCCCTGTGAGTTTCAGTCTCAGCTGACTCCAGGCGTGACTCATATTCAGAGTCACAGTGGAAGATCCTGTCTGTTGGATTTGCCATCTGATGGCTCCTTGTCATTGGCAGCATGAGACGTGCTGACCTGCTGTACCGAGAGAACCACAAAGCCTAGAATTATTTTCAAAGCTAGAATCTAAATCTCAACCCAATGTGGCATGTTTGAGAATCTTGAGCAGGTGCCACTTTTCACCAAGATAAGGAAAACTGATTGCCCCCAAGAGGAAGGTGAGCTCCAGATGTGGGTCCCTAGGGCAGCATCTCTGCAGTGTGGAACAAGATTAAGATCAGCCTTGGCAGGTGCTCGTTATACAAAGCGCTACAGATTATTTCGTGCAGAGCTTGCTGTTGAGTGAAGCACTTCTTAGAGTGGGTATTAAAATTTAATAGAAACTTCAATTTCCTATTTGAAAAATATAGGTAGCCCTGCAAATCTATTCCAGTTTATTTTACTCATTCCTGTTTCAGGTAAACTTTTTTCTTTGCAATTCAAATCTGATGATAAGCCAATATCGTGCATTTGTTATACTTAAATAATCTTGATGCTAGGAAGGAACTTCTTCTAAGTTACATAGATCTTTTGGGTTACATGGCAAGGTAGATGAGTCTGATTCATTTGTCACCTACTTCAGAAAGAAGTCGGTCTTTGGAGAAGGGAAAAGTCACTGGTGGGATATGGCTATTGTATTCGGGCTTTTCAGCCCTCAAAGAGCTTTTCTTTCAGTATTGTATAAAGGAAATGTCAAAACCAGACTTCAGATTAAACGTATCGTTGGAGTGACACAGTAAATGACTACTGGGAACCAGGGCTCCAGTTATGCTGCCTTGGGCATGACTATAATCCAATACTCTTAGAAAGTTTAGACAGGGAGTATTATTGGTAAAAACCTCTACAGCCATGGCCCTTTCCTTTCTTGTTTTTAGTTGGAGGAAGAAGAGCTTCCAAGACAAAAGAGCTCTTACCTGGCTCTGCCAACCACCACAGTTTGTGCCCAGGGTTGCATGATCTCTGAGAAAGAGCCATAGTCAAAAAATCCACTCAGCCACTGACCTTTCTGAGCTATAGAAGGGAAAGGAAGAGAACAAAAAGAGAATAAAGACCATCAATACACTGAAAATGCACTGGAACTGGCAAATTTAAGGTTGGATTTGGGGGACTGTTTTGGGGAGTTTGTTGTTGTTTTTAACCGTATTATAATAGATGCACGCATTAGGAAACTGAATGCTCATATGCCTTCAGACATCATCTCCTATTTCATTTGCTAGTCTGCATAAAAAGAACCATTTATCAACAAAAGCATCATTTATTGTTAAACGATGGGGTTCAGCTAGCAGAGAGTTTGCATGCTTTTAAATAAATAACTTGGCTTTTTTCAAAACACTACAAACATTTGTCAAAAGGCAGCCAACTCATTAAAGTGTTTTCAAAATGTCTATTTCTATTTTAAAACTTAGCTTACAATTTTGTTTGATTCCACTGACTTTTTTTTAATGGAAAGCTGAAGACAGCCAATGATAAGTATTAATGATCAGATGAGGACCCAAATTTGGGGAAAAGAAAAGGGACTTGGCTTCTCTGCTAGAAAAGCAACAAGATACATCCACTTCACTTAGAGCTGAAGAAGTATAATCTTTCTACAAGAAAGGGCTATACCCATATACTCAACACATAGCAAAAATATAATGGTTAAGATGCACATACTTAATGTCATTAACCTCCCCTGCACACAGAATTTCCTTCACTGGCAAGACATGTAACTTTCGACATCTTAGGTTAAGAAAAAAACTTTTGTTCCACAGGTATCCGTGTTTGACCAAGGCCCCATAAAAGCTTCTGCAAATAACTGTTTCCTAGCTTGCCCCTCAGCTCGCAGTTTCTCAGTGATCCTTCTAATTTGAACATGGCCCTCCGCCCCCTAAAAACCCAAGTCCAAAACCAATTAAAAGTAGAGATCCGAGCAAGCTAACCTCTGCTGACTTAAAGAGGATGGAGAGTGTTTTATCAAGACTAAATTTGTAATTACTGTGTTCTACATTCCTTGCCTCTATGGCCCCAGTGTAAAATGTGATCATCCATTTCAAAATTATCTCTCTATCGTGAGCCCAAAGCCGATCGTTTAGATTCTGGTCTCGTGTTGGGCGTCAGTTTGAAGAATATCACAGCACTATCTCCTCTAATAAATGACTTTAACTTTTCACCTAGAAGATATCTGCTTTAACTTATCACAGGGAATCATCTGCTTTCTTTAACGCTTCCACTAAATTAAAATCTGAAGTCACTCGATTTGGGAGCGAGTGTTAGCTGCACATAGACAGCAGGATGAATTACTAGGGAGTCGATGAAAAAATATTACCCAAAAAACAGAAAACTTAGTTTATCACAAATTTCATTTTATTCTGTGGATCTCATTAATAATGGCCAGGATAATGCCCACCTACATACACACACATCTGTTCATCCCATGAAAGAGAGTTCAAATTTTGATGAAGGTTCTAAATCAAACTTCTAAGTGCTTCAGGATACTGAAATTTTAACTTCATACGCGAGGATCATTTTAGGATTCTTACTTCAATAACAATGGTTTGGAACAACAAAGTTCATCAAAATGTAAAGATTTTCTTCTTTAAATACTGCCTTGTATGTTGATCAGGGGCAAGGGGCTCATCGGTAGGCTAAGGCTGGTGTAGGTGAACTTCACCCTCCTACCCCCCAGAAAGCAGATTGTATTCAGTTTAGATGTAGGACTCAGAAATCAGCTAAGATGCACACACCGCTCCCCCACCCCACCCTCCCCTACATGATTCCCAGGAGAAGACTCATGGAGTCTTGTTCTGAATTCTCCCAGAAAAGTCCTAGATTTTAAGGCTGACAGGTATCTTAGGTTCACAGTTCTTATCAAAATCATGGCATACAAATGAGAGGTAGGGAGATTACTATGGTGATTTTTCTGGCTATGTAAGAAAAACTAGTTTTATTAAGAGCAACAAGAAAAGGCATTGAAGACAACAGGTAAAATTTTAAATTAAAATTCCTCTGGTGATTTTTCTATATTATCTATACTTGGTCTGCAGATTAAGCCCCAATTCCTAAGTAATAGCTGTGTGACCTTGCACAAATCACTTAACTTCTCTGAGCTTGTAAAGTGGTAATCTCTTTTTATCTCTGAGAAGTAGTAGCCCAAATAAGATAATGTATATGGAAGTGCTATGCAGTCCCACCTAGCTCAGAGTGGGTACCTATGAATGTTTAAGTCTTCCTTATGCAGACCTCTTTTTTCTTTCAACAAAATCACAGTAACTCTTAAATTTAATGAATTATCTTCTGCAGTCTATTCTTCTTTTAGATACAGCTTTCTCTGAAATAGTTGCAATAAACATGCAAAAAAGAACAAACACTTTCTCAACCTGAAAAAAAAAAACGGATTCAAAATGGAGCAGGGGAAAAAAAAATGGAGCAGGGGGATTTGGGGCTTCACAAAAGAACTACCTGATAAGTAAGGTTTGTTAAAACAGTCTAATGTACCGACAAGCAAAAATATACATTTACATTCATCTTACCTGGAGCCATCACTTTTTTTTTGTTTTGTTTTTGTTTAAAAGATAGATAAAATCAGCCATAAGACAGAGCGATATATTAGATAAGTATGGAGGGAGAGGGTGTGTTCTCATTGTATAATCTTTATAAAATTAACAGTTCTGGACAATCTCTATGTGAATAATGACTTTACAAAGTAATCTTATGTTAATAACTAGAGCAAGTACCAGTACTTTTGTCAATATCGTAAGAAAAGAAGGGTATATGGAGAGTGGATGCTCGGAAATAGCTTGCCAAGAAGAGTGTAGTAATGTTCTATGCTGAAGGGTCAAATAATTTTTCTAAAGCTGATCTGATTAGTCTCTGTTTACAGAGAGACTAGACAGTCAAAGGTTCTATGATTTTATTGCTTAGATTTACCCATTTTAAAGTCTTTGAGCCAATTAAGTAACAAGGGCTTTAAAAACAATTAACAGAAGAAATGTATTAGTGACTGCCCTGCTTGTGCCTCAGTGACTGACTTGTACACCTAATTTCATTTGGTTCTCATCTGTTCTTGAAGGAATTTCCACCTTGATCTTCAGAGAGCTGTTTTAAAAATTTGTCTCATTTCAAGAGCTACTTTAGTAGCTCTGTTTTGTCATATACTGTTGTGCAAGAATTGGTTAGTGATTTAATTTTTTTTAATTTTATTTATTTATGATAGGCACACAGTGAGAGAGAGAGAGAGAGAGGCAGAGACATAGGCAGAGGGAGAAGCAGGCTCCATGCACCGGGAGCCCGACGTGGGATTCGATCCCGGGTCTCCAGGATCGCGCCCTGGGCCAAAGGCAGGCGCTCAACTGCTGTGCCACCCAGGGATCCCCTTGGTTAGTGATTAAAAGGAAGACTGACAGCCTGAGGGCCAGGGTACCAAAGGACCCTCAAATATATACCTACTTGGGTGAGGGCGGCCTGCTAGCATCCATCGAGGATCGTATGGGGCCTTCGTGGGAACAAACTCGATGATTCTATCTATAGGATCCTTGGAGTTCAGGAGAGGAACTAAACTGCGCACATTCTGAAAGGTATACGGGAAGAAAGCACAGCAATCAGAGAACAGCAGGACCAGAGTCCCAACTCAGCCACGATCATTACAAAGACAACAGGGACCAAATACAGAATCATATCCATCTGTCCCAGTCATCAGCTACAGGCATCACAACTATATGCCAAGCCCTGAGAACAGGTCTCAAGTCTCACGTAGGAGCCTGGCAAAAAGTGGTACATTCTGACTCCTGATTTCAGTGTACCCATGCTTTATGGGAAGCTTCCCAGGGGGTTAAGGGGAGTGGAAGAGGTGGATTGCTATTACAAAGGAGAAAACCCAGAGTGATCTGAGCCCAGATAAGCCATGAAGGCTTCTGTGTTTGGGAAAACATCAGAAAGGGGTCTAACAAATGATATCCAAAGGCATTTTAAAGGTAGAAGCCTTTCCTGCAGATGGCTGTAGGAAAGAGAAACCACTACCTTTCAGTGGAATATTTCATAAAATAGTTTCTCCACCATAAAGAGGAGATCTCAAACACAGAGGCTGTGTGAGTTGTGGGAAGGCCAGGTTCTGTGGGCTGTGTCTGCTGGGTGGGAAAGGCTCACCTTAGGCATGTAGGATAGCCAGTGCAGGACAGTGAAAACCCCTTCAAAGTCATCACAAACAATGCTGTGGGTCACCCCATTGTTGTGCATGATCTGGATGCCCCCGAGCTGGTTATTGGAGGTGTATACTTCCCGCCCAAGGACCTAGAGAAACAAGCAAGAGAAGACATTCATCTGGATGGAAATAAAGGCAACATCTATTTTGTGATTCTCACTAAAATGGGTTCTTTTCTCCACAAGACACAGATTCCAGCCTCTGAGTTGTTCTGAAGGACTCTCTGGACCTCTGTCTTCAAAAGAAAGCTTAGAAAATCAAAGAGGCTTTTGAACAATCATAGATACCGTTACAATTTAAAAACCAGCAAGCCTCTCCCTCTCTCTCCTAGCTGCCACAGACAGGTGTTAGCATACTTCAACTCTGCTAGAACTATGGTGGGGGTGCGAGGGTGAGGTTGAGACCCGGAAGTACAGGCAACCCCAGCGTCTGCAGGCCAGCAGGGTTACTGCATAGATACACAAAGAGGTAACATGCCGGTCTTCTGACAATCTTTAATGACAAGTCTCACTTAAAGAAAAGCTGTGAGGTTTGGGTCCCTGAAATTTTTTAAAGGATTACTTTTCCCCTTACAATTGATTTTTAAAGCCCCACACACAAGCCCTAAGGCTGGCAAAATCCTGAAGCAACTCATGATACATACATGAACCCTTGAGCCTAAAGTCGTCTTTGTGTGCGGAGTGGAGGGCAGTGATTTATACCCAAGCCTGTCTCTCCTCTGTCCTTCTCTGCCAAGGTTCCAGAGAATACAGAGCACCTCTATCCCTGGTGTGTCCCTGGAGGAGTTTAACCCATGTGAGGTTGAAAAGCACCTGTGTTTGGAAACCACAGTTTCCTTTAAAGAAGAAGAAAAAATAGGAAGAAAGAATATTCGTGGACTTGGAAATTGTAGGGTTTCTTTTTCCCTAGAAGACCGGTTAATAATTTCTTTCAGGGAGGGACATTTTCTGACCCAGCAATGGAAGCCAGGCAGCCTGATCACTGACTACTGCACACTGCTGAGTGTGTAGTAATTGCCCGTCATCTAGGGTAGCCCTGGAGAGCTCTAAACAGTTGTAGAGCGCTTATTGTGTTTTACCTTTTCTTTTCCCTCTCCCCTCCTCCTCCAGAAAATAATCACAACACAAATTTTCTTCCTTAGTAACTTTTATTCATTTTCAGTCTCTGGGATGAATCTAATAAATAGAAAGCCAGCAAATTCTTCTTGCATGTTCCCATTTTGCTCCTTCTTGTTAGGAGCTCTCCATGCTGGGCCAGCCCCCCCACATCAGGTCCCTGCAAAGGATGAGGACATTGGTGACCAAAGTAATCACCTCCGTATGACCCAACTGGCCTCCATTCCACTTAACTTCAGCTGGAAGGGACGAAGAGACTCTTCTGAAAAGGATATGGAAAGAAAAACTGCTTCCCTTGGTAAGGAAGTCCAGAGAACCAGTCTTTGCAGACAGCCCTGAGCTGAGAGACATGCTGGCAACTCCTCTGAAGGAGCCCCAGGAAGAGGGGAGACTGTATGTGACCACTGGGCTCCCCCTCCTCCTCTCACAGTGTGTCTTTAATCTCAGCCCAGGCACTGTGGCTCCTTTCTCATTCTCCTGCTGTCTCTTTCCATTTGCCCTCTCTCTGACTGATACACTGATCTCTCGGTCACTCAGCTTTCTGCTCCACTGAGTCCATATTACTAATAACACCTCCGCCACGGCCAGTTTACCTCATGAAGGCAGGAGCACATCATTACAAAATAAACTCATAACTTTGACATTCTAGCAAATACATGCCGTTTGTTATCTTGATGGCTTTAGTCTTTCTAACAGGCAGAGGGCATTACATACCTGTTTCATTTATATCTTTAAATGTGTGCACACATGTAGAGTCACACATGCATCAGGAAACAAAACAGAACAAAAAACCAACCCAAAACAAATATCCAAAGCAGTCAGTTGATGGGGGACCCTGGTGGAAGCAAAAATCCTGTCACTCAGGGAGGCCATGCTCCGATCTGGCTCTGGTTTTATGGACGTCATAAACCCGATGGCCCACAACTGGTCCTTCTGGGACAGACCGCCTCTCTGCCAGAAGTCATTCAGTATGATCAGCAGTATTTTTAATTATTAAAATAAAATTGGAAAGGGGGAAATGAAATAAAAAGGAGACACTGCACTGACCCTGAATATCTGATATTCACAATCTATGTCAGGAGCCAAGAACTCTTGCTGCCTAGAAGAGAGCTGGCACCATTTCCTACTCAGAAAGACAGCTTTCTTTCCTATGAAACACTATTTCTAGTACTTGATAATGTCCACCTGCTTAGAACCTCACGCCCCTCCAAAATTAGTAGCGGACTGAAGAAGGACCAATCTTGGCAAAAGGGAACAAAGCAGACCAAGAACTGCTCAGCTGTCCACACACATCTTCCTGACACATCCTTGTCCCTCATTTCAAAAGGGAAGAGAGGGCAGCCCAGGTGGCTCAGCGGTTTAGCACTGCTTTCAGCCCAGGGTACAATCCTGGAGATCCGGGATCGAGTTCCACGTCGGGCCCCCTGCGTGGAACCTGCTTCTTCCTCTGCCTGTGTCTCTGCCTCTCTCTCTCAATCTCTGTCTCTCATGAATAAATAAATAATCTTTAAAAAAAAAAAGGGAAGGGAATCCAGGACTGGGACTACTCTCAGAGGCTCTGCCACTTGCCCATTCCACCCCATATTCCTATAAATTAATGGGAGACAAACTTGGAGCAAGAGTTTAATCACCTAGCATGTCATCCCTTTATAAGCAAAACTCAGCTTTTGACACTTTGGCATTGTTCTGAAAAGGCAGTATTTGTACACTGGATTCAGAAAGAAACCTAACCAGGGCTTACTGCAACCAAGGACACTATCAGACTAAAGAAATGTTTGTCATGTGAGAAAATTCATTTGCTTTGGGAATTAAAGGAAAAATTATAGGCTAGACTAACAGGGTATCCAAATGGCTGTGACTGGCCTTAGGGGGTGGGTGTGGGGAGGAAAGGACACACAGAAATAAAACCTGCTTCACTAATCACAAACAAATGCTAACAATCATAGCTACTTTACAATCGGTGAAGAGAGAGCAGTACCCTCCAGTTCATCTTCAATGACCGTATGTTTGGAGCATGCACCAGTAGAATGAGGGCGCACACAATAGCTCCTGATTTATAGGGGTCGTTGCTGACTCAAGTGGTTTTAATGATTTTAGAATACTTCACAACAAAAGCTGCAACCAAAGAAGCAGAATCTGAGCTAGGACGAAATCCATTCTGCCTAACTCTGAAATGATCATGCTGAAATGATCAGCATCTAGAAAGGCAAAGAAAAAAGCCCACCTAGACAGTACCACTGCTTTATTCTTTCGTGTTGCCCTACCAACTTTTCACAGAAAAATTTGGGGTAAACAACCTTCACTAACATAGTATTTTCATAAAGTAGGTGAGCTTTATTCATGTTTTTTCAACTCCAACATACGCATTTTGGTGCCAGTTGAGTTCCTAGCCATTTTCCATGTTCCCAAATTACTTTTCTCACATGGTCTACTGTGTGATGCAAACATTTAATTTAGCTTCCCAACAAGCATCAATAACCATATTTAAACACAGAGGCCATTCAAACAGAGGTAGCTCCTGAGGCCCCGCAGGCTTAGGTGGAAAAGCAGTACTATAAGATATTACGAACAGACACCACCTCAGGGTCCTCTGCTGAAGAGTGCCCACACCACAGAACTGAACAAGGGCTGTCTCTGCCAGGAAGGAGGATCTTCATCCACTTAATATAAACTTAAGCCTCATCCAGCACTTCATTCATTGCAGCTGGCAGACCAAAGCAGGAAGGGTACCACATAAAAGCCAGTGATTAGCAGACACACAATTGTTAAAGGCTCCACTGAAGATGCTACACAGCCTTTAGAAATTTTGAGATACATAAAGTACAAATGAATGTAGTCATACATACATGCTAAGGCCTCTGCTGCTGTTGTGGCTTATCTAGAGACACCGCAGACAGCTCAGGTTTACCGCAGCTGACAGGCAATGAAAACAGTCTAATATACCGCCTGCTCTCTCCCTTAAATCCCTTTTTGGAGATCAAGATAAACACGTTCTTCCTTTCCCCAGTGCTCCAGACGTTTGACTGAAGTGGCAGAGCATTGTGAGGTTTTGTGCAAATGAAATCACTATGTAATACCAAATGAGTATAGTATTTACTTGTCAGGATATTTGTCAGCATAGGCATTGAGATTTCTGAGTTTCATAGATGCAACTTAGCTCAATTTTTTAAAAAACTGCCTTTGTCCTGAGTATACACATTATGTCGGGGGTCTTTAGACTTATAGGCAAATATTTGCAATCATGTGCTGAAGATGTGAAAAATAATGATGCATATCGATGGAATAAAAAATGAAATCTACTGCTGCTTTCCCCCCCTTTAGCCAATCTTTCCCCCTAAACAATTCTTGAGTCAGGGTAATTTTCTATTTAAAGAAGCTGGAAGTATAAAATTCCTCTTGCGTCTAAGAATTTAGGCTACATGAACGGAGTCCCTCCTGCCATCCTCCCTCTCATTAGGATATTTCCATTCTCAAGAGGATTTGAAGAGAGGTTTTGTACATTTCCCAAGCAATCATCATTAGTGGACGTCGTTCATGATTCTAGATTAAAGTCACTCTGGATCTGTTAGGTTATTGATAAAGGTTTGGCTAAGGCAGAAAGAGACAGACATGAAAAAAAATTAAGTGAGGGAAGGAAAAAGGCAGTAAGATAGGGACAAAAGAAATGAAGAATGAGAGGGAGGAAAAGGGAGTGGGGGAGAAAAGAGGAAGGGAAAAAAAATGCAATAGCTCATCTACTCAGGCTGCTAACACCCTCCTCCCTGACCTGAGAGGACTACATTTTTAAAACCTGACAAGTAATTCAATCTCCAATTAACAATTTTAAGTGGTGCAGCACATATTACTGTGTAAATGTTTCTCCAGGAATATATCCAAGGGTGAATGGAATTAAATCTCTAGGGAGACAGAACTGGTGCCTATGCAACCAAGAATATTTGGAGGTTCCCAAAACATAGCCTCTTGATACACAGACTCAGGTTTACAACTTCCCCTCGCCTCTTCATTGCCACTTGTCACTGGCAAACTGGAATGCTGGTTGGTAGCTGGTAGTCTAGGATTAGGGGTAGAGAAAGGACACAGTGACCTACTGCTGACACAGGACGGGAAAGTTTCTGACCTGAGCCACACTTAGATTCAAGACCATCCACTGCAAGCCCCAAAACCTCTCTCCACACCACAGTATTAGAAAATGATCAGGTCTGTTGATGGGTAAATTGGGAGCACAGGGATTGGGCATCCAGCATTGGGAGAAGATACTTAACCAAGGAGAGACTCAGATACAAGGCACAAAAATACTGCAAGACATCTGCTTACTAAGGGGTGGGGCAAACAGAGGAATGAGTTAGATGGCAGACTGATGACAAGGATTTGAGGGTGGACCGGGCAAGGGACAGAAACGCATTTCTAATGCAATGGGGGTAGAGAAGAGCCACAGGACAGTTTACTTGTCAAATGTCTGAGAAAAGGCATAAGCTTCCAGAGTGAAAACTGCCAAAAAGGAATCACTTACCTCAGGGATCCGACAACTGCTCATTTAGCTACAGATTTGAATGTACTGACAATGAATTGCTTCCAAATATGGAAATTAAAAAAAAAAATCTAGTTTACTGAGGTATAATTTACATATAGCAAATCATTCATTTTTAGGTTCAGAATTCTATGAATTGTGACAAATATATATAAGTCATAAAACCATCATCCAAATCACCCCGAAGGTTTCTCTCTAGGAGGGAGAATCAGGATGGTGGAGCAGGAAGATCCTGAGCTCACTTCCCATGAACAAACCAAAACCACAACTACATATAGAAAAACTATCTCTGAAAATGAACTAAAGACTAGCAGAAAATATTTTACACAACTCAGAACATGAAGAAAAAGCCACATCAAGATGGGTATGCAAGGCAAGATGTGGTCTAGTCAGGACCCATACCCCTGGCATGGTGACCCACGAGTGGGAGGATTATCATAACTGTAGAGGCTCTCCTTGAGGAATGAGGGGTCCAGACCCTACACTGGGCTCCCTAGCTCAGGCAACCTGCACCAGGAAGTAGAGCCCCCATAACACCTGGCTTTGATTTTTTTTTAAAGATTTTATTTATTTACTCATGAGAGACACACAGAGAGAGAGAGAGAGAGAGGCAGAGACACAGGGAGAGGGAGAAGCAGGCTCCATGCAGGGAGCCTGATACGGGACTCAATCCCAGGACTTCAGAATCATGCCCTGGGCAGAAGGCAGGCACTTAACCGCTGAGCCACCCAGGGATCCCCAACATCTGGCTTTGAAAACAAGTAGGGCTGATGTCCAGAAGGGCAGCAGGAAAATGAGACTGTACTTAAAGGGTACATACAATTTTACTCCCTCCAAATCCCAGTACAAAAGCAGTAGTTTGAAAAGTATGGGGTTACACATGAAGGAGATTCACTGAGTAATTTTAGGACATGTGCTAGAGGGACAGAGATCTGTTGGAACATTCTCCAGGGAAGAAAGTGTCAGCAGGCATCATTTTCTCTACCTCCTACCCCTACCTAGTTGGCCTGGTGGTGTAAGAGACAGTTTTGACACTCTCCATCTCCTGTGCTAGCACTACTTACCACATTCCCAGTGTCCCCTTTAATCCCCACACCCAGGGGGTAGCCTCTGCCAACAACAGTGCTCCTCTCTTCCAATGCTCCTTGCCTTGAGGGGCCAGCTGCACACACTAACTGTGGCCCAGCCTCAACAGGAAGGTGCGTGTAGCCCATGCATCCATATATGAGGATACCCCAGAGGGGTACTTAGATTGAATGAACAGGTGGTTTTGTGCTACTGACCCCACAGGACACTCTCTCTATAAAGACATTTCTTTAAGACCAGGAAATAGAAGTCATCTACCTAATACACAAAAATAAACACAGAGAGTTAAGTAAAATGAGGAGAGAAGAGATTAAGTGAAACAAATGAAAGAATAAGACAAAAATCTGAGGAAAAGAATGAAATGAAAAGGAAATAAGCAATCTACTAATAAAGAGTGCAAAATAATGATCATAAAGAAGCTCACTAAACTCATGAAAAGAATGGAAGAACACAATAAGAACATTAAGAGAGAACATAAAAAAGAACAAATCAGAAGAATATAAAAACTGAAATGAAAAATACACCAGAGAGAATCAATAGCAGATTAGATAATGCAGAAGAATGGATCAGCAATGTGGAAGATAAGAGTAATGGAACCCATACAACGAGAACAGCAAAAAGAAAAAAAGAATGAAAAAATAAGGATAGTTAAAGGGACTTCTGGGACCATGTCAAGTATACCAACATTTGCATTATAGCAGTCACAGAAGGAGAGGAGAAAAGGAAAGGAACAGAAAACCTATTTGAAGAAATAATGGCTGAAAACTTCCCTAAGCTGGGGAAGGAAGCAGACATCCAAGTCCAGGAAACACAAACATTCCTAAATAAGATGAACCCAAAGAGACCCACACCAAGATATTTTATGATCACAGTGTCAATAAAGAGGGAATCTTAAGGAAAGCAAGAGAAAAACTTATTATGTACCAGGGAACCCTCATAAGACTATGAGCTGATTTTTTAGCATAAACTTTACAGGTCAGAAGTGAATGGCATGATATATTCAAAGTGCTGAAAGTCAAGACCTTAAAACTAAGAATAGTCCACCTAGCAAGGTTATCACTCAGAATAGGAGAGATAAGGGGTTTCTCAGACAAGCAAAAGCTAAAGGAGTTCATCATCACCAAGCAGGCCTTAATAAGAAATATTAAAGGGACTTCTTTAAATGAAAAAGAAACGGGCATAACTAGAAATAAGAAAATTATGAAAGAAAAAAATCTAACTGGTAAGGGTAAACATATAGTAAAGGTGGTGGATACATAGTATGAAGGTTAAAAGACAAAAGTAGTAAAAATCATCTAGATCTATAATAATTATCAAAAGATACACAAAATAGTAAGATGTAAAAATATGACATGAATTGGGGAATCTCTGGGTGGCTCAGTGGTTTGGCGCCTGCCTTCGGCCCAGGGCGTGAGCGTGATCTGGAGTGATCCTGGAGTCCTGGGATTGAGTCCCGCATTGGGCTCCCTGCGTGGAGTCTGCTTCTCCCTCTCCCTGTGTCTCTGCCTCTTTCTCTCTCTCTCTCTCTCTCTCTGTGTCTCTCATGAATAGATAAATAAAATCTTAAAAATATATATGACACAAAAAATATAAAATGTAGGTAGTGCAGTAAAAATGTAACGCTTTTAGAACCTGCTTGAACTTAAGCAAACATCAACTTAAAATAGGCTCTTTATACACAGGATGTCATATATGAACCTCATAGTGACCACAAACCGAATACCTATTATAGACTTTCTTTTCTTTTTTTTTTTTTAAGATTATTTATTTATTTATTCATGAGAGACACAGCGAGAGGCAGAGACACAGGCAGAGGGAGAAGCAGGCTCCATGCAGGGAGCCCGACGCGGGACTCAATCCCGGGACTCGATCATCAGGTCCTGGGTTGAAGGCAGGCGCTAAACCGCTGAGCCACCTGGGCTGCCCCCGAACGCCTATAATAGATACACAGAAAATAAAGAGGAAAGGATACAAATATAACACTAAAGAAAGTTACCAAATAACAAAGGAAGAGAGTAAGAGAAGAAAGTAACAGAGAAGAACTACAAAACATCCAGAAAACAATCCACAAAATGGCAGTAAGTACATATCTATCAATAATTACTTTAAACATAAATGGACTAAATGCTCCAATCAAAAGACATAGGCTGGATGAATGGATAAAGACAAGACTACCTATATGCTGCTTAAAAGAGACTCTCTTCAGGTCTAAAGATATACAGACTGAAAGTGAAGAGATGGAAAAAAGATATTACATGCAAATGGAAATAAAAGAAATCTGGGGTAGCAAGAAAAACTTTAAAACAAAGACTGTAACACGACACAAGGCATTATATAATGATAAAGAGATCAATCCAACAAGAGAATATAGTGGTATCAAATATCTACACACTCAACATCGGGGCACCTAAATACGTAAAATAAATAGTAACCAATATAAAGGGAGAAAATGACAGTAATATAATAATACAATAATAGCAGGGGACTTCAATACTCCACTTATATCAATGGGCAGATAACCCAGACAAAAAATCAACAAAGAAACAGTGGCTGTGGGCAGCCCCCGTGGCGCAGCAGTTTAGCACCGCCTTCAGCCCGGGGTGTGATCCTGGAGACCCCAGATCGAGTCCCACGTCAGGCTCCCTGCGTGGAGCCTGCTTCTCCCTCTGCCTGTGTCTCTGCCTCCCTCTCTCTCTCTCCCTCTGTGTCTCTATGAATAAATAAATAAAATCTTAAAAAAAAAAAAAAAAAAGAAACAGTGGCTTTGAATGACATATTACACCAGATGGACCTAATAGATGTGTGTGTATATGTGTGTGTATGTGTGTGTATGTATAAATAACATTCCATCCAAAAACAGAATACACATTCATTCAAATGCACATGGAACATCTTCCATGACAGATCATATGTTAGGCCACAAAACAAGTCTCAATAAATTTAAGAAGACTGAAATCACATCAGGTATCTTTTCTGACTACAATGGTACAAACTAGAAATCAATTACAAGAAAAACTGGAAAAAACACAAACATGTGGAAGATGAACATGCTCATTACTAAACAACCAATGGATCACTAAAGAAATCAAAGAGGAAATAAAAAAATACTTTGAGACAACTGAAAATAGAAATGAAAATCTAACATTCAAAAATCTACAAGACAGGGCAGCCTGGGTGGCTCAGTAGTTTAGCGCCGCCTTCAGCCCAGAGCATGATCCTGGAGACCCAGGATCGAGTCCCACGTCGGGCTCCCTGTATGGAGTCTGCTTCTCCCTCTGCCTGTGTTTCTGCCTCTCTCTCTCTGTGTATCTCATGAATAAATAAATAAAATCTTAAAAAAAAAAAATCTACAAGACATACAGCAAAAGTAGTTCTAAGGTGGGATGTTCATAGCAATACAGGCCTACTTCAGTAAACAACAACAACAAAAAATCACATAAACAACCTAATCTTAAACCTAATAGAACTAGAAAAAAGGCAAACAAAGTCCAAGGTTAGTGGAAAGAAGGAAATAGTAAAGATTAGAGTGGAAATAAAATGAAACAGACTAAAAAGACAATAGAAACGATCAATGAAACTAAGAGCTGATTCTTAGAAAAGATAAATAAAATTCATAAACCTTTAGCCAGACTCATCAAGAAAAGAAGGGAGAGGGCCCAAATAAAATCAGAAATGAAAGCGAAGTTACAACCAATACCATAGAAATATAAAGGATCATAACAGACTACTATGAACAATTATATGCTAAAAAATGGGACAGCCTAGACAAAAATGCATAAATTCCTAAAACATACAATCCTTCAAAACTGAATCAGGAAGAAATAGAAAATCTGAACAGACCAAATACTATTAATGAAATTGAATCAGTAAACAAAAAAACTCACAACAGAAGTCCAAGACCAGATGGTTTTACAGGTGAATTCTACTAAACATTTCAAAAAAGTTAATACCTATCCTCGAACTATTCCAAAAAAATTGAAAGGAATGCTTCTGAACTCATTCTATGAGGTAAGCATTACCCTGACAACGAAACCACAAAAACAAAACAAAAAAACAAGCCAATATCCCTGATGAACAAAAAATGCAAAAATCCTCAAGAAAAAGATTAGCAAACTGAATTCAACAATAAATTAAAAGGGTAATACACCATGATCATGTGGGATTTATTCCAATGATGCAGGGATGGTTTAATATCTGCAAATGAATCAATGGGATACTCCACATTAACAAGGAGTATAAAAATCATATGATCATCCCAATAAATGCAGAAAAGCATTTAATAAAAGTCAATGTCTATTTATTTGAAAAACTCAACAAAATGGGTATAGAGAGAACATACTTCAACATAATAAAAGGCATAGACAAAACCACAGCTAACATCATAAAAGCTGAAAGTTTTTCTTCCAAGATCAGGAAGAAAATAAAGTTGCTCACTGTCACCACTTTTACTCAACATAGTATTGGAAGTCCTAGCCACAGCAATCAGACAAAAAAAAGAAAAGAAAAGAAAAGAAAAAAAGAAAAGAAAAGAAAAAAAAGAAAAGAAAAGAAAAGAAAAGAAAAAGAAAAGAAAAGAAAAGAAAAGAAAAGAAAAGAAAAGAAAAGAAAAGAAAAGAAAAGAAAAGGGATCCAAACTAGGAAAGAAGTAAATACCTACTTACTGTCATAATTTGCAGATAACATGATACTATATATAGAAAACCCCAAAGACTCCACCAAAAAACTATTAGAACAGGTGCCCTGGGTGACTCAGTTGGTTAAGTGATCCCAAAGTCCCAGGATCAAGCCCACATTGTGCTCCCTGCTCATTGAGCGGTGTGATTCTCCCTGTACGTCTGCCCTCCTCCAACTCCTTCTCGCGCTCTTGCTTTCTCTCTCTCAAATAAATAAATAAAATCTTCAAAAAAAAAAAAAACCTATTAGAATAAATGAATTCAGTAAAGTTCCAGGATACAAAATTAATATACGTAAATCTGTTTTATTTCTATATACTAATAATGAACTAGCAGAAAAAGGAATTAAGAAAACACTCCCAAAAAAAAAAAAAAAAAAAAAAAAAAAAAAAAAAAAAGAAAACACTCCCATTTATAATTGCAACAACAAAAAGAATAAAATGCCTAGAATTAAATTTAACCAAGGAGGTGAAAGACCTGTACTCTGAAAACTGTAAACACTGACAAAAGAAACTGGATACACAAATAAATAGGCAGATATCTCATACTCATAATAAATAACATTCCATCATGGATTGCAAGAATTAATATTGTTAAAATGTCCATATTACCTAAAGAAATCTAGAGTCAATGCAATACCCATCAAAGTACTCTATCAAAATGGGATTTTTTCACAGAACTAGAACACATAATCCTAAAATTTCTATGAAGCCACAAACACCCAAATAGTCAAAGCAATCTTGAGAAAGAAGATCAAAGCTAGAGGTATTATGCTCCCTGATTTCAAACTATATTACAAAGCTGTATGTAATCAAAAGGTTATGGTGTTGGCACAGAATTAGACACATAAATCAATGGAATAGAATACAGCATTCAGAAATAATCCATGCTTAATATGACCAATTAATTTTCAACAAAGGAGGCAAAATGTACAATAAGGAAATGATAGTTTTAAAAAATAGTTTTGGAAAAAATGGAAAACTACATGCAAAAAAATAAAGCTAGACTATTTTCTTACACCACATACAAAAGTATACTCAAAGTGGCTTATAGACTTAAATGTAAGACTAGAAAGCATAGAACCCCTAGAAAAAAATACGGGCAGTAAGTTTTTTGACATCAGTCTTTTTTTTTTTTAAATTTTTATTTATTTATGATAGTCACAGAGAGAGAGAGAGAGGCGCAGAGACACAGGCAGAGGGAGAAGCAGGCTCCATGCACCGGGAGCCCGATGTGGGATTCGATCCCGGATCTCCAGGATCGCGCCCTGGGCCAAAGGCAGGCGCCAAACCGCTGCGCCACCCAGGGATCCCATGACATCAGTCTTAACAATATTTTTTTGAGTTGGTCTTCTCAGGCAAGGGCAATAAAAGCAAAAATAAACCAATTGGACTTCATCAAACTAAAAAGGTTTTGCAAAGTGAAGCAAACCATCAACGTGAAAAGGCAACCCAATAAATGGGAGACATTTGCAAATGATATATCCAATAAGGGGTTAATATCCAAAATATATAAAGAATGCACACAACTCAGTATCAAAGAAAATGAACCAAATTAAAAAAAAGACACAGGACCTGAATAGACAGTTCTCCAAAGATGACATACAGATGGCCAAGAGGCAAATGAAAAGATTCTTAACATTCTTAACATCACTAATCATCAGGGAAATGTAAACTAAATCCACAATAAGATATAACCTCACATCTGTCAGAATGGTTAGCATAAAAAAAAAAAAAAAAAAAAAACAACGAAAAAACACACCAAGAAATAACAAGTGTTGCACAAGGATGAGGAGAAAAGGGAACCTTCATGCACTGATAGTGGGAATGCAAAATGGGAGCAGCCACTGTGGAAAACAGTATGGAGGTTCCTCAAAAAATTAAAAATAGAATTAACATATGACCCAGCAATTCCATTTCTGGGTATTTAACAAACAAAATGAAAATACTAATTCAAAAAGATACATGCACTTTTATGTTCATTGCAGCATTATTTACAATAGCCACAGAATGGAAGCAACCTACATTTCCACCAATAGATGAATAGATAGGGGCACCTGGTGGCTCAGTCAGTTAAGCATCTGCCTTCGGCTGAGGTCATGATCCGGGGGTCCTGGGAAAGAGCCCTGCATTGGGCTCCCCGCTCAGTAGGGAGCCTGCTTCTCCCTCTCCCTCTGTCCCTCTTTGGCACTCATGCTCACTCTCTGATAAATCAATTAAAAAATCTTAAAAAAAAAAAAAAAGATGGATAATGAAGATGTGTGAGGGGTGTGTTTGTGTGTATGCATATAATGGAATATTCCTTAGCCATAAAAAAAATCTTGCCATTTGTGATAACAAGGACATGATGGAAGGACCTAGACGGTATGCTAACTAAAATAAATCAGAGAAAGACAAACACTGTATGGCTTTATTTATATGTAGAATCTAAAAAAACAAATGAACAAACAAAACAGACTCAGAAAACAGAATGATGGCTGCCAGAGGGAGTGTGTGTGGGGAGGGGTTGGACAAAATAGGGGAAGGAGATTAAAAGGTACAAACTTCTAGTTACAAAATAAGTCATGGGAACGGAAGGTACAATAGAGGGAATATAGTTAACAATACCCTAACAACTTTGTATAATACTGATGGTAGCTAGTTGTATGGTGATGATCACTCCATAATGTACCCAACTGTTGAAGTACTTACATTGTATACCTGAAGCCACCATAATATTGTATGCCAACTATACCTGAATTAAAAAAATAACAATTTTGCCTTTCTTAGGACATTATATAAATGGAGTCATATACTACATAGTGCTTGGGAGTCGTTTCTTTGTTAGTGCACCTGAGATTCATTTATGCCACTGTAGGTGTCATATATTCCTTTTCACTGCAGTGTAGTATTCCATTTTATGGAAGTATCACAATTTGTTCTTCTGTTTGCTTCTTGGTAGACTTTTGGGTAATTGGGTAGTTTCCAGCTTGGGGAAATTATGAATAAAACTGATATAGACATTTGTGGACACGTTTTTGTGTGGAAGTATATTTCATTTCTCCCAGGAATAGGATTACTAGGTTGTATGGTAAGTGTTTATTTTTTTAAAAAAGGTTTTTTTTTAAATTGAAGTACAATTAACATACAATGTTATACTAGCTTCAAATATACAATATAGGGGTTCAGCAATTTTATATATAACTTAGTGCTCATCTAGATAAGTGTACTTTTAAATCTTCTTCACTTAATTTCACCCAACACCCCCCTCTATCTTCCTTTGGCAAACCACTATTTTGTTCTCGGTATTCAGAGTCTGGTTTTTGTTTTTCCTTTGCTCATTTGCTTTTTTAAAAATTCCACATGAGTGAAATCATGTGATATTTTTCTTTCTCTGACTGGCTTATTCACTTAGCATTATACCTTCTAGGTCCATCCATGTTGTAGCAAATGGCAAGATCTCATTCTTGTTTATGGCTGGAGTAAACTTTTTCAAAATGGCTGTACCATTTCACATTCCCACCAGTATATACAAGAGTTCCAGTTGTTCTGCATTCTCACCAATACTTAGTATTGTCAGATAAAAATTTTCCTTATTAAATTTTTATTTTAGTGGTGCCTAATTGTGGTTTTAAATTTGCATTAAGCATCCTTTCATGTGCTTGATTATCATCTTCATATCTTTTCTGCTGAAATGTCTATTCAAATTTCTTAAGAAAATTAAACCCATTTTTTAATTTTTAAAAAAGATTTATTTATTTGAAAGAGAGAAAGAGTGACTGTAGTGGAGGGAGGGGCAGAGGGAGAGAGAGATTCTCAAGCAGACTCCCCACTGAGCATGGAGCCCAACTGGGGCTCAACCCAGGACCCTGAGATCATGACCTGAGTCCAAATCAAGAATAGGATGCTTGACTGCCTGAGCCACCCAGATTCCCCAAATTAAACCCATTTTTTAAATGACTGTGTTGTTTTCCTATAATTGAATTGTGAGAATTCTTCAGATGTTTTCAAAAGATGGAAAAGTTTTTGGTGGTTTTCTGATGAGGATCTGAGGCATGAGGTTGGTGGAAAGGCAGAGGGTTGTGTGACTGCCTCAGCCCACCAGTGGTTAGGCAAAGAGTTCAGTGCTTGCTGGGGGCCTGGCTTCTTGTGGAGTAGCACCAACTGTTCATCTCGGCAGCCTTTTTGGTTGTGTTTTCTTTTCTTTTCTTTTTTTTTTTAAAGATTTACTTATTTATTTATTTATTTATTTATTTATTCATTCATTCATTCATTCATTCATGATAGACAGAGAGAGAGAGAGAGAGAGAGAGGGGGGCAGAGACACAGGAGGAGGAAGAAGCAGGCTCCATGCTGGGAGCCCGACGTGGGACTTGATCCCGAGACTCCAGGATCGTGCCCTGGGCTAAAGGCAGGAGCTAAACCGCTAAGCCACCCAGGGATCCCCTTGGTTGTGTTTTCTTATTTACATCTGGTGGGCAGCGAGTTTATTTTTATCTTTAGAACACATGACAAGACTGTTACTGTCTTTCAAGTCTAAATTTGAAGCTCCATGAAAGCAGAAATCAGCCTTGTATACCCACAGCATAAGAATGGAACTTTACACATAACTGGCATGCAACAAATGCATGTGAACTGCCATAATTCTTAGTGCTCTGTAAAAACTCAGCTTTGATTTATATTTTTAGCAAGTTGAAATACTATAAGCAAAAAATCTTCCATATTAGTGTTATAATGTGTAGCAGCTTTCTCAAACAAAATGAGTGATTCAATTTTCCCATCCTTTTTAGTATTCCCCAGTGCAGACACTGGGTTTTTCTTTCAAAATTCTTTACCTGAGCCTGAATTAAGCTAGTAACTCTACCTAATATAAAGTCATATTATATTAGGGTTGCTCTACTGAGCTGCATAAACCTGCTTTATCTGTTGAGAAAAGGCATATTTTATCAATGGGTCAGATAGAAAATGAAGAAACTCAAAACTTGATTATATGTTCCAATGGTCTTCACTTCTCATATTCGCATCTTATGCTGTTAGTGAAATTTGGGTGGGTTCTTTTCCTTAATTACACTGATGTCTCAATTTCTCTTATGTGCACGTTATTTTGAAAGACTTCACTTCCAGACACTGACACGTTATTAAAATTAAGAACCAGAATCAGCCAGAAAAACTTGAAGCTTGGGCATGGTAATCTGTAGTTCAATCTAAACAGCTCTTAAAGCTTCTCCTTTCATAATTCAACACTCCTGACTGTGTACATTAGCTGATTAGATGTGTGAAGATGGCCACTCTAAGAGGGGACATAGCTAGATTTAGATCCAGCATAGGGGACATCCCCTAGAATGATGAACAGCCAAGGAGCCAGTTTCTAAATAGCCTCGTTTCCTGCGTCTTTATCATATTCACAGAGCAGTCTGTGCACAGCCAGAGCCCAGGTCTGTCTTTCTGCTAGGAAAGACTGGAGTCCTTGCATTCCTAATCTACCAACGTGTGCAGTTCTTGCACTTTTAATTTATGAGTGTTTGCGGGGGGAACTCTCTGACTTGGGAACATATTGGCTCGGTCTAATGCTTGGAGATTATTAAACTTGGAGCTATGCTCCACTATCAAGTCTACAGATCTTTTATTTAGAAGATATGGTGCTCTAAATGCACAAAGAGCTCCCTGTCACCTTCACATTAAAGCCCCTAGTGCCTGGTAAATGGAATTATATAGCTGTCATCTCCTTTCCCCAAAGTTTTAAGAGTACAATGGGCTCATTTTTTCACACTCCATCCCAGCTTCAGAACTAAGAGACCTACTTTGTATTGATTTAAGGTCTCAGAAATAAATAAACCTGCTTCACCGCTGTGATTCACAACAAATTCATGATACACTATTGCATGATATATTTCAAGCTCTTGCTCTGGCTCTCTTTTTCCTCTGGTGAGTGATGGGGGAGGTGGGAGGTAGTAGGGAGCTGCAAAGCTGACAGCCTGATGGTTATTGGAGATGGCTGCTGACTGCAAATCCAAGAACCGACACTGTTGGAAGAGTATGGCTTTTTTTTTTTTTTTTTAACTGGGGGGCAGGGGTGAGAAGCTAATTTACTTGGGTTTCAGGCTGGGGCTGGGGAGAAGAAAGGTTAAGGGGAGAAGGGTAAGTGGAATAGCAAAGCTTCCAGTGAACACTAATTTGCAAAGACAGAGCTATGAACATTTAGAGAGAGAGGAAGGAAGGAAGGAAGGAAGGAAGGAAGGAAGGAAGGAAGGAAGGAAGGAAGGATGGATAGGTGGATGAAGAAAATCCAGCATAAGAAGGTGTAACATGTGACTGGAAAATGAAGAAGCTGAACTGTTCTGCCTAAGGGATCATGCTCAGAGCCCTAAGAGGACACTTAGTTTGAGACCAGGGACAATATTTTGTTAGAGGCAAAAGTACAGAGACCCTGCATGCCATGTGAGATAGAGGCATTTCTTCACTCCAGTGCTCAGGAAGCAGCACAATCCTAGAGGCTGAAATAGACATTCCGGAAATAGGACAGAGAGGACATAGGTACACATATTCCAAGTGAGCCAGAGACTGCTCACTGAGATGAGAGGGAAATAAATTCTAGCACTTTAGATTAGTTGTGTGCCCTTACGAGTTTTAGAGTACCTCAGTCTATATCACCTTTACTGATTCCTGAAGTACGTACTACCTAACTTTGGCAATGAGTTTTAACTGTTATCTAAATACACAGCACCCAAGAAAACATCCTCCAACCGTGTATAGGGTCAACAAAGTTGGGGTGGGGGAAGCAGGAGATAATCAGGCCCTTAAAGCCTTGCATGATACTATGCAGCAGACCCCCCAACCTTCTACAGAATACATCCAAGTGGTGTAAATTTTAGCTATTTCTCTTGTAATTTCTACTTTTCATAGTTTCGGCTGGCAAGGATGGCATTTAGGAATCCAGTTTCCTTCCTATCTTTGGATAGCATTTCCATCTTTACTACTTTTGTTTTTTTTTTTTTTTTACTACTTTTGTTCTTAAGACAAGGCCAGACTCTGAAAGCAAAGTACATGGGGAAGATTTTGGTTCCATTCAATTCCACATAGGTTACACCATAACACTGGGAGTTGCTTTGTTAATTATGAACACTTTAAAAGAGGAATTGGTCTGTGTGTGCAAAGGAACAGACTGTAGCTAAATGTAAGAAAAAACTTCATGTAAATGAAAGGGATCGGCTCATAAAGTACTGAGTTCCCTGTTAGTTGGATTTTTCAAGCATAACTGAATAAATATTTGGCAGTAGTGTTATAGGGGAAATTCAAACAATAGTTGGGTGGTTGGACTTTTGAGATCTTCTGCTCCCAATCATTATAATTCTATGGCCGCTTGCTGTCATCAATAGTAACACCATTACCACTGCCACTACCGCATGGCATTTACTTTTCTGTAATATGGATAAGAAATGTGATGAACAAATTTTTCAAGAAGTATGCTTTACAACTCCCATTCCTAATCTTGTTGTGTAATAATTTTACATATCACTAATATGTAATTTCTCTAGTAGATAACACCCTAATATGTAGCAACTACTTTGGATCCTACCCACCCTCATTGCCAATCTATCCTCTCCCTGCTCCAGCCTAACATGGTTCCCTAGCTACAAATTAATATACATCTATACAGTATAACAGAGTACTAGAAATTAAAGTAAATTTAAGATTAAGAGATCTTCTGGTCTTCACCTTAAGGTGGGAAATGTATTTCATAAAGAGGAAACTGAGGCCCAAATAGATGAAGGCCCAAAGTTACTTATCTAGTAAATGGCAGGGAGGGGAATAATCAAAAGTTTTTGTTTGTTTTTTAAATCTCAAGGTTTTGTAACTTCAAGAAGTTTGAATAAATTTTAAGAGGCTGTCGAACATGGTTAATTCCTGAGTCTATATATAATGCCCCAGGCAGGGCCTCAAAGCTTTCACTTCATCTAGAAGTTCAGTATTGATACTTATTTGAAGTTCTCCCAAGTCACTAGTCTCTCAGCCACCATACCCACAACAGGGCTCTCATAGTCAAAGGCAATGTCTCTCATGGAGCTCTGAAGGGAAATTCGACCTGCAAGATCTCCAAACCAGAGAGCTGGGGATCAGGCTGAGGGCAGATCACAATGACTCACTAATTGGGAGTCAAACATACCTGGTACAGTTTTCTACCAAACCTAAGAAACATTAAACGAAATTCAAAACCACCCCAAAACGGGGTCAGGTTTGCCCACATTTTGTGTGTGTGTGTTGTAGAGGTATGGGGTAATAGGGCTCAAAAACCAAGGAGATGTGCCCATTGCAATCCTTTCTGAGAAAACTCATTCATAATGCTAAAGTGAGGCTTACTCAGAAAGGAAGCTCAAATACCCTCTTTAAAAGGAGAGTGATCCCATCTGGAGCTTCGGAGTACAGGGACTGTCTATTGTGAAAATAGGTAGTTAGGGACTTTTAAAAATGCAAATTGCTGGTCTGATCCTTAGAGTGATTATGGGCTATTGTATCAACAAGTCCTTGGGGACTCCTGTAGACAGATGACTGACACGTATACTACCCTATCAGGACTGAACATGGCGCCTCTGACGTTAATGGCTTTCCAAAGTGCAGTGATTGTTTTTATTTTTTTTTTTTTATTTATTTTTTTATTTTATTTTTTTTTTTTTTATAAATTTTTTTTTTATTTATTATTTATGATAGTCACAAAGAGAGAGAGAGAGAGAGAGGCAGAGACACAGGCAGAGGGAGAAGCAGGCTCCATGCACCGGGAGCCCGATGTGGGATTCGATCCCGGGTCTCCAGGATCGCGCCCTGGGCCAAAGGCAGGCGCTAAACCGCTGCGCCACCCAGGGATCCCATTGTTTTTAGATAACATCTATTGGGAAAGTCAATACGTGAATGTACTGCCGTGGCAAGGACTGACATCTAACATTTTCTTAAAGGAATTTTTGCCTTCGAAGGATCAGAAAATATAGAGAATGTTGTATGTGTATTTCCCTTCCAGGGCCTGGATTATGAGTTGCAATGAGAACAGGACCCTATGTTCATGTTGGGGAACACTACAACAATGTCAGTGATTTACCTATATTAACTCATTTAATCCTAACAAGACCTGGTAAATAGGTACTATTATTATCCTCATTTAACAGTTAATACAGCTGTGACCCAGAAAAGTTAAGAAAATTGCCCAAGATCACACAACTAGTAGATGGTAGAGCCAGGAATTAAACCCAGGTAGTTCGGCTCTAGCATATATGCTTTTCACCATTCCAGCTCTTTAAGTTTTGTGAAAGTTACAATGCTGACTCACAGTGAGAACGAAATAATCCCTCCCTTTTATAAAAAAAATTTCATTTATCATTGTTTTATGTAATCTCTACACCCAATGTTGGGCTTGAACTCATGACCCCAAGACCAACAGTCAAATGCTCTACTGACTGAGCCAGCCAGGCACCCCTCTCTCCTTCCTTTCTTGAGCCTCCATGACTCTCACATTGTGTCACAGAGTCATGGGTGAATATAGAGAATGAATAGTAGAGGTCCCTGGTCCTATAAGCTGGTGGGAGGAACTCTGATACTGTATATAACAAAGGGAGCAACAACTTCACATTTCATATTGTACAGATTCAGAAAAAGATGTTTGGAAACTGAGATTCAGGGAAGGACTTGTATCAAGTCTCAAAAGCAAGATTAGAATTAAGGGCCCTACAGGCCTAACATATATAGCCTTGGCCACACCATCATATAATCTCTTTTTCCCTGGCAGATTTGGTAGAAACAGGGGCCTGATCTCGGTAAAGGAGATGAGATTATGGGATTCTTTTTTTCCCCTTAAAGCAAAAGCTTTATTTTTTTTCTTTTTAAAAATATTTTATTTTAATTAATTAATTAATTGATTAATTAGACACACAGAGGCAGAGACATGGGCAGAGAAAGAAGCAGACTCCACTCAGGGAGCCAGATGTGGGACTCGATCCTGGGGCTCCAGAATCACACCCTGGGCCAAAGGCAGGCACGCTCAACCGCTGAACCACCCAGGCATCCCAAAGCAGAAGCTTTAAAATGTCACATATCACCAGGTCTAGGGTATAGACTGAGAACTAGCAGCTCTAGTTTACATCAGTGTTCCCTTAGGTCCTTTGAGCCTACCCACCACCTTACAACATGTGAAGGATACTATGTAGAAACAGAGGAATGGTGGTGTAGTGAAAGTAAATCTGAAAATTCCTGGACATATTCAGTAGCACCCTGACTTAGTTGAGATCTGTACAAACTATCCCAGCCTCCTAAAAGGGCCCATTTTACCAGTTCCCCAAGCACACAGGTTGCTGTCTTTGCCAGGCTAGCATGACACCCATCAAGCAGGGTAGTTTGTCACATCCATCAAGTCTGCCTTACTACTCTACTCAGTGAGGTATTCTGAGCCATCTGCCATCAGGAGCCTATGGTTTGTAGAGCTAAGAACCTATGTTCTTCTACCTTGGATGACATGAAATAGCAGACCCTTGGAAGCTTCTCTTATTTATGTCATCATAGGTGACATTTGCACAAAAAGGAAAATGACCACTTCTCTTCTCAGGCCTTATGGACACTAAGACCATCTCAAAAGAAACTTGGGGACATGGAAATTCACATTCTCACGCTGATTTAATCTCTGTCAATGGAACCAAGTCACTTTACCTCAGCTTTAATCTTCCCATCTGTAAACTAGCCCTGATGCCACTAGCTCACCCCAGAGGGTAGCAAGGAGCTGCACCGATGTGCTTGATTTTAAGTTTCAAATAAAGTCCTCTAGATTGCTTCTATAATCACCATCCCACTGCCTTTAGCTCAAATGGCAAACCTGCTTCTGCAGCATTTAGGAAAACCAGATACTGTATTTCTCCTCAACTTGGTAATATTCTGAATGTTTTACAAATAACTACAGGCAACAGAGAGCAAGATAGACAAGAAAAGAAATTATACAAATACTGAGATAACAAGGGCAAAGGGATAAAAAAACAAATGCAGGAAGCACTTTCTGATTTTGGAACAAAAGACACAGTAAGCAAAGGACGGTGTCCATGAATAAAATGGTAAAAGTACAGTAGAACCACTGAAAGTAAAAAACAGGAAACCACCAGAATATTTATATTTTATTTGCAGGCTACTACTGTTGGCTACAAAAAGAAATCCTTTAAAAAGTAAAGAATGTTCAGAAGCAAAAGGTAGGAAGGTCTAAACTAATTAAAAACAGGTCAGCTAATGACAGGCAACATCACTGGTGCACTGAGACAGAGTAGGGCCATAAAAGCCTGATGCATACATGCAATGCATTAAGTTGAGAATGTGTGTCTCTCCAGCTTCATATCTATTAAAGGAACAAACAATTTACATGTTGCTGTATTATAGGAGTGTGATATGTGGTGTGTCAACCCTTTCTCCTCAAATTGAACCATGTTAAGTCAAATCAGTGATGGGGTTTGGGGGGGGAAGGGAGGGGAGGAGAAAAGCAGGGAGAAAGAAAGTTTCAAAAAAATCTCTGCCTCAGCAAAAGTTTTCATTAAAATTTTAGACAAATGATCCCTGTGTCCTTCTCCCTTGCTGCCTGGGGCTCCATGCTATTTCTATGCAAATAACAACCTCGTGGTTTATATCTTATTATTTCCACCGGAGCTGCAGCGACATGACCTGAGACGTGTAAGAGGTGGGGGGGTGGGGGTAGAGTTGGAGAGGAAAGAGAAAGAGAGAGGGAGAAAGGGAGAGAGAGATGGAGTGGATGTTCACTCAAGTGTGAAAAAATATTGTCAGGAGTGAGCGTCAAGAACAAAAAAAAAATTGCAGGGATAACGTGTTTATTTCAGTACCCCCACCCCCAACCCCCTCCTCCCCACCCTGCAAACCGGCACCTTTTAAAATTCATTGGGCATCAGGCGATCATGCACAATCCATCTGCTTTCACTTTATCATTTGCATTTCATGCCTCCTGGCTTTTGATGTGCTGATACTTTGATGCAGTCAGGAGACGCGCATTATCATTATTTCAATTTTCAAAAGGGTCAACGGGATCGGCACTTGCACACACAGATTTCTTTTTTCCTACAACCTCTGCACATCCCCTCCCTTCCTATTCTTCACCCCAATGTTTAACATAAAGGATGAAGACTCAAAAAGGTGGGGGTCAAATGTTTACAGTCTAAAAGCTTACATATACCACATACATTTCCACTTTGTACAGGTACACACATACTCGAGCAAAATGGTCAAGGCTTAAGGAGGCTCTACAGTGTTTTCAGACACACAAAGACTTCCTCACACATGGATACTCAGGGAAGCACAGAGAAAGAAAGAGAGGGATCTATCTAGAAGCAAGATACAGACACAAAGAGACAGACCAGGACTCACACAGGAAGAGACACACACTCAAAGTGACTTGCACACACCCATAAGAGACAGAGATTTCTACAGAAAGGCAAACAGATGTTGAAAGACACCAATATACACAAAGACAGAACATGCAAAAGGAATGAGTCGGAGGAAGTGATATAAACATGCAGCTTCCGTATATATAATGTCTTTTTTCATACTGGATAGGCAAAGGGGCAGACAGGACATTCTGAATGAATTTGCATGAAATCAGGTGTCTTCCAAGAACATGTCTGTATACTTAAGAGGCACTGACATGAAGATAGTGAAGCAGGCTGAGCCAGATTAGGTAACCTCTATAACTTGATCACTCCCTTCAGCTACAAATGATCACGTCCATTTGGAAATGAGCATTGTTCGGTAAGTTACAGCTGCAGCTTCCCTAGCCTTTTCCGCTCCAACTACACTTTTCCTTCAACGAACAGCCCTGTAGGCTAGGAAGAGGGGGAACATAATAAATCTGATCAGAACAATTCAACCAGATTTTCAGAAAAAAATCCCTAATGCTTTCTTTATGGCACAAATTAAATTCAACTAGGAAGTTTTTAGGCAAATGACAAAAACCAACCAAACAAAACTCCCTAGCAGCAGCAGCAGCATCTTTGCTTTTTGTATTTTTCTCTGTGTATAACATATTATTAGGGACAAAAAAAAAAATGTGATGAAATAAATTTCAGAAATTAGCTCTTTGTCCAGGTATGGGTATATGGGAATACAGGCGTCTTCTTTAAATTCCACCCTTATAGATCATCGTATCTACGATTCTTTTCAACATTTGTGAGTATCTCGTCTTAAGAAGGTATCCAAAAGAGCAACTTAAAAAAAAAAAGAAAAAGACTCAGCAGTTTCCCCTACTGCAGTAGTCTCCTGCAATAGTGGCAGTTCACAACGTTGATTTCTAGGTTACTTTCCTTTTTTTTTTCCTAGCTTACTTTCCAAAAGGGGAGTGGGGTACCCAAAGTTTGCCATTGTTAACATTGCTCTGCCTTTTCTTTTTTTTTTTTTTTAATCTTTTTTTTTTTTTCTTATTCATGATAGGCACACAGTGAGAGAGAGAGAGAGAGGCAGAGACACAGGCAGAGGGAGAAGCAGGCTCCATGCACCGGGAGCCCGACGTGGGATTCGATCCCGGATCTCCAGGATCGCACCCTGGGCCAAAGGCAGGTGCCAAACCGCTGCGCCACCCAGGGATCCCCTGCTCTGCCTTTTCTTGGAGGGAAGAGCAAACCCAGAGAAGGAGACAGACCCTATATGAATGTAGAGAGCAAACTGATCATATCAAAGGATTCTCCTCATTTCTGATATCTCCAAAAGCTAACTGGACCAATGGATGTATCAACTTTTAAAACATAAGATAATAGGATACTTAATTCCTATCCTTCCACTGGAAAGTCAAGGCTTGTTAAAGTTTGTGCAAGTCTAGCAAACCCAGTATCCAATACAATTCAGCATGCATATAACTCAAATCACCAAGTCATGTACGGGAGAAGAAAAGGAAACTAGAGCTGTAATGATGACCAACACTTTGTGCCAGATGCTAGGTATTTTCACTTATGTTTTCTCATTTGATCTCCACCATATCATTTAAGCATGTGAATTATTATATTCCCCTTTGACAGACAAAGAAAGCGGAGTAGCTGAGCGGTTACATGAGTTGCACAAGGTCTGCCAGCCAGTTCCAAATTATTACATATTCTTGGCTCTGGAGAGAAAATAATTTTCTTATGTCTGCAGAGAAGTCAGAACAACATTGTCTTGTATATCCAGGTATTCTTAGATAGTTTTCACTCTTACAAGCAGTGACCTCAGCAATCATTTTTTTTCCCCTTTGGAAAAGCCCCTATGAGCTTGGATTGAAAAGGCACAAGAATTTCTTTCTTTTCTTCTTTTTTCTCTTCTTTTCTTTTCTTTTCTTTTTTTTCTTTTCTTTTCTTTTCTTTTTTCTTTTCTTTTCTTTTCTTTCTTTCCTTCTTTCTTTCTTTGTTTCTTTCTTTTCTTTCACTTGTTCCTTTCTTCCTTCTTCCTTCCTCTCTCCCTCCCTCTTTCTTTCTTTAAAGATTTATTTATTTGAGAGAAAGGGGGGTAAGCATGGCGGGGAGGGGGAGAGGGAGACAGAATCCTCAAGCAGACTCCCCGCTGAGTGCAAAGCTCTATGCAGGGCCTGATCCTATGACCCTGAGATCATGACCTGAGCGGAAATTAAGAGTCAAACATCCAATAGACTGAGCCACCCAGATGTCTCACACAAGAATTTCTTTTGAAGGGATGACAAATTTGTCATACTCTTGCCCAGCAATCTATCCATCTACCTCTCTACTCAATATTTACCAATTACTTCCTCTATGTACAAGGGACCACTGTTAAGTGTCCTTTTTAAGGGGTGCATTCACAAATTTCTCAGAACATTAAAGCTTCATTTTGTCAACACGTTCAAGAATATGTTTCAGAGATAGCTCCGCATCTGGGAATAGATCTCTTCACTTACTCATGGATGCAAGAAAGGGAGGGAGGGCAGAAAAAAAGCATTCAATTCTTTTTCTAGCAAGATGCAGAATGTAAACTCTTTGGAGCAAGAGTTCTATATGGTTTGTTTGTGAACTTATCTGTAGGGCCTGGAGTAGTGCCTGGCACATAGTAGATACTCAAAATATTTGTTGACTATGATAAATGAATGAATAGAATAGGTAAGTAAGGCAGTGGGTAGGAAAGATGGAGGGAGAGGGAAATTGACAGACTGAGGGAAGCATGGCCTGAATGGCTTCTTCTCAATCAGGATCTTGAATTGAGAATTCAGTCATCTTCAAACAGCTTCACTCACTTCTCCCAGACCCTAAAAACTTACTTTGTTGAGGGCTCCAGCTCCAGTCAAAATTAAATGAGAATTTTCAACCTGGATGGTTCTCTGTCCCAGCCGGACAAGGTAAGCTCCAATCCCAATGGCCCGGCATGTAACCTTCAAAGACAATGAGAGAGAGACAGAGACAGAGAGAAAAGAGTAAATTCTACATGCCACATAGTTATGTCCCACCCAAGCTGTCAGAACTAAGGCAGAGATATACAGAATCCACATTAACAGAAAAAAGTACTACTTTTTATGAAGTTTGCTTGATTAATAACATTAAGCCCCACAATTCCCTGGTCAAAGAAAAGCAGGTACAGAATTCGCTGAATGATTAAAGTATTAAACACTTAAAGGTTCATAGGGTCTTTACATCTCAAACTTTTGCTTGTTTCACAGATGCTCGGCATCTATCTACACTACAGATAAGAATAAGGAAAGTAGGGGATCCCTGGGTGGCGCAGCGGTTTGGCGCCTGCCTTTGGCCCAGGGCGCGATCCTGGAGACCCGGGATCGAATCCCACGTCGGGCTCCCGGTGCATGGAGCCTGCTTCTCCCTCTGCCTGTGTCTCTGCCTCTCTCTCTCTCTCTGTGACTATCATAAATAAATAAATAAAATTAAAAAAAAAAAAAAAAAAAAAGAATAAGGAAAGTAGTAAAAAAAATAAATTGAAGCTGTTACAACTCTGTTAGAATGTTTAGAGAAATAAAAAACTAAAGGCAAAAAGGTGCTAGATGTATCTGGGAAATTCAATTATTTACATTATCATGCACAGTTAAAGTCAAATTGTACATATATAATCTTTAAGTAATGTTCTTATTTGTGACTGAATAGCAGAGATGCGACAGACACAACTCCTAATCACAAAGTCAGTTCTTCAAAAATGTCATATTCTCTTAATATTTACCAGGCTGATGGTGATGATCTCATCATAGGCCAATGAGGATTCTCCAGCGATCATTCCAGAGCCTCGAAGGTTCTCTGCTCCAAGTCCCTCTTCCTTCCCAATAATATCAGTTATCTTGTACCTATTGGATACAGCCATGCCCAATTATAAAGGTTAAACACAAGAATAACAATCCATTAAAATAATAATCACCATTAAAAGGCTGCTAAAAGCCTCCTGAAAGCTTATTTAAAGCCAGGGCTCTATACTATTCTTATACTTTTCATTCATATATCTTTCCTCCTTAGCTTGGTGCCTATATTTTCTGGAAGCAATACAGTATAGCAGAAAGAGCAAAATCTAAAATTAAGTAGACAAGTTTAAATCCCTGCTCTGACACATGTAGCCATGCAACTCTGGAGATAATAGTAACTTTTATAAAATGGAGACAATGTCTACCTCTAAGGGTTGACATGAGAGTTAAAGTAACAAAGAGAGGGCTTGACACATAGCTGGTGCTCCGATTTTAGATGCCCTCTCTTACTTTCCAGAGCAAGTTTCTTAAAGGCAGGGTCATTGTAGATCTCTCTATAATCAGTAATAGCCATTAAATCAACAATTTTAGATAAATGTTACAAAGGAAAAGAAAAATTCAGAGGCAGAGTGAGAATGCTCAGCCCAATTTCTCAAGTCAAAAAATCCTTTCTCTTTCCAAGACAGGGATGAAGGACATAATCAAAACAGTGTACTCCCATTCCTGCTCTTTTGTAAATATCAAGTGCATACATGGAGGGGTCCTGGCTCTAGTCTTCTGGAAAGGTAGGTGGAATGTGTGTGGAAGTGAAATGCGGGCCAAGTTGTCCAGAAAGCATCCTGCAGATCCAGTGGGAGCCACTCATCTGTCTTCTTGGCAAGGGATTAAGAGTGATAGCTGATAATGGGAAGTGGGAGATGGGGAATGCAACTAGTAAAAGAAAGGAAAAATACAAAGTTGGAAGTAGAGATGGGCATATATTATTTACTGTTCTGTGTGTACCCAAAAAGCTTGGCGCTGGGCATAGTTTTATAAATTGAAATAATAAATAAATATCCCATAGTGGCTCTTAAACTACTTTTTGCCCTCATATTTCTCTGTTCCCTTCTTTCCTTACTTCTAACCTTCCACCAATTCCTTCCTTTTGCCCTTGGCCTTGGTCTCTGGCTTTGCATCTTTGCTTCCCAGATTCCCTGGCCTTTCTATTTTTAGCGTCTCCCAGGAATTCTCCAATTCTTCCTTTTACTCTGTATTTAGGCTCTAAATTCTAGAGTTATGTTGCAGGTAAAGCTAACCTCCCTTAAAGGGTTAATGAGCAACAATAGTAGGAGGGGGGTGTTAATGTATCCCTTCTGGAAGGCTCACAAGCCATATAGTCACAAACACTCATGAGTCCAGTCAGCCCTCCCTGCAAAGCAGATCTTTTCCCTCCTAAGGATTACATATTGCTTCACAGGTATTCATTACTTGGTAAGTGGCATCTTCTCTCTTTGTGTTACATGAAAAAGAATACAAATTTCTCATTTTCTGCTCTATGATCTGAGTCTTCTACCATTAAAACTATCATTCTTTAAAGTAGTACTAAATTTTAATGTTATTTGCAATAAAAATCTTTGTATACTGTAATACAATTAACAAAACACATTCATAAATAAATATAATTTTTGGCCCTCACAACAATCCAGTGTGATAGGTAATGTCCTCTCCATTATTACAGATAATAGTGGTCAGGATTTTTGACTGCTTACTATGTACTCAGTGCTATGCTAAGGGCTTTACATATATTAATTTTCCTGATATTCATCTTATAGACAAGGAAACTATAACCGAGAGAAGAAAAATGACTTGCTTTAACAAAAGCAGTATGCAGAATCAATGGCTTAACATTTCAGTAATAAAGAGTTAAAAAACATAATGGGGAAGGGAAATCTCATTCAGAATAGCAAGATAAGGTACAAAATATTTAGCAAAAAACATTTAAAAAATGGCAAAATCCCATTATACCCGCATTGTGCACCATAGTGTCTTGAGTGTCACAGTGAACTGCCAGGGGCACTGCAGGATATTTTAAATATTTGAGAGAAACACTATGATATGTAAAATCTGTTGGAGTCCATGTAAACTACTAGGTTTAGGTAGTTCATAATTAAACATTAAATAATGCTACATTCCTTTTGACAATGTCTTATATCTTTGCAAAGCTGGGTTTTCAGTTGCTGTAGAAAAAAACCAAGTTCTGCACAAAAGTCAATGCAGAACAAGAAACAAGGGTGGCTATATCCAAGCTGAATCTAAGTCTTGAGATCTTGTATAGATGCAGATGTCTCATTAGTAACTAATTGTAATTATTTAAAAATGAAAAAAGCCTTTCTATTTATATGTATTATACTTCCCAAATAATTATTGCTAGAATATAAATACCTATGAAGTTGTAGAAGTCTGACTATTTAATAAACAGAAATATTGGGTATATCTTTTAGCCCAAAGGTGCTGTGAAAACATTACTGAGACAGCAAGGGTGTTATGAACCACGGAAGACTGGGAACTTCTGGCATAAGCTATATGAGGAAAACTACAAAACTTTGAAAGATACACTTGGATAAATGGAAAAAAATATTACATGTTTTTTGTTGGGAAGAGTTAATATTATGAAGATATGAGCTCTTCCTAAATTAATTTATAAACTTAATGTAATTTGAATCAAAATCATTACAGAAAGTTTTGGCAATTAAAAAAAATGAGTCTAACATAAAAAGATAAAAGTAGCTAATAAAACATGAGGAAAAAAATTAAGAATGTGGGGAAATTTGCCCCATTAGAATAGTTAAAATAATGTGGCATTAGCTCAAGAACAGACAGCACAAAAAAACAATACAAAGCCTAGTAATGGAGTTGAAATTATTATAAAAGTGAGGAAAGTATGTATTATTTAATAAATGGTATTGGAATAGTTGATTAACATTCTAGAAAATACTTGCAGACAGACTATAAAAATGTTCAACCTTACTAGTACTCAAAAGTACCAGTTAAAATAATTGCTGTTTTTATCTTATTTTATTAATTGACAATCAATATTGGCAAGGGTAGAGAAAAATTAAAGGGGAAGAACATACTATCATATATTGCTGGTGGGAGTACAGATCTTGGTAGGACAATTTGAAACTATCAAAAATATATTTAAAATAGACATATTTTTGGCTAGTAATTCCACTTTTAGAAATTAGCCCAAAGGGAAGAGAGAGATATTTCTAGAAGTTTTTATAAGAAAACATTTTGGGGGGCAGCCCCGGTGGCACAGTGGTTTAGCGCCGCTTGCAGCCCAGGGCATGATCCTGGAGACCCCAGATTGAGTCCCACGTCGGGCTTCCTGCATGGAGCCTGCTTCTCCCTCTGCCTGTGTCTCTGCCTGTCTCTCTCTCTCTCTCTGAATGAATAAATAAATAAATCTTAAAAAAAAAAAATTAGGGCAGCCCCAGTGGCCCAGCAGTTTAACACCACCTTTAGCCCAGGGGTATGATCCTGGAGACCAAGGATCCAGTCCCACACATCAGGCTCCCTGCATGGAGCCTGCTTTTCCCTCTGCCTGTGACTCTGCTTCTCTCTCTCTGCGTTTATTTATGAATAAATAAATAAATAAATAAAATCTTTAAAACAAAAAAAAAACCCAAAACAAAACATCTAGACCAGGGATATAGCAGTAAATAGTGGGAATTGTCTGAATGTTCACAAAAGATACATTTATTATGATAAAATACTATGAAGCCATTAAATATCATATTCTCAAATGATATTTTAAGGATATACAAAAATCCCCCCAAAATAGTTTTTAGTGAAAAGAATAAATTACAGAAGAGTTTTCCTGTACATTCTGATTATGTAGAAAGAAGGTATACATATACAGAAAAAGCATGAATATAATATACACATCAATAATTGTAATCTCTCGGGGCACTGGGGTGGCTCAGTTGGTTAAGAGTCTGACTCTTGATTTTGGCTCAGGTTATGATCTCAGTGTTGTGAGATCGAGCCCCATTTGGGGCTCTGCACTCAGCAGGGAATCTGCTGGAGATTCTCTCTCTCCCTCTCCTTCTGCCCCTCCCTCTCTTCCTCTTGCACACTCTTTTTCTAAAACAATAAACAAATAAATCTGAAAAAATAGTTATCTCTTCACAGGATTGTAGCTGATTTTTATTTCTTCTTCATAATTATTTACATATTCCAACTTTTCTAAAGTGAATAAATATTATAAACATAATTTAAAAACCTCAATCAAAAAATAAGGTCTTACAGTTAATTAGTGTAGGGCTATAATACAAAACTTTAGATTTCCAGATTATGTAACAAGCAATCTTCATTGCTCTTCAAGGTCATTTCAGCAAGACAGTTGAGGGAGAAATGATCATATTCTCCTTTAATTCATGGCCAAATTATTCTGCTACTTACATACCTACCTGGATTCTCCTTCGTCCTCTACATGTTCACAATGGACAGAGTTGAGAGCACTGACTCTCTTATAATCCTGAGGGGTCAGATATAAATATTTGTATCCCTGTGAAGCACAAATAGTTTTTAACTCATTATTTGCCATCACCACATAGACAGAAGACACAGCAGGACATGCATAACACAGCTTGTTGTACAGCTAGCTTTAAATTGCCACATCACTTCTGAGAGTTACTGTCTCACAGAATACCAGCATAGACAATTCTTTGAAAGATGGAAGCGCTTATTTCTCCAGTCACTGACTGTCCTTGAAACAAGGTATCTTGTAGCTACAACTGCAAGTATATTCCATCTATTTCATTTTCATCGAGGTTAATGGGTCATTTTCTGATCTTTTGTGACACCTCTATTAAAGATATCAACACAAAATTTAAGAACTGTAGATTACTATTCTTTACTTTCTCAAATCCTTAGTACCATCACAATATAAATGGGGAAGAGATAATTGAGAAGATCATGAAACTGGCAATATTAAAATCAGAAGTCTATGCAGTGATAATCATCAGTGAACATTGAATTTATGCCTTTTGCTGTTTTCAATAAACAACTTGTATTTCCTATTTACATTTTAAAAACTATACATTTTTGTAATTATTTATTTTTACACATACATACACACACTCACAAAACAGGGTTATAGGTAGGATACATGTGTTTAACTAAAGTGAATTAGTCACACAGCCAAAAAAAAAAAAAAAAAAAAAAAAAAGTAAGCAGAGGAAGACGTTTTAAGTACTGGGAAAAATTATGCCAGTGCTTAACTCAATCGATTTGGCCCACAGTGAGCACAACATGGAAGAGATATGAATCTGCCACTGAGTTTGTGTGACTTATGACAAGAACCTTGTGGCACTGAGGGTCATTAGTATGTCAGTCACCACCTATCTACTGAGTGCCTCTATGTGCAAGATACTGTTTTAGGCACTGAAAAACCAGGAATGAACAAAATGGACAAAACTTCCTGGCCTTATGGAACTTATGTTCTTGTGAGAGTGACAGAAAAATATACAAATAAGTAAAACATACAATATTAATGAGAATGATGTTTATGGGGAAAAAAAAAGAATTGAGAAAGGAGACAGAGGATTGCAAAAGCTGAACTTGTAGAAAGAAAAGCCCAGGGAAGGCTCACTGAAAGTGGCATTTGAGTGAGGCCTTGAAGAACAGAGGAAACAAAACATGAGGACATTGGGGCAAGGCATTATAGGCAGAAGGAATTGTAGGTGCAGAAGTGTGGAGGCATGAGTGAGCCTCACGAAGTTCCAGAAAGAGTAAGCAGGCCAATGGAGCCAGCATGGAGTGAGACTGTCTGCAGCAAGAAATGAAGGCAGGGTAGTATTGGAAGGCCAAGCTATGTAGGGCCTTGGGTTAAAATTCATGAACATAAAACTGTCCATATTTTTTAAAGTAAGCTCTATTATACCTAATGTGGGGCTTGAACACACGACCCCGCGATCAAGAGTCGCATGCTCCACTGACTGAGCCAGCCAGATGCCTCAAAACTAGCCATTTTAAAATGGCAGCGGTTTAGTGCCGCCTGCAGCCCAGGGCGTGATCCTGGAGACCCTGGATCAGGTCCCACGTCAGGCTCTCTGCATGGTGCCTGCTTCTGTCTCTGCATCTCTATGAATAAATAAATAAAATCTTAAAAAAAAATAAATAAAACGAATGATTTAGTAGTTTTTAGTATATTCTGATGTGCAACCATCACCACTCTCTTATTCAAGGGCATTTCCATCACCTCAAAAAGAAACACAGTTACTAACAATTTCCATACACTTTTAATATGAATCCTATTGAAGTATCATTTACATGCAATAAAATCCATTCTTTTAAGTACCATAGTGTGGTGAGTTCTGATGAATGTAGATACTTGTGAAACTACCATCAAAATCAAAATATGGAATATTTCCATCATCCTTTGAAGCACTCTTACACTTAAAAGATGTCTCAGCGAAGGAAACTGAGAAGGGGCAGTTAGGAAGATAAAAAGGAGACTCTGAGGCCCTAGAAGCCAAGAGAAGAAGTATTTCAAGGATGAAGGAATGACCAACTGTATCAGATGCTGCTGAGACATCAAATAACTCAGATGAAGGCTGAAATTCACAACAGAATTTCACAGGATGGAACCCATGGTGACTCTGACAAAAGCAGGTACAATGTGCTGGTGAGGATGCAAACCTAACTGAAGTGGGTTCCAGAGGAATGGGAGGAGAGTATATGGATATAGCAAGAAGAGACAATGCTTCTAAGAAGCTTTGCTATCAGTAAGAGTAGTGATTGGAGGGCTAAGTATTTGTGAGCTAGCAGGGTAGATCTGGTAGAGGGAAAAAACGATTCAAGAAGGATAGGGTGAAGTATGTAAGAGGAGAGTGATTAGCCTTAGACTGGAGCAGAAACTGTTCATCCAAAGAACAGGGAGATGGCAGAGAATAAAGGCACAGATGTAGATATGTGGGAGCTTATGGATGTTTTCTTCTTGTTCCTTCCATTTCCTCAGTGAATTGGGATCAATGTCATCAGCTTAGAGGGAGGATGGGGCAAGAGGGTTTTAGAAGTTTAAGGAGAGAGGAGAAGATGTGAAATGGTCATTCAGGAGGTTCATAAATGAATTTAAAGTAAGACCACTCAATCACACTGGATATTTTTCTCTTACCAGTGTTCAGGTATACAGGTTCACATATGTGAGTAGATAGATGGAGAACACTGGATTTAAACAAGGTTTCTGTAAAGAGACAGAGTAAGCAGAATGAGAAGAGAAGCAAAAGAGTTGAAGGTGTAGGAAAGGTGGTAATTATAATATGATTATAATGATTAACCTATGATTGACCACAGAATATAAGCTGAAGTTATAAGGAAGGAGGGGACAGAAGAAAGGTGGTAGCACCAATAGTTGCAGGCTCTGGTGGGTTTAAAGGATTGTTGGACTTAGTGTACACTACGGAGAATGAGCTGTAAAGATAGGATGGAGGGGTGGCAAAGAAAAGGATTGCTGAAATTAAGATCATGGGGAAGAAGAGGCTGAGCTGGGGTAGAAGACAGAAGTCATGGATCTAAGAGGCTGGATTATGCAATGGATCATCTATGTAGATATAGAAGTCACCGGGAATTATAATAGAACTAGTTGTAACGGAGAGAGTGACCATGTGCCAGCAACTAAAACACACAAAGGACTGACCAAAGAGTTAGGAACCACTATAACAAGTGGTGGTGTGGTAGTCTGATGATATGAGATTCTAAGATGGGCATTTTCAGAGAGAAGGGGCAGGGGGGGATCTGGAAGTAGTAATGAGAGACAAAGAAGACACTCTCCAGGTTCAGTGGGACAAGGAAAAGAGAGAAGAGGGAGATCAGTCACTCTTTAAGAGGGCTACAGTGAAAGCCATGTCTTTAGAGGACAGGAAGATTTCAAATAAAGAACAATCAGAGAAGAAGCTGAGGATAGGAGGGCTTTTGCAAATGACTGACTAAGTCCTGGAAGCCATAGTGGAATAATTTAAAAAGAGAGATTTCTGGCTTAGCATGTCTCATGCTGAATGCATATCTATTTCCTCTAGTGTTCAAACCAAAAAACAGCAGTCTATTTCAAAGCTGGAAGGAAAAACCAGGTGAATATATTGAGAGACCATTTGTCTCCAATGTGATTACAGCTCACTGTAAGTGCTGACTTTTGAACTGAAACCTCTACCTCTCCCCCACCTCTTTGTATGTGTAAACACATACACGTACACACACACACACACACACACACACACACACACACAACCATATACTGTCTTGAAGTTTTATCTGCTTAGTCTGTACCTTGTAAGGATCCTCAGGATCTACCCAGGCTACATGAAACATATGACGAATTTCCTCTGCCAGTCCAATTCTTGCTCCACTGTTGGCTGCTACAAAGATGCGTGGGATACCCTCTGCCCTGGCAAGCTCAGAAGCTCTGAGAAACAGCAAATCCTCCTGGGGCCCAAAGGACCCAATTCGGTATGTGATGTCATTGCCAATAACAATGATATCTCGGCCTTCTGGGTATTCAGGACTTTTAAGGGTCATTTTCCACGCTACCATGCCAATCTGCAAAGGCATAGAGAAACAAATAGAAGCTTCTTACATGCAAAATTTTTTTCAGGTTCCTTGAAGGTATCAGGCTATATCATAAACACATCCTTCATATAAAGGTATGTACCGTTGAAGATCCAAGTTTCCTGTGGAAAACTAGAACATTCTAGCATACTTCTCTAAGTTATGGTGAGAACAGCTAGTTTACTATGTATTTCACAGTTATTTCAATTCCTTCTTTGGATCTACATAAAGAAGATGGAGAAACCAAAGTCTAAATGCACTTAAGAGACATGTGGAAGAATGTCATGGTGCAGGGAATTAAATTCAAAACTTCCTAACTTACTAGCCTATCTACTAAGACACTAGGTCCATCTTCTGTGAGATTTTTTCTGAGAAACTTCTTACACTTGTGAGGAGAACAGAAAGAGAATCACCTCTCAGGAACTATACACCACTTTTGTGATCCTGGGTCCTTTTACTGTTTTCTAGCATTTGACAGAAATAAGAGCAGCATTCATTACCAGCTTGCTTTAGGTATCTTCCATTTCTGCGAGGATTCACTAGAGCTCAACATTGCATCTTTGTGAGCATCTCCTGCCACTTTCCCCCAGCACCAGAAAACCAAAGTACACAAGGAACAATATATGTAAATCTCTACTACTCTCTCTGTTCAGTACCATCTGATCAGCCACACAAATAAATGATATTGACTTGAAAGGCAGGGGTGACATGTTTCTTCCCAAACCCTCCCAGCTCTCTCTTCTTTTAATCCCTTTCTATATGAGCATCTAGTCAATCCTTCTACTTGTTTATTTGCTAGTTCCATTTCTTTTCTATTCACTCACACCTCAGTTACAGCTGCAGTTTTTCATGCCTGCCTGTCTGTTTCCCTATATCCAGATAAGTAATGTTTTCCATTCTTTTTTTTTTTTTTTTTCCCATTTCTTTCTGTCTCCCCCTACACATTCCTACCCCCTCTCTACTTGCTCCCAAACACAAAGCCTACCAGATGAGCATTCCTGGTCCTGCCTAATGGAGCCCAGACACATCTGCAGCCTTGGTCCCTCATCCCCAGGCTGCTGCATATCACCTCATTGGGGAGCCGGCCATCAAGAAGGGCCATTAACAGATGTAAATAGCAGCATCCCTGGAAAGCCACATGCATCACCCAGACTCAACCGGGCCAGTGATCATAAGCTCTGAGTACACATTCCTCAATCCAATTGCACATCCACTGTAATCAGGCTGGTTGAAGCTTTCCACACAGCTATTTGTGATTCTCAGCATTAAGAAATATATATATATGAAACACCCACAGATAAATATAAGCTATTTAATATATCATATCATTGGCCAAATACAAATCAAAATAGATATAATATACAGAAAAAAATCCAATCACCTTCTGAGATAAGGTATTACTCTATCTGCTCATTAAAGATACAGAAAGGAAGGAGAAACAAATCATTCAAAATATAGCACAGAGAAACTGCAAATATCGAGATAACTTTGGTCATGGTTTTTAAGAAGCTGGCTAATATAATGCCTGTGTGGGAAGAAATATTTTACACCTGCCTTCTCATGTGGCCCTCTAACCTAACATCTCTTTTGTTTTTCAGGAAGGAAAAGCTATTTCCTCTAAATGCATTTGTAGTTAGGAAGATTGGGTTTTACACCAAATTTTATGATATATTAACCTTAGCCACCTAGGCTAGAAGTAGCTTAGAAACAAGCCTTGAAGAATCTACTTCAGCATTTGCATGCTAATGCAAACATTGTGTCTGTGTGGCACTGGGCAGGCAAATAATACTCTTATCTTTTGTTATTACCTGGGGACTCTAACTGTGTCACTTGGGCAGTCAGTTTAGCAATTGGCTAGGTCATTATGCTTGCAATATTGACTTCTAATTAGGTGTCAAGACAGGAGCACCAAGAACACACTACTCTTTATCAATGTCTTTCCAAAGTGTGTTCCTCATCGACCATCTCCCTCCTCCTTTAAAAAGTACCATTTCAGAATGGAGAGTGCTATCCCAGTCTTTGTATAGTGAGATTCCCTACAAGATGAGATTAAATTTTGAGTAAGCATAATGGATAAACATCCAAGAAAGCATCTATTGCTCAACTTATACCAAAATTTAGATTTTATTGCTAACTAAACAATAGGTCACATAATGGAGAAGATGGGATTTGGAGTCAAACTAACTTGGATCCATACCTAAGCTCTATCACTTACTACGTGACCTTGGAAAAATAACTTTAGTGAGCTTCAGTGTCCCCACATACAAAACTAACAACATCTATTGGTTTGATGAATCAACTATTTGATACTATTATATTAACTTTAATATACAACATTTGCCCCTTTCTCTCATCTCAATCTATTCAAATCCTACCCATTCCAAAAAGTTTCATTCAAATTCCATTTCCTCAGTAAAGCTTTGCCTAAAGTGACCTCTTTCTTCTCTGATCTCCTATGAAGACCTTCATGTAGAGAATTCATCTGATAATTAATCATTTATTGCCTAGGACTGTTTTTAGCTTGCCGGCCTGAGCCATTATATCATCTCCTCCAGTGCCTAGCAGGATCCCTCCACATAATATGGGAGTAATAAATATTTGCTGGTTCCATAGTCATTTCATTTTTTCAATGATTCTTGGAAAATAGTCAATACCAAGGGCTTAGAACCCTATGACTTATCTCTAGGGATCACAGAATAATAGTCCTAAACATCATTCAACTATTTCATTTTATTTTTAAAGATCTTATTTATTTGAGAGAGTGAGAGAGAGCACAAGCTCTGAGGGGCAGAGGGAGAGGGATAAGCAGATTCTTCGGAGAGCAGGGATCAGGGTCAGGACCTGAGCCAAAGGCAGACACTTAACCAACTGAGCTATATCCAAGTGCTCAACTATTTTATTTTTTAAAAAATAACAAGAATAAAAAACAAAAACAAAAACAAAAAAATAACAAAAAAATAACAAGAATAATAACTATCATTAATTGAAAATCTATCACATGCTGTACAATATTAAATATGAACAAATACTGATAGTAGTTAAGAGATTAGTCTGGGGAGTATCAGCCTACCTCGGTCCAAATCTCAGCTTTATTCTAACTGTATAATCTTGGACCAATTACTTAACTTCATATAGTCTCAGTTTTTCCAATTATAAAAAGTTTTCAAATTATTATTGACTTAGAAGCAGCTGTTATGGGATCCCTGGGTGGCGCAGCGGTTTAGCGCCTGCCTTTGGCCCAGGGCGCGATCCTGAAGATTCGGGATCGAATCCCACATCAGGCTCCCGGTGCATGGAGCCTGCTTCTCCCTCTGCCTGTGTCTCTGCCTCTCTCTCTCTCACTGTGTGCCTATCATAAGTAAATAAAAATTAAAAAAAAAAAAAAAAGAAGCAGCTGTTATTATTGGCACGAAAAAACTAAGGTATAGAAGAATTAAGTAACTTGTCCTTATATAAGTTAATAGGTTTATTTTTTAAAATACGGTTCACATAATTTCCCTTATTAGAGACATTAAGGAAGCATATTCCAGACTAGTGCCACTTCAGTTAGTGGAAACAACATGGAAAGATGAACATCAATTATAACACAAACATAAATGTCATTGACATCTAAATGCAATGTGGTATTTTGGAAGGACATTTGTAGAAAAACTGGCAAAATCCAAAACAAAGTATGTATTTTACTTATTAGTATCATACCAATGTTAGTTCTAAGTTTTGATAATTATACCATAGTTATACAAGATGTCAACATTAGAAAAATCAAAGGGTTCATTTAGATATATTTCAACACACCTCTTTTGGTAGACAAGATTATTTGAGCAACAAGAATAATTTAAGAAGTTAACATTAGGTACATGGGAACTCTGTACTATCTTTGTAACTTTTCTGTAAATCTAAAATACTTTAAGATAAACAGTTAAAATATAAATGTCATGATAAAAACTTTTCCTCTTTTGGAGAGAAGTAAATTGGCTAATAAGGTCATCATTAGTGTTCTGTACAGCCTTATAAAATGACGGTTATGAAAACTATTAATAGCATATTAAAATACCTATGATGTAATACTAAGTTTGAGAAGTGGTATAACAAACTATAGAAGTGATCCCTGAAAATATAGTCTTGAAGTGGTATAACAAACTTGTCTATTTACCGTAATAACTATGAGAAGCAAAATAGTGTGGTTGTTAAGGACAGAGACTCAGAAGCCAGCTTGGAGAATGTGAATCTAATAGAATCTGACTCCGACAGAATAGAGATTCAGTCAGTTTTCTAGCCACGTAAGTAAGTTACTGACCTCTATGTGTCTCTCCTTCCTCATCAGTAAAATAGGTAATAACCTCTTCTATAAAGTTTGTTTTGAGGATTAAATCCATGGTGAGCCTTAGAATAGTACCTGGCATGTAATAAGTACACAGTAGGTGTTACAACACTGTATTTATAGGTGTGTTGTGTGTGTGAGAGAGACATAATTTAAAAAATAGGAATATGAGATATTTTTAGAATGATGAGATTTCTATTTTCTAAAATTTCCTTAATGTGTTTATAAAATTATCAACACAATATAAGCTTAAAAAGGAACTAAGAGGGAGCCCTGGGTGGCGCAGCGGTTTGGAGCCTGCCTTTGGCCCAGGGCGCGATCCTGGAGACCTGGGATCGAATCCCACGTCAGGCTCCCGGTGCATGGAGCCTGCTTCTCCCTCTGCCTGTGTCTCTGCCTCTCTCTCTCTCTCTCTCTGTGACTATTATAAATAAATTTAAAAAAATTAAAAAAAAAAAAAGGAACTAAGAAAAGACTACAAATTGCTCTTCACTGAGTGACAAGTATGTGAAAGCTTATATTATTGTCTCTACTTAAGCATACATTTGAGCATTTCTATGCTTAAAAATTTTTTTTGGGCTGCCCGGATGCCTCAGTGGTTGAGCATCTGCCTTCGGCTCAGGGCGTCTCCCGGTCCAGGATCAAGCCCCGCACTGGGCTCCACACAGGCAGCCTGCTTCTCCCTCTGCCTATGTCTCTGCCTCTCTCTCTGTATCTCTCATGAATAAATGGATGGAATCTTTGGGGAAAAAAATTTTTTTAAGAGAAAAGTATCTCATGAACCTAAGGATTTCTCCTACTTTACAAAAGCTGAATCTACATTTTAGTCCTACTGCAACAGATCATATTTACATAAAGTTAGGAGAGAGAGAAACACATGAAAATTAAAAATCAAGACTCATCTTGAAGGGGGAAGAATATCAAGAACTGCCTTAGTTGGTTGGGGCTATCATTTCATTTTTAAAAAAGAAATGTTCTGCAATGATGTAGTAGAATGTAAACATATATATATATAGGTTTATACAATATTAATATCTCCACCTGAGAAGTAACTGCTTCAGTGTTTTTCTGGTCTGATGGTTAAATACATATTTATACTTTTAAAGTCAATATTTGTACAATAGACAAGAACAGTGCCTATCAGCTAAATACATATTTAGGACCATACCACATGTATTACAAACATGTACTAAAATCGAAAGCTTATATTTATACAGAGCCTTTCATCTTGAAGGGGGCTAAAGAGCTTTACAAACATATGTACATAAAAGGACGTTCCCACTGATAGGCAAGCAAGGTATCAATTCACCCACTTCCCTATTTCTTCCAGCAGCCCCAGATAGGAACACATGGTGTCAACAGATGCAGGTCTGTAACAGCTGCAAAGACATGTAACACAATAATCCACCTTGTGATGCACAGTCATTGGAAGAGGGCTTGCAACTTCAGAATAGCAACTGCTCTCTTCCCCTGCAGAAGTACCACGGCCATTTCCAGCTTTGTGTTTTTAAATTATTCTCTACCAAACTCAACTAATCACTTGACAAAATTGAATTTGATACTGGAAATGGTTTCTGAATGCAAAATACTTTCTGTCTGATGATGAGAAGTAGGTTGAAAAATGCTTTCCCCTGCCCTTGTTAGATTTGGGGAGGTGGGGAAGGGTCACAACATTCAGGAGAGATGGTTCAAAATATGCTATCTAAGAATAGCTTTGTCTCAGAGGATTGGGTCATTACTTCAGAAGACAGTCATATTTTCCCCCCATTTAATTAGGACACTGTAAATTTTTCAAATTACTTTATATAGATGGGTCTATCTATATTATACATACAATGGAGACGTTATATTGAAAATTCTGCAATCCTATAAAAGCATACACAAATTATGACAATGTGGTTAGGAATGTGACATTCCTGATTTCACCTAAGTCCAAATTGCCTAGTACATAAATAATAACCAAAGGAAATTCTGTCACTAAATCCCCTTGTTCCAGCTTCTCTCTACCTCCATTGCTTTGATGCAGTTGAAGCCTAGTGAAAATGACACTCCAGGACTGAGGGCAACAGCCTGAGAGGGTCTACCCGAGTGGCTGGCTTTACGGCCTAAGGAGGTTCAGAGTCAGGCTCTGTGGCCCTGGCACTGCACAAGCTTCTTTCCTGACCACTAACTTAGCAGGTGGTTCTGGCCACTTCCTGCCAATTTTGTTTTTGTTAATACAGCCATAAATTATTTAAAAATATGTAATTGCAGATGATTTTTGATAATAGGATGTTCTGATTAGCAGGTTTCTTAGGTTTATGGTTATCAACCTTAACTAATTAAAATGAAAAAAGGGAAGAGGATCAACAGAGTTAGTGTGAATAAGCAAAGGATGGGTAGAAATAAATATATGCCTTATGTAAGTTCTAAGGAAGAAAATATTTCTTTGGCCACAGTCTGATTCTGGAATAAACATACGCAAGTGAGGGAGGAGGGAAGGAGGAGGAGAAACCAAGCAGAAGAGAACAGTCTTATTTAACTGTTTTTATGTGGGTAAAATGATTTGTGCCACAGTATTTCCATAAGAAGTGGGACCATTATTTTCCTGTAGAAACACATTTGGTTTGAAAAGTATCACTGGACAGGATGTGAAAATCAAACCGAATGAATTATTCACAACCCCCGATCAGAGGTGATCATTATTTCTGATGCTCCAAACAGTGATTAGGATTCTGCCCTGAGATGTCATTTTCTCGCTGAGTAACACCACCGACACAGAAAGGCATTATCTATCTATCCATACATGTATTTTTTCTCCTGGGAGGACCTTGGTTTAATGTTACTATAACAGATACTAAAAACATGACAATATTAACATTTATACTGATAGTGCCCATAAATGCCATTAGCCTGACACAAAGTGTCAACACTAATCATGACCCAAAATTAACACCAAAATTGACATCAAAATTAATTGTACTATCAATGTGAAATGAATGTGCAACTGCACAGATACACACATGTGCACACACATGCACACTTTCCAAAGCTGCTGTTACTACAAAATAAAATACTAATATTAAGCTCAACCAATAAATTTGAAGGGAAAGCTAAGGGGCAAAACAGGACAGGATTATGTTTTTAAGAATGTAAGAAGCATCCATCAACTGTGGCAATGCTGTGGGAAGCAGTTAAAAAATATCTTTGCCATGGTTGCCTTTCTTATATCTCCTCACTTTGAGTTTGGCTGTAATATTTTTCTATATGTACTTAAATATAGGTTAGACTGTGGCTGCTATGGTAAAGCTTTATTTTCCATGCTAAAAGTTGAAATTTTCTGGCAAAGCCTCCCATAGCTATTGTTTTTCTACTGCTAATGCCAGGAAGAAGACCATCTTGCAAGGCCCTGGAGCAGCAATACAAAAAATTCTAGAGCATTAGAGCTGAAATGGACTTCAGCATTATCTGCATCATGAAGATAAGAAAATCAAGACTTAGTGAGAAGGAATCTGAACTTGAGTTCCTTTAGATACATAATAAAGTGTTACTTCCCCCCTTTTGTTTTTAAAGATTTATTTATTTGAGAGAGAGATAGACCAAGCGGGAGGGGCAGAGGCAGAGGAAAGAGAATCCCAAGCAGATTCTGTGCTGAACACAAGAGCTCGACGTGGGGCTCGATCACACGATCCTGAGATTGTAAACTGAGCTGAAACCAAGAGTCAGACACTTAACTGACTGTGCCATGCCGGCATCCCAACCTCTGTCTGCCTTTTGTATCTTTATGTAATAGAAGTCTTCACTTGTAGTTAGATATTATAAAAAAATAATTACAATATTAACTCATGTTAGACTCTCATGAAAAAAACACACTTGACAGAATAGAAAATACTATATAGGTGTTAAAATGTGCCTTTTTAAACCACAAGGCAATATGATATTTGAAATAATTTGTGCCATTCAGAAAAACCATGCTGAAAAAAATGTCAATGCCTTTCCATATTGTATTATCTGCTGGATATCATATTCCACTGCCTAGTGTTGTATGATCACATAAAAGAGCTGAAAACAATTTTCTTAACAGCTGAAAAACTCTCTTTTTCATGCTTGGATAATTCAAAAATGGCTGAACAAACTTACCTCAACCTTTCCAAAAAGCGATAAAAGGGTAAGAAACACAACATTTTTAGAGCAAAAAATTTTCATCCTAGAGGTAATTTCTTCAAAATGTTACTGAAGATTAGAAATAATAATTTTGAACAGGGAAATGATCTCTCCCCGCAATATTTATAAACGTGAAACCACAGTAATCTTATGCATACGCACACAATGCTTTTAGTAAACATGCCAATTTAAAAAAAAAAAAACATGCAACAGAGCACATACAAGCCAGTGGTATTTGAGAGATGGGGCACAGGAGTAACTGGATGATATGGAAATTAACCAAGTTGGCCTACTACAGTTCAAGAAACCTTGCCCATTAATCATACAAACGAATGTTGAACTCTGATGCTCCACGCTACACCTCATCCTCTAGTGTCATCTGTTGCTGTCCTGATGTTCATTATTGCCTTTAGTTGGAGCTGTAAAGTTTCTTGACACAGGGTACTATATCACATCTTTTTTCAGTAAAATCTTAAAACTTAAGGTGTATAAAAATGCTGGCAAGTACATTCTTTTGTTTAAAGGCTATCTGTAGGACTAACTTTTGAGGTGGACTAAGGAGCATTCCACAAGCTCTGGTTTAGTCAGCCAATGGATGCTTTAGGATTTTCAGTCCATCAAGCTCACTGGGCCTCTGTTTGCTAATAATGAAACGAATCCAATGAACTAATCCATCTGTTGAAAAATCTCCAGTACCAACAGTACCCACTCAGAAGGAATTCTGAGAAAAGTATATGCAAAGTAAATAGGTGACGGGGATTAAGGAGGACACTTGTAGCGAGCACTGAGTGATATAAGTGATGAACACTGAATTCTACACCTGAAAATATTACACTCTATATTAACTGGAATTTAAATAAAAATATGAAGAAAAAAAAAAAGCAAAGTATACGCATCCCAAAAGAACAGTGTTAGAAATTCATTAGAAGTAATTCCATGGCAGGAAGACCTATCTTTCAAAATTAGCCTCAAAATTTTTCTAACGAGGGGCTCAACTCTGGTTGTAAGGATCATTTTAGACAGACCTGTAACCAAACATGTGCACTTAGAGGATAAAATGGTAATTTTAGATAAAACTATCTTAACCACATATTTCATAACCTGTCTTTTTCTATACTTGAAATTCCTATCTTATAAAGCCTAAAAGGATTCAAGACTGGGGTTTTTTTGGGGGGAAGCCCTTGATGAAAAATAATACAAGCACAAATTATGAATGTTTATATGTAATCAGTGGTGTGTGATACTTTTCTGCTGAAGATCTCAAAGCACTTATAAACATTTCCCCATCTTCAGGGATAGATTGGTGGCAAGGACCATTAGTCTCTTTTTATAACTTGGACAATCAGTGCACAGACCATGGTCCTGTTTTTCAGATCTGCCTTCTTCAGATCTATTTCAAAGCTCACCTTTAGCATACTGCAATACAAATATGCCTCTTTTCCAACACATATCTAAAAGATTGACACAGACTCAATTTCTACACCCAGCATGAAAAGATAAACTGATTTCAAAATAATAAAACAAAAACACGGTAAAATACATCCAAATTAGCTTCACATTGATGGAGCTATTCTGAGGTTAAATTGAGTAAAACAATATACAAAAGTCTAATGTTAAACTAGAAAAATATCTGGGTTCCATATGCATGAGAAATGGACTCAAGCCCACAAACATATACACTCTTCTCCAGTCTGAGTTTCAAAGCATAATAGGTTCCTCTAGAATTTTCCAGGGTAACCCAAACAATTCCTTTGAGAGCCAGGAAAATGTCAACCAAGTGAATTCAGACAGAAGGTTATGGTGTTTTTTTTTCTAAAGTAAGAGGTCCTTTAGGTTAAGAGGTCCAGTCTAAGAACTGTCAAAATGATCTACTAATTAATTTCTTCCAATCTTTTAGGCTTCTATAAGCTTACCAACCTCCTTTTCCTACTAACTCCTACAATTTTTTTTTTTGGGGGGTTATACTCAAAATTTAAGATTTCAAAGAATTATAAAAACGTAAAAGTGAGGATCAGTGTCAAAATGATAAGATCTATTTAAGCTAGCCAGTAGATGCAGGGGTATTTGTCATATCACTCTCCATATTTTTCTGTAAGTTTGAAATATTTTATAGTAAGAAAATTACAGACACATACACCTTGGTGAAATTGAACATCAACACATTGCCAACAATTAACTATGGGCAAGGCTGAGCAGTTCTAGAACTGAATTCCTAATTCCCACCATCCCTACCTTTTCACCCCAGGTGCATAAAAAATACCAGTCACGATGGCAACCAGTCTTTAAATTTTAATCCACTCTTTTTTCCTCCTCAGTCATCCCTTTCCTAAAAAAATGTTTCCTGTAAAAATGTGTAGAGCAATGATATAGTAAGGTTCACCAGATCTCCACCTAGAGTTAAAAGTGCAACTGCATACTGGAGGAACACAAGGCAAAGCCTACCATGCCACCTGAAAAAAAGGGGTTAGGATACAACTGGATCTGCCTCACCAAACAGGGCAATTCCAGAAGCTTGTCTAAATGCCAAGGTGTTGAGAAGGAAAAACCATGACACCTAGTGCCCATCTGAAGAAATGAAGCCTTGCAGTGATTACAATTCTTAAGCGTGATAGTGTGTGTCAAGGTGATCATCACATTGCATTGAATTTGGAATATGCTTATCTCCCAGAAAAACTTGAAGGAAAAAAATGTAATACCACGTAAGAATTCCAGTCCTTCATATTGATCCTTTTTGGAATTATATACCCTATATCTAATAATTATAGCTGCTTCTAATCGGAGAAATCTCATTTCAGTTTCTCATTATGACGGGAGAGATGAGGGGAAGGATCTGTGTTGTTAAAAAGCCCACGTGCTGAAATAGTAAGGAAAATAGGGTCCTACTTTCCACACCAAAAGTGCTATAAAAATTGCCTATCATAGCTTTCATCACTGCCCAATTTAGAGATTTATGACCTAGTTCACAGAGCAGTTAAAGGAAATATAATAAAGAATGCGAATAACATTTCAGAACAACAATAAAAAAAAAAGTGATCTCAAGAAGGCTAGTGTTTTCTTTGTCCTACACCAGGAAAGTTAAGCTGTTCTCTGTCAAGTCCGTAACCACCCTTGGCTTGATCTTAGCCTGAGCCTTTTAATAACAGGATTTAGCGTGAAAAGCAGCTGCAGTGGATTGTGAACTGTTACTCAAGATGTTCCCACCTGCAATTACAGCTTCCACCAAATGATCAAAACAGGTTAGCAAACGGGCAGGAAAATGAAAACAATTCCTCCAAAATTGAGAAGCAGTAAAAGTAGAAGTGTTGGTTAGCTGCATTTCCTTTGTATACAGGCTCAACGGCACACATTCATCTAGCTATGTATTTACATACGGTGCCCATCACTGTAGCATCATAGCAGCTAGAATTGAAACAAGTTTAGTCTATGTTGCAATCACATTTTCCACAATTTTCATCTTTACTTGAAACTATTAAAAAAAAAAACCCTAGACAACTCATCTTTGGAGCAATTTGCAAGTAACATAGTTCACAGATTTGATCTACATCTCTTTTATTCCTACTCTAAATTCATACTAAATGCAATGCCATTCAAACCTGACAATGAGAAAAATGTGTTCTATACTTCCATCATGAATAAGGTGGCATTTCTTCAGTTACATCTTTCTTGATGGGGAAGGGACAACTTGGAAAACAGAGAGGAGAAAGTGGCTAACACCACATTAGAAAATCTCTCTCCTGCTTTTAACACGGGTACAATATTAAAAATGCAGGTCACATCTTGGCTGAAACAGCCAATATTCTTTCTCAAATGGCAAACAAGTTATCTAAAACTAAATGGAACTGAATTGTTCTAAGTCCTGGTCCCATCACCATTTTACCTATTTACTGTCCTGGAAAAAAAAAAAAAAAAAACAGGGAAGAAAGCTTGGCCACTCATACAGCCGATGGTCTGATAAGTACAGGTTTTCTGCCTTTGATTATGGGGGAAAGCATCTCGATTCATGGGGAAACTCTACAGGAAGCTCTTGTTTTACCTTTAGTCCTTATATCCATGTGCTAACTTTTAAACCCTGAAACTATAATCCTTCAAGGTAATGCAGTATCACCCACAATGATGACCTAGTAGAGCCGTCACCTTTGGAGAACACCACATTATGATGATATAACGTCCATGTAGCATCAGTGCATTTACATTGAGCCTTGACTCTCAGAATATTAACAGGTCAATTTTTTACTCCTTTTTTTAATAAAACTATGTCTCAAGGCTCTGTTCAGATGCCCATTCTCTTTGGGACAGGACAGATTTGCTCCAAATCTCATCAGCATGAGCTCTTTTCTTTCCCTTCACATCACTCTTGGGGTAAATACGTAGAGTGCCAGGCTCATGACAAACTTGTCTCTTTGGCCAAAGAAAATTAAACTGCAACAGCTGAAAGTCAACTTGCTCTGATAAAACTAGGCTCAGCATGAGGAAATACATCCCACTGACACCTTGTCATCTCTTAGGCACAGCTGTCCCTCAGAGTTCTGACTGCTGAAACCCCATCTTTATATTGGTCAGTTTCTCAGTGGACATGCACCATTGTATGCTCAAGTTATTGGTAACGGAGTTTGATACTAATACCCCAACCTCATTCCTGTTGTGCAATGCCCTATAATCTAGCTACAGCCACAGACTGACTTTACCAGCTATCCCAGGCATTAGTCACTAACTGCTCACAAAAGAACATCAGTCTCACTCCTCCCGAGCTCCAAGATTCAGAAATAGCAAGCTAACAACTCAGCCTCAATCCTAGTCAATCATTTGAAGAAAAGGAAAATAGAACAAAGAAAATAGGCAACTGAGGGAAAAGAGTAGAACATTCAGAAGAAAGTGAAAACTGACAAAAAGCAAAAATAAATAAATAAATGCATACATACATACAATTAGATTTCTCGATTTCAAGATTATTAAAGTACTGGGCAAAAGGAAACATATGGTCCTTATACTGACTCTATTGCTCAAAATTGTAGTACTCTCCACGGCTGTTAAAGATATATCCCTTTTCTACCCAGGTCTGCTGGGTCTTAAAAGGGTTAAAAAAAACCTTTAATTTTTTTTTTTTATTCTTTTGTGTGTGTGTGTGTGTGTATGTGTGTGTGTGTGGTCTTTGGGTACAGAGTCCCGTATAATAAGACTATTTGTATTCATACTGGCAGAGTAAACACTACATGTTCATGCCCAGGCAGCTCTGTGCTTGTAATTTCAGCAAGAACAGAGCTCTGTCCCTCTGGGATTTCACTATTCCCCCAGTCTCTGTTCGCTCAAACACAGAATGAGAGCAGAGAGAAAGCAGAAGAGAAAGATCATGGCAAGAGGTTTCACACAGCAATGCTGCTAGCTTTCACGTGGCCAAATATCTCAGTTTTTTGTTTTAATTACATTAGTTAAAACTGTTTTTCTCCATGTTCACAGGGGTGCCTTCCATTCCTAAGGACTACACTGTTGAATGAGTCAGAATTTAAGTCTAGCACAATGAAGCTTTTCTTTGCTATTGGGGGGCTCATTATGTAGATGCTACACAGCGGCACAAACCTATGCTTCAACTTGGTGTGTTAACAAGTATATATCTATTCTTGTCAAAATTCTATACATCTTTCCTCCTTCACCTCTTGCCTTTGCTATTTGTTGAGGCGTTAGAAGAACTCCTACAGTCTGACACTCCCCATCTGGTCCAATGCTTGCATCCATCTTAATACCAATTCATCTACTTTTGGCATCCACTGGTGTACTTACTGAAACAGCACACACCTTGTATACATAGTAACATTTTTTGAAAAGACATTGCACGAAATGAAAGATACCACATATTATCTCCAAAGGTCTACCCAGCCCATTTATGGAGAATACCTAGATAAAGATTACTCTTTCTAAAGAATGAGATTTATCTAGGGTTGAAATAAAAATCTTTTTATTATTTTTATTTTGTTTTTAACTGTACATTGAAAGCAGTTAAAATCAGGAAGAGAAGGACTCAGGGTATGGGGCAGAATATGACTTTATATCATTATGAGAGAGGATTCCAATACCAGAAAATGCATCCTTAGATTATCAGAAATGGGCTACTGCTACTTTCTTTTATGTTTAAATCCCTGGTTCTGATTGAGTCCCTTAAGAATATATTTTACCATGATAATAACAACACCAGATCAAATTACCTGAGCACAGAAAACATGCCAAAAAAGGTATACTGGTATGTAAATATCCAAATAAGATAAAAAAAAAGAAAGCAAAACAACATTTTAACTTTTTATATAGAAAAATCTCAAAATTTCAAGCATATACAAGAATAGAGAAAATGGTCTTTTCCAATAGATAAATCATTTAACTTTAAATAACAACCCATGGCGAATCTTGTTTTATCTATAGTCCCACACTCACCCCTCCATAACTCTGAAGCAAATCCTAGACACTGGATCATTTCACCTGTAACTATTTTAAAGAGATATGTCCAAAAGTAAAAATCATTCCTTTTTAGAAAGCAAAACTGTAATACCATTTCAAAAAGTAGAATGTCATTATCATACCAAAAAATTAATAGTTTCTTGATATCTAGTCCATGTTCTCTCCTTAAAGACCTCTACCAGCAAGACTACTATGCTGCCTATGTAGCATCTAAATTAATGCTTTTTAATGACCACTTCCATGGAAAGCTGCTACTAGTAGTCAGAGATAAGAGGGGGAAGGGGGGATCCCTGGGTGGCGCAGTGGTTTAGCGCCTGCCTTTGGCCCAGGGCGCGATCCTGGAGACCCGGGATCGAATCCCACGTCGGGCTCCCGGTGCATGGAGCCTGCTTCTCCCTCTGCCTATGTCTCTGCCTCTCTCTCTCTCTCTCTCTCTCTGTGTGACTATCATAAATAAATAAAAAATAAATAAAAAAAAAAAAAATAAGAGGGGGAAGGGGACTCAGCTACTTGCCTCATTTCCTCCTGGAAGCCTGTTCATGTGGACCAGCTGACCTTGATCATCCAACACGAGCTCCGTATATGTCAGCATGTCGGAAGGCAGGGGGGGTGATGGAAGAAATGCTTGAGTGGACATAGACTCCCAGAGTTTGATCAGAGACTAGCGGAGGAGAGAAGTTTGACTCATCAGTGACAATCAGAGAATTCAACATACACAAAAATAAATATTAAGTTTCAGTCCATCTGTTTTTGATCTTTCCAAGTGCTCTGCTGAACATCAAAAGCATCAGGCCAAATCCTACAGCTCTCATTCTCAGTTAAAATAGATTTGTAATTATTTTTCACATAATGTTTTTCACATGTCAAAAGCAGGCACTTTTCCAACAAAGTCACTACTGATTCTGAATCAGCCCTAGAGCATTAACAAACACAACACACCTAACAAACAGACCTGACCAGACCCCAGGAAAATTAAGATAAAATATTAAATAAGTAGATTAATCCTTCTTTAAAAAAAGGAAGAAAAATCGTAGAAGAATAGAAAAATAATCAAGAAAAATGATATGACACTCAACTAATACAAAGAAAATCCACAAAGGCAAGTATAGTTTCTACTAGAGGTTCAGGGGAAGCATCATCCTCTTTCTAATGCCTTTTCAGATCTATAGGTCCCCATTCAGGAATTAGCTCATGAGGGGTGTAGGACTATTTGTAAATATGCCAGATCAATTCTGCTCAAATTTGAGAAGACAGACAGACATGCCAATCCACTTAAAAACCACCATGATCTCCACTTCCAACTCCGTATGATCAAAACAAATGCCTCATGAAGTGGGAACTAGTTGTTTCTTTGCTTGTCTCAAGCAACATTTAAAGGTAATATGATGCATTCCAATCACAATGTTTTCATCTATTCTTTTTTGTTTGTTTGTTTATATCTATTCTTTAGGGAAAATTAAATAGAATGACATTTCTATTTATAGTTCTGGCATTGGGGAACAGAACCAATACTCGACTTGTAAGGTTAACAATGCTGGTAACACTAAATGAAGATAATTATGTTTTTAGAGACAGAACTTGTAAACAAATGACTACCTAAAGGAAATCTCTTGAATTTATAAATAATACAGGAATTACAGATGAACTATTTACCAAGGCCACATACATATATTATTTTATTAAAATTCAAATGTGGTAATAATGGTAGTACTGACTAGGAGACTTGGAAAAATCCTATATTCATAGATTTTTTTTGAAAGGACAAATTCAGTATTCTTTTGATACTTTATCTGTTGCATTTTCTGTTGCAGATGTACTTTTCTTACCTTCCACTGATGGAAGAAAAATCTGCAGCATAGAGATGATTCACCATACAGATCAAAGGAATTTATTTCATATAAAGAACGAGAATCATAATGTCGTATTTTTTCACACTAGTTTTTATTCAGCCATTATATATCTCCCACAAAAGAACTGATACTTTAAACCGCGTCATGAACTAGAGTTCATCCATTGGTTGGTATTGATTGGTATTGATTCTATCCTAGTATTGGATTGATTGGTATTGATTCTATCCATAGTATTGGATTGATTGGTATTGATTCTATCCATAGTAACCTAGGCTATCAGCTCAAGACCTGGGTTATCTTGGAAAATAGGAAAAAAAGAACTAGAGTTTCAAATGTCTTTTTTAACAGCCAAAATTTGATTATAGGTTTAGGAGATACATAACTCCTCACACAGGTCATTATAAACTACCATCACAGGCATGCTGTCTCAGTTTACTTTCTAGTCAATAGAGGCTTCTATCCTCACCATTCCTCCTGTTAATTCATAAAGAACTACCCAATATTGGAGTTGGCAGTCCAAATCCCGAATGAGAGAGAAATGAGAGGAGTGTTAAGATATTTCCTGCCCTTTGCGAGTGCCCCCACTCCAGGCTAAATTGCCTCTGGAAATTCAGGAAAAACCCTGTCTCTTTGGAACATATCAGAGCCCTCCAGTTAGCCACCTTTACCTGCCGAAACATCTCTGGTATATCATATATGTATGTTGTCCCCAAGGATTGTGCCTGGAATCTCTTTGATTGAAGCAGGTCTTTGGTGACGTATGGAGTGTTGATTAACATTCCATGCAATGGTCCCTGTTTGTCTCCATATGCCTGAAACATGATCTGCAGGAGAAAGAGAAAGGTATGGGGAGTTAAGAGATAGAGAATAGGGACCCCTGGGTGGTTCAGTGGTTGAGCGTCTGCCTTTGGCTCAGGATGTGTTCCGGGATCAAGTCCCACATCGGGCTCCCTGCAGGAAGCCTGCTTCTCCTTCTGCCTATGTCTCTGCCTCTCTCTCTCCCTCTCTCTGTTTCTCATGAATAAATAAATAAAATCTTTTTAAAAAGAGAGAAAGAGAATATAAAATCAGCTGCCTAGAGGGGCTTTTTTCATGAGTGCTATTTCTTGAAACATATTTTTGGTGGGTTGGGTAGCTAAGACATGCCTTTACACACTGGGTAGTGTTCTCACCTCTCTACAGATTAACGAACTCCAAAAAATGGTATGTGACCAATGACACACCACGGGCTGCTCTCACTTTTGGATTAGTCAAAATTAACAAGAAAGTACAGTATAAATTTCACATCTCAGAGACACACTAACAATGCTTGCCTTCTGAAGTGACTTGAATTCCATATTCTCGAAATGAAGTAGGTCAACTAACAAATCTAAGCAGTCCTCACATTTAAGTTGAGGAACAGCTATGCACTAAGGAGAATTCTGCTCTTTCGCCAACAACAGACAGCCAGGTCAAGGTTCTGCACTTCAGTCTAACTGATTAGAAGGTGCTCCATAAGTGTTATTAGCCACACAAAGGCTTCAAAGATTTTTGCCAGAAGTGGATTTCATCCTTCCATCTAGCTAATCAGTTCTTGTTAGCTCGTAAGACATAGCCCATAGTAAAATCAATGTGTTATTATATATATTTATATACTGTAGATACATATATTTATCTCCTCCAGTATGTTACAACTAGTAAATAGGTCCTAAAATACCTATACTGTCACATAATGAAATCACCACACCAGTTTTTAATCACTTTAACTCAAATATTTCTAGAAGAGTACCTCATACTCCATATAGAGAGTTTTATTTGCTTATGAATATTTATAAGGGACGCCATTACTTCAATTCAGTTAATATTTATTGAGTGCCCAGAGGCTGTATGACACTAAACTAGGCACCTTATGCATGAATACATAAAATATAGATTCCCAACACAGTGAATACAAATGTGGGAAATAAGGGTATGTGTGAATACCCACTTATCTATTCTGGTCTGAAATAGATAAGCTTAGGTCTACCACTAAGGATTAGATTTGTGAATCTGATATATAGGCCTAACAACAGAATTAAGTGCTTTTCCAAACCCTGGACACCATTTAGCTAAGTAAATCCTTAGCCCCCTACATCAGAGGAACAAGTATGTTCTGACTTTTGTCCCGTCAAATCCTATACTGGGCAAAAATTGTCTTGGGCTGCTTAAAACCCCACAGAATGGAGTTTCTAGTCCACATGATTAATGGTGAAAGTCACTGGGTAGGAGGTAGAATTAGCAATGTCTTAGGTAGAAATGGTAATGTTTTAAAAGATTCAAAGTGTTAAATGAGGTCTGGGTGTTAGAATGGGAAAACTGGACTCAGAGGAGATAAACTGAATCAAAACAAGAAAAAGCAGATTCTTGGGACTACATTTCTTGTCTATTAGGAAAGACAAGAGTTGTGGGTACAGAGTTTACAACTCACTTTTGCCATGGTGGAAGGCAGGCAGGCTGGTCATTAGTTAAGCAATGTAACTATGTGGACTAAGAAAGATTGGAGAAAGCCCTCTAGATAGTCTCACTGCTTCTGGGAATTTAAAATGGTATGACTGCTTTGGCAAACAGTTTAGAAGTTTCTTATAAAGTTAAACATACACTTACTATTACCCAGTAATTAATTTACCCAAGAGAAATGAAAACATATTTACATAAAAACTTGTAAATGAATGTTCATATGGTAGCTTTATTTATAATAACCCAAACTGGAAAATAAAACTTCAAATGTCCATCAATAGGTGAATGAATATAAAAATTTTGGTACATCCAGGGGCGCCTGGGTGGCTTAATAGGTTAAGTGTCTGACTCTTGGTTTTGGCTCAGGTCATGATCTCACAGTTGTGGGAATGACCCCCACAATGGGTTCTATGCTCAGTGTGGAGTCAGCTTCAGATTCTCTCTCCCTCTCAAATAAATAAAGTCTTTAAAAATTTTGTAAAATTTATTTTTTACAAATTCATGAAAACATGTATATATTTTATATATCATACACCTTTTACCAGGGGCCATCAAAAGGGCTTCTCTCAGAAAACAAACTTTGATCCTATATAGTCTGTTCCATTAGAACCTTGTACCTATTTTATGATAGCACAAATAATAATCATACTATAGAGAAACTAATTATCCATTGTCTTCCCCCCCTCGATGTAAATTTCTCAAGAATAGAGATTACTTTTTATCTTGGAATCCAAAGTCCCTGACACACTCTAGGTGGTCAATCATGTTACATCAACGAATAAATGAATGACTGATACACAGGGTTCTCCATTATTTTAAATTTACATAATGATTCACTAGAACAAAGACAGGGAAAAAATAAATTGGCAGTAAGCATCACGGAGACATTAAGAGCACCAGAGCAGAGTTGAAGGTCTGTTCCTTTTGCTGGTTCTCGCGGGCTCCTGGGTTTACATTCAGCAGTAGCTGCTGAACTCTCTCAACTGAAGAGCCTGAGGGAGACCTCTTCCTTCCAGGCTTCCTAAATATGCAGGACCCAAGGTAACAGGGTTTTTCCCTTAGGCAAAAGGTAACTCATTCATTCTTTCAGATCCTTATTGAGTGCTTATTTTGTGCCAGGCATAGTACTAAATCCTGACTGAAGGCATCTGAGCCTTTCATGCCCCTGTGTCAGCACTAGCCAGAATGAGAGAAATCTAAGAGCTTTCTAATAAATGAAAGGGGAAAAAAGTGTTATGAAGAACAAACATATTTATCAAAAACATTAAAATCTCAAGTGGCCATCTTATTTTTCACAAGAATAGACCTGCCTTGAAGCCATTGTAGAAGTTAATTAAAAATATCCCTGCCCATTGGAAAGCTTTGACTGAAAATGTCTTTAAGGTTGTCCTGAAAAACATCAAATGCAGCAAATATTATTATATACTCTTTCCCTTGCTCACCCCTTTGTACTCTTGTGCTCACTCACTCTCTCTGTTTTAACTGGTCACTTCTCATTGGATAGATTTCTCTGGCCATCTAACTGGGAATCAAAGCACAAAATGAAAGGTCACTCTGACAACTATCCAAACTCAGGTTTTTATAATTCATGTTTAAAATACACAAAAATGTCTTCTCTTGCCTCTGTTTCTGGATTTAAAAGGACATAGACAAAAACAAGAGACATATAATCTCTTTCTGGTACCCCATGCATAGAAGAAACTAAAACCTTTGAGTACACATACTGGAGCAAGGTCATCTTTTAACCAGAAGAAATGCACTTCCCAACTTGAGGCCAAAAACCTAAAATAATATCCTGGTTCTTAAGAATATGTGAGCCATAGCAAACCAACCTAAATCCAGTATCACAGCAAATGGCATAAATATTTAGAAATGAAGGTGGTAATACAGATGAAAAGGAATTCTCTGTTAGGATAGAATCAATCTACTGAATGACTCATCTTCCCTTTTCACATTCTTGATTTTTCTACCTGAAAAGGGGATTCAAGTTTACTACTTTGCTCTTTTATAGACATATAATACTCTGAGCTCTTTGAAGGAAAAATAATGTGTGTAAATGCAATAACATAGGGGTAAATATGACAGTCACTGCTTGACATAGCTAAACCTATCAAATTACACTGAAATTTTCCTTCTTTAAGATCAAAGTTGGTGATACTTCAAAATTCTCTTTTCTTTACTTGCCAATGAGTAGACTGTCTAGCTGAAAACAGGAAGGAGTACAGGTAAGACCAGATCAGATAGTTCAGGTAGTTCAAGAGCCCTCCAAAAAAGAACTCTAAATTGCAGAGTTACCTCTGGAGTCAGGTTCACTTGGCATCTCTCAGGGTTCATCAGCATGCCACAAAATATTGAGGGTTTCATAACATTCGCAATTAAGAACACAGACACATCTTACAAGGCAAATGAAGTTTTTCAAATTCATGTGACCATTTAAGCTGATCGAGGATAACTCAATGGGACTTGTGAGTTTGGGTCTTCCATAACAAGGACAAGTAGCTCATCTTTAGGACCAAATCAAAATGCTGAAGAGCCTGCTTGACTACTGTACCTGTGCTGTCCTGGAGTCAGTCACTTCCTTATACAAGCTGATGTCCAAGTAATAGCCAGACTCGTTTGTCAGGAAGAGGCGGATGGGAATTGCTTTTCCAGTTGGTGTCAGGCGAATGTTGATTTTCAGTTCTGCCTGGAGGACACGTAATTTCCACAGCCGACTTCCATAGCGCATTACCATGCTCCGCACAGATTCCTCAATCTGTCACAGACACATCACCAAGCACAAAACTTAAAACACCTTGTAACTAGAACCTGTTTCAGGTCTGCTCATCTTTGGGAAAGATGGAATGGAAAAAGGTGTTGGTTTCTGGAGATGTGCTACATGTATTCCTTATAAAAAGTAAGATAATTTCTCTCCCACCCTACTCTTGCTTAGGACAAGTCAGAGACAATTTCATGCCAGCATGGCATTGGAGTGGGATTCTCTGCCTCACAACACCCAAATCTATGCGACTCCCTATTCCTTTCCCAATTATATTCATATTCTATATCAAAGATCTGCAGTATCTAAAATTACAAGCCATGGGATTTAAGAGAAAGCCCCAAATAAGAATAAAATCTCTAGTTAAATAGCTATTAAGAAGCATTTATATGCATGGTAACTATGTTTCATTGCACTTACAGGACCTTAAATCATCATAGCAATTACCACCATGAGCTTTTTCCTATACAATTTTATTAAACTTTATAATATATGCCTCTTGGTAAATCGCACAAATTAAAGAGAGGCAATCTGTAGGTAGTGCTAGGATGTTCTCTCTAAACAGAGCTCTGAAGCTTGGTCATTGCCAAGTCCAACTGGGATTTAAGTACATGGGGTGGATGTTCCTTAGCTTCTCTCAGGCTTATACCAGGGCAGATTAGTGCTCCTAGTTTTTGGTTTAAGCAAGTTATTTTAACCAGATAGCCTTAGATGGGATTTCTCCTTATTCAGATTCTAAAGTGAAATTTTGTTTTCTCAGTATGGCAGTAGGCAGCTAGGACATAACTACTCAAAATTAATGTTTTTTTTTATAAGATGTAGAAATTATCTAATTCCTTAAAGCTTTCTTGTGAAATATTTTTAGTATCTTTAATGTTCCCATTTTTACAAAACCTTCCCAGAGTGTGGTCAAGATTAAAATCACTGGGATCCCTGGGTGGCGCAGCGGTTTGGCGCCTGCCTTTGGCCCAGGGTGCGATCCTGGAGACACGGGATCGAATCCCACATCAGGCTCACGGTGCATGGAGCCTGCTTCTCCCTCTGCCTGTCTCTGCCTCTCTCTCTCTCTCTCTCTGTGACTATCATAAATAAATAAAAATTAAAAAAAAAAGATTAAAATCACTGCTTTCCTAAAATAAATAAGTAAATATAAATAAATAAAAATTTAATGTTTTCTTAAATGAATTAGCTTTCTAAAATGCGTTCTCAACTTAGAAAATATCAAAAGTATCTACCACCCTTCTCTTATGGTTCTTCAGAAGTATGTGTGACCCTTGTAGTCTATTTTCATACCACAGAATCTTGGATTAGGATGGATTTCAAGGAGTTGACTTCTGTAGTCCCACACTTGCTTGTTAACTAAGAGGTATCTATCTATCTTTTTCTCAGAGGAATAAAAGTCAACAATCTCTACATACAGAAAACTGACAGCTCTCTAGACTGGAAAGACATAGTGGGGGTGTATGAGTATTTAGAATGGAAACAGACAGGCAGATATTAAACAAACTCAGAGAAATGATGTCAAATCTAAAAACATACACGGTTATATTGTGTCCTGGCCAGGTTTTCAGTCTTCCAGACTAATCAGTCCCAGGATGCTTAGGGGAAACTTTAATTAAACTAGATGATGAGACTTGATACTCAGTGAGTTGTCCTTGGTTTTCCTGACAGACTAAAGAAACCTAGCAGTAGTTTTGGAGTCTTGAAGAAAAAAAGTAGAAAATGATTTTTCAGGTCTTAGAAATTAAGTTCAAAAAAGCAAAAGTCCAAAGTCCATGCCTATAACTGATCTTGGGAAAGGGGAATACTGGTTCTCCTCAGGAAATTCCACAATAACATGGCAGAGAAGGGTTAGAGGGAGGGACACCTGGGTGGCTCAGTGGTTGAGCATCTGCCTTTGGCTCAGGGTATGATCCCAGAGTCTCAGGATCAAGTCCCACATCGGGCTCCCAGCATGGAACCTGTTTCTCCCTCTGCCTGTGTCTCTACCTTTCTCTCTGTCTCTCATGAAAAAATAAATATTAAAAAATAAAAAAGGTTAGAGGGAATACAAACAGAGTAGCCTGTCTTTATTATACCTGGGATAAAAGGTCAAGTATAGAAGCACCCTGTTTTCCTTCCTTCAATTATATGGAATGCATTTTTAGAATAAAGCCTCAGGATAGAAAACATACATAACACATGTGAAAATTCCTTATCAAACAAATACTCTCCCTGTGGAAAAATAATGAAGAGAAACAGGTTAGACACTTTGGGAAGGTGCATAGTCTCCTTAGCGACATTTAGAGCAAAGCAGCAGCAATTTTACACAAATGCCCAAGAAGAGCAAGTTTTTCCGGATGAGAACTTCTAGGGAATTATAAAAAACAGGACCACTATGATTACAAATATCATTGAGCAGGTACTGATGAAATAACAGAAAGAAATTTTATGTTTTTGTACCAACAAGATAATATCATACCGCCTTTGTTTTGATGTCTGCTCTCAATGGCTATATCATATTTCTGACACCCTCCTGGAAACTGTGTCTCACAAGCATTCTGTAAACTTCAAACATCAAGGGCTCAACTAGCTGGCTGAGAGTACCGGTCTCCAGGTCCAAGTAAGAATAAATAAATATGGATGAATCTCTTTGCTTCTGTGTGGTAATGCTGGAAGAGACACTAAAGAGGAAATACCTTTGATGGGTCCATGATGACCGTGGGCACAAAGTTGAGGAAGATGTGGTTACAGTCAGTGCGAACGTTTGTATTGTTAAAAGCAACTTCCAACTCATCCATGGCTTCTAGAAGCAGCCTCTCCCCTTCATTTTGTAGGTATTCAAAAGAAGCTTCCTATGTAAGAAGAAAATCATCATCAACATTAGTGTGTTTTAGAGGAGTCAGTGAAGAACTGGCTATTATAATAACTTTAATAGTAATATGTCAAGAATTGTAAGGCACCTGCTGATGTTAGCTTTCTCCCTTGGGTCAGCTCAATGACAATAGCTGGCAGGGGCAAGGGTCAAATAAAGACCTCCCAGCCTTCCTCCTGCCTCCTAGAGCAAGCCATTTCCTTCCAATAGGTGGAGATGATGGGCATCCCTGGAGCTATTATCTCCAACAGGATTACATTTCACATATGGCAAACAGAGCAATTTAGAAAGTAAATCTGTTTAGGAGTAAAAGTTATAGAAAGGGTATAGCTGTGGGATGCAGTAGATAACACACCAGGAAGTGCCTTGCTATACACAGAAACTACCCTACCTCTAGATGGGCTTATAAGGCCATCTCTAACTTTTCTCTTTGTCTTCTATTGTCACCTAACACTCCCTGTGATTTTTCTGTTAAGATGCTTTTCCTTTTCCCAAGTGAGTGCTTTCATGCTTCCACCACCAAGAAAAAAAAATTTTTTTAAAGCTCTTTACAATATGGAGTATTATTTATTTTTAGAAATTTTACTTATTTATTTATTTATTTGAAAGAAAAAGTGAGCAACTGAGAAAGAGAAGGAACAGAGAGAGAGGGAGAAGCAGACTCCCTGCTGAGCAGGGAGCCTGACTCAGGGCTCAATTCCAGGACTCTGGGATCATGACCTCAACTGAAGGCAGACGCTTAACTGACTGAGCCACCAGGTGCCCCTGGAATATTTATTTCAGTGAGAGAAAGGACTCTTGGACTTCTGTTGGTTACTAGAGAACAGAATGAATGAAAATAAGAGCATTGATTCAAAAAATGAAAACCTGATTTTGAGCAGTGTCTGTTTCTCTGTCCCTTCCCTCAGGGATAACTTCCCACCAAAGTATAGTACCCACCTTGGTGACCAGATCAGAATGTCTGATGATTGCACGAACAAAGAACCTGTAGTCTGTCACTTCTGTGCCCACCTCCACCTTGGCTGCCCCAAGATACAGATGCATTTTATGATTAGCACATGGAATGGCAGTAAGGTCAAAATTTCTCATCCGGTTCAGCTCTAACTGGAAAGCGAGGGCAGGTTCCAGGTGACGATAGATACGATCCTCCTCAAACTAAGCACAAAAGTAGAGAATGAGAAGTAGTTATAAAATTGTATTATGAACTTATATGTAAAAGAGATGCTTAAAAATAGAAATATAAGTGATGATGTGCAAATAATCAACAAAAATGAGCTACATACAAGGATAATGCTAGAGCTTACATAAGATTATGGACTAACATACCTATTTATTTCCCAAGCTTTCATCATTTATGTTTTTACAAGTGGAGATGCTCTCCATTAAAAACAAGCAAACAAAAACACCAATTCCCTCAGAACTCCCACTGCATTACTGTCTATACAATTCATTTTTGATAATTAACTACACACTGCTTCATATTAATATCTATTTCACATACCAGTGTTTTGGGTTTATCCAACTAAAATGTTTACAGGCAGGGCCTGGTTTTATACTCTTATTTCTGGCACAATTCAAATGACATAGTAAAATACTCAACATGTTAACATCATATAATTTTTTTTAAATAAAAATATTTCACTTTGGAATATTCTATATCTCCACAGATATAGAATTATTATCTTTTTTAAAGCTGTATTTACATTTATTGCATATTTTGCTGAAATAAAATTGTTTCTTTGGAGTACATGTTAATTGAGTGAATGAAGAGGGAAAGGCAAAGCTGGTAACAGGAAGTAACCAACATGGTCTGAAATTCTGTATTTTAAAATTGAAAAGCAAATGCACATCAACAAGACTTAGGTGTAAATATCTGTGGATGACAGGAATACTACTACTAAGTATAGTAGTTCTTTAATATCAGATCATTAGGGCCATCCTAAAGCATAGGGAGGATTGTAAAAGCCATTACAGCTAAACACATTTCCTGGTTTCTGAAACCAAACTCTTTCAGAAAGGAATCTTCTTTAGTTTCAAGACACATATAAGGCAAAAACAAACAAACAAACAAAAAAAACAAAAAAGGCACAAGTTTAGGTAGAGAAAGGAGAACTGAAAGAGGGTACCTGGCAAAGATAAGCTACTCTTGGGTTTTAAAGAAAAAAATGAAGATTTAAAAAAAAAAAAAAAAGAGTGGGACACAATCAGTACTTACCTTATCCCTTGCTCGGAAGGTGAAAAATTTAGGAAATTCTCTCTGTATTAAAGAACGGGGAAATGTGTCAGTCTTTCATAGATATGGCTCTTTGGGGATAAACATATAGTGAGTATAGAAACAGTCACACATGTAGAAGGCAGTTCCTAGAAAACATGCTCCTTACCTAAGCTTAGCTTAGGGAATATGAATGATCCTCGGGGTTAACTACCACTTTGACTCCACTTCCAAATTTGAAATCACCACACTATTTAACCCTAACTTCAACAGCACCCTCTCCTAGGGAGAAAAATTAGTATTTTTTCATCTCTCAAGTGAAAAAAAAAAAAAAAAAAAACAACTTCCTAGGTGTTGCTTTTGGCTCAACCTGGCAAACAAAACCAATACACCCTTATGCTGCAGCATTGCAACAGTAGTTACTGGACTGATTTCCCAAGTTTCTCCTTAAGAAACTCTTAAAATGTAAACTAGCCAGATAGCACAGGATCCCCAATCCATGTTTTTTCCACATTCACTCTCAAGTCAATAATTCCAAGAGTTTAAACAATAACATTTCAAGACAAAGTGTAAGATGTTACTTTGGTCACCACCACTCTATGTATAGGGAGAGAATGGGATGGAACTAGTGAACTTGAAGTCATTAGGTCTTACTGCTCTTTTGCAGGGCATTATAAAACAAAGCAACCAATTTCCTAGAACCTTATTAATTAACAAAGATGAATTCAATTAGCAGAGTCCATTAGTTTCTGAAATTTAACTTATTAACACCAAATACCTCTGTTTCTCGGATGGGAGGCTCCACTGGCAGTGTTGGAATCAAGTCATTACTATTTGCCTCTATAGGAGGTTTCATTAGGTATCTTCTTCATTATGAGTGCAATATAATCAAACACTTATTGGTACAAGGCAGAGAGACCAGGACTAGCTAGCTGCCTAAATATCCTTCAATGAGCTTTAGGAAGCATGAAGGAAACATAAACTGAAAGCCTTCTAGGTGGCAGATTCTCTCATGTGCTGTCCCATCAAATGCTCTGAACAACTTCATAGAAACATATGATGACCCATTTTACAGCTGAGGATATCCTGGGCATATCTGGGGCCAAGTGATACGCCCAGGATAATAGAACCAGAACGTGAACGTGAGTCTTTCTGATGCCAGAGCCCACACCTTTTCATTTCTACCACTCTCTGTCAAATGTAGGGCACTACCTTTCTACTCTTATCATAACCCAAATTCCCTATTTAGATGGCTTCTCTTTGATGAGGTAAAAAAACAGAAATTAAGGCTTTAAAGGAAAAAAAAACAAATAAAGCAAAATTCATGCTGAAAACTTGTTCTTGAATTTCCTGAGAACTTCTTGAATACTTTCCACAGGTATTTACACTTCATTCCTTAACTAAAGCTTACACAGTTAATAAATCTTTTTACATTTCCTTGGCATTTTAACTGTAAAACTGCATTTAACAGGCTTCTTGGAGCTTGTTTAGCAAGCCCAGGAAATCCCCTGTCTAGCTTGGGTCTTTAAAAGCCCTCTGAAAGTGGGTTTTATACAGCACTGATCTTTTACTGATGATGTTTTGTTCTAAATAATTCCCCTGAATCATAGTGAAGAACTTGAGGATGACTTCAAGGTTAAGCAGGAAGATGTTCAGCGAGTTGTCAGTTAGATTTCATGCTCATGGCTTTATATAGCCTAGTTTTGGTTTATTCTTGAGAGGTATGGCTTTCAGAGCATTAGCTAAAAAAGCAACACAGGTCAAAAAGGAAAGGTAATAAAATCCTTCCATGAAATTTTCTGAAAGAAGTGTCAAAGAAAGTGATAAAGTCTTTTAAGCAAACAGCTTATTCTGCCAGAACTATTAATTAAAATATTTATGCAGTATACCATTTATTCAAGTGTGAAAATACACAAAATCAAAACCATGTTTTTTCTTCAAAAACATTACAATAATAACCAAAAAAAAATGCTGTCTTTACCACTCAGCCAATTAAGAAAATTTGTAGTAACTGAAAGACATGGGAAGCAAACAATCTGAATGGAATTAGCTTTGACAAATAATGAAAGAGACTGACTAATTCTTGGCAGAGATGGGCAAAGATGACCAAAATCAAATGACTGCTTTCATTAAGTTTAAGGAAAAGTCTTATGATATAAGCAAACTTTTTTTTTTTTAAGTTTTGAGCAAATTTTTTTGTTCCATGGTGAAGTCCTCCTGAATGTGAAGCATTCAGAACAAGAGATGACCAGAAGTTCTGTAGGATGAGAAAACCAGGATTACTGAGCGATTCTTGGAAAGCTATATAAGTTCTGAAGACTTTTGTAGCAAGTCACCTCTTTCTGTGCTTAAAACAATCACAGAAACACAGGACATACAGAGAAGAAACACAGAAGTCTGGTCCTACAGTTGTAGGAAACTCCTTCACCCTACCTCATCCTGAGACTTGCAATTTTTCCACTAACAGCGTTCATGCTTATTCTATCACTAATGTAATTGCTTTCCAGGCATTCTACCAGTGTTATGGGCAAATATCATAATTGAATGTACACAAAGAAAAACCCTCTTAGTGTTCTGGTACCAAAAACCAAAAGAATGCAACATTTCTCAGGAAGAAATTATACCCCTGCTGTGTTCTAATCAGCCAACCATCATCAAGACAATCAAAATAATTTGCCTAAATTAGCCAATCAAGACACCCTGCAAATCAGAGAATGTGAAAACCTGCAACAGAAAACATCATAGCTGATTATGATACTAATAATCGTGTTAAAAACCTAATGAGATGAAGAAATTGGAAACTTGCTGGTGCAATTCTCTTTTACCTCAACATGCTGAGAACTAATTATATAGACTGTAATTAAAACAAAACCCAAACCAAACCTTTTGAAAAACTAAGAGTTGATCCACTAGCAAACAAAACTACCAATTTTTTCCAGCTTTACTGAGATATAACTGACATACCAATTTTATTTAAAGAAATGAACTACTAACCATGATAACTATTTTTGATAGTGGGTTCTTCCTTCAAGCGCAAATAATCCAAAACATTTTAAAGTGGGAATCGCTCCTATAAAACTGGTAAAACAACAACTATCTCCCAGGTGATTTATAGCAAAAATTTTAAGATCTCATAAAATCTTACAAGCAAGAAGCAAAAGGAAACTTAGATGCAAAACTGATTTTAGAATCCTGTCACCGTGCTTGGACCTAATGCTTTTGTTTAGGTTGCAAAGGATCAGAAGAAATCCTGAAAATTCGCATTTTAGTATCTTTAACAAAACTTCACTGAAAAAAACATGGAAAGCTTCAAAAAGCATGATACTTACATCCCAATCAAACAGCATCTTCTGCTGTACTTTCTGGAATTCTAGATCTGAAATGTGAGTAATACTTACAAAGAGACTTAAGTACTACATAAGACTGGAGAGCTTATTCAGATGCAGAAACTCGAAAAACTTGTTCTTTTGCTTTCAAAGCTTCAATTTTTTTTTCATATGAAGGAGATATTTACAAGGATGGGTTTGTTTCTCCTCAAACTTTGTTTAAATATCAATGTTAAGCAGTTATTCAAGTCCTGTCTGGGGCACCTGATTTAATTAGATGGCCATGGAAACAGCCTAGAGACCAAGCCTCCTTACTCCTGGTGAATACCACCAGCCAGTGCAAAAGAACAGGCTCCGTATTTTAAGAGAGTCTCTTAAGAGACTAAGGCAGCAGCAGACATTCCAGGGCTCAGCTCTCTGGGGACTGTGGTAATTAGAGACGAGGAAGTTTTAGAAATGCTTACAGCCTTCACTGGCATCTGAAATAAGCACCTAACAATACAGACACTCTCTAGGAATCTTTCTTGTCTGGACCTCATGTGCCTGGTTTTGGTTTGGAAGCAGCCAGAGGACCATGAACAGCACAGCAGCCTCATTCCATACCAGCCAATGTTGTTCTTGAACAGACTTGGTAACCTTCCTCCTCTCCTTGCCCCCTCATATGCTCAGTCTCTCCTCTATTCAATAATATAGGGATTTCACCGTGTAGAACAGGGCAGGCTGCATACATCACAGTGGATTACCAAGAAGCCAGAGAGATCAAGGGATTCATCTCTAACACTCCCAGAAAGCTTCCTCTTTTTCACACTACACTAACTATGGGGCAAGCACACATCAGATGACATGACAGAGGCTAAGCATCCTTCATGAATGGCAAGCTACCACCAGCAGAGGAACTCACAGCAGTACCATGTGAGTGAGCCCTGGATTTGTACAACTCCTGCCAAGGCTTGCTGGCTATTGTAGATCCTGAATGGAGCTCAGTAATAGTTGCCCTTACACCCTACATAACCAATAATCATTTCTAAGGAGCCTAACATAAAAACACCCCAACTCCTCTGCCATTCAATTCTTTGGAAAAACTCCAGTCCACACCTAAACCTTAAATGTTCTCTCTGTCCTAAAGCAACCTATCCTACATTAATGACAGATCACTTGGTAATTTAACTGATTTCCCATTCGATGCCATTATAAATAGGAACCGGACAATGATTCTGGGGAAGCTCAGCTGCTGGGCTCATTTCCTAGCAGATTTTGCCTATGCATGTCCCTATTTAACCTATTGGATAGCAAAGAAAAAGAAAAAAAGAATGCTTTAAGGCTATAGATACATGCTAGGACATGACATATATTCGAAAGTAAGAATGTATGAAAGAAAAATAACACCCATGAGATTTAACTGCTTTGGCTCTTTAAAAGTTTTAGTGAAAAAAAAAGTTTTAGTGAAGGGTTTTAATTTATCACAGAATACTTATTATAGGAAACCAGTTACTCTGCTATAGACATGAAGACTCAATCTGAACTATTAGGGAAAAGGAAAATAATTTTATAATTTCACTATTATTTCCCAGAATATTACTCCACAGTTAGTGAGAAATGAAATATCACATTAAGACTTAAGAACCTAGCCCAATACTCTTCCCAGACCCAGGTCTGGGCTCAGGCATATCTACCTTAGTTCTGATCAGCATTTACCAGCCATACTATTTATTCATGGGCTCCCATATTCTATTCCAAGTATCAACTTCATATTCTAAGCTCCTGATTTTTCCTCCTAAAGCTCCAGGGTTCTCTTTAAGCTCCTTATACTTCACTGCTTCCAGATTCCTATCTAAAGTTATTGACTGAAGGAGAAAAAATGAGTGGGAAATATCCGAAAGGGAGACAGAACATGAAAGACTCCTAACTCTGGGAAACAAACTAGGGGTGGTGGAAGGGGAGGTGAGGTGGAAGGGGGGTGGGGGAGACTGTGTGACGGGCACTGCAGTGGGCACTTGACGGGATGAGCACTGGGTATTATTCTATATGTTGGCAAATTGAACACCAATAAAAAATAAATTTATAAAAAAATTTTTAAAAAAATAAATAAAAATAAAGTTATTGATTGATGTATATCTGCACTCCGCTAGATTTCCTGACATCAATAACACAGGGGAGTTGTGTAGTCCACATTTCCTAAAACATTTCAGAAAACCTTAGCTCTTTAGTTTGCAGGGTAGTCTGTCTTGTTTCTCTATAGACTAGACCAACAAGGTCAACTGTGAGAAGGAAAACAAAATGTGAAACAAAGAGGGATAAAAGCAATCACACATAGGTCCTTGAATTTAGAAAGTCCTTTCCAAAATCCCAAATGCCACCTTCATTATTGCGAATGAGCAGTATTTGAAAACTAACTTAATTATCTTAATTGTTAAAGCAAAGCAAAACAAAACAAAATTCTTATCAGGAAAATTAAGACTTCCAAACTAATATCTTCTGGAATCTTACTTACATTAAGATCAATTTTTAAAGAAATATGTTGATTATAATCAGTCATTTTAGAAAATGATATCCTGGGACACCTGAGTGGCTTAGTTGGTTAAGCGTCTGCCTTTGGCTCAGGTCATGATTTTCAGGTCCTGGAATTGAGCCCCCAATGGGGCTTTCTGCTCAGTGGGAGTCTGCTTTTCTCTCTCCCTCTGTGCTTTCTCTCACATAAATAAATAAAATCTTAAAAAAGAAAAAGAAAATGACAGATTGCAAACTGGATTTTTGACCTTATGGCTACCCTCCTAGTAGGTATGATCATGAATATACCATAGTTTAGATGTCAGGCTATTAACTTAGTTCTCTTTTCATAAATATTAACAGTTAATTCACTTAAATGGGAGAACAACCAACTTAAAGCTTAATTTTAATCTCATAAATATTAACAGTTAGTTCACTTAAATGGGAGAACAAGCAACTTAAAGCTTAATTTTACTTATTTCCTGTTCCTAGAATTAACATAAAACAGAAACATCAACTTGGGTTCTGTTAAAATATTTTAATAATAAATGATTTTTCAGAATTGAGAATTCTCCATAATAGAATTTGAATCCAACTTTGGTAGAAGCCAAGACCCCAAAGTACAATCTGGCAGTTTTCTGTGTGTGCTTTTTTTTTTTTTTTTTAAAGAATTACTTATTTGGGGCGGGGGAGAGAGTGTGCAAGCACAGAGGGGAGGGACAGAGGGAGACAGAAACCCAGACAGACTCTGTGCTGAATGCGGAGCTTGACAGGGGCCTCGATCATCTCATGACTCTGAGATCATCACCTGTGCCCAAACCAAGTCGGATACTCAATCAACTACACCACCCAGGTGACCATCAACCAGCAGTTCTTAATTACTGAGTCCCTATATTCACTATGTACACAGAAGAAATTACTAGTTAGTTCCTGCTTCATCCTTAGTCATTTGGATAAATGCATTCATAACTACTTCTCAGAGTGATACTGAGATTTCATTACAGGGTTAAAGAATACCACCACCACCTTGAACACTTATAAAAGTGGATTCTAACACTTTCTAAAAGAAGAAGAAACAATTATCAATTCAGCCTTTTCAAATAACTCACATATATTCTATATATTTAAATAATCAGTGGCAAACAGATAAAACAATAAGTAATTTTTCATTGTGATTCCTTTTACTTACATGAAATCTCTGATCCACCTCATAGTTGACCTGTTTCCTGAAATCCTTTTAAATGAAGGACAAAAAAGAAGGAAAAACAGAAGCTGGCAATCAGTAATAAAATTTAAAACGAATTAAGTAAAAGGCAATCAATTAAATTAATGGGCTTTTTTCTTGATTAAATTTATAGAAAAAGTTCTTCATCTGCACAGATTCTATAAGAATATGATTATAATTTCATATTTTATTTTTTAAAGTTCTAGGAGCAATGTAAGACACAATGGAGAGGTATCATTCACATGCCAGTACCTTTTGTGCAACCAGGAAAGTAAGGCGCCGTATCCCATGCTCAACCAGGGTAGCTTTCTATGAATAAACATGTAAAACAGAAGATAGGTGAGATCTCCATTCATCCTAAATTTTGCCCCATTTGGTCTTCCTAAAGCTCTGACTAAGGCAAGCACCCATTCTAGATATCTACATCTTGCTTGAGTACCTTCAACTTGCAAATAAGACTCAACCTGGCTCCGATGGAATAGGTTTCATAGATTGATCTGGACAAAACTGAAGGAGAACTTTGTGGAGAAGGATCACATAAGGTCACCTAAATTCTCTCAAGGTGGACACAACTTCTGCTTATATATATATATAAAAAAAAATCACAATGGCTGGCCTGTATACAACTGTGAAATACAATACTGATATAGAAGCTAAATGTCATCAGATAGAGGGAAAAGAAGAAATTTCCATAAAACCAAAAATTCAAGTCCTACACTGTTATTTACAGATATTACCTATCATCGGATACTGCATTCCTAGAATTCAACATAGTAAGTCCTGATCTTTTTTTCAGTTCTTCTAAAACATTCCCCACCCCTCCAATTTACTTGAAAGCATTTTTAAAAAAGATTCTCTTTAAAAATTGGTAAAAGCAATGTTTAACAGGCTTTTAAACTTAGTGGTTATTTACATCTCCACTTGGTACAGGCAAGCAGTATATCACAAGTCAACAGAAACCATCAGTTTCAAGACAGACCCTGACAGGAGTCTTGGGCCTTCGGATCTAAGCCTTCCTCTATACTATACTGCTCACTTATCTCGGAAGTAGAGACAAAGAAGCAGGTTAATAAATTAAGTAAGAGACATGCTTTTAAACGTTCCTAACAAAGAGTAATAGCAAAGGCTACGTAGCAACAAACAGAAAGGCAATTCCACCATTTGAATTGCCTGAGAGAATATACGAACACAGATAGAAAAAAATATGTATGCTTTCACAACCTACATTCACTTTAGTTTGATCACATTCCTTGTTATAACTTGAACCAAGAGCTAGGTTCATAAGTCAATTCTTAAGTTTCATGATACTATACATTTTTTAAATCCAAATTAGCTTCTCCCTACAAACAAGAACATTCCCCAGCCATTTTCCTCCTACTTCTCCATTTCTACTATGGCCCTGCTTAGCAATAAAATTAACAGCATAAACAAAAGATAACTGGAAAAATTAATTTTCGAGTAATAAATCCCTAGGCCAAACATGAATAAATTTTGGCTTAATAACATTTAAAAATGATCTGTACTGAATCATAACCATTAGTGTAAATAACCAAGTATTGATACTCAATAAGAAAAAACTATTTTAAAAGAACAGAGTGGAGTGGGGGTTGCGGTGGTTATCAGTCTTTCAGCATGCCAAGAAACAGAAATGTTTTTTTCCCCCAACACTGACAAAGAATTCCACTACAGGCAAGTCCTTCAAAGACAAGCATCAATAGCTGTGTTCTGGCAAGGGAAGAAAATAACTTTAATAATGCCATGATTTAAAATCAAAATTGTTATTGCTTTTAAAATTCCACAAGTGGCTGACAATAACAGCAGAGCAACAGGATTCTGATTACATTGTAATAATGCGGGTCTCACAGCAAGTCCACAGCTATTACCCAGCGATTAGGCGTCAGCACCTGGAGAAACTCCATTTACACTGACTGCTTCAATCTCCTCCACAAGTCATTTACAAATATATGATCCTAATTTCTATGAGAGAAAAAAAGACATGCTGGGACTAGAAGATTATTTGGACAATTTGGATCAACCTATTTGATAGTTTAATGTGTGCTTAAAAAAAAAAACTTTTTCTAAACTGCTAGAAGCATGATCACGAAATGAAAAACAAAACTAGTTTTGACTTTAAGTTTTTTTTTAATTGCTTTTCCTTCCTTTTCATGTTTTGTTTTGTCTTGTTTTCAAAACAAGGAGGTGAAAATGCCAAATATTCCTAGATAAGCACAGTACCTGATGCAGTTAATGGCTTCTCTAGGCTTAGAATGTCAGCACAGTGTACCCTTAGCCTTCCAAAAAGTCACAGGCAAAGATGCTGGATTTCTCTGTGCCTCAGTTTATAAGTTCAGTAAAGAAAAAGGCAATTTCCTATTGCCAGTTAATGTTACAAATACATGTAGTGAAAATAAAGAAACTGCTTCTTTAAATCTATGTGTGATGATATAGAAGACTTGGATCTGAAGGTAATAAAAAGGCTAAAGTTGAGGTCAGAAAAATCAAATATAGACAATTAGCGCCTCAAAACTTGAGAAGAAATGGTCATAGATTATTTCATCAAGCAGCAAGTCAGCAGCCACACACAACACTAGGTCTCTTCCAACTGAGGTTACCTTGGTCGCTGGTCTCAGGTTAATTTTAGGCGGTCACTAGTTCAAGGCAAGAAGAAAGGTAAATTTCTCTTTTAAAGAAAAATTCTCAGACATGTTCCATACCTTCACTTCTTTGGAAGTACCTTTTCCTCATGTTGGCCACTATGATCTCACAGTCAGTTTATGTGATGTGAGAGTATAATAGATTAAATGTGAAGACTCACGTAAAGCACAAAGTGACCATCTTTTCCTGAAAACCTACCATTAGCATAATGTGAATGCTTATCGCACTAATTATTTATACTGTGAAATAAAATTTTTGGGATCCCTGGGTGGCGCAGCGGTTTAGCGCCTGCCTTTGGCTCAGGGCGCGATCCTGGACACCCAGGATCGAATCCCACGTTGGGCTCCCGGTGCATGGAGCCTGCTTCTCCCTCTGCCTATGCTCTCTGCCTCTCTCTCTCTCTCTCTCTCTCTCTCTATCATAAATAAATAAAAATTAAAAAAAAATAAAAAAATAAAAAAATAAAAATTTTAAAAACATCTACTGCGTGCTTTCTTCATAACAAGCACTATGAGCTAGGTGTTTTCCACTCAAAGAAAACACTTGGGTCCTGTCATTAAGGGCAGCTGAAAAGAGGTGCTTTGGCTTCTATCATGTCACGATAAAATAGAACTGCAGATTATTATTTGAGCATGCCTACCCATTCCTTCCAACTATACTATAAGCATCTTCAGGGCCAAGAATGCGGCCCCAATTATTTACTAAAGCACCTAGGTTTGTGCCCCCTAGGGCTGGCATTACAAGCCTTAAATTCCAGTTTTTGTTATATCATCTACTATGGGTGAGCAAGGGGCCTTAATCTAGCTGAACTTGAACTTTTCCCCATGTGTACAACAGAGTAATTCCTGATTAATCCAGTCCCATGGGATTGTGATAAGTATAAATGAATTTACATAGGAGTTCTTTATAAATAGTGTTATCACTGCTAAAAATGTATGCTGACCAATCAAAAATGCAAGGAAGAAAAATACATTTTACTGAGGTCTACTCAAAGAAGTCCTCATGAAAGAGATAAAATTTGAGAGAGCTCTTAAAACAAGCAGGAGGAAAGAGGAAGGAAGAAGGGAGGAAGGAAAAGAGAGAGAGAGAGAGAGAAATTGGATAGAAGTTAGGATGAGTGAGTATGTAGAAAACCTTCCAGGTAAGTCCACAGAAGAGATGAAATAAACAAAGGAAAATGAGACAAAGACTTAGGAGCAGCAAAGGCTGGACTGTGAGCCTTTGTTAATGGGATAATATTAGGGAATCCCTGGGTGGCTCAGCAGTTTAGCGCCTGCCTTCAGCCCAGGGCATGATCCTGGAGATCCGGGACTGAGTCCCGCATTGGGCTCTCGGCATGGAGCCTGCTTCTCCCTCTGCCTCTCTCTCTCTCTCTGTCTCTCATGAATAAATAAATAAAATCTTTTTTTTAAAAAAAGGGATAATATTAAATATCAAGTTACAGACATATCTTGAAGCTGAGAGAACCATTGCTGAGCAGAATAATTTGGTGAGGGGGCATTTTGGACATTTAACTTTGTGGAGGTGAGCAGAACAAAACCTGGGGGTTGAGGGGAGAGCAAGGGGAATATAGGTGGATCACAAGTAAACCTGTTGCTGTGCCTCGCATGAGAAGCAAGAGTTTACACTAGAAAGACTGCAGTCCAGAATTAAAAACTAAGAAAAAGAAATAGACACTGCAAAGAAAAACCTCACAGACACTGGTGACTGACCAAATAGAAATAAACAAGTATAGATTGTAGGAAGAGAGGCAGATTAATGGAACTGCCAGGAAAGGAAGAAGTCAATGGTTGCTGAATGACCAAGGGTAAAGGGTTTGGTTATTTGTTTTGGGGGAGAGATTTGGTTATTTGTGAGGGGAGTCATATAGAAGTGAAGGAAAAAGATGGAAATTTAGGTTTAAACTATGACATTTGATGTCAACACAAGATATCCAAAGAACACAAAAATGGAAAGGAGGATGGAAGTATAAATGATATTTTCAAGGGAGTGGGGCACCAGGGGAAGGACATAGAAGGAAACTTGGGGGAATCTGGGTCTAGACATGTGGAGTAAAGTCACCAAAAGCTAATACTCAGCAGGTGAATGGAAGTTCAAGACAGAACTCTGGGAAAGATTTAGGAACACAACTTACTTTCCTTAAAACATTTTGAGTATTTGAGGTCTATATTTCCTGATATAAGACATTCATTATGTACAGGCACAATTACATAAAGCACATAGCCATTATCGGCCTTATAAGCAGCAACTAATGAAAAGGTGGATAGGCTATACCACCTGTTTCCACCCAACAGAGGACTTACATTTTGTTGGGTAAACTCTCTGAACATAGCTGCCAGTCTGTCATCCTCAATATCACAGTCAGTCTTGATAGCCACATTCAGAATGTGAATTGGTTCATCCCTGGGGACCTGTAACTCAAGAACATATGACAAACAAATTTAGGAGGCTGGCTAATACAGAGGCAGAGAGAAGTTACAGTACTTGGTAGCATACCTGAAAAAGAGATACACCCCACAGGATATTCTGGTTCACCACTAGTATATTTACACTAAATTGAAACCACTGTCCAGCATCCATAAGAGATTAAATTAAGTAAAACACCTAACTTTTCACAGATAAGGCAGTAAAGGCATTAGCTAGAGGTGGCTTCAAATCTTTACTTGACATGAACTACAAGACCACTGTATCCTCAAGTATTTCACCAATAAAATGGGAATGAAAACATTTGCCACATTTCCTCACGGAATGGGAAGCAAAATGAGTGAAAGAAGCCACCTGAACATATCCCCACATAATATATTTCCTAACCATTTACCATACGATGGAATATCAAACCATGGGAAATAACCTCATAGGGAAAAAACAGAATCATCTGTTACTGAGAAATGAAAAGAAGGTATTTAATAGAAGAAAAGTTTTAGCTCCCTGCATAGAGCCTGCTTCTCCCTCTGCCTGTGTGTCTCTGCCTCTCTGTCTATCGTGAATAAATAAAATCTTTTAAAAAAAAAGAAAAGAAAAGAAAAAGAAAAGTTTTAAACAAAAGGCCTATTTTTTCCCGCTATCTAAAGTTCACAATTCCCTGAATATTATAATAGCATTCTGCAAATGTACAAGCCATCACTAAGAATTACAGCAACCACAGCTCAAGTCTTTAAAACAACATTCAGGGTCATCTGGGTGGCTCAGTTGGTTAAGCATCTGCCTTTATATCAGGTCGCAACCCCAGGGTCATTGGGTTCCCTGCTCAGCAGAACGCTTGCTTCTCCCTCTCCTTCTACTGCTTCCCCTGCTTGTGCTCTCTGCTCTCTCTATATCAAATAAATAGAATCTTAAAAAACAAACAAACACAACATTCAGAGACTCAGAGGCAGCTGCAATGGGTGTAGCTGAGCCCATTTGGTATTCTCACTATGGATTCCAAGATTAATACAGTTTTTTTAGGTTAGAATTTATATTCCATCTGCTCCCAAAAATATTTTGATGAGGCTTATAAAACTAAATAATATAAAGTAGGATAAAAAGATGAGTTTTTCTCTATAATGTTCCAAAGTCAGAGAGAGAGCATACACTACAAATCCTGTGTCTAAATAACAAAGCAGTTTCTCAAAGGAGACACTATACCTTGTCTTCATCGTATAGAGATGTGTGACCTGCCTCAGGGAATGTAGGGCTTTGCGGTGGAGAATCACAGAAGCAGCCCATCACTTCATCAAAGATCCTGAAAAATACCAGAGAAACACCCACCATGAAAATCCAAGTGGCAGAAAACCTGAGTGGCAGGAAACTAACGCTGCCATTGCCAGCCCAGTCCCAATGGACTTCTTGCCAGCCCAAGAAGAATCTATCCTGCTGTGTTCAATAGTCAACTGAAGAGAATCACCAGTGGCTAGAGGTGACATGCAAAATTTCACCAAGTGGCAGAAATTAGGAGGATGGATTGTTTAAACTTTAATAAACCATATATATTTTTTCTTTGTAAAAAAGAATGATCTACAGTTTTGTTTTTTTTTTTTTCATATGTAAGCTATGAGCACTGATGTCATCATCAGTCTTAAAGTAACAGAAAGAGCCTGGGACTAGAGCAGTGACAGACCAATGTAATTACCCCTCCCCCTAGGGTAACACATCAGTATACATCAAGAGATAGATGCTGAATGCATTTAATCAAAAGATGTATTGTCTCTGGTGGGGCTCACTCTGGTGTTGTGTTTAATTTCTCCTGACATTTCACTCATCACAGAGCAGACGCTTCTTCTGTTAGCTCCTAAGGAAAAGATGTTTTTTGTTTGTTTCTTTTTTCTGGCCAGGCTCCTATAACAAGTAGAGGCTCCTAGAGTCTGAATCAGAGGTAGGAAAGAAAGAACATATACTTCTCCAAGGACATATACAGCAAAGGCTGGATCTCCTTAGCTGGCTCATGGCTATCCGGGGGCCTTTACTCATTTGGCAGAAATCAGAGACCCCAAAACAGAGATGCCTGTGACTCCCCTCACACAGACACAGTTCCACAGTATCTTACCTGACAAAATCTTCGAAAGTCCGAAAAGAGACCATTCCGCCCATCCGTTGACATGGTGGAGTGAATGAGTTGTCCAAAAGCACATCGCTGACACTAGCTACATGAGTCATGCCATAGTGGTTGAGGTTGGAGGAGAAGGACATTCTAAATTGTAATTCAATCAAGTGCATTAGACAAGGAAGGTAGGAACAGGACTAGGAGAGTAACAATAGAGGAAAGAAACAGGAGAAAACTCTGAAGTAGGGTCAGGTTGCAGAGCAGATTTGGTTTTTTTACCCAGCATGGATAAAACTGTGTTGATGGATTTATATTAACCCTTTCATCTGAATTTGCCCCACACCAACTATTTTTAGCACCCCCAAATTTCTCCAAATAAAATCTAAGGATAGTCAAGAACTATGTGGCTGTTTAAATACATGTCTAATGAATGGATAGCACATAGGGGTTAAAAACCATCCTGCTCTTCACCTTCCCTAAAACATTCCCTCTTATAAAAGGAAGGAAGCAAGTCAAATGGGTTGTAACTAAGCAACACTTAATCTATTATAATTCCTAGAGAAAAATGCCTTAAGTATTCACAGATATATGTGTGTACAACAACTAAGTTATTTGGAATGGCTTAGTAAGTCATCATAGAAAACCTTATTTATCATACAGAAACAAGTCACAGTCTAGAAAAGGAACTTTATTGAGGTATTTATTCCTTCCTTGACAGGGCAGTTATAAGGAATATAGCTCCTCCCTTTTTGCAAAAGAGACATTTTTCAACTCAAAATTGCAAAATTTCCTTTTTTATATTTAAATACTTCTATATCAAAGGAAACATATCTTCACTGAACGCTCTTAATAAATCCCAGCAAGATGCAAAAGGGCAGAGCATGGGTCTCAAAGTATGTGTAAGCATGACAAACAGGTGCTAAATGGAGATGCTCGAAGAGAACTGAGATATAAGGAGTCTGTACATTCCTTGATGCACCTCAGCAGTATGTACTACTAAGCCATACTGGGAAGTATTTCCAAATGCCCAGTCCATCAGGACAGCCTGTTAGGAAGGACCAAGTAAAGGACACCTTCAGGACTTGCCTGACAGGTTACCAGCATACTGATCTGAAGCAAGTTCAGAGCAAAGCAGTGGCACCTGAACTTTGGGGGAGCTGCTCAAAATCTCCCTGAAGTGCACCACCTGCAGTGCTGCAAGGGGGAAGAGAGGCAGCAATGCAGATCTCTGACCTGGGTACAGACTGCACTCTATTCAAAGTGTAATTATAAAAGGCAATGGAATTTTTTAGGGGATGGGAGTGCTGCTCACACAGACTATAGAGACTGGCACTCCAAATTTTTATTCCTCTGGCAAATGAGGACTATGAAAAAGGCACTTCATCTTCTGACAGTAGTAGAGAATAGAAAGGAAGAGTGGGAGAGGAAACCATTGATACCATGAATGAAACAAACAAATGAAACACACATCAAGCAAGTCTTACACATGGTGCTCACTAGAAACTGGGATTCAGAGTTATATGAACTCAGAAATGCTATCATCCTCTTTTCTAGGATCACCAAATATATGTATTAAAGGAGCAAGTTTGTGAGGCATTATATCTTTTCTACCTGCCTGACATTAGACAGGAAAGATACAAGGGTTCCAGACTTAAAGGGAACTCCCTCTGAATATGCTATTTGTGGCAGGCATAGGGTTAAGTATTTTTTTCACTCAACTGAACCCCAGGGAAAGGGCCACTATTCAGTTTCCCCCTCTCCTATGCTCAAGAGCCAGGAGGTAGCTGCCCTGGCAGGCAGGAATGAATCAAGCCCACTCTCTAAGGGTAGACACAAAGACCAAACCAAAGCACTTCCTTCTTCTCTCCCCATCCAAATTGGACTCTAAAAGCTACAATAGGTTTTGATTCCTTAATATTGAAAGGGGGAGGAACAAAATAAACCTAAGCCCATAAATATTTCAGTGTATAATTGATCATCTACAAAGAGCTTGCCACCAACATTACTACTTTGGCATTTTGTAGATTCAATTCCAATCAGAACGGCTATCCTCTCAAACTTGCATTGTGTTGCCTTGCTTGGCTCAGAAGCAGAAGGAACTCAAAATACCAAAATATCACGTGTTATATTGGCCTGGAAACTTCTTCACAGGGCTACACACATCAAAACTTAGATATAATTTTCTAATGTTAATCTTATGAGTCTGAAATAAAATTTGACTTTCACATCTTTGTAACGCTTTAGAGAAGTAGCTAACAAACTGATAAAACATGAGATCAGCTATTCCTGTGTTTGCATTCTTCTAAAAGGAGAAGCAAACTTGAGAAACTAAAAATTGAAAACAATTGTGAATAATTTGCCAGGGTAGGAGTAACCTTAAAGGCTTCAGCCCTCCACCCCACCCCCACCAGAAGCCCCAAACTAGACAGAGAATGTAGTGAAAGAAGATGTTTACAGCAAAGGTGAACATCAGGCGGACAACTTCCCTAATGTATACAGCTAGATGAGGGGAGCTTCTCCATGCTGAGGCTTTTCAAGTGTTGCTTTTTGAAAAGCTGAAGAAAAGCTGAAGACATGTTTTTCAAAGAAAGAATAATTTAGTATGTCCAAAGGGGAGCTCAGGACTCCCTAGCAAAAGACAGCATATTACTTTTCAAAGGTAGTGTTATTTTTTCCCCGATTTCACTATTCTAAGATACAAAAAAGGTGCTTTTAATTGGAAAAGAAACTAAACATACGGTACCTGTTTAGCGTGGGGATGTTCCCTCTGTAATTAAACAACCACAGTTAGTTACTGGTAGGTTAGTGAAAGCCATAATAAAAGAATTGTCAGAGCAGATACAGACTGGTCATGAGGTGCTCCAGTCTGGCAGCTCTGGCATTCAGCAGACATAATTAAGTGCTCATTACCCTTCAACCCCCAGGGTGCCTCCAAAGAGGCAACCTCCTGACCTACCTCACCACAGCAACTGTTGACAGAAAGGGCTGAAATGTATTTACCATGGATTTTAAAAAAATACTTCTATTACAAAAAATAATGCAGAATAGTGATAAAACACAGGCTCATGAAAATTAATTTAAGTTATATGGATATGTTGTATTATCTTAAGCTTCAACATGAAATGTCATTCTTGACAAGATTCTTACAGAATTTTCTTTCTTGTTCCTATTTTACTGAAAATTTAGTAAGGAATTCCAGAGAAGTTGATTCCATAGCCCCTCCTACCTTAACTGCTTTTCTAGGATATGAGGTGAACTCACAGTCTCAAAAGTAGCCCAGAATCTAGATTCCTAGCTATCTCTTCTAAGCTTTTTAACCAGGCTCTTCCTCCCACAGACCAGGGAGATAGTGAGAGATGGTGGTGGTGTTGGAAACGAGGGTACTCCACACTATGGGAGCTTAAAAAAAACAAACCAAAAACACACCTGAAAATAATGTAGGAATGTAATGATAAATGATTCTACAACTAGAGTGACTGTTAAAATAAGCAATTTATACATTTTAAATTAAATGATCTTAGAGTCATAATGACTTTTTAAGGTTGTTGTAAACTCAAAAACTCTAGGTCTCTCATAACTAAAATCATACCTAAATTTGGCTAGTCTTAGGATTTCCTGACCAAAAATGTGCCAAAATCATGAAAGAAAGATTAGGCAAGAATGGAAACTGCAAGGCAAGTCTCCTGCATTCTCTTTGGTCTTTGCCACCAATGCTTTTTTTCCCCTCCTTAATTTGGCGTAAGTCATTTTCTCAACTGAAAAAAAAAATTCTTATTTTCAATGTTAAAAGGGCAAAGTTATACTTACCACTCACAATTTAGGAGCAATCTAAGGGCATTGATTGGTTGATATCTTAACCTTCTAACACTCTTTTATCAGCATTTAATCATTGTTGGGGTTTTCTGGCACACACAGGACTTAATGGGCAGAACATAGTGGGTGGTGCTGATGATATGTGGGAAGGAGGAGAGAGGGAGGAAAATGATGCACTTTTCATGGCAGTGAAAGGAGCAGAATAGACTGAGCTGGCCATATAAATAAAAAGCTGTGACATATCACTGCACACAAACTGTATACCTTGTGTGATTTGTGAGTAGCAATGCTCTTTGCATCAAACCTGTATCACAGAGCAAATTCATAAGGCAGCAAGAACAACCTGAGTGCAAAAACCTGCACTTTTGCTGTTTGGATTCTTTGAGCCTCTCATTCAGGGAAATGGGTTTCATTTTATAAGAGCTCCTTAGCTATAATGCACGGTGGCCATCCTCAACAAACAAAAGGTATGCACAGGTTCTAGGGCAGAAGCAGTTGTAACTAAGCAGAAAACTAACAGGAAACGCTAATGAGACTATAGGAAAGTCTTCTTTTGAGATATCAAGGATTCTAAAGAAAGAAGACAACTGCACAGTCTACCATGAACCTCAGTTCAGAGAGAAGAATCCTACAATCACAGCAGTCTCAGGCTCCAACCATTCACAGGTTTCTGGAATTTGGAAACCAGTATAATCTCTCAAACTGCTAACCAGTTTTTTAAACTAGTAAAGTGGTACCACTGTTCTGTAGCTGCACTATAATCCTTCGGGAGTCTTCACAGGATGAGGGCCAAGTTTGCAGCAGAAAGGGCCTGGATTGAGAAGAATGTCCCCAACAAAAAGCTGGCCCTTCCTCATTAGCAATTGTCAAACCTCTCCTAGGGAGCCCCCTGCTGCTGTATTATAGGAACCTGCACCATCTACACAGAACGGGGTAAGAAGAGTAACTCCCAACATCTCCAGTGTTCAACAGAATGGCCCCAAATCATTCATAGAAGATTTAAGTTTAGATGCGGCTTATCCTCTTGGGCAGAATAAGAATCTGTGTGGCTGCACAGGAGATGAGCAGGGAAAGAAGGATCAACTCTATCACCAGGTAAATACTTAACAATGTCCATAATGATCATTTGTATATTCTGTTGCCCTACACAGGGTTGATCAATTTAAGAATATGACCAGTGTGGGATACTGCACACTACTGTGACACACTAGAGGCCTAGATCCATGGTCTGCACAAAGATGAACAACCAAGGAAGAGATTGTAAGGAGCCATATATGCCATTTATAGAGCTTTTAATAAAATACAATCTACTACATTTCACTACATACTCATCATGCAAAAATAGTCAAACTCTCCATCTCTGAAAAGGCAGTCAACTGCATTTTTGAATACATAAGTGGGATATAAATTCACTTTTCGGTAGACATTTGTCATTAAAACTACTGGAAGCACTTATCATAATGAATCTTTATTCACGGGGTTTTGATAAATACTGGAATCATTTTCCTCCCAGCACATTTGCTCCATTTTGCAGATATGATAACTGAGAAAATAAAGGGAATAAAATTTTCCAAGGATGCTGCTCAACACAGTGTCATAAGCCAGATTCTAGACTTAGCATTTTCTCATCTCTGTTCCTGAGGCTAGCATTCCACATCAATATAGACTAAATTTAAAGAAGGACAAGAGAAATCCTTTGAACTCTGAGGTTCTTGGCATTAAGTCACCTCTGATTTTATTGATCTGCCTGCACAGAATGGCTGGAGAGCCTGCTTCAATATGAATGCAAAGTCAGAGTTGCTGCCTGCTAGCTGAACCCTCTTTATTTAAGGAACACTGACTTCTCTGGCAGTCACAAGTTCTCTCAGCCTTTTACCATCCCTTCCAGCTGAATTTCATTTTGCTCGATTCTAGCTGGCCCTACATAAATCTTTTATCATAAAAACGCTCCCGATTCTTTCGCCTTCTAACTTAAAAAAAAAAAAAAAAGACCCTATATGAAAATGATGGGGATGCATGCAAACAAGCAGTGGTTACATCAAGCTGTGACTGAAAGGCAGTATAGGGCAAATCTTTTGAAATAAGGCAGCAAAGCAGAATCAGAAGAGGTCGGCTGAATAACCTACTAGCAGTCGCTAACAGCACTGCCGTAAGAGAAAGAGCAATTTGGCTGGCTGTGACCAGTGGTGGTCTCCTTGTGTGACTATATTTCTGCAGGAGAATCCAAATCAAGAGCTGTAAAATACATGTGAACCATGTATTTCTATTGGCATCTCCCCCACCACCTCCTTGCAGTTCAGATGCCCTGATTCCACTATAGAGCTTTCATTTACAATAAAATGATCATTGCTTCATTCATTTGCTGCTCCTTCAAAGCCCCTTCTTTGCTCTGCTGGAAGGTTTTGCTCTTTTTGAAACAAGTATGCCAACAGAGCTACAGCATATTACTGTTGCCTGCTGTATAATTAGCTACAAACCCACAGCACAAAACTACAGGGATTTACAGGTGCCCTGGATTCTGCTTTTCCTTTCCCCTGGAATCAGCTAGTCTTCTTTGACAAGAAGGGACCTTGGGCTACCCTAATGATATATTGAGAGTTTTAAACCCGGCTCTCCAATCTTACAAGTCTAGAGTGCCAAAATAACACAGCAGAGACTAGAAGCTGAGCCATGGATACAGGAAAGCACTTTGGTAAGCACTTAAACCTGCTGAGAATCTTCTCTTCTGCCAGATGCTTGCATCTGATCAACAGACTACCCTGAATGAAGGAAGCAAGCACTGTAGGATTTTATTTATTTATAACTCTTTATGGCCTGCTAACTACAGCCAAATGCTCCCACTGCTAAAAAATGCTACAAGTTGGATGACTTTTGAGTATCTCAGTAGTATCCAAAGAAGGCTCTAATCTCTGGGTATCAGATTATCAGAATTCTCGGGATCCCTGGGTGGCGCAGCGGTTTGGCACCTGCCTTTGGCCCAGGGCGCGATCCTGGAGACCCGGGATCGAATCCCACGTCAGGCTCCTGGTGCATGGAGCCTGCTTCTTCCTCTGCCTATGTCTCTGCCTCTCTCTCTCTCTCTCTCTGTGACTATCATAAATAAATAAAAACAAACAAACAAACAAAAAAAGAATTCTCAAGAATGGCTGCAGGATGCTCATTAGTCACATGGAGGTTTTCTGATTTCTCAACTTCCTCAAAACCTTCTTCATAAGAAGGTCCAGAGGCCACTTACTGGCAGCTAAACATTGAAGGTGCCAAGCAGCCTAAACGCAGTCATGACCAAAATATGTGCTATCAGGGGAGAACACAGCCAACCTCTTCTGGATGTGAGACATGTGCAACAGAAAGTGCCTGAATCAAAACATTTTAACACAGAAGGCCAAGGTCACATGGAGCTAACAGCAGGGAAGATGTAACACAACTTGACTTAACTGAAGCATGGATTTCCATCTAAGAAATAGGTGGAAATAAACACCAATAGGTCCTCACCCATTATATATGTATAGAAACATACAACAAAGTATACTTCTACCTCCTGCATCAATTGTGATGCTTCTAATTTGAATCACAGATTAAAAAATTAAAAAAACTATGTTCACTAATGTGTATTACTTATGAAAATCATTTGCAGTTTTAAATTTCACACTCCCAGATTACTCTAAGATACATAGTCACAGAGTTCATGGGATAATACTTTACATTCTATGAATATAGCTATATTTAAAAGATCAGATACATAAACTGACTAAAGAACTTACTTGCTTTCAGATTATTCTGAGTTACTTAATGTGCCCAAAGCAGAGTGATATCCTACATGTCAAATGATTCCATGAGTTGTCAAAATAAAGGCATTCAGAACAAAGCTTTAGTGTAACAAGATTTTCCATTACCAACACCAAAGAGTGATCAACTATGGTTTGGAATGAGAAAAAAGACAAACACACATACCCCTAGGGCTCTAAACCCTGAGCCTCACTGGCTGAAAGAAGAGAAAAAGGAATGCTAAATGATAGAGTCTGGGCTCAAGGATCAATCCATGCAAAATACTGGTTGAATTCACTAAAGACCTGGGCTGATGGAATCTTAGACAAGAGAAGTAAATCCTGAAAGTCTGAATAATAAGAAAATGTTCTTTCAGTGCATACCAGCTGTTCTAACTAGTCCTACACTAAGAAAATGACTTAAAAAACTAAAACTCACTCGCTACTTGAAAAACAATTGCTAACTGATTACAAGGCACCTTTAAAAAAAAACAAAACATATAAGGGGCACCTGGCTGACTCAGTGAAGCATGCAACTTTTTTTTTAACTTTATTTATTCATGAGGAACACAGAGAGAGAGGCAGAGACACAGGCAGAGGGAGAAACAGGCTCCCTGAGGGAAGCCCGATGTGGCACTCTATCCCAGGACCCTGTGATCATGACCTAAGCCAAAGGCAGATGCTCAACTACTGAGCCACCCGGGGTACCCTGAGCATGCAATTCTCAATTTCAGGGTCATGAGTTCGAGCCCCATGTTAGGTGTAGAGATTACTTAAAATCTTTAAACAACAAAAAAATCCTCTCCTGTCAAAATTCTCATGCAATAGGAAATAGTCTTTAAACCTCAGAAGAAACACAAACACACACATACATGCAACACATATATAGGTTTCCTATTATGCTTAAGTCAGAAATTTTTCTGCAGTTCTGTTCAAGTGAAGGGAATTTAAGAAGAAAAGGGTATATCTACACCAGGAGCTTCCCTAAGTGAAGCTCTAATAACTGGATCCTCTGAAGACCTGGAGATGTCAAATAAGTTGTAACTACAGCTTCCAGAAAAAATTTCCAAGTCTTAGGTACAAGATCAAGAAGATAACATAACTTGCCCTGACTGAAGTCTACCTAGCAGAAAGAATGATACAAAAAGTCATAGGGATTATAGAAAGAAACTGTTCAGTCATCTTTTTTTTGTTTTAAATATTGAGAGGAGTATCAGAAAAAACCCCACTGCCCAATTATATTGAAACATACAGTAAGTAAATGTTTAAAAGTTTCAGTCAAGCAAAATGAGTAAGCCCTAGAGAGCTATCATACAACATTAAACCTAAAGTCAACAATAACATACTGTGACACTTAAACATTTGTTAAGAGGGTAGATCTCATGTTAAGTGTTCTTTCCACAATAAGTTTTTTTTAACAATTTTTTTAAAAGTATTTATTTTTTTGAGAGACAATGAGCAAGAGAGACCACAAGTCAGAGGAGCAGGAGAGGGAGGAGCAGATTCTCCGCTGAACAGGAAGCCAGATATAGGGCTCAATCCCAGGAGCCCAGAATCATGACCTGAGCCAAAGGCAGTCAGCAAACCGACTGAACTACCCAGGCACCCCTCTATGATAAATAAGTATTGAAAGTATCGGAAAATACGTCATATTTTCAAATATGTCAAGCAATACAAAATCCCATGATAAATTTAAACAAAAATAAAAAGGCATCAAACATGTTGGCCACACATTAACTGCCCAAGTGTGCCCCCCAAAATGGTGTCTTCTCCCTTCTTAGAGGCTGCTCTCTACTTATTTACAATGGAATTGGCTTGTGTTTTGCTTACTTCTCTAAAAATCAAAACCCATCCCAATGGGACACGTATCTAAGGCATTTTTCAGAAAAAATACTCTGCTGTCGTCAGTTTGCAGAGAGCCATGTTCGTCCCAACCCACAAGAGCTAAATTACTAGTCAAAAATAAACTGGAGGAATGGAATTCCACCAGGTGATTCCATACACAATAAGAGACTGTAGTCTTGCTTTGGTAACACTTAGAAAGATACTCACTTCTAAGGATTGCTGGACAAAGTTAGTCTACTTCAAACAAATGCCTAGCTAGGAATGTGAAAACCAAGCAACAGGAAAGAAAATGCAAAAAATTGGTTTAAGAATGTATCTGGGGATCCCTGGGTGGCGCAGCGGTTTGGTGCCTGCCTTTGGCCCAGGGCGCGATCCTGGAGACCCGGGATTGAATCCCACATCGGGCTCCCGGTGCATGGAGCCTGCTTCTCACTCTGCCTGTGTCTCTGCGCCTCTCTCTCTCTCTGTGACTATCATAAATAAATAAAAATTAAAAAAAAAAAAAAAAAAAAGAATGTATCTGCTTTCTCCCCCAAGTATTTTTGGTTTGTTAACCCCAACTGGGAAAAATACTGTAAAATTTTGTTTTACATTGATAAGTAAAATATGTATATTCATATGCTTGCCCTCTGTTCTGAGTAATTTTTAATGATTAAATTTGGTAGTAGAATACCTATAGTTTCAGGTGTGGAGAATTCCTGTAGCTACTAAGAAACATAAGAGGTTTTTTGTTTTGTTTTGTTTTTTTAAATCCATCCCAGGGGCACTACCATTAACATAAAATAAAGAGGGCTCAATGTGATTGTCCTAATTAATTTTTGGTCTAGAGTTGAAATGTCTGTGTGGCTGGGAAGTGCTTGAAATATGACTAATCTGTATTGAGACATATTATAAGTAAAAATACACTCTAAATTTCAAAGACTGAGTATGAAAAATGAAAAAATATCATTAATAATTTATTTTATTACATATTGAAATGATATTTTGGATATGATGGGTTAAAGAAAATGGTGTTAAACGTAATTTTATCTGTTTCTTATTATCCTTTTAAACGTGGCCAACAAAAACTAGAATTTAACATATGTGGCATGTGTCGTATTTCTATTGGACAGCTCCGGTCTAGCGGTAGTGATCTTTACTATTCAGGTGCTCATCAGAATTTTCAAAAAGCGATCCTCTGGAGTTTGATTCAAAATAAATCAGAATCCTGGTATTCGGTAGTTTAAAAATATTTCCTAAATAATTCTGAAAATAATTAATCTAGAGGTTAGTGGACATAATTGTGTCCTTGAGCCTTGTGAGATTGGGAATGGAACAGACAGATCATCTCCTGTGACTTACTTCTGTAGAATAAAAACCAATATGTTCATTGCCTACTTCTTCAAAACAGTAATAGGAAAGAATACTACTACTAGAGGTAAGAAAAAGTTGGAACTTGCCTCAAAACTAGCTAAAATTAAGAGACCCTCGGGTGCCTAAGTGGCTCAATTGGTTGAGCATCTGCCTTTTGGTTTTGGCTGAGGTCATGATCTCAGGGTTGTGGGATCAAGTCCCACATCGGGGTCTACACTGAATGCGGGGTCTTGCTTGAGATCCTCTATCACTCTGCCCCTCCCCCCAGCTTGTGCACACTCTTTCTCTAAAATAAAAATAAATAAAATCTATAAAATTTAGAGACCTTAGAATTCTTTTATAAGGTAAATAGACCTACTGTAAAGAATTTGACAGGCCTTTGTCCCTGGTTCCTTGGAGAGAGATTCTAAATCCCTACAATTTCTCAAAAGAAACAGAAGTATCTTCATTATTCATGAGCCCCTTGATTATATCCGAGTTTATGCTAAGAGATGAGATAACTCAGGACAAGGGTTGCTCTCTAGGAAGACCAACCATGTGATTAGAGGGTTGGTGGCTCTGAGCCAGCTGGACCTCTGGGGAGGGGAGAGGGATCAGAGATTGAGTTGAATGTAATTTGTGATTCGATCGTCCCACTGTAATGAAACCATGATAAAAACTCTGGACACTGAAGCTAAATAGAACTTTGTAGCTGGTGAACATACTGATAGCTACAAGGAGGAGTACCTGATTCCAAAGGAAATAACAGGAAAGCTCTGTGTTCTGGACCTACCCAGACTTTACTCCGTGTGTCTCTTCATTTGGCTAGTTCTGATATGTGCCCTTTATAATAAACTGTGTTCATAGGTATAGTGTTTTCTGATTTTTGTAAGTTGTTCTAGTGAATTACTAAACTGGATGAGGTCATAGGAACCCCCAAATTTTTAGCCAGTTGGTCAGAAGTGCAGGTGACCTGGGAACCCCACTCGTGGGCCTACCTGAAATCGGGACAGGTTTTTGAAGAACTGAGCCCTTAATTTGTGTTATCTAACTCAAGGTGGTTACTGTCAGAATTGAATCACAGTATACCAGTTGGTGTCAGAATAAGGTCATAACTTCAAATTGTAACAAGAACATTTGTAAGAAAATATAAAATTTTATAAAACTAAATTGAAGTAGCAAATCTATAATTTAGCAAAAAACTTATACTCTATAATGGAATATTTCATTTGGTGATTAAATCTGATAACACATTTTACATTCCTAAACTAACAAAAAGACTTTAGATCTAAAAAGGCATTAAAGCAATTTTAACATTTTTCTGGTTTTTACAAAGGCTGTTTTACCTTTCCTCCTTTACTTGTCCTTATCTCATCCTTGCATCTCTACTACTAGTACCACTGCTACCATTACTAACAATAATCTAGCAGTTTATATTTTATATACACACAACCACGGAAGACTGGAGAGAGAAAATAGGATCATAGTTCTGTTCAAATCTTGTCTTTATCCCTAGGGATGTGTATACCTCAGCTGTTGGGAGGGACAAGTAGCCAAATTTCGAAGCCGTATCAGGAATAACCAAGATTCACATCCTTGAGATGGAAAGGAGAATAAGATTTCTCAACAAACAGTTAAGAACCGTTTCTCTCATTTTTCAGTCGGCTTTCCTTCACCAAACTGGATATGTATCCTCAAATAAAAAAGTAGGACAGGGAAAGCAATTCAGAAAGACAAGGGGAACGATGAGGAGGGAAGGAAATCAGAAGCAGCTCTGCAGCCTGACTACAAATCACTGCCCACAGGGAAGAGGTAGTAGAAAGCAGGAAGAAAAGGAGAATGTCCTGAGAATCACAAAGAGCATTAAGTATAGCATGTAGTTCTCTACAATTATTCAAGGAATGCAGGAAAAGAAAGAAGACCGAGTGCTGAGCCCATGTGTGCCGTGAGTACTTCGCCGCTCGCTGAAGGACAACCATTCGTTTCTTGAAAATGAGATTCTGAAATCCGTGGAGGCAAAAATGTACCGAGAGATGCTTGCTAAATCAAGGATATATGCTTTTCTCTGCCAGCCATAAGGTATTTTTGAGGTAGAGATGTGAAAGGATCTTCTGAGACAAAGAAGAGAAGTACTTCTTCTGAAGATGCCTCTGCTCATCTGCTGACCTCTGCTGGATCAACAGTGGCATCCAGTGGCCAAAAGTCTCAGCACAGACTTCTTTGTCTCTAGGAAAGATTTCTATTGCTTTGGGTGAAGTAGCAATTCAGAACAAAACCATTTCTGTTGTCTATAACTAAGGATCCCCAAAGACACAGTACTTTGTAATACGAAGTGAAGAACCAAAGGCCATAAAGAAGAAATGGAGGTGGGGGGCAGCTTAAGATTGGCTATGGTATTTATATTTCCTATGGTATTACTAAAAAGAATGAAAATACAGGAGGTGAGGAATATATGTGTGTGGGATTCCTGTTTTCACTGCCTCAGAATACTTTAAAAAATAAATCAGTATTCAAGATAAAGTATTTTCATCTTAAAACCAAAGCAATACTAAAACAAACTGCTGTATATATATTTTATTTCTTAAAGGGCCTGGGATGGGAAAAATAATGGTATTAGCATGGCTTAATTATATAGTTTAGGTGAATTTCAGTTTGCTTCTGAGGTGTGATTTTTTAAAAACCGATTTAAGTTTCAACTAATCTATAGCAAATATATAGAAAAGCATTCCATCCAAGTTCTCTTCTTTTTTAGGTAGGCTGCAATGTGGGGCTTGAACTCACAACCCCAAAATCAAGAGTCAGATGCTTAACTGAACAAGCTAGCCAGGTACCCCACCCCCACCAAGATATTTTCGTGTTCCAACTGTTTGACTTACACTGGCTAAAAAAGTGATTTTCTGGCAAAGTCTCGGCAAATAAAATGCCAGTAAATTCTGACTTAAAGAAAAGAACTATGTTTCCTCAATGACATAATATAAGCAAACATGAAAATGCTGGAGTAATCCTCAAAAATTTTTTTTTAAGATTTTGTTTTTTATTTGACAGGGAAAGAGAGTGAGCGAGCGCACAAGTAGGCAGAGAGGCAGACAGAGGGAGAAGGAGAAGTAGGTTCTCCACTAAGCAGAGACCCTGACCCAGGACTCGATCCCAGAACCCCAGGATCATGACCTGAGCCAAAGGCATCTGCTCAACTGAGTCACCTAGACGCCCCTCAAATTTCTATCTTAATTAGACTATACTTCATTTCTCCAGGTCAAAGACTAAAAAAAAAGGTGGGTACCAAAAGGCTCTACTCTCATGATTTAAATTTGTTCATTTTCTGCTCTATGTTTCTAGCCAAAACCAAAAATGCATGTAACTGTCATACATTACACCCCTTAGCTCTCCTGATACATCCCTAGCCAACTCAGATGCATGCCCCAGCTCAAACTCACCTATTTGGATGAGATGTGGGTAGCATGAATTGGAATTCCACCACACAGGTGTTGTCCTTAAGTTGGCGATGTTGTACGCTGTTAAGTTCATAGGCAATATAAGCCCTTCGAACATAAACCTGGTTAAAAAGTAATCCTCAGTAAATACACTTCAAGAACAGAAACAAAGACATGCTTAGCCCAGGAAAGAGTGCTGAGAAGAGGTATGCAATATGGAAGAAGATTCTGAACATAAATAATAAGTTGCTTTAATTAATAAAGTTGCAATCTTAAAACAAGGCCCATGACTATAAATGGAAATAAAACTATCCTGCCTCTGGCTGGGCCATAAACCTTTCACACTAACCCATACTCAGAAGAATGTTTGATCATTAGTAAAAGCAAGGATAAAAGCAACTATTAACTCATTGTGCGCGATAATTTCAACAGCAGATAAAAGCAAGCAGTGAGGAAAATGAGAGGTACTGATTGTGAGCCACCTGAGTGAAGGCAAACAACAGAAATAATTGTTGTACAGCTCAACTCTTTTATTATCTTGTACCTTTGTTTTCCCAAATTATTTTAGATTTATATCCCCCAAACCTAGGCAAGAGCAGTAAGGCATAATTTGACATCTCACACAAACTAGCTTGACTCAGGAGTTAAAAGAAACAGCAACAGGCTCCATCTCAGCAAAAACCATCAGTTTGGCCTTGTGCACTTCACAGCCAATTTGCCATGCACATAAAATGCTACACGGGATTCTACCATCATGTGAGGTATACAAGGAGATTTCTCATTAAATGACATGAAAGCACTCTAAGACATTTAGACTATTTTTAAAATTTGGTATTTACTGAGTAGGATACATTACACTCTATCCACAGAATACAAATAAAAAGTAAGCCAAAGGAGCTTGCCACAGATTGTAGTGATGGCGTGTTACACAAAATCATCTAAAAACATTCCTTTCCCTTTTCTCCATCTTCAAAAAACATCTAGTCAGCAATTTTACAGCAGTATTCAGGGCCTGCAATTTTTGTGCTTAATGAGGTAGAGTGCTGTGGTGGAAACAGAAAAGTCTTTGAGTCAGATTGACTTGGGTTCAAATGCAAACTCTTCTGCTTATTATCTACGTAAATGTGGATAAGCCACAAACTGAGTCTCACTTTCTTTTCACTTCATCAAGTAATGGTAGGGTTAAATGAGAAAAAGAGTAATGCACCTAAAACACAGTTCATTAAATGTTATTACTTTCTTTCTCATGACAAAATATTTCATAAGAGCTGCTTGAAAATTCAGAATATAACTAAAATCCATTTTATTTGGCCCAAGTCACAAAATGGTACATGTTCTGGTCAGCCATATATTTTTTCACTTATTATTTTATAGGAATCCTAATTTATTATGAAATGAGAGTATTCAAATACCTGGAAAGTAGAGACTATTGAAAAATGCTGGCAGCTATTTTCCTGTGATTGGAGCCCAGAAGTGGTGATTAGTTCAGCTGAAACACTTGAGTAAAGCAAGTGTTTGTTTCAGAGGAAGACTCTAAAGCACCAAAGAAAAGGACTTAAGGCCAAAGAAAAAGGTCTGATACAATAAGCAAATGGACAAAAGAAATCAGCTAGAAAACAAGAAAAAAGGTCACATCATGTAACTATGGAAACTTACCTCCAGAGCTGCCATCCTCACTACCTGGTTGCTGTGATAGAAGAAGTTTGGTAGGACATCAAAAATAGATGTTTCAGACAAGATGAGTTTCTGAAAGGTAGAGAGACAAGCTTAAACCATTATATCCAAAATAGAACCATTTCAGTGGATAATATGCAGCATTATGAAGCTCTTAAAATAACCCCCCCCCAAAAAAAAATAACCCAAGAATTCTGTCTACAAATGACCTATATGAACTTAACCTTCTTTGTGCCCAACTTCCTTAACTACAAAATGATGAAGATACTCATACCTAGCTTCATGGGTCTGTTGTGAACATTAGGAAGAATTAATATATGTAAGTTCTTAAAAATAATGCAGTAACAATGTATTATATGCTAATATTAAGTGCTAATGACCATAATTAATATCCTTCCTGACATGCATCTATACTCAACCTCTCAAATATTGTCTCAATCCTCCACTATGGTAAAACCACAGATTTGGACGCCAGTTGAAATCCTCTATTTCAACTATGAACCAAATAAACAAAAACATCTTTTCCCCTTCCCTAGGTTCCCCACAAGGAAATATGACAGAAAGCCTAGAGATTCCCTTGGCTAGACAGAACAATATTACTCTCATTTACAGGTGGAAAAACAGAATGTCATTCCTGAAAAAATGACGTTGTCAAAACAGTAATAACAATGTCTTTCCAATTAATAGTAAAATTAGCCAATATTCTTCTATAAAATTGGCTCTGTATAAAGCTTAATACTAAATATCATAATAAAATGAAACTTAAGTGACTTTAGTAGTTTTGTCTCTAGAAGACTAACAACTACCTATTTACACATCTGATTCTATTCAACCAGTGCAACCACTTAATTCTAGCCTAGAACACTTTCTAGACAAAAAGCACAAGAGGTAAAGACTTCAACAGGACACTTCTATCAAGGCAGGCCTATTCAATTTTTAAGCTCAACCACAATTCTAACAGCATTTTTATGAGAAAAATATTATAAGTATAAATCATTTTATAAAATCAAGGCATGAAACTTCACTACAGAGAAAATTAAAATAGATTGATTAAATCATGCTTGGGAATAAAGGAGACAAGAGTGCAGAGTGGTAGAAAAGAACTATATGTATACCTGCAGGTTCTCAATGCAAAACTGATGTCCATACATGTCAATAGCTGAAAGGAAGATAGACTCTACTTGGTTATGGCGAAGCTCATATGATGGCAAATGGGAGGCAATAAGAACCTAGAGTGAGAGCAAAATAAGAGGCATAAGTTCCTGAGGGAGTGATTATTCTAGCCTCCTATTAGGCAGCTCTGATACAAAAGCAATAAATATAAATCTGTAAGTGCAGGCATCAAAGATAAAACAGAGACCAAGTAAAACAACTTCTAGGTCCTGTAACATAAAGCCAATGCCACCAAATACTGCATCTCAGTTGACTCTCACCATGATTTGCGTTGTGGGCAATTTCCCATGGGGGGTGGGGGGGGAAGGAGAGAAAACAGCTTCAATCAAGTTCCCTCAGTGCATGTGATTTACCATTGCAAAGCTGCTGGTCCTGGGGACTGCATGACTAGCTGTTAATTGGGAATCAAGTCTGGCAGGCAGCAGCTGTGGGGAAGGTGGAGGCAATAGAGCCAAGGCTTTTGCGCAACTCTGAAGTAGAAAGGACCAGGAAAAGCTGCTCTGACAGCCCCAGGTATTTGGTATCATGGAGAAGGTGTCGGAATATAACGCCAATGCACGTGAGGAGCCATGTCACAAACACACAGGGACACGGTGGGACCTGAATAGTCTCAGCAGGTCACTGAGAGGTTCAATAATTTTGAGTAGTTCAGTGACATGGATACAATTGTGGAGAAAGCAGAAGGTCACTGAACAGCTTCAAATGCTGCTTCCTTGTCAATGCCCCTGCACTGAAACACAAAGGGAGCACCACTTCTTGGCTTCCCTGCTGAAACCTTTTGGAATGGAAATGAAGACTACAGGGTGAAACTAACCCGGACTTCTCTAGGGATGTTCTGATTGCTAGCACCTCGGATTCACTGCATTATCTTTCTGCTTTCCCCACTTGATTTTTTTCCTGCACACTTAAGTTTACACCTACTTCTAAGGTTCCCTTTGGGAAGTGAAAAATATTGAGTTTATTGCCATCCCTTAGCTTCCTTTCCTCCATATGACTCTAGTTTACTATCACAAGGCTATTTGGAATTGTAGGGAATGGTAACAGAATTTTAAGGGAGGAAAAGACTTCTATTATTTTAAAGATACTCAACATTAATGTTTTCCTTTCTCTTTAAAAAACACACCACATAAAAAAAAAAAAAAAAAAAAAAAAACACCACATGAGGAGCTCCCTGGGTGGCTCAGCGGTGCCTGCCTTCAGTCCAGGATGTGATCCTGGGGTCCCTGGATCGAGTCCCACATTGGGCTCCCTGCATGGAGCCTGCTTCTCCCTCTGCCTGTGTCTCTGCCTCTCTCTCTCTCTCTCTCTCATGAATAAATAAATAAAATCTTAAAAAAAACACATCAATGAAAACATCTGTTCTGAGGGCAATGAGAAGACATACATAGAAAATCGCACGATCTTTTTGTCAGGCAATCAAGTAAAAGTTCACTGTTTCTAAAGACCACTGAATCTATGAAAACCATTTCTCGCCTCAAGACAACCAACACATGTCCTTACCTGGCGTGCTCGAAGTGCTACTTTGGCATTGGTGGTCTTACTGAGTTGAGTTAGCTCTGTGAGAATATTCAGCAGCTCATCAGTGAGAGTAGGGTCCCTACCGCACAACTGATCCTAATTGTTAGGGTGAAAAAACATATACACATCCACGTTAAAAAGAACTGTAGCTAGAACTTTGAAATATGTTTACCAAAGTAAACATAGCTGGATACAATGAGAGAATGCAAACTTATTTTTTTTAATCCCAAACAATGCGGTATAGAAAATCCCAGAGAAAACCATTCCTAAGGAGAAACCCAAATCCCTCAGTCATTCGTATTCAAAATTCCTAGTGAATTTCTTTACAGATCAACATTACACTTTTAACACGCAGAAGAAATCATCTGAGACCATTAAAAGGGTCAGGGTAAAAAAAATCACAGATTAGGCCTAAGAATTTTAAGAGGCGTTAAATAATATGAGGACTAAAAGCTTTCCTGTTCCCTCTCCCACTTTTGGAAAGAAGGCAGAATAAGGCAAAAGGAACCACTCCTGGTGGTTTTCATTCCACATGCCAAATGTTCAGCATCCCAGGAGGGTACAAAACAGAAACATAAGAACAAATTATTCATTTAAAAACACACACTAAACAAACACACCATCTCATATGCTGACAATTCTATACCCGAAATCATTTATCCTCTTGCTGCACCAGGAATCATTCCACAGTAACTAAACATGGTGAATCCTAAAATGGATTAGAGAGAAAAACCAAGCTCCTATTATCCAGCCCATGGGCTTATTCAATTGGGTCCTTCCTCTCCTAAAAGTTACAATTTGTTAAGAAAAAAACCTATATCATATTTTGAGAAAAATGTTTCTTCTCAGTGGAATATTAGTTTAGTCCCTAAATTAATAGATTATCCATGTAATTTTCATCTAGGCTGAAAAAACTGCAGGTGTAGTTTTTATAAATATCTGTTCTTTTTTGAAATTTACAGTTATTTATAGAAGTTCTTAATACCATACCACATAAAATATACACGGCATAGGCATAGTTTCCTCTGCTTGCAGTTTGAAATAATTGCCTTTTTATTGTAGCAAATTTTTATTCTCCCTCTACTACCAATAGGATATGAAAGATGACCAGATCCCCCAAGGCTTCCTGTTGTTGTTGCCTTTTAATTTTCTTCCTACCTTAATTATCAGCCTTTTTCCTAAAGAAAGGATCTCCATTCCATACTTACCTTCCTTATCTCAGGGATGTTCTTTATAGTCTTATCACAACAGTATAAATAGAAGCTTGAGGCTTTCAGCTTTTAGGGTAGACATGCATGTCCCAAAACACCTTTTCTACAAACCCTACTACCTTCCACATCAAAGAATAAACTTTGGAGTTTTGGAGTACTCTGCACCACCATGCTGAGAAGAAGGTTTCTCAAACATTTTTCTTCTCTTTAAAAGATTTGATTTATTTATTTGAGAGAGAGAGAGTGTGTACAAGCTCTCACACACGCCCAGCAATAGCAGAAGCAAGAGGGAAGGCAAGGGAGAATCTCAAGCAGACTCCCTAATGAGCAATGAGTGATGAGATCATAAACTGAGCCAAAACCAAGAGTTGGACGCTCAACCGATTGGGCCACCCAGGTGCCCCTTCTCAAACATTTTAAAGCAGGAAATACTTTCTGGTTCCCAATTCACCAATCAGAGGTCTGCTCCAAATGTCCAGAGTCATAAAACACATAATGGGATTTATAGCTAAGGAAGTGCAAGTATTATTTTCACCTGTTGAACACAGGAAATTCTCTGATCTGAGTGGGAAAATTCACCTGTTTAGTGCAGGGAATTCAATTATCTGAGAGGGGAGGAGAGAAGCAGCTGATAGGTTGACTATATATCCAGGGTTCATTGAGCATGGAGTCATAGACCAGAGGGCCTCTTCACCTCTCCTAGGGCATGAAAAAAAAAGGAGGGAGAAAATGCAACTAAGTTGCATCTGTTATGGAGAGCTAATAAGGAGCAAAAGAGAATTTCAAAGGAACATATAAAATTACCATAGACAAAACCACTGGAAGACAGAAGAACAGACAAGTAACAGTGGATAGGGAAACCAAGACAAGTTTTTCCTACCAAATCCCTCTTTTCCCAATGTTCCTAATAGAGAAAAATATTCCTTTCCGAGGTACTTACTCTATTCATCAGACTGATCCTCTGAAAGATTTAAAAACCTAACGGTGTCCTAAATAATAAAATTCAGCTACTCTACAAACAGCCAGACCCAAGTCTCAAGATCTAACAACAAAAGCCAACACAACAAAACAAAAGCACTGGCTACCTACTTGTATCAGACAAAACAGCCTTGTTAAGGAATGTTTTCCCTTGAAAGGAAATCCAGGTTTACCTTTTGATATTAAACTAAAATACATACATAAAAAAATAGAGCTATTCTCTTGCCTATAGATGACATTCTAATAACACACAAAACCATTTAAAAAAAAAACTTTTTTTTTTTGTTTTGTCTTTCCACTATAAGAGAAAAGGAAAACGAGGGGTAGGGAAAAAGAAACAGTATCTGAAAGAAAAGTGAACTATGGAGATTAAAAAAAAATAATAACTGGGAAGTAATTATTCGCTCACAATCAACAACTGACAGTCTTCCAGGGCTCCTTGTGATAAAGTACAGAAACCAGAGCTTTCTGGAATGTGAAGCATCAAATACAGTTATCAATAAACCACTACCTCCATTAGTCTATCCTGATTTGGATTTTTCATTCAAATATTATTTTCTCCATCATCATTATAAGTACTTAGAAAAAGATTGGCGGGCAGCCCAGGTGGCTCAGCGGTTTAGCGCCACCTTCAGCCCGGAGTGTGATCCTGGAGATCTCGGATCGTCCCATGTCGGGCTCCCTACGAGGAGCCGGCTTCTCCCTCTGCCTGTGTCTCTGCCTCTCTCTCTGTGTGTGTCTTTCATGAACAAATAAATAAAATCTTAAAAAAAAAAGAAAAGAAAAGAAAAAGAAAAAGATTGGCAATAGAAAATCACATATAGAGTAACCTTCTCAACCCTCTCTTGATCTTGACTTGAACAATGTTCAGGTCCTAAAATAAACCAAAATAAACCACCAAGGACAAATGACCATTCTATTCACCAGAACCAACTATGTGAAGATACAAACATCCAGAAGGAAGTTTATGGCCCTCTAGCCTACAGACAAGCTTCCTTTGGGAAGTCCAACATTACCTTCTAATTCTGGTCAACATTTTGTAACAACGACATTAAATGGTGACTATGTCAGATGTGTTTCCTTAATATAAAGAGGTTCTTTTAATGAGCCTACCTGCTGAATGTGGGATTACAGGTTACCTGCATAAATTTGTAGGCCAAAGTAAACATAATTATTCAGTAATGGTTAAGGTTGGTATCACACACTTATTTATGATATTTATTCTTAACCTGGATGGTGGCTAACTGCAGGGAATATTTCAGATTTGCAGAAATATAACAAACATGCTTAAGTGTCAAAACCATAGCCAAAGTTATGCAGATGACTGCCAGAAGAGCCCAGTATAATCCAACTTGATCTTGGCATCCTAAGATTTGAAGGCAATTCAAAACAGAATGTGACTAATGTGTAATGCTCTCAAGACATTAACTACTGTTCAGCTGGATGAGACACTAATCCCCAAATCAGCAATGGACTGGTAGCTTCTTGCAGTCACAGCTGGACTTTTTGATATTCCAAGGACGTCATGGGACAGGTTAGTAAGACATTATTAATATCACCCTTATTCAGTAAAGTTGGGTTCACTGAGAAAGATGACTCCTTTATTTATACATTGGACAAAATTATTTATAGTCATGTTAAGTGGAAGAAGGAAAGGCTCCCCATCTAAATCAAATCAGAGGCTCATGGGCATGACATTATTCCTAAGGAATATGCTTTATATCATGTTCATATGGATGATACCAGAAATAACATGTAAGTGGCAGGAAGACTACTCAGCACAAAGGTAGCTCTACTAGATACAATAACTTGTGATCTAGATAGTTACAAGGATGCTGATAATTTTTATTGGTGCCAAACTGCTTAATTTGGCTAAACAATTCCTTTTTTTTTTTTTTTAAGATTTTCTTTATTTATTCACGAAAGAGACACAGAGTGAGAGAGAGAAAGGCACAGACACAGGCAGAGGGAGAAGCAGGCTCCATGCAGGGAGCCCGATGTGGGACTCGATCCTGGCTTTCCAGGATCACACCCTGGGCCGAAGGCAGGCGCCAAACCGCTGAGCCACCCGGGTTGCCCTAAACAATTCCTTAAATAAGGGAGCCTGAGCGGTTCAGTTGGTTAAGCGTCAATTTTTGATTTTCAGCTCAGGTAATGATCTCAGGGTTGTGACATCAAGCCCCGCTCATGCTCTTTCTCTTAAGAAGAAGAAAGGAATCTCCTAAGTATCTCTAAGTAAACATATACAATGTTCTAGCTTTTTCCTATGAAATTAAATTTAAGAAATAAAAAGAACTTTCAAAAAGTAAATTTGGTCTTCCAGACTTTGGTTTCAATCGAGGTACCATGTTCCTCCAAATGGAGGAAACCTGATAGGACTTTCACGTTTTATTTAATATTCTGCTTTCCAGATAGGGTGAAAGATTAGAACATATTTTCTCAAGAGTCCATACGGCAAGTTACTATGAGGCAAGTTAGGCTGATATGTGGAGGGGATGAGGGCTTCCTTGGAGCAGCCCACATCTTGTAACACTGATTCATAGAAGCCTGATTGTCTTGATCCCTCCTTCTAAGTTCAAAAGCCCCAGAAATCATCATCTAGCTCAGCAAAGCACATCATCAACAATCCTACTTCTAGAAAGCAAAGACTGAAATGCCAGGCACATAACCATCAATCAGGAAGCCAAGGTAAGCAAAGAAAGGGGAAGTGGGAAAGAACACAGAAGTTGGAGAATTCAAATACTACCATGTCCAGGTGATATCTGTAAAAGACCATCAGACCTGTCCAGGTGATATCTGTAAAAGACCATCAGACCTATGGAAAGAGTGATTCAAACCAGTAAAATGGCTTTTACTAGCCACCAACATTAATGCAAATGTGGGGTGGGGTAATGGTGGTGAAACCTAACCATTAACAGAAGGAAAGAGGAAACCCACATCTGGTATTCAGTAATATCACATCAGTAGGGAGCACCTCTTGAGCTCTCATCCCTGCTGCATAGGACATGGCTAGCTGGTCCTCAGCTCAAGCATATCAATTAACTTCTTGATTTCCAAATCTCTAGGATTAGGTAAATGCAGCTGATATTTCAAAAGAAATTCAATGATATGAAAGCCTACAAATCCTACTTTGTTTACTGAGGTGTTTTGTTTTGTTTTGTTTTTAAGGAAAATGTGAAATGCCAAAATAAAGGCCAAATCCATCTTTCTGGTTCACATCTTCAACCTTTTCTTCTTCCTCTTCCTCCTCCCCTTCCCTCTCTCCTCCCCATCCACCCTATTCATCCAAACCCAAACACTAACAACAGCTCTTTTCTCCAAAGAGCTCAGCCTGTTGGAAAGAAAGTTTGGGCACTATCCATGCAGGTAAGAAGTAATCAGGATGACAAGGTGGGGAAAAAAGAACAGCAGCAAGTCAGAGTCCCATTGGCTTCTGCCTGTCCTGACTGGCAAAAGCAGAAAGCAAAGCCTCAAACCAGTTCTCTGACAGGGCCCAACGCCTCTGCAGCACCCCCCGTGTAATTACACACTTGAGTGACTGGACTCTGAAGAAAATTGAAGGCCTGAGCTCCGAACAGCTGCCATTTTCTCTCTCCATCACACCAGCGTGATTACTTGAGAAATGAACAGCCCCGGCTCAAAGCTACTCCAGAATTCTCAGAGGAAATATGGCTCCGTGTTCCAATAATGAGATTCTTAAGGCAAGCGTTACTTACAATCACTCCGCAAAAGGAGCGAGCCGAGCCCCTATATCTTACAAATTAGAATTTAAGAAACCCAGCGACAGTCTTGGACGATCATTACTCTTCTGCTGCTCCAAGGATTCTGGGCTTTGGTCTATTTTTAGTGCAGAAAACTGTTAAGTCCTTAAAAAGGTAATCATAATAAAATGAAAACTCACCATCATTACCTCCCTAAAAAGGCAAATACACCCCATTTTAGGTCCAAACTGAGATTCTTCCGCTCCCTCATTACCCTTTTCTGCCAAAAAGTCCTATCCAAATGAGAATTGGCAATCCTTGTATTGAAATTAAAAACAAAAAAACAAAAAACACAACTGGTCAGATTTCTTGTTTTTCTTGACTGAGGAAAAAAAATATCAGCAAATTGCCATAGATAATAGCACTTCTTTGCCAAAACCTGTCACTTGCGGAAGTTGAAATATTATATACTGCTGATATATATTTTTTTCCTTTCAAATGCATCTTCTGATTTCCCCATCTAGGGTAGCAAAGGTAAATGAACTCTTCCTGTAATTACATATTTTTAAAAGTGGTTATTCTAAACAAATGTCATATCCTTGAGAGTTAACCAGCTACACAGATACAAAGCTGTGGCGCTGCTATTAACCAGAAGCATGAGCTAGATAGTTTCCCTTTATTCTGAACTATGAAATAAAAAACAGCAGTGATGATTTATGTTTTTTTTCCCCTCCAAGAAGAAATGATGGAATTAAGGTACCAAGAGTGCCAATTCCACAAAGGGACAAGAGAAGAATCTAGGAGTAAAAAGATACCTCAGTCCCCAAAAAAGACCAACAGGCCACAGCCAGTCAGCTATTCACGGGGTGGGGGACTCTAAGAATAATTCTATTGTTCTCCAATTCCTAGAACTAACTCAACCGGAAGAATCTAGGGATGAAGGACTTAAAATCATCTTTAAAAATCTGTAAGTCCACAGAACTTCTACCCACAGTCAAATGTGAATTAATTCTAATCACATTTACTAGTCTCACCTCTATTTCCCACTGTCTAATTCTCATATTATGAGGTTATGGGGACAAAAGCATGTATCCACTACCAGTACAAGAATTTGAGCTGAGAGTTTCCACATAAGTAAAAGAGAAAGAGACCAAAGAAGATGCAGAATAAATTTAAATTTCTTTGGTGGAGATCATCCCTGGGTGGCTCAGCAGTTTAGCACCTGCCTTCAACCTAGGGCGTGGTCCTGGAGTCCCGAGATCGAGTCCCGCATCGGGCTCCCTGCATGGAGCCTGCTTCTCCCTCTGCCTGTCTCTCTCTCTCTCTCTCTCTCTCTCTCTCTCTCTCTGTCTCTCATGAATAAATAAATAAGGGGATCCCTGGGTGGCTCAGTGGTTTAGCACCCGCCTTCGCCCAGGGTGTGATCCTGGGGACCCAGGACCGAGTTCCACATCGGGCCCCCTGCATGGAGCCTGCTTCTCCCTCTGCCTGTGTCTTTGCCTCTCTCTCTCTCTCTCTCTCTCTCTCTCTCTCTCTGTGTCTCTCATGAATAAATAAATAAAATCTTTTTTAAAAAATTAAATTTCTTTGGTGGAAAGGGCAGTACTTTTCTCACGTTGCTTTTTGTTCTTAAGTTTTGGGACATGCCATTGCTGATATTCATGGAATAAACAAGAGTTATTATGACAAAGTACACTGGCTAGATAAGACTAAATTTTAAAACTACTGTCATGAGTGACAGCAGGACTGGGGAAGCACAAGGCATCTCTAAGCAGAGTCAAGGGGTCTGAGTTCCTGTGCATGGCTGCACACACAATAGCCAGAATAATCCTTTCCTGACTGGAGCAAGTTCCTTCAGGTCAAGGACAGAGGTAGATGTCAGAAACTGGTCACCTATAACCCAAGCACCACTCACCCCCAAATTACAAAAGACAAGGAACTTTTCCTCTGACCAGAACCTCAGAAGGAGAAATGCTTCCTTCTTATCATCAACCATCCTTACAAGTTCTGGAAAATTATACTCACAATAAGCATTGTGACCAGAAGATTCTTCTTGGTGACTTGAGCATGAGAGAAGATATAGTTCAGTACAGTGTTCATATCACTCTTGTTCTCTTCTCGAAGGGCAAACACACATTTGTCATAGTGACCTGCAAGCAGCAAAATGAACTGGTCTTCATCCACGGACAAACGTTCAGTTGCATGCTATTTGCTTGTTCTTTTTAATGTCTATGATTCACCTGATAAGCAGTGAGAGGAAACATCTTAAGAATTTTCTTGGATGGTTTTGTACAGAATTGGCAGTGAGGTTTAGTAAAAGAAACGCTAGACTAAGAGTCAAGCAATCTGGTCTAAGGCCTGGGCTCAAAGCCTAGCTCTGTTACCAATTTCCTATGGGCTTCTTGGCAAATTGTTTTACCTCTCTGAGCCTCATTTTCATCCCTCCCCCAAAAAAGGGTGGAGGGAAAGTATGTCTTAGAGACTGGGAGGTTGGTGATAATTCCAACCTCTCACTCTTACTCTAAACTCTCTCATTTAGCTTCCTGGAATGATTTCCTTAGCAGAGAGGGTTCTGTTGCTTAAAAAGAAATGTCAAAAAATAAATAAATAAATAAATAAATAAAATAAAAGAAATGTCAATACCATTAAACTCGATGATCTTTAAAGTCTGTCCCAGCTTGAGATTCTGTTTCATGTCTGACTCACTGAAAATGTTTCACCCTAACTCTGAGAACAGTTTTAACTCAAAAATAAAACCATACAAACTTATCAATATCTACAAGAGGCTACTATCTCTGAAATCAACATTTTGCCCTATAGATCCATGAAACAGCTAAGCAATGCCTAGGCTTCCAAATCCAAACTAAGGCACAGATCAAGGAGATCCTTGCATTAAGTCAAAATATCTGTAGGAAAAGTACAGTTATGCATATTTTCACTGACCCTTCATAAGGCCACCAGGGGCAGGTTAGTTCTGGCAAGGAAAGCTATGCTTTGCGACAGAAGCATAAGCTACAGGTTTACTGTACTCATATCTACCATGGGATATAATATTCAGTTCTTTAGAAAACAGCTTACCAGAGAATTAAATTTCCAAGGAAAGGAGAATTAGTGTTTGAATAGTCTCAAAGTCAGAATTTTATGAAATCATGAAAATATTAAAGGATTATCACCTCAGTTCAGATTCTATATTAAATTACAAACTAGAACAGTTTGACTGGATTACCATGGATACCTAGACTACTGAGTACATTCAATCAGGGTAACTCAGCTCTGTTTTAAATATTGGAGATTGACATAAGATTTTTTTTTTTTTCAAAATGAAACTAAATACATTTGAATAACAGTGGGCTACAATATTTAAGAGCTGACAATTTCATACAAGACCCATTTAGAACAAAACAGAAGGTGTCTGGAAAGTGGTTGTTTATAAAAATTCATACTTTTCCAACCAAGACTTAGCTTTGAAGATACAATAGAAATACATCGAGAACCAGGAGAAATAAAAAGACTATTTATCCAGAAACAGCAGAGACAATAAGCAGAAAGAAAGCAATGATACCAACTGTTCTCTTTTTAAAAACTTTATTGTGAAATATACATACAGAAGAATAATAATAATTATCTTTGAGGGATCCTCTGTGCTTCCCTTAAAAACAGCTACTAAGCTGAAATTTATGTTACTTGTTCTTTTGCTTTTCTTTACATTTATCCCATTTATCTCTTAACAAAATTCATCTTTTAGTTCATATATACAACTTGGTTCATCTACTTTCACTGTTGTATAGTAATTCATTTTAGGAATATACTAGAATTCAATTATCTATTCCACTTGTGTATATTCGAATTGTTTCTGGTCTTTTTTGCTATTATGAACAATGCTATCATGAATAGGCCTGTGTACGTCTCCTTATATGTAATAGTTTCTCTAGAGTCTATTATCTAAGAATAAAATTGCTAGGTTGAAGAGTATTTAAAAAGTTTATTAGGTCGGGATCCCTAGGTGGCGCAGCGGTTTGGCGCCTGCCTTCAGCCTAGGGCGCGATCCTGGAGACCCGGGATCGAATCCCACATCGGGCTCCCAGTGCATGGAGCCTGCTTCTCCCTCTGCCTGTGTCTCTGCCTCTCTCTCTCTCTCTCTCTCTGTGACTATCATAAATAAATAAAAATAAAAAATAAATAAATAAATAAAAATAAAAAGTCTATTAGGTCTGACAAACGTTTCCAAAGTGGTTTGCACTTTGGAAACTTGCACTGTCACTTACAAAAGCAGTGTTAGATGATCTGACTTTTTAATTTTGCCAAACTCATTTATGCTCCTCACATTTTTCTAATTACTAATGAGCTTGAATATCTTTTCACAAATGTGTGGATCATTTGTATTTTCCCTTTTGTGAATTATCTTTTGCCAATTTTTCTATGAGGCTGTCTTTTACTTATTTACTAATATCCTTTGTTAGGTGCAGGCTTTATAAGTACCTTCTCCTACTTTATGGCTTATATTTTCAGTCTCTTTTCTTCTTTTCATGAATAGAAGCTCTTAAGTGGGATCAACTTAATCAAGCTTTTCCTGTATAGCTTGTACTTTGTCTTCTATGACAAAATCTTCCCTACCTTGAGGTCATAAAGCTATTCTCCTACAAATTTAGTAGTTTTGCCTTTTTAAAACATGTTTAAGTCTTTAATTCACTAGGAATTGATCTCTGTTTATATGGTTTAAGGTAGGGATCCAATTTCTTTCTTTGGCTTTGCAAATAAATAAAAGCCATTGTAGTAGTATCATTTACTGAAGTCTATCCTTTCCTCATGATCTATAATGCCTGCTGTGTTACAATGTAAATTTTAATTTATACATGGGATCAGTTTCTAGGCTATGTTCCATTAGTCTATTAATCTGTCCTTACACTAATATCACAATCTCTTCATTAATACGGCTTTATATTGAACCTTGATATTTGATTGAACAAATCCCTCCACCTTGTATTTCTTTAAAAGTATCCTGGTTATTTTTTTTTTAAGATTTTATTTATTTATTCATAGACACACAGAGAAAGGCAGAGACACAGGCAGAGGGAGAGGGAGAAGCAGGCTCCATGCAGGGAGCCCGACGTGGGACTCAATCCCAGGTCTCCAGGATCACACCCCAGGCTGCAGGCGGCGCCAAACCGCTGTGCCACCGGGGCTGCCCAAATATCCTGGTTATTGTCAGACTTTTTTTTCATGTAAATTTTAGAATTAGCTTTACAAATTCCATGGATATTTCCTAGCAGGATTTTTACTGGGACATGAATGACTCTATAGATGAATCCAGGAAGAATCAATACTTTGCAAGTATATACTCCAATCTAAGACTACGATATTTAGAACTTTATTTACTTTTTAATTTTCTTCAAAAGAGGCTTGCATATTTTTTGTTAAGACTTATTCCTTAGTATTCCATATTTTGGGTTGCTATTTTCAATGGCCTATTTTTCTAAACTGCTTTTCTAAACAATTATTGTACTATAAAGATAAACAGAATTCAAACATATATTGGATTCTGTATAATGGCTTTTGCATTCAACAACCGTGTTAGACTTTAATTCTAATAACAAACATAGAGATTTTTTTAGGTTTTCCAGGTACACATCATATCTAACAGTGGCATATTTATTTCCTTATTCCTTTCCAGTCCTCATACCTTTTAATTCTTTTTTATCTTACTGCACCAGCTAAGACATCCAGTATGATGCTAAATAGAAGCAATGAGAGCAGGTGCCCTTGTCTTATTCCTACCTTAAAGGGAATGCTCTTAACAATGCTTTCAATTTTACCATTATGCATGAAGTATCCTATAGATTTTTTTTCCTATAGATTTTTTTTTGTGGGAGATCTTTACATGTTTAAAGAAGTTCCACTGTATTCTTCATTTACCAAGAGTTTATTTATCATGAATGAATATTAAATTTTGTCAAATGTTTTTCCCCCATATCTTTAGATGACCATGGTTCTTCCTCTTTGAATCTAGATGATAAATTACCTTAGTTGGTTTTTCCACTATTAATCAAATTTGCATTAGTGGGATAAAGACAATTTGGCTGTGATGTATTATTTTATACATTGCTGAATTGTTTGATAATTTTTACTTCAGTATTTTTGCTGGTTATGAGTGGCTGCCATCCTTTAAAAGATGCAAAAGAAAGCAAAACATGTAAGAAAATATGAAGTAGTATTTCAAATTCTTTGATGTTTCACTGCCACCTTGTGGCAAGAAGCAATATCAGCAGTATGTAGCTTTTAAAATCCTAGCTAGAGGTGTTACACATTTAGAGACTTCATACATCATTTAATGAAGCTCTTCAGAGAAAGCCAGGGATAAATTCCACCTAAATGATACACCGAAAAGTACTGGAAAATCTGAGCCTTTTTCAGATGGCTGTGGTTCAATCCGTGGATTAGCTGCCAAGAGGCAAGCTCTTCAGATAGTCTTTCAATTTCAGCCTGGTCATGACTCAACCAACTCTCACTAAAACCAAGGTCAAGAAGATATCAACAGGGAATACCATGCTAGAAAAATTATCTCACTTCTGTCCCAGAAGCACACTGGATTCACCATCTCATCAAGCTGTGTTTTGTTGTTCTTTCTTTAGCATTAGTAGGATATAGAGGTTTAGTTTTAAAGGAACTGGTGAGAGAAGGGAGAGTTTGTTCATGGCAGGAGTTAGTGAGAAGAAGAACTGACTCAGGTACTACACAGTCCTACAGGGAACCTTTCTCAGAAACAGAATCCTCAGGAAGAGGCTTACCATTCTGGAACTGTGTCTCTACTCGCAGGTACTGCCGCAGCAGATCCATCACCACAGCCTTCATGTGGCCTCGGATGCCACTTCGGTATCTAGGCAAGCAGAAAAAGTCTCTACTGAGAAACCGGACAGGCTAACACTATTAAGTAACAGTCTATTTAAATAATAAGCCCAGAGCCCAACTTTACTTTCTAGATTTTCTACTGAACTGCTTTCCCTCAGAATTTTAGGGCAGGGCAGGGGCCAGCCTAAAACCAACTAACTGGATCAACTTAAATTATAAGCTTAAGGAATCTGCCTACAGACAAGATTTTTTTTTTTTTAAATTAAAAGAGAGAGGAAAAAAGGAGGACAAAACAAACCCAAAACCACTTGATAGTCCTACCTAACAGTACCCTGGTTCAGTTCCCACTGCCAAATAGAAATGATCACTATACTCCTGAAATGGCTAAGGGATATCTGAAAAATTTATGTGCATCTCAAAGTTGAAAATGTTCTGTGAATGTTCCTTCAGTCCAATAGTTGGCTCCTTATGTTAAGAAGAATGAATGCCATACTCAGGCCTGTGCCAGAAGAAAAATTAGGAGTTTCATCAAAATTGTAAGGAAAAAGAAAGCAATGAAATTTCTGTGCCTTAATAATCGACAGAAAGATGTAGAATAGAAAGAAGTCATCAAAAATATTTTAGCTTACAATTCTAAGATATTTAGAAGATATAAGGTATTTTCTAAGATACAAGTGTTTTCTAATTCCTCTGGTCAAACCTGAGGTAAATCTCTTGGTGACTACTTAGAAGAAAAGAATCTTTCTTCCAAAGTTACACATAACTACCTCTGTACCAGCTGGACAATGCTCTGAGTGTTCATGAAAAAGACTTCCCGCTCAGATTTCCGGTTCAATGTAGCTGCATGGCTATCTAGGATGTTGGCAATCTAAAGAAGAAGAAAGAAAAAAATGAGACCCAAAAGTATTACCCTGTGCTGCACCACTAGTATTCTAGTATACTTATAACATGGTAACTTTCATCTTTAACATGTTGGAAGCAGTTGGAAGTTACTGTGCATAGTTTAGAGGCTTGTGTTAAACAAGTAAGCAACTTTTATTTCTTTTCACCCTTTCCCAAATGAACTCATGAATGTATCACAAAAGCTACCATCCTACCAGGGACCCTTGACAAGCAGGATATGCTTATGGTCAAGGTCCAAACTTTACTCTCTACCTGCCTAGCTCAACTCCCTACATGTAAATTAGCTTCACAGGCAAAGGGTAAGCATGCTCCTGGGGTAGTAAAGAAGTCGTTGCTAATAAAACTGCAAATATCCCCCTACTTTAAATTCACAAAATTCCTCTAATTAGGGCACAGGCCCAAGAATAAACCTCTATGAGGTACATGGCCAATAGGTTTTCCTCATAACTACAAAAACTTTACATTTCACATATAGTATTACTTCTGTTTTGGGGCTTATATTCTGAGACACTTATAAAGGGTACAATGCTCAAGACTGTGAAAGCACAACATCCAGATAGAAGATCCAAACAGGAAGGAATCCTACAACATAAACTTCAGAATTGGTAGCTAGTCGAGAATGCCAGTGTCGCTCTATAAATACCTGCTGGCTGGGAAACTGACAGAGGACTGATGTGATATTGCTGGCATACTGGGCCATTTCCTTCTTGATAGACTTCTCAACATTGGGGGGAATACGGCCAGAGACACTGGTCATGATATCTTGTAATTCTAGGAGAGGTAACGAGGGGTCTCTGAGGGTCTTCATCAACCGCTCTACCCAGTCTTTTACCTGAGAAAATAAAATAAGATCCAGACAAAATTAACACAATCCCCCAAATGAAGTGATATATCTGAATTCAGTACCATACAGTATTTACTGTGATACTGTAATATAGGCATCTAATACTGCCCTTATTCTCTAGTTGTAAATCCCACTTAAATGTGAGTCAGTAACACAGGTAAGAACCACGGATTTAAAGACTTCAAATCCCATAAATAAAGGGGAGTTTCGGGCCAAACAGCTTTCTTTCCCTCCCTCTAAAGAAATCCTTATGTGACTTTTAAACTATCTTGGAGGGCAGCCCGGGTGGCTCAGTGGTTTAGCGCTGCCTTCAGCCCAGGGCATGATCCTGGAGACCTGGGATCGAGTCCCACACATCGGGCTCCCTGCATGGAGCCTGCTTCTCCCTCTGCCTGTGTCTCTGCCCCTCTCTCTCTCTCTATCTCTGTCTGTCTCTCATGAATAAATGAAATCTTTAAAAGAAATAAATAAAATAAACTATCTTGGAGAACAGGTACCCACCCTATCTGTACATCCTTTCCCCAAGAGAAGAGATTCATACCCTGCTGCTAAAAAAAGGATCTGGAAGGCAGTATCCATTCATTACGTTGACCAGATTATCCAGGACATAGTGGAACACTCGATGGAGCTTCTCGCCTCTGAGTGCAGTGCTCTGGATCCGTGGCAGACTACCTGTGTGAAGCTCAGCCTGTCAACCCCAATGAGAGATCAAGTCATCCACTACCTTCTATTCAGGTGACACACACACCACTGCAACTTAGATTCATCATTCAAAACCAAGACATCTCTTTCATTCCCAGCTACAAGGAGAGAAGTCAGTGGAGGAAGCATCATGAGGAAATCACAGAATCTTACTATCATAGTAATTCTTACCAAGTCTAGTTCCAGAACACTATAGGCACAAATACAAGGAATGAGATCAAGGGGAAGAAACTTAAGAAAAAAACGGCAAACTAACCATTGGAATCATCTGACCCTCCAGACTGCTCCTGCCATGTAATCAGCTCTTGGAGAGCAATATTTAAAAGTACCTTCCTACTCACCTGTTGGACCTTGCTGGGGTTGTCCAACTGCATTTTGGCTATTACACAGCCAGGGTCAAGAGCTGCTCCAGGCCGTTTGACATAATGGATACAGCCAGACTCTGCAGCTGTTAAGGTCATTACCATCTTCATCACCTATAATGAAAAATCAAATTAGAGTTTACCTTTTCTTTACACGGATGAATGATTTTAAAAGGCTAGTTTTTTTCCCCTCAACATCTAAGTCACACTATCTCTAATTCAATCCAGAAAGATGTAAAACCTAAAACCTCCAAGAAAGTACAAGGAAGGCAATTAGAAAATCTCTCAGGATCCAGCTTTAGGGATGACAGCCACTGACATTTCCTGTTTCTAATGTTTAAACTAATTTTTCCATAGTTTGTGTTTTACTTTTTAATGCTTAGAACTGACGAACAATTTAGCCTGCAGATCTAGGTGCTCGGCCTAGGCACCTAAGATTCCCACACCAAAACCTGAGGGTCAGTTTTTACTCCTCTTTCTCCTTTATCCACCAATTACCAAGCCCAGCCAAGTAGCTCTTCTAAACCTCTTTCAGAAATCTTCCTCTCTTGTCATCTCTTTCATTTAGGCCCTCATCATATCTGGCCTAGGGTCTTGAAACACCTCCAAAAGAATTCCCTACACGCTCTACATTGCCAATGAGGTCACTAAATACAATCATTCTAGAGCCCAAATCTCATTGTATCACTCTTCTGTACAAAATCCTTCAGTGACTCCTCACTGCCTCCAGGACAGTTTCAGTATCTTAGTACGTCTTGTGAGGTGCTTCATGATCTGAGGTTCTGATTACTTATTTAGCATCTTTGTTGGCCAATTCCCATTAACTCTTAGTCTGTTCTCAAACAATACGAATATGTGCTTGCAGCTCCTGAAATATACTATACTCTCCTTCTTCTGTGCCTTTGTACACGCTGTTCTTCTCTTTAAACATTCACCCTGCCCTTCTTCCCCCAGGTATATTACTATCTATCTTCCAAAAGTAAGATCAAAGTCCTCTCTCTCTCAAGAGCCCTACCCTACTGTCCACATCCACCAGCTGCACTCCAATCTGAGTTAGGTGGCCCCCTGCACTCTGCACTTAGCTCTCTCAGGAGTCATATTTCATCACTTGTCCACCTATCCTATTTGTTTCCTAAAGGACCATCAGTAAAGAACTTAGCATGATTCCTGGCATGCAGTAAGCGCTGTTGCCAGTATCTGTCTTTGGAGGAAGAGTTACTCACCTGTCAAAGAAAAACTTTAAGCTTTTTGTTTTTAAAACTGTACTCATAAACCAATAAAAGCAATTAATGCTAATGCTCTTCACTTTCTACCTTCTATTTCTTTTCTATTACTCTTCAGTCCTATTCCATCTCAGCAGACACTTTTCCTACTTTCCCTCCCATGCCCCAAGAGCCCCGTCACCACCCTGACCTCAATTTCAGCATAGCACTGGCCAGCAAACACATGGCCTCCATCCTCCACAATGTACTGGATTAACTTCCCAGCAGAAGGTGAGCGTAACACTGAAGGGTCATTTTCCTTCTCAAACACACAGGTCTTATTGCCAATTGTGATACGATATCTAGGAGAGAAGTAGGAATACGTAAGCCAATAAAGTACCTTGGGTTGTAAAATAGAATGGTAAAATGATGTCAATCATAAACAAAACAAAAACACAACACACACTCCCCTTGTCAAAACTGGAAACTTTGTTCTATATACACACAAACACACAGAACACTCACTCCACCTTTGTTGACAATGCAAATAACCAAGACTTCCTTCAGTAAGAGTCGGATTAAATAAATTATAGTACATCTATACAGTGGAATACTGTATGATCATTAAAAAAGAATAGACATCTCTACTTAAAAAAACAAACATGAAAATGATGATGATATAATACCTAACATTACCTGAACCCTTACTATGTCCCAAGCAATGTTCTAAGCACTTTATACGTGTTAATTAGTTTCACTGTCACAATAACACTGAATGGCATAATCTATGTTAAAGAAAAAGTACAGAACAGTATCTAAAGGTTTTTATTTGTGAATGTATTCACAAGAAAAACACAGTATGTACATATCTATAAATAGTATTTATATATAAAACTTCTGTAAAAACAAACTGTTAAGAGTGGTTGCTTAAAAAGAGGGAACTTATTTTTCATTGTGGCAGAGAGACAATGTTTTTAACTGTAAACATTTGTGCTCTTGAGATTTTTAAGTACATGTACTATTCTTATTACTTAAAAAATACCCTTTTAGGGTATTTTATGACCTTAAAACAGCCCAAGAACTAGCGACTGATGAAAGATGGACACAATGACCAGCAAGTGGACCTCACAAAGCTCCCTTACCTATCCACTTCTTCCTTCATGTATGTGGTGTAACTGCTGCCATCATAGGACAGGAGTAACCCTCCATCACTGAGCCGATGCACATCTACTTCTACGCATGAACCATTCATGATCACCACATAGGAGTTGGGGGACTGCCGAGTCACCTGCAGAGAATGAAAACCAGAAGGGACAAGTCAGTGTGTCCCTTCCAGGTGCAGCCCTAGAAAAAGTTTCAGTACCTCAAAGATATAGGTAAGAAAGATCTCTCAAAGAAGGTGCTCTTCGCATCAATGTCTTGTGGGCATGGCTCAGTCCTACTGCAAGCTAACAGAGTGACTTTAAATCTTCTCCCTAGTCTGGTTATTCTTCAATGTGACATAGAAGAACACTAAAACATTTTCACAGAATCGTCAAATACTGCTTCAGGCAATATTAATTTCACTAATACCCTGCCCTGTAGTAAAACAAACATTTCCTTCATCTCTTGACCTGAAGAAAGCATGCTAACAAAGAAAGACAAAAAAGTAAGGTGTAGTCTTCAGTGGGTTCGGCATACCTTAAGTACATATTTGACTCCCCCATAGATAAGTTCAACATCTACTGTATTCAGAAGTGTATGAGCAGGAAGGACTTGACCCCTGAAAGAACAACAATGTGAGTCACATTAACTTCTAGAAAGTTCCAGAAGTTTATAAGGAAATCTCAAAGGTTTTATATAGCTTTATATAGCCATATATATATATATATATATATATATATAGTGCTTCCTGGAATATCAAGACTGGAAATAACCTAAAGGATCATCAGTAAAGAACTGATACATGAATTATGAAAAAGCCCCAGAATGAAATATTATACAGTCATTAAAAAGAAAGGCGAAGATTTTTATGTATGTGTTTTTTACTTATTGATAATCTTTATACCCAACATGACGCTTGAAGTCACAAACGCAAGATCAAGAGTTGCATGCTCTACCAACTGGGCCAGCCAGTCACCCTGAAAGATGAAGGCTTTTATGTACTAATATGAACTACTCTCCAAAATGTACTGTTAAGTGAAAAAAGCAAGCAAAATTGTGAACAGTTTCAGAGTATGCTAGCAACTGTGTTTTTTAAAAACTAAGGAGTGGGAAGAAATAAATATTATGTGTACATGCTTATATAAACTTACAATATGTCTTGATGGGTACTGAAGAAACTGGCAACATGGGTTGACTATAGGAAAAAAAAATTAGGTGGTCAAAAAATAGAGGTAAAAGGAAATTTTTCACTACTGTTCTGGGCCTTGTGAACTTTGAACCATGTGAATATATTACTTGTTATTAGAAATAGATAAAATTAAAACTTGAATACCTGGGTGGCTCAGTGGTTGTGTGTCTGCCTTTGGCTCAGGTCGTGATCCTGGGGTCCTGGGATTGAGTCTAGCATCAGGCTCCCTGTGGGGAGCCTGCTTCTCCCTCTGCCTATGTTTCTGCCTCTCTGCGTGTCTCTCATGAATAAATAAATAAAACCTTTAAAAATTAATTAGTTAATTAAATTAAAACCAAAAAAAAAAGAGAGAAATGCCCCTGTAAAATCAACCCTCAAATACTGCTATCAGCTGGGACTTCATTTGGGGTAGTCAAAGAAAAAAAAAAGACACTAGGCCATGGCTGAATTCAGGTGAAAAGGAAGGACATTGCCAAGGACGGAAACAATATCAAGACAGACTTTTGACAAGAGAAAGAGGGAATGATGAGGCAAGTGAGGCAAGATGTTAAAAACTGGTGAATCTGGGCATAGAATAAATAGAAGTTGTTTGTACTATTCATGCCACTCTTCTTTCTTTCTTTATTTTTTAAGATTTTATTTATTTATTCATGATAGACACAGAGAGAGAGGCAGAGACACAGGCAGAGGGAGAAGCAGGCTCCACGCAGGGAGCCCGAGGTGGAACTCGATCTTGGGACTCCAGGATCATGCCCTGGGCCGAAGGCAGGCACCAAACCGCTGAGCCACCCAGGGATCCCGTCACTCTTCTTTAAATCAAATTATTTCCAAATATAAATTTTATGAATAAATTTAAAAATAACTAACATTTAAAAGATGGAGGGGAAGCTTGCATAGGAGATTACGCATGACACAGTTGTACACTACTAGGGAAGTCATTTAATTAGGTTAGAGACTGCATGTTGAGGGACAGATGTAAATAAAACTGGACTGGTAAAAAGGGGCCAAAGTATACAGGGAGTTGAAAGTCACTCTGGGTGATTAAGACTTAACACACAAGGGTAATGTGAGCTGCTGATGGTTTTAGTGCAGGAAAGCAACACAATGAAAGATATTTATCTTGAACAACTGTAATCTCAGTTCAATTTTTTAAATTTTGTTTCTTCCTTTCAGACACCTTAAAAGAAAGCTGATATAAGTCTAACAGCACAGAAGGAAATAAAGTGCCTGTGATTAAAGTGCTTTAAAATGATTAGCCCCTTGGACCGTTCCTCCAGGGACTCAAAGGCAAGGCTTAGTCTCCTGAACCAGAGTTAGAAATTAGTTTAGCCCCATAAAGTCTGATCCTCTACTTGCAAGACTCATGAGGTCATCTTGAATATCAGCCTCAATTATGAATTTCTGAAAGGTGTTGCAGGTAATATATGAAATATCCAGGGTTTGATGCTAGAGAGAAACACCAGATATTCATCACCAGGGTGGGTTTAGAGAGATTTTATGCTTGTACAGGAGAGAATGCTTACTTTAGCTGCAACTGTTTTTAAAAAACAACCCTTTCTGGGGCACCTGGGTGGCTCAGTCAGTTGAACATCCAACTCTTGGTTTTGGCTCAGGTCATGATCTCAGGGTCATGAGATCGAGCTCCATAGTGGGCTGGCTGTGCTCAGCGGGGAGTCTGCTTAAGATTCTCTCCCTCTCTCTCTGTTCCCCCTGCTTGCTATTTCTCTCTCTAAAATAAATAAGTAAATCTTAAAAACAAAAACAAAAACAAAAAACCTCCCATTATCTTTTCTCTCCCCTGCCTCCACAGTGACTGAATAACAAGTAGCACTCACAAGCTGCCAGGAATAGAGAGAAAAATAAATGGATCTTTGAACCAGTACTACTGGTTAGCTTGCCTAAAGAAACAAAGCTTACCTTTCTAAAGAATGAAGGAAGTTAGAGATGCTATTCCGTAGGCTCACATCTGCCACATGGAGAGCCCCACAAACAACTCCCAACATGGTGTCAGGTCGCTCTGCCTGAAAGAAAAAGAGGACAGATCAAAAGCATGGTCACTTGGCACCATGGCTCCTCAATTTAAATCAGGTCCAAATTTCCTCTGAAGAAACAGCTAGCACTGAGAACCTCCATCCTTACTGCTCAGCTCATAGATAAAAACACATTTACTTTTAGAATTTGAATAGAGGTAAGGGTGCCTGGGTGGTGCAATTGGTTAAAGTGTCCAAATCTCAGTTTCAGCTCAGGTTGTGATCTCAGGGTCACAAGATCAAGCCCTACACTGGGCTCCGTGCTCAGCGTAGAGTCTGCTTGAGATTCTCTCTCCCTCTCTCTGCCTCTCCCACTTGTGTTCTCTCTCTCTCCAATGAATGAATAAATGTTTAAAAGAAAAAAAAAAGAATCTGAATAGAGATGAAAGATACCTTTCTCTCTATTCTCCCTAAGATTTCCACTGAAACAATCAAAGAGGAACTCAAAAACAAGATTTTGTTGTAAGAAATTATCTACTGATAATCTCAAAGAAAAATGGTATATAATCAAACTTTGGACCTCTGGATAATTTAGATGAATCTGATGATTTTTATACAAAATCTTTTAAGAAAAGCCCAGTGATTCAGGAATAAGGGGGAACTACTGATTTAAATGAGACCCCTCTCGGGACGCCTGGGTGGCTCAGCGGTTGAGCATCTGCCTTCAGCTCAGGGCGGGATACCAACATTCCGGATCAAGTCCCGCATCGGGCTTCTTACATGAAGCCTGCTTCTCCCTCTGCCCATATCTCTGCCTCTGTGTGTGTGTGTCTCTCATGAATAAATAAATAAAATCTTTTAAAATAAAACAAAAGATGAAATTAATAAATGAGACCCCTCTCATCAGCACCTGGTAGACAGAGTTGGTAACTCTGAAGCTGACTTAACATCAAATGGGGACAAAAGTATTTCAATCCCTAGATGCCTCTCTTCAAATACACTCCAGAAAGTAATACTAGAACCCATAAAATGACCAGGTAAACACGGGCACAAGAACTCTACGGTACTAAAATTACACAGACTCCTAGGTTTTTCCCAGTAGATCAAGCATCAGTTACAGTAGAATCAAATACATTTTGTCTAGTGACATGGACTGGTCACACCACAAGCCCATAAAAACCCAATCCCAAAGCTGTTTGCAAGTGGGGAGATATGCACCTGTACTTTCTCTGCTATCAGTCTGTCCAGCCAGCCGGTGTCAATTCTATTCAACTGAAAGCTTTCAGTCTCCAACAATTTGATGAGGTATTCAACTGTGGTTCGAAAGTCACCCCGAATAGACAGCTCCTTCAAAGCCACCACCATGTTTCTGGGAGAGGAAGAGAAGCAGATCTGTTTCAGCAGTGAACAGTCTCATGTTTTTCAATCATTTTAAAAACTGTTTTAATCCTTTGGAGTCTTAGGACTGAAGGAAGAGCCAGCTCTCCAAACAAGTGATGGTGCACACACAGGTGTGCTCATCCATGTGCGCTCCAGACAAGAGAATCTGGAGGTCAGTATACTTAGGAGCTCTTACTGATAGTACCATATACGAGCATCAGCAAGTCACAGATATTTCGTTATGTGGAGTCCGGGACAAATTATGCGCGAACCACTCCCAGTTTTCACATACCAGGTTTCCATCATTCCTGGCTAACTAGGATTAGGACGTAATTTTCCCCTCCTTACACTTTATTTTATTAAAGCATATTTTACAAGTAATAAAATATATTTAAGTATACTGTTTGATACATTGTGACAAGTGTTAATGCCTTAATTAGGCTCCCATTCAATGAAGCAACTGGCTTGGTACAGTCAGGTACCCTACACGTGAGAGTATTTTTTTTAAGATGCATTTTAGACATCTTTGGAAGGAACTGCTCATTATTTTTATTATTTCCCAATTAAGTGTAAAATCTAATATTAACAAAATTTCAAATACTATAATTTTTTTCCTGTGTATTTCTGCCCAGTGTCTATCTTGCACAGGGCAGGTCCTTACTTCCACAAATATTTAATTAGACACCTCACAGACTTAAGACACATACTAGACTCATAAGGGAGACATAACAGAGATATAATAACCACTTTCAAAATACACAGCAGAATATCATAAATGTGAGTAGTGATAGAAGCAAAGTGCTGGAGTAGTTTTAGGAAGGTAGGAAATCCACCTCCCGATGGGTTCATGAAGAATGTGGAATCTGACATGGGATAAAGTCTAGGTAGGATTATGACCGTGACAGGAATATCATTCTAATGACACAGGCATTCCCTCAGCCTAGAGCATTATTCTGTTTCCCACCTCCACTCCCCTTTCCATACCCTCCTGGCCTGGCTTATTCATATATGCTTCTCAGCTGCTAGTCTAGATGTCACTTTCTCATGGGAAACCTTCCCTGAGCCTCTCTAGACTGAGTCAGCAGACTCAGCTATGAGTTCCTGTAACACATTTATATAACCCCACTATCACAGACAGCACTTGCTATATGGATTTTCTTCACTTATAGTCCATTAAGACAGACTCTATTTGGTCCTCATTATATTGCCATTACCAACAGATATTTAAAAAAATCTGATGAGTGTAGCAAAAGAAAGAACAGATAGAGGAAACAGTGAGGACAAAGGGAAAGACGGACAAAACCATGGGTTGTGTTCAGGGACATTATGATTGAAGCAGAGGATATGAGGACAGGAACCAGTGGCAGAGCCATTTATGAACAAATATTGACTAAGCACATACTATGTTGGGGGAATACAGCAGCAACAAGGCAGACATGCTCCTGTTCTTGTATTATATCTGGATTATCATCTATGGGAAATAATGTTGAAAATGGGGATTGAGGTTATTCTGGAGGACAAGAATGTGGACACCAAGCTAAAGAACATAGATCTAATGTTATACAGAAAGAAAAAACAAACTGAGTTGAAGAATGAATTTCTGGCATGCTGTCAAGAAGCAAGCTTATTGAGACACCTGGGTGGCTCAGCAGTTGAGTGCATGCCTTCAGCTCAGGTCGTGATCCCAGGGTCCTGGAATCAAGTCCTACATCAGGCTCCCACATTCCTGCTTCTCCCTCTGCCTGTGTCTCTGCCTCTCTCTCTGTGTATCTCATGAATAAATAAATAAAATCTTAAAAAAAAAAAGTAAGCTTATTATGGAGACCATGTATTTTTTTTAAAGATTTTTATTCATGAGAGAGAGAATGCACACTCACCTGTGTGCAAGCATGAGGGGCAGGGAAGATCAGAGGGAGAGAGAGAGTGAAGGGGAAAGAATCTTAAGCAGACTCCCCACTGAGTGCAGTGCCTGATATGGGACTCGATTTCACTACCCTGAGATCATGACCTGAGCAGAAACCAAGTCGGACATTCAACCAACTAAGCCACCCAGGAGCCCGAGACCATATTTTTAATATCCTAAAAGTTAGCCTAGTTAGCTTTACACTATAGAGGAACGTACAGATCAGGTAAGGACGTAAGGAACAAGGCTTCTGAACCAGATTATAGGACATGGCCTATAGAAAATACTCAGTGGTCTCCCTAGTCAGGACTGGACACCTAAATACCAACAGAGGCCCCTCTGGGAATGTAAATGAGTGAGGCGGAATGAGTGGGGACTGGATGAATGAGAGAGTTCATGTTTCCTCTAAAAGCAGCAGCCACACAAAGCTTCAGTTAACTTTTGCCAAGTAGAATACAAAACCAGTATATTGTCATTATCATTCCACTTTTAAGGAAAGCAGAAATCCATATATCTATTTCAGTCTCCCAATTTTTAAAAAATTAACACTCTGCAAGACAATCAAAACACATCTTGGCTGTGACTAGCTGGAAAGCCACAGATTTGCATGCTCTAATGTAAACTTTCTCTTCCTTTGCTTTGGCAAAGCAGGATATGGCTGCAAAAGAAAAGGGCAACTTTATAGCAGATAGTTTTTCTGGTAGCATTGCTTTAATTCTGAAAAACTTTACTTATAGTTTTGAATAAATGGGAAGAATAGTAGAGGACAAAATAGAGAAAAATTAGGAGTTCCATACTACTAAATACATTATTAAAAAACCAACATTATAAATAAATAGCTGTTGAAAACACAGGCTCTGTGTACAGTTCAAAGGTCAAAGAAATGGTTATAAATGCCTGATAAGAGAAAATAAACAATTAAAAAGTAGGAAGTACTAGTTCAATTTTTTTTTTTTTACTAATTCAATTTTTGATAAATATTCTAAAATATCTTTAGTGTAAAATTACCGGGATCCCTGGGTGGCGCAGCGGTTTGGCGCCTGCCTTTGGCCCAGGGCACGATCCTGGAGACCCGGGATCGAATCCCATATCAGGCTCCCGGTGCATGGAGCCTGCTTCTCCCTCTGCCTGTGTCTCTGCCTCTCTCTCTCTCTGTGACTATCATAAGTAAATAAATAAAAAATAAAAAAAATAAATAAAATAAAAAATAAATAAATAAAATTACCTCCTAGAGCCTTACTTTTCGGGCAAACGAAACTGCTTTTAATATTTTATATTTAATTAATAAGATAAATAATAAAATAAAAATTAATGATCAATGCTTATGTTTAATAGAATATTAAGACATGATACAGCAGTTATATGTGTACAAGCTGTGTGTATATTTCATAGCACATTGAAGACTCTTATGTAAACAATGTGGACAGTTCTTATGTAAACAATGTGGACAGTTCCCTTATGTCATGTTTTTTCATGTAACAATCAGTTTAACTTTATTATTTTAAATGGCTGTAGGACATTTACAGCCAAACCTTTATTCTGATGACAAATAGCAGATCTTATGTATGATTTTATATGGTGCCCAGCTCTTCATCAAGAATCTATCTCCTCGATGGGAACTCAAGTGCACATTGACAGTAGGCTCAACAAAGCTGATTGGCCCAAAGGAATAAGGAATGTTCCATACCATATCTGTGTGTGGTTGTCCAAAAGACATTGGATGAAGATTCACCAAATGAGCTCCATATATTTTAACCTATGTATTTGTCACAACTTTCAAAAATCTACAATTAATGTGGATAAGAACTAGCCACTGATTGTCAAATAAAGGATATAAAACTGCAAAAAAAAAAAAAAAAAAAAAAAAAAAAAGAATCTATCTCCTCCCCAAAACAGTACTGTTTCTATGGAAAAATGTGATTTCTTTAAAGCAATCCATTTTATACATTTATCAAAAATACTTGGAAGTAAAAATACTTGAAAAGATTCAGAACAAACAAAAAATCATCTGCCAAACACTGCATAATTTAACACAACATGAATGCAAGTACAATTGAAGATATATTTCTTCCAAAACATTGTCCCTATCAGTACTTTTGTAGCAGAGAAATGATTCCCATTCTCAAGCTCATGCTTTCACTGAAGAGTAACACAAAATTTTTTTAATGCAATCAAATGTTATTATACTCACGAAATTGCTTCCTCTCTGTTTTCTCCCCAGGAGAAGCAATGACCAAACTGAGAATCAGCAAATTCATGAAGGCCCCCTGCAGCAGCAACACTGAAATAACCCCAAACATTCTTATTGCTACGGAAATTCAGTTCCTGAACTGTTCCTGAGCTGGGCTTAAAACCCTGTTGGGAAAGAAAAAAAAAAGAAAAAAACCTGTTAGAGAATAAAGAATATGAGAAACCATAATTATATTTCCTAGGAAGAGAACATTTATATATCCATTGTTTAGGCTGTGTATTTATCACATATGAAAGCAGAAATGATGCACAAAAATCAGAAAGGCTCAAGAGCCAACATTCAGTGCTACAGATTCAATGAGGACTCTATAATGACTAAAGTTGAATTAAATGGCCAACAGAGCAATGATCACTTTTTGTCTGCTCTGAGGAGACTTCTATAAATTTCCCTCTCCAGAAGAAGTCCCAAGATATTTCAGAAGTAGGCCTTCAGATACCATGTTAATATTAAAGTTCACAAGAAAAAAAAAAGTGTAAACCTTTTGTGATGGGTTACCTCATCTGGATTTTCACTAGTGATCCGAGCGGCAATAACATGGCCCCTTGGGCAAGGAACGTGAGCAGAATTTTCAAAATCAATGGGAGCATCACCCCAGGGAGATACCCCATACATCATACGAATATCCTTGATTCTGTACAGAGGGATCCCCATGGCAATCTAAAAGGAAAAACATCACTTATTTTTCATGGGTACCTTCCTTAAAATGTGGAGGCTATCAAATTACCTACAAGACTTTTCATTTTAGTAGCACCACCTAAAACATTCTATTTCTACTATAGCCTATATTCTACAATAATTGAGTAAGTAACCCTAAGTTATAGTTCTATTGACATTTCTCCATTAAGGGAGCAGAATTAAAATATATAAGGGAGGAGTCAGTGTAAATGGCTATTCAAGAAGAAGTCCAGACAGCTAAAAAGTCCTATGACTTAATTAGAGAGAGGAACCTCTATTATTTCATAATTATTCCCACAAACCATGAAGAAAGTAAATAAATTTTTTGTATTCAATGGAACCCAGAAAGAGCTCCCAATGTGGGCAAAGAACATGTTAGATACAAATAATATCAAACCTCATTATTAGCCATCACTGCCTCCCATAACATTTGTTTCCTGGGTGAAATGGAGAAAATAAGATTGATAACTAGCACTTTAAACATTACAACAATAAACATGTGCTGCCACAGTCTTGCCAGGAAAAACTTTGACCACCATTCTGATGTGGAATTGCTTCAATTCAGGACACAAGTAAAAAGGAGTAGACGACAGTTACAAAGTTGTGAGGTATTTTACAAATGAATTATTGTTTTTTTAAAGATTTATTCATGAAAGACACAGAGAGAAAGGCAGAGACATAGACAGAGGAAGAAGCAGGCTCCTCGCAGGGAGCTTAATGTGGGCCTTGATCCCTGGACCTGGGATCATGCCTGGAGCCAAAGGCAGATGCTCAACCACTGAGCTACCCAGGCGTCCCTACAATTGAATTAGTTGAATAACGTGTATTATTTTAAAATTTTCTTTCTAAGATATGATAGTTGCTATCATACGTGTCTGGTTAAAAAAATATGATAGTATTACTAGATTTGTACCACATCAGGAAAAGCAACCTACACATCATGACCCATACAGCACGAGATGAACATTAGATGAGACTCAGATAGGAGGAGGAGTTTTCTCTTATCAGATACTGGTTAAACCCGTTTCTCAGGCATCTCAGGACATTTGGAACTTCTGCAGGCAACTCTCTTAGCCAAGATCAGGGTAACTCACCTGGAGTTGTGCTGCAGGGAGGTTGACATCAGCCACCATCTCTGTACAAGGGTGTTCCACCTGTAGCCGAGGGTTCAGTTCCAGAAAGTAGAAGCTTCCATCCTGGCTGTAGAGGTATTCCACAGTCCCAGCACTCACATAACCAACCATTTTGGCAAGTTTCACAGCACACTCGAAGAAAGATAAATCAACATAAGTATCCCACCCTGACCAGCTGATGGACCACTATAGTTTCTCCCTCTCTCCCAACACAAGTATCCACCATTTATAAGAGCCACTGAAGGCTTTTAGACACCTGAGAGTAAATTTCACCTTCCCTGATTATTACACAAGGCCCCTAAGACATGGACAGCCAACTCAATCCAGATCTAGGGGAAAACTGTTTCTCACTTGGGATCACAAGCAACCTTACCCTCTCAGGTATAAGTGTATGCAGGCAAAAAAACACGCTGTGGCAGACTACTCAGCATGCCCCAGTTTTAGTATTCCTAGTAATCTTCATAGAAACATGGCTATCCAACTATAGACTAGATTTTCTAACCTCTCATATAGCTAGTGACTCAGTTTTGACATATGTAATGTCAGCATTACTGAATAATATGCATAAGCCCTGAATCAGGTTTTGGAAAGGAAACTACTTATCCTCTATTCCTAGATTTTCCCCTTCTGTGCCCTGCAACACAGTCACAATAGTTCAAACCAGTTTCTACCATGCAGATGAGAACATACTAGAATGGTAGAACAAAACAGAAAGAACCTGAATTGCCAGATGGCCTCAAAAAGCAGAACTGTCCTATCAACCCTGGAGAGCTAACCTCAGATTATCATGGGAAGGAAAGATAAACTTCTATCTCATCTGAGGTCATTTTATTTTTTGGATCGCTTTATTAAACCGCTTACCCTGTATATTCATTAATACAGAAATTATAAAATTCAAGTAGGATGCTATTATTTTAAAAACTTAAAAATGGGATGCTAGCTTAGCAACAGTGTAGTGAGTAGCAAGGAAACAAATACTTCAAACTGAAAAGGTTGTAACCTCATTGTTTGGCATAACAAATCATTTAGGGGCACCTGGGTGGCTTAGTTGGTTAAGTGTCTGCCTTTGGCTCATGTCATGATCCCAGAGTCCTGAGATCAAGCCCCTCATCGGGCTTCCTACTCAGTGGGGAGTTTGCTTCTCCTTCTCCCTCTGCCCCTCCCCCTGCTCATGCTCTCTCTCTCTCCCTCACTCATCTTCTCTCTCTCTCAAATAAATAAATAAAATCGTTAAAACACACACACACACACACACACACACACACACATATTTGGTAAACTGTCTTCCACAATAACTTGGAAGGCAGATGATACACCAAGTAAGCCCTAAGAAAAAGTTAGAAAAAGTAAGAACGTGAAAAAAAAACTGCTTTTATACCCCAAAACCAGATTAGATTCTTACTCTGAAGCAACTCAGTATCAAAGATCCACGAATAGAAGAAAGCCTATTGTATTTAGAAATCTTGGAGTATGATTACTCCTACCTGAAGCAGACTAGAAGCAAACAGTCTAGAAGCTTAATTAAGTTTTGAAGGAATTGTATTTCTAAATATACCACAAACCTGGCCTTTGAAAAGCCTGTGATTGATAACTAGAGTAATATATGTGGTCCCATTCTTGCACCAGCTCTGCCAAAGAAGACATAGTCTCCAAGGCCCAATCACAAAGAAAATTCAATGAGGAAGAACTTCACAGGGAACAAAGCCAGGTACTTCAGGGATGGTGGGCAAGGGATTAAGGGATTACTGCCAGAGAGCAGAATCAGAGGCAGTCAGAGGGCAAACTGAAATGATCACACTTCCTGCCTAGAAGGATCTGGTAACTGCTACAGACCAATTATCATCACTTATTTTTTCATTCTTCTTTTTTTCCAAATGGGAGTTATCGTGTTCGTATTCCACCACTGTATATTGGGTATATGATGGAGGGAGGATTGACCAGGGGTAGATACCTTGTATTTTAGGCCACTGGCTCATGGAAAGCCACATGAACATTTAATGCAAAGAACTGTATGTTATCTAAAGATCCTGGAGTCTGAGCTGACTGTAGTAATTGGATGGGACTTTGGGCTGTCTCCTTTGGGGAAAGACTAAGTATATTAGTGAAAAAGTAAGAGTAAGAAAAAGGGTATGAAAGGATTATGGGTAGCTAGAGGAGCAGATTGAGGCAGATTATTAAATGCCCTCCAATGATTTTTCTGTGTGTCATTCATCTAGTAATAGCATTTCCTGAATTTCAGCTGAGTATATGGCCACCCAGTTAGTGACTATAATTCCTAACATCCCTTATAACTAGGTGTGATTGTGTAACTAAATTCTGCCCAACAGAACATGAACAGAAGTAATGTGGGTAACTTCTGGATCACATTTTTATATGCTTGCCCTCCTAGTCCTTTCTCTCCCCCTCCCACAGGCTACAATATGAACCTAATCTTATGAGAAAGCTTTAATCATGAGATAATAACACCCTAGGGCAAGGGTTGGAAAACATTTTCATTAAAGGACCAGATAGTAATTATTTTCAGCTCTGTGGCCTATATAGTTTTGCCACAACATGCAACAACATTATTGCAGTGATTAAGCAGCCAAATCAAACATAAATAAATTAGCATGGCTGTGACCCAATAACTTTTTATTTACAAAGAAAGTTAATAGGTTGGATTTGGCTAACAAGCTGTAGTTGGCTGACTTCTTTCCTAGTGAATGGCACAGCAATAAGCCTGGGTCTCTGGTACCAGTTCATCTCTCAATGACTGTGAGAATGAGAAAGAGAACTTATACCTTATTTAAGCCACTGTATTTTGGAGGCCTCTTTATTATAAAAGTTAAAGAATGATTCTTAATAAATTCACGCAATGTAGGAATTAAACTTCCAACACAGATGATCATGTATTTAGCTTGTTTGAAATTCAGAAGAGATGGGAAATAGATTTCCATTAAGATGAAGACTCAGTCACTATTCCAGAAAAGACCATGTTGAGACCCCTAAACTACAACTGTTTCCACAGGACCCTGCATGACTGTTAAAGATCCATTTCTACACAAAAATATAGAACATATAAACTTGAAAGATGCTTAGTGGACCTTTTAAGAGAATGGATTTGAATAAATACATTTGAAGACTCAAAGATAATCAACTAGAAAATGGAACTACCTGCTTATTATGAGCTTGTTTCAAAAAAAAAAAAAAAAAAAAAAATCAGGGGCACCTGGATGGCTCAGTTGGTTAAGCATACAACTCCTGGGCAGCCCTGGTGGCTCAGCGGTTTAGCGCCACCTTCAGCCCAGGGCATGATCCTGGAGACCTAGGATCGAGTCCCACGTGGGGCTCCCTGCATGGAGCCTGCTTCTCCCTCTGCCTGTGTCTCTGCCTCTCTCTCTCTTTCTGTCTCTCATGAATAAATAAATAAAATCTTTAAAAAAAAAAAAAAAAGCATACAATCCTGGTTTCAGCTCAGGTCATGATCTCACGGTCATGGGATAAAGCCCCATATTGGGATCTGTGCTCTGCGCTAAGTCTGCTTAAGATTCTCTCCCTCTGCCTGTCCCCACACTTGTGCATGTGCACACTCTAATAAATGAAATCTAAAAAAAATTAAACAGTAAGATTAAAAATCCCCAAACATTTCTTTTCTTTAGCCCTAGTCAAAATAGTACACTAATTTTTTTCAAAAGTGTTAACTAGGGGCGCCTGGGTGGCTCAGTTGGTTAAGCATCTGCCTTCCACTCAGGTCATGATCCTGGGGTCCTGGGAACAAGACCCACATTGGACTCCCTGCTCCTGCTGGGAGGCTACTTCTCCTACTGTCTGCTGCTCCCTCTGCTTTTGTGTTCTCACTCACTCACTGTCAAATAAAATATTTAAAAAAAAAAAAGCATTAACTAATTGAGAGCCTGAAATGCGTAGAGGGAGAACAGTAGAATTATTTTTCCTTTAGGAAAGGGATATAATCTTATCAATTATCTAGAACCACTGCCTGAAATTCTGCTATTCTCAAACTGGCAGATGAATTGAATGAGTAGTAGTCCTGTGTAAGAAAACAAATATTATAGCTTTTCATATACACACCTGTTCCATATGTTCAAATACTGCTGGAGTAGCAATAGCAGCAGGTGCTTCCTCAATAATCTTCTGATGCCTGCGCTGTACAGAGCAGTCACGACCAAAGAGAGAGATAGCATTGCCATATTGATCTGCTAAGATCTGTACCTCCAGATGACGAGATTGTTTGGCTAGTCTCATCACAAATATAGGAGATCCAGGGACTTCAGCTTGAACCTATATTAAAAGGAAATAAAACAAATTCTTAAGTGGTAAGCATTTTCTCTAACCTGTTAAGTTGCTTCGATTTCAACAGGCAGATGCCTAGAAGTGTCAGGGACCATGTGAATTAGTAGCAATACAGAAATGAATAAAAGATAGCTCATGCCCTCATCTATTTTTAAGATACTACATTCTTAGTTATATAACCAATATTACTTAGTGACTTCCAGTATTACAAAAGTGAAAAACAAAATAGTTTGAAAAGACACACACAAACAAATCCCACAAAAGGGTAAAATACTGCCATCAACTGCAGATAGCCAAATGTACAACTTGCTCCAGACTAGCTGCTTTCCTGGTTCACACTGCATCATGGATGGTGTTGTAGTCAAAGGATGTGGATCTTCAGTTTTGAGGCACACTACCACTGGAGATAGAGTTTTACACTGGCAGTTATTTTCTTACAGCACTTTTAAAAGTAATCCAATGTTTTCTGGCTTCCACTGCTTCTACTGAGATGTCAGCTATCATATTGTTACTCCTTTGAAAGTAGTCTTTTTACAGCCACTTTGAGATTTTCTTTCTTTTTTTAGGGGGGTGAGGTAGCAGTTATTCTGATAATCTTAGATGTAGTTTTCTCTGTATTTGTCCTATGGGGCTCATAGTATTTTTTTAAATCTGTGTTTCTATCTTTTGTAAGTTCAGGATAATTCTTAACCATTATCTCTTCAAATACTGTTTATGCTCCATGATTTCTTCAAATATTGCTTCTGTTCCATTCTCTCTCTCCTCTGAGATTCAAAAGTGCATGATGTTAGATAATTTCACTGTATCCCATAGGTCTTTTCTGCTGGTAGGTAGCAATCTCCCCAAGACTCGGTGGGTTGCTCAGGACATCTACCATCTTAATTCCTCATGAACTATCCTCATTTGGGCAGTTCTTCCTCTGGTCTTGCCTGGGGTCACTTGTGTGCATATCATCATCTGGTAGTTCAACTGGGGCTAAATGGTCTCATCAAATGTCTGGTGATTTGTGTTGACTTTTGGCTTGTAGGTCCAGGGAGCCCTGACTCAAACAGTTCATCTCTATAGCTTGTGGACTCTCATCCTCCAATGGGCTAGATCAGGTTTCTTCAATGCAGTGCTCCAAGAGGGTGAAGGCAGAAGCTGCAAGACTTCACAAGCTCTAGAATTTACACGACACCACTTTTGCCACATTCTAATGGTTTAAGCAATCCACAGGGCCAGCTAAGACTCGGGTTGGGAAAAGAGATGCCACCTCTTGATCAGAGGAAAGGCAATCACACTACAAAAGGATATACATACAAGGATGGGAGGAGTTATTGCGGCCATCTCTGCAAACAATTTACTATGGTCCACCCTCTGGCCACAATAATTCATATACCTCCCACATGCAAAATAGACTCACCCCCTCCCAAGACCCCCAAAGTCATCCAGTCAAGGCATAGGCTTGACGTCCATTTTCTCATGAATCGTGTCCAGATGCAAATGAGACACCTTGGGTGCAGCTCCTCAGGTGCAGTTTTTCTTGATCCAACAATCTGGGAACTAAAAAGACATGTTATGTGCCCCAACACCCCCAACATTTAATGATGAAAAGGGGAAAGGATGACTGTAAAAGATAATCCTGTTCAAAGAAGAGAGGATGGGAAGTACACAGCAGTCACTGCTCCATAGCAATTCTGAAATCCAGATGGGTGAATCTCAGATACCATGACTCTAGCGGCAGGGAAATTTTTTTAGGGTCTTGTTCAGCTCCTGGGGAGTGATTTTCCTAATCCATGACTCTCCTCTGCATTAAGCTCTGCGATCTGGGCTCTTGGCTCTGTTCTTTCTATTAGAAATGACTGATGTTTATAGCTGAATAGCTTTCTCAGTCTGCTTCCTGTTTATAGAAAGTTGAAGACGCAGGAGCCTCTTTGAAGTTTGAACTACCTCTGTTCCTTCTGGACCCTTTGGTGTAGTCCTAAGTATAAGTTTCTTGAAAATATTGTAGGTTTCCTATGAATCACACTGGGGGATTTAATCCTTGTCCCAAAAGAAACATCTGTAACTTTTCTGCACAGATGTATCTATACTTTGGGTACATCAGGCTGCTGGTGGGACAACACCTTTAAGTGTTCTCTGAAGCTCTTTCCTATTAACCGAGAGGGTAATCTACCAGGTATAGTGTCTTAAATATTTCTGAGACCTTAAAGGCTCTCATAGGTATTCTTGACTTAGCTGTTACCCTGAGGTCAATTTTTACTTTGAGGATCTTTCTGCTAGGTAGAGACTGGGAATGAGAAAAAGTTATATTTTCAAACTTAACAAGTTTGAGACACCTTGATTAGCTCACCTCTCTCTTACAGTTCCCTAGCATAAGTAACCAGAAGGATTTAACAGATGCTTTCAATACTTTGTCTAGACATTTCCTTAACTAGGCCCATGACTTCTTTAAATACATTCTCTATCTTCAAAGTTAACTCAGGCAATTGTTCCATCATTACAGAACACATATTGATCTTTTATTCAGACTACTAACAATTCCCTCATTGCCTATCCAGCCTCCACTAACAATTTATTCAACATTCCTCCAGCCTTCATTAACAATCTCATCATTTTTTTTCAGCCTCCACCTATAAGCTAGTCTTAAAGCCATGTCACATATTTTACTTTTTTGTTATAACAGCATCATACCTTTGGGTATCAATTTCTGTGGCAGTTACCCATTGATGCCTAACAATCCACCAAAAATTTATTTACTTAGGACACCGACTATTTTATTTTATTCGCTTACAGCAATTTGAGCAGGGCACAGTTGGGTAGTTCTTCTGATCTTGCCCAGGAGCTACTCATGCAGTTGTAGTCATCTGCCAGTTTGACTGGGGTTGGATGGTCTAGTAGGGTCTCATTTGCACATCTCAAATGTGGTGCTGTCAACATGTAGGTCTAGGAAGTCTCAGCTAGGACAACTCATCTCTACTTCATGTGGCCTCTCTTTCTCCAAAAGGCTAGACTGGTTTCTTTACTTGTCAGTTGGGCAAGGGCAGAAATTACAAGACCACTTGGGGTTTAGACTTGAACTTACACACCATTTCTGCTACATTCTCTTGTTTAAAACAAAGTCACAAGGCTAGCCAAAATTCAAAGAATGGGAAAAAAGACAGTCTTTCTTGATGAGAAGAGAGGCAAAAATCATAGGGGTCTGTATAGAAAGATGGGAGAAGTTATCATGGTCATCTTTGCAAATAACCTCTTACATGCTCTTTTCTGTATTTTTCATCCTTTTGTCTCTTCACACTTCAGTCTGAATTTTCTTCTGAGCTATGTTCCAGTCACTAATTCTCTCTTCAACTGTATCTAATATGCTATTAAACTCCATTGACTTCTTAGTTTTATTTGTATTTTCAGTTCTAGAATTTGTTTCTTCTTCACAGGTTCCAGTTTCCTGACAAAATTCTCAATTTTGTCTTTAATTTCCTTGAATACATTAAGTAGTTACTTTAAAATCCTTGTCTGATAGATCCATTATCTAAACTCTGCAGATCTGTTTAAAACTGACTTCTATTTTTCTTGATTTTCAGTCACGTAATTTGGTATACCCGTTTACTTTGAAATCGCTATTTGATACTGCATTTGAAAAATAAATAGAAGTAATTTGAGGTTCTAGATATTATTATATTTGCATTTCTTTCTAGTGGCTAGCAACACCAGCAATACTTGAGCCCTTTCCCTGAATCAAAGGTTGATTATTTTGAAGCTGAGATTTAGTCCCTGTGAGAGTTGGTCTGTTTCTAGTTTTTTACTCTTAGGTGTAGTTCCTTCAAGATCCCAATCTAAAATGTGGGAAGTTTTAGGAACTTCCCTCCTTACCAAATCTTAAAGGTTAAGTTTAGCCTTTTAGTCTTATAAGACTGTTGAAAACTAATCAGCTTTTCAACTGCTCCTTTTCTTTCTTTTTTTTTTTTTAAGATTTTATTTATTTATTAGAGGCACAGAGAGAGAGAGAGGCAGAGACACAGGCAGAGGGAGAATCAGGCTCCACGCAGGAAGCCTGACGTGGGACTCGATCCCGGGTCTCCAGGATCATGCCCTGGGCCGAAGGTGGTGCTAAACTGCTACGCCACGGGGGCTGCCCAACTGCTCCTTTTCAAATCAGAAGATATCTCTATGGAAAAAGTGGCCTCAAATGCCACTTCGTTGGGTTTCCTTCTTCTCCTATACCTTAGCGCCATTATAATTCTTTACTGTCTTGAAAGGTCTCTAATGCCTTAAAATAGTTTAAAAATTTTTTTAAATTAAAAAAAAAAAAAAAAACTTTCCCAGATTTTCTAGCTTGTTCTCAAAGGGAGGATTGGTTTGTTATTTAGTTAATCATTATTGGAACTTGAGGACTTTCACAGAAAACTTCCTAATCTTAGTGATCTAGATTCTTCAACTATTTGAGTCACAGTATAAGTAGTCTTGAAATATCTAAAGGAATTACATTTTTAAAAATTTAACAAGCTTTTTCTTTTGCTTCTAAAAGCAAAGGAGCTTTTCTTTGACCCCATGAGGCATTGATTTACCTATGAAATTAGGTAAACTACAAAAGGAATGCAAAGAAAAAGAAGGTTAATATTTGAATTCTAACATTCAAAATAGGATAATGCAGCAAAACAATACCTTTATCACCTTTTTCAGTTTGCCGTTAATGGTTAAAAAAAGAGGGTAGGGATGCCTGGATGGCTCAGTGGTTTGAGCATCTGCCTTTGGCCCAGGGCGTGATCCTGGAGTCCCAGGATCGAGTCCCACATTGGGCTCCGTGCACAGAGCCTGCTTCTCCCTCTGCCTCTGTCTCTGCCTCTCTCTCTCTGTCTCTCATGAATAAATGAATAAAATCTTTAAAAAAAAAAAAAAGAGGGTAAACAGAAGTTGGCTAGAGATACCAGTAAAAGACAGTACAAAGTAAAAAATGCTGGAAAAAATTAAAACAGTGGAAAACTAGGAAAGTGAAAGGCCAGAATATGTCCCAATTTTCCTTTTTTCTGATTCCTCTTTTTCTCGTAGGAGAAAAAAAGTGAGTCAAGTCTGTGAGGGTAGCTCTAGGGCAGGGAAGAAGAACCTTTTGTCTCTCAAAGACAGTATTTTTTTTGGCCTCCACAACTAACTTGCAATATGGCCATACCACTCAGCTTTAAATCAGAGGCTTAGAGAGGGATTTGAGTTTTAGCTTTCCAAGCCACCCTCAGTTATAGAATGTAGATCTGCCATAGGGTTCCCATGCCAGGCAGGGTGTGGTGGCCATGCAGCACAGACCAGTGTATAAACTGCTGAGTTGACCAAGTAGATGGTACACATAGCAGAAACTCAGGAGCCCGCAGCCAATAAGAACTTAAAGTGAGGTAAAGTCAATCAAAGAGCCCAAGTCTGGCCAAGCCAAGACCATCCAAATCAGGAGGTAACCACATCCTTTATTACAGTGCCAGCAGAAGAAGAACACAAAAATTAGAAGGGCATTTTGACTCTTCCCTATCACTATAAAGTCCTATGAACCACATGTACCATATAGGGAAGAGCTCTCTGAGAAAATGAGCACTTTTATATACAAGAGAATATTGTTTGAGTTACCTTATCAAATAAAACCTTAAACTGAACTAGACATTTCTAATAAGCAGATAGGAAGTAGAGAGAAACACCAGAGTGCTTACAGACAAAATTAAAAATTAAATATTTTCTGAGCATCCAAATTATAATTCATTATTATTATCTTTTATTCTACCATGGTATAATTGACATACAACATCATATTAGTTTTTGGTATACAACATAATAGTTTGTATATATAGTGTGAGTTAAATCATGTATCTCTGATATACATGTAAATTCAAACAAACAAAAACAAGTTGTATTCTACCTGTCTGAAGAGGTTAGGGAAATCATCTGCATTGTTGACTTTTCTGATTCCTTTCCCTCCTCCTCCTTCTGAGGCCTTGATCATTACTGGATATCCAACTTCCTCCGCTGCCTTCAATAACAAAGAGAAAAATGGAAATAAGAGTAGTATTTACAGGGAAGGAGAAAACTGGCATCTTCTTCAAGAATGCTGTCATTGAGGGCACCTGGGTGGCTCAGTCAGTTAAGTGACATACTCTTGATTTCAGCTCAGGTCATGATCTGGAGCTCTGTGTTGGGCTCCGTGCTTAGCACAGAGTCTGCCTGGGATTCTCTCTCTTCCTCTTCTTCCGTCCCTCCTCCTGCTTGCATTCTCAATATCTCTCTCCAAATACTGTCATTGGTAGGTCCAAAAGTAGTAAAATAGAAAGGTCTTAAAGACATACTATTAGGTGGGGAAAAAAAAAGTAGTAACTATCTGTAGCATTAGGTTGAACCAAAAGAAAGTGCCTTTTTTTGTAGGTTTAAAAAAAAAATTGTTGAATATTGGCATTTTCATATGGTTCAATATAAGACAATCCTATATAGGTCAAAAACAAAATAAAACTATATGTTTATGGGGCACCTGGGTGGCTCAGTCAGTTAAGCATCCGACTCTCAATTTCAGCTCAGGTCATGATCTTAGGGTCATGGGATCTAGCCCCCATGTCAGGCTCTGAGCTGAGTGTGGGATCTGCTTGTCCCTCTCCCTCTACTCCTCCCCTCACTTGTATTCACTGTCTGTCTCTCAAATAAATAAAATACTTTAAAAAATCCTTTATATATGATTATGTATGCATTCATACACCCACATATGAGGGTGTAAAAAAATGTCTAGAATATATACCAGTGGTGATTTATAAAAGGAAGATAGGTAGAATAATTTCCATTTATTCCTGTATAATTAAAATTTCTTATAGCATATAGGTATTCATGTATTACCTCTAATTTTTATTTTTAAAAAAGGTATAAGTAGTTCACTTAATAAAATGTTGATGGTCCCAGTACAGCTTCTGACAATATATATAAGTTTCAACAAATCAGAACTCTAATGTATCCAGAAATTATTTTCTCACTCAAAGCTTTGTAAAAGATAAAAATAACAAGATATCAAAATATTAATAAAATACTCAGGAAACTAATGTTCAGCACATACGTGGTTTTTCTATTTATGGTATTTGATAATAATCAAGTAACAATCCTAAAATTTTCTGAAAATTAATTATATATTTGTTAAGTAGGGAGCTAGTTAAATCAGGATATGTCCCTCTATTAAAATATTATGCAATTATTAAAAGGAATGAGGTGGCTTTTACATGTAATGATACAGAAGATGTCCAGATTGTATTGTTCTGGCAAAAAATAAAGTGGGGAAAAGTTAACCAAAATTTAGAACTAAGTCATTCCTTTGTCAAAACATTCCAGTGACTTATGGTTTCCCTTATAACAATATCTAAAAATGTACCAACAGAAAGAAGAGCATTTCAAATATTGAATTAGTCGATTCAGCACAGTTCCATCTCTACTCATATCTATGCCTGTACACAGAGTTAGCTTGATGAAATAGTGTTATCAAAGAAAGTGTTATCACTGCATGATAAGTATCAAAGAATCAGCCACAATGTGAAAAAGACTAAAATATATATATATATATGGTAGCCTACATGATGTCAGTAAGAAGGTAGCACTTTTAAAAAGATATGAAGGCTGTAGGCATAGGTCATCCATTTAGAATATTTTAGAAGAATTTTAATGTCATGAGAAAAATGCTTATACATAATACTAGGAAAAGAAATGGGGATTACTAAACTATATATATCATAAAAACCTAATTTTATACTTATAATATAAATAATTAAAAATTATAAGAATAATAACTATAAATATGGGAATCTATTAATAAAGATGATCACTACTATAATAATATGTCCTATGAATCAAAAGAAGCTAAAAGAAGATGTACAAATTTGTTATGAGTATGTATCTATCTCTGGATGGTGGGTTTATGGGTGGATTTATTATCATCTCTTTTCTGGCCTCCAAATTTTTTACCAGAAACTTTTATGTTTAAAATTATGACCAGGGGGCAGCCCGGGTAGCTCAGCAGTTTAGCGCCACCTTCAGCCCAGAACCTGATCCTGGAGACCTGGGATTGAGTTCCACGTCAGGCTCCCTGCATGGAGCCTGCTTCTCCCTCTGCCTGTGTCTCTGCCTCTCTTTGTGTGTGTGTCTTTCATGAATAAATAAATAAAATATTTAAAAAAATAATAAAAAAATAAAATAAAATTGCGACCAGGAAAAAAAGGAATTTCAGTTGATAAGCAAAATAGCTAGTTCCTTACACAAAGGACTTCTACTCTTTTGCAAATTACAGCGAGTATAGCATACACAGTTCCATTAGAAATATTAATAATTCTTATTAAGGAGATTAGGAGAGTTTAACTTGAAACGCAAACAAAAGAGCAAAATTAGTTGAGCTTTCACTGTTCCTCTTGAATTTATAACATATAAAGTCAAACATGAGTAGTGTGTTTTCCTAAAATAGTCTCTTTCACCATCTACTTGGAAGTATAATTGATACTTCTAACTATTTAAAAAGTGAAAGAGAACAAACTGGAGAGAACTATAAGAAAGAAGAGGCAATGTTGGAGAAAGATCTCCTTTTGCTTGGGTTTCTGTTTCTACAAGGAAGGACAGTAATTAGACACTTTTGGCCTCTCTTGGCTCCCTCCCTCACCCCTTCCTCAAGGGAAAAAGAATGAATTGTGTGATTGGTCAGTTTGGAAGGAGGAACTGAGCATGCATAGCTCAGCGTCTTCCCCTTTGGGATCAGCCCACTGCACAGAACATATGCTGTTTGTCAGCTCTCAGCAGTACAAGAAGTTGAATGGTAAAAGCTCTGTCTTTGTGGAGGAAAGTGTGGTTATGCAGCACCACCAGTACCCAATGAGTAAGCATGTTTAACTTGGTCTTTCAGTTTACAAATCTGATTGTTGCTACACACTGAAGCCATTTTCACCAACATCTCTATTCATAAGAAAGCTGACATTTATCTATCTGCCTGGCTTCTTGGTTCTGAATTCAAGCCTGGGAAAATGTGTGTTGTTTGTTGCTCTGTCCTCCACCCCAATCACCACACACATAGACACACACACACACACACACACACACACACACACACTAACAAGTGGTAGAAAGGAGAATCAATAAATACTTCCTTAAAGCTCTGATTTAGCCACCTAAAAAATGTTCTGTCCAGGTGAAGAGCTTGCTTCAAAACAAATTTAAGTTATTTTTGTTAAATCTAGGTCACTTCCTTACTCTATAAACTGTATCCCTGGGTAGCCCAGGTGGCTCAGCGGTTTAGCGCCATCTTCAGCCCAGGGCCTGATCCTGGAAACCCGGGATCGAGTCCCATGTCAGGCTCCCTGCATGGAGCCTGCTTCTCCCTCTCTGTTCTCTGTCTCTGCCATTCTCTCTCTCTCTCTCTCTGTGTCTCTCATAAATAAATAAATTTTTTTTAAAAGTAAATAAATAAATAAACTATTTCTCCTGCTCTTACAATCCCAATGCCATCATGGGTGTATATCATCAAGCAGTCTTCAAATTACTTTGTGACTCTAATTGGCCAGTTGAAAGACATCGCTCCCTAGAGTTAGTAACCTACCTTTAGCCCATCATCCACATCCTTCACATAACCTTTTTCGTATAATTCCTGGGGAACATTTAAGATACGTTTGGAAAAATCATTTTCATGCCAGTCCACCCGAAGACCTGCAATAGATAACAGTGACTTAAAAGCTGCTATAAAGGCTTCTGCTGTCAATTTTCTGTTATTCCTTCTTTAAAATGCTCTCATATTTATCTAAAACTAAGGTAGATATGAGAAAGAAGGATGCCATAAAAGCCTCATCAGTCCTTGGGGTTAATGGTATTTAGCTCTAGCCGGGACCTGGCAACTCGGGTTCTGACCCTGGAAGAAGCCAGGAGAGCTAATAGGGAGCAAACTTACAAAAATGCAAGGACATACAAGACAAAAAAAAAAAAAAAAGCAGGTCAGACTTTTCACAGCAACTCAGCAGGCAAAATACCTTCGATCTGTGTGTTCAGGCCTGCTCCAGGGCCAGAGGTCTGGGAAATAATTCAATCTTTACGAGCCCTTGGAAATGGAAATGGCGGTTTTATTGGCCTCAGCAGAGTCATGATTCCATGCTCCCTGAATGTCCCTGTACTCAGCCACAAGGGGAATGCTATAGCCTCTCCATTCAAACAAGAACAAATTCAACCTTTTATTTTAAACTGTTTGACCCAGCAGGTCTGGAGAGGATATGGCAATTCCCCTGGAGAGCCAGAGTAACAAGAGTTCAAATCTGTTCAGCCTTAAGACAATGGTCGTTCCCACTTAAAAGAGGTTTTAGAGTATGTCTGCTCCCTGTGCTGGAGTATTAAAAAAGGCAAGTTCATATTGTTATCAGCTACAGTGATTTACATGGCACTCTTTAAGGGATTTGTCAAGTATAAATCATTTTAAGAAAAATTTTATTCTTCTGTATGCCTGTAAGAAAGGTTGATTATTGCCCTCCTTTTCTGCATCAAGGGCAAATGAGAGGTGGAATAATACTAAAGAGACAAAGCATATCATCAATAGATGGTGGACTGACATTAAGAAAATACGCAGGCAAACATTTGAATAAGTGGGTTTTAGATTTTACTTAGTGACCCAGGTCACCTGCCAGGCAGGTTCACAGGCCTAATTCTGCCTAAGTCCATATCTGATGGAGATTCTAGTCTACCCAGAGCAGATCCCAATCTGTAGAACCATATGAGTTTTCTTGGAATTTCTCCAAAATCAAATTAAGTCCCTAGATCACTTAAATTACAGTTTAGCACCTGTGCACCTGGTACAAGTGCTATATTTTATATTCTAAGACATGATAAAAATCACAGGTGTATTAATTAAGCTAGGTAATACCATAAATCAACCTCAATTCTATTTCTTATCACATATCTGTCTACATTTTAAATAACCTGAAGACCTCAGCCACAATCCCAAATATCCTACTGAGCTTTTCTGTACTTCAAAATACAAACAGGAAATACTTTCTTACCACTGCCACTCCAGGGAAGAGTTGGGATACCTGCAGTTTGAGCCACTATAGAAGATGCAATCTTATCCCCCAAAGCCCACATGGCCTGGCTTGGAGGGCCTAAAAACAAGAAAAGAACCATGACTGTAACATCGTGGCCTCATTTCTGTCAAGCAAATTTTTGTCTTCTATATAATTATTATTATTTTTATTTTTTTTTATTCATAGAGACACAAAGAGAGAGACTGAGAGAGAGGCAGAGACACAGGCAGAGGGAGAAGCAGGCTCCATGCAGAGAGCCTGACGTGGGACTCGATCCAGGGTCTCCAGGATCATGCCCTGGGCTGCAGGCGGCGCTAAACCCCTGAGCCACCGGGGCTGCCCTATATAATTATTTTTGTATTTGTCTTGTCTCCCGTACATCACATATCATGGAGATCATGAACTTGATTAGGGAGATTATTACATTATGACTCATCTTTGTACCCATGAGAGAACCTAATGTAGTGAGCTTTTAGCACACAGTGAGAATTCAGTATGTATACGAAATTAAATTCCTGACAAATCTAATTTTATCGTCGTTTATGATCCAACTTGACCAGATTATCAAAATCTTTTTTTTTTTTAACCAATCCTAAAATAAGGACTAAGAAGTAAGGGGTTCAGGTCTGAAATACTGCCCTCCTTGGTCTTAGGGGAATCCAAAAGGAAGATTTATCTTTAATAGGGTTTACAAAATAAAATCATCATTGTGGAAGGGCTCTGAGATAGAAACACGTGGAGCCATATACTCTTGATTTCTTTCTCTAAGAGAGCAGAAAAGTCAGAAGAAACAGCTCTCACAACCCATATGCTTAAACATGAAGGTGCTGATTCATATTTAAGGGCACAGTGCTAGGGTATCCTAATACTCAATTATCTCTGCTATATAATAAGAGGTCCTTTCTCCACATATTTTCTTAAGATTAATGGCAAAGTTTTAAAAGGCCAGTGTTTTAGAAATCAGAGCCTTCTCCATATCTCATGGGACAGAAAATACAATCAAGATGAAGAAAGATAATTAGAGATGTAAGAAATGAGGAAGAGAAAAAAGAAGAGATATGAAGAGGGCTACTCTGAGAGTTGCTAATTGATGAAAAATAAGAGCCCAGTGCATGTCAAAAAAAGAAAAGCATATAGAATGGAATACAGGCAAAACTGACAGAACCAGAATGACAGGAAGAGTATGTCAGAAAGGCTTACCCATGAAGGCGATGCCATTTTTCAAAAGAAGTTCTGGGAGCTTGGGATTCTCAGAAGCATGACCCCAGCCAGCCCACACTGCCTATAAGGAAAGATAATATGATTTGTTCTTAAAATTCATACTAAAAAAACCATGATAAACTATATTACTCTCTACCAAAACTGTACTCCATGAGGTATAATAGCTCCACAGGAACCTAATATTTAATCCAAGTTCTATGCTTGATTCTTGGCAAACTTTTTACAGAATAAGAATAAGCAGTCCATTGTGGCAAAACTTTTGAAGAGTTCAAAACCAAGTTGAAGTTGATATTAAGATCTAGCTAGTCTTGCTGCTATTTAGGAAATTTAATTCATAACTGTTCCACTAGACTCTATAGAGCTCTTTCCAGAAATATTGGTTTTCTTTCACAGATCCAATTACTTTGGCCACTCACTTCCATATTTATATCTAGTAGTTATACTGCCATATAAATCTCTAGTTTTTTTTTCTCTCTGGGCTTAAGTACATTTATCCTAAATTTCCTAACACAATAATAGGGAAGAAATAATCTACTTCTTCACTACCATATTCTGAGCCAAGAATACTCCACCAGAAAAAGGAGTTTTTAATTACTTGAGACAGTTTGAAGGTGAAATGGATAGCATAAATAATCTCTTAAGATCCTTACAAATCTTGCTTATATTATGTTTACTTTTGACTCATTCATTTTTTTTCCATCTTTCTTCTTCCCATCTGTTATATACCACCTAAGAAAAGCTTTTATCAACTTTCAACAAAGATGATTTATATAAAATTTAAAGTTCTTCTCTGAAAAAAAAATAAAGTTCTTCTCTGGATAGCCCCTTGCATCTAACAGTCAAATGCCTAAATTTGGTTTGAAAGGACACATTGGCATCTCTTACTTGTACGGGAATCCTTTTAGCAATATCAAGAATTAATTCCACGTTCGCATAGTTGTTGTTATTTGGTCCTCCTGGCACTGGCACATAGTGATCCGCCATCTTAATGTATTCTGAAAATGTAAGCAAATTAGTAGAGAACACCGGCTTTATTTTCAGAAATATAACAGCAGAGCAAAACTTTGTAAAGGTAAGATATCACAGGTAATGACAGGACAAATTGCATTAACTTCTAGGGTAACTTCTAGGACCATTTAGTTAGAAGCTCTGACTGTTAAATCACAGGCACTAACATGTGCTAATCTCATATTTAGGAAGTTCTTATACCAAAACAACAGTTCTCAAACATTTCACTACGTAACCGGTTAGAAGTGTCTTTAAGATCTCTATATCAAGGATGACCTATCACTTAGAGACCCCTGTATAATCATTCTATTCAATAAGAAGTTTTAGTCCTGACACCCTTTATCTTTAACTTGTACTGTACTCTAAGGAAGGCCTTTTCCTGGTGTAGAGCTGGGACAAACCTGGAAAAGAGGTAGAGCCTGAAGGGTTTGCAGACTGGCTGAACAGGAAAGGTTAGTTACAGGCATCTACCAAGTGATTGTAAAGAGCTTATCTGGAATGTTGGAGATAGTAGGCATTTGAAAGGCACTTTTAAAAGATAACTTCTTTCCCTCCTTACATTTTTTTTGCTCAGTATTCCCTGATGTCTCTCTCTTCCTATTCTGGCAGCAACTGTAGTAGAGCAGCAGCTACAAAGTGCAGTTAACTATACTAAGTAGTTTATATATGTTATTTAATACTCAAAAATCCTATATGTAATAGGTATTAATGGTACCTAGTTTACAAGAAATCAGCTTGGAGCAGTCAAATAACTTGCTCAAGGTCCATCTCCACCGTATTTATTAATAATGTTTCTTCTATCTTGTTCTTAATTTTTAAAGGTTTCATGTTCTTCTAAAAAAAATTCCAAAGTAAGATACAAAGGCCTATAGTTTGTTCAAAAGAAAAATAGGTTTATTGTTCTCTTTGACAATAAAAGGGAAACCATATTAATAATAATAATAATAAAAATTAGGTACTATATCAGGATGTAATAATACTATTTTCTTAACAGCTGAAATCACTCAATGTCTCACTACTCAAAGATAATCAGTTCGTGCTTTGATATACTAGAAAACATAAATTGTTAGCCAATCTAACAATATACTGTGGGATCTTCCCATATATGACAAAGAGATATATTTAACATATATTTAATACACTTCATATTTCAATGGATGTCTACTATTCCATAATGTCACAACTGTCCATAATTCATTTAACCACCAACTCTCTGATGGACATATAGGTCATTAATAATTTGGAAAATATTAAAATAATGTGATGAATATCCTTATACCACTGTCTAGTTATACCTACAGGATATATTCCTAGAAGTAAAACTACTAGGTCAAAAGGTATCCACATTAGACTCTCCTTAGCAACATGGGTGACAAATTGTACTCTCACCTATATAAGATATATCTTTTTTTTTTTAAGATTTTATTTATTCATTCATGAGAGACACGGAGACAGAGAGAGAGGCAGAGACACAGGCAGAGGGAGAAGCAGGCTCTGTGCAGGGAGCCCGATGAGGGACTCGATCCTGGGTCTCCAGGATCACACCCCGGGCTGAAGGCGGCGCTAAACCACTAAGCCACAGGGGCTGCCCAAGATATATCATTCTTTTAAATTTTACCAGTCTTCTAAACTAAAAAATCCCAATCGACTATTATTTTGGTTTGCATTTGATTGCCATTAGTATCAAATTTCTTCTCATATGTTGATTGTTCTTGTTTCATTCTATTATTAACTACCTAATTCATGTTCTTTGTTCATTTTCTATGGAAGGGTATCATTTTCTCCATTATAGGTAGACACTATTTGCTGTGAATGTTTTTTCAGATGTTTTGTCTTTAACTTTTCTTTCTTTTTTTAAGTGCTATACAAAAATTTTTATGTAGTCAAATCCATCTAACTTTTCTGCCATGGTTTTTAGTCTTTTCTGAATTTCTGTAGCCCTGGGTAAAGAAAAGGTACCTTAATTGCTGACCTATATCATACACGTACAAAGATACTGCTGTCACTAACCAACAACATTTCAGAGTTCTATGCCAATCAGTCTTCTATTACGTAGATAATAAAGAGAAACCCTGGTCAGTAGAAGAAGAAAGCATAACTTATTCACACAGCTTGGATTTCTCCATCGTCTCCTGGTTCCCATAGATTCCATAATTATCACCAGAGATGCTATTTTAGAGAATGCTGACAGATGAACAAAACTCCCCTCAAAAAAGAACCCTTGGTTCTTTACCATGGATTGCACTAATCATCCACTTTTCCAACTTTCCCAATAATGACCATAACATAAAAATATGCAACTGGGTTGATTATTACCACTTTCAATTAACCTGTCATGTTTGCCTTCTCTTCTCCAGGTCTCAGAGGATGAAGCCCTCTTCTCCTCATGTTAATAACCAATTCTTCCTTCTAAAGCTCCTTCTTCATAACCTTTTTTTTTTGTTTTTGTTTTTAATTTTTTTATTTTTTTTCTTTTCATAACCTTTTAAATTGCAAAAGTAATTTGTGTTTTTCCCTGGATTCCTGTGATGACTGTACAATGGCACAAGTTGACTAAAACTCATAGAACTGGGTACTTTTTATGGCACGTAAATTATATTCAGTAAAGGTCCTAAAATAATTAACATAATAGAAAGGTAGGAAAAAGGAAAAAATCATCCAAAATACTAATTCTTTAATTCAATACCACTAGTATTATAATCCTTTCTAGAGTTCTATTTTTCAAATAACTTTTAAAGAAATTGGAAAATTGCATAACTCTTTGTAAAAAAGTTGGAAAAAGCAAAAAAAGAAACACCCCAAAATATCACCCCCAAAGATAACTACTATTGCTGTTGGCATATGTCATTACACCTTTGTTTTTTCTGACTATATGCAATGTATTTTTTCCCTATTATTCTATCACCATAATAACTTCCTTGTACCTAACTTTTTTCTTTGAAATAGTGACAGACAGACACATCATCTATTCCCATGATCCCAGTTTCTAGGTATTCATCCCTTAAGGAACTCCCCTCTCCCTGGGTGTAAACAGGATCTATGACTTGCTTCTAGCCAAAAAAATATGTCAAGGATCAGGAGCTGTCACTTTCATGATAACATTACAAAGAAAATAACTGATCTTACTAGAAAACTTTCCTTTGCTGGCTTTGAGGTAGCAGACATTCTGGGATGGCCCACATGACAAGGAGTCAAGAATAGTCTTCAGCCAATAACTAGCTAAACATTCAAAAAAAAAAAAAAACAAAAAAAAAAAAAAACTAGCTAAACATTCAGGCCCTCAGTCTGACAGTTCATAGAAAACTGAAAGCTGCCAACAACCACCTGAGTTGGAAAGTAGGTCCATCCCAAGTCAAGCCTCAGATGAGACTGCAGACCCAGCCGACAAGTGACTGCAGTCTTGTGATAACCTGAAGCAGAAGGCCCAGCTAAGCCAGAGGACCTACAGAAATTGTGAGCTAATGTCTGTTGTTTTAAGCTGCCAAGTTTATGGTAATATTGTTACACAAAAAGAAAGAAAGAATGTAGTAATTTATTAGAATTCATTTCAGACCAATAAATGTTATTCCACAAAATATTTTTTAATGTCTGCATGGTATTTCACAGAATTGGTGTTGCACATTTTACTTAACCAATCCGCTTCTGTTGGACATTTAAGTTACTCCCAGTTTCTCATTATTTTAAATAATGCTGCAATAAATATATATCCTTGCATGAATACATTTGCCCCATTACTAATTTTTTTTCCTCAGAATAAATACCAGGAAATACTTATTTTTGTCCACTTGTACTCAGGCCTGCATCCCCTTCCACTTCCTTCGAGTCCTTGTGCACTTCCACCCTTTCCCTCTTGGCTCCTTCCTCTCAAACTATAAACATTCCCAAGTCTCTTTCACTCTGAAAAATAAAAATCCTCCCTGACCCTGAATTCCTCTTCAGTTACTACCTTTCCTTCTTCCCTTCTCATTCAAAATTCTTTAAAAAAAACGTGTCTATGGGATGCCTGGATGGCTCAGTGGTTGAGCATCTGCCTTTGGCTCAGGTGATCATCAGTCCCCCATTGGGTTCCCTGTGAAGAGCCTCCTTCTCCTGCTTCTCTCTCTCTGCCTATGTCTCTGCCTCTCTTTGTGTCTCTCATGAATAAATAAAATCTTTAAAAATAAAATAAAAAACTCATCTACATTGACGATCCCCATGTCACTTTCCATTCATTCCTTAACATTCTCTATCAGCCTCCATTCTCAAATTGTTTCACTGAAACTATTCTTGGAAATACTACCAATGATTTCCTAATTACTGCATAGGTTCTATCCCTACTTTATTGGACTGCTAACACATTTGACCCTTCCTGATTGAAATTCTCTTTTTTCTCTCTTCTGTTTTTTTCTCTCTCTAGTCATCTCTTCACAGCACTGTTTAAGGACCTATCCTCCTAAGTCTATCCCTAAAATTTTACTTTTATAAAATTTCATCCTTAGCCCTCTTCTTTTCATTCTTTGTTCTTTTGGGGAGGTAGTGTTAATTACTATATGTTGGGGCAGCCCGGGTGGCTCAGCGGTTTAGCGCTGCCTGCAGCCCAGGCCGTGATCCTGGAGTCCCAGGATCGAGTCCCATGTCAGGCTCCCTGCATGGAGCCTGCTCCTCCCTCTGCCTGTGTCTCTGCCTCTTTCTCTGTGTCTCTCATGAATGAATAAATAAAATCTTTAAAAAATAAGCAAAAACAAATTACTATATGTTTGCTGATAATGTAGACTCTTTTTTCTCTGGCTCTCATTATTTCCAAGCTCTGGAAGGATATATCCAACTTTTTACAGGACTTATAATATCTGCTTAGTATATGTGCTGCCGAAGCAAGCACATAATATCTGCTTATACCAGAAGTACTCCAAATCTAATCTATCTCCCCCCAAAAAACCTCACTCTTCTGGCTACATTATTATTTTGCCCTTGTTGATGATACTGGCATCTGCCTAGTCAACTAAATTAGAAACCTAATAATAATCATTAACTCTTCTTTCTATCACCAAATCTTGCCAATTTTATCTCCTAAACACCTAAAACATCCCTTTCTTCTCTCTTCTCAGTTTCATGTTCTGTAGTATTGCCTTCCACAAATAGATCTTCCAGATGCTATTTGAATTGTCCATCTGCTTGTTTCAAAAAAGAAAAAAAAGTACCTTTAAGAGATATACACTGAATATTTACAGATGAAATAATATAGCTAGGATCTGCTTCAGAAATTATGTGTGGAAGGGGGAGGAGGTGAAAGTATAGATGAAATAAGATTGGCCATGAGTTGATAATTGTTGATGCTGGATGACAGGTAAATGGGAAGAGATTCATTATCCTCTTCTACTTTTGAATTGTTAAAAACAACAAATAATCCATTTAAAATGCCAATTATTTAATGACCAACACTTAGACACATACACATCCCTAATAAACTAAAGTCTATGCTCCTGAGAATGAAAATCAAGGCCTTCCTTGAGAAATATTAGATCACATCCTGTACTTTGACAAGTACACCTATAGTTTCCAGCAAACTATTACTACATGCCTTCATACATTTGCAAATACTGTTCTTTCTGCTTGGAACATCCTGCTAATTAAGACCTGCTCATTCTTGACTAGGCATAGCTTCTTTCAGAGAGCATTCTTTCAACCCTGCTACCAAGAGGTAAGATGCCTCAGCTCTGTTCTCACAATATCCTGTGCATATTCCTATTATAGCCCTTACCCTTACCTCATTGTATTGAAATTATTTGTTTCCTAGAGCAAGATCCTATTTTATTCAATTATGGTTCTCCATCTTCACTGAATAAATAAATTAATAGGAGTACCAGGTGGAAATAGATGGGGAAAAAAAAGTCATGCAAGGTAGTTTATATTTATTACAGAAAATTTCATCTTCATAACTATCCAGGGAATTAGATACTATGATCTTCCTTTTACCGATACAAAAATTGTGGCTCAGAGATGTTAAAGGGTCAAACTAAATGATTTCACATAATAACATACACTTTCCAATAAAATGGTACCTTATCTGTTTCAAATAACATAATAATCCGTACTCCTTAGGAATAGTTTTTAACATCACTGTTTCAACAGAGAGAGAATATATACAGACTAAAATAGGTTTAAAAAGAGCTCTTTAAAGAGCTAATGTAATCTGTGGGTACACTACCTTAAAGATTATACTTTAGTGATAAAAAGTATGGAGAGAAAGGACTAACCATATTCTCTCAGCTATACTAATAGTTTTTATCTACAACTCTCAGATGGAGGGCCATGTAGCTTAGCTTGTAAGGGAAACCGCATTTCCTTCCAAATCTTTCCATTTACACATTAAAGTATGTGGCTTAGCAAATACTGGAAAGGCATACACCTGGAAACCTCAATCAATAATGGTTAAATTTCTACTTATTTTTACTTACAACACAGGAGACTGTGTTGAGGTTAAATATAGTACAATCACGGGGGATCTCCGGGTGGCTCAGTGGTTTGGCGCCTGCCTTCGGCCCAGGGCGTGTTCCTGGAGTCCTGGGATCAAGTCCCACATCGGGTTCCCTGCGTGGAGCCTGCTTCTCCCTCTGCCTGTGTCTCTGCCTCTCTCTTTCTGTTGTCTCTCATGAATAAATAAATAAAATCTTTTAAAAAAAAAATATATATATATAGTACAATCACTTGTATAAGTCTATTACTGACACTATTTTAAAGAGAAACCCTTGGGTTTGGGAATCCCCCTAAGTTAACATTCTCCTACTTAGAGACTTTGCTATCACAATGCTTTATGCTTATGAGTGATGTTTTTAGTGTTAATCACTCACCTGCATTGGCTTTCAGGTCTTCAGGTGTTACCATAACAACAAATCGGATTGCACGTTCATTTCGAAACATCTCATAAGACCATCGACGGATAGACCGCATGCATTTCACTGCTGCAATGCCATTGTTGGCAATAAGAACCTGGGAGAATGGTGGGATGGGAATTGGAGAGAAAAGTAGAAAAGGCAGGCAATGACAAAGGAAAAGAAATGAGATCATTTCTGTAGATCCATCTTTCTCTGAAAAGCCAGATTTTCAATTAGAAATTTGCATTGCTAGTCTAGGCTTCCACAGGATCAAGGGATATTTTAAAATATTAGCTAAGCAAATACTTCAATATGTGCCAACTAAAACTTACTGCTTTTAACTTAATTTCTGAAAGAGGAAAAAAAATCACAATTTTTCAAATCTTGTGAATTTGTGAATTATTCTACCATACCTGTTACTAGGGGAACAGAAGACTAACTTCAGAGGGATGATGTATTATTAAGGAATGGGGACAACTAAACAGTGTAATGTCAAACACTATTCTCTGCTGTAGTAAAACAAGGCAGAGTCCTGAACATGTGTAAGAATGCTGGCACCAACCACTATCTCTCTCAAAATGCTGAACCCTAAATGCCTTAGAATTGTAGAAGCTGCCCTACAAAGAATGGTCACAAAAAAAGAGTAGAAGAATCTAGGATCCTGAGACATCTCTGTAAACAAACCTCTCTTGACCTGTCTTGCAGTCATGGTCCCAGGATAACAGAGGCTAGGAGATATACAATATGTCTTTATTGGAGGATTAACAGAAGGACACCCCTGGAGCAATACTCTTAGGAGTAGGAATATAGGTCCCCATGCTTTATTCTTTGAATCATTGTGAACTCTTCCAGCCAAGTTGTCCTTTCGGCTCTGACATGGTTTATATAAAAGGGGCACAGGGATCCCTGGGTGGCGCAGCGGTTTGGAGCCTGCCTTTGGCCCAGGGCGCGATCCTGGAGACCCGGGATCGAATCCCACATCGGGCTCCCGGTGCATGGAGCCTGCTTCTCCCTCTGCCTATGTCTCTGCCTCTCTCTCTCTCTCTCTCTGTGACTATCATAAATAAATAAAAATTTAAAAAAATTAAAAAAAAAGGGGGGGGCACAGAATTACTCTAACATTTCAAAATATTTGTAATCTCTTTAGGTATTTCATATGGTGTATTCCCTCTAAGCATCTTCAATACATGCTGGAAGCCATTAAATAGCAGTGTATCAAACTACAAGCCTTCTGCTCTGCAACTCCCTCCACTCCCTTAGCTCTCGATCCAAGGCAGTGACATATCTCCTCACCACTATCCCACAAACTGATCAACCTACACCCTCTTAGATTGGTGCAACCTAATGCCATAAACCACAGGACCTTTTAAAAAGAACTTTTTGACCACCACTTCATCTTTTTAATTAACTCGGCCTAAATTATCAGTGGTAAATACATAGAAAATGGTGACATTCACAGGACACTATGAAGGAAGAGAGGTGAATTCTGCAGGAAGAGGCAGTCTCTGAAAATCTAAATGTAAGTTGTGAGCAAATCTAGACAACAAGTCTAGGCATCAAATCTCATGAGCTTCTGAAAAAAAAAATTCAGCAAGTTATAACTTACCTTCTCAATCACTTTATTTCCCCCAAAACGAGTAACAAATTCTGCTGGAGAAGCTACAGTGAAATCTCGCTGAGAGTCTATTTTCTTTCGGTCTCGACCTTGCTTCACTAGATGCAAGCCAGACATGCTGGACCTGTAAAAATAGAGAAATCATGAAAGCCTATAGGTAGGAATTTCTCACAACATCTATCTACCCTGGAGATCTGCTCTTCTCTACCACCCTTACAACAGCCCTTCCAACTGCACCCTCGTGAAGACTGCATGCTGACAAATCACATACTTTTTGAATAAAAGAAGGGGAAAAAAAAAAGATCTTTGCTTGTGGAAATTTAAGAAAAAATACTAAGTGTTCTTGAATAAAAGATAATATTAAGGCTTACCAACAGATGCCATCACAAAGAGATAGGCAAAGGACTGGAGGAAATGAGATGGCCAAGATAACAGAGACTGGGAATGCTAAGCAAATAGCAAGGCTGTTACTGGATCATGATTCTGGCACATGGATGACCTTCACCTTTGTATCTCTGGCCTCCATTTTTTCTTATGAAATGACAGTTTTAACTGCCTACTAAGCATTTTATTTGTGTATTTCATAGGCATTTCAAAATCAATAACTCCAAAACCAAAAACTTTACAAGGCGGCATAATATGTCATATTTCATCAATTATAAGATGTTCCTCCTTTAAAAAAAAAAAAACTTTAAAAAATATTTGAAATTGGGGTACCTAGGTGGCTCAGTTGGCTAAATGTCTGCCTTTGGTTCAAGTCATGATCCTGGGGCCCTGAGATCGAGTCCCATATCAGGCTTCCCGCAGGGAGCCTGCTTCTTCCTCTGCCTATGTCTCTGCCTCTGTGTGTCTCTCATGAATCAATAAATAAAATCTTAAAGAAAAGAAGTAAAACTCCTCAGCTAGAGTAACACTGATACCAAAACCAGACAAATAGGGCAGCCCAGGCGGCTCAGTGGTTTAGCGCTGCCTTTGGCCCAGGGCATGATCCTGGAGACCTGGAATCGAGTCCCATGTCAGGCTCCCTACATGGAGCCTGCTTCTCCCTCTGCCTGTGTCTCTGCCTCTCCCTCTCCCTTTGACTCTCATGAATAAATAAAATCTAAAAAAAAAAAAAAAAAAAAAAAAAAAAAGGCAGACAAATATGTCACACAATAGGGAAAATCTAGGTCCGCTTTCTTTGTGACTACTAATGCAAAACTCTTAAATAAAATATTCTAAATAGTAGGGTATTGGTGCCAGGATGGGCAAAATATTAAGGAAAAAAAAAGTTATTCCATGACCAAGGTGAATTTGTCCTAGGTATGCAAGGATGGTTTATTAGAAAACCCATAAATGGGGCACCTGGGTGGCTCAGTCACTTAAGCGTCTGCCCTTGGCTCAGGTCATGATTTCAGGGTCTGAGATTGAGCCCAACATCAGGCTCCCTGATCAGTGGGGAGTCTGCTTCTCCCTCTCCTCTGCCCCCACCCCTGCTCATGTTCTCTCTCTCTCTCTCTCTAATAAATAAAAATACATAATGTGGGACACCTGGGTGGCTCATTGGTTGAGTGTCTGCCTTTGACTCAGGGTGTGATCCTGGAGCCCAGGGATGGAGTCCCACATCAGTCTCCCTGCATGGAGCCTTCTTCTCCCTCTGCCTGTGTCTCTGCCTCTCTCTCTGTGTCTCTCTCATGAATAAATAAAATCTTAAAAAAAAAAAAAAACCCACAATGTAAAACTCTGTTAGACTTCTCAGCTAGTGCAATAAAATGAAAAAAAAAAAAAATAGTAAGTTAGAGGCATTAGGATTACAAAGGAGGAAGTTAAACTGTCATAATTTGTGAGTGATATAATTGTTTACATAGAAAACACAAAAGATTCTGCATTATTAGAAATAATAGGAGACCTCAATCAAGTACCCAGAATTAATATACAAGAAGTCCACAAATATCAATATAAAGAAAACTATGTACAGATTATAAATTTAAAAACATATAAAGTTAAAACAACTAAAATTATATACATTTTTGGGAGACACATATAGATAAAATAAAACTACATAAACAGAAAGATAAAAGAATATGATGAAAAAGTGATAAAGGAAAATAATTATCTGGGTGGGAGAAGGGCTGAGAACAAGAGAACACATGGTTAAATCCAGGTGATGGCCAGGGACCAATCTTTGTTTTCGGTGGTGGGTTTTCAAATTCTTTTTATACATTATTTTTTAAAATAATACAATAACTAACCAAATAAATAAATAATAGTAGGCCACAAATGGACCAATGAGTGTGCCAGGAAGGATTATGTTAGATGATTCTATACATCTAAATTTATTATTTTTTAAAATATTTTATTTATTTATTAGAGACAGAGAGAGAGAGAGGCAAAGACACAGGCAGAAGCAGGCTCCATGCAGGGAGCCCGACATGGAACTCGATCCCAGGTCTCCGGGATCACACTCTAGGCTGAAGGTGGTGCTAAACCACTGAGCCACCCGGGCTGCCCTATATATCTAAATTTAAACACAAACACACTCCTCCTCAGAAATCAGCTGTCAAGGAAAGGAAAGGAAAGAAAAGAAAAAGGGAAAAAGGGAAAAAGGGAAAAGGAAAGGGAAAGGGAAAGGAAAGGAAAGAAAAAAGAAATCAGCTGTCAGTTATTTAGAGAGGGAATGAAGGGATAGTAAGTTATAACTTAGAATCAATAAGGAGCTTGGGGCACCTGAGTGGCTCAGTTGGTTGAGCAATCAACTCTTGATTTCAGCTCAGGTCCTGAGATTGAGCTCTACATCAGGCTCTGTGCTCCGCAGGGAGTCTGCTTGAGATTCTCTCTTTCCCTGTGCCCCTCACTCCTCTAAAATACATAAATAAATCTATAAAAATCATTAAAAAAAAGAATCAATAAGGAACTACCAGATATAAGACAAGAAAGGAAGCAGAGTCTTTAATGATGAAATTAAAGTGGAAAAGGGATTGGCCATAAGATCTAATCAATGGTTTAGAGTGTTCTGAGGATCATTTATAATCAAAGCAGGGAGAAAAATCTATCTTACTTTTAATGATGATATCCTTCACATATCATATTCTGCAGTAAGGTACCATGCTGAAAACAAGGGGATCAAGTATAAAGATAGAATAGATCTCAGTATCTTTACCTCTCATCTATCTTTTCTCAAGAAGCTATTAGAGAATGTTATCCTCCAAAAGGATGAAGTAAAACAAGACAAAGGAAAAGAAGAGATGTAAGAAACAGAAGAGCCATTAAAGAAAAGAGAAGGGGATTCCCTATGACAGTTTAAATCAGAGAATGAACTGCTTCAGGAAGGATGTCCCCATGGAAACAGTAGACAGATCACCTTATATTCACCCACAGAAAACCAAAACTCGGTGTAATATGTATACGTATGTTTTGCTGATAAATGTGTGTGTATGTATATGTATGTTATATAGATATATAAAGTAAAACAATGTTATATATGTATGTTTATATATATATATATATCAAATGCTCTTTACTTATTCGACACTTAATGGAAGTTCTGCATGATTTTCCCCCAGAGTAGAAGAGGTCAAATGAAAAGGAAAGGATAATTGTTCTAAAAACAAATTTTGTCAACTCGGTGTTTATTGCTTATTTTCTATTTCCACAAAGGTCCAGTTTAATTTTCAGGTAATATTGTTTGGAATAAAAATTCTAGATTGCAAAAACAAGGAAATAAAAAAAGAAAATGGAGGCCTTGCTGACTGCTATTGAGGCCATCATTCAGCTCTTTCATGATAATCCTCTGATGGTGAGGCACAGACCTGCAGGAGGCTTGAAGAACGCCAAGAAGGCCTGACTCACTTCCTCCTCAGCCTCAAGTTCTACAGGCAGGAAGAAGATCCCAGGGTGAGAGAGTCTGGCCCCCTCAACAACCCCAGTCAGGCTGCCCACTATGACATTCAAGGGCAATGGTGGCAGGTACCTTCCCTGGCCCCAGAGACACATTTTAAAAAAGTTTTCTCCAAACTGCCTTCCACAGGGAGGTATCAATTCTTTTCATACTACACAGAATTGATATCTTCCTTTGCAGTAGGTGAAGAGACTTCACTCGAAAAATCAGCCCCAGTCAGTGAGCAAGTCTGACGTAGACTGAGTGAGATCCCTGAACGTGAGAACAGGACAGCAAGGTCTGTGCAGGGGTGTTAATTTTCAAGATAGCTACAACATCAACTATGTGCTTGGGTATGTTTGATTCAAATTCTGATTGTAAAAGAAAGGTTTAGAAATCCAGGAGCAATTATGAGAGTTTTTATTCCTTTCCTTCAAAATAAGTTTCTTAAAGATACAAAAAAAAAAAAAAAAAAAAAAAAAAAATCATCGAATCAAATTCCTCCTAAGTTCCAGGGCTTAGCTGTCAATACCTTACTGTTTTTTAAAGGTATATATTGCCCAAAGATGGCATACTAAAACTTACCTTTGAAGCATGTAATATCTCATCTCCTTAACTTCCTCTGCAGAACCCTCCATACCAAGATGGCAAAGGAATGGAAGATCTTTTTTCTTCTGGCTTCAGTCTTCTAAACACAAGCTGCAGTCTGTCCCCCTGTTGCAGGTGCTTAAAACCCAGGAGGACAAGAGATACCGTGCCTTCTGCCTACTTCTTGGCCCTGCTTCAGTCAGACTGGAGTATTCCTGATGGCTTCAAACTACAGTCTTTTTGTCTACTCCGTCCCCCATTTCCCTATTATCCCACCTTTCTTCCTTTTTGTATTTTCTCCCTCAATTGGGTTCACAAACAGAACTGGCTGATTTCCCCAGAGGACTAAGAGGTGAGGGGGAGAAATATAAAAGCTTGTATAACTAGAAGACCGATCTTAGCTCTGCATTACCCGCAGCAAACGTGTTTCAACAACAGTCACTTTCTTCTGACAGTCACCAGAGAAAAGCTCCATAGTCTCTCCTGGCTGCCAGGAGCACATGACAGGGAGGGCCTCAGGCAAAAAGAAGACAACTTTATAAGGACAACTAAGTCAAGAGAATAATGGGGTCATGAAATCCAGAGGGTAAGGAAAGCACACAGCCTAAGCAGGTAATTTCTGAGATCCAATCAAAACAAATAATACTGATTATCAGCCTGCGAGAAGAGAAAAAAGCAGGTCAAGTGGTAAAGAAAGCAAGTAGAAAGGACAGGACATGCCACTACTAAGGAACTTTTAATAAAGTGGGAGCCACAGTTCTAATTTTCAAGCCAAAGTAGTGATACATGAATGCAAAAACCTTTTTTAAAGCAACAATATCTGAGATTTTATTCTCCCAAATTTGAGAGTAAGAATGGAGCTGGGACAAACAGGATATAGAAAAGACGTGGATAAAATACATGAAAGGAAAAGGGGGGCCCAAACATTTTAGACATAAGAGGTCTAACCTAGATTAAGCAGGAAAGGAAAAACTCCGCCTAGAAAGGCTAGTGGGACATGTATATTGCTACAAAAGCAAATCTGCCAGCGACAGACAGATCTCTTAAATTAACAGTAGCTGAGTCAAAGTCCCACTTTAGCTTTTAATAAAATTGATGTTAATGCTATTGCTCCCTTGTAATGGGAAAAACTCCAACACAGAATCACAACTTCCTATGATAAGCCCTCAGAAGAATATAATTCTCTAAAGTCACTTGGTAACCTGATTCACGCACCACAGAAAAATTCTTTCCCACCAAAATGCTAGATAGAAATAGTTAATAATTTGATACCAACTATGCTAAGAACCTATTAATCTTCCAGAAAAACCCTCCCAAACAGAAGTATACAAATAAGCTGGAGCAGAGATAGAAATAAATGATCACATAGAAGAGATGATTGGGGCACCTGGGTGGCTCAGTTGGTTAAGTGTCTGCCTTCAGCTCAGGTCATGATCGCAGGATCTCCTGGGATCAAGCCCCACGTAGGGCTCCCTGCTGACAGAGAGCCTGCTTCTCCCTCTCCTCCCTACTCATGCTCTCTCTTGCTATCTCTCTCTCAAATAAATAAATAAAATCTTTAAAAAAGAGAGAGAGAGAAAGAAAGAAAAGACATGGTTAAGGCAAAGAAGCCCTGATACTAGGGAAATTCAAACAACTCAACCTGAAAAGATTCAATCAGGCCACTCAACATGACCACCATAAAAGAAAATATACGTCCTGGGCTGTTTTCTGGTCTGTACCACTTCACATCATTCCTTACATGCTATGCCAATGTCCGATAAAGTCAGTCTAGTTTACTTTTTCCTTTGAAGAAACAAGCTGATGCAGAGGAGCCGTCCTTATCTTTACGACTCTTCAGAATAATACGTCTCAAAAATAGAGCACTGAGGTCTTTGTTCAAAACAATTACAGTGACCACAGATGTATAACCAGTTTGATTTTACAGGCATCTCTAAGTGTCTCCAGATGTAGGCAGTTTCCAAAAGAGAATCACTCTCTGCCTTTGTTATATAAGGTCAACATCCAAAAACCATTTAAAGCCTGAGCATAGAATAAAGCAGGCTATTTTACATTTGATTGTATCAGAAAAACATTAAAAAGGTACACTGAATAATCGAGTTTGTGCTTCCTTTCACCAGGAGGATCTTCCTAAAACAACCAAACACTAACACAGCACACCCAGATCTAAAAACAAAGCTTGAATTTCTAATCTTTTATGGATGCTGCTCACAATCCTTCTGTAATATTAGAACACAAGAAATAAAAAGCCACATTCATTCCTCCAAATTAAGCATCCTCATTTTAATCTACCATGAATAGAGTGTCCAAAGTAGACACGTACCTGGCACAAAATCCAACTAGAAGCCCACAGTGATCCCAGCATTGTAACATGCCAAGCACCAAGGATGACGTAGCAGTTTATCCAGAAGACAGTGATGCATGAGCTGGCTGGATTGCAGCACAGTCTGAGTGATACTGCAGAACACACCGCGAGAGACCGTTTTACATTCGGGCTTTCCCAAGCAGAGAAATCTTGGATCAATGATAGTCCTCTTTTGAAAATCAACTTGCCGTATATAAAAAGGTTTAGTTATGGACTCTAAATTCTGTTCTTCTGATCTATATGCCTATCCTTGCAACATGCCACAGTGCCTTGAAAACTTTGGCTTTAGAGTAAGTTTGGAAATCAGGTAGTACAAGTCTTCCAACTTTGCTCTATTAGGTCCTCTGGGTTCTCATATAAATTTTAGGATCACCTTGTCAAACTCTAGAAAGGAAAAAAAAAACCAACAACCCTACTGGGACTTTGATATGGATTATGAGTTTACAGATCAATTTAGGAAAAAGAGCCGTCTTGACAATACTGACTTTTCCAATCCCTGAACATGGACTGTCTCTCCATTTATTTTTGTCTTTAGTTTCTCTCAGCAATGTTTTATATTATTTATTTATTTATTTGAAAGAGAGAGAGAGAGCATGAGCAGGAGGGGCAGAGGGAGAAGAGAGGCTCTCAAGTAGACTCCATGCTGAGCACCGAGCCTGATGTGGGGCTCTATCTTACAACCCCTGAGATCATGACCCAAGCCAAAATCAAGAGTCAGACACTTAACTGACTGAGCCACCCAAGTGCTCCTGTTTTATAATTTTTAATACTCAATTTTTACACTTATTTTGTTAAATGCATTCCTAAGTATTTTATTCTTTTTGATGCCATTATGAATGAAATTATTTTAATTTTGTTTTTTGCTCATTTATTGCTAACTAGTTTATACAAATACAATTGATTTTTGTATATAGCCTGTGATCTTGCTAAACTCATTTTGAAATTTAACAACTTTATTGATATAATTCAGTTTTTGTATATAGCCTGTGATCTTGCTAAACTCATTTTGAAATTTAACAACTTTATTGAGATATAATTCACACAGCATATATTTCAACCATTTAAAGTAGTAATTCAACGGTTTTTAATATTTTCAGTTATGAACCGTTATCACAAAATAAAATAGAACATTTCATTCTCCCCAAAAAGAAACCTCAAAGCAAGCAAGTAACAGTCACTCCATATTTCCCCCAACCCCTCACTATTCTAGGCTGACTAATCTACTTTCTGTCCTTAGAGATTCTGATTATTTCACACAAATGGAATGATATAATACATGGTCTTTTGTGACTGGCTTTTTTCACTTAGCATAATGCTTTTAGTGCTGTAGCAAGTATTCGTACTTAATTTCTTTTGATGGACAATTAATTTTCCATTGTATGGATATATCACATTCTGTTTATCCATTGATCAGTTGATGGATACCGGATTGCTTCCACTTTGTGGCATTAAGAATAATATTGCTGAGGACATCCATGCACATGTGCTTTCATGGGGAGTTGCAGGATCATACGGTAAATACTTAGTTTTATAAGAAATTTCCAGGGGTGCCTGGCTGGTTCAGCTGATAATAGAGCATGTAACTTGCAATCTCAGGGTTATTAAGTTCAAGTCCCAAGTTGGGTGTAGAGATTACTTTAAAAAAAAAAATCTTTAAAAAAAATTTTTTTCCAAATTATATTCCAGAGCGGTTGTTTCATTTTACATTTCCACCAACTATGTACAAATGATCCCATTTCTCCATACTCTTGCAAACATTTGACGTCGTCAACTATTTTTTATTTTAACCAACCTGATAGGTGTGTAGTAATTAATATCTCATTGTTATTTAATTTGCACTTTTCTAAGAGCTAATGACATTAAACATCTTTTCATGTTCTTATTTGCTATCTGTATATCCTCTTTGATGACATTTGTCTCTTTGTAATTTCTTTCTCCTTACTAAGGACTTTATTGATTCCCTGTTGTCATACTTTAAAAAAAATTCTTTAAACATGTTTTCCTTTGTTTGTTAGGTTTTGTTTTTTTTTTTTTTTTTTAGGATTTTATTTATTTATTCATGAGAGACACAGAGAGAGAGGCAGAGACAGGCAGAGGGAGAAGCAGGCTCCCTACAGGAAGCCCGATACAGGACTCAACCCCAGGACCCTGGGACCCCGGGATCATGCCGAGCCAAAGGCAGACAGACGCTCAACTGCTGAGCCACCCAGGTGTCCCTCCTTTGGTTCTTTAACACATTCACAATAGCTGTTTTTAAGATTTTGTCTGCTAAATCCAGCATCTAGGGAAACTTGGAGACAGTTTCTATGGACTTATTTTCCTAAATATGGGTCACATTACGTTACCTCTTTTCATGTCTCATGATTTTGTTGAAGACTCAATGTATTAAATAATTTATTGTAGCATGTCATGTCAAGATTCAGCTTTCTTTCACCTATGAAGGTTGTTTTGTTACTATTATTTCCTCTCTATGTCCCTTACTTCCTTGGCTTTAATAGTTTGCCTGGGCTAAATTTGTGAAATCTGTCTACCCCTAAGTGTTAAGCCACGATGTCTCAGTTAATTTTCTTTTTATTGCTTGTTTTTATGTTGAAACCTGTCTTCTAGGGTTTAGCTTAGATGTCTCCCAGTGATTAAGCAGGGGTTATGTTTAAATACCTGAAGCCAGTATGGCTTCTATACTCTGTTCATGTGTCTGTGTGTGGGGTAGGATGGCACATTCACAGTTCGGGACATTTCAAGTCTGCTCTGGATTTACTTCCTATCAGGCCTTGTCATGTCTACTCTGCATGCACGCAACCTCAGCCAGCAATATGCTGTTCCAACTACAAACACACCTCAATCTAGTAGAACCATTGGCCCACCGACCAAGCCAATGCCAAGATAATAATTTCCACTGACAAGAGCAATGGTCGTGGGTGTCATCTACTACCCAAAGTGAGTAAGCTCCCTTCAACCTCAGCATCAAAACTGGCAATCTGATGGATGGTTTACCTCCATTGGCAAAATCTCCACACCAACCCAGGCTGAGGGGAGGGAATGGGAACAGGCCTAGGGAAGAACACCACAAACTCCTACTGTTCTTACTGAAATTTAGCAGTTTTTTAAACAATCTTTTCTCAGATTGCTGTATGCCTTTTGGTTGATTTCAAGGGTGCTGAAATGGTTTTGTCAAGACTTACTGTTGCTTTTTGGGTTATGAATTTATTGACCCTTACTCAGCTATAGTTGGAAATCCTGTTTTACTTACTTTTTGAGATATAACTTCATATAATAAAGAGCAAAAATATTAAGCATACACTCAATCTTACATATGTATATAACCACATAACCAACCACTCCATTAAGACACAGAATATTTCCAGAGTCTCTGAAGGCTCCCTTGCATTCCTTTTCCAGTCAACACTATTCTTTTTCTTTTTTTTTTTTTAAGATTTTTATTTATTCATGAGAGACACAGAGACAGAAAGAGAGAGAGAGAGGGGCAGAGACACAGGCAGAGGGAGAAGCAGGCTCCATGCAGGGAGCCCGACATCGGACTCAATCCTGGGTCTCCAGGATCAGGCCCTGGGCTGAAAGCAGCTCTAAACCACTGAGCCATCCGGGCTGCCCAGTAAACACTATTCTTAATTCATTACTACAAATCAGTTTTACCTATTCTTGAACTTCATAAATATAATGCCATTCTGAATGTATTTCATCACTACATTGTGTGACTATTTCATAAATCATCTACTGATGGATATTTGAGTTGTTTGTGACTCTTGACCACATTCATCCTTGTATTTGGTTTTTGGTGAACAAATGCTTTCATTTCTTTTGAGTAAATACCCAGGAGTAGACTTGCTTGTTGACAGAGTATGTGTATGTTTAACTTTAAAAGATACTACCAGATAGTCTTCTAAAGTAGTTGGGCCAATTTACACTCCCACCAGCAATGTAGGAGTTCCATGAACCCCACATCCTTGTGAATGCTTAATACTGTGAGTCCTTAATTTTTTCTTTTTTCTTTTTTTTTTTTTTTTTATTTATGATAGTCATACAGAGAGAGAGAGAGAGGCAGAGACATAGGCAGAGGGAGAAGCAGGCTCCATGCACCGGGAGCCTGACGTGGGATTCGATCCTGGGTCTCCAGGATCGCGCCCTGGGCCAAAGGCAGGCGCCAAACCGCTGCGCCACCCAGGGATCCCTGTGAGTCCTTTAATAATAAGCTTTTTAATTGGAGTGGTATTTAATTCATTGGAATTTTAAGTCACAAATCCCCGATGACCAAGAATATTGAACACTGTTAATAAGTTTACTTTATATTTGGATATCTTCTTTTGTAAAGTTCAAGTCTTTTCCCCATATTTCTAATGGGTTGAAATGTCTTTATAAGACACTGAAACATCAAGGAAACTAACAACAAGACAAAAAAGCAACCTACTGAATGGGAGAAGATATTGCAAATGATGTATTTGGTGAGGGTTAATAGCCACAATATATTAAGAACCCATACAAGGGATGCCTGGGTGGCTCAGCAGTTGAGCAGCTGGCCCAGGGCATGATCCCGGGGTCCAGGATCGAGTCCCACATCGGGCTCCTTGCAGGGAGTCTGCTTCTCCCTCGGCCTGTGTCTCTGTCTCTCTTTCTCTGTGTCTCTCATGAATAAATAAATAAAATCTCTTAAAAAAAAAAATACAACTCAATACCAAAAAACCCCAAGATCCAATTAAAAAATGGGAAGAGGATGTGAATAGACATTTTTCCAAAGACATCCAGATGGCCAACAGACAAATGAAAAGACTCTCAACATCACTAATCATCCAGGAAATGCAAATCAAAAAACCACAATGAGATTATCACCTGACATCTGTTAGAATGGCTTTTATTAAAAAGACAAGAAATAATAAATGTTGACAAGGATGCAGAGAAAAGGGAGCCCTTGTGCACTATTGGGAGGTATGGAAAATGGAAAAAAAATATGGAGGCTTCTCAAAATACTAAAAATAGATTTTAAAAAAATTTTTAATTAAAAATAGATCTACCATACCATCAGCAATTCCACCTCCGGTATTTCCCTCAAGAAAACAAAAACACTAATTTGGTAAGACATACACACTCCTATGTTCATTGCAGCATTATTTACAGTAAGATAAGGAAACCTTAAGTATCCATCAATACATGAATGTAAAGAAGATGTGGCATACATAGACAATGGATATTACTCAGCTAAAAAACAGAATGAAATCTTGCCAATTGCAATGACATGGACAGACCTAGCAGGTATCATGGTAAGTAAAATAAGAGAAACCACAAATATCTTATGATTTCACTATATGTGGAATCTAAGAAACAAAACAAACAAAACAGAAACAAACTCATAAATGCAGAAAACAAACTGGTGGTTGCCAGAGGCGAAGAGAGTGGGGGGAAAGGGCAAAATAAGTGCAAGGGGATTAAGAAGTACAAACTTACAGTTACAAAATAAATAAGTCACATGGATGTATTGGGAATATAGTCAATAATCTATAATTACTTTGTATGATGATAGATGGTAACTAGACTTGTGATCATGTATATAAACACTGAATCACTATGTTGCACATGTGAAACTAATATAATATTGTATGCCAACTGTATTTCCATTAAAAAGAAGACACTGAAATATCTTTTTCTTATTGATTTATAAGATTCTGGTAGCAAGATATTTTATTCCTTTCTTACCAAATGACAGAACAAGTAGGGGGAAGAAAGGTCAAAGATACTGAGGAACAACACAACTGAAAAACTCAACCTACGTATATAGAATTCTGTAACCAATAACTGCAAAACACACATCCTTTGCAAATGCTATGAAACTTTATTAAAACTGACCATATAGCTGGTTCAGTCAGTGTAGCATGTGACAGAGAGTCATGAATTCAAGCCTCATGTTGAGCATAGAGCTTACTTAAAAACAAATATAAATAAATACAACAGAAATTGATTTTTAAAAAAATTTGACCATACCCATTTGATCCCGGGACTCTGGGATCACGTCCTGGACCAAAGGTAGCATTAAACCGCTGAGCCACCCAGGCTGCCCTAAATAAATAAAATCTTAAAAAAAAAAAAAAAAAAATCATCACATCATGGGGTGCCTGGGTGGCTCAAGTCAGTTAAGCATTTGCCTTTGGCTCAGGTCATGATTCAGGGTCCTGGGATTGAGCTCTGAGTCACACTCTTTGCTCAGGGGAAGCCTGCTTCTCCCTCTCCCCCTGGCACTCTTCCAGCTTGTGCTTTCTCTCTCTCTCAAGTGAGTAAAATTATAAAGGAAGGAAGGAAGGAAGGAAGGAAGGAAGGAAGGAAGGAAGGAAGGAAGGAAGGAAGGAAGGAAGGAAGGAAGGAAGGAGAAAAAGAAAAAGAAAAAGAAAAAGAAAAAGAAAAAGAAAAAGAAAAAAAAAGAAAAAGAAAAAGAAAAAGAAGAAAAGAGAGAAAGAAAGAAATCAGGAAGGAAGGAAGGAAGGAAGGAAGGAAGGAAGGAAGGAAGGAAGGAAGGAAGAAAAAAAAAGAGAGAAAACAGTAACCCAGTATCAGCAATGATGAAGAGGAAACTCACTACAAATCCTAAAACGTTAAAAAGAAATGAGTATGTTATTATAAAGTTTACGTCAATAAATTTGAAAATTGATTCAAATGATAAATCCTTTGAAAAATAATTTTCTATTCCACCCAACAAGAAACAGAAAATCCAAATAATCCTAAATCTACTAAAAAGATTGAATATATATGCATAATTTAAGATACTATTACTTTTTGTGACTGCCCCTAGCCAATCTTTATATTTCTCCCATGTATTCAACAAGTATCTATTGAGTGCCTACTATGTGCTATAGAAAGTGCTGGGTATGCAACTGCAAACAAAACATGTATGATCTCTGCCCTCACATTGGTTACAGTGTAATAGATACAAGCAATCAAATAAATATGCTAAAGAAAATATTAAAATTGCAGTAAGTCCTTTGAAAGAAAAACAAAAAGATTATGAATAATAATAGCAGGCCTCTCTGAGGAAGTGAGATTTAATCTGAAACCTTTAAAAAAAAAAAAAAGGCCTCAAGTACTTACTGAGAGAGTAAACGAGAATCCAGGCAGAAGGACAAGCATGTGTGGTCCTCAGGGAGGAAAGACAAGCACACTACAGGAATTGAAAGGCCAGATGACTGAAGCACTGTCAACACATGGAAGCTGACAGAAGTCAGTTCATTCAGGACCCCCATAATCCAGTTAAGAATTTAGTATCTTGGGGATCCCTGGGTGGCGCAGCGGTTTGGCGCCTGCCTTTGGCCCAGGGCGCGATCCTGGAGACCCGGGATCGAATCCCACGTCGGGCTCCCGGTGCATGGAGCCTGCTTCTCCCTCTGCCTGTGTCTCTGCCTCTCTCTCTCTATCTGTGTGTGACTATCATAAATAAATAAAAATTAAAAAAAAAAAAAAAAAAAAAGAATTTAGTATCTTATGCTAAGTGCCACAACAGAAAATCAGGAGACAGAGAATAAAGTGACCATTCTAGTAGTAGCCCAAACAAGAGTTGATAGGCTAAAACTTAACTAAGGTGATGGCAACTGAATGTATTGAAATATTGGAGACAGAAATCAATAGAACTGAAGCACAATTCCCCAGGCTTATGACTTAAGCAGAGTGACCCAAGGCAATATTTTTAAGTAAGATGTAGAAGATTATAGAATGATCGAATTTATTGAAGATAAGAGAGATATCTAGAGTTCAGGTCCAGGGACGCGCCTGGCTGGCTCAGTCAGTAGAGCATACAATTCTTGATCTCAGCGTCATGAGTTCAAGCCCTACATTGGGTGTATAGCTTCCTTTAAAAGAAAACAGTTTAGATCTATTCACATTCAAGTGAAGACTTCACATAAATAGCTGAATGTAACAATTCAGCTCAGATGACAGATATGGGATGGATATCACAAACAATGGCAGTCACTGGCATATACACAATAGCAAAGGGATGAGATTATTATAGGAAGACAATGTATACCAAGTAAAAGAAAAAGAAGGTCCAAGGCCAAGCAGGACTAATTGTTGGAAATAACATGAAAAAGGAAGAGCTTGCAAAGATTAGAGAGTACCAGGGACATAGGAGGAAAGATATATATTTTTTAAGATTTTATTTATTCATGAGAGACACAAAGAGAAGGCAGAAACATAGGCAGGGAGAAGCAGGCTTCTCGCAGGGAGCCCAATGTGGGACTTGATTCTGGAACTCCATGGTTCATGCCCTAAGCTGAAGGCAGACGCTCAACCGCTGAGCCACCCAGGTGTCCCAGGAGGAAAGATTTTTAAAAAGCATGATTTTCAGGAGAAAAGAGAAGGGTGTGCTTCAAGGAAAAAGTAATCACCTGTACAGAGCTACCAAGAGGCCTGAAAGGATGAGAGCTAAGAAGCACCCACTGAATTCAGTAATACAATAGTCACTGGTGATTTTTCATGTAAGCAGTTTCAAGAGCAGAGTACACAATAGTGCAGCTTGAAAAAGGAATGGGAGACGACCAAGTAGGAGCTCTTCTGAAAATCTTGACCATGACATGGGGCAGACAATTAGGGTAGTAATCCAAAAGGAGTGTGGCTATCAAAGAAAGATTTTATAAAAACAGGAGTCATTAGAGCATGCCTGAATGCCAATGGGAATGACTTAGTAGAAAAAGGGATTTTAAAATATAAAGAGGGTCCAAGTCCCTGCTCTGCTGTGTCGGGTACACTTGGACCCAAGCTCGAGCTTGTAAATAAACCCTCGTGTGTTTGCATTGGAAAAAAATAAATAAAATAAGAATAAGAATAAGAATAAGAATAAGAATAAGAATAAAAATAAAAATAAAAATAAAAATAAAAATAAAAATAAAAATAAAAATAAAAATAAAAATAAAAATAAAAATAAATAAAATAAAATAAAATATAAAGAGGAGGAGGATGACCAAAGGAAGAAGTCCTTGTTACATGAAGGAAAAATAAGAATAATACAGATACAAGTAAATTTGAAATTAGGTGTTGGAAGGAAGAATTTCTGGTGTGATAGTTTCTATTTTCTCAATGAAATATGACGCAAAGTTACAAACTCAAAGTGTGTCTAGAAAACACTTAAGGGCGTCCTACAGCTTAAGGACAATGAAGAAAGAATGCAATTGCTGTTGTGAAAAATGCATGGCCAAATAACCAGAAGAGAAAAACAAAATAGAGGAAAGAATAAGAAAAGCTTCACAGCACACAGACTATATTCGAGAAGGATCCTTAAAAGTGATGACCTAAAAGGATGAGTGGAATTTCAATAGTCAGGGGAAGGGCATTCTAATAAGAAAACAGCAGAGAACGACAAGAGAAAAATCCTCCTATCCCCTCAAGTAGCTGCCCTATTTCCTTCCTTGCCGTCAACTTCTTAAAAGGGTACATAATGTCAACACTACTACTCCTCCACCATTTATTCCCTAACTTAATCTCTTGCCAATTTACTAAAGCTGTTCACCCCAAGATCCTTCTATGTATTAACTCTAGTGCTTTTTCTCAGTTTTTTTTTTCTCTATTACAGTTCTATTCAACACTGTATGATGCATCTTCCCCCTTAAAATTATGTTTTCCTTGGTTTTCTTGGGTGCTCCTTCGATCTCATTGATCATTTCCTGTCTCCTTTTCTCCCCTCCTTCCATTTAAAGGTAGATTTATCCGTAAGATTTTCCCTTCTATGTTTATAGTCCCCTTCACAGTGATATAATGTACTTGCACAACTTTAATTTCAATGCAACAAACTTTTATTAAGCATATGCTATATGCCAGACACTATTCTAAACTCTGAGAAAGTTGTTCTCAGATCAGGTTTCATTATCAGATTCACCTGGAGAGTATTAGCATGTAGACTGCTGAGCTCCATGACTGTAAGTTAAGCAGTCTGGCACAGGGCTTACAAACGCTGTATTTTAAAGCTCCACAGATGATTCTGTCGCACAGCCATATCTAAATACTGTTTTCCACTTTATGTATGTCTTAGTATGACAGGCAAGATGCTTAATGATCTCAACTCTATCTTACCCGCCTCTTCTTCCATGATACTAAATACCCTGTCTCCCTTACATTCCAGTAATACTCCGTGACTCATAATTGCCCAAACATGCTAGTTGTCTCAGTTTGGTACCTTTGCATAGGTTGTCAACCCTACCATCACTAGTGTTCCTGCTATAAATATATTTATCTCTGTTGCTTGCCCGTTTTCTGTTCATTCCTTTGAAACTCAGTTCAAACAAATCTGAGACACTATTAACCGTTATAGATCTCAACAAGCCCACCATAATAATGATGAAAGCTCTTGTATTGGGAATGTTAAGAACCTGACATAATATTTGGCTAGACAATATTATATCCTATTGGTAAAAAGGACCCATTGAAATAATGCTGAGATGATGAGTTTACCTTTCAGAAAGATTCCAATGGCCATATGGAGCTATACTCACAGGGAAAAGAGATTGGAGTAGAACTAAAATACTCTTGCCATAACCCAAACGTAATAAAAGCAAGAACAATGGCAGTGGCAATGCAAAGAAGGGAATGGATTCAAGAATTACTGGGGTAGGGGAACCTGGGTGGTTCAATCGGTTAAGCATCTACCTTTGGCTCAGGTCACGATCCCAAAGTCCTGGGATCAAACCCCATATTGGGCTCCCTGCTTGGCGGGAGTTTGCTTCTCCCTCTCCCTCTGCCTCTGCCCCTCCTTCCTACTTGTTCTTTCCCACTCTCAAATAAATAAAATCTTAAAAAAAAAAAAAGCATACCTAATTAGGTGTGAGGGGTGGAGGAAAGGGGAATCTCACATAATAACCAGATTTCTGACTTGGGAGACCAGAGAAATTAATTAAGGCAGTACTATTAATTAAGGTAGATCACAAGACAGGATGCAGCCTAAGAGAAGAGGGCTACAGCCCGGAAGCTTTGCAGAAAATCAACAATTAAGGGGCATCTGAAAAAAGCCAAGCCTATTCAAGCACCTGAGAAGGAAGGGTCAGAGGGAGAATTGAGAGACACTTAATAAAACATGAGTAGTTTCAAGAATGAGTGAAATGTCAACACTGTCAAATTCTGCCCATGAGGAGGTCACTGGTGAGTTTTCTATGTGTAGTTTCAAAGAAGTGGTAGAAGCAGAAGACAACCACAATAGGGTAAGAAGGAAATGGAACTACCAGGTGACAGTAGCAGACTGAGCATTCATGTATTACTGTTCTCTGCCAAATATCACACAAAAATGACAATAAAAAAAAGAGGCATAAAGATGTAAGAACAAAGAAAATCAAAGAGAAGTCCCTAACAGGTAACACTTGTCAAAAAATTACAGAAAACAAAAAAAATTAAAATTAAAAAAAATAATAATAAAAAAAAAATTACAGAAAACAGAAAATGGATGGTCAAGAAGTAACTGCCTCAGAGACCAAAGAGCCTATTGTAGGGAAAGCCACTTAGAAACAAGCATGTGGGCAGCCCAGGTGGCTCAGTGGTTTAGCGCCGCCTTCTGCCTGGGGTGTAATCCTGGAGACCCAGGATCGAGTTCCACATTGGGCACCCTGCGTGGAGCCTGCTTCTCCCTCTGCCTGTGTCTCCGCCTCTCTCTCTCTCTGAATAAATAAGTAAACAAAATCGTAAAAAAAAAAAAAGGAAAGAAACAAGCATGATTCCATTCTAACACTATGGACAAACTCAGGAATTAAAATCGTCCAGTAGATCTCTCTTAGAAAGGGTGGAGACACAGCTGAAAACCAAATAAAATCTGTAGTTTACCTAAAAGTATTATATCCATGTTAACTACTTCATTTTAATAAATACAGGTTTGCTAGATAAAATACGGGATGCTCATTTAATTTTTGCATTTCAGGGAAACAATTTTTTATGGAAGTAGGTCTAATGCAGTATTTGTAGTATTTAATTTTTTATACAAATAATTATTTGTTGTTTATCTGAAATTCAAAATTAACTGGGCAATCAAAATTAACTTTTTATTTGCTATATCTGACAACTCCAGATAAATGTACTATGGTTATGGAAAATATTAATAGGGGAAGGTGAGTGAAGGATACACAGGAACTCTGTACTGTCTTTTTAACTCTTCTGTAAATTTAAAATGATTTCAAAATAAAAAGCTAAAAAAGATGCTTATAAAGATTGTTAATGACGTGAGAAAAAGCTGTTATATGAAAAAAAGCATATAACAGAGCTGTCTATTCATTAGGATATCGCTTATTATGTTTTTCTTAGAAATCACCCAAATTACTACTCCTAAGAGCTTCTTGTGTGTCTATCCCAATTATTTTATTTTTGTAAGATTTTATTTATTTATTCATGAGAGACACACAGATCGAGAGAGGCAGAGACACGGGCAGAGGGAGAAGCAGGCTCCATGCAGGGAGCCCAATGTGGGACTCAATCCGGGACTCCAGGATCACGCCCTGGGCTAAAGGCAGGCGCTTCACCGCTGAGCCATGCAGGCATCCTTTTATGTATGTGTTTTTTAATGAAATGTATCCTTATGGGGTAAAAATCACCAAAAAGAAACATCAGAATTTTTTTTAAAAGATTTTATTTATTCATGAGAGACACACAGAGAGAGGCAGAGACATAGGCAGAGGGAGAAGCAGGTTCCCTGCTGGGAGACTGATGCAGAACTAGATTCCAGGACCCCGGGATCACGATCTGAGCCAAAGGCAGACGCTCAACCATGAGCCACCCGGGTGCCTCAAAACATCAAATATTAATAGCAATTATTGCTAGACAATCATATTCTGAATTGTTTCTATTTCTTCGTGCTTTTTGTATTTCAAACTTTTCTAGAATAAGCATATATCTAATAATTTTAAGTTTTAAGTAGTAAATGTAAACTTCATTTGCAACTTTATGTTCACAGGAAGAAAGGAGGAGGAAAATGTATGCATTGCACTAGAGGAATAAAAATAATAAACATTGTCAAATGGCTGTCCTAAGCCCTACTTACCATATTCATAATTTCATTTCTATAATTAGCTAAGTTTATAGAAAAACTCTGGAGATTATAATACACAGACTGCTCCTATTTTCTGAATGGAAAGAGTGGGTGGGAAATAGAGCGAACTACTGCCTTCAGAGAGTACCAAGTTACCAATCTCATAATGACCTTCTCTGTCTACTCACTTCTGAGGCACCATGGCAACCGGGAACCTCAGAATATCAAGGAAGGAGCATTGAGAGTAAAGGGTTTGGAAAGCTGCTGGGGGAAGGGAGAAAGCTCAGGGAAGCTGAATGAGAAATGTGAAGAAAGCCAAAACATAAGAACATTCTCACAGGCCCATCTACAAGCAAAGCCATAATATAAACCCAAAACTAGAGCCAGTTTCCTTATTTCCCATGTTAAAGCTTGGAGACAGATGAGAAATTTCCAGCCCCCTCAATAATGGTTATTCTCAACATCCGAATTATAATATTGATAGTATATGTGTACTGTAATTAAAGCCTTTCAGGGTGCCTCAGTTAAGTGTCTGCCTTCTGCTCGCTCAAGTCATGATCCCAGGGTCCTGGGATACAGTCCCCGGTTGGGCTCCCTGATCAATGGAGAGCCTGCTTCTGCTTCTCCCTCTCCCTCTGCCTCTGCCTGCTGCTCCTCCTGCTTGTGTGCTTTTTGTCAAATAAATAAATATAATCTTTTAAAAAATAAAATCCTTTCAAATCTAAAGTTGCAAGTTTTAAATCCTAATATGCAAAAGACTTAAAAAGGTTTTTCCAGTCAAAAAATTTTACTTCCCAAGAGAACTCCTCCATAATAAATAATATCATGTTACATAGTATGGCACATTTTACTGTGCCAAAAGCTTTTGCAGATAAGTATTTAACTTCACCTCCATTAGATTTTAAATTTTTTTAAAAGATTTTATTTATTTATTTTTTCATAGAGACACACACACAGAGAGAGAGAGAGGCAGAGACACAGGCAGAGAGAGAAGCAGGCTCCATGCAGGAAGCCTGACATGGGACTTGATCCCGGGTCCCCGGGATCATACCCGGGGCTGCAGGTGGAGCCAAACCACTGCGCCACCGGGGCTGCCCTCATTATTAGATTTAAACAAAATCACTTCATACTCAGGAGTTTAAAGTGACAGACTAAAAAGAGAGTTTTTTTCCAGGTCAAATAAAAACATACACAGGATCGTGCCCTGGGCTGAAGGCAGTGCTAAACCGCTGAGCCACCTGGGCTGCCCTCTAATGCTTTATTAAAGAAGCGTTAAAAAAAACCCTGAAAACAGGGCAGCCTGGTGGCTCAGCGGTTTAGCGCCGCCTTCAGCCCAGGGTGTGATCCTGGAGACCCTAAATCGAGTCCCACATGTCAGGCTCCCTGCATGGAGCTTGCTTCTCCCTCTGTCTGTGGCTTTACCTCTCTCTCTCTCTCTCTCTCTGTCTCTCTCATGAATAAATAAATAAATAATCTTTAAAAAAGAAAACCCTGAAAACAAAATATAAGAAGGCAAAAATAAAGCCTTGTATATCCCCCAACCAGAGATTACTCCTGTTAATACCACTGTATAGTCTTCTGGATCCTTATCTATGTGTGTGTGTGTGTGTGTGTGTGTGTGTGTGTGTGTGTGTATATATATATATATATATATATATATATATATATATACATGCATTTCTTTCCACTGAACTGAGATCATCCTGTATACATGGTTTCATAATCTGTGTTTTTTTTTCAAGTATTCCCACTTTCTTTCTTTCTTTTTCTTTTCTTTTTTTTTAATTCATCAGAGACACAGAGAGAGAGGGGCAGAGACACAGGGAGAGGGAGAAGCAGGCTCCATGCAGAGAACCCGACATGGGTGGCTCAGTCGGTTAAACATCTGCTTTCAGCTCAGGTCATGATCCCAGGGTCCTGGGATTGAACCCGGAGTCTGGTTTCCTGCTCAGCAGGGATCCTGCTTCTGCCTCTCCCCCCTGCTTATGTTTTTTTCTCTCTCTCAAATAAATAAATAAAATCTTAAAAAAAAAAAAAAAAAGGAAAATAAGATAGGATGTAGTAGCAATAGATCAGCTTTACCTCACTATCTTTGTCCCCTAAATTTCCAAAATTCCCTCTTGACCCAATGGGAACAAAAGCTGAAAGCCACTCACAGATCCTCTCAGAACTTCACCTCATTGCTATTTCTCCTAGATGAAGGTCCGTACAGCTCTATGATATGTATTTTAAGTGCCAGTATAATTAAATGAGTAGTGTTCTATTCAGTTTCAGGTATACAATACAGTGATTCAATAACTCTATTAATTATGCAGTGCTCGTCACAGTTAAGTGTACTCTTCTCTTAATTCCCTTCACCTATTTCATCAATCCCCCCATCCATCTCCTTCTTTGTGTTTTTTTTAAAGTATATGACCAGGGGGTGCCTGGCTAGGCTCAGATAGTTAAGCATCCAACTGTTGATCTCAGCTCAGGTCTTGATCTCGAGGTCATAAGTCCATGTTGAACATGAAGCCTACTTCTAGGATCATCTAGGAGATGATCCCCAACTCAGTATATTACCCGTATTTCATAACTGGTATCATTGGACAAACTTTACAGATTATTTCTTTTTTTTTTTTTCAGATTATTTCTAATTACAAAATAGCTTTAAAACTCAATACTTAGATTTTTCTGAAGTCAATAACACTTCATAGGCAATCGCATATATGGATTGTAAATTTTCTGAAATGTTGATACAGTACTTTTCTTTCTAGACCAGAAAAAAGATAGTAATGTAACTCACCTCAAGGAGCCTTTCCTGAGTGAACTTAATCTCTTCCTCCTACCAAAGAAGCAACTGCTATCTTTAACCCATCTATAGAGCATCATATGATGGATTTATGTATACAAAAATAACAGGAATTACAGATTGTTCTCAAATGAAATCATCATTAACATCCTTGCTAAGTATAAAATGTTGGCTATTTGATACTTTAGCCATTTATTTTAAGAAGCTTAAGGGAAAACTGAGATAGGGTTTCAAATACTATAACATGAATTATAGGATAAAGAAGGTTTAAAGATATCACACTACCCTAAGAGAGACCCAACTATGAGGCTCACCTGTTTCCAACTGGATTTCAAACAGAATTCAGTATACTAGTTGACAAAACTGATTACAGTCTTTGTTTGGTTGATAGCATGATTATGGAGTGATCTGGATTTACCCTGCATTGTAAATATTCAGAACAATCTGACTTCAAGTGGCATCCCACAAGGAACAGATGTCATTATTCATGCAACCAGATAGCTCTATTATATCCTACAAAATCATGCTTAAGTTCTCAAAATGAAGATGCCTATAGTCTTCAATGGTCTTTCTTCTCAAATATTCAATTAAATATTAATAATGAGGTTCAGAAATCTATCAGCCTAGCTGACATATCAATCCCTTGCTGATCTTATCTAAAAGTAAAAAGTAAATGGGCACCTGGGTGGCTCAGTGGTTGAGTGTCTGCCTTTGGCTTAGGTCATGATCCCGAGATTCTGGGATCAAGCTCTGCATCAGGCTCACCGAGGTAGCCTGCTTCTCCTTCTGCTTGTGTCTCTGCCTCTCTCTCTGTGTGTCTCTCATGAATAAATAAATAAAATCCTTAAATTAATTAATAGCAAGCCAAAGCACAGGTGTCTACAATGAGGCTTATATAGTTCCACAATACTTTTTTTAGGATATTATTTTCAAATGTTTGGGTTGTAAAGCTTAGATTGATTTTATTTTTAAGTTATCTCTACACCCAACATGGGGCTTGAACTCACAACTCCAAGCTCAAGAGTTGCATGCTCCACTGACTGAGCCAGGCAGATACCCCTCGGACATAAAGCGATGCTCCTTCAGTGATGCTCTAGAAAATTTGTGATACAAGTCATCTCCATCTCTGGAACAGTCTATTTTCTATTCCTGCCTACCCATCATGACCATTAGGCTTTTCATTTAGTATAAAAAAACCAAGCCCTAAACTTGAGAGGCCCACTCTCATTCTATACCATGGCAGTCACATTACTTGGTTTTAGATGACCTTTAGTAATCACCTCTTAGAAATGCAGCTGCCCCTTTAATCTATATTGCCTATAAAAGATTAGATCGTTCATTCAGGAAGCTAATCCTAAATTCACCTAGTCTCTAACTCTGGGCTCAAAGAGTGAAAAAAGGGTTTCTGAACCACTATCTTCATTTTCATAGATGAAGAAAATGAGTCCAAAGAGGTAATTTTTATGAATTCTCTGTGGTCACATTATCTAATTGGTGGCAGGTGCAAGAACAAAGTTCTCTCTAATATCAAGCAAATTTGACTCAATTTAAATTAACCCCAAGGATACCATATCCACAAAAGACTTAGAAATGGATCAATGGAAAACATGTGTTCTATTTTGAAACATTAAATAGCTAAGAAGCAAGTGGGAACTCCTCAGACTGCTGATCACACTTCAATCCATGGCTCTTCCACAAGCTATGGGCATGAGTTTTCCAACAGAAGCGCTTGCAAAAATATTCTCAGGCACTCATACCACTGACCACACAGTCTTTGCAATAAGAGCCATCGATTTTGGGAATAACTTGGCAACTACAAGCTGCCTTGCAAATCACTGGCTAGTTTCCTATAATGGTGTTTATATCATCATTGCTAAACTTGCAATTTCCTAATCCAACAAATGGACAGTCTGTTTCACACAGTCTCAAATTGGACAAATTTCTCAAGGTGCTGCTGTGTGGCTTTAAGAATTTAGATTTAACCCGGTCTTTCCCAACAGGAGCATTACAACAGTTTGAGGACAATTCTTGGCTATGTGAGATTATCTAGTACATTGAAGAAGGTTTAGAATCATTGGTCCTCTGTCCCTTAAATGCAAGTGTACAGTAGTAGTCCTCCCTTATCTGTGGTCTCATGTTCCAAGGTTTCCATTACCCACAGTCAACAGCCATCTGGAAGCAGATGATCCTTCTCCTAACACATCATGAGAAGGTCAATAGTAGCCTAAAGCTATGTCACAATGCCTACATCATTCACCTCACTTCATCTCATCATGTAGGCATTTTATCCTCACATCATCACAAGGGTGAGTTTGGTATATGATTTTTGAGAGAGAAAACTACATTCACATAACTTTTATTATAACATATTATTATAACTATTCTATTTTATTATTAGTTATTACTGTTAATACTTTACCATGCCTAATTTATAAATTTAAAAAAAATTTTAAGATTTTATTTATTTATGAAAGACACAGAGAGAGAGGCAGAGACATAGACAGAGAGAGAAGCAGGCTCCCTTCCAGGAGACTGATGCGGGATTTGATCCTGGAATCCTGCGATCACGCTGTGAGCCGAAGGCAAATGCTTAACTGCTGAGCCACCATGGCATCCCTATAAATTAAACTTTAACATAGGTTATGTATGTATAGGAAAAAACATAGTATATAGAGGTTCGGTACTATCTGCAGTTTCAGGCATCCACTGAGGGTCCTGGAATATATCCCCTCTAGTCCCACCAGTCACCACCCCCACACATTTACAAATGACCTTGAAGGGTTAAGATATCACCACCAGTATTAGCCTTCAGGTCAACCATTAAGTGAGCTATAAAGTTCTAAAAAATGTTTATATAAAGACTTGACCCCTTTTATCTGCCACAAAATACTGCCCTCTATTCCTCTTTTTAAAAGCCCAGAGATTAGATAAAATCCTTTGTTCATTGATTTCTGAAAACCAACTTTGTCTGAACTAGCTATATAATTAAGACACTTATTGTCAGGGAAGTAGAGTAGGAAAGTTACTGAAATGGAATCAGGGCACTTGATTCTGAATTCCAGTCTTCCAGCTATTCACCCTTAGGCAAGTTATTTCCCCTCTTTAGGCTTCAGTTCTCTCATCTACTTAAATAAAAGGCATTAGACTACATTATCTCTCTGGTTCACTGCAGGTCTAGGAATTTGTGACATAAAACATAATTAACTGGCTTAACTCTTTTCTTTTGACCTCTACATAGCTAAATGGGGGTGACCATCAACACTTACTACCCTATGTTTCAGAAGCAAGAACCCCAAAGTCCCAGGAGAGTCACATTTAGCCAGACGCAGAATGGGATTTTACTATACAGTCTACATCTTGAGTATATAAAAAGGAGCTTAATTAATGATCCATTAATAATAGAAGTACCAAGATAATAACAGCAATAGCCACTCTAACTAATGTTTATCTCTGCTAGACCTATCATCTCAAACCTGGCTGTACATTAGAATCACACGGATAGTTTAAAAGAAAAATGCCCCAGCTCCAAACCAAGCCAATTATCAAATGAATCAGAATCTCTGAAGATGAGTCTCATTTCTTAAGGCTCCATCAAGTGATTCTGATGTACAGTGAAAACCAAAAACCACTAATCCACACCCTGTAATCCAAGAAATGCGGAGCAAATGACCAAAGGTTAGTATATCACATACTAGTCGTATAATCAAACATCAATAAATAAGAATAATCTAGTGTTGCTATTTACTGACATTCTAGATTACATATAAAGAATTCTATTTCTAGAGAAAAAGGAGAGGTCTATAACAACCTTTTATTCCTGCCACAGGTTGTTATTGAGGACTGACACTGCCAGAAATAGATTATACCTTTCTGACATAGTAAAGCAGTTCAAAGAAAGATTACTATAAATTTGCGCAACCCTGCAAAAGTCTTATCAATCATTAAGATAGTTACAACATGAAAGTAATACAGAAAACAAAATTCCTCAACCTAATTCTCACTGACTAGATGTCACTAAGAGACCTAGTATGTAGAAAGAACAGGACAAAGTTGAGAGGAATATTTAGGAAAAGATACTTTGAAAACTACACTTCATGCCAAATATATCATTTCTCATTTATTCACCAAAGTTTCAAGTCCAGTGATGCAGGAAAAAGTGGAACAATCTTTTTTTTTTTTTTTTAAGATTTTATTTATTTATTCATGAGAGACAGAGAGAGAGAGAGAGAGAGAGAGAGAGGCAGAGACACAGGCAGAGGGAGAAGCAGGCTCCATGCAGGGAGCCTGATGTGGGACTGGATCCAGGGTCTCCAGGATCACACCCTGGGCTGCAGGCGGCGCTAAACCGCTGTGCCACTGGGGCTGCCCAAAGTGGAACAATCTTGGCTAAAATTATTTTTGCTCTTTCCAGAACAAAATCAATGAAACCAATAGGTCATGTTAAATAAGTAAAACATTAAATTTCTGTCTTACCTCATGTGTAAGGCCAAGCCGTCCTGTAGGCTGGAGATCCCCAAGTCAGAAAGTGTATCTGAGCCAACAGAAGCTGGTGATAGAGAGCCCTCCTTCTCCTCCAGGAGATCCAGCTTCACCAGGTTGCTAATTTCATCCTCTGAGTTATCTTCAGACACAGAACCAATTATGAATCGGGAGTGCTGGTTCAGCTCCAGAGGTTTGGCCAAGGGGGATGGTTCATCCATTATTCTTTCAAAATGAGCTCTCAAAGCTATGAAGAAAATAGTGAGAAAACCAGATTATGGATAATAATCTGTATCAGAGGATAGTCACAGATTACACCTAATATACTACAGCTGGCATGTGGAAGCAACATAGTTTGACAACTAGTTTCTTTGATTATTCTATTTCAGGGCCTCCGTTTTCTACAAGGGAAGAAAATCTAGATCATGATAACTATGCCTAAAAAATTAAATTAGCTCCCTCTTCCTCAAAGAAATCTCCTTCAAAAAACTATAAGCCATTCCCAATCTCTATCAATTTGATAACGTCCAAGAGATAATTATGAATAATGGAGAAATCTTTGCAGTAGGTGAAAGCTGCTCATAATATTGTTACTTCAGTTGTCAGTACTGAGGAGAATGAGAGAAAAGATTTGGGGAGCATTGTGGTCATTTCAAACAAGGTATTTAGAGTAAAGTGCATAACTATCACCTCCTTCCAACACTATACTGTGAGAGGCTCTGAATTTTACATAAGTTATTTTTGTATAAGTATATACACATAAAATATATGGACTGTGATACCTTAATACACACACACACACACACACACACACAGTCTGCTTTAAAGTAAACTCCAGATGGGTATTTTTTTTTAAGATTCTATTTATTTATTCTTGAGAGAGACAGAGAGAGGCAGAGACACAGGCAGCGGGAGAAGCAGGCTCTATGCAGGGAGCCTGATGTGGGTCTTGATCCCAGGTCTCCAGGATCATGCCCTGGGCTGAAGGCGACGCTAAACCACTGAGCCATCCAGGCTGCCCCAGATGGGTATTTTTTAATTAGAAAAAGAAATCTTTACTTGTCCTCATGAGTTTTTTCAATTACAATTGTTAAAAAATTCACCCCAAAATGTCTACTTTTGGCTCTAATGTGCTGACATTGATAGGGAGAAAATGAATCTATCAAATTCAAAATCTATAATTAAAATAAGGGAGAGGGGGATCCCTGGGTGGCGCAGCGGTTTGGTGCCTGCCTTTGGCCCAGGGCGCGATCCTGGAGACCCGGGATCAAGTCCCACGTCGGGCTCCCGGTGCATGGAGCCTGCTTCTCCCTCTGCCTATGTCTCTGCCTCTCTCTCTCTCTCTGTGACTATCATAAATAAATAAAAATTAAAAAAAAAATAAGGGAGAGGTCATCTCAATTAAGTGTAAGTTCTGTAGGTATAGGGCCTTATTAGTCAGAATTAAATATTTCCAACTACTATCAAACTAATTAACAAAGACCAGAACATAGTTCAAAGCCCACAATAACAATAAAAACCAAGGCTAAAAGAAACAATATTTATTCTGTCATTCAAAAAAATCCTATAAAAAAACTTTCAGAACTACATATCAACTCAGAATTGAACTGCTTGCAGCCTAACAATTTTAATTTGGAAAGGAATATTCCCAATCTTGATTTTGAGGTGCTCTAAGAGATGGTATATCAATAGGTAAAAAAAATTTATTGATAAATTATGTTGTAGACTACTTTGAAGTGTAAGAGTAGGTAGAGAGCAATATTCTTTGGCATAAGATAACAAAACATCAAGATTTTAAAATGTTTGGAAATCATCATTAAACATGTTAAAATGACATGTGCACCATTATTCTTGTGTGATTTGTGAATCAGAGCTTACTCATTTACAAAGACAAAATAAAATAGTATTTGTAAACGATATATCAGTGGTTCTCAAAAAGTGTAGTTTCAGAGCAGCAGCAGCAGCAGCAGCAACAGCAGCACTGGGGTACCTTTTAAAAGATTCTTGGGCCCTACCACAGAGCAATTAACTGTATCAGAATCTACAGGTTGGGGCCCAGTAATGTATATTTTAACAAGTCCTAAAATTTGAAAACCATTCTGCTAGAAGAATAAAACTAACAAATTGCCAGGAATGCTAAAAAAAAAAAAGTTACTTGTAGATATTTCCTAAGAGTGAGTTAGAGATTACTTAAGTTAACTTATTTTAAAAACTAGAATCAGGGGATCCCTGGGTGGCGCAGCGGTTTGGCGCCTGCCTTTGACCCAGGGCGCGATCCTGGAGACCCGGGATCGAATCCCACGTCAGGCTCCCGGTGCATGGAGCCTGCTTCTCCCTCTGCCTGTGTCTCTGCCTCTCTCTCTCTCTCTCTCTCTATCATAAATAAATAAAAATTAAAAAAAAAAAAAAAAAAAACTAGAATCAGGAGATACCTAGATGGCTCAGTTGGTTAAGTGTCTGTCTTTGGCTAAGGTCATGATCCCAGTGTCCTCAGATAAAGATCCGCATTGGGCTACCTGCTTAGTGCTCCCCCCTGCTTGTACTCTCTAGCTCTCTCTCTCTCTCGCTCGCTCGCTCTCAAATAAATAAATAAAATCTTTAAGGAAAAAAAAAAAACTAGAATCATATAAATAGCATGCAACAGGAAAAAACTGACATCTAAATGTACTATACACGTCTCCCTTGGAATATTAGATTTCTTTAAAATGATTTTTAAATGTCTCCAAATTTTATTAAGATAGTTACTTCCAGAAATCTAAAAGAAAACCAAATCATTTAAAAAGAAAAAAAGCAGGGATCCCTGAGTGGCCCAGTGGTCTAGCACCTGCCTTCGGCCCAGGGTGTGATCCTGAAGTCCCGATGCAAGTCCCACATTGGGCTCCCTGCATGGAGCCTGCTTCTCCCTCTGCCTGTGTCTCTTCCTCTCTCTCTGTGTCTCTCATGAATAAATAAATAAAATCCTTAAAAAAGAAATTTAAAAAAAAGAAAGAAAAAAAGGAAGAAAGGAAAAAGTGAGAAAAGGAGAAAGTAAGGGAAGGAAGGAAAGTTCTAACAGATTGACCCCTTTGAAGAACATCAAAAGATACAGCAACAAAAAAGACTACTTCATATTTTAGAGCAGTAAATAATCAAGTTTTAAAAAATAATGAGACCCTCTCCCCCTGCAAAATTCCAAATTCCATCTCAACACAGAAAACACAGGCTGCCTTCTTCACAGGAGAAATAAATAAGGCACTCGGGGGCATGTTCTAGTTTATAGTCTGACCAAAATTAAATGACTACACAAAAAAATAAAATTCATGAGAAAAGAGCCCTTCTCTGATTCCATGGGAGAAGGAAAAGAAATGGATCAATAAATGAGAGGCTTCTTAAGGTCAACTTCAAATTCTTCTTTCCTGGCTAAGAAGAACATGAAGGCAGCCTCCCCTGAAGTGTTGCAAAGATTGGAAGCAGCTCAGTTGTCAGCAGTTAAAGAGCCTATCTACCAACCAGCAATTCTACTGAATGGCATCCCCAGGCACAAGCCCACAAACCACCAGAAAAGAGAGGTCATGTATGGAAAATCACTGAGTAGCTGTCCAGAAATTCTAGAAGCTACTTTTCAGCCTGTCCCATTTCCATTGATTCTAGTCCTGTATTAAAGAGAAGGAGGGGGTAGGGGCTGGAATACTATCATTGTCAGACCATCCACTTCAGGTTATCCCCTATATCTGCCTGTGTTCTTTTGTAAAAGGCAACTTTTACCATAAAAGTCTATGGTTTAATATTTTAGCACATGAACATAAAATTTTCATCATACTGTAAACATAAAAGAACATTATTTGTAACTGACCTCTTATAATTCTCACTGTCTGAGCAGATATCCACCTCCAAAAAGAACTAAAGAGAGAAAGAGAGATTTGAAGCATTTTTTTTACGAAATCCAATTTTAGCAATTTCTGTTTTGCTCAGCAAAATACGAAATTATAATACTCAAAGTATCAATTTTCTTTTTTTCAAAAGTATCAATTTTCTTATCAAATTTATTATTTAACTTGAAGCATAAGGTTCAGCTGTTTATTATTTGTTCTAATCTATAAATCAAAAGCATTACACATTCAAAGATTTTATTTCTCATCAGAGTATTAAATAATCCAAGCTTACCATTTCACAAGGTGCCTTTTCCAACTTTATACTTCAGTGAACATATTCCAACCCTATGATATCCAGCATTTCATCAAAAAAGCAGTGGGGAGAAGAGAACCACTAGAACCCCTACAATTCAGTTAGACTCCGATTATATCTCCAAATGGTTATACCCACACACAAGGCTGGAAGCCAGGAAGGGGACAGATTTTGCATTAAATTAAGTCCCTAAAACTCTAAGGGATCAAGGAGTCTCTCATTGTTTTCCAAATCCTAGGTTTCCTTCCATGCTCAACAATTTATATGTATGTAGGGTAAAAATTCTCAACTTTGATTATGTATAACAATCACCTATGGAGAGGGATCCCTGGGTGGCTCAGCGGTTTAGCTCCTGCCTTTGCCCCGGGGCATGATCCTGGAGTCCCGGGATCAAGTCCCATGTCCTTGCAGGGAGCCTGCTTCTCCCTCTGCCTGTGTCTCTGCCTCTCTCTCTGTGTCTCTCATGAATAAATAAAATCTTAAAAAAAAAAAAAAAAAAAAAAAAAACCCACAATCACCTATGGAGCTATTTATTTATTTAAATTAAAAAAAAATTTTAGTATACCTGACACACAATATTATTATTAGTTTCAGGACTATGGAGCTTTTTTAGGGGGTCGGGTGGGTGGGAATCAGGCAGTTTTTATTTATGATGGCAACTAGAAGACTCCACTCAGGAGCATGGGCGAGATAAGGACTGAGCCCATGCCTTCTGCTTCTCCTCGTAATTCCTGGGGGGCAAATTCCTTTTTTTTTTTTTTTTTAAGATTTTATTTATCTATTCACGAAAGACACAGAGAGAGAGAGAGGCAGAGACACAGGCAGAGGGAGAAGCAGGCTCCATAGGAAGCCCAATGTAGGACTCAATCCTGGGACTCTGGGATCACACCCTGAGCCAAAGGCAGATGCCCAACCGCTGAGCCACCCAGGTATCCCCTGGGGGCAAATTCCTGCTGCAGTTTCTTCCACAAGCCTTTATTCATTTCCTTAAACTCTTCCAAAGTAGCTATAGACAGGCCAGTAAAGCTCATGTCTCTGAGGTGAGGGTACTTGTGTTTGTAATGGTTTGACCCGGGATCAAGTCCCACTTCAGGCTCCCTACATGGAGCCTGCTTCTCCCTCTGCCTCTGTCTCTTTCTGTCTCTCATGAATATAAATAAAATCTTAAAAAAAAAAAAAAATGGCAATAGGGTGGCTCAAAGTGGAGGCCAGCCACCCCTGGCATTTCCTTAAGCTATGTGAGGAATAGCCAGTGGAGGAGACCAAATGGGATGCAAGTAGCACAGGCCTTTCTGGAGGGAGAACACAGACTGCCAAGCCTGAGGCCTATGATCAAATGCAGGGATCACGCCCTGGGCCGAAGGCAGCGCTAAACCGCTGAGCCACCCAGGATGCCCCCTATTGTCATTTTTTAAAACATGTATGTCTAAATCCCCAGATCTACTGAATCAGAATCACAGCTGGAGACCCAGAGATCTGAATATCAAGTTTCACTGTTGGCTGACACTGACAAATATCCAGGGTGGAGAAAAAATCCAGAACTTCTAAGAGAAGACCTCAAATAACAAATGACAGGATTGGGGCAGTGCTGCGGAAGCTGGATTTACCCAATTATGTAGTCTAAACTAGCATTATTCCCTACAATTGTGGTAGGGAAGAGGCTGTGAGAAGAGGAAGAAAAGGGAAGTGGTTTGAATCAGTTGCAACCAAAGGTGCCGTGGAGGTGGAGTCAAAACCTAGGACTCAAGATCAAATTCTGACTCTGCCAAATATTGGCAGTGCAAACATGAACAAGTCACTTAACATCTCTGAGCCTCGTCATCTGCAAAAATAAAAGGGTCATATATTACCTCGGGGGATTGCTGTGAAGACTGACAACAAATGAAAAGTATTCTGTAAGCTATATACTAGACCACTGTTTATGGGTTACCACCATGAAGAATACTACGAAATAAATTTAGAGAGTTACAACCAACAATTTAAAAATGAAGGGGCGGGCAGCCCAGGTGGCTCAGCGGTTTTGCGCCACCTTCAGCCCAGGGCATGATCCTGGAGACCTGGGATCGAGTCCCACGTCAGGCTCCCTGCATGGAGCCTGCTTCTCCCTCTGCCTGTGTCTCTGCCTCTCTCTCTCTCTCTCTGTGTCTCTCATGAATAAATAAATAAAATCTTTAAAAACAAAAACAATAAATAAATTAATTAATTAAAATAAAATAAAATAAAATAAAATAAAATAAAATAAAATAAAATAAAATAAAAATGAAGTGGTGCCTGGCTGGTACAGTCAGTAGAGCATTCCACTCTTGATGTTGGGGTCATGAGTTTAAGCCCCACCTTGAGCATAGCTTATTAAAAAAAAAAAAAAAAGTCATTAAAAATGAAATAGAACAGAAAATGTTAAGAGTATACCACACTTCATGAGAATGAATACTGTTCTGTGAATTTTTGTACCAGTTAAACATACTTCAAAAAAGTCTTGAGTCACAATTAATCCTGTCTTGCCTCCTCCACTTTATACTCTCACTAGAGAGCAACACAGTAATTTAATATATAAACCAACGGTTCTTAAACTTCCTTAGGTCAAGACACTATTAGGAATCTGATAAAGGGGCAGCCCGGATGGCTCAACGGTTTATGCCGCCTTCAGCCCAGGGCCTGATCCTGGAGACCTGGGATTGAGTCCCACGTCAGGCTCCCTGCGTGGAGCCTGCTTCTCCCTCTGCCTGTGTCTCTGCCTCTCTCGATCTGTGTGTCTCTCATGAATAAGTAAATAAAATCTTTAAAAAGAAAAAAGGAATCTTGGGATCCCTGGGTGGCGCAGCGGTTTGGCGCCTGCCTTTGGCCCAGGGCGCGATCCTGGAGACCCGGGATCGAATCCCACGTCGGGCTCCCGGTGCATGGAGCCTGCTTCTCCCTCTGCCTATGTCTCTGCCTCTCTCTCTCTCTGTGTGACTATCATGAATAAATAAATAAAATCTTTAAAAAAAAAAAAAAAAAAAAAAAAAAAAAAAAAAAAAAAGGAATCTTATAAAAGCTATGGACTTTCTTGACAAAAATTCACCTTCACCCAAAATTCTGCTCACATACAAGTTTAGGACTCCCAAAGCCTTGCCAGGAATCAGGTTAAGATCCTCTTCTCTAAAAAGAAAAAAAACAATGCAAGTGACTTCTGAGGAAGGCTCATATTGTTGCTCTCTTACCAACTCCAAAAGAAGGCCTCCCCCCAGATAGAGTGGTAGTATATTGTTTATCCAAAGAAAAATCTTCTTCTGGACGCCTGGGTGGCTCAGCGGTTGAGCATCTGCCTTTGGCTCAGGGAGGGATCCCATGGTCCCGGGATTGAATACCCCATCGGGCTCCCTGCATAGAGCCTGCTTCTCCCTCTGTCTCTTGTCTCTGCCTCTCTGTGTGCATGTTTCTCATGAATAAATAAATATGAATAAATAAATAAAATCTTTAAAAATATTTCTTCATTAGACCAAATTGTTGGCATTGTCAAATTCTCTCCTATTAAAAAAAAGTGTTAAAATGTTCTTGAACTTTTATTTGGAAACCCTTCAAAATATTTGCAGAAGGCTCCCAAACTATACTCTATGTGCCTGAAAATGGGATAAAGCTAGTTATAGCTAATTCACTTATTTAAAAGTCAGCCTTGGGCAGCCCTGGTGGCCTAGCGGTTTAGCGCCGCCTTCGCCTGAGACATGATCCTGGAGACCCAGGATCAAGTCCCACGTCAGGCTCCCTGCATGGAGCCTGCTTCTCCCTCTGCCTGTGTCTCTGCCTCTCCCTCTCTCTCTCTGTGTCTGTCATGAATAAACAAAATCTTTTAAAAAATAAAAAATAAAAAAATAAAAGTCAGTCTGCATTTCACCCAGGGATATTTCTCTAAAACAGAACAGATTTTACCAAACTTACTTAGGATGTTTCCCTTGAACTCAAGTGACAGTATTTCCCAAGTGATTCTAATGAAGAAGCAGCAATTCGTTTTCTTAGTCACTGATAAAAGTAACCACACATCGTTGCCTTTTAAGTGATAGTAACTTCATTTAAATTTCTTCAAAAGAAATCATCAATTATGACTTTTTCATTTTTGTCATTTTACTGACGAACTTTTAAATGGATTTTAGTATTAATTTAGTATCCATGAGAGAGTTAGGTTTTTTTTTTGTTGTTGTTTTTTAATTTTTTAAAAAACAAGTACTTGTGTCCCAAATAGTGAGATGGAATAAAAATGATTTGGTCCCTGGCTAAGATGCTATAGATACATAAAGAAACATAAATTTATAGTAGTATAATAATTGCTAGATGTAGAAACACAAAAAAGAAAAGTACTTTATCCAGACTTGGAGGTAGTACTGGTGAGGAAAGGGATCAAGGAGTTCCCGGAGTGAGAAGACATTAACAATGAAAAACCAGGGATCCCTGGATGGCGCAGCGGTTTGGCGCCTGCCTTTGGCCCAGGGCGCGATCCTGGAGACCCGGGATCGAATCCCACGTCGGGCTCCCGGTGCATGGAGCCTGCTTCTCCCTCTGCCTGTGTCTCTGCCTCTCTCTCTCTCTGTGACTATCACAAATAAATAAATAAATACCTTAAAAAAAAAAAAAAATTTAACAATGAAAAACCAGTATATAAACAAGGACCAAGAGCAAGAAGCATTCCATGTAGAAGAAGCCACAGAGTAAACACTCAGGCTATAGAATACAATGATTTATGAGAAATATGAGACCTGAATGGCTTCAAGAGTTTGAGGTAATTTCCTTCAAGACCCAGCTGGAGACTTGTTATGTTGTTTTTGTTTTTGTTTTGTAAAACAAGACTATACTTCTTTAGGGTACAGTAGTCAGAAAACATAACATTGCGTAATTGTCTATTCTATTCCTCATTTCTCAGTCCAGGGATATAGAATATTTTTCAAGGATAAAGCTGGTGAAAGCTTCTGCATCTTCCAAGAAATATTTAAAGAAGCCTTGCCAGGGACACCTGGGTGGCTCGGTGGTTAGGTGTCTACCTTTGGCTCACGGCGTGATCCTGGAGTTCAGGGATCGAGCCCCACATCGGGCTCCCTGCATGGAGTCTGCTTCTCCCTCTGCCTGTGTCTCTGCCTCTCTCTCTGTGTCTCTCATCAATCAATAAATAAAATCTTTAAAAATATAAATAAAGAAGCCTTGCCAAACTTCTGGATAAAGACAATGGGTTGAACACATATCTATTTTTTTATTAAAAGATTTTATTTAGGGGATTCCTGAGTGGCTCAGCAGTTTGGCGCCTGCCTTCGGCCCAGGGCGTGATCCTGGAGTCCCGGGATCGAGTCCCGCATCGGGCTCCCTGTGAGGAGCCTGCTTCTCCCTCTGCCCGTGTCTCTGCCTGTGTGTGTGTGTGTGTGTGTGTGTGTCTCATGAATAAATAAACAAAATCTAATAAATAAAATAAATAAATATTGATTTTATCTATTGGGATGCCTGGGTGGCCCAGTGGTTGAGCGCCTGCCTTTCTGGTGTCTCATGAATGAATGAGTGAATGAATGAATAAATAAATAAATAAAATCTTTTTAAAAAAATTTATATATTTATTCATGAGAAACAGAGAGAGAGAGGCAGAGACATAGGCAGAGGGAGAAGCAGGCTCCCTGCAGGAAGCCTCACGCGGGACTTGATCCCAGGACCTCGGGATCCCGACCTGAGCCAAAGGCAGGCGCTCAACCACTGAGCCACCCAGGTGCTCTGAACACATATCCATTTTGCTTCTGCCTAAAATCCTACTGAAAAAACAAAAGTAAAGGAATTTTTTTTAAAGATATAACCCACAAAAGACCCTCATCTCCCCCACCCCCACAAAAGAAAGTCAGGGGAGACAACAGCAAGGTAATTTTCTTAGAAAGCAGGTAGAAACATGATAAACGACTACCCAAATCTGGGAAACCGAATCATAAGCCATCTGTGGTAAACTCAGAATCAATATACTTTATACCAAAGAATCTTCAAAATGTTCAGAACATGGAAGTGAATGATGGAGATAAAGAGGATCTGGTTGAAATTCTATTTCAGAGGCTTCAGATCCTTGATTTTCTTCCCAACTAGTTAACCCAGGTGCCTGCTGCTCTAATGTCCTGATAAAAGACTGGAGATTTATTCTCTGGAGAGGGTTAAACATGAGGTTTCTAGACTGGGGGATACCAGAAACAGTAAAGAGGATAATACCATGTTGAAAATGGAAAAATTAAGTAAGCATATTGAGTAATAGCTCCCAGCCTTCTTTCCCCAATTTTCACCAACCAGGAGAGAAATTAGAAGATCCTTCTTTGCAGAATCTAACTAGACCAAGGGAAAAAACTTCAAATGGTAACACTGGAGTTTGCTAACTAAGATGCCCCACCAGATCACCCTAACTTCTTTGTAGGTCAACCAGCCTCATTCATATTCTCATAACCTTGAATTAGCTTTTCAATTGCCCCCTGTTAAAATTAAGGAGACAATTAAAAGTTACTAGATGTCTGAGTAAAACCTCCAACATGAAAGAAAGGGAAAAAATGCAACTAGATAAAGAGATTACATGGAAACAGAAAATGTTAAAAATCGGGGGGTGGTAGGGCAGGTGACATGACTTTATATGTAGAAATGTTTTTTGCAGAAACAGAAAAGCCTGTCCTAAAATTCATATGGAATCCCAAGGACCCCCAGATAGCCAGAGAAATCTTGAAAAGAACATAACTGGAAGACTCATGCTTCCTGATTTTAAAACTTACCACAAAGCTGCAGTATTGGTATAAAGACAGATATACAGAACAGGGAAACAGAACAGAGAGCCCAAAAAGAATGGGATCTTGCCATTTGCAATAACAGGATGAACCTCGAGGGTATAACACTAAGTAAAATAAAGTCAGAGAAAGACAAATACCATATGATTCCATTCATATGCAGAATTTAAGAAACATAGCAAATGAATTTTAAAAAGAGACAAATAGGGGCTCCTGGATAGCTCAGTCAGTTGAGCATCTGACTCTTAGTTTCAGCTCAGGTCCTGAAATCAAGCCCACATAAGGCTCTGGGCTTGGCACAGAGTCCTCTCGATGATTCTCTCCCTCTACTCTTCCCCCCACTCATGCTTGCTTGTTCATAACTCTAAAAATAAATGAATAAATCTTTTTTTAATAAGAGACAAATAATAAAACAGATTCTCAACCACAGACAACAAGCTGGTGGTTGTCAGAGGGGAGGTGGGAGGGTGTAAGAATGAAGTAGGTTGAAGGGGATTAAGAGTACACTTGTGATGAGCACTAAGTAATGCTTAGAATTGAATTATATACCTAAACTAATATAACATTTTATGTTAATTATACTTCAATTAAAAAAACAGAGCCCAGAAATAAACCCTCTTGTATATGGTCAAATGATATTTGACAAGGGTGCTAAGACCACTTAATGAAGAAAGGACAGCTTTTTCAAAAAATGGTGCTAGGAAAACGGGATCTCCACATACAAAGTTGGACTCTTCCCTAACACCACATTAAAAAGTTAACTAAAAATGCGTCAAGTCTTTAAGTATAAAACCTAAACTAATAAAACTCTTAGAAGAAACATAGGACAAAAGGTTTGTAACATTGGATTTGGAAAATTTTTTCTTGGATATGACACCAAGAGCTACCTTAACAATAGAAAAAATAGACAAATTGGACTTCTTGAAAATTAAGAAAACTGCACTTCAAAAGACCCTATCAATAGAGTAAAAATGCAACCCAAAGAATGGGAGAATATACTTGCAAATCATGTATCTGTTAAGAGATTAATATCCAGGGCAGCCCTGGTGGCGCAGCGGTTTAGTGCCGCCTGCAGCCCTGGGTGTGATCCTGGAGACCCAGGATCGAGTCCCACATCGGGCTTCCTGCATGGAGCCTGCTTCTCCCTCTGCCTGTGTCTCTGCCTCTCTCACACTCTCTCTGAATGAATAAATAAATAAATCTTTAAAAAAAAAAAAAAAAGAGATTAATATCCAGAATACATAAAAAACTGTTAAAACTCAATAAGAACCAACCCAATTCAAAAATGGGCAAGGATGGGACGCCTGGGTGGTTCAGCAGTGAAGCGTCTGCCTTTGGCCCAGGACCTGATCCTGGAGTCCCAGGATCAAGTCCCACGTCGGGCTCTCTGCACAGAGCCTGCTTCTCCCTCTGCCTGTGTCTCTGCCTCTTTCTGTGTCTCTCATTAATAAATAAACAAAAATCTTTAAAAAAAAAATGGGCAAAGGACTTAAAATGAAATTTCTCCGGGACACCTGGGTGGCTTAGTGATTGAGCATCTGCCTTTGGCTCAGGGCATGATCCCAGAGTCCTGGGATCGAGTCCCACTTCGGGCTTCCTGCATGGAGCCTGCTTCTCCCTCTGCCTATGTCTCTGCCCCATCCCCCAAAAAAATTTCTCCAAAGAAGATGTATGAGTGGCTAATAAGCAGATCAATATACTCAACATCACTAATCATTAGGGAGATGCAAATCAAAATAATAAGATACCAACCCATACCAACCAGGATGGCTACATCAAAACAAAAACAAAAACAAAAACAGAAAACAAAAACAAAACAGAAAACAAGCGTTGGCATGGATGTGGAGAAACTGGAACCCTTGGGCACTATCAGTGGGAATGTAACCTGGTATAGCCCCTGAAGAAAAGAGTAATGGTGGTTCCTTAAAAAATTAAAAATAGAATTACCATATAATCCAACTATTCCACTTTTGGATATATACCCAAAAAAAATGAATACAGGCTCTCAAAGATATATTTTTACATCCATGTTCTTAGCATTATTCACAATAGCTTATACATGGGAAAAGCTCAGTGGGATGACGGATGAATGGATAAGCAAAATGTGGCATACGCATACAGCTAAATGTTATTCAGCCTTAAAAAAGGAAGGAAATTCTGCAATATGCTCCAATATGAATGAACCTTGAGGACATTATGCTACGTGAAATAAGTCAGTGACAAAAAAGACAAATGCTATATGATTCTACTTACATGAGGTACTTAGTCAAATCATATAAACCAGAAGTACAATGGTGTTTGGCAGGGGTTATGGGGAGCTGAGAATGGAGAACCATTGTTTAGTAGGTATAGAAGTTCAGTTTCACAAGATGAAAAAAGTTTTGGGGATGGGTGGTACTAATGGGTATGCATGGTTATAAATGTACTTAATATTGAACTGTATGCCTTTAAATGGTCAAGATGGTATATTTTATATGTATTTTACCACAAGAAAAATGGAAAAAAAAATACCTCACAGATTACATATTAATTACTATAAAAGGGGATACTTATATACTACTATATTAAAGGGGGATACTTACAATGGTGATCACCTTAAGTGTTTAAATATCACCATTACTAGGACAAACTAACATTAGTTGCCCCCTGACGTGATGCAGTTAAAAAACAGAGTCAAGGGATCCCTGGGTGGCTCAGCGGTTTAGCTCCTGCCTTCGGCCCAGGATGTGATCTTGGGAGTCCCAGGATTGAGTCCCACATGGGGCTCCCCGCATGGAGCCTGCTTCTCCCTCTGCCTGTGTCTCTGCCTCTCTCTATCTCTCATGAATAAATAAATATTAAAAAAAAAACAGTCAAACACTCATCTTCTATAGTAAGACATCAATAACAAATGCCTAAAAATGAATAATCGAGAGGTAGTAAGATAATGTTATGTAGAGACAAAAGGATATAGTAATATGTCAGCTAAAATTAATGAAAGGGGGAAGGAGTGACGGAATGCTGTTTTATTGTAATACACTTTGTAAAACAATAGGACTTTTTAAACTATGTGCATGTATAACTTTGATGAAAATAAAAAAGTAAAAAGTTCATCCTATGTTAAGACAGGAAAGGTGGGGCAGCCCCGGTGGCGCAGTGGTTTAGTGCCGCCTGCAGCCCAGGGCATGATCCTGGAGACCCTGGATCGAGTCCCATGTCAGGCTCTCTGCGTGGAGTCTGCTTCTCCCTCTGCCTGTATTTCTGCCTCTCTGTGTGTGTGTGTGTGTGTCTCTATGAATAAATAAATAAAATCTTTAAAAAAAAAAAAAAAGAGGAAAGGTGAAGAATGGTGTGTAAAGTATGCATAATTTATATTAAATAATCAGCAGAGGGGAGACAGAAGAGATGAGCATGTTTGTACATGAATAAAATATCTGATAATTACTAAGAAATTAACAACTTTATATTTAAATCAGTATGTCAGATAATGATTAAGAAATTAAGAACACTTGCCTCTGGTGACAACTGAGTGGCTACAAGACAAGGTTGGAAGGAGACTGTCTTTGTGTTTAAAATTTTGAACTATGTGAATGTATCAGCAACTAAGGATTTTAAATAAGTTTAATACAATACTTTAGGGCAGCCTGGGTGGCTCAGCAGTTTGGCGCCTGCCTTTGGCCCAGGGCGTGATCCTGGAGACCCGGTATCAAGTCCCACGTCGGGCTCTCTGCACAGAGCCTGCTTCTCCCTCTGCCTGTGTCTCTGCCTCTTTCTGTGTCCCTCATTAATAAATAAATAAAAATCTTTAAAAAAAAAAATAAGATAAAACTTTACTAAAGTCTATACCACTCTGATATCTTATTTCATAACTGCCTGAGCATTTAAGTAGACAAGAGATATGTCATTCACTTATTTATTAGTATGTGTTACTGTATAGTTAACTATGAGTTACCTCCTCAAAGAAGCTGAGAAAAGTTATTATTTCTTCTGATTGTTTTAGATCTACCACCTCCAATACACACCCAATACTGCACAATGCTGTGTAAACACTAGGCCTTTGCAGGCTGAGTGTTCTGTAGGAATTCAAATGAACATTGGGAGTTACAAAACTAGGAGACACAGCCACATGTTTATTTCAAATATTATACCCTAGACATTTGGAGGCCTCCAGGTAAAAAGTAATTTTGTGAATTCAAAAAGCTCTGGGGTTATGAATCAATTTATCCTCATAATCTTATTTCACAGAACAGCATTCAGAAAAAGGGGGAGCCATAATTGAAGTATGTCAGCAGCCTTCCAGAGTCTCAAAGAACAATTTCTTTCTTGAAGAAATATTGCTAGGGTGCTTTATTTTTGCCCCCCTCTCCCCCAAGCCTCCTGGATGTATTAAGGCATGGCACTTTACGTTACCTGGCAAAGACGGAGAAATTTACAGGTTAAAACAGATTTCTAATTCTTTTGGGATTACATCATCTTCTTTTTCTCCAATTTATTTATTTATTTATTTATTTATTTATTTATTTATTTATCTGAGAGAGAGAGAGAGAGAACATGCGCAAGCATAGTGGAGAGCAGCAGAGGGAGAGGGAACAGCAGACCCCTTGCTGAGCAGGGAGTCCAACACAGGGCTACATCCCAAAACTATGAGATCATGACTGAGCCGAAGGCAGACACTTAACTGAAGGGGCCATCCAGGCACCCAGGAATTACAGCATCTTATTTGGTTTTAGGGAAATAGTTTTAAGTTGAAAAAAATGAATAACTCTGAAAAATTAGTTGCCCTGTGATTTATTAGGTCAGATGATGAACTGCCTATAATTGGGGAGTTTTCAACAGGAGTATCAGATAAAATATTGTCATAATGAGTGGAAAACTGGACTAGAAAATTCCTAAGGTAGGTGTGCCTGGATGGCTCGGTTGGTTAAGCATCTAACTCTTGATCTCAGCTCAAGTCTCAGGGTAATGAGTTCAATCCCCATGTTGGCCTCCATACGGGGCATGGAGCATACTTAATTTTAAATATTTTTATTTATTTATTCATGAGAGACAGAGAGAAAGCGTGAGAGAGAGGCAGAGGGAGAAGCAGGCTCCATACAGGGAGCCCGACATGAGACTTGATCCTGGGACTCTAGGATCAGGCCTGAGCCAAAGGCAGGCACTAAACCGCTGACCCACCCAGGCATCCCTGAAGCATACTTTAAAAAAAAAAAAAAATCTAAGGTACATCCTAACAGTTATACACTCTATTAAGTTCTTAGACTTTATGAGATGGAATCAAAGGGAAATTATATGGTTTATTTTGTCAGGGCCACAAGTATCACTAAAAGCACAAAATATAAACAACTCAGTGTCAATTTACATGACTAAGGACAGATTTGAAAGCTGTCTACAAAAACAGAAAGTAATTTTTAGGAACTTCATTAGCAAGTGTACACTCTATTTCTATCATAGGAGATAATCAAATATTTGTAAATGAAACCTTGTATTTTCCTGAAAACAGTTCTCCAAAACTAAGTCTGCTTTTCAAATTTAACTTCATGAATTCACTCAGAATTTTCAAACTTACATATTATCATTTAAAGGTGAAAATTGGGGATCCCTGGGTGGCTCAGCGGTTTAGCGCCTGCCTTTGGCCCAGGGTGCGATGCTGGAGTCCCGGGATCGAGTCCCATGTCGGACTCCCAGCATGGAGCCTGCTTCTCCCTCTGCCTGTGTCTCTGCCTCTTTCTCTATGTCTATCATAAATAAATAAACAAATCTTTAAAAATAAATAAATAAATAAATAAAATAAAAGGTGAAAATTATGTATACAAGTTATTCTGTCTGGGATGTAATTTATAACCAGTACTGCCAGGCAATTTCAATTCCTAATGTCATATGGTGGTAAACACTACTTTGGTTCCTTCTATAAAGAAGGGTGAGATTGGCAGGCTGAAAGGATGGAATGATCCTAAGTCCCAAATAATATCATTGGGAGGCAAAATCAACTGGGACCACAAACCTTTGGGTGAGGCACTTAACATCTTGTTGCTGAAGGCACCTTTCCCTTTCTTCCTTAAACATCCGGAGATTAGATGGCTTTATGGTAGCTTTAATAACAAATTGATAAGAGAACTGTATCCTCAGAGTATATATAATCTAAGACTGATTGGTTGAACTCATAAGAACTTATGTACTATCAGTCAGATCCATATCCCTTGTGTTCAGGCAATGTCCTTATGAAACTATTTGTCATAGTTTCTTACCTATTCAATATCATTTTCATATAGTCTATTAAATTGAAGTAGTGAATACTAAATTATAGAATTAATGGAACAAAAAACTAGTTAAGCAATAATCTGTTAAAGTGTAAGATTAATGTAGACTTCCTTTAAAAATGTTAGTCACCTCAATAGGTACAGAAATTTTTTTAAAGATTTATTTATTTGGGCGCCTGGGTGGTTCAGCCGCAAGCATCTGCCTTTAGCTTAAGTCATAATCCCAGGGTCCTAGGATGGAGCCCTATTATGGGGATCTCTGCTCAGCAGGAAGTGGGCTTCTCCCCTTCCCTCTGGATGCCATTCCCCCTGCTTACACTCTCACTCCCTTACTGTCAAATAAATAAATAAAATCTAAAAAATAAAAATATATTTGCATTTAAAAAAAATTTATTTAAGAGAGAAAGAGAAAGAGAGAGAGAGCGCGCACACACAAGGGCAGGAACGAGGGAAGGAGCAGAGAAAATCCTCAAGCGGGGAGTCCCCACTGAACATGGAGCCTGAAATAGGGCTTAATCCCAGAACCCTGAGATCATGACCTGAGCTGAAATCAAGAGTCAGATACTTAACCTGAGCCACTCAGGTGCCCCAGTATAGAAATTTTTTTTAAGAGTTTGGAAAGGTACTTGATGCATAGTTACTATCATTCTTAACCTTTAAGATTGTGTTAGATTTTTTTTCTAAATTGTTAAAAAGACTCTTCCAATTAGAAATACTAAATTCCAGGGGCGCCTGGGTGGCTCAGTCCATTAAGCGTCAGACTCTTGATCTCACCTCAGGTCTGGATCTCAGAGTCATGAGTTCAAGCCCCATGTTGCGGTCCACACTCAGTAGGGAATCTGTTTGGGATTCTCCCTCTTCCTCTGACCCCACACCCCCACCTCCATGCATGTGTTTTTTTCTCTCTCACTCAAATAAATAAATAAAATATTTTTAAAAATAATCAATGTCTAATTCTAATAATTTTTATTTTACTTCTTTCTTCAATGAAGACTATTAGAATATTAACTATCAGGGATGCCTGGGTGGCTCAGCGGTTGAGTATCTGCCCTTGGCTCAGGGCATGATCCCAGAGTCCCAGGATCAAGTCCCACATCGGGTTCCCTGCATGGAGCTTGCTTCTCCCTCTGCCTATATCACTGTGTCTCTTATGAATAAATAAGTAAAATCTTAAAAAAAAAAAAGAATATTAGCTATCAAAGAAAAATTTTTTTCAAGAAAGAAAAACACTAGCCCCAGACCTGTTAAACCAGTCTGTGTGACAGGTTAAAAAAATTTTCCTAGTCATTGATTGAAAAGGAAAAAGAATGTTACATAGTGATCTACACCTGAACCTGTTCACAGCATTTAAGAGAGGTATCAGATCACAGAGTTCTGCAGCTGGCTTTCACAATGCCAGTTCTTTGACATAACTTAGTCAATTATCTGAACTGTAAATTCATTAATACAAATGTCACCATTTCCCCACTTTCCCTACGATTTTAAAACAACTAAATCTTATGTTTGATGTATTTCTGCTATGTCTGCACTGGTAATTCAAAACAAAACTTTTGGGATGCCTGGATGGCTCCGGCCGTGGAACATGTGACTCTTGGTCTCCAGGTTGTGGGTTCAAATTCCACAGTGGATGTAGAGATTACTGAAAAAAAAACATTTAAAAACAAAACTTCTGCAACACAAGTAAACAGAGGCAAATTTGTAAATTAATACTATGCCTTTGATAACTTTCATAGGATGCTTCACTATGTTTGTTAATTACTCTTGGATTCACAATAGTCCTCCTGTAATTAGAAAAGAGGAAACTGAGACAAGAAGTTGGAAGAGACTTGCTACTTTGTAGCAAGTAGGCACCCACCTAAACACTGCAGATGCTGTCCTACTCTATTGGTCTACAATACTTTTTTTTTTTTTTTTTAACAATACTTTCCTTAAAAGTGCCTGTCAGCACAGATATATAATAGAAGCAAGCATGCTTCTCAATCTGCACTCTGCACTTTGGGTTGAAAAAAAAAAAAAAAAAGAATGAAAAGAGATTCAAGGGGACAAACATTTGAGACTGAAGACCAAGTCATTAGGTTTATTCCACACACTGGGAAATTACAGAAACACTGCTTAAATAGATAAAATCAGGGTGTCCTCAGGTCTTTTGATTTCCATCTTAAACTTCAAACAAAAAACATCTGAAGTTAAAGTATTTCCCCAACCTGAGTAGTTATATTTTTATATGCTTCTATAAAACCCACAAGGCCTACAGAAGTCCCCGATAATGACAGCTGATTCCAAGTGTCCACTAGTGTTTACTTCTCCGTCTTCAAACCCAAAATAATGCTGGCATTGACCCAGGCAGAACCTTTACGCACATTTCCCCTTGAAATCACTAGCTTCACATCCACTTTCCTACGTTCTATCTCCAATAGCTTCCCTTGATCAGTATAGCAAACGGCAAGGAGAGTAAAAACAGACATGTACATTTACTACGTCCCTCACAGAAAATATAATAAAATCCAGAGGCAGGAACTGGCAAGGGACAACTCGCCTGGCCCTGGCTCCCACAACACAAAGACACAGCAAGAGCAACAGAAGCCAGGGCGCTTGCACCCCACACCTCACTCCGCGAGGGGAAGACGACTTTCAATGCAGCTGGACCTAATCCTCAACATCCCTCGCCCACGTGGGTCTTCTCCCTCTCCCGGGCGCCGGGTCGGACCGGAGAGAGGTCTGGAAGGAATCAGCCCAAGCCGAGGCTAGGGAGAGGGATGGTGGCGAGCTCCAGGCAGACACTCCAGCCCCTCCTTGGAGGCCCTGGGCTGTACGACTCCCAGTTCCGGGGTCTGAACTCCCAGCTCCCACCCCGAGACCCCAGTCCCCTCCGCTATCCCAGGAGGGGGAACTCAAGGGCCCAGGACTGCAGAGCGGACTGGGCTGCCCCGCACGGGTCCGGACGGGAGTGAGCCCGGGCCGCGTGCGGGCGGAAGATGGGAGGCGCCCCCCCACCCCGCTGCCGCTGCCCTCCCCGGGCCCCAGCCTCTCCAGATCCCGGATCATAGGCTCTGGGGCGGCCCTCACCTCACCTCAGGGCGGAGGCGTCCGGGGTCCGGCGGCGCCGGGAAGCCCCCGAGCAGAGGCGGTTCTAGGCGGGAGGAGACGCCGGCAGCTCCGGCGATGGCTGACAGGCGCGCAGCACCAGGCCGGCCGGGCACACGGGGGAGGGGCGGGGCCTCACGGGAGGCGGCCCCGGCCCCGCCCCCGCCCCGCCCCGCCCCTGCCTCCCACCTCAGCGAGCGAGCTCCATGAGGTGACTACGTCGGGGTTACTCCGGGACGTTCACCTCCGACCCCGCTCGCGGCTGCGGCGCAGTCTGGCCGGCCTCGAGGAGAGGCGCGGGCCCCGGGGCCGGCCGACAGCCAATGAGAGGGCGGCACGGGGCGGGGCGACGTGAGGCGATGCGGATGGTCCGAGCGCCGCTCTGCCATTCGGGGCCCAGCGGCGAGAGGGCGGGCGGGACCCGGGCGGTCGCGGCGCCCCCGGCTCGGCCTTCGCCGCCCCCTCTGCCGGGGGCGGGGACGGAGCCAGCCGGCCTTTTCCCCCACCTCGCGGAGAGGGAGATGAGGGAAATGGCCCCACATGCACCTCCCAGGAGAGAGAGAGGCGCCCGGGCTGCAGAAAGTGAGGGGCCGGCGGGCTTGCAGCACAGGAAGGGAGTCCAGAACCAAAGAGGACTGACCCGTGTAGGCCTCGAGGGACCCTATCGTTTTTATTCCTATCCCCCTGAAGAGATAGATATTGCATCCTTAAACGCCAAGAATCACACAGGCTGGTTTCCAAGTTAGTACAGGCTAACTAACTCCTGCTCCGGAACAACACAACCAGCCCCTTGGCTTGCTCAGCAGCCGCAAAGCACCCTACCCCAAAGGGTTCTGAGGTGCAGGATCCTGGAGCATTGAGGGAAAGCCTCAATAAAGGAAAATCAGTAAGAAGGGATGGACAACAGTCCTTTCTACCTTAAGCAGAGAAAATAGATGGCAGTCCTTTCCTGATTTCTCGGATTGACACATGCCTCCCAAACTCCATTGTGGTTACACCACGTCAATGAACAGAAGCCAACCAATTTCTCTAGCTTTGCCAGTTACTTCACAGCAAGACATTCACGGTGGCTGTTGAAAAGTAATATTAACACGAAAGAGTCCCAGTATATAATACAATTATCGGCTGGAAAAGAAAGAAAATTGGAGAAAAATGCACTTCAGAAATATGGGGTGAGTTTAACCCCTTACAAGAATTTAATGAAACACCCAGAATAATTTCCTGATCTTTGCACTGTCTTGTTCTAAAGGTCCGGAGAGGTATGGTAAATGATTTGGTGGGAAGAAGTTCTATGTCAGAAGGCAAAAATGGTAGAAATACACACCTGAGGTCAGAAGTTCTTGGGCAGAAGCTAAGGCAGAAAGATAGGAAGACTGGTCAACAAGAACAATATTCACCTAGGACTCCTCATAATACCACTAGGTGGTGGCTTCTCCAAGAGTTTACCAACCTACTTAAGTAGGGACTGGAAACAGAAATTTGGAATAACTGTGTCATTGGATGCGTCTGTCAATGAACAGAAATAGGAAAAGTTAGAACTTTAAAGATAATTGGGCATATTGCTGGAGGGGAAGGTGGGTGCTCCAGTGGGTGGAGGATGGGCTAAATGGTGCTCCAGTGGGTGGAGAATAGGCTAATGGGTGATGGGTATTAAGGAGGGCACTTAGTGTGATGAGCACTGGGTGCTACTTAACAGTGATGAATTAGTAAATTCTACTCCTGATTCCTATATTACACTATATATTAACTAGAGTTTAAACAAAAACTTGATACAAAAAAAAATTTTAATAAAAATTTTTTAAAGATAATTGAGCATAACTTCCTGGTTTAACAAAATGTTTGACTTGGCTGACTGGGGGGTGGGGGAGAGCTCCAGTTAAAGGGAAGCTTTGCCTCTTCCTAATAGTGCTTTTATGCTGGCATGAAGGAAATGACTTTGGAAAGAACTACAAATCTTGAGGCTGCCTCTTACTTTTCATAAATGTTTCCTATTTCTTATTAGGTAATAGGAACTTGGCCCCCAAGATTCTTAGTGATGTTGCTGTTTATCAGCCTTAGGAACACTGCAAAACCAGGAGGTTACTATCAGGAACTGTCCTTATGTGAAACTTTAGCAAGCCCTTATCCTGCTTTTGTCCTCACTGAATATTTGAGGTAATTGAGCTCCGAGGAGAACCAGACAAGGAAAGGCCTGATGAAAGAACTACAGTGGAAGAAAACAAAGGATGAGTTTGAATATCCCAAGACCACTTACATAAGGTCCAGTTATTATCAAACGTTAAGATGAATGGGTAGACAACTATGTCTTTAAAACAGTACATCTACAATTTCAACAGCTCCTCGGTGTTGTGCTATTTGGTGCATGCCACAACCTGCCCATCTCTAGTATAAACTCTTCAGAGCTCTTCCCTGAGTTCTTGCTACACAAGCCAATAGATCTGTAGCAGCGGAGGAAGAGAGCCAAAGGGTGGAGAAAACTTACTATACAAGACTAACAGGTGGAAGAGAAGAGAGTGAATGGAGTGGCACACTTCTAGAAGCTGAAACTAGATGGCTAGAAGGGGCTAAATTGTGTTCCAAAATTCATATGTTGAAATGCTAACCCCCACTGCCTCAAAATGTGAGGGTATTTGAGGAGGAAATTAAAATTTTATTTTTTTAAGATTTTATTTATTTTTTCATGAGAGACAGAGAGAGAGAGGGGTTGAGAGAGAGGCAGAGATACAGGCAGAGGAGAAGCAGGCTCCATGCAGGGAGCCTGACATGGGACATGATCCCGGGACTCCAGGATCATGCCCTGGGCTGAAGCCAGGCACTAAACTGCTGAGCCACCCAGGGATCCCCAGAAATTAAAATTTTAAGTGGGGTGATTAATACAGGCCCTAATTCCAAATGACTTGCATCCTTATAAGAAGAGGAGATTAGGACACAAAGAGGGAAGACCATCTGTGAATCACAATTGATGAAGCACTTACCAGGATTGTGGCTCTTATGCTGGAGAAGATGGCCATTTACAAGCCAAAGAGAGAAGCCTCAGAAGAGACCAACCCTGCAGACACCTTGATCTCGGACTTAGAGCCTCCAGAACTGTGAAGAAATAAATACCTGTTGTTTAAGCCATGCAGTTTGTGGTACTTTATTATGGCAGCCCTAGAAAATGAATACAAGTTACCAAATATCAAATGGCTTCCGGGTTTTTCAGGAAGGTTAAAATGAAGGTATCAGGGATTTATCCTGAGCATTCCAGCTACTTTCCAGCCTTAAAAATGGTTTCTCACCCTACTGTGAGGAAAGTTAAGAAGACTCCAAGCAGTCTCTGTAAGGTGATTACAATCTAGTTAGGAAGACAAAACTAAACACCAATACAGTGTCTATGTCTTGCTCCTGATGATAGCCATGTGGATTTTACAAAAGCCATATATAGGAGAGGATACATTCTCAAAAATGTGTAAGCCCTGGGGCACCTGGGTGGCTCAATGGTTGTGTCTGCCTCCAGCTCAGGTTGTGAACCTGGGGTCCTGGAATCGAGTCCCACATCAGGCTCCTGGTGGGGAGCCTGCTTTTCCCTCTGCCTATGTCTGTCTGTCTCTCTGTCTCTCATAAATAAATAAAATCTTAAAAAAAAATAAAATAAAAATTTTTAAAAAATGAGTAAGCCTTGAAATACATAAACAGCATGTGTGTCAACGTCCAAGCCATTTTGGCACTTTATTGTCAGTTCTATTTTAGTGTAGGATAGTGTTTCTCAATGTCCACTCACCACCTGAAACAGAATCACTAGGTGCTTGGGACACCTGGGTGGCTCAGCAGTTGAGCGTCTGCCTTCGGCTCAGAATATGTTCCGGGAGTCCCAGGATCGAGTCCCACATTGGGCTCCCTGCATGGAGGCTGCTTCTCCTCCCTCTGCCTGTGTCTCTGCCTCTCTCTGTATCTCTCATGAATAAATAAATATTAAAAAAATAAAAAAAGAATCACTAGGTGCTTGTCAAAAATTCAGATTCCCAGCCCTACTGCAGACTTTCTAAAGTAGTAATTATTCACCCTAAAGCTTGAGAACGGTAATTTAGGGCTGATCATTATTGTTCCCTCTCAGTTAAACAGCAATGCCTCAAATACTTCCACTTCTAAGACATGAAAATCTCAGGTCAGACCAGAGTTAAACCAAGGGAGGAAAGAAAGTACCTTAATAGGGAACAGAATGGTGAACACCCCCTGTCCTGGTGGTTGGCCATGGTTCCAAACTCCTTAAGTAGCAAGGTCAGTGATCAACCTTTACAATAGAAGACAGAGGAACCCCTGGGATGTTATTTCCCACTGGCCTCCAGCAGATAACATATACTCTAACCTGCCTTCTAGCTCTTGCCATGCCTATTCTGACCTTTGCTGATGCTACCAAACTCATCCTTCTTCCCTTTTATTTTCTGAATCTTTCTAGTCCTTGGAAGTCCTATTTTCTCTACGAAGATCTCTTTTACTTCTCCAGCTCCCATTGATTTCTCTCTCCTCTGAATTCTTGCACCAGTCTGGTCACCACTACATTGTTCAGCATTTATTGGGCTATAATTTTTTTTGTGTATGTAGGTTTTAGCTCTCCAAATGAATTTTAATAATCTTAAAGGCAGAGAGCATTTTCTTACAGTTTGGTACTCCCCTCTGTAGCTCTTATAGTAGGCTTAGGTATAGATATTAGTAAGTGTTTCACTGACTGAAATGAAGATTAGCTCTGTACCTGAGAGGCCACTCTGTTCCTGATGTCTGCTTATCCGTCTTCATGTCACCTCTGAGAGGCAAAGACGCCAGTAGGATACTTGGCTGCTTTATAGATGGACAGACTTCATCAAGAAAGTCAGTGCCTTGACCAGAATTTTGTGGCTCCAGTGGTGAGATAAGGGAAAAAGACATAAAGGCCTTATCTGAACACTATGCTTCTTTGCTCTGGTCAGCCATTCAGGTTTGTCCAGAGTTAAGTGCCTGAGGGAACTTCACACCATAAGGTCAGAAAATGTCCTCAGGGAGGGCACTTCATAAGTCTGTTCCTGATGATGAAAGGTAGGATTACACAATGAAGGACATAGTTCATAGTGGAGACTTACCATGATGTTTTCACATGGATACTTGGGTTTTCACAAGGCATTTCAGTTCTTCCTCCCTCCTTGTTATTCAATCCTGAACACCTAGTCCCCATCCATATTTGGTAGTTACCTAATCTTAGCCACTTCTTCCACAATACCTCCATATCTTTTTTTTTCACATCCCTCAGAACTATACAGCTAGAGAAAGTTTAAAGGGTCCTTTTAAGCTAAAGGCAGGAAAATGGACAAGATGACTCATTTAGGTCTTGCTCAATGCTGGGATTTTGACATTTTGTATTGATCAGCTTTATTTTTCTCATCTCTCTCCTGCAAACCAATGAAAATGCTTCCCATGAATTTACTTTCTACTCCTGTCCTCACCTTCTCTTCAGACTTTTCCAGTGTCTCCATTACTCCTCACATATCAGACTCAGTGTTTTCCTGCTACATGTTTAAGTCTCCACCTATCTACTCTAAATACCCTTACTCTCCATTGTATTATTCTAGATGCAACACAATAAATAAAAAAATACAACACTAGTAACTTTTATCAAGCCTCCAGTTTCAAGGGAAAATGAGCTATCACTCAACTTCCTTTTGTTCCTTCCTTCCTTCAGTCTTAAACTTTTACTATATCATAACTTGGACAGAAGACCTCACAATATTCCTGTCCTTTTTACTCTGACCTCTGGTCAACACATCAGACCAACAGGTAGAAAGCCAAGTCCCCAACACAAGCCTTGTTCATCAGTGGACCTGCTGTCTTCCAATGTGCCAAATTTTTTTAATTAAAATGGAAAAGAAGAGAGAAGGATAAGGGAAACCAAAAATGAATGAAAATAAAATGTAGTTTTTTTTTTAAGATTTTATTTATTTATTTGAGAGAGAAAGAGAGAGAGACGTAGTGAGAAAGAGCATGAGCAGGGGATAAAAGGAGAAGCAGGCTCCCTGTTGAGCAGGGAGCCCAATGTGGGGCTTGATTCCAGGACCCTGGGATCATGACCTGAGCTAAAGGCAGACACTTAACCAACTGAGCCACCCAGGCACCCCTAAAATGTAGTTTAAATCAATGAATGGGGGGCATCTTGGGACTCGGTTGAGTAGCTGACTCTTAATTTCTTGCTCAGGTCATGATTTCAGAGTTCTGATATGGAGCCCCATTGGTGGAGAGTCAACTTGGGATTCTCCCTCTCCCTCTGCCCCTGCCCACCCTCTAAAATAAAGAAATAAATTTAAAAAAAAAATCAAGCAATCAATCAATGAGATGGCTATAATAAATTGAAGAGCATAGTTTTGGGGGTCAATATAGGCAAGCAAGAGTGAGAAGAACTGATTCTTAGAACTGGTAATCTAAGCCAAAAATACCTCAAGAGCAGCAGGGATTTGTTCTATATTGTAAAGAGCCTGAGCTCTTTATCAGATAGATCAGGTTTTATTTATTTTTTTTTAAAGATTTTTTATTTATTCATTCAGAGAGAGCAAAGAGAGAGGCAAAGACACAGGCAGAGGGAGAAGCAAGCAGGCTCCATGCAGGAAGCCCGACATGGGACTTGACCCCGGGTCTCCAGGATCACACCCCGGGCTGCAGGCGGCGCCAAACTGCTGCGCCACCAGGGCTGCCCTAGATCAGGTTTTAAATCTTGACTGTCACTAATTAGTTCTGTGACCTTGAACAAATAGACCCCCTTTACTGAGCCTCAGTTTCCTTGTCTATAAAACTGAGGTATAATAGCTACCTTATAATGTTGTGTTTTGGATGAAATATTATAAACAAAATGTGAAGTTTCTAACACAGAGCTTGGACTATAACAAGCACACTGAAAATACCACTTCCCCTCTCCCTTCTGTGCCCCCTTCTATCTCCTACAGTGCTCAGTACAAGAACAAAATATCCTATGGATGCTCATTTCATTGAGGAATGATTTTTTTTTTAAGATTTTATTTATTTATTCATGAGAGACACAGAGAGGCAGAGACACAGGCAGAAGGAGAAGCAGGCTCCCGACGAGAGCCTGATGTGATACTCGATCCCAGGACCCCAAGATCATAACCTGAGCCAAAGGCAGATTCTCAACCACTGAGCCACCCAGGTGCCAAAATGATTATGTTATTCAATTCACCACCCCACTCACCGGAGACCAATAGTCCCAGGATAACTGAGCATATGATTAGAGACCTAGAGAGAATTTGAATCCTTTACCCTTATTTAGATGGAGCAAGTAAACAGGCGAAGTGACTGTGACCCAGGCTTCTAAAAAAAGCTGAAGGGTTGGTGCTCTGAGCCCTGTTCAGCCCCATGCTCGTACCACACTGAAAAGGCTCTTTGGCCTCTTTGGCAAGGATATAGGACAACAGGAACTTTCATATACTGCAGATGGAAGTGTAAATGGGGACATCCTCTTAGAAAAGAGTTTGGCATTAGTTAGTAAAGCTCTGTCTACCCTATAATCCAATTTCCATTTCTGAATTTATACTCTGGAGAAACTTTCATATGTGCCATATGTTCATTATGGCCCCAAACTGTAAACAGTCCTATGTGTCTCAGCAGTAGAATGGATACATAATTGTGAGGCATGCTGAAGGGGAGGTGGGTGGAGGGGTGGAGTAACTGAGTGATGGGCATTAAGGAGAGCACATGATGTGATGAGCACTGGGTGTTCTACTGTATGTTGGCAAATTGGATTTAAATAAAGAAAAAAATTATGAGACATTCGTACAATGGAGTATTAGAAAACAATGAGAATGAAAAAAAATATTGCTACATGAAATACAGATGAGTTTTACAAATAAATTGTTGAGCAAAAAAAAATCCAGACAAAAGGTATGTTTCCTGTTACATAAAGTTCAAAAAAATAGGCAAAACTCATCTATGGCAGTACAAGTTTGGATAATGGTTACTCCTGATGGTAGGTAGTGACTGGGAGGGGTCAGAGAGAGAGGTATATCCATTTTCTGTTATATATAACAAACAGTTTACTTTGAAATACAAAAAAAGTGATTCTATTTATTTTGCCAGTAGGCAAAATTTAAAAAGTCTATTTTAAATGATACATATACAGATAATTCACTATTTTTAGAAAGCATGGGTAAATAATGATTGGGAGGAGGGAAAGAAGTGTGATCAGAAGATAAACAGCTTCTGTGACAATGGTGATGTCCAATTTCTTCATTAGGGTGATGACTACATAGTGTGCGCATTATTATTACTATTATTATTATTAAAACTGTACTTATATTCTATATACTCTTCTATATGTATGATACATTCCACAATAAAAGAATTTAAATGAGTGGATCCCTGGGTGGCTCAGCGGTTTGGCGCCTGCCTTCGGCCCAGGGCGTGATCCTGGAGACCCAGGATTGAGTCCCACGTCGGGCTCCCTGCATGGAGCCTGCTTCTCCCTCTGCCTGTGTCTCTGCCTCTCTCTCTCTCTATCATGAATAAATAATAAAATAAAATGTTTAAAAAAAAAGAATTTAAATGAAACCAACCAACAAGCATGTACCTTTAAAAGAAAGGAGAGCAAAGCATGGCATTAAGATAATTTTAGAACTGTAAGAGGCCTTCAAAATGATCTTGTCTAACCATTTCAAGAAACTGAAATAGAGGCCAGAGAACTTCAGTGATTTACTCAAGGTGATTCAGTCAATTACAGAGCCTAATCTAGAACCTAGGTAAACCTCCTCGCTTCTTGTCAAGTGCTCCTCCCACAGACCCACCTTGATTGATCCATCCAGTCCTAGTCTCCAATTATCTTCCAGAGTCACATTTTTCATCTGCACACATCAGAAAATTCACCTATGTTATAGCTTTTTTTTTTCCTCCTAAATTAGAAACCTTTGCTGCGGGTAAAGGAGATCAGGAGGAAAAAAAAGGAGATCAAGAGAAATAATCCTTTCCTCTACAAGTACTCCAAACACTTCAAAAACCAGTCATTAATTAATTAATTAATAATTTAATAATTTAAAAAATTAATAAATAAATACCCCAAACAAACAAACAAAAACAGTCAAAATATCTAGTAGTACAGAAAGAGACCCAGATATTTTGCCTTGTTAATGCAGCTCTCTTGCTTCTCTGTATCCCACAACGTAGCTACACAAATATGCAGGGTGATTTTGGGGGTTTTGAGACACAAAGGAAAAGGGAAGGGCCTGAAAATTGATAAAACTCTTCCAATTTATCTTTGTTGAAGCATTTAGGAAGAGTGAGTTCTGCCACCTTGTGACATAGAATGACAATAGTGAGCCCTAGATCCTTTCCTACCCCTGCCCCAAGGGGGCAGCACTGTAAGGTAGCATCAGCATCCAGGAAGGAACTAATCTACAGAATATTTCAAATAGATTGGGAGTGGGGGTGGGAGGGTTTGTCTGATATCCTAAGGGAGCAGAGAATCATGTAATCATGTTAAGAAAGGGGATCCCTGGGTGGCTCAGCGGTTTAGCACCTGCCTTTGGCCCGGGGCGGAATCCTGGAGTCCCGGGATCGAGTCCCGCGTCGGGCTCCCAGCATGGAGCCTGTTTCTCCCTCCTCCTGTGTCTCTGCCTCTCTCTCTCTCTCTCTATCATAAATAAATAAATAAATCTTAAAAAAAAAACTGATTAATCATGTTAAGAAAATAGTAAGCAAAACTCATGACACTCAGGGAAAGTAACGGAGCCCTTAATTCTGCCCTACCCACCTACCCAGCTAAGAGAATCAGGCAATTGCAGCAGGGAAAAAGAGGATAAGACAGTGTTGCTCTGGGTCAATAAAGATCTGAGGCACTTGTGTTCCCTCCACTCAGTGGCCTTGCTTCTCTGTTTCTTTCCATAGCAAAACATCTTGAAAAAGTTATATACACTTTTTCACCTCCAATTCCCTCTCAGACATTTCTTGCTTCCACCACTCTGCTGGAACTGCTCACAAAATCCACGGATACTGTCTTTATTATACACAACTTCTCCACATTTGACCAACTGATTCCTTCATTGAAAGACTCTTTATTGGCTTCTATGCCATCCCCTCTCCTGTTTTTTTTTTTTAACTCTGATGTCACCACCTCAGAGAAGCCTGTCCCTACCACATGAATGTAACCTCTGCCAGTAGCCCTTCACCTCATCACCTGCTTGCTGCTTCACAACTATCATAGCCTCAATTATCTTGTATTTGCATTCGTGTATTATCATTACCCCTCTGCACTATTTTATTTTCAACTGTATTAATTGTCTGCTTCCCATCATTTTATGTGAACAAAGACTTGATCTGGCTCACTGACACAGTAGGCCTACATTACTATTGAATGAAAGTGTAAATGGCACTGTGGCTGAATTCTCAGCACTTCTTCCACATTTCAGGCAACACACTGTTCCATTCCGTTTCCCCATTAAGATTTTCCTTGAGGGACGCTTGGGTGGCTCAGCGGTTGAGCGTCTGCCTTTGGCTCAGGACATGATCCTGGGATCAGGGATCGGGATCAAGTTCCCTATCGGGCTCCTTACGAGGAGCCTGCTTCTCCCTCTGCCTAGGTCTCTGCCTCTGTGTGTCTTTGATGAATAAATAAATAAAATCTTAAAAAACAGAAAAAAAGATTTTCCTTGAATTCAATTTAGCCAGATTTCAACCTGAATTAAAATGCCAGGAAACAGGGTATTATCTAAATTATGATTTGACTCGGATCTCATCAGCTCCCTCATGGAAAATCCCTTGACTCGAGCTCCTTTCACATCATTAGTAGTGTCAGGCCCCAAGACCTTCTTATGCATAGCCAAATCTATGTTGGCTCCAATGAAATAAATTTACAGTAAACAGAAACACTGCAGAGGCTCTGTACTTCAGCAGATGTGTGGAGATCTTTATTTCTGCTGTATGATCTAGCCTAGCTATGCTATCACAAACTCTACAGAGTATTACACTAGATGTAAACTCTTTGCTAAAAGATACAATTTTAGAAAATCTTCAACAACATGTATCTGTCTAGGAAAATCTTCCCAAACTACAGACAGTACCACTGATCTAGTGCAATAGTCATGGCAATGTGGTCTACCTATTCAGGGGTGTGAAAATGTGCAAAACTAGATAGATTTGTCTGTGCTGTGAGTTTATGTGTACAACTGTGAATGAATTCTAGAGATTATTTGGTAGGAATTCTCCAGTTAGAGAAGAGAAAATGGAGATTCAGAGAAGCCAAGCAATTTTCTCAAGGCGACAGAGTTAATAATAGGACTTATCCTAAATTCAAGTCTATCAATTCCTAGTCCAGCACTCTCTTCAGTGTAGTCGACTAACTCATTCAGTACTCGTTTCCTGCTCTATTCTTGAAATCACTTTCCAAATAGAAATCTCTACATCTCTTTATGTCAGTGTATAAATCTATATGCCTGCGTCAGTAAGCATGCATGTGAATGTCTACGTGTCCATCTGCAAGTATTTGTAAGGCTTATCACTAGGTGTTTTGTCCCTTCTTCTAGGGAAACTTCTAGGTAATTACAGTTCCTTGTGTCGGCACGAGCTATGAAGTCGGAAAAAAACTTTTTGAGTCAATCATTAACCAGCACATTTGGTCCTCTCTCCAATCAGCTCTATTCCTGGGTCTTCAGGAAATGGGGCAAAATAGTTAGGGTAGTAGCAGAGTCTCCCAGGGTCAAACTTGGTTCCAGAGCAGTGAAAGCACCTAGCAAAAAGACTAAGGGGCTGTGACAGATTAACAGCATGTGCTTCAGCTAACATGGACACCATCTTGGTTTTCAGCCTAATCATGTCCTATGTCCTATGATGTCAGCAAGAAAGGTAAGAACTTCTGTAGTCTAATATCCTAGAAAACCCAAAGAGAGACTTAGAATGTGTTTGGGGATCTATTCCACCAGATTGAGATAAAGCCAATCAGTACTCAGTAAGTGATGTTTTACAGTCATCCCACGTATTCTCTTGCTTCTAGGCAGGACTGTAACTTATTTCAACTCAGCTATTCCATGATGAGAAGTCTTTAGAGAATGCAATGTATTCTTCTGTCTTGTTCACGTAAATAACATTGAAAGTACTCTCATTATTAGATGACTTTCTTCACTACATGGTTTCATTATTATCAACATCTAAGACTCCCAAATTCATAACCCTCATGAGACATTGTCTTCTATTTTTAAGGTGGGCTGGAATGGCACCATTTGCTGCTCTCTGATAATTGTTTTTTAAAACACAGTTTTTCAAAGTGTCCAAACATTTCATCTCTAAAATTAGCTAATTAAAGTTAAGGCCAAAGAGCTCAAGGGGCAGCAGTAAGACATTTAACAGATGAGTACAACACCTTGTGAGTTATGTGCCAAAAAGCATAAATAAACTATGAGCTGTGGTTCCATGGAAACTTGAAGAGATATCTTGTTCAGGGTTACATTTAATAAATTTTCAAAAGTTTTAATATAACAAGTCAGATAAAATAAGAAGGGATAATAAGCAGCGTTTGAAAGAATGGACTGGTTAGTCTTTTCATTAACTTATTAATTTCACTTAACTCTATTTCACCTTTTTTCCCCTAAGTGTAATGGATTGGTACTCAGTTTTCTTCATGCTAGGTTAACTCCCATTTTAAAATCTTTTTAAAGATGCCTGGGTGGGGGATCCCTGGGTGGCGCAGCGGTTTGGCGCCTGCCTTTGGCCCAGGGCGCGATCCTGGAGACCCGGGATCGAGTCCCACATCAGGCTCCCGGTGCATGGAGCCTGCTTCTCCCTCTGCCTGTGTCTCTGCCTCTCTCTCTCTCTGTGACTATCATAAATAAATAAAAATTAAAAAATTTAAAAAAAAAAAAAAAAGATGCCTGGGTGGCTCAGCGGTTGAGAGTCTGCCTTCAGCTCAGGGTATGATACCGGTCTGGGTGTCGAGTCCCACATTGGGCTCCCTGTGAGGAGCCTGCTTCTCCCTCTGCCTACGTCTCTGCCTCTCTCTGTGTGTCTCATGAATAAATAAATAAAATCTTCTAAAAAAATATTTTCTTGACATTGTTTGATCTCTCCAATTGCCAGCTATATGAGAAGGCACTGCATTCTTTTGTATTCCCCTTTCCAATACCTGGAATTCTAAACAGTACCCAATAAATCGTAAATCTTGACCTTTTTTCTCCTTTTGTTTCCAGAACTCAGAGATAGCAACTGCCATGTGGAACAGCTGCCCAGGCTCTTCCCAAAGGATGTGAGAAGAATCAGGGATGTGCTCATGCAAGGTACGGAATGAGCCCTTCTTGAAAAATCACCTTACCATTCCAGAAAATCTTTACCTTTAAAAGATGCCTATCTCCCCCATTCCTAGCACAGATCTCAAATATCCTATTTTAAAGATATGTATCCCCTCAAGGGGCTTTCTGGAAACCAATTTTTAAATTAACAGTTATTACCTAAGGCATTTCTATATAAATCAAACTGCTGAGGGTGAAGAAATAGGAAGCAGTGCTCAACCCTCTCTGAAATGGAGAAAACAATCTATGAGCATTTCTCTGGGCTGAAATTACTGCAGTCACTGATCTTCATGAGACCCACAGCAGGAAGAAGGAAAGGCAGGGCTTGTATATTTAGGACCATAAACACATGTTGAGGAAGAAGTGAAATAAAAAAGAGAAGAAAATGGGACGCCTGGGTGGCTCAGCGGTTCAGCGTCTGCCTTCAGCTCAGGGCATGATCCTGGAGTCCCAGGATTGAGTCCCACGTCGGGCTCCTTGCATGGAGCCTGCTTCTCCCTCTGTCTGTGTCTCTGCCTCTCTCTCTGTGTCTCTCATGAATAGATAAATTAAATCTTTAATAAACAAAAAAGAGGAAGAAAGTACAGAGAAGGAGTTCTAACAGGGGTCATGATGGAAGTTGTTTAGTTGTATATGGTAATCTTAATTCAGATTAAGAACCAGCTTCATTGTTCTGTCTGGCTTTTTTCCTTTCAGAGGCTCAGGCAGAAGCCAAAAGGTCCACATTCATTCAAAACCAGACTGTGGCTACCCTGCAGTGCCTTGGCTCTAGGAGTAAAGTCAAAGTGAACCTTGTGTATTCAGAGAAAAGGTCAAAGACCAAGCATACTCTGAAGAACCTGAGAATCACTGCTGCTCCCTCCAGAAACAGCACTGACTCCCCAAATTGTCACTTAACCCCCACATCCAAGTTTCAGACTGGATTCCTTCTAACAGGCAAAGGTAAGACTGGAAAATGAGATGGAGGTAGGCACTGACTTTTAGTTGATATCCTTGAAGCCAGAGGGAGCTTAGTAATAGCTAAAGCCTCAAGGAAATGGATTATTCTCTCCTTGGGCAGATCTGTGTCTTCTCTGGAAATCATTTTTTTAGTTTCTATGGGCCCCTCTAACCCTGACATGCTGTGATTTTCATGTAATTTCCATTTCTGATGGGTCTTCTTTTATTTGAATTTTACTTATTTTGAATGCAGACAGTAAAATATTTAAACAGCACAGATTTAGAGTGAAAAGTCAGTCTCCCTCCTACTCCAATCTCTCAGTCCTCCAGAGTTCTCTAGGGAACCACTATTACCAACTTATTGCATTTTCTTCCTACTCTAAGCTTATATGGATGTGTAGAGCTTAATTTTTTTCCAGATTTTAGTTATGTGTGTGTGAGAGAGACAGCGCACACACAAGCAAGGGGAGGAGCAGGCAGAGGGAGAGGGAGAAGCAGGCTCCCCTATGTGGGGCTTGATTCCAGAACCCTGGGATCATGACCTAAACAAAGGAAGATGCTTAACCAACTGAGCCACTCAGGCACCCGGAGATGCCATAAATACTGTTTTGTACCTTGCTGCTTTTTTCCCCCATTTAACAATGTATATTTTAGGTTGTTGCATATCAATATATATAAAGTTGTCTTGTTCAAAAATTGTACAGTATTCCTTCATATGGCTGTACTATAATTTTATTTCCTGAAATAATCTCTAAGTCCTACATGGGGTTCGAGCTCACAACCTCAAGATCAAGAGTCATATGCTCTACCCCCTGAGCCAGCAAGATACCCATATTATAATTTATTCCACTAGTTCCCTATTGATGGATATTTTTGTTTCTAATCTTTTGTAAACACAAACAATATTGCAAGCAATGACCCTGTACATTCCTCTCTGTGTACCTGCAATTTATCAATCTGATAAATTCCAAGAAGCATCTTGCAGGTTTGCTGCATCAAAAGTTTGATAGCTACTGCTACATTACCTCCATCCCAGTGATTCCATTTTGCACTTCCACCCACACTGTGAGATGCCTGTTCCCCCTAAGCTGTTGGGCAATGGTTCTTGACATCAGCCTTAACTTTGTCTGCTTTGCCCTCCTTTCCTTCCTCTACCCATTCTTTCTGTCAAGGAGTTTTTTATTTTGGCAGTTTCTCTTTACATACAGGCAATCCCTTAGATGCTACTGCTGCACTACTGGAAATATAAAACTTGACACTTTGAGAAACTGAGGGTTCCCAATCAGAATAATGAGAAAAAAACTTTAAAAACTACAGTCTATTTAGAGGACTAGAGATTGGGAAATAAGTGGATAGATTATTGGGATATGGCCTACGTAAGTATACATCCTTTCATGATATGAATGTTTTCACTCCTTTTATTGTACTTTCTAAAGTTCATATGGTAAAAATTTGTGTGGGGAAAAAAAAAACCTCTTACTAAAATCTGAAAAAATTTTGATAGCATTTGGATGTTTTTGGTAATATTGAGTATTAATGTAAAGTAATTCAACCAGATTGTTTTCCTCCTAACATGTGACACACACACTCGCCTTGAATCATCCCCTTTGAAGCACCAATGGCAAGTGTCAATAATAGTGGACTGAGTCATTCTGGAGTCTAGAGCACTCTGTGCAGGGTGGATTTTTCTTGGATAGAGTGCATTGTAGGATTCTGGGATATTAGGGACGGACACTAGTTCTTAGAAATTTGGGACAAGGAAAACTAGGAGATTAAGAGGGCACAGGCATGCCAGAAATCAACCTAATTCAAAAATTTGCCCTGGGCATGTTTCTTCCTCCTTCCTTCATGACATGGCAGTTGGTTCCTAAATGCAGAATTTAAGCTAATACCCAGTACTACTTGAGTTGTGCAAAGAGCTTAAACGGATGTTTGTGGGCTAGTTTGCAGACCTAATCAACATTCATGATACATTTCTATGGAATAATGATGAATTCCAAACAACCAACTTATGCATGGACTTTTGAAATACCACCCCATTTATAAGTTTGAAACTGAGCATTCTGAATTTAAACTTACATTGAATACCAGGATGTGAGAAACACTAAGGTAGAAATAAAAATTAAATAAATGGTCAAATGTACAAAGTCATAAAAGAGACGCCCTCTGGGATGCCTGGGTGGCTCAGTGGTTGAGCGTCTGCTTTTGGCTTAGGGCATGATCCTGGAGTCCTGAGATCGAGTCCTGCATTAGGCTCTGCACAAGAAGCCTGATTCTCCCTCTGCCTATGTCTCTACCTCTCTCTCTCTCTCTCTTACGCATAAAAAAATAAAATCTTTTAAAAAAAGAGATGCCCTCTGAAATTACCACCCTACAGTTGACATCAGTCTGCACAAAAGGATGTCCCAGAAACAATCAGAAGAGAGTTTATGAAAATGTTCCCAGAGCTAAGTAGGAATTTGAAACTGGAAGGAAGATAATGTACTACAACACAGTCATCAGAAGATGTGGGTCATCATGGAATGTAGAAAAATGTCAGATGGAGACTATTTGTTACTGTTTATGGAATTGGGCCAATGAAAAGATCTTCTACTATAAATATCCTGAAATTTCTTTCTGGTGGACAATGATAACTCATTAGGTCTTTTTCACTTCTGGTATCATTTACACCATCCAATTCCTATTGCTCATATTCTATATTAATCTAGAATTTCTAATTAGATTTCAAAAGAACCTATATATTTATTTATTTTAAATATTTTATTTATTTATTCACAAGAGACACAGAGAGAGAGAGAGGCAGAGGGAGAAGCAGGCTCCCTGTGGGGAGCCTGATGTGGGACTCGATCCTGGGACTCTGGGATCATGCCCTGAGCCCAAGGGATGTTCAACCACTGAGCCACTCAGGCATCCCAAAAGAACTTATATGTTTAGAACTGGGTACCTAGGGATCCCTGGGTGGCGCGGCGGTTTGGCGCCTGCCTTTGGCCCAGGGCGCGATCCTGGAGACCCGGGATCGAATCCCACGTCGGGCTCCCGGTGCATGGAGCCTGCTTCTCCCTCTGCCTATGTCTCCGCCTCTCTCTCTCTCTCTCTCTCTCTCTGTGACTATCATAAATAAATAAAAATTAAAAAAAAAAAAAAACTGGGTACCTAGAAGAGAAAAATCCTACCTGATCCATTTGACAGATACATGCTCCTATATAGGTTTTTTAAAATGTCATTTTAGCATATAGATAAGGTTCCTTGGAATTTGATTAGTGTGAACTGATTCCTAAGGACTGTTTACCCCAGGTGAAACTGGAGTATAGAAGGGATAACATCAAACAAGTGTTTATTCTAATATTTATCATCTCTGACAAGTTACCTAATTTCTCTAATGCTCAGTTCCTACAGCTACAAATGAGATTTGACTAGATAATTTCATTCCAGATATGTAAAAGGAGGTTTAGATCTAAAGCACAAACTCAACAGCAATATGTAAGGCCTCTCAAATAAGCTCTTTTGACCTGCTAGTATTATTACAGAATAATCGACAAGGGAGATTTCCATTTAAATATAATGTACTCAATGTTCTTTATTTGAAATAAATTATTTCGTAATAAAGCAAAGCATCATCTGCTAAGTTATCCATTTCATAGATTTGGAGTTTGTATATCTCCTGAAAGGGGGGTTATTCTTGCTCAAATATCTTTAGCCAAAGAAAAAATAATATTGCGATTCCATCATCACTGGGAATGGAGTGCTTGTATTTACAGATGTGCTCCACCTTAATGCTCAGTTACCTAGCAGATGAGACCTAAACAAGCTGACAACATAGATGGACATTAATTTCAAAGCTTAGGCAGAACTGAAAATACACTGACAGATGAAGCCTATTAAGGAAACTTTGAAACAGTGGCTCCCAGGAGGTGGGAAGACATGCCACATTGAAATACCATTATCCCCGTGGCTAGAGGGCACAGTTCTACTAGAGGATCATGAGGTTCTTCCTTCTCTTTCAATCATAATATCACTTGGTGTGCAGTGTTTTCATACCTGCTTCCTCATTTTTATTTGTTTCTGATCTTTCCATTACCCCCGTGAAATAGGTAGACCAAGAATTACTTTGTTAGAATCATCTTACAGGTAAGGAAACCAAAACACAGAACCTATGTGACTTCTCCAAAGTGAGATATGTTTATCTTCCGTCTCATCTGTCTCAGAAACACATACGTTATCACTTCAGAGAACTGATTGGCACCATCCTGGAAATATTTCATATAATACCCTTGTTTTTCCTCTTGAACCTTCTGGCTCTCTGTCTCTGCCTGTCTTTGCCAAAACCGTCTTCCTGATTAAACTGAAAGCAGGGACTTTTCCTTCCTCTGTAATTTTATGCAGTGCCTGGTCCTGTGGCCATTGGCCTCTGAAGTCAAGATCATTTTCACATGGACTTAATAAAGACTTGGGAAAGTAATTTAGAAAAGTCAAATAAGACTTACAGACCTTACTTAATTTAATAAGCAATGATAAGAGACCATTAGAAACAAAATAGGAACCAGTGTCCGAATTGGATTAGGTCAATTCTGGAGCCAAGTGAAGTTAGTTAGTTAGCCTGAATCCAATTGTATCTCAACACTTCCATAGCTGGTTTGAGTCACCATCATCTTTCATTAGGATTTCTGCAATAGCTTCCTAACATGTTTCTCTATTTTGACCCTTGCCCTCCCTGCAGTCTATTTCTAATACAGCAATCCAGTGATCCTTGCAATCCAGTGATCCTTTCAAAACAAAGCCATCCATCACTCCTCTGCTCAAAACCTTGGATTGAATCCCCATTTCAATCAGAACAAAAAAGCCAAAGTCCTTACACTAGCCTACAAGGCTCCTAATATAGGCCCCTTTTTTTTTTTTTTTTTAGAACTTTCCTCATCTCCTACTACCCTGTGCTCACTCCATTCCAGTCTCACTGGCCTCCTTGCTTTTCCTTTAAAACAATAACATGTCAGACACATTCACTCTGCCTCAGGGCATTTACTCTCACTGCCCCTTCTGCCTAGATCACTGCTTTCCCAGGTGTGTGCTTAACTAATCCCTCACCTCCTTCAAGCCTTGGCTCACTTCTCGTTTTCTCAAGGACACCAGCTTGTATTGCAGGTTGCCCAGCCACTGCCCATTTACACCCCCAGACTCTGTTCTCTACCCTTGCTCTGCTTTTAGTTTTGTTTTGTTTTGGTTTTTTTAGTAGCACTTACCCCCTTCTAACTAGATAATTGACTGCATAGAAATAAGGGTTTTGTCAGGTAAAATAAAGGCAGGATGAAGTTTTCACAGTTTTTTTCATTGTTTCTTTCTTGTTTTTTAGCTTTTTTACCAGGGATCTCCCAATGTAAGGTCTATGCAGTGAGGAAGGCTGCATCAGAGACTTTTCCCACCACCACCACCTCCATAACTCCTGGGGAAAAAGGAGGTGAGAAAACTACAAGTACTGATGATTTTTCTAGCACTTAGAAACAAGGTACAAAAGAAGTAGGAGTGAGACAAAAACAGCAAGAAAAAGAAACACTTTTAGCCCAACCATTAGTTTGGGTTTTCTAGGATTTTCTGGGAGGTTGAGAAATTACATGAATTTTACATCAGAGAATCACTCCATTTCTTATGGGGAAAAAAAAAAAAAAAACAGCTTCTCTAGAGAAGGGCCCAGAAGTTTGTAGTTTGACACTGTTAATTCTATTTTATCTCCACACAAGGGAACTTGTAGCCAGTTTTGGGGCCAGCCATTGCATGCACAGGTGGACAACATTTAAACACTAAGCATCATTACACTGAAGACAACTACTAAGTGCGTGTTTTCATCTGCACTGTTTTAAGGAAATGGCTCTCCCTAAATTGGCCAGGACTCAAATTCTGTAATATTCCAGTTTAGGTCACATCTCAGTTCCAATGGGAGAAGCAACTATAAGATTAGTAATAACAAGAAGCATATGAGCCATTTGTCCCCAGTTTTGCCTTTTGACCCAAAAGAAATGCTAGTTCACTGTTGTTCCTCCTACTCCCCACTAGCGAAGGTGATTTTCTGATCCCATACAGTGTGTCTGAGCACAAAAGGAGACATCTTGAGAGGCTGCTGGTGAAAGAAAAGTTCAGAACTCCTCACGTAACCCCTGCTTCCTGAAAGCAAAGCAAGAATCATTCCTGTTTGATCATGGCAAATCCCAAATCCCAGGGAAGGTGATGCATTAAGAAGAGGCTACAAAGGAAGTTAGAGCAGAGCCCATGATGGCCATCCCACTCCTGACTCAGTCTGAATTGGAAATTCAGCCTATTGCCTCTGCATCAGACTGTGCCCCTATTAGTCTGGGAAGCTAAAAGAACTTCAGGTTAGAGGATCAATCTCTTCCTCTCTCAAGTTCTCTCTTTTCCCTCTTCTACTCCTCTCCTTTTAGACACAGATGAGAACCTAAAGAAGAGGCAGAAATGGAGCATTGTGGTCAAATTTCTGATTGCTGTCACCCTGTTGCTCAGTGGAGTCACCATCATAGTGTTTGTCATTTTTGAAGTCCCATGCCTTGTAAGTTGGTTGGTGTACTGGGTCCCTGGACTTGATCTATAAAGACTTTCTCCTGGTGGGGCCTCAGTGGCTCAGTCGGTTAAGCATCTGACTCTTGATCTCAGCTTAGGTCTTGATCTCAGGGTCATGAGTTCAAACCCCACATTAGGCTCCATGTTGGGTATGGAGCCTACTTTAATAAAATGTTTGACAGAGATTTTTTAAAAAGATTTTATTTGAGACAGAGAAAGAGCATGAGAGAGAGTATGAATGGGGTAGGGGGCTGGGACAGAGGGAGAGGGAGAAGTGGCCTCCTCGCCGAGCAGGAAGCCTGATGTGAGGCTTGATCCCAGGACCCAGGACCTGAGCCAAAGGCAGATGTTGGCTCCCCCAAATGTTTGTAAACACTTTCTTCTGTTCCAGAGGCAGGCTCACATTATAAAAAAAGCATAGACTTTGGAGTTTGGTTAGAACTGCCTCTCACAAGCTGAGTAGCCTTGAGAAAGTTGCTTCACTTCTCCAACATCAGTTGGCTCATCTGTAAAATGGGACTAATGATATTTACCTCTCATGGTGTTTAGGAAAGTTAATTAAGATCCTGTGTGAAAAGCACCCGGCACATAGGAGGTGCTTGCTAAATGCAAGCTCCTTCCTTCTGCTGTACTTGGGCATTTTCTAGGGAGGATAGATCCAATGAGAGATGGTTTTCTTTAAAAAAGATGATTTTCTTTAAATGGCCTGACAGGAGGTTTGGAAGGAAACCAAATGCATACCAGCCACCTGAAATTAATACCAGTCACTTTTTCTGTTCAGAGCTAATGCCGGGGAGCCAGAGTGCTATGCCAATGCCAGCAGTTGTGGAGAAGGCAAAGGAAGGAAGGCCAGCAACCTGGGGCTGCTGAATCCCAGCTTGAGTCTCAGCCCAAGAAGGCAAGTGGTCTCTGTATGGTTTATGTCATTTGCTTGGAGAAAATGAGGTTAATATAGAAGTGCTGGGAGACAGGGAGTTGCTTCAGTTGTAAAGTAAATGTTGGTGTTTCTTTTATGTGTCAGGAAATAGGTAGGTATTTGTAGTACTGTTGTATTTTCCTAACATCAGCCCAGCCATAACATAATACGCTATCTATTGAAAATATATTATTTCTAAGACCCAGATACAATCAATCAGAATGTCTAGAGTGAGGCCAGGAATTTTTTTTTTTAAGATTTTATTTATGTATTCATGAGAGTAACAGAGAAAGGCAGAGCACATGCAGAGGGAGAAGCAGGCTCCATACAGGGAGCCCGATGCGGGACTTGATCCCGGGACTCCAAGATCATGCCCTGGGCCGAAGGCAGGCACTAAACTGCTGAGCCACCCAGGGATCCCCTTGGAATCTTATTCTTAAGATTTTTAACAAATTCCCTAAGTAGAGGTGGATTTACTGTGAAATTAATGAAGCTTAAACTTCAAGATCCATGGGACTTGTATAAAGCTTGTATCTAATTTTGTATTTTTAAAATTTGTGTTCTTTTTCTAAAAAAAGGATACCACCAAATTTAAGAGTTCAGAACCCACAGTATATGTATCCATTCCTGCCTCTAGGTAACTCTTATATTCAACAAAGTTTAGGAATCCCTGCACTGAAAAGTTCGAATACATGGCAAAGTAGCTTCTTTCCTCCTGGCTTGGGCTTCCTGACAGCATCATAAAGCTCATACTGTCTTTTGGTGTCTAAAACTATTTCAGCATGGCTGTTTTAAATCCAGTTTCCCGGGATCCCTGGGTGGCGCAGCGGTTTGGCGCCTGCCTTTGGCCCAGGGCGCGATCCTGGAGACCCGGGATCGAATCCCATATCGGGCTCCCAGTGCATGGAGCCTGCTTCTCCCTCTGCCTGTGTCTCTGCCTCTCTCTCTCTCTGTGTGACCATCATAAATAAAGAAAAAATTTAAAAAATAAAAAAATAAAAAAAATAAATAAATAAATCCAGTTTCCCCATCAGAACTGGACTCAGCCTTTTTTTTTTTTTTTTAAAGATTTTATTTATTTATTCATGAGAGACACAGAGAGAGAGAGATGCAGAGACACAGGCAGACAGAGAAGCAGACCCCATGCAGGAAGCCTCTTGTGGGACTCGATCCCGGGACTCCAGGATCATGCTCTGGGCCAAAGGCAGGCGCTCAACTGCTGAGCCACCCAGGCATCCCAAAATAAAAATAAAATTAAAAAGGAATCCACTTTTGTAGAATTATAGCATTGAGAATGGGTCTCAAAGATTATCTAGTCTAGAATGGTATACATGTCACTACTCTATGTTGGCTGCACATATCAATAATCAAGCACAGTGCACTAGAAGCTGAAAAAGTTTTGGACATCTAACACAGCATAGCGATTATAGTCAACAATACTGTATTATATACTTCAAAAGTGTTAAGAGACTAGATCTTAAATATTCTTGCCATAAAAAGAACTGATAATTATTATGACAAGACATGTTAGGGTGGTAATCATATTACAATATTTAAACGTATGCAGTTGGGCATCTGGGTGGCTCAGTTGGTTAAGTGTCTGCCTTTGGCTCAGATCATATCTCAGGGTCCTGGGATGGAGAACCTGCATCAGGCTCCCTGCTCAGTAGGGAGTCCACTTATCCCTCTGCCTGCCCGCCACTCATGCTCTCTCACTCTCTCAAATAAAACTTAAAAAACATATATATGCAGTAACATACTCAAACTTACACAATGTTATACGTAATTATATCTTAATCTTTAAAGCTGAAACACAGCTTTCTATCCAGCCATGGCACCAGAGCATTTCTTATCACAGTGCTTCAGGTACCCAATGCCAACTTAGTTGTCATCTCTGGTTTAGGTTAGTATTTTCTATAATCCAGTTTCTGCTAATATTGGATATGAGCTCATGTAAAGTAGCACTATTTAATAATAGGATGTATGTTTAGTTATTTACTCCAATCTGCATTATCATTTCTACTGAACACTAGAAGTAGGCCTGAAGGGGAATAAATAGTCCAGAGTTAGAGGTAACCATATAGTACCAACACTGATTGCACTCCTCCCATCAACAAAATAAGCTATTAAATGGTAAAGGTATTAACAAGGAAAAAAAAAAAAAGCAATTTTATAGACATTATCTCATCTGAGCCTCACAAAAACTGTGGGAGGTAGCTAGAGCAGGTATCCACATGTTATTGATACTTAAACTAAAGCTCAGAGAGGTTGTGTGACATACAGCTGGTAGAAATAGAATCGAAATCCAAGTCTCTTATTCTTACGCTGAAATTTTACTGAAAGCCTTATATGCACCAAATTCACTACCTTTAAGAGGGTCACAGTCTTAAAAAAAAAAAAAAAAAAGAGGGTCACAGTCTATGTTCACAATAGTGAACACAGAAAATCAGATGGGGGACATGGAATCCGTTATACTGAGAGGAGAATGGGATTAGTAAAAAATATTTGGACCACAGAGACTCAGATCTCTCTTTTCAAACAGCGAGATTGTGTGGGTCTGACTCGAGAAAATGAAGTAGAATCCCTGTGCATCTGGGATCCAAAGTAGCTGCATACCCAGAGCCTCTTCCACTCAGGGCAAACAGGTCAAGCAAGGGGTGGATGGGCCCCTATAATGGGTTATAGGCTCCAACCAATTGTAGGTTCTCATGCATAAATAACTGCACCTTGCTGATACTTTCTCAGTGTAAATACAATAACTTTTCCTAGAATTACTGGGTAACAAAGAGGCAAAATGATGTGTACTTGGAATTAAATGCGGTCTTATACTAAACCATCTCTTTGTTGGTACATGAAGGAACGCCCATTTGCATCCTTTATCGCTCATTTCTTTTCAATCCCTAGATTGGACAAGATGCTCCCAACTCATCAAACCCAAAAAAAGCTGCAGGGATCACTATCATCCACGACACATACTTCTGAAAAGCTCTTTTCTGCTTCACACATTGAATGAAGTTACTGCACTGTCTTCTCCCTATTATTAACCAATACTGGCAAGTTCTTGCAAATTCACTCATATCTTCAGCAGAGACATTACAATCAAATTGTAATGCCAGGTCAACAAAGGGAGAGCCTGGGCTTAGCAGTCAGATTTACCCTCATACCATTACTACTGTCTTAACCACAAGTCTCTGAGATTCATTTCGTACATCCACAAAAAAAGGGTATCTTTTCATCCCATCAAATGAGAACAAAAAGTATTCCCTCTGAGCACAATGGACCTATGGCTCTCTTTGACAGAAGTTTTAAACATGGCCTCCAAGTGGCAAAGTAGCCACTAGTATGGCACAGTTTACCAACTCCTCTATTATCCTCACAGCTCATTGCATGCTCACTGGGTCAACTGGTTTAGGGGGGGGTTTTCTGTTTTCCCAGGCTGATGTTCATAGGGTTTTATAATTTAGCCTCTGCTGTATATGGAGCTAGCTACACACTGGTGAGGGGAACGTGACCCTAAGCATTCCAGAAGTCTTCTTCTAAGTCATCCCCAAGGGGCTTAGGGACTGCATACAAATAGGACACACATGAGGTTTCCTGATAATCCACAACTTTTCATGTGGGCCTGACACTATATCCTAAACCATAATGCTGAGCTGTGTACATTTTGAACAAGGATTCCAGAGAAAAATGATTATGATCTTTCTTACAAAGGCACAGCTTTCAATCAAGTCTGACCTGACCAGTAAGTCTGGTGAGGAAGCAGAAATAGCTGATGTTAAAGGGAAAAGGCTAAAAAAAGGGAATGGCAGGAGGGATACAACTGCTGTCCTGCTTCTATTATAAGAATCTTGAAATCCTTCCATTTCATTTTGGCAAAATGTACCTGTTACTAAGTAATTCTATTTTCTTTCTTCTCTGGTAAAAACCACATACAAATTGTATCCTTCTCTTTCACTTCAGGCACTGTCCAAAAAAGTGATTCTCAAAACTATACCAACAGAGGAAAATATCTCACCTCAAGCCCTGATTTATTATTCAAGCTGATCCTGGAAGAGATGGAACAGATAACAAAGCATGGAAGAGATAGTTTTGAAAATACAGTAGGTGGAGAGGACAGACCACTGGGGCTGCCATTTGGATAAACGATTATTATTTGCACCCCACACTGATTCACAACATCACCTCCAGTTTATCCTGCCATCTGTGACTCAGTCTAACCACAAGACGGGAGGGCGGGGAGAAGCTTGCTTCTTCCCAAGACCACTAGGGAGGATGATTAAAAATATTCTATAGTTAGGAGTTCTTAATCTAGGACTGATGCTCACATTCATCCCCACCCTTCCCCGCCTCACCCACCACAGCATGTTCTTTAATCCAGAAACATGAGGTTCCCCAGGAGACCAAAGCTGTGGCAAAGTTTACATTTCTTAAATCTTCTGCAAGAGTGTAATTTGGGTAACATTTGTACTGACTATAAAAATTCACTGACGGAATCAGAATTGTTTATTTTGTTTCGTGGACTTGTTTCCTCTGACAAAGCAAGGCTCCTCTGAGAATTTTCTGACTCCCTAATTAGTTAACAGTTTTGAATTCCATATTCTCATACCAGTAGGGATCTTTGAAAACTGAGAGATGAGAGATAGCAGAAGAGAAGGGAGAACTCTCACGTGGACTTTGGGATGTGAACTTAAGTCTGCAGATCCCTTCACAGCAAGGCACAATTCTCCCTGTCACTCAGTTATAGTCTCAACTTGATAAAATACTGTTTCTAAGGAGTGCCAATTATTCTTCTGGGAAATGACAAGCCAGCGAGATTTTTATTGCAAATCCATTCTCATTAAGTTACCATACTTTATGTCTTTGATTATTAAAGTATATTCTCACTATAACAATTTTTAGGAAATGCTGGAAGGTACAAAGAGTAAGTGAAAACACAAGAAAGAAATTATACCTAATCCTCCCTCCCAGAGATAACCATTGAATAAATAAAATCTTTTATTTATTTATTTTAATATTTATTTTAATATTTATTTATTTTAATATTTATTTATTTACTCATGAGAGACACACAGAGAGGCAGAGAGCTAGGCAGAGGGAGAAGCAGGCTCCATGCAGGGAGCCTAATGAGGGACTTGATCCCTGGACCCCAGGATCATGCCCTGAGCCAAAGGTACACGCTCAATCACTGAGCCACCCAGGCGTCCCATAAATAAAACTTTAAAAAAAAAAAAAAAAAGTAACCTCTACACCCAACATAGGGCTCAAATTCATGATCCCAAGATCAAGAGTCACATGTTCTAATGACTGAGCCAGCCAGGCACCTTACTTGGCACAAGTATTAAGTTGTGTTTTTTGTTTTTTTTTTTTTTTTAATTTTTATTTATTTGTAATCGTCACAGAGAGAGAGAGAGAATGAGGCAGAGACACAGGCAGAGGGAGAAGCAGGCTCCATGCACCGGAAGCCCGACGTGGGATTTGATCCCGGGTCTCCAGGATCGCGCCCTGGGCCAAAGGCAGGCGCCAAACCACTGCGCCACCCAGGGATCCCTAAGTTGTGTTTTTTTTCAAGTCTTACAGTTGAGAAGACTGGAAGTCACTCTACCTTTTGAAGGACTTGAGTCATCCCAAAACTTTCTGATAGGCCCAAAGATTAAGGTGGGTAATTGCTTAGGACAGAAAAGGCACATTCCCAGAAACGTCTAATTTAAACTTTTAAAGATATTGCTGAATCACATTAATAATTGCAATTGTGTTAAAAGCATAACTTTCTTCAATATAAAGACTTAAAATATACAACAATTTTATATCTTTATGTTGCCATTTCTTCATTTTTAACCCGTGATTCATTTACACACCTGTGATCTCAAAAATCAAAGTGACCTCTGAACCTCTGAAAGGCCTAAGCAGGCGATTAGCCTCTCTCCTTTTCTGGGTTACTAATCAGAGAGAGACTTACGGATGGTTCTATCCTAATCATTCTCTACCCCCATCCTTCTTATTTTATTGTATCTTTGAGCAGTGTTCAACAGATTCTGACCCAAAGCACTTTTCCTATGTTTACACCCAGAAATAGTCCTTTTCCAAAGGAGAGTTGTTATATGTACTTATGAGTAGAAGCTAGGAACCCTTCTTTTTTCTTTACCTTGGACCAGTTTACAGTCTTACAGCCCCTCCTCCCCTCACTCTCAGATCCTCCATTTCTGTATCTACACTTCCCCTCCACTCTCAGAAAGGATTCTATTTCTGGAGTTCACCCATGCTGCTCCATGTTGCTATTTATCTTTTACTGTATACTACCTAGTTCTTATGCTTGAAGCCTGTAGTTGCTGTGTTAATTTGAATTTATCTGTATTACTCTGAATCAAAGCACCATATGCATAGCAAATACTCAAAAGATATGTTGATAATGTCACTCCACTAAATGGATAGCTGAGGGTAGCATAACTGACTTCCTAGAAGAAAATGAAGTAATCTTTATTTTAAATCAAAGCTGCTATTGGTTACCAGGTAAATGCAAACCAAAGAGAGACCATCCTGGAATTGTTGCTAATACTTGAATTCATCTCTCTGGACTTATATTTTTTTGTCATATTTCTTTATCCTTTCATCTTTCTCTTCCTGTTCCTTATTCTAACACTTTCCTTTTTCCTTCTTTTCCTTTTACATATTCAGTGACGTGACTTACAAGTCATCTAATAACAGAAATTTCCCTTAACTGGAATTCCTAGAGAACTTGGATCCATGTCAATAGTTAGATTTCAGGTCCCCAAAGCCTTTTTTCTAACTAACCTCCACTCATCTGGTAGAGTGTAGCAACAGGTAGATCTTGGGCTGAAATATACGTTTACCAGAATCTTGTGAATTTGCGCCACCCAGTGGCCAAAGTCACTAACTTCATCCTCTGAAAAAAGTGGGCACAAAAAAAGTAAAATAAGCAAATGTAAACAAATGTGAGGTCCATATGTATTATTGCTCCAAAGGGAAAAAATTCATAACCACAAAATTATGGCCTACTTTAAGTCTCTTTTCTAAGATTTAAAGTAGGATAGAGAAGGATATGTTCAGAGGTATAGTGTCAGTGTCACGGTCTCCACAGAATAAGATGATATCCCAAAGACTCTCCAAGGATTTATTCAGGTCACTACTGCTCTCTAACGTACTGGAAAAGAAGAATAAACAGTGCAGACTATACTATAAAATCCTTATTGCCCTCTAGAAGAAATAAATATTCAATAGAAGAAATACTTCTCAATCTGAAGCCTTATAAACTATACATATAATAATACCAGAAAGCAGTTTATTTCTTTAACAAAGAATTTTCTTAGCAGGTGCCTGGGTGGCTCAGTCAGGTAAGCATACAACTCTTGATCTCAGCTCAGGTTTGTTTTTTAAAGATTTTATTTATTTATTTATTTGAGAGAAGGGGGCAGAGAGCACAGAGGGAGAGAAGCAGACTCCTCACAGAGCAGAGAGCCCGATGCAGGAATTGATCCTAGAACCCCAAGATCATGACCTGAGCCAAAGGCAGATGCTTAACCAACTGAGCCACCCAGGCACCCTCAGCTCAGGTCTTGATCTCAGGGTTCTAAGTTCAAGCCTTGCATTGGGGTCCACACTGAGCATGGAGACTAGTTAAAAAAAATATTAAAATGAATTTTTTAAAGACATGTCTATGTCTAGGACATGTGACAAGGAATAGAATTCATGGGTTGTAGGATACATATATCTTCAACTTTGCTAGATCGCATATGGTTCTCTAAAGTGGCTGTACCAAATACGTTCCCACCAGCAGTAAAGTACTATTCCACTATCTCCCTAACTTAAAAATCTCAGACTTTAAAATTTTTGCCAATCTTACTGCTATGAAGTAGTGTGTCATTGTTGTCCTTCTGTATATTTTCCTGCTTCATAGTGAGATTGAGTATCCTTCCATATATTTGCACTCAGGTTTTCTCTTGCTTGCTTATATCCTCCCCCCCCTCCTTTTTAAAAGATTTTTAATTTATTTACTCATGAGAGACAGAGAGAGAGAAAGGGGCAGAGACATAGGCAGAGGGAGAAACAGGTTCCATGCAGGGAGCCCGATGTGGGACTCAATCCTGGGACCCCAGGATCACACTCCGAACCAAGGGCAGACACTCAACCACTGAGCCACCCAGGTGTCCCACCTTCCCCCTTTTGGGTTGTTATTTTTTTTTTCTAAGATTTTATTTTTAAGTAATCTACTCCCAACATGGGGCTCAAACTCACAACCTCAAGATCAAGAGTTCCATGCTCTACTGACTAAGCCAGCCAGGAGCCCCCATTAGTCTTCTTTTACAGTTACAGAAGTCTGTATTCTTGACTATATTCTTGGACACTAATCCTTTGTCTGTGAAACATGTTACAATCAAAAGTGTATTTCTAAGATATTATTCCCCAACGTGCAGTTTTATACATTAAAAAAAAAAAAATCATCAGGCTCTGAAGCTCCAGGAATCCTATTTAGCTCCAAGAATTGGTTTTGACTTTGCCTTCTATAGCTGCATTTAAAAAGCTGTTTGAGGGCAGCCCGGGTGGTTCAGCAGTTTAGTGCTACCTTCAGCCCACGGCCTGATCCTGGAGACCTGGGATCGAGTCCCATGTCAGGCTCCTTGCATGTAGCTTGTTTCTCCCTCTGCCTGTGTCTCTGCCTCTCTCTCTGTCTCTCACAAATAAATAAAATCTTTTAAAAAATAAATAAAAAGCTGTTTGACACATCTAAAACTGCCACAAAACTGAACATATTTCTTAGAAGGATTTCAAGGACTGCCATCTTGAAGGACTCTGCTTTGCCAACACATACATGACAAGGTAAGAGTTGGGTCATCAGATTGTTCCAACCCTATTCAATTCTTTATGGCAGGAAAAGGAAAAAAAGCAGGTCTCATAAAGCTACTAAAATCTGTCATTGTCGTATTCTGAAATTAAACCAGCTAAGTAATGCACAGGTTCAATTTGAATGATTTACTTAGATATTTTTTCCCTAGGCATTTATAATGACTCCACAGTGTTGAAAAGATATGCAACATGCAGGGATAGCTAAACTCCTAGGCCTATTTTCCACTAAAAAGCACAGAACTCTTGCAGGGTAAGCCACAAAGTACCTTTGCCCAACATTTTTATTTATCTAAGCACAGAGAAGATGAACTCTGGCAGAACAGACAGTTCATGTGCCAGAGCAACATCGCAACAGGGGAGTGTGGCCTCCTTTTCTCTCTGCTGTGATGTCACTGTTTACCCTTTCAGCTCCCTCCTCCATATGGAGCTAGGAAATAATCTGATTCCCATACCTACACTTTCAATGAAATCTTTTCACTTCTACCTACTCACTCTTCCTGTGTATTAGGTTTAAACCTTTGTCCTCTAACTGTAGATAGAAATAATATGTAACATTTCATGCACATCTATTATGTAAGAACAAAAGCTTTGTCTTCTGCTAAAGTAACATTAGGAAAACAGGTTAAGGAGCATATCACTGGTCTAAACTACCACAAGAGCCTCTATCTCCCCATAGTTGCTCTTTTGTCTCTCTTTAGTCTGCACACAGTTCTCCACACTGTAGCCAAGAATGAGTTTTCAACATGCAAATTTGATCCTGTTACTCTTCTGCTGAAAACCATTCAGTGACTTCCCACTGTGTCAGGATAAAGCCCTAAATCCTTAACAAGACTGCTAAGGCCCTGAATAGTCTAGCCTGTCTCCTTCACCAGTCTCATCTCCCTTCACTGTGCTGCTTCAGCCTCAGTGGACCAGCTTCCTTCTTTCTTGCCTCAGAGCCTATGCTGTTCTCCATGCCTCCAATGCCATTTCCATTCCCTTACTCCTCCTTCCCGTTCCTTTACCACTCTTTGCCTATTTAACTCATACTTCAGATCCTGGCTCAACAGCCACCTCTTTCGCAGAGTCCTCCCTGACCTCCCAAACTCCACCAGGTTTACCGTGTAAATTTCCTCCATGCTGGGGCACCTGGGGCTGTCGGTTAAGCGGTTAAGCAACCACCTTTGGCTTGGGTTACAACCCCAGGGTCCTGGGATAGAGCCCCATGTTGAGCTCCCTGCTCAGTGGGGAGGCTCCTTCTCCCTCTCCTTCTGCTTGCTGCTCCTCCTGCTTGTTCTCTCTCTCTGTAAAATAAATAAATAAAATCTTTAAAAAAATAAAAATAAAAAAATATAAAGAAATAAAAAAATAAAATAAAATAAAATAAAATCTTAAAAAAATTTTTTTTGTTTTACTTTCCTCCATGGAATTCATCTGTTTGCAATTGTTCTCCTGCAGCATTTGATAGATGCCTCTCTCATAGATGTGAGCTACACGGAGAACAGGGACCATGCCTATTTTACTTACATTGTGTCCCTAGTTCTAGAGCTGTGTCTGACATGTGTAGGGACTGTGTAAATAACTGCCCTTAATGAATGATGAGACAAATGGGGGCTGAGTTGGTTCCCTTCCCAGACTCTCTTTCCTTCAAGGTTCCAAGATCTTGGAAATTTATAAACCATCTTCTCTGTGTCCTCCCTTCTTTTACCATGAGTCACCAGCCTGGCCCCCATCTCACTTAACCCTCTGAAGGAACTACAATTACTAGAGAAAACGGAGGATCAGACATTTGCCTAAGGTCCCAGAGCTAGTAAGGAACAGAGCTAGGATTCCAATGCAAAATGACCTCAAAATCTCTGCACTCTTCACCACTACATATAAGCCCTGCCAATATATCTTCCATTGATATTTCTCTTGACTAAGTGTTCCTTATCTACTTGTTTTTATTAGGAGGATTAGCCCTTTTTGATATGAGTTACAAACATTTTTCTATTTTGTCATTTATGTTTGACATTGCTTAAGGTGTTATTTTGTTTGGCAGGCTTAGGTCATGATCCTGGGGTCCTGGGATCAAGCCCCATATCAGGCTCCTTGCTCAGTGAAGATTCTGCTTCTTCCTCTCCCTCTGCCTACCACTCAGCCTGCTTGTGCTCGCTCTATGTCAAATAATAAAATCTTAAATTTTTTTTTTCCTTCCCTGTGCCAAGATTCTAAAGGAATTTCCTCATATTTTCTGTTTCCAGTTTTTATATTTTTATTTAAACATTTCATCCATTTGGAGTTTATCCTGGTGTGAGGTACAGATTGACATTTTTTCTCAAATTGTTATCCAGTTGTCCACACCATTTATTGAGTAGCTCACCTTTACTATAGACTAAGTTCCTATATATATTCTGGTTTACTTCTATACTTTTTTTAACCTTTATCTTTGACTTCTCTGTAGTATTTGGCACTGTTTTCTCTGTAGTATTTGGCACTGTTGATTAATTCATTTTCTTGGATGTACTTTCAGTGCTATCTTGCTGTTGAATGGTAAATAAACATGTACTCAGGGAACTAGCAAATCAGGGGCAGCAAAATAATAATGAAGAAGATATAATTGCATAGGAAAAATAAGAACTTTGCTCTTACACATCCTTTATAGCTTGTAATATTTTTATCTTAAAAATTAAAAAAATTTTTTTTAGATTTTACTCATTTATTTGAGAGAGAGAGAGGGAGGAGGAATAGAGCAGGAGGAAGAGGGACAAGCAGACTCCATGCTCAGAGTGGAGCCCCACACAAGGCTCAATCCCACGACTCAGAGATCATGATCTGAGCTGAAACCAAGAGTCGGAATCTTAACCAACTGAGCCATCCAAGCACCCCTAAAAAAAATTTTTTTAAATAAACTCTACGCCCAATGTGGGGCTCCAACTTATGACCCTGAGATCAAGAATCACATGCTCAGGGATCCCTGGGTGGCGCAGCGGTTTGGCGCCTGCCTTTGGCCCAGGGCGCGATCCTGGAGACCCAGGATCGAATCCCATGTCGGGCTCCCGGTGCATGGAGCCTGCTTCTCCCTCTGCCTGTGTCTCTGCCTCTTTCTCTCTCTCTCTGTGTGACTATCATAAATAAATAAAAATTAAAAAAAATAAAATAAAAAAGAATCACATGCTCAAAAAAAAAAAAAAAAGAAAAAGAAAAAGAATCACATGCTCTACTGAGTCAGCCAGCCCAGGGCTTCAAAATCTCCACCAGTTTGTGCTAACTCCCTAATCTGTGTATCTGATCTAGACCTCTCCCCTTTAGTTTTTGAATCTGCCTAGTGAAGGTTACCTGTACATCCTATAGACACTTCAAACTCAACATATCCAGAACCAAACCTGCCCCTTTCCCTTCAGGTCTGCCCTTTGCCTGATGGTCCCTCTCTTGGTGAGCAGTGCTATAATCCATCTAGTCAACCACACTGTACATCTGAAAATCATCTTTAATTCTACCACTTATCACTTTTATCCCCCTAATTAATTGCTTCTTAAACACCTTAAATCCATTTCTTCTTCCTCATCCCCATTCCAATGGTTCTAGTTCAAGCTCTCATTTCTCACTTGAATTGCTAAAACCCCTGACCCTTCATTTTGCTACTTTTCAGTCCCTATCAGTGCCAGAGAGATTTAGGTCTAAAATCCAGACAAGTGATAACACTGCTCCCCAACTCAAAATGCTTCCCAGGCTCTCCATGGTCTCTGAGTAAAATGTAAAACCTGCTATGGTCTGACCTCTATCTACCCATATAGCATCATGTACAGCAACCCCCCTTTCTTGTTCTCTGTACTCCACTCATATAGACCAAATTGGGCACAAATTTTAATAATTTGTTCCTTCTGCTTGGAATTTCCTTTCCACTCTTCTCCAAGACTTAACTCATCACTTCCTAGAGACTTAGATCTTTTTTTTTTTTTAAGATTTTATTTTATTTATTCATAGAGACAGAGAGAGGGGCAGAGACACAGGCAGAGGGAGAAGCAGGCACCACAGAGAGCCTGACATGGGACTCGATCCCGGGTCTCCAGGATCACGCCCTGGGCTGCAGGCGGCGCTAAACCGCTGCGCCACCGGGGCTGCCCGAGACTTAGATCTTAATTATTCTTGGAGCCCTTAGTGTACCTAGCACATCTCTGTTATAACACATATGTCTTGTATTGTGATTATTTTCGTGCCTATTTGTCTCCCCAACTGGACAGTGAGCATCTTTTTGAGAGCAGAGACTATTTTATTAATCTTTGAACCTCTAGTACTTTGCACAGTCCTTGGCCTAAAGCAAGGCTAAATAATATTTACAGAGTAAAGGAATGAACACATAAGAATGTTCTAGAAGTTTCAAACAAAAAGATATGTCTATAGCTTGATTTATAGAAGACTAGTAGGTTGTCTGTCAGAAGGCTTCTCAGGCTGTTTTACAGGCTTAGAAACCCAAATTTTCGACACATAGATAATGTTCCCATTATTTAGGAGCATATTCACACTAACCAAGCTTATCTGTAAATTTATCAATTTATTAATTACAACTAGTAATTGTCATATATACAAAAATACTGTTCTCTGTTTAACTAGCATATCCTGAACCTGAAGGGTAAGCCTGTATGGGGAGCTGCATTATTCATGCATAATTGTTTGCACTCTTAATGGAAGAAAATAAAATTGTATTCTTGAGGGGCAAAAAAGATCTTACTCTCTTTATATATAAAGTGCAGGTAGGGATGCCTGGGCGGCTCAGCGGTTGAGCATCTGCCTTTGGCTCAGGGCATGATCCCGGGGTCATGATCAGTTTAACTCCCAGACTGATTCTTTCTTAAAGAATCAGAATTAGGGGGATCCCTGGGTGGCTCAGTGGTTTAGTGCCTGCCTTTGGACCAGAGTGTGATCTTGGAGTCTCGGGATGGAGCCTGCTTCTCCCTCTGCCTGTGTCTCTGCCTGCCTCTCTCTCTCTCTCTCTCTCTCTCTCATGAATAAATAAAATATTTTTAAAAACTAAAGTACAGGTAGATACATAATATGTAAACAGATATCTATCTAGCATATCTGTAGTATTAAAACTTCACGAGGGGAAGCAATTAGAAAAAAAAAAGTCTAAAAGCCTCTTCAGGGATGACAGTAATGATAAAAAGCTTGAAAAACACTAGTTTAACTCCCAGACTTCTCTAGGTGGCTCAGCGGTTTAGCACCTGCCTTCGGCCCAGGGTGTGATCCTGGAGTCCCGGGATGGAGTCCCGCATTGGGCTCCCTGCATGGAGCCTGCTTCTCCCTCTGCCTGTGTCTCTGCCTCTCTCTCTCTCTCTCTCTCTCTCTCTCTGTCTCTCATGAATAAATAAATAAAAACTTTAAAAAAATCAGAATTAAAAGAGTTAATTCTAAAATTCAAATATTTGATGGCATTAGGCTGACATGGTGTCTCTACAATATCATAGCCAATATCATAGCCTATAACAGGGCAATTACACATGAAAGTCATTGGCCAAGGCTCCTTTCCTTGAATGGGCACTCAGAAAGCTTCCATAGACTTTAACTCTTCCATTACTAACTAAAGCCTCCCTCCTTCAGATGACTCATTCTCCCTTTGGATTACATATTTGGCATTTCTCAGGAGCCAATACACTTCCTAAAAAATCTTTACATATCTTCGTTGGGATCCATTACTTTCTGAGGTTGTATAAAATAGTGATTACAAGCTGTAGATAAAAGTTTGAATCTCTACTATGCTGCTTGTTTACACTGAGCATTTGTTTCTGCATCAGTAAAATGGCAGTAACAACACCTCCCTTAATGGGTTTTTAAGGACTAAAATGAGAAAATATATATAGAAAGCCTTAAGCAATAGCTATTTTTAGTACCAAAATTGGGATGAGAACCCTGCTGTGTTATTTTGAAAGTATGCTTGTGTGTGTGTGCATGATTAAACAGTAAAGAGGGAAAATGGTTGTCCTTGGCATAAAGATTCTAGAAAATTAATAAAGTGAGCAGACAAATACTGAAAAATGTGTTTTGCTATGTAAAGATAACCAATTACAGTCATTTATGGAAACGGTACTTAACATTTAAGACCTAATTATCATGCAGCACAATAACAATTACATATATCATTAAATATGCATCAGATTAACCTTGTAAGTTTTATTTGACTGTAATAGTAAAGTACTCATTCTGTACTCTAAGGAACAGTCTTATAGTTAATTGCTCACAATGTATAAGTCTGTTCACTATTTACATTAAGTAAATGGGACATAGCTCCTAAATTCATCTGCACAATCCAGAGGTAAAGCTGGATTATCCATTTTTTTTTTTTTTATTTTAAGATTTTATTGATTCATGAGGGACACACAGAGAGAGAGGCAGAGACACAGGCAGAGGGAGAAGCAGGCTCCATGCAGGGAGCCCGACCTGGGACTTGATCCCAGGTCTCCAGGATCACACCCCGGGCTGAAGGTGGTGCTAAACCACTGAGCCACCTGGGCTGCCCCATGAATTATCCATTCTTGATTGCAACTATGCATCTGTTCTGTGACCTGTGAGATAAATAAAGTACATTCCCTTTAATTATGTATAGTAAGTTGCTAAAGAAGCAAGTAGCAAAAGAAATTCCATTTAATTGCTCAGTGTTCTGGAAACCTACCGGTTTCTAGTAGGTAGATATGATTCAAAAAACAAAAAAATTCTAATGTTGAGCGTTGGCCAACTCAGCCTTATACAACTTCTAAACAAGCCCAGGGTCACCCTATGGAGCACTTCTAGAATTAGAATTAGAATTTATTTGACTCCTACCATGAACTAGGTATTTTATATATATAGTCATATCCTTACAAAACTCTTATGAATTAGGTATTATAATTCTCATTTTTTGCAAGAAGAGAAAAAAGGCACAGAAAGATAATAACTTGCCTAAATACTTGATGGTAGTAAAAGGCAGTAGTTAAATTTTGTAGTTAAATTTTTCTGATAAACAGAAGTCACTCAACAATACATACCTAGTTCACCTACCTTTTTGGATTCTACCCAAAGCCTGATGACTCATGAGACAGATATTCTGCACTTTTCATAGATTAAAAAAAAAAAAAGTCAAGATGGTGAGCAAGAGGCAGAAGAGATGGGTGGCATTATTAAAATCCTGATATCTGCTAACTCTTCAGTTTTAAATAGTCAGAGGCAAGTTATTAGTTACATTTGGCCAGATCTGGTTTTCATTCTGGCTGTGCTATCTAGTACCTAAATGACTTTAGCCAAGTGGATTTACCTTTCTGAGTCTTATTTTTCCTTATCTGTAAAGCAGGGCCTTTAGCAAAAATGTTTTTTCCCCTCTTGTTCACCTCTGAGATCTTGAGGGCCCTCTTAGAGCAACTCAGATATGGCACCATGTGAAGAAATGGCTACAAAGACCTTACATTTCTGTAAATAAATTAGCAGGAGTGCTTCAACCTTTTCTCTGCGGACTCGTCATAGTTGGGGTGGATCAAGTTAAATAGTCTAGGAAACTTCTGGGAAAAAAAAGATTGATTCCTTAACTCCTTTGACTAGGGTGGCCACAAAGAGAGAAAGATAAGGAGGCAGGAAGAGGGAGGCAATGCTCCTGAATGTTAAGAGGCAGCAGCAGAGCCTGAGGAGGCTGGAACCAGACCTGAAGTGGGCTACTGGGGAGACTGCGCTTCTGTGAAAGCAACTTGGTAGATGTGAAATCAAAGAGCTGAGAACTAAGAGCTGTAGTTCTTGAGGCTCATGCCTATTGTGGGGTGAAACCCTCTCTACTGAGCATGTCACAGGAAGATTCTTTGCCTTGTAGAGCCCTTGTAATTGGCGAAGAGCTCTGCTCCAGGACCTACATCTCTCGATAACTTTATTAGGTATACCTCAGAGCTTAAAGGAGAGAAGTGGAACCCCACAAGAAAGCATAGATTTTTAGACTTTGTTTTTATCTATTTGTATACCAAACTACAAAGAACCACCTCAGAAGAAAAATGAGTATTAGATGAGATAAAGTTTATAAAGACTTTCAGCACTCAGGACAAGTAACTAGAAATGATAAAGAATGGGACACCTGGGTGGCTCAGTGGTTGAGCATGATCCCAAAGTCCCAGGATCAAGTTCCACATAGCACTCCCCGTGGGGAGCCTGCTTCTCCCTCTGCCTATGTCTCTGCCTCTCTCTGTGTCTCTCATGAATAAATAAATATTTTTTAAAAAAAGAAATGATAGAGAATGATTTTTTTTTTTAAGATTTTATTTATCTATTCATGAGAGACAGAGAGAGAGAGAGGCACAGAGACACAGGCAGAGAGAGGGGCAGGGTCCATGCAGGGAGCCTGATGTAGGACTCAACCCTGGGTCTCCAGGATCACGCCCTGGGCCAAAGGCGGCACTAAACCGCTGAGCCACCAGAGCTGCCCGAGAATTATTTCCATAGAAAGAAGCTCAGAAATTACACTTTTGATTCTAAACACAGCAGCTTGGGATGCCTAGGTGACTTGTAGGTTAAGCTTCTTTCAGCTCAAGTCATGATCTTGGAGCCCAGAGACTGAGCCCCACTAGGGCTCTCTTTTTAGAGGGGAATCTACTTCTCCCTCTCTGAACCTTCCCCTGCTTGTGCACGCTCTCACTGTTGCTCACTCTCTACCCCTCTCAAATAAACAAAATCTTCAAAAAACAAAAAATCACAGCAGCTTAACAGTTGAAGAGGAGCTGTTGGAATATTCTTCACTCAGTCAATGGCAACTGCATTACAGACCCTGGCATTAGGATACAATTTTCCCTTCGGGTTTCAAGTTCAAAGGCCAACCTCCTCCATTAAGGATGGAAGGGCTTGGGGTACCTGGATGGTTCAGTCAGTTAGGCACCCCACTCTTAATATGGTTATGGTCTCAGGATGGAAGGGCTTGGGGTACCTGGATGGTTCAGTCAGTTAGGCACCCCACTCTTAATATGGTTATGGTCTCAGGTTATAGACATGTTCAGTGAGGGGAGAAAGAAGGCGCTCAGTCATCTCAAGTGAAATACAAAGTGCTCTGAAAGCATATTGAAGAGTTACTTAACCCTGAGTTTGGCAGGGTCAGGAAAGATGTTCCTAAGGAAGTGATGTCTAGGTTGAAGTGGAAGTGCCCTGGTAAAGGAAGCCTGGAAGTAACAGTGCGAGAAGGAAATAGAGGTATTTCTGGCTGGCTGGGGAATGAAGAATAAGCTGGTGTGGTGCTGACAGAGAAATATGAAGACACAAGGCCCTGAAGGGCCTTCTACAAAGGCTGACCATATAATTTATTGTACAAACTGAGATATTTTTCTTTTCTTTTTGTTTTTAGAGAGGAAGAGAGAGGTAGGGGAGAGGGGCAGAGGGAGAGCTAGAACCTTAAGCAGGTTGCACATCGAGCATGGAGCCCGACTCGGGGCTTGATCTCACAATCCTGAGATTGTGACCTGGGCTGAAATCAAGAGTCAGATGCTTAACCAACTGAGCCAAACTGAGACATTTCTGAGAATGAAATGAGACCATATTACTAATTATAAGGGACAACAGGAGTAAACCAGATTGTCCTGAGCAAATTGGGACTTATCACCCTACTCATAAGTCATGTTCAGGTGCCTGCACCTCTGTGAAAGCATAGATCTCTTCTCATTTTTCTTTGTATATTTTGCCTTAGTGACTTCATCTATACTTGCTTTACTTGTCCATCTCACAAATATTTGTCCAGGATGTGCTTAGGGGCACAGAAGTTACAAAGAAAAAACATAGTGTCTGGGGCTCCTGGGTGGCTCAGCCGTTGAGTGTCTGCCTTTGGCTCAGGGCGTGATCCTGGACTTGGGGTGGGTCCTGCATTGGGCTCCTTGCTAGGAGCCTGCTTCTCCCTCTGTCTGTATCTCTGCTTCTTTCTCACTGTGTCTATCATGAATAAACAAATAAAATCTAAAACAAACAAACACACAGTGTCTGTCCTCAAGCTTTGTCTAAACATGACATACATCCAAAGAAAAAATTTTAATACAGTTATACAACTTTAGTCCTGGCCTTTCCTCTGAGCTCTAAATTCATAGATATCATTTCCACTCAGACTGCAAAAGACAAATCCAAAATAGAACTTTTAATTTCTCCTCCAAATCTGTTCTTCCTACAGCTGATCTTACAAATGATGCCACTATCCACTATATTGTTGAAGGCAAACACCCAGAAAAGCACTGCCTTCATCAGTGTTATCTTTCCTCTCACTGTGCGTTTTAATTTCTCCACATCTTTCTTAAGCACAATGACTAAATTGGGGCTTAGAATTCTAATGAGGGCCTAACATCAACTGAAGCAGAAGTATGCTTGAGGCTCTTGAATGCTGTGTTTTTAAATGAATAGATCCCAGTATTAAGGAATTGTTTTCTTCCACAATAGTACAACATTAATGACTCATATTAAATTTGTTGACAATCATGACAACCAGATCTGGATATGTGCCCTAGCCAGTCTCAAAAAACTTCAGTGAAGGATCCCTGGGTGGCGCAGCCGTTTAGCGCCTGCCTTTGGCCCAGGGCGCGATCCTGGAGACCCAGGATCGAATCCCACGTCGGGCTCCCGGTGCGTGGAGCTTGCTTCTCCCTCTGCCTGTGTCTCTGCCTCTCTCTCTCTCTCTCTCTCTCTCTCTCTCTGTGACTATCATAAAAATAAAAAAATTAAAAAAAAAAAAAAAAACTTCAGTGAAGGTGAAAAAGACATGATGGTAAGTCCTCATGTGTCTGACCCTATCTCTTCTTTGTAGAGGTGATGGCAAAGGTGTAAAGATGTAGGTGAAACACCAATGCTGATAAACTGTTGTACGATGGCTGTGTAAAAGGACAATTAATGCTTTAAAGAATAACTTTAATGTTTCTACCATCTTACTCTCCACACAGCTGCCAGTGTGATCCTTTTAAAATAAATCTGATTACGTTCCCCACCACACACCGTGGAGTCTTATGAGCCATTTCTGCGAAGAAACTGCTCTAAAATACCTATAATACTCAACAAAACTAAAAGACAACCTACAGAATGGGAGAAGATATTTGCAAATGATATATCAGATAAAGGGCTAGTATCCAAGATCTATAAAGAACTTATTAAACTCAACAGCAAAGAAACAAACAATCCAATCATGAAATGGGCAAAACACATGAACAGAAATTTCACCAAAGAAGACATACACATGGCCAACAAGCACATGAGAAAATGCTCTGCATCACTGGCCATCAGGGAAATACAAATCAAAACCACAATGAGATACCACCTCACACCAGTGAGAATGGTGAAAATTAACAAGACAGGAAACAACTGTTGGAGAGGATGTGGAGAAAGGGGAACACTCTTGCACTGTTGGTGGCAATGTGAACTGGTGCAGCCACTCTGGAAAACTGTGTGGAGGTTCCTCAGAGAGTTAAAAATAGAACTGCCCTACGATCTAGCAATTGCACTGCTGGGGATTTACCCCAAAGACACAAATGCAGTGAAACACTGGAACACCTGCACCCCAATGTTTATAGCAGCAATGTCCACAATAGCCAAACTGTGGAAGGAGCCTCAGTGTCCATCAAAAGATGAATGGATAAAGAAGATGTGGTCTATGTATACAATGGAATATTATTCAGCCATTAGAAACGACATATACCCATCATTTGCTTCGACATGGATGGAACTGGAGGGTATTATGCTGAGTGAAATAAGTCAATCGGAGAAGGACAAACATCATACGGTCTCATCCATTTGGGGAATATAAAAAATAGCGAAAGGGAATAAAGGGGGAAAGGAGAGAAAATGAGTGAAAATTATCAGTGAGGGTGACAAAGCATGAGAGACTCCTAACTCTGGGAAACAAACAACTCTGGGGTAGTGGAAAGGGAGGTGGGTGGGGAGTTGGGGTGACTGGGTGACAGGCACTGAGGGTGGCATTTGACGGGATGAGCACTGGGTAATATGCTCTATGTTGGCAAATTGAACTCCAATTTATAAATAAATACATAAATAAAATAAAAATAAAGTAAAATAAAATACCTATAATACGAATCCACACTCCTTGGCAAAATGTTTTCCAAATTGTTAAACCCTAAATAGAAGTCTCCTTCTGTCAAAAAATAAAAAATCTGATTACTCCTTTGCTTCCAACTCTTCTGTGGTACTCTACCACATTCCCTCCCAAATCTAAAGTCCAACCATGGCTTATGACTTGATGCACGATCTGGTTTTTGCCTGTTTCCCAACTTATTTCTCTAATTTGCTATGCTGTAGCCACAGGGGTCTCCTTGCTTTTTCAACAGGCCAAGCAAGTCCCCATCTCAGGGCCATTGCAATTGCTGCTTCTCCTAGTTTCCCTCTGGAAATCCATGTGCTGCCACTCTTATTTAATGATTAGGTTTCTGCTTATGTGCTCTTTCAATTAAGTAAGCCTTCCCTGTCTACCTCATCTACTCAAGTCAGGCAGGCTGCTCAGTCCGCCCTATAACTCCTGGGGCCTCTGCCACAGGACCCCGGCTGGCATGCAGTGGACCATGCCCACATCACTCATCCCTTTATTCTGATTTATTTTTTTCCATAAAACTTGCCACATTACTGGGCATGATCTATTATTTAGTAATATGTATGTTGTTTCTTATCAATCTCCCCCCACTATTATATGAGGCAGAGACTGTTTTGTTCACCGCTGAGTTCTCAACACCTGGAAAAGTGTCCGCTCGTTAAATATTTGTTGGCTAAATGACTAAATAGATTTTCAGGATACATCGAATGTAAAACTACACTATATTGTATCTACTGACATGATACACAGGAAAATGTCTGGAAGAGTATACCAAAGTGTTAACTGTTTATTTAAAACGGTGAGAGCTGGCTTTCACGTTATTTTCACTTGTGTGAATGTTCTGATTATTTTTTAGCACAAATCTGTAGCATTCGTATACTGAAAGATGAATAAAGAGGCCACACCAGCAGAAAATGCAAATGAATTCAAAGCGAGGTTGGGCACATTTATGAAAGACTTCTAAACAGGTGTAACAGCATAATGGTGAAGATTATCACGGCTTGAATCCCCTCCCCAACACTTTCGTTTTTTTTTTTTCTTTTTTCCCCAACACTTTCTAGCCGTGTGTTCCCAAGTTACTTATAAGCCAGTCTAAATGTCTTCACCTGGAAAATGGGGGTAATAATAGTGCCTGCCTCATAAGGTCGTTTTTGAAGATTACATGACACCAAGGATGTGACCTCCTTTGTACAATTTCTGGCATGCAAGAAATAAATACTCGACAAATGGCAGCTATTATAATAGTTAGTAGTAGTAATAAGAGACGTTGGGACGTACCTAACCCTCAAGATTGACATCAGAGTGGACCACCACATCCTGTCATCATCGCGCCTCAATCTGGGCCCCTGAAGCCCAAAGAGGGGATGATGGTTCTTTCCAAAGAGGAGAATTTCGACGTTCCAGAAGCATCTGAGTAAAACGTACCCTGTTTACCCTTACACCAGTCAGTCAGTCTGGTTAATCCACGAGCAGCACTGGCAAGACCCGCGTGGCCTCAGCTGCCTTCGCTGCAACAGGGGCGGCAGAGAGGGTTGGGGGTGGGAAAGTTAGAAACACAAAAGCAGGACAGAACCGGCCCGGCCCGCTCCACCTCACCGCACTCTGAAGCGGATCGAACGGCGCCACGCACCGGCAAGCCTCTGGCGACCGCCAACGCGCCTCACGCAAAACTGACTGCCGCCCGGACTCAGTCAGGCAGGCGGCTCACTCCGCCCCAGCACCCCCGGGCCTCTGCCACAGGACCGCGGCTGGCGCGCGGCGAGGCCGGGGCGCGGGCCGAGGGGGCGGCGGCGGCGGCGGCGGCGGCGCCGCGAGGGCCGGGGAGGGGCGGCGGCGACGCGCTCGCGCCTGTGCCGCTCGGGAGCGAGCACGCACCCCGGGGGCGCGCGCGCGCGGGTGGCGGCTCCTCGGCGCGGAGGAGGGGACGCGGTGAGGTGAGGCACGAGGCGTTGCGGGCCGGGTGGCGGCGGTGCGCGAGCCCCTCTCGCGGCCGAGGGCGGGGTGGGCACGGCGAAGGGGCGGAGGGGGAGGGGAGGGGGCGGGCTGCGGGCCCTCGCGGCCCCAGGGGAAACGCGGCCTGCGGGCCCGCGGACGGGCTTGCGGCGCCGGGCCACGCCACGCCTGGGGGAGGGGGGCGCGGGCCCGGCCTGACCCGTGGGGCCCGCCCCTCGGCGTCCCCGGCTCGCCCCGCCCCCTGGGCGGCCCTGCGCTGCCCCGGCCTCGGGATTGCTGTGTCTGCAGGGGCGCGCCTAATTACGCCGGGAACAGCCGCCCTGTGTCTTGCACCTGACCGACGTTTACTTTTTCGAGTTTTCAAGTAGGCCTTGCAACACTGGGTAGTTCAGCTCCATTTTGGAGCTGAGGCCGACTGAGGCTCAGGAAAAATGACTTGCCCAAGATCATACAGCTTAAGGAACGAAGTGAGGAGCTCAGCCTCGTCTGCAAAACTACGGACCTTGCACCTGTCTGTCCCCTGCACCACAGCGAAGGCGGTTCTTCGCGGTGCCTCCCTTCCTCCTCCTAGTGACTTTGAATTTGGCAGATGTTAATTTGGAGCTACCACCCATCCTTTCATGGATATTAGTGTCAGAAATGTCTCTTGTGAGAAAGGAGAGGAAAAAAAGTTCTGCTTATTGCAATATTGTGCTTATGACATGAAGGATTTATACATCCATTACTTGACCGTTAGTATTAACCTCTGTTGAAGTGTCGCTGCTGTTTACTACCTTTAAGACATTGTGCAAGTACCTGTCTTTCAGAGCTTCATTTCCTTATTTGAAAAAGCAAAAAAAAAAAAAAAAGCAGCATGTCGGAAGGTTGTGAGGATTTATTTATTTATTAATTATTATTTTTTGGTTGTGAGGATTTAGAGAGATAATCCGCATACAGTGAGTGGTTCCACAGTACCTGGCACATGAGTAAAGTTCACTTGGCCTTTTTTTTTTTTTTTAAGATTTTATTTATTGATTGATGAGAGACACACACACACAGAGAGGGGGGGCAGGCTCCACGCAGGGAGCCCGACATGGGACTCGATCCAGGGTCTCCAGGGTCAGGCCCTGGGCAGAAGGCGGCGCTAAACCGCTGAGCCACCGGGGCTGCCCTTGGCCATTATTTTATTAACGAGTGCATAATACCCCTTGCTAAACCCATTTTTCTTCAAAGACTAACTTTTCCTAGGACTAGAGGACGGCATCCTATCCCAGCCCACTTAAAAAGACAAGTTCATTGACAGCAATGTTATCTGAATGGCATATAGACTTAATGGTGAATTATACTCCCAGCTCAGCACGCCAGATGAAAGAAGTCATTCCAGGAGAATTAAAGATGAATTAACCTTTTGTAAAATTAACATTTGTCCATTACATTTTATTTCTTGAGTTCTTTCTCTGGCATTTTGATACATATGGATATGTGCTGGACAGTAGTCCCTGCTTTCATTTAGTCTAGAAATGGGGAAAAAAATATGCATTCAGAAGTAATCTTCACAAAGTAGACTGTGATGCCAGAAAAGAGAAGCTGTGGGACTATAGAAGAAGGAGAGATGTTTTCTTGAGTTAGGGTGAAGTAGGATTTCATTTCTGCCTTTAAGAAAATACTTTGTATATTGTACAAACATTAAATATTTGTTCAGGGCAGCCTGGGTGGTTCAGCAGTTTAGCACCACCTTCAGCCCAGGGCCTGATCCTGGAGACTCGGGTTCATCTCCGGCATTGGGCTCCCTGCATGGTGCCTGCTTTGCTTCTCCCTCTACCTATGTCTCTATCTCTCATGAATAAATAAATAAAATCTTTAAAAAGAAAAAAAAGGGTAAATGAAAAAACTCTAAACAGTTGGGCCACCCTTGGGGGTGGGGATCTCAATAGCCAGAGCTCATGGACCAAATTCTTTGATTAGTGAATAACTGGGATCCAACTGCCTTCTGCCCTTGTATGTCTTACTCAAGACTGGGATTTTCATAAGAGATCTGGTTGCTTTAGCTGTGGGGGTGCGGTATACAGAATTGTGATTGGTAATCCCACCAGGACCATATGAAATGCGGGTGAGTCAGTTTCCCAAAGGAAAGAAGGGTTAAGGAGAGAAGTGATACTAGATAGAGAAAAACAGTAATTGTTTATTAGAGATATGTAGCCATTATGCAGGGCTTACTAGGGGCCAGGTACCACGGTACATTTTTATATGGATTTTGATATTTAATCCTCACAGTAACTCTAGGAGGTAGATACTATTTCTCATACCCGCTTTACAGAGGGAATACAGGCTTATAAAGACAAAATAATTGGGGAACCTTACTGGCTCAGTCAGAGGAGCGTGTGACTCTTGATTTCTCGGGGTCATGGGTTTGAGCCCCACATTGAATGCAGAGATTACTTAAATAAAACTCAAAATAGGGGCGCCTGAGTGACTAAGTCGGTTAAGTGTCTGACTCTTGATTTTGGTTCAGGTCATGATCTTGGGGTCATGGGATTGAGCCCTGCATCAGGCTCTGAGATTAGTGGGGAATCTGCTTGAGATTTTTCTCTCTCTCCCTCTGCCCCTCCATGTACTCTCTTTCTAAAATAAATCTTTTTTAAAAACCCTTAAAATTTAACAAAATAATTTGCTTAGCATTGCAAAGCTAGAATGTGGTAGAATTGAGTATGTTGCATTTTCTTCTCTATATCTTGTTCCTTTGAATTTTTTTTTTAAAGATTTTATTTATTTATTCATAGAGACACAGAGAGAGAGAGGCAGAGGCACAGGCAGAGGGAGAAGCAGGCTCCATGCAGGGAGCCTGATGTGGGACTTGATCCAGGGTCCCCAGGATCAAACCCCAGGCTGCAGGCGGTGCTAAATGACTGCGCCACCGGGGCTGCCCTCCTTTGAATTATTTCCTGATCTATGTGCTGTTTATGTTTGTTCATAGGGGATCATCAAGCTTTGATGTATGTGTTGGCCAGTTCTGACATCTCCTTAAGGGAGCGCTGCATTGAGGAAGATCAAACAAGACTGTTTGCAAATTAGGGAATGGACCGTTTGGGTTCCTTTAGCAGTAAGTATAGTGGGAACAAGCCCCAGGTGAATATTAGCAGCAAACTCAAGTGGAAGTTGATCAAAGAAGAAAAATAAGCACTTGGAAGTTAAAGCCCTGCAAATCTGATCCTAAAGGAATAACAGTATCAAATCAAAATAAAATTAACCAATACTTATTGATTGCTCACTAAACACATGACACAGACATATCATCCTAGGTCTTGTAAGAAAACTATGCTCAAACATAGTATGATTAACCTGCAGTTAGACTTAAGAAAGCAGTTGAATTTCTCTTTAGAACCAATAACATATTTTAGATGCCTTGATAAGAAATAATGTCAGTGTGGAATAAAAGACATGCTTCTCTCCCCCTTTCCTTTTAGGTGGAACTTGTGTTCTAAGAGTGAACCACAGTATAATAATAATGCAGGAAATTGTATGTGTATGAAATAAATTCAGGCAGCCATTGCTATGGAGAAAAAATATACTGCCTCTTCTTTGTTTATGATGAGAAGAGATTTGGCAGAAATAGAAATTCTATTGTTAGATGTTAGTAGTGCCCCAATGAGAAGAAACAGAAAGGCACTCTGGGGTATTGTTTCCTTTTCAGCAATTTCTTAAAGGACCTCTTATTTGCTCTCTTATCACACTCCCTATCTATATAAATTTAGGACGGAATGAAGTCTTCAAACACATCCAGTTCAAATCTCTCGTTTTACACATGGAGAAAACCTAAATGAATTTTCCTGATGCTGAAAGTGTAAACTGAAATCATTCTTGTTCGCTTTTTAAAATAATTTTTAAGGTTTTTATTTGGAGATAATTTCAAACTTACAAGAAAATTAAAAGAATAAGAGTAAGAACCAAGGGATCCCTATATACCGTTAATCTCTTACTCTATTTGTGTGTATTCTCTGTTTATCTATAAATATACGTATAAGTACCTCCATATGATATATATATATAATATGTACAGGCAGACATAGACACTGCATTTTTTTTCAGAATCATTTAAGGGTAAGGGACATATATCCTGGCCCTTTACCCTACACACTTTAGTGTTTATTTCCTAAGAATAGGGATATTTTATTTATTAATTTTTTTTTTTTTTTTTACTTATTCATGAGAGATACAGAGAGAGAGAGGCAGAGACACAGGCAGAGGGAGAAGCAGGCTCCATGCAAGGAGCCCGATGTGGGACTCGATCCTGGGTCTCCAGGATCACACCCTGGGCTGCAGGCGGCGCTAAACCGCTGCGCCACCAGGGCTGCCCGGGATATTTTATTATATAATTTCAGTAGAGTTATCAACTAGTAAATTTATTTTTTTTTATAATCTTAATTTTTTTTTTAATTTTTATTTATTTATGATAGTCACAGAGAGAGAGAGAGAGAGGCGCAGAGACACAGGCAGAGGGAGAAGCAGGCTCCATGCACCGGGAGCCCGACGTGGGATTCGATCCCAGGTCTCCAGGATCGCGCCCTGGGCCAAAGGCAGGCGCCAAACCGCTGCGCCACCCAGGGATCCCTCAACTAGTAAATTTAACATCAATTAGATATTTTTATCCAATCTATCATCTATAGTTCATTCAGTTTTGTAAGTTGAACAATGTCCTTTATGGTGTTTTTTTTTTCTTCTAATACAGAACACAGGGGTCAAGTCTTTTTTTTTTTTTTAGGGGTCAAGTCTTATATTAAGTTGCTATGTATCTTTAGCCTCCTTTAAACTGAAACAGGGATCCCTGGGTGGCGCAGCAGTTTGGCGCCTGCCTTTGGCCCGGGGCGTGATCCTGGAGACCCAGGATCGAGTCCCACATCAGGCTCCCTGCATGAAGCCTGCTTCTCCCTCTGCCTATGTCTCTGCCCCCCTCTCTCTCTCTCTGTGACTATCATAAATAAATAAAAATTTAAAAAAAATAAAATAAATAAACTGAAACATTACCACAGCCTTTGTCTTTAGTGACATTGACACTTTTGAAGAAGACAGGCCCTTTCGCCCTCTCATTTTTAAAACAGAGGTTTCTCGTATTGGATTTGTTTGGTCTTGCTCTATACCTCACTGGTGATAATGGTTTTGAAAACCCAGTCATGGTGTCTGAGTTCTCCGTTGTATAATTTGTATTTTTCCCTTGCATGTAATAAATAACCCATAGGGAGACACTTTCAGGCCATAAGATATCCCACTCACCAAAATTTCTCCCTAGATTTAACATACATTATGATTTTTGCCTGATCCAATCTCTACCATCCTGCAAAATCATGTTTTTCCCCCAGTTCCAGCACTCTCCGCATCTGCTAGTTAGCACTTATGTTATGTATATATTATTATACAATTATATTGTTACGTGTAATATGTATATAATAATATTATATAATTTCTTGATTATATAATCAAGAGCCCTGTGTCCATTATTTAATTGATGTGTTTATTTATTATAAGTGTGGACACACAAATTACTATTTTATCAAAGTTTATATTTCATTATCATACTTAATTATTTTGGCTTTCAGATTGTTCCAGTTTGACCTCTGTGAGTTCCTTCAATCTGGCTCCTACATCCTTAATCACACCCACCACTTTTTTGAGCGTCTCCTTACCTTTTGGCTACATGTTCCAGGTGCATCTTGCATCTTCTCTGCCCCAGCCCTGGAATCAACCACTTCTCTGAGGAACCCTGGTTCCTTTTAGAGAGGAGTGACATTAGAGATCAAGATCTGGTCATTGCTCATTACTACTAGCATATCTTTGCATCTTGGATCCTTGGCCCACAGAGCTATGAAATATATGTGCATATATGCCATATGCATATATACCAATACATACACTTTTAAGAAATCATGAGTTCACATTGATACCTCAAGTTCATCTTCAGAGGCTTTTTCCTTGTTTTCCCCCATTCTTTATTTGTGTGTCCTTTCCTCTGTGAGAACCTTGGCAGCCAACATCAGCACGTTTACTCATTTGCTCAGTCTTTTAATACCTCCAGAATTATGTCAGAGTTGCTTTTTACCTACCACTACATAAAACAGACCTCCTTCCACAAGTTCAAGATTTGATTGCATCACCCAAAACTGAAGGTATATTGTTAAATGTTCATAAGTTTAGATTTTGTTTTTCCTTTTTCAGTGTGGTTATAGTATTCTGAAATACTATCAGGTTCAGGGCACCTAGGTAGCTCAGCGGTTGAGCGTCTGCCTTTGGCTCAGGTCGTGATCCCAGGGTCCTGGGATCAAGTCCCACATCAGGCTCCTGGTGAGGAGCCTGCTTCTTTCTCTGCCTGTGTCTCTGCCTCTCTCTCTCTCTGTGTCTCTCATGAATAAATAAGTAAAATCTTATAAAAATTAAAAATCATAAAAGATACTATCAGGTTCATCTGTTCATACTGTTTTTAGTTTTCCCTTTTTATATTAATGCGATTTTTTTAAAATAAATTTGTAGAATATAAGTATACTTCCAAAAGTCAAAACAATAAAATATATATTTGGAGAATGATTACTCCTTCCTATGTTTCTTCCATTCCATTCCCCCTCTGCCAGCTCTTTGTAGGTATCCAACTTCATTGTTTCCTGGTTTAGCTGTCTTTTATTTCTTTTTGTGAAAATAAACAGACATGTTTGTTTGGGGTTTTTCCCAAACAAATGTGTACATTCTTACAGTTTGTTTGTTTTTTTTCATTTAATAGAATCTTCTGGATATACTATTTTAGTTTATAAAGATAGTTCTTTCTCTTTTTTTTATAGTTGCATAGGACTCCATTGTTTAGGTACTCCATTGTTTGTTAAACTACTATTCTTCAGTGCTTGGATATCGAGGTAGTAGTTTGTAATTCCAAATAATGTTCTAATGCATTCCCATCAGCAATATATGAGAATGCCTATTTTTCCACATTCTAAGAAAGTATTATCAGGCTTTTGAACTTTTGCTAGTCTGATGGGTGAGAAGTTCTCAGTATAGATTTCTGTTATGAGTGAAATTGAGTGTCTTTTCATATGTTTAAAAGGGCCATTTTTTGGTCTATCTCTTTTTCTTCTAATTATCTTTGTTTTACAATAGGATTTTTGTTCTTTTTTCCCCTCAGCTTTTAAAAGTTTTTATATAATGGGGACTTTAGCTCTTTGTCTGTAATATGTTTTCAATTTTTTTTAGCTTATTTGCCTTTTTATCTTGCTTATGGTGTTTTTTGCCAATAAATTTTTTTGTTTGTATTGTTTATGTAGTCAAGTTTATTAATTTTATTGCCTTTGGATTTTGAATGATGGTAAAAAAGCCTTTCCTTACTCTTAGGTTATAGAAAAGTTCTAGAATATCTTTGTGAAGGATAGTTTGACTATCAAAAACCCTCTGTGCTCAACAGTTCTAGTTCTAGAAAAATATATATTCTGAAGAACACAATAGCATTCTTCATAATAGTGAAAAATTGGAAACAATATAAGTGCTCACCAGTAGAGAACTGATTAGATAAGTTGTTTTCAACCTTAGGAGGCCCCATGTTTTCTTTTTATAATATTTTTAGAGCTCATTTACTCTTTGGAAATGAAATAACATAGGTAACATAACACATCTACATCCATGATGTCAAAGAAACAGAAATAATAATGGCTTAACCATAATACAAAGAATAAACAAAAGAAAATAATGAACTAACATAATTTATTTTAAAATAATATGTACCTCAATATGTTTAGACATGATTTCAGTAGAAGACATAATGACTTAAGTAGTCAGATGCTTGCACCCATATGTTGAATCACTGTGCCTCTTACAACTACAGAAGCACAGTGATTCATGTGTGTTGTATTGGTGACTCAGAAATCCCACAAGCCTGAATAACTCTTGGTAAAGTTCCGAACAAAACAAGATATAATCTCCTGTAGAAGTACATGCAGTTGCCTTCCTGGAAAATTAAGTACATATTAAGGCTGTCAAAAACATTTTGTATTATATGTAACATGGAATTAAGTTCTAGGTCATATAATTATGAACAGGTTTTTCATCATCTTGAATGTCTGATAGGACATTTCAAAGTTGTATAGGGCACAGGCCACTTCTTTGTTGTGTAGGAATGTCTTGAGCCTTGTAGAATATCTAGCATCCCTGCTCCTCACCTGTTAAATAGTGCTCTCTAGTCATTGTGACAACAAAGGAAGCATTTCCTCAGATTTCCAAAATGCCTTCCTAGTTGGGCAGTTCAAAACTATTAGGTTAGATGATTGTTACAGTGGAATAGTATTCATCTATTAAAGAGAACAAGGAAGATGTATGTACTGTCATGAAAGATGTTGACGGTATATTGTTAAGTGGGAAAAAGGCTACAAAACATCGCGTATAGTATCCCCCCCCCTTTTTTTTTTTAGGATTTTATTTATTTATTCACGAGAGACACAGGCAGAGACATAGGCAGAGGGAGAAGCAGGCTCCCTGTGGGGAGCCCAATGCAGGTCCCAATCCCAGGACCCCAGGATCATGCCCTGAGCCAAAGGTAGACATTCAAGCCCTGAGCCACCCAGGCGCCCCTATAGTATCACTTTTATTAAAATATATACACACCCATACACGGAAGAAAGGCTGGAAATCAAAATGTTATTAGAGAATGACTTTGCTTTTCTTACATAAAAATTTTAAAACTACAAATTGGGTCAGTTTTATGAAATAATTACTTCTCGATGTGAAGGTTTAAAAACTCTTTGGCCAGTGACTGATTTTTTTTTTCCCCTGAGGAAAGAAAAATAAATAAGCTTATATCATTAAAAGGATGTGAATGGGTATCCCCGTGTGGCTCAGTGGTTTAGTGCCTGGCTTTGGCCCAAGGTGTGATCCTGGAGGCCCAGGATCGAGTCCCACATCAGGCTCCCTGCATGGAGCCTGCTTCACCCTCTGCCTGTGTCTCTGCCTCTCCCTCTCTGTGTCTCTCATGAATAAATCAATAAAATCTTTAAAAATTAATTAATTAAAAAAATAAAAGGATGTGAGAAAGAAGGTAATCTGGTAAAAATTATCATCTGGCACTTAATATAAAATAATTTTGTTCTTCCATGTCAAAATTTAAAATGGGAGAAGTGGGTTAGTTGCTGTTCTATGTTTTTATTTTGAGGCTACTGCCAAAAGGATTATGTTTCTCTCCCATTATTTTCCTCCAGGTCTTCATTTAGAAACAAATACAAAGAACAATAATCATCACTTGGAGGAGGGAAAGTGCCTTGAAGAGTGTTTCTTGGGCTTTAGAAAGGAAAATGCTATTACAGAATGTGAGAAATCCTGCCCCAGGCTAAGCAGATTAAATTCTTTCATCTACCTTCAAAGCCTGTGTTTTCTTAGACTCCTGCTGTTCCTCACAGAGAACAACTCTGCTAGGTTGCCCTGACTTTAAAGAGGCAGAGTTTGGGGCAACCAGGGACACACATATCGGCTTTTATACCACTTTAGAGAGTTTGGATTGTACTTTTTCTTTTTTCATTTTTAAGATTTTTATTTATTTATTTGAGAGAGCATAAGTGAGAGGGGTGGGGGAGTGGCAGGCTCCTTGCTGAGCAGGGAACCCTATGTGGGGCTCCATCCCAACACCCTGGGATCATGACCTGAGCTGAGGGTAGACACTTAACCGACTGAACCACCCTGGCACCCCTGGATTTTACTTCTTGCCTTAATATTTCAGTAATAGTACCATCATTGGAACTGGAAGAAGGTATGCTATGCTCTCTGCTTACTGTGAGAGAAAGGAAGAGAGCTTTCCAGGGTTTAAATCTCAACTCAGATATAAAGTGGTAGATCGTAAGATGTATATTTAAAGGAGTTTTTTCCCCCAACTTTTTATTATAAAAATTTGTAGACTTCCAGAAAAGTTGAAAGAACAGTACAGTTGGCCACTACCTACATTTAACAGTCATTAACATTTTGTCAGATTTGCTTTATCTAAAAATATATATGTGTTGTGTAAGTATGTGACATTTTCTCTCCTGGAAAAATAACTAGAAAGGAAAGCTTATATTTGTAAATCTCTCTGCAAGGGTTATATCTATTTAAATGATATTTATAGTAGTAGATATTACTATAGGAAGGAATAAAGCTGCCCTGAAAAAAAAAAAGAATGTAATTTTTGTATTTTCTTATTTAGAATGAGCTCATCTTATTTCCAAGACAAGCTTAGTCTTCTGCACAGCTCACCACCTGTGTAGTTGCTGATTTTCACCTTGAATTTTAGGTAATCATAACATGTTTTGAAGCTGATACATTTTTCTTTTTGTTCTAGATGATCCCTCTGATAAGCCACCTTGCCGAGGCTGCTCCTCCTACCTCATGGAGCCTTATATCAAGTGTGCTGAATGTGGGCCACCTCCTTTTTTCCTCTGCTTACAGGTAACTCATTAAGGAGAGGTTTGCCAATCCTGGCCTAGTTTTATGGATATAGTAAATTCAGAGATGACTGTCAAATACTCAAAAGGACCATATCTTATTAAATGTATTTCTCCTACTTTGTCTTCCATTACACATTTTATCAGTGAAAAGTTGGAGAACAGAGCAGATGGATGACAGACTGTTGAATATTCTACATCTCTATATCAACCTAATGCTCAACACTGTTTCTGCCAGTAGATTTCAAGTATTGGGCCTACAGGAAACAGAATTGAAGGATTATTCGTTTCTATAGCACCTATGATACTATTATTGAAGAGTGATCTTTGGGCAGGTGACAAACAAGGGAACAAATCATTCTGTGGATGATGGTAGTAATAATACTAATTACAAGTGCTTACTTTGTTGTCAGGCACTCTTTTGAGTAATTTATGTGAATTAGTCTTTAGTTCATCACTATAACCCTATGAAGTAGGTATGATTAGCATCCCCATTTTATAAAGGAAACTCGGGCAAAGAGAGTTTAAGTAGTTTGCTCAAGGTCACTCAGCAAATACCATATTTTATTGGATCCAAGATGCTGTTGATTATAAGAAGCATCCCAATTTTAGAAAGGATAAATGGCTATTTTTATTTTAGAAAAAATAAAATGGCTTCTTATTACAAGATGAATCCTCATTTTAGAGTTTTAAAATATGAAAAACTACATGTCTTAGAATTGCCTAAATACTTAAGTATAGAGCTATGATTCAAATTTACTGAGTCTGATTCGAGGGCTTATGCTCTCATCAAAAGAGGAGGTGTCCTAGGAAGAAGCCTTTTTTTCAGATTGTTTTCTCCTCTGTGAGGGCCACTGAAGATCTGTGATCAGGAATATAACCATCCTCTTGTGGCTGCAGACAAGATTAAATGAATTCTTAAAAACTCATCATAAGAGTAGAGCACCCCCAAACCATCTTTTATCCTATAAGAAAGCATTTCAAAAAGTAGCTTTTTGGTAACTTACTTTTCCTTTCTTTTGCAGTGTTTCACTCGAGGATTTGAGTATAAGAAACATCAAAGTGATCATACTTATGAGATAATGGTAATGGTGAAGTTGCAGGGAATTTCTGTTCCTTTGTCATGTATTGTACTGGGAATATCTATTTTTCTTCACCTCCAAGTATCTTCTTCCCTTTTCTTTCCTTCTCTTCTGAATTAGGTAATCATTTCTTAGTAAGTGTTTTAGGGTTTTATGGATCTATGAAGACAATTAAGTTCAAAAATCATTTTATATACTTAGATTTTTGTTTCAAACTTGGAAGGAATTTGAAAGTACTTATTGAGGGGCGCTTGGCTGGCTCAGTCAGTAGAGCATATGACTCGAGCTCAGTGTTGTGAATTTAAGCCCAGTTCTGAGGGTAGTTTACTTTTAAAAAATTGAGAGATTAAAAAAAGTGCTTATTGAGATTTACTGAAATAAGGATAAGAGGTACACTACATTACTGGTTCACTGATAAACGCATAGTAAATGTTGCTGTTTTGGTTAATGATATTATGTGGGCAGTGGTGAACTTTACTCTCTCCTCCTGCCTTGGGGAAATTAGTTACCCTCTGAGTTAAGTTATACAATGAACATTGAGGCGTGCCTGAGTGGCTCGGTCAGTTGAACAGCTGCCTTTGGCTCAGGTCATGATCTCAGTGTCCTGGGATTGAGCTCTGCATCAGGGTCCCTGCTCAGTGGGGAGTCTGCTTCTCCCTCTGCCTCTCCCCTCTACTTGTGCGTGTGCGCGCTCTCTCTCTCCCTCTCTCTCAAATAAATAAGTAAAATCTTTAAAAAGATTAAAAATAAAAAAAAAATAAAAAATAAAATAAAAAAAAAATAAAAAGATTAAAAATGTGAACGATATATAATGTGAATGATCTATAAAGTGAATGATATATAAACTCACTTTGAAGAGACAGATTGGCTTATAGGCCAGAAGAGGACTTGACTAGAACTTGATTGATTGTACTGCCACCTCTAAAGAAAGAATGAAAAAAAAAAAAAAAAAAAAAAAGAAAGAATGAGAGGCAGATGTTTGTGGTATCCCTTCCAAGCTCTAGCCAGAGGAATGGGTACTTTAATAAGCCAAAATGAATATCTGGTCTGCTTGGCAGATGTATATATCTTTGTCAAGATAGTTTTGTCAGTTATCAGAAAATAACAGTTATATTTGGCCTCCCATTCAGTTTTTCTCACAGGAAGGAATACTGGCTGGGCATCTTAGCAGTAATAATTTTACGTTGTAGATCAATCCATTTATACTTGTAGTAGTTTTCTATTGCTTCCATAACAAATTATTAAATGGCCTAAGGAAAAAAAATTTTTTTAATTAAAAAATTAAGTGGCCTAAGAACACAAATTTATCGTCTCACAATTATGTAGGTCAGAAGACCAGTAGGCTCACCCAGTTTGCTGCAGGTCCCATAAGGTCAAAATGAAGGTGTTTGCTAGCCTAGGCTGTTATCTAGAGGCCCTGGGAGAGTTTGCTTCCAGTTTGCTTCCATCTGCATTCCAGTTGGCAAAATTCACTGCCTTGAGGTTGTAGGACTGATGCTACTCTTCCCTTATTGGCTGTTGGCCAGGGCTTGTTTTGAGCCACTAGAGAGCTCCCTTTTTCCATATTTGAAGGTAGCAATGGCCAGGAGTTCTTGAGGGTGATTGATGAAAAATGCCTGGAGCCTCTCTGATCTCTCCTGCTTCCTCTGTGCTGAATCTCTCTAACTCTCCTGCCTCCCTCCTCCTTTTTTAAAGGACATCTTATTTATTTATTTAATCTCTACATCCAATATGGGGCTTGAACTCATCACCCCAGGATCAAGAGTTACATGTTTTTCCAACTGAGCTAGGCAGGCATCTCTTTCCTGCCTCCCTCTTCTACTTTTATTTATTTGTTTATTTATTTTTAAGATTTATTTATTTATTCAGTCAGAGCGAGAGAGAGGCAGAGACACAGGCAGAGGGAGAAGCAGGCTCCATGCAGGAAGCCCGATGTGGGACTCGATCCCGGGTCTCCAAGATCACACCCCAGGCTGCAGGCGGCACTAAACCGCTGCGCCACCAGGGCTGCACCCTCTTCTACTTTTAAAGGCTTGGGTCATTACATTGGGCCTACCCAAATTATCTAGGCTAAGGTCAGCTGATTAGTGCCTTAATCCCTTCAGCAGAGTTCCCTCAGAGCAATATCTATTTACTATTTGATAGAATAATGAGGGGACAGGAATCTTGGGGGAGAGGGGCACATCTTTGAAATTCTGCCTATCACAATGCCATAATGTATCTACGTCAGTCTCTGAAAAGTTTAGAAAGGGTAAATTAGCATCTCTGAGTCTGATTATTTGTGGGGTCCTATTTAAGATGGGTTTCTGAGGGGCGCTTGGGTGGCTCAGTTGGTTAAGCATCTGCCTTCGGCTCAGGTCATGACCTCGGGGTCTTGGGATTGAGCCCCACATCAGGCTCCCTGCTCAGTGGGGAGCCTGCTTCTCCCTCTTCCTCTGCCATTCCCCCCACATGTGCGCTCTGGCTCTTTTTATCTCACTGTCAAATAAATAAAAGAACTCTTTTTTTTTAAGATTTTATTTATTTATTCATAGACACAGAGAGAGAGGCAGAGACACAGGCAGAGGGAGAGGGAGACGCAGGCTTCATGCAGGGAGCCCGATGTGGGACTCAATCCTGGGTCTCCAGGATCACACCCCAGGCTGCAGGCGGTGCCAAACCGCTGTGCCACTGGGGCTGCCCAAAGAACTCTTTTTTTTAAAAAAAGAAAAAGATGAGGTCCTGAGCCTCTAATGCTGAGAGTCAGATCCTGGTCCATAAAAATGCTCATTTAATAAGAGTTCTTGGCAGCCAACTGACTAGCCTTCTCCTTCTTCTTTCTAGACACCTTCAGTCTTCTAAATAGTTTCTCCGCTAATTATAAGATTTGGAATAAAATTTTTTTAGGGGGTGCCTGGGTGGCTTAGTTGGTTAGGCATCTTCCTTCAGCTCAGGTCATGACCCAGGGCCCTAGGATCGAGTCCCTCGTCAAGCTCCTTGCTCAGCAGGGAGTCTGCTTCTCCCTCTGCCTCTGCCCCTGTTCCCTGCTCATGCTCACTCTCTTTCTCAAATCTAAAACAATATTTTTTATATTAGACTTTGTTTTTTTTGTTTTGTTTTTTTTTTTGAGCGGAGCGGGGGTGGGGTGGGAGGGGCGGGGGGGCCCCCGGCCCGCAGGGCTAGACTTTGTTTTGTAGAGTAATTATATGTTTGCAGCAAAATTGAATAGAAATTATGGAGATTTCCCATATATCTTCTGCCCCAAAGCGTGTATAATCTCTCCCATTAACAATATCTCCCATGAGAGTGGTACATTTGTTATAACTGATAAACCTACATTGACATGTCATTATCATCCAGAGTCCACTTTTTTTTTCTTCAAGATTTTATTTGTTTATTCATGAGAGACACACAGAGAGACAGAAACAGGCAGAGGGAGAAGCAGGCTCCCATTAGGGAGCCCAGTACAGGACTTGAACCCAGGACCCCAGGATCACGACCTGAGCCAAAGGCAGATGCTCAACCACTGAGCCACCCAGGCGTTGCTCCAGAGTCCACATTTACATCAGAGTTCACTCTTGGTGTTGTACCACATTGGGCTTCTTGCTCATTGGGGAATCTACTTCTCCCTCTGCCATTTCCCCTGCTCCTTTTGCTCGCTCGCTCGCTCACTCTCTGAAATAAAATCTTTATTTTTTTTTTAATTTTTTATTTATTTATGATAGTCACAGAGAGAGAGAGAGAGAGAGAGAGAGAGAGAGAGAGAGGCAGAGACACAGGCAGAGGGAGAAGCAGGCTCCATGCACCAGGAGCCCAACGTGGGATTCGATCCTGGGTCTCCAGGATCACGCCCTAGGCCAAAGGCAGGCGCCAAACCGCTGCGCCACCCAGGGATCCCTGAAATAAAATCTTTAAAAAAAAATGCTGTTGGAGTACCTGGGTGGCTCAGTCGGTTAAGTGTCTACTTTTGGCTCAGGTCATGATCTCCAGGTCCTGGGATCTAGCCGTTCATCAGGCTCATTGCTTAGCAGGGAGTCTGCTTTTCCCTCCTCCTGCTCTGGTGCGCGCTCTCTCTCTCTCTCTCTCTCTCTCTGAAATAAATTTTAAAAATAAAATAAAATTTTAAAAAACTTATAAACTTCCATGTACAGGTTTTTGTGTGGACATAAGTTTTCAGCTCTTTTGGGTAAATAACAAGGAGTGCAACTGCTGGATCACAAGGTAGGAGTTGTTAGGTCTGCAAGAAACTGCCAAATTTGTCTTCCAAAGTGGCTGTACCATTTTGCATTCCCATTAGCAACAAGTGAGAGTTCCTATTGCTCTACACCTTCACCAGCATTCGATACCAGTATTTTTCATTTTGGCCATTCTAATAGGGATATAGTGGCAACTCTGTTTTAATTAACATTTTTTGATAAGATATGATGTGAAACATCTTTTCGTATGAATAATTCTTATTTCTCTTTTGTCAATTGCAAGATGAAGGAACAGTTGGGAAGATGTGGTCAAAGTATCTATGACTTTGAGTTCATTTCACCAGTGTATCAGATCTTGAGAAAACTGGTTTTTTCTTCCCAAATTCACACAAAAAGGCCTAGAACCAGAACACAAACTTTTTCATTTGAATTGCTTTCACAGTTCCTTACAGGATAATCCAGTATAGGCTGGGTAGATTGATGGTCATCCACTGTAGGAAAACTGAGCACGCACTCTCTAGCTTTTCTGGGCATCGTGCCTTCCACATAATGCTGAAGGCACTAAGTTTCACTCCAAGGCCAATTAAGTCTTCTGATTACATCATCCTTTTCTCACATATTCAACACCCATACAAACACATTTCAGAAATCTGTCCTTTACTTTGGGGAGTTTTTGGAGGTTACTAATAGTCCTTTTTTTCCTGCCAATCTTTTCTATTCCCAGATAAGGAAAAGAAGTCTCTTTCCTTCTGTAGGAATGATGACCAAATTTTGCCTTCTACACAATGAAGCCACTAAAAACTTTAGTTTTTTTGTTTTGGGGTTTTTTTGGTGGTTTTGGGGGGTTTTTTTCTTTTTTTTTTTTTTTCTTTTTTGCATATGAAGCCACGGAAAACTTTAAATGGTTTTTAGTACTTTTGTCATCTCACAGTGCTGTATTTTTGGAAGTTACTCATGCTGTGGTGGGTGGTGCATTAATCAAGATTTCTGAGTTCTATGCCTATTTTTGTCTTATAATTCTTAGAACCTTGAACAAGTCAAAGCACCTCTTTCTGCCACACCCTTTATACCAGTGATCTTAAACTCTAGTGCCGAAGAATCATCTGGGAGCTTCTTAAAATTATAGATTTCCTAGGCCCTACTCTTAGAGGTTTTGGTTAGTAAGGCTGAGATTGGGTACAGGAATTGAATAACACTGATAGAACTTTAAGGGAAACTCCCTTGTGCCCATTTATTTTTTGATGTAGAAAGTCTTACCTCACAATAAAGTTGATGAAGACTAATTTCCTAAAGTACAGTTCTAGAAATAACATGGGCTCTTCAACTATGAGTTTTCATATTTATATGTATTTATGTTATTTGCCAGATTTATTAGTACGAATATAGACATAGACTGAATATATGATATAGACTTTTTTTTTTTTGGATTTCATGGTACCTCATGTGCTGGGCATGTTCATACTATGTGCTCAGATAAAAATATGTTGCTTATTAGCATTGTAATTTCATAAATCATGGAGTTTTTTTTGTCATCACAAAAGGTATAACAATTTCTAAATGCAATACCTTTGTAATTTGAGGACCTTTCATGTCACCTTTTAAAAATAACTTCTAGAACATTTCAAAAAACAAAATTTTGTGTATACACTAAAATAGAATGATGTTTCAGTTACCTGTTGCTACCTAATAGCTACTTCAAAATTTTGTGGCTTAAAATAACTATTTTATTGTCTCCCATAGTTTTGCAGGTCAGGAATTCAGATTGGCTGCAGTGAGGGTGATTTTTCAGTTCCACATGATGTGCTAAGGCTAGAAGTCCACAGTGCTTTTTTTCACACACTTCTGGTATCTCAGAATGGTTTGAATTGGTTGGGAGACAGCTGGAACTTTTTTTTTTTTTTTTTTTTTAAAGGAAAGTAGATTGCTTTTACTTTTTTTTTTTTTTTTTTTTTTTTTTTATTTATGATAGTCACAGAGAGAGAGAGAGAGGCAGAGACACAGGCAGAGGGAGAAGCAGGCTCCATGCACTGGGAGCCCGATGTGGGATTCGATCTCGGGTCTCCAGGATCGCGCCCTAGGCCGAAGGCAGGCGCCAAACCGCTGCGCCACCTAGGGATCCCAACAGCTGGAACTTTCTTTCTTTCTTTCTTTCTTTCTTTCTTTCTTTCTTTCTTTCTTTCTTTATTTATTTATTTATTTATTTATTTATTTATTTAAAGATTTTTATTTATTCATGAGAGAGAGAGAGAGAGAGGCAGAGATACAGACAGAGGGAGAAGCAGGCTCTATGCAGGGAGCCTGATGCGGGACTTGATCCCAGGACCCCAGGATCACGCCCTGGGCCAAAGGCAGGCTCTAAACCACTGAGCCACCCAGGGATCCCTAACTTTTTTTTTCTTTTAAGATTTTATTTATTTGAGAGATAGTCTGAGAGCTGGAGGCAGAGGGAGAGAGTATCTAAAGCAGATTCTGAGCTGAGCTCCGAGCCCAATGTGAGACTTAATCTAATGACCCTGAGATGGTGACCTGAGCTAAAACCAGGAATTGGCCACTTAAACAACTTAGCCACCCAGGCACCCCCAGCTGGAACATTTTAACTGTCTGGTTCTTCTCCAGGTAGCCTTAGGGCCCCTCCATCTCCGTAAGGCTGTCCACATGGTCTGGAAGCAAGGAGGGTGTTTCTTTTCTTTTTCTTTCTTTTCTTTTCTTTTCTTCTTTTCTTTTCTTTTCTTTCTTTTCTTTTCTTTTTCCTTCCTTCCTTCCTTCCTTCCTTCCTTCCTTCCTTCCTTCCTTCCTTCCTTTCTTCTTTCTTTTTATATATTTTTTTATTGGAGTTCTATATGGCAACATATAGCATAACACCCAGTGCTCATCCCATCAAGTGCCCGGCACCCAGTCACCCTAACCCCGCCCACCTCCCTTTCTACCACCCCTTGTTCATTTCCCAGAGTTAGGTGTCTTCTTGTTCTATCACCCTCACTGATATTTCCCACTCATTTTCTCTCCTTTCCCCTTTATTGTCTCTCATGTTCTGTCACCCTCACTGATATTTCCCACTCATTTTCTCTCCTTTCCCCTTTATTCCCTTTCACTATTTTTTATATTCCCCAAATGAATGAGACCATATAATGCATGTCCTTCTCCGATTGACTTACTTCACTCAGCATAATACCCAAGGAAGCAGTTGTACCACATTGGGCGAGTTCCCCAAATCACAAAAATGGAAGCTGCCAGGCCTTACTCAAGTCACGGGTCCAGTCCATATTAAATGGGAAGGGACTATACCAGATGTGAATTCTAGAAGTTAATGGGGCGGGGGGGGGCTATCATGTATCACGTATTTTACAGTGTAATAAATTCCCATATACTTGTTACTAGTTCTTTGTTGTTGTTGTTGTTGTTGTTTTAAGATTTTATTTCTTGGGGATCACTGGGTGGCTCAGCGGTTTGGTGCCTGGGTGGGGATTGAGTCTTACATCGGGCTCCTTGCATGGAGCCTGCTTCTCCCTCTGCCTATGTCTCTGTGTCTCTAATGAATAAATGAATAAAATTTATATTAAAAAAATAAATATTTTATTTCTTTATTCATGAGAGAGACAGAGAGAGAAAGGTAGAGACACAGGCAGAAGGAGAAGCAGGCTCCATGCAGGAGCATGATGTGGGACTCGATCCTGGATCTCCAGGATCACACCCTGGGTTGAAGGCGGTGCTAAACCGCTGAGCCACCCAGGATCCCCTACTTGTTACTAGTTCTTAAAATTATCAACTCATAGCCTATCTTGTTTAAATCCCCACTTCTCCAGATTATTTTGAAGCAAATCCCCCAGACATTATATCAATCATTTCATCTATAAATGTTTTACTAGATCTCTCTAAAATTTAAAAGTAATTCAAGTCACTTTTCATTATTCTCCAGTCATGTCATAAAAGCTCTTTAAAAATATCTCTACTCCCTTCTATACCTCTGAAAATAATTACTGTTCTGATTTTTATCACCATAGATCAGTTTTGTGTATTTTAGAATTGCATATAAGTGGATTCATAGTGTATGTACTCTTGTTTCTGGTTTCTTTCAGCATATTTTTGAGATTTATTCATGTTATGTATAATAGTTAATTCCTTTTTGTTACTGAATAATACTCTGTGGTATGAATAAGACACATTATCCTGTTGATGGACACTAGGGCTTTGCCTAGTTTTTGGCTATTATGAATAAAGCTGTTAAGAACATTCCTTTATAAGGCTTTCTGTGGATATACTTTTTTGTCCTCCTTGGATAAATATTTAGGAGTGGAATTGCTAGGTTATAGAATAAATGATTATACATATTTAACTTCTAAGAAACTGTCAAAAAGTTTCATAAGTGGTTATAGTATTTTAAATCTCTGCCAGCAATGAATGAAAGTTCCAGTTGTTCCACATGCTTGCAAACTTTTGATATTGTTGATTTCTTCATTATAGCTGTTCTAGTGGGTTTTCCGAGTGTGTAATGGTATCATAATTTTTTTAACTTTTACAATATGTTTTAGTTGGGATACAAATGAGGTCCATACATTTCAGTTGGTTGCTTTTTATGTGTGTTCTGTGGGTGTTCTCCTCTCCCTCTCCCCATTTCCTCATTCTTTCTTTTATTTCTTTTTTTTTTTTTTTAAGATTTTATTTTTTTATTTGACAGAGAGCACACAAGCAGAGGGAGAGGGAAAAGCAGGCTCCCTGATGAGCAGGACCCTGATATCAGGACCTGAGCTGAAGACAGACACTTAACCAATTGAGTCGCCCAGGTTCCCGCCCCTCCCAGCACTCGTTTTATATGAATTAAAAGAATTCTATAAAAAGAAATATCACCGTGATCACCTGAGGTAAAGTTTATACAGGAAAGGCAGGATATACACCTGATTATTTCCCTTTATTTACCAGTTTTGAAAATATGAGTTGATTCTCAGGCATCCTGTAGATATTTAGAAGATTTTATGTATTTCAGTCCTTTGCAGTTATTATCCTTGTTAATGCTTAAAATGTTCCATCTTTGGTTCATGGAAGCCTCTACAATTTGGCTTCTAAATCCTTTTGACATGACCCTTAAGGGCTTTGAGAGCCTCTGCTTTCCATTATGAGAAAATGTTTTAGTTTCATCTGGTACATTTTCTGACTCAAACTTAGAATCATGTCTTTCTTCAAAGAGCCCTGTTTTCTTTTGTGGGAAATAGTATTTAGTGGCTGCATACTGAGAATTAGAAGTGTTCATTGTTACTGGGTTGGTCATTGTTTCCAGATTTTTTTCATCAAACAGTGTTAGGAAATTATTCTTTTGAGACAAAATACATCATAAATTCATACTAAAACTTTCAACTCAAATATAAGACTATACAAAGTTTTTACATAGTCATAGATCTTATATCTATGTCTTTCTAAACCCCAAGCCAGAAATCCTACTGCCCAGTGATTCCTGCACAATTACTTGCTTTATTTCATAACATATCTGCATATAGTAACCTCAGAGTAACTATATCAGCACTCCTGAAAATAGTGTAAGATTTTTTTTTTGGTAGTTCTTTTTAGTTCTAAGGTGTATCCTACTAGAGATATATAATAAAATCTCTGTGTTTTAAAGTATGTGGAATACTTATGATTTCTATGATTATGCCTTAAAATTAATCCATAGATTTATTACATTTTGCTTTTGATTCTTAGGATTTTAAATTTAGTAGTTAATATACAATATTTGTACTTAAAGTCAGATCTACAGGGATGCCTGGATGGCTCAGCAGTTAAGCATCTGCCTTCGCCTCAGAGTGTGATCCCGGAGTCCGGGGATCAAGTCCCGCATCAGGCTCCCTGGAAGGAGCCTGCTTCTTCCTCTGCCTATGTCTGTGTGTCTCTCATAAATAAATAAATAAAATATTTAAAAAAAAGAAAAAGAAAAAGTCAGATCTACAAAACAAGGAATATTCAGAGAGGTTTAGCTTCTATCTCTGTCCTTTCCACTCTGTTTTCTCCCTCTCCTTCCCATAGGTAACCTTTTTTTTAAATATATGGTTTGTTCTTCCATTTAAAAAAATATAAACATACACTTGTTTGTATTGACTTCTTTCTTATCTAAGTGGGAACATAGCATAATATTTATATTTATCTTTGTGCTAAGTTTAAAAATATTGTGGTGCCTCGGTGGCTCAATCAGTTAAGCATCCGACTCTTAAATTTCAGGTTAAGTCATTATCTCAGGGTCGTGAGATCAAGCCCCATGTTGGGCTCCATGCTGGGCATGGAGTCTGCCTGAGATTCTCTCTCTTCCTCTCCCTCTGCCATTCCCTCTGCTTACTCTAAATACATACATACATACATACTTACTATTTAAAATAAAAATATATGTCTCTACATGAGTTACATGGCATTTATGAGTGATAAAGTTTACTGGAGACTTATAGTTAATGATGGAAATAGAGGTGGGAGAAATGGACAATTCTTATTAGAATGTACTTTAGATAACCGGTCAAAACCATGAGAGTGACAGTCATTTGAGTGTGAATTAGCATTACATCTCAGGTTGCTGGGTTCCATTTCTGTATCTGTTCTTAGGCAAAACTGTTTCCTCCTTAGACCTCAGATTTTCCTGTTCTTGACCCAAGCTGGACTGCTCAAGAAGAAATGGCCCTGTTAGAAGCTGTGATGGACTGTGGCTTTGGAAATTGGTAAGAGCTTGGCGTTAAGGGTAGTCCTGCCCTAGTAGGCTCAGAGAAGAAGGTGCTGCTGAAAGGAGCCTCTGAAAGAGGAATTTGGGAGCCATATGTTACTTTTCTGTTGTCCCATGACTTAGTGATAACTCCTCTTCCATGCCGCATGTTACTTTTCATGACTGAAATGCTTCACAGAATGTGGTATGTTTAGCTGTCCATGACTGGGCAGCTCTAAAAGGCTGCTTTGGATATATCAACACAGGGAAGGTTGGTTATTTCTTTTTGAAGACTGGGGGAGTTCAGACTTATTAGTTATTGCTTCTTTCTGATTTTAGGAATTTTTCTTGACTGTAGATACCCTCATCATTTAAGTGAGTCAAACTTTAGGTAGATGGTCATAGCTTACTTAAGACTGGAGTTTGGGGGCAGCCCCGGTGGCGCAGCGGTTTAGCGCCGCCTGCAGCCCAGGGCGTGATCCTGGAGACCCGGGATCGAGTCCCCTGTCAGGTTCTTTGCATGGTGCCTGCCTCTCTCTCTGCCTGTGTCTCTGCCTCTCTCTCTTTCTTTCTCTCACTCTGTGTCTCTATGAATAAATAAATAAAGTCTTTAAAAAAAAAAGGCTGGAGTTTAGGAGACCTCTTATGCACATTCCCTGTTTTTAGCTTGCAGATAAATCCAAGCCTGGCAGAACTGAACAGCACTTATTGCTGTTGCCCTAGGAAGCAATGCTATTTAATAATAGTATCACTTTCACTTTTACCTTTTGGGAATACTTTCACACTGATGATTTCATTTTGTATAATAGCAGGGTCAGGGGCATTTTTAAATAGTATTTTGCTCATGAAGAATCTGAAGCTTAGGGAGTTAAGATAATTTCTCATGATCCTATAGCTTATTAGTAAAGGATTCCTAACTAGATCCTCCCTATCCTGACCTTCCTAGTATAAGTAATCTGTCCTAATAATAATAGAATATACTGTGCTGCCTCCATTGTGAAGGGCCCTGAAGAAGGAAATTTGAGTTCAGTTCACATTTTGCTTATATTTATTCAGCATTTAGTAAGCATCATAAAATATTGTGTACTATGGGGAATACCAAAGAAGATAGAAAAAATGATCACTCATGAGCTTGCTAATCATTTTAGGCATAGTTTTTCATTTTTTGCTTGCCATTCTAATGTTCTACAATAGACTAATCCTCCCTGTTCCCCTCTTGCCCTGGTAAAAACCACAAAAAAAGACTTGTCTGTCTCAGCTGAGGGTAAGGCACTAAACTTGATGGTGAGGGTGGTAGAGCTAAAAATTATGACATGTATCTTGCACTTGAGAAGCTTTTAGTCTAGAAGGAAAAGATTAAGTACTAAAGAGACAGGTCAAGAGGGAACTTGGAGAACTTTTACCTCTACTTCTCTGTTATCTAGGTTTAGGAGTCCGAGGTCTGAGGTACAAATTCTGGCTTTTTGCAAACTTACGTGTTTTATTTTCTTAAGCAAGTTTCTTAATTTCTTTGGGTCGTTTTTTTTCATCTGTGGAGTTGAGGTAGTAAGTACTCAACACTACATGGATAATACTAGGATTAACTTAAAATATGTTGTGAGTGTTGCTTACTGCTTGGCCTATCAAAGGCACTCTAGTAAAGAAATGTTTGTTGATGTGAAATGTTTTGTAAACTATAAAATGCTTTGCAAATATAAAACTGTACTTATGTAGATTTTGAGTGTTCTGAAGTGGCTTATTATAGCAATTCCTTTCCTGAGGCTTAGCTTACACAGAAATTTACAAATTTTCTAGTCTTCTTTTCTTTTGGTGGGAAGGAACGCACTTTTCAGATATTGTTTCTATATATTGGAAGAGCAGAATTTGGCACATCAGATTACACCAATATCAGGCTTATATTTCTCTCATTGTTCAGCTGATATCTCCAGCTGCTTTAGAGGTATCAAATTCCAAACATTTATATAGGTGGGACTCAAAATACGGAAAGAACAAACCATGCTTTGAGCATTGTATATAAATAGTGAAAGCTCTCTTTTCTTCACAATCCTCTAGGCAGGATGTAGCCAATCAGATGTGCACCAAGACCAAGGAAGAGTGTGAGAAGCACTATATGAAGCATTTCATCAATAACCCTCTGTTTGCGTCTACCCTGCTGAACCTGAAGCAAGCAGAGGAGGCAAAAACTGCTGACACAGCCATTCCATTTCAGTGTAAGTACCTCCGTCTGTTGGTAAGAGATACTTAGCTCATCCTTGGTCCCTGTTGCAGTAGCAGATAAACAGCAGTTTGGCAGCTAAAGAGCTTATGGAAGATGGGAGGAGTTGGCCTGGCAGTTACTGAGAGTCAGGGCTGTAATGGGAGTAGGAGGGGTCAGAGTTCTATGCCAGAAATCCCAGTTTCCAGAAATGGTGTGTAGTCCCACCCACTCTGAGGCTTATGAACATATCAGTTGACTTTAATGCTTCTGCAAATAAGATGTCCAAAATGAATCAACCTTCCATGCTTTGGATGGTTTACGACTATAGATATTAGTTCCCTAAGAGAGTCCGGTATTTGATTAATTTTTTTTTTTTTAAGATTTTATTTATTCATCAGAGACAGAGAGGGAGAGACATAGGCAGAGAGAGAAGCAGGCTCCCCTTAGGGAGCCCGATGTGGGACTTGATCCCCAAACCCCACGATCAGGCTCTGAGCTGAAAGCAGAGCTCAGCCACTGAGCCATCCAGGCTTCCCTTGATTCGTTATTATCAATCATTCCAGTGTTAAGTCCAAGAAGCAATTTGTTATTGTAGTTCACTTAGTTGTGTTAGTAATAGCGAACTTTTTTTTTTAATCTCATGTGACTAAATGGGTCTTCTAACAAAACGTAACTAAAACCATGATGAATTATAAATGGGCATCTTTGCTGAATGACTCCCAGAGCACAAATAATGAAATATGAATGTTTTCCTCACCACCACCACCTTCCCCTCCCACCCCTTTCATCAGACTCTGTAGAAGTTTCATAGCTGACTAACTCAAAGCCTGATGATACCTATTTGGAAAACACGTTGGATGTTAACATTTTGTTTTCAAATCTATTAGATCATTTGTTCCTCAGAGCAACCCAGTGAGATAGGCAGAGCAAGTGCTTTATATGTGAGGAAACAGACTCAGAAAGGTTAAATAATTTGTGCCTCATGGGACTAGACGCTATTAGAGCTGGGACCCAATTCCAGCTAACTTCCAAATCCTCTGGGGGTTTTTTTGCTTTTCAGTTGGGTGAGATTTGTAAATTGAAATTGCTCCTAAGGGGTAAGGGAGCTGAAGCAGATAGGGTAAATACTTATGTTCTGTAATATTGAAGAAAAGATCCTTGGTTTTCTCTTATGTTAAGAAAGCACAAATCAGGAGGAATTTCCCCATTTTATTTAGAGAATTCCCTAAGTCTTAGTTTCCTTTTTAAGAAGTCAATCTGTTTCCATAATACCTTATCTTTTTCACTCTTCCCTTTATAAAACGTTTTTAAATTTTACTTATTCTCTCAGACCCTGTTTTTTTCCAAAAAAAATTTTCAGTATGTAAATGAGGAGGACTATTACTCTGTCACTTTTTCATGCCAATATTTTATTAAGTAATAAGAACCTAACTTCTTCCAGCTACAGATGATCCTCCCCGACCTACCTTTGACTCCTTGCTTTCTCGGGACATGGCAGGATACATGCCAGCTCGAGCAGATTTCATTGAGGTAGGAGAAACTTCCTTTTGTTTCACATGAGGCTTATATTTCTTACCTATAGGTTTTATACCACGAAAAAGAGACTTTCGAAGCACTGTAATTTGTAGGGCCTTAGGCAGCCACATTTTCTTCCATTTGAGTACCTTTTCTCATTCATAACATTTTTGTATATAAAATGTAAAAGTTCTTCAGACCAAGAACCTATTTCTTGAGTTGCAGAGATGTTGGCTCTCACTTCAATAGATATGGGGTTTTTATAGTCTGGTTCTCATTCCACCTTTAGGGGGTTTCAAAGTTGTACAGTATCGGGGATTGGCAAACTTTTTTCCTTTAAGGACCAGATAGAAAATATTTTTTGTAGACCATAAATTCTCTGTTGCACCTAAACTTTGCCATTATTTTGCAAAAGCAGCATAAATAATATGTAAGCAAATGAACATGCCTGTGCTCCAATAAAACCTTATTTACAAAAACAGGCAGTAGGCTGAATTTGGTCCATAGGCTACAGTTTGCTGGCCCCTGTTCTGTATTCACAAGTATATAAAGAATGATGAATCTATATGAAAACTGTATGTTCCTTTTTCATCCATGGAATTAAAAGCCATGTGAAAGTAATTACAAGTCTCTTAATTTATCATCTGATCCATAATTACAACTTTCTTGGAGGCAATTTGAAAGTTTAGCAAACTACAAATAATTTTGTTAGCCACGGGGACGTCAGCATTTTGTTCATGGCAGCTGATATCATAGAGCTGCTTCTACAGCAGCTCTACAAATTATACTCATTGAGTAGAATATGAACAAATCTACTCATTGATCTATATAAGCAAAATCAAATAAATATCAAATAAATAGAGCCCTCAAAAGGTAGTAAAAAGGTAAACGAGTTAATGTAGACAATGTTCTTATCTAAATACTCAGTGGCCTAGTCAGAGTTAGATTTTTCAGTTTGGATTTTATGAACAGATTACTTTTAATTGTTAGAACACTAGGTTTGGCTTTATTTCTGGACTCATAACTTTCTCATATTTTTGCTGTCTCTACTGCCTGAAAGCCTCTCGAGATTTTTCCCATGGCTTCTTATTTCTTGTAGTAGTATACTGACCATGTACTCCATTCAGTACTTTTTAACAAATGTTTGTGTGTTTTCTCTTTACTTCTAAAGCATGACTACTGTGAAGGCATTACTCAAAGCTGATGAGTTTGGGGTGGGAATTTTTTTCCCCAAACAGGAGTTTGACAATTATGCAGAATGGGACTTGAGAGACATCGATTTTGTTGAAGATGACTCGGACATTTTACATGGTAACATTTTATTTCAGCACGTTTTTATTGTTTACAAAGTATGTGGTGACACTGTTGAGTATTAGGAATATAAGAATGAATAAAACATGTTCCCTGCTCCTATGGGACTCAAAACCTGGTAGGTAAGTTGCTGAATTTACCCTGTTGTGTTTTGACCACAGTGAAAAAGATCATTTGTTGTTTTACGTTTTGTTTTGTTTTTTTTTTTTTTTTTAAGATTTTTTATTTATCCGAGAGAGAATAAGGGGCGGGGGGGAGGAGGCAGAGGGAGAGGCAGGCTTCCCGAGGAGCAGGGAAACCAATGTGGGACTCTATCCCAGGACCCTGAGATCATGACCTGAGCTGAAGTCAGATGCTTAACTGACTAAGCCACCCAGGTGCCCTGAAAAAGATCATTTGTGATGAGGATGAGAATGTGGATCATGTAATGGTAGTTGGTATGCTGGTCTTGGACTATGTGATCTTTCTTTTGAACTACACTGAGGTAGTTCATTGAATGACCTTCACTGCTTCTGTAGAAAGAAGGGAATCAGTGTAAACACCTTGGGACTTCAGTACCAACTGATGATACTAGATGTTCTCTGGGATGCCTGTGTAGCTCAGTGGTTGAATGTCTGCCTTTGGCTCGGGGCATGAGCCTCAAGTCCCGTGATTGAGTGCCACATCAGGCTCCCTGCATGGAACCTGCTTCTCCTCTCTCTGCCTGTGTCTCTGCCTCTCTCTCTCTCTGCGTCTCTGGTGAATAAATAAATAAAATCTTAAAAAAAAAAAAAGATACTAGATATTCACTATAATCTGTTACTCCAAATTTCCCATAGCAGAAAAAAAGAATGGAAGTTCTTCAAGGGTTTTTAGACCAAGATTGGGAATTCCTTTTTTTCTCAGAACTATTGGATTTTTAGCACTTTTGAATTTTTATCTAAGATTTATGTCCATTCTAGTGTTATAATGTAAGTAGTTAATGCCAACAGGGCTCTTAAAGAAAGAGACTTTAATTAAATCTCTTTTTTCCTCCTCTTTCTACTTACATTGAACTACATATTTAAAATAATCCCCAATATTCTTCCATTTTAGTCCAGAATTGAATGTGATACAATGGGTGAATAATGCCTCCTTGGATTCTGTATTTCCCAAACAGTATCTTCATTGTTTATCTTAAATCTATATCCGAGGTGGGAAAGGCAAGTAGAGTCCTTGTTGAACTGTAAATCAAGTTTTCATATTGCATTAACTGGTTCACTGTCACTAGAAAGGGAACTTGATTCTTCTTTTCCACAGAAGAGCTATTTAGGTATTTGTTAACACCAGATCTGGGACCAAGAAAGAGTTCTCATAAAAATTTTACCTTCAGGATTTTCTATCTACATATTTCTTGAGCCATTTTCTTTGCAAAATTTCATTCCTCCCATTTTCTCCCACACAACTTTAAGGAAAGTGGAAGTGACGCAGATGGAACTAAAAGAGGAAAGCTTGACAGCAAACTGCTTGAGCATTCACTAGACACACTGTGTTTGTTCAGTCTTCCACATCAGTCTCTTCTTTTCAAGCCCAGTAACCCACGTGATGGCCTTTCTCCTCTCTGGAGGTGGTTCCTTGACTGCAGTGTACGGATGGATTGCCATTCAGTATTTGTCATACACACCAGCTTTGATTAAAATGGTTTTTTTTTTTTTTTAAATGGTATTGTTTCCTGACTCGTATCTTTCTTATTCAGAACGCAAAAAAAGTAGCTGTACATATATATATATATATATATATATATATATATATATATATATCCCCCTTTTAGATACTGTTCAAAAGTGCGAACTTTTGAAAGTCAGAATTTTTCATGTCGATAAGGGCTCAACTATGTCAAACTTTGCTGAATCACTTCTTCTCCAAGATCTTTATTCTTTAGCCTCAGCATTATGGAGAAAACTGTGGTAATGGTTGGTATTTAATTTCACTCTTCATTCTTTATAGAAGCAAGGTTTACAGTTTCTTCTGGTATGTTTGTAGTCCTTTCTGTAAGTAGGAGCAATAAGAAAAAGAAAGAAGCTACTGATTAAAGATTTTTGTTTCCGTTAGCATTTCAAATCTGTAACATACTTTAGTTTGTATTCTTCCTACGATTTCTCCACCTTGTAAGTCACTTGATTCCAGTTATTTTGAACTAGAATCGAAGCATCAGTTACGGACTGTTCTAATATGCAGCTTTAACAGAATATAAATAATAAGCCCTGACTCCCTTTTTCCTCCCTGTCTTACTGGCAAACTATATGTTCAGATGGGTACTTTTTAAAAGATGTTAACATTTGAAAGCGGTTTAGCAGTGCTTGAGATCAAAGGGATGACTTGCTGGCGCCACAAGAGGATGCTTTGTTTATGGTCTAAAGTACTTATTTAGCTCCTCTAGCAGCCTGACCCACTGCCCAATGTGGCTGACCCACTGTCCAGTGTGGTGCATGTATGGCCCCTGAGCTGAGCACATTCTCCCAGATACTCAGTGAAGGGGAGAGACTGGGAGCCCACAGATAGGAAGAAATGAGAAAGACCTTTCTAAGCACACCTAGCACAGAGAGAGGGGCACATATTTTGTGCAAATTGGGACACTGATTGTACTTTAGCCCTGCTTCTGAGTCATTGGGTGATCTTGGGCAAGTCCCTGCAATCTTGCTTGCTGTTTTTTTGTGTCCACTGCCAGTAATGTCTCCAATGAAAGATGATACATAGTTGAGATTGCTGTTATTACCATTCCATTATACTCTTAATATTACTGGGAGTTGATAACATTCCTTTTATGTTCCCTCACTTATATAACTTCTGCAAGGAAACAAACTGGCTAGGTTCTGTCCCAGGGCTGATGTCATCAACCCCTTTTCCTCACCCAAAGACTTTTGCTATGATTCATGGAATTTGTCTAGTATGATGGGTTTGAATGGTCCATTATAGAGACCTGGGACACAATGGAGGGATAATTAATTGCATTCCAACCATACTAGAAGCTTTCAGAATGGGCCAGGAAAGGATACTGCCAGTGAAGCAATGCCTGAGGAAGAAAATAAGGAAGTTCTGGGATCCCTAGATGACACCACCATGTATTTTATTGAAATAAGCAGAAATTATTGGTTCAGAAAGAATGATGCAGAAGACTCAACTTGGCATTCTCTTGGGTCCTGGTATGTTTGGGACTTCGATGTAGATGCACAGTGTTGTTCCTTTTTCCTGTGGGCCATCTCTCCCTAGGGTGCTTTCATTTGGGAAAAACACATCTAGATTTGTAGAATCCCTTTTCCCAGAGTTTCACAGGTTCTAAAACCCTGAGTACAACATCTTCTAATCATTGCTGTCCTATTACCTAGGCAAGCGACAGGCATTATGAGCTCCTTCCTACATGTTGGGTCAGTGTTTTCAACACTTCATAGAGTTGCCCATTGGGGCCGTTTACTCTCCCTTTATTTGGAAAGCTAATTTCAGCAAAATTTCTTGGCCAGGCATGGATACTCCCCCACCCTCTTAGTTCTTTTCTTTTTTTTAACTTCTTTGGCTTATATTATCAGCCTTTAGATAATTTAATGGTTAGTAGATTAGAGGTCCAGCCTTGTCACTATGTATACCTAGCTACCTATTGGCAATGCCCTTCCCTTTATTTTTTATTTTTTATTTTTTTTTTTTGCCCTTCCCTTTAAAGGCATGTAGGGTGTTATACGTAAGACATTTTAGACATAAATGCTATTTAGTAATAATAGCTGTTACATATAGCCCTTTAATGTTTGCCAGGTACCATTCTGTGCCCTTCACACATGTGAGTTAATGTCATTTAATCTGCATAGAACTCTGTAAATTCAGCATTATTATTACCATCATCATCCTAATCTCCCATTTTATAGATGAGGAAACTGAAGAATGGAAATATCAAGTAGCTTGCCTAAGGTCATATAACCTGCTAGTGACAGCCATCTCCAGAGTCTATGTTCTTAATATTTATCAACAATATTTATCATCTTTACAACCTTGCGTTTTTATTGCTGTTTTTGTGTGTGTGTGTGTGTGTGTGTTTGTGAGATGTCATATTTGTTATCTTCCATAGCTTAACCACATTTTCCCATTTTACATTCAGGAAAGTGCACGAAGGACTTAAGTAACTATGGCTTCCTACTTGCTGACTTTAACCATTAGGTCACATAGTCTTCCTTCCTTCACAGAATTAATTGTGTACATCTTGATCAAAAGCTTTTGGGGGAAAATGACTTTTAAAAAGCTTTGCTTCTGGGGAATACCTGAGTCACAGGTTTGTGCTTATGTGGTTGCAATAGAGATTTTGATTGGCTTCCCTGCAGTTAAAGCCTCTGAGTTGGTTCTCTTGCCAAGCAAGCAGTAAGTGCCTTCTGTTAGGAAAACAGAGACATGTTGCCAGCTATTTTGAACAATGTTAGAAATACACTGCAGTGGGAAGGAACTGCCTCTGACTTCTGCCCACTTCTTGAAATATTTTAAGGCCAGTCGTTTAGAAACTTTGTTATCAGTCCCCAGTGTAATCACAGGGAGACAATTCTTCCCTTAAAGCTGGGATTTCAAGAGTGAATAGGTTATGGGTGGTTTTGGTTTGTCTTTAATGATCTCTGGTTCTTTGTTTGCCCGTTTTACTGGAACTTCCAGTCACTTTAAGTAAAATGTGAACCAGTGATTCTCATTCTTTCAGTGTCTGCCTTCTCATTTCTGTTCTGCCTGCTGTGGTCCTCCCTGGGTTATTCATGCAGTTAAGATTTTATAATCAGTTACTGCAATCTGAGTGCTTTATAAAGAAAAGAGACGGTTTCAAATATGCATTTTCCTCTGGGAGAATGCCAGTTCTCCCATTTGTTTCTGTGTGTGCCTTTCCTTCCCTTTGTTCTCTAAAGCCAGTTGCACAGTTCACTACTGAAATGATCAAGCAGTGAAACTAGTTGTCAGTATTTATAGATTTTTTTTTTTGTAGTCTCTTCAGGTTTTTTTTCTGTGTTAAGTCATTCCCACACAAATCTCCGCAAACAACCTGATAAGTTAATGTCTTAGAAGAATTACAGAAATGTGTTTTCAGAATTAGCAATAATTTCCACTGGTTCCTCAAGACATTTTTCCCCCGTTGAATTCCTCTTGTTATTGGGTAGGTAAATAAGATAAGACCCATAAAGAGCTTGGAACATCATAAGTACTCAGTGTGTGTTAGCTGTTTACGTAGCTTTTTTTTTTTCTTTCTGCCTTGAACTGTTGACTACCTAATTCTGTTTCTCATACAAAAAAAGGTCCATTAAAAAAAAAACAACAACAACAGAGTCCATTATAAAACTTGTGTTTGGTTAGAGATGCATCCTCTCCTCCCTATTCTCACCTGCCTGTTCCTCCACAGGCAAATAAACTGCATCTCCACCAGCACAGCAGTCTAGAGCATATCATTCTATAGCCGTGTGTTAGAAAACAGTAGCCAGGTACGGGACTATTTCAAAATACCTGGGCTTTTATATGGAACAACCCTATAAATCGAGAAAGAGTTCACTTATAGAAAGAGTTCTACCTAAAAAATAAAAAAAGTTTGAAAACCGTTGCCTTAAATCTTTAATCTGATATTATTGAATTATTTTTAGTTGTGGGCAGTTGTGAGGAAAAATAAAGCAATGATGTTTAAATTTTTGAGCTTGTTAGAAACAAAAAAAATCCATAGTAGCTAATACTTTTTTCTTTATACTTAAAAAAAATAATGCATCCACTCTCCTCTTCAGATCATCCAGCTAGAATTTGTGTTATTTTTATCTCAGACTCAAGGTAGAATGGCGTAGATAAAGTATTCCTGGTCATTTCCCAGTGATTGAAGTTACATACATATACAGTGCATCTGCTCAGAGCCCCACGTTAGATTTTGATATCTTTTCCTTCTAATCTGAGACTATCCTGAGGGCAGGTAGCAGTGAGATGCACAGTAATGAATCAGGGTGGAGTATCCAGAATTTATTTCTATTATCTTGTCAGGGATACCATATTGACAGCACCTCAGAACTGTACATTAATCAACTTTTGTTGCTTTTATATAGTGAAAGAAATTGGTGACTGTAATGAACCACTGTATACTATTCTCTTACCTGGTTGGTTGCATTTTTTCCTACCTTAAAATCTAGTTTCAGGAAGCAAAAGTGTGAGTTTCAAACTGTTCATGGAAGTACCCTCAGGGACCACTACTGGCAAGGGTAGCTGGAGGTAGAATAGGGAGAGTAGTTCAGCTAAAGCTGATCTAACTTTTGCATTTCAAATAAGAACATATTTGAAAATAATGTTTAAAAGTTACTCTAGGAGATCATGCAAATCTGTGTTGACTCATTGCCCCTATGGGCTACACTTGAATTTGTATCTTACATCCTTCTGGTGAGCAGTGAGATTGTATTGCTTTTTTTTGTTTATCAGTATTACAGAGGCTCTAGGCTCTATTTTGGTTCAATGAAGCTCACTATCGTGGAAGAAGTGATTGTCACAACTAAATTCTTTGCTGCATGGCTGTTGTGTTAAGTTTTATTACCTAACATCTGAATAGTATATTTTAGTTTTTCAAAGGATGCATGTCAGGTTATTCTGTTGTGCTCTAGAGCCTCTTTCTTCTGTGAATAAATTTAGTAATTAAAACCCATCAAACTCTCAACTTACACAAAGCCTAAGGGGATAACAAGTTATTAAGATAGTTCCAGAATCTACTAAAATCACTAAATTTTAAGATTCCTTCAGAATCCATTGATTATAGTTAAGAAGAATGGTTTATGTAGCACAGTGCCAAATCAAGTAGTACTCATATTTTCTTCTAGAGCTATTAGTGGCTAGTCTATATTTCCTAATTTTAGAGGGTCTTCAGAGTATAAAAAGCCTGTGGGAGTTGTTTACTTCTGAGGTTTTTTTTTTTTTTTTGAGTTTTTTTTTTTTTTAAACACACATATCATTTTTAGTTAAGCCAGATTTAGCATATAGGACTATCACAGAGAAAGTAAACATGTTGGGCAATTTCAGTGTCTTTCCTACTCTAAGGCTCTAGAACCAGACTGTCTGGTTTGGATCCCTGCTCTGTACTCAGCAGCTTTGCAACCTAGGGCATATTGTTTTACACACATGGTGTATAGGGTGTATGAAAGAATGGTAGGAAACAAGCCTAGGAAGATAGGGAGATTCAAGACATCAGGGATTTTATATAACATGTGAGGGTTTGAACTCCCGTAAATGGATAGGAAGCCACTGAAAAATTGTCAGCAGAGGAAATACACCATCAGATTATGCTTAAAAACATTACCCTGGTACCATTTGAATGGTTGAATTGGAATAAGGTAGGAATGGAGTTATTAAATGAGTACATGCCATAATCTCAGTGAGACAAGATACCTGAGCTAAGGAATAGGATTAGGGACAAAGAGATGAATTTGAGACAGACTAAAGCATTCAATATAGGTAAGATTCACTGACTGACTGGATATGGAGGGAGGGGAGGGACAGGCAGGCTGATTTGTCTTAGCAGAGTTTTGGAAAAGAGGTAGAGTACAAGTTTGTAATTGAAGATCATGTGAGTAGAGATGTCCAGATAGGGTCTGGAGCTTCAAATAAATATCTGAATTTGAGATTATATTTCGATGGTACGTGGAACCATAGAAGTGGATAAGTTTCTAGGAATAAAGTGAAGGGTGATAAGAAAGATGAGCACAGAACCCTGAGGAACTCTGAAGCTGGAAAAATTGGCCAGGGAAAGAAAGAGAACCACAACTATTGTATTGATGAAACCTTTTGCTGTCTACTGACTCTTTTCTCCTAATTCCCTGTGTCTTTAATAGGAGACTAAAGCCAGGAAAGGACTGGGATGTGGGCAACAAAACAGAGCATAGCTTTGGGGTTGTTAGGCCATTTAGTAGAACTTTTCACTACTGAATGCAAAACTATCCCCTAAGTAGTTGTTGCTCCCCAACTGAAAAGTGCTGCTGTACCTTATTCACATCAATCTTCTTTTGTTATTGTCTCCTGAACCTAACTCCTGTGAGGTTATAACCCCAGTCAATATTTATTTTTATAACTACTCTAATAGATGCAATTTCTAACCCTGTATGACCAAAGTTCAGATTCCTGTTATACGAAACCTAGTAATATACATAACAAGGCATGGCCAAAAGAGGTGTTCGGTAGAAAGCAGAATTATTGTCTATAGGGTAATGCCATATAAATACATACCTAGAAAAAAAGAACTTCACTGTAATTTACTGACAAAGAAGTTTGATATCATAAGATATTTTGTTTCTAAGAGACAAATTGCCTAAGCCAGTGAGTGTGGAATAGTTAGCAATATGAGGTCAAAGTTTAGGACAGTTTGGGTAAAAGATTTATTTTTGTCTTGGCTTTATATCTATGTGTGTGTGTGTGTGTTCGTTTTTAGCTCTGAAGATGGCTGTAGTAGATATCTATCATTCCAGATTAAAGGAGAGACAAAGGCGAAAAAAGTAAGTATAGAAAACCATCCTGCCTTCTTTCAGCTATGGATTACTGACCACATATAACCCATAAGAACATTCTACTTGTAGCTTGTCTTGTGACCTCAAGAAAGACACTTATCTTCCTTGGTCCTTAATTTATCCCTGTCAAATGGGGATAATAATACTTTCCCTTGGGATGCCTGGGTGGCTCAGCGGTTTAGTGCCTGCCTTCAGCCCAGGGCGTGATCCTGGAGTCCCAGGATCGAGTCCCACATCAGGCTTCCTGCATGGAGCCTGCTTCTCCCTCTGCCTGTGTCTCTGCCTCTCTCTCTCTCTCTCTCTGTGTCTCTCATGAATAAATAAATAAAATCTTTTAAAAAAAAATTTCCTTTTTTTGGGTTTTTCTTACCCTTTTTTTTAAGATTTTTTTATTCATTTATTCATAGACACAGAGAGAGAGGCAGAGACAAAAAATAAATAAATAAATTAATTAATTAATTAAAAAAAAAAAAGAGAGGCAGAGACACAGGCAGAGGGAGAGGGAGAAGCAGGCTCCATGCAGAGAGCCCAATGCGGGACCCGATCCCAGGTCTCCAGGATCATACCCAGGCTGCAGGCGGTGCCAAACCACTGCACCACCGGAGTTGCCTTTCTTACCCTTTCTTTTTTATTTTTATTTTTATTTTTATTTTTATTTTTATTTTTATTTTTATTTTTATTTTTATTTGTTTATGATAGTCACACACACACACAGAGAGAGAGAGAGAGAGGCAGAGACATAGGCAGAGGGAGAAGCAGGCTCCATGCACCGGGAGCCCGACATGGGATTCGATCCCAGGTCTCCAGGATCGCACCCTGGGCCAAAGGCAGGTGCTAAACCGCTGCACCACCCAGGGATCCCTTTCTTATTACCCTTTCTTATGTTATGATGATCATTAAATAATATGGGTACACTAAGGAAAAAAGGAGTAAGATAAATTCAAGGTGTTATCAAATTGTTACGCTTTTTTTAATGCTCTCATTCTAATTACTCACTTTTTTTTTAATTTTTATTTATTTGTGATAGTCACACAGAGAGAGAGAGAGAGAGAGAGGCAGAGACATAGGCAGAGGGAGAAGCAGGCTCCATGCACCGGGAGTCCGACGTGGGATTCGATCCCGGGTCTCCAGGATCGCGCCCTGGGCCAAAGACAGGCGCTAAACCGCTGCGCCACCCAGGGATCCCCTAATTACTCACTTTTATGAGAAGTCTTGTCTAGAAGGATTTCAAAGAAATTTTACACAAGTTTCAGACACTCTCAGTTACTCCTCTTTGCAGCAGAACAAAAAACATACATTCAGCCTGAGAAATTATGGATCCCAGACCCCTGTTAGAGCGGAGCCTAATTATTATAGAGACTATTAACAGTTCAGGGAAGGGTATGCTGGGGGTATGAGAGAGAGAGAGAGAGAGAGAGAGTGTGTGTGTGTGTGTGTGTGTGTGTTCTCAGGGTGTTACTGGAAACACTGACATCACAACAAAAAAAGTGGAATAGGACTTGGGAGGCACTCTCGAGAGACCAAAATGTGACCTAAAGTAAAGCATGCTGAAAGTTAGCTTCTGACAAGTGTTGGAAAAGATTACCCAGCTGCCCCTGTGAGAAGCTTCATTACTAGTCATGAATACCTGTGGTATCCAAATCATAGGTTCCAGCCACAGCTCTGCCTGGTTTACTTAAATTCTGTTTTGCTTAAAACATACTTTGAGCTAGACAGTATCTTGGAACTCAGTGGTTGAGGTTGCTGTTAGATCTTATGTTGGGGCCCTCCCATTAAACCAGCACAGTACTTACTTCAAATAACTTCAAAGCATTATGTGAATGTAAACATGTATACTTGTAAATGTTGGATGTGATCACAGTGCCCTTTTATGGTTTAGCCATTTCTCTTAAATGACTGTTCTCAATTCCCTAAATCGAATAGATTAATTCTTATGACACGGACACTGATTCCCTTCTGTGTCATTCCAAGTTATAGACATGTTTTTCAATTTTTTAAAAAGATTTTATTTATTTATTCATGAGAGACACAGAGAGAGAGAGAGAGGCAGAGACACAGGCAGAGGGAGAAGCAGGCTCCAGGCAGGGAACCCGATACGGGACTTGATCTCGGGACCCCAGGATCATGCCCTGGGCCAAAGGCAGGTGCTAAACTGCTGAGCCACCCAGGGATCCCTTTGTTTTTCAATTTTTAAAAAATTTATTTTATTTACTTACTTGAGAGAGAGCATGAGCAGGGAGAGAGGGAGAGGGAGAAGCAGACTCTCCGCTGAGCTGGGAGCCTGATGTGGAGCTTGATCCCAGGACCTTGGGATCATGACCCAAACTGAAAACAGAGGCTTAACCGACTGAGCACCCAGGCACCCCCCCCCCCCGTTTTTCAATTTTTTTGAGTGCTCACTTACCCATCCAGCACAGTTACTGGGAATCTACCATGTCCAAGGAAAGGAAAAATATATGCTGCTTGAAAGCCTAAAATTGTGTTAGCAGACTTTTTTTTTTTAATATTTTATTTATTTATTCATGAGAGACACAGAGTGAGGCAGAGGGAGAAGCAGGCTCCATGCAGGGAGCCTCACGTGGAACTTGATCCTAGGCGTGGGCTGAAGGCAGGCACTAAACTGTTGAGCCACCCAGGGATCCCTGTGTTAGCAGACTTACCACCCTTCAGAACTCTGTGGGGAGTGATAACTTTGAACCTGAGTATTCCACTTCATAGTGTTTCAGATGTCTAGTAAAAGCTGCATGTGGAAGACATTATTAGTTGTGAAACTAATTATAATAAACATTATTGTTGTTTTCATCCTAGAATTATAAGAGACCATGGATTAATCAACCTTAGAAAGTTTCAGTGTAAGTATTAGCTGCTTTATTTTAAAATTTCTTCCAACATTATTGAACAGTTTTGAACAAATCATTTGTGGCAGTAGTTCTTTTTTTTTTTTTTAAGGTTTTATTTATTTATTCATGAGAGACACAGAGACAGAGACAGAGGCAGAGACAGAGGCAGAGGGAGAAGCAGGCTTCCTGTGGGGAGCCCGATGCAGGACCCGAAGCCAGGACCTCGGAATCACAACCCGAGCCAAAGGCAGACATTCAACCCCTGAGCCACCCTGTATCAGTAGTTCTTAATCCAAGTTGCATATTAGCATCTTGTATATAGTTTGTTTTTTTTTTTTTAAGTAATCGCCATACCCAAGGTGGGGCTCGACTCAGTACCCCAAGATCAGGAGTCATGTGCTCTACTGACTGAGCCAGTGAGGTGCTCCAGCGTATCATACAGGAAACTTTTAAAAATTCTGGAATAAATAAATAAATAAATAAATAAATAAATAAATAAGTAAGTAAGTAAGTAAGTAAATAAATAAATAAATAAATAAATAAATAAATTCTGATGCCTAGGTATCACCCAAGACTAATTAGGTCAGAATCTCTGAGGGTTAGTCCTAGAATATCTTTATTTTATTTTATTTTAAAGATTTTACTTATTTATTCATGAGAGACACAGGCGGGGGGTGGGCAGAGACACAAGCAGACAGAGAAGCAAGCTCCATGCAGGGAGCCTGACATGGGACTCAATCCTGGGTCTCCAGGATCACACCCCAGGCTGAAGGCGGCGCTAAACTGCTGAGCCACCCGGGGCTGAATATCTTTATTTTTAAGAAATCTTCAAGGCAATTATGTTACATAGTGAGAGCTCAAAACCATTAACATATGATCAACACTTGTATGATAATTCCTTTCTTAAAAAGTAGTATAGGAAAAAAAAAAAAAAAAAGTAGTATAGGGATCCCTGGGTGGCGCAGCGGTTTAGCGCCTACCTTTGGCCCAGGACGCGATCCTGGAGACCCGGGATCGAATCCCACGTCAAGCTCCCGGTGCATGGAGCCTGCTTCTCCCTCTGCCTGTATCTCTGCCTCTCTCTCTCTCTCTCTCTCTCTCTGTGACTATCATAAATAAGTAAAAATTAAAAAAAAAAAAACATTTAAAAAAGTATAATTTAATTACAGCATAAATATTAATGGATCATTTTCTGGAACTGGGTAGGAACTATATGTTAAACATAACATAACCTTGATCATCAGGTTGTTAAAACATTTTTATTGAAAAGGCAACCTCTATTTTGCATAGTAGTGGACAAACAATTATAAGACATCTAGCATTGTCTGATGGTGATAGTAAAACTATAATGACTTCTAAGTGAATGCACACTTTGTTTGACCTTACTGTTTTAAGTATTGAAGATACCTAGGGCTGAGCAGAAAGTATCCCTGTACTTTTTCTTCTTCTACACTCTAGAGTTTGTTTAGCAAGTAAGAATGATGATCTTATAATAATTACAATATTTATATAAATGTTTATAATATTTCTAAGTCGTAATACTCTTTTTTTGTAAAAGTACCTAATGATTATTGTCCTTCGTATCCTAGTTGATAGAATCCAATAGAGTTTGGCACCCTGTGCCATTATAGGGTTCAGGTCAGCCAGTCATGGGTTAAGTGTTTTTTTAATATAGTTGTGATAAAAAAATAAGTATGTTACTTTTTTTTCACTTTCCATTTATACTTTTTCAAGTGATAGTGGTTTGAAGATGTCACTCTTAATAGTTAATATATAAATATATTGTATATTTATATATATGTAAGTATATAATTTGCTAAACTTATATTACTAGATATTTAGTATATTTTTAGTTTTTTGAATCTTTATAAATAATCCTATGATGAATTTGTGAATGAAGCTTTATATATATTTAGAATATTTTTTAAGGTAGATTCTTAAAAGTGGAGTTAATAGTTCAAAGAAGGTGATCATTAAAAACATTTGACATATGCTACCAGATTGGTTTCCAAAAGATGGTTCTATCAATTTATATTCCTTCTAGCATTTCCTTGCCTGTTTAACTTCATCCTCATTGAGAACTGTTGGCTTGCAAAAATAACTGAGGATCAGATTTCATTGCTCTTTCTATAGACAATCATTGGTCATATTCTGGTAGCTACAGTAGTGGGTTCCTGTGTCTGAATGCCTGGGCTTTCAATCAAAGATCAATAGGGTTTTGACCTTTACTCATTGTAGACCTTGATTTTCACATAAGTTCTATTCTCAGCTGGTAAAGAGAGATCAGTTTAGCCTGATTTTTTTCTTTTAAGATTTTATTTATTCATGAGAGACACAGAGGCAGAGACACAGGCAGAGGGAGAAGTAGGCTCCATGCAGGGAGCCTGACATGGGACTCGATCCCGAGTCTCCAGGATCACGCCCTGGGCTGAAGGTGGTGCTAAACTGCTGAGGCACCCAGGCTTCCCAGTTTAGCCTGATTATTAACTGTATTTTGTACGTATAGAGCTGAGAGGAGGCTCTGTTGCTTCGCAGTGTGGTTTCAGAGGTTTCAATTGCCATTATAGTGAGTGTATGTGACCTTAATATTGTAGGCAGAGGATTTTTTTTCCATCAAATTTAAAATTATTACTCCTAATTCTTCTGTACTATCCTTGTAGGGTGTTTTTTTGCTTTTGGTTGTGGGGGGTTTTTTGGTAGTGAAAATAATCAGTGGCTGCCCATGAAATCAGCACCTGAACTTTGTGGATAAGAATCTCTCTTTCAAGGGAAGAGATTCAGCTGAAAAAAGGACTTTATTTATTTATTTATTTATTAAAGATTGTTTTTATTTATTTCTGAGAATACACAGAGAGGAGAGAGAGAAGCAGAGACACAGGCAGAGGAAGAAGCAGGCACCATGCAAGGAGCCTGACATGGGACTCGATTCTGGGTCTCCAGGATCAGGCCCTGGGCCAAAGGCAGTGCTAAACTACTTGAGCCACCTGGGCTGCCCAAGAGGACTTAATTTAAATAACTATCATAATGGAAAGCATGTATCTATACTCTAGAAGTGAGCAGAACTAGCTTAGTTACTGATTAACTCACCTAATAAGTTTCAGCTTAGTTCATCTGAATGAAATGACCAAGTAGCAGTTCCTGGCTACTCCAACCTACCACTTATTGTTGGTAGGTTTTACTCCCCATCTTCTTTGCTGATAGTACTTTTTATTAGGAATGTGGTCATTAGGGCAGCCCAGGTGGCTCAGCAGTTTAGCGCCACCTTCAGTCCAGGGCCTAATCCTGGAGACCCAGGATCAAGTCCCACATTGGGCTCCCTGCATGGAGCCTGCTTCTCCGTCTGCCTGCCTCTCTCTCTCTCTTATGAATAAACAAATAAAATCTTAAAAAAAAGTGGGGTGGGGGGATGTGGTCATTAGTGATCCTCAGAGTTACTGACTGTGGCTACCCTGTATATATGACCATTTACTTGGATGATAGTTATGAAAATATAATTTCATTAGTAGTAAATTAAGTTGTGGTACTTAGAGGAAGGCAAAACGACCCTTATAGAGAGTGAAGAAATAAATGTCTCACTTGAGGATGTGTTGGTAAGGAGATTTCTAGTAGATATGGAAGAGATCACACATTTTTTATAGGCTAGTCTGCCTCTTCTAGATGGATTATTGTGTCTGCATTTCCCTTGTTTTCCTGCAGAGGTTAATACCAGAAATTTTGCCCAACATTGTTCCTAAAAATGCATGATCTACCTTTGTCTTTCCCATTACTACCAGCAGTCCCTGCCCCTGTACAAATTAAGAGACTGAGGTGTGGAGGTCACAGGCTGTTCAGTAATGCAGATGATCTTCAGTTCTCCAGGAATAACAATATCCCTATGTGATAGTCACTGTGATGCTGTTATCTTTATGATTAGTGTTTTGCATTGTTGGCTTTCCTGTTTGCTTCCTGTCATGGGTAAATTAGTCAGGTTAGGAATAGTGTCTGTCCTTCCATTTAATGAGAATGTAGAGATTTTTATTTTTTCTATGGCATGGTCGTGTTTTATTTTTTCTGTAGTAATGGAACGACGGTATCCCAAGGAAGTCCAAGACCTTTACGAAACAATGAGGCGATTTGCAAGGATAGTGGGGCCAGTGGAGCACGACAAGTTCATTGAAAGCCATGCACGTAGGTGCTTTTTAACCCTTGTGCAAATATTTGTGTTTGTGTGTGTTGATATAAATAGACAAAATGGTATGTTTTAGGTGAAGTTGTATAAATAAATAAATGGATATTTTTGTCTTCTCTTCCCCTTTATTACCTTGAACTAAATTTGGGACTTCAGGGGTGGAAGAGAAGGAGTTAAAAAGCCCAGTAGCTTTCCTTTTTCTCAGCTAAGCAGTAGTTTAGTAGTTTCTCCCCTCACTTTTTATTATGGAAGTTTTCAAATATATACAAAGGTAGAGATAATAGTGTAATGAACCCCCATGTAACTATCACCCAGCTCCGCAATTAATACATGACCAATCCACTTTCATTTTTATCACCCCCTCTTCTCTCACCCTCAACTGGATTATTTTGAAGCAAATCCCAGGCTTTGGGGCTTGAAATCAAGAGTCCATGCTCAACTGACTCAGCCAGCCAGGCACCCCAGTGCTTCTGCCATTTTTTTTTTTGCCTGTCTGAGAGAATTCATTTGATTTTTCACTATAAAAAATTAAAGTTTGTTAAGGCCATAAGGCTTACATTTTAAAATAATTTGGACTAAGTGGCTTAGTCTATACCTTTTCATCACAAGATTTGTGTATTTGACCCTCAAATTTAGTCCTGGGGAAAATGCTTTACCAGGGCTCTTGTCCTGTTCTCATCATGCAAATATTTCTTGCATGGCATTGTAGGCATTTATCTGAGCCAGGTCGGTTGTCCTCATCAAACACCCTGTTTGGTTGGCATTCTTTTTGTGATTTGTACTAGGTGACTGATCTTTTACTTCCTGCCCCAGTTTGTGCCATCCCTGGTTTATGTGTCACTCTAAAGAACTACACCCAATGGATTGTCCAGGCTCTTCCTTCATCCTCTGTTTCAAAGCACTCAAATTTGAATGTTCTATCACATAATAACCCAAGTAGTTGCAACCTGATCTGTGCACTCAGAGGAAGAAATCTTTGGTCTATGGAAAACAATGCTCTTTTGTTCCTATAGGAGAAAAGCTGTCAAGAAACTATCTAGGACTTGAGCACAGAGCTTTTGTCTTTTGCTTGCAAAAGGACCACATCAAGTAATAGCAGAGACAGGTTTTATAAAAGAATTTGGTTACGTGGATAAAACTGTTATTAGAGGATAAATAGAGCAGGGAAACTTAGTTGTTTAAGAAAATTATATTTGTTACTTCTGTAGCTAAATGAACTCAGCCAGTTTACTGTATGTTTTCTGGGAGACAATTCCAGCTGCTTTTTCCAGTTGGAGATGGCAGCGAAAAGATGGCTAGAGTAGATTTTTCTCAGTTCTTGAGTAAAATTTCTAATGAGATGTCACTAACATAATAGGATTCCTCACATGGAATTGCCCTGTCTTTTGTATAAGGCAGTATTACTGAAAATACTCAACAGCACCAGTGCTTACTGATGATGATTTTGTTTTTCCAATTTTTCTCCTTCATTCTTTTTGGGATAAACAGTGGAATTTGAACTCCGAAGGGAAATCAAGAGGCTCCAGGAATACAGGACAGCAGGCATCACCAATTTTTGTAGTAAGTGTGCTTATTAAGCTACACATTGTTTGGGGGGCAAGTCTCTTCTAAACACAAAGAGGAAGTCTCTGTTTGAAGTGATGTGGGTTTTTTTAAAACAAGCTTTCCCTTTTGGGAATGAGTGGTCTTTCCGGTAAAGACTCATCTGTTTAATTCTTATAAATTCCATTATATGGATCATCTCAGGTAAAATAAGAGTGATGACAAAAGAGAGGTGCTCCTTTAGATTTGAGAATCTGCTGTGCCCCCCCCAAAAAAAGGATTTTGTGTTCTAATTTTTAGTCTCAGTCTTTTAAAATTTTGTGATGCATGGTCTGATCATTTGTATTTTTTTTTTAAGATTTATTTATTTTTTTATTCAGAGAGAGAGAGAGAGGCAGAGACACAGGCAGAGGGAGAAGCAGGCTCCATGCAGGAAACCCGATGTGGGACTCAATCCCAGGTCTCCAGAATCACACCCCAGGCTGCAGGCGGTGGTAAACCGCTGTGCCACCGGGGCTGCCCTGATCATTTGTATTAACCAAGCTTCAAATGGCTCTATGTGCTTGCATCCCAGTTACTTGAGGTAGTAATAATTATTATATTAATAGCAGCTAACATCTAGATAGCAATTTATCATACACCAGGCCCAACACTTAGCATTTCCCCTGAATGTTATCATTTGATTCTCATAACAAACTTGAGATAGGCATTGTTATTTCTGTGTAATGAAGAAATTAAGGCTTGAAATGGCTAAAGAGATACTTGTAATAGAGCCAGGTCATAAAAGACAGCAGTGTATTAGAGTAGTTAAGAGCTTGAGGTCTAGACTTGGGCAGGTTGGGTTTGAATTCTGACTCTCCTATTTACCAGATTTGTAATTCTGTTCAAGTTGCAATTTTCCAAGTCTCTTAGAGTTAGTAAAACGATTAAGTTAGAGATAATGCATAAAAACAGCATAGTCCCTGGCAATGGGTAAATGCTCAATAAGTGGTGGTTTCTCTTGTTTTATTGGAAAGATATTTAGCATTCCCTCCTTCCTGTTGGTTGAAAGCTATCACCTACTACCCATGGGGAGTAGCCTTGTTGGGTGTAAATCAATCTAATGTAATGATTCTTTATTTTTAATGAAACCATTTCAAAATGAAATTTTACATAGAGCCCTAATCTATAAGTAAGATGAAAGTGGAACTACTTTGAAGTTTGATGGTTCAGGTCATACATAGAACGCAGAACCATCAGTACATGGTGGTGCCTTTGTTCTTCACAGTAACCCCTGAGGTATTTTCATTGTATCTTAGGACTTTATGTACCATGGTTTGAAACTCATTGGTGTGGTACTTTGGAATTTGTACACCTTTGTTAACGTGAAGATACCATGCAACCTTTGTTTAACAAGACACTCATACCAGGTTTTGATTACCTGATACTGGTTGTGTCTAGGAAAGAGGGGAAAGGAATAGTGCTAGTCAATGAGAACTTGTTTTTATTTTTATTTATTTATTTATTTATTTTTTATTTGTTTATTTATTTTAGAACTTGTTTTTATTTGTAATTTTAATTGTTTTTTTAAAGAAAAGGATATATGTATATAGATAGCACTTGTGTAACTTTTGAAAAACAAAAAAATAGACAGGAAGCAAATATGACAGTATTAAGAGTTAGTTACTTTTTGGGGGTAGAATCATGAGTGACTCTTAACTTTTTTGGTACTTTTCTGTTTTGGCACTTTTGCTCCCAAATTTCTTAAAGCTAGAAAGAGAATAAAAATAATAATCAGGGATCCCTGGGTGGCGCAGCGGTTTGGCGCCTGCCTTTCGCCCAGGGCGCGATCCTGGAGACCCGGGATCGAATCCCACATCGGGCTCCCGGTGCATGGAGCCTGCTTCTCCCTCTGCCTGTGTCTCTGCCTCTCTCTCTCTCTGTGACTATCATAAATAAATTAAAAAATAATAATAATAATAATAATTTCTTGTCAAAAAAGGGATTTCAAACTAGGGGAAATCATGTTGCTCTTAAAAAAATAATTATGGGGGGCACCTGGTTGGCTCAGTTGGTTGAATATACAACTCTTGGTTTCAGCTAGGGTTGTGATCTCAGGGTCTTGAGATAGAGCCCTCTGTCTACCTTCCTCCCTCAGTGCAGGGTCTGCTTGAGTTTCTTTCTCCCTCCCTCTCTGGTCCTCCCCCTATCCTCAATCTTTCTTTCTCTCTCTCTTAAATAAATAAATGGGGGCACCTGGGTGGCTCAGTCAGTTAAGCATCAGACCCTTGATTTCAGCTCAGGTCATGATCTCATGGTTATGGGATCAAGCCTGGCATGGGGCTCTATGCTCAGTGTGGAGCCTGCTTGAGATTCTCTTACACTGCCCCTCCCCCTGTTCATGCTCTCTCTCTCGCTGTCTCTCAATAAATAAACCTTTAAAAAAATAAATAAAATCTTTTTGGGCGCCTGGGTGGTTCGGTGGTTCTGCCTTTGGCTCAGGTCGTGACCCTGGAATCCTGGGATCGAGTCCTACATCAGGCTCCCTGCAGGGAGCCTGCTCCTTCCTCTGCCTATGTCTCTGCCTCTCTGTCTCTCATGAATAAATAAATAAAATCTTTTAAAAAACCAGAAAATCACCTATACCCACATGAGTGACCTGGAGAGTTAGTGCAAGTATCTGTAGCCACATTGCACAGCTGTACCCAGTGGTTGAAAGAGAAGAAGAATTGTCAATTCCATTGTGTGTGGTTTTTTTTTTTTTTTTTTTTAAGATTTTATTTATTTATTCATGAGAAACCCACAGAGAAAGAGAGATAGGCAGAGAGAGAAGCAGGCTTCATGTAAGGAGCCCGATGTGAGACTCAATCCCTGGGCGGAAGGCAGGTGCTCAACGGCTATGAGCCACCCAGGCATCCCAATTCCATTGTGTTTTATCTTTTTAAGGATTTATTTTAGAGAGAGTGAGAGCAATCGAGGGAGAGAGAGAGAATCTCAAGCAGACTCCCCATCGAGTGCAGAGTCCCACATGGGGCTCAATCCTGTGACCCTGTGATCTTAACTTGAGCCAAAACCAAGATTACCTGACTGTGCCACCCAGGTGCCAGGGAAGCAGTTTTACAAAGGAAACCCCAAAAAGGCGAATTGCTGGTCAGTTAGAAAGCCCTTCAGTTAGCTCTGCTGTGTTGTCATTGGCAGTCATGCTGTTATCTACACTCAGGTGCCAGAACCTATGACCACCTCAAGAAGACTCGAGAGGAGGAGCGCCTTAAACGCACCATGCTCTCTGAAGTTCTCCAGTACATCCAGGACAGCAGTGCTTGCCAGCAGTGGCTCCGCCGGCAAGCTGACCTGTGAGTAATTAGTACAGGGAGGATGAGCATCTTCTTAGATGCTTTGGCTTTTCCATGTAGTTTCAGACATTTCCATGGGTACCCTACCCACATGGCAGAGTAGTAATGATTGGATAACTAGAAAAACTCCAAATTCTAATTTTAGTAGTCTTATCTCAGAAACACTGTGGTACTGACAGTTTTGAGAAACATAGCTGGCCTTCTTTGCTAACTTTGATCCTCTTTTTAAAAATTAGTAAATTGAGGGATCCCTGGGTGGCGCAGCGGTTTGGCGCCTGCCTTTGGCCCAGGGCGCAATCCTGGAGACCCGGGATCGAATCCCATGTCGGGCTCCTGGTGCATGGAGCCTGCTTCTCCCTCTGCCTATGTCTCTGCCTCTCTCTCTCTCTCTCTCTCTCTGTGTGTGTGTGTGACTATCATAAATAAATAAAAATTTTAAAAAAAATTAGTAAATTGCAGGGTGCCTCAAGTTGACCATCTGCCTTTGGCTCAGATCATGATCTCTGGGTCCTGGGATTGAGCCCTGGGTTGGGCTCCCTGCTTAACAGGGAGTTTGCTTCTCCTCTCCCCCTGCTCTTCTTTGCTGCTTGTGCTCTCTCTCTCTTTCAAATAAATAAAGAAAATCTTTAAAAAAAAAATTAGTAAACTCCTCCCCCATGTTTCCTCTCTCCCCGCCATTATCTATTAGAACTATTTCAATTGGCAAATCATGTCCCTGTCCTTAGTCTCCATGGATGTTCCAGATTAAGAGCTCTTAACAAATCCAAGTGATTTCTTACACGCCATATTACAGATGACACTTCCTGGTTAGTATAGCGGGGTATCCTATAAAACAGTGCCATCTATCTCTGCATCCCTTTAAAGTAACCAACTGGATAAATGACACCCAGTCCCACATGGGCTTTTGGAAATGGCCTTCTTTGGTGTGACATAAGTTTTAAATTCCTCTTCTTTGTTTTAGTGATTCTGGCCTGAGCCCTTCTGTTCCGATGGCTTCGAATTCAGGTAATTATTTTTCAGGCTAGAGCAAGTCTTGATTATCACATTTTCAGTAGTTCCTTCCCCTTGTGGGAGCAGAGTGCTTAGGCAGAGCAGGTAAGTAAGTAAGTGTATCCCAGTATGTAAACCTCAGCAAGTTTTCAGAATCATCATGGCCAGATAGGGATTATCATCAGGGTTTGAGTTCAGAGACAGGGAAGAAAGAGCTCCAGAGAGGTGTTTTCTTTTTTACCAATGAGCAGTTTATTGTGGTTGTATTTACCACAGATTTTGAGATTTGTCTCACAGGATAAATTAAAGCCTTTGTATCCTAAGCAGAAAGACAAGGATTTCTTTATAAGTTAGAGACTTGAGGTATTTCTGTTATTATTACCTGTTTGGGTATGCCCTTATTTTGAAGTTAGTTTTCAGAGCCAGCTGAAGTCATATGTTATCTGGCAATCCTTGATGCTTGATAATCGATGAATGGTAATTTGAGGTGGTGTGAGTTATAGAGCTCTGATCCAAAATTGTTGTGTTTCTTTGCCAGTTATTATTCATCCCTGCTCCATATGCTAGATTAGCCACTTTCCCATATCAGAACATACAGACCACTCCCCTGTAGAGACTGGCCTAGTGAAAAAGGTGACCCACTTGCAGTTTTACCATTCTTTGGAAACTTGAAACAATAAACTTTGTGATCCCATTCAAAATCTCTCAGATTCAGCATCTAGACAGGGCTCAGAGAAGGCTACTTCTTTTTTTAAAAATGATTCCTTTGTTTCAGGTGGTTATTTCTTAATACTTAAAAGAGAAAAAGTCTTTTAGAGAGTGGTCAGGACAGCTAAATCCAAACTTTATTTTACGAGTTACTTACTTCTAACTCTGCACCCCGAGTCTAAATACAGAAATAGAATAACAAATATAGTAACAGTGATAACTAATAATGGTACTTGTGTTTTCTGAACCATCTCTACTCATTTATTCTTTGTGGCTTCCTCAGCAGGTGTTAGCCTTTCTCATCCCCTGTATTTAGGTTGAGGAGACCCCTTCCTTCTCCTCCTGTTCTCAGCTACTCCTCAGGCAGTGCAAAGTAGCAATCCTGGATCATTTGTTACAACCTAGCCTCTGGTAACTTTGGTGAGATACCAAATGATTTTAGTCTCCCTTTTTGAGCATTTAGAGGAAGGCCAGGCCTATTGGCTATGGAAAAGCCCTTATCCCTTTATTGATTCCACAGAGAAGCTGTTTTCTAGCAGAGCAGCCTGTAACAGTCCCTCCCTATTTCTCTCCACCCCCTGAAAGGCAACCCCCATGAAACTTGTTAAAAATGATTCTACATCTTCTTTTGCCTAACTCAGCCCACCTATCTCCCAACTAAACACTAACTCCAAATATACATTCAAAACCAAAGCAAAAAATTTTGTGCATCAAACTTCCCATCCTGGGCAGTGACCTCATGCTTAGGTTTCTTTCTCAGTATGTGAGTACACCTCAGCTTCTGGTTTGCCATATAATGGCTCATTGTTCCTCTGAGTGGATCTTTCAGGTAAACAGGCTACTTTGGAAGGAACAGATATTCCCTCACATAATAAATAAGAAGGGCCTTTTGCTGGCCTAACAGTCTGCCTTTGATCTGAAGGCAAATGGTATGTGGTTAATTACGGTGTTTGCCTCCTGCTCCTGGCAGAGTGGTGAGGGCTGGGAAGTGTCTCTCCTGTGGACTTGTTATTTCCATTCATCAGCTGTCAGGATTGGTAGCATATGACCTTTCTTCACTAGGTGACATCTGGGCTTTAGAATTTAGAATCTTACTGGGTCGGAAAGAGTAGCAACTGGGTTGCTAAGGTATATGTGATTGTGTATTTTAGCAGAGCAAAGGGCACATGAATTACCACTAGTAATTTCAGGTGAACATTGGGGTCCCCATGTTGCCAACTGGACTGAGGCCTGGGGTGATGGGTAGAGATTTCTTACAGCTGGGCGTGGTGACCATGTAACTAGCCTGGCTGCAGTAGACTGTTACTTCACAATTGTCACTCCTATGAAATACGTACCTTTTTCTGTGTCTGTAGGTAGACGAAGTGCACCACCCTTGAACCTCACTGGCCTTCCTGGCACAGAGAAGCTGAATGAAAAAGAAAAGGAGGTAAAAAAAAAAAGGGGGGGGGGGGCGGGGATCTAGAGGAGAGAGATTAGAATGATTAGTATATATAAATCTAAATAATGGCAGCTATCATTTATTGAGCATTACCATGTACCAGATACTTAGTACTAAGTGCTTCATGTGAATGAAATTGTAAATTTATAAACCTACAGTATCTCATATATGAAAATGGTCATTTCCTGTTAGAATGGTCACTTTGATAAGCTCTACATTATTCCAACAATATAACCATGACTTAAAAGATTTTTAGAATTGTCTCCATAGCATACATGTAAGTCATGAAGAAAGGACTTTATCATCACATATAGTCATATACTAATGTTGATTAAAAATGCCATGACCTACTTTTCTTTTCCACTAAAATCATCAGACTTATCTTCATACTACTTTTGGCTGCCTCAAAAGGGTCATCCTCAAGCATTAAAAAAAAAAAAAAATGTGCATAGCTCTGAAGTCCATTCCAAAAGAGCAACCCTCTTCTGTTCTTCATGTGCTCCTTTTACGATTCCCAAGATCAATCTTCCCATCTGCCACTCCATATCATTAGTAGGTCAGATAGTAAGGGGAGTCATGGAGTAGGGGCTGTTTTAGTCTTTTATTTACTATTCCCCCAGGAAACAGTTGGGGAACTACTATTGCTGATGAAGGTCACGGGCCTTTCTGAGTCAAGTATTAAGTGGCCCAGAGTTTCAAGCAGTATTTATCCTTACCCACAAACAGTGACCTCACGCTGCTTATTGCTGTGGGGTGCCATGGCAGGTGGACTGGGATTGAGCCAGCTTTGTAGATTTTTAGCAGCTGAAGTAGCCTCTTCATGAGGTCTCTGTATCTCCTTCTCCTTCAAAGTAGGAAATGTAATCACAAAAGCAGTGACAGCTACTTTATGCTGATACTAAAAAATGTGATTCACACTTGGGAATCTGAGTATCTGCACCCCCGCCCCTACTATGCCCTGTGGCTCTTCCGTGACTGGCTATGTTGGAATGTGCTGGGCTGAGAGCTCTGTGGACCCAGGCTGCTGCTCAGGACACATACTTGTGCTCCTTGACAAACCCAGGTGAGCCAGCTGACACGTGCTAAAGTCCCTCCCAGCATCAGACTCTGGTTTTCTCTTCCTAAGTGTCTGTTGTCAGGGAATATTCTCTCCAAGGAAGAGACTAAATGGAATGTGGTCCAGCCACCCAGCAGCTCCTATAAATAGTTGGAGGTTGATGTCACTTTTTAAATTTTATTTTGGCTATACCTACTGGATTAAATTATGAGAATGACAGATGTTAATGTTTATTAAATTTGCCGTGTCTTGCAGCTCTGTCAGATGGTGAGGTTGGTCCCAGGAGCCTATTTAGAATACAAATCTGCTCTGTTGAACGAATGTAACAAGCAAGGAGGCTTAAGACTGGCACAGGCGAGAGCACTCATCAAGATAGATGTGAACAAAACCCGGAAAATCTATGATTTCCTCATCCGAGAAGGATACATCACTAAAGCCTAAGGCTCTGAGGGCTTGGGATCAGAAATCACAAGTTTGGAATGTGCTGGGCCAAACAACAGCATGGGCATTCTGGAGAATTTCATTTCTGAGCTGAATTCTTGTTGTAAAAAGAGGAAGGACAAAGAGAACCCTAAGTTGTATTAACATCTACTTTCTTCTCCACCCCACTTTAAAACACTTCTGTTGTTGGTGTTGTGCAGCAGTTATGTGCTAGATAAGCTATTATTAAATGTGAGTGGGCCTTTATTCTCAACACCTCTTGTAACTAAAACAAGAACCATAGTACCTCACATCAGAGTGTTGGTAGAAATAGAACTTGAACCAATCTTTAGTCCTGGGAGTCCGGCTCACATCTTTGTACTTGGGAGGCTGGTTTTCTCATTATATGTTTTGCCTTCAAACGTTACGGAAAGATCTAAAATAAAGAAAAGGGTTATAGAGCATGAGAAAGCTTTCTCTCTCCTTCTGGGGATTTTTTTAAACTGACAGCTTACGTTTATGAGCAAATGGGAGGAAAATCTCTCCCTGATGGTCTCATCCCAAATTATGTCTTTCCCTTTAATGTCTGGCTTTGTACTTTGCAGTCTGACTGTCGAATCTGCAGTAGATTTTTGAGGAGGTGGCACCGGATATAAAATGTCTCTGTTATTTTTAGAATTAATGGATTAAAATGTTTTGCTACTTAATTTGTGGGTGTGTCAAGTATTCTGGTAACTAAAGCACACTTAGGGTGTCGAATGCCCGCCTCATCATGCTGCGCTGTCTCTGCTAACGTGTGTCCTGGAGTCACCCTGTCCTTACCCTGGGTTTCCCAGAATACCAGGCCCCTGAGGATGGAGATGACACAACTAACCTCGGCTTTGCTTGGATTAAGACCTGAACCATAATCTCTTAATGGTAACAGGTTAGCCTGGAATAAAAGCTACTTTTAAAACAAAAGTAAAGCAGTTTCATATATGGGACTCACTAGATATGAGGGTGAGTAACCCCACCATGTCTGAAACTTGATCCTCAAACCATTCCACAATTAAACTAAATGCAAAGTCATGGTTATCCCGTTTCTGTTAGAAACAAAACTGTATATAGAAATAACTTCAAAATTGTATAAATTGCCTCCAGGAGCTGAGTGATTCTTTAATTCTTTCAACATTCAACATATCTAATTAAAATATTATAGGCTTTGTTGGAAGTATTTGTTCAAACTTTTTGCCTCATTTAAATATGCATGCTTAGGGGTGCCTGGGTGGCTCAGTGGTTGAGTGTCTGCCTTTGGCTCAGGGAGTGATCCTGGGGTTCAGGGATCAGGTCCCACATCCAGCTTCCTGCATGGAGCCTGCTTCTCCCTCTGCCTATGTCTGCCTCTGTCTCTCTGTGTGTCTCTCATGAATAAATAAATAAAATCTTAAATAAAAAGCAAGCAGGCTTATCTGGGGTTGCAAATGAAAAGGAAACTCTTAGGATCTGAGGGAATTAGAAGACTTCAATCTTGAAAAAGGGTGGCTTGTGGAAATGCCATCTTTTCTTTGCATTATCGTATCTCTTTGAAATTGTGCTCTGCCACCACCATCACCCCTACTTGATTATAAAGGGATTGCCTCTTGTTCCTGAAAGGTAGTTCCTGTTCTAAAAACTTGGGATAGGGGATCCCTGGGTGACTTAGCGGTTTAGTACCTGCCTTCAGCCAAGGGTGTGATCCTGGAGTCCCAGGATTGAGTTCCACATCGGGCTCCCTGCATGGAGCTTGCTTTTCCCTCTGCCCTGTTCTCTCTCTCTCTCTCTCTCTCTCTCTCTCTCTCTCCCTTACTCTATGAATAAATAAAATCTTAAAAAAAAAATTGGGGATAGATTAGACATCAGGGTTAGGTGGTGTCTGTTGTAGAGGCCTTAGTCTTGATGAAGGAAGGCTCCCTGGGAGAGGTGAGCTCTTGAGGCAATAGGATTGAGAGAGAGAGAAAGTGGCAGATGGAAGTAGACTATTGCAGACGTAGTAGGTGGAGGATGATGTGGAGGTAGCAGTGGGAGCGAGGAAAATGATGCCAAGAGGTTCAGTTGGCAAGGACACAAGGGGCAGCTGGGGTAGCTAGGAGTAGGAGGATAGGAAGACAGTGTGATAGAAACCTTGGAACCAGTCAAACTCTGAAAAAACTGATGGGAGTAGGGGGTGAGGATCTAGATTAGATGAGGAAAATGGCCTGGTTGAAAATACTGATTGAGAAATAAGCCTGTCATTTCAAATGACTATAGTTTAGAGAGTAGGATTATGACTGTGGTAAACCCAACTGTATAAAATTTATGACCTAGAATCCCTGGTAGGTCAGGCCATATTTTGGGTAAGGGCTACTCACCAGTCACTGATTTGCCATCTTTTTGTGCTTATAATAGAAAAGCACTTGCTGATATTTGATGTGGCTGACTTAAATACATTATTTCCTTCCCTGTTCATATCACAAAGGAAGGCCTTTCTTTTTACTAAAAATTCAGGGCTGGCAGGGCCTTAAAAGCATATTCCATCCTTCTTCCCCTTTGCTGCTAGACAAAGTTGGCTATAAACCAACTACACTAATCAAGGTCTCTCTTAGTCCATATCATTCCAAAGAGGGAGCACTTATTCAAACTGAGTGATATTAATAAAGACTTTACTGTTAGAAATTTTTATTGTAATTTAAATTTCAAGGTTTCTTCTGGAATTTTAGGCATGTCCTTCTCTGCCAGTAGTAGAAAATAGAGATCAAATTTATTTATTTATTTTTTTTTTTTTGAAGATTTTTTCTATTCATGAGAGACACAGGCAGAGACATAGGAAGAGGGAGGAGAAGCAGGCTCCATGCAAAGAGCTTGATGCGGGACTCGATCCTGGGACTCTGGGATCACTGCCTTTGGCCCTGAGCCAAAGGCAGATGCTCAACTGCTGAGGCACCCAGGCATCCCTAGAGATCAAATTTCTTTCCATGTCCTGACCCTTTGCATGCTCAAAGATCTAGACTGTTTTGTTTTGTTTTTAAGATTTTATTTTAGAGAGGAAGCATTGGAGTGGGTGGGGGGGGGAGGAGCAGAGGGAGATGGACAAGGCTGACTCCACGCTGAGCATAGAGCCTGAGGTGGGGCTCAATCCCAGGACCCTGAGATCATGACCTGAGCCGAAATCAAGAGTCACTTAACCAACTGAACCACCCAGGTGCCCCTAGACTGTCTCTCTTGAGACCAACTAACCCCATGGTTTATCTCCTTTTTGGGTTCCAGTTTTCATCCTTGTTTACAGGTCCCCAACTCCTCCCCTCCCTGCCCATTTAAATCTGAAATCAGCTAACTAACCAGTCCTTGCTGTGAGATAAGAACAAGCTTCCCAATTTTGAATCATGAAACCAGCTTGTGGTTAGCCAGAAAGGGGAGAAGACCAATGACATTCATCAACAACAAGAAAATTCCAGTTGATAAGTCACTCTAGCTTTAGGAAATATGTAGATAGGTAATAAAGAGAACTAAAATTTCCAGTGTAAAGAATCAGACCCAAGGGTGCCTGGATGGCTCAGTTGGTTAAGCATCTGCCTTCGGCTCAAGTCATGATTTCAGGGTCCTGGGATCAAGCCCTACAATGGGCTCCCTGCTCAGCAGGAAGTCTGCTTTTCCCTCTTCATCTGCCTCTCCCCCGGCTCATACTTTCTCTCGCTCACTCTCAAACTAAAAAAGAACCCCAAATTGTAAAGAAGCTTGACAAAACTGGTTTGTAACACTCTTCCACTTATCTCTGGGCAGGAGAATGGTAATGTGTTCTAAGTAGCACTATCAAGGATGTCCTTGTGGGTACCTCTTAGATATGAACTGTATTATTGTTAACACAAAAAGCCTTCCCACCGGGGCACCTGGGTGGCTTAGTCTGCCTCCTGCTCGGGTCATGATCCCAGGGTCTTGGGATCGAGCCCTGCATTGAGCTCCCTGCTCAGCAGGGGGCCTGCTTCTCCCCCTGCCTCTGCCTGCTGCTCCCCCTGCTTGTGCTTTCTCTCTGTCAAATAAATAATCTTTTAAAAGAAAAGAAAAAAAGTTCCCACAACTTACACGGACCTGTTTGTTTTCACTTGTTTGAATTTCTAAAAATTCAAGTTTGGTTCAGGAAGCACTGACTGATCTGGAAGTTTTGCTTTCCTTTCCAGTTTGCTTAGCCAGATGTGGTTAACTTCCATATGATCCACCAGGAAGGACCATCTGTGGTACAGCGGGACACTGCCATGGCTGTAGCCTCGTGTAGAAACTAAGAATTTCTTTTCAATCAGGCACAATAACCAGCTCTTCTGAGTGCAGTGTAAGTGAGAATTGAGGAGGATCTTTAATTGTAATCAGGGTCAGAGCAGCCTGGATAGGATAGTAATGGGCATGCTGACTTAGGCACTTATCTTGCAAGAACAGTAAGTGAGCATTTAGTATTTTGGAATCTAGGTAGCCTATCCATGAAGTATGTACCAGAACTTAGTTTGCTGCTTTTGAGGGGTTGGGGGCTGGGAAGTGGGGACAGGTGAATAATTTGAGAAGTCTGAAGTCTGGAAGCCCAGTTTCTTTTCTTTCTTCTTCTTCTTCTTTTTTTTTTCTTTTTTTTTTTTTGAAGATTTGGGGTGCCTGGGTGGCTCAGCGGTTAAGCGTCTGCCTTTGGCTCAGGTCATGATCCTGGAGTCCCAGAATCGAGTCCCACATCAGGCTCCCTGCATGGAGCCTGCTTCTGCCTGTGTCTCTACCTCTGTCTCTGTGTCTCTCATAAATAAATAAAATCTTTAAAATCTTAAAATCTTTTATTTATTCATGAGACACACAGAGAGACAGAGGGAGAAGCAGGCTCCATGCAGGGAGCCCGATGTGGGACTCGATTCTGGGACTCCAGGATCATGACCTGAGCCAAAGGCAGACGTTTAACTGCTGAGCCACCCAGGCGTCCCTGGAAGGCCAATTTCTAAATCTAATGGAGAGGAGTTCTTTTTCTGTTGAGTTTTGCCTACTGCATTGGCTTCTGTCAGTTGAGATGTGCCATGATAAGAGTATCAACTGCTCTTTGATTTGACTGACCAGGCCTCCAAGTCAAGAAACAGGGCAGCCCAGGTGGCTCAGCAGTTTAGTGCTGCCTTCAGCCCAGGACCTGATCCTGGAGACCTGGGATCGAGTCCCATGTCAGGCTCCCTGCATGGAGCCTGCTTCTCTCTCTGCCTCTCTCTCTCTCTCTCTTTCTCTCTCTCTCTCTCATGAATAAATAAAATCTTTAAAAAGTTATTTAAGGAAAGGGTGAATATCTTAAATCTGACATTAAAATTCCTTTGTCAGGATGAGTTTCTTTTTTTTTTATTGTGTACTGGATCCTCTTCCCAGTAAGGAGTAGGAATAATGAGGAAATTGAGACAAGAATCTAGAAAGTGACCATTAAAAGGTTTAAAACCCCAAACTGAGGTTTGAGGTTTGAGACCTACAAAAAAATTGATTTAATAGATGTACCTCCCTTTGTCTTTGCAAGCCCTATGGTTAACCTTTGCCAGCCCAGACCTGTTATATGTCTTTCAGTGCTGGATAATTAAGTCTGATGCACTTGTTTTCTACTTTGGAGCACAGGAGGTAGACTTCTGTGGCACCACACTAATTATTTGGTTGAATTAATCTCTCATTCTTAACCAAGCAACACTTTTTTTTCAGCTTGTGCTGGTTTCCCCTGAGGTCTCCTGTGGCAGAAAGCTTCCAGGTGGCTTGCTAATAATCCTGCCTTGGTCCAGCGTTATGTTGAACAGAAGTAGCATCTTAGGAAGTGTGGAAGGGAGAAGACCTCATAGTTGTTTTAAGAAACCAGCACTTTGTTAATCAAAGTAAAAATGCTGAAACGCTGTCATCACCCTTCTTCGGTGAACTGACAGCGAAGTGCCAACTCATGACACTTCTAATGCATTTCTCTTCTCCTTGGAGAGCTGTCTGCCAAGTATATATACTCTGTTTCTGAAATTATTTACAGTGTCCTAACCTCTTTTCTCCCATTAAACAATAGATAACTCCTGATTTGGATTTTTCCCTATTACCACCCTTCATTTAGGGAATTCCTTAAAAACAGAAAAATTTATTAAGAAAATAAAAATTAATGGAACCTGCACTGTGGAGCTTAAATTTAATGTTCCCAATCAGTGTTCCCTATGAGAAGACAGATCAAACTGGGGCTAAGTGTCTTAGGTTTTATTTCCATTTTCAATCTTAGGATGTTGTCTAAGATGTAGAGGGCAATTTCCAGGGTTATTCAATAGCTTTTTCCCAAAAAAAAATATTGAAAAGGAGTGAAAAACTCAGAAATGCCATAAAGACCCTAGCTCCCAGGTACCAGGGGCCTTAGCGATGAGTGGACTGATTAGAATTCTCTGTAGAGGAGGAGGGGGCAGCACGGTACCAATCCTGGCCCCATGGGAATATGCTGTCTCTTTGGAGAGGTAGAACATCTTTTCCATACAATATCTTGTATAGGAACCTCTTTTTTTAAGATATTTATTTTTGATTATTTATTTGAGAGAGAAGGAACATGAACGGGTGGTGGGGGAGAGGAGCAGAAGGAGAGAGAGAAGCAGAGTCCCCACTGAGCAGGGAGCCCAATGTGAGGTTTGATCCCAGGACCCTGAGACTATGACCTGAGCTGAAGGCAGACACTTAACTGTGCCACATAGGTGCCCCTAGGAGCCCCTTTTTAACCAAGGGCAAGCCGCAGCAGAAAAAGCCACTCCACTGGGGGGCAGGCGCCAGAGCCTTTATTTTTTCCCCTAGGGGGATAGCACTTTGATATATATATCTATACATATATATATTTGATATATATTATATATAAAGATTTTATGTATTCATTCATTCACAAGAGACACAGAGGGAGAGCGGCAGAGACACGGGCAGAGGGAGAAGCAGACTTCATGCAGGGAGCCCGATGCGGGACTTGATCCCTGGACCCCAGGATCACGCCCTGGGAGTGAGCGCAGGCACTCAACTGCTGAGCCACTCAGGCATCTCCACTTTGATGTATTTTTACCAAAGGGTATTTACCTAAGTTCTAGCTACAGATTCGTGACAGCAACGTCAGGCTTACCTGGCAGCCCTCCTCCCTCCACCCCACGAAAATCTTTGCCTTGTTTTGGGCATGCATGGTTTCAGATTTGGGACACCTGTCAGATCTAAGTCGGCATAGGTTTAACTTCATGATGCAAAGCAAAATGCTTTTGAGAGCAAAATCTCCCAGGAGTGCCTCCGCCCCCAGCAACTGCAGAAAAGAAGGCGTCTGTGGGAGAGAAGGGTGGCTATAGACGTCATTGCATCTTCCAGATCCCAGCTGTGACCTGGCTCAGAGTTTTACAGTTAAAAATAACCATGGCTTAGAGTTGGGGGAAAAAAGTAAACTGTTGGGTCTCCATGGAAACTAAGAGAGGAATAAAAAAGCAAGCCATGGATTTCCAGCAGATGTGGCAAGACGGGGTGGATATAGGCGCTGGAGCTTAGGGGCTCTCTCTGGTGAAAGGGGATACCCCTCATTAGCACCCAGGATGTAACCACACATTGCTCCAGGGTTTTAGGGACACACTTCGCAGTCAAGATATGTTTACAACAACAATGCGTACATCTTAGGTCTGGTGAATTATTTGAGGCATCCAACTTCCTGTAACAGATTGGCTACTATCTGACAGCAGAGAGCTGGTGAGCAACACAGTAGGTTTGATGTTGCCTTTTAACCAATTTGGGAACTTCTGCTATCCCCTTCCCCCATTCATTTACAAAGTCAGAGGCTTGACTGGACCTAAGTAGCAATTTATAACTAGAGGGGAAGTCTTCAGGCTCTTGAATTGACAGGGACATTTACTCCCCTTGAGTAAGTTTAGGTTTTTTATCTTTGATGTAGTAGATTGTGCAAAGTATTTTTTTAAGATTTTATTTATTCATGAGAGACAGAGAGAAGAGGCAGAGACACAGGCAGAGGGAGAAGCAGGCTCCATGCAGGGAGCCCCGCGTTGGACTCGAACCCAGGTCTCCAGGTAATCCTGGGCTGAAGGCGGCACTAAATCGCTGAGCCACCCGGGCTGCCCTGTACAAAATATTGTTAATTACCCAGGACATCCTTAAAAGTGTATCTCTTACAAATTCTGGTATTATTACGAACGGTGATTAACTCACTCTTGGGGGAGGAGGAATATCATATTTCTTCATTTACCCTTCCTTAAAGGTTTATTTTTTTAAGGTTTTATTTATTAGAGAGAGAGAGAGAGCAAGAGGAGCAGCAATGCAGAGGTTGATCCCAGAACTCTGGGATCATGACCTGAGCGGAAGGCAGATGCTAAACCGACTGAGCCACCTTAGCACCCCTAAAAGTTTCTTTAAAAAACATTTTTCAGGGATCCCTGGGTGGCACAGCCATCTGGCGCCTGCCTTTGGCCCAGGGCGCGATCCTGGAGACCCGGGATCGAGTTCCACGTCGGGCTCCCTGCATGGAGCCTGCTTCTCCCTCTGCCTGTGTCTCTGCCTCTCTCTCTCTCTCTGTGACTATCATAAATAAATAAAAATTTAAAAAAAAAAAAAACATTTTTCAGGCAGCCCCGGTGGCGCAGCGGTTTAGCACCGCCTGCAGCCTGAAGTGTGATCCTGGAGACCCTGGATTGAGACCCTGGATCGAGTCCCACGTCAGGCTTCCTGTATGGAGCCTGCTTCTCCTTCTGCCTGTGTCTCTGCCGCTCTGTCTCTGTTTCTATGAATAAACAAAATCTTTAAATAAAAAATAAAAAACATTTTTCCCCAAGAAATACATGAATATATTCTTGTAAAAAAATTTTTTTAAATCCCTTGGGGCACCTGGGTGGCTCAGTCAAACATCTCTCTTTTTTAAAAAAAATTTTATTTATTTATTCACGAGAGACACAGAGACACAGGCAGAGGGAGAAGCAGGCTCCCTGCAGGGAGCCCGATGTGGAACTCGATCCCGGGACCCCAGGATCACACCCTCGGCTGAAGGCAGATGCTCAACTGCTGAGCTGCCCAGGCATCCCAGCATCTGACTCTTGATTTCAGTTCAGGTCATGATCTTAGGGTTATAAGATGGAACCCCACAAGACCTGTGTCAAGCTCCATGCCCAGCAGGGAGTCTGCTGGAGATGCTCTCTCCTCCAGCTCCCTCTGTCCCTCTCCTGCTCATGCGTGCATGCTCTCTCTCAAATATTTTTTAAAAGTTTTAAAAATCCCTCTGTTTTCCTTTTTTTAATGATGTTTATATGCTTTTTTATTACCAGCCCCAGTGTATTAGAAAGACCTGAGTGTGAATGGAAGACGCAACTGTTCTTTCTAAGGGACTCATAAAGGTCTGATTAGTCTCATCTAAGTCATTGCCTTGTTTTGCTACTTAATAATAATGCAATCTTGGGCAAGTTTCTCAATCCCTCATGTCTGAAGTGTGGTTGATAATACCTACCTGACTGGGTGTGATAAAAATGAAATGGAATAACACACCTGGCACCTCCTTTCCTTTTCCTTCCCATTGAACCTTTGCTATTTTTGTTTAATGCCAGCCAGGTCTGAACAGTGCTTGATTTTCTTGTACCACACAATTCATACCATGCTGAAGTCTCACAAAGGGACAGTTAGATCTCAAAGACACAGAGCAAATGTTAAAACAGGTAGAGGTGCATTTTTCAAGGATGTTCTTTGGAATTCTTATAGTGCATCATTGTCGTCACAGCCCCAGGGTTGAAATAAGGGCAGAAACTTTCAGAGACAGATATTAACTGACCTAGTTATCATAGGTATGTTGTAATATTCCCTTTTATAATGCCTAGCTCAAGAAGCTTGAAGTCAGGTTATAAAACTGTATACACTAGAACTATAACCGTGTGAATAAAACTAAAAAAATCATGCATAGAAAAAAAGACAGGAGGGACTCCTGAGTGGCTTAGTCAGCTCAGGTCATGATCTGGGATTGAGCCCATATTGGGTTTCCTGCTCAACGGGGAGTCTGCTTTTCCTTTTCCCTTTTCTCTTCTCTCCAAATCCCACTTGTGGCCTTTCTCTTTCAAATAAATGAATAAAATCTTAAAAACAAAAAAAGGATGAGAAAAAAAATTGCTAATTGTTATTTTGGTAAAGCAGTTAAATTATGGGTGATTGGGGATCCCTGGGTGGCTCAGCGGTTTAGTGCCTGCCTTCCTTTGGCCCAGGGATCAAGTCCCACATTGGGCTCCCTGCATGGAGCCTACTTCTCCCTCTGCCTGTGTCTCTGCCTCTCTCTCTCTTTCTCTCTCTCTCATGAATAAATAAATAAAATCTTTAAGAAAAAATTATGGGTGATGCTTTCTCTCAGTAATGTGACATCCTTATTAATGGAAAAGTTAAAAAAAAAAAAGAAAAAGAAAAAGAAAGGGATCCCTGGGTGGTGCAGTGGTTTGGCGCCTGCCTTTGGCCCAGGGTGTGATCTTGGAGACCCGGGATCGAGTCCCATGTCGGGCTCCCGGTGCATGGAGCCTACTTCTCCCTCTGCCTGTGTCTCTGCCTCTCTCTCTCTCTCTCTGTGTGTGACTATCATAAATAAATAAAAAAATTTAAAAATGGAAAAGTAATATTTTATGAGAATTATGAAAACTGAAAATTGTTTAGACTATGTATAAAATATAATAAATAAAATATGATAAAATCAATCTTTATCATAGCCATATAAGATGCTATCTTACATCTTATAAAATAGCAGAAGCCTTAGCCAAATTTCTGTAGTAGATAAAATGTGTTTTGGGACTTCTGTCCTTCTAGTTCTTTTATCTTTTCCATATTTATAGAGTTTCCACTCAGATACCTGGTGTCCCCTATTCTTCTCCAACATGTCAAAGGACAATAAAGATTTACTTCTTTAGGGGATTTGCATCTTTACAGCTATCAATGGCATATACTATGAAATTAGGATCATTAACAAGCAGGTGTTCAAAACATCTGTGAGCGTGAGACCTGATGGCACCCTGAAATCAGACTTCTGTAGATCGGGGGAGTCCTGATCACAGCTGTTCCCAATACTGACAGATACATCAAAGCTGTTGCCAATTTGTTAACCAGAGGCAATGACAGGAATGGAAGATGCAACTGTTCTTTCTAAGGGACTCATAAAGGTCTGATTAGTCTCATCTAAGTCATTGCCCAAGCAATTAAGGAGAATATTTTTGGAAAAGCAGACTTCAGAAGCCAAGCAGATTAGAAGTTTCCACCCTCTACTTACTGCTCTCATTCTGCACAGAAGCTGCACTGCTCTATAAAGCACTGCTGATTTAGATGTAGTTGGGATCAACCACCCCTTCCCTGGGCATAGACAAGTTGTACTTTTGTAGCAGATGGCCTCTAAGATGTATCTACATCTAAAATAGTTGTTATAAAAATATCTATGCACAGTCTAGTAATGTGCTGTCTAGTAAGTAGTCACTAGCCTCATGTGGCTATTTAAATTTATTAAAATTAATTAAATAGCAGCCTAGCTGGCTCAGAGGTTGAGCGCTGCCTTTGACTCAGGGCGTGATCCCAGGTCCGTGATCTAGTCCCACATTGGGCTCCTGCAGGGAGCCTGCTTCTCCCTCTGCCTGTGTCTCTGCCTCTCTCTGTGTCTATCTTTCACGAATAAATAAATAATCTTAAAAATTTTTATTAAAATTAATTAAAATAAAAAATTTGGTGTCTCAGGTACAGTAGAGCTACATTTCATTTTTTTTAAGATTAAGATTTCATTTATTTATTAATGAGAGACACACAGAGAGAGTGAGAGCAACAGAGGGAGAAGCAGGCTCCATGCAGGGAGCCTGAGGCGGGACTCAATCCCGGGTCTCCAGGATCAGGCCCGAAGGCGGCGCTAAACCGCTGAGCCACCCAGGCTACCCCTAGAGCCACATTTCAAATGCTCAAACAGCACATGAGGCTAATGGCTACTGTGTGGGAAAGTGAAGATACAGAACATTTCACACCATCACACCAAGTTCTATTGGATAGTGCTCATCTAGAAGATAATAACCTTCAAGTTGCATTTTTGCAGAGGCATAGGTCAGCCCCAGGTAAGGTGTAAAGCACCTCCCTGCCCACAGGTATATTTGTAGTCACCAAATGGTTTTACTGACTTTAGCACTTCTTTCTACTTTCCTTAATCTCTAGATTTTTACACATACATCACACTCAACACAAACTTTGTTTTAGCTCTCCACCTTCCTTTACACTGATTATATGATTCTTTATGGTAGATTTAGTTCCTATAATCCATGAAAATGCCCAGCTCCTTGTTAACTAGAGCTATACTGGAAATCTGCCTTCTGTGTAACAAACAAGCTTGAATCTGAAGAGGGATGTATCTATTTGTGTTGCTGAGTCATTGAATGGACTGAAGCAAGGTCTGTGGGGGGAGAAACGAAACGGCATACAATCGTTTCTATTAGAGATTTTGCTATTTTGGTGTTCGCATGTCAAAATAAGTCACTAGATGAATTGATGGTGGAGCAATTTAGTGCCGGAGAGATGCCTTTCCCAGGCAAGATTTAAACTCCTAGTGTTTTTTTTTTTTTTTAAATCAAATTCCGTTTTGTTCTTTTGGAGAAAGATTAATTTTGCCGAATTTTAAAGCTTCAACTCTTTTTTTATGAAGGCAAAAATAAATCTCTCCAGTCCACGCCTTTTTAGCTCTCCAAAGATTACCACTAAAATGCGTCCATGTTATATTTTTGTCTGGGAAAACAGAACTTTTAGACATTCCTGCACCCACGGGATGACTCTGAATCCCGTCAGATCAGGAAAAGCATGAAAAAGCCTCAAAGCCTTTTGGTCGAAGATGCCGGGGAGAAGTAAACCCAAAGCACGTCTTTTTCACTCCGCTCCTGAACCCCTCCCCCCAAACCTAGGACTCCCCGTTTGACTGTTCAGCAGTTCCGATACCAACGATTTACAACGGTGAGGAGCTGGGTCTGGCGAGTACGGGGCTGGGCGTGGTCAGGACTCCGAGGTGTGGGACTCGCTGCGGATCCGGCCTGGAGGAGCTCCTTCACACCTTCCCTCACCTGCCGGGGCAGGTGCTGCTGAAAAAGTCCGTTTGCATCTGCTCATGTTACAGATTGAGCCAACCTCAATTCAAAAAGACCCTCACAGTGACACAGCAAATAAGCCCTGGACGAGCCCATGAGTTCAGCCTGGGCTTCGGCCGCGCTACAGCTCTACCTGCAGGCACGGTTTGTGGATCTGGGGTTTTGAGACTCCGGGGGCACCTGCGGTGTGTGGTGGTGGGTTGGCGGTCTCGGGACCCGGCAGAAGGCGGCCGTATCTGTAGCAACTTTTGAGTCTCGGACAAAAACCGCCTCCCAGAGTTATTAGAAACTGCCTGTACCTGCCCAAGCACAATTCATCCGACAGTTGCCACGAGATTTATTTTCCCTTCACTCTCCGGTCCCGCTCCCAACTCCTGGGCTCTCTGGTGCTGGATACAAGGTGGGGGTGGGGTGAGAGGCGGTGATTAGTCACTTACTGCAGTCTTCACACTTTTAGGTTTGTATGGTTTCCTTGCCTTTAACCCTGTCGCTTCCAGAAAGTACCCCAGAGCACCACCCCTGCACCCCCGCCCCAGCCCCGGTGTGCAGGTAGACGCCGAAGTGGCGACGAGCGGGGTCGCACGGTGCGAAACCCAGGAGGAGGCCCCAGGCGACGCCCGACCCGAGCGGCATCCGGGCGAGCGCGAGGCGGGGGGACGCGCCCCGCAGCCCCGCAGCCCCGCAGCCCCGCTCGGCGGCCGACGACGCAGTGCGCACGCGCGCCACCCGCCGCCCGCCGCCCCGCGCGTCCCCCGCCGGCTTCCCCCCGCCGCGCGCCTCTGCGCCCAGGCCCCGCCCCCGCCCCGGCGGGCCCCACCCCCCGCGGGAGAGGGCGGAGGGGCGGAGGGGCGCAGGGAGCCTGCGCGCGGCCCGCCCCGGGCGCGGGCGGAGGGGAGAAGGCGGGGCGCGCGCGGCGGGCAGCCCGCAGAAGGCAGGAGCCGCGCAGGAGGACGGAGCGCCAGCCGCCGCGGGGCCGAGCCGGTAGGGGGCCGCGGGCCCTGGCGGGGTCGGGGGTCGGGGGCCGGGGGGCGGGCGGGCGGGCTTGGCGCTGACGCGGCCCCGGGGAGCCGGCGGGACCCTCGTCTACTGGAAACTTTGTAGCGGCCCCCACACCTGCTCCGGGCGGTTCTCGCATCCTCTGGGCTGCCCGGAGGGGCGAGGCCCGGGGTCCTCCGCGGCGCCCCCTCCTCGCCGCCCCTGGGCGCGCGCCCCCCGGCTGCGGCCGACGCCCCAGCCCCGCGGACCCGCCCTCGGGCAGCAGCACCCTGTGGGCTCCCCGCCGCCCCCCTCCGTCCCCCTCCCCTCCGCTCCCCTCCCCCCCCCCCGACCCTCTGCGCTCCAGCCGCGCCGTGGCCTCTCCACCTCCTCCCCCGCCGTCAGCGTCCAGCCGCTCCGAGCCACTCGAGCTGTCGGCGGCCCTTTGCATCTTCCGTAGGTTTCCGGTGCGTTGATGGAAGCAACTTGACTTTCAGCAATGCCAACTATTCAACTTGAGTGTTTCCCTGCGGTGGTAGATTGGGGTGCACAGTGCTAACGTGTCTTTTTATTTCTCCCGAGTACCTTCGCTTCCAAGCGAAGTTGGGTTGTTTGTGAGAGGAGTCGCCTGCCGGAGCTGCCTTAAGTAGATTGTATAACTATATTTTATTTAGGTGGATGTTGCTATTGGTACCAGCTAGTGTTATGGTAACTGGGCATCCCAGAGGCAAGGGAAGGAGGAGTGACTTACTCTTGCAGTTAAAAAAAAAACAAAACAAAAACCACAACTACCTTGTACTTTTCATCCAGAAGGACCTCGAGGCATTTGGCAAGTGTTAACTAGCTGTTCGTTGTAGTTTTATAGGAGAGGTACAGAGAGAGCATCACCGTCCTGTTTCACAGATGTAAAAACGGAGGCAAACAACCAAGTCCTCCGATTCTTTACTAATCTTAAAGGAATATGGACCAAGAAATGTAACCCTGAGTTTCCTGGAATTCCAGGAATTCCTAGTGCATAAGGCCACACAGAGGTAAAATGGAATGTTGGAACATCTTCCCTGAGATTGTACAAATGAGTTAAAAGTCAAAGAGGCTGCGGCCAGGTGTCAGCAGCTTCCTGCTTGAGACTCAGCTCTGTCACAAAGTTAAGTGATGCTGGACAAGTCACAGCTGCTCCCAGCATGTTTCCTATTGTTTAAAATGAAGGGAACAAAGGTGCTGTATTCTTTGCTAAGTTGTGTGAGTGTGTCTGGAAGCTCCACTCCCTTGAGCTGCGTTTGGTGATTGTTAGTTGTTGTGGACTCATAAAGGCTCCCATTCTTGGGCTCCCTTTAGAAATGCAGGGAACGAGGCACCCCCAGAATGAATAACTGCCTCTTCTTCACTAGGGACACCTGAGGATTCACGTCAGGGAGAGGCTGAGGCAGGGACCCTGACCTGGGCAGCGTGGGGGAGAGGTTTGTTGGGTGGAGGTAGGAAGGCGCCCTGCACAGGCAGCTTGACACATGGGCCCTATTCCTGCCTCCAGCTCTGACTCATCTTCTGACGCTTGGGGGAGGAGAGGTAGTTGCTTGATATTTTTGGCTTTCCCCCATAAAACAGGAGACGGTTTCCTTCATTCCAAGTGCTTTTAACGTCAGTGTCAAACGTGTCTATGCTGAGTTCTCATCTGAAATCTTTTATATTGGTAGAGTGAAGGTATGACTTCTATAATATTCCCTAATAGAATAGCATAAATGTGTATTCATATAAAAAATACTAGTCAGGTGTATAAATCCAGGAAATCCTTTAAAACTTTAGCATGAAAACCTTACCATTTTTAAATGATGGTCTTTTGGGAGGCATGTGTATTTGGTGAATTCCTTTGCATTTGGGATTTTAAGGCAAGGTAGTTTAGAAATACTTTTTCTCACTGTCACCAGAAATTCATGAATCATTCTCTGTGTAAAACTTAGAACTTTACAGATAAAGCTTTTTTTTTTTGTATCTTTCCCAAAAGTAATTGCTGTGTGTATTTTTATTGGTTTGTGTGTATCGTCTTAGACTTTCTAAGCATTTTTATGTGTCTGTTTATGCAAAGTGATTTTTTAGTTGAAATGAATTATAAAATTATCCAGTCCTGTATGTAGACATTTGCTTTCTGTCTAGACTGTGGTAGCACGGTTTAAAGTGCAGATGGTTGTAAAGGCTTATTACCTCTATAGCATGGTAGTATTTCTCAGGATGATGGGCAAATGACATCTTCTTAACAGCCTTCTGACCCTTCTTTTTTTTTTTTTTAATTTAATTTTATTTTTTTTGCTTCTGACCCTTCTTAAACAGCCTCAAAGCACTTAAATCATTAAGATCCTAGGCGTTACTCACAGTTGCAAATGAAAACTTTTCCATTAAAAAAAAATATCTAGGGCTGCTAATGTATTCATCTTTTCTTACAAGCAAGTATAAATGGGAGTGGAAGGCTGGGAGAGTTGCTAAAGGTTCATTTAAGTGAACATTTAAGGTTCACTGAGAGACAAAAGGAAGTGATAATGTGGGCACAGTTCAAATCAGTAGATTCAGGGGACACATGAGTTCAAACAGAATTCACATCAAGAGTTTGAGTTAGAGGACTTTTGCCATGCTAAAGGTCCAGTGCTGAATATTGGAGTAGAAGGCAAATAAGGTCCCTGAAAACTAATGAAACTGATAAACTAATGGTGACATTTAGAGAGGAAGTGTTCTTACCCCGCATTGGCCAGAATTGTAATGGTTCTGAATTTCTGGACATCAACATTTTATTTACTTAACCTTTTTATTGTGAGTTATAACACACACACACACAAAATATAAAACTGATAATTAATGTGTGTATGTTTTTAAGAACACACAGCTATAACCGTCAAGAAGGTTAAGAAGCACCTTCGTCCCATACTTTCCCAATGACAGCCTCTCTCCTCATGCCAGAGGTAACCTAGCTTCATTTTTGTGGGAATCACTTCCTTTCTTGTTGCTAATTTTTATCCCCTAAATATTAATATCTAAACAAGTTTCACGTTTCTTTTTTTTCTATTTTCATCTTTATGCAAATAGAATCAAAATAGATATTTTAATAGATACTTTTTTGTGGGAGTCAACATCATATACATGTGTTTGTATATATACGTGTGTATATAGGTATATACATACACTTTTTAAAATTTCTTGCAGTATGGTATTTTTTATTTAATTTTTTTTTAATTTTTATTTATTTATAATAGTCACAGAGAGAGAGAGAGAGGCAGAGACACAGGCAGAGGGAGAAGCAGGCTCCATGCACCTGGAGCCTGACGTGGGATTCGATCCCGGGTCTTCAGGATCACGCCCTGGGCCAAAGGCAGGCGCCAAACCGCTGCGCCACCTAGGGATCCCTTATTTAATTTTTAAAAAAGATTTATTTATTCATGAGAGAGACAGGCAGAGGGAGAAGGCAGGCTCCCTGCAGGGAGCCCAATGCAAGACTGGATTCCAGGACTAGAACCTGAGCCAAAGGCAGACACACTCAACCACTGTGCCACCCAGGTTCCCAGTGTGGTATTTTTTAAAGATTCATTCCTGTTGTTATCTGTGACTGTAATTAGTCCACTTTTGTATGAACATACCACAAGTTATTCATCATCTATTGATGGACATCTGGGTTGTTTCTGGTCTGGGGCAGTTATGAATAGGGGGGTTACAGGTGTGTTTATCTGCAGGTTTACTAGCTGATGCCTAATTTCCAAAGTGGTTGGTACCAATTTACATTCCTCTAGTGGTGTCAGCCTTGAATTTATAATCCACTGTATTTGTTGTTGAACCATAATATGTTTGGGTATCACAGTATGTTTGGATGACCACAGCGTGAATGAATGAATGTCACCTAGGTAGTCTGATGCCCAGTCCTTTGTGTACCAGTGTATTTATATATATTTATAAGCTTAATTGTATGGTTTGGACCAACATACCACCCAAAGGCCAGAGTTGGTTTTTCCACTGTATTTGACAAATACCCAATAAAATCCTTCCCTTTTAAAATTTTTAAATAAATGTGTTAGTTATAAGAAAATTTATGCAAGTGAATAATAAAAGTGTCTAGTTACCTGCAAGTCTTATTATTTTTTAGGATTTTTAAAAGATTTTTTTTTTTTTTTAAGTAATCTTTACATCCACCATTGGGCATGATGAACTCACAACCCCAACGTCAAGAGCTGAATGCTCTTCCGACTGAGCGAGCCAGGTGCCCCTTGCCTAAAAGTCTTTTAATGGTTTTGGGAGAATCCTACCTCTTGAGCTATCAGATGTCTTGACTTGGTGACTTGGGTTATGCTGGTGAATGCCTGTCTTATGCCCAACCCTGAATGTATAGTCTAGCAGTGCTGGCTTTAGTGTGTGATGTGTGCAGGAACCCAGGCCAACCCTTGTTAAAGAACCTCTGAGGAGCCTCCGAGAATGCTTGTGTACATGTGCATATCCTTTAACTGTGTACTGAGCACAGACTTCTTAAAGCACCGACAAAGCCCCGTCCTTCTTTGGCATTTCCAAAGGAACCAGAGCTTCTCTGCTATGGGAATAAAGTACTCTTTTACAATCTTCAAAATGTACTTTTTTCCAAATCTTCATTAGTATACCATGTAGAGGTAGTTAAAACTGGATTTGAAACAGAATTTCTGCTTTTGAGTACATAGTTGCCAGGTTGACTTTAATCGCTTATGTTTGGTGTTACTAGCTGGATTTAAATCTGGGTGTGTGTGGAGTGTGTGCCTCTTAGAGAGACAGGTGGGGGAGGGGAGAGAGGGAAGAGAAAGATTAGGGAGAGATGTGGATGTTATGTCAAGACAGGTATTTGTTGAATATCTACAGTATGTAGTATTTTCTAACAGTTTGCTTCCACAATTATGTAGGTTCATTTATTTATTTTTTTAAGATTTTATTTATTCATGAGAGACAGAGAGAGAGAGGCAGACAGAGACACAGGCAGAGGGAGAAGCAGGCTCCAGGCAGGGAGCCTGATGCGGGACTTGATCCTGGGACTCCAGGATCATGCCCTGAGCCCATGGCAGGCGCTAAACCGTTGAGCCACCCAGGGATCCCCAATTGTGTACGTTTAGAAAATACTTCAGTGCTATCCTTTTTCTTAGTTGGGGGAGTAAAGGAAGAATAGCCGAAAGAATGTGAGATTCTTTTTTTATTTATTCTGTAAGTCATCTTAGAAAATGGGTACGCTCTATTTTTTGGCTTTACATAGATAATGAGTACTTTTTTACTTACATATTAAAGTTTTTTTCAGATTCTCTAAAATAGTCATAATTTAAAAAAATATAAATTAAAAGGTTTTTTTTTTTTTTTTTTTTAAGATTTTATTTATTCATGAGAGACACAGAGAGAAAGAGGCAGAGACACAGGCAGAGGGAGAAGCAGGCTCCATGCCGGGAGCCCGTTGCGGGACTTGATCATGGGACTTCATCCAGGGACTCCAGGATTACGCCCTGTGCCAAAGGCAGGCTGAGCCACCCAGGGATCCCCAAATTAAAAGTTTTAAAGAAAGGATAAAAAGGAGTGTCAAAGACCCAGTCTGAGTGACGGGGGAGGGGATGGGTGGGGCTATTCTTCCTTTACTCCCCCAATAGGTGGGTAGAAATCCTATTTGTATTCTTTGGTATCCCTCCAGGCAGGCAGTAGTTTATGGAAGAGCCCCATATTCCACTTGTTGCAGGGAAGGGGGCAGAGTGTGGGTACTGAGGTCATGGCCATACGGTCCACATGATGTCACGTACACCCACAGCCCTCCTGGCTCACCTTGCCACTTGCCATTCTTGCTCTTAGCACTGACCCAGTTTTAACTACCTCCACTATGGCACTGACAGTTGGGCCAGCTTTTTCCCTTGCCTTCTCAAAGTCTCAGAGGACAAAAGGTCCCTTTTGAAATTCACATGCCACTGTTGGTCTTAACTTCTGCCTTTGTTGCAGAATAGTTTCAGCATCAAAGGCCTGCGGAAGGCAGGTCTTCTTGATTCCTTAGGTCTTTGAGTTTGTGGGTACACAGGAGAACACTCTTCAGAAAGTGCGTGTTGCTTCTGTTGAACTAGTAAACATTTATGTGGTGGATAGAACATGTGAGACACCAGCCTTCCTGAGCTGGTGGAGACTAAGGTGAACTTGCTTGAAGTTTTGAGGAAGTACTGGTAGAAATAAAATCCAGGAGAGTACTGTCGGCATACAAGTTACATACAAATTTGACATAAAAATTTATAATTAAGAATTTCACTAATTTAGCTATTGTGCCACTGGTGTCCCTGCCAAGTTCTCTTACCAGATCAACTGTTAGCCTGGCTCCCATGTGAAGAGCAGGTGCAGGCCAGAGCCTGGAGGGGGGGTTTGTGTTGACAGCCATTTGTTGTAGTTAATTTTCTTCTATTCCAAATGTTTTTTATTTTTAGAAATTGCAATCATATACTAGGGCACCTGGGTGTCTTAGTTAATGTGTCCAAATCTGGATTTCAGCTCAGGTCGTGATCTCCAGGTTGGGAGATTGAGACCTTTGTTGGGCTCCGTGCTGAGTGTGGAGCCTGCTTGAGATTCTCTGTCCCTCTCCCTCCTTCTCTCCTCCTGCTCATCCTATCTCTAAAAAATAATAATAAATGAATAAAGGAAAGAAATTGTAATCATATAGATGTTCTGAAGCCATCATCCTATGGCAAAGGAATATTTTCAAAGGAATCCTAAGGACTCCTGCCTCAGAATCACATGAGCTGCTGGTTAGAATGCATATTCCTAGGCCCTACCTCAGTCCTAATAATCAGAATTTTTGGGGGTAAAAGCCTGATAATTTATATTTCTAGCAAGTATCTGCAAAAAAGAATTTAAAATAATATTAAGGGTGGCTCAGTCAGGTAAGTGACCAACTCCTGATTTCAGCTCAGGTCTTAATCTCAGAGTTGTGAGTTCGTGCCATAGGATGGATGGCTTCAGAACATAATTTCAACCAAGATGTTGAAAGGTCCAGATAGTAAATATTTTAGGCTTCCGGGCCATACACTTTCTGCAGCAACTACTTAACAGCAAGAAAGCAGCCATTGTGAATATATAACAAATGAATACAAATGTGTTACACTAACACTTCATTCATGAACACTATCATTGAAATTTCATAGTGTTTTTATATACCATGAGATTAAGTCGTGATTTAATTTTTAGCCATTCTGAGCTCATGGGCCATACAGAAATGTGTGGCAGGCTAGACATGGTCTGCCTGCCATGGTTTGCTAACCCCTGATTTGAACAAGAGTAGAATGAGGTTTGCATTCTCTCATAGCATGTGAATAACAGTAATATTTGTATAGATTATGCTAATATAGTAATATAGAAAGAATTGTAATAATATAAAGAATTATGTATATTGTCTTATTGTATTAGATTATTGTTTGGCAAAGACAAGGGAATAACTTCAGGATCCTCTGCCTTTGGACTTCAATTTAGTTAAAAACTTGATTCCTCCCTTTGTTGTGGGGAGGCCCACACACACCCAGTTGCCCCCTCCCAGTGCAGAAGAGCTGCTGCCCCTCAGCAGGGAGAGGGTGCAGAGCATCATCAGATTCTGAGAGACTTACCTGATTATCTTACTCTGCTCAGAAACTCTGGTGGATAATTAGATGCCTTTGATTTATAGAGAAAAATGGGATATTAATTTATCAATACTTTATAAATGAAGTTAATTTGCTCTGAAATCACCAAAAAGGGGTGCCTGGGTGCTCAGTGGTTGAGTGTCTGCCTTTGGCTCAGGTGTGATCCCGGGGTCCTGGGATTGAGTCCCACATCGGGCTCCCCACAGGGAGCCTGCATTTCCCTCTGCCTATGTCTGCCTCTCTCTGTGTGTCTCTCGTGAATAAGTAGATAAAAATCGTAAAAAAAAAAAATCACAAAAATGTGGAATGGGCCATGAGTATGATAAAGAAATGCTCATAGGGAGAAAGTTGAGGCTCACTGCTTGGGTTTTAAGGATGTTGATACATCCCGAAAGACATTAGAGTAAAATGATCAAAGGTTGTCAGCTAGTCACTGTTGAGCTCTGAGTCCTGTGAACTTTATTTTAATTTATAAATTCCTTTGTGTCTTCCTTAAAGTAATAATGAATTTGTAAGGACTGAGATCTTATTTATTAAAAAAAAAAAATCTGAAAAAAATCTGCACTTTCTGAGATTTCATAGTCTTGCTTCTCTCAAAGGGTGGTAGTGACTTTGATAGTTTTGAGGTACCTTTTTATTTATTTTGGATTTAGTGTGTGTGTGTGTGTGTGTGTGTGTGTGTGTGTGTGTAAGTACCCTGCATCTAAATGTTCTGACCTATGTAAATCAAAGTTCATTGCTTTAGCAAGATCTATGATTCTTCTTTAATTTTTACCATTTACTCCTTGAAATATTTAAAGTATTTATATAGGCTCTGGCACAAATTGGTTTCTAGTTATCACCGAACAAATTTAAATGTGATTGTGGGATTTTGCAAGCATTTCTTGGTTTAGATTTATCAAATTTTTCATACCTTAAGACCATCTCATCTCATACCACATAGCAGTATAGGATTTTTTTAGATTCATATCCACATTGTAGATACAGCATAATAATCATTTTTAGTATATGTGCTGCTGAAGCGGGCACGATACAGCATAATCAGACTGACCTTCTATTCCTTAATTTCTTTTCTTTGCAGTTTTTGGGGACATTTTGGTAGTCTTTAGATCAGTTGACCTGTCGTGATCAGATTGTATGATTTATCAACAAGTGGACAACTCACGGAAAGGGGGTTTTGGTTTCAGGGGGGCCACTACTTTCTATGTAGAGTCTGGGAAAGCCTCTTAACCTCCATATACTTCTGATTCCTCAGCTGGGAACCATGACAGCAGAACAATACTGATCCACATGAGGCTGAACATGTTCATGTAACTTCGACAAAACAGGCACTCGAGTTTTTTTTGTTGTTGTTTTTTCCTTTGGCAAGTCCAATGGGACATACTGAGGCAGATTGAGAGCGATGCTTCTCACACTTTACTGTATCTGTAGATCCCCTGGGGTCTAGATCACTGTGGATTCCCATTCCATCAGTCTGGGATGGGGCCTGAGATGATGCATTTCTGTAAAACTCCCAAGTTGACACTGCTGGGTCTTGGATCACCCTTGGAGTAGTGGAAGGTTAATAGAAAAGGGCTTATGTTTTCCATTTGGAATCGGAAAGGTCAGAAGGCTCTTGAATAGCAAGAATCGCAATGTGTTTTAAATGAACTGGAGAAGCAGCATGATGGAATCAATGAGATACCTCTCCAAGAAACAGACAAATCTTTTTAGCCCCATTGAATGTTCTGCTTGGCTTTGAGCCCGTGCCTTCTCTGAATTGCCAAGGCACCCCTCTGTTCACCACTCATTTGAGTCATGTACAGGTAGTTGATCTCTAGTTGTTACTCAACTGTTTTGTAGTGTAACCAGTGTCATATCTTTAGGATGATAAAAATCCTAGCACACGGTGATGGTTTATGTTACCTTTATACCCTGTTCTAGCTGTTGCTGCATAGCACACCATTCTGAAACTCGGTGGTATAAAAACAACCATTTTTATTTTGTGCACAGATTCCTGTAGGTCAGGAATTTGGACCTCGTGTAGTGGGGACAACTTGTCTTTGCTCCACAATGTCTGGGACCTGTGATGAGATAGTCAAAGACTACAGGGGACTCAACGACTGGGAACTAGAAACATTGATTTATCTTTACTCACATATTCATAGTTGATCCTGGCTATAAGCTGGGACCTCAGCTGGGCTGCTCTCTGGAACCTCTGTGTATGATCTCTCTGCATGGTAACTGCTGAGCTTCCTCATAGCATAGCAGCAAGGGTTCTAAGAGCAAGTCCCATGACAGCAAGGTAGAAGTGTGTGAAATGTTTATCATCTAGCTTCAGAAATATTATTTCTGCTCTGCTCTGTCAGTTGAGTTGATCACATTGTAAGAAGGTCAAGTGGGATGGGAGATATTGTGGTCATCTGTGACAAAGATATTTTCCACAGTCCTCGCATTGCTTAGAATAGTGTTGAACACATGGCACAAACTCAGGAAATACTGTTGTGTGAATGAGTGACAAGTAATTTAAACACCTAGCTGGTTGAGGACCAAATTCAAAAATTGAGGTCCAGATACGAGCAGATTACCTCATGATCCCCAAATAAATATATGCTTTTACTTAACAGTCTCTTCTCAGTACTCTACTCATTCTATTTCCAACATGGGAATCTCTGAACTTATCACATGAAACTAAACTTGTAGTTCTGTGCATCTATATGTGTCACTGTATTGTCATACTTTTTCCCTGCTCTAATCAAGTGGACTGCCCGTGTCATTCTTTGGACTGTGGTAGTTAGAGTTTTAAATGATTATCCTTTGTTGGGTTCAGTTCATGGGATGGTGGTCCACATGAGGACGTTGAGACGATCAGTCAGATCACAGCTACTCAGGCAGTTGCTGTACAGCACATTCTGTGTGCTCTGCGTGTCACACTTGGGGAGTATCTGTGGCCAAATGAGAATGGTGACTGTCATTAGCTTTATGTGTATTATGTATATTTATCCTCATCCCAGGACATCATCTTTTTTTTTTTTAAAGAAGATTATGGATTTTTTTAAAGATTTTATTTATTCATGAAAGACACAGGCAAAGACACAGGCAGAGACACAGGCAGAGGGAGAAGCAGGCTCCATGCAGGGAGCCTGATGTGGGACTTGATCCCGGGACCCCAGGATCATGCCCTGGGCCAAAGGCAGGTGCTAAACCACTGAGCCACCCAGGGATCCCCAGGACATCTTCATATCAGTTTATGTGGTAGGAAATGCAAAAACAACCCCTCTTCCAAAAGTAAGATGTTGAGGTGTTTAGCCAAATTACTAAAGCTTTCCAGATGAGCAAGAACAGTTTGTATCTTTTAATACAAATATAACTCAACATTTGTTTGAATTTATTAAAAAATTTTTTGAAAGATTTTATATATTCATGAGAGACACAGAAAGAGAAGCAGAGACATAGGAGGGAGCAGGCTCCCTGTGGGAACCCGATGTGGGACTCGATCTCAGGACCCCGGGATCATAACCTGAGCCAAAGGCAGGATCTCAACCACTGAGCCACCCACGTGTCCTTGATTTTAGTCTTTTTTTTTTTTTAATATTTTATTTATTTACGAGAGACACAGAGAGGCAGAGACAAAGGTAGAGGGAGAAGCAGGCTCCACACGGGGATCCCGAAATGGGACTCGATCCCGGGTCTTGATTTTATTCTTAATGTTCTATCAGAGTTTTCCTTAAACGAAAGATTTCCACACTATGATTATTTATTTGTAAGAGTATTTTTTTCCCAATAGAACACATTTCTGATTGATTGATTTTTAAATTTTATGTATTTATTCATGAGAGACATAGAGAGAGAGAGAGGCAGAGACACAGGCAGAGGGAGAAGCAGGCTCCCCATAGGGAGCCCGACATGGGACTTGATCCCAGAACCCCGAGATCACACCCTGGGCCGAAGGCAGACACTCAACCACTGAGTCACTCAGACGTCTCCACATTGGTGATTTAATAATGAAAATTAATGAGAAAAATAGCATTTATTTATTTATGGCAATGTAGGCCAACATGCTTCTATTTTAAAAAGGGTAACTATCTAGTTCTTAAAAACCTTAAATATTTAATGTAAGGAGAAAATGTGATTATATAGTAGGCTTTCAGGTATAAAAAATAACAGTGTGGGCCTCCAGTATGCACTGGGTCCTTCTGAAATTTCTAAAGCTGAAAATAATTTAGTCAGATCATTTTACACAGTCATCTCTAGCACTTTATGGCCATTTTCTGCTTATTCAATGTGAGAAGAGAGAAAGTAGTAGATAGAATTTCAGTTTCTAACTGCTTATTCTAGTGGTTATTTGCTATGATTAAAAAAAAGAAGAAGAAGAAAAGAAAACTAGCCTCCGTGGCACTGGGATGGATGCTGACACTGGATAGCAATTCTGAGGCCGGCCCATGTGTGGATCCAACACTAACTCAAGCCTTGAGCCTGTGCCCTAGGAGTTCTGCATTGCAGGAACAGTCCGTTGTTACTAGCTTGTGCATTAAGATTACAGGCCACCTAGAAAGACACTAATCTGCATTTTTGCTTAGCATTTGAGTGCTTTGATGTTTATTATTCAGACAGACCAGCAAGATGTTTATTATAATTGTTAAAAAAAAAAAAATAAATAAAAAGTACCTCTCTGGGGTTGGTTTAGGGCGGCTTTTTTTTTTTTTTTTTTTTTTTAAGATTTTATTTATTTATTCATGACAGAGAAGAGAGATTGAGAGAGAGAGAGGCAGAGGGAGAAGCAGGCTCCGTGCAGGGAGCCCGACGTGAGACTCGATCCCAGGTCTCCAGGATCACACTTCGGGCTGAAGGCAGCGCTAAACCGCTGGGCTGCCGGGGCTGCCCAGCTTCTCCTTTTTGTCTGACACTCCCCCACCCCCATTCTCCTGGCCAGGAAAGCTTTTTTTCCCCTCTAAGAAGTAAATGCAGCTGCCAGAGCAACTTGGAAGGACTGAGTTGACCACCATGGACAGCGACATTAACTTTCCTGGCTTCTCCCCTTGTCATCTCAGACAGATGTGCTGCAGTGGGAGTGGCATGTTCACTCAGAGAGTACCTTACTATCTTTGATCCCTCAAACCATGCCTCAACCTTTTACTCCGCTGATAGATATAGATACCCTTCTTCTGTTCTCCAGTACACGCTCACTAAGATGATTTGGACAAACCTGTGATGTAATACACATGTATTCTTTCATTCTTTATGATCAGAATCTCCTGATCTTGGCACTGAAGCACACTAGGGCTTCTTGTTGCGCCTGCTGTGGAACTGCCTCTTGCTGAGGTACCTCTGCTATCAGGGGAGCTTTCTGTGTCCTGAATGGTACACCAGTCTGTGGCAGTATTTCCCTGCTCTGGGCAACAGAAGAAACTGGAGTTGCTCAGCCCATCTGGGCTTTTCTGTAAGTGGCATTTAAACACATTGTTCTTTGCAAATCCAAGACCCCTTTCACACTCTGAAGGTGCTGGCTGGTGGTGGTGGAGTTCCGTAAGGCAGGTAACGAGAACACAGCCACTCCCCACATTCACACAGAAAGGCAGTGTGTGGGCTTGAGCTCGGAGCCCAGACACCTTGGGTCCTTTCCTGATTCTGTCACATATCTTCTCTAAGTGGGAATCCTCTCCCCTTTTCTGAACCTTATATATTCTGATTTGTGAAAGGGGTCAGGAGTATTTGTCAGAAGAGCATCGGTAATATATGTGCCCTCTTTGTGCTGTCTGGCAGAAGTTGTTTTTCTAAACCTTGGACCCAGCTTTGGCAATTTTATGCAGGTTTGTTGGCATGAGACTGACTAGCAGCAGCAGGGAGGGAGCATCATGTCTGTCTCACTTGGATTCTGCCCTGAGGACTCACAATCTGTTTTCTCTGCAGTACCAAGTACCTTATCACTGCCCAAACAAAGGAGAGTTAGCAGAGTAAGTTAGGCTTCCAGGCCATCCGTTATTTACCCTTGATGAAGACCCTTCTACAAAGACAAGTGAGTCTGGGACCCTTGCCTCGGGAAGACAAGTGGCTTCCCAAACAGCATGAGGATTTGGGAGACCACAGACTAAGTTTCTTTTAATTAGACAGGAACTAAATAACCTGGTTGCAAATTTGATTGGCCTCTTCCAGATTTTCCACATTCAGGAGGGAGTTAACACGGCCGTTTGAGAGCCTAATTTTGCGTTTATTACTACAGTGATTTTGCTTTTTAAATCACTAGGATTGTGCCAGGGAAAGACTTGGATGTGGCATGAGGCTGTGTTCTGTGGTAGGACAGGATGTTCTCATATAAAAATTCTGCCCATTTCTGGGATGCCCTAGTGGCTTAGTTGGTCAAGCGTCCACTTTCGGCTCAGGTCATGATCCCAGGGTCCGGGGATCAAGCCCCGCATTGGGCTCCCTCCTCAGCAGAGATCCTGCTTCTCCCTCTGCTACTCCCACTGCTTGTGCTCTCTCTCTGTCAAATAATCTTAAAGAAAACTTCTGCCCATTTCCATCTTACACATACATGTGCACACATTTCCTTATGTGACTACTTCCTATTCTTTTTCATGATATGATTTCACATATATGCTTCATGTATGGCCAGTATCCAATGTGGGTCCCCAGAGAAGGTTGTAACCTTGAGTGAGGCAGCACCCTTCACACAAGGGCAGAATCTGGGGAGGGACTTGTGATTTATCATTACCAGCACTCTGAGTGCCTCAGTCCAGAAGCGGGGAACCAGAGGCTCACTGCAGTATCGACTTCTACAGTGGCTCTCAAGATGTGTCCTCTGACTGGCAGCATCAACTAGGAAATGCCAGTTCTTGAGCCCTGCTCTGGAACTACTGAATCAGAAACTCTTGGGGTATGATTCAGAAATCTGTTTTAACAAGATTCTGATGCATGCTAAAGTTTAAGAACCACTTCATTATGAAGCTATAACTTTCGTTTATTTTTTTATTAAGGTGTAATTGACATATAACATGTTTCAGGTATATAACATAATGATTTGATATTTACATTAGCACAAAACGATCATCACAGTAAATCTAATAATATCTATCACTATACAGTTAAAATTGTTTTTGTAATGAGAACTTTTAAGATTTATTCTTAGCAACTTTCACATATGCAATATAGTAAAATTAACTGGTACATTACATCCCCATGACTGGCATCTTTGGCAGCTACCAGTCAGTTCTCTGTATCTGTGAGCTCGATTTCATTTTCTTTTCTTTCTTTCCTTTTTTCTTTTTTTAAGACTTTATTTGTTTATTCATGAGAGACACAGAGAGGCAGAGAGAGAATCAGGCTCCACGCAGGGAGCCCCATGTGAGACTTGATCCCAGGACTCCAGGATCATGCCCTGGGCCAAAGGCAGGCACTAAACTGCTGAGACACCCGGGGCGTCCCTCAATTTCCTTTTCTTTTTAGATTCCACATATAACTGATACAATATTTGTCTTTCTCTCTCTGACTTATTTTCACATAGCAAAATGCCTTCAAGATCTATTCATGTTATCTCAAACATAAGGTTTTCTTTATGGCTGAATATCCATTTTGTTTTTGTACAACATTTTATCTGTTCCATCCGTCAGTGGACCCTTAGGTGGTTTCTGTCCCTTGGCAATGAACATGAGGGTGCATGTATTTTTTCAAGTAAGTGTTTTCCTTTTCTTCAGATAAGTACCCAGAAGTGGACTGCTGGATCATATGGTAGGTTTTTTTTGTTTGGTTGTTTTTTTAAGTAATCTCGACCTTCAACATGGGGCTTGAACTCATGACCCTGAGATCAAAAGTCACATGCTCTACCATCTGAGCCAGGTGCCCCTAGTAGTTCTAGTATTCATTTCTTGAGGGAGCTCCATAGTATTTTTCATGGTGGCTGCACCAGTTTCCATTCCCCCTAACAGTGCACAAGGGTTCCTTTTTCTCCACATTCTTGCCAACATTTATTTCTTGTCTTTTTGTAACAGCCACTGTAACAGTTGTAAAGTGATATCTCATTGTGGTGTATGACATTGATTTACAGATGTTGAACCATTCTTGCATCCCTGGAACAAATCCCACTTGATTGTGATGTAGGATTCTTTTAACGTATTGTCGAATTCAGCTTGCTGTTATTTTGTTGAGGATTTTTGCTTGTAATTTTCTTGTGATGTCCTTGCCTGGTTTTGGTATCAACATAATACTGCCCTTGTAAAATGAATTTAGAAGTGTTCCCTCCTTTTGTATGTTTTGGAAGAGTTGGTGAAAGGTGGTATTACTTCTTTAACTGTTTGGTAGAATTCAGCAATGAAGCTGAGTGGTCCTGGACTTTTTTTTTGTTAGAAGGTTTTTGATTTCTGATTCAATCACCTTACTAGTTGTTGGTCTGTTCCTATTTTCTATATCTTCATGATTCATTCTTGGCAGGTTGTATGTTTCTAGGTGTTTGTTCATTTCTTTTAAGTTGTCAAATTTGTTGGTATATTATTGTTTATAGTAGTTTCTTATGATCCTTGGTATTTCTGTGGTATTGGTCATAACTTCTCTTCTTGCATTTTTTTTTAAGATTTTATTTATTCATGAGAGAGACAGAGAGGCAGAGACATAGGCAGAGGGAGAAGCAAGCTCCTCAAGGGGAGCGGGAGCCCAATGGAGGACTCGATCCTGAACCTGGGACTCAGGGCTGTGCCCTGAGCCAAAGGCAGATGCTCAACCACTGATCTACCCAGGCATCCCTAATTTCATTTGTTTTTACTTTGACCTTTATTTCCGTCCTTCTAACTTTGGGCTTCAGATGTTTTTCTTTTTCTAGTTCCTTGAGGTGTAAAGTTAGATCTTTTGGGAGCTTTCTTGATTCTTGATGTAGGCATTTATCACTATGAACTTCATTCTCAGAACTGCTTTTCCTGCATCCCTTAAGTTTTGGTATGCTATTTTTCCATTTTCATTTGTCTCAAGGTTGTTTTTGGTTTCTTTTATGACTCATTGTTCTGTAGCATGTTGTTTAATCTCCACATATTTGTTAATTTTCCAGTTTTCTTCTTGTAATTGATTTCTGGTTTCATACCACTATGGTTAGAAAAGATGTAAGACATCATTTCAATCTTCTTAAAAAAATTTTTTTTAAGATTTTATTATTTATTTATTTATTTATTTATTTATTTATGGATTTTATTTATTTATTCATGAGAGACACAGACAGAGAGGCAGAGACACAGGCAGAGGGAGAAGCAGGCTCCCCACAGAGCAGAGAGCCTAATGTGGAACTTGATCCCAGGATCCTGAGATCATGATCTGACCCAAAGGCAGACTCTTAACCAACTGAGCCACCTAGGTGCCCCTTTGATGACACATTTTACATCCTTTTATTTTATATGTTTTACTTTTATTTTTAATTTTTTTTAAAAGATTTTATTTATTCATGAGAGACAGAGAGAAAGAGAGATACATAGGCAGAGGGAGAAGCAGGCTCCATGCAGGGAGCCAGATGTGGGACTTGATCCCGGGACTCCAGGATCATGCCCTGAGCTGAAGGCAGATGCTCAACTGCAGGATCATGCCCTGAGCTGAAGGCAGACACTCAACTGCTGAGCCACCCAGGCATCCCGAGAATGATCTTTTTATTTGTTATAGTCTAAAGGGACCGCGGAAGAAAGGCAAGCCTTGCTGACCACAAGAGCTGGCAGTCAGTGGGTGTCTCCTGGGTGGCAGCCCCCAAAACCAGGGCACAGACACGTGTAGAAGCTCCTCTGGGAAGTACTGACATTCTGGAGAGGATTACAGTGGATGCTTACATCCGTATGTGTTTAATTAGAAGCCTGCCCCTCAGGCTGCATGCTATAACTATTTTTAAAACTTTTTTTAAATGTTAAATATGAACATGTCACGTGATCCAGCCCTTCCACTCCTAGGTATTTAAGAGAAAGGCCTATGTCCACACAGCTACCTATGAATGTTTATGTCATGTTACACATCAGCTTTACTTGTACTAGCCTCAAACTACAAACAACCCAGTTTCCATCAGTAAGTGAATAAACCATGATGTATCTATATCATGGAATACTACTCAGGAATGAAAAGAAATGAACTGTTGATATATGCATCAATATAGGTGAATGTCAAAGTAATTATGCTGCATGAAAGCTAGGCCCAACAAACAAAAAAAACTTATGATTCTATTATATAAAAGTCTAAGAAATGTAAAAATGACAGAAAACATAAATGTTTGCTTGGTAATGGGGCTCAAGGGTGAAGGAGAGATGAATTAAAGGAGCATGAGGAAATCTGGAGGGGGTGATGGATAGATTTATCATGTGGGGACATGGTATGTTGAGTGTATGCATAGCATTCAAAACTCATCAAGTTGTACACTTGGTCAAGTTGTGTATCTGTCAGTCATCCCTCAACAGGGCTTTAAAAAATATTTAAGTGTGATGGTTACTTGGGAGAAGTCGTGAGACAGGTAGGGGAGGAACACATTTTAACAAGGCTTATCAGTGCTCATCCTATTGTTACATAAATGAAACAATAAGAGGTCCAGTGGGGAAGAAAAAATACAATTTGAGATGGCTGCTGTCCAGGGCAGCAGCACCTCCTGCAGTTGGCATTTGTGAAGCTGTCGCCCTGCGTCTGGCTTAGTTGCTGTACCTGCTGTGGTGTCTGTTATGTGGCCACAGTCCCCCACACCACTGGCCTGACTGAGGTGTAAATGTATTATTATTATTTTTTTAGTTAATCTCTGCACCAAACATGGGGCTCGAACTCATGGCCCTGAGATCAGGAGTCACATGCAGTACTGACTGAGCCAGCCAGGCGCCCAGTAGACTGTGTTTGAGATCATGGCCTTCACCCTAGCTTGTTCTGCAGCTTTCCCAGGCCCAGTGAGCATTGCCATATTACATTTCCTTTCAAACATTTGTCTTTGTTGTGGTCAAAACCGTACTTATATTTGTTATACCATGCATTACATACATGTCATTAACAGAAGCTGGACTCAGGTTGGTATTTCTCACTGGCACATTCTTTAATTAGCATGATTTTCACTTCTAGATTTATTCCGGTCAAACCCAATTTAGCAATAAAACCAAGGAGGAATTCTTTTGAACTTCCTGATTGGCCACATTGTTGCCTCCTTGTCTTTCTGCAGATCTGATTTGTATCCACTGTGATCAGCACTCTCAACTAGGACTTTCCAGATCCTGACCAGGACTGCAGAGTGACCAGATTCCTCACAAGTGAGTTGGTTCCAGCACCTCCTTTGTCTGTGGAACTGAGGATGTCTTGTCCAACTGAAATCATTTCAGGTGCCCCCTATGGTATCTTGGGTGGAGATGAGCATACTTGCCAGCAGGCCCACATTATGAAGCAGTATGATGAAGTGATGTGTCCAAAATCTCAGGAAAGGAGTATTTTCTATTTCTTTTGTTTAAAAATTTTTTTATTTATTTGAGAGAGAGAGAGAGAGAGAGAGGCAGAGACACAGGCAGAGAGAAGCAGGCCTCCTGCAAGGAGCCCAATGTGAGACTTGATCCCAGATCCCAGGATCACACCTTGAGCCAAAGGCAGACACTAAACTGCTGAGCCACCCAGACGTCCCTATTTCTTTTGTTACTGGTGTACTAATATAGATATTATTATATATTATTACTGTACTAATGAGAGAATGTAGATCTTCGAATATTTAAATCCCCCAGTGGGATTCATCTTGAAACTGAGAATTGGCTGAGAATTTAATCGTACCCAGGTTGGGTTGGGTCAGTTAAAATGTTCATGAACTTACACTAATGTATTTTTAAATTTTATTTGAGAGAGAGAAGGAGGGAGCATGGTTGGAGGGGAGGGGCAGGGGAAAAGGAGGCTCTTGCTGAGCAGGGAGGCCCCCCCCCCATGTGGGGTTCAATCCAGGGATCATGACCTAAGCCAAAGACAGATGCTTAGCTGACTGAGCCACCCAGGTGCCCCTAATGTATATATATTTTTAATTAATCTCTGCACCAAATGTGGGGCTCGAACTCATGGCCCTGAGATCAAGAGTCATGTGCACTGGGATCCCTGGGTGGCGCAGCGGTTTGGCGCCTGCCTTTGGCCCAGGGCGTGATCCTGGAGACCCGGGATCGAATCCCACATCGGGCTCCCAGTGCATGGAGCCTGCTTCTCCCTCTGCCTGTGTCTCTGCCTCTCTCTCTCTCTCTCTGTGACTATCATAAATAAAAAAAAAAAAAAAAAAAAGAGTCATGTGCACTACTGACTGAGCCAGCTAGGCACCCAGTAGACTATTTTTGAGATCATGGCCTTCAATGTGCCTGATTATTCCCATAGAAATGCCACAGCATCTTACTATTTAGTGAGTTATTTTAGAGTCCTAAGAGTACGTATAGGGGGAGGGGTAGAGGGAAAATCTTAAGGAGGCTCCACACCCAGCAGAGTCCAAAGCAGAGCTCAATTTCACAATCCTGAGATCACGACCTGAGCCAGAATCAAGCATTAGATGCTTAACTGACTGAGCCACCCAGGCGTCCTTTAGCTATTTTTTTGAAATAACAAAGGGCTAAGGTGACCATATATCCTGGTTTTTCTGTAACAAGTTTAGGCAAATATAGTGTCATAGTTGTGTGAATAGGGAAAACGTGTCTGAAAGAAGGCTCTAGGAGTGATCAGGATTTCTGATTTCTTCGTAATTACCGAGGAGAACCACTCCCTGTTCAATAAGAGCAAGGCCCTGCAAGATTGTTGTTCAGGAACCAGTTGGGCACGTTTGAGTTTAGAATTATTTCTAAAATAGGATGACTGTTTCCATTTACTACCCCCTGCCCCGCACCCTTTTTTTTTTTTTTAAATTTTATTTATTTATGATAGTCACACAGAGAGAGAGAGAGAGAGAGAGGCAGAGACACAGGCAGAGGGAGATGCAGGCTCCATGCACCGGGAGCCTGACGCGGGACTCGATCCTGGGTCTCCAGGATCATGCCCTGGGCCAAAGGCAGGCACTAAACCGCTGCGCCACCCAGGGATCCCCCGCACCCTTTTTTTAATTGAATCACCGGAGAGCTGAGTTTTAACATTGATTTTGTATGTTGTCTTAGGTTACTTTTTTAACAGAAAATTATTTGTCTCCATCCTTGAAAGAACGTATTCTATTTTTTTTTTAATATTTTATTTATTCATAGAGACAGAGAGAGAGAAGCAGACACACAGGCAGAGGGAGAAGCGGGCTCCATTCAGGGAGCCCGACGTAGGATTCAATCCCGGGACTCCAGGATCAGGCCCTGGGCTGCAGGCGGCACTAAACCGCTGCGCCACCGGGGCTGCCCAGAACGTAATCTATTATAGAAAAGAACCATTTCTAATCCTTTCACCTTCCCATTCCACAAAACTACAGAAGGCTGTGGTGAATCAATAATCGATAGCATCAAAAGTACTGACAGATGCCTGTGTGTTTCAGGAAGGAGACGGTGATTTTGGATTCCTTGGTGGAGGAAAACAAAACCCTCTGGTCTTGCTTCCAATGATGCAAGTGTGATTGCTGGCATCTTCATGAGCTCCAGAGGTCACAGCACGCTTCCACGGACTCTCATGGCCCCTCGGATGATTTCTGAGGGAGACATAGGAGGCATCGCTCAAATCACCTCCTCTCTCTTCTTGGGCAGAGGCAGCGTGGCCTCTAACCGGCACCTCCTTCAGGCTCGTGGCATCACCTGCATTGTTAATGCTACCATTGAGATCCCCAATTTCAACTGGCCCCAGTTTGAATATGTTAAAGTGCCTCTGGCTGACATGCCTCATGCCCCCATCGGACTGTACTTTGACACGGTGGCTGACAAGATCCACAGTGTGAGCAGGAAGCATGGGGCCACCTTGGTGCACTGTGCCGCGGGGGTGAGCCGCTCGGCCACCCTCTGCATTGCTTACCTGATGAAATGCCACAGTGTGTGCCTGCTGGAAGCCTACAACTGGGTGAAGGCCCGCAGGCCTGTCATCAGGCCCAACGTCGGCTTCTGGAGGCAGCTGATAGACTACGAGCGCCAGCTCTTTGGGAAGTCGACGGTTAAAATGGTACAGACACCTTATGGCATAGTTCCAGACGTTTATGAGAAAGAATCCCGACACCTGATGCCTTACTGGGGGCTGTAATGCCACCACAGCCTGCATCAGCAGCCCCTTGAGCAGTACCAGCATCTGCTACACACCGTCTATTCCCCTCTTCACCTTCCTTTTCAAATGGTGGACTGTTGGTTCTCCCTGAAGTGTTTTTTACACTGGGTGTTCAAGTTTATTTTAAAAGATAGGGAGGGAGGGGAAGAATATAAGGGGAATGCATACATTGCTAGTAACATTTTTAAAACTAACATTTTGGAATAGTGTTTATGAAAATCTTTAACTGGCTTTTAATCATTTTTAACAATTTGAACAGTTTAATAAACTGTTTGGTTCTGCTGTATTCTGAATCCCAGGCCTTTAGGCATCATGGCAGGTGCGGGAGGAGCTCAGTGCAAAAATCACTTTGGGTCCTGATGAACCCTTTAGAGACCAGCTTTGCCCAAGGCTGCCGACCAAACGCTTAGGGAAGATTGATACCAGCTTCAGTCTCTACTGGATTAGCCCTACTCTTTCCTTTCCTATTATTTAGTGACTCTGTAAGTTAAAAAAAAAAACCTTTATTATCTAGTTGTTAAGTAATTATAATGAAATCTGCTGCAAATACCCTCTTGGAATCATTGTGCCCCAGGACTATATTAGCATTATTTTTAATAAATATATCTGCATAACGTATTAGAATTTTTACTAAGAATGTCAGGGTGTGTGTATGTGTGTGTGGATGCTGGAAGAAAGAGGCTTTCCAGTAACTGTTCAAATATGGTTCCTGGGACAACTATAAATGCTACTTAAAATAGACATCCCAGCTGAGTGATGTCAACGTTTCACATCCTTGCAGATGGGCAGCTGTTAATATCCTTCCCGATGCTGGGACAGTGGGACCCAGCAGAGAACGGACGCCCTGATCAAAGGTAGTGTTTTCAGGTGGCTCTTAGTAACCAGAATGCACCAAAAGCAGGCAGTGCTCCATTAAAGAAATTGGTTTTAATAAAAGCCATGCCTTTGCTTGACTCTTTCACACACAAAATTCCCTAAACCAAACCTCAATACATAATAAGCAAATAACAATGGCTTCCTTTGTTGAAATTTGAAAGTGTCTCCCGGTTCACTGCTCCTACTAAATATGACAACTCAAGTTAGCGCTTCCCTATTCCACACTCCTTACAAACTGCTGGGAGTCATCAGGTTGCCCTTGCTTTGTCACGATGCTGCTTTATTTTTTTTACTTCAGTTGCCAGGAAGGTTGCAGCTTGCTTATTCATGGAATAATTTTCTAGATTTTTGGCCTATTTTGGCAAGAAGCCATAAATATAATGCCAGTGGCTACAACATGTTTATATAAATTATATTTTCTGGATCTTACCTGGTCTGTGGCAACGGTCTCCATCCAAATTCTACCTTGTTTCATACCATTTACTTTTATAAACATGCACCATTTAAATAGGAACATTAAAATGAAGTTAGTAGTTTTTTTTTTTTTTTGAAGTTAATAGTTTCTATGGGAACTCAGAGGCACCCATAAATGCTACAGGAGCACATGATGATCAAAAATCAATCAAAAGAACAAAACAATACATGATGGTGGAGGCTACGGCTTCTCCAGTATGAAAGGCAAACTGCAAGTCTTGTAGTCTTTGGATAAGAGTCCAGAAATAACCACTGTACTACAGTAAGAGAAACTTCATGACAGATGTTCTTGGTAAAAAAAACTTCCTGCAGAAATCTTGGCTGACACCACTACTGGGATATAAGTAAGCATTCTTAGTACTTAAGAAGCCTAACACCTTTCTAATCTAAATGCCAGAGTTTATTAGCTGGTCACAAAGGAAGGTGTGTGACCTAGAAAGTGTTAGGGGAATTTCTGTAGTGATCCCCAGGGCAGAGTAAGCATTGCAGATTTCTGTAAAGGTCCTATAATCTTTCCAAAGCTTGAGATTACGTGTCATTAAGTAAAAATAGAAGGCTTCTTTAAAGAAAAAACATGTACATGTGTACAAAACAGTCAATTTAAAATATGCAACCTATATAGTGTACTACCTCGTAGCCACAGGGGGAAATAAAGCATGGAGAGTAGCACACTCTGTGCCTCTTCTACCTCAAGCGCGTCCAGACAAAAATTACTCACAGCCATCGAATGTTTAAAAGCAAAATACAATACCGAAAGAGAAAAGTGCTTACTAATCACCACTCAGGCAGTGAGGTCGAAGCCGCCTGCACAATTGACAGGAAATAAGTAACCTTGGTTACTGTTTCCAAGGACACCGGACTCTTGGCTAATAAGAGCCGAGGTGAAGCTGAATGCAACATCAAGCTATTCGAATAAACTTGCATACATCAAGAAAACGCAGTATTATTCCCACACTCTTGGTGGTATGTGAGTGAACACTGCCACTACTCAACAGATATTAAAAGGAGGGGATATTTTTCATAGCCAGGGCTTTCTGTTGACGTCTGCTGTATTCTGCACCTCCCATGGAGTGACTAAGCCTCTCATACTTGTACTTGGGAAGGCCAGCAGCAGTTAGACTTACATTCTGGAATCTGGGAATGGAACCATTCTATAGTTAGCAGGTGAGCATACTTTTTAAAATGTCACTGACCCACGCCAGTGCGACAGAACAATAGTTCATACGGCATTTCCAAAAACTGCCTCCACATTGTAAATTCAAACCAGGAGACCTCACTGCAAGCAAAGGTAGCTCCTGTTACCGTGGTCTCTTGGGGAATTTACAAGATGGATGGGGAGCCTGCTGGAATCCTGGTGCCACGATGCACCAGGTGCTGCTCAGGCGGCAGCGGCACAGAGGGCTCAGGGAAGCCTGAGCAAGTGGCCCTGCTTGTGTTGTTACTAACACCCTGTGAGCCCAGAGCCGGGGGGGGGGGGGGGGGGACACGACGACGACGACGCCGACGACAAAGGCCCCGAGGGTAATCATGCAGACATTGGTGTTGGCTGCAGATGAATCGGGAGCAAAAGAGGCAGATTCATCTCACTTCTCTGCACTCGGGGCACAGCAAGGTAAAGCAGAGCCTCATCAAGAGCTGTTTAGTGAAAACATTCTATTCCTTTCTTGGAGAAGATGGAGGCTAAAAGGTGTAAGATGGAACAGAATAGAATCCCTTCAAGTTTTGTCCTGAGAAGGGAAAATAATTAGTTATGTAAAGCAGCAATTTTATAGACAAAACTAATTTGTTCAGTTTATAAATAAAAACAAACTCTAGGTCAGAGAGCCTAAGTCCTACCACATGAAACACAAGACTCAAAATCTTCATAAAGCACATGATTTACAATTCAGAGAAATGTAGGCCCCAGGTTGCCTGATTCTTCCCAGGACTTCATGGTCCTTAACCTTGGCTTTTGTTTTTCCTCCTGGTTTTATTCATTCAGTTTAAGTGGCAAAGAAAATTCCCTATACCAGATAGTGAGCATGAACCTTTTCCTTCTAGAATTCCATCTATTTTAGAGCAGTTTTCTGCCACTGCTTCTAAGCCACGTACCTCTACTGTAAATGTCCATCTCACTATGTGCCTAAGGAGGCCGGAAACTCCAGCTTCTAACCTGAACTTTCAGGTCTCTTGCATCAGATACCGTGGACTCGGGCAGCACTGGCCCCTCCACCATCATTCTTGGAGATCTGGACAAAGGCCACTGCCAAGCGGTTTCAATCGGCTGCCTTTCCAAATCTTGTCTGAACAAAAGTACCATGTTCCCAGTTTTCCATGGAGGCTCCTAAGGGGAAGGCTGTTCATCCTGACACACAAGGGTTTGGGCCTCTGTCAAGATGAACACTCCATCCACTGCAAAGGGCCCAGGCATGTTTTGAGGAAAAAGCCTTCTGAAGTGGATAGTATTAGAAATGAACCAAGGGTGAATTGATTCAGTTGTGCAGCTCCAGTTGGTAAATCTATCCTCACCTACCTGCCCTTGTCCCATGGAGAGGAGTAGAAGTTTCCCTATAAAAAGAATGTCCAGTTAATCACAATTTCCTATTTTTATTCATTTCTGACATCGACACAATAAATGTGGGTAAGTGCCCTCTACTTCACAGGACAACAGTGTTCTAGAAACAAGTAAGCACTGGCTCACAGCATGCTTGCCGATTCCAGTCCTACAACAGCACTTTATTTTTCTTCCAGCATCGACTCTTCACAGTTTCACTACTGCAGCAGCAAGTCATTCCTCAGATAAAATCGAGATCCGTATTTTCAAACATCTTAAGAGAACTAAGAGATAAGTTAGCAAACTTCTGGTGCCGCATGCATTCTGGGCAAGGCAACTTCACCTCCAACCCCCGAGACTGGCAGCAGGACCCCGGGGACAAAGGTCGTCTGTAGGGATGGCTGGGGACTCAGCAGTGGCTCTCTCCCTGCTCTGGGCTTGGGGAATCTTCGTGAAGCTTCACGGAGGTAAACAGGGCAGTCCCTGCATTCTGTCTACTGGTCCCTGTCAGCTCACGGGGTGTGATGGGAAAAACCACAACCCAGTGGGTACTTCATAGAGGAACTTCTCAGAGCAGGTCAGGCAGGATGAGGCCGGGAGGTTTGGGTTCAACACAGTTGATCCAGAAGTTGGCACAGCTGGCGTGATACTGGTGTCCCCCATAGGCCAGCTTGAAGCTGTCTGTTTCAGAGTTGAATGCCTGCCAGAAATAAGCAGATATGTGGGACACATCAGTCTGCTTCTGCACCACAGAGCTGGTCAGCAACCGGCACGTGCAACTCTCCGGGTCACAGAGGCTGAGGCCACACTGGCGCACACACAGAAGCTGAACAGGTAGCTACAAGAATTCAAGGGAGAAGGTCTTTTGATGCTAATTAAAGGTATAAAAAAAAATCCTTACCATTAAACCCAGTTTCGCAAAAGAAGGCCAAATCTTTCATAGAAAAGGCAGAAAAAAAAAAAAAAAAAAGGGCTGACAGAAGCTGGGTGGGGGTGGGGCTGGGTGGGGGAGAGAAGGTTGGCTGGGGGGTGTTCATCACACGGGGAACTAAAATAGCCAAGGGCCCTGGATGATTTTTAACCCTCACTGTGCCGGAGGAAGCCCTCCCCTAAGGCTGGCATTTAACTACACGTGCAATCCCTTACATTGCTGTGACTGCTTACATTCCTCTCATGGAAAAAAACAAAACATTAAAAACTCTCGGGGACTAATGCCACTGGGACCTAATAACTGAATCAACATAATTTAAAAATCCAAATAGGTACAGGGTTTATAAAAATAAAGCTATTAGGCACAGAAGAATGATTTCCAGACGACTCATGCTTATAGGTATGTCCCACACAGCCGGTCCTAACCTCAAGTCCTTGGGGGATGTTCTAAAGCACTACAAGTAAACAAACAAAACTCTAATATTTGTTTTTGTCTGATAACTGCCGAATTGTGATGCTCTTTGATATCATTCTCTGTCACAACTTCCAGTCTTCCAGAAGTTGCTCAATATGTTACCTTGTTCATCACAGAGAAAAATGCCTGCAACACCAGAAGCCAATTATGAGCTACAAGCGTGCAAACAAGACACAAGCAGACCCACACAGACGCACTAGTTGGTTAAATCAAACATTATGGGAACAGACATGACTCAGTAAAGGATTCACGATCAGAACACTTCAGGATGGCAGTGGATTTGCTTTCCACACTCAAAACTGAGATGGAGATGCTAAGATAATGTGTAACTGGTTCATACTTTTTTAGGATGTTCTTCTGCAGGCTTCTCTTCTTTCTGAAATAACGTTGAAACCATAAGGTCAACAAAATTCCCACAACAGGGCCTCATGCCTCCAAACAAAGCCTTAGAGGTTTGACCTCCTCTCTTTACCACCCCAGTGTGCACAGGGCGCTGTGGGCACAGCGCACACAGCATTCTGTCGGGAAGGGAAGAACTGCCCCCATTCACCCAATGACTCCCCCCACTGCCCTTTCATAAGAATCTAAGTGCTTTTGTGGTCAGATTCCAGGGCTTCATAAAAATCCCCGCTGTGGTCGCAGACCTTCCAGTGAAGTGGGCTAGAAACGGTTGTTCCCAGAGGTCATGTGAGGAAAGCACCTTGCCATCTGCAGGGGGAAGGGAAGGCGTATCACTTACCCGGCTTCTGGAGTCCACGTTTAAAAGGCACACCCCACAGGCCAGTTCCTGAGCATTTTTAATCCCAGGCCGTAGCATACAGGAGGAAAAATCCAGTGAATTTTCATCGGGCTATGAGGACAAGACAAATGGGTAAGGCCTCAGCAATTCCAAATGCTGCTGTCTGCATTTCCCTATCACTCATCTCCAATAGGTCTAGCAGAAATTAAGTAAACTCTGATACCATCAATACAATTATTCAATTTCCCATTTACTGAGTCCCCACTGTGTTCTAGGTGTTAGGGATGGTCGCATGAGCAAAAAAGGTCCCTGTCCTGGAGAATGCACAGTCTAGGGTGGGGGCCAGGTGGGCATCAAGCAGCACAGTGCCACAAAAGCCATCCTAGGGCACATGGGGTCAGAGGCACTTACTCCAACCCAAGGGAAAAAGAGCCTGATGGCAGAGGAGGTTTCCTGGCACTCAGAAACAGCTTGGCTGAGGTTTCCATAGGGATATGCGAAGTGAAGGGGAAGGGAAAGGTGAGGTAAGAGAGGGTATGGTATTTGTTCTTTGAAGATCAAGCAGCACAGGCAGAGGCCTCTAAGCAAATCGGCTATGGGAAGAAATCTAAGGGGTGGGAGCCAAGCTTATGAAAGGAGGTAGAAGATGGAATTGTAGCATGAAGGCCTTGAAGGAATAGAAGAGACCTTATCTTGGGAAGCCACTGAGGGTTCTAACGGGACGACAGGAGCAAGTCTGTATTCGGACAGTTCCCTCTGATGGCAGTGTAGGCAAAGAGCTGCAGATGGCAATCTCCAGGTATGGGCCTCAGTTACGACCTAAGTGATCCAGGAGACAGAGTGAAGAAAGTTCTAGGGAAGCAACAGTGGGGGACAGAGAGAAACGGTTGCCTGAAAAAGCTTGGGTGATGTGTGAGATGTGCAAGAAGGGGAGAGGCCTGTCTAGCCAACAGGATTCGCCATAATAAGGCATAGGACAGGAGACCCATGTTTAGGGCTGGGGATGAGAGCTCAGTTTGATATATGTAGAGTCGAAGCTACCTGTGGGATGGCCAAGTTCTGATGTTATATATGCAGGAAGATGAATACATAGCCTAGTGCTCAAGACTGTGAGATTCAGAAGTTATCAACTAGAGAGAATAAATCTCAATACAGCTATTTATCAGTCAAGCCCTTACTTGCTAGGCACCACACTAAGCTCTTCACATGTATTATCTAATTTCTTCCTAACAACAAATCTGTGAAATATGGAGTGTAGTCCAATGATTAACAGGACAGGTCCCAACTTTGGAAAGCTGTTAATTTCTTTTTTTTTTTAATAAAAAAATCCATTCATTCATTCATTCATTCATTGTAATATTTACACCCAACATGGAGCACGAATTCATGACCCCAAAATCAAGAGTCACATGCTCTACTGACTAAGTCAGCCAGGTGCCCCTGGAAAGCTCTTCACTACTTCTTTTTCTTCTTTTTTTAAGTCAGCTCTACGCTGCCCAGTGGGGCTTGAACTCACAACCCTGAGACCAAGATCTGAGCTGAAATCAAGAGTCAGTCTCTTGACTGATGGAGCCAACCAGGTACCCTGAAAATTCTTCATTTCTTAAAAGTTAAAATATGTATCTACTATATGATCTTATATGCATTTCTACACCTTGATATTTATCCAAGAGAAATGAAAACATGTTATCAAAAGTTTTGTACAAAAAGTGTTCATAGTAACTATTCACATTAGCCAAGCTGGAAATAGCATGTGTCTATAAATAAAAATTCACAGTATATCAATACAATGGAACAGTACTCACTGATAAAAGGGATCAAATTGATACACACAACAATGCAGATAAAATTTTAAAACATGCTAAGAAGCCAGACACAAGAACCTATATATACTATATAATTTTATATAAAGTTCTAGAACAACCATCTCTGTGGTGATAAAAGTCTATGGAAAATAGATCAGTGCTTATTTCTGGAATCAGACCATGGCAAAAAGGGAACTTTAAGAAGTGATGAAAACACTCCACATATTGATGGGGTGTGGGCTTACAAGGCTAAAGGGATTTGTCAAAACTGATTCAATTATATATTCAAGATCTGTGCATTTCACTATCTGTAAGTATAAAGCCAAAACAAAATGAGAAAAAAAAAAAAAAAAGGGATCCCTGGGTGGCGCAGCGGTTTGGCGCCTGCCTTTGGCCCAGGGAACGATCCTGGAGACCCGGGATCGAATCCCACATCGGGCTCCCGGTGCATGGAGCCTGCTTCTCCCTCTGCCTGTGTCTCTGCCTCTCTCTCTCTCTCTCTCTCTGTGACTATCATAAATAAATAAATACAGAAATAAATAAAAAAGATTTCAGAAGAGTTGTGTTCTTTTTTAAGATTTTATTTTTAAGTAATTTCTACATCCAAATCCAATGTGAGGCTTGAACTTACAACCCTGAGATCAATAGTGGCACACTCTACTGACTGAGCCAGCCAAGAACCCCAGAAGAATTATATTCTTAATACGAAGAAGTTTTAGATATACGTAAACCAATTAATTTTGCTTTTATGTGCCCTAGAGCAGAGATTTCTCAAATTTGGCACCACTGGCATTTTAAGTTGGGTAATTCTATGTTGTGGGGCCTGCCCTCTGCATTGGAGGAAGTTAAACAGAATCTTTGGCCAATTTGGGGGCAAAATCACCCCCCACTCCACCATTAAGAATGGATTTGCCAAAGGAAAAAAATGCAAACATATGTACAAGTATTTATACACATACAAACACATATGTACATGAGCTTATTATAAATTTTTGTTGATATAATTTATAAATAATAAGATATACGGGCAGCCCGGGTGGCTCAGCGGTTTAGTGCCGCCTTTAGCCCAGGGCATGATCCTGGAGACCCAGGATGGAGTTCCACATTTGGCTCCCTGCATGGAGCCTGCTTCTCCCTCTGCCTATGTCTCTGCCTCTCTCTCTCTGTCTCTCATGATTAATAAATAAAACTTAAAAAAAAAAAGATTTAATTGAGAGAGAATGTGTGTGTGCATGAAAGAGGAAGGGCAGAGGGAGAGGGAGAAGCAGACTTTTTGGTGAGCAGGGAGCCAAATGTAGTACTCGATCCCAGGACCCCAGGATCATGACCTGAGCCAAAGGCAGACACCCAACCAACTGGGCCACCCAGGCACCCTTCTTCACCCCTTTCTAATCTGAAATCATAAATTGTGTATTAGTTCCACAAACCTTTCTTAAACTAATCTGAGCTGAATCCATTCAGATCACACTGAGGGAAGTGTGATCCATTCAGATCACACTAAGCATCAGTTCTCAAACAAAGAAAAGGGGAGGCAGATGTTTCAAATGTGCATGAGGACTCTGACCATGAAGTGAACCTACACAGCTTTAACCAAGCCAGACAATAATTTTTCTTTTCTAGTGCAACCATGGCCAACTCTGGTCAAATCTAGAAGCAGGTTGTACTACAATTTGTTTGCTGCCCAAGTCTGTCATCTATAAAATGGTTAACAATTTCATTTGTCCTATATACCTTCCTCAGTTGCTGCTGGGACCCTGAGAGATATATAAAAAGTCTGCTGAAAATGGGACGCCTGGGTGGCTCAGCAGTTGAGCTTCTGCCTCTGGCTCAGGGTGTGATCCTGGAGGCCCTGGGATCGAGTCCCACATCGGGCTCCCTGTGAGGAGCCTGCTTCTCTCTCTGCCTCTACTCTGTGTCTCTCATGAATAAATAGTCTTTAAAAAGTTTGCTGAATTGATCTAAATGATTAAAATTATTTACTTTGACAAAATCTAACAAGCTTTTCAAAGAAGTTAAAAAATAGTAGCACTACTAACATCTATGTTATAGATATTTATTATGTTACTGAACAAGGACTATTTTGAGGAATAATTAGAATCTGGGAAAACCCAACTTTGAAATCAATCCAATTAAGAAAAGCTCTTTAATATCAAAGACCTTTATCAAAGGCCTAAGGAAAGCAAATGAAAAGGTCATATTGTAATCTCCTGTGAAAATCGTAAAGCTTTTCATAAATTATCTTGTGGTCAAATTCATCTTTCACATGATAAAATTAACCTTTATAAATAGACAACTATGAGCAGGGGTGTTGTAGTACATGGCAACAGTGTAATAGTCCATGGCCCTAATTCTGTAAGAAGTTATGCCCTCTACAGGCCATTTTAAATGGAACATCATCTACATTAATTGGCCAATGTTTCATGCATTTAGTAAAGATTTTAAAAAGTAGTTATAGGTACAAATGACCTACATACAGTGAGTCCCAAAGTCAGACTGGGACATATTATCCTGAGTCTTATAGCTAACAATAAATAGCTCAAATGGTATCCAAGAAAATCAGTACTAAGGAAGAAAACTTTGGTAGTAATCAGTGTTCTTTACAAACATCCTCATTATAATTCTTCCGGACAAATGGTAAGATGGGCATTTCCTATTCCCTTAAATTATGCACAGTCATGTAACATGCACCATCAACAGACTGTGATCATGAGTCACATGTGTTACTTCTGGGAGGAAGCCTCAAGCTCCATGTGCCGTTAGACACGTTCCCTTGACCCTTCCATGGTGATCAGCCATTCTCCAAGTGGTGGAGGCTTTGCCAACCTAGATCCCTGAGTGATGAGGACCTGTTCCCAGGGATCCTCCAACTTGAGATGAACCTGCAGCTCTGTTGTTTTACATCATCAGTAAGACGCTGGGGGGAGTTATTTGCACAGCATAAACCCAGCTAGTTAGCCTAGACTAATACAAAAAATGATCTAGACAAAGTTCCACAAGCAATTCTAGACCTTGGGTTTGAGTTACAATGTAACCATCTTTCTTTCTTTCTTTCTTTCTTTTTCTCTTTCTTTTCTTCTTTCTTTCTTGTCTTTTCTTTCTTTTTCTTTCTTCCTTCCTTCCTCCCTTTCCTTCCTTCCTTCTTTCTTCTTCCTTTCTTTTCTTTCTCTCTCTTCTCTCTCCTTCCTCCTTCCCTCCCTCCCTCTCTCTCTCTCTCTCTTTCTTTCTTTTTCTTTCTTTCCACACACACACAGAGGCAGAGACACAGGTAGAGGGAGAAGCAGGCTCCATGCAGGGAGCCTGATGTGGACATGATCCCGGGACTCCAGGATCACACCCTGGGCTGAAGGCAGGAGCTAAACCACTGAGCCACCCAGGCATCCCACGATGTAACCATCTTGATTCTTGGTTGCAATGTTTCATCTAATTTTTCCTATTGCTGCCATAACAAAATAGCAACAATTTAGTTGTTTAAAACAACATAAATTTATTCTCCTACAGCTCTTGAGGTCAGAATTCTAAAGTCCACACTGACAACACAGCAGTCTTTCTGGAAATTTTAGGGGAGAATCTGTTCCTTTACCTTGTCTACTTTCTAGAGATCACCTGTATATTCCTTGAATCATCCTAGTTTTTTTTTTTTAAGCTTTTATTTATTCATGAGAGATAGAGAGAGACAGAGAGAAAGAGAGGCAGAGACACAGACACAGGAGAAGCAGGCTCCATGCAGGGAGCCCGACGTGGGACTCGATCCTGGGTCTCCAGGAACGCCCTGGGCTTAAGGTAGCGCTAAACCGCTGAGCCACCAGGGCTGCCCTCATCCCAGCTTTTATCTTCAAAGCCAATAGCAGAGAATCTGCCAATCTTTCTCTTTGGTCTCATTGTTATATGGCTTTTTCTCACACTCACTCTTATGCCTGATAATCCAGGGCAAATTTCCCATTTAAAGATCCTTCACTTAACCTCTGTAAAGTCCCTCCTATCACATAAGGTAACAAATTCACAGGTTCCAGGGATTAGGGTATGGTCATCTTTGTGGAGGTGGGGGTGGCTCATTCCATCTATCTACCCTATCATCTTGTCAACTGAGGCTAGCCATGCAGAAACATAATGAAGATTCTCAGGGCACCTGGGTGGCTCAGTGGTTGAGTGTCTGCCTTTGGCTCAGGTTGTGATCCTGGGGTCAAGTCCTACACTGGGCTCCCCACAGGGAGCCTGCTTCTCTCTCTGCCTCTCCATGTCTTTCATGAATAAATAAAAAATCTTCTCTAAAACAATGTGCGTACTTGCACAAAAATGCTATCGTTATTAAAAATAAACTGATCTGATATACCACAGCAATAGGAAGTAAGTAGTCTGAAATTCACTGCTTATTTCCCATTGAAAGGAAGTACAAAAGAATTTGTACTATTCTTAGGATAAACAGTAGAATCCAAGCCCGTGTGATTTTCAACCGCCTAGAGGTTGAGACTAACAGTCCTATATCTCTTTTTGTAGATTTTATACAGCAGGAACGGATCTTCTTTGTTTTCCAGGGCTGAGTCTGTCTTTGTTCCAAACATTCATTGAGCTTCAACTCTTAGGTAACAATTCACTCATATCATTAAAATAGATGATTTTTACCTCTTGAGAAATAACCAGTTCCTTCAGTTTGTGCCCAGAGGAGCATATGCTTCTACCACAAGAGGGGGCTGTAGCCCATGCATGAAGGGCAGGCTGAAACTGCAGTAGAACTTCAGCTTCACTAAGCATCAGGGAGCCACAGCTGGAGTTCAGGGTTGTGTACTTTGCTTTCCTTACCCCACGCACCACTGCTGTGTGAGATACAGCACTAACATTCCAGGACTTTTTCACTGAAGAAAGGCAATGCAGCTGCTTTTTGATGGGAATAGTTTCGTGATATCTTCATGGAAGAAACAAGTCTTTATTTTAGCATCCTGGAAGCTGGGACCACACAGTGGACTTTTCAAACTCATGATCTCAAGGCTGGGAGATTGAGCCCCCTGTGGGGTTCCACACTCAAGGCAGAGTCTGCTTCCGACTCCTCCCTCTCCTTTTGTCCCCCTCCCACACTCATGCTCTCATACTTGCTGTATAAAATAAATTTTTCTAATTTTTGAAAAGATTTTATTTATGAGAGAGTGAAAGCACATGCACACAGTGGAGGAGGGAGAAAGAATATCGAGCAGACTCTCTGCACTCACAACCCTGAGATCATGACCTGAGTAGAAACCAAGAGTCAGATGCTTAATCCACTGCCCCACGCAGGCCCCCATAAACAAATCTTAAAAACAAAACAAGACAAAACTATGATGTGCATTTAAATCCCTGATTTGTCAGTTTCAGGCAAGGTTCATCTCTGAGCCTTAATTTCTTCAGCTGTAAAAATAGGATTATTTTACTGACCTTGAGGACTGTTACCAGGGTTAAATGAGAATAAATGTAAAGCATACAGCACAATGCTTGACAGGTTTTATTTTACACAATGCTAGGTGTAAAATAAACTACTCTATAATTGGAATCAAAGAGCCTGACTATGGCTATTTGGTTCATTAAGGAACTTTCAATTCTACCTAAAATGAAGCAATGGTATAGAGTCAAAAGTCTCCTATACAACCTCGGTCCTGTAATGATTTCTTTGCACTGAGCCTCCCATCCAGAGTCCCTGGAGTTTGCAGAGTTCTGTTCTAACGGAACTACATAGATGTTGGTTTGGGTTATTAACATTCACATCTTTTTTTTTTTTTTTTTTTTAGAGTAAAAGTTTCTCTGTGACAAGTCCTATCTTATACTTCCCTTGGAGAATATGTACTACTCTTCATGCAGTGGGCAATTCAAGTTAAGTTTTATAGACCAAAGACCTACAAGTTATCAAAAGGAAATGACATGGTATAATCAGGAATAATAACCAAGCAGAGGAGGATTATTTTTCTGTCTACAGCTTACTTGGTGAAAAAGGCACTTACAGCTGGAAATGCATGGATAATCACAGGAATGGGTACTCAGCAGTGCTCACGTACAATCTGCATGCATTTCTGCATTGTCTAGTTGCAGACTAATTGATTTCTATACTGTTTATCCCGTGTCTAAAAAAAATTGTCAGGTAACATCACTCATTAGACACAGATACTAGATGTGAAAGTTCTTCACTGGAGCTTGAAGGAGAAGGTATGAATGTCTGGCAACTCTTCCATTTCATCTCACTTGCTGCCACACTGAAGGGCTTAGAATCACCATATGTGAACAGGGCAACACTTCCAGGTTAGGGGGGTAACCAGACCCAACAGGCTTTCTTTGATATCACAAAAGCAAATTTTTTAAAAATATTTTATTTATTTATTCATGAGAGACACAGACACTCAACTGCTGAGCCACCCAGGGGCCCCACAAAAGCAAATTCTAGGGCAGCCCGGGTGACTCAGCAGTTTATATTTTTATATTTTTATTTTTATTTATTTATGATAGTTACACAGAGAGAGAGAGAGGCAGAGACACAGGCAGAGGGAGAAGCAGGCTCCATGTACCGGGAGCCTGACGTGGGATTCGATCCCGGGTCTCCAGGATCATGCCCTGGGCCAAAGGCAGGCGCCAAACCGCTGCGCCACCCAGGGATCCCTGCTTGAAGATTCTGTCCCTCTGCCCCTCCCTCCCTCAACTTGCACATGTGTGTGCTCTCTAAAATAAATAAATAAATCTTAAAACAAAAACAAACAAAAAGAGTTGCATGCTCTACCAACTGAACCAGAGAGGCACCTGCTATTGCTTCTTTAAAAAGGTCTGAACAAAATTAATCCTGGGTATAAAAAAAAAAAATCAGAATAGGGATTATAACCTCTGAGTGGGATGATGACAAAGAATTAGCATAAGGAAACCTTCTCGAATGATGGGATATCCTGTATCTTTATATGGGCATTGGTTATTTGGGGTGTGAATTTGTCAAAGCTTGTTCAATGGTTTAAGTAACACAATTTACTGAATGGTATAACAGATTTTTGTATTTTTCTAGAGGAAGGAGGGGCAGTCTAGAAGGCAAGCCTGTCTCATGAGCAACTGGGGGAGCTTGGAAGTCTGAGATGATATACAAGGATGAAAATGGCTTCAACCTCACCCAGTGACAGTAGCTACCTTAAGAAGTAAATACTTGGGATCCCTGGGTGGTGCAGAGGTTTGGCGCCTGCCTTTGGCCCAGGGCACGATCCTGGAGACCCGGGATCGAGTCCCACATTGGGCTCCCGGTGCATGGAGCCTGCTTCTCCCTCTGCCTGTGTCTCTACCTCTCTCTCTCTCTCTGTGACTATCATACATAAATTTTTAAAAATTAAAAAAAAAAAAAGTAAATACTTGATAGCTATCCAAGCCAGGATTCTCCTCAATTATCCTTTGCCCCAAATTGAAAAGGATTAACACATAGGAGCTTGGTTAATACACCTGGTCTTTCATGATAACTTTCCTTCAAAGAGCTCATGACAAAGAAAGATGCTTTGCTATTGCAGCCATCTTTTTCTACCAGCACCAGAAGAGAAGAGATGGGTAGGTGATTTGAAGGTTGTTTTTCTTTAAAGATTTTAATTATTTATTTAGAGAGCATACCTGCAAGCTAGAGGGGGGAATGGAGAGAGAGAATCTTAAGCAGGCTCCATGCCCAGCACAGAGCCCAACACAGGGCTTGATCTCATGATCCAGAGATCATGACCAGAGCTGAAACCGAGTCGACCCTCAAATGACTGGGCCACCGAGGTGCCCCTGATTTGAAGATTTGTATAGAAATCTAGTTTTCAAAGCATTAATTACATGAGAAACTGCCACCAAAACAAAAAATTTTACAATCTAAACGGAAAGGGGGAGGTTCTTAAGCTGCCCTCTAGTCCTGGGATACAAACAGGGGAAAAATGTACAGAAAATAGAGAACAAAAAAATGAATAAAATGTGGTCTTGGTCCTTGTCCTTAAGGAGTTCACAGACGGGGAAAAGTATATTGCTAAATACCCTTTTTAGGGTGATACCATTTTATACTTCTTAATAAATATAGTCCCCATTTTACCACATCAATACCATTAGGATTCCAATAAGCAAGCCAAACAAAAACTGGGTTTATTATTAAGTAAAAAATGAAATATTTTGCTCAGTGAAACCTATTGTTTTATTTGCTGAAAGAATGTTGAAGATAACGTAGGTTACATTAGTTTCCTCTTTATAAAGCCCATAAAAGAAATTCCTTCCGGTATCAGTATCAGGAATAAAATTATGCATCTCCTGAGTAGTGGGTTTATTTTATGTTATGAACACAGTGAATTGAGGAATTCATCATGTCTTGTTTATATCAATTCCTAGAAAGAGTAAAGTCAACTAACTGTACAGCTCAACACTAGCAAAAGGAAGCACTTCAAAAGCACATACTTTTGTATATTTAACTTCATTCCTGGCTTTATCTTATCTCCCTTCTTTTAACTCTGTTTCATTTTTCTTATCATTTAAAACATTTAAGCCAGTTATTAACATTATGAGGTATAAAAAAATGCATATCTATTTTGAAAAAAACTGGAAGGTTCAAGGTATATAACACAAAAAGTACAAAGTCCCATCAAACACTGTGTTAGGACACAGTCTGGCTGTTAAGGAGCAGACAACCTAGTGGGCAGGAAACAAGTAAACACACGATTGTCAACAAGTGTGGTAAGTGCTAAGACAGAGAAATGTGCTGATGTGCCGTGGACACACACAGGAAGGGCACTGAATTCACACTGAAGGGCTTACTGGAATGTCTTCTGGGGGAAGTGATGCAGAGTCCAGAGGAAAAAGCAGCCTAACAGAGAAAGAGAGGCAAAGGCAGGCAGCCCAATGGATGGAAAAGGCCTTATGTACTGAGCTAAGGAGTTGAAACTTGATCCTGAAGACTCTAGAGAGCCCACTGCAGGATTTTAAATGTGATTCAAATAACATGACCAGACTTACATTTCAGAAAGAACAGGCTGGTAGGGCATGCAGAGCAGATTGATAGGGGATAACGAAACGAACCAGCAACTCTAGCTATGAGGTCAGAAGTGATAAGGACCTGACTGATTTAATAACATTAAAAAAATGAGGTTCTCATTTTTATTATACTTTCTAGCTACTGTTAATATGTAAGAACGCTATGAATTTTTGCCGAACTCAATAAATTTAACCTCTTGAATTCAGATTTATGTATTTCATATCACCAAATAAGTATAATTTTATCTCTTCTTTTCAAATATTTATACTTCATTTCTTATTGTACTGGCCAGAACTGTGTTTTTTAAAAATAATTACCCAAACCATATGATTTTAGGTTATAAATTGAAAAATAGTCCAAGGGAACAAAATAGAGATTTTTGGAAATGATTTAAACTCTTTAAGAACTTAATATTACAAACCAGAAGCAACATAACAATGGTGGGAAGATGTGCTGTTTAAGGCATGTTGTTGGGAGAGGCGGCATCTGTCTGGCTACCAGCACTGCGCAGTAAGAACTGCTTCCTACAACCTGGCTGTGGTCCCACTCAGATGGGTCACACAGTTATATGCGAGGGAAAAAAGAAAGAAAGAAAATGGAATGGCATATTTATTCCAGCTGTGGAAGGAAGATAGATTTCTGACTATTGTGAAATAAAGGATATTATCAGAGACAAACTGAATAGGTATGAATATATAAAATAGTTTTGCTCAATGAAATGGAAAACGAAGGGAAAAGAAGATGAAGAAAAGAACAGATATAAGCTTACCAGTCTATGTTTGTTTGTGTATATATATAAATCTATTACAAATATGAAATATGTAAGGTCAATAACCATATTTCATTGAATAGATGGTCAAATGGTCAAAACAGATAATCAATTTACACATAAAGGAAATAGAGTAAATTATCATTTGGAATACTGCATAGCCTCTACAAAATGAATGAAATATAAAAACACCTTGAGCAGGGAGCCTGGCTGGCTCAGTCCATAGAGTACGTGATTCTTGAACACTTTAAGGGACTCCCTACACACTTGCAAAATGAAGAAGCGGACAAAGAAAGCTAGAACACAGTGTAAAAAAAGTACACTTACATATTGTTGGAAGCACTGCCAACTGGCCCAGGCTCTCTGGAAAGCCATATACTAAAAGTAACAATAGCTATATATGAACACATGCACGTACATGTGCAAACACACGTTTTGACTTTTTATTCCACTTGGATGAACTATAGCCCTGAGAGGACAAACAGTCATTTGTTTAATGATATTCAGAGTAGAACTACTCATAACAGGAAGAAATGGAAATAATTCAAGCACCTAGAAAAGTAAAAAGACTAAATGAACCACAGGACAGCAGCGAGATGTTGCACAGCTTTTTAAAAGAACACACACACAAAAATAAAATAAATAAAATAAAATAAATAAAATAAAATAAAATAAAAATAAAAGGACACACACACAAATGAATGAATGAATGAATGAATGAGGACACACATGGTGCTCGCTTTGGCAGCACATATACTAAAAGGACACACATGGGACCAGAAGGAACTGGAAGAGCAAACAGAGGAACTCACACTGATGCTCTGCAAAATGTGTGTATATGTATGTGACTTAAGAAGGATGCAGACAGGGCGGGCGCCTGGCTGGCTCTGGCGGAAGAGCATGCGATACCTGATCTCAGGGCTGTGAGTCTGAGCCCCAAGTTGGGTGTGGAGATGACTTAAATCAATAAAATTTTTTAAAAAGAAGAAAGATGTTGACAGAGTAGATACTTTCCCCATACTCTTAGTTTATGTGGGCACCACAGGCCTGCGGGCTAATGGAGAAGCCAAGCTGGTGCTATTCAGCTAATTGTACAATTATCTCCTTCCTTCAACGTAACACAATCCAGTGGGCACCTCACCTTCAATCTTCAGTAAGCGCCACCACAGGAACGTACACTTCGCTTTACCTCTGAGGATCCTGGGAGGAAAACCAAGTGAATATCTAATGGGCTTACCGTGAGCGTGGCCAGGGACATGAAGCCAATGAGGTTATTCCATACTTTATCAATGTCCTTCAGCAGCTGCTGGAGTTTCTCGCTGCACACTGCAGTGGCTTTTATCCCCAGCTCCACACGCTTGGTCACCCTGTACACCTCAACAACACCTACAGGGTGAGAGAGTAGAGTGAGGGATGGAAATGCAGAGAGAGATGGGCAGCATAGGGCAGGACTATTGTTTGCTGGTATCTTAGCTGGAAACATGGACTGTGTCTGCACAAACTAAACATTACTCCTTGGGACCCATCTACACGGTGCTGCAATATAGCTTACTGATAAGAGCACAGACCACAGCTATACTACCTGGGTTCAAATCTCAGCTCTGCCACTTACTAGCTGTGTAACCCTGGACATAACTTCTCTGGACCTCACTTTCTTTATCTGTAAAATGGGGGTAATAAAGGCACCTTGCCAAAGAGGATTAAATGGGTTAAGACTGTAAAAGGCTTAGAACAGTGCCCAAAGAACAAAAGACACCATGTAAATATTAACTAATTTTTTTTCCTGGCTTTTTAAATTTTTTAAAATTATTTTTTAAAGATTTATTTATTCATGAGAGACACAGAGAGAGAGAGAAAGAGAGAGAGAGGCAGAGACACAGGCAGAAGGAGAAGCAGGCTCCATGCAGGGAGTCTGATGTGGGACTCGATCCTGGGACCCAAGGATTATGCCCCCGGCCGAAGGCAGGCACCAAACCACTGAGCCACCCAGGGATCTCCGTCCTGGCTTCTTTTTATTTATATATATATATATATATATTTTTTTATATTTATTTATTTATTTATGATAGACATAGAGAGAGAGAGAGGCAGAGACACAGGAGGAGGGAGAAGCAGGCTCTATACCGGGAGCCCGACGTGAGACTCGATCCCGGGACTCCAGGATCGCGTCCTGGGCCAAAGGCAGGCGCCAAACCACTGAGCCACCCAGGGATCCCCCTGGCTTCTCCCCACCCCCCCCCCCCCCGTTTCTTTTTAAATCCATCTGTTTAAGTTTGGGAAATCCCATCAAACTGGGTGAAAATGGGAACATCAAAAGCCTAAAAGAATCTGAATGTCAATATCATCACAAAGTAACTAAGAAGTATCTCAGTTTTCTAATGCACAATGATTTACAAACTCTGTGGCTTCATGCATCTTTTATATATACTTAACAGAACACAGGATGGTTCTTCTCCTGTGGTTTCTGAATTGTGGCTGAATTCTTCAAGCCAGGATGAGAGGTGCCAAGTATCTTCACTTTCTTTTTTTTTTTTTTAAAGATTTTATTTATTTATTCATGAGAAACACACACACACACAGAGGCAGAGACATAGGCAGAGGGAGAAGCAGGCTCCATTCAGGGAGCCCAATGTAGGACTCGATCCTGGGTCTCCAGGACCATGCCCTGGGTCGGAGGTGGCGCTAAACTGCTGAGCCACCCGGGCTGCCCAGTATCTTCACTTTCTAAGGACAGCCACCAGACACATCCCCAACCTTCCCCTGAGCCTCTAGAGGAGAAGACTGGAGGAATTCCAGGGGTCTTCAGCATGGGACATCACCAGCTGGGAAACAACACCAGGCTTTTCCTCTTCTGTCCCCAGAGGGAGGCCAGGAATTACTGTCTACCCTGAGCCAAGTGAGGGGGCTCTAAGACAGTCTTTCAAATATAGGAAGAAATCTAGAGAAGGACAGACAGGCGCCCTCCTAGCTGGTCTGTTTGAGCAGTAGGACTGTGCCTGTCTGAGCAGGAGAGAGGAGCTAGAGAGGTGACAGAAATGAAGGAGAGACCGCATTCCTTCACTATCCACTCATCAGGTGAATGTCTGAGTGACTTTCATGTGCCAGGCACTAGTCTGGGTGGTAGAGACATAGCGGAGAACAAAAAAGACCAAATCACTCCCTTCTTGGAGGTTCATTCCAGGGGAGGGAAGCAGATCATAAGCAAGAATAGGTAAAATACACAAGTTATTGAAGGTGACAGAGCAAAGGATAGCTCAAGCAGGGAAAGGGACAGGGAGTGCCCGGGTGGGGTGAGGGGACACAGTTTTGGGAAAAGGAGGCCAAGAAGATCTCACTCAGCAGATGACACCTGAGCAGAGATCTGAAGATGATTAGGGCCCAGTGCATGGGGCTCTGGCCACGGGCCACGTGTAAACTTCTGGAGGAGAGGAGCACTGGATTGTATGGAGACTGGGACGTTTAACAGCTGAAGATGGTCAGGAAGGTAAGGAATTTATGATGTGATTAAGCGGTAAAGACGAAGAATCGACAGAGCATGAACAAGGTAAGGCATTAACTGGAGACCCAAGAATTTCGCTGAGATCAAGAGTCAGATGTGTAAACAACTGAGCCACCCTGATGCCCCCACCAGGATTTCATTTTTTTTTAAATATCTTATTTATTTATTCATGAGAGACACAGAGAGAGGCAGAGACATAAGCAGAGGGAGAAGGCGGCTCCCTGGGGGAGCCCGATGCAGGACTCCATCCCAGGACTCTGGGATCACGACCTGAGCGGAATGCAGACTCTCAACCACTGAGCAACCCAGGTGCCCCACAAGGATTTCATTCTAATGCCTCATCTAGTTCAGGTTCTTTGATAGACCAGTAACACAGACACAATTTTACATTGTTGCTAGTATGCATAGAAGGATGGAGAAACTCTACCACAGATACCTTAGGTCAAATAGCTGTTTCTGTCTGTGACTTAGGCATCTTACCTATAAATGCAGATGCTACTTAGTGAAGTCATACATAGCTTGAAAGATCTAGATTAAAATACTCAACATAAGGGAAAACTAAAAATACTATGAAGTGTCACGATTTTGAATAAGTAAAACACCAAAGAACATACCCAATAAATATTCCATGCCTTGAGCTGACTGAATTACTTCTGTGCACACAGAACTACTACTGATTCCGTTTAACGTATCATTTGCCTTCTTAATGACCTAAGAGAAATGAAATCAAATCACCTTATACAATCGAGAAAAGTCCTTGCAAATCAATTTCCTACTTGTAGAAAACCCAAGGGAGAAGCCAGGGGGTGTGAAAGAGCATGACAGACTGATATACATAGACGACTGTGCTGACATGAATCTGTGAACTTAATTTTAACTTTGAAGAAACAATCCTCCACTTCTTTGGATAAGATAGAGGTTCTTTAGTTTAAATGTTATTTTAATTTAGGCAACGTTAATGATATCATCTTATTTTTTCAACACAGTGACAAGTGAGGGCACAAGTGACCAATGAGCTAGTGTTTGCTATCATAAATGTGAAAGAAGCCTCCCTTAAGATGTAGGACTTTCCATAGAGCTTCCCTTTGCATGAGGCCATCGAGGGAGGGCTCTCCTCAGTTTCCTCTGTCCATTCGAATGAACCAAAAAGAAGGCAAAATGGCACAAGACAGCACTTACATACATGTGAGTACCACAAAAGTAACATACTTACATCTAGAGCACTCCCCAGGCACCTCTGCCATTCATATGCATATCTCTCATTCTCCTGTGAAATTTAAAACAAGAACTGGGTTGAACAAGGAAGGCTGGAATCCTCAATGATTTCTGGCAATTTAAAGAGCATTGGAAGACGTTCCTTTTTATTCAAACCACTCTACTTCAATCGTGGGTTATCTTTTGAAACCACTAATGACTACTGAAAATTACTAATATGTGTAACTTGTGAGCACAGGGTTTGTGAATCTGAGGGGGAAACGTTTGGAAGCAGCTTCCCTTTGTAAATGTTGCCTTGTTTGTTCTAGTAATAGTGTAAACTTCTTCAAAGGAACTCACCACGCAGATGTTTGGTATAAGAGCTAACACTAAGCCACCGGCTTCCCCCTTCCCACCGCCAGGACACTGCGTGCTTATGAATGACAAGGAGGGGCAAGGAGAAGCATTCAGGCACTGGCTGTAGGGAGCATGGGACTAAGATGCAGCAAATAAAGATCCAGAACACACTCCCCACCCAGAACCCTATTTTGATGTTTTAACACTCGCTAAGTCTAAAGCTATAAAGTCTAAGTGCTCTATGAAAAATTCCTTCAAACACTTCCCTTCTTGTGAGGTCTCATGAATACTTTCAATTTTAGGGTCACTGACAACTTTCAGCAGATGTCCCATCTGAGAAGTGTTTTCATCCAGGGCTAATGTTGCCATTCTCTCCTTTTAATTAAATATTTTATGTTTGGTTCCTTGTGACTTTCTGCTCTCGCTTCCCCATAAGCATTTTTTTCTGGAGGCTCTCAGTGCCCTGTTCATCTTTTACCGAACCCCTGCCCTGTAAATAACTTGCTTACTCACCTCCACCTCTCCGGTCAGATCTTTGTACTTGTCACGAATGACAGGCAGAGCTGGCTTCTCACTCAGAGTGTTGGACCGGTCTCTGAAAGGCTGCTCCAAAGCCGGGGAAGGAGAAGAACGGCTTATTTCTTTATCACCAAGGCTCAAACTCCTTTTGTGTGATCCTAGAGAAGTGGATGGCACAGTCAAAGTTCTCATTACTCGGCTTAATTCAAGCCGAGGCTTTTCTTTGCTAACATGACCCTCTTCTTTAGATGCTTACATCATGTCACGAAGCATTCAGAAAGACACAATCCTTGTTCATTCTTCTTTGGCAAGCTATCCAGGCATATCTCAGAGATAGTGTGTTTTGGCTCCAGACCACATCAATAAAGTGAGTATTGCAAAAAAGTGAGCCAGATGAATTTTTTTGGTTTCCCAGTGCATGTAACAGTTATGTTTACCCTATCCTGTAGTCTATGAAGTGTGCGGTAAATAGCATTGTAAATATCAGTGCGTAAGAGCTGTGCTGTTTTTCCAGTCATTAGTCATGGATTTGCACTGAGCTCCCACATACCCTCCATCCAACAGAAATCAATAGTGCCTTCTGTCAGGATGGGGCTTAAAGCAAAAGGGGCAAACTCAAATGCTTTTGGAGAGCAGGCAGGTCAAGGAAGTGACTGAAGTAGGTCAGCTGTAGACAAGAAGTGGTGGGAATGTGACACCGGGAAAGCACGTCCCATCTGTTGGAGGGGGCAGTGTTACTCAGCTCCAAGTTAACTGGCAAAAGGGAGAGATATAGGCCTAGGATTGCCAGATATTACAACTTTTCAAGAAAAGCTAGAAATCCAGATTGTGAAATCTCATGATTCTTATCTACTGGCAACTGTTCCACACATAAAAAAACCTTCTGTGTGGATCAGTCAAAACAAGTCTGCAGATTGGATCCAGATCCACAGCAACCACGTTGTAGCCTCTGCATTAAAAAAATACAGTCCACAGCCAGGTATAAGAGCAGAGGTAACTTGCCCACAAATGGTTCAAATCCATTTCTCTGGCTCTTTTAACATAGTACCCCTCTAGCCAACAAGCTAATGAATAACAGACTATGCACTATGCTTGTTTTCAGCCTCGAAAGCAAATATCTGAGGGTTACACTTGACTTTAGTTCAGTTGCAAACCTTTTTTATAGCTATCTATAATAGACCCTGACTTCAGAGGCTGCAAAATCTATTTCTCACTAAACCAGAGACCAACTTTTATTTTTGTTTTGACCAACTTTTTATTCATACAAAAGAACGTCTAACACCTCAGTGGAAGAGACCACCAGAGTACAATAATCTACACGGCAAGCTACTCACCTTGAACAGAAAGGTCAAAGGTCTCCAGCTCACTTTTGATCATTTCTTCACTAGATTTCATTTTGCTCTGTGAATTGGCCACCAAGAAGTCAAATTTGCTGATTTTGGGTTTTTCACTTTGAAACTCTCCAAAGTCATCCAAACACTCTTTGGGGGTGTCGTGAGAAGTGCTGCTGGAAGCTGGGCTCGGACACGTGGCCTCTTGGCTCTGTTCGGCTGTAGGTAAGTCCTGTCTTGTGAAATCTTTATAGTCCTCGCTTTCATATTCCTTTTGCTCACTGGTCTGAGGAATCACATCTTTAAAATTGGCAAAAGCTGGGAAGGTGGTCTCTGGAAGAGCATCTTCATTTGTGAAGGTTGTTACTTTGGGGAGAGAGGTCATGGTGAGGTTTTCAGAACTGCCAAATGAAGTCTCTTTCTTTGGAAGAACTGAGGCAGCTGAGGAGGATCCACTTCCTGCTGAGAGGACAAATGGAGAGAGTTTTCTGCCCTGAGATGCATCATCCCTGTCTGACCAGTCATAGCTCGTAAGTGTGCTCACTGCAAAATTGCTACTGTAGGTTCCAAAAGCAGCATATTTTAAGTCCTCTATATCTGAAAGGGAAATAAGACCCCACAATTAGAGGCAAGCTCATGATTTAGGCAAAATGCCCTAAACTCTGCAGAAGCAAAATGTCTAGCATATTTGATTAGTTTTATGCTATGTTGGAATTAACTAAATTTAGAGCTTGTACTAAAATTAAAGGAATTGGGCTGTAAAATCTGATCTTTAAAAACTCACATTAGCTTTGCATTGGAATTTACATTTAGTTACAAAGAGCCATTTTATTTGCATGTAAAGATTACTATAAAAAGACAGGACTGTTATCTACCAGTGTATGACATGAGTAGGATCATTTAATAAACTGTTCACTTCTGAACTTTAGAATGTATTTAACAATATCCCTGCCTAAAACTGGACCCTTTCGTCTTGACTTGGTTGGAAAATGTTCCTTTAACACATGGATGTATGAAATACACGTGACAAACTAATTTAAAAACTGACAATTTCCCCAAAGTAAAGTGAAAATAATATTACCTAACATTTAACCGATTCTAACTTAGCAGTCTCTGTCTCAGGCAAGGTCAAATATAAGATTTTAATTAAGTAATTACTTACCTAGTTGTTATTTTGGTCAATATGGAGGTCACACTGCTGTGATGGAGTATGAGGAAAGAAAAATCAATCTAATCTACGCTAGCCTCTAAAAAATAGGATCAAAGGTCTGGGTGCTGGTGGGCTCCTGTTTCTCCTTCAACTAGGTATCAGCCCCTCATTTAAAAAAAAAAAAAGAAAGAAAGAAAGAAATGCTGAGGCAGAACACTCATTTTACAAAGCGTTCTTAATATCTGTTTAAAAAAAAAATTAAGAGGCAGCATAGAACAGTAGAGAAAACACAGGGGTTTTTTTGTTTTGTTTTTTTAAGTAGGGCTACACATGGAGCCAACCCGGGGCTTAAACTCATAACCCGGAGATAGGGACCTCAGCTGAGATCAAGAGTCGGGATGTTTAGCCAATCGAGGCCCCCAGGAGCCCCAAGAGTGTAGGTTTTTTATTTAGACAAATCACAGTTCAACTCCTAATGGTGCCACCTGCTGCTTGTGTGACACTACGCAAGTTATTTAACGTGTCTTAACCGGAGTTTGCTTCTCTGTAAATTGAAGAGAAGACCAGGGCCTTGGAAGGGCTGTGCTGTGATGCTGAACCGGGACCACACGTAAAGGGCCAGCTCAGTCCCGGGTGAGCAATAGGTAAGAGCACTATTTGCACAGCATAGTTACCGCTGGCCTCCATCTGACAGTTGCTGCTGTAGGGCCTAAAATGGAATCATTTCAGAGTAAAAATGGAATATCAACTCATCATCTTAATGGTCTTACTAGGGGAAGTTTTTTTGCCATTTTCAAAAAATGAAGCCAGCCAGGCTGAAAGTTGCCCACTCCAGTGTGCTGTCCACCCAGTATGGCTGCTGGGTCGCTTCCCCCATTCACTGAGCACGAGGCCAGAGGGCTAGGGGCAAGACTCCCGCTCTCAGACAACCAGACACGGCTCATGAGGCAAGTGCTCAAAAGCCTCAAAAGTTCTGTGACCCAGGCATTCCTGACTAAGGCAGCAGGTGAACCACACTAGGTCATTTCTGTCTTTCTTCTGCTAAGCAGTAAGTGATTCCTGACATTTCCATAGCTCTTCCAAGAGTATGCTCCAAACCTCTCTTTCTCTTCAAACAGAATTAGGAAAAGAGTACTCAATTAATAATAAAAGTGAAAAACTGGATTACAGAAAAGCAGATCACTTGCACAGACTGGTATATTTTAAACCTCTGTGGTGTAAATGGTACCCTTCAAATCTTGCTTATTAAATAGGAGGGGAAAGAAAGGTTCAGGTGAGAAATGTACACTTTAGAATGAATAAAACAAGGCTCCAGGCAAAATGCTTTCTTGGTCTCTGGCTGCAGTGTTTTGTCTATCCCCTCACTTTGCCCCAATATCTGAAGAGATCAGCAGGTGCCCTGACTCAAACGAGGTGAACTGCAATCAGGAGGCAGATGCAGTTAAACGTGAGGGTCGTCTTCAAGGGGTGCATTCAGAAAAACGTCTCACAATCCGGGTTTTTTTTTAATCCGGGTATTTTTATTATTAGGCTGTACCAGAAAGCTTTTTGAGGAAGCTGTATTATGAACTGCTCCAAGAATCTCATCTAACGGGTAGCAATTTTCTCGAAGACCAAAGGTAATTTTAATGAAAAGTTAAGCTCTAGTTCAAAAACCACAACCCAGTTGCTATGGTAATAAAATTACCCATTTGTGCAATTATGCAATAAGAAAATAACAAGGGTTTAAAAAAAAAAACAAAAACAGAAACGATTATAATATTATCAGGTAAAATGCATTATAAAAACAATAAGGTATTATTACCTTAGCTGAAGAGCTTTTAAATATTTTTATAATTTTACAATACTACAGATCTTCAGCAAGTTTAATTTTTATTAAAAATGAGAGATGTATAACATTTTGCCTTTTGGAGCAACTCTTAGAAATGACCAGCTGAAAGGTTAAAAAAATTATATATATAAAAAAAAAGGAGAGCAAATATACAAAATAGACCAAAATCTAGCCTATGTTGATTTAAAATTTTTCACTTTTGCTTATTCATTGGCCACTAGAGTGTAAAAATAATGTACTGAAGTGCAATTCATTTGAACACATAGGGAAAAACTAAGCTGAATTACATAAGGAATATGAGAACACTGTCTTCCTAAATCTTAGCATTTATAAATAATATAAAAACTGAGTAGTATTCCTGGAATGGTGAATATTAGTAAATCATTTTTAAGAGAAATGTGGTAAATCAGTTCACTGAGGGTAAGTTAAACTAAGAAAATTTCTCATTGCCCATGTTAACAATTTTACATTTTCTAAGCAAACTACATGTATTATTGTATGATGGTTTTCAAAATATTAAAGATGCTATAAGACCTACACAACATAAGTGATGGAAGCCCTGTCTGGTAAAATGATGTGGAATAACCCATATTTTGTAATCACCGAAGTTTCTATAGATGGGTTTTCCATTTGATAGTTGAATTCTGAAAATTGCGAGAGAAACAGGAAAAAGAAAACAGAGATGGATGCAATAAAATGAAAGAAGAATCACTACTGTATTTCCAGTTCTCCTGGAGAGCTCTGAGGCTGTGCTAGGTTGAACAGCAATTGCACACAAATAGGCCAAATTGTGTGCTGTAATATAGGTATTTGTTGGCAACCAGGAATGTCCTATTACAAAGGCCAAAGGAATCAACAAGGCCAGCTCCTTTCCATCATGGATCTCAAATCAAGATATGGATTTCTTGCTTATGCTGGCAAGTAACCTTAGCAGTCTCTTCCATAACGTCTATCCAAATCCCTTCCGAACAGATGTTGAAGACAAAAACAAGGTTATTTCTTGGAACAAAGAATGTGAGCTGCCACTACGAGATGTAAAGGTCATACTGATTTCCATGGAAGTTTTCTAAAGCAGTAAGCATATGCCCAGGTGATTAAGTTCCTGGCTTCTGAGAAGGGGGTTTAGAAAAAGAAGAAAGGATACATGTGCAAAGTCCACTAGTCTCCAGTGTTTTACAAAGCAATAAAAATGTTCATTGGACTAAGGAAGAAATACCTTTTAATTTCCAATACTAGTTTAATCATGGTTTACCAAGGCAAACCATGAAATATTTACACATCTCAACTTCTTTCCACTCCTGGCCCTATGTCTACCTTCACATGCTCTATTAACTATAAAATCTGGGCTGTGTCCTATAAGTCTCAAACACTCTGAAAGTTGTTCAAGAGAAGAGGAATGAAAGTGATCACAGTGTACATTATGACAGGCTACAAAATGCTGCAGTATAATTGCCTTGTAGTGTCCTCTAATCTGCATAGAAACCTCCCATTCTTCCTTTGTACTGACTCACATAAATCTATGGTTTAAATGATACCCACACTATCTGTAAGCACCTGCAGGTTTCTGTGCCAGTGCTCTAAAGTTCAATAGAGAAAAGCAGCTATTTTGTGGATATTTTAAATCAGAAGGGGCTGGAAGGTCAAAGAAGGTGTCAGGATATACAGTTGACTCTTGAATGACATGGTTTGAACCACACAGGTCCACTTACACATGGATTTAAAAATAAATAAATACAGTTTAGTACTATAAATTTTCTCTTCCTTGTGACATATAACATACAAAATATGTGTTAACTTTATATTATCAGTAAGGCTTCTGGTCAACTGTAGGCTATTAGTCAAAAGTTGTATGGGGATTTTGGATAGCACTGTGGGGGTCAGTGTTCCCAACCCCCATCTTGTCCAAGGGTCAACCATACAGTGGGACTGGTTATGGTTATCATGAGAAATCTCATTACAAAAACCCATCAAATGAGCACAGAAGATGGCAATTATAGGTAGGGCCTTTTGGCCACGCAAGGGAGAGGGCAGCACTCAGAAGACCCTTCTATGCATGTGACTTTATCGTGCTCTCAAAGCCATTGGGCCAACATTTTCCAAAACAACGTATCAAAAGAATTCAACTGATTGGAAAAACAAAGCTAGGAGCAGCTTTTTAAAAAGAAAATAATTTGATTCAAGTTATTCTAGGATTTAGCCCAGCTTTGATATGCCAGTGTCCCCTTCATGTTCGTTTGCTACTTTGAAAAGATCAGCAGAGATTTTAACATGAACAACAGAGTAACTGTAAAATATGAATACAGTTGTATAATTTCTCAGGCACTGATGTTTGATGTCAAGCACTAACTGTATTGCTTTACTTGGCACTGGAGTACACAGAATAGTATTTTTTTGTTTGTTGGAATCTATAGCTTAGAGTTCTTCAAGTCTTTATTTCAAGTTTATATTATTATTAAAACGTCCCCTCTAAAAAGCAATGTTACTCTGGAAATAGTAACTGCTCAGTTTATGAACGGGATTATGTTTTACGCACAGTTATATTCAGCCATTTTCTGCAGCCTGCTCAGATAAACGCAGAAAGGATAAAATAAAGCAGTCCCAGGTGGACCAATCTAGCATTAGATAATTCCAAAGCCACCACAAGACTAGTCTTATATATGGCACCAAAAAATCCTAAATAAAGGGCAGTTGGTATCATCACTAGCTGGAGGCTATACCAAGATCTCTTTCTTCCAAATTAGTTAGCAGCACACACTGTAATTAAGACTTAATATATTTATACAAGGTTTCTGAAACCAAGTATTATCCAACTTTCTAAAGCATTAATTTCTGGAAAAAACAGTAGTTTGAATGACAGACTCAGCTTTGCTTTCAGTTAATCTAAACCCCAACATGTAACTTTTTTCTTTCTCAAATGGCCTATTTCAAATACTGTAAGCGATCTCTATGGACTCCTATTCAAAACCCTCATCTTTAATTGTTTAATTTCCTTTCTGCCTCAGATTTTTAAAAAAGAACAAAGAACTAAAATCTCACAAAATAAGAAAAAAAAACGTAAACCATGGAAGCAATCCTTTTTCCCAAGGATTTTATACGCCTTGGGTTTATGATCTAAAAAACATTATCATTCCCAAGTTTTTTTGCTTTAACATACTCTAAAATGGAAAAAAATACTTTCCAAACTTGGCATTCTCTTACTGCTAACTTTCATGTGTCTTTCTAGAATTTTCTTCAAAATGAACATAATTTAAAGCTTACTTTGAGGTCATCCCCTAAAATTGTTTAAGAACCTGGTTTATGATGGAATATTACTCAGCCATTAGAAACGACAAATACCCACTGTTTGCTTCGACGTGGATGGAACTGGAGGGTATTATGCTGAGTGAAATAAGTCAATCGGAGAAGGACAAACATTATATGGTCTCATTCATTTGGGGAATATAAAAAATAGTGAAAAGGAATAAAGGGGAAAGGAGAAAAAATGAGTGGGAAATATCAGAAGGGGAGACAGAACATGAGAGACTCCTAACTCTGGGAAACGATCTAGAGGTGGTGGAAGGGGAGGTGGGCGGGAGGTGGGGGTGACTGGGTGAAGGGCACTGAGGGGGGCACTTGATGGGATGAGCACTGGGTGTTATTCTATATGTTGGCAAATTGAACACCAATAAAAAATAAATTTATGAAAAAAAAAAGAACTTGGTTTATGGACTATGAATAAAAAAAGACTCGGGGTGGCTTCCTGATACATTCTGAAGTTAAGAAAGATAATGGGCTCTACAATTAGAGGACAAGTGCCCATTTCAGACTCACACTGAATTCAGTCCTGAAGACTTCCTGGTAGTAACACCTGAACACTTTCCAATACAGAGACTGGCAAGTTAAATTCAGTTTGCATGTACTGTGTTCAGAAGTCCATTTCTATATCATTTCATGATTTAAGCTAAATTTACAGATATCTAGTTATTCACAGATATATCATATCCCCTTGTCCCCAACACTCAACTCTTAGATCTGTTCCCTGAGCTGCTTCCTCTCTTCACACTGTAACTCCTAGTGGAGATAGGCTCTGTGATGTTTACTAAGCAATAACATCTATTCCTTTTTTCTACTACAAGAAAGGAGTAAATATTCCCTATTACATAGCGTAGGGTTAAAGTTACGTTTTAATCCAGTGCAATGTTAAAAATTTCTATCAGTGGAATTATAAGGGGAAAAGGCTAAACCAATATTTTCTTAGGAGAAAGGTATTTGAAAAAAACAAACAAAAGGGAAAGACCCTCTAATCACAGGAGGTACTATTATTGCTTTACACTTGATATGGACCAGGTATTGCTCTGGTCTAACCCTGAAAAAGTACAAATTACACACATCCCCACACTTTCAAAATATGCCAAAGAATTATTTATTAACATAGGACTTACAGATCACAAAAGAGAGTGGTACAGAAGAGCTGGAAAAGAAGTCATCAGAATAAGCATGCAGATCAGTATTTGCAGAGGAATATACCAAAGCAAGTTCGAAAAGGCACATTCACACAGAAAATGTCTAAATTGAAAAAAAGACATCTGAAAAGCAGCCAAAAAAAAAATACTAATAATAAGGCGCTGATTAAAATACAATGATTTTCAATGTCAAAGAAGAGCTACTTTACAGGTAGGTAGGTAGCTAGCTATAGAAGTCCTGCTAACCTTTGAGAATGTCACAATGAGGGTAAGCTCTTGCTGCCAACAAAACTAGATGATTGTAATGATTGCACATCAAGATGCTTTCGTGCCAGAAAGATTAAATTTAGTGGTGGGGACAAAAGCAGCCTAGTTGAAATTATATGCAGCAAGGGCTCAAAGGGTTAAATGTAATAATATGCAGAAAAATCAGGCAATGTTATTATTCTTCCATACAAAGAATTATAGCGAGAGTTAAAAGAGACAGTATCCCCTTCAGAGTTAAGTTAGGGTTTCTAAACAAGATTAAGGTCCAGAGATAGCAATATACTAGGTTTTATTCTCTTTTCTTCAGCCCATTTTTTATTTCTCCAACAAGAAGTACCTTTAACCCTCAAACTAAGAGAGCAAGAGATACTGTAGTCAACATAAGGTTAAAGTTAAAACCAACTGCACTGAAGAAGTCCCTGCCATTTAGCTTCTACAGTTCATGTATGCAGCAGTTTTGCTCAACAACAATATAACTCATTGGTCAGACATCAACCCCTTTTAACAACCGCTCTAAAGGGATACTGCTCCTTTCTGACAGGAGGTTTACAGATCAAAAAGATGAAACAATCTGCTTTTAAGAATATCCTCAAACTGAAGAGACTTGGCTTGAACATTACAGGTTCAAAGCTGGGAGTGTTCATAAAACATACATAAAAGAACATGAGCACAGAAGATTATTTTAACAGGTCAGAACAAGCTCAGTCAAAAAACCTCCCCTCCCCAAATAAAATGAAAAAATTTAAAAAGAAGGAAAAAGAAAAAGACATCCCAAATCTGATTTTAGACTCATCTCAGAAAGACATCTAGCTTGGCACTATGAAAGAATATAGATTCACTTTCAGAAAAATAGCTTCTAATTAATAACTTCAGAGTCCAAAAGGCTAGTATACATGTCATGAGATTTTCAAATAAAAATCAAATATTTTCCAAACAACAGAGCACTTTGCAACTGACCACTATGGCTCAAGTAGCTCATACAAAAAAAGAGAAACAAAATCACTCTGTCGAACAAAGAGCAGCAAAAAAATAGGAAAACACATGAGGAAAAATACAAAAAAAAATGAAGTAGATAGTCGGGCACAAGAAGCTCTGCAGACAGTCAGTCCACTGCCCTTGGACAATGCCTTAGCAAGCCACTGTGTGAAACACGTACTGTCTCTGAAAACCTGCTCCCAATTCAGCATGCTGTTTAAAGATACCTGCAACACTTCAGGAGCCAAAGGATGGATGCAATTTTGTTTTCTGACTTAGCAGTTTGATATACGCAAAAGCTGTAATACTTGGACATTTCTGCCGGAATATGTAAACTTGGAAGTGTCTTGTGTATCCCTCTCTGGTTAAAAAACAACAAACCCTTCATACGCATATTTTCTAGAATAATACAGTAATACTGAGATAGTTCTCATTATTAAAGGCCACAAAATGGGTTTATCTTTCTATATAACATACCAAATAAAAGAACAAAATAAAAACGAGGACACTTGGGAATCTAGTTTTCAGGACAGGAAGCTGAACTAGAGAATAAACTGTTTACATGTCAATCCACACAGAATTTAGAGAGGGCTCCCTTGTAAGATGTTTTCAAATACTTTATGAGAAAGTTAGTAGTTATCCTATCCTACCATCTACAGATTTGTTACAATTTAATACTTCCAGTGATAGAGTTCACCTCGAAAACCATACCTGAATTCCACTAACAACTCATGCCCTTCTCCTTGCCAGAGTCTGGCACACAGGACATCCACATACAAGTTCTCTCCCTCCTCTCTTGTGGGAACATGGCAAACTGCAGTACAACTGGCTAGACATTTTTACTTTCTTGGCCTAACAAGAATCTGTTTTTGTTAACCAAACAGGATACTATATTCGCAGCTGCCAAACAGACCCAAGAGAAGAGAAAAGGAGAGGGAAACACTGACCTCACTCAGAGAAATAGAGGAACGTTACTGACACTGCAAAAGTCTTTATGAAATTCCTGGTGATGTAGCATTCATTCAGCAGTGGATTTTTATGTGCCTTGAACACCAAGCTGGTGTTTGGCTTCAAAAATAAAAATATTTTAGGTATCCAATCTACATTCCATAGCATTCATGGGATCCATATATCAAAGTATCCATAGAATCATATTTAACACTGCTTTAATGGGATTGGCAATGAAGAGGTTATTAGAAATCCATAAAGGTTAAGAGCCAGAGCCTTCTCTACTGAAAATCAACACCCACCGAATCTTTGAAATCTACATCACCATCACCAGAGTAATCTCACCAATTCCTCACCTGCAGCAGGAGGATGCTGGCCACTAACTGTTGGTAAATCCAAAGAGCTATCAGACATGACATGCTTAAGATCTCCTCCCACATCAGCCAGTTTCATGTCAAACTGAACAGAGAGTGCATCTTCAGAGTCCTCTTTGCCAACACTGCTGCCACCAATGGAAGGGAGATCCAGGGACTTCACCGAAGCAGAGTCTTCTTTGGTGTGTCTGAAAGCCACTGATTTCTCGCTCAGGGCTTTGTCTGAGTTCATGGAGGAAAATTTACTGGTGTGGAAGTCAGCAAAATCATCATCACTTTTTCCTGAAGGAGTGTTATCTTTCAATTCTTCAACACCTAGTCCAGATCCTTCCAGAGAAAGTTGTCTGAAGACATCGTATTTGGTAGATGAGGCAGCTGAGTTCTGTCCACTCTTCACTGCGCTGCTCGAGCTGCCGGTTAGAGGAACAGGACTAGCTTCCTCTTTAAGGGTATCATATTTGTCATCTGCCTTTTGCTCAGATGAAATAGAGCTATTACTGAAAGCCATAAAATCTGCAAAGTCATCCTGCTCCCCAACAGATGCTGGACTAGAATATTCACCAAAAAGGTTGAATTCTCCAAAATCATCAGCCAAACTAGACATCTTAGTTGATGCCAATGCTGTCGTGGCTGCAGCAGATCCTGTTGGCTGTGGTCGTGTGGAAACAGATTTGGATGCACTAAATGCAGCTGAAAAAGACAATGGTTTCTCGCTGCTGCAGTTAACTGAGGAAAACATATCTAGGTCTGCTAAGTTCAGAGGATTTTTCACTTGTGTTGGTTGTTTCTGTTGTATAGCTCCTGAGGTGAAGGCTGCTGGAAAAGTTTGGTCTTTTGTTGGTGGCTCTAGTGGTGATAGACTATCGGCGGTTTTAAAATCGGTGAAACCATCATCAGTGCCTGCAGATCTGAATTCTGCAAAGTTTTCTCCTGAAAGAAAAAAAAATCACAGCCAAATAAGTAAGAATGCTGAGCTGAAAACCACATGATGGGCAGCATATTAAATTATAAGATTACTTTTAGAGACTTTTCCCTCACTGGCTTGACATTATTTAACCACACTGTAAACCCCACCAAAACATCTCTTTGGAAGCTACCGATCTGTTTCCCCATTGAAGGCTAGTGATACCGAAATAAATAAAAATCAAACCAAGAACATGTAACAGTATCAGTTTCATTTGCTCATCTAAGTGTGCTATGTCTCCTAGTGCCAGCAGATCCTTCAGTTGGCCAAAAGTGCTGCTCTTAGGACTTTTTCCTCCCACAGCTAGCCAGCCAAGCACACAAGAGAATAAGAAATGCTAATGATAATAATAATAATAAGTGCTAGAAAAAAAATAATAAGTGCTAGAGGTTCCTGAGGAGACACATGCTGAAATAATGATTCTTTAATGATAAAATGTTTACACGGTGATCAATCAGGAAAAAAAAAAAATCACAGGTATCGATGAAGTATTATGAAAAATCTTGAATCTAGTATTTAGGATGTTTAACACTTTGCTCAACTAGGCACTTTAAGCACATTGTTAGATATTATGTGGTCTTGCGCCAGTATATGACGGCATTAACTTGAAGGGAATTTAGATAAAATTCTTGAAAAGGTATTTACTTATTTGCAAAGCATTCTGGCTAAGGTCACCTTTTTTTTTTTTTTTTTAAGATTTATTTATTTAATAGAGAGAGAAAGAGGGAACATGAGTGGGAGGGACAGAGAATCTCAAGCAGACTCTGCCCCAAGCAGGGATCCTGATGCGAATCTTGATCTCACATCCTGAGATCAGACTCAAGCCAAAACTAAAAGTCGCACATTTAATTGACTGTGCCACCCAGGCGCTCCCTCTATCTGTCCTGCCAAGGACACATTTTAAACTGGTTTTTCTATATCCTGCAACAAATAAGCTGAATCTTGTGAGACAAAAATCTGAGTACTTGGGTTGTTCCTGAAATCAGCCATCCCAAATGTACCAATGAGCACTTATTCTTTTTTTTTTTTTTTTGAGCACTTATTCTTATTTCTAAAAATTGAGAAGGATTTGAATAAATGCCAACTGTATTATTAAAAATTTCAAGGAGTAGGATTTTTTTTTAAAGATTTTATTTATTTATTTATGAGAGACACACAGAGAGAGAGAGAGAGAGGCAGACACAGGCAGAGGGAGAAGCAGGCTCCATGCAGGGAGCCCGACATGGGACTCGATCTCAGGACTCTGGGATCATGCCCTGGGCCAAAGGCAAGCGCTAAACTGCTAAGCCACCCAGGCGTCCCAAGGTGTAGGATTTAAACTTAATTTTTTAATTTTTATTTTTTTTTAAGATTTTATTTATTCATGAGAGATACAGAGAGAGAAAGAGAGAGAGAGAGGGGGGCACAGACACAGGCAGAGGGAGAAGCAGGCTCCATGCAGGGAAGGCTGACGTGGGACTCGATCCCAGGTCTCCACGATCACACCCTGGGCTGAAGGCGGTGCCAAACCGCTGAGCCACCCGGGCTGCCCAGGATTTAAACTTTAGTTTATATTGTGTTACTCTGAGGAAAGAGTTACTGAAAAAAAAATTTTTTTTTTGCTAATTTTTAGAGAAAATAGGTACAATGTATTTCCAATAAATAATTAAATAGACTCAATTAAGATGCTGATAAAAATATAGACCTATGATTCTAAGAAAAGTTCCTTTTACTATCAGAGTAGCCTTATCATTCATAAATTTGAGGTTAGGATACAGGTGATCTCAGTTTTTCTAACGGTATCTGAAAGTCTTCCATAAAATCCACTAGGTTTTACCAAGTAATGAAAATCAGAAATAAACCAAATATAAATATAGCTATACCAACATCACTTATTTGAAAATATGAGTGCTGGTTCTGGAGAATTATAAACTAAAGTCTAGGCTTTAATTTCTCTGTCCAGTTTTAAAATTCTATTTGTCCCTAAAAATGAGATACAGAAACATATGAGCTAAAAAAGTATATTTCAAGCCAAAATCTAATTCTTAAAACTGTCATTAAAATAAAACAGGCTTTAAATATACTGCACTTCTAACATGATATATACTTTGATGTATCATAAGAAAAAAGCATAGAAAACAATGGAAGCTGAGTTTTCCTAATCTGGGATACTTAATTCACCAGGATAATCCATCAACACAGAGAAATGCATTTAATATTACTAGGGAAATTTAAGAAAGAGAGGAACAGCATTCAAAATTTCTATATTTTATATTTTACGACATACCACTAAAAAAACTCAAGTCAATTTCACAAATTGACAGAGAAGCACATGTGAAACTTAAAAAAAAAATCACGCTACAATTTTGGTTAAGTACATCACTGATAATATTTGTATCACTTCTGTAAATGAAAATGTAATAAGCAGCCAATTTTGTCACAGTTTAAATTTTTGATGTGCTGCTTTGAAATATCTGTGAAATTGATAAGTTTTGCTTTGTTATTTTTAAAAAGAAATCACCACCGCAAACTAAACTTACTGATGAATTGTAAATGTTTCCATCAGAAATGTAAGCTAGGTGAAAGGGTCAAAAAGAAATAAAAATGGGTGCATTTACCAGTTCAAAACAAAGGCAATTTTGGGACAAGTAAATTAGTTGCAGATGGAAGCTTGCATTTCAGAGGGTACATTAATTCTCTGAATCCTCATAAATTCCCCTCTCTACTTGACACTTTTTAGGTCCTAAAAACATTTCAAAAGAAGTCACTTTTTGCTAAAACTTCAGTAAGAAGGGTGGGTCACTTCTCCATATAGAGTATTTTCCTCAACTCCTTAAATATATGGCTTAAAATTTATGATAGGAATAGAAAAAAGGAAATATCATTAATCTCTGTCACTTAATAATCCACAGTTCTAAACAATATACTACATGATTTTTCATAAATTCTAAGACACTAACATACCTGATCCACTAAGGATAATGTATTTTTAATGAGAACAGAATAAAATATATTCTCCTAAAATGAACAAAGAAGTGGCACCTCTACCTGGAACTCTTTATTTTTTTATTTTTTAAAAGATTTTATTTATTCATTAGAGACACAGAGAGAGAGAGAGAGAGAGAGGCAGAGACACAGGCAGAAGGAGAAGCAGGCTCCATGCAGGGAGCCTGACGTGGGACTTGATCCTGGGTCTCCAAGATCACACCCTGGGCTGAAGGCGGCACTAAATCGCTGAGCCACATGGGCTGCCCTGGAACTCTTTAACTTAAAGTTAAAGCAGGAATGAAAGCAAGCCAACAAAAATGGCAGCAACAATCCAGGGTTCTGTTACTAAAGTACTATAAAAGCAGCAGTAGGTACTGCTTACATTTTGATAGCACCAGTCTTTCCCAGGAATAACATGCCTATGATATGATCATAATTACCACACTACACAAAGAACTCTGATATTAAACCATGCTCTTTACTCCAAACTTGCTTTGTCCCAAGAGGTGATGAAAGCACTGCTGGGAGTCAAATCCAACTACCAAGCCAAAAGTTCATCTAGGGTTTTTTTTTTTTAAAGATTTATTTATTATTTTAGGGAGAGAAAGAGAACAAGCATGAGTGAGTGAGCAGGGGGAGGGGCAGAGAGAGAGAATCCTGAGGCAAACTCCCTGCTGAGTGTGACCCCAGTACCCTGGGATCATGACCTGAGCTGAAATCCGGGTTGGCCCCCAACCAACTGAACCACCCAGGCACCCCAAAATCCTCTAAGGTTTATCTCTGTACTCCTAATGCCTAACACAGGCAGTGAGGGGAAAAGTTATGACAACCTAAAGGCTTGAATGAAACAAGGAAACAGTTCTAGAACCTAACAGCTATAAGGGATAGAATATATTTAGAATTGGTGGATTTTCCTTTTTAGAGATATTTAAGTAACACACTTTTTCCTTAGACTTTCACACATTACCATTCTTATAATCCCCTCTCACCTCCCCGCCCCTCACCAACACCCACCCTGACTTCTACCCTTGGACAGAAGGGTGAGAACAAATGATTATCAAATGTTCCAATTTTGAACATTCAGCATGCAAAGGTAGAATATGGCACTATATTCAGGAAGAAATCCTCACAAGAGTATACACGTATCACAGCAAGTGCATTCAGCTTTGAAGGACATAATTTGACCTATGGATTACCTAAACCCTACACAGCAGGTTAGGATTTAACTACAAACATAATTTCCAGTCTTTACACATATGGCTCTCAAACTTTCATTCTATATTCCCTTCCACTTTCTTTAAGCCCTTCTATAAATCCTTCTTACTTCATCTTATTAAATTATAGCCACGTTTGAAAATCTTGAAAAGACTCGTTGCTACCTTTTGCATAGTCCACGGACTGCCGCGCTGCCAACAAACAGTTCAAATTCTTGTTAAGCATTTAAATAACTGAGAGCTGTCACAGCCCTTCATTTGATACAGAAGTCTAACCTGGTTGAAGGCTTCCAGTGAAAGGGAACACACTAGCTTCAGAAGAAATTGCCTCAATTTGGAGTTTGCCCTAAATTTTTGAAAATAATGTCCAATAACTGAACTACATATTTTGTTTCCTTGTAATTTCCAGAGACACAAAGCCAAAAAAACCTGACACACAATAATAAAGACATGTTCAGGAGTGTCACTGAAAGAACCATCAAAAATATCTTTTAGTAAAAAGTGAGTGGTGCCTGGCTGGCTCAGTCAGAGGAACATGCGACTCAATATTGGGGTGATGAGTTCGAGCCCCATACTGGGTGTAGAGATTACTTAAAATAAACAAAAATTTTTTAAGAATTGAAGTAATTTGTCCATTTAAGGAATCAAAAACTTACCTGAAGATTTACTCTCTGATGTCTGTTCGAGTTCTCTGAAAGCACTGTATTTATCACCAGGCTCTATGATGAAAAGACAGAAAGTCCATTAAATTTAAGTTTAGGAACCTTGAGATGAAAACTCAAGGAAGGAAGGAAGGCAGACCCGGTTAACCATACATACATGACATGTATTGTAAGCATTTTATACATTTCTCACAAAAGGCCACCACTAAAAAGGTTTACATTTGTAGGTTTATGAATTGACGTGTTTTTACCTCCAAATGGAACAGTATTTTCAGAGGACTTGTCAACTGCAATTCCTTTAAACACAGCATATTTATCCATCGATGCTGATGCTTTAGTTCCAGGAAGTGGCATTAACAAAGAAGGGGCACTAAAAGGGAAAATGAAATATTTCTTAATAACTAGAACACTGAATTCTTCATCATCAAGTAGAAGCTTAGAATTAAAATGGCAAACAGGTACAGCTTAAAATTCATGGCTCCCTGCTTTTAAAGTTAGAAACTATAGGTATTCACTACAGAGGTTCAAAAACATTGCAAAAATTTACTAAAATACCACCCATATGATAATTCTTTGCCTGATTATCTGAAGAGGGGTCAGACCCACACTGACCATCTAATCATCTCTTTAGTAAGCCACAAACACAGTTGGAATGGCACTGGAAATAGATTCTCATAGAATGATGATGCCCTCCTGGAATTTTAACTTCAGTCCATAAAATTGCAAAAGTGAACTGTTCTAAATATGTGTACCCACTACTTTAAATTATGTTAACTTTAATATATTCTTTAAAATGGGTTCAGAATGCAGAGATAGGTTAAGATAAGCATCTATTTATGAAATGTTGTTCAAGCAAAGATGTAAATTGTTCTTATTTGATCTTACTACATTGCTTACTGGCAGTTCACACATCTGATAAGCAGCATTAGAGTTAATACAATTTACATTTTTACAAGGATCAGCGGTTCCAGAAGCTATCTCTGTAGCAAAACAACAATTACTTCAAAATTAGATAAAGATACTTTTGCCTGTGGACATATTTCTCGCTGGATGGAAAAATAGTGTAATGAGTAGTATCTGTGTGGGTAATTCTTGGATGGCTTAAACACATACTATAGAAGCACTTTTTTTTTTTTTTTCTTATCACACCCAGGCAGCTCCCAGGAAGAACTACTTTACATATGAATGACTACATTCCACCACTAGTTTGTGTCATTCAATACCACACACACAAGTTATATAAATGGATTTCTATTGAGTTCTTTGCCCTGAAGCAAAAATCTTTCCACAGTCATTTAAATCATCTTATCAGCGGCCTACAAGCAAGTAAAAAACCCAGCTCTTGCACATGCATGCTAATGGAGGTCCACGGTGCTTTAGGAGTTCGTGCTATCAAAAATATAATTTCACATCACTACAAAACGCTGCTACATATTTGATCTTGACAAACAGGTCATCATCTGTACATTATAGGTGGATTTTTTTTTAAGTTCTGCAAGTAATTAAACTACAACTCACTGAACAGAATGTTACATGTAAATAAAAGTAATGTTTCAAGGGGGAAAAAAAGTTGAACAATCTGTTTTTCACGAACTGCCAACTTGAGTTATGGTCTTGTAAAGCCCACTGGTAAAATCTACTATCACATTTAATTATTAATTTTAAAATTATTTTCAAGATTGGAAAAAAATAGAGGACCACTTTCAAGGTAATGAAATACTGACTGAAGTCAACAATATGAAATTCCACTCAAAAAAAAAAAAAGCTGACTCAGACTATAATTTTATGCATATTATAAATGAATAATTCGTTCTTGTTCTGAAATTAAAAAAAAAAAACCTGTTATCACCATGACAATGTTTAGCCCAGTTATATAAAGTAGTTATCTATTCCAAATGTGAAAACTGTTATTTCTACTATTTTTAATACCAGTGAAAGGTACTGAGAGGGGCATTGTTGGGCCAGCGGGATCAAGTGGGATCGGGAGGCACCAACAAAATGGCGGCGGACCCTCCATCTTGTTACCTCGCCTCCGGACTTTCCTGCCACTAGCGGACCTCCCGAGGACAGGTTCTCATGGGGAAAACAGGACCTATGCAGGAAACAGGAACCGCACCTTACCCAAACCCCCATTTAAGTATATAAGCAGTTATAGTCCCATACCGATTCCATCAGTAATATGCACTAATACCTATCACCCCATACAGACACAACCCCTTACCCCTCCCCTTAAAAAGCTCACATGTACTCCCTTTGGGCACGACTTCCCAGGCCCTGCAACTTCACGGGCCGCAGAACCTTGCTGAGAGTGCTTCCATTAAAAGCTTGCCTTGACCCACCTTTGCCTGGCCTATTTCATTTCACTACCAATTGGATCAAACCTGACAGGTATATTGTTTTAAAATTTAAGAACTTGCATTCTGTTGAATGACTTTAGAGAATTTGGCCACCAAAAAAAAGTGTGTTGTTTTTTCTCCAGGGAATTCATTTGTTTTACAATCACTCCATTTGGCTGCCACAGATGATTTTACTTAGTTGCTTACCCTGCTAATGTAGACACATTTTAGACAACAGGTTTGAGCAATGGACACCTAACCAAGACAAAAGGGCCCACAGCAACCACCTGGCTAAATCCAGGTGGACCCATCAGTTAACCCACCTCAAAATATCCACAGGCCCTAATGGACCAATGGGCTACTTGGCACAGTTAGCAAAAACCGGGAAATTCCATTCGTGGCCATGCCTCCCCATCTTCCCCCTTTAAAAACGGCCCCCAGGCACTGCCTAGTGGCAGAGGGTCTCTCCTGTGCTGTTCTGCCTGCTGCTCCCTTACTGTGTATTCCAATAAACTTCTACTTTTTCTGCCTTAGGTGAATTCTTTGACAGCCAGTGCCCGCCATCGGCTTCCACCCGTCATTGCCCCATATCTGGGGACCCCCATCTGATCCTATAGATGCTACACTAAATACAGCCATTTAGAGGGATCCCTGGGTGACTCAGTGGTTTAGCGCCTGCCTTTGGCCCAGGCATGATCCTGGAGTCCCAGGGTCGAGTCCTGGGGTTGAGTCTCCCATTAGGCTCCCTGCATGGAGCCTGCTTCTCCCTCTGCCTGTGTCTCTGCCTCTCTCTCTCTCTTTCTCTCATGAATAAATAAATAAAATCTTAAAAAAAATACAGCCACTTAAAAAGTAAAGTAAAACTAACCAACTCAAAGCCCCTATACCTTAATCCTTTTTGGATTATTTTATTATCAGTACCCCATGTCTGTGATGTTTATTATTCCAGGCTCCCCAGTGCCCAGCACATAGTTAAGTATCTTGTGAATGGATAAATGAATGACAGTGCGGACTTCCAGATCCCCTTTCGTGCTGACTCAAGCGCTATTTCTCCTCTGACATCCAGTTCGACACCAATTACTAAGACACAGACTTTTCAGTGGCTGAGTCTAAACCCAGAGGACCCCTCATCATCTCACCACAGTATTCCTATGGCAGCTAAATTTACCCCACACAGTAGCAGGATCACTTTCCTCAGGCCACTTCTTATCTCTAAAACGTTTTACAGATTACACCACAAATCATAAGCCATCCCACACTGGTGCTGCTCTTAACTAATGGATTCTTTTCACAATACTCTCCACTCCAGCCTACTTCTAACACCTTACTTGCCTTTTCATCTTCTCGGACAAACAATGCCCATTGTTGTTTAAAAAAATGCTGCCCAAGGGTCTCCTGGGTAGTTCAGTTGATTAAACAGTCTGACGCTTGGTCTCAGCTCAGGGTCTTGATCTCAGGATCATGAGTTCAAGCCCCTACTTAAATAAAATTTGGAAAAAAAGAAAATGCTGCCCAAAGCAGTCTCACCTAGGCTTAGCTATTTATATCATTTAACAAATATCCCTTTAAAATAAACTCATAATATAGAATAGAGATCATAAACTAGGGAATTCACTATACATATACACATACAAAGACTGAAGGACCACTGCTAAGAGAATTTTACCAGACAATATAAATACCCAGATAAAACTAAGCTTATCACAGGAACTATGTTTTCTGCATTTGTAGTTCTAGAACCTACCCCAATGTTTGGCATATAGCAGATGGTAAGCAAATGTTTCTCAATGAGTAAATAATGAATGTGGATTCTTAGACATGAGCAAAATGTTTTCATGTAAGCATGGAGGTAATCAAGTCAGAACTGAAAAGAGTCTACAAAGTATGACTGTGTATGAAAGTAAACTATTACGTGGAGATCATGCCATGCAAGATTGCCAATATCCCATATGTCTCAGATCTGGCCACCATCTTAGAACTTTCTACACCCAAATTTCAATTTCACCTACTGAGAGTATTTTTTCCAGAGGAGTAAGCCACTAATTTGATGAATCTGGTTTGTAACATTCATAATGCAACACATTCATCCAATAAACCTTTATTAATTACATAATATGGCTAACTACTGCATACATAGCATTGAAAGACTGTCTTCAGGTACAACGGCCTGGTAAGGAAAATAGGTGAACCAGTAATCAGGGCACAGATATTTGTTAAGGCACCAGAGCAGTAAAGAGGGAAGGGCCCTCATCTCTGAGGTGAGGCTTAATGCAGAGGAGTTATTAAAAGCTTCCTATGTTAAACTGATTTTTGAAATAGAACTACAATTAACTATGAGAGAATTCCCAATTGTAAGAGGTGAAAGGTCAGAAGCCAGAAAGAGCAGGATCCGTTTGGAGTCATTCTGGCAAGAGCTGTGGGTAAAGGGCAACAGTGGAGAGAATAAGCAGGAGCCTTCTCCCACGCCAAGCAGAGTTGACAGAGCTGATGGTGGTAAAGGAAAGAGTGGGAGCCAAAAATAAATAACATGTTTCTGATTTGGTGACTGAATATGGTGACATGACTCACCAAGGAAGGGAACAGTGATTTAACAAATTTTTATCTAGCTCTGAGTAGGAAAACAATGAATCTAATTTTTTTGCAGGTAATTTGAGATGCTCTGGGTCATTCAGATATGTTCTACATAGCAGAATGTATATTTTGTTTGAAGGAAGAGCTCTGAGAAAGAAATATTATTATGTATCTATCAGGTTAACGTGTGTGCCAGTGTAGCGGGCTTGGAAATCCCTGTACTTTATAGTCCGGCTTCTCAAATGTTTCTCCTATGTGTCATTTACATTTGTTTGACATATTCTTAAAATCAGGAGAATAATTCATTTCCTAATTTGTAATTGCCTACAATGCCTATCCCTTAGTTCTTGTTACAGTGTATATACAGGAAGCATTAAGAGATAATCAATTGGTTAAAATGGGAAAGATGAGTGATATCGCACAAATAGGAACACAAGAGAAATGGTGTATGTATTCTGACAAAAACAAGTTCCAAAAATGACCAAAGAAATTCCTATTGCTTGCTCAAAGTCTTGTATGTTCCACTCTGTGGAAGAAGTAGTATCTAAAAACTTTTTAAAAATGATGGAAAGGAAAAAAAAAAAAAAAAATGATGGAAAGGTCTTGGCAACATACTAAGTCAGCTACTGTACCTAAAAATGAAGCCAGTACATAAAACATTAGAGAAATATTTAGGCAATTGTATATGCAAATAAACAGAAATTTCAAGGCCTAAAAGTCACTGATCTCAACTTAAACATAAGGGAGACATGAATAAATAATAATATTTAGATTTCTGAATTATTATTTCTGTGGAAAATCAACAGTATGTTATGCTGCAAAAATATCAAATTTTGTGCCCCTGTCTAAAAAGCTTTTCAATACCCAAAGACTTGCATCTCACATGAGAACGTGAAGTCATCACCATACAAGTACACTTGGCTATAATCAGGTTTAGCACAAATATATATATATGCAAGCAGGTGTGTACTGAGAGGAAATAGTAGGGCTGAAATTTTATGTGGACAATGGGAAGAAAACTTTCAAGACTAAAAGTATAAATGAAGAGGGAATAATCAATGGAAGTATGAGAGTAAGAAGTCTTAATCTTCTTACTTAGGCTTCTCACTATGGATGTCTCTTTCTCAATTATTAAGTACAATGTTAACTATATTTAACCCTTTTCACCTGTTTCCATGCTGGGAATTACTTGTTTTTGAAGAAGCAGGCAACTCTTGGAAATCACTGAATGAATCATCAAGGGAGCCTGACTTAGAAGCATCTTGAAAATCCTGGAAGTCGTCTTCTTCTGGTTTTACCACCTACGTTTATAGAGAATATTTAAATAGAAAGATTGAATTGATAAAATAGTAAATAACAACCGTTAAACTAAAAAACTACCTTTCAAATCTCCCTATTTAGGTACCTAAATTAGGTAGGCATGACTATCTAATTTTAGAACACACTTTAGATATAACACCAACTCAAGTATCAAAGCAAGAATCTGTCTTGCATTTAAAAAAATTTTTAATTTCTTCCTTTTTATTTTGGAGGAGGTTGGGAGGGTCAGAGAGAGAGAATCTTAAGCAGACTCCACTCCACCCCCAGTGCAAAACCTGACACGTGGCTCAATCTCACAACCCTGAAATCATGACCTGAGCCAAAACCAAGAGTCAGAAGCTTAGTGGCCTGAGCCACCCGGGGGGCGCCTGTCTTATATTTTTAGATAGTTTCTTGTACAAATGGTAAAAGACTGGTTTTAAAGAACTAATCTACACAATTTTATTTTATTTATTTATTTTTTTTAATCTACACAATTTTAAAACAGCTGAATCACGTTTAATGGATTACTAAGAACCTGCCATCTTTCAAAAATATTTTATACGTGATGTAAATTATAAGTGATACAAGCTTGTTATAATCCATTAGTATATGTATAAAGTCAACAATGAATACTGATTCTTAATCACATGCTCCAGAAGAATGAGCTTATACTACACCGTTCTGCACTTTTAAAAAAGATGTAATTAAAAATATAACGTGAAAAAAAAAAACATAACGTGGACATCTTTTCCATGTTATACATGTAGTTCATTCATTTTAATGGTCAAATAGTTTACCACTATATGGATGAAGCAAGATTTATTTTTAAAGATTTATTTATTCATGAGAGACAGAGAGGCAGAAACATAGGCAGAAGGAGAAGCGGGCTTCCCGCAGGGAGCCGGATGCAGGACTCGATCCTGAATCCTATGAGCCGAAGGCAGATGCTCAACTGCTGAGCCACCTAGTCGTCCCAGCAAAATTTATTTAACCTTCCTTCTTCTGAGGGACATTTAGCTATTTCTAACCTTATACTCTAACAAACAATGCTATAACAAATATCCTTGCATATTCTTGCTAACTCAGTTACTATTTCTGTGGGATAGATTCCCAATAGTGTGACTGCTTAGGTCAGAAGACACGGACATTTAGAATTTGGGTAGCTATTGCCAAACATGCCCTCCAAAGAGACTGTACCAGCAAACCATTTCCCCTACATTTTCACTGACACTATCAGGTTTTCTAAACTTTTTGCTAATCTGAGAAGTGAAAAATAAATGGAAGCATTTGAATTTCAGGTTTAGTAGCTTTCCCAAAGACACAGTCTAGGAGTTTAGTTAACTTTATTAAGCTTGATGTTTAAAATGTATATCCTAAAAAAAAAAATAAATAAATAAAATAAAATAAAATAAAATAAAATAAAATAAAATAAAATAAAATAAAATGTATATCCTGGGATGCCTGGGTGGCTCAGTGGTTGGGCATCTGCCTTCGGCTCTGGGCATGATCCTGGGGTCTGGGATCGAGTCCCACATTGGGCTTGCAGGGAGCCTGCTTCTCCCTCAGCCTAGTCTCTGTCCCTCTCACTGTCTCTCATGAATGAATGAATGAATGAATAAATAAATAAATAAATAAATCCTTTAAAAATGTATATACTATAGAGTACTATTAACTTTTAGCTAAAATTCATATCACTTAAGGCTTAGGAAATTTCTTCATTTTTTAAAAATAATAATTTCGTATTGTTTTACTACTGTTTAATTTTCACCTCCAGTGTCCATCCATAATACAGCAATCTTCTCTGGGTCCTCAGAAAAAAAGCCACCCAGATTCACTTTCAGGGATTATTTGGAATATGCACGGCATCTCCAATTACCTGATTTGCAGGGTAAGTTGGCATGAAGCCACTGGAAGGCTGGGCTGCAGCTCCCCCAACTGGTCCAACAAGGTTAATGCCCATGACTGGCTGTCCAAGGTTGAGGGGTAGGGAGCCTGCAGGGCCTGAAGACATCCCAGTTGGCTGACTCACCGCAGTAGGCAAAGTCATAGGAAAGCCACTTAAAGTTGGAACAGGAGCGGCTGGAAATTGATTTAAAGCATCAGGACTCATGGCAGGAACACCCCTCTATACAGAATAGAAGGAAAATGGAAACATTTTATGAGATTGCAAACCACATACAATCTAAATCCAGCAAAGTGAGATGTAAACGTAAACTCTGTAGTCCTGGTATGTTTCCACTGACTCCCACAATTCATGAATTTGATACAAGAAAATAACTTACAAGGTTAATGTAAACCTAATATCAAGCAAAAAAATGGTCAGCATATCTCAATTGTGACACTGTACTCTCTGATGAGTTTGGTTAACTCATAATCAAATCATTGTACATGAGAAAAATTGCTACCAAGCCAAGAATACTTTACATCTACAGAATTTTAAACAAGGACTTCAAAAACAGAAAGAATAATTTCATCTACTACGGAATAACTTTCAAGTTCAGAAAGGATATAGTTAGGTCAAAGAATGTTAATATATATTAAATAGCCTTTAAGCAAAAGAATATTTTGCTGGTGTGGGCATCATATAAACCATACATTTTTGAAGTACTGTATCCTAAGAATAATCTAAATTTTAATGTACAAGGAGTTCTATAATGTTATAGTCAAAAGGATGTACATTAAAAACTTATTTACTCTAACTTAATAAACAGTGTCTACCTGTGTTACTGCTATCATGGCGAGAACAGTATAAAGTTCCTCCTTAGTAAGTTTGCCAGGTGTAGTTCGATTAGCTAAGGCCCAAATCTGTCCAAGGGTTTCCCTGGGAAGTCCAGATGACATCAGAATGGGATAAAGTTTAGCAGTATCTATTCCAGTTGGAGTCATTGTGATTTCTAAAATTTTCTTATAGGCATCTATCAAAGGAAAGACCAGATTACAAATGTAAATATATTATACGTGATTGCTCTTTTTTGTTGTCATTGTTGCTTACACATGAATAATCTTAAATCAAATTGCTTTAATAAAACTGAAGTCATGTCAAGGTTTAAACTGCTGTAAAGATTATTCAAAAGGAAATATGCAACACACAATGAGGGTCTGCAGCTTAGAAGACAGACTGGAGTTTGGTCCTAAAGATGAAGATTTGAGGCTAAAAGTCAGACAAATCTTATAATTCAGGAGAACATAGTAACAACACTAAGATGGAGGCAGTATAAACAGATGCTTTGCACTATAAAAGAGAAGTCGTAATGATTGTGGGAAGAATTTGAAAATAGCAGTGGGGAGGCAAGAACTATACCAATACCACCTGTCTCCTCCAGTGATTAGAGGAGGTAAGATGCTATGGGAATACAGCTTTCAGAAAAAGCCACACTTTCAGTCAAGGTGAGAAAGTAGAGCATGTGTTTGAAATAAAAGGAAGGGACTGCTGAGGAGTTTTTCCACAATCAAATGGGGTTTCCAAAGGACAAAGTGGGAAAGGTGTTAAGAGATGAGGCTGCCATATAAAACAGGATACTAATATCACATGGGACATATTTTTATACTAAACAATTATTTATTATTTATCTGAAATTCAAATTTAAATGGATGTTATGTTATGCTTGTTTTCTAAATCTGCTAACCCTAGTTAGAGTAGTTTTGGGGGATGAAACTGGGTAGAGCTAAGGCAGACAGAATAAAAATGTTTAAAGCAAAATTTTACATCTAGGATTTAAATATGGATTAGAGATTAGTAGGCAGGCCATAAGAATATATATTTTGGCTGGGAAATTATGTGTGCATACATGTTTGGAAGCAGGGAGAAAGAAATACAAACTGGCAGAAAATGGAAGGAATTCTAATATATACTAGATCTGGGTTATGTTTGTTTGCCTTGAAGACACAGAGGAAGAAGATGCAAACTGTCTAACTGGCACTTGGAAGAAAACCTATTATTTTTATGTACAATTGAAGTCCCATAGGATTTGAGACAATCAGCCTTTCAATTGGTGAGTATATGATTATGATGTAAAGTAGACATTACTGGTGTTTTCCTAAAAGAAGTTCAGCTACAGTTTTCCAGGGGTTGGCAAAGTAGAGCAAATCGAACACATTACAATATATTAAGACTGATTAACATATGCTGCTATAATAGTCGTTACTGTAGGCACATCAACTGTGGCTCAATAGACTATTTCCTGGTATAAAGTGAATACTACCACAAAATACACACCTTAGTGATTTTTTTTTAGCTCAGCAGTAATATTAAAGAAAAAAATAAACACCACTTTCCAATGTTGAAAAAGGTGCCACTTGGTCTTTTACTTCACATATTACATGACAACTCATAAGACAAATATATTTTATTTATTTTATTTTTTAAATTTATTTATTCACGAGAGACAGAGACAGAGGCAGAGACACAGGCAGAGGGAGAAGCAGGCTCCATGCAAGGAGCCTGACGTGGGACTCGATCCCAGGTCTCCAGGATCATGACCTCTAAACCGCTGAGCCACCCAGGGATCCCCGACAAATATATTTTAAAATATAAAATTAATCACCAAGAGTTCAGAAGATTACATTAAACATATTAGTACTACCCTTGATAAGTTATTAATAATCTATGAAATTTTTAAAAGCACGATAAATCCAAGCAATGCTTTTAGAATAGAAGTCTATAATGGTCAATAAAATATTAAAGCTGGGATCCCTGGGTGGCGCAGCGGTTTGGCGCCTGCCTTTGGCCCAGGGCACGATCCTGGAGACCCGGGATCGAATCCCACGTCGGGCTCCCTGCATGGAGCCTGCTTCTCCCTCTGCCTGTGTCTCTGCCTCTCTCTCTCTGTGACTATCATGAATAAATAAATAAAATCTTTAAAAAAAAAAAATAAAGCAAAATATTCCTCCCTCATTTGTATAGCTATAAGCCTCATATATAAGGCTTCCTAAGAAACACCAGATCTTTTTTTTTTTTTTTTTTTTTTTTAAGATTTTATTTATTTGAGAAAGAGGGAATGAGCACAAGAGGGAGAAGGGGCGGGAGAAGCAGACTCTTGGCTGAACAGGTAGCTCAATGTGGGCCTTGATCCCAGGACCCCAGGATTGTGACCTGAGCTGAAGGCAGATGCTTAAGCGATTGAGCTACCCAGGCACCCCAAGAAATACCAGATCTTTTTTTTTTTTTACCAGATTTTTTAATTTCTGTACTCTTTCAGAAAAAAAATAAACAAGAAAAAAGTTAAAATTTCTCCTGCATATTTTGTAACCCAGCAGTAAAAATTCGCAACTATGTTTTCAACATTTAAATCAAAATATCCAAATAGCAACCTTGGACAAAGCAGCTTTTTTTTTTTTTTTTTTACCTGGAACCAAACTTTCATTGTAAATCCAAGGAGGCATTCTGGGCTGAACAGGATCCTGTGAGGGAAATACTCCCACACCTAGAAGATAAGAAACAATATTTAATGCACATAACAGTCCAGGGAGAAGACTGGGGAATTGTACTGAGTTACCCTTTTTTTATAAGAAGAGCATTGGCTGAAGATACTAAAAAAAAGCCACCAATACAATGAGAAGATTTGATTTCTAAACAACTCTTTTACATTAGCTATTTCCTAAAGAGTAAGTGAAAAAAACTAAGATCTACCAAATCAATATTTGGTAGAACCAGACGCGGCTTGCACCATTTCCCAAATGTTATGAATTAAAGGAGAAAATATGACAGCTGGTGGTTTACAAATTACACATGTAAAAAAAATGTAATTGCTCAAGTTTTCCTTGCAGCTTTTAATGGCATTTCTTTGCAAAGTCTTACATATATATATATATATATATATATATTTTTTTTTTTTTTTTACCTAAATATGACACTGCTGCCAGATGTATAAGATTTTTTATTTTTATTTAATTCAGAAAAAAATCCTCCAAAAGTTGCCTCCTAGGCTGCGCAAATTCTAATTTATCTCTGCAGGCTGAGTTGATAAAAACTTGGATCTTTTAGGCAGCAGTGTGTAGGATTTATTTCAGAGAAGCAAAACTATATATATTCTCATTGGTGACTTTTCCCATTAAATTTTAAATTTCAACCCTTATAGAAGATCAGAAAGTATAAGAGGGGAAGAAGAGTTTTTTAAAATAATAAAAAAAAAAAAAACTTAAAATCAGGAATGATTCTGATTTAAAAAACTGGTTATCACAAAATTTTTAAAAGGAGTAACTATGCTGAAAGAATTCAGAGCAAAATCATAGAGGTTAATTGGAGAAAGAAATGCATTAAAAATATTTTAAGCAAAACACTGATTAGCAAAATCAAGCAGCTTTCATTTTAAGATTAATGCTTAAGGTGTTAGCATTTGAGCGACATTTGGTTAAATAAACTTTTTGCTGAATATTTCATGAGCTCACCACTCTCTTCAATGGACAGGTTTTGGTCTGAAGTTTTTTCTGCCTCTGCAGTGGTGGTACCACTTACACGTCCATCTACAGCACCCCCGTTTTTGGCCGTTAAACTGGGATGGTTCTTACTGGAACCTGGGCCTAGGGCTTTGTGCCCAACTTCAGAGGTATTTAATTTAATTTGTTCCTGCCCCGACGCACTTACATCACAAGATACTAGGAGCTTCTCCTCCAAGGTAGGGCCTAAACAAACAGCATGAAGGGTTATTTGTATATTAATTGCAAATTTCTGTTTTTTTCAATCATCCACTTCCACCCCCAGATTCTAAGGGGTAGGCCCTGCCACACATAATGTAATTTTTGAAATAATCCAATCATTTTTGGGTGTGTTTCTACTTCAGCTGACTGAGGAAGTTTGGACTAAGTACATGTCTGCTAGGATCTATGTCTCAAGAATTAGTAACTGCCTCCCTCCCATCAGTTCACAAGTGAATAAAACTAAGGTACAGTTTAAAGTTTTGTCCAAGAACACACTGACAATAAATGGAGAACCCAGGCTTCTGAACCCCAAATGCTCTACCACTGAACCAGAGACTTTCTGATGCAGCTTTTCTTGGCTCATTATTCTGAACAAAATACTGGTAATTTTCCCAAACCAGAGTAATCTTTAGAAATCAGTTTGGTTTTTAAAGTTCGAAGGTGGTTTACATAGCTCCTAATTGAGGAGCAAAAGTTTTAAATCATTTTGCTGGAAGGTGAGGCCCCCAGGGGGAAAAAAAAAATCTAGATTCTTATTTTGAATTTCAATAGTACTCATATATTCAGGTACATGTTTCTTTAGCAACATCAGTGTATTATTCTACTTATATAAGAAAAGTAAATTACCCAAGATTATCTTAAGAATGCTTTCATTAGTATTCTAGGAGTTACCTGCTTTCTGTACATTGTATGAGGCTGCAGCAGTAGAGAAAGAAGGAATTTGCCCGGGGCCACCATGTAAGGCCAAAGACACTGGAATCTGACCTGGAGGGAGAGGCTGTGTTCCAGCCTTCTGTGTATGTAACTGGCCAAGTGGGGTGGTGGGATGGAAAGACTGAAAAGGCTGGGAAGTGGAAGGAACACATGTGGGCACTTCAACAGGCCCCTGCATAAAGTCACTGAACTCTTCTTCATCAAGAAAGGCAGATGATGGGGAGACAGTTTTAGTAGAATGAGATGATGTGGGGTAATCTGCAAAATGGAAAATGGCAATGAAACACATGGAAATGAAAATCAACAAGGAAAAAAGAAATTAAGATGTAGTACAATTCCAAAAGAATATACTAAAACATGAATAGCAGAGGTGAACAAGAAATAACATGAAATGAGAGTCAAGTAGAATTATTAAATGAATGAAAAACACTTTGATATCTATTTACATACATTTTTTTCTTTTCAAAAAGCAGTTTTAAAGGTATTTTACATTTTGTTCAAAAACAGAAAAAAGTAAAACTCAAAATTTCCTTCCTTAATTAAGTTCATACCACTTTTTCCTGCTGAGACCACTAATAATTTACATCATAGTGATGATTACTTTTGACATCTGAGTGATTTGCTGGATAATATCCTCTCAGACCAGTATGTACCACATATTAGCAAACCTATCTCTATGCTGTTTTTTTAAAAATTTTATTAAAAAAAATTTTTTTTTATCTCTATGCTGTTGAATACGTTTTGGACAGATACATACTTTGATGATGAAATTTCATTATGCCAGTTAGAAACAATGCATAATATATTCTTGACATTTTTGATGTATCACACATAGTCCGTACTTTGCATTCATAGTTCACATCAGTAAAGTTACCACTCGAGGAATGAAAATTACAAAAGAAAAGAACATTAAACACAATACCAAGATGGTACTGTAAAAAGCATCAAAAGTGGGACATCAGGGGATCCCTGGGTGGCTCAGCAGTTTGGCGCCTGCCTTTGGCCCGGGGTGTGATCTGGGGTCCAGGGATCGAGTCCCGCGTCGGGCTCCCTGCATGGAACCCGCTTCTCTCTCTGCCAGTGTCTCTGTGCCTCTCTCTCTCTCATGAATAAATAAAAATCTTTAAAATAAAAAAAATTGGGACACCATAAAATGCTGAGTCAAATAACTCAACAGTCAATTTAAGAAAGTAAACCCAGACTGAGGACTATGTTTAAAAGATCTTTGGCTCTAAAGTCTAGAAACATCATTGCAGCTTTTTACTGTTAAATATGAGACTTACTTATATAATAAATCTTCTCCACAGGGACTTCATTTAATATTATTTTTGCTTCTTCACATTTTTTCAAGATCCACAAAATTTATTTTAAATAAGTCAACTTTTAAAAACTAGAGTCACACACAGAGAGGCAGATAAAGGCAACATCATCCCTGACTATCTTCATCTCTGCCCCTCCACCATCTGCAGCCAGCTTCAAACTGGACTACATACCTCTCAATCTGCCTTTTTTGTTGTTGTTGAGGAATGGCTAACACATAACATTATATAGTTTCAAGTATACGACCCAGTAATTGGATAATGGTATATACTGTGAGATTATCACCACAATAAGTGTAATAACCATTTGTCACCATACAAGGTTACAAAAAACTTTTTTCCCTCATAATGAGGACTTTAAGCCAACTTTCAAATATGCAATACAAAATTACTGATTACAGTCCTCATGCTGTACATTAGAGCCCCATTGATTATTTATTTTATAACTGTAAGTCTGATCCTTTTGACTACTTTCACCTATTTCACTCATCTCCCATCCCACCCTCCACTTCCTCTGTCAACTACATTCTGTTTTCCTGCCTTTGTTTTCTTTTTCAGATTCCACATACAGGGGATCCCTGGGTGGCTCAGTGGTTTGGTGCCTGCCTTTGGCCCAGGGCGTGATCCTGGAATCTCGGGATTGAGTCCCGCGTCGGGCTCCCAGCATGGAGCCTGCTTCTCCCTCCTCCTGTGTCTCTCTTTATCATAAATAAATAAATAAATAAATAAATAAATAAATAAATAAATAAATCTTAAAAAAAAAAAAAGATTCCACATACAAGTGAAATCATATGGTATTTGCCTTTCTCTGGCTTATTTCACTTAGCCTAGTACCCTCAAGGTCCATCCATGTTGTTGCCAATGGCAAGATTCCATTCTTTTTTAGGGCTGAGTAGTATTCTCAGAATACTGAGTAGTATTCTGTTGTATATATATACCACATCTTCTTACCAATTCATCCATCAATGTATGTGTTTCTATTCCTTGGCCATTGTAAATAATGCTGCAATGAACATGGGGTGCGTAGATTTTTTTCAAGTTAGTGTTCTCATTTCCTTTGGATAAATAACCAGTAGTAGAATTGTTGGATTATATGGTAGTTCTATTTTTAATTTTTTGAGGAACCTCCACAGCTTTCCACAGTGGCTGTACTGACCTACATTCCCACCAACAATGCATGAGGGTTCCCTTTTCTCCACATCCTTGCCCAATACTTGTTTCTTGTCTTTTAATGACAGTCATTCTAACAGGCATGATGTGATTTTCATTTCCCTAACGATTAGTCATGTTGAGCATCTTTTCATGTGTCGATTGACCATTTATATGGCTTCTTTGACAAAATGTCTACTCAGGTCCTCTGCCCATTTTTTTTTCCTCTGCCCATTTTTTTCCGTCAAGTTTTTTGTTTTTTGGTTTTTTTTTTTTGCTATTGACTTGCATGAGGGTTTTTTTTTTTTTTTTTTTAAGATGTATTTATTCATGAGAGACACACTGAGGGAGGTAGAGACACAGGCAGAGGGAGAAGCAGGTTCTCTATGGGGAGCCTGATGCAGGACTTGATCTTAGGACTCCAAGATCACGATGTAAGCCAAAGGTATATGCTCAACCACTAAGCCACCCAGGTGCCCCAAGTTGTAAGAGTTCTTTCTATATTTTGGGTATCAGCCCTTATGGATATACAATTTGCAAATATTTTCTCCCATTCAGCTGATTGCCCTTTTGTCAATGGATTCCTTTGCTATGCAGAAAGCCTTCAGTTTGATGTAGTCCCACTTGTTTATTTTTGCTTTTGTTGCCTTTGATTTTGGAATCTGATCTCAAAAAAAAATATTGCCAAAACCAATGTCAAAGAGCTTACCACTTATGTTTTCTTCTAAGGGTTTTGTGGTTTCAGTTCTTACATTCAAGTCTTTAATCCATTTTGAGTTAATTTTTGTGTACGGTGTAAGACAGTAATCTAGTTTCATGCTTTGCATTTGGCTGTTCAGCTTCCCCCAAACCACTTATTGAATAGACTGTCCTTTCCCCATTGTGTATTCTTGCTTTCTTTGTCATAAATCGTTGACCATAAATATGCCTGGATTTATTTCTGGGCTCTCTGTTCTGTTTCACTGATCTATGTTTTTGTTTCTATGCCAATATCATATTGTTTTGATTACTACAGTTTTGTGATATACTTTGAAATTAGGGTATGTCATGTCTTCAGCTTTGTACTTCTTAAGACCACTTTGGTTATTTGAGGTCTTTTGTGGTTTCATACAAACTTTAGGGTTGTTCTATTTCTGTGAAAAATGCCATTGGAATTTTCATAGGAATTGCACTGAATCTGTAGATTGCTTTGGGTATAACAGGGACATTTTAAAAATATTAATTCTTCTAATCCATGAGCATAAAAAGGTATCTTTCCTTTTTTTGTGTGTAACCTTTTCAATTTCTTCCATCAATGTCTTAAAGTTTTCAGTGTACAGGTCTTTCAACTTCTCTATTAAATTTATTCCCAGGTTTTCTGTTCTAGTTGATGCAGGTGTAAATGAAATTATTTTCTTAATTCCTCTTTTTGATAGTTTGTGTATAAGAAGTGTGATAGATTTCTGGGCTCTCAGTTATAGAGTGTATAGAAGTGCAATAGACTTTTGCATATTGACTTTGTATTCTATAACTTCACTGAATTCATTTACTAGTTCTAACGTTTTCTTGGTGGTCTTTAGGGTTTTCTATATGTAAAGTTTCTTCACATTTTTAACTACTTTATTTTATTTTTTTAAATATTTTTATTTATTTGTTCATGAGAAACTCAGAGAGGCAGAGACATAGGCAGAGGGAGAAGCAGGCTCCTCAAGGCAGCACAATGTGGGACTTGATCCTGGGACCCCAGGATCATGCCCTGAGCCAAAGGCAGACATTCAACCACTGAGCCACCCAGGTGTCCCACATTTTTAACTACTTTAAATTACTTTAATATTTACTGAAGTCTAATGCTTCAGAAGCAGTCTTTTTTTTTTTTTTTTTAAAGGTTCTCTTCTGAAAAATGGGGACACCACATGCTTTTCTTTTGGACATTTCTCCTTTAGATCCATGAGACAGAACCTTCAGTGCTTCCAGGTTTTATGAAAGATGCAAAATGAATTAAAATTATCATTTTAATTAATTTTGTGAAAAAAAAAAAAAGCCATGACCCAATAAATTCTAACCCCTCCCCAAAATGGTCGCAAGAATGTAGATTAAGTTCTCAATTTGGCTTCTCAGACCAGCAGTGATAGAAAAAATAATAAAAAACTGAGAGCTACTATGAGTACTTTTTAAATGGGCCTTATTTACTAGCAATAAGGCTGCAAACTCTAAACCAATGTTTCTTTGTATTGACTGGAATTATGTCAATCTATGTGGCATATATTTTGGTTTATAAACTCTCACAGCAAAAAAATAAACTCTCACAGCTATATATATGATTAATAAGAAGTATAAAATTAGGTGATAGCTTGTATATTCAATATTTTAAGGAAAACAGTCAGTGGGGGCAGCAGGGTTAGAAGATGCTTTTGGGGGATCCCTGGGTGGCGCAGCGGTTTGGCGCCTGCCTTCGGCCCAGGGCGCAATCCTGGAGACCCGGGATCAAGTCCCACGTTGGGCCCCCGGTGCATGGAGCCTGCTTCTCCCTCTGTCTGTGTCTCTGCCCCTCTCTCTCTCTCTCTCTCTCTGTGGCTATCATAAATAAATAAAAATTAAAAAAAAAAAAAAAAAAAAAAAAGAAGATGCTTTTGGTAGGTAAAAGGCTGAAAACTCTTTGTATACCCTTTAGGCTTACGTGTAAGTCCCTAACTGGAGAAGCTCTGGGAATTTCTTGGGCATGCTTCAGAAAAATCTTTTTTTGGCTGATCATGAAGCAGTTAACTAGAAACAGCTAACTGCATGCCATGTTGACTGAACTCATGAGACTATTTAAACATCAAAACATCAACTATTTAACAATAAGGTTGTTAAACTATACCTAGTTGTCCAAAAAAAGCATGCTGGAACCGTGTTTGTCCTAACAATAACCATTCAGTTCTGCCTTCTAAGTTCCACACGGGGTCCAGTTTCAGCATTCCAGTATCTTTTTTTCAATTACTTCTTGACTAGTTATTCCGCTTATAATTTTCATTTTTATTTATGAAAGTGAATAAATTTTCATAGTAGCTCTCAGTTTTTCCTTTCTGAACTCAATCTGATTGCTAATATCCATTCTCTTTTCAAGACTGCTATATATTTTACTTTGAGTCACATTTGGAATGAGAATCTGAGTAAATAATCTAACAAGCAAATTAACAGGACAGGGTTACAGTCCCAGAGAGTCAAGAACTGGTTACTGTGCCAATACTGCGCCAGTCAAGAACTGGTTCAAGAACCAGAAAGTCAAGAACGGGTTCACTGTGCCAATATTAGATTATTTCCTACAGATACCACCTGTAAAAGGTACAAGACAAGGGTCTAAGATAAAATTTATCAAGGTAATATATACCAGCAGAAGAATACTTGGCTGGCTGAATGACTTGACAACTCTTCGTCTATCAATGATATGTTATTCTAACTCCCTGTCAATTTTATTTTTTTTTTAATTTTTATTTTTTTTAATTTTTATTTATTTATGATAGTCACAGAGAGAGAGAGAGAGAGAGAGAGGCAGAGACACAGGCAGAGGGAGAAGCAGGCTCCATGCACCGGGAGCCCGACGTGGGATTCGATCCCGGGTCTCCAGGATCGTGCCCTGGGCCAAAGGCAGGCGCCAAACCGCTGCGCCAACCAGGGATCCCTCCCTGTCAATTTTAAAATATCCAAATCTTTCTTAGCTTGAAGGATGAAGAGCACTGACTCCACACACACACAATGGTCAATTAATCACACAGGAAATCACCTTCCAATGAAAGAAAAATTAGAAATTAAAATTACCTGGTTTCTTAGGGTGTGATGCTGGTGTAGGGTGCATCTTAGCATCTCTGGAAAACCCATCTAAGTTTCCTTTTATGGCTTCCAAAGCATCATCTCTACTCTTCTCTCCTGTCTAAGAGACAAGAGATATATGGATAAATCTTCACTTCCCTTATGTCTCACTTCATCCTAGATCGTCTTAAATTGAAAGTACAGAGATCCTGGGTGGCGCAGCGGTTTAGCGCCTGCCTTTGGCCCAGGGCGTGATCCTGGAGATCCAGGATCGAATCCCATGTCGGGCTCCCGGTGCATGGAGCCTGCTTCTCCCTCTGCCTATGTCTCTGCCTCTCTCTCTCTATCATAAATAAATTAAAAAAAAAGTACTTTAAAAAAAAAAAAAGAAAGTACAGATATTAGTTGTTTTCAGTATTTTCACCACATACTTCTGATAGGGAATTCTCCAAGTCAGTTCTCCCAACACTGCTAAGTGTATAAGTATACCAAAGGCATAAAATGACACTCTATAAAACACAAAAGTATTAAAAGGTTCTTTTATAAATATTTCAGGATACAACTGATATTAAGTATCCTGGATTAATATTAAGATCAATTATTAATTTTCCCAAGAAAAGATCACAAACTTACCAATGGTAATAAAAAAAGAGCTGAGAAGGTGACGGTTGATAGCTCATTCTGTTCAACAATACAGTGTCTTACAGGAAAAGAATTCCTCACTTTTAGACTCAGATAAGCCCAAATGAATCAACCACAGCCTAAGCTTGGGCTTGTGCCCAAGCGACAGAATCCACTGAATGAGTGAGAGGCACACGCAGGGTGTATGTGTGCTGTGGTGGCGGAATATATTACCTTAGGCTTCACACTACTCAGAAGTCTGAGCTTTTGCTTCTGCTCTTCAAATTGGCGTCTTTTTCTTTCTTCTTCTAAGAGCTTCTGCTGCTGCTCAAATCGTTTTCTGAAGGAAAAACAATCTAGTAAAGAAGTAGCTTCAGGGATTATCAACTTTTAGAAGTATGAATATACTTCTAAAAGTTTCAGTAATATCACCTCATATTTCTAGAACTAAAAACCTCACTGCTAATTATATCTAATTTTCTTATGAAAATACTATTTCCCCATTATATTAATTTTGAAATATGAGGTGAATCTAAAAAAAAAGATTTACTTAAATTATAGACATGAATTTATTTCTTGTCTAATTTGCAAGAGGAAGAGATACTCTTATACATACAAAAGTAATCTGAAAAAACAGAGAGGTAAACAAAAAAGAAACTCTGACTTGGGAAGGCAACATCATATAGGAAGAAGAGCAATGCCTGGAACATCAGGAGGCCTACATTTGGGTCCAAGCTTTGCTAGTAACTGTGTAACCTGGACTGACAGGTCACTTCATCCTCTGAACCGAACTATTCCCTGAATGTCAAATTACAGGATTAAAATAGAGGATCTCTAAGGTCCATTCTTGCTTAAAATTTTTTTTCTTAAAAGATTGTATTTATTGGGGCACCTGGGTGGCCCAAATGGTTAGTTAAGTGTCTTGCCTTCAGCTCAGGTCATGTCACGATCCGGGGGTACTGGGATCTGCCCTCTGCCCACCCCCCACCCCATCAGACTCCCTGCTCAGCAGGGACCCTGCTTCTCTCTCTTTTCCTCTGCCCCTCCCTCCTCCCTGCTCATGTTCTTTGTGTCTCAAATGAATAAATAAAAATTTTAAAAAAGATTATATTTATTTATTTGTGAGAGAGAACATAGCAGGGTTTGCGAGAGGGAAAAGCAGGCTCCCTGCTGAGCAGGGAGCCCCAATGCAGGGCTTAATTCCAGGACCCCGGGGATCATGACCTGAAGGAAAGGAAGCTGCTTAACCAACTCAGCCATCCAGGTGCCCCTAAAACTTATATATCATAAAGTACTGCATGAATCTTAAAAGTGACATGACTGTCTTGGCTTCAAATCTGCATTAAAGAACATTTGACCATTCTTAAAATAACAGCTATCACGCGTCTTTTTGTTTGATTCTTGAGGTCTCTTACTGCTGCTCTTCAGCAAATTGCTTCTGCATGTCTGGAGTGTACTGTGGGCCTGGAGGACGCATTCCCAGGAAAGGTGTTTGTCCCAGGTACGGCATACCTGCTGCTGGCATTGGTCCCATTGGTATCCCTGCCTGAAAGAAACAAAGGCTTAAAAAACACAATTCCTCCTTTTAATTATTACAAAGGAAAACTATTACTTCCATAAATTCTTTAATATTTTTTATTAATGAACCATATGATTTTTTTAGTAGTAAAAAATCACAGGCTTAAAAATGGAAAGCTTCCCTTATTCTCACCCCTTTCATTTCCTTGTCTTAGAGGGGACCACTGCTAACATGTAGGGTGTGTGTGCACATGGAAGCACATGTGTACACACAAGGTATCTCTGGTGAGCTCACTAACCCATACTCTTTGAGAAGAGGTATCATATCTTACATGGCCTTGTATATCCAGTAGATAAGAGTCTCACATATGGTAGTTATTCCAAAAATGAGATTAAACATGATTTTCCAATATGTATGATAGGATAATCAATATTGTGATGGTTATTATCACAGGCTTGATATCCAAACTTGTACAGAAAATATATTTAATCAGCAAGAGTGATATTGCAATAACCACAGTGTAAAGTTTACTCACACGTCCAGAAGAATAGTATTGTACAACAACTAATTACAAATCTAATATTAGTAATGACGACGATAACACTGATGATGATAATAATGGCTAATTTATACTGAGTGGAAATTCTTCTACTCCTCAGCCTTCTCCCTGAAAGGCTTCTCTTCTGTTCTCTAACTGAAACCTGGCTGTCCCCAGAAGCCTCTCATCTGGAGACTGCTGCTTCTCCTCCACATTTCCTGTAAATAAAGGGAATATTCCTCCTCACTTCTTCTAAACCTTTTATCCTCTCTCTCCCATCAAAAATCTGAATATATGCATCCAGCTACTTTAGTCATCAAATTATCTAGTCCCTTATTCCAGGATGGCTACTTTTAGTTATAGCAGATGAAGGATGTATTTGTAATAAAGCTTAACTCCATTTATACAAATTTGATTAATGTAAACCACCAGAATTTAAATTAAAGTAAAGATTATATTCATGCTATGGAAATTAATACAGATTTTCATCACTTCATTTTTTAAAAAACATTTTTTATTTTTAAGTAATTGCTATATCCAGTGTGGGACTGGAACTCACAACCTTGAGATCAAGAGTCACATGCTCCACCAACTAAGCCAGCTGGGCACCCTCAGCAATTCATTTTTAATTAAGTTTTTTTTTTTTTTTTAACAAGACTAAGATCTTGATTTTTTTTTTAAGATCTTGATTTTAATCTAACAATGTTTGTTGAAGAAATCATGTTAGTGTTTCCTCCAAATAAAGCATTCCTTTTAGAAATTATCAAAAATATCCCCTCATTCTGAACCTTGAGAAAAGTGCACCTCATTGAAACAGTAGAGGCTTGTTTTAAGGCCTAGAAATAATATAATATGGGTAAAGCATGTAGAACACCGTGTAGCACATATGAATATATAGCAGTTATTATAATTATTAAAAATAATACTGACAACAAAATAATACACTCTCAAAAACAATGGTGATCTCTTTTTTTTTTTTCTGGAACACAGCAGATTCTGTAGGCAAATACAGAATTAAAGCAGCTAGATAAGAAAAAATGAACATTTCATAGTTATACTATGAAAATAAGGTACCATTTTATTGTGTTCATGCCACATGCCAGCGGCTATAGAACTAGGCGTTTATATACATTATTCTCAATATATGTAAGATCCTTAGGTTTAGAGATATTTCTGATTATGATCAACAAGAATACCTGAATAATAACGCTTATAAAGCCCTTCATATGTCCCAAGGACTTTTCTAAGGGCTCTCTATATATTCATAGACTTAATCCTTATAACAAACCTATGCCGTAGGTACTACTATTATTCTCATTGTACAGGTGAGGAAATGGAAATGCAAAATTGTTATCTAACTTATTTATTTATTGATGGTAAGTGGCAGAACCAGTATTAGAACCAGACAGCTTCTGGTTCCAAAGTCCATGATCGGGATCCCTGGGTGGCGCAGCGGTTTGGCGCCTGCCTTTGGCCCAGGGCGCGATCCTGGAGACCCGGGATCGAATCCCACATCGGGCTCCCGGTGCATGGAGCCTGTTCCTCCCTCTGCCTGTGTCTCTGCCGCGCTCTCTCTCTCTCTGTGACTATCATAAATAAATAAAAAATTAAAAAAAAAAAAAAAAACAAAGTCCATGATCTCTAGCATTATGCTATACTGTCTCTCCAATTACCAACAACTACCACAAATTCTGACTTAAAAACAATTTTAATGTGTTTTTTTGTGTGTCTATTCATATGCTCAGGCATCTACCTGCTTAAAACATAGTAGCAGCTCAAAAGGCTTAAAACTGGTTTTAGGACCTTACAAGGGAAGTTATAAGTAACTCCTATTGCTTAATTACTAACACTCTCTATTCTAAATCCCGGGTGGGGTGGCAATGCACACTTCCTTTCAGTCATAGTGTGGTTCTCTTGCTGCTAAAAATGAGCACTGTGCTCCTAGGATTACATTTCTTTCTTTTTTCTTTTTCTTTTTTTTTTGTACCTCTATTTAAAGAAAATAATTTTCTACCATTTTTCCAGTTTTACTGAGGTACAATTAACATAACACTGTAATTTTAAGGTATGCAACCTGTTGATGTGATACACTTACATACTGCAAAATGATTACCACCACAGCATTAACTAATACCTCCATCATGTCACATAGTCACTATTTTTTTGTGGTGAGGGATTAAGTTCCTTTTTAAATTGACTTCATTTATTCAAGGCACATAAAATGCAAAAGAAACCTCTCAACTCATTTACAGCCATACCACTGTGAATGTACCAGATTTCATCTAATCTCAGAAGCTAAGCAGGGTCGGGCTTGGTTAGTACTTGGATGGGAAACCATTCAACTCATATAGGCCAAAAGACTGATATTCCACAAAAATAATAAAGAATGAAGAAAGAAAAGGCATTATTATGCACACCGCCTTCCTGTTTATAAAATTTAACACATTAAATTATTAAACAGTATATTAATATTTAATTATTAATAAAATATTAATTATTAATATTAAACATTAATTATATTTAAATCTATTTAATTATAAAACTAAATCTTCGAGAAGATTCAAACTTGCTAAATGATATTTTGTTTTTCTCCTACTATTGAAAAGTTAGTTTATACATTCATGTAGTCTCTTTATACATTCTTTTGAAATCTAGATAAACCAAAAAGTCACGAGATACGAATCTTTAGTTATACACTGGGTAAAGACATGACAAAAAAATAACCCAGAAATCTGAGATATATGCAATAAACTGTTAAAAACACTAAAGATAAAATAGTTTACTTCCCAGATGAAGAATATTGAAGGCTACTGAAGATCTGAATAACTGGAGAGATAGGGCAGACTAAAAAAGTAAAAATACCAATTTCAATCAAAATCCCAACAAATTTTATGTGGAATTTGACAAGCTGATCTTAAAATTTATACTAAAGAGGAAAGAACCATGAATAGCTACAATTCTTGAAAAGAACAAAGAAGATCCACATTAGCAGTATCAAGGTTGATCTTAGGCTAGAATACTTAGAAGACTAAGATAGTTATTGAGGCAGGGATAGACAGAAATAGCAATGGGATAAATAGGACAGCTCAGAAACTAATCCAAAGCATAAAAATAAATTGGATAGTACAGGAATAACAGAAATCAATGAGTATAAAGAACGGGATATTGATAAGTGATTTGGAGACAACTGTCTACTCAAATGGAAAATAATTCCATTATCAGTGTAGACTCACACTGATAACCAAAGAACTCCAGATAAGTTTAATAAGAAAATACAGGAGAATGATATTATGATCTCAGGGTAAGACTATGTCTAATGAGACACATAACTCAAACCATGAAAGAAATGATTTATCTATCTTACTTATTAACTATAATACAGGACATCACCACACCAACAAAATTAAAAGACAAAGAACAGGAGTAAATATTGGCAACACAAATAACCACAAAGGCAAGAATCCAGAATATACAATGAACTCTTAGAAATCAATAAAACCAGAACAAAAGCAAAAAATTGGAAACAACTCAAATGTCCATCAACAGAAGAATATATACCCATGCACTGGAATACTACACAGGAGCTATAAGAACAAAGTTGTATCACTCTATAACAGGGATAAACCTTGAGGAGAAACATTGTCAAATAAAAAACTCAAATTCAAGGACTAGGTGGCTCAGTGGTTTGGCACCTGTCTTCAGCCCAGGGCGTGTCCTGGAGTCCCGGGATGGAGTCCCGCATCGGGCTCCTTGCATGGAGCCTGCTTCTCCCTCTGCCTATGTCTCTGCCTCTCTTTCGGTGTCTCTCATGAATAAATAAATAAAATCTTAAAAAAAAAAAAAAACCCCACTCAAATACAGAAGGGTACACACTCATGTAAACCTATAAAACCTAGAAAATACATAAGATTCATGAATCTTCAAACATGTAAAACAGAAGTGTAAGAATACATATGAAAACAACAAGCACTGAACTCATGATAGTGAAAACTATCTCTGGGGAGGCAGAAGAATGGAATTATAGCTGTTTTGTTAAATTCTTTTGAAAATGTGAAGCAAATATGGCATGCTAAAATCTGGTAAAAGGATATGATTATCTTCATAGAAAATTCTGAGGAAACTGCAAAAAATTCCTAGAGAAGTGAGTTCACCAAGGTTGCAGGTTACAAAACAAACACACCCAAATCAATCATTTCTACATACTAGCAACAGACACTGAAATAAAAATTACAATGCCATTTACAATTACTCAAAAGAATAAAATGATTAGATGTAAATCTAACAAAACATTTAAAGAACTTGTATGCTGGGACGCCTGGGTGGCTCAGCAGTTTGGCACCTGCCTTCAGCCCAGGATCCTGGGATCAAGTCCTGCGTCCAGCTCCTGCATGGAGACTGCTTCTCCCTCTGCCTGTGTCTCTGCTTCTCTCTCTGTGTCTCTCATGAATAAATAAAATATTTTAAAAAAAGAACTTGTATGCTGAAAACTGCACAATGCTGATGACAGAAATCAAAGACCTAAATAGACACATCATGCTCATATATTGCAAGAATCCATATTAAGATGTCAATTTCCCCCAAATTGATAAAAAGGTTTACCATAATTCCTATCAAAATTCCAATAAGACTTTTTATAGATATAGACAACATTATTCCAAAATGTATATGGAAAGATAGAAAAACTAGAATAGTTACAATAATTTTGAAAAGAGGAATAATATGGGAGGACTTGTCACATAGCTACAGAGATTTAGTTGGTAATCAAAATCTCCCAATAAGGAAAGTCTGATGGCTTTGCTGGTGAATTCTACCAAACGTTTAAAGAAAAAATAAACAACTTGGCCTCCATGAAAACTTAAAGAAAAATTGTACATCAAGAGACACTATCCACAGAGCAAAAGGGCAGCCCAAAGAATGGGAGAAAGTATTTGCATACATCTGATAAGGGATTAACATCTAAAATATATAAAGAACTCTTACTGTAAAAAAAAAAAAAAAAAAAAAAAAACTCTTACAATTCAACAACAAAAAACCCAACTCAAAAATGGGACAAAAGACTTAAACAGTTTTCCAAAGAAGTTACACAAATAGCCAATAAGCACATGAAAAGATACTCAACATCATTTATTAAAGAAATACAAATCAAAACTACAAAGAGATACTATCTCACATCCATTAAAACAGCTACTATCAAAAAAACAGGGGGCACCTGGCTAGCTCAGTTGGTAGAGCATGCAACTCCTGATCTCAGGATCATGAGTTCAAGTCCCATGTTGGGTGTAGAGCCTACTTACAAACAAAAACAAAACAAAACAAAAACCGTAAAACAGAATGGGGGAAGTTTGGGGAAGATGGCAGAGTAGGAGGATCCTGAGCTCACCTCATTCCATGGACACATTGAGACACCCTACATCTATATGACTAACTCTGAAAACAACCTGAAGACTGGCAGAACGGACCTTTTACAGCTAATTATAGAGAGAAGGGCACATCAAAAAGGGTGGGAGGGGAGCTAAATGGAATGGAGATAAGCAATATGCCTGATAAAGAATTCAAAGTAATGGTCACCAAGATACTCACTGGACTTGAGAAAACAGTGGAGGATCTCAGTGAGAACATCAACAAAGACATAGAAAATATTAAAAAAAAACAGGGCTAAAGAATTCAGTAGCTGAAATTAAAAAATACACTAGAAGAAAGCAACAGCAGATTAGAGGAAGCACAGAAGAATGGATCAGTGATCTGGAAGATAGCTTAATGAAATGTAACAAGCTGAACAGTAACAACAACAAAGAGTAATAAAAAATGAGAAAAGGCTATGGAAACTCTGCAACATCATCAAGCATAATAACATTCACTTTATAGGGATCCCTGAAGGAGAAGATAGAGAGAAGGGGGCAGAACATTTATTTGAAGAAATAATAGCTAAAAACTTCCCTAATCTGGGTAAGGAAACAGACATTCAGATCCAGAAATCGGAGAGCCCCCGGCAAAATAAACCCAGGGATGTCCACACCAAGATACACAATAATTAAAAAGTAGTGATAAGGAGAGAATTTTAAAAGCAGCAAGAGAAAAGAAAACAGTTATACACAAGGGAAACCCACTGAGCTATCAGCAGATTTTTCAGCAGACTTTGCAGGCCAGAGGGCAGTGGCATGATATATTCAAAGTGCTAAAAGAAAAAAAATTCAGCAAACAAGAATACTCTACCTGTAATCATTCAAAATAGAAGAAATAAAGAGTTTCTCAAAGATACAAAAGTTAAAGGAGTTCATCACTAAACCAGCCTTACAAAAAATGTTTAAGAGTATTCTTTGGAAAGAGAAGGCCATAATCAGGAGTAAGAAAATGATGAAAGGGAAAAATTTCACAGATAAATGCAAACATATAATAAAAGTAGTAGATTAATCACTTATAAAATCAGCATGGAGGTTAAAGCACAAAAGCAGTAATGCCAATTACATCTATTAAAATCAGTTGAGTGATTTGCAAAATAAAGGATGTAAAGTATGGCATCATATACATAAAATACAGGGGTGGGGAGTAAAACTTTATTGCTATTAAATGAGTTCAAACTTTAAAAAAATTTAAATTCAATTAATTAACATATATTATTAGTTTCAGAGGTAGAGGTCAATGATTCATCAGTCTTATATAATACCCAGGGCTCCTTAATGTCCATCACCCAGTTACCCCATTCCACTCCCCTCCAGCAATGCTCGGTTTCTTTCCTATGATTAGGAGTCTCTGATGGTTTGTCTCCCTCTCTGATTTCATCTTGTTTTATTTTTTCCTCTCTTCTATGATCTTTACTTTCCTAAATTCTACATATGAGTGAGATCATATGCTAATTGTATTCCTCTGATTGACTTAGTTTGCTTAGCACAATACCCTCTAGTTCCATCCACATCATTGCAAATGGCAAGATTTCAATTTTTGATGGCTGAGTAGCATTCCATTGTGTGTATGTTTATATATATATCACATCTTCTTTATCCATTCATCTGTTGATGGACATCTAAGCTCTTTCCATAGTTTGGCTATTGTGGACATTGCTGCTATAAACACTGGGGTGCAGGTGCCCCTTTAGATCACTATATTTGTATATTTGGGATAAATACCTAGTAGTGCAATTGCTGGGTCGTAGAGTAGCTTTATTTTCAACTTTTTGAGGAATCTCTATACTGTTTTCCAGAGTGGCTGCACCAGCTTGCATTCCCACTAACAGTGTAAGAGGGTTTCTCTGTCTCCACATCCTTGCCAACATCTGTTGTTTCCTGATTTGTTAATTTTAGCTATTCTGATCAGTGTGAGGTGGTATCTCATGGTTTTGATTTGTATTTCCCTCATGCCGAGTGATATTGAGCATTGTTTCATGAGTCTTTTGGCCATTTGTATGTCTTCTTTGGAAACATCTATTTACATCTTCTGCCCATTTCTTGATTGGATTATTATTGGATATGTGTTGAGTTTGATAACTTCTTTATAGGTTTTGGATACTAACCCTTTATCTGATAAGACATTTGCAGATATCTTCTCTGATTCTGTGGGTTGTCTTTTGGTTTTATCAACTGTTTCCTTTGCTGTGCAAAGGCTTTTTATATCGATGAAGTTCCAATAGTTCATCTTTGCTTTTGTTTCTCTTGCCTTTGGAGATGTGTCTAGCAAGAAGTTGCTACGGCTGAGATCACAGAGGTTGCTGCCTGTGTTCTCCTCTAGGATTTTGATGGATTCCTGTCTCATATTTAGGTCTTTTACCCATTTTGAGTCTATTTTTATGTATGGTGTAAGGAAATGGTCCCATTTCATTCTTTCGCATGTGTCTGTCCAATTTTCCCAAAACCATTTGTTGAAGAGACTCTTTTTTCTTTCTTTTTTTTTTTTTTAAGATTTTATTTACTTATTCATGAGAGACACACAGAGAGAGAGAGAGGCACAGACACAGGCAGAGGGGGAAGCAGGCTCCATGCAGGTAGCCTGACATGGGACTTGATCCCGGGTCTCCAGAATCAGGTCATGGGCTGAAGGCGGCACTAAACTGCTGAGCCACCTGGGCTGCCCGAGACTCTCTTTTTTCCATTGGATATTCTTTTCCACTTTATTGAAGATTAGTTGACCAAAGAGTTGAGGGTCCATTTCTGGTTTCTCTATTCTGTTCCACTGATCTGTGTCTGTTTTTGTGCCAGAATGAGTTTAAACTTAAGTGACCATCAAATTAATAGACTGCTACCCACATACAATGTTATATATGAACCTAATGGTAACCACAAATCAAAAACCTGTAATAGATAAAAAAAAAAATATATATATATATATATATATATATATATATATAGAGAGAGAGAGAGAGAGAGAGAGAGAGGAATTCAAACATAACACAAAAAAGCCATCAAACCACAAGGAAGAGAGCAAGACAAAAAGAAACAAAAAAGAATGACAAAAGCAAGCATAAAAGAAATCACAAAATAGCAATAAGTATATGACCATCAATAATTATTTTTTTAGGGGGATCCCTGGGTGGCTCAGCAGTTTGGCGCCTGCCTTTGGTCCGGGCGTGATCCTGGAGTCCCGGGATCAAGTCCCACATCGGGCTCCCTGCATGGAGTCTGCTTCTGTCTCTGCCTCTCTCTCTGTGTCTATCGTGAATGAATAAATAAATAAAATCTTTTAAAAAAATAATTATTTAAAAAAAATTTTTTTTTTAATTTTTAAGTAAGCTCTATCCCCAAAGCAGGGCTTGAACTCATGACCGGAGATCAAGAGCTGCAAGCTTTACTGACTCAGTCAGCCAGGTGCTCAAAAATTACTTTAAATATAAATGGACTAAATGTTCAAATCAAAAGGACACATGGTGACTGGATAAAAAACAAGACCCATCTACATGCTGCCTAAAAAAGACTCACTTCAGAGATAAAGACACCTGCAGATAGAAAGCAATAAGGGATATATATAAAAACATTTACTATGCAAATGGAAGTGAAAAGAAAGCTAGGGTAGCAATACTGACATCAGACAGACTTGAAAACAGACTATAACAAGAGACAAAAGGACAAAAAGATATAACAATTATCAATAACGATACACCCAACATATGAGTACCTAAATACATAAAGCAAATATTAACAGACCTAAAGAAAAAAATTGACAGTAATATACTAAGAGTAAGAGACTTTAACACTCCACTTACACCAATGGAGAGATTATCCAAACAGAAAATCAACAAGGAAACCGTGGCTTTGAATGACAAATTAGATCAGATGGACCTAACAGATATATTCAGAACATTCCACCCCAAAACATTCTTTTCAAGTGCACATGGAACATTCCCCCCAGGATAGATGACATCTTAGTCCACAAGTCTCAATAAACTAAAAAGAAAAAAACAACTGAAATCATATTATGCATTTTTTTTGCCAACCATAACAGTATGAAACTAGAAATCAACAATCAACCACAAGAAAACATCTGGAAAGGATATAAATATGTGGAGGCTAAATAACATGCTACTAAACAATGAATAGGTCAACCAAGAAATCAAAGAGGAAATTTCAAAATACATGGAGACAAATGAAAATGAAAACACAATGGTCTAAAATCTTTGAGATGCAGCAAAAGCTGTTCTAGGAGGGAAGATTATAGCAATACAGTCCTATCAGAAAAATTTCAAATAAAGAACCCAAGGAACACCTGAAGGAACTAGGAAATAAAGCCCAAAGCCAGTAGAAGGAAGGAAGTAATAAAGACTACAGCAGAAATAAATGAAATAAAAACTAAATAAATAATAGAACAGATCAATGACACCAGGAGTTGGTTCTTTATAAAGAAAAACAAAATTGATAAACCTTTAGCAGACTCATCAAGAAAAAAAGAAAGAACTCAAGTAAAACCAGAAATGAAGAAAGAGAAATAACAAATAAAGAAATACAAAGGATTTTAAGAGAATATAGTAAAAATTATATACCAACAAATTGGACAACCTAGAAGAAATGGATAAATCCCTAGGAATATGTAACATTCCAAAACCGAAAAAGGAAGAAAAAGGAACATTTGAACACACTTATTATTAGTAATGAAATCAAATCAGTAATCAAAAAACTCCCAAAAAACAAAAGTCCAGGACCAGAGGATCCACAGGCGAACTCATTTAAAGAACAAACATTTAAAGAAAAGTTAATTTAAAAAAAATAAAAATAAAAATAAAGAAAAGTTAATGCCTAATCTTCTCAAACTTCCAAAAAATAGAACAGGGATGAAGCTTCCAAATTCATCCTATGAGGCCAGCATTATCCTAATACCAGAATCAAATAAAGATACTATAAAAAAAAAAAAAACAGAGATAGGGTAGGTCAGTACCTCTGAGAAACATAAATATAAAAAACCTCAACAAAATATTAGCAAACCAAATCCACCAATACATTAAAAAAATCATTCACCACGATCAAGTGGGATTACACCAGGGATTCAAGGGTAGGTGGTTCAATATTTGCAGCTAGCATTGATATCTCACATTAACAAGAGAAAGGATAAAAACTGTGATGATTTCAGCAGACAAAGCATTTGACAAAAATACATCTATTCATGATTAAAAACTTCACAAAATGAAGGCCATATATAAAAACCTCACAGCTAACATTATAGTCAATAGTGAAAACCGAGAGCTTATCCTCTAGCATTAGGAACAAGACAAGGATATCCATTCTCACCACTTTAATTCAACATAGTACTGGAAGTCTTAGCCACAGGAATCAGACAAGAAAAAGAAATAAGAGGCATCCTAAATGATAAGTAATAAACTGTCACTATTTGCAAATGACATGCTACTAAAGTAGGAAACCCTAAAGACTCCACCAAAAAACTATTAGAACTGACAAATGAATTCAGTAAAGCTTCAGGATGCAAAATATACAAAAATCTGTTGCATTTCTCTACACAAATAATGGAAGTAGCAGAAAGAGAAAGTAAGAAAACAGTCCCCTTTGTAATTACACTAAAAGTCATAAAATACCTAGGAATGAACCAAGGAGGCAAAAGACCTATACTCTGAAAAGTATAAGATATTGATGAAAAAAAGGACACAAATGGAAAGATAGTCCATGCTCATGGATTGGAAGAATTAACATTGTTAAAATATTCATACAACCCAAAGCACCCTACAGATTCAATGCAATCCTTATCAAAATACCAACAACATTTTTCACAGAACTAGAACAAATAATACGAAAATTTGTATGGAGCCACAAAAGAGCTCAAATAGCCAAAGTAATCTTGAGAAAACCGGAGGTATCACAATCCTAGATTTCAGGATATACTACACATCTGTAGTAATGAAAACAATATGGTACTGGCACAAAAACAGACACACAGATCAATGGAACAGAATAGAGAGCCTAGAAATACACCCATGCTTATATGGTCAATTAATCTACAATTAAAGAGGCAAGAACATACCATGAGGAAAAAACAGCCTCTTCAACTAATGGTGCTAGGAAATTTGAACAGCTACATGCAAAATAATGAAACGGGGCCACTTTTTTACACCATACAGAAAAATAAACTCAAAATGGATTAAAGACCTAAATGTGAGACCTGAAACTATAAAACTCCTAGAAGAAAACACAGGCAGTAATTTCTTTGACATTGGCCATAGATATATTTTTCTAGGTATGTCTCCAAAGACAAGGGAAACAAAAGCAAAAGTAAATTATTGGGACTACACCAAAATAAAAAGCTTATACATAGCAAAGGAAATCGTCAACAAAACGTAAAGGCAACCTACTGAATGGGAGAAGATGTTTGCAAATAATATATCTGATAAGGAGTTAATATCCAAAAGTTTGATATAACATATAGATATACAGACATATTTAACACCAAAAACACAAACAAGGTGATTAAAAACAGACATTTTTTCCAAGGAATTCATCAGATTGTCAAAATACACAGGGAAAGATGCCTGACATCACTCATCACCAGGGAAATGCTAATCAAAACTACAATGAGATCATTACCTCACACTAGTCAGAATGGCTAAAATCAATAACACAAGAAACAAGTGTTGGCAAAGATGTGGAGAAAAAGGAGCCCTTGTGCACCTTTGGTGGGAATGCAAATTGCTACGCTCACTGTTGGAAAACAGTATGGAGTAATTTTTTTTCTTCAAAAAATTAAAAATAGAATTACCAGATGATGCAGAAATTCCACTACTGGGTATTTACCCAAAGAAAATGAAAACACTATGCACTCTTATGTTTACTGCCATGTTATTTACAATAGCCAAGATACAGAAGCAAACCGAGTGTGTCTATCCAAAGATGAATGGACAAAGAAGATGTACTGCATACACAGACATATATATACATACATATAAATAAAATGGAATATGACTCAGCTGTAAAAAAAGAATGAGATCTTGCCATTTGCAGTAACACAGATGGACCCTAGAGAGTGTAATGCTAAATAAGTGACTCAGAGAAAGAAAAATATGATTTCACCCATATGTGCAATTTAAGAAACAAAACAAAACAACAACTGGAAAAAAGGGGAGAGAGAGAGAGACAAACCAAAAAAAACAGACTCAAGAGTATGAGTGTTTGCCAGATGGAGGTGGATGGAAGGGGTGAAAAAAGGAGATCAAGAATACACTTATCTAGATAAGCACTGAATAATGTATAGTATTGGTTAATCATTACATTGTACACCTGTGACTAATATAACACTGTATATTAACTATACTTCAATAAGCAGCAAGACCGTGTTTTTTTTTTTTTTTTTTTTTTTTTTAAGATTTCATTTATCCACGAGAGACAGAGAGAGAGAGATGCAGAGACATGACAGAGGGAGAAGCAGGCTCCATGTAGGGAGCCTGATGTGGGACTTGATCCCCGGTCTCCAGGATCACACCCTGGGCTGAAGGCAGCACTAAACCACTGAGCCACCCGGGCTGCCCAAGACCGTGTTCTATGGTAGATTGTTTCCAGCTATTCGCTGTCTTTACTCTAAGATTACACATTCCTATGTGATGTGCACTCTTCCTGGTATTTTCTTCCCCTACGGATTCACTTTGGCCACATTACTTCGGTGAACAGAAGTGACTAATAAATGCTACCTCTGACAGGAAGCTTTAAAAGTTATAACAGGGTTTGGCCATCTCTTTTCCCTATGCCAAGAGTCTGGGATGTCCTAGGTAAGGGTCTCAGGATAAAGAGAACAAGAATTGGAGTCACAGCCAATCCACAAAGGCATGCATCACAAATGAGAAAATAAATCTTTGTCTTTGTAATAGACTTTGGGATTGGTGTTTCTGTAACACAACCTGGCAAAAACTGAGTAACGTGGATTTAAAACCTACAAAGTTCAATTTAGTCTCATTTCTTTCTGCCAGAGATGAATAAAATATGATTCTAGAAGTTCTTGGGCAGCCCCGGTAGTGCAGCGGTTTAGTGCCGCCTGCAGCCCGGGGTGTGATCCTGAAGACCTGGGATCGAGTCCCATGTCGGGCTCCCTGCGTGGAGCCTGCTTCTCCCTCTGCCTGTGTCTCTGCCTTCTCTCTCTGTGTCTCTATGAATAAATAAATAAAATCTTAAAAAAAAAAAAAAAAAGTTCTCCCAAATCTTTACATACAAAACAAAAGCTTTGTTTATATGACTTCAACATGACAATAGTTTCAACTTAAATTCTGATTGTAAAGGCTGAATATTATTTATAAATTGTATGCATGTTACTGTACTAGTATATTGTACACACAAAACACACATAGAATATTTTATTTTAGAAAATTTTCTTTTTTTTTTAATTTTTATTTATTTATGATAGTCACACAGTGAGAGAGAGAGGCAGAGACATAGGCAGAGGAAGAAGCAGGCTCCATGCACCGGGAGCCCGACGTGGGATTCAATCCCGGGTCTCCAGGATCGCACCCTGGGCCAAAGGCAGGCGCCAAACCGCTGCTCCACCCAGGGATCCCCGAAAATTTTATTCCTTAAAAAATTTATTTATTTGGAGAAAGTGAGAGACAGCATGAGCTGGAGGGGAGGGGCAGAGAGAGAGGGAGAAGCAGACTCCCCACTGAGCAGGGAGCCTGATGGAAGGGCTTGACCCCCGGACCCCCAAGATCATGACCTGAGCCAAAGGCAGATAGATGCTTAACCAACTGAGCCATCCAGTGCCTCTTTTTTAGAAAATCTTAAATAATTAAGTAAAAACAAAATATATGGCATAATATTTATTTATAGTATGGGAATTCTTTTTGCTCTGGCTTATTTGTGAATTAATACATTTTAAAGATTTATTTATTCATTTTAGAGAGAGAGTGCAGGCGGAAGGGCAGAGGGAGGGGCAGAAAGAAAGAGAGAGAGAAAAGAGAGAAAGAGAGACACTCAAGATGACTCTGAGTTGAGCGTGGAGCCCAATGCAGGGCTGAATCCAACAACTCTGAGTTCACAACCAGAGCAGAAACCAAGAGTTGGATGCCTAACTGACTGTGCCCCCCAGGTGCCCCCAATACGTTTATTAAAAAAAAAAAAAAAAAAAAGCATCATAACACTTTGGATTCAGCCATTCAAAAACCTGACTTCTGGATTCAGTTTATTTGATTACATGGTTTAAATGGATATCATAGCTAGAGAAGATAATTTACAAAGACATGGAGATCCAAAATGGAAGAAGCCCATTTCATCTTCAGCAGTGCTTACTAAATCCTGAGACTATCAATTTCATTCACCAATTCTAAAATTAAAACGCAACATTATTTGCTTTAATCAATCAACATCTCACCTGCTTTCATTACATCATTCTTTTAATGATTCTGCTTCTATCTACTTTTGCCCTCCTCTCTCCAATCATTCTCTAGTCAGCAGTCAGGATGATCTTTCTGAAATACAAATCTGATTGTGTCATTCCACTGCTTTAAACTATTCAATGGCTTCCTAATGCTCTTGAGAGAGATTTCAATGTATTATTTAGATAAAACCAATTTATTCAAGACTTAAGTTCAAATTCTGGCTTCCTATGCTCTGTGAACATCCTCACAAAGCTGCAGATTTCTCCTCAGAAAAATGGAGACACTACCTCTTTAAAAAGTTGTTATGGGGATTACATAACTCCACGTAAAGAAGGCTCTAAGTCTTCCAAACAATGACACTGCTCCTTTCATGAGAACAATGTTAGTTCTAACAATGCTACTTTGTGGCATCAGATCCCTGAGCTTCCCAAGATGTCATTCTAAACCAGTAATCTAACATAGTAGTCACCAGATTTTCCTTAAATGATTTATCTTTGTTTCCACCCCCCACTCTTATGAACATATCTTTATTTTAGTTTAAAGGAAGCGATCTAAGATGCACTTATTTCCAAATATAATGCTCCTAGTATGTAGCTCTTAGTATGCAACATGTAACAACAAACAATAACTTTGTAAACAACTGGTTAAAGAGGCAAGTACCTGCATGGCAATAGGTCCTTGGGACATCTGAGAGCTATAATTCATTCCTATCATGCCTTGCATATTAGGCTGCATGACAGAGACCATAGGAAATCCTTGCTGCTGCATCGGGATCAGTCCAGCTGAAAAACAAAGATGTCATTAAAGTCAATGTAAAAAAATTTTTTTTGATACAGAGAGAGAGAGTGAGCGAACAAGTGAGCAAGTATGCACATTTGAGCAAGCTTGGGAGGGGCAGACAGAGAAAGACAATCCCAAGTAGACTCCACATCCAGCACAGAGCCCGATGCTGGGCTCAATCTGATGACTCCAAGATCATGACCTGAGTCAAAATCAAGAGTCAGCCACTTAACCGACTGAGTCACCCAGGTGCCCCTAAAGTCAATGTATTTTAATGTTTCTTTTTTTTTTTTTTTTTTAAGATTTTATTTATTTATTCGTGAGAGACACAGAGAGAGAGGCAGAGACAAGCAGGGGGAGAAGCAGGCTCCCCACAGGGAACCCGATGTGGGACTTGATCCCAGGACCCAGGGATCATGCCCCAGCTGAAGGCAGACATTCAACCACTGAGCCACCGAGGTGCCTCCAAAGGTTATTTTCTTAAAACCATAAGTATGAAGGACTTGTTACTTGGGAGGCAGCGCACTTTAGTGTAAAAAGCACAGGCTGTGGAGTGAGACAGACCTGAGTATGAATTCCATTCCATCAGTTACTTAGCTATGTGATCTTGGGCAAGTTACAAAACTTTATCTGTAAAGTGAAGATAATAACTTTTCTACAGAATATTTAAGCATATTAAAAAAATTAACAGTATCATGAAACTATGTTTATAGTATAGTATCACCCAAACTTTTCCAATGAAGTATCCTCAAGAGTGGAGGAGACTGAAAATACATCCCTTTGGGAATTTAATAAATACTAAGTGCCTGGGCAGCCCAGGTGGCTCAGTGGTTTAGCGCCGCCTTTGGCCCAGGGCGTGATCCTGGAGACCCCAGATCGAGTCCCGCATCGGGCTCCCTGCATGGAGCCTGCTTCTCCCTCTGCCTGTGTCTCTGCCTCTCTCTCTGTGTCTCTCATGAATAAATAAAATCTTAAAAAAAAAAAACCAACACTAAGTGCCTACCATATTTTAGGCACAGTGTTAGAGAATTGGTACACAACCATGAATAAAACAAAATCCCTACATGGCCTGAACACAAATTCAACCAAATTTTGTTCTTCTATTACACCTATGTTGGTCCTACTATAAGGAGCTTTTGGTCAAATTTTGATTTTAAAAATTAAAGGTCTGGTAAAGTATGCCACATTTACCTTGTGAGTTCTATGTACCTTAAAGGTTATTTACACACCATTTAATTTCAGAAGCATGAACATCCATATTTATAAGGAACATCAGTAGTGGCATTCACTTATTCATTCAATCATTTATTCAAACATTTGAGGGCCTACTCCTTGTTAGGCACCATTCTAGGGACACAGTAGTAAACAATACCAAGTCCTTGTCCTCATGGAATTACATGTTTTCCCTCTCGCCCCTTTGGACCTAAAGTTTTGTTCATTTGATTTAGTTTTATTTAATTCTTGAATGGGTAACTCAGATACTTGGTACAACATTTAAAGGCATGAAACTATGCACAGTGAAAACTCTCATCTCTCTTGTCTTCTGTTCACCTATCATGATCTTGTGGCTACTCCTGCTGTCAGCTTCTTGTGTATGCTTTCAGAAATAATCCATGCATAATTTAAAGCCTTCTAATGATCAGAAAGTCCTCTCTAACATACTTTGTATATTAAAAAAAATCTCAAAAAAATTCCAAATTCCATAAGAAAAAATATCAGGCAAACTTTTAGGCTCTCTTTTTGCTCTATATGTAGATTTTTTACTTGAAAGTTTACAAATATGCAAAATCTTGAGCCATGATAATGAATAATAACTCTGCAATGCCTTCCTAAAGAACAAAAGATCTCAAACCATTCTATCTAAATCTGAGACACATCTAAGTATAGATAGCTTAAATAATGCATAAATGTTAGCACAATGGAAATAATACAACTGACCCTTGGAAAAATTTACCTGAAACTCAACCTCCATCACTGATTACAAATGGAGACAAAGTCAGTATGAGCCACTGACCACCTGCTACTGAGCTACTCTTTATCTTTCATCTCTATTGGTGACCTGGGAGTCTCTGTTTCTAGAAATTCTAGCATAAGCAATCAACACTGGCTTTGTGAGAAGGGCCAGTTTTCAGAAGCAGATTGGTATGTGTCAGGGGTACAATTAAGAGCGTGTGACCAGAAAGAAGAGAAAGGCAGACATATTCTTTCTTCAATGCTGTGTCCCAATGCCACAGCAGGAGGAGTCAAGATTATATCCCTTCACTACAGTTGCCCTGAAGATACAGCTAGAATTAATATTGGTAGGCCCTCATCTTAAACAGAAAGGATATACCCAGTAAAGAAATTGAAAATAAAACTGACACTTAAAAAATTATTTATATTGAATCAGAGTATGTTATCTCTTATAAGACCAAATTCATATAGAGAAAACATGACAATAAAGGATACTTAAAGAGGTTCATTTACTCATTCAACAAACATCCACAGAGACCCTCTAATTTTCTATCAGCATGCTGGGTGCTGCAGACACTGAGAAGCATAAGGCAGACATAGCTTCTGCCCTATGGAGCTAACAATCTAGAATTAGGCAATTTTTGAGAAATGTTAAGAATTAACTGGTAGATAGGTTCAAGACTATAGGAAAACTTTATTTGGCAGAATCAGGACTTTTTTTATCCACTTAATTCCCACATAAAAATAAAAGTGAAAAGTTTAAAATTTCAGCTTTCACATACCTTGAGGGGGTCTCATTCCACCTGCAACTGGGAACATGAAGCTGAAAACAGAAGAAAACTAGATCAAGACCTTAATATATACAAGTATTTCAAATAAAACGATTCTGTTTTACATAAACCAAAGAACTGTAGATAGAGTCCTATCATTTTTTTCTGTAGTACAATACTGAATTTCAGTACAGATTGAACATTCACAGGACGCATGAGATTGTGTTAGCGTAGGGAGGAAATTTTTGAAATAGAAAACTAGTCCTGGTCCTGTCAATGGGTGACTTCCCCGGACTCCAATTTCTCCATCCATAAAACAAGCAGGTTGGATTAGATTCAATTCAGTGAACATGTATTGAGTACTTAACTACATGGAGGAACTGACTCAGCTCACAGTCTGGGCGAAGACATGTATGCAGGCAACTAACTAATACTGGACAGAATGTGCTAAGTGCTGGAAGAGGTCCAAAATACCAACCGAGATGAAAAGAAAAAGATTAATTTGATGGGTTATATCTCAGGGAGTTTTGTGAAGGTATCTTTTTTTTTTTTGTGAAGGTATCTTTTAAAGCTGAACCTCAAAGAGAGTCACACTATATTGTTTGAGTGAGAGCTCTGAGGCCAGAGCTGTGTTTAGAGAAATAATTTAACGTTGATTATAAGATACAGGATTAGAGAAGTAAAGCAGGTTGTAGAGGACCTTTGATTTTCCTTTGAATATTATATGAAGGCAGAGATTATTAATTGTGGTAAAACACACATGACAAAATTTTATCATTTTAATCATTTAAAAAAATTATTTATTTGAGACAGTGAGAGAGCAAGAGAGAGCATGAGCAGGGGGAGGGAGAAGCAGACTCCCTGCAGAGTGGGGAGCATTGACATGAGGCTTGATCCCAGGACCCTGAGGATCATGACCTGAGCAGGAAGATGCTTAACTGACTGAGCCACCCAGAAGTCCCCCATTTTAACCTTTTTTAAGTATATAGTTTGTAGCATTAAGTTCATTCATGATGTTGTACAACTATAACCATGATCCATTTCCAGAACTTTTTCATCATCCCCAATAAAGACTCTATACTCATGAAACAATAACTCCCCATCACTCCCTCCCCCAACCCCCAGTAGCCACTACTTTTTGTTTCTTTGAATTTGCCTATTCTAGTTACCTCATATCAAATGGAATCATACGACGCTTGTCCTTTTTATATGACTTATTTCACTTAACATACTATTTTTTAGGTTCATCCATTTTGTAGCAGGTATCAGCATTTCATTCTTTTTTTATGGCTGAATAATAAGTACTCCATTATATGGTCATAACACATTTTGTTAATACATTCATCTATTGATGGACACTTGGGTTGTTTCTACCTTTTGACTGTTGTGAATAATGCTCCTATGAAGTTAGTATACAAGTATCTGTTTGAGTCCCCCCCCCCCCCCCCCCCCCCGTTTGAGTCAAGTCTTTTGGATATATATTTAGGAGTGGAATTGCTGGGTCATATAGTAATTCTGTTTATTCTGAGAAACTGCCAAACTGATTTCCACCACAGCTGCCCCATTTTGTATTCTCACTAGCAACGCATAGAGCTTCAATTTCTCCACATCCTCACTAACATTTGTTATTTTGTGTTGTTGTTGTTGTTGTTTTTTATAATAGTTATGCTAAAGGGTATGAAGTATTATCTCATTGTGATTTGGATCTGCATTCCCCTGATGTCACAGGTTCTAAGTAGGAGAGTGAAATGATCAGAAATGTGGTTTGGGTTTTTCTAGGAATGGGGTAAAGCAGAGATGATTTGAAGCAAAAAGAACCAGCTAAGAAACTACCACAATAATCTTAATAACAGATGAAGAGGGCCAGAACCAGCGTGGTAGGACTAGAAGAGGTGAATGAAAGCTTTTTGAAAAGAAGAATCAAGAGGACTTGGCAATTGCCAAGATGGGGGAAAAGCAGTGAAGAAGCAGAAAGAGCTGAAGATGATGCTGAGATTTTGAGCCTGAGGAACAGTATGGATGATGATACTGTTTCCTAAAAGAAGAAACCCTTGACTAGGTTTGGGGAGGGAGGATGTAGGAGTGCCTCTCTGAGGAGTGATCTAGTAGGCAATCAGAAAAGTAACTCAAGCACAGGAGAAGGCTCTCGATCAATGTAGCTAGGCTCTTTGAAAATAAAGGTTAAAAAAAATAAAATTAAGCTCTGGTTCTGAATGAAACTAAGCTAAGAGAACATCCATATATAGGGGGAAGAAAAAGCACAACTTGGAGAATTCTTATGGTGAAAACTGAGTAGGAAATGGTCACTGAGAGCCAACAGAGTTGGTTATAATTGAGTGATAACTAAGGAAGGACCACATTTTTGGGAAAAAGGAATAAATTACCAGTATTTAATGTTGTAGAAAAGCTGAACAGAATGGGGATTAACAAAAAAGCTCACTGCTTCCAAAAATGCTAATCTCTGAGTAAACAGTGCAAAGAAGAGAAACTCTTGGACCTGTATAGAGAAAGTTGGGATATAAAAGATATATTTAGTAATTGATAAAGTATTTGAGGGAATGAGATTAAGATAGAAAGGTAGCAAAAGAGATCTGCTTTGAAACGGAAGAGGGACTTCCTTCTATAAGACTGGAAGGAAAGAAAATGAGACAATTCAATGAAGAAAAAGTCTAAGTGGGAAAGACATAATCTGGGAGGCAAGGGTCTGGAGGGGGTGTTTTGGGTAATCTTTAAAGAGTCTAGCAAAATCTAGGAATTATGTGCCAAATTTATGTGTTCTTGCACTTTTCTTCCTTTCCCAGGAAAATGGCTAAAATCCAAATTTTAGAGTCTTTCAGTTCTAAAATATTTTTAATTAAAAAAAATTTTGTAAAGAGTTTTACAAAGTTCTAGTTGGACATCTATCTGGTTATATGTTATTTATAGCTTTGTAGGGGATCTGAACTTTTAACAAATTCTACTGCTGACAAGCAGTCTGGCACCCAGAGAGAGGCCTGAATATTGAACAGCTTTTCTGAATGGCACAGAAGATGTATTAGCTAAGTAATGTGTTAAGTAGACAAGATGTTTAAATTCCAAGTTGACATTTGGTAGTATCACTTTTTAAAAAAGCTACTCACACATACTAAGACATATAAACTTAGGAGCAATGCATTTAAGTAATCAACTCGTCAAGACTTTTCCAAATCAGTCTTAAGGATTAAAATTACCAACATGGCTTGGTGGCTAAATAAAAACTAGAAACTCAAGTTATATATATTTTTTCCAGATCAGCCATAAATTAACTGTAAAGCTCTATACCAACCCCTTCATCACCCTGTCCTGTTTCCCCTCTGTCAAATGAAGGCACAGAACTGCAGGTTTGCCAAGGTCCCAACTAAGACAACCAAATAAACAAGAATAAATGTATAGACATATAAAGGTTACCTTGAAAACAAACAAAAATTAAATTTAGAACATTACCGACAAACATGACTTACTCCAGGAATTTTTAGCAATCCAAACTCCTTAGTGACCTATGTACCACTCATGAGGTTCTCTGGAATGCTTAGACGACTAACTTCAACATGCTTCAAGACTGTTTAGACAAGCAGCTAAGCTACTGATAAGACAGCAAAAGGTTGGCAAAAAGACCCAACACCCACTGCTCCCCAAAACTGGGCAGCAAGATGACTAACAATTTAATTTCAAAGGCAAAACCACTATTTATGACCAATACCCAAGCGTGAAAGCAGAACTGTAAGGTCTACTTGTCACAGGCCTATCCCATTCATCCTTCCCTTTTGGTTATCTTTGCTACTAACCATCTGTTCTCAAGCATGGACTCTAACAAAACGTCTTAAAGCATCTCTCTGCCTCCAAACTCTAGGACTTTAGTACAGCTCACAGAACACAGGTGAGGGGCATCTTCCTCAAGGACCATTGATAAGGCTACTCTGTAATGAATTTCCTTTAGTTTATATCCCAGGCCCCCTCTAGTTTTAGCACAATTTTTTTCAGCTTTATCTCACAAAACTCATCTCCCCCTTAGTGCCACAATCCATCCAGCCTACTTGCTGTTCCCTTAGTGTTCAGTAGGCCTTCAAATTTCTTATGATAAGCCCTTGACCCCCTTCCTCTTCCTCCAAATGACGCCCAGCTGAAACACCTCCTTTGCCTCAATGTAGCCTGAATCCGCAAATATCTACAGAATATTTTCTTTTTTTAAAAGATTGTATTTATTTATTTATTAATGAGAGACACAGAGAGAGTCAGAGACACAGGCAGAGGAAGAAGCAGGCTCCACGCAGGGAGCCCGACGCGGGACTCGATCCCGAGTCTCCAGGACCTCGGCTGAACAGGTGCCAAACCGCTGAGCCACCCAAGCGTCCCTACAGAGTATTTTTTATGTTACAATGTGCTAGAAGCAGTGGAAGATGAAAAGATGAGGAAGCCCTTAAAGAGCTTATAAAAGAGCAGGAAAAACACAAGCTCACAAATGCTAATATCCCAGAAGGATACAGACTAATCAAGATCTTTCAGCTTTTCTCTCTGCCGTACTTGTCTTTAAAATTAAAAAAAAAAAAAAATTATACTTCTCATCTCTTGGGTAAATTTTGTCCTTTATATAACTCTAGCATTTATTCTAAAGTGGCTCAACCAGGATATTAGTCAAAAGTAGGCTAATATTAATGAGGTTGGAAAATGCCATTGCTTTTTGTTTAGTCTCTTAGAACAGAAACAAGAATCTAAGAAATATGGTACCTTAAAGTTCCTGGATTTTCTCTATTAAAAGCTGAGAAAGGTTGGCTGGCTCTTTTGCTTTTCCCTTAAAATATATTTAGGCTATCATAATGTTAACTTCCTTACACAAAAACCTCAGCCTTCACCACTGCTCTCTAAAAATCAGAATATTCTTTCAGCCTCAGAAAGTTTCCAATAAGTGTAATATTTACCATATATTTTGCAAGGTAAGGATCATTTTAACCACTTTTCTCTCCCATATATCCTCTACAGTTTTATTTCTTTAAAAAAGATTTTTATTTATTTATTCATGAGAGACACAGAGAAAGAGAGGCAGAGACATCGACAGAGGGAGAAGCAGGTGCCTCACAGGGAGCCCGATGTGGGACTCGATCCCGGATCCTGGGACCAGGCCTTGAGCTGAAGGCAGACACTCAACCGCTGACCCACCCAGGCGTCCCATATCCTCTATAGTTTTAGAATGCAATGTTACTCCAACTTTTTTTTTTTTTTTAAGATTTTATTTATTTATTCATGAGAAAGAGAGAGAAAGAGAGGCAGAGACACAGGCAGAGGGAGAAGCAGGCTCCATGCAGGGAGCCCGACCTGGGACTGGGTCCCAGGTCTCTAGGATCATGCCGTGGGCCGAAGGCGGCACTAAACCGCCGAGCCACCCAGGCTACCCCAACCAACTTTTACACATGAAAGAAACTTTAAAATCAATCATTCTAACTTCCATTATAATTTCAAGCCATACTGATTTTTTAAAACGAGCGTTCATGGGGGATCCCTGAGTGGCTCAGTGGTTTAGCGCCTGCCCTTGGCCCAGGGCGTGACCCTGGAGTCCCGGGATTGAGTCCCACATCAGGCTCCCTGCATGGAGCCTGCTTCTCCCTCTTCCTGCGTCTCCGCCTCTCTCTTTCTGTCTCTAATGAATGAATGAATGAATGAATAAATAAAATCTTTAAAAAAATGAGTGTTCATGGACTAGTGACATTAAAATACTACAAACTAAGAGGTATGATCCACTCAACTTTTTGCACCTGAGGTCCTCAAGCACGCACAAAAAACAGAAGCCAAACCACCAAAAGACGACCAAGGTTTTGAGGGAACATTACTGACAAACACGACTTACTCTGTAGGCCTAAAATACCAGATTCTTTTAAGTTTGTATTTTCTCAGAACTTAGTGCCATGATTGATCAAATCAATGCCACTCAAGCCATTTGAAAAACTGGCATCACATATAGAAAATAAATCATTACATATTTGTCTTCTGCAGCCAAAAACTGACTTATGTCAAATAACAATGTAAGAATCAAGAAACAATATAAGAAAAAAAAAAAAACAGTTTTACATGTAAAGTGAAAGATGTGTAGAGGAAATGGAAAGTGGAGCTGTACAACAGCCACTGTCCTTTTTCCCCCAGCATATACATAAGCATCTGCAGGGGGTGATAACTTTAAAGACTTTACACTTTAGTGTTCGTGACTCCAAAATTAAAAAACAAACAAACAAACAAAAAAAAAACACTGCTTATCGAAACACTAACATTTTGCTTTCCAAAAATAATTTAGGATGAAGATAAAAAGCTAATTTTATCTTCAACTGTGTATGCCCTATGGGGTTGCCTAACAAAACCAACTCCGACTAGGTCATCATAGAAGTGGGGTGGAAACTTCCCGGAATAAAAGATTTCCTTAAATGATGAAGTTGTCAAGTTGCAAACGTTCTTCTCCTTTATTCATCACTCTGGATAGGAGAACCAGAGGCAATTCCTATTTGACGGAGGAGAGGGCAGGTTTGTTTCAGGACCAAGCCAAAGTCTGGAAAGCTTTGTTCTGCTAACTGCGTAACTGCTGTTTAATAGTGATTCGATTTTAATAAGGAGACGAGTCTTACGAGTCACGTCTACAAGGGCTCTTTACTAATTCGAAGGTCTTCAGCTTTTTCCTGCTGTTTCTCCCGTGTCGCTAAGGTGGTAAAAAGGACAGGGCATTCTAAACGGGGGAAGACAAACAGTACACAGACAGACACACAGACGCGCGCGCGTCGGGGACCGCTCCTCAGTTCGCTCTCCCTGGTCGAGCCCGGAGCGCCCCGCGAGAGGGAAGTCTGGTCGCTGCGGGCCAGCCAGGGCTGGAAGCGAGGCGTCGGGGTTCCTGTGCCCTCCCGGCCCCGGCCGGGCGCCAGCCCAACCGAGCGGACCCTCACCTCCTGCTCCTGCTCCTGCTCCTGCTCCTGCTCCTGCTCCTGCTCCTGCTCCTCCTCTCCTCCCCGCACTGGGACGCTCTCGCTCGCTGCTCGGCCCCGGCACCGACGCCGCGGAGCCTGGGAGGCGGGAGTCAGGCGCCGGGCTCCCCCCGACCCGCCCGGCCTAGGTGCCCCGGAGGACCCCCTCCTCCCGTAACCCAGTGTCACAGGAAAAGGGGTCGAAGCGGGCGAAAACCGCCATAACCGCCAAGCAGCCCTCGCCCCGGCGGGGCCGGCCCCGGAGTCCGGCTCGGCTCTTCACACCCACCTGCCTCCCCCGGCGGCCCCCGCGCCGGCTCCCGCGGCCGCGCCGCCGCCAGCCCCGGCTCCCGGCCGCAGCGCCATCTTGCTCCGGGCCCGCCGCCGCCACCTTACGAGCAGCTGTCAGCTGGAGACAGCCACTTCCGGGGCAGACGCCCGCCCCTCCACGCCGCGGCCTGGGTGACGGGGCGGGGCCTTGCGCCCACGTGACCCCCACGCCCCGGGGGGTGCGGCGCGCCCTTGTCACGTGAGCCGACCTCCGCCTGGGGTCCTCCCGAGTGCGGCGCTAGTTCTGGGGTTGCCTGGGCGGCCCCGGGGAGCTGATTCATTCCCTGGCGGGGCCCTCCGGAGAGCCCGGCCGGCCGCCAAGCGGCAAATCGTTGTCCCTCCCTTTGAAAAACCGTCATGTTGGTTAGTGGAGAGATTGAACCTTGCTTTTTAAACCGAATGATGGGTGCACCGGTATTCTTCTATTCTTTTTACACATAAAGACTAGGTGGATCCTGAACGGTCCTTTGATAGCTTAACAGCGCTGACGAGTGATCACCAGTCTCCACTTTTTCCCAAGAAAGCGGGAGCTTCCTTTTGGTACGCACCCCAGCAGATGGAAGGTTTTTAAAATTTAATTTAGTAAAAGCAGCCTGGAGCAAATAAACCCAGCCCATATATAAAACCTTCAACGTGTACCATTCTTGTGTTTGGTTCTACCAACATGCCATCCAGTTATCCCTGCTTTTCCTATACTTGCAAGCAGGGGCAAAACGGTGTTCATCACTCTGAACCTATCTGGATATACATGTATAAATTATATATATATAATATATAATTATATATATATTATATATATATAATGTGGGCCTTTTTATTTTTTCCCTTATTCGAACTGTAAGTAAAATACAAAAATCCAGCGTAAACTTTTTCAAGCCTTCAAGCAAAGTTTGATTAGCAAGTAATGGGTTAATTATAATCAGCTTTCTTTCATTATTGCCCCAGGGCTTTTACAGGGAAACCATTTGTAGTAAGTTATCCTTTACTGGGCACACATCATTAGTCAGGAACCTTACTGAATTTTTTCAAATCCTCAGTGTCTGTGTAACTATTACTATTGGCATTTTGCAGATGAGAAAAGCAAGTTTAAAAGAAGTTGTAACTTGGGATCCCTGGGTGGCGCAGCGGTTTGGCGCCTGCCTTTGGTCCAGGGCGCGATCCTGGGGATCCAGGATTGAATCCCACGTCGGGCTCCCGGTGCATGGAGCCTGCTTTTCCCTCTGCCTGTGTCTCTGCCTCTCTCTCTCTCTGTGTGACTATCATAAATAAATTAAAAAAAAAAAAGGAAGTTGTAACTTATCCAGGTCATACAGCTGCAAAGCAGCAGGACCAGGATTCAAACTCAGGGGTTTCACATAAAAGTCTTGCTCATTTCACTAGTGTGGCTATTCATTATCACGTATTCTTTTCCTAATAGTCTATTAATTTCATTTTTCCTCTTCTTTAGGTGAAACTGAAATTTGTGTAGCATATAGTCTCAACTAATAGAAAGGTGCTAAATTTGGTATTGATCCATGGACAGTTAATACTGATTTATATAGCTACTATTATTTAAGGATGAGTAGTTTACACAGGAGAAAACACTAAAAAGGGGAAATAAAGTCAAATGAAGAGTATGTCAAGCATAGAAGGTATGATCTCTTGTTTCTGCCAGGATACTTTGTTCTCCTTTGCCTGTGGATGCCTTCATCTGCCAGCCTCAGCACAGGAGGTCAGCCTTCCATGACGTTAGATGCCATCCGCTGATGCTTCAGCACTTTGGCCTTATGTCTCACAACGCATTTGCCACTATTTGTTCCTTTACACCCACCAATACACTCTAAGGGCACAAACTGTTATTAAGCCTTATATTTCTAACCAAATATATCATGTTTGTTTAAGGAATATTCAGCAGTAATTTAGAACATGTCAGGCACAGAGCTAGGCATTTCCAAAATTGAGACAAAGTTAATATTACCCCCAATTTCAAACACAAAAAAAGAGAAGCTCTGAGAAATTAAAGAACCTATTCAAAGTCATACAGGTGGCAATCGGTGGCACCATCACAACTACCTCCTGGATATAGACTCAAGAATCTGTTTGCAAGGACAAAGAAAAATCACGTTTATACATATTTTGTGTACCTTTTTTTTTTTTAAAGAATTTATTTATTCATGAAAGACACAGAGAGAGAGGCAGAGGGAGAAGCAGGCTCCATGCAGGAAGCCCGATGTGGAACTCGATCCCGGGACTCCAGGACCATGCCCCGGGCCAAAGGCAGATGCTCAACCGCTGAGCCACCCAGGCATCCCATATTTTGTGTACCTTATAGCAAATGGTCTCCATTTACATAAATTCTGAAGATGAACAATTTATCTCATTTAAAATATTCAAGTTGGAGTCTATCTGTCCTGACATTAGAATAAACAGCTGAGAATAAAGGAAATTAATAAGTTTAATTAACCCTTACATGTATGAAGTCAATTTTTTATTCCAACTGTATAAAACTAGCAACTAAGAAAAATCTGCTAATAGTGAATAGACTCCATCACTGTATAATCTTAATTCTTTACATCTGGCAGAGACCTGTTTAATAAATGGATGCAGGGCCCTAAAGTCTTTGGAAAGACAAGCTGTAAGAGAATGCAGCCACAGGTCTATCAAGTAACAGGAACATTCTTCCTTATCAGGATAAAGTGTTTATCAGTTTTCTAGCAAAGTCATTTTGAATGGAAAGAGACAGGAAAGAGCATGATTAGATGATGGAAAATGGAAGTAAGAAAGGGAGAGGCTGACCATAATCTTGTAATTGCAACATTATGACAGGTAAGGTACGAGCTGTCCAGTGGAGTATAAGGATATTTAATATAGACCAAATAATTTAAAATCCTAGGGAACCTGAATAACCAGCCACAGAGGAGGCTTTTTGTTGTGGCTCATACCACAAAAGGTCACCAACAAATTAAGAAATAGTAAAGAGAACAATAGATCTCTTCTTGGTAGACAGCCTGTGCTGCTTCTTGTTCATCTAAAAAAAAAAAGAAAAAAAAAGGTGAGGGTGGTGCGATGATGGGTGGTGGTGGTGAAAAGGGGCATGCAATCTCAAGGCTTTATTTTGAAATTTGGTTCCAGATGCCTCTCCACAGCATACATCACACCTTCCTTCACACTGAAGGGAAAAATCCTTAAGAGTTCACCACATTTGGGTGTTGTTAATTTTAGCATAAGCTTGTGTTCTTCTATAAGAAGTATCTCTCTGGATTCACACCACAGAAATGTCAATGAATGTTATTTCCATTGTGATTTCCACTGATCATTTAAAAGTCACCTACAAATCGAAATATGACATGATGCATTCATAGTTTAGGGTTCTTTTTCATCAGTCCCACATTCTTGTAGTTATTTTCAAATGTTACAGGTGATTACAGGATTTAAAGTATTTCATGAAAACTACATTCTTGCTGGGGATCATAAAACTCCATTTCCGATAGTCTTTTAAAAAGTCTGTTTTTAACTTTTGTCTTCAAGAGTTACTTTCTTCTTGCTGTTCTGAGCAGTGACCTTTTTCCTGTGACAAGAAAATTAAAGAAAGTTGAATCCAAAATTCTAGATATATGACCTTTCTAAAACTCTGCCAGATTAATGAGCATTTTCCTGAAACCTACCATATAACCAAGTATATGAGGCACTAAGAACATAGGTAGGCATTCGACCTGGTCTCTGCCCTTTAGGAAATCAGAATTACTTGAGTGAGACAGAAACATACCAGTAAAGGACACTATAACGTAATATCAACGATGGAGACCGACTCTGACATTACTAATAATAAGAGTTCACATTGATTAAGTGCTAGATCCTGTAATCAGATAATCTTCCTAAGTTATGAACAAAGAAGATTCTATTATTACCCTCATTTTACAGATGAGGAAAATGAGGCAGAGTGGCTGAATAACTCGCTGATCATCATACGCTGATAATAAATGTTTTTTTTAAGATTTTATTTATTCATGAGAATACACAGAGAGGAGAGACAGAGAGAGAGGCAGAGACACAGGCAGAGGGAGAAGCAGGCTCCATGCAGGGAGCCTGATGTAGGACTTGATCCTGGGTCTCCAGGATCACGCCCTGGGCTGTAGGCGGCGCTAAACCGCTAAGCCACTGGGGCTGCCCTGATAATAAATGTTAGACACAAAACCTGACAGTCTGATTTCAGAGTCTGGTGAATGCCATCAATTAAGTTAACAGAGGAAAAGGAAAAATATTGGGAGAAAATAATCAATGTTTGCATTCTATAGGTTAGTAATGCAAAGTTCCTGGATGTGTACTAATTTATTTAATCCTCAACCAACCTTGAATAGCAGAGTGGCCGTGATTTACATACTTCTTTCCATCATACAAAGGGGGATGTGACTTGTCCAAAGTCACACAGGAAAAAGTGGTATTAGAGCCAATTCTTCTGACTTCAAGTCTAATTTTTCCCACCACTCTACCAGGCTGAGTTTATAATGCCTGAAATGAAGTCCACTAGGCAACAGGGTTCAGGTTTATATGGAAAACTGGGCCTGGAGATACGGACTTCAGAGTTCTCAGCAAGTTGTGGGTAGAATCATTGAAAGGAACATATACAGTAAAAAGGCAAGCTGGAGTCAGATCAGGTGTTTACATTCTCTATTGAGAAGGATGGCTTTTAGATATGAAGACAATGGAGACAACCACAGCACCGTAAGCAGTGAGATGAAGGGACAAGATTTATACCAAGAGTCCCCATCGTCTCAGTGCAGCTTGAAGTATAAACACAAGTATAAATGCTACAAACTTGTAAAAACAACAAAGCATAATTCTTTAAAATATTAAAGTAACTTATTAAAATTCAACATAACCACCATTTTGATACTATAGTTTATTTCTTTTTGTTAAAACTTTCATCAGCTGCTGCTCAGTGCCTACAGATTACTTTTTTTTTTTAAGATTTTATTTATTTATTCATGAGAGACACAGAGAGAGAGGCAGAGACATAGGCAGGAGAAGCAGGCTCCCTTTGGGAAGCCCAAAGCAGGACTCAATCCCAGGACCCTGGAATCACAACCTGAGCCAAAGGCAGACGCTCAAACACTGAGCCACCCAGGCATCCCGAGAATACATTTCTAGTTCTAGCTTTCTTTAAAAATAAATTTTTTAACTATTTACTTATTTATTTATTTGAGAGAGAGAGAGAGAGAGAGAGAAAGTGTGTGTGTGGGGGAACGGGGGACTAAACACGGACAGGGAAAGGTAGAAGCAGGCTCCCTGCAGAGTAGGACCCTGGGATCATGATCTATGCAGAAGGCAGATACTTAACTAACTGAGCTACCCAGGCACTCCTAATTCTAGCTTTAAGATCATCCAAAGAATAAGGTTCTGATGCATACACAACAGTTCTGATACAACCCATTAGAAGAAAAAGTGTAGTGAGAAAGATCAGGTGACAAAGGTAGTCAAGTAGGGTGATCATCTCTCCGATCCACTGGCTTAAGTGTCAGCCAGGAACTGTTACCACAAAAAATTAAAATAAAAAAATGTATTAAGAACAAAAAAAAAAAAAAAGAACAAACAAAAATGAGTATGTACAGGTGCAATTAAAATGATTTAAGCTTTCAAATGATACTTTTGTAAGTTTGTAGCATTTATTCTTTCCAAGCTATTACAACTTAAACTTTGGGACACTGTGTACATGTTGTATACTTGAACTAAACATTACTTCTCAGTCAATACAAAATGTCAAGTAAGACTCTTGTTCCAACTTAGAAGGAAAGCTCATGCCAGTTTTCATGTCTTTGTTCACCTTGTCCCTTCCATATGCCTAAATTTTACCTGTCCTTAAAGATAGTTCTACCTCCTTGAAGCTTTTTGTAACTATACCAATTCATACTATTTTGTCTCTACACTTCTATTTTATTTAAAAATTATTCTCTAATGTTTTTTCATGTGTACTAATCTCCTTTCCACAACTCTAGGATAGGGTCTCATTTTAGATTCATTCACACACCGAGCACCTGGCAGGTGAAAAGGTACTTGGTAAATGCCTACATTTTATACATATTATATGTGAACTAGTACCATATGGTAGAATTTGAAAAGTGTCATTTTCCTTAAATAGCATAACAAGCAGTACTGGTTAGCATAGTTTTAATTACTCCTATCAAAAGGTAGTCCTATGTGTATGCTAAAAAATCAATGCTGTAACATCCTCATAAAACTCAGCTGAACTACTACAAATTTACTCAAGTCATTCCTGTTAGAGGTATTACAATGTGCTTCAGCATAAGTCTAAGATTACACTGAAATCCTGCTTTGTGGAAGGGAGCTTCAGGGAAGATTCCATCAATGGGAGTCAACAACCCTCACTGCTACAGCAGTATGTCTTGATGTAGGCTATGTAGAAGTGGTGGGCAGTGCAATTCTAATTCAAAGTGAACTGAAATCATTCTTTCAAAGATGGAAAAACCCAGATCAATAATATACAGATACAGAAAAATTCCCAGACTGAATCATCCAAGTTCCCAAATCACAGGCAACCTGAAATATATTACTTTTATTACATTCTATAACAGACTGAACCTATCAATTCTACCTCAAAAAAGCTTATCCTAAGTAGAAACAATGCCTACTATAAGACAGAGTTGAACAGTCACTTTTCTCATCATATGCTTACCGTTTATTCTTAGCTTTTTCTAAGAAATATTTTGGAGTTGTACTAATGCTCTCCCTTTCCAATGGCTTCTTAATCATCTTTTTCTTTTGTTTGCTGAAAGTTATAGAGAAAAGAATGAAATTCAGTAGAACTGAAAGAGCTAAAGCTAAATAAAGCCAGTTTTGATTCTTGATCACAAAATTCACTTTTTTTTTTTTAACAAAATTCACTTTTTAAATCACTTACGGTTTGTGGTGACACTATATCCACTTTATTTTACAGATTTTATTTATTTATTCATGAGAAACACAGAGAGAGAGCAGAGACACCGGCAGAGGGAGAAGCAGGCTCTCTACAGGGAGCCCGATGCGGGACTCAATCCCTGGACCCCGGGATCATGCCCAGAGCCAAAGGCAGAGACGCTCAACCACTGAGCTACCCAGGCGTCCCACTATATCCACTTTAAAATGCTAAATCACCTACCTAATAGCATTTAGAAAGATAACTCAAAAGGATGATAAATTTAATCAATTTTGAAAAAGGCACTGATGCTGATTAAAATAGGTCCTGTGTCACATTTACATCCTCTGCCAATAAGCATTAAAATTTGATTTGGAGCAATTAACTGTTTTATCAGTTTTATGAACTAAAATCAATTCTAAGAATATTTTACTTACATTTAATAACTTAAAAAATCTGAATACTTAACATTTGAAGAATGAAAAAACTGACAAGGAAAGAACATATTCATAGATATTTAAAAAGGAAAATTTTAGGATTTCTAAAAGTAGTAGTATTGCAACTGTAATTATAAGATTGTGAAAGCAAGAATGCATATTGTGGGGGACAGGGAGAGGGAAGGAGAGAAGGAGGGAGGGAGGAAAGGGAAATGGGGGGGAGGGGGAGAGAAAGAGACAGACAAAGAGAGGAGATCTAGGTAAATTCAAGATTGTACCTTAGTAGTTTTTGGAAACCTTTTATGTATTCTGGCACAGGACATCCAGCCTGCTGTATAACATTGGCAACGCTGAAAAGGAACCCATAAACTTAAATTTGTATTTGTTCAAATGGATGTTTATGTACTTAAGCCCTCTGTACAGTTCAAGAGGAGTGAAAACTGCACACATATGAAAGTAATCCAGTATAGTTTTCTGATATAAATTATCACCGTATATAAGTACACTGGATTGCTGAAGAGACCTGTTTGGTGGACTAAAATCGATGCACTGATGAGTAATTTTAGCTAGCAGCTATTTCTCCTCAACATTGGTCAAGCCCTAAAAAGCTACTAACCATAATGTACTGACTGGAATTTATGAGATAATACTGCTTACTATGCACTTGGCATTGTCTTAGGCTTTTCATGTGGTTTTTTCAATGCACACAACCACCCTTTACCAATGAGATACTATCATTACCCCCTTGCCCGGACGGAAAACTGAGAGGCACAGTTATGTTGACATGGAGGTCACCAGATTCACATGCCTGGAGTTACCGAGATGTAGATGAATCTAGGCTATTGAAATAGATTCCCCTATACATGAACATGTAAGAGTCTGCTCAAAGTGTATTCGAGGCTGACAAAGCTAAGGTTCAGAAGGCACAAATCAGAATCTTTACCAAAACTGATAAACAGATTAAAATACAAGCTGCCTTTGGCCATAACTTAATTTCATTCATTAGAAATGTTAAGTGCTATCAATTATCATCAGTCTAAAATTACCGTAGGCAGACAAAATAAAGGAAACTCAGCTTTCCTATGATGATGGGCTAAGTTAAGACGCAAGATTCTACAAGTGTGTCATGTGTTACCCAGGCTTCAAAGAGCTACAACTGAATAATCTTGAAGTGTTACTGAAATAGTTTTTCCTAGACTAAATATAAAATTCCATCTGCCTCTAAGAGTAAAGGGAAGGATGCACCATGGTAAGAAATAATTCTGACTGGGCTGACATGACTCGGGGGTTTGCTTTATTCACTAATCCAAAAACTTCACTAATACATAGTGAGTAATATCAACTGATGGCTATGGGGAGAATCCTGAGAGTCTGAAATTTAACAATGAATATTCCATTATGAATATTTCCAAATTCTAATAATAGAAGGGCAAAACAAGGCCCTTTGATAATTTTTCCTTTGGTCTTGGCTAAAATCTGGTTGAATAATGCCCTAACAGTAATTGGGCCCTGGCCATTTTGCAATTACCTGTTAATTGTGTGTGCACACAAGAATAATGAAGTGGTCTTACTATCTTAATACTAAGTTATTTAAAAAAAAAAAAAACTAAGTTATTTTTCCTAACTTACCTTCTTAATAATGGTTTATCATCTTCAGTGAAAAATGTAACAGCTTTTCCTTTATGCCCTGCTCTTCCAGTTCGACCTAAAAACAAACAAACAAACAAAAAACCCCATTTAAAAAAACACACTTTTCTGGGGAAAGGGAACTAACTTCAAGATTCATATACAAGTCACTGGTTTTTCATTAAAATGAGCACTATAAAATGAGCATGTTTGAAGGGAAGAGTAGGCACAAAACAGAGGAGTCGTGCCCGGGGGTGGTGGGGACAGAAGGGTAGAAGCAGGAAAGAAAACTCACCTATCCTGTGGATATATTCCACTGAGCTGGTTGGAAAGTCATAGTTGATCACCAAGTTCACACCTTTAAAATCAATCCCTCTGGCTAGCAAGGCTGTACAAATAAGAACCCAGATTTTTCCAGCTCGGAAGCTGTGGACTGTGTTATCTCTCTGGTTAATAAAACACATGTTAAATGTTTTAGTACTACTCTAGGAACAGAAAACAAGTACTTCATAAATTTTATGCCAATATTTTAAAGTTTAGTAGTTCTATGCAACTGATAAATTATTGAATACTACATCTGAAACCAATGATGTATTTTATGTTGGCTAACTGAACTTAAGTAAAATTTAAAAAATAATAAAATTTAGTAGTTTATTATTTTGAAAATATACACTTGACTTTACCTGTTGCTGTGTTCTGTCTGCATGAATAACATCTACATTAATACCTTCATATATGAGCTCATGAAAAAGTTCTTTAGCCCTTTCAATGGACTGAACAAAAACAAGAACAGGGGGATTGAAACCCTAAAAGAAAAAAGGTTAAAAAAAAAAAAGAAGGTAAAAATCAGCACACATAATCATGAATACAATCATAGTACTTCATATGATTTTAGTTCATAAAAGAACCCAGTTCAATTAAATGTACTTTTTATTGCCAAATTTCTCAGATCAGTGGTCTAGATCTGCCTCCATCTTCTTCACCATCCATTCTCTACTCAACTTGAACTCTAATTTCCATCTTGCTAATTCCAACACTCATAACTAATTAATCCCCTTTACCTTTCTACAATAATAGATGCCTACTCCTTAGAACAATCATCTCTTGGCTTCTGTGCCTCAGAGATTTTTAAATTCTGCTAAAATGTAGTAACTGTTTTTTAAATTGTGGGTATTCCTCCAAAGCTTAGTCTTTGGTTCTCAGTTCTCTCAATATAGTCATTATCTTTTTTTTTTTTTTTTTTTTAAGATTTTATTTACTCATGAGAGACAGAGAGAGAGAGAGAGGCAGAGACAAAGGCAGAGGGAAAAGCAGGTTCCCCACAGGGAGCCTGATGTGGGACTTGATCCCCAAACTGGGATCACACTCTAAGCCAAAGGCAGACTCTCAACCACTGAGCCACCCTGGTGTCCCTAGTCATTATTTTATTATGTTAAATATAATCTCAGTTATTACCTGCCCTAAGATGATTTTTACATTTCAAGCATCAAACCCCACCTATCTCTCAAACTAACTTTATTTTCAATTGCTCTATTAGGGCTTAACCTTTTTATTTTGTTTCGCAAACTCCCCTTTCAGAATTTAATGAAGCCATGAAGCTTTTTAATAGGCAACTACGCATTCACACAAAATCTAACATAAAACTTCAGTGTTCACAAACCTCCTAAAACTCATACATGGCTAGAAATCCGTGATGTATAATCTCTATGTGTGTATCCATGCGAAAACCTTAAATTTCCTAGTGCCAAATGATACCTTTAAGAATATTAATGAAATGAATATACATGGCATCATGAGCCAAGCACTATTCCAAGTACTACAATGGAGAGAGATAATATTCTGAGAAAGATAATATTATTTCTATTTTACAGATGAGGAGGCTGCAAGGTTATTTTGCCTAAAGCTAATTCCAATCCAGGTAGTCTAGCTCCAAAGTTCAAGCTCTTAACCACCTCTGTAGTCATTAGGTTACAAACTTTCACCCTCCAACTACTCTTAATGTTCCACCACTGAGACCATCACCCTCATTTATTTCCTCCTCATTCTTTTTTTTCTTTAAAGATTTTATTTATTTATTTATGAGACACACACACACACACACACACACACACACAGAGGCAGAGACACAGGCAGAGGGAGAAGCAGGCTCCATGCAGGGAGCCCAACCTGGGACTCGATCCCAGGTCTCCAGGATCGATCACACCCCAGGCTGCAGGCAGTGCTAAACCGCTGAGCCACCGGGGCTGCCCAATTTGCCTGCTTCTCCCTCTGCCTGTGTCTCTGCCTCTCTCTCTGTGTGTCTCTCATGAATGAATAAATAAACTCTTTAAAAAATAAATAATAAAATTCTTCAAAATGTCCAGTGCTTTCTCTTAATGTGACCCCAATTTTCCTGTCCAACCTGATCTTTAATTTTCACCATAAACTCTTTGCCTTAGATAGATAACTCCTTTATGAGTCTCCAAACCCACTGTGTTCACCTCCACTGCTTAGACTTTACTCCAACTGCTCCTCCAACCATCAACTATCCTTGCCCTTTTATCTCACAGGTTCTTCCAAGACCCATATTAGTAGCATTTCCTCCATAAGGCTTTCCCCAATCAATTCAAGTCTCCCTGTTAGCCCCAATATGACTATATGGATGCTTAAGAAAAACACTCTATAGCCTTTTATGACACTTTACTGCAAACTATCTTACACAAGTCTATTTCTTTTATCCCCTAAAAAAGACTAAATTCAGAGTACCTGAGTGGCTCGCTGGTTGAGCGTCTGCCTTTGGCTCAGGTCGTGATCCCAGGGTCCTGGGATCAAGTCCACATCAGGGTCCCCACAGGGAGGCTGCTTCTCCCTTTGCCTATGTCTTTGCCTCTCTCTCTGTGTCTCTCATGAATAAATAAATAAAATCTTTTAAAAAAGATAAATTCTAGGGACATGGCTTAGGATGTCTATTTGTTTTATTTTCCCCTGCCCTAAGACCTTATAGTTAACTTTTTTTTTTTTTAATTTTTATTTATTTATGATAGTCACACACACACACACACAGAGAGAGAGAGAGAGGCAGAGACACAGGCAGAGGGAGAAGCAGGCTCCATGCACTGGGAGCCCAACGTGGGATTCGATCCCAGGTCTCCAGGATCGTGCCCTGGGCCAAAGGCAGGCGCCAAACCGCTGCACCACCCAGGGATCCCTATAGTTAACTTTTTAATTATGGCTTCTACTCAATATTTACTGAAGGAATAAAAAACAGAAAGCTACATCCAGTGTCCCACTTATTCTACAATGCTCCTAGAGTTCTGTAAGAAACCAGCAGAGGAATGTGGGGGAAATAAAGGGAGCACTACAGATGTAGATGTGAAAAAAGGAGGCTTTTAGGACATCAGGTAGGTCTTTTCTTAGCCCACCCTGAGCTGGGAACAGAAAACTTGTATTCTGAATGGTGAGCCTCCCTGCCTGTGACAACAGTTGACTCAATGTGCTTAAGAAGTTACTACTGGATTACTAAATATGAGATAGGAATAGTGCTCAGTCTCCTATCAGTCATATAAGATTCTGATGAACTTTACCGCAGTTCAAGAAGACAGTCCAAATATACCTTTTTAACAAGTTCTCTCATGGCCAGAAGTTTCCCAGTCTCAGACCCAACAAAGAGAAGCTCTTGTTCTACGGTCTCTACTGCAGAATTCCTGAAAAGAAAACATACTTTGCAGATTATAAAAGCCAAATTTTGCTTTCCCCTCCAAATTCCAAATAAATGAAAAAATTTACACATAACCCTAACAGAATCAATTTTTCCACTGTCAACATAAGCATTTAACTATTTATACTTTAATTTGAAGACAAAGTTATTTATTTTAAAGTTTAAAGATTTTATTCATGAGACACAGAGAGAGAGGCAGACACAGGCAGAGGGAGAAGCAGGCTCCATTCCATGCAGGGAGCATGACGCAGGACTCGATCCTGGGTCCCCAGGACCATACCCTGGGCTGAAGGCAGCGCTAAACCACTGAGCCACCCGGGCTGCTCTATTTTAAAGTTTTGTTTTATTTAAGTAATCTCTATACCCAATGTGGGGCTCGAACTCATGATCCTGAGATCAAGTTGCATACTCTTCCGACTGATCCAGCCAAATACCCCAAAGCTATTTTTATTATTTATTTATTTAAATTTCATTTATTTGACAGAGAGACAGAGAGAGAGTATGCACATGTGTGAGCATGGGGGTGGGGGGAGCAAAGGGAAAGGGACAAGCAGATCTGTGTGGAGACTGACTTGGGGCTCAAATCCACAACACTGAGACTGCGACTCAAGCTGAAACCAAGAACCAGATGCCCCTCAAAGTTATTTTTACATATTTTATTCTAATTATAAAAATGTCATCTAAAAATTCTGAAAAATATAGAAAACTGTAAATAGTAAAACAAAATTGCCCACAATTCTACCATTTTAGAATAAATTATGACATTTTATTGTAGTCTAATCATAAATTTTCACGTATTTACTTACAAAAAATTTCTAAAAATAAAATTACTGGATAAAATGAGAACATTTTTAAGGTTATTATAGGTCTGAGCTTTTTTCTTTTTTTTCTTTTTTTTCTTTTTTTTTTTTTATTAATTATTTTTTTTTATTGGTGTTCAATTTACTAACATACAGAATAACACCCAGTGCCCGTCACCCATTCACTCCCACCCCCCGCCCTCCTCCCCTTCTACCACCCCTAGTTCGTTTCCCAGAGTTAGCAGTCTTTACGTTCTGTCTCCCTTTCTGATATTTCCCACACATTTCTTCTCCCTTCCCTTATTTTCCCTTTCACTATTATTTATATTCCCCAAATGAATGAGAACATATAATGTTTGTCCTTCTCCGACTGACTTACTTCACTCAGCATAATACCCTCCAGTTCCATCCACGTTGAAGCAAATGGTGGGTATTTGTCATTTCTAATAGCTGAGTAATATTCCATTGTATACATAAACCACATCTTCTTTATCCATTCATCTTTCGTTGGACACCGAGGCTCCTTCCACAGTTTGGCTATAGTGGCCATTGCTGCTAGAAACATCGGGGTGCAGGTGTCCCGGCGTTTCATTGCATTTGTATCTTTGGGGTAAATCCCCAACAGTGCAATTGCTGGGTCGTAGGGCTTTTTTCTTAATGATTACCAAGTTTCTTATAGATAGCTGGGGGTTAAGGCTTTATAAACACTAATAAGATGCTGTAGTACATTACACTGCATCATAAATACTTTTTCCTTTCTGTTGTCTGCCTTTAAAATTAGATTTACGGTGTATTTGTTCTTTTTTTTAATATATAGAAGTTTTAAGTTTAAAGTAGGCAGAGTGTTCTTTATTGTTCCATTTGGCTTCTTTTTTACTTAGTATGGTATTTTTTTTTAAAGATTTTATTTATTTATCCATGAAAAACACACACAGAGAGAGAGAGAGAGAGAGAGAGAGAGGCAGAGACACAGGCAGAGGGAGAAACAGGTTCCATGCAGGGAGCCCAAAGCAGAACTCAAACCCGGGACCCCAGGATCACGCCCTGAGCCAAAGGCAGGTGCCAAACTGCTGAGCCACCCAGGGATCCCTTTAGTATGGTATTCTAAGCACTTTTTCAAATAGCTTATCATATATTTATCATACTTATACATATCATACTTATCATATACATATACTTATCATATACTTATCATTTCGTGGGTTGCATAGTATTCTATTCCATGGCTATAATTTCTTAAAACATTTTCCTACTAGTGCATTCATTTAGTATAAAATGCTCCCCCAAATACTTTTTAAAAGGAATTATAAATCAAGTGGCTCAGTAACATTAGCTTCTTCCTCTATGGTCCTACTTAAGCCATCAAAGAAACTAAATCCTCTGGGTGGCTATAGAGCTCATGTCATACTTTGCAGATGGATGGGAAAAGAAATCAAGTGAAAATATGATGACAGAAATACTAATATGACAATTTCCCTTTGGATTATTCTTTTATTATTATTATTATTATTTTAAAAATTTATTTATTAATGAGAGACACAGACTGAGAGAGAGAGGCAGAGACACAGGCAGAGGGAGAAGCAGGCTCTTTGCAGGAAGCCCGATGCAGGACTTGATCCTGGATCCCGGGATCACGACCTGAGTCAAAGGCAGGCGCCCAACTGCTGAGCCACCCAGGCATCCTTCCCTTTAGATTATTCTAAAACAGAAAATCCTTGGGGCACCTGGGAGACTTAGTTAAGTGTCCAACTCTCAATTTTGGCTCAAGTCATGATCTTAGGGTTGTAAGATCAATGCCCATGTCAGGCACTGTGGTGAGTGTGGAGCCTGCTTATGACTCTCTCTCTCCCTCTCTCTCGCCCCTCCCCATCACCTTTCTCTCTCTCCGTCTCTAAAAAAATAAAACAAAATAAAATAGAAAATCCTTGGGACTCCTGGGTTGCTCGGCGGTTGAGCATCTGCCTTCAGCTCGGGGCATGATCCCAGAGTCCCAGGATCGTGTCCTGCATTGGGCTCCCTGCATGGAGCCTGCTTCTCTCTCTCCCTAGTCTCTGCCTCTCTCTGTGTCTCTCATGAATAAATAAATAAAATCTTAAAGAAAAAAAAAAAAAAAGAAAATCCTTAATCAATCTTGGCTTTAAAGAATACGTATCATTCAGTAAAACTTTCCCTGTGATTAATCTAAAGCCAAACAACCTACCTCCAAAGACTTGTATTTTAAAAAAATCAGTGGGATAAAGAGAAGACCAATTACCTTGCTCCAATGGATACAGTAATGACATTGTCCAGGTTGAGTTTGCACCACTGCTCAACATCATATGCAAAAGTTGCACTGAACATAGCTCTTCTGACCTTATGGGATGTGCAGGCCAGGAAAATGGAAGCCAGCTGGTCTCTGAACCCAGTTTTGCCATCTTCAAACAGTTTGTCTGATTCATCTACTACCAGCCACTCAACACTAAGAAAGAACAAAACAATTTGTGGGTATTGAACTGGAAGATCCAAGACACTTCATTAAACTGTGTGGACACATGAAGAAGTCAAACCATTATGCTACTTCTCAGATCCACACAGACTAGAAAAAGGTAAAAGAAAAATCAGCCAGAAAAAGGTAAAAACAAGACAAACATAATGTTCTATTCCTTCAGCCTCAAAGAGATGAGTTTCCATTAGTAATAGAGCTTCACATCAACCTTAAAAACTCCATCACCATTGCTGAAAGAAGTGAAAACATCTAGCAAAGTTCCATACTAACTGCTTATCAGAATTTGTAACTTTCTTCCAGACCAGATGGTTACTTTCCGATGAGTTTAATGAAAATCATTATTTTCAGCACCAACACTCACTGAAAGTTGGCAGAGAGCTATAATACAAGTAGTCAAGAACAAAATAGAATCAACTAAACGAAAACACACATAAAAGAGATTAAAGTATTATCTGTACCTTGTTAAATCTATTCCTGGAGGATCCTGCTTTAATAAATAGATTAGTCGATTTGGAGTAGTCACAAGAATATCTATAGGAAAAACAAATGGTACAAATTGCAAAAGCAAAATTCATCTCTCTTAAACTAGGGAATTAAACCTCCTGAATTTCAGTGAAAACCTGAAGGCAGGGAGGAGAGGGAGGTTATATTTGCTATCCTACTATACCACCCCACAAAAATTCTTTCTTATTAGTAAGCTAATATATATTTTTTAATCCACCATAGCACAAACTACTATATGCTTACTCTTCATTTATTATGTTTGCTCTGCCTTCTCAACTTCTAAGAGGCAAGAACACTATAATCCGAAAGTGCTATTTTCAAATATTTAGTTTTATTTTTCAGGAAAATCCTTTCTTTAAGTGAAATTTTACTCAGAAGCTCAAGATGAAAGACAGGTAAAAGCTGATTTTTTGACTGATATAAATAAGGGTAGCAATGTAAGCCATTCTTATCTGCAGAGTATTTCCATCGCAGATTTAAAAGTTAATAGTATATAAAGCAAGGTTTCTCAGCCTTAGCACTACTGCCATTTTGGTCCAGATAACATTTTATTGTAGGGGACGGTCTTGTGCATTAATAGGATGCTTAATGCATCCCTGGCCTCTACCTACCATAAGTTAGTAGCACCCCAGTTTTGACAACTTAAAATGTTTCCAGATATTGCCAAATGTCCCTGGAGTAGAAGGTGGGGGACAGGGGAGGGGGCAAAACTGCTTATGGATGAGAATCACTGGTATATATTTATATAAGTATCGAATGGGAGTGAACACATCTCTTTAGTTTCTCTAAAAACCAAACTAACAGCATATATGACTACACTTTAAAGAACTCTTAGGTGGCAGTTAATGATATATGTAATTTGCAAATCCCATACATGCTCTATAGCTTAAGCATGAATCCCTTACCAAACTTCTTTGATGATTTAGGTCCAAATTTCTTGGCTGCCACTGCCGCTTTGTGGATCATGTGTATCCTGAATCCTGTTCCCTCAGAGATTTTTACTAACTCTCTGTGAATCTAAAATGGAAAATGACAAAAATATTAGCTGCTAAGATACTTAGATATGATGTATAGTCTTGTTTACACTATTAAAATAAGCCCATTACCAACTCATGAACAACTGAAATTAAACTCATAATAATATGTGCATTAACCAGGAATCTCAGCACTTTGCTACCTGCTACATACTGTTTATGGAACACAGTGCTATTATAAACTATCTCATGCTTGGTATGTATTTTTTATTAAGTACATTGGAAGATTTAAAAGTTAAATCTAATATAAAATCTAATATAAATCTAATATAAAATAAAAGTTAAATCTAATATAGTTTTTCTTTCTCAAAACTGAGATGAGGTTTCATTTTTCTAGGTGAGAAAAACACATTTTAGAGAAGGACTATATATTCTAGTAGCCTCAACTTAAAAGATCTCAGAGCATTTACCAAGGAAACATCATTAATATGTAAACCATTGTTTTAGAAAATTATAAAAGACTCAAAAAATTTGCCCACATGCACTAAGACAGAGCACAGGGTGCAGCACTGTACCGAATATTTGCGCATGCTAAAAGACATGGGCCTTACTCTTTTTGAGACCTTTGTATTACTTTCAAAAAAGAAATGACTGAAGCAAACACCAAATACATCCCTTTTAAAGCTACAAGTCACACCTGGTTCGCAAGTTCTCGTGTTGGTGATATAATCAGAGCTCTGAAGCCTTTATTTGTGGGTTGTTTTAGTTGCATCAAAATGGGAATACTAAAAGCCAAAGTCTTTCCAGATCCAGTAGGAGCAGAAGCCAGAAGTTCTCGACCCTAAAAACAAGGTATAAAGTATAAGGTAAGTACATAAACTTTTGAGATCCTGGTCAAGTAATATAACCAGCCACAGAAATAACATATAAAATAATCATAATGAATGCAATCATTCATATTCCCACTGCCTGTCTAACTTTTTCCATATTTGCCTTTCTAATATCATCTACCCCTGCCACCAGTGCCCCAGTGGTTTCTGAGCATTGCCACCAAACACCATTTGACCTGGGTAAAGAATATGGATAACTAAAATCCAAAGATAATTCAACACTTCAGGTAATTCCAATATTCCAATTTTTCTTTCCCACCAAACTCTTTTATCAAAGGAAAATTATAAAACCAACTTTTCCCTCAAAATTTGCACTGCTCAATCCCTAGGGCTAGTTTTAATAAGTAACACAATGGCTGAAGATAAGAAATAAAAAGTAGCAATAACCAAAGTGACAGTAATTTACAGGAGACAGTCTTCAAAAAGTCACTATGATTTTTAGAGCTTTAAGCTGAAGTTGTAAGCAAATCTACTATAATGTGAGGAAGCAACATCATTCAAATATATTCTCACTTCATTTCCCAAAGAAAACAAAAATGACTAGTATGGATGAAAAAGTAACTCCTATCCTTTGGCTACCAGAACCAAAGGTCATCTTGGCTACAAGGGGAGAAAAGTCAGCTCTCATTGGTGCGAGTGTGCGCGCGCGCGCACACACACACACACACACTCAGAAAAATTTAATTTCTCAAACTCTAAGTTAACCCATGACTCCATCGGCAGTAGATAAACAAACTGTGGTTATTTTCAAACGAGAATACTACTCATTGACAAACTCTACTGATAAATGCAACATGGATCTCAAAAGCAATATGCAGAGTGAAAAAAACCGGAAATTGAAAAATAAATAATAGATGATACCATTATGACATTCTAGAAGAGGCAAAACTAATACATGGCAAAAGAAATCAGAACAGCAATTCCCTCTGGGCAGGGGTGAGGTGAGGACTGAATGGCACAACAGACCTTTCTGGGTCTGACAGAAACGTTACACATCTCTGTTGGGGGGATGGTTATAGAGGGCATACATTATTGAAATTCACTGAACTGTGAACTTAAAACTATGCATTTTATTGTATATAAAAATAACTGAGGGAAAAAAAAGGTCAGGCTATGTACAATAATTCTATATTTCTGAAATAGTTCCTGGGAATAATAAACTAAATCATGGATGAATAAACAGAACAGAGTCCCTATCCTTAGAGGGTTTATATTCTAGTAAAGTGTAAAAGGTAAACACAATATACAGTAGGGTAAAGTGTAAGATAAATGCAAGAAAAAGAATGCACTAACTACCTTGGAGAACTGATGGTAGAGGAAAGAATGTTGGCAAAAGGAAAAGATCACATCTAATTGTGATATGGAGGCACAGGCATTTCAGATGGACCTTCAAAGCAAAGGGAGGACTTCAACAGGGGAAGATAAGGTGGAAGAAGACTTCAAAAACATGGAAGAGAATGAGCTAACACACAGAGGAAGGAATGTTAGAGGCATTCTAGACCTTCATACTCACATGAAGCATAACTGGAATGGCTTGCATTTGGATTGGTGTAGGAGTTTGGAAGCCTGCATCTAGAATGTTCTGAAGCAGTCGAGAATTGATTTTATATTCCTGGTCAAGTTGCTGAAATGTAGCAATAGGGTCAGGAAGATCAGTTCCTTGGACATGAATTTTGTGTTTATTCCGGAAGAAGTTTATCTGAAAAGTGAAATTAAAGGGGTTACCATAGTTATGGTCATGTATATTGCCAGATGTTATAAAACAGCAGTAACAGTTTCTAGGACAAGGGTTAGTAACACATGAAATTTTTTGGTTAAATTATAAGCCCTAAAGGATACAGATATTCGATATACTTTATGTCCTTCTATAGACAGAAGACCTTCATAAGGTCTTCATAAAACTTACCTATCCACTTTCTTCATATTAATGTGTATCATGAGTAATGTGTTATTCATATTAATGTGCTACCAAGATAATCATAACTTGTAATTTATATAACCTTATAGAAGGAAGACACTGAATCCATCTAGTATTTTATTTATATGGTACTTAGCACACAAATGCCAATATTTTTTTATGATTTACTCTAAACTCTACTTATTAAAACTGAGGGCCAAAAGCAGAGTCAAGTAGTGTTGATTCGGTTTGTTTTCCCATTCTGTGATACAGTGAGTGAAATTCTGGATTCAGTGTTGTTGAAATGAGCTGAACAACACTACCTGCAATACAGCAGGTGTGCAGCAGACATGACAATGATTTGTTGTTTCTTCTGTATTCTACTCCTCCTAATCCCAAGGTATAAAATAGGTTTCTTAAGAATTCTAACTCTTGGTGCACTTGGGTGGCTCAGTTGGTTAGTTAAGCATCCGCCTTTGGTTCAGGTCATGATCTCGGGATCCTGGGACATACCCGCATTGGGCGGGCTCCCTGTGCAGCAAGGAGTCTGCTTCTCCCTCTCCCTCTGCCCCTCCACTCTGCTTGTGCTCGCTTTCTTTCTCACAAAAATAAATAAAGAAAAGAATTCTAATTCTCAAATCCCTGTTGGAGGAAATCTTTCTAAACCAGTGAGCTTGGGATCCCTGGGTGGCGCAGCGGTTTGGCGCCTGCCTTTGGCCCAGGGCGCGATCCTGGAGACCCGGGATCGAATCCCACGTCGGGCTCCCGGTGCATGGAGCCTGCTTCTCCCTCTGCCTGTGTCTCTGCCTCTCTCTCTCTCTGTGACTATCATAAATAAATAAAAATTAAAAAAAAATAAAAATAAAAAAATAAACCAGTGAGCTTAATAAAGAGGAGAAAGGGGGTAAATTTTATGTTTATCAAAGGGGATATGAAATTTTAAAAACTTCATTCCAAATACATTATCAATCTTAAAATCTGGACAGGAAAAAATTACATAGTATACAGTACATGAGAATTGTAGGTATGTGTGTGTATACACACACACACACACACACACACACACACACACACCTCTTGACCTGTTCAAGCTTCAAGATACTTTCAAGAATTTTAAATTTTAAAATTTCCAGCCATAGCACAAATAACTAAGTTTTCATTAAAGTAAAATCTAAACTAACATAATTAATCTTTTATCTTCAACAAAACTGTATTCATTTTTTTTTCTTTTTTATGTTTTTATTCATGAGACAGAGAAAGAGAGAGAGAGAGGCAGAGACACAGGCATAGGGAGAAGCAGGCTCCATGCAGGGAGCCCGACATGGAATTTGATTCTGGGACCCCAGGATCACGACCTGAGCTGAAGGCAGCACTAAACCGCTGAGCCACCTAGGCTGCCCTGTATTCACTTTTACCAACAGAATAACCCAAGGACTAGGAAAAATTTACTAGGTCAGAAAAGCAACTGGGGCTAAGACATATTTCTAACCTTTTCTTTTCTGAGATTCTCCAACTTTCCTGAAGTTAGTTTATTTTCTCTTTTAATTTTTTTATCTTCAATCTTTGCTTCCACAGACGATGTCCACTGTATAGTAGAACCTTCTTCTTGAGAAATAATTTCTAAAATACATATTAAAAAATAAAAAGATTTTTAAATCTAACATTCTTGAGTGTAGCCAACAGGCCAGTTTCACACTGAATAAAAGTAAAGTACTATCTAATACAATTAAAAAAAAGAAACTAATAGGAGGTATAAAAATTAGAAAAGGAGAGGCAAGTTCTCTGTTGGTAAAATCAGAGCTCTGAAGCTTATTCTCTTCCTTTTATTAGTTCTTTTAGCTGGGTGATATGTAGATGAGTATATACTTGCAAACAGATTAAATTGAAAATACTTATAAACGAGATATTTCGATGAGGCAGCCAGCTTTTCTAGATTCAACCAGTTAGAAAATAAATATGACTAAAGAATAGCTCTCACTTATAATAGCAATGAATATGCACAGTATTTAAGGACTAGTCACTAATACAAAGATAGGAATTCTCACTAATTTATAACTAAAATTAGTTAAATGAAAAGTCACGACAAGATTGTTTTGGAAACCAGACTAGCTAACTTTAAAGTTCATGTGGCAAATTAAATATGTAAGAATAACCTTAAAAATTCTAAAAAGAGCAATAAGCAAGACCACTTCTGGTATTTCTTTTCAATTTTCTTTCACTGACTTACAAACTGAAGTACCACTGACATACAACCAATTGCATTTATTTCAAGTATACAATTTGAGGAGTTCTGACATAGTATACATCTCTTAAAACATCACCACATTCAAGTTTATTTCCATCACGACACAAAATTTCCTTGTGACCCCTTGTAACCACCTATCTGCTTTCTGTCACTGTAGATCAATTTGCTTTCTCTGGAATTTTATGTAACTGGAATCATGTAGTATGTACTAAATAAATTAGTCTGACTTCTTTCACTCAGAATAGTTATTTTGAGATTCATCCCGTAGGAACATATCAATAGTTAACTTTTTATTTATAGGTAGTATTCCACTGTATGGATATATAAATTGTTTATCCTTCACCTGAAGGACATTTGTGTCATTTCCAGTTTTTGGCTACTGAAAATAAAGCTGCTATGAACACCTGTGTAGAAGTCTTTGCGACGACACAGGTTTTCCTTTCTTTCAGGTAAATTCTTTGAGTGGAATAGGTAGCTCATATGATAGGCATATGTCTAACTTTTTAAAAAAAGTCAATTTCTACCCTAAAAGGCTACTGGAATTTTTTGTTTTAAGATTTTATTTAATTATTTAAGAGAGACACAGAGAGAGAGAGAGAGAGGCGAGACATAGGCAGAAGGAGAAGCAGGCTCCATGCAGGGAGCCCGACGTGGGACTTAATCCCAGGATCCCAGGAACAAGACCTGAGCTGAAGGCAGACACTCAACCTCTGAGCCACCCAGGTGTCCCTGGCTACTGAAATTTTAACCGAGTTTGTTTCACATTGATTCTGTAGATCACCCTAGGGAGAAAATATTTAGTTGACCAATCAAAACATGGTATGCCACATCTCTCTGTACTATGCCACATATATGCTACATTATAGTACCTATCTGTGTGTTTTTGGTTGCCCAACAGTTGACTCTTTTCCCAAGTCTGCAGCAGGTCTTTTTTTTTTAAACTAATCTTGGTAGGTTTTATCAAACTTCCTTGCTGTCAGGGAAATAAAATGTGTAACACTGTAACAGGAAAAGTGTGGAGCAGAAGACAATATCCATAATACATGGATTTATCAAGTCAATTATAGAACATCCCTACAATGTGTAACGGCGCACTCTACCATGATTCAATGGACAAAGCAGTGGACTTCCTACTGATACAATGTTTCTGGTGGACAAGTCCAAAATACCTAAATTTAGAATAAACCTATTTGTTAGTTCTGAAATTCCATTTCTGAGAATTTATCAGATATACTCTCCATACACACAAAGATAAGCACAATGGCATTTATCGCAACATTATAATAGCAAAAGTGAGAAAACAAACTAAATGTCCTTCACAAAGGAACTTGTTAAAATTGATTTTGGAATATACAGTGGGATATATTTTGTATTAAAATGAAAAGGCCGGGATCCCTGGATGGCGCAGTGGTTTAGCACCTGCCTTTGGCCCAGGGCATGATCCTGGAGACCCAGGATCGAATCCCACGTCGGGCTCCCGGTGCATGGAGCCTGCTTCTCCCTCTGGCTATGTCTCTGCCTCTCTCTCTCTCTCTCTCTCTCTCTGTGTGACTATCATAAATAAATAAAAATTAAAAAAATAAAATAAAATAAAATGAAAAAGGCAGTGTACTTCCTACTGATTCCAAATAGTCTCCAAGATATATATACATAGTATTTTTTAATTAAAGTGGAGGAGGTGGGAAGGTACAGAATAGAATAATATATACAGTATCCTATTATTCAGGTTTTCTAAGGGAGGTATAAATATAGTGAATAGATCAAATCTTTCTAAAAATTCATAAGAAAATGATTAATAGCAGTTGCCCCTGGAGAAACAAGAGACTAGAAATAGTGGGAAGAAAATTTTTTTTACCATTGTAAAACTTTTAAAAACCAGGTGTAAATATTTACTTTATCCCTACAGTAAAGTACAGGAGAAAAACCCTGTAAAAAATAGTCAAAGAGTCAGAACAGACAATTTGCAAATGCTAAGATGTAAATGTCCACTGGAACATATGAAAACATGCTCAACCAGTTATCAGGAGAATTAAAAAAAAAAAATGGTTTCATTCATTAGGTTGACAAAGAATTTTAAGATCAATAGTATCTACCATTGACAGAGGTGTGGGAAGTAATTTTTAATTATCTGTTCAAAGGAAGAAATGTGCCTACCCTTTCAGCCAGTGATTCTACTTTTGGGATGTGAATTACAGAACAGGACCTGTACAAAAAGATATATATACAAGTACATATGCAAATACAATATTTATAATGGCAAATACCTGGAAACAACCTGAAAGCCATTAGCTAATGAATGACAGGTATACCGTCGGATTTATAACCTTAAGCCTGTTATTATTTTTGTAACTGAAAAAAAAAGTAATAAAGAGAAAAAAAAAAAAGAACCAAGAACTAACCTGATATCATCTTCCTCTTTTTCTTGTTCTGCTCCCTCTTCCTTTCAGTTAGGCTCTCTTCTTTTTTCTCTTCATCTTGAAGCTCCTGATGAGTTCTTGATGCTCCGCGCTCACCTGGGACAGACTTCTTGTTTCCAAAGAAGTCGAGTCCCTGCAGCACCTCTGAAGAATCAAAGTCATATTTTCTTTTTCCTACCTAAAATCCAAAAAATTTAAAATGCAATCTACTGACAGACTGACATTGCTTTCACCCAAGCAGTACTGGCATTAAGGACGTGGGTCTAATAATTCCCCATCTTTTTTTTTTCCTTTTCACCAAGTATTTGTTGAGCTGACAGCTGTGTATGGCAAATGGAATATAAGATGACAACTTTCCTGACCTCTGAACAGTAGTAATAATAATAATAGCAATTAACATCTATATGCTTATCAGCCTAACACCTATATGCTGTCAGGCAGATTTCTAAGCATGCTTATATATATTAAATTACTTCATCCTTCAACGCTAAGGCGTAAATAGAGATACTACAGATGAAAAAAAATTAAGGCATTAGGAGGTCAAATAACTTGCCTAAGGTCTCAAAAGGATTCTGTGCTTTGAATAAGCTAAAGAGCAGAGAAGGGGAAGAGTTTCTGTGCTAAGCTCACCGTGGTCTACAAAGAATGTTAAGAGTTCACTCCGAAGGCAGAACTTGACTAGGAGGTCTGAGCACGAGCCCGACGCAAAAAGAGGGAACATGCCCCGCCACCAGGCCACGGGCTCCCACCCCGCCCTCCTACCAGCCAGATCATTCTCGGGTTCCTGCGCCTCTCAGTTACTCCGGCTTCTGTTTCCCTCCGCACAATACCTGGAATCGCGCTGCATCCGCGGAGAAACGTCTCACATCGAATTTGGCTCCCACGCCCAGCCGGCGAAAGAGATCGTGAGCATCCATTTTTACCCAGAGAGCCCCGCGGTCCCACGGCGCATGCTCAGAGGATCTCTTCTCCCGGAAGGTCTGGGGCCGGGCTGTGGGCGGAAGTGGTTCTAGGGGGCGGGGCCTGGCGGCGGTGGGGAGACTACCTCGAGTTAACTCGTATAGCCCGTCATTACTTATTTATTTGTTCTTTCAAAAAACATTTGTCAAGATCCTCTTAAGGCCAGCCAGCGTTCTAGACTTTTATGGCAAACAACGCCTTTTTTTTTTTTTAAAGATTTTATTTATCCACAGAGAGAGCGGGAGAGAGGCACAGGCACAGGCAGAGGGAGAAGCAGGCTCCACGCAGGGAGCCCGACGTGGGACTCGATCCCGGGTCTCCAGGATCACGCCCTGGGCTGCAGGCGGCGCCAAACCGCTGAGCCACCGGGGCTGCGCAGCGTATCACTTTATTTTCTTCGTTGCATGTGTACTGTACAAAATTATTCACTTTTGCATTGCCTCTCCCCGTTTTAGAATGAAAGTCCGTGAGCATGGGGATCTAATTTGCTTCAGTGCTGTATTCTCAGTTTCTGTGTACTCTTCAGTAAGTGTTTGATGACTGAATGAGTGAATGTCTTACAGAAGACTACTCTGGCTATTTGGAGAATGAACCGTCAAAAAGCTAAGAGTGGAAAAAGTGAGGCTAGTCAAAGTAGAAATGATGGTGGTGGCTAGGTTTAGGGTGGGGTCTCTGTGCCGATGGAGATAAATGGATAGAATTTGGGATATATTTTGGAGGTAGAGTTAAATGCACCAAAATGATTTCATGTGAAATGAGGGAAAGGAAGGAATCACACAGACCACTCCTTGGTGTTCTGCTTGAAATCCTGGGTTAGATGATATGCTGTTTACTGAGCTAGGAACCACAGGGAAGAACAGCTTTTTGGTGAGGATGAGGAACGGGAGTGGTAGTGGTGAGGAGTTCATTGCTATGTTTTGGACATGTGAAGATGCTGAGTTGGTTCCCTAACTCTGAATCTCAGAGAAAAACGTTAAGGCTGGAGAAATAAATTTGGAAGCCATCAAAACACAAATGGTACAATGAAATAACTATCTAAAAAAGCATTTTGCTTGTTAAAATTGAGATACATATTCAACCAAAGAGGGTAAGAAATACTTTAAAAAGTGTACGTAATTCCTTTACATTCAAGGAAAGCAAGTGTGGAGTAAGCGCAAGATAGGGGATGTAAATCTGCTATGTTCTCAGATGGATTCAGTCCCTGATCCCCTCCCATAATGGGAGAACCTTGCTGCTCCAGTTGCATTCATTCTTTAAAAATATGTATTTTTAAAAAATATTTTATTTGTTCATTTGAGACAGAGAGAGAGAGAGAGCAAGCAAGCATGAGCAGAGGGAGAGGCAGAGAGAGAAGCAGACTCATTGAGCCAGGAGCCCAACATAGGGCTGGATCCCAGGACCCCAAGATTATGACCTGAGCTGAAGGCAGATGCTTAACCATCAGAACCACCCACCTGCCCCCAAAATACATATTTTTCATGAAGCATAGCCCCTAAGTCAAAGCCCCAAGTACCTCATCTGTTACTTCATAAAAACAACTTAGGAGGAAAAGAATTAACTTAGAGCTTATTAGGAAATGGAGTGTTGGCCTTCAGTTCAGCACATAAAAATGGCCACAACCATGTATAAAATCAACATGTATGAAACCAGAACTACCATACCTAAAAGGCAATTTAAGAAATTTTTTTTTAATTTAAGGAATTTTTAAGAATAATGCAACTTCATGAGTTATCTTCTCTTTATAAGCTAACTTCAGAACCCAATCCCTATTTAAGTGGTGACAAACCCGTATGTAAAAGCATGATCATGTAGCCAATAGACACATGGAAAGATGTTCAATATCACTCACCATCAGGGAAATGCAAATCAAAACTACAATGAGATACCACCTCATACCTGTCAGAATGGCTAAAATAAAAAACACAAATAATATATGTTGGCAAGGATATGGAGAAAAAGGAACCCTCTTACACTGTGGAAATGCAAATTGGTGCAGCCATTTGGAAAATTGTAAGGAGTTTCCTCAAAAAATTAAAAATGGAACTACCCTATGATCCAGGAATCACACTACTGGGTATGTACCCCAAAAATACAAAAACACTAATTCAAGGGATGCATGCATCTTTATGTTTAAAGCAGCATTATTTAGAATAGCCAAAGTGTGGAAGCAGCCCAAGTGCCCATCAAAAGATGGGATAAAGAAGATGTGATATATAATATCTTTATGTAAAGTGGAATATTATTCAGCTATGAAAAAGGATAAAATCTTGCCATCTACAACAACATAGATGGAGCTAGAGAGTATAATGCTGAGCAAAATAAGTCAGAGAAAGACAAATACTGTATGCTCTAACTCCTATGTCGAATTTAAAAAGCAAAGGAAATAAAAATATATGAGCAAAGGAAATAAAAAACCAGAGAGATAAGCCAAGAAGCAGATTCTGTTTTTTAAATATGTTTTTTTTGAATTTCTGGGTATATTTTATTTTTAAAATTTAAAAAAAATTAAATTTTTGGGGGGCCTTGAGCTTACAGCAGAGATCTCATGCTCTACCAACTGTGCCAGTCAGGCACCACAGTAGACTCTTTATTTTATTTATTTATTTATTTATTTATTTATTTATTTATTATTTATTTATGATAGTCACACACAGAGAGCGAGAGAGGCAGAGACATAGGCAGAGGGAGAAGCAGGCTCCATGCACCGGGAGCCTGACGTGGAATTCGATCCCAGGTCTCCAGGATCACGCCCTGGGCCAAAGGCAGGCCCTAAACCGCTGCGCCACCCGGGGATCCCCACAGTAGACTCTTTAAAAAAAAAAAAAAAAGATTTATTTATTTATTCATGAGAGGCCGGGGCGGGGGGGGGGCAGAGGGAGAAGCAGGTCCTAGCAGGGAGCCCAATGTGGGACTCGATCCTGGATCCTGGGATCACGCCCTGAGCCAAAGGCAGACGCTCAGCCACTGAGCTACCCAGGTGTCCCTAGATTCTTAACCATAGAGAACAAACTGATGATTACCAGAGGGGAGGTGGATGGGGGGATGGGGAAAATAGGAGGTAGGGATTAAAGAGTACAGTTGTCATGATGAGAAAATAAAAGCATGCTTATGAAGGCAGTCACTTAGATTGTGTGAATAGGGAAGTGAAGGGGACTAACCCTTAGAGTACTCCAACATTTAGAGATGAGGTAGAGGAGGATATGCCTATAAAACAAAAGTTTGAGAAGAAGCAACCAGTGAGTTAGGAAGACAAGGAATATATGGTGTCACCAAAGCCAGAAGAACCTTTCAGGAAGAAGGTAGTGAAGCTGTTTCAAAGGCTGTTGAGAGGCTAAGAAACAAGAAGAAAGATCCTTACATTGGACAATGGAGGTCACTAGTGATCTTGATAACAGCAGTTTCAGTGGCATGATGGATGGAGATGATTGACTTGATAAAGATGGAAAGAAGACTGTGATGAACCCGATTCTTTGCAAAGGTCTAGCTGAGAAGGGAAACAGGGAAGTAGGCTGATAATTAGAAGCAAATGTGTGTTTAAAGAAGGCTTTTGATTTTTGCTTTTGATGTTTTTAAAGGTAGGTGCTAGAGATGTTTGTAAATCATAAGGAATGATCTATGGACAAGAGAAATCATCAAATGCAACAGAGAATGGAGACTAGTGGAATGAGAGTGGGATGAGATTTTGTCGGGGAACGTTGGAAGGTTGAGGATGGAAGAAATGATACCAAAAAAAATGTCCTCTAGAGTGGGAAAATGAACTTAGTGGGAAAATGCATTAACATTGCTGAGCAATAAATGCCCATTTGAGTTGGAGACAGTAAATTAAAAAGAAAAGAAACCAACCAGCATGATTCAGCAGCTTAGATAAAGATGTGAAGACACTGTAGTGTTGAATTTAGTCCGAGGTTAAAGTTTTTTTTAGGTAAATACGATAGAGGGTTATGGCAGAATTCATTGTGCCCTTTTCCCCTCAAAGGAGCGTCCTGGAATTGGTAGTTCAACAGAGCTTTAGCTTCCTGAGACCCAAGATGGAAGGAGGAATCACTAGGGATGGCTCTCCTTATTAAGAATGATACTCTGGGGACACCTGGGTGGCACAGTTGATTAAGCCTCTGACTTGGTTTCTGCTCAAGTTGTGATCTCAGGGTCATGAGATCAAGCCCTGTGTTAGGCTCTGTACTCAATGGAAGCTGCTTAAGACCTTCTCTCCCTCTCCCTCTGCCCCTCCCCCCCAATGCTCGTGCACTCTTGCTCTCTCTCAAATAAATTAAATAAATAAATTTTAAAAAATAATAATACTCTGGATCATATTAATAATCCACCATGCCTTCATTCTTTCAGAGGAACGAACTGCACTGAATGTTCTATACGTGCTATATACTTTAGTTTCATAAGCATGTAGTTGGTGTTAAATAAGTCTGAGTTTAAATCCCTCCCAGCTTTTCCACCTGTGACCTATTCAAATTAAGTTGTCTAGGACTCATTTCCTCATTTGTAAGATGAGGATCATGATACTTCAGGATTTTTGAGAGAATTAAGCTAGGTTCATAAGCATGATGTATAGTGGAAAGGACACGGGTTTGGGGTATCAGAGAGACTTATGGGTGAATCCAGTTGTATCTACTAATGTAATAATCTTAGACAAGTTATTTCACCCGTCGGTGCCTCAATTTCCTCATCGGTAAAATAGGGGTTATAGGATTATAATATCTACCTTGAAGGCTAGGAATAATATAATTGTTAACCATACAGAGCTCAAAATGGTTGAAGTACATCAGGATACCATATATATATATATAAAGCATTTCTTATTTGTATAAAGCTTTTGGAACAAAATCTCATTATATTGTATAAAGCATTGTATTGTATAAAGCATTTGGAACAAAATCTCATTATAGTAGGTGCTTAGTATTAGTATTTTTCCATTTTTTAGCTCATTCTCCTAGTTGAGTGATTCTTGACCCTCACTACACATTAGAATCCTCTGAGGAACTTAAAAAACAAAACAAAAGATGGAGCATCTGGGTGCCTCAGTCAGTTGAGTGTCTGACTCTTGATCTCAGCTCAGGTCTTGATCTCATGGTTGTGGGTTCAGGCCCCACATTGGACTCCACACTGGTCTTGGGGCCTACTTAAAAAAAAAGGGAAGAAAAACAAGGCAAAAGAAAACTGGGTCCCATTCCAGACATTCTGATTTAATTGTTCTAGAGTAGCCAGCCTGTAATTTCTGAAAGCTTCTCAAGTGATTCTAATTGCAGTCAGTGTTAAGAATCACTGCTGGGGTGGGGAGATGGGCAAAATGGTTGAAGAGGGGGTGGGAGATAGGCTTCCATTTATGGAATGCATAAGTCATGGGAATAAAAGGCACAACATAGGGAATATAGTCAATGATCTTGTAATAGTATTGTATGGTGATAGATGGCAGATACACTTGTGTTGAGCATAGCACATCATATAAACGTGTGGCAATCACTATGTTTTATACGTGAAACTAATGTAACATTGTGTGTCAACTATTTTCAAGAAAATTTTTAAAATCTTGAGTTGTGAAGAATTTGATGAATTAGATTATACAATTGTAATTTAATCAGCTAGATGACACCTGGCCTCATTATGTCTTAAAATATCAGTTCCATTTCTTTCCTCTTTATTTTTTTATTTTTTTCTTTCTTTCCTCTTTATAGCCCCACACTGTATTTTAAAAAATATTTTATTTAAATTCAATTTGCCAACATATAGTATAATACCCAGTGCTCATCTCATCAAGGGCCCTCCTTAGTGCCCGTCACCCAGCTACCCCACCCACACTGTATTTTGAACATTTAAAGTAATCAGTGTGTATTTACCAAATTAGTGAACATGGAGAAATAGGGACTCCCATACACTGTGTTAAAAGTATTTGTATTTGTGGGGCACCTGGGTGGTTCAGTGGTTGAGTGTCTCTGCCTTCAGCTCAGGTCATGATCCTGGAGTCCTGGGATGGAGTCCCACGCTGGGTTCCCCACAGGGAGCTTTGCTTCATCCTCTGCCTATGTCTCTGCTTCTCTCTCTGTGTCTCTCATGAATACATAAAATCTTTAAAAAAAGAATATTTGTATTTGTATTAAAAATGTAAGAATGATTCAGCCACTGTGAAAAAAACTTTGTTGGTTTCTCCAAACATTAAACATAGAATTACTTATGACCCAGAAATTCAACCCCTTGGATATATACCTAAGATAACTGAAAACAGGTACTCAAACAAGTACTCAAATATATACATGTACATACATGTTCATAATAGCACTGCTCAAAAAATTAATAAATAAATTTAGTTTTAATATTTGAAAAAAATCACTGCTGGAATTCTCTTTCTGAAGCCCAAATGGGACCATGTTGTTTCTCTGCTTAAAATCCTCCCAGGCAACCTTGGTAGCTCAGCGTTTTAGCGCAGCCTTCAGCCCAGGGCGGGATCTTAGAGGCCCGGAATATCCAGTCCCACGCTGGCCTCCCTGCATGGAGCCTGCTTCTCCCTCTGCCTGTGTCACTGCCTCTCTCTCTCTCTGTCTCTCTCATGAATAAACAAATAAAAAAAAATCTTTAAAAAAATCCTCTTCTAATTCCCCATTGTCTACTGAATGTAGTCTGAGCTCCTGTAACTTGTATGCCAGGCGCTGAGCAATGATTTTCCATACTCTAAAGAAATATGACACACTCCCATTAATAATTTCAGCTTGGGTTCAACTCTCCCTACCCCCAGCCCTATTACCAGCTGTGTGACCTTAAGCAAGTTATCCTCTCTAAACTTTAATTTTATCGTCTCATTCTGGCATTACTTCTTCTAACTCAGAACTTTTGTACATATTTTTCTTTCTTTTTGGAATGTCCTCTCTCCTTTCCTCCCTGGCAAACTCCTTACATTATTCAAAACTCAGTTTTATATCTCCTTTTCTCTGTGAAGCTTACCCTGAATGCCCCCTCCTTGACGTAGTCTATCTTCTTTCCATGAATTCTCATGCCACTCATAAATACCTCTATTTTAGCTCTTTTCCTGTTGCATTGTAATTATGCTTCCACATCTGTCCCACACCAGACTTTAAGCTTTTTGTGGGATTGGGCCTGTATCTCACTTATTCTCATATTATGTTTGCCTAGCACAGAGCCTGTTTCATAGTAAGTGGTCAATAAATCTTATTGAGTTAATGAGGTGAAGTAAAATAGACAAAGATCCCTGAAACTGCCAACCTTGTGGATTTAAGAGAGGACTTATGTCTTTTGCTTTGTGCTTTGTAATAAATTTGGGCTGAATAAATAAAGTCAAATGGAAACTGTAAAACTTATATCAATTCTGATCTTGACAATGTCCAGGTGACTCATTAAGGGACCATTTCCTCTTGGGAGAAAAAACAAAACAAAGCAATTTAGAACCATCGTCAATAAAAGTGGCAAGGAAATTGAATCATGTTTTGTACAACTGGAATTTCTCCAAAAACCAGTATGGTCTGACTGGTAGACACACATGGTTTCTCAACTGTAACAAGTAAGAACACAAAGTCTGGATAACACTGTAGTGGGAGCTAATTGGGATATCTTGTTTTTATGAACAGAGTGATCATTCCATGCCTTAAGATGATGTTTTTGAAGATATTTTTCTTCTCCACTCCCCATTTATTATTCCCCAAACTTTGTGGTTGTTGTTTTCTGTGTGCTTGGCATAGACTAGGGCCTGGGGATACACAGACAGATTAGACACAGTCCTTGCTCTCAAGTAGCTTCAAGTCTGCTAAGGATAGAGAGCTCTTTTCAATCAAAGCAAAAAAAAAAATACGTATATAGGTATAGTAGTGTATGATATAGCAGGTAAGGGAGTAGTCACTATGTGGTGGCAGAATGGGATGGGCTTTGTGGAAAGTTAGGAAAGGTTTATAGGAGAGACAAAGTTTGCATACCCTTAAAAAATAAGATGTCAACAAATTAGACAAGACAGGTAGAGCTATTTTAAATAAAAGGAACAGTAGTAACAAATGTAAAGAGGTATCAAAAAAGCCTGTTATGTTTGGGGATCTACTAGTGGTTCAACAAAGCTGGAAGCAGATAAAAACAGACTCTTAACTCTAGAGAACAAAACTGTTGCTGCCAGAGGGGACTTGGGTGGGGGGAATGGGTGAATAGGTGAAGGGGGTGAAGACTACACTATAATGATAAGCACTGAGTAACAAAGTTGTTGAATCATTATATTGTACACCTGATCTTAACATAAAACTGTATGTGAATTACAGTGGCATAAGAAAATAGGCTTAGTGTAGAGATCTAATGGTTTGCCAAACAGAAGTAAGTGACCAGCCTCTCACTTAATTCTAATATTCCTCATCCCATGAACCTCAGTGTAGGGCTATCCTAGGAGTTCTTTCATTCCTTCTATTCTTCACAGATATTTCATAGTTGGGGCCAAAATAAAACAAACAACAAATCTTTTTGCCATTAATATAAAATATATTAAATTGCCCTATTTCAGAAAGGAAAGGTAATATGACATGTTGCTTACTGACATGAGGTTATAAATTCTAATAATGAAGGAGTTAATATGAATACATTGCATGCATTTGTATGAATTTTTTTAAAAAGGTGGAAGCAGATAATGCAGCAAGAGATGGAGCTGGATGGTGGATAAGGACTAGGCTCCATACCCCTTATAGGATACCAATGAGTTTTGACTTAATCTTGTAGGCACTGCACTGGGCCATTAAAGGAAGCTAAGCAAGTGATATAAGCAGTTTTTAATTTTACAAGATCACTCTAGCAGCAACAGGAAGGGAGGCAAGTCTGAAGTCAGAGAGACCAGAGGACTATTGCAGTAGTAGTCTAGTGAGAGGATAAGGCAGTAGCAAAAGGAAGAGGTTAAAGGAGCAGAGCTAAGGGACAATGGAGTGGTAACATCGATAGGACTCCCTTGGTGATTGGATATAGGAAGACGGGGAGAGGGAGAACCTAAGATAACTCCCACATTTCAAACTTACGTGACTAGGTGAGGATGGCTCCATTTGTGGAGATGGAGGGATAGGTTTGTGTGAGGACAATATAGTCAGTTTAATTTTGAGTAGGCTGTTTGAGATTTCTGTGGGACACTTGAGTGGAGTTTCTAATGGTTATTTGGTAATAGGAATTATTTCTTTGTAAAGGGAGCTTAAAGACTTCTAGATCACAGCTTCAGGGTCTTAATTAAAATATAAATTAGGGAGGGGGAGAAAAAATAATAAACTAAAATAAAAGTTGAGGAGAGCGTGATTAGCCAAAGATAACAAATCAGCAGCCATTCACACTTAGACGAAAAGCTCACTTTCCCTGGAACTAAGTTTTCAATTTCAAATTCTCAAGATTCACCAATACTATATATGTAGGTTAGAGATCCAAATCAAGGGGGCACCTGGCTGGCTCAGTCAGTAGAGCATGCACCTCTTGGTCTCAGGGTTGTGAGTTCAAGCCTCATGCTGGGCCTGAAGCCTAGTTAAAAAAGAAAGAAAGAAAAAAAGGGGCACCTGGGTGGCTCAGTGGTTGAATGTCTGCCTCCGGCCCAGGTCATGATCCCGGGGTCCTCAGATCGAGTCCCTGCATCAGGCTCCTCGCAGGGAATCTGCTTCTCCCTCTGCCTATGTCTCTGCCACTCTCTGTGTGTCTCTCATGAATCAATAAATAAAAGCTTCGGAAAAAAAAAAAGAAAGGAAGAAATTAAAATCAAGTACTATAAGAAATCCAAATTTTTATACTTTTTATGTATTTTTCCTTGCTATCAAGAGTCAACAGAGTGTACTTTTCAGGTTTTAATGTAAGTAAAATGCAATGTAAATATAACCACTCAAATATTCTTGTAATCAGGACAGAATTCAAGTAAATATCACCAGGACCAAAGCTGACCTCATGGTGGCACTCCAGTCTTGTTGGAATAAAGGGCTCTGGAATCACGTTACTAACCTCTAAGTGGATGGTTAGTAACTTCAATTCTTTACATTGAAGTAAAGAGTTGGCATAAACTCTAGGTCCATAGACCCCACAGTGAAACTTTCCAGGGAGAATTTACAGGGAGGATATGCTTTTCTGGTCGTAAGATTTTATTTATTTACTTGAGAGAGAGTGAGAGAGAGAGAGAGAGAGAGAATGAGAGGGGAGGAAGGGCAGAGGGAAAAGCAGACTCCCTACTGAGCAGGGAACCCAACCCAGGATCCTGAGATCATGACCTGAGCCAAGGGCCAATACAACAGACTGAGCCACCCAGGCACCCCTGCTTTTCTGGGTTTAAATCAGTTCTGATCTGAGGCTGAATCAACAATATAGGAGTATAATATAGCAGAATGTCTCCACTGAAAACAGAAATTCCACCAGGGCTTAAAACTAACCAAAATAATACCCTCATTATTAGTATTTGCTTGTTTGCTGTTTGTTTGAGAGAGAGAGAGCAGAGGGAGGGAGAAGCAGACTCCCCACTGAGCAGGGAGCCCAATGCGGGGCTCGATCCCAGGACCCTGAGATCATGAACTGAGCTGGATGCAGACACTTAACTGACCGAGCCACCCAGGCACTCCCTCATTATTAGTTTTTAATAGCTACCATTTATTGGTGCCTATTGTAGGCTACACACAGTTCTGGGTACTTTTCATATTAGAAGAGCTCATTGAAGCCTCACAACAACCCAATGAGATTAATGATTACTCTTGTTTTTCTGAAAAAGAAACTGAGGCTCAAAGACATTTAGTAGCTTGCATCTGACATTACATAGGTAGTTTGTAGCCATACTGCATTTTTAAAGATTTTATTTATTTATTTTTTAATTTATTCATGATAGACACAGAGAGTGAGAGAGAGGCAGAGACACAGGCAGAGGGAGAAGCAGGCCCCATGCAGGGAGCCCGACGTGGGACTCGATCCCGGGTCCCCAGGATCACACCCTGGGATGCAGGCAGCACTAAACCACTGTGCCACCAGGGCTGCCCGCCATACTGCATTTTGAACCCAATCTGTGTAATTCCAAAATAAGGCTGCATTGCTTCATCTTACTGATGCCAAGATGAGAACAGTAATATGAAATGTGGTTTTCTTTGGGTATGGATATTTGGCATGAGGTGATTTCAATAATTCTGTACTTAAGAAGATCTAATGAGGACCCCAGTTGTGAATTTGAAGCCTCTTCATAAACTTTTCCATGCATATGAGAAGCATATGAGGATATTTAGTCATTTGTATGTCCCCAAAAGTACTTACTAATTACAAAGAGAAAGACAGTAAATTTACAGTGGAGAATCCTTGCTGACACTATGTTAACAAAATCATTAAAGTATAAATGATAAAGCAAATGTAGTAAAATACCAATATCTGTGCCATAGAGAAATTCTTTTACAGTGAAAAAAAAGGGGGTGACCAGGGAGGATTTGTTGACATCAGTCAGCAATGGAGCAGAGGAATAATTTCTATCTTTGATCTTCATCTGTGAAAGCTCAAATCCCACAAAGGCTTCCAAATGAAACATTTACCTTTCTAAGGGGATAGAGAATTATTGGGGACTCTATATATCCTAGACTCTATATAAAGGAAGACTCCCAAAAAAAGACATAAATAATAAAACTTCAGAATAATGTTATTATAGTGACCATAGACATAGAGGTGGGAGTTGGTTCTCCTTACTTCTACAATGTTTAATCAAGAGTCTCAAGCCAGGTGCCTGGGTGGCTCAATGGTTGAACATCTGCTTTTGGCTCAGGTGGTGATCCTGGGATCCTGGGATCAAGCCCCACATCAGACTCCCTCCCTGCAGGGAGGCTGCTTCTCCCTCTGCCTATGTCTCTGCCTCTCTCTCTCTCTCTCTCTCTCTCTCTGTGTGTGACTATCATAAATAAATTAAGAAATTAAAAAAAAATATTGCTGTTTGCATGATTTACAGTATAATTAACCAGCCTTGTAGCAAGAGCAAACTGGCTCCCCTCACTATTCATCATGTTTCCAGTGACTTCAGATCATCAACTGTGCTGGGAGGAAATCCCTCCTCCTTAGTGATGTAAAAATATTATTTCCTTAATCATCCCCATAGACAGAGTGTGATCTATCCTTATATACCTATTATTTTTCAGATCTAAGGGATTTTTCCTTCATTATTTTTGACACTACCCTTGGTGCTAAAACCTAATTAAATACACACGTACAAAATCTAATGCTACTTAAGAAGAATTTTGTCGTTCAATTGCTTATAATCACCAAAACATGATCATGCTGCTTAAAAGACAAAGTCTATAGCCCAGAATCTAAAAGAAAAATACCTATATGGATAAATATAATGAACATTATCACAAAAATGACTTTAAATCTCTACATTGAAAACTTATTAGGTATCTAAAAACTTCGATAGTGTTTACTTTTGACTTAGTAATCCTACTCCTAAGAATTCACCCTAAATATACACTTCCAACAATATGAAAATATATGTGTACAAGATCAATTATTGCTGCATGGTTTGTATTGGAGACCGTCTAAATACCCATGCAGAAGAGAGTGGTTGAATAAACTATGGTGCAAGCCCATCATAGAGCAACTGTATCTCTGTAAGAAAGAATGAGGTAGATGTCTGCCAACTGATATGGAATGATTTCTAGGGATGTATTGCTTAATGAAAAAAGCAAAGAACAAAAGAGTACAGTATGCTATCTTTTGTGTAAGAAAAAAAAAGGAAGGAAAAAAGGGGAGTGAGAAAATAGGCATGTGCCTGCTTTTTAACCAAAAAGTAAAACAGGAAAGATAAACCACAGACTAACAAGATTATTTATAGGAGGTGAGTGAGAATGTGGTTGAAAGGGTGAGGAGAGGGTAGGTGCAGAGCAGAAGATGGGAAATGAGGTTTCTCCTGAGTATTACTTTTTGTATGGTTCTATTTGTTAGAGTCCTATTAATGATTCATATATTTAAAAAAGAAACACATTACACACAGATAGAGGAAAATCCTAATAATGGAATATGAACAAATCAGCCTAGGTTTCAAATGAATAATATAATAATATAATCACACTGAAATGCAGGTGTGGTGAGAGGGAAGGGGAACTAGCTCAAGCCAAGTAAATTGAGAATATATTAAAAAAAATTATATACCATCAGACTAAAGAAAAAATGAACTATAAAACTAGCAATGGTTAGTTTTTGTGTTTATTTTGTTTTATTTTATTCTTTTAAAGATTTTATTTATTTGAGAGAGAGCGAGCACAAGCAGGGGGAATGGTGGGGGGTAGGGGGATAAGCAGCCTCCACAAGGAGCAGGGACCCTGATGTGGGGCTCAATCCCAGGACCCTGGGATCATGACCTGAGCTGAAGGCATACGCTTAACCAACTGAGCCATTCACGCACCCTTGTTTGTTTTTGGGAGTAATTCTAAAACTATTTTCTGTGTATTCTGGGATTGGGTAAATAAGTAAAAATATTATGGACAATGGGATTCAAATTTCTCGCCAAGAGAAAAGAGTTACAAATAGGGAAAGAGAGAAGAGTAAAATATATCCTATAGTACTGGATTAGAGTTGGACAAGACAGTATGATTTTTATTTTTTATTTTTATTTTTTTTAAATTTTTATTTATTTATGATAGTCACAGAGAGAGAGAGAGAGAGAGAGAGGCAGAGACCTAGGCAGAGGGAGAAGCAGGCTCCATGCAGGGAGCCTGATGTGGGACTCGATTCTGGGTCTCCAGGATCACGCCCCGGGCCAAAGGCAGGCGCCAAACCGCTGCGCCACCCAGGGATCCCGACAGTATGATTTTTAATATAGATAGATATGTATATATGTATTTAATTTTTTAGTTCTGTCCACTGAGAAAGCTCAGAAGGAATGACACTCCAGGAGCAATAAGCACATCTGCACCCAGAACATAGTTTCTAAATTCCATTTGCTACTGAAAGGAACCAGGGCTCCTTGGAGAACTGGCTGATTCCAGAATTAGAGCTGGGAAAGAATAAGGTGAACCTCATATGATGCCTCATATTAAGCTACTAAGTTAGAAAGTGCTCAAAGAATGGTAGGACATGTCCAAATGATAAAAAGTCATATTGAAAGTTCTCCTACCAGCCAAGTCTGGGACAATTAAACATAAAAATAAAAAATGATAGTAATGTATTATAACCCATGGGATAAAATAAAAATATGTAAACATATAAATAAATAAGAGAGTAAGTAAATAGATGTGGGAAAAGGGAACGTGAGTTTTTACAATAGGATGTCAGCTAATAAATGTAGAAGGAATGATGGGATTAGAAAATCACTATTTGGCAACCATCATAGTAATAATTGAATCACTAATGGACAATAAAGCTAGTGGGTGAAATTTGGATGAAAAACAGGATATTTACATAGTCACAAAGTATGTTCTTACATGATATTTGTTAATTACAAAGAGAAAAGTAATAAATTTATAGTGGTAAAGTATGAACAGGAAATCTTGGTGAGAGGTATACAGGAATTTTTGTGCTATTTTTACAACTTTTCTTTAAGTTTGAAATTATATAAAAATTACAAATTAAAAAGAAATGGTAATTAAGGTACTTCCAAGGAGTATGCTAAGTTACAGTTAGACAAAAGCTGTCATCAGTGTATATAGCAAGTTGATTCTGCCTGCCTCCTTAGCAGAGCAGCTTATGGAAAACCATCATTTGGGGAGAAGGGAGTGGTGGGAGGTCAAAATCCTTATTAGATATTTCCTTGAACAACATTTTTTAAAAATAATTTTTAAAATATTTTTTTGAAGTAGCCTCTAACCTACACACAATATAGGGCTCAAATTTACAGCACTGAGATCAAGAGTTGCATGCTCTACTGACTGAGCCAGGCAGGCGCCCCTAAAAATATTTTGTCTTTGAAAAGATGTAAATCTGTTGGAAGAGTTTTTTTTTTTAAGATTTTATTTATTTATTCATGAGAGATACAGAGAGAGGCAGAGACATAGGCAGAGGGGGAAATAGGCTCCCGCCAGAGAACTCAATCCCAGGACTCTGAGACCATGCCCTGAAACAAAAGCCAATGCTCAACCACTGAGCCACTCATGCGTTCCTATTGGAAGAGTTTTTGATAGCAATTTTTAAAACTCCCTGTTATGTACAAGGGACAAATTCTGTTTCTAATTGTTAAAAGAAGAATTGGATGAAGATTTCAACCCCAGGAGACCTAAAAATCAAAGAAATCAAACAATAAAGAAATAGAATCACTTCTGTTCTCCTCCCAGAGAGTAAATTTAAATAGAAATTAATGATTATTATGGCAGTTATAAAGTCTTAATGTGACTGGTGCATAGACATGCTCCAAAACGTTTTTTTTTTCCTATTATGTAGAAATAAGTATAAGATCGTTGAAAAGAACTGTCCTGGGGAGAGAGGACCCCAAGGGCCTGAGGAGCCAACCGCACCTCCAAGTGGTTTGAACTTTGAGCTTCTTATGGTCCTGATGAACAATTTCACTTTCCTCAGGTTTATGACACTTGGAACTTCAACAGTTGGAGGTTTATGCACTTTGGGACTAGTCAACACTGTGCAGAGTTCAAAGTACTAAGAGACATGAGATCAAAATGGCTTCCAGAAAAAAGACAGAGACAAGCAAATTAAAGCAGAATTTAGAGAAATTGTTGGATAGACTAATGTAGCAATTACAAGATTTGAGGAATGCATAAAGGACCTTGATACAGATGAAGAAACCAAAAGGAAAGCTCTGGAGCAACTAAGTGAATTTAATGATTTGCTGAAGAAAATCCTGCCTGGAAATGACTTTGGTAGATGAGTTAGGTTGAATGAAACTGGATATCCAGGCAACTATCAGCCAGGTCTTTCAAACCCCTTAGGTCATCAGATGCTTTGCAAGGAAACAACCAGGTCAGCTTCAGATAAGTTTAGCAGAGATGGACAGAGATCTCACAGTGGGAAACCTGGAAAGGCCTCTACATTCAACAGAAAAGGGAGATGCTAACAGTTCTCAGGACACTTGGAGAGAAGCTGACTGCAGATGAGGAGGGCTTCTTGTCAGCAAATGCAGGTGCTCTACTCAGCCAGTTTGGGAAAGTCTCTATAGACCTTGGCTCTGGAAACAAGGTTCTTGCATTGGTAAGCTCTGAGGCTGAAAAAAAAGTGACATGGTGTGGAAACTTGGCATGCGGAGCATATTCTTCCTGCAAATGGCCGTTTGTCTCCTAGAGATTTTTGAATCATTGCAAAGAAATCAAGAAATTCTTGAAATGCATCGATAACCTAAGAAAACGTGAGAGCAAAATATACTTGTGGTTTCTGGTTATACCCTTCATCATTATGCTTTGTGTAGGGCTACCTGCTTGAGTGATCCTAGATTGTTGGGATGAGGGATACATTTGGACCTTATTTGTTATGTTTTGTGTGTTTCAGAGAAAACAGAAGGAGCACAATTTCTCCACCTATTTTTATTAAGCCTCCTTGTTTTTTGTTTTTTGTTTTAAGCCTCCTTGTTTTTAAGGGCTGACAGTAAATGAAAAGATGTACACTAAAACATAATAAATTAAATTAAAAAATAAAGGACCTGTCCTGGTAATGAGATGATAATACCACTTCTGTGATTATTTGCCAGGTACTATTCTTCTTTTTTAAAAATATTTTTTTAAGTAATCTTCTCACCCAAAGTGGGGTTTTGAACTCACAACCCCGAGATCAAGAGTCACATACTTTACCAACTAAGCCAGCCAGGCACCCCTGCAAGGTTCTATTCTAAATATTGTTCATATATATATATATATATATATATATATATATATATATTAGAGATTTTTATTTATTCATGAAAGACACACACAGAGAGAGAGAGAGAGAGAGAGAGGCAGAGACATAGGCAGAGGAAGAAGCAGGCTCCATGCAGGGAGCCTGACGCAGGACTTGATCCCGAGTCTCCAGGATCAGCCCTGAGCCGAAGGCAGTGCTAAACTGCTGGGCCACCCTGGCTGCCCTTGTTCATATATTAATCCATTTAATCTCACTGCAACACTGAGTACTAAACACTATTTGACTCAGTTTACAATTGAGAAAACCAAGGTTCTCAAATTTTCTTGATTAACTATGGTCTTAGAGTCTCAGTAATTTTTTCGTGGTAACTCACACCAAAAGAAATACCTAATAAATCCATTCATTAGGTTGGTAAATCCAACTATCTTTTTGGGTGTGTGTGTGTGTGTGTGTGTTTTAGAGAGAGAGCACACATGCATGTGAGTAGGGAGAGGGGCAGAAGGCGAGAGAGAATCTTAAGAGGTTCCATGCTTGTCATGGAGACTCAGTCTCAGGACCCTGAGATCATGACCTGAGCCAAAATCAAGAGTTGGATACTCAGCCAACTGAGCCACCCAGGTGCCCTGCCCTGTTATATCCAAATAACATATATTTATGATTTCACAATTTAGTAGCCATTAAAATTACAAAGAACTAAAAGAGCAAATAGTATTCTTACTTCATTTTTAGTCAACTTACTTGCTAATGGTTTATGTGATCTTGTTGGGTGCTGTACAACTTCAGAGCTTCGATTAAACACTGACACACTCATTTATGCTCCACACTGATATTCATGCAGTACTTGCTTTTCATCAGAGCAACCACAGAAAACCCAGCTTTGCAAAGATATGACATCCTCAAAACTATGATCTACCTCATACTGGAAGTCACATAATTTCTTTTTTTTTCTTAAAGATTTTATTTTTAAGTAATCTCTATACCCAACATGGGGCTTCAACTTACAACCCTGAGATCAACAGATGCATGTTCTACTGACTGAGCCAGCTGGGGGCTACTTTTTTTTTTTTTTTTAAGAAGTTCACATAATTCCTTTTTTTTTTTTTTTTTGAAAAAACATTATTTATTTTAGCGAGAATGAGTGGGTGGGGGCAGGGTGGTGCAGAGGAAGAGGGATAGAGAGTATTAAGCAGACTCTGGGCTGAGCGTGGAGTCTGACATGGGGCTCAATCTCACAACCAATGGATCATGACCTGAGCTGAAACCAAGAATTGGACATCCAATCAAGTGTGCCACCCAAGTGCCCCAAAAGTTCACATAATTTCTAACAAATGTTATCACTGTATTGCCCTTAAAATTTTTAAATATTCTACATCTCTAATAAAGGCCATGTGTGAAAAACCCACAGTAAATATCACACTCAATGGGGAAAAACCGAGACCTTTCCCTCTAAGATCAGGAACAAGACAAGGATGTCCACTCTCACCACTATTATTCAACAGTGTACTAGAAGTCCTACCCACAGCAGTCACATAATAAATATAAATAAAAGGCATTGATACTGGTAAGAAAGAAGTAAAATTTTCATTATTTGTAGATGACATGATACTATACATAGAAAACCTGAAAGACTCCACCAAAAAGATACCAGAACTAATAAATGAATTCAGTAAAGTCACAGAATATAAAGTAAATGTATAGAAATCTGTTGCATTACTATAGACTAATAATGAAGCAGCAGAAAGAGAAATTAAGAAAACAATCCTATTTACATTTGCACCCAAAATAACAAGATACCTAGGAATAAACTTTTTTTTTTTAATTTTTATTTATGATAGTCACACACAGAGAAAGAGAGAGAGAGGCAGAGACACAGGCAGAGGGAGAAGCAGGCTCCATGCACTGGGATCCCGACGTGGGACTCGATCCCGGGTCTCCAGGATCGCGCCCCGGGCCAAAGGCAGGCGCCAAACCGCCGCGCCACCCAGGGATCCCCCCTAGGAATAAACTTAACCAAAAGGTAAAAGACTTACACTCTGAAAACTATAAAACATTGGTGAAAAAAACTGGAGATGACACAGAGAAATGGAAAGATATTCCATGCTCACTGGATGAGCTCATTGGATTGGAATGGAAGAATAAATATTCAAATGTCTATACTACCCAAAGCAATCTTTTTTTTTTTTTTTTTTTTTTTTTTTTTACCCAAAGCAATCTATTGATTTAATATAATCCCTATCAAAATACTAACAGAATTCTTCACAGAACTAGAACAAACAATCCTAAAATTTGTATGGAACCACAAAAGACCCTAAATAAGCCAAAGCAATTTTGAAAAAGCAAAGCTAGAGGTATTACAATTCCAGATCATATTACAATTATGATATGTCCAATTCAAATCATATTACAAAGCTGTAGTAATCGGGGGCAGCCTGGGTGGGACTCGATCCCGGGTCTCCAGGATCACACCCCAGGCTGCAGGCGGTGCCAAACCGCTGCACCACTGGGGGAGCCCTCTTTTAAGAAAATTTATTATTGAAAATTTGAATATTCTAAACCAGTATACAAGGGGCTTGTTTGTTTTACAAAAAATATTATTTGAGACTCCCTAGTGCATTTTTTTTTAAGGGAGGGAGAGGAAGAAGGGCAGAGAGGGAGGGAGAGAGAATCTTAAGCCGACAAGTGGCTTGATCTCAAGACCCTGAGATCATGACCTGAGCCAAAACAAAGACTCCGACACTTAACCGACTGAGCCACCCAGGAATCCTGAGATTGCCTGATGCATGTAAAGTATGATGTGGTTCCCTAAACTTAAGACTATTCCTAACTTTTGTGAACGCATTATGATAGAAAATACCTTTTTTACATCTCATTTTGCATTTTGTTTTTAGGAAGATAGGAAGCAGAACATTCATCTTCTGTGTACAAAGGGAAAGTGAGGCACAGAGTGAAGTGAGTTGAGCATCACATAGTAAGAAATTAGAAGGCATCATCTAATCACCTGGGTTATAAAAAATCATGCAAGGGATGCCTGGGTGGCTCAGGGGTTGAGCATCTGCCTTTGGCTCGGGTTGTGATCCCGGGGTCCTGGGATCATGTCCCTTGTCTTATGTCTCTGCTTCTCTTTGCTTATGTCTCTGCTTCTCCCTGTGTGTCTCTCATGAATAAATAAATAAAATCTTTTTAAAAATCATGTAAAAAAATCATACGTGGCATGTTAGGTTCTAAACATGATAGTTCTTTTCACAATAAGGCAATGATATACAACAATCAATAAAATTAAAAACGTCAATTTTCCCAATGATTTTGTATTAAACTTAATGTATATGGTTTTTGCTCAAGAATTTAGCTCTTGATTCTACTGACTGTGCTGATGTAGTCAAAATAATGCCAGAATATGGTATCCCGTGAGTGATGTGACTGACATAATCTTAATGACAGCCGGAGGAGATGCTCACTGCTAGTTTACTCCTATGACCCTGATAAAGGATTCACTTTGATTAGTGTGACGTCAGTATGTATCAATAGCATGAAGAACTGGGCAGCCCCGGTGGCCCAGCGGTTTAGTACCACCTTCAGCCCAGGGTGTGATCCTGGAGACCAGGGATGGAGTCCCATATCGGGCTCCCTGCATGGAGCCTGCTTCTACCTCTGCCTGTCTCTCTCTCTCTCTCTGTCGTGAATAAATAAATAAAATCTTAAAAAAAAAATAGCATGAAGAACCAAGAAAGTTTCACTTCACTTTGCCATCATCATTTTGATGACAGATTGACCCAACAAACCTGGGGTTCCCAGAGCATTGAGTAGAACAACTCCGAAGCATCTTTGCAAAGTTGTTCTGCAGTCGGACGGAAATCTTCCTTGGGGCCTCTGTTGTTTGAATTATGGGGAAATTACAGAGCATTGCCTTCCATAGCCAGTTAGCTGTATGTTGCCCTTTTCTTTTCACTGTTCAGGCTGAATACCTGAGATTCTTTAAGATAGAAATGAAGGCATTTCCCTGGGTCCTTGGGAAAAGCAGGGAAATCTAAGATAATCCCGATGGAGAAGTGATCTTTTATAGATTCGAATGCTAGATCTATTGTTGTTTAGGTGTCCTGAACAATTGTCTTCAGGACTGTGAGCCAGAGTTCCCTATCCAAATTTTCATTTAAATGTCATGATGAATTGGTTGCAAAAAGAGGATGGGGAGGAATGTGAAAGAGTTTGTATAACAAAGAACCATAAATCATCTCTGGTGCAGTGGGCCCCCTACCATTCAGCCTGTGGGCTTCTTGTCAGAGGAGCCGCAGGGAGAAAGAGGAGAGGGTTAGGGTCTTCCAGCTGCAGAGCTGCAGCATCCCCCAAACCAGGAAAGCCACTTACCCCTGCCCAAATCCTTCTTGAGGTTATTCATTTATTCATTTATTCATTTAGGAACTGAATGAGAGGAACAGGGAAATCTCTATCTAGTGAGTGTGGACTATAGTGCAAGGCAGCATGCTAGATGCTACTGGGATGGGAGGTGGAAGGAAGGGGAGAAGGAGGACAGTGATGAATAAACTATGGTCCCTGCCATAGTATTTATTAGACGTGTTTATGGCAAGGACTCTATCCACCCCATCAGCATAAACATCGGTACATAATGCAAGTGTGCCTTGCATTGTGAAACAGGTGGATTTTTTAAAAGATTTTATTTATTTTTTCATGAGAGACAGAGAGAGAGAGAGAGAGAGAGAGAGAGAGAGATGCAGAGACACAGCAGAGGGAGAAGCAGGCTCCACGCAGGGAGCCTGATGTGGGACTTAATCCCGAGTCTCCAGGATCACGCCCCGGCCGAAGGTGGCACTAAACCGCTAGGCCACTGGGGCTGCCCAACAGGTGGATTTCTGAGCCTTACTGGCATTAAAGTGAATTTCCATCCAGCAATTCTCCTCTATGTTCTCCATAAAGCTGTACATGTTGCTCTTGGTTGGAATTAGTTTCCTCCTTCCTTACATTCCTGTTGTCCTCTCTTTGTGTACATACCATATCTTCGTCATCAGGCCTTTTTGAGACAACCATCCTAGAGCAGAAAGTAGAAAGAGCCTGGGCCTGGAGCCAAACAGGCCCAAAATAGAATCCCAGCTTGGCTACTCATTAGCCATGTGCAATCTGGATTAGTTTCTCAATCTCTCTAAGCCTCAATTTCTTCCTCTGTAAAATGGGAATAAAAATAGTTCCTGTGTTTAGATCTTTGTGATGAAATGAGATGTGGTATGTCAGTATTTTAAAAAGTGCCTAGAAAATAATAAGAAGCATTCAGCAGTCATTAGTCATTACCATTAGGTGCTTACTATTACTATTAGGTCATTATTATTTGGTGAGGAAACCAAAGCTCATAAAGCTTAAATAACTTAGGTATGTTACAACTGGGAGGAAGTATGGCACTGTATTTAAGGACTCTGGGGTCACATTCCTTCCCTGCCATTTACGATTTATACAACCTTGAACAAAAAATTTTCATTTCTCTTAGGCTTCATTTCTTTCTTCTTCTTTGTACAATGAAGATCGTGGCTTATAACACCTGCCTCACTGCTTATATTAATGAGGATTGAAGGAGATGATAGATGTGAAGTGATTGGCATACAAGGTGCACTCAGAAAATTGGAAGCCACTATTTTTACCAAAAGTCACTCAGTAGATAAATGGCAGGACCTGGATTTAAATGCAATGGGTCTGACTCCCCAAAACTTAGCCTTTTGTAATAAAGTCACTACTAGCTCCTTTGCTCTCTGAGCTAGAATTCTAAAAAATTAGCAGATGCAACTAACATTTAGAAGACTTTTCTCAAGTGCAATAAAATTCATTCATTTTCCCCTTTTGATGACTGCTTTACCTTGTTTCACAAATAGGTATTCACACACCCATAATCTTGAACTAGCCTTTCCATTCTCTCTCTCTCTCTTTTCAAAGATTATTTATTTATTTATTCATGAGACACACAGAGAGAAAGACAGGCAGAGACATAGGTAGAGGGAGAAGCAGGCTCCATGCAGGGAGCCCGACGTGGGACTCGATCCCGGGTCTCCAGGATCACGCCCTCGGTTGAAAGCGGCACTAAATTGCTGAGCCACCCGGGCTGCCCTCTCTCTCTCTCTCTCTCTCTCTCTCTCTCTCTTTAAATATTTTTATTTTATTTATTCATGAGAGACACGGGGAGTAAGAGTCAGAGACATAGACAAAGGGAGAAGCAGGCTCCTTGCAGGGAGCCCGATGTGGGACTCGATCCGAGGACCTGAGATCATGTCCTGAGCTGAAGGCAGATGCTCAATCACTGAGCCACCCAGGCATCCCTAGCCTTTTCTCTCTTAATCAACTATATATATGTATGTGTGTGTATATATATATACACACACACAGAAATTATATACATATAAATATATAGTTTCCCCCCCAACATCACAGAGGAATAGCCAACATCTCATAGAATAGTACTGCTGACTTCCCAACACTGAAATCTTCAAAACACTTGCCTTTTAAAGAAATCATCATCCCAGGGAAAGCATTACAGGGACTCTCTTGCAGTAAGGAATAGGATTAAAACTCGAGTTTGTGGAATGAAATCCAAGTGAAAAGGAAAAGCAAGAGCTTGCCTTCTTCTTCCCAGCAAGCTCTGCCTTGGAATACTGCCCCTCTCCACTCCCAGGAGGGGCGAGAGCCCAGCCTAGGGTCAAGGAGTGGTGACCAGGTTAGCAACAAGGGCAACAGAGGGAGGAGACAAAAGAACAGCAAGTGGAAGCGGCTGGCTGAATGCCTGAGCATGTTTCTTTGCTGAAAGAGAATGGCCTGACACTAGCTCAAACTGAGAGAGAGGAGGGTGGAGGGGAAGAGGACAGCTAATGGATGGGGTGGCCCAGCAGGGGTCAGAGGTCATGAGGGCAGTCAGTGAACTAATTGGCCACTCTGTGTGCATATTCACTTTCTGCTTCTAGCCTTACAGCTGGGCCTTGAGAGAAAGCCCTGGGGTTGATGCTGGCTTTATTTTTGCTCAAAGATTTGAAGCCAACCGGAGAAAAGCAACTAAAACTGAAAAGTGAGACCAGGACTCTATTTTCTTCAGGATCAGTTGACTAGGAATAGCCTTCTGCAAAGGAAAATGCTAGATTTCACTTTATTTGATCACTCTTCATTCATTCATGTATCCCTCTCCATATGTTAACTAGATACCCTAGGACACATTTCAGATGGGAAAGGATTATAGACACCTATAGCTTAGAACACAGATTATCAGAGGGAGGCCCAGGCTTTAGACATCATCTGATACAGCTCTCTTGCTTTACACTTAAGGAAATGGGGAGAGCAGTTTGCTCAAACTCAGAGAGGTAGCAGAAGGGGGAGCAGAGCCCCAGCCTTCTCACTCTGTTCAACGATTTTTCTATTACACTCTTCTCAGAAACACATTAATTTTGAAAACTTGTACAGACTGGTATGGCTAACAGCTCACTCAGCCTCTGGCCAGACAGCCTGGGCTGGAATGCTGGCAACCAGCTCTGGAACTTTAAGATAGTTACCTCACCTTTCAAAGCGTCAATCTGCTCATCTGTAGAAAAATAGGGTTGTTATGTGAATTAAATGAGGCAAATGCATGTAAAGTGAGCATGTGCTTCAATAAATGTTAACTATTACTTATTACTACTGCTACGACTTTGGAGCCTGGGATAGACTGGACTAGCAATGACAAGCATGTAGCACAATGCACACTAACCCTGTCTTCCCCTGTTGTCTCTGTGGGCAACCCATTTTGTCCCACGTGAAAATCCTCATTTCCCCTCCATTAAGAGACCTCAAGAGGATCAGAGGGAAAATGGGGAGTCCTGTCTGAACTTTCTGCAGACAGAGCTGTCCCAATTTAAAACAAGCTGACTTGCGGTGAGTCAATACATGCAAAGGGCTGAGAACAGTGCCAGGCACATGGATAGCACTCACTTAAGTTTGCTAGTTGTTGTCACTAGCATTGTTACCTGGGAGGAGGGAGCTCTTTGTCATCCAAGAGGTTCAAGCCTAAGACTGGCTTTACTCTGGTCAGGAACATTGTCAGGAAGGGAAAGGAGGGTTGGTCAAGATGAGGTCTGAGCTTTGTGAGGCTTTTTTTTGGTAGCTTTTTTGCCTACCTCTTCCCAGAGTTCTGAAGCAGACCATCACTCTGGCACCATTACACAGTTACAGGTGGATTCTGGAACAGGTAAAAAGATGAAAATACAGAAGAGACATAGACCATCTATAAACATGGGCTCTCCAGCCCCACCTGGGACTTTACATTAGTCATAGAGTGGAGACCATGAGCTTCAACCCAAAATATAATTTTGAAGATCCCTTTTGTCACTTGTTTCTCCCATTTCATTCATTCATTCATCATTGGAGTATAATTTACAGATAATAAAATGACAGATCTTAAGTGGTTCAGTTCAGTGAATTTTGATAATTACATACACTCATATAACTTCCACCCAAAGCAAAGTATAGAGAACAGTTCTATCTTCCTAGAAAGTTCCCTTTGTCCTTTCCGGTCTACCCTTAATCCTTCTCTCCTCTCTAGGCATTTCTGACACCCTAGATTCGTTTTGCCTATTATTGGATTCCACACATTTTTTGTATCTGGCTCCTTTTTTTTCATTCTTTTTTAATTTTTTTTTAAATTTTTTATTTATTTATGATAGTCACAGAGAGAGAGAGAGAGGCAGAGACATAGGCAGAGGGAGAAGCAGGCTCCATGCACCGGGAGCCCGATGTGGGACTCGATCCCGGGTCTCCAGGATCGCGCCCTGGGCCAAAGGCAGGCGCTAAACCGCTGCGCCACCCAGGGATCCCTCATTCTTTTTTTAAAAGATTTTATTTATTCATGAGAGACACAGAGACACACAGAGAGAGAGAGACAGAGGCAGAGACATAGGCAGAGGGAGAAGCAGGCTTCTTCTGGGGAGCCTGATGTGGGATTTAATCCCAGGACCCCCAGATCATGACCTGAGCTGAAGGCAGACGCTCAACCACTGAGCTACCTAGGTGCCCCGCTCCTTTTCTGAAGCCTATTTCTGATATTCATTCACATTGTTCATGTATTAGTTGTTCATTCCTTTTTATTGAATAATACTCCATTATAGGAGTATACCACAACTTATCTATTTTCCTAGGATGGACATTAATTTATTTCCAGTTTTTGGCTGCTATGATTATTCTTACATATTTTCCTGAGCCTCTTGCATTTATATTTTAATTATGAAATATATACAGAACAGTTCAGAGGATATTCTAGATACTCATGTTTACTGCTTGTATTTAATAAAAGTTAACATTTTGCCATATCAGTTCTTTTTTGAAGAAAGTTTATAGATTTAGTTGAAACTCCCTTTTGTATCCCTCTCCACTCCTATTGTCCTCTCATGCTTCAGCAGAGTCTACTTTTCTGAAGTTGGTTTGAAATTATTCTGTGGTTTTATGTATTTAAGAATATGTATGTATGGAGCAGCCCGATGGCGCAGCGGTTTAGCGCTGCCTGCAGCCCGGGGTGTGATCCTGGAGACCCGGGATCGAGTCCCATGTCGGGGGGCCTGCTTCTCCCTCTGCCTCTTGTCTCTCTGTGTCTCTATGAATAAATAAATCAATAAAAAAAAGAATATGTATGGATGGATCTGTTTTCATCTAATATGGTGGACACTTGGTGGGCCTTTTCCATCCAGAAGGCCATGTCTTCTGGGACATTTTTCTTGGATTATTTATCTGAGAATTTCTTCTCTTCTGTTTTCTCTGCTCTCTCTGGAACTCCTGTAATTCAGATGTTGGATCTCCTCCATTGGTCTTACTTTATTTTTTCTCCTATTTTTCTCCTCCTTGTCTTTTATTCAAATTTCTGGGAATTTTCTCAAATTTTTTTCCCAGTCTATTTATTAAGTTTTCCATTGATGTTATCATATATATTTTAAATTTCTTTTTAAAATTTGAATTCCTGGCGTCCTCCCTGCTGGCCCGCGCTGGGCTCTGGGCCCGTCGGACCAAAGAAGTAAAAACACTGTGTGAAGGGGGAGCACGTGTTTGGAGGGAAATGGGAACGTACACAATGGTAAAAGAGTAAGATTATACTTAACAAAAAACTTCAGCTACTCCTGTGCAGAGAAGGAGATTCTTAAGTTCAGCCATACTTGGGATTTGTCAGTTTCAGGAATAAAAAGTACAAAAGAAGACTGGTTAAGAGGTACAACTGAGGAGAAAAGGATGCCAGAAGCCAAACAGGAAATAGATAATAATGTTTTGGCTAATTCAAGACTCTCGAAGAGAAGCTTCGGTGCAGATGGATTTGAGACACTACAAAATCCAGTAAAAGATTCAAAGGCAATGTTTCAAACCTACAAAAAGATGTATATGGAAAAGAGAAGCAGAAGCCTTGACAGCAGTCCTTTAAAATAATTTTGAGGCTAATTTTTTTGATGGTTCTATAATTGACACCAGAAAATTTCTGCCGTTTCTGTTCAGAATATATTGCTGGAAATGCTTGGGATTGCCATGATAAAATCTCAAGAGAGTTTAGTTACCACTTAGTTATGTAAATCATTGAAGTTATTTAATAGGGCTTGGGTATCTTACCTGTGCATACCAGATATAAGAAATAGACGGTATTTGTCAGGGAAACCATAAGGTATTGAATTTTGACATTATTGAACAATATTTACCAGTTTATTTTGAAATGCTAACTATCCATCCTGAGGGAGGGCTGTTCTCAGTTAAGTACTTGCTTATTTTAGCAGGGACTGTAAATATGTTTATTTCTAAAGCTTATTAGCAAAACTTATTTTTTAAAAACCCTCACTGTGAATGTCAAAGTATATTCTTAAGTATACCTAATTGTATAATTGCTAGTTGTAAACTAATTGTAAACTTTGTCAGAAGTCTTGTTTTGTACTTGTTAAGCTGGACATAATTTTTGGATAATGTTTAGACATTACTTTTCATACTTGAAATAAACATTTATTTTAAGTATACCTAATTGTATAATTGCTAGTTGTAAACTAATTGTAAACTTTGTCAGAAGTCTTGTACTTGTTAAGCTGGACATAATTTTTGGATAATGTTTAGACATTACTTTTCATACTTGAAATAAACATTTATTTTAAAAATATATATAAATAAAAAAAAATAAAATAAAATTTGAATTCCTAACTTTTTTTATTCCTTGAATGTTCCTTTAAAATTTTTTTAAAATATATTTTATTTATTTATTTGACAGAGAGAGAGCTAGCATGAGCAGGGGGAGGGGCAGAGGGAGAGGAAGAAGCAGGCTCCCTGCTGAGCAGGAAGCCCTACTCCAGGCTCCATCTGGGGACTCCAGGCTTGATCTGGAGGATCTCGGCTCCATCCCAGGACTACTAAATCATGACTTTTGCTGAAGGCAGCTGCTTAACCGACTGAGCACCCACGCACCCCCCCATTAGCTTTCTAAAGATTTCCATCCAATCTTGATTATTTTTCACTCCATCTTCATCTTCATTGCCTCAGGTATTTGGTAGACCAACTTCCCAGCTTTCTCCACTTATCTAGATTGAGATTCAGCTTTCTTCAGTTTTTTGAACCAGTTATCTCTCAATTGTTTGCTTTCTAGCTTCCAAACTTTTATTGCCATAGTCTCCTCTCCCATTCTCTTTATCCTTGTGAGTTTACGCCTTTTATAAAAAGAATCTGCTGTTATCTTAGTGAGGTTTTGGGGAAAAATGACAGTATGCTCAATCTGCCATCTTTACCTGGAAGTCACTTTTTTTTTTTTTTTTAAGATTTTATTTATTTATTCATGAGAAACACAGAGAGAGAGAGACAGAGGCACAGGCAGAGGGAGAAGCAGGCTCCATGCAAGGAGCCCAATGTGGGACTCGATTCCGGGTCTCCAGGCTTCGCCCTGGGCTGAAGGCGGCGCTAAACCGCTGAGCCACCTGGGCTGCCCTGGAAGTCATTCTTATTGGGATTTTAAGTTGCATTTCTCAAAATACTGATGAGGTCAAGTACCTTTGCTTTTTGCAAGTACCTTTGTTTTTTTGTCCATTGTGTTTCCTTTTCTGTAACTTGCTTATTCAAATTCTTTGCATATTTTTCTCTTAGGTCCTTATTAAAAATTGTATATAATATATAGTATATAATTTATAAAAATTGTATGTATAATTTAAAAAGTATATAAAAATTAATTTGTCAGACTTTCTTATATAATCTGGAAATTTACCCTTTGTTAGTAGCATTCATTGTAAGCATTTTCTCCCCCTTTGGAGCTTGACTTTTCAATTTGTAATATTTTTTTCTATTTCAATATAATTAATATAGGGTGCCTGGGTGGCTCACTTGGTAAAGTGTCTGCCTTTGGTTCAGGCCATGATCTAAGGGCCCTGGGATCAAGCCCCAAGTCAGGCTCCCTGCTCAGTGGGGAATCTGTTTCTCTGTCTCCCTTTGCTTCTCCCCTCAGCTTGTACAGGCTCATGCTCTCTGTCTCTCTCTCTCAAATAAATAAATAAAAACTCTAAAAATATATGTATAATTAACATATTAAGCATATTTAATATATTAAATCTCCATTTAAAAAAAACTCCATTTTAACATAGTCAAATTTATTCTTTACAGTATTGTGCTGTAAAATTCTAAGAATTTAAAAATTTTGCTTTTTCACATCAAAGCCTTTAAGTTACTCTTTATACACAGTGTGAGATAGGAAGATAATTTTATTTTTATTTTTCCATATTGATAATCATTTTTTCTAGCACCATTTATTGATTGTCCATCATTTTCCCAGTGATCTGTGATGCCATTGCTGTAATATATCAAACTCTTAAAAGCCTGGGTCTATTTCTGAGCTATTTCATTTCATTGGATTTAGTTTTTTCTCTATGTGTCAGAATCACACTATTTTAATTACAATAGCCTTATTAAAATTTTTCACTTGTGGTAAAGCAAATGCCTTCTTTTCCTTCTTCCTCAAAATTGTCTTTACTATTTTTGGCTCTTTTCTATCATATTTTACGATTAGCTTGGAATTTTCCTATATACAGATATGGCCAAGTTGAGATTTTTATTTGGAACTATATTGAATTTGTGGAGTAATTTGGGATTTAAAAAATAATATATTCCATCCATGAACATGGCCTATTTATTTAGATCTTCTGTCAATAAAGTTTATAGTTTCTCCACTTGAATCAACACTTCTTTTATTAGATCCATTGCTAATACCTACATGCCTTTTAGTTTTTGTGGATATGGTGACAGAAACTCTTAAAGATTACACTTCCTACTTAGTTTTTGCAGGTATATAAGAATGCTTCTGATTTTTTGATAAGCTGCATCTGAATTCAGCAACTTTGTACAATTCTTATAATAGTTACAATAATTGGTCTCTAAATTCTCTTGGATTCTCTACAAAGACATTCACATTGTAAACAAATAGCAGTAATTTTATTTTTTCCTTTCCAATCATTGTACCTTTTATTTCTTTCCTTGCCTTTTGGCATTGCCTGGGATAGCCACTAAAATATGAGTGAAAGTGGTAAAAGTTGATAACTGTTCGTTAAAGGAGAATGTCACCTTAACTATGATACATTACCAGAACTATTGGCTCTGGAGCTATGCTGTGCCTGATAGGTCTGTACCAGCAAAATGTATATGCCTTTGGTATTTGAGAATAGACATTTTTATTCTCATTTAATAGATGAAGAAACAGAAACTCAAAAAGGTAAATAGGACCACATAGATAATAAGTGGAAGATTCAAACCAGAATCTTCTGATTCATAGTCGAAAGCTATTTCCATGATTCCAAACTTCCTCCTAGCTAGCTATCTGTGCTAATGTGTCACATTTCTCAGCTAACACATTGCATTTTAAAAGAAATAATTCAGAACAAACAATGGTTTTTGCCCAGCTAGGTGACTCTAATAGTGGGAGTGTTAGGCAGATATTGTTTTGCCTAAACAGAAGATTTGGCCCATTTATAATTTTTTTTAAATAAACTCAGACTTTCAGAGTTGAATGGTTTCTTTTCTTTTCCAACCTCCTATTTAATATAGTTATCCCTATCCTACATCTCTGAAAGATGATCCTCCAAACCTTTACCTACTGCTAGGGTGGATTCACTTCATTGGCAAACAGTTGAATAATTCTCCTGTAGTCTATGATCTGCCCTGTGGTTCAGAGAGCAATGTGTTTTCTCATCTACATCACACCTCTTCAACTATTTGTTCTCCTTAGATCTTCCCTGTGAGACTACGCATCTCCCGGATGTTTGCTATTGTCTGAATGAGATAATTTCCAGATTTTTCATTCTTCTTATTATTCTCTTCTCAGTGGTTTCCAGTTGGTCAATGTCCTTCTTGAAAAGTGATGCCCAGACTTTCAGGTGGAGTCTGATTGCAAACAAGTGGGGCTCTTATGTCACATGATCTGGACACAGTGACTTCGATTGATGCACTCTTGATTTTGTCTTCTCAGTACTATGGTACATTGCTGACTTAAGTTTAGGGTTAACTAAACCCATATATTTTTCATTTGAACTACATCACTGAAAATCTGTTATTTGTTCAAAAGAGAAGAAAAAGCTCCCAAAGCAGGAATACAGGAAAAAATATATATACATATATAATTTATATTTTAATATAAATTTACATTTATATATAATATTAAATTTATATTATATGAATCCCATTAAATTTGGTCATTTGTATTCCTACTTCATAACCAGCCATCTATAAATGTGATAAAGCATGCCTTCTGTGTATTAGTGAGATCTGGACTTGGGAATGCAAGGAGAGGTTGTTCTGCATTGCCTAATAATTCAGGCTAGGAGCTATGGTGGCTTATTTGGCTTTTCCCCCATTCTATCCCCTCTCCCCTTTCTGCAGCACTTCGGAACTCTCTAGGTCAGGGTGAGGTCTGTGGGGAGGCAACTAGGACAGAAATCTACTCTGTTATAGGGACAAAAGGGGAAGTATCTGCAGCTTGGAGGCTGCCAACAGGTTACCAGGAAACACCTCATTAGCCAGGGAGGGGCATTTGGGGCTGCTGTCCTGAGACAGGATAAAACTCAAATTTCAGAGCTTTGAAATTTCTATAGAGTTTAAATTACTTACATGAGGGAACCTAGGTGGTTCAGGTGGTTCAGTCAGTTAAGCATCTGCCTTTGGTTCAGGTCATGATTCCAGGGTCCTGGGATGGAGTCCTGCATCAGGCTCCCTGCTCAGTGGGAAGTCTGCTTCTCCCTCTTCCTCCTCCCCGCTTATGCTCTCTCTCACTCACTTTCTCTCTCACACACACACTCTCTCAAATAAATAAAAAAAATCTTTAAGAAAAATAAATTTCTTACAGGAAACCAAAAATCTCATGATTTTTAAAACTTTTTTAAGAGATGATAGAAGAACCCCAGGAAGGGAAGGGACAGCAAGAGTCAGAGTTCTCTGCTCAGCTTTGTACCGTCTGGTTTAGTGAGGTTATCATTCTTCTAACATAAATGAATTTCAGGGTATGCCTTTGAGATCAAAATCCCAGCTGCCTTGCTCCTGTCCTGCTGGCCAATCCATACTTACAAATCAATAAACCTTCCCCTACTCCTACCCCAACACATGTTCCTCATTTCCACCAAATATTTGTAATTTTGCCTGGACAGTATTTACAAGAACAGTGTGGTGTGACTCCAGTGTTGACAATACAATAATAAAAATTGCAAGCATGATATGGCACTTACGTTGTGCCACCTCTTTATCAAGTACTTTGTATGCATTAACTCATTTTGTTTTGGAAATCATCCTTTGTGGTAGAGACTACTATTATCATTGCTTTACAGGGAAGGAAAGTGAGGCACAGAGATTAAGTGCATGCCTAAGTGGTGGCAACTGAAAGTGGTGTGTAGGATTGGACCATGGCAGCCCTGATGTGGTGTCTGGGCTCTAAACCACCATGGGCGCTGCATCTCTAAACTGTGAAGGAAGCTGCCATGGATACTTCACATGTTGAACCTGCAGCCCCAGACCTGGGTTCCTGCTGCAAAGCAGTTTTTCACCAAATAATTTCCTCTTGTTATAATCACGAGCAACATTCCTTTCTTGAGTGTAGAATCTTCCAGGAGGCTTCAGATGAAGAAATGTAAGATCAGAGTATTAAATAATGTCCTTGGGGTCATGCAGGGAATAAGTGACAGAATTAGGATGTGAACCCAGCTCTGGGTGACGTTAGGGTCCACACACCTTCCCCTACACTAGAGTGCATCTACTCTGGGGCCATCTTTTCAGAAAGAGCCTAGACGCTCTCACTATCCTCTTCTATGTGGGATGGCAAATGCGGAGGGGAGATTCTTCAGGAAAAAGTCATCATCATCATCATTATTACCAAAAAATCTTAAAGATGCTACTGTCTGGGATGCTACAATCTGGGAAGATTTTTCATGCCTTTTTGAGGATCCCTGAAAATACGAGTGTTTCATCATTGACCGGGCAGAAAAGTAAGTCGAAAGGTAGGTAAGGCCTTCAGTAAGTCCTAAGATAGGTTTCTCCATTCCTTGAACTAATTGGCTGGATTAATTTACTGCTTCTCATATACTATTCTCTGCTCTTACATTCAGATCAAGCATAAAAATTTGTTTTCAGAATGAGAGTTGTGAGCAGAGTTCTTAGAGAACCATATCCATATGCTGGTGTCTGGGATCACTGGGCTATGCCCACTCCTGTGCACACATGTGTGTATGGACACATATATACCTGGCACAGACAAGCACAAGTGCTACACCACCATGTTCATGGTGAGCAGTTCCTGGAACCAAGGGTAGCCTTCAGGGGAGCAGTGCATGGGCTTGTGGTCTCCATTCCCAGTACATTGGTATGCCCAGTCACACCATCCTGTGGTGGGGTGGAGCCTGCCGTGTCTGAACTGAGTCCTGGCTGGGGCAGTCTTTCCAGAGGTGTATCCAGCAGCCTGGGGACACAGTTCCCATCGGGCCTTCTCAATGCATCCCCTGGTCTGGGACTGGCAGGGCAGGCTGGCAGGCATGCCCACTTCACAGCCCCCTACGGGTAGTGTTCTGTGCTCTCAGCTGCCCCCCCTGGCCAGCAGTCCTCTTGCAATGATGGAGGGATGCTTTCTTAGGTCAAAAGGGAAAGCATTGTTGCTGCTCCGTGGCCAGACAAACAAGTAGCTGGCTTTGAAGTCCCAGGGAATTTGCTCAGGCTGGAGTGGGGAGGGTGAAGGAGAGGCCCACAAGCCTCCCCCAAGCTGTGTTTGTGAACTCCACCCTCCCAGCTAGGTCTGACGCATTTGATGTCTTGGAGGAAGCGGGAGGAGAGAGGCATGCTCTGGGGGTCCTCAGAAGGATATTTTTACATCCTTTAAGTCCTCCTGGGTCCCACCTAGGACAGAATGCAGACTGGGGCCTGAGTCCAGAGGAGGCCTGCCATGGAAGGAAACACCGAGTCTTCTCCCTCCGAGGTGCCCTACTGGAGTGTGGTTCAGGGCAAATTGCAGAGGGTGCTGCTTCCCTTGGGTGATGTTTTTATTCAGGTGGCATCAGGTGAAAGTGGATGGCAGGGGAAGATGGAAGGGAGAAAGGCATCTAAAGGCAGCACTGGTGCCTTTAGCAGCTATGGGGCCAGCCATTCATCACAGAGTCTTCTCCCCTCTATCACCAAAGCAGCACAGGTGGGCAGTTTACCTTGTCCCCAGGGACAAGCTCTGCCTCAGGAGCTATAGGTACGACCAGAGACACTGGCCACCTGCTCCCTCCCCCAAGCATAACCAGTTCAATACCCCATACAATGTCAGCCATGAACAGCTTACCCCACCCCTCACCTCTCTCCTGGCTCCTGCTCTCTGTCCCTCCTGAACTCCTCTATCTGGCACAACCAGATGCACACACTTCTAGATTCCCCCCTCCCCATGCTGCCCTGACCTGTCCCCTGTCCCTACCTACCGCCCCCCTGCCCTCCCTTCAATGTCACGATTGAGAAAGAGCTTCTTTGCGATAAGACCTGGAAATCTGGAGTTGTAAATCCTTCTAGGACGGCCGCCCTATCTCCGTGCCATGCTTGTGGTGCCACAGAAAGGAGGCTCACCTGGTTGTGACCCATCCCCTTCCTTCCCGGAGTTCTCTGCTCCTCCTCTGCAAACACGGGACAATGGGCAAATGGGAGTGACCTGTCTTAACAGGTGTTAGCCCGGCCTTACTTTCCTACAGGGTGATGGGGAGGTCATCCTCCGGCCCACCCACTCTGGGCATTCCTGATTGTGGAAGGACCCTTTTGATGCCACCCTCCCTTTGGTTCCCCCATGATTTCAGCTGGGGGAGGCCAAGCCCCCACTTGTGGCTTAGCAGGGAAAGTCACCACATTAGCCTCTGGGTCTGCAGGCTAGAGAGCATGCAGCACTTGTACTGTCTGGGAGGGTGACTTCCTGCTAAGCCACAAGCCCCTTGAGGGAAGAGAGGGTTTCTTATTAGTCATTTAATCCCATGCCCAGCAGACTGCACAGAATACAACTCATCGGTAAACAACTCCTATGTGGTAAATTGCTGTCATAGTCATCACCAGGAAATACTTACCGAGGTGTTTTATGTGCAAAGACCCAACTAAGCGGTAGGGGGCACGAAGATTAGTTAGACATCATTCCCAATTTCAGGGGCTTATGCTGGAGTCAGAGAGACCCAGAGGAGCTTCACTTGCCAGGCGGTCACAGGAGGGAGCTGGAGCTGGAGGCCCCAGGGAGTCTGCTTTGGCAACCAAATTTGACAGAATAAACTTACAGCAGATAACCTCGGACCCAGATCCCGTTCACTGTGGATCTCTGCATATTCAGAGTAGAGCTGTTAACTCACTGGCTATCTCCCTGTCCCGCTTTTCCCTGTGTCACCTTAAAAAATGTGAATAAAACAGCACCTGGGTGGCTCAGTGGTTGAGCGTCTGCCTTGGGCTCAGGTTATGATCCCGGAGTTCTGGGATCGAGTCCTGCCTCGGGCTCTCTGCAGGAAGCCTACTTCTCTCTCTGCCTATATCTCTGCCTATCTCTCTGTGTCTCTCATGAATAAATAAAATCTTTTTAAAGATGTGAATAGAAGTAAAAATGTTGTGTCTCTATTTGGAATGAATTTCTTAAGCCGTTAGCCTGGGAACAGAGGAAGTAAAACTTGCCTTGGCCTCATGGTGACTGGAGCTGCACTTGTCAGCCATGGCCTTGCTGTTTGGTTTGGGCGCCCAGGGGATCTGAGGCCAGAGCTGCCACCGCCCCCAGGGGGAAGGAAGGAGGAGGTGCAGGTGTCTGTCTGGAGTTCAGGTTTTAACCGAGTGGCTCATCTGTGCTGAGCGCTATGCAGGCCACCAGAAAAACAGCAAATGATAATAGGAGTGTAACACCTCTTCTCAGACAGGGGATTAATGTCTCCAGGAACCTGGGAGAAGGACAGCTGGCTGATCTCTTGAATCCGACGGTCAGCCCAGATGATGTGAGAGGCCGTTGTTGTACCAATGCCATTGTCTCATCAAGGGCACCTTCTCTGCATGGAGTGGGGGTCTGGCATCACGCACAGGTGGTAAGAGTATTGTCACGGTGGTGTTTTCCGCACGGCTCTTTCAGGCCAGGAAACTAAAGTATCATTAAGTTTTAGGAAACTAAAGTATCATTAACGGCAGAGAAGAGTGAATTCGTGCTTCTCAAGGGGCCGGGGGTTTTAGGTCACTGCAAACAGGAGACTTCTTTGGGATACTTGGGTGGCTCAGCGGTTGAGCATCTGCCTTTGGCTCAGGTTGTGATCCCAGGGTCCTGAGATCAAGTCCCACATCAGACTCCCCGCAGGGACCCTGCTTCTCCCTCTGGCTGTGTCTCTGCCTCTCTCTGTGTGTCTCTCATGAATAAATTTAAAAAAAAAACAGGAGATTTATTTGAAGCCTCATATTTTATCTTTTTAAAAAAGATTTTATTTATTTATTCATGAGAGACACAGAGAGAGAGAGAGGCAGAGACTTAGGCAGAGGGAGAAGCAGGCTCCACGCAGGGAGCCCGACGTGGGACTCGATCCCAGGACTCCAGGATCATGTCCTGGGCTGAAGGCAGGCGCTAAACTGCTGAGCCACCCAGGATCCCCCGCTTCATATTTTATCTTAAAAATATGTGCAAATTTTGCATCATGCTCATGCATTTGCTTTTATATAAAAATGCAGTTAACATGACTTGTTTCTGAAGAAAACTGATGTTCCAGGAAGATGAGCTATTTTTCTTGTGGCCTCTTGGACCCCCTGGCTCACTGCCCTATGCCACAGTTTGAGAAGCATGACTTTTAGAACATCAGATCCATACACTGGCACAAGAACCATCCTGAAGCAGGTCTCTAACATACTTGCATGGCCATGCCCTTGATACCTAAGTGCTCCTCTAAGTCTGTCCCTTGCTGCCCTGGCCACACATTCCTCCAGGGTGACCCACAGGATCATCCCTTCCCCTCTAGGCTTATCCTAGTTCCTCTGGCAGGGTTTGGAGGTCAGGTGGTCTGTAACACTATTCCCCAAATGTCTAGGGACAGTGGCTCTAACCCTTTTTTCAGTCTCCTTCACACAGAATGGGCAGGGCAGGCCAACAGAAGCACAAGATCCTGAGGGGCTTGAAGACAACTACTAAAGTGGATACTTCAGGAACTAATCACCTAAAGGGGTAAGAGTCGTCCTTGTGGCTGCCCTAGTGGGCTTTACCACTGTACCCCACCTTTCTTTCCCTGACACAGCTGTTCCATCTGTACAAGGAAACTGGGAATCAGGGTTGCTGCTTATCTGTTGAGGTAGAAGCTGGGTAATCCACTGTGGGTTTGTTATGGTTTCAGTATATCAATGGTTTTCAGATTTTATTTTGTTTATTTTTAAAGATTTTATTTATTTATTCATGAGAGACACAGAGAGAGAGAGGCAGAGACATAGGCAGAGGGAGAAGTAGGCTCCATGCAGGGAGCCCGATGTGGGATTCAATCCCAGGACTCTGGGATCACAACCTGAACCAAAGGCAGATGCTTAACCCTGAGCCACTCAGGTGCCCCTGGTTTTCAGATTTTAGAAAATGCAACCCATTTATTTATTCATTCATGCATTCACACATGTGTTTACTCATTCATATGAGATACTGAAACTAGAATGATGACCAAGAGGGACATGGCCTTGGCCCCTTTAGAACTTGCAAATGGAAACCCCTTACGTGCCACCTTCTGTTCTCTTCCTCGGCGCTGCCTGCAGAGGTGACAGTCATCCGCTACTTGGCATCATGGCTGCCCTCAGGCCTCTGGAGAAGCCCAAGATTGTTAAAAATAGGACCAAGAAGTTCATCTGGCACCAGTCAGACTGATAAGTTAAAAGTAAGCCCAACTGGTGGAAACCAGAGGCACTGACCGTAGGGTGCACAGAAGACTCAAGGGCCAGATCTTGATGCCCAGCAATGCTTTCAGAAGCGACAAGAAAACAAGGCACATGCTGCCCAGTGGCTTCTGAAGTTCCCAGTCCACAGTGTCAAAGAGCTTGAAGTGTTGCTGATGTACAACAAATCTTACTGTGCAGAGATTGCTTACAAAGTCTCCTCCAAGAACCGCAAGGCCACTGTGGAAAGAGCAGCTGAGCTGGCCGTCAGTCACCAATCCCAATGCCAGGCTGCACAGTGAAGAAAATGAAGAGACAGCTTATGTGCATGTCGTATTTGTGTTGGTAAAACCATGAAACTACAAAAAAAGAACTTACCAATGGCAGACAGAATTAAACAAATATTCTCCAGGGAAGTGAAAGAAACTCAGGCAGAGCAGGCCCAGGGCCTTCTGCTGCCGGCTGCTCCTGCCCTGGAATGTTCTGTCCAGAAGCGTAAATACACAAACAACAGGTTCTGTACTAACTCAGAAGTAACGGTGGATTCACCTCACCATCTGCAACTTCTCATATGAAGGTAAAAAACATAAAACAAAATTCCTCTCCAAGTTCGCCCACTTGCCAAACTGCCCCAGGACGGTACACTAAACCCTAGGTGTGCGAACACGTTTGTGACAAAATTCAGAGTCTCACTGGATCCTCACTTTAGAGCTGTGAATCTAAGTGGCATGTTAAGTTCCCCATTTCACAGAGACAGAACCTGAGGCCTCAGAGAAGCGAAGCACCCCTTGAAGCTCACCTGGCCAGCACGAGACCGAGATGTGGCTACCAATGGGGCAGGAAGGAGTAGGGCCAAGGGTGTGACTCTTAATTCTAATGAGCAGTGCTGGGTTGGAGGCCTCCAGAACTTGCCAGACAGACCCCCATGGTTCTGGAGACACTGGCCACTGCCCCTTATCTTTCCTCCCCATGACATGTGTGGATCTGATGTCTCTAGTGCAGAACAGCTCTGGACTCCGAGACTCAGCTCTGAGCTGGTGGGACAATGGAAACATGGGCTTTGGAATGCGTCCAAACAACACATAGTTCCATCTCCTCCTCCCCCAAAGACTGACCAATGACCCCTACACCAGCGACTGGATTGTTCCTGAGAAACCCAGAGTGGCTTTGGCAACTTCCTGACAAAAGACTGTCACATTTTTCTACCCTTCACCTTTGGAGTATCTTCATCTGAACCTGCACTGCCATTTATAGGGGAATTCAACCAAATTTGGGCTAAGTTTGTTTAGAGTCACCTTGCTATGACATTAAGGCCTCCAGGAGAGTCCCTGAAAAGTCTGTGAGGTCTGCTAATTCCATTGCGAGTGAGGAATGTGTTTATTCTTTCATGGGGCAAAGATCCCCCACTCAAAGTGACGCTGCCACATTGTGTAACCAGGAACACTGGGCTGTTGCTGATGTAAACAAATGGCCATGGGCAGACCTGCCAAGAGCCTAGTCTCCTTTTCCCAGAGGTGTTTCTTATGAATGGTTGTGCCCAGTGAAGCAATTTCCTGCCTTGTAAACTTCTGCCCAGCAAACCACATCTCCTATCTATCGCTGCCTGGCTCTGGGTCATAAAGCAATTCCCCAGAGACCATTCTGAGCCCGATCAAGAGTCCTTGAGTAACAAGAAAATTACCCTCCACCTGCAGACGTAATGACACTTTGCAAGCTAGTGGCTTTGCAGTTTCTGAACGTAAACATCACATGCCTTACCCCATGTCTTCCCTCCACTCATCTGAGATGTGGGGCCCACATACTTGATTCTCAGACTCTGGTCTACTCCTTGGAGGCACTAGCTGACTAGTGACCCATTACCTTGACCCGAGGACCCTGCAGCCTGGAGAACATATTTCACTGTGTCTGATCATGATTTATAGAAGCAGGGCAAGAGAAGTTCAGGCAGGGGTCCCCGGCATGCAGAACACAGAAGAAGGTTTGGGCTGAAACAACAATGGAAGCTCATTGATTTGTACATTCATTTGGCTTGTTGTGGTCCCTCGACGTGGAAAGTCTTCCCCACTCCCCCTCTGCCTGGTGAACTGTCACTCATTCTTTATGACGTAGTTCAAGTGTCTTTCAAAGAACCTTCTTTGATTTCTATCTAAACAGAATTGCTTCCATTGTCCTACCACTCTAACACCTACACACTGCATTGCAATCACCTGCTAATTTGTCTGTCTCCCCAGCCAAGCTGGGAACTCCCTCAGGGCATCTTGGAACCCCTAGTACCCACCACACTAAACCGGCTCAAAGTCAATGTGCAAAAGAGGTTTGTTGAATGAATGAGTGAATGGGAATCTATTACATGCCTCTCTACCATACTTAGATGTTTTGCATAATGAAAACACAGAGAACACATTTAAGGGAATGAAGACCTGGGTTGGGCTGGTGAAGATAGGTATAGCCTAGGGGTTCTCTCCTTGAGAAGATTGCAATCTGGACATCTTCCTGTGGATGATAGGAATATTTGCAGATGGGGTATAGAGATTGAGTCCATGGGTAGTTAGAAGTGATCTGTTGTTGGTTTTCCTTCTTGAGTTAGAAGTGATCTGTTGTTGGTTTCCTTCTGCTCAGGAGGCAGAATGGGTTCCAAGATGGTCTAATTAGCCCTAGAACTATACTAGCCATAAGACATTACCTAGGACCTCCACTTTTATCTATTTCTTCTCTTCATATCCCCATTTATAAAAGTAATAACAACGAGGGGGCACCTGGGTGGCTTAGTCGGTTGGGCATCTGACTTTTGGTTTCAGCTCAGGTCATGATCTCAGGGTCATGGGATTGAGCCCCGCATCAGGCTCCACATTCAGCAGGGAGTCTGCTGGAGATTCTCTCTTTCCCTCTCCCTTTGCCCCTCCCCACCATGCATGTGCTCTCTCTTAAATAAATAAAATCTTAGAAAAAAATAGTAATAACAATGACTTGCTCCTTCCTTTGAAGTCTGAGGAGTTTGAGATAGTGGTGGTGGTAGGTATTCTGTGGGTCATTTTCCAGATATTTGACTAGTAAACTCCATGACATACGTACACACACTCATTCATTCAAAAAATATTTACTGAGTACCTCATATATGCCAGGTACCAAACGATGGGGCCCAAATAGTGAACAAAAACCAAGTCCCTGTTCTCCTAGAACAGGGGGAAGACAGTCAGTGACAGTGGAGTTGGGGCCCATCATGTTTTCTCAAGTGGTAGTCCCGGAAGGACTGGATGCCAATAATTAACAGTAATCGGGTCATAATACACCAGGCAAAGGGCTTCATGTACCTTGCATCTTCTTTCATCATTATGACAACATTATTTTCAGATATAGAGACAGAGAGGCTAAGTAGACTTCCCAAGATCACACATCTAGTAAATGGCAAAGCCAGGATTTGAACTTAGATTTGTATTGCTCTCCAGCCTGAGCTCTTAACCACAACTTTATACAGTAGCAGCAAATATTTACTAGATGAACAAAGAAGTGGATGAATGGTTAACCCTAACTACAGTGGTAGCCTGTTGTTCTGCTTCCTTAATACAAACGTGAGCAACACGTTTAAGTTTTTCATTTACTTATTAATTCAAACTTCTCCAAAGTATGGCTCCTCTTGAAAGTAGATGTCCTAAAGATTAAGAAACTATCACCTTTCTCCTTACCATTCATGTTTCCTGGGCAAGGCAATGTGTTTTACAAATATAATGATTTTTTCCCTGCCAGTTTTGTCAATAAATAATTGGCATAAAAAAGTGTGTAAGTTTAAGGCATGCAGCATGTAATTTGATTTATATATATTGTGAAATAATCATGAATTTTTAAAAAATTTTGTTTATTTGAGAGAGAGCAAGGGTAGGTAGGAGGGGCAGAGGGAGGGGAGAAGCAGAACCCCCGCTGACAGGGAGCCCAATGTGGGGCTTGATCTCACAACCCTGAGATCATGACCTGAACCAAAATTAAGAGTTGAACACCCAACCGAATGAGCCACCCAGGTGTCCCCAAAGTGGCCTTTTGAAATGGCTTTTCTCCCTATGTCTAGAAGACTATGTAGTACATAGTAATTACTCAATAAACATGCTGTTGGCTGAATGATTGGATGTCATGGTATTGTCGCCCTCCCTCAGAGAGCTCCGACATCACATCAGGGCTACGCTAATAGCAGGATGATGGCATGAGCTCCTACCAAGTTGCTTCCTAAAGTGCCACTTTAAAGAATATCTGACATAGAGTCCGTGCTCTAGCAACTCTGTTTTTCACTTTCTACAACATCAATTTCTATTTCCTACTTTGTTCAGGCCCCCAAACTTGCAACGTCTTTCTTTCTCACTCTCTGCATGAAAACCACTGGGAAATTAGGTGCCTCCAAATCCTCTCTCTTTAGAGGACACCCGCAATCAGACTGCCTCTCTTCACCTCCACCGCCGCCCGTGGTCTCAGGCCGATGACAGCCATGTCTTCTGATGGTTTTCTGCTATCACTCTTGGTCCCTCCCCACAACTCAGCTGCCAGAGGGACACCCCCCCCCCCCCCCGGAAAACATAAGTTAAATCTTGTCCCTGCTCTGTACATAACTCTCTGCAGGCTCCCAGCTCCCTTGGAGTAAAAACCAGGTCCTCACGGCAGCTCAGCAGTCCCTTCAGATGGTGACAAGTCCCTTGGTCCTTCTGTCATTTTCCGTCTTGTCCCACAGCCTGCTCTCCTCCTGACCCACTGTTCTCCGTGTCTCTCAGCTCCAGCAACTCTAGCCTCCCTGTTGGATTTTTCATAGATAGTTTTGTCATCACACATACATTCACAGTTAGTGCTTGTCTCCCCTGTTTGTCTTTTTTTTTGGGGGGGGGACACATGCCTTTTATTGGTCTAAGGAGCATAACTAGTTAGGCTTGGGCAGAGCTCCCCTATCTGTATGGCTCCCATCTCCTTCTCCTGGGAGTTTGTGACTCACCCCCAGGGGAGAAGAGTGTTCTGGACAGGGGTAGCAGACAGAGCCAGGATAAAAAATACAGAACTGGGGTCTGAAAGGGAATCATGGTGAAGTAGAAAACACAGGGTTATGAGATCATCCAAATAAAAAGTCCACCAGGGCAGAAGAGAAGTTTCTCCACATGGGCCCCCCACCTGCCCTTGCCAGGAATGGGAGGGGGCTGGAAGCTTCGGCTGGAGATTTCCTACTGTGCCCTTCATGCCATCAGCATCTCCCGGATGTTGTCCTCAGCTTCCTTCACACTCTGCTCCAGGTAGGATTTTTTTCTGTTCTAGTTCTTTAATTTTTTCTTCTGCTATTTTCTGTTTCTCTAACAGTTGATTGTGAATTACCTCCTTGGACTGAGAATAAACATTCTTCCTACACCTTCATACATGTTAGTCTCATCTACCAAAGTCATAATCTCTGTATCTGTAAGATGTGTGTGCTTTTTCGTTCTGTTTAGCTGTTCAATGTGTATGTCTGCAAGCTTCACCTTCTGTTGAGTGTCAGTAACTTTGGCGTGAAGTTCTGTGAAGGCCTTCTTCAACTCCAGATCCACGGGAGCTGCCATCTCGGTTCACTCAGTGCGCCTGCCTCTTTTTTTTTTTTTTTTTTAATTAATCTCTACACCCAAAGTGGGGCTCAAACTCACGATGCTGAGATCAAGTCACGTGCTCCACCAACTGAGCCAGCCAGATGCCCCAAGAAGGGGAAGAATTTTTATTTATTTGGTTCACTGATGTACCTTCAGTGTCTAGAGCAATGGTGCCTGGCACATTATAGGTGTCAGTAAATATTTCTTGAATAAATAAATGCGAAGCATTATTTTGGACTAGATGGTGTTTCCAAAAGCAAAGGGGATACGCAGAAGTTCTTACAATCGCTCAAGAAATCAGGCACACTTTCCTTATATGGGGATTTTTTTTTTTGTCTTTAAAAAAAAAAATAGCCCTCTCTCTTTATCCCTTTCCTAATTGAGAATAATTTAATATAATTGGCTTATTAAGGTTGTCTGGACAATAGGACATAGAAAAGGAACCTGCCTTTTGGGAATGTAACAGTAGGTAAGAAAATTAAATATGTGGAGACTGCAAAGAAATATCATGTGTTTGTGTCGTGTGACCTGTTGGCATAAACATACATATGAGGACTGTGTGAAACCACTTTGATGATTCCTGCTTTTGATGTTACCCCCCCGACACTTGTTTGCTTTGCTCTGCTCTCCCTCAGAACGTGTTTCCTCTCTATACATGCGCACAGCACTGTACATACATCCAGGAAAATATGGTCACTCAAGCGTGTGTGAAGTCCTGCATACCCCAAAGATTCATTTAAAAAGTAGGATCATGTTATAAATCTTGGCTGACAATCTAGTATTTGCCTAGCCAAGATGACCTCTGTACCAGAATTGGGGGCAGAGAGAGGGGGGAAGAGAGGGAGGGGAGAGGAGGGGGAGGCAATGGGGAAGGGAGGGAGGGATGGAGAGGGAGGGGTAGGCTTTATAGGCATTTGGGTTGAGCGGATTGCAGCTTCTCATGAATATTCAGCCTGTTTGTCGCTATTGGGGTGTGTCTGAAGTATTAAAATGTGGATATGTCATATGTCACCGCATTGGCAATCATAACCCGGCGCAGATTTTGATGGTGTTTGAATTAATTCCTAATTCAAAGGGGACACATCAGTCCTGATTTTCCTTGGGAAGAAGTTTGCTCTTGCTTCCTCCAGATCCACCCCATTCCTTGCTCTGGGCACTCCTCCTCCATGGCTCCCACCCGCCTGCAGGGGCACTTCCAGCTCTGGTCTGGGTCTCCTGGCTCTCACACTTTCTGCAAGGTCACTGCATTTTACCTTCTTATTTCCCCTGGGAGACAAAGACTCACCTCAGCCAAGATTCTCACCTCTCCTCAGACCTCCCTCCCTGACTCATCCTTGGTGCCCTGCTGGATTTGCCATATATCATAGATATGAACACCAGTTTACCAGTAGTTTGGCCGTTTTCTTTACCAAGCATCATATTTGTGATGAGGTTATCCAGAAATCGCAACAAAGCCCAGACGACTGCGTGAGAAGTCACTGTGGGTTGATAGAATTCTCGCAATGCAGCAGGTTCACTTCTATTAATAGGTTCACACCTATTAAATCATTTACTCCTCAAACAACCTTATACAGCAGGTACTGTTATCATCACTCAATTTTAGGTAGGAGGACAATGAAGATGGGGTTAAGTGCTGGAGTTGGAGATTCTATTCAAGGTATTGTGGCTTCAAAAGGAATATCAAAGACTTGCCACCCAGCTGTGGGCCAAGAGCTCAGATTCCCTGGGTGTCTGCATTGTGTGCTTATCCGCTGGAATCTAGCAGCTAACACTCCAGTTATCTCTGCCTCTGCTGGGGAATCTTCCACCATGTGGCATGGAAAAGGTTAATAGGCTGTAAGGCAGGTCTTCGTGATTTCATTCCTTATCCATGGGTGTTACAATGCAATCTGCTTCCTCAGAGCTTGCCCTGGAAAATGACAGCAGGTCATGGGAAAAACAGGTCCATCTGTGTGTTGTTAGTCTGGGCTCCAGGTGAAAAGAGAGACCCTGGAAATGTCAATCCATAGGGTTCTGGAGAAGAATGGGGATTTTTAGTTGCAAGTGAATCTGCAGAGTGGGTAATTCCAAATGACCCCTACATGGTGACCCCCTTCCCCTAGTAGAGCCAGTCTAGGATGTCCCTGCTTGATTCAGAGCAGAAGTGCTAACCTTGCCAGGGTTGTCTCCTAAGTGTCTTGGTTTATATAGGGTTTGGTTAGGAAAAGTCCCTGAAGACTTCCAACCCATCCATCCTTGGTCCCTTTAGCCTCCAGCTCTGCCTCTTGGATGAATAAGACCTTCTGGGTTCTCAGGGTTATTGCAACAATGCAAAACTAAAATCTATCAAAGGCAGATACTTGCTGGCCCAGCAACAGTGTGAGTCCAGATAGAGGGTTCCAGTGAAAGCTAGGGCTTGAGGCCTATATTCCCTTCTCTTCCTAGAGCTCACACAAATCAATCCAATAGGACATCTCAGCTAGAGACAGGGGAACTTGGCCTCTCCTGACATGGGGTGCTTGGTCTTGGCCTCCACTCCTCTCAACCCAATCATGAATTTTCTTTTGACCACTTCAGCTCCACTTACATTATCCAGGGGAGCCAGGAACCAAAGGAAGTCAGCATTTCCTATCTAGCCACCCCGGTCCTGGGCACATAGTAGAGTCAGTACTCCATAAGTCTGCACAGCTCATTGTGAGGTGCATCTTCTACTACATTAGGATTTTGAAAAACCTGTTTCTTGGGGTTTGCTCAGCATAATTCCCTTGCTCACACCTTGCCTGGGAAATGCTCAGACTAGAAGCAAGAAACCACATGCTGCTGATAGGTCTATGCTGTTCAAGAGGAGACGGCAAAGCTGACAGGTACATCCTCCTTCCCAAAGTCCACACTGGATTATTTGTGGTAAAGCCCCTGCTGGTGGAGAGTCCAGGCCTTTGGCCTTTCACCTTTTGGACTCTTTGTGTTCATTAGCACCCTTGCTGAGGGGGAGACCCTGGCAGGAGGCAACACTCATAGGAGCCCATTCTCCTAGTGACTAACAGCTCTGTAGAAGGAAGGAAAGGTTGAGGTTAACACTTCAAATGAGGCCAATAAAGTTACACACCCACAGGGTTTCTATTTTTCCTGCTTTTTACCTATTACCAAGAGCTGGTTTTATTCCTCCATTCCTGTGAGTGATGGGGAAGACAAAGGTGTTGCCTCCTGCTCTGGTCAGAGCTCCTCGGAGGGCCTTGTGGAGTGTGGCTGGGGGAAGCAACTCTCCTTACCTTAGCAGTACAGCCGGCACCAAGACACTGAGACAGCCACGAGCCCAGTGGAAGAAATGGAAAAGTCCACGGGGAAACAGGGCCAGGGTTTCTTGGAGGAATCGTGGAAGAGGAAACATCAGAGACAGAAATAGGAGACTCTGGGCAGTGATAAAATAAACTGTTTTAATGGAGGGCGCTCTGAAAGGGTCCTCTTTCCTTGCGCTATCCAGCAGCCGGTTTTCCTGCCTTGGGGCTGAACCCCGGGCCCCCACCGGAAGCTAGGATATTACTCTGGCCCTAGGTTCAGCCCCTCCTGGATCCAGAGATGTGTCTGAATGACAGGAGATTGGAGTGAGCTGGCAGTCAGCCCCAGACCGTCCTGTGTGTGTCCAGGCCCAAGGGAAAGGGACAGGAGGCTTCACTTCCAACCCGGGATATTTCTCCATGGGGGGAAAAGGGTGAGGGGGAATAATCACTTTGAAAATCCAACTCTGGTCTTTACAAAGAGAACTAATAGACACTTTAGTGGTATATACAGGGTAGGGGGGAAGGGGAATGGAGGGGCAATTGCACTTAATTACATACGGTAGGTTATAGTTTACACCCATTGGAGAAATTTTACTTCTTCAAAAGAAATCTCACAATCAGCTGGGGGGGGCTGGGGGGGGGACAGGAGGCTGCTGATATTTACAGAATGTGTGGCTCAGTTCAATAGCATGTGTCCTCCTCATTTCAGTAACAGATTCAAGTTTTTCGCATCAGTTTGTTCGATGAAGGAGTACAGTGTAGACACGACAGCTTTCTCTCTTCCGCCTCCGTGGCTTCTTGTCTGCTACCCGGAGGCCGAGTGGCAGTACCTGACATCTCGGAGAGGTGTGGCGACAATACTGCATAGAAGGGAAGGGAAGCTGCCCTCTGGGCTGTGCCTCCGAGCGCATTGTCCTTGTCTGAGGCGCCAGCGGGATGTCAGGTAGGCAGGGACCTCTCAGAGGTGCCTGTCAGGCCCCAGGGCTTTTCTGTGACAGCGGCCCGGAGGGTGACGGCGCGGAAAATGGGGTCCTTGTTGCCGTGCACAAAGTGAGCAGTGAGTGGGCATCACCAGGCTTGGAGGGGGCACTGTAGAGAGAGGAGAGAGAGCTCAGCTGTGCAGAGAGCAGGGATGATGCCACTCGTTTGGCTTCTCTGGGGGAGCTGAGGCCCCACTCGGCCAGCCAAGGGCCCGCCGGTGTCCCATGGTGGTCCTGAAGCATGCTCCCCGTAGGAGAACTCACGAGCCAGGTTTCCCGGCCACTTCAGGACACAGAGGTGAACTGCTGCGGCCCTTGAAAGAGTCACAGCTCACTGAGCTTTATCCTCAAGTCAAGCTCCTCTTTCTGCGATCGTGGGGCTTACCGTGTGCTCCATGGGGTTGCAACTTGTAAGGGAGGGAGCTCTTGCCTCTCGTGGAAGTAAGCGTCCTTTTCTTAACACATCTAAGGACAGGGGTCCCCCCGGGCCACCGATCCCCAGACTTTAATGGATCTATGGGTCCCCAACAGCCTGTGAAACATGTGGATTCCGACCAAGTGGGCTTGAGGTGGGCCTTGGCACCTGTGTTTCTAATCAGCTCCCAGATTGTACCAGTGCTACTGAACTACCTGAGCAACAGGCTATGAAGCACCTGAGAAAATCATCGCTTGCTCACACAACATATTGGGGAAGAAGTGTGGGAAATTGCAAATGTTTTCTATAGGCTTGCTCCAAGTAAGGCAAAAAATCTAGGCTGAAGGCCTCTGATGCCAGGCTTCCCCGGGGAGCTGGGGGTGGGGGTCAGGAGTCTCCAGGATGGATGGAGAAACCCTCCCAGAGGAGCCACACCCTCCGTCCTGGGGCAGCCTCTCCTGCCAGAGCCCTGGGCCTCATTCATTTCAGCTGTCATGGAACATTATTCCTAGCCTTTTCCCTCCAGAGAGGCCCTTTCTGCTTTCCTAGCTTCTTCCTTCCCTTTCACCTGTTTTGGCATTTAAGGAGAAAGTTCTGCTTTTTGGCTTTAATGGCTCTCTCTCCGAAGACTCTTCCTGAAACACTCAGAAGCCCACATGCATGGTCATGTGTGTGGTGCGCGTGCGCACATTTGCACACACACACGCCTATCATTACTACTAAAGGCCTATTATCCCATGCTTATCTCGTGAATCAGTGCTCCCACCCATAATCCTGTATGAGGCTGCCATCATGCCCATTTTACAGATTAGGAAGACCAGCTCAAAGAGAGTGAATTGTCCAAGGTTTGCAGAACTCAGGCAGCATAGAGACAGATTCAAACTGGTTCTGGGTGCCCTCTGGCACGTGTTCTTTCTAACATGTTCTGAGGTGAACAGTCTTCCATTAGCTTTGTGTTCTTAGTCAAGGCACCCTCTCTGTGCCTCAGTGTTCTCACCCATAAAATGGAGGTTGTTGAGGGGTCAGGTGAGCCGACACACGAGAAGTGCTCAGAATTAGCACCGGGCTATACAGGGTCTGGTCTATGAACCCTCTTCAGAGCATGATTGAGCTGCACATTCATTAGAGGGGACAGGCTCTGACCCTTTGAAATTCTTGAGGCCCCGGTCAGGGTCCTCTGATACCCTTTGCCTCCTCTTCCTCCCGCCACCCACCCCCACTTTTGAGTCTCTTGACTTCCCACTATCAGCCTTTTTCCAATTTTCAGATTTCAGGTGAGGAGAGAGAAATGGCTTGTGACCTTGCAGGTTTCAATAGAAGCGCAAACAAGAAGGGCAGATAAGGAGACGCCAGCGAGATTCTATGACCTGTCATTAGGGATGGGCTTCCCAGCTATCAAATGTTTGCTCACATAATAAAATGGTGGCAGAGCTCTAAATGTTGTCAAAGGAACTCGAATTATTTGTCCCCTTCAGAGTCTAAACACAAACAGTTGATAAGGGGTGCGCTGTGGTCCCTCGGAACCAAGGCCCAGCATACCCAGCTCCACGGGAATCCTGCCCACCTTCCCTCTGAAAGGGGTGGTAGTAAGGACGTCCTTGGTTCAAGAGGGCTTATTATATATGTTTAGGGCCAACATTCATGGAGGTCCGACGGTGTGCCAGGCACCATGCCAAGAAAGGGCTTTACACACATCCTTGTATTGGATTCGCACACCAACCCTTTGAAGCAGGTAATGATCATTCCTTTATTGAACACATTTTTGAATGCTTTCTATACGCTTAGCACTGTTTCAGGCACTGAAGTTGCAGCCATGACTAAGATCCTGTCCCTATCCTCACAGAGTTTTTGAATAGTATGTAAATGAATATATATGTTTGTATACACATGTGTGAGCATATATATGTATATATATGTACATATGTCTATAAAATAAAATTTCAGATGGAGATGAATGCTCTGTAGAAAAATAAGCATGATAACAGGTTAGGCTGATTTGAAGGAAAAGGGAATGATTTACAGAGGGCAATCAGGAGGGGCTTCCTTGAGGTGGTAACATTTGAGCTAAATGAGATGTGGGAGCAACCAGGCAAAGATATGCATTACGGGGTGTTCCGGGCTAAAAAAGACCACAAATGCAGTTCCACTGAAGCAGACTGGAAGACGGAGAAGAGGAGGGAGGTGAGAAGCGCAGGGTTGGCAGGAGGCTGATCACACTGGGCCTTGGAAGCTGCTGTTTTGGCTTTGTTGGAATGGTTAGCTACTGGAGAGTTTTGATGCAGGGTGTGTGTGTATTTTTGGTTTCCTCTTTTAAGAGATAATTCTGGCTACTGTGTAGCAAGCAGACCATAACTGCCATCATGGGGCCGGAGTGAGAGTGAGAGTGGGAAGTTGTGACCACTGTAGGGAGTGAGGGAAGGGGCTAGACTGATGGGGTGGTGAAAAGTGCTCAGATATGGGATGCATTTTGCAGGATCCCTAGTGGAATTTATCCGCAGACTGGTTGTAGGGTGTGCAGAGAAGAATCAAGGAGACTCTAAGGTATCTCCTCTGAACAACTAGTATCATTTTTGGAAATAGAGAAGCAGTTTGAGTAGGGAGAAATAGGGGCAAAATGAAGAGTTCCTACTTTAGCGGAGCTTGTCGAATATATTAGGCATGTACACGTCCGTGCCAAAGATGCACTAGATTTGTGAATGGGCACTCAAGGGAGGGGTCTATACTGGAGACAGAACTACCGGATCGGGGCATCTGGGTGGCTCATTGGTTGACTATCTGCCTTTGGCTCAGGTCATGATCCTGGGGTCCTGGCATCGGACTCCCTGCAGGGAGGCTAGTTCTCCCTCTGCCTGTTTCTTTCATGAATAAATAAATAAAACCTAAAAAAAAAAAAAAAGAACTACTGGATCCATCAGTATGTACACTTGATTCAAAGCCATGGGATTGGAGGAGATCACCCAGGAGTGAACACAACAGAGAATGAGCTATAGGACCTTCCAATAACTAAACGTTGGGAAGACAAGCTGCCAGCTATGGTAATGAGGAGTGCCACAGTGGGGAGAACCAGAAAAGGGTACTGCCCCCAAATCCAAGTGCAAAAAGGAGGGAATGATTAGCTATGTCAGGGGCAGAGATCGGAAAGTACCCACTGGGTTTGGCAACATAATGGTACTAGTGAGCAGGACAGGAGAGGTTTCAATGCCATGTGAGGACAAATGCTCCTATCAGGAATAGCCTCAAGACAGAATTGGGGCTGGGGAAGTAGAGACATTACAGATAACTCACGCTATTATTATTAAGATTAATATGGCTGGGGCAGCCCGGGTGGCTCAGTGGTTTAGCGCCACCTTTGGCCCAGGGCCTGGTCCTGGAGACCAGGGATCGAGTCCCACATTGGGCTCCCTGCATGGAGCCTGCTTCTCCCTCTGCCTGTGACTCTGCCTCTCTCTTTCTCTCTGTGTCTCTCATGAATAAATAAATAAAATCTTAAAAGATTAATATGGCTCTGTTAATTAAAAATAATGATGGGGTGCCTGGGTGGCTCGTCGGTTAAGCATCCAACTCTTGATTTTGGCTCAGGTCATGATCTCAGGGTTGTGAGATCAAGCCCCATGTTGGGCTCTACACTGGGTGTGGAGCCTGCTGAAGCTTCTCCCTCTCCCTCTCCCTCTACTCTTCCCTCATCTTTCTCTTCCTCTCAAATAAAATAATAAACAAACACATAAATAAAGTGTAATAGTTATCCTTCTAGTTTTACAGATGAGGGAACTGAGGCCTAGACAGATTGTAAGCAACTTGCCCAGAGTCTCACAGGAGAAAAGTCTGTGCTCCTAAACACAAGGAAGTTTTACTTCCTTTACTCCTTTCTACCTTCCACGTGTGACCACGGGGAAATAAATGCCCTTTCCCATTTACAATCTTCCTTCCTGAGCTTGAGACACACTCAGTGTGGCCAGCAGGGGAAGCCATGTTTGCCCCAGCTGCCATGTGGGGCTATGTGTTTCAAGCCAAGCACCAACCTGGGAACTCACAAGACTTACCGCATTTGTTCCTTTCAGTGACCTCCACAGAAGAGGAATCATTATTCTCGTATTACAAGTGAGGAACCTGAAGCTCAGAGAGGCTAGGACTTTCCCCTGAGGTCACACAGGAAAAAGTGGTAGGATAGTAGGCCTGGGTCTGCATAACTGCCCAGTTGGTGCTCTTATTAAACATCACACTGTCCTGCCTGACCAGCAGTGGAGAAGGCTGGAATAGGGGGAAGCTGCTGGGGATTTCTAAGAGGCTGTCTGCCTCCTTCTTGTCAGCACCCCTGATGAGTGACTGCTGGCTGGGGGGGGAGCCTCTCCTGACCTCTCTCTAAACTAGGAAGTGGGTGCAGAGGTTGTGGAAACAGGATTCGGCACGCAGCCTGCCCACACTTGCTCTAACCCATGTCAGTGCTTGCTGTGTTTTTTTTTTCCAGACTGGCGGGGCATTGTCTTATAGGAGCTCAGGCACAGACCCACTCAGATGGTAACTTGCCGGCACCCAAGGTTGAAGAGGAGGGGGAGGCAGCAGTTCTGGAAAGGACAGAGGCAGGAGCTGCAGGTGACAAAGTTCCAGCCTGAGGTTCCTGAAATGTGATCCACAAGGCCCTGGGTCATATGTCTGTCCTGACAATGGAAACACTGGGATCAGATACAAGTTCAAATCCTGGCTTTATTTAGCCTTATGCCTGCATTACCCTGGGTCATTTTTCTGAATGCTGAAAAATGGATATTAGAAGGTGAGCGTTGTTGACTGGATTTGGAGTGAGAAGACTAGTCTGTAAGTCCAGCTCCAGATTTATCATCTGTGTGAATTTGGCCAGATGCCTCCCCACCTCTGAACCTGTTTTGCTCAGGAAGGTCGGCATAAAAAATATCTACCTTGCAGAATGGAGAATGGGTGGGAAGGGTAGCCAGGAAAGGTAAGAATGCCGAAGCACCTGGAGTGTTGCTTTGCAAATGGGAGGCACTCAAAAAATGCTAGTTCTGAATAATTCATTCATTCATTCATTCTTCATTCATTCATTCATATTTACTGAATGTCTACTATAGCCCAGGCATTTGGCTAAGCACAGAGGTCTCTGGTGCTCTGAGAAGTCCCTGCACTATTTGCTTTTTTTCCTGGGAGTGGGTGAGAGCACATCTGTGAATCAGCATAAAAATAGGAAGCAGGCATCTGGAGCCTAGGCTGAAGAAGTGGGATGGATGTGTTTCAGAGATGGTTCTGATCTGGAGAAATTTTATTGATGGAATCCCCTCTGGCCCCATGTAGACCAAGCAAGGAGTTAAATTCTGAAGGAGTCAATAGAAGGTAACTCCTAAGGGATCACAGATGGAAAGGAGAAAGAGGGAGGGAGGCAGCACTTGACCATGTACCAGCCCCTCTCTCAGGCACTGTTAACATCCTATGAGGTGGGGGTTGGATTTTCCCCATGAGAGATGCAGAGGTGGTCTCACAGGGTGAATTAACTGCCCAAGGTCACATGAGGGTTTGGGGAAGGAACAGGGATTAATGCAAGGCCAAGGCCGCCGGCTTTTCCTAGCACTCTGTGATGCCTCTCAAGAAGCATCATCCAGGAGGATGTGTCCCTTGGCATGGAGCATCTGTGCACAGTCATGGCCCCATTTGCCGTGCACATTAGCATAGGAAAGATTCAGAGAAGCCTCGCCTTATGGTGTGTAACTGTTTAACCCAGCCATTTAACCCAGCTGTTCCTCCAACACAGATGACCAAGGAATCCTCCTCTTCTCACACCATGTGCCCCTGGATTCCCAGCAAAAGTCTTGAAACTCCTTTTGGAAGATAATACTTTAAAACAAAGAGAAAGCAGACTTGCTACCAGGTCTCTTTCAGAACTCCTTTCTGACCCTTTGCCATAGGGACAGGGTTAGCACGAATTTCTTCACCTCAGTTCTTTGGGTTGGGAGGCAGCCGCTTTAATCTCACTTGACTTCATTCTGCTCTCCCATTCCTCTCCTCCTTCAGTTTGGAGGAAGAAAGTTTCCTGACTGGAACACTTCTGTAGGGCTGAATATTACTCTTGTTCCTGAGCATTAGGACCACAAAAGTGGTAAATGTGGTGGGTATGTTAGAGATGGAGGGTGGAAGGTAAGTATTGTTTAAGTGGAAGGAGCCCAGGATTTAGAGCCAAAGCCCAGGATCTGAAGGTCCAGCTCTAGAACTGACCACCTGTGAGATCTTAGGCAGGTCACTCTCCCTCTCTGAGCCTCAGTTTCTCCCTCTGTATGAAGGAAGTGGCAATAAAAAGAAAATAATTTAAACATAAAGTGCCCCGTGAATAGTTTTATCCTAAGTGTAATCACCCTTCTCTTCATCCCAGAAATGAGTCTACTGCTAGACTCCTGAACCGCCCAGGGACATAGGGACAACTTCATGGTGGTTCCGGAGGGCTGTTCATGAAGCTTCAAGGTCGGCTGGCCACTCTGTCCAGTGGAGGGGAGAAGCCATCTGGGGGCCAGGGCCGAGTCTCAGAGAGCATCTTGAAGTATTTCGATTAAGAAACCATTTCCTGAATTCAGAGGGCTTGTTTCAACAAGCAAGCATCAAAGTCAACTTGGGAAAGACAGGAATAATTAATCAGAACCCTGTCTAGGGCTGACCAAGCGGCAGATGGATTGATAAACCTTTCAAAGGGGAAGGTATTCCCAAGCAGGGCTGCTGCGCCTGAATGCCCCCCTGACTGAGATTTGTGAGCATAGATAAATGTTTTCCCTGCTCACTACAAAGAGTGGGAAATCGCACAGGAGTCGAAGGGCAGAGTCATGGGGGGAGGTGTCCTTTCATCTTCCATTGGATGAGAGAAGAGTGGCAAAGCAGGTCCCACACACCTCTCCCTCTCCCCTCTACTCCAAAGCCCAGCTGCCCAGGCCGTGTGTGTGTGTGTGTGTGTGTGTGTGTGTGTGTGTGTTCATGAGTGCACATGCACAAACCCAAGACATGCCAGGCACTTAATCTGCACGACCTCATCAAATCCTCAGAACAAGTAGATGTTATGACTGTCATTTTAAAAGTGAAGAAATGAGGGCTCAGAGAGATCAAGATCACCAAACAAGTGGCAAAACCAGGCACAGAACCTACCTGCTCTACAATGCTGAGAAACCAGGAGGAGATGTGGGCAAAGGGAAGAAGAGAGAACCTGAGCCCATGAAAGAACCTGCTAGCAGCACGTGGTGGTGGAGAATGTATGGTTCACAGGACTCAGATGGAAAAAAGACCATTGACAAGACCAAATCCTGTGAGAGGCTCTGATATGAAGTTCAAGGTTGTCACCTACTTATCTAGTAATCAATATAGAGGCCACATGGTTCTCACACTGCGTAGACCCCAGCTCCTAAAAGGTCCCATTGTATTATTCTGGAATCGCCAGGCGTGTTCAGATGTCTCACCCTGTTTCCTAATTCATGGTGTCCCATGACAGTCCAGCTGTCCAAGCTGCAGGGACGAGCCTTGTCTTTGACTGTCTTTACTACTCCATCAGCTCTTCATGGAGGTGGGAACTAGCCATCTGCCGGAAGGGTGACTGAGCCTCTGGATTTCCCACTTTTAGTGCACCAGGAAGTCAATTCTAAATTTTTTTAATAAAACACCAGGTCAACGCAGGCCCCTGGAAGGCCAGGCTGCCTACTGGGGAATCTCCATGGTTTGGTAGAATTGGGTCATTCTCTGGAACTTAGAGCATTCTGGGTCCAGCATGGTCCTGGAGGGGGGAGTTGTCCTCAGGACCCTGACTCCCTACTCGTCCTTTCCACTGACTAACTTGTAGAAAGCCCTCAGAGATCCCTCTTGCAAAGCATGAAACCCTACAGAGGGTGTGGCTTTCCCAAGTTGCCCTTGGAAACATCTTTTCCATGGATCACCGATCAGTCCATGGGGGACGATTCAGTCTCAATACCTCAAGGCTCTGTGTAATCCAGTCTCCAGTGATTTATTAAGCTCTGGTTATTTAGTGGTCTTGTTGGGGGAAGTTGGGGTGAGCAGTAAGTCCCTTTAGCCGGTGGCCCACCATCTTTGCCCTCTGACCCCAGGGATTCCTTTAGCAAGTAATGAGGCACCTGGGAAGGGCCAGGCTCCACACTCTCTCTGCACATCAATAGCCTCAGACATTGCCCCCTCCCCATCCCACTGGCATTACCTGTTTACTGGAAGACATGTTGGTAAGCGTACTGATGCTGCTGGTATCCGTGACCACCATCGCAGATGGAAACCGGGAGGTATGGGAATACTGGGGGGGTTCCTGCTTGTGTGTATACACTGGAGAGACAGAGTGAAGGCAAAGACAAGGTGTAGATCACACAGGTGTATACACAGCTATAGACCCCCCATCCCACACCATAGCTCCTGTGTCCCCAGGCAGGTAAAAGGGGATGTGGCGCTGGTGGTTTTGGAAGGCAGCAGGATGCGGTAAAAAGAATAGCCATGTGTTTAAATCCTGGCTCCTCAATTAAGTTGCTTAACCTCAATTTCCTTATCTGTAAATTGGGAATGATACCTATTGTAGGATTAGAAAACATCATGTGTAAAGTACTTTGTACCAAATACATAAACAGCTTTGCATAGTGTCTTGTATATAGTAGTGGATGGGGATCCCCGGGTGGCGCAGCGGTTTAGTGCCTGCCTTTGGCCCAGGGCGCGATCCTGGAGACCCGGGATCGAATCCCACGTTGGGCTCCCGGTGCATGGAGCCTGCTTCTCCCTCTGCCTGTGTCTCTGCCTCTCTCTCTCTCTCTCTGTGTGACTATCATAAATAAATAAATAAAAATTAAAAAAAAATATAGTAGTAGATGGTGCTTCTGTTCTCCTGACTTTCAAGTCAATGTTAGATGCCTGGGCATCAACAAGTGGCCATTAGGCACAAGTGGTGCATTGGAGATTTTAAGTCAAAAAAAGTTCTAAGTATGGGATGCCTGGGTGGCTCAGCGGTTAAAGAGTCTGCCTTCGGCCCAGGGCGTGATCCTGGACTCCCGGGATCGAGTCCCACATCGGGCTCCCTGCATGGAGCCTGCTTCTCCCTCTGCCTGTGTCTCTACCTCTCTCTCTGTGTGTGTCTCATGAATAAATAAATAAATAATTAAAAAAAAAGTTCTAAGTAGCTAGCGAACATAAACGAGCTGGTCAGCATAAGCTTATCATATCTGCTGTGATTCAAGCACCAGGTCTTATGCAAGCAATTATAAATTAATCATTATAATTAGACACGGGTATAATTGAATAATTCTGGGTTGTTCCAGTTTGCACTAAAATGACATCGTATGTCATTTTATGACATCACTAGGAAGGATGGTAGATAAACGGAGACTAGATTCAAATAAAACCTCCAGGAGCATGTGATCCATTTTTTAGTTTTTCCAGTATTCTTTACCAAGTCTAGAATCTTTGGACTCATGATTTATCCATTAGATTCATATAAATTCCAAGTCACAAGACCAACTAACAGAAGCATGTGGATGCTTGGCCCTGAGGGAGAGACCAGCCTCTTCTACCATAGCATCCTCTAGTAGGGAATGGGGTAAAGGTCATGCCCTGCTACCCTATCTTGTCCTTTCTGTGGAGGGAGGCTGGTTATTGCCTGGTCCTGGGGCCCCCAGCTGGGCCTCGGTGGTCCAAAGTCCCTGGGGACCTCTCTCTGACAGTCTCACCTGGGCCTGGCCCCTGAGGAATCCTGCCCAGGTGAGGGGGCAGGAACAAGTAGGGGCCCTGAGAGAAAGGAAAGTAGGTACACGTGGTCCCAGACGCTGCTACAGGTTATGGCAGATTTTTTCAGAAGCCACAAAATATGTGATTGGAATGCGAGATGATGTTTAGAAACCAGCTCCTCAGGCCTGAGGCGGGGAGAGAGCCCTGAGGATAGAAGAAGGCTGAACTTGGCTGCTCTGCCTCAGACTCACAGCTCTAAGGCAGCCAGGGGAGAAACAAAAATCCTCTTCCCCATTCCTGCCTCGTCCTATTAAAAAGTCCCTTAATAAATCATCACTTGCATTTCTCTAACTCTTAGGTTTACCAAACACGGTTCATACCCATTCTTATTTCATCCCCATAATCACTCTATGTTATTTATTTCATCTCCATAATCACTCTACATTCCATTTTATGGATGAGGCAATTGAGTGACTAAGTAACTTTACCAATGGCTACACAGGTGGTAAGCTTCCGAGCCAGGATTTAAATCTAGGTGTGTCTGACTCCAAGATGATCGCTCTATTCCAGAGACTCCTTTGTGTTCCTGTGGGATTGTGCCTGCTGTGATTTTTCCCCAGACTTGTAGGCCAGGGGCTGGATCCTGACCTGGGGCTCAGGATGGAGGCTGGGGGTGGGTGGGAAACTGGTTGAAAGATAGGACTTGGGAGTAGTTGTAGAAATAGGATATGAGAACTAGCCTGGGGGCCAGGTGGGGTAGGGAGTGCAGAAGCACTAATATTCCTTATCCAAGATGGCGTGCACATGGTACTTTCCACCTATATCCATGTTTTTCCATTAGAGATATTTGGGGTATGTAAATTGGACAGCATGGGGAATCTAGAAGACTCTTCAATTTCAGGGAATGCAAACTGCATGCCTACTCTTGTCATTTGGTAATGGCTGCTTGGGATTTTAGATTGAAAAGGCCAAGTTAAGGCTTATGGGGAAAAGGCGCTGTGGTTGACTGGTGAGCCCATCCATGGGTGCCAGAGTGGGATGGCATGTGTTCCACACATGGGCTACCCCTGCTATCTCCAACTCCCCTTTACACATAGGCCTCAACTGTCCTCTTCCAACCTCTCCCAGGAATGTTGGAGGTAGAGGGTAGGTCTAGGAAAGGCACAGCCACACAAAGTCATGTTGAGAAACTATGTGGGTTGATAACAAAGTGATCAAATCAGTACACTTCTGAGCAAGTACAGATCCAGAGAGGGCAGAGGTGGGCTGCTTAGGGCCCTTGGTGATGCCCACCCCCACTCTCCGTACCCCACACCCGCCTCCTTACTGTGGGAGTTCTGCAGCTGAGTCACGGCTGCCATGAAGGGCTGCTGGGTCATGTGGCTGCCGGGACTCTGCTGCATGAGGGGCTGCTGGTGAGGGCTGTGCAGCTGCTGGGAGAACTGGACAGGCTGAAGGGCTGCCAGGCTGCCGGCCACACTGTTGATGACGGGGACGCTCTGTGCTTGGGAGGTGTTGAGGCCTGTGGGAGCAAAAAGGAAAGATCAGAGGTGGCTTTGGGGATAGGGAGAAGTGAGAGGCCGGATATGGTCACTGACTGAGCCCTGCTGTGTGCCAGGCACGGCTGGGCCTCCCGTGAGAGACTGCATGGGAAATGATTTTATAGATCCATTCTACAAAGAAACAGAGGCTCGGAAAGATGGACTTGCTTATGTTCCACAGTAAGATGTGAATGGAAATGGGCTTACACAGATCTGAGTGGTTCCTCCCAAACTTGGCTCCCTTTAGGTGGCTGGGGCCCTGGGAAACCTGCCTCTAACTCATCCACTCCCTCCAGGCCTGACTGGCAGAGAGAGGCCTGCCTGGGTGCCCCAGGGGCAGTTAAAGGCAGCCCCTCTCAGGCACAGATTATTGCTCAGACCTGTCTGTCCAGCAGAGGGCAGCAGTGTTCAGGAACTCACATTGTCATTAAAAACCAAACCAAAACAAAAAAAAAACCCCAAACCACCTGCACAGTCTGAGGAGTATGAAGTCAGAAGCCCCTCATTTAGTAGACTTGTGCAAAGACCTTGGCAGAGGTCAGGTGCTCATCCTCTTGACTAGAGCAGAGAGGGGGAAAAATACCAGACCTAGGCCAGTCTGTGGAGCAGACATGTCTTTTTCTGGCGGCACAGGGTTTGTGGCATTCAAAGGTCCAGGTGCTGGGAGGAGGAAGATGTAAGTTGAAGGTTGGCAGTTGACAGCAACTCTTGGCATCTTTCTATTCTGGAGATGTGAGGCCTCTGTGGTACTGTTCTGTTTCTACATCCCAAGGCCTCTTCAGAACAGGGCCTGCATTGCAGAGACTAGGTCCCTGGTCCCCCAATCCCCCACTCCATGTGCTCCCTGGGCAGGAATCTGGGGGAGACAGCCAAGCCAGGGTGGGAGTGGGGATGAGAGCATCAGGGGCAAGACACTCCAACCTTTTCCCCAGAGCTGCCAATGTTCCCTTGACCTTGCTTCTGTGAAACGGGGGGCAGGATGGAATGATGAAGAAAATCCAGAAAAAGGTCTCTTTCGGACAAGGGTGTGTGAGATACCTAGAGAGCCTTTCCTGAAATGGAGAAGGTTCCAGAAGTGGGTTTGAGGGAAGTCCTCTAGAGATAGCACAAAGACCTCAGCCATTGCTTACTCAGGGCTGTAGCTGATACTGTTATCAGAAACCTCAAAGGTGAGACCCCTGAGCAGAAGTGAAAGGAGAATAAGCCCCCTCCTGGCTCTCTTGGTGGGGTGCTGGGGCCGGGTCCTCTGATCCCCCTCAGACCAGCACTATCTCCCACTCCCCAGGGGCTCAGGTCCCCAAGCTCGAGTCTCACCTGATACCCTAATATCCTGTTTCCCTCCCCTACCTTCTGCTGTGGTCTCAGTCTCCTTGAGAGGCCCCACGGACTTGCTGCTTCCCCAGGAGCCCACTACTGCTGCTCTTTTGGGAAATCTCTGCCCAGAAAAGCAAATTACCCTGTCAAGAGTGGATGACATTTGAGGGCACAGTTCTGAAACCTGCCTGTGCTGTAGAATCATCTGGGGGAACTCTTTAAGAAATATACATTCCTCCGCCTCACCCAAGACTTAATGAGTCAGAACCTTTGGAGGTGAGGCCCAGGAATCTTATTTTCAACACAGTCTATGATGCTGCCGTGCCTCAATTCCAGGATCGAGAGCCACTGATGTCATTCTAGCTCCCACGGAGTGTGACTCTTGGCCTTTTCACCTGTTTTCTGGGCACTAGGCACAGATTCCTGCCTGAGAAGCTTATTGTCCAGTCCAGTAGGTGAATAGAGAATGAGGAGGAGTCAGCAGTGCCAAGGACTTTGTTATCATATTCTCTGTGGGCCTCCATGGGCCCGAGCAGGACCCTCAGACTCAATGAGACAAGACTGGCCATAGAGGATGCCTGCAAGCAATTCTTTAGCTTGCCACTCCACAGGGCAGGACCACATGTCTCAGCCAAGTTTTCTGATCCTCACCATTCTTCATGCTCCCCCCAACTCCAAGCACACACACATGCACACACACACACACACACACACATGCATGCATCACACACACACCCTTCCAAAGGCAATGGCCACTCTGGTGCTGCCCATTTGCAATAGGAGATTAAGAATACAGCAAGAAGGTAGAGGAGTATGGGTTGGAAGAAATTACGAGGAACAACATTGAAAAATATGGAATAGCTCCTGGGAAAGCTATTTAGTTCAGCTAGTGCCTAAGAAAAAGATAAGGAGTGTGTGTGTGTGTGTGTGTGTGTGTGTGTGTATCAGCTAAAGTTTGATGTGGGAAGAAAGAAGGTAAGTGGAATGGTTTGTGTATCTTTTTGGTTGTGGAAATAAAGAGGTGCCATATCTTACCCATGTGTCTTTTAACCAAATCTTCTAGAAGGCAAGCAAGCTGGTTTTACGTATCCTATCTCATTCTCAAACCCTGGTGTTAGTATGGTTACCATATTCCTGTGAAAAGGCAGTAAGTTTAAAATAGTTTTTTATTTTGTGAGTCCTCTAAAAGCTTCTCTATTCCCATATCTCTTTGAAAAAAAAAAAAAGGTGCAGAGTGCACCTACTTCTGAGCAATTGAGAATACAGTGAGAACTACACATGCTCAGTAAAGCTGCATGCCTCCAAGGGCCTAGCCCTGTTTTGCACTCCAAGAGCACATACGCCATCCTCCTCAGAAGTGATCTGAGTTGCTACCTCAGCTAGAGCTGATTTAGGGAGAGAGAATGAAATAGGAAAATGCAGGAACAAAATAAAGAGAAGGTCAGTATACAGGCACTCGATACAGGGAGGTCCCAAGGACAAGAGGATGATATCAGATTGAAAGAAAGATGGCAACGTGCCACCCTCAGATCTCTCCTGAGACTTCTGGGGAATACTTCCCAGGGTCACGTTGATGACTTGGCCTGAGCTGTCAAGATGAAGCCGAAAACATACTGAATACTCATGGACATTAGAGTATTCTGAGAGAGGCAGGGGCACCTGGGCGGCTGATTGTTGAGCATCTGCCTCCTTCTCCCTCTGCTTGTGTCTCGACCTTTCTCTCTGTGTCTCCCATGAATAAATAAATAAAATCTTAAAAAAAAAAAAGAACTCTGAGAGAGGCACCCCCAGGCGTAGCTCCCTCCGCCTTCCTGTGCCCTGACCTGGCCCGTCTGTGAGAGCTACAGGCTTGCTGTGGAACGAGAGCCTCCTAGGGTTGGAAGGACCCGATCCATCCCTAGTCTTCAGGTGTGTTTCTCCTTAAAGACTGAGATGCTACAACAGTTTGCCTCGGAGTTCCCTCTCGCTGTACTGTCACCACTGACCAAAGAGGCATCCTGTGACCTCTTTAGAAGGAAGCCTATCATGGCTCCATCTCCAACCAATATAAACATCAGCACAACTTCCTAGAAAATCTATCACATCCTTAGAGGTAAAAATGAACACAAGACAAAGGTATAAGCTCTGATATTACACATACTCATGCTTTACATAGATTCATAAGCATGTCCTTATGCCCTGTTATTTGATCACCTCAGCAACCCATTTTACAGATGAGGAAACTGAACCCCAGTAAGCTTAATGATTTGCCCCCGAATGCCCAGCTGGTGAGCCGTGACCAAGACTCAATGTGACTCCATCATTTTCTCTTTCTTTAGGCTGAGCAGTCGAAATATTGTTGAGAAGAGAGATAAGGAACAAAAACAAGTGAAATCAAGTCTACGAGTGGCAGGTGAGTTTGAAGGGGGTCTTCTATCAACCTTTTTAAGAATAAGGCTGGCTCCCTTCCCACACTTCCCCCCCCCCCCTGCCCCCCAGGTTTTCTGACCAACAATGGAGCTTACTTTGTGCAATGGCCATGACTCCAGACAGGGGGGTCATGATGAGGTTTTGAGATTGCTGAGGGTTATGATGGGACAGGCTGTGTATATTCGTCAAGGTGCTGACAGGTGGCAGACCACCTCCTGAGACGGAGATCTGCTGGAGAGAGAAAAACAAGTGGAACATGAGTGGACTCTGGACTGCAAAGAACAGCATTCAAAACGATGTGGCTCAGCAATTTCTTGGCACAGCTAATTCACCCAGCCACCCACTCATTGATTCATTAAACAATAATTCACTGAGGCTCAGGCACAGTTCTAGGCGCTGAAGACAGAGAAGTAAAATACACAATAATCCCTCCCCTTATGGTACTTCCATTTATTGACTATCTTTGAGTTATGTGCCTGCGCTTAGGACTTCTTGGGTTTCTGGGTATCGTAGGACTGTCACTTGCTCAATTTGGAAGTATCCTCCATTCTGCTGTATGCCTTCTGTATTATTGGTGCTCAAGACATGTGTTTGCTCAATCCAATCATGAAATGGGCAAAAGACATGAACAGAAATCTCACAGAGGAAGACATAGACATGGCCAACACGCACATGAGAAAATGCTCCGCATCACTTGCCATCAGGGAAATACAAATCAAAACCACAATGAGATACCACCTCACACCAGTGAGAATGGGGAAAATTAACAAGGCGGGAAACCACAAATGTTGGAGAGCATGTGGAGAAAGGGGAACCCTCCTGCACTGTTGGTGGGAATGTGAACTGGTGCAGCCACTCTGGAAAACTGTGTGGAGGTTCCTCAAAGAGTTAAAAATAGAGCTGCCCTACGACCCAGCAATTGCACTGCTGGGGATTTACCCCAAAGATACAGATGCAATGAAACGCCAGGACACCTGCACCCCGATGTTTATAGCAGCAATGGCCACAATAGCCAAACTGTGGAAGGACCCTCAGTGTCCATCAAAAGATGAATGGATAAAGAAGATGTGGTCTATGTATACAATGGAATATTACTCAGCCATTAGAAACGACATATACCCACCATTTGCTTCGACGTGGATGGAACTGGAGGGTATTATGCTGAGTGAAATAAGTCAATCGGAGAAGGACAAACATTATATGGTCTCATTCATTTGGGGAATATAAAAAGTAGTGAAAGGGAATAAAGAGGAAAGGAGAAAAAATAAGTGGGAAATATCAGAAAGGGAGACAGAACATGAAAGACTCCTAACTCTGGGAAATGAACTAGGGGTGGTGGAAGGGGAGGTGGGCGGGGGGTGGGGGTGACTGAGTGACGGGCACTGAGGTGGGCACTTGACGGGATGAGCACTGGGTGTTATTCTATATGTTAGAAAATTGAACACCAATAAAAAATAAATTTATATATAAAAAAAGACATGTGTTTGCTAAAAATAATGCCTGAAGTCTGCGCTAGTGAGAGCAGATAAGGGACTAGGGAAGAAGCACAGGAAAGCTCTCTGACTACAGGCTCCATTAAGTACTTAGCCTCTCAGACATTACCTGACAAACCTCACTGTACTTCCATGAGGCAGACACTTCACAGTAGATCTGCATCAGGTAGATATGGTATCAGGTAGATATATCACCATTTCACTGATAGAAAAGCCAAGGCTCAGAGAAGATACAGATATTGCCTAAGATCCAATAACTCAGCAAGTGGTATATCTAACTGAGGTCTGACTCTAGAAGTCAAGTTCTTGGCTTTTATAGAGGGCCTTTCCATACCCAGGCAATTATTACTGTGGGTTGGGGGAGATCAGCCATCACTGGGCTTCTCTGTCTTTTCCAAATCTCCACTAACCATTAAAAAACTTTTTTCTTTTTATCAAGGTGCTGATATTGTAAAGACAAAGCTATTAAAAATAAGCCCTGGGCTCCAGGTGCCCGCATTCTGTTGCACCATTATATTTTAATGACAGATTAGTAAGAGAAAGCTACAAATTTTAATGTGTTTACATCACACATAGCCACTTTGAATCCTTTTATTTTATTTAATTAATTAACTTATTTATTTATTTATTTTTAAGATTTTATTTATTTATTCATGAAAGACACAGAGAGAGAGAGAAGCAGAGACACAGGCAGAGGGAGAAGCAGGCTCCATGCAGGGAACCTGATATGGGACTTGATCCCGGGTCTCCAGGATTACGCCCTGGGCCGAAGGCAGGCACCAAACTGCTGAGCCACCCAGGGATTCCCTGAATTCTTTTATTAGTGATCAAATCCTTTTATTTATTCCTAATAGTGTCTTTTCCTTTTTGATTTTCTCCACGTTTCCAAGTGTATAATGGCATCACAAGCACACATACTGATAAGGTCTCTTCCTTGCTAGTACTAATATATGTACAGGTCTTATTGCATTGGTCAGAACTTTCTAAATGGTATTAAACAATAACAGCTGTCATAGATGTGCTTACTTTGATTGTTGTTTTCAGAAATGCTTCCAAAGGTTCCCCATTAATTATAAGGAGCTATCAGTTTTACACACACACATATGCACACACACACACACACACACACACACACACACTCTTTTGGTGACAAAGTAGTTTACTTACTATTATAGTTTAAAAATTATTTTTAAGAAAGGATGTCTCAGGGCACCTGGGTGGCTAAGTCAGTGGAGCATGTGACTCTTGATCTTGGGGTTGTGGGTTCGAGCACCATGTTGGGTATAGAGATTACTCAAAAATATAATCTTAAAGAGAGAGACAGAGAGAAGGGAGAGGTGGGGAGGAAGGAAGAGAGATATCTCCTGTCGTTCTGAACTACTCCAGACATTCTTGATGGTATCAGGACCACTGGGAGGGACTTTAGGGTTAGGATACATACATTCATGTCTGAGTAGTCCATTTGCCCTCCTCCCAGAGCTTGTCAAATTAATAAGTCTCACACCAGCACCCAGGTAAGACATTATCTCCCACTCTGACCTTCTGGTCAACCCCACAGCTTCCAAGGTTAATTTGAAAAAGAAAGGAAGGAAAAAAAAAAAAACGAAACAGGTTTGTTTGTGTTTTTAAAACGGGTATCAGAAATCTGTTGGGGGATGTGTCACATGACCAAGAAGGAATTCTGACCACATCAAACAAGAGAGAACCAGCCTGTTTGCTAGACTTGTTTTTTAAAATGTCAGAGTCATTAAAAAAAAAAAAAAATTCAGTAACCTGCCTCCAGACTTCCCTTGGGTAATGTAGTCCTTTGGAGAAAGTCAATGAAGTGACGGTAATCTCTAACGTATCAATGTTTGATTTTAATGGTGAAAGAGAAACGCAGATGCCAATTATAAAAACAACTTCAATGTGCAATGGCATTAAAGTGCTTCTACTTCTACTGATTGTCCTCACTAGATAATGACCCAAGTAGGAAGGGCATTATCACCACTGCTCCTACATTACCAACTAAGAGACTGATCCTCCAAAGAGTTGAGAGACCAGCTCTATGTCAATTGACTAGTGAGTGAGGGAGCCAGAATTCAAACCAAGTTTTGCTGGAATTCAAACCTCTTCCACTTACCATTTTTGGATAACCTTGGTCAGGTTCCTTCCCACTCTAAAACACAACCAGTATTTTCTATTTGCCTCCAGGACTGAAGGAAGCCAGGGGCTGCCAAGGACACCAGTTGTGATTCTAACATGGTAATTTGCTGAGTTTGAATTATATGAATGCTGCCATTTGCGGTACTGTTGCCTATGCCCAGTGCTTTACTGCCTACAAGCTATGAGGTTGGTTTTATTATCCCTACATTGTGGACATGGAAACTGAAGTTGGGGGAAGTTAAGAAATGTGCTCAAGAAATAGTATTGGTGGGGCAGCCCGGGTGGCTCAGTGGTTAAGTGCTGCCTTCAGCCCAGGGCCTGATCCTGGAGACCTGGGATCAAGTCCCACATCAGACTCACTGCGTGGAGCCTGCTTCTCCCTCTGCCTGTGTCTCTGCCTCTCTCTCTCTCTGTGCCTCTCATGAATAAGTAAATAAAATCTTAAAAAAAAAAAAAAAAAAAGTAGTATTGGTCTTAAAAGCAGGCCATCTGCCTCCAAGGCCTGAGCTCTTCACTGGTAGGCTATACTGCTTTGAAACTGTGAAAGTATCCAGTATGTGCTTTTTAATATTTATTATTATTTTTTATCAAGTAAACTCTATGCCTAATGTGGGGCTCGAACTCACTACCCTGAGACCAAGAGCCATATGCTCTACCTACTGAGCCAGCCAGGCACCTTAGTCTGTGCTTTAAGATTGTATTTATTTACTTGAGAGTGAGAGAGACAGAGTGTGTGAGCAGGGGGGAGAAGCAGAAGGAGAGGGATAAGCAAACTCTATGCGCTGAGCACAGAGCCCGATGTGGGGCTCAATCCCACAACTCCAAGATTGTGACCTGAGCTGAAACCAAGAATCTGATGTTTAACTGACTGCGCCCCTCCAGGTGCCCCCTAGTACGTGCTTTAAAAAAAACCCGCAATGTTCAACACACACAAACTGCAACCCTAAATCTATCCAGCTTTTTGTCTATGCAGTTGGGTATGGAAGAGGGAATAGACAGTGCAAAGGAAACTCAATGGATCAGCAATATTTCCAAAACTAATCCCTGGGGAAGATTTTTTTTTTTTTTTTTTCCCCTGGGGAAGATTTTGAATTCACATCCTACCAAAAGTCAATACACAAGAGACTGTTACTCCTTGCACTCTGTAAGGCTTACTCAAAGAACAGCAGTGCTACAAGCCATCCTCACACCAACCCCATGATGCAGGCATTATTATTCCCCATTTTATAGATGAGGAAGCTGAAGTTAAGCCACATCCATCCTATCGCTGATAAACAGCAGAGCCCAAGACGTGGACATACTGGTTCTCTTGCTTGCATTATTTTTAACCATATTCTGCTCTTGCCTTGGTGGACCGCAATCTGTGATGGGCCTGTTATATATTAACAGAGAACATATTCTTGCATTGGGGCATCCAGTAACAGTGACATCACATATGAGCCAGGGTGTTGGAGCCTAGTAAAAAGCCAGTCCCTGCAAACAAGCTCCCAGGTGTTTGCTAACGTTGAGGTGTGCTCTCTTGGTCAATCATCAATCCAATAATCTACTGCCCATTAGGGCACTGCTGAGCAGAACAGGAAGTGAAAAGCATGTCTGTGAGCTGCTTTTGGAGCAGCTCTGGCTTGGGGTGAGGCCACTCGCCTCTTAGGAGAAAGAGCAGCAGGATCCAAAGGGAAACCCGAAGAACCTTCCAGCAAGAGGAGTGGAGACTTGGCAAGACTAAGTCAAGACCTCTTCCATAAGATTCCCCTCTTATGGGGATCCCGTTGGGCAATCCTTAGCCCTAACCTGTTGGGGTCTCAAAGTGACTCATGAAGATTTGCCTGTGCCTCTTTCAAGGTAGCCACACAGACTGTTCTTCATGAAGAAGAAGCATAGGGGATGATGGGAAGGGCAAGGAGACTACAACAGGCCTCCCCAGGAGCACCTTTTCGTTTGCACACACCCCTATGAAGGGGCAAGGGGGAGAGTAGCTCATTTGCACAGACTACTACCTGGGCTAGCGCTCCCCTTGGAAACTACACTTTGTTTTCCCTCCAGGGATATGGGAACTCAATCACCTGTGACTTACCATTCCTATGTTGCCTACACAGCACACACGTCAAGAGCTGAAATGGCATCTGCTCCCTGTTCCCCTTCCCCCCCCACCCCCCTGCTCTGGCCCCCACCTGCCTCTGGGTCAGACAACTTGAGGGAATGTGTGCAGCTCCACCTTGAGTGTGAAAGCCAGGAACCTGCAGCTCCTCCCCCACTGAAACACAGAGCATGACCCAAAGAATAAAGTTTTCCATTTCCTGCCCTCCCTAGTGTCGTAATGCCTGTCTCTCTCACCCGCTGCGCTCCCCTGCACTTGTGTGCCTAGGGAATTAGAGCCTTGAATGTTCAAAGAGTCTATTCCTCATCGAGTGTGCTAAATTTACATCTGGGCGTAGGCTGTGGTGACCACAGAAAACTTCATTTAAAGAGAGTAACACTGACAGTAACATAACACCACCACCGCTATCATTTCTTGAATATTTAACACCGTGCCAAGTTTTTCCCCTCGTTAGCCCATTTGTTCCCCCAACAACTGTATTGTTACTACGCCCATTTTATAGTTGAGAAAGAGAGACCTAGAGTAGTTCCGTAACCTGCCCAAGGCTACACAGCTATTAAGTGCCTGAGCTAGGATTTGAACCCTGTTCACTGGCACTTCAAAGTCGGTGTTTCTCGCTCACCCTGCAAGCATTGCCCCACCCCACCTGCCATTCTGTGCTGTGCTCTTCACTGACTTGCCATTGGATGTCCAGTTCAAGAAGCCTCTCTCCACCTCCTGCCACCTCCTAAGTCCTGACTTGATTTCTCTCCTTGCTAGGACCAGGGGGTGGTAAAAAGAAAGAGGGGGCTTGTTTCAAAGTGAAGTGTTCTCTAAGGTGAAAAAACTGGCTTTGGAGGCCTTAGTGGTGGGGGTATGAATGAACATTTTATCAACACAAATGTCATTGGCACCCCCAAAACAAACAGTGTCCCACCCGGCTTGCTCCTTTATGAGGCATTCAATCAATAAAACGAGAGCAGAACTCTGTCAGATTTATTGGCTAGGTTCAAACTGAACACCTCTTCCACCCTCCAAAGGCTGGGTCACTGGTTCTACCTTTCCGTTCCAACTCTGGACAGCCCCCATCTTCCCCTATGGGGCTACAATGGCTCATTGTTTGAGGCAGGCCTTGTGAGAAGTTGTGTTTGTTTTGCCTCTTATCTTATCAGCTCCACAGCTACAATGGCCCAGGTGTACTCACCATTTTACCATCAGGTGAGAGGAGATTGTGGCCAGGGTCCAGACTGGCTGGGGAGACTTGCTGTAAAACAGACTGGCTGGTCACCATGGCGCTGTTGCCATGGTGGCTGATTGTTGAGGAGGAAGTGACCTCATTGCTTCCCTGCTGGCTGTAGCGCACTCCTGCAAAACAACCCAGACCCAACAGCAGACATGAGTGCCCCCGGGGACTTGGAACTCTGGCTCGCTCCCCTTGTTTGTGAGGGCGGATAATGAGAATACCAAGTTGCCTTCTTCCTCCCCTGTCTACCTACAAGAAACACTGGCCATCTTTCTCTAGGGTAAAGGTGGCCTGGCCTCCACTTTGATTCCAGAATGTAAGCTCCACGAGGGCAGGACGTTTTTATCTGTTTTGTTTTGTCTGTTACTAAAGCCCTAGTACCTTGGCACTTGGTTACTCCTCAAAATATATCTGTCAAGGGAAGGAAGGAGGGAGGGAGGGAGAGAAGGAAGGAAGGAAGGGAGGGAAGAAGGAGAACAAATGAAAGGATTCTGATTGTTGTTGCTTTAGCATGGTTCTTTCAGGTTTTAGGGGCTGAGATTGGCCCTCTCTTCCTGGCTAGAGTATTTCTTTTATTCTTTGAAATGCCTTCTAGAAATGTTTCCCTGGCATCTCTTGGCAATGTGGGGCTGCAAAGTGTGAGTAGACCCATTCTACAAAGACCCATATCTACCCTTGCCCAAGGTCCCCTGCAAGAGCGATAGCAAAAGGCATCAAGTCTCTGTGCACCATGGTTTTGGCTGAGCCTGAGAGGCCCTGAGGGGACAAGGGCAGAGCAGGACAGGGATGGGGCTGCAGCTGGGAGTCTTTGGCTCTGCAACTCACATTCCTCTGATGGGGTCCCATTTGGCTGACTTCCAGGGCCCAGGGGAAGGCGCGTGTGCCAGGGTAGGGCAGGCAGCACATGCAGGCCGGGTGTGGATGCTTTAGTAAACCACTGCAGTTTGGTCTGCAAGGGAGGGGAGAACCACACATGTTTATGGCCTCAAGGCTCTGACCCTCCTTCTCGCTCAGGAACCAAAACAGAGGTCTGCACTCAGGAAAGGGCAAATGCTAAGCAAAAAGTAGCCTATTGAAGGAAGCCAAGGGGGGGGGGAGGTGCAAAGAGCCTGTCTCCTTCGCTTAGAGTCAAAGTCCCGCTGAATGTGCCCCCTGAAACAGCCAAAGACAGAGCTGGGGATCACTGGGACATCTCACCCTAAGCTCAAAGCCTGCAAAGACCATGCTCTTGCTTTTCACTTGGGATTCGATACAAGGGTTTAAGGGACCTTGTTTCTTCCTGCAAAGGGATGAGACCAAATGCTCTAGGCATGCAATTGTTTGGAGAGATGGGCCAGCTGCACTTTTCCATTTGCCAGCTTTCCTCACATTCACCCTCGTTGTATGAAGTATCCTGATTCTATTGGTCTGTTTCCTGCTGCTCTGCTTCCTGCTCCCCCTGGAGCCCTGCCCGCCAGATGAAGCTACAACACCCCCACTCCTCCCCAGGGGCCACACAAGCCACCATAACCGGCAACTTCCAAATCACTAAGATGAAGCTTGCCAAGAGCAGACCAAGCCAGTTTTCTTGGCATGGCCCAAAGGACGTCACCCAAAGCTGATAGGACCAAGAGCTTCAGAGGGCCGGGAAGGAAACAGACAAGTGCCAAGGCAAAGCTCTAACCCTTGAGAGCAATCTGCTTGACTCAGAGTGGCTTTATGCCTTCTTCTATCTGTGGTTGGCTCATCCTGAGTCTAGGGGCTGCTGGTGGGGGTGGTAGTGGCAGTGGGACAGCATTGGCATATATAGTAGCTCTTGGTCTAGGGCACTGCATTTTGGGAGGAACGGGAACTATGAAGCTAAAAGGAGGAAAGGCTTCCCTGCCTCCAAACCAACACCCCCTGAGCAGCCCTGCCCATGTTTCTCCACATGTTATCTGCGGCCCCAAGGTCTCCAATTTACCCCCTTCTACTTCATCTCGATGGATCACCTGAGATTCTTTTTTTTTTTTTTTTTTTCAGTCACATTTCCCACTGAGCTCCTGGCAGGAGGTGTCCAACAGCTAGCTCACAGTGTTGTTATGGAGAAGAAGAAAGATGTGTGCCTTATGAGCTTGGGAGGCAGAACAGATCCAAAGGAAAAGAGGGAGGCAGATTTAGTCAGTAACAGGAAGGATTTTCTGACAAGGGGGCACAAAGAGGAGACTGCTCAGGAGCTGAGTTTGGCTCAGAAGCTAGCCAAACTCAGGCTCGAATCCTGACTTTGCCCTTAGGAGATGTGTGATCTTGTGCCATAGCTATATCTCATGCGATGGAGGGAATGCTTCCTTAACAGGGCTATTTTGAGGTAAGAGAAAATATCTATAAATTCCCTAGCATAATGCTAAATAAATGGTAATGCTAGGTAGAGAGGGAGTTAGTATGGAGATGGACCCCAGGGTATTTGCCCTAAGACTCTAGGATTCTAGACAACTTAGGGCAGACTCTAAGTACTGAATGGAGTGACCCGTTCGTGAAGAATAGTTCCCAAAGAATCCTACCTTGTGGAAGCACTGATGTTTTGCCTTGGAAGCAACTTGGGAGGCAGGCCTGGCCCCTGCCCCACTCATTCTTTCCTTTTGAAGGGACTGGACTTCACCCTGTTTTCTCCTGCTTTCTCTGACTCCCTGGCCAGCTATTTACCTCCCCAAGATGCTCTGCTCCTGAGAGAGCGGTGATAACGCTGGGAGTTAGGTGTGTGTTCACCTCCCAGCCTGTCTCCACCATCGATTCAGCCTCAAGTCAAACAGACTCTGGTTTTAGCCTATTTAATTTGGCCGGAGGGAGACGGCCAGTCCTCTGATGATCAAATATGGGTCACGGGAAGGCTTCTCCCCTACTGCAGGCTACATAATTATTTATTTAAAAATAATTAACCAAGGATATCCGCAGGAAACAAAAGCCTTTTTTAGGAGGGAGCCTGGCAGATGAGGGGCAGGAGCCATTTGTTAGAACCCAGGCAGTGTAGCCCACGGCTGCTGTGGTTTTCAAACCTTGTTTTCTACCCCAGCAGAACTTCATTCTACGAGAAATGTAAGGGTGGGGCTGCTCTGTTTAAGGACTGATGAGCCTAGACCTCTGGCTAAGGGAGAGCATCGGGCTGGGGGCTAGGAGATCCCTGTGTGATCTCAGCTTTGCCATCAGTGTACTGGGTGAACTCCAACTTCCTCATCACTGAGCCAGAGGACTGCCCGCTTTAGGAGGGAGCTGTTATCACTGTTGAGTGTGGTGGGAGCGAGGCAGGGGGCTGCTCACCAGCTCCAGATTCGCCTGTAACCTTGCCCACCAGTGCTCCTCTCACCAGGAGTTTGGCAATCACTCTGGACCCAGGCAGCCACCTTAAAGGGGGTGTGGAGGTGGAAGGTGTATCACAAGATATCTGCTGGCAATCCACCAAGAATAGGTGTTCTCATTAGAGGAAAGAGAGGCCAGGTCCTTGTGTATTTCACAAACTCAGAAGAGCGCTTCAGAGAAGGAAAGTGGAGGAGGCTCTGGAATCAGGCAACCTGGGTTTAAATCCTGGCTCTACCACATATTAGTTGTGTGACCTTGGGGAAGCTACTCAACCTCCCCGAGCTTCGGTTTCTTTGCAGTTAGCAATTTCTGTCCCTCAGGTCACTGGGAAGAAGATGAATGATTTAAGGGATGTGAAAGTCCCCAGAACATGCTTGGCATAGAACAGTTGTTCAAGATACCTCACTTCCTTCTACTTTGGTATTGTCTTTGTCTTAAAGACATTTTCAGGAAGGCTGAGTTCACAAAACTTTATTGAGCATTTATTACATGCCAGGTACTGTGCTAGGAAGGTGGAATGACCTCTTCCTTTCTTCTTTCACCCCTATAAGCTTTGAACACAAATATACCACAAGGGCTCTGGTTTAATACTGACCAACCAAAGATGCCAGGTTAATAACAGCCTCAGAGGGCCCCATAGGAGATATGATAATCCAGAAGGTGACCTTGTACCTTGCACTCACTTCTTCGCTCAAGGTATTCATTGGCCATGTCCCCATCACTGGTCTCAGGAACCATAGCAAGTGTGTCCAGTAGCAAAAGTCATCCCAGTTAGAATCTAGAGACATTCCTGAGATCCTTGTGAGGCGCTGACCTATTTCACCTGTTCCTACGCCTTTGTATTTTGGGGCTCTTTCTGAATTCCTGATGGCATGTGGGACAGAGACAACTCATCCAATTTCTATCCAATATGACTGGTCAGAAGTATCAAAACATGAACAAAGCTCATGGTTCCAGAAGCCAGCATCTCCACATTCTGCTTCCTGCACCAGCATCCACCTCTCCAGGGCACTCTTCACACTGCTGCAGCTTGGGATTTCTTTCTAAAACAAACTTGCACCATGTCCCTGCCCTGTTTGGAAACCTATCATGGCCCCTCACTGCCTTCTGGAAAAGCCCCACTAGCAAAGATCAGCAGGATTAGGCTTCTGTGACTGCAGCCCCTTATTTGCATCATTTCACATGACATCCCATACAGCCGTGTCAGGGCACCTGCCATCTCCTGCCTCAGTGCCTTGGCTTCTGCTGTCCCCTCTGCCTGGAAAGCTCTTCTCTTCTTCTCCATCTTTTTAAGAGGGCTAAGTTTTACCTCTTCTGTGAAGCTCTCCTTGATTCATCCTTATAGTCATCTACTTTGCCCTTTTGTATTTTACATGCAGCTGAGACCCTTCTGCTGTTCCCTCTGCCTGGAAAGTTCTTCCCTTTACATCTTTTTAAGAGGGCTAAATGTCACCTCCTCTACGAAGCTTTCCTTGATTCATCTGGTAGTTATCTGCTTTGCCCTTTTGTATTTTACATGCAGTTGAGACCCTTACAACAGGAGTTGGTCACTCAGCCCTATAATGTTCCTATGATAGGATACTTTTCTTTCCCTCTTAAAGGAAGGGATGGCTTTTTACTCATTGTTGCATCCTCAGAGGCTAACACAGAGCCTGGGACTGTGAATATTTACTGAAAGAAGGAATGAGCCTGCAGCTGCTTTGAGCATCCAAGCTCTAGAGCAACGGATCATCCCTTCTGGAAGAAGGAGAAAATACAGCCAGCCCTGCAGCAACTGGTATTAAGTGTAGATCTGTTCTAAATCTATTGATACATTATGGAATAATCTGAGCATATCATGAACTTCACATTTGAGGAATTCATAAACTTGCACCCAGCTGAGCAGAGTCACACAGGAAAACATTAAACACACTAGTGTGCATGCACGTGTGCACACGTACACATACTCTTCAAGCATCTACCAGCTATCAGCTACCATCAGTTCCCTGCATGTGCTATATGCCATGTCCATCCACATCTGGAGTTATAGCTTTCCCTCCAATTTCCAACAGTCCTCCGCCCTACTTCATGTTAACTCACAAGCTGTAGCCCTTTGGACATCTGCTTCCGCAGGCAAACTTCAGGACTTGTTCAAGGTAAAATGCCGTATTTATTATTGTATGGCATTTATGCATTTCCTAACTATTTAACAGGTATATAACTCTGCTAATGTTTTTATTAGATTCTTATCTTTTTAAAGGGTGTCACTGAAGAAGTTTTGAGTAGGGTGCCTTTAACCCCATTTTTCCCCCATAAACCCCATGGTTTTTATTGCGTGACTTTACAGAGCATGGTGGTTTTTATGATGTAAATGTCAGGTTCTATAGAACTGACTGTGCACCTGTGTTCAAAAGACAGACACAACTGCCATGCAGGAGGACCCAGGAGAGGACCTGCTAACCACAGGGATTTTTCAGAAACTTGTTCTTCTGGGGCTGAGAACTACAACTCTCTTAGCACTTCTAAAAACAGCCAGAATTCCACAATTCCAGAAGTCAATCAGCATCTGGACATTTGAAACTAATATTCTCTCTCTTTCTCTTTCTGTCTCTCTGTCTTGATGATTCTGGGCCAGTCAACTTCTGGGTCTTGTTTTTTTTTTTTTTTTTTTTTTTAAGATTTATTTATTTATCTATTCATGAGCAACACAGAGAGAGAGAGAGGCAGAGACACAGGCAGAGGGAGAAGCAGGCTCCATGCAGGGAGCCCGACATGGGACTCGATCCTGGGTCTCCAGGACCATGCCCTGGGCTGAAGGTGGCACTAAACTGCTGAGCCACCTGGGCTGCCCTGGGTCTTGGTATTTTTATCTACAAGATGGGCATATGGATCTTCCTTCCTTGGAAGCCAGAATGATGAACGAATAAGGTTAGAGAAGCACCGGGTTTTCCAGGAAGAGAAAAAGCTAGGCAAATAGTAGAGCAATGTCAGCCAGGAGAGCATGACCAGAGTCACTCTTTTTATATAGTAAGTGGGAAGAGGGAGGTGTTGCCTCCTCGGCAGCATGAGGCTCAGCTTGGCCCCATGTGGCCTTAGGCTCTGAAGCCAGGGGGTCCTTTTTACTGGGGTCTGTGAGTTGCACCCAGAATCTGGTGGGATGCCTTTCACCCTTGACATTTCAAAGCCAATCTCCCATCCCTGATAATGCAGGAATGTTCCTCCGGCTGATGGACCTCTGCCAGCACGAATGAGCGTCCCAGCCACCAACAGAGTAAACATTACTCAACTAGCCAGAGCTCTGGCACACACATTCTTCCCCTGTGTTTCTAACCTCATGCAGAGCACAGCCCAACCCTGTTGGGTCTAGAAACTGGGAATTTAAGCCCAGGCATGAGGGAGCGTGTGAAGGAGAAAAGGAAACAACTCTGTCCATCAATTATGGGCAGACAGACCTGTCTTTCCGACGATGCCAAAACACAGGGCCAGGGAGGGGACCAGGAGGAATTAGGTCAGTCCTGATGGACCCTATCGTAATGCATTCTCTGAAACCCACTGCCCCTTTTCCCATAGAGGAGTCACTTTCTTTCTTTTTTTTTTTTATTTTTAAAACAGATTTTTATTTATTCATTCATGAAAGACACACACACACACACACACACACACACACACACACACACAGAGGCAGAGACACAGGCAGAGGGAGAAGCAGGCTCCATGCAGGGAGCCCGACACAGGACTCGATCCCGGATCTCCAGGATCATGCCCCAGGCTGAAGGCAGGTGCTAACCCGCTGAGCCACCCAGGGATCCCCAGGAGTCGCTTTCTTGAGGAAAGAGGCAGAGATACAAATGATTCAGTCTAGGAAACTTCTAAGACACTCATCTGGGATAAAAGAATGTGTACCCTTCCCTGGCTTGCAACTGGGAACCCAGAACCAAAAGCTTTAAATGAAGGAGATGGCACTGCTACCTCAGCATCCTCATCGGTGACACGGGACCACTGCCAGGCCTTAGATTGCCTCCTCTCTGGGGATAAAGATTAATGTTTGCAAAGAGTTTAGGAGATTAAAAATCTGAAAGCCTGAGAGGAAAAAGCTGATGCAAGATGAAAGCAGTTTAAACACTGGGCCGGTTTCAATTCCACATTGCTTTCTACCTGAGGTGACTTAGTGAGAAGGCCAGTTCATAAGAGGAGAAACACAGACAGGCCTGTGGGGACGGTAAACATTCTTGAGCTCAAGGAGTAAAAGTTGAGTGATACTTAAGGGAAGCCCACAAACTGGTTTTCTTATAAAAATCAAAGCAAATGTAGCCAAGAGAAGAAGAGGGAAAAAAAAGTCATCTTCCATCAAAAGCATCTTGGCTGGGAAACAGAAGCTAACATGCACAAGGTGCCTGAGAAAATCACACATGTGTGGAGGTAGAAGGGCAAGAGAAACTCTGCCTTTCCTCCCTACAAGGTCCGCCCCAGCCACCACGCCTGGTCCTTACCCGAGAGCCAGTCTCTACAGGCAAACATCAGATGATTTGCAATGAGCACTTCAGCCAGGGAGGCCGCGGCTACATGTGAAAGAACCCAGGCTGGCACTTGAGAACTTGAGAAGTCCTCACCTCTGCGAGTGCTTTACACGATTTGCTCTCTGTGTGTCATGGAAAGCCCATTTGACAGAATGGAAAACTGAGGTTCGAAGAGGAAGAGGTTATTCTTACTACCTCTTGCTAAGGGTCTCCTACAAGCCAGTAGTATTCCAAAGCTGATCCTTCTTTCTCTTCCCCAGAAGCCCCAAACCGATTCCAGGTATGTTGAACCTCCATTGTGACCCACTGATGGTTTGAAATGATTTTACTTGTTGCTTGGCTCTGTGTCTCACTGGACTATAATCCCAATGAGGGCAGGACCTCTCCTGCCTTCTCCACTGTGTCCTCAGCGCCTCCCACAGAGCCTCACCCATTTATTTTTATTTATTTATCTATTTTATTTTTGGGATGCCTGGGTGGCTCAGCAGTGGAGCATCTGCCTTTGACTTAGGGTGTGATCCCAGGGTCCGGGATCAAGTGCCACATCAGGCTCCTGCAGAGAGCCTGCTTCTCCCTCTGCCTATGTCTCTGCCTCTTTCTCTGACTCTCATGAATAAATAAATAAAATCTTTAAAAAGAAAAACTAATTAAAAAAATAAAGATTTTATTTTTATTTGAGAGAGAGAGAGAGAGAGAATGGTGGGGAGGGGCAGAGGGAGAGGGAAAAGTAGGCTCCCCACTGAGCAGGGAGCCTGACACAGGGCTCAATCCCAGGACCTTACAATCATGACCTGAGCCCAAGGCAGACGCTTAACTGACTGAGCCCCCCAGGTACCCTGAACCTAGCTCATGTAGGCACTCCGTAAATACCGATGGGATGAGCAGCTGATGAACAAATGACCTACACTTTCAACTCTGACTGGACTCCACACTATCAGTCTGTTGAGCAGAGCGGTGGAGAAGTGGCAGTGGTGTATACATGTCTCCTCTAGGTCTCCTGGCTTTGCTGAGGTTAGTGGGAGGCCAGCCTCTTAAGGAAGGGAGAAGGAGAAAGAGTAAAACGTTATCAAGGTAGAAACAGCACTGACACTTTGGGCGACTTGGTGTTTGCAGGCCCGAGGTGGGTGCAGGGCAGGGTATTACAGATGAAGCAGCAGGGGTCTTGGGCAGCACTTTACCTGGTGTAAAATGGGTCCCTGTGGGGAGCCTATGCCTTCCTGACTTCTGAAGCCTAAGCAGAACACCCATTTCCAAAGGTGCTTTAAGGGGGATAGGAATGGGTGCTTCCACGAGCACAGGCTGACCAATTCTAAAGGTTTGGGGCTGTGGGTGGGAGCCCCAAATTTAGACTCACCCTGTTGGATCCCAGTTTGGGGCTCATCGGGTCGACTTTGGGGAAGGATTAATTAATGGGAATTTACCATGGCAACATGAGTCACTTAAATGCCTTTTTCTCTAAAGGAAGTTGAAGGAAACCCAAGAAGGGTTAATGGCGGGCATCGTTAGGCCTAAAGGCTTTAGGGACAGACGGAGCCCGGCCACGGTCTGGCTCCTGGGGTCTCTTTTCTCAGAGGCAGCCTTTGCGAGGTGGGGTAATGTGGCTGCAACAAAGGCCCCTGGGCTTGGCTGGCAAGGAGAATGATGATGCTTCTAGTGGGTCTGGGCAACGGGGGAAGGCTATAAAGCCATCAGCAGACTGAGCCACTGGGTGTCCACACAAAAGTAAGGTTCTAAACACAGACATCTGTATTGTGACTGAAGGGCTCATAAAATTGCCTTAGAAAGGAGAGGTTTTCCACTGCGACCTATTCATAAGCAGGGCCCTGCTGGGAAGTGACACCCAGGGAGAAGATCCTTTGAGGCCTGGCAAGCATCAGAGCTGCCTTGTTATGGGCGTTTGCCTGGCCAGACCCCAGCCTCTTCATCGCTGTCGCTGGGGCAGCTCCGGCAGCAGCCTCATCACTATCCCCATCATCATGACAGATAGCCATGGGTCATCAGCTCATGGATGCTGGTCCCAGGCAGCACCAGGTGCCAGGCACTGAGGCTTTGGAGGATGGATGGTTCCTGGCTTCCACTGAACAGCTGCACTAGCAAAGTGCTCAGGGAGCACTACCAGAGGACAGTGGCTGCTTAGAGCCATCTCACCAAATGACTCCGAACTGCAAAAAGTCCTTTTCTAGACCTCAGGTGACTCAACAGAAACTCAGGAAGAGCCATTCTCACTCTTTTCTTGCCCAAGGGATGCTGGCAGGAGATTATAAGAACTAATCTTGTAGAACATTCAGCTAACTAGTAGAACTAAATTAAACCAGTAGACTAGGGGATCCCTGGGTGGCGCAGCAGTTTGGCGCCTGTCTTTGGCCTAGGGCGCGATCCTGGAGACCCGGGATCGAATCCCACATCAGGCTCCCGGTGCATGGAGCCTGCTTCTCCCTCTGCCTGTGTCTCTGCCTCTCTGTGTGTGTGTGTGTGTGACTATCATAAATAAATAAAAATTAAAAAAAAAAAACCAGTAGACTAGATGAAGCTAGTAAACGAAACTACTAGAAACTAAACCAGAACATTAAGGGAGAATGGATAATATTACGCTCTTTGAAAACTTCCTGGTAGCGTTTAACGTTGGAGGTTGTGTGTATGTGCGCTGCCGTGTTATTTTGGTTAAGCAGCCTCAATGAAGGCAGAGCAGGATGATAGTATGTCCAGAAAAGGGAACATATGCTTTAAATAATAACATATACTATGTTATGTAAAATGAAACAAATTCCCTGCTCAGTTTAACTCTAAAACTGAATGGCAGATTATAAAACAGCAGATTTGTGCATTAAGCTTTTGGACAAGAAGCCGTCTATAATAGATCTCATCAGTGCTCAGATCCATGGGACGTCTACCATGTGCCAGGCGCCAGCTGTGCGACTGGAGACAGTGTGGTGAAGAAAGCGTTTGGGCTTAGATATTGGTACAGCCTGGAATTCCACCATTCAGAATGCATACACAGTTCTAGAGACTTGAGGAACTACTTTCCTCACAGAGAGAACTGACTTACTTGGTTTCTCTTTCTTTGCCACTTAGGGATGCAAACCCTAGACTTCACTTGGCAGTAGGATTCTCCAGAAGGGGGCGGTGGCTTGTTCTGTTTCCATTTGTAAACCATCTTGAGATAAATTAAGCAGCTATTTTGTGCCCACTGTGCAAATCGACGTTACACGAATGGGAGATGTCATTCAGAGGTTTACTGAGCAAGAACTTACTGGGCTTTATCACCAACCTGGTCCAATAGGTGCTGACCAGGAAGAGGCTCCCTGCAGTGGTCAGGGCCAGAAGGCCTGGGCATGCAAGCTGCCACTCAAAGGCCCTGAAAGTGTTAACCTCTAGCAGCGATAGGTGTCTCATTTACACCCATTATAAATCTGTTTATTGTGACTGGCCCCACCCAATCTGCTGGTGCTGTAAAGCTCTAATGGTCCCTAATAAAGGTGGAAGGATTGTAACAGCACACAGTTCCTGAAGTGGGGAAGGAGCGATGAGAGAGACAGATGATGAACTTAACAATAAGATATCACAATGGCCAACCTCCCTCTGCTACTTCAAGCAGCAGAGTCCCAGGCCCCAAGACTTGCTACTACACACAATCTCCAAATAATAACCTGCCAGAGCTGAAAGGTCCAATGCCCTCATTTGCCAGAATCCCTGAGAAGTTAAGTGATTGGCCCAAGGTCACCTCTGCTCGTTCCCGGCTCTGATTTCCTGAAGCTGAGTCCAGAGCCCTTCCCTCAGCTGCCTTACCTCTCCTGGTTCAGCAGAGGGCCATCGGGATAATCATCAACCCCTGTAGGACCCTCCTGTTCCATCTAGCCTAGTGGTAGCTAGCCCTGGCCGTACCTCCAAATCTCTTAGGGACTTGTTGTAAGTTCCTGGGCCTGACCCCACCCCCCCATGCCAGGTTTTGATTCTAAAAAAGTGTGGGTAGGGGAGACACAGGTGTTTTTAATGCGTTCCCTAGATGCCTTTTATGTGGCCTAAGAAGGAGAGGTGAGAAACACAGGTCTTGCCAATTCTTGGATTTCATGGTTTCTGATGTCTCAAATGAGAAGCAGAATTCCTATAAAGGGAAACTTCCAGGGTGAAACTGCAAGCCACACCCCCGTTAAGAACCCAGGGAAACCCAAAGCCCTTCCTCCCTCTCAAGGCTCTGAGGGCTCCTGAGCCAATGCCTCAAGACCTTCCTTGTCAGGCACTGTGCTTTGGCATTGGGCCAGTGACCATACTTCAGCCTCTTGACAGCCCTCAGGAGATAGGTATTATGATCCCTATTTCATAGATGAAGACATTGAGGTTCAAAGAGACTAACCACCGGATGGTAAAAGAACCACAGATTAAGCCCTAGCCTGTCTGGGGTGCTACCCCCCAGATACACCCTTCTGAGCATGGTCCAGGTACGGGGTTACTTATAACCAGCTTGCCTCAGGAGATGCAGACTTCCCTCTGGAGAGTCATTAAACCCTAAAAGATATCTGCATGGTGTTCCTCCAACCTGGGAAGGACACGACTATGGGTCCTAAGAAAGTTGGTTCTTGACTTCCTGAAAGCAGTAGAGATGGTTGGTTGACACCTACATGGCTAAACCCATACAGTTGTGCCTTTGTGGGGCTGCTGCAGCCAGAGCAGAGGGCAACAGGAAGAGGTGTAAGGCGGACGGAGGCTCACAGGTTGAGGGAAGTAGCTTCCAGGAAATCAGCCCTTGGAGCTTCTGAGGTTTTCCCACATTCATCGCAGGGGTTGTGCTCACCCTCCCCTTCCTACTCTTTTTGCTTGAGGTTTGGGGGAGCTTCCCTCCTAAGAACAAAGGCCATTAAGCCTCTCAGATTGGGCTTACACCAAGAATGGGCCACACCCCCCTCTAATTGGCAGGTTCCCAGGGCTAATTACTAACAAGCAGGGTGCTCACGCCTCCTTAAATTAAAGGTGAAAAATGCCCTCCAGGAAATTCAGGGTCATCTTATGAACCTGACCTCCTGCTACATGGTCATGAGCCCCCACCCCTCCCCACAATTCTTGGCACTTCCCCGCTCTCACCATTTAGTGCATTTGCACTAAATGCCTAGAGTACTGGATATGGCACTGGAAATGTGTTATGCATGTCACAGGGCAGGCCTCACTGGAAGAATGACAAAGGGCCTTACACTCAATATGCTACCAGAAGCCAGCCTTAGTCTGCTGCAAACACCAAGATGAGTATCCATTGGAAACGCTCAAATTCTCTAAAAGTCAGCATTGAAAGAAAGCTCCAAGAGGAATGGAGGGGAAAGGGGGGGGGAAGCCCCCCAAATAAGGCTCTGTAAGGAATGGTAATAGCTATCATCTGTGAGCACCTGCTATATCCAGGGCGCTTTACATACATTATCTCATTTAATCCTTGTAGCACCTGCATGAGTTGGTGTCCCCATTTTACAAATTGAGAAACTGGGGCTTAGTGATCCCAGAGATTTGCCCAGGGTCACACAGCTAATGAGTGGCCAGTTGAGGCTGGAATAGTGGTCTGCCTGCACAGCTATGATTTTGTTGCTATGCCCACTGGATTCATGAAAGCATTTCCCCAGATGATCTTCAGTGTGTCTTACATGTCATGGTTATTGATGGTCAGGCGTCTATGGAACAGCCTGGGCATTGGGATTCTTAGAAGCTCCCTAGTTGATTCTAAAGTGTGCCAAGGTTTGGGAACCGTTATCTTAGAGTGAGGGGTCAGCAAACTGTGGCCCACAGGCCAAAGCAGCCTGTTTTTGTAGGACCCATTAGCTCAGCTTGGTTTTTACATTTTTTAATGCTTGGGGGAAAAAAGACTATTTTGTGATGTTTGAAAATTATTGGAAATTCAAATTTCAGTCCCATAAATAAGGTTTTACCGGAAGACAGCGACATTCACTCATTTACATATGGTCCATGGCTGCTTTTATTCTACAAAGGCAGAGTCAAGTAGGAAAAAGAAGACTCTATGGCCTAAAAAGCCTAAGATATTTACTACCTGGCTCTTTACAGAAGTTTGCTAACCCCAATAACAACAGTTTCCATGACCACTAGGATGATAACCACAACCGCAATGCTTCATTTGATGTTATTTTGGGGCTGTTTCATTCATATAGATATATCTTCCCCATTTGTGCTTGTACTTCTCCTTGAAAAGTGGGTAGAGGCAAAATGCCAGATCTTGTGCCTTCCCATCAAGAAGTTCACTTCGAAAACCCTTGCACAGATTTTGGGCGCTCTCCTCACCTTTGGTACTTAATTCCCTCCAAGTTCCTGTCAGTTCCCATCAAACCTGCAACAAACAGGGGCACCTGGGTGGCCCAGCTGGTTAAGCATCTGCCTTTGGCTCAGCTCATGATCTGAGTCTTGGGGTCAAGCCTCGAGCCTCAGCCTCACATAGGGCTCCCTGCTCAGCAGGGAGTCTGCTTCTCCCTCTCCCTCTGCCTGCTGCTCCTCCTGCTTGTGCTCTCTCTCATTCAAATAAATAAAATCTTAAAAAAAAAAAAAAAAACCTTCAACAAACAGATTCCAAGGGCACTTCTTCAGGAACCTGCTGGCTGGGGCTCTGTGCTTGCAGGCAGCTTCCTTCCTCCTCAGAGCTGACTGGAGGCAACAAGGAGTCCTTGAATCATCTAAGGGTCCTTCAGGGGGATTAGGCATGGCCAACGGGGCTGCCTAGAGCGATAGCACTCCAGTATCTCCTGGCCCTTTTGTGCAGAGCCTCTGAGCCCCACCAGCCAGGTTTCTTTGTATGCAGACCAGGGTTGGTCCACTATCAGGAGGAGGTTGCCAGCAGAATCCTCTGAAGGCTGGGCCTCTTAATCTCATTAATATCCTGATTGTCTTCCTCAATCTAGTGGCAGCCGATAGGGTGGTACCATAAGATAAAATGACCTTCAAATTTAGCAGATAAAATAAATGGCTGTCAGATAAAGTCCTTAGGAAGGGGAACACTGGAGCCCGGTATAAGGCTGAACTCCAAGCCAGTACAAAAGCATTTCCGAAAATACCAGATGTTTCAAGGCAGGACTTGTTTCTTTTCTAAACTGAAATAATCTGCTACTTAGGGACAATAGGGTTTATTTACTATGGGGACCTTTGCCGTGGAGATGAATATTTTTACAGCCGCCCTCATAAACCCCCGCCCCTCGTCTGCGGCCCAGGGAGGGGGCGGAGCTCCAGAGGTGAGCTGAGGTGCCTTTGCTGTCTCTGAAGCCCCATTAAGTTGTTAAGGCATTTAGTGCCCCAGACAGTGCCGACTGCAAGGGCAGTTCAAATCCCTGCCCAGATGGGGATGGGGTCGTGAAAGAGGAGGCTTGAATTTCTCTCCTGGGCAGGGTGCAGAAGCTTCCTTGGTCAGGGGCAACAGTTGGTGGGGGGGAAGGGGGGAGGGGAAGCAGTAAACTAGCCAGACTTCGAGACCCCCATCCTTGGCCTTTTTGTCATTCAGAGGGGAGCAATAAGAATGTGGCAGAAGAAGGGATTGTGGGGGTATTGTGTGTCTGTGTTGGTTTCCATGCCTGCAATGTTCTTAGCATCTGCCTAAAGCAGAGAGATGGTCAGCATGTGACAGTTCAAAACCTGTCTCTGCCACCTACTAACTACATGAACTTGGGCAAATCATGTGCATTCTAAATCTCTCCCCTTCCTTGATCGTAGAGTGGGGGTACAGGGACACAGGTTTCTACCCTTACAAAGTTGCCATGAGGATTAAATAAGATGATGTATGTGGGTTGCTCAGCCCAGGGCCTGGGACTTGGGAAATACTGAATCAACACTGGACGTTATAGTTATTCATGCGTAGCTCTGACGCTTCCATGGGGCACCTTGGAGACATCCTGGGGGTCCTCCAGATTTCAGCATCAGGGAAAACAGCAGGAACCACACAGATATCCTGGCCCAGAGTTTGGTTTGTCTATAACCCTGGCTTAGATTCTTGTGGGTGACTTGGAAGGACATGTGAAAGGGGCCAAGGGGGACATGGGCGGCAGGATTCTCTGGGTTTCAAGCTCTGGTCTGTCAGGGCAATCAAATCCACTGGGCTTGGAGAGGGGGGAATAGAGTTTGAAGAGAAGCAGAAGTAAGCAGCCATAGAAATAAATGTCCCCACTTAAGGAGGCTGTAGGTCAGGGTAGCCAAAGATTCTTCTGGAAGGGCTTCCTCTCACCTCTATGCCTCTCATTCTTTCCGGAACAATGAGCCTCAATCTCTTCCTCAAAAGATGATACGAGAGTGAGGACACTATGTGTGGGGTGGGTGAAGGCTGATGAAGACCTGCTGCCCCTCCCTGGCTGGCACAGGGTGGCTAGGTGAGTTTGCGGCAGACCGGAGTAAAGGGTAGGGTGAGCAAGGCCGCGTGGCTCACGCGGCTGGATCCCGAGGCTTGGGCCAAGGCTACCCCCACTTCCATTCCACGCCAACTTCCTTCTTCTCCTCCCTGGGCCAATCAATACAAGCACCTGTCTCCAACCAGTCTCCTTCCTCGCCATAGCCCTGCTCTCTGACCTTTTGGGGGCCTTTCTCTTGATTCCGCTCCAGAATGGAGGTAGGGGCCATCACTCCGGGTGGACTCAATGGCCTGAGAATGGGCTGTCATGGGGCCTATAACCAGGGACAGCTCCTGCTGGCCAGAGCTGGAATGGGGGGGTGGCGCAGATAAAGGCCTTCCAGGCTGAAGATAAATGGCTGCCTGCAGCCTGCTACAGTAACTTCAGGCCCCCAAGAAGAGCAAACAAAGGGTGCCCCTGTGACACTCACTGGAAAGATGAAGGCCCATCAGCGGCAGCCAGGCTGGTTCAAAGCCCCAACTTAATTGTCAATTAAGCATGCATAAGGGAGACAAAGCCATGACAACCCCGGGCTGCATGCTGGTGTGTGATTGTAAAGCCGGGAGGGGCAGCGCTGAAAACAGCTGATTCTGCTGACGGTGTGTTTGTAGGACGCCTTGTAACCAATCAGCCGCTGACAGAGGCAAAGTGTTCCTCCTGCCACTCCTATTGTGCCGGACATTCCAGCGCCAGGGTCACACTGTGGTCACTGTGGGCGAGTGGGCCACAACGCCCCGAGAGTGGCTGGGAGAGAAGGGGCTCGTTAGAGACGGGATGCTCTCCTCTCCAGGAAGAAGGTTCAAGGGAAAGATTTGTCTCTAAGGTGACTCTGGTCCTCCAGGCTCAGAGGCTGTGTGCGGAGCGGAGGGAGTGTGAGGGAACGGGCCTGGGTACTCGTTTCCCCGACTTAGCCTTAGAGGGTGCTGGTGCCAATGCTGACTCTGGGTATTGCACTCTCCTTGGCCATCACAGAGCTCTTTTTGTTTTCTGCATCCAGGTACATCTTGGGCTTGGCTAGAGACCGTATCTTGGTCGCAGGACCCATGATAGAAGTGCACCATCCCGAGTGTGGGGCTCCAGCCTGCTGTCTGCCTAGCCCTGGGTGCATTCCCTAGGAGCCCACCTGGGGGCCTGAGAGGGGACAACAGTCACTCCTCCCAGCACCCTGCACCCCAGGGCCCAGGCCAGTCCTGGGCCCGGGGAATATGTCATCACCTCTTGGGGATAATGCCCCAGGGTGTGAAAGTTAGAAGGAAATAGATTTCTGCTGCCTTTCTTTCTGCTGCTGCTCGTAATAACGAGAGCAATAATAATAGTCGTCACAGCTTATTGGGAAAGATGGTGTTTACACATTCTCTCATTTAATCCTCACGTGGGCCTGATGAGGTAGGTCCTGTTGCTTTGTTTTACAGACGGGAAAGCCAGACCGGGAGAAGCGTTGTGACTGGGTCATGCTGTAGTTACAGCGATCAACCTGGCTGGCTAGGTGCAGGATTCAAAGCCGAGTCTGGAGAATCCACTCTCCGGATGGGGACAAGGACTATCTTGATGAGCCCCGAGTAGAAATTCAGGCAGAGGGGAAGGCAGCCACTGAACATATGCAGTGTCCCATAATTATTGCTCCATAAATTCGAGTCTCTACAAAGACCCATGAAGCCCCAGAAGACAGCCTTGGGCCCTAGATGGTCCTGGGCCCTCCGTGCCAGCACGATGTCTTCCCAAGGAGACAAGAAGCTCCTGTGGGCTCGGACACAAAAGCATCCATGCTGCACTGAGCGGGGGTCAGCAGGCCTGAGTTCTAGCCACATCAGCCACCATCACTGTTACCTTTGGCAAGTCATTGCTTCTTTTGGGCCTCAGTTTCCTTCTTTGAAGCTCCTCCCAGTTCTAGCATTCCATGAGTTTTAAAATCATGGAATGGACCCCTGAAAACTCACTTCAAGGGGGCCATGCCTTCCCAGACTCCGATCAGATGGCTCTCAAGCTGTATTTTGCACCCACTCGCTCAGTTTCCACTACCTGCCTCTGCTCCTCCAGCCCCTCTGTGGGTCTCCTGTCGGTATACAGAAGGCCTGTGCTAACGACCCCGTGGTGACCTCACCACAACCCCAGCTTGTCAGAAAGCTGCCTGGTCTTTGTTTGGCTTACAGGCTCCCTGACTTTGGTGTGGAGATCACAGGTCCCAGCACAATAGCCATTGTCTTCTCAATAATGCCCCTTGCCCCAGCCACGCCCCCCCGCAGCTCCAGATCCAGCTCCGTGGATCACCGCGGGCGGCAAGTGCCCCAGTCCTGCTCTGAACCGTTCACCACTGCCTTCAGAACCCTGTTTTGAATTTCCAAGAAGAAACGGAGTTATTCTGCCAACAGGCTAGTGATTGTTGGGGGCTTCTCTGCCTCTCAAGAATAACCTGAACTTTCTCCCCATGTGGCTGAGCCCTTCCCTTCTGTGGGAGTGGGATCCAGCCCTGACCCATGCTTCATGCTGGACAGTTTCAGACTCCCAGAGACCCTGAAAGCAGTCACGCTGTGGGAACACAGTGTGGAACAAATGCTCAGCCTGGGTCCCCCAATAATTAGGCCAGCTTCCGACCTCAGGCCTCTCCCGGCAGAAGAGCAACCAGCAGGCAAGGAGGGCAACAGGCTTCGGAACCCTGAGTTGCAAATGGGACTTGGTTCTCCTTTTGCGAGCCCTTCCCCAGAGCAGGTGGGAGACCATGCCATACTCCTACACGGGCACCAAGCCAGCCTCAACAAGCATACCCATTCTGGGAAGCCAGCTTTCCAGAAAGGGCAAAGCCCTGGGGGGAGAAGTGCTCACCCTCAGACTATGCCCGATGCACTACTCAGCATCTAGGGGTGTTTTCCCACAGTGAAGATGTAGGCTTCCATCCTGACAAGCCCACACCCCACAGCAGAGACACCTAATCCAGGCTGGGGCCCAGCACACAGTAGCACACCATAGGTACTCGATCAGTTTTGGCCAGCTCATCACCGCAAAGATTTTAAGTGACTGACTTCTAACTCTGGAAGAGCACTGAAGCCAACAAGCAAAGACTGTCAATAGAGTGGCCCTTCCCCAGAGACCTCTGGGCTCTTCCTGCTGAGGCTGGACAGAGCCGTGGGGTGGGTTGTGGGTGGGGTGGAGGTGACCCCTCTGCCTGCAGTTTGGACCTGGCATGTTAATAAGGCAACCTCTCCGTCTAAACTGACAATTGCACTGACTTGCTGAGTCAGCAGCCACACAGGGAGAAGAGAGCAACTAGAGAAGCCTGGGGAGAGAGGCTCCCTGAAAGCTGAGCAAGGACTCAGAGGAAATGTGACCACGACCACACACTATTTTCACCAGAACATTCTGGCAATAGGAGGGGGCCATCCCTAGCACCATCCCACCATTTCCCCCTCTGAAAAATCCTGACCCAGATGAGCCCTGTGGGGAGAAACAGGATGGTCGGGTTGCCGAGGCAGTGGGGCCTGGGCCGGGCTTACCTGACAGTTTATTTGGAGGAGAGGTGCTGGGCTGGTGGTGGGGAGAGCCATGGGAGAGCAGGGGGTTCAGATTGTGCGTCTGGTTGGAGCTGTAGGCATCCATGGCCAGCTTCTGCCGGAATGCCTCCTCCTTCCTGCGGTTTGCAAACCAGTTGTAGACACGGACCTCAGTGACCAGGTTGGAGCCCAGGCCGTGGGCTTTGGAAGGGGAGACACCTCGCTGCAAACACTCTGCCCTGAGGATGGACAGGGGGGAGAGGGTGAGTGAGGGTGGCCAGGGGGAGGCTTGCTGGTGTTTGGCCCCAGACACACAATCTCAGTGGTGTTGCTCAGGAGGGCAAAGAGGCCAAGGACAGAGTTGGGGCCTGGGGAAAAGCCTGTCCTGAGAGAAGTCTCGCCTAGTAGTTCCCTGATGACATGGCTGGAGTGAGGGGCCAAACACAAGGGCCACACGGGCTCTATGGCCCCAGTAGTGAGGGGCTGAGGCCTCTGGTGTGGCTCCTGACAAGAAGAGAGCAGTCAAGAGGCAGGTAATGCAGAGAGAAGGTCCAGACTGGGCTTCTTGACACCTTATGTTGCTATTAATCTCTTCTCAACCTACAAAAGGTGAAGTTCTTCACTAGCTCTGTCTGAATCCCTTCAGAGGGACTTCTGGTTGTTTGGGGTTTGGATACCCCCCAAAAGGGTGCCAGGGAAACCACATTCCTTATCTGTGCCACAGGAATCCTCTTCAGAGGACAGGCTGGGTGAGGTGAAAGGAAGATACACAGAGGTATCTTCATTGCTGGTAAAACCCCAGTGTCAGGTGTGAGAGGGACTCAGACACCACTGGGAGCTGGGGGGCTTCTCATTAGCAATGGGACAGAGCACAGCTTGGGGACTCTGTGACATGTCCTTTCCTGGCCTCACCTCCCTAGCCAACATCTATCTATCTATCTATCTATCTATCTATCTATCTATCTATCTATGTATCATCTCCAATATCCTTCTGTTGTCAGAGCCAATCTAGCCCAGAGATGGACAGATAGCCCATAGGTCTTGGCCAGAGACTTTTTATTTTTTTGTTTATTTATTTTCTGAGGGTGAGGGGCGGCACATGCATGTGTACAAGCCTTCCCACAAGCAAAGCAGGAGGGGCAGAGGAGTGGGAGAGTGAGAACCTCAAGCAGGCTCCACACCCAGCAAGGAGCCTGACATGGGTCTCGATCTCATGACCCTGAGCCAAAATTAAGAGGTGGACGCTTAACTCCCTGAGCACCCCCAGGCACCTCCTTTGCTTTATTTTTTTTTAAGATCAGGCTTTGCAACAAGTCAAAGACAATGCTGGAGCCAGGGAAGACGGCAGGAATGAAGAGGGGAAAAAAAGATATCTGAAGGATTTCTAATACTTTTCTTTAAAATTACATATAGTTGTTCAGATACTAAAAGAACAATAAGCAGTGTGAGCAGAATGGATTGGATAGATCTGACCAGTTCTTTTCTGTCAAGTTTCCTTTTGGATCAATGGTTGTACAATGATTGGTCAAAGCCAGAGCCAGTCTATGACCAAGGGACGGTTTCTTCCTGGTCTACACGGAAGTCAAACATATGATGCTATTTCCACTGGCATCATATTTTAAATCAGGCTTCTCCAAAGTATCTTGCCTTCAATAACAGTTCATAGTATAAGTATCCCCCCAGAAAAAAAGATTCCATGCCTAACAATCAATAAAGCTAAGAAAGTTTCTAGACTCTAGGTCTCCTCAGAGTCTTTAATATGCTAATATACGTCATGACTCTCCAAGAGGAAGCATGCACCTGGTATTTCTCAAACTTATTTGTTAATAATTTGAAGTCAGGGGCAGCCCAGGTGGCTCAGCGGTTTAGCGCCGCCTTCAGCCCAGGGCCTGATCCTGGACACCCGGGATCGAGTTCCGTGTCGGGCTCCCTGCATGAAGCCTGTTTCTCCCTCTGCCTGTGTCTCTGCCTCTCTCTCTGTGTATGTCTCTCATGAATAAATAAATAAAATCTTTAAAAAAAAAAAAACTTGATGTCAGGGTGCCATAGAACACACTTTGGGAAACCCTGCTGTAGCCACACTTAGCTGGATAACCAGTACGTCAGTATCCCTGGATTGAAGGGATGGATTTCAGGTCCATGTGCTTGCCCACCTGCTCAAGTGAGCTTCTGGTGGTGTTACCTGTTGCACTCCTCCACTAAGGCCTCCCTCTCTTCCTTGCTGGGGTTCTTTTGCCGGTCGTAGGCCTGGTACAAGATTTGCTGGGATGCGGGCCCCCATTTGAACCGGTTGCGACGCATCTTCTTGTTGGCGGGCTCAGAGCAGGCGTCATCGGACTGCCCAGGCCCCTGGCTCTGTTGACTGAACTCTGGAAAGAGAAACAGCAGCTGATCCTGACTGCTTTTGTCTGTCATATTTCCAGAACTCTGGACTGTCTGGTTGAATTCTGAAAAGAGAAAGGAGTAGATTTGATAGGGTCTGTAGCCTTCACTTGGCAGACAGACAGACAGACAGACAAAAACACCGTTATTCCCCTCCCCTAAGTTTTGCCATCGGCAGTTGTTGTATGTGTGTGCGAGTACAGAGGGGGAAAGCCCACCACAGGTCCCCTCACTGCCCACCTCAGTTTGCTCCACCAAAGCCAACCCTTTTCTCTGTTTGAAGGAGCTCAAATGTGGCCAACCATTGTTTTAGTGGCAACGTGTTTTCGTTGGCTCACTGGCCCTCAGACATGAAGCAACCCTCTGGAATCCTGAACTCTTGCATTTTGGTGTCCAAGAGGATGAGCTCAACCATGTCTTGGGTCTAGAGGTAAAGGCTCAAAGGTAAATTTTCACTTAGACAAAATATTTAGAGACTAAAATAGGCTCTCCCCACTTCCCCTCTCTCCTCATGTATCCTAGGTATCTACATTATGATGTTATGTTCTTAGAAACACCCAAGACCCAAAACCTGTTCACTATTACTTTGAAATAAATATAAGTGAAGTTTTATAATAGAAAGAAAAGAAGCTCTCTGGTTTCAGATAACTTCAAAGGCAATGGTGTGTGTGTGTGTGTGTGTGTGTGTGTGTGTGTGTATGTGTATCCAGGGGGTTCATTTATGAGGGGAACAGCTGGTGAGGGAAAGGTCTTACAGATTTGCCTACACTTCTGAAAGATGGCAAATGCAGAAGACTGCAAACACAGGACCTTTCTAGCAATGGCATTTCATGAGTTGGACAAAAGTAAATGTAGATGAAGTGCTGCTCCCTGTCCTTCCAATTCCCAGGATCCAGGTATATAGTGACCCTCAATATATTTTTTGTTGAACGAATGGAAGAAAGGTGGCAGTTCACCCTGTGGGGATACCCTAGCTCATATGGTTTAAATGAGATCTGATATTTACTTGTGGGATAAGAGAACTTTGTTATTGTCTTCCTTGTATCTACACAAAGCAGGGTTTAGAGTCATTAGTTCCATTTTACAGATGAATAAGCATAGAGGCCAACCACCTTGCTGAGCAAGGACACATAGCAACTTCATTTCCTAACTCCTGGTTCCTATCTTCTGGACCTTGATGTTTTTCTTTCTTGGTTCTTGGAGTTACTCCTACAGGTCTCAGAGGCAACTTGATCCAAAATTCTCCAAGGTTCATAGTTGGGCCACTATTTAATGCTGGAATCCCCTCTATGACACCCTACCACAGGGACCTCCAGTGATGGGGAACTTACTACCAATCTTAAGATCCATTTCCACTTTGGTCCATCCTCAAACAGTGGGCCTCTAACCAGCCTGGACTGAGGACTCAGTTACAGGCGGTGCTGGGCTTTGTGTGAACTGGTTGCTGATGGGCCAAATTCTAAGCAGTCTCCTTGACGGATGGACTATGTCACTGGGGCCTTCGATTTGGATGATTCTCAGGCCACTTACGGCTCTGTGTTCACTGATTCCCAACAACTCTTTTAGATATCCTGAGACAGTCTCTTCTAGATCTATTGGCAGGAAGCCACTGCTTCAGTTGACTAATGGAGGACCCCAGCCGTGTCACCTAACTGCTCCCTCTTGCAGCTTCCCTGCCTGTGGGATGGGACCGGATGAAAACCTAGTACTCATTCAGTAGTCTTTCAGAACATCTACTTTTAGTCAGGATGATGATGGGGACCCAAATTCCTAGGGAGGCCATGTTTTTCAAAGTGCTTTCACACGTCTTATGTCATTTGGTCTCCATGGCCACCAGCTCCTACAGTTATCTTAGGGACAGTAAGAGGGAGAGAAAGAAGCTCCCTGCTCAGAGGAGGTCTGTCTCAGGGTCTTCCCTCCTCCCTGTGGCATCACCCTGAGTAAGAGCCAAAGCTTTATGGATAATCCCAAGGACCCAGGACCCACATGAGGCTCTGTAATGACAATGAACCTATACCGAGGGGAGGTATCATACAAGGTCCCCTGACCATATCCTTCCATCTAATTCTCACACCCTCTCCATGCAAGAAGTATTGTCTTCTCCATCTTATAGCTGATTGAGGTTCACACTGGTTATGTGACTTGCCCAAAGTCACATGGATGTGGGGCACAGGCCAGACATGGGCCCAGCCTACAGACACTGGGGCTACTTATCAGCAGCCTATGCATCACTTCTTGCTAAAAACCAAAGCCAAACAATACATCCACAAAACCTTAAAAGTCTGACTTGGGTGAAGGTAATAAAACTGACTAAAAACAAACAAACAAACAAACAAACAAACAAACAAAAAACTGACTCAGGTTCTGTCTGTGGTGGGTGTGAGGCTCACTCATGGCTGCCTGGAGTGCAAGGCTGCCTCTGTCTGCTGGCCGCCCTCCGACGAGGCAGCCTGCATGATGTTCAGGACCCAGCATATACCAGGATAGGCCAGGATGACTTGACTGTAGGTGCCTGGAAATATCCAGGTTCTGCCCACCTCAGGGTCCTAGCCCCTCAAGTTTTAAAGAACTAGAATTCGTCTCATCCTCCAGCCACCACCACCTCTCCTCACCTTCTAGATTAACAGAGGGAAGCAGGGAGACAGAAAACATTTGCTGCCTACAAAAATTAACTTGGAGAAGCTGGTTTCAGCAACCTCTTTATAGGCTCGGGAGCCAGCTTGGACAAGCAGATTCTCTATGTATAGATGGGCCCACAAATATTATCACTGATATTACCATTTTTAGTTTTTCGAGAAAATTTATGTCCTCTTTTAAAATTCTCCCCCCCTTTCTCCTACACATTCCATCTCACTTGCTAATTTTTATCCCATGCTTGAGTGTCTTGTATTCATCCTTCAAGAATTGGTTCCAACGTTCCCTCCTCTAAGAAGCCCTCTGTGATCTCTTCAGGCCATTTAGCAATTCCTCTGCTGCCTCTTGTGTACATCTTTATAACAGCTCTTAGAAAGCAGCTGTCATTATTTACTCAAACATGTCATCTCCCCCATTAGGTGGTAAGTACTTGTAGAAAAAGCCTGTGCATCTCACAGCCCAGAATAGTGTTTGGCACCTAATAGGTGTTCAAATAATATTTACAGAATGAAGGAATATTTCTTAAGGTTTATGTCTTGTATGGCTTTAAAATGATAATAATGGTAATTTTAAAAATCTCTTGCAGGGACTGTCATATATTTTTGTAAACTATCTCTTCTCAAGCATCTTGAGAAACTTTCTGGGACGTGTATCTTTTTCTATGGCTTCTAGCTGGCCTTTCCTGTATTCCTCTCCTTTCTGAGAGAATTTCCACTGAACACAGGGAAGCAGTTCAAACTGGAGATGCCACACGAGGCTTGGATTGGAGTGAGAGCAGGCCCATGTTCTCTGGCTTTTGGAGACTGTGGCTTCTGAGAATGTTCTCAGACCTTCCAGGAATTACAGAGAGTTGCTTCATGTCAGAAACACAAATTCTTAAGAATGTGGCCACCTTGGATGGTGAATCAACCCAGAGTTTAAAGGGGGCCTCTTCTCCTATGCAGCAAAGAGCTGAGGCTTTGCTTCTAATCTGTAGATTCATTTAATGCACTAACGAACAGCCACCACATGAGAAGGATGTCCAAAAACTTTCCTTCCACTTTCCTTTCCAAGGCCTTTCTGGCCCACGGACACTGAGACAATAAATACTCAAACAATCACTTCAGAGCAGTGTATGGCAGAAAACAGGAATGATTTTTTAAAGCAGCCCTCCAGTGAGAGGGAAAAAAATCCAACCCAGAAAGTGGTGGAAATTAATATCTTGACAAAGACAAGAGGATCCCACGACCCAGGGGATAGTATATGAGATGAGTGGAAGCTCATGCAAAATTTTCCTGGGAGAAGGGTCAGATCAAAAGAATTACAGGATAATGTTGAAGTATAATTTCCTAAAATAAAACCAACACATCACTCAAATGCAGCTGAAACTTCCCTACACTTCAACACAAAAATCTCTTGCTATTACTGAGTGGAAGAAATTTTGGGACAAAATGGAAATTTGGGGATGGAAGTGGGAATGACAATTATTAATTGGTCAGAATTGCAAATGCAGACTCTTCTACTGGGTCCTGCCTTAGCCAGAGCAGCTTCATCATCAGGATCATTGGCTGAAGTCTCAAAACTACTGATTTTGATCAATGTGAGCAATCACTTTAAATTGCTTCAGGATGCAAGTACACCCTCCACCCCAGTAACAGGGTTGAGTTCTCAATATATCTCCATATACAAATATCTTCTATTTTGTACACTCTGCAGAGGGGAGGAAAAGAACAGTAAGAGTGATCAATGGGTATCGATTGCTACAAAATGTCTTCCTTGGAAACTCCGATCTGCAGTCATATCAAGGGGAGCTGCTTGGCTTACTTTGGGGACAATATTCCACTGTTCCCCACTTGGCTTCAAAGAGAAGGATATTAGAAGCAGACACCAGAAAATTCAAGATACACCGCAGACTCTAAAGGACTTGTCGAGGCAGCTGGATGGGTAGTAAGGGACCATGGGAGAAGAAAATGATAGACGTCAGCCCATTGTACAATAACTATGATAACCAAATCCACCTGCCAGCTTCCTTATATTTGCCAAGTGCTACGCAGGCCTTCTTGATGAAGAGGAAACTGAGGCGTCCCACAGGTTGCAGAGTTAGGGCAAAGGTCACTCTGGGTTGAGGTCAAAGGGGGATTAAAGCACTTACGTCGGAGAATCTCTCGTTGCTTTCGGACGTACCAGGTGTAGAGGGCTGCACGCTTCTGGGTCTTCATGGGGGTGCCCTTGTTGAGATGCTGAGAGAGGTGGGACTGGTTGAGACCTGTGACATCGACCACTTCCCTCTGGGGGATGTTGTGTTGCTGCATGTAGCCCTTGATCATTTTGGCAGCCCTCCAGGGGTCCTCACTAGACAGATAAGCAGATGGTTAGGATTCTGGCGGAAGAGGCTTGGGGAGAAATATTCTCTTTTTAGGGCTTTTACCTAAACTTTGTGCAAAACTCTGATCTTCACCTATTTCTCCAGCTGTCCAAGCTACATCCTTGGGAGAGAGGTGAGGCCAAAACAGAACCTAAATAAAAGGGAGATGAAAGCTCCTATACAGTAGGCTCTGTCCTTCTCATCTGAGATCAGGAGGGTAAAGATGATGATGACTTCCCATCTTCAGGGATGGGAAAGCACTACCAACACTCTCATTAAGAAGGAAAGCTCCTGTTTTATTTTACTTTCCTTCATTTTTCTGGAAAGTGAGGGACTTGAAGGCAAGAGGCCTTCTGGAAAGTAGAGATGCCATTAGCTTGGGGCTGGGCTAGCTGATCCTACAATGACAGAGGGCAGCATCAGTTCTGAATCCTACTCTCTTCCACATTAGTCCCCTTTTGAGTGGGTGTCTTGGTTTCTTGTCTTATAAAATTGGAGTGAAACATTTGTGTCCATCTCCTGAGAAGCAAGGAGGATTTCTCAGCCAAATGTTAAACAGTTTTTAGAGTTTCAGAAAAGTTTTAAGGAATACAATGATGTTCCTCCCGGAGTGAAGAGTTGCTCCAGTGAGGTGAGGCAAGTTAAAAAAACAAGGTAAAAAAGCCTCCACAGCCCCACCTCCCAGATAAAACATAATGGAAATGAGTAATTTCAATTTCTGAATAAGATATATTAACCATCCCAAATGCCATGGTTTCCTATATTCTGACCTTACCATACCAGGGAAGAAATGTATGTGGAAGACAATGTTTCTCATAAATTTCAAGTGTGGGGTAGGAACTTGCTTACACTTTATATTTCTCAGAAACACAGGTATGCAAAAAGCTTCTTTACAGCAATGTACTAAGGCCTTTGAATTTTATTTAAAATGTTTTCAAGTTTGCCAATATCTTTTCTTGCTTATTAAATAGGTGATTTAAAAGTGAGAGATGTAACTTAAAATGAGAAATTTTTAAAAATGAGGCATAGCATAGAACAAAAGCATTAATACAATACAACCACATATTATAATTGTTTAATACAGCTATATATTTAACTTTTAAAAAAGACCCAGCACCTCTTTACTATATGCTAATGTATATAACAGCCTGATGATAGAACATGAAAAAAAATAAAGGGAAAAATTAGTTTCATATGGAACAATAAAGAATGTGTAAAGGAAAGGACAAAACAGATATACTGTTGCAAATGAAATTGTCATTTCTAAATAGTATCTGTCATATGGCAAATAAAATTGATTTTTGTTTAATGAATTTAAAAATTCAGTAAACATTTTATAGGCATTTGAATAACTGTGGTTATTTTAACAAGCCTTTGATAATAAATTCGTGAGATCACAGGCTTTGGTAGAGATGTTTTCGGGAAAGACAAACTTTTAAGATTAATTATATATATGTGAATACATTTCTGAAATATGTATAAAGATACATCCAAGTAATGAAACATAATGAACTAACGAAGATAAAAAATGAGAAAACGCAATCCAGTTTCACACATGGAAAATATCCACGTAGTGCACACATCTGTAGGAACGTCAGCGATGGTTTTAAAGCTTACTTCTGGTGAATATTTCCATAGATATTTTTAGGGTGGAAAAATACTTTCAACGGATACAAACAATAGCTTCGAAAGTTAAAAAAAAAAAAGTGTTTGGATTTTCAAAGTTAATACCGGTTTAACAAATTCTTTGACTTTTTCTCTTGTTTAAATTTCTTTAGTGTGTTCATTTCGTGTGTCTAAGAAACCTAACAAAATAGTATACTGTTCTAAGAGTAGATGGTTCTGTGGAAAGAATAATTAGCTTCACAACTGGGAAGGTAAAGGGGGTGGGGGAAACACCCAGGGAAACCCTACAAACTCTCGCAAGCCTTTCAGCCCGCATTTAATGACAAGAGTCGGGTAAGATGGCGTAGCTACACCTTTACGGCTCTCTGACCACAGAATTCACCTGTATGCACCCGGAAGACCCCAGAGAGCTGGTTCCGTTTGTTCATTTGAAAATACAGATTATATTGAGAGGCTGCAAACCCGGACAAATCACACGGATCCCGAGGAATGCGAGCGGCCAGCGCCCTCCGAGCGCAGGTGTCAAACGCCCGACCCCGGTGCCAGGAGTGGGCCCAGCGCGCTCCTTTTCAGGGACTTCGCCGCCCTGGAGCAGGAGAGCCCCGGACCCCCGCACAGCTGGCCCAGCCTTCCTTCCAGCACCTCAACTCGGGCTTCCTTCCTTTGCAGACGCCCGGGCGCACCCGCCTCGCAGCCCCGGGCCACCGGGCAGCTCGCAGTCCCCGACCGACCTTCCCTTCTAGGACGTAGACTAGTGTCCAGGCAGCCCGAAAAGACACTTCTGTTCTTTTCTTTCCGCTTTAGGGGAATGAGGTGGGCCAGAAAGGGGAGTGCTCAGGAGTACGCGCTCATGGGGCCGACCGTGCAGTGACCTGGGCACCGCTAGCAATTTCTTGAAAAATTACTTTTAATAAAGTCTGAGCACTCCCGAAGTGGGGAGGTGGGGGAGGGAAGGCGGCATCCGCCCGGCAAAGAGGGGGGAAAACCCTGGGTCCGGCCCGCGTCTCTACCGCTCCGCTCCACCGGGGTGAGGGGCTCGGCCCCTGGCCTCCCTCCCGGCCCCACTGGAGCCAGGTGCTGGGCGGAGGGCACGGGCCCGAGGCCCGAGGCTCAGGCGGGGCCTGCAGGTGTGCACGGCCCCGGGGCGGCCCGGGCAGCTCGGGCTAGGCGCCAGGGGGTCTGGCGGGGAGCGCCCCGGGGCCCCGCAGCACCCGGCGCGCGCGAGGGCAGCGGCGAGCAGACCCACGTCGGCTTTTGGACTTCTTCCCCCTCTAAGCTGCGTTTACAACTTCACCAATGAATAACCTGCCTCTCTTTTCAACCTAATCACGACTCTTTGTGTATCTTTCTGTTGATGATTTATAGAAATAAATTAATAACACCCTAACTCCACGTGCTGCCGTTTATGTTACATCTCTGCTGCGTCCGGCCCGGCGCGGGGCGCGCAGCGCGGAGGGGGCCCTGGGTCCTGCCTCGCGCGGCGCGGAACCTCCCAGAACCCGCGCTGGAAGGCGGGCGCCGGCGGCCAGGTGGATGGGCCTGGCCCCGCGGGCTTCCCGTGGCAGGCGGCGGGGGCTCGGTTGGACCGCCCGGCCCTGCTCAGCCTCCAGGCCGCCCTGGAGCCCCGGGCGCCCCGCGGCCGACCCCTCGCCTTCCTGCGCCCGCACCCCGGCGGGGGAGAGGCCGCCGCCGCGCGGGGAAGGCGAGAGAAGAACCTCAAAGCTACGAATAGCAAAATACTTAGGGGCGGGGGTGGGGGTGGGGGTAGGATAATCTAGAAATCCCCGATTGTCTTTGCTAGAGAGTAAGCCTCTGGGTCCCCAGATGGCAAATTCAAATGCAAGGTCACATCCCGCCCCGCACTGCTGCTGCGGCCGTACGACCGGGGCGGCCGGAGTCGGGGCGCCCCTGGAGGTTCCCAGCCCCTGCCCTGAAACCTCGGCGCTCAGGTGTCCGAGGCCTCGCGAGGGACTCGGTCCCAAAGTGACCGGGAGCGACGTGTGGTCTAAGGAAACCGCTCGGCTCCCTGGATAATCAGTAACCAGCTGTCAAAGCCCTAGGCCGGTCGGTGAGGCCCAGCAAAGGATCCCGGAGCCGCCCGCCGGCCAGCATTCCCCCGAGGACGCCGGGTCGTCGGCCGCCACATCTGGAAACGCCCTCCTTTCTCAGACCGCGACCACATCCGCTGCGAAGGCGGTCTTAGCCGAATTTGCCCCCGGCTTGCTCGGATACGCGATCCGTTTGCCCCGTGCGGGTCCACCGCGGCCCTGCAACACTCAAACATTTTCTTTTGCAAACCTAAACCCGCTCTGGGGATTCCGGATAGTCCTGGGGCCTTGCAGGGGCGCTGCAGACCCGAGTGCCCGCCAAGAGGGCTCGCCCCCCGCCCCCGCCCCCGCCCCCGGGACCCGGGACCCGGGCCCCAGAACCCTCCAGTCGGTCCGCAGAGAACTGCAGGACGCTGCGCCCAAGGCCGGCCCGCGTTTCCCGGGACGCGAGAGGCGGCGCGCGGGAGAAGCGCTCCTCCTGGGCCGTGCACGGTCCGGGCCCCGAATCCCGGGCCGCCGCCTGGGGGTCACCGCACCCACTCCACCTTCTCGCGCGCGCACACCTTCCGCCAAGGGCTCCGCCGCTCGGGTTCTCCCAGGCCCGGAGGGCCCTTCGGGTCCCGGGCGCTGGCCTGGGCAGGGGTAGATGGAGCTTCGGGATTCAGGGCCCTCCGACTGCGATACTGGGAGGGTCCAGGTGTTGGGAGAGAAGCGGCGCGCCCGCCGGGGGACTCTCCCGGTGGGAAACAGGGCCGGCCGCCGCCGAGCTAAGGCACAGCGCCGGTTCCAGGGCCTGGGGCGCGCGCTCCCCAGCCTGGTCCGCACCTACCTGAGCATCCGGTCCACCTCCGCCCGCTGCTCCGCCGCCTCCTCGGTGTTGAGCGCCTGCAGCTCCTTGAGGATGGGAGGGGTGTCATAGTCGTCTCCGTCCTCGGAACCCTCGTCCCCAGACAAGCGGCCCTTGGCGTGGCCGTTGGTGAGAGTATGGAAGACTGGCTTGGTGTCGGGGTCGGCCCCGTTCCCGGGGGACAGGGGCAGCGTCTCCAGCTTCACCCCGAAACTCGGGGATGGCAGCAACTCCTCTAAGGCCTGGACCAACACCTCTTTGGTGACCCCGGAGCTCAGCAGGGCGCTCAGGAGTTCTTGCTGGAGCGACGTGAGCTTGGACACCATTTTCCAAGGACAGAAGAAAAAGGGGGTGAGGGGGTGGGTGAGTGCGAGAGAGGAGGGTGGAGGGGAGTTGCACGAGCGAACCCCAAGTCCAGGAACCCCTCCACCCTTCAGCCTCCAGACACCTGTTACTCCCCGGGGTCCCGGAGTCTCCTCCGAGAGGAGTCAGAAAACTTCTAACTTGCCATGATCGCCACCATTAGGCCATATAAGATATGCAAATTAGTGGGGAGGGCCCGGCTTTCGGCAAGATGCAAATGGTCGTGGGGAGGGGGGAAAAGCGAGAGAGGGAGAGCGTGAGGGGCAGACGTGGAGAGCTGGAGACCCGGGCCGGGAGCGGGGCTTGCCAGGGTCCATGGTACTCACGCTGGGGGGCTGAAGATCTTCTTGTACTGATTCTCTTTATCAGCCAAACTTTAGCTGACCTTTGGACTTGGTAAGCAAGTAGCTCGCAGCCTAGTGCGGGAGGCTCCGGGGCTTTTCCACCCGCCGCGAGTCCACTTTTAGTCTGTAGAGAAGAAACTGCACTTCGGGGGTGCAGGTGAGAGCTGGAGGACGTTGGGGTGCCCCGGGAAGAAGGAGATAGAGGAGGATAAGAAGAGTAGAGGCTTTCTGACGCATCCCAGCCGACGCAGGTGGTGGGCAGGGAGAGCCAGCCAGGCGAGGAGAAGCTGACCCCTGGGGAATGGGCGCGGAGACTCAGGGGGAGCGGGGGTGTCAGGCGGGGTGAGTGTGGATCGCTGCGACCCCATTTAGTTCGATCCGGGCTACTGTTCTGCAGACCCCAGGCCCTCACCAGACGAATCTGGAGGTTTGGATTTGCAGAACTGCTGGCCCCTAGAGCGTAGGCGAGCGAGAAAAGGCCTGGAGAACCTTTGGGAGGAGGCGTCCACTAATTTATGGTCAGGGGAGTAGCCAAAGCTGAGCTCCCCCAGCAGCCGGGGCTGCACTGGCACCTGGCCGGCCGGGCCGCGGGGGAGCTGGCCGCCTGGGCCGCGCTCTCCTGTTTAAACCCAGAATATCAAAGCGCCTCCGCTTTCCCGGCAGAACTACAATTGCCGGGCCTCCCTGCGAACAAGTGAAAGCGGAGCGCGGCCTGCAGCTGGCTGGCTGGCTGGAGCCGCGTGTCCCCGGCCCGCTGCCTTCTGGCTTATTCGCAGCTCCAGGACGCCGCGGCTCCCGGGGCCAAGGACGGCGCTCAGCGACGCGAGGTCACCGCAGCAGTGGCGGGAGGGAGCGGGCGCCCACGAAGCCGCTGAGGGAACGGAGGTGGTTGTTTTTTTGTTTTTGTTTTTTGTTTTTTGTTTTTTGTTTTTGTTTTTTTTGCCACCTTGGCCCGAGTCAGGAAGGAAGTCAGAACCTTTCAGCTCCCTGGGAGTTTCACCTGCATCTCCTCGGGGCGCAGTGGGGGAAGAGGAGGCCTCCGGAGCCCCTGGACCTACAGGCTGGCCCTGACCCGCAGAAGAACAGGGCAAGGGACTTTTCAGTATCCACCTTTCACAGACCCATAGGTCCTGGAGCAGAGGACCCCCCGACCCTCTCTAAGCCTCAGTTTTCTCATCCGTGAAATACTGATGCCAACAGTGCAGGGGGGAGGGACGTTGTATACATCCATCGAGACCACCTGTGAAACCCTTGGTTTAATAATTGGTGTTCATGCTTTTCAGTCTAGGAAGGGGAGGAAGCCAGTTCCCAGGGGGAAAATCTACCCACCCCCACCCCCTGGGGCTCGGCTTCTCAGAATCCCGGATCCAGAGCTGGGCTTGGAGGGACTGGGAGATTAGGGACAAAAATTCAGAATCAGCAGGAATTTGCAAAGGAGCTTCTAATCAAATTCTACCATTCCCACCTTTAAAAGACAATTAGGAGGAAGTTGGGGCTAGTTCTGGGAAAAGAGGAATTTCAGCGAGAGGGAGGAAAGGTCAGCAGTTCTCATGCACTTGGTTCTGGATCAAATCTAGGTGTGTGTGAGCTGAAGCTCCAGGTGTGTCTGATCCAAGTTTGGCTGCTAAGGAGTGAGGCTGCCTCTTTTATTTCTACTTTATTTTTTGAGATTTTATTTATTCGTGAGACACACAGAGGCAGAGACATAGGCAGAGGGAGAAGCAGGCTCGCCGCGGGGATCCTGATGCAGGACTATCCCAGCACCACAGAATCTTGACCTGAGCCAAAGGCAGATGCTTAACCACTGAGCCACCCAGGCATCCTGAGGCTGCCTCTTTTAAAGGCTGGGTCTGCTGTGCTTTCCTGGGATATGTGCTGGGAGCCAGAAGGAAGGGGTTGATTGTGTGCAGGGAGCCTTGAGGGAGGTTTACGTTATCTCAGGCTCTTTCCTTGAAAAAGAGGAAATAAGTTCATGGAAATGAGGGCCCTTCGTTTCATCCTATTGTCGTTTAGTTTGTTGTGACATAAGGCAGATCCTTGTCCCTCACAATTCTGTCCAATGGGAGAACATTCTCTGCCTACCAAGCTCCCCTCAACCAGGATAATGAAGTGTTCAGAGTAAATACCCCTGGAGAACAATCTCTTTTTCTCTGTCTCTTACTTGCTCTCAAGATAGAAGCAGTCAAGTGTGATGAAGATCAGTTTCTGTGTTTAGCTGGGAAAACCCATTAAAAAACCAGCAATCACTTCCCTTGCAACAGCAAAGCTTTGATTTGTAGTTCCAGCTACTGAGTGCCAAGTCTGACTCAAGCTTCCTTATCTCTCAAAATTCAGGTGTTAGCAAGCCTATGCTTTCCCCTCTACCCCAATCCAACAATGTGAACCTATAAGAAGTTTTACTTTAATAGGGAAACCGTTCCATGAGTGTCCAGGTACATATTTCAGTTTATCTGACTATATCCAGCAACGTCCTATAATGCTCCTGCTCAGACCTACCTTGAATGTGCTGCCTGGTATAATATGGGTGCTCACTAAGTAACGGCAACTATAGGTCTGAGAGCAGATCCAATACCTACCTCCCCATATGGACGTTTAAAAAGAAAAGTATCTCAGCAGACAGTCATTCAGGATGTGGGTCATAAATGCTAATTAAATGAATTCTCTCCTCTCCTCAAACCCTTTGGTTAAATTTCTCCCAAATAGGGAAACGAGTACAGTTGAAATACTCTGGGTTTATGCTCCCCCCCCCCCCCGGGATAAAATGGTGATGAACTGATATAGTCGCCTCCCTTTAAAGGTCGGAAAATAAAACAGAGGACACTTTGAGGGGACACCTGGGTAGCTCAGTCTTTGAGCGTCTGCCTTTGGCTCAGGCCATGATCCCGGGGTCCTGGGATCTAGTCCTACATCAGGCTCCCCACAGGGAGCCTGCTTCTCCCTCTGCCTATGTCTCTGCCTCTCTCTCTGTCTCTCATGAATAAATTAAAAAAAAAAAAAAAGGGCCCTTTGAGGCAGTGGTTCACAGCTCCTGGAATAAGTGAGGGGCTGGGGTGAGGCTCAGGACTTGTGAGCAGGGCTTTAGGATGGAAGGGAAGTCTCCAACTTTTACTGTTTGGGAGATGGGAAGCTGAAATCTGGGCTTCTAGGAGGCAGAAGCGAAGGATGCACAGAAGAGAAATAGATGGTAGATGCTGAAATCAAACAGATCTAAATGTGAGTCTCAGATCTGCTGAACCAGCACTGGGATTTGGGCACTTTACATAATCATTCTGACCCTCAGTTTTCTTATGTGAAAAATGATAACAATACACCCTGCTGGGTTTTGTGTGAGGATTAAATGAGTAAGTAACTGCAGGTTTCCGAGGATGACCAGCTCGCTCATGTTTAGAAAGAAGCAGCACACCATGAAAACAGGCAAAGAAGTCAGGCAGCTGATCTCTTTGGGATCTTTCATTCCCAGCTTTTTTTTTAAAGAGTTACTGATTTTAAAGAGGTTATATTAAGTTCTTCTACTCAAATGATGCACCTGCAGGTCAAATCCCAAGATTTGCTGGGCGAAGTGCAGGCCCTGGTGTAAGATCATTTAAAATTCAGTTGACTTATTACTCTATGAAGACCTTCTGAGCACTATCTTGGAAATTCCACAGAATGGCAAACGTGGTTCCAGTGGACTCAACTCTCCTGTAACTTCATAGCATAAGTGATATTCTTTTCCCGCTCTTGGGCACACCATCTTCCCCCCACTTCCCACATGCTGCTTTGCTTATAGCAGCGAGAGCCTGGTCCTCTCCACCCTGTGCCATTCCACTCTCTAAGGCTCACCCATTGAACTGGCAGTCTCTAGAAGGCCTTAAAATGAAATCACATCTAGAGTAAAACATAAGTACTGTTCTATCCTGGTCTTAAGGAGTGTGGGGGCCTTACTGTTAGCACTGTCACAGCCTAGAGAACATTCTAGACTGTAGGATTAGAGCCTAAGATCCTAGTTCTGGATACAATACTCCTTTCTGGAGGGCTCTTCACCTTCCTAACGGCTTTAGTGAGCACCCTTCTCTGGGCTTATGATTCTGCCTTTGAGAAATGGCCAGTTAGCACCCTCACCCCATAAAATGTGAGGGAATACATGAAACACAACTGGCTAACTGTTTATAATCTCTGACACTAAATGATGACATATATGGGGTATTGTACTCTTCTATTTGTATGTTTCAAATTTCCCATAATAATTTTTTTTCTAAGGTCTCAAAAAGTTCAATGAAAGTCTAATCTTGGAATCATGTCTAAATTCTAAGTTCTTACGATGCTCTGCGATAGTGGAATGAGAAGATTATCAGACTATTCCATGTGGGCTTCACTGCACCCAACCAGGAGGAAATAGCACATTTCCCACTGGACCCCAATAAATTTTATGCTAAAAAATGGACATTGAGATGCTACTTATTAATTCAAAGAAAATAAAATGCCTCCGCAAAATGAGAAGATTTCTCTTCAATAATCTCATGAATTCTCTTATTCATAAAAGCATTTCTTAAGAGAAAAAAAAGACCAGTTAGTACATATGACCATTTGAATTCCCTAGCTCTTTGACTTGACATTTTTAATGGTTCCATACTACCAGGGTGTCCATTTCCAGGCCTTTGGGCAGCTGGCTTAAGAGCTCGGTCTAGACCTCTGTTCAATGCTAAGCTATGGGACTTTTGAGCAGCCCTTGAAAAACTGCACCACAGACAGGAGTTTCCTTGAGGACAGGGACTATCTCATGTCTTCCTCCTCAATGCCAGGAGAAATGCCTGATACAAAGCATCTGTTCAATAAAATACCAATTGAATAAATGAACAAGTGATCATCTCTGGATGACACCAAGAAGGAAGATCTTTGTTTCCTTATGTGTACTGCTCAATTTTCCAAATTGTCAGCAATGAAGTTGTAGTTTAAAACTAAATACCAGGACAGCCCGGGTGGCTCAGCTGTTTAGTGTCGCCTTCAGCTCAGGGTGTGGTCCTGGAGACCTGGGATCGAGTCCCGCTTTGGGCTCCCTGCATGGAGTCTGCTTCTCCCTCTGCCTGTGTCTCTGCCTCTCTCTCTCTGTGTGTCTCTCATGAATAAATAAATAAAATTTTGTTTTATTTTTTTTAAAGATATATTAAATCTGGGAGCCTGACGTCAGGACTCGATCCCGGGACTCCTGGGCCAAAGGCAGGCACCAAACCACTGAGCCACCCAGGGATCCCCAATAAATAAAATTTTAAATAAAAATAAATAAAACTAAATGCCATTCCCAGACACAAAAGGGTATAAGCACTGTGTGATTCCATTTACATGAAATTAAACAGAAGAAGCAATCTATGGTCATAGAGGGTAACACTGAGGTTGCTCTGGGGAATGCATTCACAGGGATAGGCAATGAGGGGGCTTTCTGGTGTGCTAGGAAAGTTCTCTATCTTGACATGGGAATGGTGGTCACAGCATCAGGCCACACATCTAGGACTTGTGCATGTTGTTGTAAGTTATAACCTAGTGAAAAGTAAAATAAATGATTGCAGAGTGTAACAAATAAACAATGGAAGTCTCACTGCTCCCCAACTCTTTACAATTCTTGTGTGGCCCTAGGGATTCTTTTCCATTCACCATGTACAGTTTCTCACTGTTAAAATCTACAGATAGGTATCTTCCAGGGGCTGGCAAACTTTTTCTATAAAGGGCCAGACAGTAAATACTTTAGGCTTTGTGGCCTTATGGTCTCTGTCACAACTACTCAGATCTGCTGTTACAGATGAGACATAAATTACTATGAGTGGCTGTGTTCTGATGAAACTATTTATAAAAACAACTGGTTGGGAGCACCTGGGTGGCTCAGTGGATGAGCATTTACCTTTGGTTCAGGGCGTGATCCCCGGGCCCTGGGATCAAGTCCTGCATTGGACTCCCCACAGGGAGCCTGCTTCTCCCTCTGCCTGTGTCTGTGCCTTTGTTCTCTCGTGTATAAATAAATAAAATACTTTTTAAAAAAACCCCACAAACTGGCTGGTTGGATTTGGCCTGCGGGCCACAGTTTGTCAACCCTTGGATAAAGCACTTCTGCAAGTAGAAATCCAAAGATCTGAAGAGATCTTGTAGTCATCCCGTGTCATATTTTCAGGTTGGGGAAGCAGATTCAGGAAGAGGAAATGACTTTCCCAAGAGATACAGCACATTGCACAGAAGAAATCATAGCATTGGAGCCAAACAGACCAGCTGCTCTCTGGGGTGGGGTGAGGGAGTAGGGGTAGGGGTATGGCTTTGGGCAAGTTACTTAATTTCTTTGAGCCTTTATATTATCACTGTATATAGATGGTGATAATAATGGAATTTATACCTTATAGGGCTAATGGAAGAATTAAATTAGATGACACAGGAGAACACCTCATATGGGAGCTGGCACAAGCAGGACTTACCAACAAGACAAGTACTTCCTCAGTCAGAGGACATGACTCATGGCCTTCCTGCCTCTCTTTCCCTGCCCCCCCCCCCACCCCAAATATGCGCAGCTTCTGGTTTGAGTTCCTTGACAAATCCTACCAAGTGTTTGCTACGTGTGAAGTCATCTGGGGAGAGCTGTGAGCTAATAACAAATGGATATGGGAAGATCTCATATCCTACCAGCCCTCAGCTTTCTTTCTAGAAATCCCTTTCAGCTCTGTGCTTTTATTTCCCAAACATGCTATCAGATGATCTTCGTCAGGGAAACTCCTAAGGGTAGAGGAGATTTCTCTCATTTCAATTCAACAACACACACCCTTTTACAGGGTCATTTTTAGAAATAGGGTGTTCCCAGTACCTTGTAAAAGATTAAATTAAAAACTAGCAACCTAGTACGATATTAAACTAATAAATACTACACCTAAGCATGGAGAGCCTTCACCCCAGAGTAATAATCTATTCCTCCTCCTCCCACAGCCATGAAAAGTGATTGGCAGTGAGCCCAGCACCCAGCAGGTACTCCATAAATATTTGTTGGATAAACGATGTGGGCTAGGATATGGTATTTAGAAAGGGAAAAAATAAAAAAGCGTAATAATCTTTACTAAAATTTCTTGGAATCTGTTTTCAGATTAATATTCAAGTAAGTGTTAGTGAAGTGCTTTGCTATATTGTCCTCTTCGCTTCTCACAAACCTATGAGACAGGCAGCATCATCCCCACTTTAATGATGAACAAATGGACACTCTGGGAGGGAAGGATTGGCCCAGTGACCCACAAATAGTTAAGGAACGGAACGTGGGACTTGAATGGCAGACTGCCTAATCCTATGTTAGGTGCCTCCATCCTGGCTCTTTCTGGCAGCTTCCAAGCCCCCTAGCCACCCAGACAGGGGAGGGAACACACAGAAGCACCCCGACCAGTCTCGGCACAGAGAGAGATCTTGTGATTGTGTGTGTGAGAGACACAGGTCAGTCTTTCCTGTCCAAGGAGATCTCTGCCACGTGAAGAACTTTAATATTTGAACAGGGTTTTATGGTGTGCAAAGAGCTCTCTCCTTTCATTTGATCCAAACAATAGTCCCATAAAGCAGGCAAGGCAGGCATTACTCTTTGCATTTCACAGATGAGGAAGCTGAGGCTCAGAAAGGAAAAATGAGGCCCGAAGATGCCAGAAGCACAATCTCTTGACCCAGGTCTTCTGAATCCGGATGCCAGTGTTTCCTCCACAACACCGTGTTTGTATAACGACAAGATGAGCATGGAGTGCAGCCCGGGAGCGGGTACAAAACCCAGGAGTAAGACCCGACTGGAGACTCCCATTTCCACTCCTGATGTCATGCTTGAGGGATGGAAAAGCTGAAAAGGTGCCGGGAAAGGCATCAGGCTGGTCTTGCTACCCACTTGGTCTTACCCTGTGCCTCCCTGCACCCCCACCGCCTCGTCTCCTCTGCTCCCGTGGTGGGCCCCGTGCTTGCTTTGCCTGCTGTGTTAGGGCAGGAGTGCCATCCATGCAATGCACCTTGGGCATGAGAGTGATCACTGGGGCCCCACGCTAAGGGATGGTACCCTTTAATGCTCTGGTGACTAGACATTGTCCCTGCTCGTAGGCCTGGGGGTAAAGAGCGCTGCAGGGTTGCTGAGTCAATTTGGCAAACATTTACTGGGCACTCACTACATGCCAGGCTCTGCAGTGGGTGTCCTGCCGCTGAGAGGAGCAAGATTCAGTACCTGCTCTAAAGGAGTTGTTTATATAGTGGGAAATAGAGATGTGGAAACCCTCCCATTTCCAGTTAGTACGGAGCAGGCTTACTAATAGACACTGTGCTGACTGCTTTACAGAAAACTTCTCCTTTGCGCTTTGTAACAGCCCCGGGAGACAGTATTATCATTCCTACTTCCAGTGTTCTCAGCTGATGCTCCCAGAGGTTGAGCTGCAGAGAGCCTGTTGTTGCCCATACCAAGCTGAAAATCAAAGCAGCACTGTCTGGCTTCCAGCACGGGTACTCGCCAAGGGGCAGGCAGACGCCGCAGGGGAATCCGCATGGGCTTACAGTCAGGCTGATCTGGGTTCGAAATCTGTCTCTGCCACTTCCTAGGTGTGACCTTGGGTAAGGTGCCACTCTGACCTCAGTTTCCTCTTCTATAAAAAAGGAAACAGGGTAGGATTTAGCAGGAAAGAGAATATATGTAAACCGTCTGGCACAATTAATTAACAGAAGCGAGGGCTGATAATTTGGGGGAATTTAGGGGAACCGACAAAGTTCTATGGGGGCTCAAAACCCTGGAAGGACAAGTAGGATTTCGACAACAAGAAGTCAGAGAACATTTCAGGCAGAAAGAAGTGCTGAGCAAAGGCTTAAAGCCCAAACCAGATTTTGCAACTTCCCTGCAAACTTGTTTTAAAATTCCTGAGCCACAGGAAGCTTTCCTGATTTGTCCTATCCCTTCCAGCGATTCCCGCTCCCCGCCCCCAACCTTCTGGGACCAGCCGAGGGCTCACTCCCTTAGGAAACCCCACTAACCTGGGAATGAATTCAGTGGTTCCCAATTGAGGCTGGTCTGGACGCCTAGGGGAGATCTGTCATTGTCTGGCAGGGCTGGCTTCGTGGATGGAATGTGCTTCGGGTTTAATGCTCTCTAGTCACTGTCCTAAAATTCTTAGTAATCTTAAAAATTTCTATTTGTAAGTGAGGACTGCTGGACCTGGAGCTTGCCTGCCTCCCAGGGCTTGGAGCCTCAGCTCACCAGATCCTGTCGCCTCCCTGACTTTCTGAGATGGAATTTTCACTCTAGCTCCTGTACAACCCGATGTCCCGGCCCACCAGGCCTCTCTCCCCCAGTCCCACCAGGCAGCTGTTGCTGCCCTCTGTGCCTTTTGGGGACCTATGGGCACGAGGAGGTTGGAATAGGCTGCTGCAGCTCTATGGTGTCTGGGGGCGGGGCATGACACAGTGGCCACCCCTGACACAAGCTGGCAGTGCCATGGAGTATTAGGCAGACGCCTAGGACAGGCCTTCACCAACCCACATCGTTGTGGCACCTCTGGGAGTTGCCCATCTGCGATGACCTGGAGCAGCAGCAGGGGGAAGGGCACATGGGTGGCTTGATTTCCATGCTCTGAGCTGGGGCACAGTGCTCTGGGCCGGTGGCTGCTCAGAGGGAAACTGACAGCTGGTGGGCTGAGTACATGTGTGCACACTAAGTCACAGAGCAGTCCCTACTAGCACCTCTGTTCCCCAGGAAATGTGATGTGAAGTAGCAAATAAAAATGGGGAGGGGAGGAAAGAGAATAGATCACTGAAGAATTGAAAATCTTTATATTTTAGTATTTTTATTTTTTAAAAAAAGATTTTATTTATTTATTCATGAGAGACACACAGAGAGTGGCAGAGACACAGGCCAAAGAGGGGGAAGCAGGCTCAATGGGACATTGGGGAGCCCAATGTGGGACTTGATCCCAGGACTCTAGGATCACCTGAACCAAAGGTAGATGCTCAACCACTGAGCCACCCAGGTGCCCTATTTTAGTATCTTTAATAACACTTCTTCCCCCTGCTTTTTTGAACGAAACTTCCCCCGTTTTCATTTTGCACCAAGCCCCACCATGTCAGTAGTCTAAAGAGGTTTTGTATTGTCACAGCTAGAGGCTGCTATAGCATCTGGAGGGTAGAGACCAGGATGCTGCCAAACACCCTGTAATGCACAGGACAGCCTCTTCAACAAAGAATTATCTGACCCCCAAAGTCAACAGTGCCAAGATTTGGAACCCTGGGCTATTTGTTGGTTCTTTCTGCTTCTGGTATCCTCTGTGCCTCTCAGCTCTTTGTCCATGTGGTTGAAATGACCTCAGCAGCTGTCTAGATGGGGCAGCAGGGGCTCCTCAGAGGGAGGGTTGCATTTTTATTTATCTTTGTGTTGCCAGGTCCTAAGGCCATGTCAGCACTTACTAGGTTGTCAGCACTCATGAACTGGGCTGACCATCGGAGTCTTACCTTCTCTCATTTAACCTGCCTTTTTTTTTTTTTTTTTTTAACCTGCCATTTATGCGTTTGTTGGAAGCATGAAGGCACTTTTAGCTCTTCAGAGGCACTAAGTGATTCTGCTTCATCTCCTCTAAGTGGATCGCAAGTATCTAAAACTACAGGACTTTCTGGGGTTAGAAAGTTTCTCTGCCTTCCCAGCAGTTTGCTGCCATGGACATAAATCCCAAAACCCTGAAATACAACCACAGAAAGCACTCAACTGGTTTGACATTGCTAAATATATCCTGTATACCTTTCCAGGCTGGACTGTATCTATTCCCCCCTCTTTTCTTTTTTCTGTTGCAAAAAGTAAGCTGATTAATAATTGAAGGTTAGGCAGCCTGCCATGTTTGTCATAATTTTTCCTCTTAAATATTTTTTCATTTTTTTGTGAAGATAGAAAAAGGGCACTTAGCAAATCTGAATTTGTATAATAAAGCTTTCAACTGTTATAGAAATCATAGATAAGCAAGTGTACATGAAAAACATCAAAATATTATCCAGCTGAATAGTGTCTGCTGCACTTTCACTAAGATGTATTTGAACACTTGGTGTGTAGGGGGTTTATGTTGTGTTTTTTTTTTTATTGTTGTTTTTTAATTTTGTGGAAGCACTTGCTATTTAGAACTGCCAAAATGTATGTTCAGCAGTGTGCCCAGGCTTAAAGGTGTAAATGGGACAAAATAAATTGTGAAAGGAAGTGTAGTTGACTGAAAACTACAGTTGTAATAAGTCTTCCACTTTTTATAGGATTTTTGAGCACACAACTATGCAAATATTTTAATGTTTATTAATGGAACAGTGGAATTGTGAATAAGTTTTCAGTGGACTATCTTATCCCTTGACAAAAATATTTTGTCTTTTTTCTTTTTTTTTTTTTATTTTTTTTTATTTTTTTTTTATTTTGTCTTTTTTCTATGTAATTTCAGAGTTTTTATTTTGTTACAAAAAGACAAAAATGAAATATATAACAACAATGAAGTTATTTAACAAGATTTCTAAAGCTGAAAATTTTGTGTAAAATAAGGTATTATCTTGCAACTTGTTAAATATATTTATTCAGACATTGGATGTTGTATTTTTATGTATTTTTAAAAATATTTATAAAATTGAAAAAAAGAAAAAAACAAAAACAAGAACTTTCTAACCCTTGCGGGCTGCTCAGTGGCGTTGAGAATGAGCCCAGTATGCGACTGGCCCTCCGGAAAGCGCTTGCTTACTAACCGATTCCACCTCTCTGCCTGTCCAAGGCCCGGACCACATTCACTTATTCATTCAGCAAGCGTCTATCAAGAGCTTACTCTACGTGAACTGCTGGGAGTTAAAAGATGTCAAAGGCATAGCTCCTACCCTTAAGGCGTTCAGACCGGCCAGGGAGTCAGAGAATCTTCTAACTCAGTGTCATTACACAGCACAGTTTCTGTGAAATTAGCCTTCAGAAGACTGATAATGATACAACAGAAAAGAGAGCCGATCCATGACCCTGTTTCTCAGGGAATGCCCTCAAGCTGTGTTGGGTCTCACCGGCATTGGTGGCACTTTGTTTGCCTGCTGGTACCTGTCTGTGTGGGGGCACATTTCTCCTGCGGGGGCGGGAGACTGACAGCACAACCAACAATGAGCAGGTGCAACACAGGTCTCGGGAGGGCCCCAATGGAGAAAGATCAAAGGGCAGCAAAGTGAAAGGGTATGCGGGAGACACTTGGTAATGAGAGGTCTTCCCAGGGAAGACTTTTCAAGTAAGTGGCATAGAGCTAAAAATCGGGCTCCGTGTAGTTTCTCAGCTTTGGCAGCACCCTCTCAGCTCAGGCCCTGGCTGCCCAGAAATGCCCTCTGAGTGCAGTCAGAGGCAGTGACTGTTAATAGGAATGAGTTGAATAAAGTGTTAGTTGTTAAGATGTTTTTTTTTTTTAAGATTTTATTTAATTATTCATCAGAGACACACAGAGAGAGGCAGAGACATAGGCAGAGGCAGAAGCAGGATCCCTGCAGGGAGCCTGATGCGGGACTCCTCCCAGGACCCCGGGACCATGACCTGATCCAAAGGCAGATGCTCAACCACTGAGCCCCCCAGGTACCTCAAGAGGAATTTCTTTAAAGCAGTCATCTGTACATGGTTCTCCCGATTATTCCTCTCAATTAAACTAAAAAAATTCAAGCACCTCAATCCTATTATTGGTATTAAGCAATTCATATGCTCACTACATGCACTACTCTACTAATACTTCATGCTCATTACAAAGCAAATAGGAACATTAAAAAGACCGCAGGAGTTAACACAAACATGAAAGCAAGACTTCATGTTTTCATCCCATCCCTGCAATGTACTACCCTGCATGCTCTGCTCTGGGACCCCTGTTCCAATGCATTAGAGTGCTACATTCTATTCTATTCTATTCTATTAATTTTATTTTATTTTTTTAATTTTATTTTTAAATTTTATTTTAAAATAGGGAAAGCCTGGCTAGAGATCACCAGATGTCTGCCTCTCAGGAATTTTTTAAGATTTGGAAAAAAAAGGGGAAATTGATTGGAGGCATAGGATGAGAGAAAGATTCAAAGGAAGAAGAGGAGGATAGTGAGAAAAAGAGAGAAGACTGATACAATTTTAAAGGGAAAGGAGGAAAGATAAAAGGGAGGGAAAGAAGGAAAGAGGAAGGAAGGAAAGAAGGAAAAGAGAAAGGAAGGAAGGTAGGTGTGGGGGAGGCGGACAGGTAAAGGGTAAAGGCAAAATGTCCCCAAGATGCCACTGGATAGAGACGGCATGGATGTTCTCAGGCCGGCCTTTGCCCAGACCTCATAGCGTTGTAAGAACATCCTGTCACAGTTCATAGGCTGGACCTTGGCCCTTTTGCCCACATTCAGAATCACCAGCTAATGAAGTGGGTGTTATTTTCTGGTCCTTCTCGCTTACCCTATGGTCAGTTCCCTTCTGTGGCCTTCACTTAGCAGTGGTGTCAGGAGTGATGGAGAGGTTGACTTTTCCCATCACTGTCCCGCACACCTCCTTAACTTCTCCTTGTAGCTGGAGGTGCTTGTTATGCATTGGGCAAGCTGATGGGTTCTTCAGAGAGCAGAAGAATGCACAGTTTCCCAGAAGCTCCTGATCTAGGGTTGGCTCCTGCAGGACAGGGTGGACAATCTTCTGGTTTATAGAGCTAATGGAAGAAAGTCATGTTGGAAGCTCCCAGAGAGCTCTGAGCACTTTCTTTTTAGAGTCTTGCTTTGAAGACAATGGAACTAGACAAGGTACTTGAGTGTAGAACTAATCAAAGAATACAAAACCACCATACAAACTTACACAAAATGAAAACTCAAGCAATGCTCATCAAAAGCTTATTTCAAATTTGATCTAGCCCTGGGCCAGGAGGCATGCAATATTTGTTGAATAAATGAATGGCAAATTTTCACAATAATCCTGTGATGATACAAGGTAACGAAGGCCCAAGGAGTTGAGTGCCCAAGGTCCATGCACAGAGTAAGCAGGTGACAGAGTCCTGTCCTCCATTGTCACAAGGTCACTGCTTCCAGGCAGTCCTTTTTTTTTAAAGATTTTATTTATTCATGAGAGACACAGAGAGAGAGAGGCAGAGACACAGGCAGAGGAGAAGCATGCTCCCTACAGGGAGCCTGATGTGGAACTCAAACCCAGGACCTAGGGATCACACCCTGAGCCAAAGGCAGACACTCAACCACTGAACCACCTAGGTGCCCCCATGCAGTCTTTTTGTTACATTTGGGAAAATCTGCCACTTGCCTAGATGCTCTGGGCAAGTCATTCCTTTAGTCCATTTATATTATGCATCCATGAGAAGACAGGCATGGTGCTGGGCATGAGGTGGGGTGAAGCATGAAGCTGCAAAACTGGCCTCTGCCCTCAGGAATCATACAACCCAAAAGGTCTCCTAGAGTCCGTGATGACCTCAGGGACCCCTAAGCCCATCATCTTTATTCACTATTGTCATTCATGCCTCATTATTAAACATTTTTTAATCTATGTGAGTGTTCACTTAAAAAAAGACACTTATTTTTTAAATTATAAAACTTACAAACATAACCGTATGATCCAACAATTCCACTTCTAGATTTATACCCCAAAGAATCAAAATCAGGGTCTCAACGAGACATTTGTACATCCATCTTCACAGCAGCATTATCCCCAACAGCCAAAAGGGGGAAGCAACCCAAGTGTCCATCAATGGATAGATGGATAGGCAAAATGTGCTATGTACATACCATGGAATATTATTCAGCCTTACAAAGGAAGGAAATACGGACACATGCTATAACATAGATGAACCTTGAGGACATTATGCTGAGTGACATAAGTGAGTCACAGAAGACAAATGCTGTATTACTCCACTTGTATGAGATACTGACTCTAGTCAAATTCATAGAGACAAAGTAGAATGATGTTTGCAGGGGTGGGAGGGATGGGGAGTTAGTGTTTAATGGGTGTAGCGTTTCAGTTTTGCAAGGTGAAAAAAATTCTAGAGATGGACAGTGGTGATGGTTGCACAAGAGTGTGAATATAGTTAATACTGCTGAACTGTACATTTACAAATGATCAAGTTGTATACTTTTAAAAACCAAAATAGGATTTCTGATTCCTTCTTTTCCACTGTGTACTCACTCCTCCACCAAGAGGAAGCACATGGGCAGTGGGGAACACATGGCTGGGTATGAATTTCCATTCCACCCTTTACTGTCTATGACCATGGGCTAGTGACTTTACCTTCCCGAATCTTGGTTTCTTGGCATGAAAATGGGTATGCTATTATTGTCAGGACTTAAGAAGAAGTGTGGCAGATGCTTAGCACATGGAAAACATACAATAAAGGCTGACTGTGGTTGTTCTCTGGTAGCTTCCTCTATGACCTGGGCTCTGCGAACAGTCAGGGCTCAAGGAAGTCCACAGCAAGGGAGGGAGGTAGCACCCCCTGGGAGGTGATATGGTTGTACTTGCAATGTGAGTACATCTTTCCACAGAGGGGCTGGCTAAGAACAAGTGATTAAGAAGGCACTACCTTTATCTTTTCAGCAGTCAAGAGAAGCTTTAATATATAGATGTCCTTTTCAAAACAATAGATCCTCAGAGTGAAAACTCATAATGTGAACTTTTAAGAACAGGTGACAGAGCAGAATCCAGAAAATACTTAGGACCCAGGTTACATGGATAGGTAACCATAGGGGGTGCTCGGGTCGCTCAGTGGGTTAAGTGTCTGTTTTCAGCTCAGGTCATAATCCCAGGGTCCTGGAACTGAGCCCTGTGTTGGGCTCCCTGCTCAGCAGGGAGACTGCTTCTCCCTCTTCCCCTCCCCCTGCTCATTGCCTCTCTCTCTCTCTCTGTCTCTCTCTCCTCCCTCAAGTAAATAAATAAAGTCTTTAGGGAAAAAAAATAAAAAAGAAAGATACTGGGGGAGTGGAATATGTGCTCCACTTGGCATCAAGAGACCTGAGTCCAACGTCTACCTTATGGTTTTGTGTAACCTTGAGTCATGCATATTATAAACTCTTTGAGCCTCAGTTTCCTTGTCCAGAAAGTTGGCATTATATTGCATATCATGTGAGATTAGTATGAGGATTAAGGTAAATCTTACAAGATTAGCATGAGGATTTAAGGTTTGTAAACGTGCTTTGCAAACCGTAAAGCTCTAAACAGGTGCAAATGATTGTTACTGATTTTTTTGTATCAACGGATTTGTGCCAATGTCCTGCCACACAGGCTGATACAGTACTGGAATCTTATTTTGTTTTTTTGGGAATGGAAATAACTTGCTTTTTTTGTTCCTCATAATATATAATTATTACAGAAATTTTTTTTTTTTAAGATTTTATTTATTTATTCATGATAGTCACAGAGAGAGAGAGAGGCAGAGACACAGGCAGAGGGAGAAGCAGGCTCCATGCACCGGGAGCCCGATGTGGGATTCGATCCCGGGTCTCCAGGATCGCGCCCTGGGCCAAAGGCAGGCGCCAAACCGCTGCGCCACCCAGGGATCCCTAATTATTACAGAAATTAAAGCAAAATGAGAAAACATCAGTTTCGTTAAACTCAGTGCTGTTGATACTTCTTCATCCTTATTTATTGATTTAAAGATATCTCAATACATGAAGTGAAAAAAAGGTTTCAAACATTTTTATAGTGTGATCCTATTTATAGCTTATAAAGTTCTATTAGTCAAGTATCAGTGATGATAATAAACATACAAGACACTACATTAAGATCATATGATCTTTTAGGGCTTTTATAATTCTGAAATTCTATCCATTATTTCTAAAGAGGCTTTCGTATTTAAACTAGAATAGGGTTCTAGTTAGGACCTAGGTTCTACATGGGTAAAATGAGGTTAATATAGTGTAAATTCATGGTTTTAGTGAAGATTAAATTAGATAATGCACAGCAATGTCACATTAGTTGCTATTATCGTCAGTAAGAATACATTAAATAAGTAATTTCATTCCTTGCATCTGCAAAGAACTTGCTTACTGATTACCAATGGGTAGTTGATCTGATTAACCCATGATGAGCTGAGATAAATAACGTAGATGGTTTTAGATACTAGGAGTCTCAATTTACCAGGTGTGAATGTAGAGCAGAAGAAAGGATGATTGTATGAAGACACTTCGAAGGTCGGGGGTAGTGGACCCACTGTGGCTTCTCTGGTCTAAACTTTAACCATGATTCCTGAGATTTCACGTGACTTTCTCCGCATCTCCCTGTCCAAAGATGCTTGAGGGTTACTGCTAGATTGGCTAATGTGTGAGGAATAGTACCTTTTTCTCCCCCCTCTGCCAATGACAGGAAACTTATTATGGGATCCATCTCATCATTCCAGAGCAAAGAAGTTTGTCCATTTACTCTGATTCTAAAGCCTTTTCCTACCATTGTCAGATAAAGAGATTATTAAATGTTCTACACTTGATACTTGGGACCAAACAAGAGGCATATACACTGGTTTTTGAAGGTCAGAAGTTATTTTTTAAAACAGCATTTGCTACCACAGGGAATTTTTTCTGTATCAAGGAAAAGCTGTTTAAACACACACACACACACACACACACACACAGTGTTTTCAATGAATGGTATACAAAACAATTGGGACTTTAGCCACAACAAAAATGTGTCACCTTTTAGGTGGTCTCTGAGGTTTACTTTCTAAAAACTGTTTTGAGGAGCTGCCAAGTTTTGGTTTTGTTTTTTTTCCTCTGATCACTGCTGGCTGAGTAAGGACTTCAGGCTGTTTACCTGAGGGAGAGCTTTAGATATGGTTATTTGTGTGGCATTGTATCGAGGCCCTCAAATATTTGCCGGGAGGTTTGGTGGAAAATGTCTAGACCAGTGCAAACACTGTGGGCCCCAGAGAAATCCAAGAGGCTCAAAAGGACCATTCAAGAACCCCTGCTCTGTCCTGTTGTCACTCCCAGGAAGCCCTCGGAAACTTTGTCAGGCTGGATGAGCCAGCCCACTGAGGAGACCAGAAAGGGTCCAAGCCGAGAAAAAGATTCTGATTTCACCACTGCTTTCATTCATCCAGGAGAGGTACCCTGGAAAACCAACCTACCAGTTGGGAACACTGGCTACCAGCCCTAGCTCTGCTACTCTCTTGCTGGATCACTTCGGGAGATCACTAGCCCTCTCTGAGCTCTGGTATTAGTTTTGAGATGAGGAGATTGAGCAAAATGATCTCGAAGGTCCTTGTCTTCAGTCCTGTCTGTTGAGAGAACGTCTTAGTTGCAGTCACTGGGCCAGGCTGGCAGAGGGCCAGGCTCTCTGTGAGATGTTTTAAAAACTTTGACTTAGGAATCCTCATTGCAATCTTGTAAGGTGGGCAGTGTTATCCCCCTTTTACACACATCATATTTATAGCAAGAGGCTCCAAATCCAGCTCCCCTCAGTTTCAGAGCCCATTGTCCCGGAACTGTACCTCCACCTCTGGGGGTGATGTTTTGCATTTTATAAAGCACATCTCTACAGCCAGATTATGAAGATGAGTAGGTCGGAGCACAGAGTGCTTAAGTGATGAGCCCCGAATCCCTTGGCTAGAGGGTGGCAAATGTGGGGCTGGAAACCAGGTGCGCTGACTCAAAAAAACCAGGGCTTTCCCCACTGCACAATATCGCTTGTGCGGCACTCTGTGGTGGACTTGTTTTGTAAAATTTTTGGATACCAACTTCCCCAAGATGGGGCAAGGGAGGGGCAAGCCACAGGTCGCTCCCTTTATTGTTTATACACAGCTTCCTACTTCCTTCCCCAACCTTGCCTTTTCTGCAATCTCTCCCAATTCCATGAATGGCGACTCCATCTTTCCACAAGCTCGTGCCCCAAACAAGAACTCAATGGCATCCTTTCTCATTCAGAGCAAAAGCCCTGCACGAGGTACTTGAGCCTCCTCACCGTTCATGGAACACACCTTGCACATTCCTGCCTAAGGACCTTTGCACTTGTTGTTTCCCTGCCCTGGGACACTCTTTCCCCAGATACCTTTACAGCTTACCCTTCATCTCCCTCAAGTCTCTACTGACTTCTCATCTTCTCCAGCATCTAGAGCAATGCTTAGCACTTAGTAGGTCTCAATGATGTTTTTTTTTTTTTTTTTTTTTTTTTTTTAATGAATGAATGAATGAAACTTCTCTGGTCCCTGACAGTATTTGAATTTCAGCCCTGCTGGGCCTCATCTTTTTGTGATCTGCGGAACACAGCATTTTTACCACAATCTCCTGGCCATTCTTCTGAGGTATGGTTCATTTATCTCAGCCTCTTCACCTGAACCCAGCTTCTACCTAAGAAGTTCTCCAAAGAGGCTTGTTTGGGAGATGTGCTGCAGTCATGGTGGCTTCTGACCTAACCCCACATTCTGTGAATTTAACGAGAGACACTTACTCCAGTGCCATCCTGAACTCCTCCAGAAGATAGTGCGTTCATGTACAACATTCTCATTTTTAGGAGTCACCCAGCTGGTGAAAGTCAAATCATTCAGCTTATTGAATATTAATTATTGTGAGGTGCCTGGTCATATGGGAAAATGTGCAGCCAGTAACAAGATGAGGATGAATCAGGGCAAGGGAGAAAGCCCATAATGATGCCTGGCTTTCCCCCCTCTCTACAGGGGCAAGTGAACACCCTCAAAATAGCCTCTGGATTTCTGGATTGAAGAGAGGACAGGAGCAAAGGAGGAGAGGCAAGACTGTTCATTTTATAACTTGCAAAGAAAGAAGTCACTTATCAAGGTTTGAGATATTTAATGATAGAATTGCCATTCAAAATTTCTTTAGGGATAATGTTGCTGATTAAAAACAAAGCATATGCTCCCATTTTAAGAATGAGGAAACAGCCACACAAGGAGGGTCATGGTTCTCCAAGAACAACAGCAACCCAATCAACCCTACCCCTCATGTCAAGGGACAGTCATGTTTGCCTCCACCTACCTGAAGAGTCCCGAGACTGTCTCTGGAGACATATGTCATCATGAAAGTTACTCGCCATTGAGAGGAAGAAGTGAAACTCACCTACTACTCAAGCCCCCAACACTGTTGAATCAGGGGTGAGAACAGAGCAGGCAAATCTGGGAATAACCTTAGAAGTAGCATCAGACACCCAGCTAGAGTGGTCCCCAGAGGTCATCTAGAGAGACTTCAGAGGTCATTTGCACACTGAGAAGCTGAGGTGCAAAGCAGAGAATGACCCCTGGTCACATGGAGAGTTGGTGACTGGAAAGGGGCCAGAGCTCTCCCACCTTGAGCTTCTACCCGGGGCTACGTCCAGGGTCCTCAAATGACCTTGTGACCTGCTGGTCACATACTCTCATTTTCCAGTTGAGGAAACAGAGACCAGTAAGGCAGAAAGAGCAATGAGGCCGAGGAGAACTTAGGAGGCCAGAGAAGATATTTAGAATGAACCTTTGCCCCTTCAGATTCTCTTGAGTTTATGTAAGTAGGACTTTCAGCTCTGCCTTCCTTTCCTTCAATGTCACAGTAACTTACACATCAGCTTCATCTAGTCCCTGAGGAAGTGGCCTTATGACCTTGAAAAACAAAGGCCTAAATGCACTGAACTAAGTTAGTTTTTTGTACTGTTCCTTCTGTTCCATGCCAGTGTTTCTGTCCAGGGGGAAGAGGTACATGGACTCCCCCAGAGCCACAGTTTGGCAATGAGAGAAAAGGAATGCTCAGGACATTCTCCTCAAAGCAGACAATCCTAGTGTTCTTGGCATACAGCAGGTGCTTAGCAAACGGTTGTCGGATTGCCTCCTTAGGTGCCATGCTGGAAAACCTGTAGGTTATCAGTTTCACAACTGACCAATGGACAAGATTCTTGATCACTCAACTACCCTGTGGAATGGTCAAGAGACATCGGTGTTTTTGAGTCCTACCCTCAGGGGCCTTGGGCTCTCATTGGGAAGTCAGTTCTATCACATGCGATACAAACTGAGTAAAATACGATGCCATTGGCATGTGAGACTGTATGACCTCGATAGGATTGTGGGAGTGGACGTCATAGCAATCTTTTCCATCATCATACCAACATAATAGTAATAGTAAAATAATAGCTGCCCTTCTTTGGGCAGTTACTGTGCTTACTACCGGGCACATGCCAAGCACTTGACAGGTATTGTCTCATTTAATCTGCACAACGACTCCACCAGGTTGGTACTAATATTCCCTTGCCCAAGGTCACATAGCTATAGTGTAGAGGCAGAATTTGAACCCTGGCCCATCTTGCCCACACTTAGCCTTCTGCCCCACTCTAGGCCTCCAGGTGTAAGGAGTTTCCTTAATTATGCCTTCAAGACCTTTTAAACTCCCCTCATCCTCCTGCCACCAAGGATGGCCCAGACCAGCAGTTCTCCAACTCACCTAATAGAGTCTAGATGAGTGAGAAAGAAAGGGGAACTGCTTGTAACCTGTGGCCTGTATGCTTCCACCCCAGCTGGGAGGGAGAGGCACAAGCAAACCTTGTCACAACATTATCAGTCAGGTGGATAGAGAACCACTGTTCATGGTCAGCCCTTTTGCTCTGTTCCCACTTTGTCCCTGCCCTTCCTGCTTTCCTGTGTTTAACTGTGCCTTCCTGAGGTCTGTCTTAAATGACAGGGACAAAAATCACCTCTAAAGCTTGGGGAGCCAACTCATACTCCCAGGTCCTCACCCAGTTATTTTGTCCTAAGTGGGGTTCAGACATTGGGCGCAAATCGCTGCTCCACCTTGTGGTTATTCCTGGGAACTGCAGCTCCCCTGTTCTGCTATCTAGGGCATGAGGACAACTAGCCCTGAGCATATAGGTGCTGGATTTCAAATCGATTCTTCTACTTCTGCACTTGACTTAGTCTTCTAGTTTTGTGTGGAGGCACATCAGGTTGACAAGCCCTTTTGACCTCCTTAAATTACGACCTTGACTTCTGGGTACATTAAAATTAAGATTACCCTGATACTACTACCACCACCAACACTGCAGCTACAACCTCTATTAACACCACTACCACTACCATTGCTACTGCTCTCACCACTACTACCACTGTTCATACCACCGCTGTCACCACCCGCACCACTACTAATATCGCTGTTGCTGCTACTGCTGCTGTCAAAGATTTGCTGTGTGCTTTGCTCATGGGAAATCACTTAAATTGTCTCATTTAATTCTCACAACAACCCTTGAAGTAGAAACTATTGTTATCCCTACTTGACAGACTAAGCCTTGGCGGGGTCCATGATTTGTCAGAATTCCCACTGCTAGTAAGAGGCAAGTCAGGAAATGAGTCCAGATTGCCTGACGCCAGAGCCCATGCACTTGACCACTATGCTAAATGGTCTTCCAGCATCAGGAGGTGATATTGGCTTTGGAGTCAGGGAGAGCCGGGTAGCCAGGTGAGTTAGTCTTATCTATAAAATGGAGTGTCAGGCAGCCCGGGTGGCTCAGCAGTTTAGTCCACCTTCAGTCCAGGGCATGATCCCGGAGTCCCAGGATCGAGTCCCATGTCGGGACTCCCTGCATGGGGCCTGCTTCTCCCTCTGCCTGTGTCTCTGCCTCTGTCTCTCTCTGTGTCTCTCATCAATAAATAAATAAAATCTTTAAAAAAAAATAAAATAAAGTGGAGTGTCCACTCACATGTGTAGGATTTCTTTAGGATTAAATGAATATATAAAATACGTAACAGAGGGATCCCTGGGTGGCGCAGCGGTTTGGCGCCTGCCTTTGGCCCAGGGCGCGATCCTGGAGACCCGGGATCGAATCCCACATCAGGCTCCCAGTGCATGGAGCCTGCTTCTCCCTCTGCCTGTGTCTCTGCCTCTCTCTCTCTCTCTCTGTGACTATCATAAATAAATAAAAAAAAAAAAAAAAAAAAAAAAAAAAAAAATAAAATAAAATACGTAACAGAGAAGCTGTCATAGTTCACCTGACTCCCAGGGAGCCTAGCAGATCTTCCGTCTTGTGACTCTCCTCCTATAGCCAACAGCAGGTGTTCTGTATACATTTGTAGGATGACCCATTCTCAGGCCACGTTAAGTCCCTGCTAATCATTTGTTTGTTCATTCATTTATCACACAATCATTGAGCACCAGCTATATGCCAGGTATAGTGCTTGGACCCCGGGGGATAAAAGGGCGAGAGAGCCCTTGCAAAGTGTGCAGACTATTGGGTGTGCCAAATACAGTGTGGACAAGAAAGACATGTAGCATCTAGTGAACTTGGAAAGAAAAGCAAAACAAGGACACCAACAACTAGGTACAACAAAGATTAATGTCTTAGAGATCAGAGAATGGAGAGTCGGAAAGGAGAGGACTCCTATCAGAGAAAGAGAAATCCCATCAGTGGGCCAATAAGACAGAGCTCGGTAGCATCAGTACAAAGGGAAACACAATGGCCACAGGTAGCAGCCGAGGGGCACTGCAGGTCATTGGTGCCTTGTCATCGAGGGCACTGACCAATTCTTTCACAGCAGTTTCACTGAAGAAGGGGACATTCAAAGTTCCTCTAGGATCATTAAGGGACAGATTATGAACCAGGGGGAAAATCCTTCCACCACATGCCCAGCACTGTGCTGGACCACACTCTTTGTTATCTGCAAATGGGCCCCTATTCACAGGTGAGAGAATTGAGGCTCGCTGGCACTCGTGACTCATTCGAGTTACTAAATGTGGAAGCCAGGATACAAACCTGGATCCATTTTGTTCCAAAGGGCACACTCTTGATCACAGGACACGTTGTTTCTTTCTCTTCCTGAAAAGGCAGGAAGCCCAGTGAACTTTCAGATCATTCGAATCTGAACTTTCACCCAGGGGAGGGGGCCTCTGTCTGGTGCAGTGCTTCCTGTGCCCCAAAGGAAAGGCAGTGTCCTCCACATAAAGGATGCAGTAGTCGGTGCCATACAGGGCCATTGATAAGAATGGATCAAGAGCCTTTGGACAGGGTGGCAAACTGAGAGGCCGCACAGGCCAGGGCTAGGTGTCCAGTGGCATTGGCCTTGAATCTCAGCTGGGCAAGTTTTTCTAAGTTCTTAAAAATCTCAGTTTCCTCCTCTGCAAAGATAAACCAGTAGTATCTACTGTAGGATTCAATCAGTTAAAACAAGAGGTGTTCCACCCAATGCATATATTTGGGAAGCCCTCATGCATATTAGGTTTTTTTTTTTTTTTTAAGATTTTATTTGAGAGAGAGACAGACAGACAGAAACAGCGACAGAGAACACCAATGGGGAGGAGAGGGAGAAGCTCCCGTTGAACAGGGAGCCCCACACAAGATTCAACCCCAGGAGACCGAGATTATGACCCGAGCTGAAGACAGAGGCTTTAACGGGTTGAGCCACCCTGGTGCCCCCCTGCATATTAGTTATTAAGAAGGGCCTAGGGCAGCGACGTGCAGGGACGTGCTGGTGCTTCAGATGCAGCTATCATGCTTCCTTTTTCCCCAAGACCTGCCGAAATCCTGGCCACTATACCCCTAACCTGTAAGTCAAGTGGGTGTTTCATGAGCTTATGAATTTTTATAGGATTCTATTTTTGCAATTTCATGCAATGCTCCAGTGCCACCAGACACGTCAGCTCCTGATCTTTCAGTAGGCAAGGCACTTCCCATAAACAGAGCCATAAAAGCCCACTGGTTTTCTCCTTGGCATGTGAATTTGTTTGGTGCTCTCCCTCTCTTCTTTACCATTTGAATAATGATGTCATATTCCAATACTCTCTCACCTCTGCTGAAAAAAGACCTACTTGTGATTCCCTGCTGGGTGCTCAGCAATCCCCAGGGGGGAAGTTGTGGTTTCAGCATGGAGCAGGCATCATGAAACCGAGAGAGAGAGCTGGCAGGGTGGAGGAGTTACTCAAAGGTAGGGGACAGAGAAAAACATCCCTGTGCACTCGTTTAACCCCAAATCAGTGGTCGAGGCAGGTCTTGTGTTTTGTGTTTAAAAAAAAATTTTTTTTTTTAAATTTCTGAGGCCTGCTGCTTAGACATTGCTGTAACATTCAAGGAACTATAAATAGAATAAAGCACCCAGCCATGTTTCCCCCTGAATGCTAGCTCAACTATTTTTCTATGTGACTGCTTTCCGTTTTTACCCACATTTTTAATGAAAATTATAATCACACCGCAGGGGTTAATTTGGAGTGCTCCTCTTTTCCCCTTACTGTTATTTCAGGAAGGCCTTTTCTACCCTGCTGCAGTGTCTTCATGCTTATCATGGGGGCTGCTGCATCGTGGCTCCTTCCTGAGACTGGCTGCTCCAGGGTCTTGGTCCTAAGCAATCCTAGGGATGAGTGGAACAGTCCCAGAGTCTTTGGTTCAAGCTTTGGTTCTGCCATTTGCCAGCCATGTGACCTGGATTCAGTGACCACCTTGTGCTCTGTGCCTCGGTCACCACATCCTTGGTACAGCTGCTGTGAGGTTTTAGAAACATGTCGAGACCTGTCAGAGAATTTCTTCAGTAAAAGGCAGCTGTCAACAGAGATGTGCTGTTGTTTACCTTATTGTTGGATAGTTCTAACACTACGAGGGACATTTGTGACAAATGTCCTTCTCCTTTTTAACTTCTCTTTTGGGGAAGAGTCCCAGGAGTGGGATTAGTTTGCCCAAGAGTTTTTGTGGCTTTTGATATGTGATGCCAATTTGCCTTCTAAGAAAGCTGACACCAATTCACATGGTTGTTGGCAACGTAACCTGTATTTGTCTTAAAGCAGCAGCCAAAGGAGGTGTGGGGATGAATAATGTTAGTCATGCAGCTCAGCAATAGGCAGGTTCTCTAAGCAACCAAGATGCTGCAGTAAGTGGATGATGGAAGTCAGGACTTTGCAAGATGGGATGGAGGTGATGGGAATCAGGCTGGGCATAGTTACAGACTAATCAAAGGCAGAGAGTTGCCATCTGGGTGTTCCTTAAAGCTTGTGCTTTGGGAAAGCTCAAAGTATTTGATATTAAAATGTGACTCTTCCCAAATTTATTTCTAGTTTAAAGCCTAAAACAAAACTTCTGCCTAAGTCTTGCATTTATGGTTAACACCGAGAGTTCTTATCTTAGAGAGTTTATTAAACTGTTAAAAACAAATTGCTCCACTCATGTCTTCTTGATTTGTATGATATGTCGAAGCTGTTGCTTTGCTGGTTTTTATATCCCACTTAGCCAAACAGTAAACTGGAGTGCTCGAGTACTATTTTCCCATTTGGAGGGCGTGACATTCAGTGCTGTGATATTCTCATTTATACTTTATGATTCGTACCACACCTCTCCTGGGGGGTGAGGAGCACACAAAGTGGAGAATTGCTTGATCCAGGGCTTGGTTCTCTCATCATCTCACTGTGTCATTTGAGGCAAATCACTTTCCCTTCTCCAAACCCTGAGGCCTTCGTCCTTGGAGACTCCTTGATGATGAGAATATAGCCCTTGGCCCAGGGTCTTCTTATTTTTCATTTTGAAGTGTTAAGATTTTCTGGTTTCCCAGTTGGAGGGCATGACTCTGCTCTGTCCATCATCTAGCTGTACGGTCATGTAACCCCTGCAGAAATCCACATCTACCTCTTATTTCCAGAAAAGATTTAGTGAATGTTGGAATTGATCCAGGAGAAACACTTGGGCACTGAAAAGTACTTAGGTGAATATTTCTTGACTTTGATTTACAAAGATGATAACTGGAAACAAACCGATTGTCCAACAGTTGTCAGACAGGAAGGGGATGGTGAAGTAAATCGTGGCACATTCACATCACAAAGTGTTTTTGTGGCCATTAAAAATATGAGAATTTGAAATAATGTGGAAAAGACTTCTGGGATAATGTTCAGTGATAAAATCAAGCACGATATCAATTAAGTAATGAAAATATAGCTGTGTATAGAGAAAAAAAAACTAGAAGGAAATACTGAAATGACATGCTTTTCTCTAGGTATTCAGATTTTGGGTGATTTTCTTTTTTTCAACTTCTCTGTATTTTTTCAAATTTTATGTAATTTATTTCTTTTTTTTTATAATCTGAAAAAATATTTTTACTCAGGTTTTATAAAAATGTTGCAACTTTATAAAAAAAATTGAAAACCGCTCTAATCTAACTAGGAATCAAATGACCCCCACATTTAAAACTTTCTTATAGCGGTTTGGCGCTTCCTTCAGCCCAGGGCGTGATGCTGGAGCCCCAGGATCGAGTCCCATGTCAAGTTCCCTGCATGGAGCCTGCTTCTCCCTCTCCCTGTGTCTCTGCCTCTCTCTGTGTGTCTATGAATAAATAAAATCTTTAAAAAAATAAATAAAACTTTCTTATATTAGAAAGTAATGTAAGAAAGTAATGTAAGAATAGTCAATAGTCAAATCAGTATATAGAAAAAATGGGCAAATATTTCCCTTTTTGACAAAATGGAACAGGATGATACGTGAGTTTTGAACAGGAGTCAGAGAACATGGGTTCAAATCCCATTAGAATTTCTAACATTCAGGGCAGCCCGGGTGGCCCAGCGGTTTAGCACTGCCTGCAGCCCGGGGTGTGATCCTGGAGACCCAGGATCGAGTCCCATGTCGGGCTCCCTGCATGGAGCCTGCTTCTCCCTCTGTGTCTCTGTCTCTCTCTCTCTCTAAATAAATAGACCTTAAAAAAAAAAAAGACTTTCTAACCTTCATTTTTTTCATGTTATAAAATGTACCTCTCAGGATTGTTGTAAGGTCTAATGAGAAGACGTCTGTAGAACTCTTCTGTAAAATGTTAAGTGTTCCATGGAAGGTGGATAACTGAGGGGAAAAAGGAGCCCTTCTCTGCTTTCTTTTATAAGGAAAATAGCATATGTTTCAAACTGGCTCCTGAGCCCTTAGTGGGTCATAAAATCAATTTATTGGCTCATGAAGAGAAATTTTTTAAAAGAATATAATTAAAAATGCCAGATTGTAATGCAAAGTAATGTCATTGTTTTGTGAAACATACATAACAGGTTATGATGTAAAACATATTTCTTAGTGGCCTAAGAACCTGAGATGACTGTAGAGTCTATAGAGTCTGTCTGTTGCTTCAAGGTCAAGAGTCATGGGGAGACCAGAATAGCAAAGGGTCTTCTCTCTGTTCAGCACATGAAACTCAACAAAATTGGTGTCTGGTGGCTTGTGAGTCAGTTTCAGGAGGAGAGAGGAAGTTAAAGAGAGGATGTTTTTTTCTCCTGCATGACATTCTAATTACGTTTGTATCATGCCCTACCGTTTGTCAATGTTTTGGTGCTCAGGATCCATCCTTCCTTCCTTCTTTCCAAAAAATTATTTATTAGGCACCCAATGTTATGGATTAAATCATGCTCCCTCCCAATTCACATATTGAGGCTCTAACTCCCAAGATGACTATATTTGGAGTTAGGGCTTTTAAAGAGGTAATTACGGTTAAATGAGGTCCTAAGAATGGGATCTTAATCCAATAGGGAAGGTTCCCTTAAAAGAAGAGGAAGTGTCACCTGGAACATGGAACATGTGCACACAGAGAATGGGCCACATGAAGACACAGGCAGGAGGCAGCTGTCTAAAGCCAAGAAGAGGCCTCGGGAGAAACCAAACCTGCTGACACACTGATATCCAGCTTCTAGTCTCCAGAACTGTGAGAAAATTAACTTCTGTCCCTTAAGCTACTCAGTCTGTGATATTTCATTATAGAAGAAGCCCTAGCACACTAATATATCTACGATATGGTCCAGGTATGGTCCCAGGTCCAAGGGGATCCAGAGATGAAAAGATCAGGTCCCTGTCTCCCTGGAGACAGATAATCCAAATAACCACTTACAATGCAATATGGTACCTGCAATGCAAGCTAAGCGTAGCTCAAGGTCCAAAGGCACTCAGAGGTAGCTGTCGTTAAGTCTTCCCAAGGGAGTCAGGGGCAGCACCCCAGAGGACATTCTAAAGGCTTTAAGGATAACTTTCATTTCTCTTCTATTACCATTAATAACAGATCAAAACACAAATCCCTGATCTGGACATCTTCGTTTCTGATTGTCGATTCTTAACACCCTACTGCAAAGGGTCTCAGGTTGGAGGAATATCTGTGACACCTACACAGGAAGTGCAATGGTCTTAAAGGGACATGTCAGGGGAACCAGCAGAAGGCTCTAATGGGGACCTTTGGGGCTAATACAGCTTGTTGATCGTGGGGAAGGTGCAGAAGAGAGAACTCACAGAGACATGACCCCAATTTTCTATACACAGGGGGATATTTTTTGCCCTCTCAACACATAGTCCTCTGAGTTGCCAGGGAGTTTTCTTCATGAGTAATATATTCCCCCTTGCAAGTTTTCAGCTTTACATGGCACAACCTGGGATCACTTCCAAAATCCTGCTCCAAATCTTTCTTCTCTACTTAAAGGGCCTGCAAGCTCTCTCTGTAAAAAGCAAGATGGTAAATATTTTTGGCTTTGAGCGCTCTATTGTCTGTCTGACTACTGGACCCTGCCGGTGTAGTGCAAAAGCAGCCATGGTTAATATGTAAACGAATGAATGTGGCTATATACCAATAACATTTTACTTATGGACACTGAAATTTGAATTTCATGTGATTTTTCACATGTCATGAAATGTTATTTTTCCTTCCTTTTTTTTTCAGGCATTCAAAAAAATGTACAGACCACTCTCAACTTACAGGATATATGAAAGACCAGGCTGTAGTTTGCCTATCCCTGACTTACATGGTTTTATGCATTTTTCATGAATTTGGTACTTTTTTCCCTCAGACGAATTCAGGGTGTCCTAATAGTATCAGAGAAAGTTAAAGTTGACTTTCCTTTATACAGCTTTTGAGCTTTCATAAACTGCTCTGAAGTTCTGGATGACAATGTGCCGAGAGATTTTTTTTTTTTTCTTTAAAGATTCTATTTTTTCATGAGGGAACACAGAGAGAGGCAGAGACAGACAGAGGGAGAAGCAGGCTCCATGCAGGGAGCCTAATGCGGGACTTGGTCTCCGGGCCTGGGATCACACCCTGAGCTGAAGGCAGAAGCCCAACCACTGTGCCACCCAGGAGTCCCAGGATTACTATTTTTTTAAAGATATATTTATTTAGGGCACCTGGATTGTTCAGTCAGTTAAGTGGGTGGAGTCTTGATTTCAGTTCAGATCATAATCTCAGGGTCATGAGATTATAAACCCACATGGGGCTCTGGGCTCCGCTCTCAGCGGGGAGTCTGCTTGAGATTCTCTCTCTCCTTCTGCGCCTCTTTCCACATGCTCCCTCCCACTCAAATAAATATTTTTTAATAAATAAAATTTATTTATTTGAGGGGCACCTCAATATTATCTTTCAGTGAGGAGGAGCATCTGCCTTTGGCTCAGGTGGTGATCCTGGGTTCCTGAGATCTAGTTCCCCATCAGGCTCCCCTGCAGGGAGCCTGCTTCTTCCTCTATGTCTCTGTCTCTCATGAATAAATAAATAAAATCTTAAATTCATTTGAGAGAGTGAGAGAACAAGTGGGGAGGGAGGAGCAGAGGGAGAGAGAAGCAGACTACCACTGAGCGGTGAGACCAAGGTGGGATTCGATCCCATGATCCTGAAATCATGACCTGAGCTGAAATCAAGAGTTGGAGGCTCAACCAACTGAGCCATGCAGGAGCCACAACAAAGTGCCAAGGGATTTTAATAAAAGAATGTATCTGTATATTTTATTTTATTTATTTTTTATTTTTTATTTTTTTGTATCTGTATATTTTAATAAGTGCATTTAAAATACCCTAGGAGAGCAGCCCCGGTGGCGCAGCGGTTTAGCGCCGCCTGCAGCCCAGGGTGAGATCCTGGAGACCTGGGATCGAGTCCCACGTCGGGCTCCTTGCATGGAGCCTGCTTCTCCCTCTGCCTGTGTCTCTGCCTCTCTCTCTCTCTCTCTCTGTTTCTCATGAATAAATAAATAAATAAATCTTAAAAAAAAATTAAAAAAATACCCTAGGGGTATTTGGACAGTGACTTTGGGGCATCCTTTCCTTTAGCTGGGCCTTAGTCTCACCATTTGTAAATGAGGGGGTTGATTTTGGCAACTGCTCAGGTCCTTGTCTCTGGAAGTGGGCCCCGACCCCCCACATGCATGGTGAAGGTTGACGCAGCACCTTTGTGCTCTGCCTCTGACCATGCACTCAAGGCCTGTGGACTTTGTGGCACTCCGCTCAGTTTAGCTGCTTTTCCCCTGTTAATCTTTAAGAAAGAAAGCATTCAATATACAGGGCTGGAGAGCTGGGCCCTTTGCATCTTTCTTGGCAACAAAATGGAGGGGCCCCTTCAAGGAATTTCCTTCCTCCCTCATGTTTGTATCTTTCCTGGCCCTCCTTGAAGAGCCACTTGGGGAACTCACTGCCAGAGGTGGCGTGCCCATCGCAGTGGGGAACAGTGCAGACTCTGAGTCCCCAGGCAGTCATGGGCTGGCTCAGGGGAGCCCCTCTGAGTTTCTCTTGTAGGAAGTGACTATGGCCTGGGGGCCCTAGACATTGTTTATGGGCCACTTTCATTGCCAGTGAGAGAAAAATGCCCAGGGCCATGTAATTAAATATAGATGAGATGATTACTGGAACAAGTTTTTTTCTCCCCATTCCCCTCCCCCCTTAAGAAAAAAGTCCCAATAGTTTTGTGGAGTCAGAGTAGCAGAGTGGAGAGGCTCTTGCTCTAGAATGCCACCAGCTAAAGGTGTAAATACAAACAACCAAATAGATGGTCAGCCCTTACCACATTTCCTCCCTCTTCCAAACACCATCCGAAGAATTCAGCCATCCACAGCCTGTCTAGGACAGTTTCTATAAAGTAGGTGGGCTCAGAGGAGCCAGAGGGGCTGACATCTGCACCAATGACATTGGACTGAATGATCTGTTCTGGTTATGGCACAAAAGCTGCAGTGGCATCTGGGGTATGAGAGAGGAGGGGGTCCCTGGGCTCCTGAGTGAGCATGGCTGAGGGAGGCTGCCTTGAGAGTGTTGCTTGAAGACTTTGGGAAAAAAATATCCTTGGCATTAGTCACCAGAGATGGAAGTGACTGCCCTGCAAGTAAATATATTAGAGTTCTTTCTCTGTGGTTAACCCAGGGAAATTATTGGCTCCTCCTTTTCCCTATACATCTAAGGTGCTGTGTGCACAGACAGATCCTCACAACCACCCGGTATTTCTTGTCTGTAGTTCCCAATAGCTTCTGAGCTCTGAGCTTTGAGAAGCTAGGTCTTTCTTTCTTAAACTTTTTGGTCTTTTCCAACCCCTCACCTCCCATGGCCTGTGTACATCAGCACAGTATTTGGCTTGTATTAGACCCTCGCTGGTCAGAGTGTGGTCTATGTCAGCTCTCCTGGCATCACCACCAGGGACCCTGTTAGAAAGGCAGAACCTCAGGCCCCAGCCCATGTCTCCCCAGGCAAGATCTGCATTTTAAAAAGCTGCCTGGTGGATCATGGCACATTAAAGTCAGCAAAGCCCTGAATAGGAGAAGAGATATTTGCCGAGTGGATGGCAGGGAGAATCAAGAGACATGGGTCCTACCAGTGCTACTATCATTTCTTTTGCCATTATTTCAGTGAGCAATTGTTAGCAAGCAGTTTAAGAGCCTTGGGCCTCAACTGCCTGTAGACTGGATCCAGGTCAAAGATTCTAGGTAGGTGAATAAATGAAATTAAAATAAAATAAAGGAAAATGAATTTTAAAAATCACGGAAAAACTCTTATTTCCCATCCATGCTCAGTATTATCCAGACTGTTAGGATTAGAAGGGCAGGGGACTCATCCTGTTCATCTCTGTGCTCTCATGATGTGGCCTGCTGTGGGGTCCAGACCAAGAGCTCAATAAACGTTTGTAGCATTGAACCAAACAGTGATGATTTTCATGGGCAAGACAAGCATACCCTGGGGAGGAGAAACATAGCCTTCTCTTGGCAGTTTCAAGGCAGAATACACAAAATCCTATGATGTAGCAAATTATTATCTTGTCTTCATCCTAGATAGGCAGATACTAGAAAGTATTTCCTTCAGTTGCTCAGGCATGAGTGGGAATTTCCTGAGGACCATGTCTTAGTCTCCCTCCAGTAAGACCTGGGCATTTCTGTATTTTTTTTAAAAGTAAGCTCTACACCCAACATGGGGCTCAAACTCATGACTCTGAGATCAAGAGTCAGCTGCTCCACTGAAGGGGTTCACCAGGTGCCCCAAGACTTGAGTATTTCCAATCCCATGAGGAAGAACTTTTCAGGGAAGTTCCTAGACACATGACTGTTAGCCTTGTTGGGAATAAATTAGAATACATAGAATTTTATTTGTAAAGCTCTTTAAGATGGTCTTTTAATACTCCACAAATTGGGTGAATAGAATCACTTCCATTTTAAAGAACAAAAAAGCTAGGCAAATTTTCTGTCTGTTATCACCAAAGGTAACTGGGAGCAAATCTTAGTTTATGTGCTAAAACATGCATCAACTGGAGTCAGACTCTTTGTCCATTTCCACAGAGAGATATGGAAAGATGCACAGGGTACTTGGGTTTCTATTTCTGATGTTAAGCTTCTCCTCTGAGTACACTTCAAATGACAAACTTTTGACATGAAGAAACTTTGGATATTATTCATTCATTCATTCATTCATCATAAAGAAGTTTCTGGAGACTTCTGGTTAATGAGACAGGCTGGCATGGATTTGTTTCTCTAAAAATTCATAGACAATCTGGATTAAGTAGAACAAAAAATTATTTTTCCAAATACATTGTTGAGTTTGTAAGAAAGAAGAGGATTCAAAGCTGGAGTGCTCAGTAAGCGCTCAGACCCTGATGACTGTTAGGGGTCTCAGATTCAGAGACAGGTGCTAAGTGCCCAAGGTTACATTTCAATACTAAATGGGCACGGAACAGAAACTCTGAAGACAGGGAGACATGAGCAAGTGGGGTGGATTCTAAGGGTTCCCCTGTTCATGAATGGGATGAGAAAGCTGCTCCCCACCCAGGGAATTTACAAGGAGCCTTAATACCCTCCTGGGACTGTAGGTGGGAAAAGAGGCACCTGTGAAAAATTGTAAGCCAAAGCTTGTGTCATAGGTCATTATGGAGTCTGGATTTACAATATCCAGGTGAGAAAGTGTAAGAACCAGTTTAAACCAGTCAAATCACCAGAACCCTAGGAGAGGCATGTATAAAACTGCACAAAACATAATCCTTTCTGAAGATGAGCCCATGATGAAAGTTACAAACTATGCTAGGAAGTGCCATGAAGGAAAGTTACAAACTATGCTAGGAAGTGCCATGAAGGAGAGTTAACAGAAACAAGAAGGAACCTTAGTACCCACAAAAGTGTAGATAATAGGACATTCTGAAAGAGATCATAAAATATGTGTTTAAAATACTTATAGAGGTAAAAGGTCAAGAATGGCATACTAAAAATGAATAATCTGAAAAAGTGGAATTTTGAAAAATGAAAAATACAATAATTGAAACCTAAAACTTAATGGGTCAGCTGGATGATAAGATAGCTACAAATAGAGAATTGGGGATACAAAATACAGATCTAAGGAAGTCATCTGAAATGAAACCTGGATAAATAGACACATCATGGAAGGAGACTAGGAGATATAAAATATAGAATGGAAAGTTCCGGCATACTTTTAGTAGAGATTTTAAAGAGTGTCTGGAGCAAATGTAAAAATGGCAGTATTTAAGGAGATCCCAGCTTCCAAATTTGAAAAGAGATATGAGTCCTTAGGAGTCCCATGCAAGATAAACCAAATTACTATATACTCAGATACATCAGCATAATAAAGCTGCAGAAATAATACAGAACAAAACACAAAAAACCCCACAAAAACATTAGAAGCTACCAGAGATAAATACAAACACTTCCTAATCAAGAATGGCAGACTGAACAAGATCTTTCATCAGCAACCAAAGACACCAGAACACAGTGGAAATAGTCTTCAAAATGCACAGGAAGATTAAGCATTGATGGAAATTTCTATTTGACCCAGCTAAAATACTAGTTAGTATTTAGCATTCAAAATAGTATTTAATAGTATTTTCAGGCAAAGACAGACTGACACAAACCCTTTGTAAGAGGGTTACTAAAGGATGTGCTTCAAGAAGAGAACCGAGCCCAGGTGGAAGGAGTAATGTTGCAAGAAGCAAGACAAGATAAATTAAATATTTAAATTGTTATATATACTGTTATATCTTAATAACCACTGGCTATAAACTTTTTTAAAGTAATTTTGAGGGCATCTTGGTGGGCTCAGTGGTTGAGCATCTGCCTTTGGCTCAGGTCATGATCCTGGGGTCTGGGGATCGGGTCCTGCATCAGGCTTCCCTTAAGGAGCCTGCTTCTCCCTCTGTCTGTGTCTCTGCCTCTCTCTGTGTGTCTCTCATGAATAAATAAAATCTTTTTTAAAAAGTAATTTTGATGGGTCTAAAAATAAAATAAAATTAAAGTACTAAGACACAATAGGGATGGGGAACGACAAGTTAAAGTGTTATAAAGTTTTTGTATTTAGGGAAAAGAGATCAGAGGTATTATTAACTTTATAGTTATTAATACAGGACTTTATGTTAAAATTTAAAGTTTCCCACTAAAATAAGGAAAACAATGTGAAGCCTCCAAACAAATAAGGAAAATACAGTCAATTTCATAGAACCAAAAAAAAAAAAAAAGAGAGAGAGAGAGAGAAAATAAAAAGTAAAGATAAAAAAAGGAAAACACGAAGCAAAATGGCAGAAACAAGTTCACAAATCACAGTGACTCTAATTGGATGAAAGCTGACATTTCTGAACATACACTTGATACCAGGCACTGTGCAATGTGTCGGGGATACAAAAATAGATAAACTACAGCTTCTGTCTTCAGGAAGTTCATGGTCTCCTTGGGGGAGGGGAAGGGAGAAAACAAAGCAATAATAAGGCTGAGTGTCATGACAAAGGGAATTAAGAGAGGGACACCCAGCTCGGCCTGCAGGGAGAGGAAGGCTTCCTGAGGAAGGCTGAAGGCTGAGTAAGGGTGAGTAAGCTGAAGGATGAGTAGGAAGGCAAGAGTGCCAGGAAGGGTGTACCAGGCAAAGGTAACAACATGTGCAAAGGCAGGCAGATGGGAGAGAGTGAGGCACATGCTGGTCCAACCTTCTGTTATGGAGGGGGAACGTGAAACCCAGGAAAGGTAAGGAGACTGTCTGAAGGTCACTCAGCTGATTAGTCAACACAACCAGGATTTGTACCCAAGACCCCTCTCTTCTTTTCCACCTCCCTTTCTACTATACCACAGCACTCCATCCTTCTAACAGGAGGCTTCGTGACTGCACGTTGAGACCACAGCCAGCTTTGAAAATGAGCTGCATGTGGGTATAGGGACTGGATCTGTCTCTAGCCTATCCTGGGCTGGGGCAGAGCCAGGAACTTGGTAGTTTCCAGGACTGAGCAGCCCAGTTTACCCCAAGGAAGCCATGGCACCAATGCCCAGTTTAATCATTAACTCTCAAGTTCACAGGACTGAAGCTGGAATGCACAGGACCTAGGGGGTGGCCTGCGTCTCCCAGGCACTAAGAGAAAGATGGTTCTTGAGATGGGAAGAGACCAAAGTTTAGAATGGGATCAGGAAAAAGGGATTATGCTGTTTCTCTCAATTTTGTTGTAGTTTCACCATCATCTTATTAGCTTGAATTCAGGATTTCCTTTTAGTGCTCATAGGATATTGTTAATTCCCTCTGCCATAACCCCTACACGGCACGGAAATTTTTTACTCTTCCATCTACCCCATAAATTGTGGCCTCCAGGAGGGCAGGACTCCATCTTTCATCTCAGTGACCTCAGTGCCTGGCAAATAATAGGTACGCATATCCAACCAGTTTGCTGACTGGATGAATAAGTGAGACCCTAACTCTGCCTACAGGTGTCCCAAAGCACAAGTCTTTTCTGTTTGTGCGCTCATTTGATTAAAAGAAATAGACAGTGACTTCGCATTAGTTCAACAGAAGTTCACAAACATCCTTTGAGACACTCTGTAGCATCTTAAAATATCACAAGCTGGACAGAGATGGAATGTTCTTAAGGAGTTCAGTCTTCTCCCCTTTATCACTTAGTGTTTGGATGACTGCAGAGCATATTTACAGTTGCTTTGGCATTCTTGGGAGAGAGGTGCTATTCAAGCATGAGGTGAGATTTTATTGAGGAAACAAAAACCTCATGGAGGGCAAATTCCACCAGCATATTAAAGGCAACTGCTCCTTATAATTTCGGAAGGCTGCAGCCAGCAGTTGGAAAGACTGTGTTAGCAATAGCATCACCCAAGCCCCGAGAACGCATCTTTAAAGACACTTCAGGATTCTACAGAAGAAAGCTTCCACTGGAAGGTGAGGTACAGATGGGGGTACCATTTCTGTTTCTCTCCAGTGAACCTGATTTTCCTGATCTGTAAAGTCGAGGCAGTCACCTCTCCTTCACAAGGCACTTGGCAGGATTAAGTGGAACAAGATGGCATCAAGTCTTTTGTTGGCTAGAAGATGCTCAGTCACAGCCCAAGTGCCTTATCTTTCTCCCAAATGGAGGAATCCGGAACCTACAAAGAATCAGAGATGTGGAAATAGATTCTGCTCTTAGAGGCACATGACTGGTGCCCAGCGCTTCAGCTGCCCAGTCTGGAAGGGGAAGACCCACTCTACTACTACTACTGGCTTGAAGTATAAACGTGTACTTCTAAGTGTTGCTATCGACAGCCCAAGAGGTGCTGGAAGAGCTTTCCCTTGGAGGAACAGTCGCTCTCCTGGAAAAGCCAGCTTGCCTGGTTGGAGTTGAGCCAGAAAGGCTGACTCTCGCCCTGGCAAATTCTCTGTCACTCCAAGGTCCAGGAGACTGGAAAAAGTGGCCAACATCAGCGGGCCTCTTTCGGTACCAGCGTCTGGTTTCTTGTTTATGTGCTGGTTGGTGGCGTATCATTACAACCAGTTTGAATTCACCTCTTTCCACCACCTGTAAGTTCTCAGAGTTCTGCAAATTCTTTGAAATTCTAGCTCTCAGTGATTGCTAGGTCGGGGGATAGGTAATTTAGGAAAAACCCCGCATGTGGATCCCGCCAGCTTCTCATCTGCCCTTGGTCCCAGCACCAACCTAGAGCAATCACCTGTGCAGGGAACTGGAAGACACTGAGCTAGCTGCTCCGGTCACCTGGTTTCTTCCCCTGTTCCTTTTCCATTTCTCTCCCCTGCCCCCAAAGAACTGAAATGAAATGAGAAGTAAATTGCCAAGGGAGATCCTCTCCTGGGGCAAATTTCCTGTCTTTGCTTACGGGCATGGAGACCCTGAGTGGGGGGGCTAGTTGCAGAGCACTCTCCCAGAACCAGCCCTGGGGTGACAGGTGCAGGCCGCATCCACTCTTTCATGGGGTGGGGGTGGGGATTTAAAAAGTGAAGGAGGAGGAAGAGAGACTGTACAGGAGACCCCAAGGGCTGTCCCTATTCCTCCACCCTGCCCCACCCCGAAACTGTCAGTCTCTACCAAGCCTGAGAGAGAGAGAGAGAGAGAGAGAGAGAGAAAGAGAGAGAGAGAGAGACTCAGTGGGGGCGGGGAAAAAGAGACGGAGGGGGGGAAATCAAAGAAAATTGCAAAAGTCAATGGCCCGGAACTAGAGGCAGCCTCAGCAACTGCAGTGTGACTTTGATTCCCCTATCATAACCCTGAATTAAAAATTCAGGCAATTATCTGCATGGCTTCCTTCTGATTAGAACGAGCCGGAGCCTCATTAATGCATCAGCACAGAGGAAAGCCATTAGGGTCTGTGAAATGGAATGTTTCTCTGAGAACAGGTTCCGCTTGATGTACAATACCCAGCAAAAAGAAATTTCACACATTTTTGAGCTCAGAGTCACAGGACGGCACCCTGCTTCAGGGCTGCAGATCCTGCCACAGTTGTCCCTTTTCAGCTGGCTCTGGGTGAAAGCCACCTTTGTTTCCCAGCCTCTCTCTCTCTGGCACCTCCATCCTCTGGAGTCGTGTGGAAGAAGGGAGAGGGAGGTGAGGGGCCAGAAGGGACCTCCTGGCTGCTCCCTTTGCTTGGTCCTAAGATCCCGAGTCGGCCTGGATGTGGGGTCTCCATGTCCTTGAGCCATGAGGAGCACTAGAACTTCTTGGGAGCTCACTGCCCTCCTTTGCTAGAAGAACTAGGCGCAAGCTTGTTGGAAACAGTGAAGGTCCAAGACTCCAGAAAAGAGCAAAGTATCTGCATGTCCCCAGTCTTGGTACTCTCCTGACTCATGTGGCGACTTAAGCATCCCAAGGCCATCCAAGCAGGATCTGGTGAAGCTGAGCCAGCCTTGGGGGCTTGCTTGTTGCTTTAGGAGAGGGTGAAGGGTTGGAGGTAAGGAGGGCACCCTTTGTTCACTCCTTATTCTGTAAGCTCTGCACTCTTAGAAATGCAAATCTGTGGTCCGGTCCCTAAACAGGTGACCATCCCTGCCACAGCTGGCCTTCAGAAGCTCTCATCCACCCATGAGATTTTGGGATCTCCAGGGGACAGCCTTCTTCTTCCAATGACTGTGTATCACTTCCAAGGGAAGCCAAGGAGCAGTTTCCCCAGACAACTTCCCTTGCAGCCCTAATAAGGTCAGTTCTTGGGAGGACTGGGCTTGATCCAGAAGTATTGTCCAGATTTTCTTCGAGCCAGTGGGCGGGACTTAGGCCTCCTCATTTCGGGCAGTAGGGCATTCTTCTAACCCAGGGATTCTCAGGGCACCAAACATTAATCCTTGGGATAAATAAGCTCTTTGGGAGGAAAGCTTATCTTACCTGGTGAGAACGGATACAGATGAAAACATTTTTGTAAAAAGAGAACTAGTTATGGTCAAGAGGATGCCAACCAGGAGAGTGTTATCCTTCAAACGGTTTGAGTAAGCCAGGTTCTTCTCCTGGCACACCTGTTAACTATTCAGTGTTAAGAACCAGGGCCAAGTGTCTGTGCAAAGCTGTAAACACGGTGAGCTGGTAATCAGGTTATGAGGGAGTCAATGTTTAACTACTAACATTTGTAGCAACCGCGCCCCCTGCTGTACACCAGCAAAACTAGGCGAGCCGCCGTAATTCAGGTTTTCGAGATGTTTTTAGTTCCATCCCACGTGAGAAGGGTACATTCCTGGTCACCAGGGAGTTTTTATGAAGCATGTTTTCAATACTGCAGACAGTTTTATGGGTGAAGGCTCCTAGAGTTTACCTCACCCCCCAACACAAACAAGATGCTTGGTGATTCGGTTATGTTCTTTGTGGGTTCTGAGGATCTGGTCTTTCCAACGCTTTGCTCTCACTGGGCCAACACTCAGCCAAGTCAAATGCAGTGACTACAGATGACCCCTGCGTAAAGGGCTAACCTGAAGGCACCTGGAGTCTTGGGCAGGGGGGAGGTTATCTCTCTAGGCTCACCAGCTGGTAGGAGAGTGAGAGGAGCTGGCCAAAGGTCAGGAATGTGGGCCTTCTAGAGAGCGAAGCTACTCCACCAGCTCCACAGCACAGGTCACCCTTTGCCATAGGAAGTGATCACGTCTCAGCACTGAGTACCTTACCACCATCCACGGTATTTCTCAATAGTTTAAACATAGACTCTTTCCTTTCCTCCCAAGATAGTTCAGTTCCCACCTTTGTAACTTGTCACTCCTTACTCATTCAACAAATATTTTCTGAACAGCTATTATACGTTAGATGTTGTTCTAGGATCTGGAGCGCTGAACGTAAGACAGAAGTCTCTGTTCTCACGGAGCATACATTCTAGTTGGGAATGCAGACCACTCCAGAAACATGAATGCGTGAGCCAGCAATGTAAGTGCCGTGGATAAAAAAAGATAGGGTATGCAGGAGAGAGTGAGGGAAGGCTACTTTATACAGATGGTCTCTCAGGAAAGCACACTGGATAAACTTTATGCTGCCCTCTGGCCATCCACCTTATTTCTCTCTTTTGGAACTATAGGATTGCCTCTTCTGTAAGACATCCCCTATTAACTTTCCACCTGCACTGATGTTCCCTTCAGCTCAACTCTGCTCCAGCTTCTTCATTCTTGGAAAGATATACGGTGATATCTTTGATGATAGCCTCCTGGAAGAAGGGTCCTGTCTTCCATTTCTCTGGTTTGCTATCAGAACAGGGGGTGGGGAAGACAGGGAGGAAACAAGCATTTCTATGATGTGCTAGAGACATTAACACATTAGCTCATCTCACCCTCACAGAGCTCCTACACACTATTATTACCCCCATTAGAAACCAACAAAATGAAGGCTTAGTTTATCTAAAAGGTAAATTAAGGTGCACCTCGAAATGATGCACCTGGGATTTAAACCCTGACCTAGGTAGCACTGAGGCCTCTATCCATTTTTTTAAAAAATATTTTATTTATTTTTTTAAGAGGTGGGTTCCACACCCAACATGGGCCTCGAACTCCTGACTCCAAGATCAAGGGTGGCATGCTCTACCAACTGAGTCATCCAGGCCCCCCTGAGGCATGTAATAGGGTGGGTGTCCATGAAGTGTTGTCAGTGAGTAATGAGTACAAGGAAGGGATGAGCTCTATTTGTCAGAGAATGGCCATGAACAAGATGTGGTTAGACTTCTCCAGTCTGCTGGATTATAACTCCTTCCTTTGGTACTAACCGAGTGACCACAGGCACTTCCCTTTCCCTTCCTGGGGCTCAAAACCCTTCTCTGTAAACTGAGGTTAGACCACAGGATCTCCCAGGTCTTTTCCAGCTCTGACAACTCTAAGAAATACAATCTCCTACAAGGGATGGTGGAGGGTGGAAGGCAGGGGGAAGTCAAGTGACTTAACCACAGCAAATCTGATTTTTTTAAGAGACAGAACACAAAGCACAACATTTTGTTCATTCAATTAAAATTCAGCATATACTGAATATGTGCCAGACCCTGGCACATGCGAAGGATAGAGACACACGCTTTTAAAATACGTCCTCGCCCTATAATGTGTGTAAAGGGCAAAATGAACATGACAAGAAATTATTACAATAATATTAATGACTAACATTTTATGCGGCACTTTCTCTTTGCCAGAAATCATTCAGGGCACTTGGAAACTTTTTTGCTCATTCTTCTCAGCCACCTATGAAGTGGGTACTATTTTTATTCCTACTTTACAAGTGAGTAAACTGAGGCACAAAGAGGTGTGTGTCAGAGCTATTGTGAACATTAATAATGCATGAAAAGTATTTATTTACAGGGCCTGATATGCAGAAATTATGATAGGCAGAAATGTCATGCAACATTGACTGGTGGTTTCATTCCCCTTGATATTTCTGTTATTCCCTGTTTGACCCCTCTGCCACTTGGAATCAGTCACACACAGCCAGTTGGAGGCATTTTCTGTAGAGAGCAAAGAAGGCTTTAGGGTTTTGAAACTCAAAAATCTGTGGCTGTGAAGAAACTCAGCATGTAGAGCAAACCAGGTGAGTTAGAGCCAGTTTTCCTGCCTCTAGGAAAGGAGATAGGGGGAGGAAAGAGGTGTGCTAGACCCCCTGAGAAATGGAGCACCGGACCTTGTTCCTCCTTTGAGCTAGATGTCTGGCAAGTTGTGCAATCAGATAGCAGGTGTGCAGGTCAGAGGTGCCTGACATGGCCCTGGACTTGTTGACTTGTTCCCTGGGCATTAACATGGTGAGAGAGCCCAATGCCCTGGGTTTGAAAGCAGTTGCACATAGAAGAGGTCTTAGCCCTGCAAAGTCCCCCTCTGGCCAGCACGGTGCACACAGCACAATGAATGCTCATCTCCCTAGGAGGGGTATGGAAGTAAAAAGAGGGTCCCTAGGTCTGAAGGGTCCTCTAGAATGGGAACAAGGAGAAAGGCTGCCTAGGGGATCAGCATTGGGATGTGGATGTCTCACGGCTGCTGCAAAGAGGCAGCGGGGCATAGAGACCAGGATGGGAACTCCTTGATGGGGGGGTGGAGGGGGTGGTGTCTGTTCGATTTAATTCACTGCTCCAGCCTGTGGGCCTGGGTCAGGTAATAGGTGATTGATCAATATTTGTTAAATGAATGACCTTAGGTGGGTTGCCTCTAGAACCAGGCTGTTACGTTTCAAATCTCAGCTCTGCCTCTTACTACCTGGGTAAGTCTTTTCTCTGTGCCTCATGTGTAAAATGGGCATTAAAATGGTGCAGATCAATACTGATCTGAGATCAAAAGAGAGAATGCATAAAGCACTTAGTGTCTGACGTAGCACAGGTGCTCAGTAAGAATTTGCTCATAGTATGAGCAGTTGCCCTGATCCTTGCCCTGTACCTCAGCGATATGTTAGGTCTCCCAAACCTGAATTCAGATGCAACCTTGAAGAAAAGTTGAGGACTCCAGAATTGGCTAGGATGGAATTCCCACCACCATGATACAGTGGAGACTCCTGATAGAAATTACGCTAAGCACTTAAAAAAAAAAAAATTACTTTTCTTGCCCGATGGATTTTGTAGGCTGATACTGAATAGTCAAGAAGAGGGCAAGCCTGTAAAAATTAGATGTCCTGTGAAGACATTTTAAATTAAATAGCTAGCATTTTAAATTAAATAGCTTTCTTGCTTGTATGCATGTTTATTCCCAGGACAACTTAACCTCTCACCTTACTTGTTTTTATAGAAAAGCACAGTTTTTCAGGTGAGTTATCATTTGCAAGTGCTTCTAAAGAAAGCACTTCTAAAAGAAGAAGAACTGAACTTTAAGAAAGAGAGGACAAGTCTAGGAAACAGAACTCTGTTTTCTTTTTCCCTTCCATTTCCTCCTACTGAAAGAGGTATGGACTTTCCTGAAGAAATGCAGTACAAAAAGGCTTTATTTATTGTTAAGATAAGCTCTCTTGAAGGTGAATAATAAATATTATCATTAATTTTTTATTTAAAACAACCATCCGGGTTTATCAGGCTTCCTGCTTATTTAAAAGACAGCAGGTGACCAACTCTCCCATTTGCCCAGGATTGTCCCCATTTTGGCATCAAAAACCCCATATCCTGGGAATGCCAATGACAAATCAAGGAGACTTGATTCCCCCTTTGCTCACTATTAGCAAGTGAGGACCTGAAGACCCTGCAGGGAGAGGTGTACCCAGCTGGGAACCCCTGATCTGACAAGAAGGAAATGGGAGGGCACAGAGAAGACTTTCAGATAGGGGCCACCGGACAAGCCAGAAAATGCATGTGTTGGCATCCTTCCTATAATGTCCCTCACTTTGGGTCAGAATTGGATCCCCCAAAAGACCCCACAGGGTAGTTCCTGCATCCCCACGTCACTGTCAAATCTGCATCCACAGAGCCCTGTGGGTGTCCCCACACAAGGGAGTAGCCTAGGCACGAGAGTTCCTCTGGGACACGTGGAGTGGCCACTCAAAGCCTCTGCAGTTGTCCCCTTTCCTCAGACCAGGTGTTTTTTGTTCTTGGGGTGTCCACAGACCTCATGGGATTGGCCCACCACATGCAGATCGAGTTTCTGGTCACAGAGGATACAGTGCAGCTGTCTCCACACCTAGTAGGTGAACACGAGGGCCCATCAGGGCTGTGGGCATTTGGCTTTCAGGCTGGATTCCTCCTTTCATGGATCAGGGTCTCCCATGAGACTGTGGTAAAGATGTTGGCTGGACCACAGTAATCTGAAGGCTTGCCTGGGGCTTGGAGCGTTTGCTTCCAAGATAGCTCATCACATATCTGTTGACTGGAGGCCTATTTCTCACCTGAGGACCTCTCTGTAGGGCTTCTTGAGTGTCTTCCTGACACAATAGTTAGCTTCCCCCTGTGGTAAGCGATCCAAGAGAGAGAAAGCAAGAAGGAAGCCACAGCGCAGTTTAAGACCCCACCAGGCACCATTGTTTCTTCCATATTCTATTTGTTAGAAGAAAGTCCACCCTGCCCTCTAGGGGAGGGGAGTTAGGGAGGGAAAAGAATCAAAGGGTTTGTGTACACACTTTAAAACCATGGATTCCCAAAGCATTAAAGTGGCTGGATTGGCAAGGAGTTTCCACAAATGAGTTGGTTCAGATAGGAACGTAGGAGGAAGAGCAAGGGCTTTGAGACAAATCTGAGTTTGAAACCAGGCTTTGATCTCTTCCATTTTCTGGGATCTGGGGCAAAATGATCATCTCTAAACCTTAGTTTCTTCATCTGTAAAATGAAAATAACAATAATAATTCTTCCAAAGAGTTATTATAATTTAAATGAGATGACCCAAGCAGGGACAGACTCAAATTGCATAGGGCCTGACACCTTCACAACTTGACAGGGCCCTCTTTATGAAAGGAGAATGCAAAATTACAAGGATAAATTAGGCACAAAATGAACATTTATTTAGAATTAGAAATGTCAAAAACCCCAAACATTTTAAAAGCTGGTAAATACCACAAATATCACAAAATTCAGAAAAATGACAATTAAAAAAGTCACCTAACCATACCTCTTTAAAATACATTCTTTCCTACATTTTAACTGCATACTTTTTGATCACTTGTCAACATGACAAAGATTTTGCAATATTTTCCATAGTCAGGGGCGCCTGGCTGGCTGAGTTGGTAGAGCATGCAACTCTTGATATTGGGGTCATGAGTTCAAGCCCCACGTTGGGTCTAGAGATTACTTAAGAACAAAATCTTAAAAAAAATATATCTTCCAGCCAGAGGAGAGAGATAATTTGGTCTTTTCTTAGCATGGCTGATCAAAATTTGATTTTGATTATTGAAAGTGTATTATTCAGTTTTACAACTCATTATTCAACATGTCAGGCACCTTTTCAGGGTTGTTGTCAAATTTGGAAAACCTCCATCAGATACTTAATATATGAGCTTAGAGTTTCAAATACTTCCATGTAGTGAACTGATGGCACCCATTACCCTAAGCTCTTGGGAAGATCTGCATTAGGGAGGCTCTGGAAGCTTCCACTCCCTTGGCAGTCTTCCCCTGGAAGCATGAGGCTGGTGTGCAGCAGGTGCTCAGGAAATGGGATAAGCATAGGCAACCCTCATTTTCCTGCTTCATTTCCTCAAAGTCAGAGATTTCTCCTCCTTCGTTCCATCTTCTTCCACAGAAGCCTCTCCAGCGCCCCTCAGAAGGCCAGGACAAAAACACACCCTTGGGTGAGAAGAATACTGGACTCCGAATGAAAAGACCCGGGTTTTAGTCCTGTCTTTGTCACTTAACTGCGGGACTTTGGTAAATTACCCAGCCTCTCCGTGTATCAGTTTCTTCATCTCTGAGATGGGCATAGCTAGGCCAGTGTCATGGGTTGCTGTCTATTAACAACAAAGCAATTATACTAACATCAAATGTTTTTATTTGGTGCCTAAGAAATCACTAAGGAATCAGTTTGGACATATGCAGTGTTGATGAGAATCTTAAATTCTTTGTTCTCTGTGGTCTAAATGAATTGGAAATTCAAACTGGGCTTTAATAAAATTTGGGATAAACACTGGGACAGCAAAATTGTCCACTCTCTCCGCAAAAAGGTACCGAATGCTAGCTATTACTGGATATGTGCTAGAGATGGGGATTACCCAGAGGGACAAGACAAGTCCTGGCCCTTCAGGTCTGTAGCACAGGTAGATGAAACCCCAGACCGACATCTGGAGGATGGGCCCAGCTCCTGTTAAGTTTGCAACCTCAGCCTCCCTGTGCCCCAGTGTCTCCTTCTGCCAACAGGCATGGCTAACCGCCGGAGAGGGGTGTAGACATAAAGGACGGAGAGCCTGCACATCTTGGAGAATATGGGGCCAGAGTCATCAGAGGGTTGCACGGAGCTCTCCTGAGACGGGCTGTTCTTAGGGATGGCTCAGGAAGCTTTGAAGTGCCGCCAGGACAAGGGAGGCTGCCCCATCCCGGCGGTGCATTCACTTGTGATTTACTCCTCCACGTGGGCTCTGGAGTGCCAGTCTCATAAATACGTTGGCTGCTCAATCCCGCCCTGGAACACAGACAGAGGGAGGGGGCCCACGGGGAGGAATCACCAAATTAAGAAGGTCCTTGGGAGTGACTGGCCTACAGATATCACTGAGCCCCCTAAATTTCTCTCCTTAAAGCATAAATATTTCCAACTAAGATCACAGACTCCCTCCTCATAAAAATCAATGAAACCACAAGGGAAAATGACCTCTCGCTTGACTGCACCAGAGATATCTCAAATGGAGTCACTTCCCCTCCCGCAGAAGCAGCTGTACTGGGGCTCAGGATTTGAAACCCAGGCACTGAGATTGAGAATCTGAGGCTAAGTTAGAAATCAGGTGGGTTGGATGTGTGTCTATATCTCTTCTGACTTGCTGTGTTTTGTGATGGCTTCTGTGCAACCCTGTTGCAACAGGAGACTTTTTCCTGGAGTCACACCTGGGATCGAGCCCCAGCTCCTCCAATTACTGGCTGGGTGTCTTTGGGCAAAGTAGGATCCCTCCACCCCAGTCTCCTCATGTAGTACGAGAAAGATGATAATGCACAGTCTGCCTACCCCGCAGAGGAGATGACAAAATCAAGAGAATTGTCTGTGCAAATGCTTTGTAAACCATACAGCTCTGGATAAATAACAGTTCTTCTTATTAAAAGATAAAAGCACTGACTCTGCTAGTGCACTTGTTAGAACTCCTTATGCTGTAAGTGACAAAAAAAACCTAATTCAAACTGCCTTAAACCACAACTGAGTTACGTAACTGAAAAGGATGGATCCCATCCTTTTCCCATCACCCACAGTGATCACCCGTCTCACATCTTGACAAGACAGCATCCAGAAGAAGGTAGGTCCTCTCCTCCAACTTCCATTAAAGAGATGAAGGGAGAGATGGGAAGGACTCTTCTTTTTCCAGACTTAGCATATGTGTCCAATTTCATTGGTTCTCTTCACATAGCCACGGGATCAGATATGCTGACTGGCTGAAGAGAATCACAGACCATCCCTAGATCTGGAGGCAGGATCATGATGCTAACCAAACCACATTTGGAGGGGTCACTTTATCAGAAGAAGAGTGAGTAAATGCTGAGTTGCACAAACATCCAACCAGTACAGCCCATGCCCTTGAAATGACCAATACCCACACTTGCCTGTATCCCTATAAATATATCTTCAAAAACTCCACTCTCTAAACAAACACAGTCAACCTCTTTTTCCCAAAGAGACAAGCCAGGACTTCGTGTGGTCTGGTTCTCTGGGTGATTTGTGGTCCTCGTGTGGGGAGCTGCTATGGTCCTCTACAGTCCAGTGAGGCTAAATGGTAAATTGAATCCCCACTGATACAGTCAATAAGCAGTAATGGAGGGAGAACAGGGTAATTGCATTAAAAGTTCTCATTTGGAAAAGGAAAGGAGAGGATACAACTCTCGGCAGTCACCATGTCATTCCCTGCCAGAAATCACATGGACATCCTTCCTTAGCACCAAGCATCTATCCTCCCCAGTGCTGTCCTCCAGAAGGCTTCCCTTTGCCCTTTGCCCTCTGTGGCCCCTGCCCGTCTCTTTGGGAAAATCCCTTCTTTGTTGTCTTTCATGGACATATGACAAGTCCATGGAGGAGGATGGCCTTTTTGGGGGCTACACTGTTTTAACAGCTCTCTTCCTACTGCTATGAGCTCAGGAGTAGAAATCATTATCGTAGACCATGTGGACCAGGTCTGAGGTTTCTCTGGCAAAATGATGCCCTTAAAAATCAAATGGGATCTTGGTTTATTTGCTACTATTTGCTAATGCCATGGATAGTAACGAGAGTCTGGCATCTTATCATGTCTTAGTCTTTGAACTAGACCTGTCTAGGACAGCCATGGCCTGGCAATAGGCCCAGATGCTCTGGCTAGGCTTTAATTTCTATCTTGGCCTCTACTTGAGAATCATCTAAAACAACAAGCTAGGTGGGAATGACTCATAGAAGTACCCCTTTCCTCACAATAACAACAAAAATAATAGGAGCAACCTTTACTGATTGCTTACTATGGGGTGGGCACTGTTCTAAAGGCTTTATGTAGACTTAAGCCTCACAGCAACCGTATGAGACAGGAGCTGTCCCCCCCTTTGCAAACAAGGGTCATGGGGCAGTAAAGAATCTGTTCCCAAGCGGTGGAGCAGCGACGCACACACAGGCAGGCTGGTTCCACAGTCCTAGTGGAGACTAACTGCTCCTCTTTGCTGCTCCCTGGCTACCTCCTGTTGCACCTCCCCAAGGGGTGCATTGACTTCTTTGTTCCAGGCATCACAGGAGGTACCTGGGAAGGGGTCTCCCCCAGGCCTTAATCTTACTTTCTGCTTTGTGTCTCTGGTCCAACTACAGAACTTCTTCTCACTTTCTTCTAAATAACTTTCTTCTGCTTTGATTTGAGGGTAGAGAATTGAGATTTTCTCAGACTCGCAGACAATTGTAACTACAAACCATTGGCAAAAAGGCAACTCTTAGTGAATCTGTATTTTTTTCCCCTCTCTTACTTTTAGATGGATCAGGTTCAGTTTAATCATTCTTGGAAGACCTTGCTGAAAAAGTTACTAGCACACTCCAAAATTTGAAATTTTCTTACAATATCTTTTATTGTTAAAGACTCAGGAAGCACATAGTATGAGTCTCAAGGCTTAACAGGTAACAGGGTTATAGAACATAAAAAAGGACCGCTAAATTCTTGCATCAATTCTTTCTGGGACATCTGGGTGGTTCCGTGGTTGAGCGTCTGCCTTTGGCTCAGGTCGTGATCCTTAGGTCCTAGGATCAAGTCCCTTATCGGGCTCCCTACAGGGAGCCTGCTTCTCCCTCTGCCTATGTCTCTGCTTCTCTCTGTGTCTCTCATGAATAGATGAATAAAATCTTAAAAAAAAAATTCTCTCCTTCATCCAAACATCTCAGTTTAGCCTTGTATCAGCCCACTTCTAGTATTAGATTCTATATCAGTTAGGATTCTTTTGGTTGTGACTCAACCTAACTTAAGAAGAAGAGAAATGTATTGGAAGGCCACTGGGGGCTCAGAGAACTGACTGGAGCCCGGGGATTATGGTTGAGGAATGTCAACAGTGATCCCCTTGGAGGAGCTGCCTGGGCACTGCTGCAGCCAGTCCCTGCTTGTTTGCTCTCTGCTCAAGATCCTATTCCCAGGCAATGAACATCAGACTGGTCAGGCGTGGGTCACTTGCCCACCTGGGGATAGGTAGGCCCCACAAGACTATGCTTGGTGCAGAAGAGATCATTCCAATAAAGGAAACAAGACTGCTGTTTAGGAGGAGAAGTGGATGCAGAGCAGTCCATATCCTACAAACTCCCCTTCCACCCAGCAACACTGATCACATGGCCTCTGTAGCTGTGACAACTGGGTCCTGGCAGCTGGATCAGAGTGATAACACGCTGGATGGAGGTCTGGAGGAAATCTCCAGCAGTTAGGTGGATGTTAGGGATGAAGGACCTTCCCAGCCAACACATGCCCTTGGATGTCACCTTCAGGGATAGAATTCCACATTGGGTCTAATTTACTGTGGTAAGACTTAGGCACTTGGGAGTTAAAATGTAACAAAACAAAATTTTGTTTGTTTGGTGTTAGCTTTCTTTGCTTGTTTGTTTCAGGTGTTTGTATCTAAGGGGTAAATACAAATACATTTAGCTGTCAGCATTCAGTTGTGTTCTCAGAAGCTAGCGATTCATCCCCTTACTCATTCACTGATTTAACAAACCACGTAATGGATATTTACTGAGCACTCTGGTCCTGGGCACGGTTTAGGAGCTGAGGAGATACAAACATGGGTGGCCTCATCTCCATCCTCGAGGCTTAATGTCCGAGTCGTGACAGAAGTTGTAGAAATACTTCAGTCTACTTGGAAGGAACAGTTTGATGCAAAAGCTCTGAAATCAGAGGTACAAAAGTGCAGCGCTGGATTTGAACCCTGGCTGTGTGACCTTGGGCCAGTAACGGACTCTCTCCAAATCTTAGTTTTCTCATTTCAATAATGGAGGTAATAATAGTTCCTCCTTGAAAGGCTGGCTCTTCTCCTTAAATCGATGAATAGATTTCACGTAACTCCAATCAAACTCCCAGCATTTTTTTTAAAACTGGAAATTGAGGGGCACCTGGGGGCTCAGTTGGTTAAGTGTCTGCTTTCAGCTCAGGTAGTGATCCTGGGGTCCTGGGATCCAGCCACAAGCCTCAAGCCTTAAGTCGGGCTTTCTGCTCAGCAGGGGAGTCTGCTTCTCCCTCTCTGCCCCTCCCCCACTCCTTCTCTCTCTAATAAATATTTTTTAAAAATGGAAGTTGATAAGCAGAATGAACCTAAAATATATAGGAAATATAAAAGGCCAAGATAATGTCAAAGAACAGAGCTAGAAGGGTCACACTACCATATAACATGATATATTATAAGGCTACAGCCCTTAAAACAGTGTGGTTTTTGACGCAAGGATAGACAAATAGGTAAAGGAAGAGTGTGAAAATAGACTGACATATATAGGTCACTTAACATACTAATTTATGACAAAGACAATATTGCACAGCAGTGCAGAAAGGGCTTTTTTTGGTAATAATATTTATCCTTTTGTGTCTTGCTTATCTCACTTAGCACAGCATCTTCAAGATTCATCCATGCTGTAGTAGGTGTCAACATTTCATTCATTTTTAAGGCTGAATACTATTCCATTGTCTGTATGTACCACATTTTGTTTATCCATTCATCCACTGGGGGACATCCACTGGTGGTGTTATTTCTAGCTTTTGGTGACTGTGAACCATGATGCTTTGCATTTTGGTGTACAAATTTCTGTTCAAGTTCCTGTTTTCAGTTCTTTCAAGTATATACTCAGAAGTGAAATTGCTGGGCCATTTGCTAATTCCATTAAAATTTTTTGAGAATCTGCCATCCACTTTCCACAATGGCCGCACCATTTTACATTACCATCAGCATTGTACAAGATTTCCAATTTCTCCACGTCCTTGCCAACACTTATTTTCTAGTTTTTTGGTTTGTTTTTGTTTTTGATGATAGCCATCCTACTGGGCGTGACCTAGTCATTTTTTTTTTAAGAGAGGAGGTGAGGTGGAGAGAGAAAAGGAGAGAGAGAATCTTTTTTTTTTTAAAAGATTTTATTTATTTATTCATGAGAGACAGAGAGACAGAGAGAGAGAGAGAGAGAGATGCAGAGACACAGACAGAGGGAGAAGCAGGCTCCATGTAGGGAACCTGACATGGGACTTGATCCTGGGACTCCAGGATCATGCCCTGGGCCGAAGGCAGGCGCTAAACCACTGAGCCACCAGGGATCCCCAGAGAGAGAGAATCTTTAGCAGACTCCACACTCAGCATGAGCCTGAGATCATGATCCAAGTTGAAACCAAGAGTCAGACATTTAACCGACTGAGCTACCCAGGCACCCCCATGACCCAGTTTTTTAAATCTACTTTTTGTGCTGCTAAATGAGTATCTCACTTTGACTTATATGATCACTGGTCACTATGCTATGAAATTTAAGTCAACATATAGTGGGTGTTTGCCACATAATAGTCACTGAACTTAGTAATTTATTAACTTAGTTAATCACCACAACAATTTTTTGATATTTAATTTAAATATAACATGCATACAGTTAAGTGCACAAATCCTAAGTGTACACATTGATGCATTTTCACAAACTGAATACACCTACCTGACCAGCATCTAGATAAAAAGCTAAAACATCAGCACTCCAGAAATCCCCTGGGTGCCCTCTCCCACTGCTATCCAGTCCCTCATTCCCCACCAACACCCAGTAGAAAGCAATGATAACTAATACCTTGACTTTAAACTCATAGATTAGTTTTGCCTGTTTTTTGAATTTTATATAAATGGAATAAAAAAATATAAAATCTTTTGTGTATCGCTTCTTTTACTAAATATATGTTTATGAGGTTCATTCATGTTTTCACATGTAATAATAGTTTATTTATTAGCATTGCTAAATAGTACTCCATTTTATGACTATATCACAATTTATTTATCCATTCCACTGTTGAGGGAGATTTTGGCAGTTTCCCGCTTTCAGCTATTACTAATAGTTCTGCTGTGAGCATACTTTTGTTAAAGATCATTTGATGGATATATGCACACAATTCTATTGGTATTTACCCAGGAGTAGGATTGCTAAGCCATAAGTATGTATATATTTAGCTTCAATTGCTACTTCCAAAGGGGTTGATAAATATACACCCACCACAGAATATGAGAGCCCTAGGAGATACCACCACTTGCCCACATTTGGCACTGTTTCTCTTTTTCATTTCAGCTATGTTTGGTGAATATGGTTTGAATACATCCCATCAAATTCAGATGTTGAAACCTAATCCCGAATTTGATGTATATAGATGATGAGGGCTTTAGGAGATGATGATGGATTGGTGCCCTTATAAAAGGCCCCAGAGAGATCCTTTGTCAATGTTACAGCTAGAAAGCACAATCTATGAAACAGAAAGTGCGTCCTCACCATACACGCCCACCTTGTGGGACTTCCCAGCCTCCAGAACTATGAGAAATGATTGTCTGCTGTCTATAAGCCACTCTGTCTACGGTGTTTTGTTATAGCAGCACATATAGACTGAGGCAGTGAAGGTGTAGTGGTACTGCATTGTGCCTTTAATTTGCATCTTTGGGGAACAGTGAAATTGTGCACTATTTTCATACATTTATTGGCTGCTTGGATATCTTCTTTTGGGCAATGTCTGTTTAAATATTTTGCTCATTCTTCCATTGTGTTGTCTTCCTTTTTTCTTATTAATTGTGAAAGTTCTTTATTCTGAAAATGAGTCTGAGTACTGTATATTGTAAATATCTTTTCTCACTTGCCTTTTCACTGTCTTAATGATGTCTTTTGATGAATAGAAGTTTTAAAATTTTAATCTAGTCGAGTTTACTGGGTTTTATTTTTAAATATTGATTTATTTATTTGCAAGAGCAAGAGAACTGGGAGGAGGGGCAGAGGGAAAGGGAGAGAAAGTTTTAAGCAGATTCCCTGCTGAGCGTGGAGCCCGTGCAAAGCAGGGCTCAATCTTACAACCCTGAGATCATGACCTGGGCTGAAACCAAGATTTGGATGCTTAACCAACTGTGCTACCCAGGTGACCCAATTTACTGTTTTATTTTAGTGTCCTATTCAAGAATCTGCCATCCTCTAAGGTGATGACGACTTTTTGTTTTATTCTATTTACTAGTTTTTCTTTTACACTCAGATTTATAAGGAATCTGAATAAATAAATCTGAATACATTTCTATGTATTATATGAAGTAGGGATTTGAAATTCACCTTTTTTCCATACAAATAGCCAAAAATGAATTCGATTGTGAATTTGGTCTAGTCCAAATACTACCTACCTTCTGAAATATTCCCAAAGAATCCTAATTATAAATAACTATTTTAAATTAATGCGATAAATATTTTTGGCACATCTAGTGTTTACTAGTCTCGCTAGGTTGCTAAAGGGACGCCTCTCTGAGAGCAGACACTTGAACTCGGACCTGAATGAAATGACACCAGCCGTGAGCAGAGTTGGGGAAGGAAATTTCAGGAAGAGGAAAGGAGCAAGAATATGCGAGCTTGATAGTCAAAGAAACTACAAGAAGGCCAGTACAACCAAAGGATGATGTCTAAGAGGATGTGAAGCACAGATGATTCTTTCAAATGGGAAATTAAAGGAAGGACAACCGGACTGGTGTCACCACAAGATGACAAAGCCATGCAAAGTTTGGAAGGGAACTGTTTTTCAACCTGGAATTCTTTCCATTAAGAGTGAGGGCAGAATGAAGACATTTCAGACTTACAAGAATCCAGAAACCTTATCTACGAAGCAACTCTCCTTAGGGTTTTTACATGGTGGTCTACTCCAGTGGGGTGAGGGCAAGAAGAGGTAGGAGCCTAACCAGGAGGATAGTGAAGCCAGTGCCCCTGTGAGAGCAGGGCATCTCTCCTGGACAACAGGTGGTTCGGCATGGAGCAGGTTTGGAAGAGGTTTTGAGTATTTTTAGCTTTTACCTATGCTCCTTCTAATCCATTTTCCACAAGTAAACTTGGTAAAATTTTATTTTATTTTTTTCAAAGACCTTGTTTATTTATTCATGAGAGACACACAGAGAAAGGCAGAGACACAGGCAGAGGGAGAAGCAGGCTCGTGGAGGGGCTGGAGTTGGGGCTCAATCCCAGGACCCTGGGACTATGCCCTGAGCCAAAGGCAAACACTCAACCACTGAGCCAGCCAGGTGCCCCTCAGTAAAATTTTAGATTACCTCCCTTCTCAGTTTAAAAGCCTTAAATGGCTCCCTGTAAGTTTCAGAATAAAATCCAACTTTCAGTGTGATATAAAAGGCCCTTTGTTAGTGACCTCTGACCATCTGTCACCACTCTGGATGGCCACTCATACCCTCTCCTCCAATCACTGATCTTTTAACAGACTTCTTAAAGCTCCCTGCCACCATGAAGCCTTTGTAGCTGCTGCTGCTGCTCTCTCTCTCTCTCTCTAGAAGCAAGCCCCTTTTCCCTGCCTTTCTCTGGAAGATTTCTTCCTTGTCTTGCAAACTTCATCTTCTTGGGGGAAAACTCATGCTCTCCTATCCATCATTGGCTTCAGTGCCCTTGGTTTTACCCCATGATTTCTTATGCTTCTCACCTCTAGTACCACTCTGTCTCCTTGCATTTTCTTATTTATCTGTTCTCCTCCTAGATTCTAATCTTGAGGGTAGGGAATGCATTTAAAAAAAAAAAAAGATTTGTTATTTATTCATGAAAGACAGAGACAGAGAGAGAGAGAGACAGAGACAGAGAGAGAGAGAGGCAGAGACACAGGCAGAGGGAGAAGCAGGCTCCATGCAAGGAGCCTGTTGTGGGACTTGATCCCAGGACTCCAGGGTCACGCCCTGGGCTGAAGGCAAGTGCTAAACCGCTGAGCCACCCAGGGATTCCCCACTTTTTTAAATGTAGGTTTCATACCCAGCATGGAGCCCAATGCAGGGCTTGAACTCATGATGCTGACAGCAAGACCTGAGCTGAGATCAAGAGTCAGACACTTCACCAGCTGAGTCACTCAGGTGCCCTGGAACTGATTGAAGTTGTTGAAGTTTCTATGATGGCTTCTCTGTGGTCAGACTTGGGTAAAATCTCAGCTACATCATTTACTATGTTATCTTGGGAACTCTGAGTCTCAATTTCCTCACTTGCAAAGTGATGAGGTATTTTTATCTGCAGCACTTGGCACACAGAAAGTGCTCCGTAAGTTGTGTGGAATGAATCCATGCAGATGTGCACAGTTCCCAGGGTAAGAGCCTCTCAGCAGGGGAGTAAGGATGACTCACTTCATGATTGATTCCTCCCCTCCCCTCCCAAGAAGGAGTGCTCGGCTTCCTCTCAAGGACCGTTATGCCTTGAGGGTGGTGGGGGAAAATCTGAAAAATGCAGGCTCTTTTCTTTTTCATGTTTATCCATGTGTTCACCTAAGGCATTCAGGATATCTCAGAAGGTAAGAATTTCCCAAACATATCATTGTCTGATCATTCTTACAAAACTATCTAACCATGATGTTACTTTATGACCCAAATTTTCTTAGGTGTAGATGTGGTAGTTATAGACTGTCTGGAGGAGGCAAAGGGATCATGTACCCATTCTGCAGATGGAAAACCTTGTAATCTTCTCTAAACTCCTCTGAGCCCAAGAACTCACATAACTTGTCAAAAGTCTGCCCAAAAGAGGTCTTCAGCAGCCCCAACAGGTGTTTCCTCTCCCCCAGTTAAACGAATATTCTTTTTTTGTTCTTATGGTGGCGGCAGCATCCCCATGGGGCTGCTCTACTGTAACTGAGTTTCTAGAAGCAAGAGAGTTGATCCTTCTCAATGTGTTTACAAGACCTGGAGCAGAGTCACAGAATGGATTGTGAACTGGTACACGAAGGTTCACAGCAGCCTTATTCATAATAGCCAAAAAGCAAAAACAACCCAAATGTCCATCAACTGATAAATGGTTACATAGAATATGGTATATCCTTACAATGGAAATATTAATTAGCAGAAAAAAGAATGAAGTACTGACACATGCTACAACCTGGATGAATCTTGACATTACACTCAGTGATAAAAGCCAGACACAAAAGACCACATACTATATGATTCCACGTATATGAAATGTCCAGAGTAGGCCAATTTATAGGGATCAAAGCAGGTTAGTGGTTGCTTAGGGCTGGGGGTGGTGGCTGGGGAGTAATGCAGAGTGGCCACTAATGGGTGTAGGGTTTCTTTTTGGGATGATGAAAACATTGTAAAATTGATTGTACTGTTGGTTGCACAACTCTGTGAATATATCAAAACCCATTGATTTTACACTTGAGATGTGTGAATCAGAGCTCAATAAAGGTGTTAGAAAGAAATAGATCTAGGGGAAGTTGGGGTGGGGAGAAAAAAGAGACTGGATTGTGTTCTCTCACATATCTCCTACTATAAGCATTCATTCTGCAGGAGAAAGAATCAAGATCCTAACAGTGGGTTAGGATTTCTGACCACCAGGCCTTCCTCTCCCCACTCAGTAGAAAGAAGTCAGTTATCACAGTGGGTTCTAGCTGGGTCATCTTTCAGGTTAACTTTTTAAACTATTGCTAACTTTTGCTTTTCTCTTTCCCTTCGTTCTGCCTTTTTCTCCTTCTCAGGACCCAGTTGTCCCACAGGTAGACAGAACTTGGACCACAAAACTGGGGCAACCAATCTGTCTAAAAAGTGTGTTGAGTACAACACTGATCTGAGGTACAGAGCCCTGAGATTGAGGTTAGCTTTCAGGTTTCTCTGTGCAGGAAGCTATAAGTATAGTCCTTTCCTGGAGAAAGCTCGTGGTCAAGTAGGGAGATTCGCCAATTCACATCAAGAAAGAGCTCAGGATGCTGGTGTTTCTGCTTTTTCTTCTCCATGAGGGATTGAACGTGAGGCTGGCCAATGAGGGTCATCTCCATGAGGGATGTCAGCTTAACAGGAGGCACAGCACCAACCTTTACATGTATGCCACCAAATTTTGTTCAACATGTAACATTTGCTTTCCTTACACATGGTTCTTTATGCCATTCTCTGTCAAACTGAACATTGATCCTATTTCTCAAAGTAATGTAGGTCCAGCTTACTTTAAGAGCAAGGAGGCATTGGGCAAAGTCACACTCAAGCCATTGCTGAGAAAGCAAGAGTGATTGCTGGAGTATTCCAGGACTTGCTTTGATTACTTGAGATGTGATCAGGGCAGGGATAGCTGGACTCACACAATGGCTTAGGTAAACCAAGGAGTAAAGGGTTAACTGTCAGGGGGTTTGGACAGAAAACTCTGTTACCCTATAATTGTGATTGTGTTATAATAATTGCTGGCTTGTTTCTTGTTGCTCTGAATCTTTGATTCCTTCAAGCATGCCACCAAAAATTCTAGTATCTGGAGAAGCTGAGAGCCACTGGATTATCTACTTATTCCCTAAAGTCCCCTCTGATTGAGATTGCCAGATAAAATACAGAACACCTGTTTAAATTTGAATTTCAGATAAACGGCAAGTTATTTTTCAGTGTAAATGTGGTGTCCCATGAAATACATGTTTGTCTGAAATTAAGTTTAATTGGGAGTCTTCCATTTTTATTTGCTTCGTCTGGCACCCCTCCCTGGGATTCCCTTTGCAGAGAGAATAAATGCAGCCCCATCAGGGCTAATGTTTTGTACTGTGTGCCATCTAGTGGCCACACCAACGGGGGGAAAAAAACCAGGAAATCACTTGAAAACAGCTATGCGAGAACACCGTAAAGAAACAACTCTGCTTTCATTTGTAAGATTCTTGAAATTTTTCTTTCTTTTTCCTTTCTTCCTTTCTTTTTCCTTCCTTTCTTCCTTTCTTTCTTTCGATGTAGTGCCTGTGACCAAATCAACAGCTTAAAGTGTCCAGCAAATATCTGAAATTCCTTGTAAGTCATCCAGTGTTTAAAGGGCAACACTCACCCACCTGAGGCCTTGGGCTCCCCCATTAACACATAAATGAGAACGTGCAGCCTTGTCCTTGATCTATTGGGGCTTCCAGCGCTCCTAGTAATTGTTTTACAATAAGCACGTGGCTGCCAGCAATATCTAGTAAGACATAAGTCAGGCTGGTGCAATTTTACTAAACCCAACTGGGCCCATACGGAGACACAGAGAAACAAGTATTTCCTGTTTACTGTTTACCAGGGGTATGGGGTTAGGTGCCAAAGGGAACCGGTACCATCCAATGAGCCAGTGGCTGCACGCTGGAATCACTCGGGGTGTTTTTAAAAATACCAATGCCTGTGCCTTACCCCTTTCTCGTGCCCCCTTTCCCCTTCCTCCTTCTCTTTTTCTCCTTCTCGTTCTATTGAATCTTGTGTTATGTATCTCATGGCATTACTTTTAAGTAGTATATTTACAGTGCTGAAGACTTAGTAAGAGATGGACTTTGAAATCAGATTTCATTTTAAAGCTTGGGATATTTTAAGGATGGGATCTCTCATCCTCAGTATATCCGCAGAGGCCTGATTTGTTTTACAGAGAAGGTACAAATGCACAGGAGCTTCTCTGTCTCTAATTTTGTGTCTGGCTATGTGGTCTTTGTGTCTGGCTTCTTTTACGTAGCATCATATTACCAAGGTCTACAGGCCCCATAGCAAGGATCATTTTTTTTTTGAGGGGTACTGGTCAGGTTCTTTGCAGAATGTCCCTCAGTTGGAGTTTGTCTGTTTTTGTGTTTCTTTTGGTTAAACTGGGGCTATGGGTTACAGGGGGATGGCCACAGCGATAAGTAAAGACATCGTTTTTAAACTGCTGTGAGAAGCCCTAAGACTAAGAAGTGAAACCAAGTCTGCCTGGATTACTCAGGAAAAAAACAAAACAAAACAAAACACCACCACAGAGAGACTTTACTTTTGAGACTTTCAAGTGCTAAAAGTGGTATATGGAAGGATCGCCTGGCCTTTTACCCAAAGAGAGTTGTATGTCCCCTATCCCCAGAGTGGTGAAGAAAGCCTTTATCTGACATGTAAACACAACTTGACATTTGTTCTTTCTCTCCCCCTGGCTCTATGGTGTGATCTTGGGTGATTCAAGCCCTCTCTCTTGGTGCCATAGAATAGGAAGTTGGAACCAGTCACCTCCAAGGTTTCTTTTTTTTTAATTTTTTTTTTTTTTTTTATGATAGTCATACAGAGAGAGAGAGAGAGGCAGAGACATAGGCAGAGGGAGAAGCAGGCTCCATGCACCGGGAGCCCGACGTGGGATTCGATCCCGGGTCTCCAGGATCGCGCCCTGGGCCAAAGGCAGGCGCCAAACCGCTGCGCCACCCAGGGATCCCACCTCCAAGGTTTCTTCCTGCTACAACAAGTTATGTTCTAAGAGATGATCCTTAGTCTCTACAACATCCAGCACATTCCAGAGTTTGGCTCCCTTTTCTTCCATATTAGTCTCAGGTGGTTGGATTCACACGACATATGTTCCCTACCCCCCAGAGAATATGCCCGCCCAACCCCATTTTTAAAGCCTTCTCTGCAGACAAACACACAAAGAAAACAAAACCTAGAAGTTTGCTATGAGGATCTCCACTCGGAGGAATCCGGTGAGCACTCCAGAACGGCAGTGCCCGGAGCAGGACCCCTGTCCTGGCTGTCCCTGCTCCCCTGCTGACACAGCACAAGGGCCAGAGTGATGAGGGTCACAGGCAGATCCACACGCCACACGATGTTAGAGACTCTTTCACCCCAAGGGGCTGTTTTGGTTCAGCAGCTCCTATGGCTTGAATAAGTTAATCACTGATAACAGGAGATTAATTTATAACTGGATAGCAGACAAGATAGTTCAGGCTTCGGTGGGGTGGCACTGAACTGTGGCATGGGGCATTGCTCAGAAGACGCCTGGTCTGCACCTTGGTGCAGAGGCTGAGAACCTCAGATCCACACCAGTTCCTAGAGGCTGCCTGGACAAAAAAAGAGAGGGAAACTGTGCCAAGGACTCTCCTCTCTGTAGCATACTCACTGGTCTTAGAAATCCTGTCCAGACACATTTGAGCTTATTGGAAAAGTCCAGTTAGAAGGGAATATTAGCCTGCCAATGCAGCCCAGCCCCGTTGGCTAAACTGTATGGGAGGGGAGGGCAGGAGGGGACAAGTAAGGAGACAGGAGGCAATGGAAAGATGTGGAAGGAGAGCTGGGAGTCTGGAGTGGGCTGTGTGGTAAGAGATGGTTCCTACAGCCTGAAGCACCTAGCTCATGGACTGCTCCCACTCCACTTAAAGTAAAGGCAGGTCTTTGAGGATCTACCCTCCCATCCCACATGCATCCCCTCTGTCACTCCCAACATGAGCATCCCATTCTGGGCCCCAAAAAGATAGAAATGAGGGCAGCCCTGGTGGCTCAGCGGTTTAGCGCCACCTTCAGCCCAGGGTGTGATCCTGGAGACCCGGGATGGAGTCCCATGTCGGGCTCCCAGCCTGTGTCTCTGCCTCTCTGTGTGTGTGTCTCTCATGAATAAATAAATAAAATCTTTAAAAAAAAAGATAGAAATGAATTCCTGGGTCCCGAACGTCATACTCCAGACATTGCTTTTGTATCAAGTATAAGGACACTTTCTTGCAACATGGGACGCGCACAGCTATAGATGTTATCTGCAGATGCTGCTGTTTTGCCAGCTTTAGGAGGCTTGTATTTCTAGCCAGGACAGTTTGGAATTCTGAAGTCAAGTCTATTTATCAAGGAAACCCCTGGCAATACGGCCTTGATGGCACAGGGTTCAGAAGGCTATTTCATGAGGCTATAGTCTTACTAGAGAAAGAAGATAAGAAAAAGCAAGACGGTAAATGGAACCAAAAATAAGAAAGAGGCCAGATTAAAAGTGGGGATGCTGAAATGCGGACTTCCCACCCAAAGTGTTCTGGGAGTCCAGCTGAAATGTGGGTGATTTATGTGTGATTGCCCACCAGGAGCCCAGTCCTTGTCATTTTGACTCAATCTCCCTGCCCTTCCCTGAGAAGTACAGCCCTTGCAGTATCCCATTTCTGTTTTTGTTCATGTGGTTCCTTCAACCCAGAATGCCCTTCTCTCCTTTCTTCACATAGCTCATATTTGCTGGCTGAGGCATCACTTCCAACAGAAAACCTCCCATGAACCCTCAGGTTAGACCCTGGGCTCCTTCTCTCTGGTGTTTAGGTTCCTTATATATATATCGCAGCAATGTCTATGGGTTCCCAATCCTGATAGGCAATTCAGCATTGCCTGGAGGACCTTGTCAAAAATACAAATCCTAGATGCCCGAATCTCTTGGAGCAGGGCTTGAGAAGATGTGTTTTATTAGCCTTCACATGTGTTTTGGATGCCAGGCCAGGATTGTGTATCTCTTGTTTAGTCTGTGTCCCCTGGGCCTGGGCATAGGGGTTAGGTCATGGAGACCCATGTCACTGTGCCCAAACACCCCCTAGGCAGAAAAGGATGCAGAAGTGCAAGACCCATGCCCTTTAGTTCATACTGTTTCCATCCACTCATAGCTCCTGCCTTGTGTCCCAGACACGGTCTTAGGGATATAAGACAAAACCGACCACGGTCTACCCTCACACCGCTTACAGACTAGTTGGGAGGCAGAGGCAAATCACATCACCCACACACGTGTTATTGCAAAGTGCAATGTGAATGTTAGAAAGGAAAAGTGAAGCTGCTCAGAAACCCTGCAACAGGCACTCTGGCATAGGCTGGGAGGCCAGAGAAGGCCAGACTGGACTTTAAATGAGTTTAAAGGACACAGAGAAGCAGGGAATAGTCTCTTACTGGATTGTCTTAGAACCATGCTCTTTTGGACGCCAGCTGAGAGGCATTGAGGGAATAAGCCCCTCCAGACACCAACATAGTCTCCAATAGGAACTTCTCCTTACCCCTACCCCACGACCCAGCTTTCACTTCTACTTTTCTGCTATCCACTCTTGCTATGAGCCTTTGGGAGATCATGTATTTATAAGTAGAAGAAAGACCTGTTTCTTTATACTGGGGGCTGCCTACTAGCATGTACAGTGCCCTTGCTGAATTATAAACGTACATGCGCCTCACTTTGACATAATTTTGCACTGGGCACCAGGCTCGACTGGTGATGTACAGGCTGGACTTAAGTCACCTTCCCTCCCCCTCATCAGTGGAGCACTCTTGTGCAGTGAACAACTTGGACAACCTTCTGTGGTGGCCCTGCTGCAATCTCAAGCAGAACGTTCTGACTTCTTGGCTCTCCCTTATAGCTGGAAGATTCCTTTATCCTAGAAGGAGATAATTACATCTTCTATGGGCATAAATCTGTTTGGACATTTAGAGAGGAATTTATATGTATTTTCTGGAGGGCTGGGTGTTTTTCTTATCTAAATTGAAAAGAGGATTCTTTTAAATATGATCCAAGAGAGTTCTTTCATATGGTAATCATGCACACTCTGGCTGATAAGCCCTAGACTTGGCATAAGGTTCAAAGCAGAAATTGTGTTCAGATGAGACACAGGGATGCTTTTTGATCTGATTTGCTTTTAGCTGCTGACATTGGGCTAATTTTGGCTTCTGAGTGGCAGGGGGCCTCAGAAACCTGGGAAAAAAAGATCTTTTTAAAGCAAGTCCGAACTACCTAGAATGGGTGGAAGGGTCCTTGTTACCTTTGGGAGCTAGGAAAAGCAGCATTTTCAGGTGGAAGAAAACTCTCATCACACGCTAGAGACAGAGGATTTGAGCTGGAGTGGCCCTTGAGAAGCACTTTTGCCAATGGGGAAACTGAGGCTTAGAGAAGGTGGACTCACTCACTTAGTGAGTGGCGGAGCCAGGTTGACACCTGACAGGTACTTTCTTCTGCGCCCAAACCTTGCTGGTGGCTAACCGTGTCCAGTATGAAGATGGTATAAGCAAACTGGGTGGCTGTGTGTATGGGGAAGGCAAGAAGTGGGTGTGTAGGGTTAAAACACGGAATCTGGCCGAGGCCAGCATGGCCCCTCCTCTTTCAGATATGGGAAGCTGTTCTTCCTATTTACGAGGGTTAGAGATAAGCATCATGCACAGGAGAGGACACTGGGAATGGAAGTAAGGGAGGATGGAAGCCCATCTGACAGACACCATAGAATGCACAGTGAACCACATGCCACATGGCTGCTTCATAAGTGATGGAGGTAATCGGTTTGGGGTACGGGAGGGTTGGGTGTCAAAGGGGCATCCTACTTTGGATACTGTATCTTTCTAGGTCGTTCTTGGTGAAACGCTTTCAGTTGTGAGGATAAGATGAGCTAATGAGTGCTCAGCAAATAAATGACAGCATCTCTCAATAGAGAGCCTGCTAAGAAAAGGGGTGAAGGAAAAGAACCTTCTCCTTTTATCCCCACAGCAATGCTTTCATGAGGTGTGATCCTCCCCAACTCACAGATGAGGAAACAGGAGACGTTTCCTGCCCAGGGTCAGACAGGTTGGCAGCCACGAAGCTGGGCTCTTCTGGTGGTGTGCTATCCTCCAAGCCATGCCGGCTTCTCTGAGACTCAACAGAAGTTCCGCAGCTCCAGCTGACAGTTCCTTTTCTTGCCTCCCGGCCCTGCCTTCCCTTCCCAGAGGACACGGAGCAGACACGATCCCCAAATTCAAGTGCCTTTGAGTAGGGGCATGGTGCTTTGTGCACGAGCCCTGATTTTGGCAGACAAATGTGTTGGCAGCTCAAGCATTTGAGAATGCTGGAAATGGGGGTCCCTTTTCCAAAGATGAAAGATCAGGAGACATTGTGGGACATACCCAGGCTTGGTTTTACCCCAACTTGTTTTCCGAAGGCCCAGGCTCCACTGGCACGCCAGGGCCCTGTTCTGATTCAAACTTAGGACGTGGGCACAGACATCTCCAGCTGAGGCTGCTCCTGCTTGGCTCCTGAGGGGTCCGGGCTGCCTTTCCTTCTCTTGTCTCCTAGTTACTGCGCTTCTGGGGATAAGGAAGGGGCAGCTCCAAACAAAGCCCTTGTTTTGTGGGCTTTTCATTTCTTTTGTGAAACTCTCCTACTGATTAGGCAACTGTGAGTTTTTCATCAGTATCCACTTCTCTAGTGAGTTTCACCAAGCTCTAACTCTAAAAAACAAAATTCAACATTTCCGTGCCCTGTGAAGGATGTGGGTAAACATGGAGAGAGAAATCAAAAAGGTGAGCGTTTCTGACCCCCTGAGCATTTCTGTAGGAGTCCTGACCAGGCCGGGAGAAGAGACTTAAGTTTTGCTCCTCTTTCCCTTCCTGCTGTGTGATCCTGGGCAAGTTGATTAACCTCTCTGGGCCTCCATGCTTGCTAAGGCCTCTTTCAGCACACATATTTCGCTGTAATAGATATAGAAGGAAACGCTCAGAAATGTACTTCCTTTGTAGTGCTGAATTTTGCACATTCGCTGTGGCCAGTGATACCTGATGAGTTTAGAATTTTTTTTTTTTTTTGGATGGAACAGGGACAGGTGTTAAAAACAAAGATTTGAGTTCTTTCCAACCGTGGCCCTAAGTCTGTGGGCTTGGGAGGCCAATCACGCTATAGAGTCATATGCATTTTACCTTATAAAAGTATATTCAGCTTGCAAAAAATAAAATCCTAGAGATAAAGTGGTATTTCCAAATTCCACTGAATTGTAGCCTCAGAACTAAGAGCCAGACCATGTGGTCCAAACTCCTCAGTTTATAGGTGTATGGAGGCCCAGGGTCCAGGAGGGAAGTACCCCAGGACTCCTGGAGAATTTGAGATGGACCTGGAGCCAGCTTGTATCCTCTCTGTACAAATAAGAGCCGACTTGAAGAGTATAAAGATTATAAAAATCATACTATTATCTCAAGATAATAATATATGTAAATACAGGCCCAAAGATTTTTTTATTTATATTTGCAGCTTAACACACATAAAAACCCTGCATGTCCTCAGACACCACTATGGACGTTCAAGATTTGCATTTCCTGAAGCCACCCTGTGAGCGACTCTGAAATAAATTAAAAAGAGTGGTCAAGCCTGAATGCACACTGAGGTTTTCGTGTGCTCAGCTCAGCAGATTCAGGTATGACCCCTACAGAGCTTGGACTCTGAACCGGCGCTAACATTCTCGACGCTCAATGACCATTTCACACAATGAATTCATCTGTGTAATTGTGCTCAGCTGCCCCAAGATTAACTCCATGTTTGCATGAAGATCAAAATGCTTACTTTAAAAAGTTTTGTGTTCTTCCATTTCTGTCTTATCTGGGGAGGTATTCGTGCTTGGAATTTCCTGGGCTTTTCTTTTTAAAATCTCTTGTAGGGACTAAGAATGTGAGAGTAGGGGGTGGGGTGCCTTACTGACCTTTTATTGTTTGTTTGTTTGTTTTTTAAACAGTTGGCACCTGTTCTTCCCTGTGTGGATGTCCTCTTGTCAAATGTAACCCAGAACATTGGGACCTTAAAGTGGGTGAGGGCATCATCCTTGCTTGCCCCTTCCCCTAAATCCTATGTCAGTTAGAACGTGATCTAGAATTGTGCTCTATCAAAAAGTTTTCTTTTGGGTTAGAGTTTATACACAGTAAGGGGCACACATCTGAAATGCACATCCTGATGGGCTTTTATAAATGCACTTCAGCTTCCTTGTGTCTTCAGTTACTGTTTGTAGTACCACTTGGTGGTTGCAAGATCTGTTCTGGGCTCTTCCACGGCCTGCCGCTTCTGAGTGGGGCAGAGGCCAACGTCGGGGGGCGCTGAAAGGGTGGTGGCATGATTCGAGTCAAAAGGACTTATTTTCTACAGGTTCACCTCATTTGCACTCTCTAGCTGCAGTTCTAGGAGAAATGTCGGATGGCACCTGCACTTTCACTCAGAATGGGGAGCGGCCAGGAAAGGGAGACGTTTGAATGGGGTGGGGTGTTTCCACTTAATCATTACCACTGCTGACATCAATGAAAACCTGCATGGGTACCTACAATGAGTGGAAAGGAGGCCAGGCTCTCGGTAAGTACTGTGATGAGGTAGGGGACAGACGGGATACAAAACCGAGCGTGGCTTGTATTGCAGCTTTGGCACACGGTTGGCTTTTGTGGTTGAAGGATGCAAACTGCCCTGCTGTTTCCAAACAGCATCGGGAGAGGAACGGTTGTGTTTTCCACCCAGGACATAGGCAGCCTTGAGAACAAGTATGTCCTTTCCAGAAATAGGAAGTCAACTCTTTACTTATGCAAGTAATGCTATAAAAGGGCTTTATAAGTTGAGTTGCTGCTCCTGAGCTTTGGACTGACCCCGGGATTGGTCTCAAAAGGCTCCTTCCAGAGGAAGGAAGGTCCTGAAGCTCGCAGGTTGAGCACTGGTCAAACAACAATTTAAGTCAAGTAGAACCTCCCCCAACAAGCTGAATGAGCCCAGGTAAAACCCGCCTCAAGACAGCTTCTGGGCAAAGATGATACTCTCTCCACTTCAGCCTGAACCAGCATCACAGCCTGGCTTCAAAATTCATTTTTGCAAAGTTAAAAAAAATAAAAGGTTTTAAAATAAAATTCACTTTTAAATCCTCTATTACCTTAACCCCTTCCTTGTGTACCTTCAACTCTCTCTCTGAGCCCTTCACCTCATCACGGTCCTTTGGCAAAGCCACAATCTTGGTTAGATCTGACTCAGCTCACTTCACGCCTAACCCCATGTAGCTGAACCAGGTTGGAGACAAACATGCAATCGTGCTGGTGGCTCACACACTAAATTCACAACCTCAAACCCCAAGAGGCTCCTTAGTACTGCCAGGCAGTTATGCTATGTATCCCTGGTCAATATATATTGGCCTCTCCTATTCAATCAGTATCTGTTGAATGAATGGATTGAATAAATGAATTTTGTTTAGGGTCCTATTGGCATAATAGTTCTGCTTGCCCAAGTTTACAAGTGAATTTTATTTTAAAAAATTTATTTTTAAAATGAACACTGGCCTTGGGACTCCTATTCCAGTCTTAGCACTGCTGCTTACTAGCTGGGTGATCTAAAGCGAGTTATTTTTCCTCCCAGGGACTCAGCCTTTTCTAAAAAATGAGGTGGTTGGACCAAGAACACTAGCAAATGGAAAGTCTCTTTAGATGTAGGTCAAAGGAGTGCTATAGGGTCCCTACCTCCTGGTGAAGCTCAGAGATCCATAATTCTTCCTTGAGCCAAGCAAGCCCACAGCTGGGTATTAGTCAGAAGAGGAGTGGGGTCATTGGCATTTAAGGGACCTGAAGAGAAACACCTGCAGGAAGACTTTTTCTCTTCTTTTTGGTCTGATTATAGTGTCTGATCCTGCAGCCAGAAAGAGATTCCAAAGTAGGCAAACCTCTCATGCTAAAAGTCAACAGTGATTTTGGTTCTGAGCAAATTTAAGGTGGAGTATAGAGGAGAGGTGACATTGGACTGGGGTTCAGGTGCCTGGATTTTATCCCAATTCGGTCACTGATCATCAGCCCCTTCCTTCTGTCGGGCCTCTGTTTCCTGATCTGTATAATGAGTGAATTTAAGTTCACTAAGCTTTTCTCTGGCCTCCACCACTTTCCAACACTGGTGGTGTCTTTTTGCCCCTTTTAAATTTGCCTGGCCTGTTTCAGATCAGAACTGGCACAGCTGCAGCAAGTTTATGATGGTAACACCAAGGTCTTGAATAAGAGCAGGACTTTGTAATGGTAGGAGGAAAGGTTCCTACATTGATGGTAGGAACACCTGCCTTTGAGTGGAAAGCCAGCTGGGTGAGTGACCACAGACTCAGGAAACACCCGCTCCCTCAGCCCCAAGTTCTAGAGTAATGTACAGCCTGTCCTCCCAGAGTGGGGCAGAGTAGGCAGTTTGGGTGATACATGCACAAATCATTAAACATGAATCAAAACCTCTAGTGTGAAAATCATGTTCAATTATCTTTTGATCTTTCTGATTCCTTTAAGGGGTGTATTGTTGGGTTAAGACATCTTAATATTCAAATCTTTGCTAACCCTTCCTCCCTGGCAACATTCTCTTCTGACCCCCACTTTTTATTAAACAGATTCAAAATGGCTGAGGCTCAGAAAACTTTGCCAGTCTAGAATTTGGTAATGGTATTTTGCTAAATTGCATTTTTTTGTGGATAATTAATGGAAAGGGATATTATGTTCCTATTTAGAGCAGTGAAAAATTTAAAATACATGCATTTAGGTTAAACCAGTTAATTTCTATAAAAATATTAAGTAATAATGTATAAGGTAATGCCCTTTATGACAACATAGAGCAGATGCTTCCTGGGGTTTAGAAACACTGGAGGGAGGCATTCCCCAATGTAAGATGAGGGGGGGGGTTCCTCTGAACTTCACAATAGTGCTTCATTTAGATTTAGTAGGTAACTCAGCTTCAGGTCTCTCTATCTCTCTTTTTAAAGTAGGCACCATACCCAGCATGGAGCCCAACGCAGGGCTTGAACTTACAACCCTGAGATCAAGACCGAACTGAGATCGAGTCGGATGCTTAACCCACTGAGCCAGCCAGGAGCTCCTCTTTTTTTAAATAAATAAATAAAAATAAATAAATAAAAAATAAATAAATGATTACCTTTTCCTGATCACTACTGTATAAAACTTGGAAATATAGAAAAACATGTGGAACAAAAGGAGAAAATATAGAAAAACATATAGAATGAAAATCCATGCATTGTCTCTCAAGTCACCACTCCTAATGCACTGGTAAGTTTTTCTTCCTTGGTGCACCAATGCAGCTGTTACTACCATGTATGTATTTTATTTCTGTAGCCAATTGTATTTCCCTAGTGTTACAGTACATGTGTGTCCCAATATCCTTCTAAACTTTATACATTACTTATTAATATTTTATTTATTCATGAGAGAGAGAGAGAGAGCGGGAGAAGCAGGCTCCATGCAGGGAACCCGATGCAGGACTCAATCCCGGGACTCCAGGATCACATTCTGGGCTGAAAGCAGGCGCTAAACCGCTGAGCCACCCAGGGATCCCTATACACATTCTTTTAAATGGCTGTCAGGTATTTAACACAGAAAAGCCCCACAGTGGATTTAACCATTCCCCAACTGTTGGGCACTTGGATTGTTTCCACTTTTGACCATTCAAATGTTGTGATGAGTATCTCTATGCATATCACTTCGGCTGCATTTTGGATGATTTCCTTACTGTAATTCCAGAAGTGGCATTCCTAGGTGGGAAGATTTTTAAGGCTTTGGGGATATATATTGCCAGACTTTTTCCAAAAAGATGGGGCCTGAAGGTACTTAGATCTGAACCCACATTCAGTGGGACGCACTCTGGTTTGCATGTGCAAGGTGGGGTCGTTACTGGAAAGTGCCTCAGCCTCTGCCACTTTGGTTAAGTTACCCAACTTCACCACCTCCTACAGGTACAGGTATGACCAGTCACTCCCCAGGAATCTGAGAGCGAGTGTTCTTCAAATCTAGGCTTGTGAGTGCCCATATTTAATTTCAAAAGTACGTCATTAACTAATGTGATTCTCCTTTTGTGTAAAGGGATCAACAACACAGTTTTCTGGAAAATGACTTGTTGCAACAGTTTAAAATGCTCTTTTGTCGCTGAGCTGGGAAAAGTTGGAATAAACACTGCTGACTTTAGGGAGAAACGTGTAGAGGACCCTGCTCATTCTTGCTTGGTGTCCTCTGTGCATGTGCCACAGCTGTGCTGGGAGCCATGTGTATAGCATCTCACTGAATCCTCCAAAACAGCTTTCCCCAAAGTACATTACAGAGAACCCTTGCTCGGCAGGAGGCTAGTATGTGTTCCTTGCAAAACACATACTTTTCTGTTGCTTGGAAGAGCCTGTGTTGATCAAAGTTAAACAGATTCTTTCACAGCTTTCTCGGAGCTTGGTTGATCTAATGTTATTCAAGAATCCTCCAGGTGGGGATGTGATGAGAGTCAGCATTTGCCAGACTCCCCTGACATCAGAACTCTTTCTCACACATCTCATCTGATGGATGTTCCAAAGAACACGCTTTAAGAATCACAGCTGACAGCAATTGTGCAAGATAATGTTTACCCTTGTAACGTACAAATGAGAAACCGAGGCTCAGATAAATTGACCAAGGTGGCACAGCTAGTGATTTGTGGACTCAGGATTTGAACCCAAGGCCACCTGACCCCAGGCCTGTGTTCTGTTCCACTGTTCCCGGCAGGGGATTGGGATCAGGGTGCAGGGTGCCTCTTAGTCAAGAGTTGGGTGCATAAAACTAGAGGGTGAATATGAAATCAAGCTCAGAGCTTGGGAAGAGGATGCCATGTGAGTGCATTGGTCATGGAGCTCGAGCCGGTGGAAACCAATACAGTCTTAAGAAACCAAGGAAGTGGGTGGCCCGGGTGACTTAGTGGTTTAGTGCCTCCTTCAGCCCAGGGCATGATCCTGGAGACCTGGGATCGAGTCCCACATCAGGCTTCCTGCATGGAGCCTGCTTCTCCCTCTGCCTGTCTCTCTGTGTCTCTCATAAATAAAATATTAAAAAAAACAACAACCACAAAACCAAGGAAGTGGGGAACACATAGAGCATTGTAAGACAGGGAATGGATTCTGAGGGCCCTACTATTAACACTTCGTGGATTTCTTTCTTATGGACTCAGCTGGTTTATGAGGGAGGAGAATTCACCTCTGTGCCAGGGGTAAGGTGGAGAGCGAGACAGGAGCATTACTCCGTTGTGTTCCTTTACTGTGTTGTGTGGAAGAACCCAGAAGACTCTCGCATTATTACCCAGCAGCTCTTGACTGTGTTAGCTGCTCCATCCCTCCCACTACAGTCTTTTCCCTTGTCCACCCTGCTCCATGGCCTCTGCTCAGACTGTTTCCTGCTGGGGCTCTCTAACAGCTGCAGGCTTAACATGCGTGCACTACCCTGGCCTCAGAGGTGTGGAAGAGACGAAACCTGGTAACACAATAGCCAGAGCACTTCCATGCATTCAACAAAAATTCACTTGCTGGCATTGTTCTAGGCTTCAGGCATGTATTAGGAAACCATCTAGACACAAACCCCCTACCTGGAGGCATAGTCGTTCTAGTGAGGGAGAGAGACAATAAACCAGATAAGAAAAATGTAAGATAATGATAAGTAATAAGGAAGAAAAGGGGACATGAGCAAGGTGGGGATGGCACAGTGGGGGCTCACATTTTGGATATGGATGGCCAGGGAAGGCCTTACTGAGAAGGGGCTTTTTATTCCCTACACCATCCTTTGAGCAGGAAAGGGATACGACACTTGTTGTACCTCTAGTAGGTGCCAGGTATTGCACATTTATATGTATGCCATATGTATTTTTCCCTTTTCAATTCATAGATGAGTAAAGTGAGGCTCAGAGAAGCCAAGTAATTTTTCCTAGGTCGCACAGCCAGTGGATGGAAGAGCCCCAGTACACTGGAAAGCCCATGCTTTGTCTGCAAACCCATACTTTCTTCTGCAAAGAGTTAGCCAGGCCGGGTACCTTCTCTTTCTCCCTCTGATAGCTTTATTGAGGTATAATCTGCATACCATATAATTCATCCACTTGGAAGTGTACAATTCGATAGCTTTCCTAATCAGGTGGGTACCCATCATGTGACCATCATTAATTTCAGAACATTTTCCTTACCTCTCCCCCAAAACCCCATAGCCCCTAGCCATTAGCTCCTAGTCTCCCCAGCACCCCAGCCCTATGCAGCCAATAATCTGTCTTCTGCAGATTGTAGATTTTAATGTAGATTATTCTACATGCACCTCTTCTGAACCTGTCCCATACATGGGATCATATGTGTTTTTTTGTGACTTTCTTCAGTTAGCATTAATGTTTTTGAGGTTCATTCATGTTGTAGTATTCGTACTTTATTCCTCCGTATTGGATAACACTTCATTGCATGCATTTCATCTTATCCATTCATTAGTCGATGGACATTTGGATCAAGTTTTTGTGTGAATGTATGTTTTCGTTTCTCTTGAGTATAGATCTAAGTTGCTAGGACATATGATAACTCGATGTTCAGTCTTTTGAAGAACTGCCAGACTCTCCCTTTCCTCTAAGAAGCCACATCAACAACCACCATAGGCTATGGTTCTCCCTCTTGAACATGTGTTCTCCTGCATCTCTAGAAAGTGCCTGACCACTTCTAACCTGGATGACTACAATGCCTCATACCTGGGATTTCTCTCCAGTAGGTCACCCTCAGCTGTACGTCAGATTCACAGGGAGGAGTTTCAACACCCCAATGCCCAAGCCACACCCCAGACTCATTACAGCAGCCTCAATGGGGGTGGGGGACCCAGGTATGAGCCCCTTTACAGCTCCCAGGTGATTATAGGCACCGCCAAATGTGATAGCCACAGCACCTCTAACCCATGCTTCATGCTGCCACCTTAGTGCAAATCTGATGTGTCACCTGCACTCTTCTTGAAACCCCCCTTATGGCTCCCTGTGGCCCTCAGCAAAATCCCAGCTCCCCAGGATGCATTTCTGTGACCTCATTCCACCTACCACCCTGTCCTGCCTTCTTCCCCTCTCTGACTCTGGTGGCCCCTTGCCACACCTCCTTGCCTTTGGACTGACGGGTCCCCCTTCACTGGCTAGTCTCTGCTCTCCCTGGGGTATTGTCTGGGCCCTCTCTCCCATATTGACTGTAACATTGTGCTTATTGGCCTGTTTGTGAGCTCCTCTGGGCCAGAGCCAGTATATCATCCATCTTTGTATCCTCAAGCTGCAGCTGCCTGACACACAGCAGGTGGGTTTGTTTGGTGGGTGGGGAAGGGTGATGAGTGAGGGAGAGGATGCCTACTGGTCTCTGGAGGGACGAGAGCCAGGTAGGCAATCCTACCAGTTGCCTGACCGTCCTCTTCCAAGTCTCAACATTAATCCTGGGGCAGCCAGTGGGCCCTGCCCACTACACCTCCCTAGACCAGTGAGTTGCACGTGTGCTTCCACACTGTGGCCACGTCCCTCCACATTTCTCCACCTGGCCCTAACGTGCTCCATTCTTCTAGCTGTGGGCCTGGTGCCAGGAGGTGTTGACAGGAAAGGGGGGACTGGGAGTGACAGTCCTTCTGCAGCTAAAGGCATAATGCCCCCACCTAGAGATAAATCATATAAATCTACTTTCAAAGGGCCCGAATGGAGTGGAATGTCCCTTGTCCCTTCTTTAGCCATAAATCTTCGGGCTGGAGAAGGTAATCGTTTTCTCCTCTTGAAGAAGCTATAAAGAGCATGGCCCATCAACAGTTGGCAGGGTAGAGATTATAACCATCCCTCTGGGTGGGGTCCAGACTGTGTGCTCTCTGCCCACTGAGCTTTCCTCTCTCTCCTCTGTTGGCCTGGGCTGTGCCACCTCAGGAAGGCCTGCTGAAGGCTGCAGGCTGCAGGGATCCACTGCTTGTGCTGGAGGCTTCCAAGGAGCATTTGCCCTGTAAATAACTGAGCTCCTTTCCGCTGCTCAGCCAAGCTGATGACACTTTACTTCCCATGGATAAGAGGAGCACTGCAAAGGGAGTCCAGCTCTGCTGTGCGACTGTGGGTGACTGACTTCCTTCTCAGGGTCTTGGTTTACCTTGGGGTGAAGAGGTGAGGGTAGACTGGATGATCCAGAAGGGCTGCTGTCAGCTCCAATGTCACAGCTCACCCTCCTGACAGCAAGGCTGTATGAAGGTCTTTCCTTGAGTGCCCAAATTATCAGGAAAACCATTGTCGGGAAGGTCAGAATCAAACACAGCAAAAAAGTCACAAGCTGGAAAATGACTCCTCTCTGTATTTTCATTTCTTCTATATCTGACCTCAAGGTAACAGCAGTTACTTAGGGAATGGCACTGGACAGAGAGTCTCCAAATCCTGAATTCAATTCCTGCTCTGCCCCGTACTGGCAGCATCATTTGAGGCAAGTCATTCTGCCCCCTGTGGGACTCAGTTTGCTCATCTGTGAAACGGATTTTTCACACTTCCTTCACACAGGCACTTGCCGAGTGCCTGCTCTGTGTCTGGCCCAGGGCTTGGTGGGAGAGATAAAAAGGTGGATAAGACATAATGCTAACTCTCAAGTTGCTCAGTCTGGTGGGAAGACGGCCAAGTAAGAGGGCAATTGTAATACAGTGTGGAGAGTGACATGATAAGGATCATAATAAACACCTGCGTGGCTAGGGGATAGGGCACCTGCGTGGCTCAGTTAAGTGTCTGCCTTGGGCTTGGGTCATGATCCTGGGGTCCTGGGATGGAGTCCCACATGGGGCTCCCTGCTCAGCAGGGAGTCTGCTTCTCCCTCTGCCCCTCCCTCCCCTGCTCATGCTCTTTCTCAAGTAAATAAATTAAAATCGTAAAAAAAAACAAAAAAAAACAAAAAAAAAACCCTGTGATATTAGCTAGCATTCATTTATGTCTTGTTAGTGCTTGGCTCTCTGCTAGGGGCTAGATCACTTCATTTCGTCCTGTAACAACCCTCTGAGCTGAGCATAGCCAACACCCCATGTCACAGGTGCTCAGGGAAGATGGCCCGGAGGAAAGGGTGTGTCTGTTGGGACCTGAAGTAGGTAGGGGGGTTTGGCAGGCAGAGCCTGAAGAGTTGGGAGGGAGCTTGGGGACCAAAGGACTGCACATGCATGGAGCCCATGTGGCTGGTGCACACGCTGGCGTTGGGAGGCAACCATGCCATGTGAAGAGCTCAGTGAGCAGCAGTGTGGAGAATGAGCTGAGCAGCGAGAAAGAGAAAGGGGGGGAGACCTACAGAACCTGCTAGTGGTGGGAGCACCCTCTTTGGAGGCTGTCGTTATAGTCCCTAAGGGCCTGGGCTTAGGGACTCGTGGTCAGAGGGGACTGATGGTTATATGGGTAGACAGTGATTGAAGCTAATGATATCCAATATTCAGGCAGCCTCCTGGAATGGTAGAGCCCTACAGGTCGTCCCCATTCTAGCATCAGTCTCATTCCCAAAGTGACCACCACCCCACTGGTCACCTTGTCTGTCAATACACTGACTAGCACTCAGAGAAAGGGGCAGAGCAGGCAATGGACTGGGAAGCATACCACAGCCCTGCAGGGACATAAGCAGGTAGGATCTGCGCAAGGAGGTACATCATACCCAGGGGACGGATGGTTTGATTATTAAAGCAGCAATAGAGAGATGATTGGAAAGACATAAAGTTACATCTCTGCCTCAAATCACACATCCAAATAAAATCTAACATCTGGTAAAGAGTTACATGTAAACCAACAAACAATTGGAAAACAATATCCAGCAAGAAATGGTTAAAATGTGATGTATTGGTATACTGTGGACGCCTATTGAGTCATTAAAATCATGTTTTAGGAGAGCATTTAATGCTCATGAGAGGTAAGATAGCAGGCTACCAAAAGCTACACAGGTTATGATCAGAGTTTTGTAGACTGATTTCCCACATACATATGGAAGAGTGCTCATGTGAGTCCATGTGGATGGCACATACTCATACTCCCACATGCATGTATCATTATAGATCTAACATGAAATATACCAAAATGATAATAGTAATCATCACCAGTCATTTTTACTTACATAACTTATTGGGTTTTTTTGCAAAAATTCTACAGTGAAGGGCACCTGAGTAGCTCAGTTGGTAAAGTGTCTGCCTTTGGCTCAGGTTATGATTCCAGGATCCTGGGATTGAGCCCCACGTAGGGCTCCCCGCTCATCAGAGAGTCTGCTTTTCTCTCTCCCTTTTCCCTTCCCCCCCACCAGTTCTAGCTTTCTCTCACTCTTTCCTTCAAATGAATAAATGAAATCTTTAAAACAGTTCTACCATAAAGATTCATTGCTTTTATAATATGGAAAAGAGATAGATGTTACTTAGAAAATTAATCTATGCTGGCTCCGATATTAAAATAATTTAAACACTTGGTGAAAGAAAGTGAAAACAAACCTGAGGAGCATACCTCATGAGGACTGAAAGTCCAGTTGCCCAAGGAGCTCAACTTTTTCCTAATGCCCCACCACGAAATGACCAGATATGACTACTCATGCTCCTAGGACCTGACGGAAACTTGTGCTTCTCTGGAGAGGAGATCTCTGCCTGTGTCCTGAAGATAGTCCCAGCCAACTCAGACGAAAAATGAAGTTCATGGTTAGCGGGGATTTTTTTTCAATAACAAATTTATCCCCTATAAGATTTTCTTAAACATTCGATGCCTAAAGGTACTGATACATTAGAATTTAGTATGAGATGATATCAGATTTAGCCCTGGTTGTATATTTAACTCCATTAGTTTAATATGTCATCATTTCAGTACTCACTGCTTCTCAAAAGAGTGAAGACTACAACAGCCCAACCAGAGTCTCTGTTTTTCACAAGTTCTCCAGATGAGTCTGAAACTCGCCAGCTGAAGACACACTGTTACTGCTCGTGCTTGGGTAGTGGCTCTCGAACTTTGCTGTAGTTAGAAACACTTGTGCAGATTTTAAACCTGCTAATTGGAAAAAAAAAAAACCCGCTAATTGGCAAGAGGGCGCCCAAGACCGCTAAACCCAGATCCTATGAACTTTAAAGTCCCTGAGATGATTCCAATGCAGCCAGGTTTGCGATTCACTGTTCTGCTGAGAGCTACCTGGAATCCAGGTGCTATGGCTCCTGAGCCTGAGAAGTGAGCCCTGAGTCTAATAACTTTGTGTTCTCTGTCTCCATCTGCTGGCCATTCTCCTGCCTTGCCATAATTTACCTGCAAAGAGGCACTGCTGTTTGTATTTTTAAGAACATTTGCCAAGAGAATCAAAGAACCAAAAATAAAGTTTTTTAAAAAAGATTTTATTTATTTATTCATGAGATACAGAGGCAGAGAGAGGCAGAGACATAGAGAGACGGAAAAGCAGGCTTCTCGCCAGGAGCCCGAAGCAGACCTCAATCTCAGGACCCCAGGATCATGACCTGAGCTGAAGGCTCAACCACTGAGCCACGCAGGTGCCCCAAGAATTGAATTTTTAAGTAATAAAAATGCCTACAGGATGTATTCTTGTATATTATAAGATGGTCTACGTTATAAATGCAATAGGATAACACATCTAGGATCTTTTCTGTACTTGAAATTAAAAGCAGCCAATAAACATTAGCTATTACCATTATCAGTTAGGCATGTTGGACCCCATCTTTTGAGTACACGGAGTCATTTCTGAAGGAATGCTTCTTATTCATTTAAAAAATATACTGAGTGCTATTATATCTGGCACCTTGTTGGCTATGGGTACCTAGTGTAAACAGACACAGTCTGTACATTGAGAAAGACATCGAGAAAGGGAGATTTTTTAAAAATTATCATTATTATAGACTTTTGAGGGAGTATATGTTCCATGAATTTCCATATAGACTTATGTAACCACCACCACAGTAAGGATTCCAAACAGTTCCATCAACCCCAGAACACTCCTTCATGCTTCCCTGCCATTGAATGTTTTGTCTCTCCCAAACCTTAGCAAACACTGATTTGTTTTTCCTGAGTCTGGTTTTGCCTTTTTCATAGTGCCATGTAAACAGCATCATGCAGTATGTAGCATTGTGAAAGTGGCTTCCTTTACTCAGCATAATATTCTTTCTTCTGCTTGCTTTAGGTTTTTCTTTTTCTATAGCTTAAGTTTGAAATTGAGATTATTGATTTGAGACCTTTCTTCCACCCTAATTTCTTTCCTAATGCTGCAAATTTCCATCAAAGCCCTGCTTTAGCTGTATCTGTACATTTTGACATGTTGTATTTTCTTGTTCACTTTTAAACTATTTTTCTAATCTTCTAATACCCTCTGAGACTTCCCCCTTTGACTCAGGGATTACTTAGAAGTATGTTCATGTCCAAGTGCTTATAGATTGTTTTTTTCCCCCCAGTTATTGATTTCTGGTTTAATTCCTTTTGCGGGCAGAGATCACATTGTGTATATAATTTTAATTCTTTGAAATTTCTTGAGATTCATTTTACGATCCAGAATATAGTCTATTTATATTGGTTACTGAGAAAGAAGTATTGAAGTCTCCAACTATAATTGTAGGCTGATTCACCATCTCTCTTTGCAATGCTACCAGTTTTTGCTTTATGTAGTTTGAACGTTTATTGTTAGGTATACAGCCATTTAGGATTATTGTGTCTTCTTTGTTGACCTTGTCATTCTATAGTGTCCTTCTTTATCACCGGTAAATACCCTTGCTCTGAAGTCAATTTTGTCTGATATTAACATAGCTACTCCAGCTTTCCCTTGATTAATATATGCATGGTATAGTTTCTTTTTTTGTTGTTCTTTTATTTTTAACCTACACTATTTACTAAAAATGGGTTTCTGGGATGCCTGGGTGGCTCAGTGGTTGAGCCTTCGGGCATGATCCCAGGATCCTGGGATGGAGTCCCACATTGGGCTCCCTGCAGGGAGCCTGCTTCTCCCTCTGCCTTTGTCTCTGCCTCTCTCTGTGTGTCTCTCATGAAAAAATAAATAGAATTTTTATAAATAAATAAAATCTTTAAAAATGGACCTCTTATAAAGTGAATAGTTAGGTATTAAGGGCCTTTTTTTTTTTTTTTTAAACATCCTGACAATCTCTTTTAACTGGTATAATTTAGACCTTTTGAATTCAATTGTTGACATATTTAGATATAGGGCTACTCCATTTTGTTGTTTTCTATTTGTTCCCTATGTTTTTCATTCCTGTTTTCTCTTTTCCTGTCTTAACTGAATTTTTTTTTGTATTTCAAGTAATCTAGTTTTTTTACTATCTTTTTGTGTAATTTTTAAATATGGTGTCCTTAGGGATTGCAAAAACACTTAACTTTTCATAATCTATTTAGGATTAATATTTTATCGCTTCGAGTGAAGTGTAGAAATCTTATTACTACTATACAGATCCCAATACCCTACCTCTTAAAATTTTCATACGTACTATTCCTACATTTACGAAAACTCCAACAGACATTGTTTCACTTTCATTGAAAATATGTTATAAAAGGCTCGAGATGAGGGAAATAGTTGATTTTTTAAAAAAGATTTATTTATTCATGAGAGGGAGAGGCAGAGACATAGGCAGAGGGAGAAGCAGGCTCCCTGCAAACAGCCCGATGTGGGACTTGATCCTGGACCCCAGGATCATGCCCTACAAGGCAGAGGCTTAACCATTGAGCCACCTAGGTGTCCCCGAGGGAACTAGTTGATTATATTTACCCACATGGTTTCCATTTCTGTTGTTCTTCTTTCATTCCCAAAGTTTCAAATTTCCCTTTGGTGTCAAAGTTCTATTAACAAAATATTATCATATTAAGAGGTCAGATAAGAAAACCTAGAGGGAGAGAGAAAGCAATGGCCATCACTCCCTTGAGGCTAGGGCTGCACTTCCTCTGGACAGAGAAGAGTTCCCTCCCAGGAGTTTTAGGCAACAGCCTAGCTGCAAGAACCCCTGCTGAGCGGGCTTGTCAAGGGGCTGGTGTAAGAAGCAACATCAAACAGGGTTTCCCCACTCGCTCTGACTGATGACCATGACCAATGCGGCCTTCTTTGCCTTTCCTAGAGGAGGAAACAGAGACCTTCTCTCTTGTGATCTGCATCTGGTCTGCAAGTCCAGGTTTCTGTGTGCTTGGGGTCTAAGCCAGGGGAGACCATAGGGGGAAATGGCAAACTTAGTGCCAGTCTGCTGGTGCTCGGAGTTTGCCTGTCCCCGCCCCCAGATGTTCCCTATTTACTCCTTCCCCTTGGGATAGCTGTTCCACGCATTTAGTCCGCACTCTACAGCTGCATCCAGTGGGAGGGACAGGACGGAGAAGGCCTCGAATGAGAGTTGAATTTTTATTTCACAAACAGGGGCGTGGGTTTACAAAGGCTGGGGTGTTTCCATGAGGCACACTAATTTAGGGAGAAATTCTTTTCTCCCACAGCCTGGTGGCTAAAAGCCTGATTCCTAGGTTTGGATTTTTGCATTCACTTTTCTAGATGAGATTGAGAATGGTTTCGTCATTCAAAAACAATCTTATTTTGATTTTGATGGAAATTTAAATTTATAGGTTTGAAGAGAAATGGTCTTTTATAATATTGAATCCTTTAATCTAGAACATGGTATACCTTCTCTTTTTAATGTCTGCTTTTGTGACCTTTGAACATTTTTTATTTTTTCACAAAATCTTTGCATTGGCTTTGTTTAAATTTATTCCTAGATACATATTACTTTTAGTTACTAGTGTGAATGGAATATTTTCTGACATAAAAAATTGCATCCAATTATGGCCTGACATACGGAAGAACCATTGATTTGGGCAAATTGTAAACAGCTACCTTAAGGATTTAAGAACTTTTATTAGTTCTATTATTTTCTGAGCTGATTATCTTGACTTTCTGCAAATAGTGATTTGTGAATTCAGGGTCTCAGACTGTTCTATAAATAATGATAATTCAGAAACTCTCTTTGAAAATTTTTTTTGGAAAACTCTATTGTTGGTTTAATCCCCTCCTTGGCCATTGAATCTTGTATAGCATTAGGTAATAGTTGTGATGACAGGCTTGCTTGTCATTGCTGACTTTTTAAGGAAAGACACTGAAAAGAGAAGTATATTTTATGATGTTAACAATTATCTTAATTTTTTAAAAAGAATTTTAAAAAAATATTTTATTCATTTACTCATGAGAGACACACAGAGAGAGGCAGACACAGGCAGAGGGAGAAGCAGGCTCCCTGTGGGGAGCCTGATGCAGGACTTGATCCCAGGACCCCAGGATCACGTCCAGAGCCAAAGGCAGATAGATGCTCAACCACTGAACCACCTAGGTGTCCCTTTAAAAAGAATTTTGATCAGAAAAGGAAATTAAACTTTATCAAATGCTTTCACAATCCATAAAAATGGCTATTGGGGTTTTTTCTTACTTGACATGTTAATGTGATAACACTTTATTAATTGAACTGCTCATTGAAAAAATGTCTGCATTCCTACAGTAAATCCTAGTTGGTCATGGAATCAATTGCAAAGCAGTAATTCACAAGGAAAGGCTTCTGCAAATGATCCAAGCTGCTGCTGCTTTGAATCCTAACTATAGAGGGGTTGTACTACCACCACCACCACCACTACCACCACCACCCCCAACTGCATTTGTGCTGCTGTTTCTAGTGGCCATGCTGTGGTCCTTGGGTGTGCTGTACAGGAAAGGCAAATGAATGTTAAGTATCTGAGACATTGGCCCCAACACTAAGATAATTTCCTTGTCCACTGGAGCTGAAGATCTCTTTAGTTTTGACCTGAAGACTCAAAGTTTGTACTTTTAGTAGTAGACATATGCTTCTTCAAGATCCCACTCCAATGATCTTTCTCTAATGAGACAGACATTCAAGCCCAGGAAAGATGTCAAAGAAAAGTGTAATGAGGGCACCATTTCTTTCTTTCTTTTTTCTTCTTCTTTCTTTCCTTCTTTCTTTCTTTCTTTCTTTCTTTCTTTCTTTCTTTCTTTCTTTCTTTCTTTCTTTCTTTCTTTCTTTCTCTCTCTCTCTTTTTTTATATTTTTTTATTGGAGTCTGATTTGCCAACATATAGCATAACACCCAGGAGGGCACCATTTTTTATTGAACACCTGCTCTGTGCCAACTCCAAGCTGGATGCTTTCCATGTACCATGTGACATACTCCTTAAACTCTGAGGTACTGCTATCCCCAGTTTACAGATGAGAGGTCAAATAACTTGCCCACAGATGTGGTTATTAAGTTGCAGTTGTTCTTTAAAACCCAGGTATAATTCCAAAGCTTTTGGAAACTGGGTCTATAATTTCTGACTGGCCCGCAGCGATGGGTCAAGAGGCAGAACTCGGGAAGGTTCTGTTAGGTATGTGGCCTCCCACACATCTCGTCCTTTCCCTTGTCCAAGGCGACCTGTAGGGGCAAGATGCAGGGCTGTGTCTGGCAGGCTACCCAGGTCCTGGGGTAGAGTACCTCTTCATACTGCTAGGTTCAGCTTCCCAAGGCATCCCAGGTAACACCTCACCTGAAGGAGCAGTCAGGAGAATCCAGCTATTTGTCATCACGAGAGGTTCATGGTGTGTTGACAGTATTTCTGTCTAGTGCTCTGAAAATTCAAGGAAAATAAATATCTGACGTTTATTGAGTACCAGAAGCTATTCTAAGAACTTTCTGTGTATTAACTCACTTAATCATTAGAACATCCTTATGAGGTAGGCACTATTATCCCTATTTTACAGATGAGAAAACTAAGGTACAAGATGGTCACAGATAGAAAGCAGCAGAGCCAGGATCTAAGCCTAAGCTTTTAACCACTACACTGTATTAATGAAGTGAAGGCCAAATGAACTAGAGTAGCTATAACTCACAGAGCTCTTATATTGGAAAGACAGTGAGTCTGCTCAGGGTCTGTATTCATGCACAAATGTCAGACTCAAAGAAGCCCTTGCCCTGGTATTCCATGGGAGGTTTCTGCTGCCCTATAATCACTGCTTTCCTGTTAACTAACACCACAGGAGAGGTTATAACATGTACCTTCCTCAAGTTCTAAAAGTGGATAGAAATTAGGGAGTTTCTTTCAGTGATCACAGAAAAGGTTCAAAAGTAAGTGAGGTGTCCTAATGCGGTCAGTTTATTAAACAAAGGCTCTAGCCATCTGTACCTAATGACCCCTTCTCCAATTTTTTTTTCTTTTAAATATCAAAAGAAAGTTCAGAATTTGGCATTCTGAATTAGAATTCGGAATTGGAGCTGGACCTCCTATTTTTCTGCCTCAGACTCAGTTCTAACTCTTCATTGGCTGTGTGGCTTCCCTTCACAATGGCGGCTTTTCTGAGGCCCCAGTCCAGGGCATTGAGGAAGTTCTGGCCTCTGGGGTCCTCCCATATTGCTACAGTGAGAATCAGCATCCCGTCCAGAGAGGAGCTGTACCCCAGACACCTGGATTTCTAGCAGCTTACCCTTGGTCTTTCCCTCCATACAGACATCCTAACATATGTTTTCAGAGATCTGGAAACCTTTTCTGAAGTGAAAGGTTTTTTTAAAAAAAAATGAGATTTAAGATAAACAAAAAGCAAATCATCAAATCAAACCATTCAAAGTCTTTTCACAAATATTTTATCAAGAAATTCACCAGTGAGAGCTCCCCTACCCCCAAATAGTGGCTATGCTACATTTTTGCTTTTATGGAAGTGATAAGTAAACGAGTTCCAAGATTCATCCTAAGATTAGTACAGGTTCAACTCAGTCTCCAGTCTCTGTAACAATTCGTGTCTAGAGTCATCTCCAAAGAAAAGCACATTTAAAGAATGTGCTATAGGGGTGTTTCTACTGTACCTGTGTTCTAATTCTTTGGAAACCGGTTGGTACTCTACCAATGGAAAAGCGGGCCTTCAGTTTCTGGACTACTCTTTTTCCCAAACTGCCGGAGTATTTCCTGAGCAACCAAGAACACAGCAGAGGGAAGACAGCAACTCTCTAGGGGCAAAGGAGAAATGCTAAGGACATATGTATGCCCTAAAATATAGTATTTTAAGCTAAATAACAATAGTTAAATAATGTATTGCCAAAACCTGTTCTATGCATCTTGATTCTTATGTATCCCAGGTCAGATATAAGTATGGAATCATTTTGACTGGTTCCGTTATATTATCTAAATTCCTATCTGAAATCAATTCTAACATACTGTTGGAGGCTAAGAAATGAATGTAAATTCAAATGTAAATAATTCTTCACTGAGAAGTGACTTTTATAACTGCTTAGACATTATCAAAATACAATTTAAAAACCTCTCTTTCTAATCATCTAAATTAAATAATTCTTTTTTAAGGCAAACATTCAGAGGTGGCAGAACCACCATAAAGTTAGTACCGGGGACCACAGTCTCCTCAGGGATGTCAGGCAATGGAGAGAGGTCAGCGTTACGGCCAGGATGCAACAGACAGGGGCCTGTGCTGGCAGCCTCTGCAAGCCAGGATCCTCTTCTGTTAAGTGGATTGCAGGGAGGCAGGGGCGGGGGGGGCTTCTGGGGTTGGTCCTGGGGAGCTCAGTGCAGTAGCTGTTACCAACCTGTAAGGAACTTTGCAGTATTTTAGCGACTGAAGCAGCTACACCAATGCAAACTGGCTGAACATCAGCTCTGCGGGAAGCTTTCTATAAATGCAACTTGATCTGAAAACAGAGGAGATTAAGCACACTATTTTTCATTAGTTTATTATAAAAGAAAAACAATTCACAGAGACACAACACACAACATTCTCATTCCTAAATTCTTTTGCTTTTTGTCTCTATTTTCTGAGGCTAAATGCGCTTCATAACCGCCCAGTCTGCTTGGCCCACACTCAACTCTGTCTTCTGGCTCCGGCGGCACAGGTCAGAGGCTCCAACAATCTGGACTGTGGCCAGTGCCATGGAACCACTCTCTAAAGTGGTTGAGCCATTCAAGAAAAATTTAGGCCTATTCTAAATAAAAGCAAGTGGGTTGTTTCTATCCCTAAACTTAAATCCTACATATCTGATACTCAAGCTTGGGTCTTTCTATTACCACTTGACACTTGGAAGTATGGTGGACTATTCACCGATCTGTTGTTAATCCTGGGAGCGCTACTTGTGATCCAGACAAGTCACAGTAAATGGTGAGGATATCTTCTAAAAAGCCCATGATGGCCCTCTTGGCTGTGTTGCCAGCCAGTGCCTGGATACTGCTTATGTGCTCCAAGGCTGTTCTGACCAGCTGGTCTCTTTCATGCAAGTTGTGGGGTGCTCCAGTGTCCTCTCCCTCTGTTCCTGATTTTAAAAACTGTAGGATAAAGGACTGCACCATGTCCCCATTCAATTCAAGGGTTTCTCTGATGCAGGGCAGGTCTGAGGCACTGGCCAAGCTCAACAGGTGAATCAGTGCCTGGCAGATTTGGGTCCGTAGGCTGGCACAGTACTTGAATTCCAAAAAGTCTGTGGTGTCTTCACTCTTTTGTAAGGCAGTGACCAATGCATTCCAGATCTGAACGTATTGGTCAACAGACCCATAGTGCTCTCTCTTGCTTGGGATGGAAAGGGCAGTGGCAGATCTGATGCGTACTTTGAAGTTCTTGCATGATGTCACAACTGACGTCAGGGCGTTATAGGCCTGGGAGGTCCACGGGGCTGTTCCTAGAAAGAATCCACTGGCATTGAAACAAATGAAGGCTTAAAAATAAACAGGGGAGAAAGAGAGGGGCAGAGGAAGCACACACACTAGTGCTCAAGCTAATCACTGTTTTCACTTAATTCTCACACTAACCTTATAGATTAGGGTGATCAGTGCTGACTATGGGATTCTGACAAAGGGGCCAAGTACTGATTCCCAAACTTCTCATTTCCCTAAACAACCCTGCTGCATGCTCGGGGCCTCTGTTATTCTAAATGGGGAGTTTGGCAACTGTGAAAAAGGCTTCTTCTGTGGGAAGAGGCTGTCCTGAGGGCATAAGGCTTGATGGGAGGAGCATAGACTGAATTGTAGCCCCACCTGTTCTCTCAGTCGGATGCTTCTCAGCACTGTGTACACTGCACAACTGTTACGCCAGCCTTGTTCATGCTGACAAAAGAGCATTTCATTACCCAGATTAGCATCCAGACACTGCTCTGAACATAGCAAGTCATGCATTTTATTGAAAAAGAGAAAGGGATCCCTGGGTGGCTCAGCGGTTTGGCGCCTGCCTTTGGCCCAGGGCGCGATCCTGGAGTCCCGGGATCGAGTCCCGCGTCTGGCTCCCGGCATGGAGCCTCCTTCTCCCTCCTCCTGTATCTCTGCCTCTCTTTCTCTTTATGTCTATCATAAATAAATAAATAAATAAATCTTTAAAAAAAAAAAAAAAAGAAAATACTATTTAGGAAGTGACTGGGGAACAGAGAACTCACATTAACAAAACCTGCAACTGTCTTAATTCTGAGAACATGATGCCCAGATTTCTGTCGTCTCTCCCTTCTTGGTGGTCTCAGATTAGCCTGCTTTCTTCCTCCATCAGAGCTATCACTCCATTTTGGGGGGTATTCTTATTCCTCAAGATGGGCAAAAGAATAGATTTCAGCTTCCTTAACTCTCTTAGCACCTCCTCCCCCTTTCTTTGTTGCCTTTAAAGACATGCAAGCAGACACCTACCTTAATGAGCTCCAACTCCAAAGGCTATTTCATGTTAGGCTATTTCCTCCATGGAAAAGCTAAGAAGCTACTTCTCCATTAGTGCTAGGTTGAAAGCTAGCTCTCTCTCTTCTTTTTTTTAATTAAGTTTATTTGTTTATGTATGTAATCTCTACACCCAATGTGGGGCTTGAACTCACAATTTCAAGATCAAGAGTCAAGAGTCACATGCTTTTCTGACTGAGCCAGCCAGGTGCTCCCTGGCTGTGAGCTCTTGGCAGTAAAGGGGAGGAGGGCCAGATTTCCCTAACCTGATGCATGCTCTACTGGCCCAGGATGGATTTAACTTCTCCAGGAACTTACCTTGTTTTAAACCTTATCTGAGACAAACATATAAGGCAAATGCTGGTAAGGAAAGTGAAGGGATTTAGAAGCCACAACCCATCTGCCTAAGCAGCTATTAGCCACTGATGGTCTATCACGACACATAGCAAGTCATTACTTAGATGGCTTCCTACAACGCAGCAGCCCACTTCAGTTCCAAGGGCTCACACGGGATTTCCAAATTCCACCCTTTATACTTTGCCACTTTTTCTCCTTCATTTTTACCCCCTGTTGTTAAAACAACATACACTCTTGTAAGTGAAAGCAGAAAAAAATCCTACTCATTGTCCCCTCCAGAGGCAATTGCTGTTAATAATTACGCTAATTTTCTTTCAGTCTTTTTTCTACCCATTTATTGAGATCAAGCTGTAGAAACAATTTCACATCCTGTTTTAATTTGCTTAACATCAGAAGTACTTTCCAAGATTATCAAAAACTTTTTGTAATCATAATTCTAAGAGATTCCTTTGAATATATACACTATGATTTACCTCAACCATTCCCCTAAACTTAGGTGTTCAGAACATTTCCATTGTTTTCTAATACTGTTATAAGTAACATATTAAGGAATATCTTTAATAACAATGTAGGCTGGTGTGTGTTGTCCTAGGGTTCTCCACCAGAGAGAAAAGGGAGACTTTCTTTTTTTTTTTAAATGGTTACTTATTTTTTTTATTTTTTTATAAATTTATTTTTTATTGGTGTTCAATTTGCCAACATATAGAATAACACCCAGTGCTCATCCTGTCAAGTGCCCACCTCAGTGCCCATCACCCAGTCACCTCCACCCCCCACCCACTTCCCCCTCCCCTTTTGAAGTTCGTTTGAGACTTTCTTACCTAATGGAAGAGCAGGATTTTTAAAGACATTCCCCATTGCATAACAGGCATTCCATCGGACTTTCATGGCAGCCTCAATTAGAACAGTAGAAATCAGGGCCTGGATAGACTCCTCAATGATTTCAGCAAACCTGGGCTTTTCTATATGAGATGGTTGTAAAAAATGAAGCAAATTTCCAAGGGCCCGGACTGCATTGCTTTTTACCTACAATAAAATGTAAAAAAAAAAAAAAAAAAAAAAGCATTAGAAATCTGCTTTGCCAAAGAGATGTTACAGAAAGTATAATTTCAGCTTTAAAAAACCCAGGAAGTCTTGGACATCTTAAAGCAACGAGACAAGCAGCCTATAAAGCTGTAGCTTCTTGAAATGACTTGCATGGTGAACAGCCTATACCATCAGAAAGGTGAAGTTCTCCATAGGTCCTCACTGGTATCTTTAGATTAGACTTTAGAGAGGTCTGTCCTAATTTTGCAGAGATGGCATGGAAAGCCCAGGGGCAAGAGGACAAATCTAGCTTGCAGCAAGGTGAGGAGAGGCCAGGCTTCAAAATTCTTGTCTGGTAATTTTCCCAAGTCTCAACCTTTGCGGCCTACTAGAATCATCTGGGGAGCTTTCTTTTTCAAAAACTAATTCCCAGGCCCTAATCTCAGAAATTCTGAACAAATTAGTCCCACACAGGGCTTCCCAGTTTCAGAATCACTGTGCTAAATTAAGCACTCAGTATGGGTCAGCACCTATGCTAGGTGCTTTGACACAAGGCATCTCTGGGGCCACCGAGGTAGAGGTCATGACTTCCATGTTCAAGATAAGGAAACTGACCTTCACAGAAGTTAAATAATACACCAAACATCACCCAGCCATTACAGGGCAAGCCAGATTTTGAACCATGTCTGACTCGCCCTAAAGCCCATTTTTATACTTTCAACTTATTAAAGCCAAGGGCTGCTCATCTTTCTAACCTGACACTTAAAGACTTTTTGGAAAAAAACAAAACAAAACAAAAATAGATCATATTAAAACAAACATGGAGAGATCACAGAGTAGTATTACAAAAGCACTGATATTTTTCAGGAGACAGGAAACAAAAGATACTATGCAAGGTAGAGTAGGCCACATCATACCAAGTACTCTCTCAATCTCCTCTGAACAGGGATAAACTTGGTGGGATAAAACTATAATATAGTACGTATCCACCTGAGAAGCACTAGGTTTTGCTGTGAATCTACCTTGTCTTTATCCCTGGATGCTTCTATAGCTGATCGCAACATCTTCAAGAGCAGGAGACCAGAGAACTCTTCCTGGAAACTTGGGTCTGGTGTCTCCCTGTTCCATCCAAAGCAGGCAAAACATGTTAAATGGTAAAACCCAGTTAAGTATACACATATACACATACATTCACTTAGTATAACTATAAAAAATTTGGGAAGACAGCTCAAAAAATCTGTTTAGATTACACCAAGAACTTAGTTTATACCTTTTGACCTAGTAGGTCCACATCTAGGAATGTGACCAAAAGGTGTATCTCAAAATAAAGATATTGTGCACAAAAATGTTCACTGCATATCAAACCCTAAAATAATGCAAATAGTTCGATAACAAGGAAACGGTTAAATAATCACTGTGCGGTAATGGCTGTGTAATAGTAATTAACATTTATAAAGAGGAGAAAAAAAAGAGTCAGGAGAATGCTTATACACATCATATGTGAGAGCTAAGCAATGAACAGCAGGATGCTAGTATATGAGGAACAACAGTTGCCTCTAGGGAGGGGAGTGAGGTAGGAGAAAGGCTTCATAATGAATACCCCCTTTGTACTGTTTCAATTTTTTTTTAACCTGTGAATACATTACTTTAAAAAATTATAAATTTGACACTTAAAATGCAGCCATACTATGGTTTTGAATTTCTACTTTTATATTTTCCACATTTTTATAATGTGGATATATTACTTATTTTAGCATACAGTATTAAATATATATACATACACAAACATACATAAAGGATAACTTCCTAATCTTATTACTTGAAGAAATATAAAACAAAGCAGGAAGACTGATATACAACATGGGAGAATTACTGTTAGTTCTTTTATAGTAGAGGTAAGATATCCTCCTAGGGACCTAAGCCTCAGAGGTCACTGAGGGAGAAGTGAGCTGAGTCACCTACATGTTGACAATCAGAGTGTCTGTCAGGTTGCCCAAGGACCAGGCTGCTTTGGCCCGGACATTCAGAGATTTGTCTTGAAGTGACATCAATATTGCATTTGCTGTGTCTGCAACAAATATGACATCCTAGAAGATAAAACACTGTAGTTACTTTATGAGCTCACAATGCTGCCTTGAAAATTCTGAAATTCATTTTCAGAGAAAGATATAAGCCTTTACCACAAATCTCTATTTGAAAATCAAAATTTATTTACTCAATTTACTCTTCTACTATGTTACAATTTGGACATCTACTAAAAACCCCAAGGGAGGGTCTTCCATGATTTCAGGATATGCCACGAACATTCAAGGAGCCTATGGATTTTGCTCTTGTGGAACATCTTACAACCTGGTCTGTGACCGTTATCTGTGAATTCTGGGCTTACACTGATTTCTACCTTGGGAAATGATGCTGACAATGAAATATATTTCTAAAATACACCCTATTTATTACACACTTCTCAGAGAGATAAATGTCACAGAGTGAAAGAGAAATTTCTTTCTTTCTTAGTAAAAACTTTATCGGCTTTCTAAATTATTACTATCACAAGGTAATGTCCCATTTCTCTTTTTCCCTTCTCTCTTAGTCTGGGGTAATGTGCTAAGTAATTGGAAATAAATGAACTACAGGCACTACCATGTTTTAGTAGCGATTAAAGAAACCAGATCAAAAGCAATGTAACATAGTTTACTGTCTCACTCAAGAGCTCTCTATCCACCCAAACCAGTATGACTCTGGCCCATGAGAGGCACAGAGGGTGGTACAGGCTCCCTCTGACCTGTCTGAGGCAAGGGAAAAGCACGTAGACTCCAAGGGCCCGCGAGGTCGCAGCTTTCACTAATCGGTTCTTGCTGTCGTTCAGCCCAAGCAGCATGGTGATGCACAGAATCTGCCTGTCACTCTGCAGTGAGAAAGATTGGCAAAGGAAAAGTGAAACCAGAAGAACTATGAGCCACTGTCCTCAACAGGTGAATGTGACACGTCTGTGTCTGAGTTTGTATTCAGGAGCTGAACACAACTGAGATCTTGAAATGACCTTGGCAGAGTACAGAGATTCATTTTGGACCCAGGCATGAGGTGAATGCCTGCTTGGTGCTGGGCACACACAGCATCTGTGACCAGTAACCTTTACCACTATGTGAACGGTCAGTGCATTCTCCTCCTTCATAAGCTAGAACAGACACAAATGCCACCAGGGACTAAAGAAGGGGAGCAGCCTGCATACCCTGTACAGTGGGCACCAGCCAAGTATGGTCACACACTTCATGTCATTCCTCACATTGTGCCCACTTTACAGATGATAAAACTCAGTTTTACAGAAGTTAAGATCATCAGAGAGGCAGAGAATAAGAGTACAGATTTATATCCAGGTCTTAACTTTTGGCTTTGAAAGCTTTTCTGAAATGTCTCTGACTTCCAAGCCTCTCGCCTGCCTTCTACCACCCACCCTCTAAGCACAGGGAGGAAAGGCTCTTCCCAGGACATTAAGACTTTAAGTTGTACCACTGCCCTCACCCCAGACTCAAGTAGACTGAGCCCCCCTTTCTCAGAGAGCCTGTTCAATACTGACTCATAATGAAAAAGAATCTGAATCAAACAGAAGCTCTGATGCTGGGGCAGGGTGGGGGGAGGGTGGGCACTCAGGGCTGAGCAAGCACTCCTCAGTTTACCGGCAGGCTGCTGAAGGCCTCGGGCAGGATAGAAGACAGAGCGTCACAGGCGCTCGCTTGCAGAGTTGGGTGCTCGGAATTCTGCAGGGCTCTAGGCAGAGGGCCGTTCAGCATCATAGTCCAGAACATCACCACCTGGAACAGGGCCACAGTTAAAACCGCCACCATGAACCAACAATGGAACCAACTCAATGCAGACTGCCACAGGGGGCTGTAGTAATGAAATATCCTTCTATAAAGTAGTAGCTTCTTTTAAGTGCTTCTGCTAGTCCTTCTTCTACAGCAATGGAAGGAACTTCAGAAAACAATGACTGCCTCCTTCTACTTTAATGACCAGAAAATGGTCTGCTACTGTCAGGCGGCCAGAGAAGACAATCATGACAAAGGGGGTAAAGGATGGCGGTAACAGCAGCAGCCATGGCCCCTCAAGTTTTCCAGAGAGCATCTCATATGCCAGGCGCTGCCCTCAGTGTCTCACACACATCTATCCACCGCAGTCCTCAGCACAATTAAATGAAGTAGAGTCATTATCTCTACTTTCACACAAGGAAACTGAGGTGTGAAGGGATGGCATCAGGGTCCCACAGAGCCCAGAGGCTGGTACCAGAGCCCAAAGAACGCAGGATCCAGAGGCAGAGCTGGGGCTGGATCCTTCAGTGGCTACATCCCATCTCTGCAACCTTGGACAAGTCACTGAACCTGTCTCATTGTCAGTTCCTCTTCAGTAGAACAGGGTGAAGCTGTCTACTTGGCAGAGTCTAGGTGAGAGTAAAATGTAATGCTGTGTGTGAAGTTCCTCACCTGGGGCCTGATGCATAATGGCAACTCTTTAACTGAACAGGGGGCTCTGTTGTGAGCACTTTGAGGAATGAGCTCCACTCTAAGGCTCTCAAGAGGCCTCCAAAGATACCTAGAACACTTTCTTTCCCATGCGTTCTAAAAACCTGGGGATTCACGTGCATTTGCAAACCTATCTGTGGTTTGGTATCTCTACTTTCTGCCCCATGGATTTAGTCCTGAGTTTTACCATGTATCCCACAGCACAGTTCTGTTCTCCCCTAAATCCCAGCTCCTAAAAATCCAATTTGGGCCTTTCTCACCCCAAACCAGAAGACTTTGGACAGGTATGATGGCTCACAGTGATTCTCACCTCCTATGTTAAGGAGGTGGCCCTTTGCCTGCACAGTGGCTAGGGCTGACCTGTGTATCCAGTAGGGTGCTATGGAAATGACAATGAAATATCCAAAGCACGGTCATAAAAACACTGTAGCTTCTGTCTTGCTCTTGATTCTCTTGTTTCTCTGGCAGGGAAAGCCAGCCACTGTATCAAGAAGACACTCATGCAGTCCTCTGGAGAGGTCCTCATGGGGAGGAGGAAGTGAGGCCCACCACCAAAAGGCAGCACTAATTTGCTAGGTATAAATAAGTGAGCCATGGTGAAGATCCTCGAACCTCTGTCAAGTTCAGGTAACTGCAGCCCCTCCTGGGATCCTGACGGCAACCTCAGAGAGACCTGAGTTAAGCTACTCCCAATTCCTGTGTCACAGAAACCATGTAAGAGGATATATATTGTTTTAAGCTGCTAAATGTTTTGTATAATCTACTACTCAGCAATTGACAAGTAATATAGAAAGTGTATCTTTTCTTTTTTTTTTTTTTAAGATTTCATTTATTCTTTCATGAGAGAGACAGAGAGGCAGAGACACAGGCAGAGGGAGAAGCAGGCTCCATGCAGGGAGCCTGACGTGGCACTTGATGCCAGACCCCAGGATCACACCCTGAGCCAAAGGCAGACGCTCAACCTGGGGTCTCTGTATCTTTTTTTAATGGATGAAACGATACCCAAGTGTGAACAGATGAGTCTCGCCTAAAGTCACTTGACGAGCAGGAGGGGGACATCTGGATGCAAACTCAGGTCTGTCTGAGCAAAGTTCAACTCACCTCCTGTGAATGGTGACATTTCAGTTTTATGGCAGTCTCATGAAAGGACTAGGGCTAGGTATCCCTAATTCCTTGCAAGGATGATGGAAATTGCAAAGGGAAGAGAACAGGCAGGACGAGGAGGACAGGAGGAAAAGCCATCACTTTTAAGAGGTCCACATATTCCTCTTCTAAAGGCCTGCCAGTGTGGGGGCAGCAGAAACAACCTCAGATCACAGGACTTTAATAGGAACTAGGGGGGTGCAGTGGTGAGGGAGTTAAGGGAATGGAAATCTATCAAGCACCTACTATGTGCCAGCATCTTTACATTTCAATCTTCCAACAGCCCCAGGAGTTAAAGATTATTATTCCTCTTTATGAGGAAACTATGCTCATACATCCATTAATGGTGCTCCCTACATTTGATCTCATGCCTTCTGATTCCAAATCCTTGGCTCTTCCCATTATTTCAGTCTGCCTCTTGGGCAGGATGAACAACCAAATTAGGTTTTATGCAGAAGAAATATTGATGTTTCAATTGCTGGCTCTCTATTACACATAATCTGACCACACACTGAAATGCAAATAAACCGAAGCCCAAATAAATCCTATTTATGCTAGTATCATGTCATCACAGATTATAAACTAGTTTTTGACAGTGGAAGAAACTATACTGTTTCCTTCACTTTATCACTAAGCCTCAAATCTGACTGAAGTACTAAGAAAGGAAAAAATGTGAACTGACATGTACTTACCAAGCTGACTGGCACTCTCTGATCAGATGCTATGGAAGAGTCTGGTTTATACTGTTGTATTAAGCCTGTACCCAGTTCTTCCAGAAGCTGCCGAGGTAAAGGAAATAGATTATCAAAGCCCAGTATTAGAAGCATGGAGGTAGGAAACCTCACTTGTTTGGAGATGACCTCAAATCAAGGGGAAATTAATTTCCAACTGAATTTTCTTTCTTATCTTAGCAATTCCTATGTCAGAGGCTTTCTTTCAGGAAAAAAATCACCAGATATATATTGTTAGTATATTGTCAAATGAATTCTTTGGGTTTATATTAGAGCTGAAAATAAAGGAATGTATGACTTTCCCTACCTGAAACCTCTATAAAAACCTCAGAATACAGAGACATGTAGCAGAGGGAACAACATAAAGGAAGAGAAGAAAAAAGGAGACTTTTCACAAAAGTTACCTTTGCTCCATGAAGCTGAATGGATGGATCTGCTTCCCCCATGCACTTGCAAATCACCTCTCCAAGCTCCATTAAGTACACTTGAGCCATTGAAAAGTAGCCCCTAGCCAGATGAGCTAACACCTGCAAAGAGAATACACGCCAAGACCTGAATGCAATGTGGGGCCACAATATCCAGAAAAGTGCTTTAAGGTTTCAGAAATCACTCACACTTAACCAGGGGCAGTGATCTAATGTTAAATGAAATGAACCACCAGAATCTTTACAACTAAAATCAATTCACTATATCATATAATTCCATGATGCTTTATAATTTATGAAATGTGTTTCATTAAGATTGTCGATATTAATGAAGCTGGGAACAATTCTGAGGCAAGGGCTAACTGAATACTTCAATTGAAGGAGCTAAGGCTGCAAAAGTTAAAGGCTAAAGGGCATGTTTAATATCAATCCAACAATTAGCAGGAGAGTGCAGAACCAAACCCGTGTCTTAGATCACAGCTGAGTACAGAAGAAGCGAGTACATTAACCTAAGATTGTTCTCTTCCTTTGAAGGAGCATTTATTTTGTAGTCTCTAAGCAGACAAAAGATGAAAGAGAAATTATGGAGAGTTACAGATTTACTTAAAGCTGCAGAAATCAAAGATGAACTGTACAATTTCTTTCAGAATTACTGTATCAACATGGGACGCCTGGGTGGCTCAGCAGTTGAGCATCTGCCTTTGGCTTGGGGCGTGAGCCCGGAGTACTGAGAACAAGTTCTACATCGAGCTCCCTGCATGGAGACCGCTTCTCCCTCTGCCTATGTCTCTGCCAATCTCTCTCTCTGTCTCATGAATAAATAAATAAAATCTTAAAAAAAAAATTACTGTATCATCTAGCATACCCACCTGTCACATAAAAACAGAGGTGATTAAAATGGCTTACAACAAAAAGGAATGCATCTGATATTTACAACCAAGTCTTCTCCCAACCTCCACCCAAAACAAAATAATAGAGCACTCACACCTAAAATACAACTTCCCCTAACACCTCTGCCCTGTGGCTCCATTTTACATTATTTTCATGGACTCACTTCTCACAATCCAGCATCCTTTGAAGGCAGAATTATTTCTTCCATTTCAGAAATGAGGAGCTGAAACCTCCTACCTGTAAGGCCTCCAGCCGCATAGGGGATGGTTCATAGGTGCTTCCTGCCGCACAGCCAGCATCGCTACCTGAACAGGAATCCTCCTTGGGCAATACAACAGTGGAAATGCAGAGTCGGATGAGCCAGCAGGGCTCTGAAGTCCCCTTTGGGGAGCTAACTGATGCTTCTTCCAGAAAGGGTCCTGAGGGGGCCTTCTTCCACCAGTCAGGAGTGCTGAGGTGGGGAGTCGCTGAATTGCTATTGTTGAGTCCGGAAGAACAGGGTTGCTGTAAAAGCAGCTGGACTTCAGGTAAAGGTGCGTGAGTGGAGACTATGGCTCCCAAAAGAGTGAAGCTTGACACTCGAACATTCACATCTGTCAAAGTTAGTGGGAATCACTATCACTGTGGAAACAGCTATCATAGAGATTGTAATTACCACCGCAGGCAATGGAGAACTAGGACATCCTTGGTTAACCTATATCTAAATTAAATCCCTAGCCCTAACTTCCAGCTTAGAGAAATACATGGGACACAAACAGAAGTTCAACAACACTGTAAAGAAACTGAGCATGTGAAACGTGCTGGAAGACAACTGTCTGGGACTCATCCGTAAATCAACGTGGCGAAAGAAAGAAAGGGGTGACGAGACTGTTCTAGGTTAGAAGAGACTAGAGTGACATGATAATGATATGTAATGCATACACCCAGAATGAACTCAAGTGCTTACAAAAAATGAGGAAACGGGGCACCTGGGTGGCTTAGTAATTGAGTATCTGCCTTTGGCTCAGGTCATGATCCTGGGGTTCTGGGGTTCTGGGATCGAGTCCCACAACAGGCTCCCTATAGGGAGTGTGCTTCTCCCTCTGCCTATGTTTCTGCCTCTCTCTGTGTCTCTCATGAATAAATAAAATCTTTAAAAAAAAAAGAAAGAAAAAAGTCGAGGAAAAGACTTTTTGAGACATGGGGAAATCTGAACGTGGAGTAGATACCAGACAGTATTATGGAACCAGTATAATTTTCTTAGGTGCATGGAACCAATGTAATTTTCTTAGGTGCGAGAATAGTGGTGTGTTTTTTTGGAGATTGTCTTTATTCTTAAAAAAAAAAGGTTCATGCTGAGATATTTAGGATGAAATATCGTGTCTGTAACTGACTTTCAAATGGTTCAAAAATATAGATATTTATACACGTATATGCATACACATACACAGATGCATATATGTGGATGGAGGCAAAGCCAACATAACAAATGTTAACTGTGAAATCTAGGTAGATGTAGGCTGATGTTCACTATACTATTCTTTCAGATTTCTGGGGGTTTGACTATTTTAAAAATAAAAATATTGGAAGATCAAGCCAGATACTTGGAAGGGACTTTTGATTAGCAATAATTGCGCCTCGGATAAACCTCATTGGCTATGATACTGCCACTACGCAAAGCTGGAAAGGACTTTTGAGACATGACCTACTGCTCTCAGTTTACAGATAGAGAAAAGCTGGTGCAGTGAAAGAGCAAGGGACTAAGCCCAAAGACGTGGATTGTTTCCATCTTACTTCTGCCACTGACATGATAAGAGACCCCAAGGCAAGACTTACCTTTCTGGGTCCCCTTTTACACATTGGGGAAACAAGTGAATTGGACTTAGTTTACACATCATTAACTCATTTAAGCCTTATAAATATCTTATATGAGGTGGGTCTACTTCTTCCTCTTAGGAGGAAACAAGGGTTCTGATAGCTGCAATTATGAGATGGCAAAACAGATATGGGCTGCAGACCCTCAGCCTGACTCCAGGTCCACTAGCTCTTCCATGATGTCACAGAAACATTACCACCTCCTTCAAGTACCAGAATTCTCACCGAAAAACTTAACTTACTGGAATATGGTCTGATCCTAAAGCTTGCAACCAAAAGAAAAACAAATGTTCTCCATGCAAGTATTATAGCATATATATATTATGTGTGGGAGTAAGCCAGGAAATAATAAGAAATAAGATTCTGTGTCAGTGGGGATTTGAGGTTCTAGAATTTTATCTGAAATTCAGAGGAGACAATGTTAAAGAAGTTAGGTTTTATATTCCAGTTTTTTTTTTTTTCTAAAAAGATGATGTCTATGTGACTATCCATCCTTTTTTTTCTAAATATTTATTTTAGAGAGAGAGCACATACGCACAAGTGGGGGGAGAGGCAGAGGGAGAGAGAATTCCAAGAAGACTCCCCACTGAGTGCAGACTGCACTCCCCCAGCCGCCCCCCCCCCCCGCCCCAGCATAGTGACCCTGAGATCCTGACCTGAGTCAAAATCAAGAGTTGGATGCTTAACCAACTGGTCACCCCTATCCATCCTTACTTTTGCCTGAAGGACATGAACTGTGCATTATATATCAGAGCCTGCTCCCACACCCCACACTTGCCTCACCCCTAATTCTAAAGTCACTGTACCGAAGTAGTAAAGAACTAGTAATCCTTACAGTTAATTCTCTCTTTTCCTTCCAGTGGTGTCCACTGGGGCTCAGTGGTCAAAAGTGGGTTTCTAGCAATAGCTGATTTCCCCAAAACATGAGAACAAGTAGAGATATCTTAGAGCTATAAAAATGCCTTAAATATTTTTTAAACTAACAATCTACATTTGATGGATATAAAAAAGCAATTGATTTTAAACTACCACCAACCTTTGTGGCGGATATAAGGCTTTATCTGGTTCCAGACTTTGGTCAACAGGCTGAGTTTCAGACGGTTATAAGGTGAATTTGACACTAAATTTGCAAGGCACTGCAAAATAAAGAATAGCCTATCAATAGGTCTGATTAAGCCAGAGCAGAGACACAAAACTTTATAGCATTTAATTTAAAAAGCAAAGTCTTCATATTCATTTGAAAATCAGTTTTTCTCTTTTTTGTCCTTTTTTTTAGGGGAATAGTACTTATGTTCTCATTGGTACAACTTAATACTAAAAATAGGAGTATTTTAGTAAATCATTTATTTGGACATATAGAAATTATGGGTAAGATCAAATAAGTAGGCACAACAGGATAGCTTTAAATAAATAGGGTAGCTTTAAATAAAATCACCAGTTAGACTTCCAAATAGGATATCTTTTAAGTAAAATTACTACTTAGTTACATTCTTAAGTCAAATTACTTTTGGAAAGTATAAAACATTATGCAAAACTGAGCAGAGAAAACCCTCCAGAACCTATGGGTAACTTGGCACGCTTACCTTAATTATTTGAGTAAGGGTCTGTGAGGATGATTCGGCCACCAGAGCTAACAAAAGACATCTGTGCAATTCTCTAATGCTGGATGCAATCATTACGGAGAAGGGCGTGAAAGCCCTTCTGTGATCACTGGTATCTTCAGCAACAGAAAGAAATTGCTTTGAGCCTTCCAAGATAGCAGATAAAACTTGCAGAGCACATGCACGTGTCTGAAATTTCAGGATGATCCCAATCAGTTACTGATCACGAGTCAAATCCCCTTCTTCCTATTTTTGTTTTTAATTTTCAAAGTATTTCCAATCATGTAGGAAAACAGAGGCAGTAGGGTTATCTAGCAGGTCCTAACAGTAGCCATGAACTAGGCCACTTGCACTTCCATTACATTGCTGTTAGGTTTTCTTATGGTAAGGAATAAGTCTAAGCTACACCACAGTATGAAAACCTGAAATCATGAATGTACGAATAACTTAAAGATTAGAGGCTACTTCATTCAAGCATAAGGCCAAGTGAAAAGAGACAGTGAAATACTCATGGGGTAGAAAAAAAATACATGAGTATGGAGTCTGTTTTACATTAAACACGCTGCTTTCTCTGCTTTCCTGATGCATCCATTTTTTACAATTAAAAAAGTTAATTAAAGAGAGTATCAGGAACTTTATGTACATTCATCTTAGTGGGCATCATTAGTGATCCAACTTTTCAGAAACATTCATAGGAATCAAAACAAACGCTGCCTGCAGTGAGAGTCTTTGATAAGCAAATAAAGGAAAATCATTAACTATAACCTGAGGGATAGAGAGGAAAGTATGTGCCCCTTTGTCAATGGTCTGCTGTGCTTGTCAGGAAAAGGCTCACTGGAGTTAAGACTGTGTTTATAATGTTAAAAGATGACTTTCAATTTGTACTCGATGATTCTGTGGTCTTAAAAAGCATGAAAGAAAAAAATGAAATAAAAAGAAAGCCAATTTAACCAAAATGTAACGTAGGTGATAAATGCAGGGCTAATAATGTAATACTGTACCCCCAAAATGCCAATTAAACACTGTCAGATATTTTTAAAATGAAGAATCAACATTATAATTCGAATCTAAGTATGTGCTCGTCATGAAGCATATCTAACTTTGGTGTAAAAAGGTTTTCCAGAAAAACATCAACTATATCACCTCCAAGTAACAAGAAATAAGTCACTTTTGCATGCCTTTTGTAGAGTGGACTTACAAACAAAAAACTGAAAATTGACTGCTTTGAGAATAAATTTATAGTATAGCAATATGAGTCTCCAGAATTAAGCATCATTGCTGAAGTTAGGAAGTTGACAATGTATTAAGAAATTGTGTGCCTCTGTGTGTGTGTGTGTGTGTGTGTGTGAGACAGAGAGAGACAGCGAGAAAGAACTCATGCACAAGTCACAAGTCAGCTGACTCAAAAATTACTTAGATCAGGGCTGGCAAACATTTTCTGCAAAGGACCAGCAGCACATACTTTATATTTTAGACATTTTAGACCTTGTAAGCCTAAAAGTCTCTGTTGCAACCACCCAGCCATAGTAGCAGAGACATTAAATGAAGAATAAATCGGACTATGTTCTAATAAAGTTTTACTATGGACAATGAAATCTGAATTTCATATAATTTTTATGATGCGGGACTTGATCCCAGGACCCCAGAATCACGATCTGAGCTGAAGGCAGACACTCAACCACTAAGCCACCCAGGCGTCCCTAAAAACCATTTAAAAGCATAAAACTATTCTTAGCTCATGGGTCTTACAAAAACATAGTTTCCCAACACCTGATTGGATGGCTGATCTGAACTGAAAAAGATAGATGTTATGCTAAACTTCCATTTCTTTAGATGGCAATTAAAAACCATGATTCCAAAAAAATAAAAAAATAAAAAAAAATAAAAAATAAAAAAAAATAAAAATAAAAACCATGATTCCCCAAACAGCTCACAAATCAATTACAATTAAAAACCAAGTTGTGGAGAGAGATGAATTAATGCTCAAAAATGAAAACAAAAGTAATGTCACTGAAATATATCACTGAGGTATGAAATCTATGTAAAAAAATGTGATCTTATATCAAATTCTACTTCTCTTAGTTCTAATTTCCTTTAAACCTTGTTTAATATATCTTTCTTGCTAAAAAAAAAATGCTATTTATGACACTGAATCAAGTTCTGCTTCACTGGGTCTTATATCAATATTTAATATACTATTTATCAGTTCTGATCAGCACTTTCAGCAGAAACTACTGATGTGCAAACAAACCATAAGAGGTGCAGCTCTCCAGAGAGTTCATTTTGTTAAGTTTTTATTGTCAGAATATTAACAATGATGGTTGAGGTCTTTTCAATGTGATAAATGTCAGTGTGCTCTGTTTCACCAGTGGGTAGTTTCACTTCTTTGGACAGGCAGTCTTGTTCAAAGGTAATGAAACAGGAAAGCACTTTCCCTCTTTTTGCTACTAATGTGTAAGGCAGAAATATTTGCTAAGGTAGCTCAGTCAATCCTTATGTTTTCCTTTTTTTATGTTTGGTCTCAATCTTTCTGGGAGTGGATAGCAGTGAGGTTTTGATACACCTGGCTATTCCCTTGTTTGGTTTCATCCCAGGATTGCTTATTCTGCACCCATATTCAAGGTTAATTTTATTGGAGTGTATTCCCAAAGTTGGTTGCCTTTAGGGTGGAGGCATTTGAACACTACATCAGTGTCTCTAGATCTGGAGATATCCAAGCCAAGGTCATCTGTTCTTGGTTGGCCTTATGAGAGAAAACCTGATTACCTACTAGTTCATGATATTTAAAAACTTGCTTTATTCCCTTTCATAGTTATGCTATTACTCTAGATTTTGTTTCCACATTTCATAGCTCTCCAAAAGAAAAATAATCATCGGGATCCCTGGGTGGCGCAGCGGTTTGGCGCCTGCCTTTGGCCCAGGGCGCGATCCTGGAGACCTGGGATCGAATCCCACATCGGACTCCCGGTGCATGGAGCCTGCTTCTCGCTCTGCTTCTCTCTCTGTCTCTCTCTCTCTCTCTCTGTGACTATCATGAATAAATAAATAAAATCTTTAAAAAAAAAAAAAAAAAGAAAGAAAAATAATCATCATGGTATTTGAAAATCAGGGTAATTCTCAAGGTACCAAGAGGAAAGTATGTCCCACAGTTTGTTCCTTAGATCAAATCTTGATATACATAATCTTTTTTGTAACACCTCAGGGATTTACATAGAAGAAATCTATAAATTAATCATGGCATTTTTACTGATAATTTGCTCCGTGCTGTCTGGCATACAGGATGTGCTTTCTGAAACACATTTCCAACATATAAAAATGTGACCATTTCCCAAGTACTGCCCTGCTGCCAAAGCCTAAAAGAAATACGTAAGTTTTCTCCTTTGCAATTAATCACTGTAGCATCTCATACTGCAACTTCCTGAAAATAATCTATTGTCAGTGTTTTGAATGGAAGAGTCCAGTCCCCTCTTCTTCTGTCCATTTCTCTCTGGAAAGTTTCTCGGTGTTACCAGTGAAAACTGTGCTTTCAAGTGAATCTACCCTTGGTCGTATCATTACTGCACTTCAACAAGATGTGCTATTGTTTTGTCACATTTCATCTTGGCTAAGAGAAACTTCAGGCACCCAACTCTACACTTACAATGAGCCTTTGAGCAGATGACCATTCAGCCTTTACACAAGGCTGTACCTTTTAATCTAGCTCTGATCAATGCAGAATGCTGCTCCATTCCATTTACATCTTTTTATTTTTGCACATAGCTTTCTAGGAGTCTTTGTAAAAAGCCTCTCTAGTATATACTTTCTTCTAGTATATGTCTTGGTGCACATGGACAGTCTACAGAAATATGCAGAAGCTAAGCCTCACTGTGGACCATGACTGTCACACTTATTTACACCTTTGTAACCTAAAATCTGCTACAAAGTTGCTGATTACAATCATTTCACTTGCCATTACACTGAACCAACCCACAAACTCTAATCATTACTTCAACCTTCTTTAATACTTTTTAAGGATGATGACTCTTTTCCATTTCTCTAGGGCCTTCATGTGGCTTTTGTACTGGATCTAGGACATCTTTAGGAGGAAGTTTTATAGTTCTATAACTTTTCTTCTTACCACATTCCTTGCATTCACCAAAGCTAAAAAGCAAGAACATATCTGAAAGATACTCAAATCAAGGAGTATTTTGCAGTATGTAAAATTTCTAATGACACTCTAAGTCAAATGTAAACATTTAGAACTATAAAGATATATAAACAGGGATCCCTGGGTGGCGCAGCGGTTTGGCGCCTGCCTTTGGCCCAGGGCGTGATCCTGAAGACCCGGGATCGAATCCCACATCAGGCTCCCGGTGCATGGAGCCTGCTTCTCCCTCTGCCTGTGTCTCTGCCTCTCTCTCTCTCTGTGACTATCATAAATAAAAATTAAAAAAAAAAATAAATAAAGATATATAAACATCATGAAACTGATTTTAATCCACTTTCATGAGATCTGACTCCATAAACTCTCTGTACTCATACCCCATATTCACATGTCTCACATCCCCTTAGCTGGGGAGCTGCACCCTTAGCTGGTGGTTTAGTTGGCCTGCTACTTGCTCCACAGCACCATCTCCTCGGCTACTGCCAGCAGCTCCCCTCAGCTGAAGGCTCTTCAAATATATGTACTTTTAACTTTTATGGTAGTTTTCCTTTCAATTACTAGAATGGCTTCATTACTGACTTATTTGCCACCATTCATTTCCCTTTTTCCTCCCAGGTCCTCATTTGCTATTGATTCAGTCAATCGGAAAAATTTCTGCTGCTTTTAACTACTCAGGATATTGGGTATTTGCAAATTTTTTTGTGTACAACTGAAGCCCATTTATTTTTTCTTCACCCTTTAAGAGCATTTGAAGGGTCATCTAAAAGTTTTCTTATGTTTCCCATCATAAACATTTTTCTAAGCTTTCCATATCCTTCATAACCACTACAGACCAAGATATTCCACTAAATACTTAAGTTGCTTTTTATTCTTTCCTAGTACAAATACCATGGCAATCAACATTTTCATCAAAGGGAAGGATGCACACAGCTGCTTCAGTGTAGCTCAAAAGGGACACTGAAGTTCTTTTCTTTTTTTCTTTTTTCTTTTTTTTTGGACACTGAAGTTCTAACTCAGTGTGCTAAGGCTTTAAGCAAGCCCTGGGCAGGAGGCCATCTCACTATGATCTTTCTCAACCTGTTATTCACATGGGCCCACTTCCCATCCTCCTCCCTGTCCACTGATTCTCCACACAGGACTTGGGTTGGTATTAAAGACAGCTATATTCAGATGAGACCAGGTAAGGCAGAGAAAATAAAAAAGATGTGTAAAGTTCTTCTTCCTAGTATCATACTGAGAATTTAAATGCTCTTACCTTCGGAGAAGGATCTTTTAATGTAAGAGTCATCAAGGACACGGACTGAGGGCTGCCAAGCTCAGGTGTATCAGGTACAAAGGCTGACCAGTAGCCATAGAGAACTTTTTTTTCTATTGATTTTATAGTAGAAAGAAAACAAGCTAATGCTCCCTGGCGAACTTTGGCTTGGTAAGACCTGCCCAAGAGAAGGAAGAAAAAAGTCTTTTAATATTAAGTTTAAAAAATATAGACATGAAAGGCTATTTATTCCAGCCAACTCAAATGATACATTGAAAACTCAACATTCTGAATAAACCCTAAGGTATAGATGCCAGCAATGGTAATAAAAAAATGATTTTTTCAAAATACCTAATCAAAACATGTTAAAACAGTTTATATAACAAGTTAATAAAGTCAAGAATAGAAAAAGGGCAACAGTTTGACATCAGGAAACTACTGCTAGATATAAAACACTGCAGAGCATCTAGTCATCCAGCAAACATGCCTGGAGTACTTAAGGATGTGCCAGGCATTGGGCTGAGGCCAGCAGACATAAAGCCACCCCTGCCCCTGATAAGCTCATGAGTGGGAGAAACAAGACAGTTAAAGAGATAACTGCAGCACACTGTGATTAACACTAAGGCAGGGATAAGTCAAAGGGTCAAAAAAATAAGCCGGAATTGGGCAGGGGGTAGGGAGGAACACGGGAGGGCTAGGAACACGGGAGACTGTCCAAAAAGACTTCTCAGAGGATGTGACTGCTGAGCTCACACTGAAGAGGAGTAGTGGTTAACATGGCAAGAAGGCACACAGAGTGAAAGGAAATTCCAGGCAGAGGAACCACATGCACAAAGCGGATGAAGGATACACAGCAAAACGCAGAGTAAGGCAAAGCCCCATATAAACGAATCTTCAAGTTAAATCCCACATACCGATCAGGTTTTTGTTTTTTGTTTTTTTAAAGATTTATTATTTATTTATTCATGATAGACAGAGAGAGAGAGAGAGAGAGAGAGGCAGAGACACAGGCAGAGGGAGAAGCAGGCTCCATGCCGGAAGCCCAACGAGGGACTCGATCCCGGGACTCCAGGATCGTGCCCTGGGCCAAAGGCAGGCACCAAACCACTGAGCCATCCAGGAATCCCTACCAGTCAGGTTTTTTTTTTTTTTTTTTTTTAATTTTTATTTATGATAGTCACACACAGCGAGAGAGAGATAGGCAGAGACATAGGCAGAGGGAGAAGCAGGCTCCATGCACCGGGAGCCCGACATGGGATTCGATCCCGGGTCTCCAGGATCGCGCCCTGGGCCAAAGGCAGGTGCCAAACCGCTACGCCACCCAGGGATCCCCCGGCCAGGTTTTTAAACAAAGTTATAAACTTAGAAGCAACACAGATTATAAAGCATAACAACATAACCAAATACTACTACCTCATTTTACTCTGCATGCCTCCTTCAGCATCAGAATAGTCAGACTCACTACTGCTGACCCTTTTCCAACTGGCAGAACGGAACGGCGGGGAGACTCGGTCTTTTCCTGCAGCGCTTCCCTCCACCGGCAAACTCTGGCCTCCAAGGGGGGAGGAACAGGGAGCCTTCCCTTCATGCACGTGCTCTCTGCCCGAGCTAGGAACACAGGCTACTTCTTTTTCACCGCTGGATTCTTCCTCTTCCTCTTCTCCTTGCTGGATTTTCTTCGATTTTACTTTTGATTTTTTCTTTTTATTCTGATTTTAGGAGCAAATGAAAAAATATATATGACAGCTACTGGTACCTTTCCCACTTGATAATTACTGAGTATGTCCCCAATATGAGGAAAGAAGAAAAGAGGAGAAGAGAAAAAAGTGGCACTTAATTCCTGTAGTAAAGCGCTTATGCACACACCCTACTGGGCCATAGGAAACAAGGCATAAAGTACACGCACCAGGGCCATGCATGCGGCCCGAGTTTATATTCTCCCTGTCACTCTGTGCAAATCACTTAGCCTTCCATTCAGCCTAACCTTCCTCATCTGTAAGTATGAGGTTAAGGGCACCTTTCCTGCATAGTTGTGGAAGCATTCAGCCACAAGAGAATTAAAGTATAGAAAACGACCTGAGTGACAATTTTCTCAGTTCTCCCAGATAAGATACATAGCAAGCGCCACACTAGATGTAGTAGAGAGATGCTTATCCACCATATACAATGCATGTGTTAGGGCACTGGGGCTTTATAGATACTAAGTAAAAGCCAGGGTTTTTTCCCTTTCTCCTATTTCCTTTCCATGTATCTTTGTGCTACCCTCTGAATTCTCAAGGTCCCTGACTTTGAGTAAGGAAGGTCCTCATCCCTTCTCTTCTGGATTATTAACATGGCTCTAGACTCAAACCCTTTTACTTGTTACTGTAGTGATTTTTCTAAGATGTGTATCTGATCACCTCACTCCCCTATACAAGAGTCTTTGTTTCCACCATGTGTAAGATAAAAACTCCTTAGCGTACTGTGTAAGACCCTTATGATATGGCCTCTGCTACCACGTGTCCCAGCCTTCCATGCACGCACCTGACACTCTAGCCTACTGGTTAACAAATGGGCTGTGTTGATCTTTATGCTTACGTACCTTCTGTTCCCTCCAAATAAAATACTCTCCTTCCTTTTTGTATTTTTTTTTTTAAGATTTTATTTATTTATTCATGAGACACACACACACACACACACAGAGAGAGAGAGAGAGAGAGAGAGAGAGAGAGGCAGAGACAGAAGAAACAGGCTCCATGCAGGAAGCCTGACTCCTTTTTGTAGTCTATTCATTCTTAAGTCTCAGTCTGCCTGCCAAACTTAAAAAGCCCCCTCTTAAGCCTCTATTTGGATTGGGTGCCCTGAATGTGATCCCAGAGTACCCTGTGAATATTCTGATGAAAGAAATCACAATACTGCATTGTTTATTTATCCACTTCTTCTTTCCCAAACTCCAAAAAGCAGAGTCTATATCCTTAATGCGATGTTCAGTTAATGTTGCCTAAGTCAATGAATGAAAGAATTTCTAATTACAGGCATTTTATAGGTAATACCTGATACATTTCTAGATGTAATCCCATGGCCAGTATTATCTCTCTATGCTCTAGGTTCTCCAGTGGGAACATGAGGGAGATGGCAGCTATATGGACAGGCTGGGCAGTTTGGCATTTGTAACAGAGACCTACAATATTTACCAATTAGCCTTTTATTTTATTTTATTTTATTTAATAAATTTTTATTTATTTATGATAGTCACACAGAGAGAGAGAGAGGCAGAGACACAGGCAGAGGGAGAAGCAGGCTCCATGCACCGGGAGCCCGACGTGGGATTCGATCCCGGGTCTCCAGGATCCCGCCCTGGGCCAAAGGCAGGCGCCAAACCGCTGCGCCACCCAGGGATCCCACCAATTAGCCTTTTAGAGAAAACGTTGGTTTGCCTATAGTCTTAAGCATTTGGGGAACGAAGGATATGCAGCTTTGGGTATAAAGTGAATGTCCACTGTTATGGCTGCTACACTGTTTAGGCATCTTAGAAGTATAATACGCTCTAACTGGTATTTTCAGCAGTCTGATGAATTTAAATTTACTATGCTAAAAACTCTAAACTGAAGCCAAATTCAAAGGGAGCCTTTGGCACAAGTCGTGTTACAAATCACAGAAAACACATATAACACGCAATTAAAGACAATCTACAATTTAAATCTAAGCAGACAGAAGCATACCGCAGTTGGTCCGGAAGCGCTAGATTCAGATTGTTGTGGTCTGACAGGTGGTCGCCCATCATACTGAGGAAGTGGAGTGGGGTATAAGACCGTGGGCAGCTCTATGTTTAGTCCCGGGAGTCCATGAAACATAGACTTCTAATAATGATGATTAAGAAAACACACACATAAAACTAATCATAAAATAGAATGATTCACCATGTTCTACATCACATCAATGAACAGATTAATGTGTAGAAGCATATTTAGGAAACTAAAATGGATAGAAAATTGATACTTTGGAGGTTCAGGGCTTATAGAAAAGTTTAGTCTCATCTGGATGGATCTGGTCTGTCTAGATTAGGTGAAGTTTGATTTTAGTTTATTTACTTATAGTTTACTACTGAGTATGTCCCCAACATGAGGAAAGAAGAAAATGACTCAGCATTCTCATTGAGAAATACCATCCTTAAGAAATACTCCCCCCATGGAGAGGATGGGTTAATTATTAATTTTTAAATTTATCCAACCTGTTTTATCCAATTCTTTGTGGTCTATCTATAATTTTTAACCAATCTATCATTATTTCACTTATCTGTGTCTAGACCTAGCTGTCTGTCTATCTGGGAGATTGGACAGGTAAAGATTTGAAGTTTTAGTCACGATAAAGCTAGGTTATCATACATGGATGGCTTTGACCCGAGGCCACTTCCTGACTGAACTGAAACGTGGGTCCCCAAAGAGGCTGATCTGACCTTCCCACTGACCGGCAGGCTCAGAAGCCAAAGCATGCAGCCTACTGACGCCAACTTGACTGGTTTGCCTACTGCATGGGGCAAGAGCCAAAGGGAAGCCCTGGTTTCTTCTTTCAAGTACAAACAGGTTTGAGACGATCTGAAATTAAATTATCTACATAACCTATTCTTTTCCTAAGTTAAGATTCATAAGTAAAGTTTTAGAATTTTGAAACATTTAGTTAAAACTGTTTTTCAGTTCTTAATTTTAAGTATGCTTGTATATGAACATTTGAATGATCTCTCCTAAAATATAACATTTGAATGATCTTTCCTAAAATACTGGAGTGATGATATAAAGTGGTCTTTACAGCCAGGGTATAAAGTAGGAAAGACACTTGCCATAATGAGGACTTGGGTTTAAAGGGCAATGCCTTACCTTTAGCACAGCCAGAAGAGCTCCAAGTTCCTCAGTCTGTGTCAGTTTCATCTTACCCCCATTTAGAAGAGACTGTATGCCTTTTAATGCATTTTGTAACAACTAGGGGAAAGAAGAGGATGAGTTTAAAGGTAAAGGAAATGTGGTTATCTAGGGATCAACTTTCTACCATCACTGAGGCTAGAGGAGAAAGTCTCTAGATGACACAAAAAAAAAAAAAAAAAAAAAAAACATTCAAAAGGAGGAAAAAAGAATGAAGATCCAGAGGAGAGAGATCTGATGAGCTACTACTAATTATTTTCTAGAAATATAGAGTGCTTTCACCAAAGAAGAGTGGTCTTATCGTACATGTTCTTAAGCTAGCATGTACAAATGGTGAGCAAGAAAAAAAAAAAACAGGTGTGTAGTGGGAAGACGGTGACAGGGATGAGAAAGTGGCAGTGGAGATGGGAAGCGGGGAAGCTCTCTGATGCAGGAACCTCATTAGATCTTAAAGGCAAAGGCATGTATGTGGGAGAAGATTTCTAGAGGGCAATTCTGATCCAGACTGACCTTCTGACTCAGCATTCTCATTGAGAAATACCATCCTTAAGAAATACTCCCCCCATGGAGAGGATGTGAACCATAGCCTTTTTTCTGAAATAGTAGAAACACTGAAGAAATTCCATTTCCATCGGTTACAACAATGATGGTGTAAGAAGCTGACCCTCCTCTCTACATGGGAAATTCAACCACAGTATCAGCAAGCATCTGCCAAGCACTTTAAATGCTGTGTTTCATATACTGCTCATAGGACCCCACAAGGAAATTGCATCATTTGTCCCATTTCAGAGAGAAGGGATGGAGGCTCAAGAAGTTCAGTAACTTGCCCAAGGTCTCCCAGCGACAGCAGTTAGAAAGCATGAGGTACATCAACATGTATGGAAAAGATGCCCAAGAAATATTAACTTTAAAAAGGAGAGTTGTAAAACAGCATATTTAATATGACCCCACCTGAAAATTATAAAATATGCTCATTTACATAGAGAAAAAAAATATTTGGGGACTTGCAGAACAAATTGTTGTTCCAGGTGGTTATATCTGAGCATGGAGCTATGAGGAACTTTCAGTGTCAAAGATCTGTAATTTCTGCTATGTGTCACCCTGAACTTAAAACATGGTAATACATTGTCATATTTGCATCAAAACTTTTAAAAAGAAATACTATTGCAGATACTGTTGAAATCTACTCCTTTCCCTACCATCAAAAGGATAGATAGTTACTAGAGGTGCCTGAGTGCTCAGTCAGTTAAGCATTAGACTCTTGATTTTAGCTCAGGTCCTAATCTCGGGGTTGAGATTGAGCCCCACATCAAGCTACACACTGGGTGTGTGGAGCCTGCTTGGGATTCTCTCACTCCCTCTCCTTCTGCCCTCTGCGCCCTGTTGTATTCTCTCTTTCTCTCTCTCTAAAAAAATAAACAAATAAAAAAAAAGTTACTAGTCTAAAATTATATCACTTTTATAGTCAGGAGGAAAAAAATACTTTTAAGAATCCAGAACTGCAAAACAAAATAAACTTTTTTTTTTTTTTTTTAAGATTTTATTTATGCATGAGAGACATAGAGAGAGAGAGAGAGAGAGAGAGAGAGAGAGAGCCAGAGACATAGGCAGAGGGAAAAGCAGGCTCCATGCAGGGAGCCCGATGTGGGACTCAATCCTGGGTCTCCAAGATCATGCCCTGGGCTGAAGGCGGCGCCAAACCGCTGAGCCACCAAGGCTGCCAAACAGAAACTGTCTTATAACTTAACTTTGAAAGATACGATGTCCATCTTTGGAAGTTTTAAATATTCCATGTATGCCTATTATCTCTAGACAAAACTAATTCAGCAACCAAATTATACTTTTTAGTAACAGCTTCTGTTCTACTGCTGCTTCTAGACATCTCTGTAACATTCACAAGGATCAGTAGTAGCCCCACCTACCATGCAAAACGTGATATCATCCATATCAGATGATTTTGGAGACTGTAAAGTGGTCAAGAAAGCCTGGAAGCAGATATTTGGGTAGGGCTCCTCCAAGTATGGCTGTCCTGGCACACTAAAACACACATAGAAAAAGTGACTCAAACATAGTCTCCTTTAATGGGGCTTGCAAAGAGTAAGAATTAAAAACAGCAGTAATACCAACCAATGGAGCTGGAATACACCCTTGTATGAAACTGTATTAAGGAAGACTATTCACTTTGGGTGATTAACTATGGCTATGGGACAGAACAAGGATGGAATAAATAAGAAGGAGGAAGAGCAGTATGTATCCAAAGGGAAAAGTTACAGGTCTATAGTGGAAGAATTATAGAGAAAGAAATCTTTTTTAGTTTTTTTCAGTGCTTAAAGGGAAATAATGCAGACAGGTCCTGTCAAGCTAGAGTCACTCAGCTGAGCCGGCTGTCCTAGGCCGGCCTGAGCCTAGGACAAGATTTTTCATGGCATGAATCTACAACTTGGTGGCTGGGATTAGCTCCAATTTCTTAGAAGAAACTGACCTTGACAGAGGCCTCACCAAAGCTTAACTTTATACAACTATATTCTAAAAGACTTAATATGGTTAAAATTTATAGAAGAAAACAAAACCTTGACATATTGCACATGGACTACTTTTACCCTATTTTAGGGATAAAGTCCTAGTCTGTTTTTCCTTTATCTTTTTTATCAGCAATATTAAAATTAAAAAATAAACAATATATGATGATATTATTAGCAAGGAACACAGGAAACACAAAGTAGGTAATTTTTCTAAGTTGGCTTTGGCTTCAGACAGATTGAACTACCTATAAAGGATCCATGAGAGGCTCTACCTTATTACAGCTGGGTGATGTGACTGGATCCACATACCTGAGACATAAGTTTGCCATACAGTGCACTGCAGCTCTCCTAACTTCAGGGTCGGGCTGAGCCAAGTCACTCAACTTCATCAAAATCCCGCTCTTGCCTAGCAAGTCTGGGAGATACTAAAACAAAATAATAGCTAATGTTGGTCAAAGAAAACTTCTAGAAAAATATTACTCTTTAGACATGCCATTTTTTAAACTAAAGGGCAGTTAAGTACCAAAAGACTAGCTGCCAGGTAAATCTTCCAGATGGGCATGCAAAGATGTGCCCCCAAAACACCAGTGGGGATCACCACTCCCAGCCCAGGTAATTGCTGAAACTCTTTAGTTGTAGGCGCATAGCTGAAGGGTAATGATAATAACACGATTTAATAATAATGGTAATAATATTTACCGAATGCCAAGCACTTTGCAAGGATTGTCTTACTTCATCCTCAGAGGAACTACTGTATAGATGAAGAAATGAGGCTCACAGTGGTTGAGTAAAGGTTGCTCAAGGTCACATATTTCTTGAATGATAGGATAGAAACCTCAGCACAGGTTCAGAGCCTGTGTTCCTAACTTTTGAAGGAAAGAAAGAACACAGTTTAAACTACCTTTTGACATTTTGAGCCATTGCAGTAAACCAGAGCTGCCAGGGCTTGAAGAATTTCCATGTGTGTCCAGGAACTACACTGCTGAAGAGCAGAAATAGCATATGCCAGCAGGAAATCCAGGTTCTGTTCATCCACAATCACCTATCAGGAGAGGAAAAAATATGCATAATCTAACTTGTAAAAAAATATTTTAATTCTTTCAGACACGTATGCTCATCTAAATCAGGCTATGAAAGAGAGCACATGTGTCCATCTTTTTGAGGTCAAAAAGATCAACTCTAAAGGCCTTGAAAGTTTGATCAAGACAAGGCCTTCTCCTTGGCCCAGGGCCTTGCTCATTTCCTCCCCTTTACTCCTTCCACTCAAAGTAGAATCTAGCAAAGTCCTTGTAAATTTTCCTTGAGCTAACCGGACACTGGCAGCTATAAATCCATACATATAAGACTCAAGCCAATGAAATTGTCTTCTACATGTAAATGCTATGTCTGCTAAATAGCTACTATGTCTCACTATGATATGGGAAATACAGCAGGAAGAGATGGCATATCCTTGTCCTCAAGGAATTTATAGTCCTTTTGGGGCAATGTCAGCTAATCAAAGTATCAATTCATGAATAATTGAGATAAAATGTCATCAAAAGCTAGAAAGTTGGTTAAGGGCTGTAGGTATATGTGATCAGGAATTTTTCCAACTGCCAGTATTACAAAGTACTAATATACCTGAGAATAATAAACATTCAGAAGCCACCATATCAGTGTGAAAAATTCTAAACTTGAAAATAGCCTCATCTCATTTAGGAGACATAGCAGACATTGTTTACCTACATCTTCTCTCTCTTGCTGGCAGAGTACTGATTTTATTTGAATGCTCATCTCTCACACATGAGACCTGACGGTAAATTCCAATTAGCTAAGACAATGATTCTCTAACAGGGGCGATGTTATTTCTGAGGGAAATAAGATTTTTTTGCCCATTTGGCCATGACTGTAGACATTTTTGACTGTCACAATTGGAGGCATGCTACTGGCTTCTAAAATTAGAAGCCTACTGAGAAGTCAGGGATGCTGCTAAAAACCTACAATGCACAACTAAGCCCCCCACAACTAAGAATCATCTGATCCAAAATATTAATGATGCTGAGATTAAGAAACCCTGATATAAGAGTTGAGCTGCACATTGTAATCATCTAGGGAACTTAAGCCCTCAGGTGATTCCAATGTGCAGACAAGTTGACCCCTGGTTTAAGCCACTCATGGTAATATCATTCCCCTGAACAGGCGGGTATAGAGGGGTTCTCATATGACCTAGGTCTCCCCAGCCAGATATCAGGGGAGTTCTGATGGATAGTGTGGAGGACAAGGTGCCTCGTTCTTAAATCAAAGGGACACAAAATAAATTGTTCTTTTGCTTCTGTGGGGTGTTATTTATTTCACATGGGATTCCAGGAACTGAGGCAGCCATCCTGACTATGAGAGATGCTAGCTGAGGATGACCCAGACACTGATAGCAAATGGAAAATATCAGGAAGTTTCTCATTACTCAGTTCCCCCTTAGAGTGCCTCTTTTGGGGGTTATGAGATGAGATAATTAAAAAAAAAATTTTTTTAAGGTATTCTAGATTGGCTTTTCTGTTTCTTGCAGCCAAAAGAATTCTAGATTGCATCATGCTAACTGTAAGTTTTGTGCTAACTATATTCACATACTCATGGGGTATCTTATGGTAGATAACAGCTGTAATTTCTGATGAGATTTATTTAGGATTTATTTAAAAAGGTTTTGGAGAAAGGGGAATTACAGTACAGATCTTGATATAAATAACAAGGGTCTTTTATCTAGTGTCCTCTTGTTCTCAAGCTACTTCTTATGTTTTATGATAAGCAAAAGTAGACCACAAAAATGGTACCTTTGGGAAAGGGGAATAAATATCAGAAGGAAAGGAGTAGGGGATTGTTTCAAATTATTCTTAGATATGTCTTGGTCAGATACATCTTCCATAAAAAATCCTAAAACCTGGGGGCCTCAGTGATATTGGTTTCCTGAACCAAACAGAAAGAGACACCTCTAATGGACAAACTTCTAGAATTGTACAGCATATTTTTTGGGTCAGAATTTTATTTAGTATCATTCTTAGTAAGGAATTGTTTTTTTTTTAGTTTCTCAAAAGATTAGCCTATCATATCTAATACAGATGTAGTATTTCGAAGGGTTAATTCATGATGAATTCTAAAGTCATACAATGATTACCTGTAATCTGTTAAGTAAATGGTGGATAAGTTGAGACACTTTGCTAACAAGATGATTCTGATTAAGAGGCACCAGTCGGCAAGCTTGGACAAGAAGAGTACTGACATCCTACCAAAAAAAAAAAAAAAAAGACAATGAAAAGGCAATATGCCTATCAATCAATTGAAGAACCAGCCCCCCCACCCCCCCACCCAACATGGCCAAATGGAAAAATGAAAGTGAACGTTCACATTCAAAATGAGGAAAGATGAAATCTGCAGCAGAAAGTAGGAAAAAAAATTAAATGATACCACAGAAATAGGATGTGCTAAAAAAGTAAAAGACTCAATATGGTTATCAGGCTAAAGACTCCAGCCTCTACATATGTAGAGAGTGCAATTAAATAACCAAAGAAAGGGTTCTAGAATGTAAAAGCACACATTGAAGTTAAAAATACCAAAAGGTAGCAAATAAATGCATGAAAAGATGCTGAACATCACTCATTATTAGGGAAATGCAAATCAAAACTACAATGAGACATCACTGCACACATCACTGCACACTGCACACATTTTAGCCATGTCAGAATGGCTAAAATAAAAAACACAAGAAACAACAAGTGTTAGTGAGGATGTGGAGAAAAAGGAGCCCTCATGCACTGTAGATGGGGATGCAAACTGGCACAGACACTTGGAAAACAGTACAGAAGCTCCTCAAAAAATTAAAAATAGAACCACCCTAAGATCCAGCAATTGCACTACTGGCTATTTACCCAAAGGATAAAAAAAAACACTAATTCAAAAGGATACATTCATCCCTGTTTATAGCAGCATTATTTAGAATAGCCAAAGTACGGAAGCAGCCCAAATGTCCATAAATGGATAAAGATGTGGTTTATATACACAATGGAGAGCAGCCCCGGTGGCCCAGCGGTTTAGCGCCACCTTCCGCCAGGGGTGTGATCCTGGGGACCTGGGATCGAGTCCCACATCAGGCTCCCTACGTGGGGCCTGCTTCTCCCTCTGCCTGTGTCTCTGCCTCTCTCTTTCTATGTTTGTCATGAATAAATAAATAAAATCTTAAAAAAAAAAAAGGACTATTATTCAGCCATAAAAAAGAATGAAATCTTGCCATTTGCAATGTTGTGGATGGGGCTAGACAGTATTATGCTAAGCAGAATAAGTCAGTCAGAGAAAAGCAAACACCGTATGATTTCACTCATCTGTGAATTGAAGAAACAAAACAAGCAAAGGGAAAAAAAGAGAGACAAACCATGAAACAGACTCTTAATTACAGAAATAAACTAATGGTTATTAGAGGGGAGATGGATAGGGGGATGGGTGAAATATGTGATAGGGATTAAGGAGTGCACTTGTGAAGAGTACCAGGTGATGTATGGAATTGTTGAATCACTGTATTGTACACCTAAAATTAATATAATACTATGTTAACTATATGGGAATTTTAAAAAAATTTTAATTAAAAAAATAGAACTCATTCATTCTATCTTAAAAAAGAAAAAGTAAGTAAACCATATTTTCAATGCTAGTGGGAAAAATCAGAAATGACACTTGTATAAATTTATTGTAAAACTAGGTAATTCTAAAAAAGGGGGGGCCACCTATTTGTAAATCACACTATTCATTCGTCCACTGATATTTATTGAACTAAACGGTTTGGAGCACCTACTATGTGTTAGGTAGCATGCTAGATCTTTGGGCTCCAAAGGTGAACAAGCATATTCCTGAATCTTAAAGAGCTCATAATGAGGGAGACAGAAATACTCACAAATAATTAAAGTGAATTAAATGCTGAAGGAATTAAGTGCAAACTCTGTGGGGAAATGGTAATTAGAGAGGTCTTACAGAGGTGCTTTTTAAAAAAGATTTATTTATTTTAGAGAGAGACAGAGAGACAGCACAAGCATTTATTTATTTTAGAGAGAGAGAGGAGAGACAGCAGAGAGAGAGAGAGAGGGAGAGAGAATCCCAAGCAGACTGCACTGAGCACAGAGCCCGATGTGGGGCTCAATCCCAGGACCCTGAGATCATGACCTAAGCCAAAACTAAGAGTCAGATATTTAGCCCACTGTGTCACCCAGGAGCCCACAGAAGTGATTTTAAAGCATAATCTCGAATGATCTGAAGGATGATTAAAATCTGCCAGACAAAGCAATAAAAGACACTGCAAGCAAAGGGAATGGTGTGCAAAGACCTAGAATACCAGTAGGTGTGAAACACTAGTAGATGCTTGAGGAATAGCAGGTTTAAAATGACTGCACACAGGGCACAAAAGAAGTGACAGGATACTGGAAATGCACATATTTTTTGATATAAAAATATCAAATTATACCAATAAAGCAAAAGTTCCCAAGTACCCCTTTAATTCCACCCCACCACCTAGTGACACACACTATCATTTTGTTGTAAACTCTTCCATTCATTGTTTTGAACCCTTTACATCGATAACCGTACATATTCTGTTCAACGTGCTCCTTACCCTATATTGGTGTCATGCTGCAATGAACCATTCTGGACCTTGCTCTGACCATCTACCAATATGTACTGAAGATCTTCCCAAATCTGAATTTTGCCTTTCTAATCAGAATTTCCCCCCCCACCCCACGAAAGAAAAGATCACTCTAAGCAGCAGAGCAAAGAATGGTTTGGAGGAGGGCTAGACAGGAGGAACCAGAAGAGAAGTTTGAGGAGATCAGTGGAAAGGTTCAGGAAAGAGTCCTCTTGTCTGAAGGCTTAAGGCCCTGACAATGGGAACACAGAAAAGGGGATGAGAAATATTTATGAGATAGAATCTGAAAAACTCGACTTGGATAGATCTGGGAGGGACAAAGGGCAAGCACCAGTGTTTGTGCCACTGTGACTTGGCGAACTCCGCAGGTTTCCGTTGGGGGATGGGATGGGTTATGGATACAATGTGCCTACAAGACAGTGTAACTCATTTTTAGGAACTGTCAGGTTTGAGGTGCCTGTGAGCACCAGAGGCAGTGGTATGACTGAATCAAGAGTTCTGGGAGTTCAGTAAGTAGTATCCAAGGCCTGATGTGTGTGACTATTACTTTTACGCAGAGTCAGAGTACTTCTAAAGACGAGGTTGAGAGGGAAGAGCTAGCACGAAGGAACAGAAAATGGTAGGGACCATGTGACGGCCTTAGGCTCCAATTTTACCTCTGCCTTTTTGCCAGCAGTATGACATTGGATCTTTATGTGCCTCAGTATTTTTATCAGTAAAGTAGATCTAATAATACCCACACTGTAAGATTCCCAGAATCGTACACGGGACAGTACACGAAATGGTAGAAGTGGATTTTATATACTTATATATATGATATAATACTTATTATATACTTATATACTGATTTATATACTTATATATATGGTCCCTTTATATATGGTAGAAGTATTTGGGGTTTTGTTTTTCTTAAAGACCTTACTTATTTATTCAGAGAGACAGAGCAAGAGAGAGGCGGAGACACAGGCAGAGGGAGAAGCAGGATCCCCGCAGGGAGCCCCAGGCGGGACTCGATCACGGGATCACACCCTGGACGGAAGGCAGATGCTCAACCACTAAGCCACCATGCGTCCCTATATACAAAGTATTTTGTACGCAAAGAGTGGAGCTGGGGGACCGGAAGGTGGGACTAGGGATGACACCTGCGGTGTTATCAGAGAAGTCATCAAGCGGGGTTTTGCAGGATGCGAGTTTGCCAAGCACTGCAGGATCTTCCAGAGACAGGAGGGCAGAGGCTGCCACGGTCCGGGGTGGGGAACAAACGAGCCTAGAACTAAGTAACGCGAAGCGCGGCTGGGAAAAGCCGGGAGCGGCAGGCGGGACGAGCAGCAGGCGCGGGACGGACGGGACGGGCGGGACGGGAGCGGCAGGCGGGACGAGGCCGCCCCACCCGGCACAGCGCCTACCTCGGGGGCCACGCCGCCGCCCTCGCTGTAGTTCTCAGAGATGAGCTGGTCGAAGAGCAGGTGGATCTCGGTCCGGGCGGAGCTGCTGTCATCCGGGCGCAGGGCGCAGAGCCTGGCCGACAAGCAGCGGAACCCACTGCTCTGCTCCGGCGGTGGTGGCTCTCGGGGCACCTCCCGCGTCGGCTCACCCGGGAGGGAGCCGGCCACTTGTACCGCCGCCATCTTGCCTACGTAGGATAACAGAGAACTACTTCCGGGGCATCCCCGCCTCCGCGCGCCGGCTCCGGAACTACTTCTTTAGGCCAGGCTCCTATTGAAAGACCCGGGATGCTCTCCGGGATGCTTTGCAAATGGTTGTGCGAAATTAGCTGGGAGGCTTTTTCATCTCCCACTTGTTTTTGAGCCCCGACTGAAAAGTGGAGCCCTGTCCTCCTAGGAAGTGTGTTCCTGGGAAGGGCTGACAGGCCTATTTAGTAGTACTAGCGTTTCAGGCGGGTTGGAGTTGGAGAAGGGCTGCTGTTGGTGGCAACAGCAGAAAGTGCTAGTTCTACGACATCCTTGGCCTCTTCTCATATCGTGTGAGAGCCCTTGATTCTTGGGCACAAAAGCACCCCGAATAAGGGGTACATTTCCCAGTATTCATTGCAGCTGGCTGTGCATCCTCCTTTAGATCTTGCGCTTCACCACACAAGTCATTTGAAGTTCAAACCAAGTCATGTAAAAATATAACCTGCAAAGGTTTGACCTGGTTGAGATTGGACACCCCGAGATTTCCTGTATTCTTAAAAGCAAAAAACTGGAAAAGAAATAGCCATTTTAAAAGCTGTAAAAGGGGATCCCTGGGTGGCTCAGTGGTTTAGCGCTTGCTTGCCTTTGGCCCAGGGCGGGATCCCGGGATTGAGTCCTGAGTAGCAAGTACCACATCGGGCTCCCTGCATGGAGCCTGCTTCTCCCTCTCCCTCTGCCTGTGTCTCTGTCTTTGTCTCTCTCTCTCTCTCTGTGTCTCTCATGAATAAATAAATAAAATATTTTAAAAATAAAATAAAAGCTGTTAACGGTTTTTAGTCACCCAAGAGGTGAAGGCATAAAATTTACACTTGGTCATCTCTTGGGCCTTTGAATTATGCAAATATAAAGCAGATTCTTATCAATGGTTCTTAGGGAAAACCTTGAAGTCACCTGAATGTGCATGTTTTAGCCTGAGACTAAAACACTTTGTTTGGCAGTCACAGTTGGTGGCAGGCTATGGAAGAGCTTGTTGTCTGAAGACTTTAGACTTCTTTGGGGAGAGATATTAATTTTTTGTTTGGATTTAGATTCCATTGTGCTTGTATATTATTGCATATTCTTGGGAACGTGTGTATTTGTGATATTCAAACATTTGCTCAGAGAAGATCAGGAGCTGAAACCTAATCACGACGTGTTAGTTTGATTTCTCCCAAAGCTGAACCTTAGATGATGTTGATGTATGAGTGATTTATTCAGGAATGAACAGGGAAGAAAGGGGAATCGGTACCTATATGTACTATTGAATTGGCCGTTTTCTAAGAAGTCCCCTCCTGAGGAATGGAGATAGAAGCATATAACTGTTAGTCTTTGAATTCTTCGAATTCTGTTGTCAAGCATTACCCCACCAAGCATCAGTTCTCCAGTGCTTCTTATTTGAGCATGCATTGGGGGTGGTGGTTCCTGCAGGAGTTTCTTGTTGCACGAAGAAGCCCTGAGGCAAAAGTGAGAGGTATAGGGTACAAGTCCAAGGCAAGTCTCTGACAAGTTACCTTGTGCTAAACTAGTAGATGCCTGACAGAAACTGGTTGCTGTAGGGATTGATTAAAATGAGAGTGTAAGGCCAAGAGTATTTGAAGCAGTGCACAAGATATTTCCAACACATTGTGTTAGAAGGATGTGAGACCTGTGTCATTACCACAGTGGAGGTGATGTGACGTAGACTGTGGAAAGATCTGAGTTCAGTGTGGCTCATCTTAGTTTGTAACGTGGATAGCCCACATATACTGTTACTCAGGACTAAATGACCCAGATATTGTAAGTATAACGATACCATTCTGTTGAGTTCTGATGGAATATACCCTTGCAGATGGCAGACAAAGAAATGAACATTCCTACCCTTTAGTGACACCAACTGAAGAAAACATTTATCAAGCTCTAGGGGGAAGCCCTGAGAGCCCCTCTTCATTGGCTCATATTTAAATGATAGCCACTCCTAAACTGTGGAACTTAGACCTTGGCGAAAGTTCTTCCAAAAAAATCTCCTCACACATCCTAACTCCTCCTCATTTTCTCTCTCTCTCTCTCTCTCTCTTTTGGTGCCAATTTTAAATGCAGTTTTATTTAGACATTGCATTTTCCACTTAACAATACAGTGCTTATAAAGTGCAATGTTTATTTCCTTTCTCTGTGCACATATTCCATATTCACATATCAAGAATGCCCAGTATATTTACTATAGAAGCTTGACTTTAAAACTGCCATGGAATTTGCTACAAATTTGGGTCCTTCAAATGTGTGGAACAATGCTAGACCGGTCATCAGGTTGACTTATTCAACTTCTTCAATGGTAGTAGGCCCAGAGGAGGCACCACCAGAGAAAGGAGCTCCACCACCAGGAAAGCCTCCAGGCATTCCTTCCGGCATGCCTCCTGCACTCTGATATAGCTTCGTAATGATGGGGTTGCAGACTTTCTCCAGCTCTTTCTGCTGATGTTCAAATTCTTCCTTCTCTGCAGTCTGGTTCTTATCAAGCCAGTTGATGATTTCATTGCACTTGTCAAGAATCTTCTGTTTATCTTCGTCATTGATTTTGCCCTGAAGTTTTTCATCTTCAATAGTTGCTTTCATGTTGAATGCATAAGACTCAAGTGAATTCTTGAAAGACACCTCGTCTCACTGCTTCTCATCTTCAGCTTTGTACTTCTCAGCTTCCTGGACCATGCGCTCAATGTCCTCCTTGCTCAAGTGGCCCTTGTCATTAGTGATGGTAATCTTGTTCTCTTTTCCTGTGCTCTTATGCACAGCAGACACATTGAGGATACCATTAGCATCAATATCAAAAGTGACTTCAATCTGAGGAATGCCACAGGGGCAGGAGGTATGCCTGTGAATTCAAACTTGCCAAGTAGGTTATTATCCTTGGTCATAGCATGCTCACTTTCATAGACCTGAATAAGCACACCAGGCTGGTTGTCAGAGTAGGTAGTAAAGGTTTGTGTCTGGTAGGAATGGTAATATTGTGCTTGATGAGCACAATCATGACTCCTCCAGCAGTTTCAATGCCAAGAGAAAGTGGGGTGACATCCAATAGCAGCAAGTCTTGAACATTTTCAGATTTGTCACCAGAAAGAATGGCTGCCTGGACAGCTGCACCATAAGCAACAGCCTCATCAGGGTTGATACTCTTATTCAGTTCCTTTCCATTGAAGAAATCTTGCAGAAGTTTCTGAATCTTGGGGATATGGGTAGAATCACCCACCAGGAAAATATCATGGATCTGAGACTTGTCCAGCTTGGCATCCTGAAGAGCTTTCTCTACAGGGTCCAGGGTGCCATGGAATAGGTCAGCATTTAATTCTTCAAACTGGGCACGAGTAATTGAGGTAAAGAAGTTGTTTCCTTCATACAGAGAACCAATCTCAATACTGGCCTGGGTGCTGGAAGAAAGTGTACGTGCTTAGCACGTTCGCAAGCAGTACAAAGACGACGGACTGCCCTCTTGTTTTTGCTGACTCCTCCTCATTCTCAATATTTTTTAATCCTACAGTGACCTTGGGGCTTTAAAGATGTTAAGCATGTTCACGGCCAATTTCCTTTTATAAATTCTGCACATAAGGTGATTTGGAGCCTTATTCTGGAATATCACCTCTTTCATGTTTTGGAACTCTGTCAAGACTATTTTAATCACCTCATTAGAGTCGGGATTATTTTAACTGAAGTAGGCTTTACCTCCTTCCCCTTCTAATTCTCATCTTTGTTTATTTCCTTGAGAAAATTTACCATAATGTATAGTTATCTTCTTTATTATTATATTATCTGTTTCTTCCTCTAGAGTGTGAAATTTGTGAAGGCATACAAATTGTCTATCTGGTTCCTATTGTATCCCCAATGCTAGCACAGCACTTGAGTCATGGTAGACACCTCCCAATACTTGCAAGAAGAATGAATAAATTCACCATTTATTCAGAGCCTCCTATTTCTCATCTGTTGGTTGATGTGGAAATCAAATGGGATCTTTGTGAAAATACTTTGTAAACTATTGGGTTCTATAAATCTTAGCTTCCAAATCAGATAGATACTGTTATTTCCCCCTTTTTACAGATAAGAAAAGTTTAGATGTCTTAAAGAAAGAAAATATGGTTTGTCAAGGGCCACACAGGCAGTAAATTGGCCAAATTCAGACTACAACCCAGGCCAGTTGTTATTGTGAAGAACATAGACAAGAAATTGTAAGTCTATTTTTACCTCCCATGGGTTTTTTTTTTGTATATTTTTTTATTGGAGTTCAATTTGCCAACATATAGCATAACACCCAGTGCTCATCCTGTCAAGTTCCCCCTTCAGTGCCCGTCACCCAGTCGCCCCACCTCCCCGCCCACCTCCCTTTCCACTATCCCTTGTTCATTTCCCAGAGTTAGGTGTCTCTCATGTTCTGTCACCCTCACTGATATTTCCCACTCATTTTCTCTCCTTTCCCCTTTATTCCCTTTCACTATTTTTTATATTCCCCAAATGAATGAGATCATATAATGTTTGTCCTTCTCCAATTGACTTACTTCACTCAGCATAATACCCTCCAGTTCCATCCACGTCGAAGCAAATGATGGGTATTTGTCGTTTCTAATGGCTGAGTAATATTCCATTGTGTGTGTGTGTGTGTGTGTATATATATATATATATATATATATATATATATATAAAATGTTACATATATAACATAATATGTATAACATATAAATGTTATATGTATAACACAATAACATCTATATATATATATATAACATCTTCTTTATCCATTCATCTTTCAATGGATACCGAAGTTCTTTCCACAGTTTGGCTATTGTGGACATTGCTGCTATAAACATTGGGGTGCAGGTGCCCCATTGTTTTACTGCATCTCTATCTTTACCACCCATGTTTTATAATGGGGAAAACCAGAAGAGAGGGGCTGGCTTTCAGGATCCAGCTGAACTAGGATAGGCTAGGAAGGAGGATTTTCCTAGACTTCTGTTCTAGAGTCCTATAAAATTAGCACTAAGGCCATCAGCCCAACTATGTGATAATAACCATAACAATTGTAGTTAACATTATTGAATGTTTTCTGTATCAGGCACTATGCCAAGTACTTTACATGAACTAACTTCTTTTGTCCTTGTAGTTCTATGAGGTATATATTGTTATACAGATCAGAAAACTGAAGCACAGAAAGGTTAGGACACTTGCTGAAAGTCACACAATTGTGTAGTGGATCTGAGTTTGAAATTCAGAGTCAGAGCTCCTAACTACGACGCTATAATGCATAGGCCCTGGAGTTTGACACAGGATTAGAGGTAAGGCCCTGAAACTTATCTACCATATAACTTTGAACAAATTATTTAATCTCTCCAAGCCCCAGCATCCTTATATGTAAAATGGCATTGATGAAAAGCATAGTCACAAGGTAGTTGTAAGGATAAATTAGTTGATGCTTGTGGAGAATATAACACAGTTGCATACCAAGTGTTTGATAAATGTCATCTGTCTCCCACTCTGTCCTCTACTTTATCATCACCCTTAATCAAATAACAATGCAAGCAGTGTGGGTGCTTTTAACAATGATGATTTATTAAAAGAAATGACTCTTTTTCCTTTCCCCAACACATCTCTTGTAATCTCCACACACACGCCCCCATTTTCAACTGTCTTCCTGGTCAAGGAGTTCTGGTCATATCTTTGAAGATAGGAAGCGATGAGAAATTATTAGAGAAGGATGAGCCTTAAGATAAATCTTCATCTGAAAAATGGACCAAAAAATTATACATGAGACCTGCTGTTTTGGGGACCTGAAATTACAGAAGGCAATTGAGGTGACAGTTCCCAGTTCTTGGAATCAATAAGCACCTACAAAGAGCCAGCAAGGCCAAAAGCATCCCAAATGTTGTGGATGGATTGGATAGATAGTACCTTCTAAACACAAATGGGTAACTTAAAGTTTATGTTGATTCTATTGTGTTAATATTACATTAGTTAATAAATACAATTTAATTTATAATCAAGACTGAATCATGATAACTTTTCATTGTGCATTTTTTTTCATTGGATGGCTACTGAAAATAAACTATCATGTGAAAATCCTGAAATATTTCTACAGAAGAGGGATTCTCCTAGGTCCATCTGGCAGTGTGCATCAGAGGCTTAAAATGAACATAGTCTTTGGTCATAAATTATAATTCTTGGAATTTATCCCAAGGAAATTACTAAGGGCATGTATATCAATTTAGTATTCATTATAACCATGTTAATAACATAAACAATAAACATATTAAATGTGTATTAGTGGAGATTACTAAGTATATGAGCATATATGATGGAATTCTATAAGGCTGTTAAAGGTGATGGTATAGAAGATTGGTGTTAAAGATCGTTCACCAACTATTTCTAAGTGAAATAATTAAGAAATCAAAATAGACACAAGATTATCTCATTTCAATTTATGTATTATATATTTGCATGTGTGTTTAAAATATGCACCAGGGACGCCTGGGTTGGCTCAGCTGTTGAGCGTCTGCCTTCCGCCCAGGGCATGATCCTGGAATCCTGGGATCGAGTCCCACATCAGGCTCCCTGCAGGGAGCTTGCTTCTCCCTCTGCCTGTGTCTCTGCCTTTCTCTGTGTCTCTCATGAATAAATAAATAAAATCTTTTAAAAAATTAAAAAATAAAATATGCACCAAAGTATTAAGCAGACATCATTTGGGAGTAGGGGATAATGTGACTGATTTTTATATTCTTTTTGTTCAAATAAATAGTCTGAGTTCTGTCCTGGATATACTGGGTAATGAAATTATTTTAAAGGTTTGGAAGCCACCATCCAGTGACAGATACTTCCTTTTCTTGGGAAAGGTATAAGAGGGAGAGGGCACAGAGACAGGCTTCTGTCCCACCCACTTCTGGAAAGTCCCATCACAGCCAACCTATCTAGCTTGGATGAGGTTTGAGGAAGAAGGGAAGGGCCTGATGTTTTTACCTGTCCTTAGGCTGGAGCACAGATGTGGCCACACCCATTGCTGACACAGTGCTCTCCTAGATCACAATCCTCGTCATTTGTGCAGAGCTCAACGCAGGTTCCTATGTCAGAACAGACCAGCTGAAAATGACCCTGCTTTAAGCACAGTTATCAGAGAGGACTGATTGAAAGAACCAGTTCCACTTTTGTCTTTTAGTTCAGTAAATAAGGGAATTTGTAAATGATTACTCACAGAACAATACTCATTAACATCTTCTAGATTTTAGGTAAAAACAATGCATTCACATTCTCACAATAAAGGAAGGCCTATTTTAAAGAAGAGAATAACTGTGTTTGCAGAAGAGAAGTGTAAAGAAGCCCATTCATATGTCCTTACTTCACTCATCTGCAGGAAAAGGGACAGAAGACAGGAAACATATTCACCAAATGTCGTCAAGAGTGCCCTGCAGTCACCCTGCAGGATGAATCTGACTTACAGTTGTGGCAGCTGGGGTGCACCGAGGTGAATCCCCCTATTAGTAGTTACAGAAGTGGAATTAAATCGTGACCTGCCTGGCCTGAGGCCAAGTTCCCTCTGCTGTCCCACATGATGAAATAGACCCTAACATGAAGAGCACATCTCCCAATTTCAAGGAGTCATTCCTGACCTGAGTGGAAGCCCCCCAGGTTCCCAGAGCCTCAGAGATAGTCTTTAAGAACCAGTGAAGTAGGTCCAAGAAGCTGGTTAAGACTCCACAAGAGCTTCTAGTTAAATGTATGCAGAGCTCTGGACAAAAGTATGCTGTGCTTCTGTTGTGCTTGTGCTTTTGCTTCTACTCAACCAATATCAGGAGTTTCTCTACCTGATTTTGTGTCTGGACTTCTCTGGGTTTTTGTTTCCTCATTTGTAAAATGGAGCTCTTGGATCCAGCAGGGAAAATGAAATTCATTCTCCAGTGTCAACTCTGATCAGTAGAGATGACTATCCGATGCTACGTTGAGAAGGCTGGGATACCTTGTCCAGGCTCAGAAGGAAAAGAATGCTGTGATGACCAGCAGTGTAAGACTGTAAGAAGGGGGCCTGGTGGAATGTCTACAATATACTTGCAGACCTCAGAGAAAGTCAATACAACACCTCCATGCTTTTATTCTCTGTTGTTATGTATTGGTGAAAAGATTGCAGATTTTGTCCTCACTCATAATAGTTTGGTCATTCATTAAATCTGTTCATTTCTTACTATGCACACAGCATAGAGCTAAGTTATTCAGAAAATATAAAGATATAAAGTAGAGCAGCTTAGAATCTAACAATGGAGAGAAGACTTGTATTCAAAATATTAAAAACAAGGCAGTATGTGACAAGCGTCCTGAGAGGTTTCATGCAAAGGAAAAGGGGCTCAGAAGAGAGAGGACATTACTTCCAATTAGATAAACCAGAAAAGGTGAGTCTTGAAGTATAGGAATCTTTTTAAGGCAGAATTGAGGTGGGTAGTGGTGGTAGAGTCTTGTAGAAGAGAAAAGAATTACTAGAAAAAGTTCACAAGGGGAAATGTAACAGGGCCTGGAGTGGGAAGATGTGTGCAAGGCACCTAGTTTAAGGAAGCATTTGTACAACCCTGAGAGTGACCACCTCCTTAAATATGGCACCCTGGTGCCTCATCTCCTCATTCCTCTGTCTAAAATACAAGGAATACAGGAGGACTGGCAAATAAATGCAAGGTGGGATAAGGATAAGGGGGCAGTTGGAAGTCAGGCAGGAAAAGGAGGCAGGACATAAAGTTACCAGGGCCAGATCTTGAGGACCTGAGGAGTTTGGGTTTCATTTGGTAGGCCAAGGGAGGGATATGCCTGCAGTTCACTTAAGAAGACTATTCTGGTGTGAGGACACAGAATGGACCTGGATTCAGTGAGCAAGCAAACCTGAGAAGCAATCAAGGACCAGGAAGTGCTATCAGGAAACTACTGTGTTGGCCCAAGCATGGGGTAGTCAGGGCCGGACTTGCTGTGTGGCAATGGGGAATGGAGAGGAAGGAACACACGCAAGAAACAATTTCAAAGAATGGATGGTATTTGGCAACTGGTTTAAAGTGGGGGGAGGACAGCAAGGGAGAGAGAGGAGTTAAGAGTTGAATCCAAGAATCTTTAGGGAGAAGAAGGGGGCTATAGTGAAGATAATCCAGGAGAGAAGAAAGTTTAAGGATTGAGGGAGTTACAGATTTTCACTGCTGAGGAGAGCCAAGAGATTTGCAGATTTGCCAGCAGATCTTGGGAGTGAAATTCCTGGAGATTGCTGGGGACAGGAATGGTGACACTCAGTCTTCAAGGGGTGAAGGAATGAGTTGTGGAGTAGTAAGGGCAGAGAGTTAAGACTGCTCCCTTGAGAATGTTGGTAGTAAAGGGAAAAGTGTAGAATGAGATGATTCACATTTAACATGATTAAGAAAATGTGTTCTTTAGTGATCTGATCTATTTGTAGCAAGAGACCAAGAAATCCAGGGGGGAAAGAGACACTGGGGAAGATGGCAGGTGGCTGATGGGGGAGCAAAAGGGAAGAGTCCAGCCACAGGAACCAGCCAAGAAAAGGAGGGGGAATAATGGAGACAGAAGGAGAGAGGTACAGCAGTCAAGGTGGCTCCTGGACTCAAGTATCTTGCCTTCTGCCCAGACTCACCTAGAAGTCTCAATGGTCTCACCGCAGCCTGGAGCTCCTGTACCTCTGAGCTGAGGGTGAGAAGCATCACCAGAAGGAGGAATCCCCCCAACTTCATGTTGCTGTCGGAAGTCTTCGGTAAAAAGGCAGCAAGACTGAGAACAGCTGAAATTTATGCTCCTCCACCCACTGAGCCGGAACACAAGGCCAGGGGTGGGACTAGGGATGAGAACCTAAGCCCTGCCCAGAAACTACTTCTGAAGAACTCACACCAGTAGGTCTCCTGAGTAAGGCCTCATTGTTGCCCAAGATAGTCTCTGAGCCAAAGGAACACCCTTCTCTGGCAGATGAGTAAGAGTCTCCTAAAGCAGGAAAGCTGTGAGTGACAGAGAAAGGGGTGCAGTGGGTGAGGGTGACCACTGACTCTTATCATGTACTTTATCCACTCATTCCTTTTTCAACACAAGTAAATGTCTCCTCTGGGCCAGGCACATGCTAGGCACGGAATACACCCTTATAGAATTTACAATTAAGAACTGGATATTGGCAAGGGTGCAGCCCCCTATTTCACTTCTCCCCCCCCTCCGCCCCCCCCCCCCCCCCCCCCCCCCCCCGGCTCTGGGACCTAGAGTCTCTGGTATTGAGGACAGAGAGTGAGGAGAACCGGCAGGGATGCTCCTAGGTCACCGGCTAGTGGGAATGAGGCCCCGTTAGTTTTCTGGGTTGGTCTGATTTAGGCAGCTGTGGTTGTCTTTGCCTATATATGTCCTTTTCTTGACATAGGATTTCATTTTATCTTGTCCACCTTCTTTTATGAGAACCCTAACTCTCAACATACAAGATGTCTCTCATCAGGCAGCACTCGGGTAGAAGGGAGGAAGGGCAGGGTAGCTACAGCAACCAACCATCTGGGAGTGAGATTTCATTTCCCCCTTCTTGTAAGTGTTCTTAAGCTACATAAGTGATTTTCTGAAACCTATACTCCCCTTGGTTTATTTGGAGGAATACGCCCTCCTTCCCTCCCCAGTGGCAGTAGGGGCAGAGGCACATGTAACTTCTGACCATGAATATTGTGTCCCATAAGATGTCTTATTTGATGTCGTATAAGGATGACTGGCTGCTTGGGAATGGCAGGATTAGTTTGCAGATTCTTATAGCTCTAGGGAGAGGGTTGACTTCTTTTCAATCCCCATCACTTCAAGTAGAGTCCTTGACATTTTACCTGGGGCCCTGGTTTTTAATTCTAGGGCTACAGAAAGAGACCCTCCCTATCATGCTTCCTCTGTCACAGTTCCTGAAATGACACCAGTGAGAGGTCCTTTGGGCAAAGAACTGACATCATAAACTGCTAGTAACCCCATGTAGGTTAAGAAATACAGTTACAGGTTATTCACAAAGCAATTTTGCCAACTGCCTCAACTCAATCCTGCCTATCCCAAAGCTGAAGTTGGTTGGTGTCCAATTTCTATAACAGAGTCAGAGCCAGAGAGAAACATTTAAGAGGTCCTAAACACTGAAAAAACTATAATGATGTTCTCCATGTGCAATTCCAATTTTTAAAAAATGCTTAAATTTGAAATAAAAAAATATTTTGAAATAATTTTGAAATTTCAATGAAACTCAAAAGTATGTTGAAATTAAGCCTGTTTCCTTTTAGATGTCCTTTTTTCCCTGATTTTACTTTGGGTGCCTTGTTTTGCCAGTGCCCTAAGCACATGCTTTGTTTGTCCTTTGGGTTACTCAGAGCTGAATAGGGCCTTGGCAATGCAGCCCTAGCTGGCTTCCCTGCCTCCTTCCTTCCTCTTCACCCTGGCACTCTGTGCTGCTCTGGTTGCTGCCCCTTGCCAGTACATCATACTCTGTTCTTTGAACTTGGAACACCTTTTCCCTTTCTTTTCCTGCCACGTCTTGCCAGGCTTAGCGCAAACATCACTGCTAAAACCCTCCTCAGCCCTGGGAGGGGTAACTTTATACTTGTCTGATCATAGCACTTAGCACACTACATTACAATTAATTATTATTATTTTTACATATCTCTTCTGTGAATATCCTGATGGCTAGGATGAGGGAGTCATCCTATGTATATTTTGTCTTCTGTGCTCAGTGATAAGCATTTACTTTGCTCAATAATCATTAAATGAACACATAGTAGAGACAATGAGAAATGAATGGGAGTTTTTACTAAAGGTTGGGAGAGAGAAGAGTGGGAGAGTGGAAGGGGTTTTGGTGCATGGGGTTGAGAATGGGTCTGAATAGCACCCATTGTGCACCTTTTCATTGCCCGAATGGAAGCCCCATAAAGGCACTAATAGCAGGACAGACATGGTATTGCAGCTTGATAAATTTTCATTTGAATCCTTCCATGTGGTCATTTCCTGGGTGTGTTCGTGGGCAAATATTAATATTAGTGAATGAAAAAATTGCTTTAACGTTTTTTGGAAAAAGCCTATTGATCTCTTACTCTGTATCACACCCTGTATAAATGCTGGAGATGTGGTATGAACAAGGTGGACTTACTCTTACAAAGGGAGAGGTAAACATTCAACAGCACACATGCTAGTATGAAACGAAGAAAATAATCTGTTTATATAAGCAAATTTTGAGCAAATGTCCCCCAGGCCTATCAAGGGGAGTGACGTTTGCATTTAAACTTGATTGTGCTCCCAATCTGCCACCCCCCCCCAAAAAAATCAGCAACCTTCAAAGGGTTCCCCACCCATGATTCTTCCTGCTTCTCAAGCCATATATTGGAGGAAATGTGACCACTTTGGAACCCTAAGTTTAAAGTCAATCCAAAAAGTACTAGATATTTTCAATCCCACATTTAGAATGCTGCAGGAGAGAATTTGATGCTCAGATTGTTGATGATACAAACAAAGTTCCTGAGGGCCCTATGTGTGTGTGTTCAGGGGGGACAATTGAGGGAGCCATTGTAATTAGGAAGATACCCCATATGGTTTCCAATACAGACGAGCACTATTACTTCCCTTTTACAGGTGAGAAAATGAAATCACAGAGGTTTAGTAACATACCCAAAATAATACAGCAGAACTAAGATCAAACGCCAAAGACTGCTCTTAACCGGTACACATTACTGTCAGGCCAGGTCCAAGTTCCTAGAAAATAACTTTGACTTCTCTGTGGGACACAGGTAAATGGGTTTTGAAGACATGGCAATAGGCCTGGTGCTAAGGTTTCATTAGCAGAGCACAACTGCTTTGCTACAGTGGATTCTGATGCCCAGTCAGGTTAAAGGTAGGACTCATCCACCTAAAACTGTAACTTTGATTTTAAGAGAGTTGAGGAACAGCAATATGATCCTTATTTCTGGCTGTTCACTAAGGCTGATACGAGTATAGCCCAATGCATAAATGTGAGGACTCCAGGGTGCAACAGATCCAGTTTGCCTCTGGCTCCACTACTTGGTAGCTATAACACCTTGGGAAAATTAATTTCCCTTTCTGAGCCTCACTTCCTCATCTGTAAAGCAGGCACTATAATTCCTACCTCATTGGCTTGGTGGGCAAATTAAATAAACATATATGTACATATATCTACTTCTGGCACAGTCCTCAAAACTGGCAGCTACCATTATAATTAATTTCTATGAAGGGGAATGCATGGGGGTGCCTGGGTGGCTCAGTGGTTGAGCATCTCCCTTCTGCTTGGGTTGTGATCCCAGGGTCCTAGGACTGAGTCCTGCATCAGGCTCCCCACAAGGATCCTTTTTCTCCCTCTGCCTATGTCTTTGTCTCTCTGTCTCTCATGAATAGACAGCATAGAAAGAAAGAAAGAAAGAAAGAAAGAAAGAAAGAAAGAAAGAAGAAGAAGAAGAAAGAAAGAAAGAAAGAAAGAAAGAAAGAAAGAAAGAAAGAAAGAAAGAAAGAAAGAAAGAAAGAAAGAAAAGAAGGAAGAAGAAAGGAAGAAAGAAAGAAAAGGAATGTACGGCTTTCTATTCCCAATAGCAGGGCACTTATAGACAGCCCATGCAAAAATGTACCAGCTCATTAAGGAAATATCACAAAAGAAAGGGGAATCAGAACCTGTCCATATTTTATGCTGCTGGAAATTATAATCTGAACCATGAAGAGACTGCAAGACTTAACTGATATTACTATCCATTCAACAACTGTATGTGGGCTCATGATTCCCATCTGAAGGTCAGGAAACGTAGCATGTGACCAAGTTTTGCCTAATGAGGGTCAATTAAGTCATAATCTTATATCATTTCTCCTCAAAGTGGTAAAGAGCATAGTACCTTAGAAGGTACTGTCCCCATCCAAAGAGTCCTTGCTCCAGATAAGAGCCTTTGCAGGACAAGGAGCTCATTATCAGCAATGCCTAGTGAACATTCACCTGCTCCAAATACCAGCTCTGCTGCTCCCTGAGCTCTTCAATTAGAGCGTGAGACCAAGGTGGAGGTGACCTGGAGAGGATAACATCTGATCCTCAGAAGAATGCTAAACATGTGTCCTCTTTGTGCTGTGTCAAATCTAGATCATGTAGCAGGCAAGAGTCTGAGCTCAGGGGTTATATCCTGACTCCCACTCAGTAGCTATGTGACCAGGGACAAGTTACTGAACCCTTGGGAGGCTCTGTTTCCTCCCCTGTAAAGCGAGCATAAGAATAGTACCTGCCCCACAGTGTTGGGATGAGAATTCAATGAGAATTATGTTTATAATTCAGCACCATATCTGGAAGACAGCAAGCACCTTATAATTATAGCTATTTTCAGAATCAGTGTCAGTGTTATTTAAAAAGAAGTTCTTTTATTTTTAAGATTTTATCTATTTATTTAAGAAAGAGAGTGTGACCACACAAGTGGTGGGGGAGGGGCAACAGGAGAGGGAGAAGCAGACTTCCTGCTGAGCAGTGAGCTGGACAGGAGGCTCCATTCCAGGACCTTGAGATCCTGACCTGAGCTGAAGATAGCCCCTTAACCAATGGAGCCACCCAGGCACTTCTAAAAAGGAATTCTTGCTTATAACTAAATGTACTTAGGTTTACACCTCAGATTGTGTGACTTTGGTTAAGTCATTCCATCTTTGTGGGATGAAAGGCTCCTCATTGCTAAGAGCTGTTGCTAGAGCAGGAAGCTCACAAGTACCCTCCCAACCCCCTTTTGAAACCCCATGGATGTGAGCACTTCTCCTTTACACAGACACAGGTGTATGCTTCTTTAAATGAAGTGAATTCTATATTACCAGTGCTCTTGAGCATTGCTATGTGGGCAGCAAGATGCCGGGGTGAATACCAGTGAATGCAGGAGCAGAAGAGGCCCCTTGCAAAGGAGCTCTGGAAAAGAGGACAGCATGTGAGTAGAGATGGAGGTGGCACTTGAGATGCCACCCTGGGCTTCCTCTTCCCATACAATGCCTTGTGCCCCTGCCTTCCCCACTCCCTTCCCCTCCTGCTAATCTTTGTACCCGCATCCTTCTATCCATTTCCTTGTTCTCGCATTGGCAAGCAGTGGCTGATTGGATTTGCCAATCACCTTGCAAGTTTGGAGGGCAGACCCTGAAGCTCTATGCTGAGAGTGGGGAGGGCTGCAAGGAAGAGGACACCCTCATGCCATATTGCTATGTGGAGTCTCCTTTGATGACAATGCAGATGGGCAGAGAGAGGCTGATGTCCTTACCCTTCCTCCCACTGAGATGGGCCAGGGTGTGGAACCTGAGTCAAGATACAGGTATTTGGAAGCTTAAGCCCTGATGTGGGCAGCTGACCTTTCAGGATTATACAGATCCATGTTTAATATTGAGTAATGGTGTATCTTCAAACAAGCTCTCTGAGCCCAAGTAAAATAGTTTCCACCTAATAATCAAGACTGTTAAAGAACAGAGGCCACTTTTATTCTAAGTTTTATTTGTTTAAGTAATCTCTACACCCCACGTGGTACTTGAACACATGACCCTAAGATCAAGGGTGGCAAACTCTTCCACAAGAGCCAGCCAGGTGCCCTAGAAGAGAGGCCACTGTGAATGGCAGAAGGAAAGAGAGTGGACTGAAAGGGAATAGGTACTTACTGAGCACCTCTGTATGCCAGATTTTACAAACATACACATATACAAATTGGATATTATAGATATCTATTTTAAATAGTATATATAAATTTATCTTTAAACTACTATATATATGCATTCTATCTCCCCCTTAAAAACAAAAAGTAAAAAAAAATAAAAATAATTAAATAAAAAATAAAAGTACTCTCCACAATTATTGCCATTACATATGAAGAGAAGGCCCTCTCCAGTAACTTCCTAATTACTCAGGTCCTCCTGATCTAAATCCTAAGCTCTCTCCTCCACACACAGTTATGCCTTTTCCTTACACATAGCTATTCACCAGATGTTAGATCCAAAAATTAATATTGCAGGGCTCAGAGCCTGGTCTATGAACAGGGAACCTCTCTACTTCTCCCCCAGTCTTCACAGAATTATTTAGAATTCCTCATCTGGTCACGCTATCTGAAATGCTAACAAGTAGAGATTCCCTTAGGTAAAAACGCCTCCTACCATGTTCAGGTGCAGGAAAAACCCCATATCTGAGTATAACAACTTTTTCCCTCCTTCCACCTTACATAGAATCCTCAAGCCTTCTTTTATTACAGCTTCTCAGAAATGTTGATCCAGCTTTTATGTAGACATTTTTGTTTTTCCTTTTGAAAAACTGTTTGGAAGAACATTCTTCTTATAAGGATGGCTCTGTGGAATGTCTAAGTACTATGCAGCCTTGGCCACAGTCAGGAAGGCCAACCTCCACAGGAGCAGCAGGTAGACTCATGTCTTCTTCTTGAGAACAGTACATTACAGTTCCCACCTTCCCCCACAGTTAGCTATGGCCATGTGATTGAGTTCTAGGCAACAGAATGTGAACAGAAGTGATATGCACCACTTCTAGGGTGAGGTGCCCAACTTCCCCTCCCTTCCTACCATGCGCAACCCTGCATTCCTTTCCTCTACTTGCTGGCCTGAGCACATAGACAAATGATCTTGGAAGCCAAGTATTGAAATTGGTGAATCAAGATGGAAGGTGCTTGGTCCCCAAATTACCACTCAGAAAAAAGCTGTCTGTTGTTCAAGAATACACATTTTAGATTTCACACCATAAGGGAGTAAACCTCAGTTGAAGTAAGCCCATAAGTCTTGGGAGTTTATTTGTTGTAGTAACTAATTAATGTAATGTGAATTCTAATCAGTCACATCCCTTTTGACAAACCAGTTTGATCTCTTTCTCCTGTCCAGCCTTTCCTGCCCCCAGCTCCTCTCTCCCCATCCACACTGCACTGCTAAACAGAGAGGCTGGCCACTTTTTGAGATTTCTAATTTCTTGAAGTCACTATTGATATTTTGTGAATAATGGTGGTGGTACAGCTGTTATGAAATACTACATTCTTACTGCATTTAAGGAGTATCAGCCCATGCTGTCATTTAGATGTAACTTTATTTCTTCCTATAGGCTGTGGTGGGATGGGGGTGGGGCTCGAGGACTTTGGGGCTATACTATCATGCATTGTATTGGCATAGTAGAGGGAATATTTGTGAGCCCTGGGATTTCATGAAACTGAGAAAGTGAAGCTCAATGAAAAAGAGAAAAGGGGTAGGATGATACATATTTTAGATTTGGACCTATTTGAAATATGCACAGATTTCTGGCCCGCCAGTAACTTTCCACAGCACCGACCCCAGTGCACTGGTAGGAAGCAGCTGCTTCCCTGGGCAGCATCATGTGCCATTTAGACCTCAGCAACATTGCAAGCCACCGTCAGGTGAGATGGTACTACTGTTAAAACCCAACCCTACAGGTCCCCTCTTAATCTCTCAAAGTTTTAGGAGGACCCAAGACCCATAGCCTCTATTTTAGGGACTATTTAATTAACTTGGTACAGAGAGACTGCATAATCGGTCCAGGTCTTTCAAACTCTCGGTCTCCCAAATGTTAATCAAGATCCCATAACAAGTCACTAACCATGTTAAGAAACCCTCCAGTTCTATTCCTAAGGCCCCGATACTATCAGTGCTTCCCTTCACGGGAGAGTAAGGAGTATACATGCTTTCAAATTGGTTGGTTGCCAGATAATACACATCCTAATTATAATTTCTGGAGGAAGTATAGGGAAAAAAGAGGGTGTTTTGGAGCCACCAGGATCTGGATCTAAAAGCAGGCTCTACTACATCCTAATAATAATCTACTACATCCTTGGCAATTAGTCTCAGCAGGTTTCTTCAAGGATTAGAGGCTCAGATTATTCACTCCTGGGGCTATTTGTAAGGATAAGGAAATAACTTAGAGAAAAAAATCTAACACCTGATATATTATATAAAATATTTTCCTTCTCTAAATGCATGTCTTATCCCCAGTTGGGTGTTAAACCCCCAAAGCTAAGAGGCTATTCTTTACAATCTCTGTGGAGCACTGGAATGGTGACTAGAAGAGCAATTCAGTTATCACTGCCTTGGGCATTATTCTCCAGACTAGTCACTGGACCATCCATCCTACTGGTTCCTGAGATCATTCACTGTGGGGTGTGCTGGCTTTCGGTTCCTAGTGCCCTGCTCGGAGGACTCCAGCATGAGGTGATGTTCAGGCTACATGTGTCTCTGGTAAAATAGCAACTTCCAGCCACAGCAGGCAAGAATCAGCCTGGGCAGGTATAAAGATTGGTGGAGTGATTGAACAGACCTCTGTTTGGGTGTGAGATATAGGCTAACTTGTTCATACCCATGTTCCTTCTGGCCCTTGCTGAGGAATAATTTGGTAACTTACTGATTTTTCATTTTTGTTTTAAGACTACTTCCAGGTTTTTCAAGGTTTACAAATACTTCTAAGCAAGATTTTATTTATCTGTCTTCATAGTCTTCTAGACCTGGGAGAAGGGACATCGTTTCTAATTTTCACAGAGGTAACACTGGCCCCCTTGCAGCCAACTTGTGTGTGTGTGTGTGTGTGTGTGTGTGTGTGTGTTATTGTGTGCACGCACATGTTGGGCCTGAAGCCATTGTCTGGGCAGGACTAGGCCTCCAGTCAGTCTAAGGTATGCAAACAGGATGTGTTGCTCTTACCATTGTCTTGGGCTGGCACACAGACGTGGCTGCATCGGCTACTGACACATGGCCAGTCAACCCCACAGTCCCAGTGTCCTTGGCACTATTCCACACAGAGACCTACCACCAGAAAATGAGAACTGTCAAGCCTGGCAGGAGAGCAGGGGAGGGCTGTTATTTGTTTAAACTTTTGTTCAATTCAAAATATATAGATATCTGCATAGTTTGCACTATTATAATATATAATATTTATTCATATTAACTTTGAGAGATTAAGAGGGGACCTGTAGGGTTGGGTTTTAACAGTAGTACCATCTCACCTGACGGTGGCTTGCAATGTTGCTGAGGTCTAAATGGCACATGATGCTGCCCAGGGAAGCAGCTGCTTCCTACCAGTGCACTGGGGTCAGTGCTGTGGAAAGTTACTGGTGGGCCAATATTCATAATATATTTTCATTTTTAAAAGACAAAAAACACTCAACTATATAAAGTAAAAAGTCAGTCTCCCTTTCCCGAACCCACCAAGTCCACTTCCCAGGAGGTATCCACTGTTTCTGATTCTACTCCTTCCAGAATTTTCTCCGTGTTTTTACAAATATAAACAGAAAAACATCAATAATATACCTAAATACACACATAAAATGTTAGCAGACATTTGTCTACTAAGTTACAAATATGTGGGGTGTAAATGCCTAACGAAGGCATTTACAACATACATCAAAACTTTCAATTGGACGTTTGGCAATGCCACTTTTAGGAATTTCTCCTAAAGAAATATGATTTCAGGACACCTGGGTGGCTCAGCAGTAAAGTGTCTGCCTTTGGCTCCGGGCGTGATCCCGGGGTCCTGGAATGGAGTCCTGCATCAGGCTCCTTGCAGGGAGCCTGTTTCTCCCTCTGCCTGTGTCTCTGCCTTTCTCTCTGTGTCTCTCATGAATAAATAAAATCTTTTAAAAAAAAGAAATATTATTTCACTCAAGGACATTTGTCTTGTACTTGTTACAGAACTTTAGCCTCAAATGACAGAATTTCTAAGTGTAGCAGGACAAGGTGTGGAAAATAAGGCATACCTATATACTAACACAATAAAGCCATTTAAAACATATGGTAGAACTGTATTTATTGATTAGGGATGATTTATTGATTAGGGATGACATCACATTTGTGAAAATCATAAATACATGTTCATTTCCTAGATTTTTGTTGGCTTGTTTATATGTTTCTATTACTATAAGATCTTTAAGGACACAGACCTCTCCTTAATTATCCTTCCAGTGCTTAGCACAGTAACCACAAATAAACCTCTATGCATTGTGAAATCTGCAAAAGTGTGTGTGTGTGTACACATTTGTGAATTATGGAAACTTTTATTTAAATGTTAACATGGGGGATCCCTAGGTGGCGCAGCGGTTTGGCGCCTGCCTTTGGCCTAGGGCGCGATCCTGGAGACTTAGGATCGAATCCCACATCGGGCTCCTGGTGCATGGAGCCTGCTTCTCCCTCTGCCTGTGTCTCTGCCTCTCTCTCTCTCTCTGTGACTATCATAAATAAATAAAAATTAAAAAAAAATAAATGTTAACATGGTTGTCCAGGTGGTAGGATGATGGATAATTTCTTTTTTATTAGTAGTATTTCTATATGGGCATGCATTACTTGTATAATGAAGTAAAAGAAGAGGTTTCTGTGCTCAGAAAGTAGAGACACACAGTGCCATGTCATGCTAATCCCTCAGAAATGACAAGCCTGAAAGCAGAGACCATGGGGATTAACCACCCAAGAAAGAGAAGTGTGGGCAGAGCTAAGCAAGTCTCCCTGGGTTACGTGGGGCTTGGGGATCCGGGCAGAGCTGAGAAGTAGATTGGACCATATCCCCTCCTGATAGACTGTTCTCCAGCCCTCACACTCCTGGTTGCCTTGGCAGAGAGCCACGTAGGCTCCTGACATCAGAAAAGACCCAGTGAATACAAAGGCAACTCAGACGCAGATATCTGGAAGCAGGCCTGCTTATAAACAGTATATAGTACATAATGTAATATGATGTGAAATAGGACATAATGTGAAAATAAGTCTAAATCGGCATATTTATAGAAGAAATTGAAATAATGTTCACCCAGCTACTAATGGCGATTATTTCAAGAGGGTAAGAGTGTAGGCAGAGTTATCCCTTTTGGTTTAGCTCTTGCAAGAAAAGTGTAACTTTAATAAAGAAAAAAACACAAAAATTTAAAAATGAGGAAAATTCAGAGAAATAAGCTTCAGCTTTTTGGCCAATGCTGTTGATCAGCAGGAAAACAGAAGGAGAAGACACACGACACACACCCATATGGATTCAGCTCGGATTGGTTCTGCTGGGACCATATACATCTGAGTGTCTTTTGGGAGGCATAACAACTGGGCTTTTTTGCAGGGAGGTGACCAGTGAGCCTTCAAGGCAGAAACTCATAAACAGTTGAGGAATCATATCATCCCTGACCTCCCAGGCATCTGATGCCTTCATGACTCCCACCTTTGCATCTACAAAGGTGGCTTCTTCCCTCCTGGGTGTCGTAGGGTGGCATGATACCCAGTGTGGTTCCCAGTTAGGGCCTCTGTCACCAAGGAGACAGTGCTGCTGCTCAGCCCCCTGAGCCCTGGTGCCTCCTGAGATCTCTTGCTGTTTGTGACACCATTCCAGATGTAGTGGCAGGAGCCAACACCAGGTCTTTCCAGTGTCTGAAGTCTGACACATGGCAAACTTCATTGCCTTCTCTTCCCTTTCTTGGGGTCAGTGAGAAAATGCACCACATACTTAGAATGGCAGAGGAGTACTTGATCAAAGGCTAATTTGAGCAAAAGCCACCTTGTATCATTGAAGCTGTAAAATCAAGGACTGTGACGAAGGTATTAAAGTCACCAGATCTAGGACGAGATCCCTCCGTCATCCTGGCCACAGCAGAAGCACAGCCTAGTCCCTTCTCTGGCAGCGAGGCCAATGGCATGCTTGAGGGGCCTGAGTGGCCATTGTAACCAGCATCCTTTAGGTTCAAAGCAGTATCTCCTCCCATCTAAGTGGCTTGGCCGAGTTTGCAACTTGTGCTTTAGAGTCATATATCATATCAGGATCAAGACCTTAATTATTAATGGCTCACAGATTAAGAAATCATATTGAACAAGAAAGAAAATCATTCAGAGGGACCAAAGGTTTGGTCTGGGGCACTGGTTGAGGGTAAACTGGGGGCCGTGGGGTGCAGCTTGCCAAAGGACTTCTCAAAATGTTCTGATGCACTATGTAGAGAATTGTGCAGAAAGGTGGCCAGGGAGATGGGAATAGGGTGCCCATCAAAGAGCAAGACAAACTAAAGAGAATATGCAACCAAAGCCTTCCAAGGGGATTCGGAGTGGGGCCAACTCTGCTTTGTGCTCCAGTAGAAAAACATGAGAAAGGGAAGCTGCGCCAAACCCCGGCCACCTGTAGGGGGAGGCAACATCCTTGACTCTGTCCACCAGCTGAGACACCGGTATCCGTGGCTTTGGAAAACCAGGCTAATGTGGGGGCAAGCTTTGCCCCAGTGAGCCTGGCTGTAAGGCCTCAGGCCAGGATCAGGCCTGACAGGAGGGGAGTTCAGGCCCTAGACTGCCTGCTCCGGGTTCCTGTCTACAGGATGGTATAACTTACATGATTTATTCTCTGGTCTGCAAGAACATTCGGTGAATGAGCTCATCTCCTGTATGATTTCCAGAAGGAAAGAGATCATCTCTGTCACCATCCTGTCAGCTGAGCCAGTGGACAAACACTGGCTTCCTGAAGAGTCTGTTTCTTCTCCAGGATAGTTTTCTGGTTTGGAATGGGGAGTTTCTTACACAAATCAAATACAGTAATTTGACAGTTGAGGCTGAGCCATATCAAATAAACACTGTGTCACCTGAGAGTCACATCTGCTCCTTTCCCAATTTTTGTTTCATTTCCTTCTCCTGGGCGACATGAATTAAATTTCCTTATTTAGGGGGGAAGTGGCGGGGAGGAGAGGACCCTTAGACTCATTCTGCTCACCCTAGCTCCCCTGAGTTCTGCTACAGAGCAGCCCACACCCTGGCAGTCACTTGTTTCCTGAGTACTTATGCTTCGCTGGATGCTTATTCCACATATACTCACAGGTTTCATTTAATCCTCATGAAATGCAGTCACTGAGATATAATTTTCTGGGGCTCAGAGATAAGAAAATGAAGGATTATATAAATTAAATGCACTTCCTAAGTGTCAGGACAACATTTTGAAATCAAGTCAAAATCCCATGTGATGTTACAATGTTTTCTGTTACCTCCTTCTTTTCCCTACAGGTCATTTTCCTTACAAATTATGGGCTAGGGTTGGGGCCAAATACATTATTACCTTAGCTCCTGTGGTCCTCACCACACCCCTCAGAGATAGGCTTCACCCCATTTTGCAGACAAAGAATCCAAGATGAAGTAACTTGCCCTGAGCCCCACATGGGTGAGTGGTGAAGGTGGGATGGGAAGATTCCAGAGCCCCGTGCTTCCCACTCGGCCAAGCACAGACCTGGAATACATCCTAACTCATTCATTGTCTGTGTTCCCAGCCACCAGTGTGATTTGTAGACCGCTTAAATCTGAGGAGCTGCAGTTTCTTCACGTGGACATAATAAGGAGGGTCACAAGATTTAGCAAGAATGGTGATCCTGGAGTCCTGGGATCGAGTCCCACATCATGCTTCCTGCATGGAGCCTGTTTTTCCCTCTGCCTGTGTCTCTGCCTCTCTCTCTCTCTCTGTGTGTGTGTGTGTGTCTCTCATGAATAAATAAATAGAATCTTAAAAAAAAAAGATTTAGCAAGAATGATCACTGAGGCATCGCTTAGAATAGCAGCAATAAACAGAACAACAAAGCAACACCCCCCTCCTGGAATGTCCACTAGAAGGTGATCTATTGAGGCGACATGGTGTATTCCATTTGGTGGCATAGAATAAAGTAAGTCAACTAAATGAAGAAATGTATTCAATTTAATAATTTTTTAACATATTTTTTACTGGAGTTCAACTTGCCAACATATAGCATATCACCCAGTGCTCATCCCATCAAGTGTCCCCCTCAGTGCCCATCACCCAGTCACCCCCACCCCCCACCCACCTCCCTTTCCACCACCCTTTTTTTGTTTCCCAGAGTTAGGTGTCTCTCGTGGTTTGTCACCCTCTCTGATATTTCCCACTCATTTTCTCTCCTTTCCCCTTTATTCCCTTTCACTATTTTTTATATTCCCCGAATGAATGAGATCATATAATGTTTGTCCTTCTGCCTGACTCACTTCACTCAGCATAATTCCCTCCAGGTCCCTCCACGTTGAAGCAAATGCTGGGTATTTGTCGTTTCTAATGGCTGAGTAATATTCCATTGTATATATAGACCACATCTTCTTTATCCATTTGTCTTTTGATGGACACTGAGGCTCCTTCCACAGTTTGGCTATTGTAGACATTAAAGGCATTCAAATTGGCAAAGAAGAAGTCAAACTCTCCCTCTTCGCCGATGACATGATACTCTACATAGAAAACCCAAAAGCCTCCACCCCAAGATTGCTAGAACTCATACAGCAATTTGGCAGCGTGGCAGGATACAAAATCAATGCCCAGAAATCAATGGCATTTCTATACACCAAAGAGGTAAAGGACCTATACCCTAAAAACTATAGAACACTTCTGAAAGAAATTGAGGAAGACACAAAGAGATGGAAAAATATTCCGTGCTCATGGATTGGCAGAATTAATATTGTGAAAATGTCAATGTTACCCAGGGCAATTTACATGTTTAATGCAATCCCTATCAAAATACCATGGACTTTCTTCAGAGAGTTAGAACAAATTATTTTAAGATTTGTGTGGAATCAGAAAAGACCCCAAATAGCCAGGGGAATTTTAAAAAAGAAAACCATAGCTGGGGGCATCACAATGCCAGATTTCAGGTTGTACTACAAAGTTGTGGTCATCAAGACAGTGTGGTACTGGCACAAAAACAGACACATAGATCAATGGAACAGAATAGAGAACCCTGAAGTAGACCCTGAACTTTATGGTCAACTAATATTTGATAAAGGAGGAAAGACTATCCACTGGAAGAAAGACAGTCTCTTCAATAAATGGTGCTGGGAAAATTGGACAGCCACATGCAGAAGGATGTATCTCTTTTTTTCTGATTCTTCCCAGTTTCTGGCTGCCCCACACACTCATTGAGTCAAAGGCAGCCTCCACTTCATGGGGAGGACACAGCCACCTGGAATACTAGGCCAGGACTCAGCAATGAGTTTCAAATGAGACAACAGTGGACTCTGACCAAGAAGGAAGGTTTGCTTGCTTTCTTTCTTTCTTTCTAAGGAAGGTTTTCAAAATTTCAGATGTGTCCCTTCACACATAAGAGCAGGGTTCAGAGATCTGAGTACAGAGAATGTGCAGGACATGGTATGCATTCTCATCCCATAGCAAAGGGGAAAGTTTTTCTTTCAGTTAATGAGGATGAAGGAGTAGGGGAAAAAGGAAGGAAGAAGATGGTAGGAAGGAAGAGGGAATTTATGAAAACAAATATTCATAACTTTTGACCTTATAATTTCTCTCCTAGGAATTTATTCTCAAGGAACCATTTCCACAGGTGCACAAAAATATAAAATCACATTCATTACAGCGATCTACACAATAGCAGAAAATGTAAAGTAAATGAAATGACTGTCAAAAGGGCATTAGGTAAATGAATTATAAGAAAGTCACTCATTAGGACGCCTGGGTGGCTCAGCGGTTGAGCATCTGTCTGCCTTTGGCTCAGGGCGTGATTCCAGATCCGGGGATTGAGTTCCAGGTCGGGCTCCCTGCATGGAGCCTGCTTCTCCCTCTGCCTATGTCTCTGCCTCTCTCTCTGTGTCTCTCATGAATAAATAAATAAAATCTTTAAAAAAAAAAAAAAGTCACTCATTAGTAATCATATAACCGAAAAAGAATGATGTGGAGGGCAGCCCGGCTGGCTCAGTGGTTTAGCGCCCGTTTAGCGCCGCCTTCAGCCCAGGGCGTGATCCTGGAGACCTGGGATTGAGTCCCACGTCGGGCTCCCTGTATGGAGCCTGCTTCTCCCTCTGCCTCTCTCTCGCTCTCTCTCTCTCAATCTCTCATGAATAAATAAATAAAACCAAAAGAAATTTTTAAATTAAAAAAATGGGATACTTTGTAGAGAGAATTGGTATATGTTAATGCATACAAATGAAGGCCCCTACCAGAGGGCCTGTGCTAATTTCATTTTTTCACAGACCCTATGTAGACCCTATCTACGTGGCCATGGCTGAGTCATTTAACTGCAGTGAGCCTCAGTTTCTCCATTTGTGTAACAGTGATATTATCAACTGCTCTGCAGGGTAACTGAGATTTAAAATCAATAATCTCAGAATCTGCCTGGCAAATAGCAGGAGCTCAGAACTTGGTGTTTCTTCCCACAGTGACTGTGTCTTTTGGGGAAGTAGTTATTGCATGAGGTTGGTAAATCTTCCTAGGGATCAAATATTGTCAAGTTAAGGACATGCTACTATTTGTCAAACACATGTGGAATCTGTTGTAACTAATAAAATACAAAGCTGTTTAATAGCATCATTGAGTCAAAGGGGTTCTACTACTACCCTGTGGATTGCCTCTCATTTTTTTGCATGTAACAGTCTTCCTGGGCCAATTTGAAAATACAAATCTAAACACTTACAGGTGCACAGGCCCTGGGTTTGAATGGAGGCTTGTCAATGGGTCTGCAGACCCAGAGACCAAGGTAATAAGAAGAAAGGGCTGTGGCTAGACAGGGATGCAATTTGAGATTTGTGGGACTCCAGACATTCTGGTTTCTCACCATCTCATGGAGTGATGTTTCCTCTTGATAAAAGGTGTCTTCAGAAATGGGGCATATTTGGCTCCTAAGCTCCCAGGGAATTTTTTCTACCATTTCATACTTGTCATTGTGCCTTGGTCTCATTTGTTTGTCACAAGATTCCTGGGAAGTAGGTATTCTTAATCCCAATTTACATAAACTAAAGCTCTGGGAGCTTTGAGCAATGGATATGAGACCACAGAGCTAGGAAAAGTCAGACTTAGAATCTGAACTAAGTCGGTTTCCCAAAGAAAGATTTGCAAAGAAGCCTCTTCACTATGGCTGCCAAGTCTCCATGGAGCTAGCAATCCTGTTCCCCCCATGAGCCAGAGCAATGTAGGTAGCCCCAGGAATAGCTGGCCTCCCCGACAAAGGAAGGGAGGGGAGTTGTGGAGGAAGTCCAGCCAGCCAGCCAGCCAGTCAGAGAGGAAATACCACTGGTTCAGGGCTTGCTTACTCTAGCTGGGTCTTTCAGAAAAAAGAACAGAACACACTATATGCAAAGATGCTGGGTTGTCTGTTCTTGAAGTTCCTGTGCCTTGATGAAATGAATGAAGAAAGATACAGAAGTGGGGAAATGGTGGCTCTTAAAAGGTTTTATGCAAAGAGGCTGTATAGTGTGATAGAAAGCGATCTGGCTTTTCCAGTTAAAGAGACCAGCTTTGCCGTTTATTAACAGATCAAATTACCTTCCTGAGCCCTGATTCCCATGTCTCTGAAATGAGCATGACACTATGACTTCAAAAAGATGTAATGAGGAATGAAGGCACCCATACTTCCATCTCATCCACTCTAACCAGGGCTGCCATGTATGGTTTTATAGGTGGTGCACTGCACAATTATGTCTGGTGACAGGATAAATGGGACTTCATTCCCTGACTTCATTCCTGAAGTCCAACACCCAGACACAGCCTCCATCTAGAGGAGGTGTACTTTTTCCATAGTAGGATAAAGGTGTTGTCTGTTTACCAAACTAAGCACCCATTGGACTCTGCTGGAAGGAGCCTTTTCCGGATTCTTACAGAAGTGTCATTTGACCTAGTTGTGGTCTCCATCCAGACTGTCATGACTTTCTGAACTCCAACACAGGCTGTTCCCATGTGAATTTCTCACCCTCTATAGATTTGAGGCTATGGATTTCCTGTCTGGAACCAAGCTGTCCCTTTGTACAAACTAGGTGACAATTGTAGGCATGAAAACCTAATGAGACTCTGTTTATTCTGGGAATAGGATGGGCATAAACCCTGGCAAGGACAAGGGAAAGGGAAAAAAAAAAGCCTTTGGTTTATCCACTTAAGGGAGAGACCTTTGAGGTTTTCATCTTTTCTAAGTCCCTGGCTGCCAATGAGATTTCAAAGTATAACAGGATTTGAGAAGGTCCAAGACCTAGGCTGACCGTCAAACTTCAGTTCCATCACAAGCACCCAGGAAAGCCAGAGTTGGGACCCAGAGCCAGGGAGAGAGGTACAGCCTGAGCTCTTGGGGGGCCAGTTTCCTAAGCCTTGCATGTCATGCAGAATCAGGCAACAGGGGTATGCATGGGCTTAGTAAGCCCTTATGTCACCCATATTTTGTCCATAAAATGAGTAAATATGTTATTCTGTTCAAATATAAGTATGGACTGCTGTAAATAATAACACAAGTTTCCATTCAGTGACTTTACTGAATCCATTAGTCATGATGTTCTTAGGTGTGTTGGATATTAAAAGTTTAGCAATCTTATGAGTGTCTTCGTGTTTCTGGTATTTTCAAAGGGTCTTTATGTACAATTTGGAAATATATACCTAAAGACATTGTCTTTAATAAAGACTTGTCTATGGGTCCACAGAGAGGAGAGGCAAGGTCACCATGTGGTCCCACAGCCAATAAGTGGCAAAGCCTAAAGCCAAACAATGTCTGTCTGACTCCGGACTTCTGGATCTTTATCTTCACATGATGTTAATGTTCCCTATTGACCAAGAGAACCTCAAGCAAGGTGCATATTTAGCACCAACCCCTCACCTGTTTCTTGGCTATTATTTTTATTAAGCACTTGTATATGCCAGGCACTGGGCCCTTTAGTAGCACAATCTTGTTTAATCCTTAGAACAACTCTGTGGGGCATGAACTATTATTCCTATTTTAGGGTAGGTAACTTGTACGAAACTTCAGAGCTAGGAAGACGAGGGGCCTGGGTCAGAATGGGGTCTGCATGACTTCAAACCTCAGTACACTACACTGCTGCCAAGGTTCTGTGGAGCTAGTAGCTATGCTCTCCCATGAACCAGAACAATGATGACAGCCCCAAGATTAGCTGCCTCCAGTCAGCAGCCCCCCTGGCCTGTCTCATCTCCTCATGATGGGGCTGTATGGGTCTTGCCTAGGGAAAGGGAGAGAAGTAGGGGGGAAGCCCAGTCTACTAGGCAGAAATGGGAAATCCCACAGGACAGAGACTGCTTTGTCTGGTTGGGCTTCACAGAGAAGAGGAAAAGATGGGTCTGAGCAGGAAGGAGCAGTCCTAAGTGGGGAGCTTGGCCATGAGAATGAGTCAGAGTGTGGCCAGCCACCTCAACACCAGAACACACACTTGTGGCCACTCTATGCAAAGATGCTGGGTATTTTTTCTTATGGTTTCACTGGTTTGGAGGAAAATGCGGAACCATGTGGCTAGTGTCCCCTCATTATTACTTCATTCAGGAGGTAGCATCATGTGCTTTGGATGTGAAGAGACCGGCTTTGTCATGTATGAACTTCCTGATACAAGATAAGCACATAATCTGAGATCCAGTTTCAGCACTTGAAATACAGGTAATAAGATTTACTTTGGGAAGGTGTTATAAAGATCAAATGCAAAAGTGTGAGATATATGGATATTTCCACTTCATCAGCTCCAGCCGGTACTGCCATGTATGATTGGGTAGGTCGTGTGCTGGACAGTGATAGCTGACAGATGGCACAATAGAGACTAATGTCATCCCAGGTTTTGCTCCTGAGCCAGGTACTCAGGCTTTGCCCTGCATGGAGAGGTAGAAGGATACCAATAATTAGCACGAATAGGGACACGGTGAGGTATGATTGACTCCCATGTCACTGTTTGCAACGTGATCCAAGTGACTTAAAAGAGGGTAGAGAGAAATCATGGCAAGGTGAGCAAAAGGAAAAAGGATTTGGTTCATTCCTCAGTTTCCTCATCTGTAAAATGGATGTGAGATGAATACTTACATCTCTTATACCTAAAGCTCTCAAGATGAAACAAAACAGTGTATTGAAAAGACTTTCCATGGAGAAGTTGTCAAGTATGCATTTTTTCACTCTTTTCCCACTCTAGGGATACCAACTAATGGCAAAGGATTATTGAAACACTCCCTAAAAAAATATTTCATAAACATAATTGAAACTTTTAAAACTGCATCTGGTTTAAAATAATAAATTCTCATGAAAGGATTATTGTCAAGTAGAGAAAATTTAAAATACATCCAGCATTTTGAAGTTTATTGAATTTTTTGAAAAAGACAATGCATCCTTACAAAATCAAATTGGCAATGTATCTTTGGCTTAAAAAAAATGTATGACCTTGGAGTCAGCAATAATACTTAAGGAACATTTCCTAAGGAAATAACCACATATACACAGACAGATTTAGTTCCAGGAGAATCCTCTGATAGCAAATATAAGCCTATAAGTGCATTAGCCAGAATTAGTAAGCAAAATGTGCTATATTCACAATGAAAACAGTTTGAAGCCCGTGGGGAAAGAGTTGTGGAAATACTTCCATGGACATGAAAAACTGTTCACTATGTATTAAGTGTAGAAACAACAAAAAAAGAAAGCTTAAAAGTGTTTTTGGAGTGTGATGCCATGATCTTTGGGTACCATACCCCTTGAAAATATATACACATATACACACACACACACATTTATTTCCTGGTAATGAGATTATAGGCACATTTTTTTGCCATCAATTTGTTCTATACTTTCTGGTATATATTCCTTGAGAAAGACGAAAAAATTTTCAGGATTCTCATACTTGAAAATGTTGGGATGAAGGGCCTCAGGACCAACCATTACCTCCAAAGGGCAAGAACGCAGGGAGGCTTCAGCATTCAGTTGTATTTCTCCCACATTTCTGGGTGACCACACAACTGTGAAAGTTCAGATAGCACCAAACTTCTCATTCTCCTGGAACAGGCAGGGTGGAGGAAGTCAGGACTTACCTATTTGACGGTGGGGAGCAGATGTGATCATGATCCTCCTGATGCACTATTTTCCCTTCTCACAGCCCCTGACTTCTCTGCACTGGTGCTCACAGATGCCTGATAAGAGGAAAAGCTCAGTTCAAAGCTTTGGAGTCTTACAATTCCAAAATAATGATTTTAAGTGCCTTTACAATATTATTCAAAAACTGTCAATTACCTAGGAATAAATCTAACATGTGCAGGAAAATACATATTACTAAGGGGAAAAATGGAAAATGTGTAAATAAATGGAGGGATATGCCATGTTTATGGGTTAGAAGGCTTACAATGATAAAGATGTCAGTTTCCCTCAAACTGAAATATAATGCAATCCCAGTCAAAATCTTAAAAAGATTTTTCATAAAAATGCATGGAAAGCTGATTCATAATAAATTGATTCTAAAACTTATATGAAAGCTCCAAAAAAATCAAGAATAATCAAGACAATCCTAAACAGAGCTGCAAGACTTGGCCATTATTTATCAAGATTTACTATTATAGGCGGCAGTAAATGAGACAGTGTGGTATTGGTGTAAGACAGACAGACCAGTGTGAAGCTATATGTACAAGTCTCCTGACTTATGGCAAAGGAGCCACTGTAATACAGCAGGAAAAAGTATTTTCAGCAAATATGGCTAGATTAAGTGGATTATTCATATGAAAGAACAGGTCCTGTCTCCTACCTCACACCAGACAAAAATCTGTTTCAGTTGGATCAGGGACCTAAGTGAAAAGTAAAGCAATAAAGCTTGTTGAAGACACTATAGTAAATAGCTTCATGGTCTTGGGAGAAGCAAATATTTCTTAATTTCCTAACTATTATAAAAACATTACTGACCATATAAATAGATAGATAAATGGGATTTCATTAAAATTAAGCACTTTTCTTCATTGAATGACACCATTAAGAGAGTGAAAAGCAAAGTCACATTGGAAAAAAATGCTAACACATTTGTATTACAGCTTGTGTCCAGAATCCCTTACAAAGCAATAGAAAAATAACCAAAATGATTGTATCCAGAATCCCTTACAAATCAATAGAAAAATGGGCAAAAAGACTGAACACAACACACACACTTCACAAAAGAAAAAGTTGTAAGTTGTTAAAAAATAATGTCAAATTCTGGGAAGGTGGTTTTAATTGGTTGACATAATTTCTGAATCTTCTAAAATCTTCCAACAAAACACACACACACACACACACACACACACACACACACAAAGCAAAATTCAAAACACAGAGACAACAAAACTAGGAAACAAGGTATCCCCTCAAACTTCAAAACATGAGTGGACAAATGGGAACAAACCACTACCATTTATCAGACCAGTAAGGTGTCTGTATCTGTACAGAAATCCACAGGAAGCAACGAGGTGTGTGGGGGATACTGCTCCCCTCTGACTTTCTGAGGAATCTACCAGAGATTAATCTTCAACGGACCAAAGTAACTGGAGAGATATCAAAATGGGGACTATTAAAACCATAGAATATGTATTTACAGAATTATACTGAATAATGATCTGTGGAGAAAGTCTGTGAACTAGCTATACACTTTGACAATGTAAACATAATATACCTATCAAAAATTGGGGAGGATGGAAAGAACATATAAAAAGTAGAGTAAATGTGATGAGTATCTTAGAATGATTAAATGAGAATGAAAAAAATATTACTTCAAATCAGCTGCAGGGGGTTGGGGAGTGAGGAAGAAGGAGAAAAGGAAAGTTTGTTATTACTAATATTCATAGTAGGACACCTATGGATAATAATCCAAAAAGTGTAGGGACCAAGGGTAATATTTAAAAGTCTTGCTATAAGGTAACTATTACAACAAAAATATAAACCTTTTTGAATACAAGACATACAGTAAAAGAGAGAAAAAGAGATAGAGGGAGAGATTATATAAATGAGTGAAATAAACTAGTAAAAGGCCATATAAACAAATAGAGTATAAAACTATACCAGTAAATAATAACAAAAAGGATAAACCATTCAATTAAAAGGAGTTCCCATCTTTTAGAGATACATACAGAAATAATATGTAAAGAAATAATGTCTCAAATTTGCTTCAGAATAACATGGGATGAGGAGAAGCAAGCAGGATTAGAGATGAGAGAATGATCACACATTGATAATGGTTGAAGCTGGGTAAGGGCTACAGGGTCTATCCTAAAACTAGGGAAAGTAAAACTATCCCAAAACTAGGGAACAAAAACTCTTCTGTCTGTTTTGTGTTTAATATTTACCATAATAAAAAGTTTAAAAATAAAATATGTTGAGGGATGTTCAAAATATTTTAATGAGCAAACGAAGTGTTTGTACTCACAAACTAACTGTGGAAAGATATACATTACAAGATGAACAATAATGTTTCTCTGGGCTGGAATTATATTGTGGGTGCTGTTTGTATATTTGTTTACACAGTTTAGGCTATAGAGTCTTGTTTTTCAACCATAAATATGTATTTGGGAGCGATGGAAGTTAATTTTAAGAAAAAGATTTTATTTATTTATTTACAGAGAGAGAGAGAGAGAGTGCACGCAAGCAGGGGGGAGGCAGAGGGAGAGGGAGGTCTTAGGCAGACTCCATGCTGAGCAGCCCTTGCTGGATCTCACCATCACGTCCTGAGCCAAAATCAAGAGTTGAGGACTTAACTGACTGAGCCACCCAGTGCCTGAAAGTCATTCATAAAAAAACAAGTCCCGTCCTGAAAAAAATTGAGAGTGGCTGAATGCCATGGGAATTGTGGCAGAGGGGTCCAAAGAACCTGGTTTTACTTACATTCTGTGATAGAAACTTTCAAATCCATACTCAAGAGTTCATTACTGGGATCCCTGGGTGGCTCAGCAGTTTAGTGCCTGCCTTCAGCCCAGAGCATGATCCTGGAATCCCAGGATCGAGTCCCGCATCAGGCTCCCTGCGTGGAGCCTGCTTCTCCCTCTGCCTGTGTCTCTGCCCCTCTCTCTCTCTCTGTGTCTCTCATGAATAAATAAATAAAATATTTTAAAAAAAAGAGTTCATTACTATTTAACACATTTCTGGAAAGATTGAGGACCAAGCACATGATCCCACTGGACTGAGGAAATCAGGCAGGGCTCTTACCCTCACCTCTTTCCAGGGCTGGTGAGCACACGTGGCCACTCCCGTTGCCGATGCCTGTCCTCCTGATCCACCATAGTCCTGGTCTTGGGAGCACTGCTCCACACAAATACTTTCATGATCAAAAAAGACTCAGCTGAAATTCAGGTGATCCTTGTCATATAAAAGTTCGAGAAATACTGCTCTAGTCAGGACAACTGAGTAGGCCAATTATATTTGTCCTGGAAATAACCATGTAAATGAGATTTTCAAGGGTTGGAGGCAGAAGTGGGGAGGGAAGTTGTCAGATGAGACATTTGCATTTTTAGGAAAACAGTAGCCTGATTGGAGCTGCACTGTAGGAAGCACAATCTCTCATTTATGTATAGAACTGGCTGGAATTCAATACACAACACATATTTTATGGGACAGAGAAAAAGGGGAGGATTGCGATGGTCTGGGTAGGTAATCAGGGTGGTAGCAGTGGATATAGAAAGGATGTAAAGGAAATGTTCAAAGAATAAATGTTGACAAAATCTGGTAACTGATTGCACCGTGGAGGTGGGGTGTGCTAAGGCAGCCAGAGAAATCATCTTTGGCTGTGAGCCCATAAGTTTCAGACAGTACAAAGAGGAAGAAGAGAAAGCAGAAGACAGAGAAGAGAAAAAGCACAGAGAGTTAGATCACAGGAGAGTTTCAGGAATGAAAGGATCCTGAACAATGTCAGATACTGCAGAGATATCAAGGAAGTTGACAGTTCCGGGAAATTATTAGATAGTCCACCAGGAAGTTATAGGTGCCATTGGAGGCAGTGTGTGTATGGTGGGGGGAGGTAATTGGTGGTGATTGTAATGATGCTGGAGGTGGGCTGAAGTTACCCTGTAAGGGCTCAGGAGTGATTGGTGGTGAGGAAGAAAGACACAGAAGACAGAGGCAGGCTTCAAATCAGAAAAATTATTTCTCAGAAATGAGAAGATGTATCAGGTGACGGGCATCAAGGAGGGCACTTTGATGGAATGAGCATTAGGTGTTCTATGCAACGGATGAATCACTGCATTCTACCCCTGAGGCCAATAATACACTATATGTTAACTAACTTGAATTTAAATAAAATCTAAAAAAAAAAAAAAGAACAAGAAGATATATCTGTTTGTAGGTAGAAGCTAGTGGAGAGATGCAGTAACTGATGGAGCGGGGTCAGAGCAGGAGGTAAAGGCCTAGAGAGTGCAGTTGGAGCGGCTGGCTGTGGCAGAAAGAGTGGAGGAAGGTAGGGAGGCACAGAGATACCAGCACGATGATGGGTGGTGACAGTTAAATGTGCCCCAGTATCTCCTGATCTGGACTGTTCTCCATGTTTATCCATCTTCATTTCTGTCCCCTCTTTTATACTGCACATACCCAGCCCTGGATTTCTCACTTTGTGACTCTCTTGTTCTGAGATGGGTGGGGGGCTGGTCTTTGCCTGGACTTACTGACTCTCTGGAGCTCTGTGCTGAAGGCAGGGAGGACTGCCAGGGAGGAGGACACCGAACTTCAGGTAGCTAGTTGAAGACATCATTTGGTGATAATGCAGCAATGTCAAAGGAGCTGAGATTTACACCCTCCTGGACAGTGAGCCAGGCCAGAATTCAAGGCCATCATCGGCATCTCGGAACCTTGAACCTCAGGCTTGCAAAGTAGCTGACTTTGGTGGAAAAAAGACTCAACAAAACAACACAGACCACGTGTGTTTTCCAGACAAGTTCTTTGAGACAAGGGGACTATCTTCTCAGGATAATAAAGACATCTACCAGAGAGAGAGGAGGAGGGAAGGGGAGAGAAAATGATACAGATAGGGAGGAGGAGCGGTTACTCAAAAACAAGTGTGTGCAAGGTACTTTATTTATTAAGCACCACAACTGAGGTGCAACAAGATTAGTTTGTTCAAGGATAGATATAGAGCTCCTAAGCAGGATTCAAACTCAGATATTTTTGGCTTCATATTTCACGACTTTTTTTCTATAATGCTTTGTCTCTGCATTGGGACCTCGGCCTGAGCGTCATAGTGCATTTTTGATACTGAGGAGGCACTTCAGGAAAGCTCTTCACCGGAGATGTATCAGCAGAGGCTCTTGGTTCCCATGCTGCCCAAGAAATAGTATCAAGGGAAGAGTCTGGCTGCTGGGTGCTACTGGCTGCTGAGCACTGCAAGAGCAGAGCCCTGGGGGAACCACCTGCATTACGGGGTTTGGAGGTCCTTGGCTACATAACCATGGTGTGGGTGCAGAAGCTGCTGGCTATTGGGTGCTGCTGTCTCTGTGCACAGCAGGAGCTGAAAGCTTGAGAAGCTGCCAGCACAGCAGAAGCTGAGTGCTGCAAAAGCTCCAGATGCTACAGGAAGCAAAACTCTCCCTCCTGACATATCTCGCTAGTGCCATCTGCTGGTGAAGCTTCAGTGCTGACTGGCAAAGGAAAAACTGTTTAAAGGGCCCAGATCCATTTCCACGGAATAGCCTAAAAGGGTGAATTTGGAGCCAAGAGGCAATAAATCAATAACTGGCACAGACAATTTGTGTCTTTCAAGGAATTTGGCCATTTCATTGAAGTTGTCAACTGTACAACAGAGATAGTACAGAGAATTCCTGTATACCTCTCACCTGGTCTTCTATTATTAATTCATATATAACCACGGTAGTTTTGTCAAAACTAAAAATTCAGGGATGCCTGGGTGGCTCAGTGATTGAGCGTCTGCCTTCAGCTCAGAGTGTGATCCCGGGGTCCTGGGATCGAGTCCCACATCAGGCTCCCCTCGAGGAGCCTCCTTCTCCCTCTGCCTATGTCTCTGCCTCTCTCTCTCTCTCTCTCTCTCTCTCCATGTCTCTCACAAATAGGTAAACGAAATCTTAAAAAAAAAAAAACCCTAAAAGAATCAATATTGCTATTAGCCAAGAGTACAGAATTGCTATTACAAAAGTGCTATTAACCAAAGTACAGAATTTATTTGACTTTCACAATTTTCCCACTAATGTCGTTTTTAAGGTCCAGGATCCAGTCCTGGGTACCATGTGGCATTTATTTGTTACTATTCCTTACTCTGGTATGTGACATCACCCTAATCTACTCTGGCTTGATATTTTGTAGAACATCTGCCAATATGTATTTGTCCGACGTTTTCCTCATGATCGGACTAGGATTATAGGTTTGTTTTCTCTTCTAGATTTTACATTTATTTCTTCATGAGAGACACAGAGAGGAGAGGCAGGCTCTCTATGGTAAGCCTGATGTGGGACTTGATCCCAGAGCCCCGGGATCATGATCTGAGCCACTCAGGTGCCCCAGGATTGTAGGTTTTGAGGAAAAATATTGCAATCAGGAGATGGAGCCCTGGGGCCAGGAGTGGCTGGTGAGTTCCACATTCACATGGCCTTGCAAAGGGTCAGATCAGGACTGAGAAGTCAGAACAGTAGAACATTAGAGGCTTATCCGTGTTCAAAGGAGAGACATCCCTGGAAATATCGGGGAAGCTAGGGAGGCAGAGGAGGCAGAGGAGGCATAAAGGAACCAGCAGAAGGTTGATCAGTAAGCAAAGCGTGGACCCATGCGGGGCTGTGGAGCTGGCACAGGACACAGCACCAGGGGGCGCTATTCCCATGGACTACAATGTCCTGGCTGACCCTGGAGTTAGGCATCACAGCAGCCCTGAAAACATGAGCATACATGCGAATGTGACTTCATCTCCCCACCCAGGCTGTGGGGCCTGAGACATGAAGTTGTACATCTGTTCTAACCATTGTGCTAGAAAAGTAAAGGAGAACAAATCCAAGATCTGAGGGCACCAGGCTCCACCTAAGACTGCCAAATCCAGGGGAAAGAAGGGAAGCAGCATGTACTTAAGTGACCTTGCACAGCTTCACAAACCACCAATCAGCCCTGTTCCAATCACTAGCTGGAGAAAACCTCTACCCCAGGGGCTCTGTGTGGCTCATACTTCTGAGATATCCCAGCCACTCCAAAACCAGCATCTGCAAGGCCACAAGAACCAAATTCTTATAGAACTTGCTTAAAGTTCCAGGTTTTCAGAAAGTATCAAACTGTAGCTCACAGTCAGTGAGCTAATGCAGGACAGTCATTCACTACCTGGTTTTCTCGACATGTCCTTATAAAACACCCAACCCCAGAACAAGGGAGAACTCAGGACCTACAGTTTAGGTGTCAGTCCCTAAGCCTCTCGCCTTCTTGGGGTTTCCCTGGTGGAAGAGCAGTGACCAGAACTGCCCTTCAAGCACTGAATTAGAGTCAATTATTTGTTTTGTAGTGGGGTGCTATAGCCAAGGTGGAGTAGTAGAGAGATCGATTTCAAGTCTTAGCTAAGGCACTTAATGGTATGAGTGCCTGGCTAGGGGGATGTTGTTTCCTTTACACTCAAAATGAAATTGTATTCTCAGTTAAAGTATTCTTAACTATCTCTGCCATGACCTATTGACTTCCTTTATCCCCAGAGCATTCACCTTCTAGAATTTCAACTAATTATATGGCCTACTGATCTGTAGATCTCAACATCGCCCATATTGGAGTTAAGAGGCTCTTTCTTCTTGGGCTCAAGAGGAAAGAATCTGGCATAAAGAAGAATAGATGTTGCATCTTGAGTCCAAAGGCAGTCTGAAGGCAGAATTCCTTGTTTTGGGGGGGATTTTTTTCTTTTATAGCCTTCAACTGATAAGGCCCACCTACATTGTTACATCGGCTTTATTCAAAGTCTGCTGATTTACTTGGCCAGATGACTTGTATAAGGACACAGTCTACAGTCACAGCCTAGAAGGAGCTACACTGATAATACCTGTGCAGAGAGAAGGATTCTCTTTGCCTTTGGCCAGGAAAGTAGACCCAAATGAGTGCAAGTAGCCTGGCTTAGAAGATGTCAACAAGAAGGGACTGGAAGGCAGCAGTCCTTTGCCCTGTTGGCATCTTTGCCCTGTTGGCATCTCCATCACCTGAAGGAAGAACTCTGCCCGCATGGAACTCAGTATATCTTCACTGAGATGCTGCTGATTATAGGAACTCCCATACACACCTTAATTAGTCACATGACCCAGGATGGATAGCATCAAGCAAGAGTGTATTCAGAATAAATGTTCTATAAAAGGAACTACCAGGAATGCAACCTGAAACCTTCAGAAATCAAACATTTATTGTATATTTCCATCCAGTGCAATGGTGCAGATGTAGAGAAAGGAGCAGTTAGTAAAGGACTGTGGCTGAGCCTCCCCTTATTCTGGGCACACACTCCCCTTATTCTGGAGTCTTCCAGAAGAGTTTTCTGGGATGAGTTACTGCACAAGGGAGACAGGGTCTCATCAATCACTCACTACCACCAGAGATGCTGTTCTAAAATACGAATTTGGTGGGCACCTGGGTGGCTCAGTCAGTTAAACATCCGACTCTTGATTTCAGCTCAGGTAATGATTTCAAGATTATGAGATAGAGCCAGGTATAGGGCTCAGTGCTTAGGGGGGAGCCTACTTAAGATTTTCTCCTCTCCCTCCCTCTCTCTCTCTCCCCTTCTCCTCAATCATGCATGCTCACGCTCACGCTCCCTCTCTCTCTCAAATAAATAAATCTTTTTAAAAAATAAAATAGGCCGCGAGCTGGGGCTGGCCGCCGCCTGGGAGCGCCGCGGCCCGGGCCTCCTCCTGGCTGGGCCCTCCTCCCCCGCCGTGCCCGCCGCCGGCCGCCGACACCGTGTGCAAGCCAAGGGCGCCGGGCTCCCGGGCTCCCGGCCTGCACGCCCTGCAAGCAGCCCCGCTGCGGGGGCCACGGCGGCGGGCACGGCGGGCGCGGCGGGCACGGAGGGGCGCACGGAGGGGCGCACGGAGGGCCCGCGGGGGGGGGGGGGCGCCTAGCCGCCGCCCCCCGACGCCGCCTGCTGCCCTCCGGCCCCCGCGCCCCCCGAGGCCCCCGCGCTCCCGGGGACCCCAGCGCCCCCGCGCCCCCTCGGCCGCCCAGCAGCAGCAGCAGCAGCAGCACGACTGCGGGGACGCCGACCGCCGGGAGCCCCCCCCAACCCCTGCGATTGTCACAGGGATCTGCCCCCCGAAACCCCGGACATCAACCAGCTGTCCATCCTGCTCAAGGTCACTGATGAATCATTGGAAAAAATTGCATCAAGAAGTCAGGATATAATTGAAATCAACATTTCTGATTGTCGCAGTATGTCTGATACTGGCGTATGTGTTCTAGCATTTAAGTGTCCTGGACTTCTTAGGTATACAGCCTACAGGTGTAAACAGCTTTCTGACACTTCTATTATTGCGGTTGCCTCTCACCGGTCTTTACTTCAGAAAGTTCATGTAGGCAACCAGGACAAACTTACTGATGAAGGACTCAAACAGCTGGGATCAAAGTGCAGAGAACTCAAAGATATTCATTTCGGCCAGTGTTACAAGATCTCAGATGAAGGCATGATCGTCATAGCTAAGGGCTGTCTGAAATTACAAAGAATATACATGCAGGAAAACAAATTAGTAACAGATCAGTCGGTGAAAGCATTCGCTGACCACTGTCCTGAACTTCAGTATGTTGGCTTCATGGGTTGTTCAGTTACTTCGAAAGGAGTCATTCACCTAACCAAGCTACGAAATCTTTCCAGCTTGGACCTACGTCCTGTCACTGAACTGGATAATGAAACTGTGATGGAAATTGTCAAGAGGTGCAAAAATCTTAGCTCTCTCAATCTCTGTCTGAACTGGATCATAAATGACAGGTGTGTGGAGGTCATTGCAAAGGAAGGACAAAACCTGAAAGAGCTGTATTTGGTGTCCTGTAAAATCACAGATTATGCACTGATTGCCATCGGCCGGTACAGCATGACGATAGAGACTGTGGATGTCGGATGGTGTAAAGAAATTACAGACCAAGGAGCCACCCTGATTGCACAGAGCAGCAAATCTCTGAGATATCTGGGGCTGATGAGATGCGATAAAGTCAACGAAGTGACGGTGGAGCAGCTGGTGCAGCAGTACCCCCACATCACCTTCAGCACCGTGCTGCAGGACTGCAAGAGGACCTTGGAGAGGGCCTATCAGATGGGCTGGACCCCCAACATGTCTGCAGCCTCCTCCTAACGCTCCTGCTGGGGGAGGGGGGAGATCTCGGGGGGCCGAGCCCTTGGAAAGATTTTCCCTGTTCCACGTCTACAGGTGTACCCCAGTGTATATGTGTGTCTTGTTCGCATAACGCATAGCATAAGCGCAATTGCTGTTTGTTCGCAGGTGAACTGGGGTGGGGTGGTTTTTTGTTTTTTGTTTTTTTGTTTTTTCCTTAAAAATTAAAGATTTGGGATCCCTGGGTGGCGCAGCGGTTTAGCGCCTGCCTTTGGCCCAGGGCGTGATCCTGGAGACCCGGGATCGAATCCCACATCGGGCTCCCAGTGCATGGAGCCTGTTTCTCCCTCTGCCTATGTCTCTGCCTCTCTCTCTCTCTCTCTGTGACTATCATAAATAAATAAAAATTTAAAAAAAAATTAAAGATTTTTGAAAGCCACAGACCCTTTGGTTTTTAAACTCAAAGGCTTGTTTCTCTAAAGAAAAAAAAGTTTTTTATTTACTGTAAAACCAAAAACCGTGGGCCCTAGTATGTTGATCTTCTAATTGCCGCCTCTTGAAGATGCCCCCAAATGAAGGCATCCATCGGCCTTCTCTTCCGATGGAATAGAATTGTGCACTGCTCCTGATGGTGACCAGGCCAGAAGGGATGGTGCACCAATTAGAAACCAGGAAACCAGGCCTTTGCAACATTTCAGGGGCCTACACACGTATAGGTCCTCACACACACACACACCCTAACATGCCAGTACCAGTACGCGTGAGCACAAACGCCAGGGCACTTTCTTTCTAGATCGTTCTCTGACGGAGGGGCCTTCCTCCAGGCCACTGAGGAAGCTCGGCACCCAACCCGGGATATGCACAGGTGGCTAACTTGCTGTCTGCAAGTGAGGGAGGGACTCGAGAACATAAAGCCTTCTGAGAAGTTTTTATATGGAGGCAACCATCTGAGCTCCCCTGGCCAGCTCACACAAGTTAATTATCCATTATTCTGCAAATTTGTTCTGTAGAGTCCTGAATATTTTCGTTAAGGTTTATGTTAATGTTGTATTCGCTCTTGTTTCATGGATTGCAACTGGTCCGGATATATTTTAATGATATTTGAAGCTACCCTTAAGCGTTATCCACATTCAAAGCACCAGTGTAATACTAGTGTGCGGTTATTAAAAAAAAAAAAAAAAAACAATACCTACAGATCATTTAATTATTTTTGTTGATTTTGGTAATTATGAAAGTTTATTTCTAAGATTTGGAGGTAGTCACATGAATAGAAGATTAATGAGTGAGATATAAGTAGACAATCTTCCTATTGATTTATCTTTTTTTTTTTTTTTGCTTTGCTTTGGGCTTTAGAACAGGTTTTTTGGATATATGCATGTTAATTTTGAATAGTTCTTGTGGTACTACAGAGATCTATTGCTGGTTAATGTATGAGTTAAGAGGAAAAATTAGAAAATCTTTTCATTAAGATTTGTGTTTACACTTGTCGGAAATAAGCATTTCTTTGTTTCAAGATTGCCAGCTTTCAGTTAAGACAATATCTATCAGTAAATGAATATATGTTTAGATTTCACACATCTTTACAATTAATTCATAGTAGGGACTCAGGCTCAAGTAAACTTTCCTGTGTCTCGATTTATAATCAAGACAGCAGGGGAGCCTTTTTAAGCTAAAGAGTGATTATCTTTCACAGTAGAGCTAGATACAAAACCCTGCCCTGTGAGTTTGCTATTTATTCTTCCCCAATGTGGACATAACTGGGTTTTTTGTTTTGTTTTGTTTTGTTTTGTTTTTGGTCTTTAACAGATATACTAAGGTTTGAGTTTCACTTTCTGTAAGTCCCAATATGTCTAAAATGATACTAGCTGTAAGCAACAAAATATAGCTTTACATTCACAAATACCATTCACTTATTTATAGTGACTCCTTTTTTGTAAACACTGTTTCCTTTGATTATGTCAACATGTTTCTGATGTGGCATATGTTTTTTTGCTTTTAATCCCAATCAGTTAAGAAAATCTAGTTAGTAAGCACCAAGGGTATTTTTTTTCCATCACTAAATAGGTTACTAATTTAATTTGAAAGGAATAAAATTTGTGTAAGAAGAAAAGCTGTTTATTATTAATAAAAAAGTTCTTGCACATCAAGTGGTATCGTTTTCATGTTCATTTCCCCACCACTGAAAAATATTTTAATTCACGATATTTTAACTGGTTTTTAATCCAAAACTAATTTATAAGACAGTATATATAGTAATAGTAGCTTGAGTGAATAAACAAAAGTTTAATTTTTATATATGTCACACTATATTTTAAATAGTTAAAAAAGACAAAAGAAGGGAGAGCGGTTGATGATATGGATGGTGCCATTTCAGTTCAAAGTTGTGATAATCTTTAGAGTGTTACAGTTTGGTTGTCAAATGGTTCCAGAGGTGTATAATTGATTTTTTTTTTAATGTTGCATTGTTTGAATCTAAAATACAGCACTATAACATGCTTTAGCTTGGGGGGTGGTTTGGGGAGGGGAACTTGCACTTATTCTTTAAGATGTTGACTAATCCAGAAAGCCTGATGCAACATAACCTGGAAAACTGCTGTGGTATATTTGTAGAAATCTGTAGAAATATCATATCCAGCCTCAAAGCATTAACTAAAAAAAAAAAAAACAACCAGAAAAAAAAAAGCATCACCATGAGTGATCCTGTGATGGTTGTTGAATGTGTTCTCATTAGATGCTTTGAAATGAGGCTTAAAATGATTTCTGGGCAATATAGAGTTTCTTGTTTTGCTTAGAGTGTCATAAATATATGTGAACACGTTTAATGCAGGGCTTTTTATCTTCTCCAAAATGTCAACAGTATTTTCAGGATAAAGACTATGAAATATATTGCTGTAGTGAAAAAATAAATAAAATAAATTTAAAAAATACAAATTTGGTCATGGCACTTTGCTGACTTGACTACGCCCAGTGGATTCCTATCCACCTTGCTTGGCATGGCAATGAAGTCCCTCTAGAATTGGCCTGGAGCTCCTGTTAAAGCCTCCTCCAATCCCCCTATACTGGTATCCTACTTCCCCCAGTGCTCCAACCCCAGCCCTCCCTACCTCCAAGGCTATTGCATGCTGGTCCTGCTGCCTGGATGATTCACCTGGCTCCCCCACCACCTGGTGACCTCAACCTCACCCCTCAGCTTCCAGCTCATGTACTTGGCACCACCTAAACATTTTCCCAACTTCCTGGGCAAGAGCTAATAATTTCCCTTTCTGCTCCTGTAGAACTTTGCACAAATCTCTGCCATAGCATCAGGCAGGTTATATTATAATGGCTTACATGGGTCTATCTTGCTGAACTTGCCTTGTATGTGTTCTTATTCCAACACCAAGCATGGTGTCTTGGTGGCTACCAGCAATCAATAAATGCTTCCTTACTCTAATTTTTATTCTCCATCCTTTACCCCAACCTGCCAGAAGGGTCTCATGTCTAGGATTTTTAATCAGTGCCTTGGGAATCCAAGAGTGTGGTCCTATGTCTCTAGTCAAGCAGTTGGAAGCAGCTGCATCCCTCCCTATGAGGAGGGTTCTTTATTCCTTCCCATGTCCTGTGTTAGGTAGGACAATTCCAGCTCTCCTGCCATTTGCAACCAACAGCTCTTCCCCAGGACTTCCGAAGACTTCTGCGTGTAGAGTGGGTGGGTGTTCTTTTTGCTTGAGATGAGGACTGGGGGCCTATCGTTCACCCACAAGCAGATCACCAGTGTCCTTCCACTCATTTCTCAGCCAGCAACCCTGTAAACCAGTCCACACATTTAATGTAGCATTTCTTATCCTTTCAGATCGTGGTGTCCCTATAATACATTATCATCGTTCTAGAGTCAAGGCTCAAAAGAAACCCATACCTCCTCACAGGAAGAGATCCCTATTCCGTCCCCAGTGATGACAACTGCAATAAAATGTACTCAACCTACAAAGAAGCTCAGAAAGAGAACATCCATATGGATACAATGAACAAAAACTCATAACTGAGAAGTTTTTACTACTGCTGTAGAGATAGGACCTCATTCTGTGAGCTTCACATAGGAAAACCAGTCTCAGGTTAAGGTTGGGTTACCTCTTATTTTTTAAGATTTTGTTTATTTATTTATTCATGAGAGACAGAGAGAGGGAGAGACATAGGCAGAGGAAGAAGCAGGCTCCTCTTGGGGAAGCCTGATGTGGGACTTGATCCCAGGACCCCAGGATCACGACCTGAGCCAAAGGCAGATGCTCAACCACTGATCCACCCAGGTGCCCCTCTGTTACCTTTCTTAATCTTCCCCAAGGCTGGCTGCTGGAAAGCCCTCAGCAGACTGACCTGCTGTACCAAGTCTGTGAGCCCAGGCACCTTTACCCTCCCCAAAATGAAAGGCCCCGGGATAAAGGTGATGCTTAGCCTCACGTTGGCAGGCAGAGTGATGCACACACACAGAATCCAACCCAGTTTATCACCTTCCATCATGAGGGAATGTGGCTGAGCTGTGCTGGGTATATGAATGGTACTGAGTAACTTCTGATACCCACATAGTAATCTGGCTCCTTTATTCTGTTTCATTATGGAGGGATAATTTTCTGCCTAGTTCAGATGCCTCTTTGGAGAGATAAAAACACAAATCGATGTATAGCTAGAAAAGTTGTCAGCCAATTTCCTCATCAGTGTCTGGTTATCTGACACAAAATTTCCTGGCGCCTTTGAGAATTATGTTCAAGGAGTTTCTCATAAGTGTCAAAAGTAAAAGTCTAAGCTATGTAACATTAAAGCCTGTTTCACATTTGATAAATAAAACACACCACACTGGGATTTTCCATTTCAAGTTCCCAGAATGGCTCATCCACCCACCATTCCCCTTGCCATAATAAGTATACTTACATAATTAGGGATATAGTCTTGGTTCTTAGCCTATCTTTGCACATTTGAAGGGTATTTTTTCAGTAGAAGCTAACCAAACCTAAAGAGCTCATTAATTAGAAGTCCCATTTGTCCTTACAAACAGAGCTTAAGTAAACAATCTCAGATTAAAACAGAAAATGTGGACTTTCTCACATGTCCTGTAGGGTCTGTGCTCAGAGTATCTACCTCACCGAGAAAGTTGTTCTGAAATGAAATATGTTTTCCAAGTCTGTATCCAGCGCTCCCAACTGGGGCCACTAACAATCTCCACAGCCTCTCCAAACAGCTTATACTGTACATATGCCTTACACATGAAGGTTTGGTGAAATGATTATTTGGGAGTAGGGGCAAGAAGCTGAAAATAAGCCAATCTTCTGTGTAAACTGCAGGGAGCTATTAAGTGCAGTGTTAGACTGGTTTTTATGGGTTTATTGGTTCTATGGGCAATTGTTTTCCATTTTCTCAATCACTTTGCAGTGAGTGGTTATAGCTTCTAAGAGAATAAGGCTTTGGGTTCATTCCACTGAGATTAAGGCCCTTTCAGGATCTGTGATTTTTTTTCCCCTAAAAGTCAAGAGTTCATTTGGAATTAAAGAAACAAATTTGAAAGATGCTGCCTCCCAGATGATACCTTCCTACAACATGTTCACAGACTTCCCAATAGTCAAAACCAGAGCAAGGGGAGCAGCCCAAGGAAGCCCAAAGCTACCCTTTCCTACAACTTGTGCCTGTGATATGAAATGTTCTGCTTTGACATACTCAGAAACTTGGCATTCCAAAGAGGCAAATCAAATAATCACACGGTAAGGAGTACTTGAAAAAAATCTTTTCCAGCATGGGTTTCTTAGATGGCTTTCATTTCTAAAGGATGTACGGACAAAATATGAAGGGAGAGACTCACAGCTACCCAGCCAGACTGGAATCAGAGCCTCAGAATCCTGTGAACCTGTAACACACACATTTCTGCTTTGTCAGGTGGAGTCAACCATACTTCATACACAGGATTGAGGAGTGATGGGTGGTCAGGAGATGACATGTATAGGCTGTGGGGAGCGGCAGAGACTCCAAAGATGGTGTAAAGCTTTGGCCAATTAGAAAGTGCTAGAGGTATCACAGTCCCAGATTTCAAGATATACTTACAAAGGTCTAGTAATCAAAACTGTATGGAACTGGCACAAAAATATACACATAGATCAATGGAATAGAATAGAGACCAGAAATAAACTCATGGTTTTATGGTCAATTAATCTATGACAAAAAAGGCAAGAATATACAATGGAAAAAAGACAATCTCTTCAACAAATGGTGTTGGGAAATCTGGTCAGCTATATTTAAAAGAATGAAACCAGACCATTTTCTTATACCATACACAAAAATAAATTCAAAATGGGTTAAAGACTTGAATGTGAGACCTGAAACCATAAAATTCCTAGAAGAAAACATAGGTAGTAACTCCTTTGACATTTAAATAGAAACATTTTTCTATTGTCTCATCTGGTGAGGGGGGGGAAAAGCAAAATTAAACTATTGGAACTATACCAAAATAAAAAGCTTCTGCACAGTGAAGGAAACCATCAATAAAATAAAAAGGCAACCTACTGAATGGGAGAAGATATTTGCAAATGATATGTATAATATGGGATTAATAACCAAAATATATAAAGAACTTATAAAACTTAAACACACACACCAAAACCCCAAATTATCCAATTAAAAAATAGGCAGAGGACCTGAATAGACAGTTTTCCAAAGAAAACATACAGATTTGGCTAGCAGACACATGTAAAGACACTCCTCACTCATCATCAGGGAAATGCAAATTAACCCTACAATGAGATTGTTACTTCACACCTGTCAGAATGGCTAAAATCAAAAACACAAGAATTAAGTTGTTAGAAGGTGGAGGAGGGACAATAAAGTATCCTCCAAACTGAGAGGACACTTTGAGACAAAAAAAAAACAAAGCAAGCCACTCCATAAAATTTACACAAAGTTTTACTCAGGGTAACTTATTGACCAGGGCAGGGTAAAGGGTGGAGAGAGGTGGGTAGTCAGGTGGGCAACAATGCAGGTGCCATGCAGCTTTCCTCTGCCCAGTCTGGACCTTATACCACAGCAATTATAGAACAAGGGGATGGTGGTAAGGTCACAGGGTCGTTATCTATAGTGACCATCTATGTGTCAGAGCGCTCTACTAGTTATCTAAAGTGGTGCCTTCTATGCACCATTTCAGGGAAGATCAGTCAAGCCTTCCTTCATTCCATTCATGGCATACATTAACCTCCAATGGGCTTAGAACACATAGCCCTGAGGGAGGTCATTGTGCTGGCATGAATAAGATAGCAGGCCAAAGATGGAGTCAGTGTTGTCAGCCATCCTACACAAGTGTTGGTGAGAATGCAGAGAAAAAAGGACCTTCTGACACTGTTGGTGAAAATGCAAACTAGTATAGCCACTATGGAAAACAGTATGGAAGTTGCTCAGAAAAAATTAAAATTACCATAGGATCCAGTAATTCCACTACTGGCTATTTACCCAAAGAAAATGAAAACAGAAAATAAATAAATAAATAAACAAACAAATAAATAAGTGATTGGAAAAGATATATGCACCCCTATGCTTATTGCAAATTATTTACAATACCCAAGATAAGGAAGCAACCCAAGTGTCCATAGATAAATGAATGGATAAAACAGACGTGATACACACACACACACAGCCACAAAAAGAATATTATACAGCCACAAAAAGAAACAAACTCTTGCCATTTGCAACAACATGGATGGATCTAGAAGGCAGAAGGCTAAGTGAAATAAGTCAGAGAAAGACAAATACCATATGAATTCATTCATATGTGGAATTTAAGAAACAAAACAAGTGAACAAAATAAAGAGACAAACAGACAAAAACACTCATAAACATTACTGAGAACAAACTGGTGGCTGCCAGGACAGAGGTGGGCAGGGGGATGGGTGAAATAATGAAGGGGATTAAGAGTACACTTATGATGAGCACTGAATGATGTGTAGTATTGTTGAACCATTATACTGTATACCTGAAACTAACATAATACTGTATGTTAATTATACTTAAAATTTTTTAAAAGTTAATAACTACAAAATAAATCCTTTTTGAAATTATAAATGTGGGTGAACAGGTGGGCATCACAAAGGACTCCGAGCAAACTTTGTTTTTTAAGCTTATATAGCCCATTGCTAATGACAGTGTGGAAAGAGCAAAGATTCAGGCAATGCCCCTCTACCTTCTCTTGTGTCCTTGCATTAAATACAAAACATACATACGCAACCCATACATGCCTTTCTATTGAGACTTTAACACCTGCCCACAAGAAGGCTGCCAGTGAAATGAACATCTTCTCTCGTTGGGACAGAGTATCAGAGCAGAAAAGATAGGGAGGCATTTACCTAAAAGCCAAGATTTCTTCTGGATGGGAAGATAGGCCACTCCACTCACTAGGAGTGTAGCATTGGGCAAGACATCTAACTTCTTGGCCTCTTTGCCTATTCATCTGTAAAATCATGATAGTAAGATTTATAAAGATACTGTAAAGTTTATAAAGATATTCTAAAGTTGGTAGTGAGAATAAAGTGAGATGATACGTGTGCACCGGCCTATGTATGGTGAGTGTTAACTATCTTCCCTTAATGTATATGGTTCTCCAAATCTGGGTGACCACAGAATCCGAAGCCCCAGGTTTCTCTGTTTTCATTTCTATCCTCCTGAGATTAGCAGGCAGCTGTTACCTGTGATCTCTTGGGCCTCAGGGAAACTCTAGTTCCATGCCTAGAGAAGATATCCAGTCCATGCTGTTGTTTAAAGCCTTGGTTCTGTGAAGGTGAAGCAGAGCTGAAGGAGACTGACCTCCTTCATGCCCACGGAGCTTGGCCAGAGTGTGTCTCTGGAAACTGAATCCCTCAGGCAACTGGCCCAGAATAACACACACCTGTGTGTGCCGCCTTCTCTAACAAGCTCTTTGCACCAACAGTAATAGACTTCCCCATTCAACAGACAAAACCACTAAAGATTAAGGGCTGCCACGTGAGCAAATGAAAGAACACAGAGTAGCGTGGGTATCATATAGAGCACCTCCCATCCACAGATCAGGACTCAGACATAGCTCACTGTGTTCAGAATTACTGAGGAATTTAGTTGCAGGGGTGGATAGGAGATAAACTAGTTCTTTCCAAATTCTCAGGTCGTGCTCTTTCCTGCCTTGCCCTTTTGTCTACTGCTCATCCCCAGCAGGACTCAGGTGAACCCGTCATGTTGCAGGGGGCCAGGGTAAGGAGGAGCTGGCATTCTCTACCACTGCCTCCCAAATTCCTTAACTCCACTCACTCACTGAAGTTTTTCACTTGGCTATACCACCTGAGAGACCGCTGGTCAACACTTCTTTCTTGTGAATCAGTCTCTTGTTGTTATTTATAGGGGGGCAAGGGGAGCCATGCCTAGATAGGATGATTTTCTTCCCCTGTCGCCAGCTTTTATAAAACATACATAAAATGAATTAAAAGTCCATATTTCACAATTACATTATGATCTTGATGACTTTACCTTGTTCACTCAGCTCTTGCCTATGGACTTGTGCTGTCTCCTGCATAGCTGCTGGTGGGAATACTCATATCTTGGGAGGCTGACTTTGTGGAATGTATGGCCGTGCAGCTTAGGTCACGTCGAGCCCACCATGCTGAAGAGAGGGGAGGCTGGATATAGGATGTGCAGGGCAGGAAATATTCTCCCCATCCTTTTGGGCCTCTGGCTGGACCTAAGAACTAAACTGACATATGACAGATTCATGGGAAAAAGCATACAAACTTTCCTAAAATCTTTACATGTAAATGGGAGCCTTCACAAGAGGATGAAGACCCGAAGTGACCAGAACAGGAAGCTCTTATACCATAGAAACAATAAATTTGTCAAGAATTGACATGACAAAGGGGTTTAAGCTGAGGTTAGAAATGGCAAGAAGGTGACTAGGATGACAAGGGTTAGTTCACGAGTTTTGTACAGATTTCCCACATTTTCTACTCTCTGATGATGAGAATGTCTTCCTTCCTACGTATAAGGAGGGTACCTTTCATATGGCAGTTTTATCTCCTGCTCTCAGGGAGAAAAAGGAGGGTCAGAGTACACATTCTGTCTTGATAATCTCCTTTCTGGTGTAAGTGGAGTTGGACCTCTGTAGGTTATATTTGTAGTTTAAGGAAGAATGTAAATGCATGAATTTAAACATAAAGATTTACAATGAAGAATAATTTCTCTCTCCATCCCTGACTTTCAGGCACTTCCACCCTGTTCTCTCTCCAGAGGGACCACTATTGTAATTTCTTGGGTTTCCCTCTAGAGATAGTCTGTCTCTCTCTCTCTCTCTCTCTCTTTCTCTCTCAATCTCTGCTTCTTTCTCCCTGTGTAGACAAGAATATTTTGAAAATATTTTAAGTTAATGCTTGAATTAATGTCAAGATCATTTGGAATGTATATTTGGACTGATACATATATGGTTAATTTCAAGATACATATCTGAGCTGTTTTTTGATCTCCTGATTATACAACTTTTTTTCTATCCTCTTTATTTCTGTTCCTTGTTTTACCATATGTCATATAATCTTATATTAATTGCAGAGATGGGCAATTAAAAGCTTGCATTTCCTAAAATCAGGAGTCTTTTTTTTTTTAAAGTAGGCTCCACACCCGATGTGGGGCTTGAAGTCACGACCCAGAGATCAAGAGTCCCACGCTCCACCAACTGAGCCAGCAAGGCACTCCAGAAGTCTTTTTCTGAAGGGTACACATAGTTCCATGAATGTCTATTCATCAGGAATTTACCCTCAGTCACAGGCACCCGCATGTCCTTCCTCTGATACACGTTGGTAGAACACAGTTTGGCAGGGAGAAAGCAAGAATTGTGGATTTTTGCATTCTCTCTGCAGAGTTGGAATGATTCATACCTTAGTCCTGCAGAAATAGTAGATGGATTGCTATATTGTACTTGCATTTGAAATTTCTCCCTCTGTGTTTACTCTGGGCATTTATTTCCCATCAGCTTATAACATTGTAACATTGGTTGGTGCAAGTAATGTAATATTTGTGTCATCTGATTTCCATTTCCTTAGTGCTGTGGACATTAGTATTCAGTCTACGGGGATACAATTATGTCAAGAGCTCTCTGGTGTTGTTTTAGATTTGTTTCATATTCATGGAAGAGACGTCTTTTGTACAGCAGATCTCTTTATTTTGTCGGTGTTAACTAGAATGAAATAAAAAATATGAGATAATATAAACATAACCTTTTAAACACTTTTTTAATTTTACAAATAATCATTGTATAAATTTTGAAAATTTTGGAAGTGTATAAGGAGGAAAATGATAATCATCTGACCTGAATAGACATTTTTCAAAGGTAGACATACAAATGGCCAACAGGTACTTTAAAAGGGCCCAGTATGACTAGTCATCAGGGAAATACAGACCAAAACCACAATTAGATATTGCCTCACACCCATTAGAAGGTCTATTATCAAAAAAGAAATAAACAGAAAAAGACAACAAGTGTGAGAGAGGATGTGGAAAAAAGAAATCCTTGAGCACTGCTGGTGGGAATGTAAATTGGTATGGCCACTATGGAAAACAGTATGGAGGTTCCTCAAAAAATTAAAATAGAGCTACCATATTCCAGCGATCCTAATTCTGAATATATACTCAAAAGAAAGGGAAAAAGTATCTCCAAGAGCTATCTGCTCATCTATGTTCACTGTGGTGTTACTCATAATAGTCAAATGTCTGTCTACAGATGAATGAATAAAGAAAAGGTCACACACACACACACTGGACTATTATTCAGACATAATTGCTTTTTTTATATTTTTGTTTAAATCTTTTTGCAAGGGAAAGGGAAGGATTAAAACATGCTACCAGAGCTAGAAAATCTGTGAATCTGTGAATTCATTTGTGTTATATTGTAAACCATAGTTTTCTGAAATAATGTCTTTCTTCATTTTTTGGATCTAGACTAAAGGTCAACAAATATCTTCTGTAAAGGGCAGATAGTAAGTACTTTAGGCTTTGCAGGTCATTTTTTCTGTCACAACTACTGAATTCTGATGCCACCAGGCAAGAACAGCCAGAGACAATGTATAAATGTAAGTATTCAAATAAAACTTCACAGATACTAAAATTTGAATTCCATATAATTTTACATATCACTAGGTATAATTCATGTAAAGTGTAAAGACCAGTCATAGCTCATGGGCTATCTACAGAACCCGATGGCCTATGGGCTTTAGGTGGCTAGTCCCTGATCTAGACTATCTAAAAACAAATAAAATCAAAGTTGTCATTACCTCTCAATTTTGGGGTAGTTTAAAAATGAATATATTTGAAGAAAGAGTTTGAAAATGTGTTTTCAGAGAAAAAACTCCAAACTTGCTTTCAGATATTATTTCATTTGTCTACCTTTCCTCCTTACTGACACTTTCCCATGGCCTTGGCCCCTGCTGAATCCCTTCAGGCTGCTCAGTCAGGTGTGGCAAAGTGCAAACCAAGAGCTGTTCAGGGTCAGATGCCCTGGAAGGCAGGACAGAATGTGAAAATCCAGTCTAGGGCAGCCTGGGTGGCTCAGAGGTTTAGCACCTGCCTTCAGCCCAGGGCCCGATCCTGGAGACCCGGGATCAAGTCCCACATCGGGCTCTCTGCATGGAGCCTGCTTCTCCCTCTGCCTGTGTCTCTGCCTCTCTGCCTCTCTCTCTCTCTTGTTCTCTCTCTCTCTCTCTCATGAATAAATAAATAAAATCTTAAAGAAAGAAAGAAAGAAAGAAAGAAAGAAAGAAAGAAAGAAAAAAGAAAGAAAGAAAGAAAGAAAGAAAGAAAGAAAGAAAGAAAGAAAGAAAGAAAGAAAGAAAATCCAGTCTAAGTGGCAAAAGCCAGAGTCAGCAAGGAGGGCCACAGGAGGAGACCCCAAGTTCCCGCAGGGCCAGTCAGAATCCTTGTCAGGAGTAAACAGGGGGATCACATCCAGGTTCTAGAGCCATTGTGTTGTCAACTCAAACTCTTGTCTTTGCCTTTTCTGGAAGGCCCAAATTTGATTTAGGAAGGTTTGACTTTGCTCATTCTCTTCAGTCAGTCCCTGAGCTCAGACTTGGTGCTCATTAAGTCTACCCTATATCTACCTCCTTCCCTGAGGATACTGGGCTAAGAGTTCTACTGGTCCCCAGAACAAACACTTGTAGAACCACTCACACTTAGAGACTCTAGAGTAATACCAGTAGTCATAAAAGACAGAGGAAGGAACCTGAGAGAGACATTTCACCTTGTCCTCTTAGAAACCCCAGAATTATTTTCAGGGCTCCACATGCAAGCATCTTAGTATTTTATGCTACTTATGATGCCACTAGTCCAGAAGGGACCCCTTAGAAACTTTAAATAGTGAAAAATTCAGATTGGATAATGCCAGCATAATAGTATCCTTGTTCTGGATTAGGGATTTTCAGATAAGGATTTTCTGTATAAAGCTTTACCCCTGGAAACTTCAAAGCTTGAACAATTAGAATATAGCATTTCTCTCAGGGTTGTAGTTCCAAAGATGAAGAACAATCATGAAAGCCTTGTGGAAGAGCCTGCACTTCTATGGCTTGGAAGATATGTGAGGAATCTTCCAGGGAGGTGGCCAGAACCTTTTGTCAAGGTGTTTCCTTCCCTCAACATGATCATCATTGCTACTGACAGAAAACACAGATTTGTCAGGACTCTTCCTCTGCTTAAAAACCTATCCTAGAGCCCCATTCACACTCTGTGCAGGGGCTTAAGTGTTTAAGATATGTTTAAGATGTTCCAGAATCTGTCTTGATCCTCCTTTTGTAGATTTCTCCCTGCCACTACCCATAGCAAGTCTCCACTCCTGTGCTCTAAACCTCCATCATTTTGGAACATCTGAGGCCAAGTCCCACTGCTCCCTCTGCATACCTTGTCCTCCTTTTCTTTCTGTTAAATCCTGCTCTCGGGATCCCTGGGTGGCGCAGCGGTTTGGCGCCTGCCTTTGGCCCAGGGTGTGATCCTGGAGACCCGGGATCGAATCCCACATCAGGCTCCCGGTGCATGGAGCCTGCTTCTCCCTCTGCCTGTGTCTCTGCGCCTCTCTCTCTCTCTCTGTGACTATCATAAATTAAATAAATAAATAAATAAATAAATAAATAAATAAATAAATCCTGCTCTCTATCAAAATCTAGTTCAGACTATTACCTATTTTCTGAAGATGCTGTTGACGCCTCTTGATAAAGATGCTGACTCCTTCCTGGCTTCCTCAGAACTTTGTTCCCTTGTTCCATAGTTTTTCATTTGTTTTGTGGTTCTACCTCCCTGACTGGACTGAAAGCATTTGAAAAGAGTGACATTGCCAGATTTAGCTTTGCATTCAGGAATGTAACACAAGACAGCTATTCAACGAATGCTGGTCCCTTTTGTCTCCCCATATCTCCCAAACACTTGCCCTATTGCCAGCCTGAGATAAGCTGAAAGTGCGCAGGAGTTGGGAAGCTGTACTGACATCTGGGCTAAGCCCTAAGAAAACTTCACTCTCTGTGTACCCAGGATCAAGCTGCCTCTTCTGAACTCAACTGCTCAGCATGGTTTTCTTCAGGGAAGTCAGGACAACAGAAGAGTTCAGATAAGGTAGCCTGAAATCCTAGAGTAAGTAGGACAATTCTGCTTCTCCCACAGTTATCCTAAGGAAGACCAGGGCAGCATTTTCGCCTGGGGACATCTCTGAAACTGGCTTGTACTCACTTTAGGGACAACACTGTACACATGGCCACAGCCATGGCCACAGCATTTCTGTCCCATGGGACAAGATTCATCTTCTGGGTGCATGTTAACACAGATGCCATAGGTTCCTATGGGCAGTTCTGGTCAGGCACCTACTTCAAAAGAGATGAGACTGGATGCTGTTCAGGTCCTATTTACACTGTAACATCGTCCTCTACCACCTAAACCACCAGGTCTTCCACGTAGGAATCCTCCCTACACTCAGGCATGTCCCCTCACGCCCATGTTAGTTGAACATCAGCTTATTGTTTAGAAGCAAATCAGGCTTCAGTGCATACTGTGGACATTATTGGTCATGAAAATTCGCTGTGAGTTTTTTTCCCCTATGAACCAAGAGATTCTAACAATAGGGTAGAAGTGGGTCCCAGCAGAAAGAAGCCAGGCAAAAAACATTTGGTCCATTTGTATGGTAAGGCCTGTAATTTCAAGAGATGCCTTAACGTCTTTGATCTCACAGGGCCCCAAAGTTCTCACTACTGGTTCTTCTGTTCTTTCTCTAGACACATTCCTCACCAAGTAGGAAAGGCTCCTTACATGTTAATACCCCTAGCAGCCAGATGAGCTGTACCCTTCCAAAAAGACCTTTCAAAAAGACCCTTTTTGAAAACACACTAAAGGAAATATTTTAGCAAGAAAAGAGGGGAAAAGATCAGGACCTACTAAATTTGGCTAGTATCAAAAGAAATGACAATTTCTTAAAGTACAAGCATAGAATCCAGAACTAAAATTCTATGTGATATCTGCTTGGTTACTCAGAGGAATGGGGTTGAGAACACAAGTCCAAAGAGAAATGAGGGCACATTATGGTAATTGCCTTGTTCTTAAAAAGGTGAAAATAGTAATAAGTTTTTAAAATCTTCAAGGGTAAATTCCAGAAGAATAAAAATAGAAGTATGGCTTCCATTTGGCATATGGGAATCTAGTCCAGCTAATAGAAATGGTAAAGAAAAACAAAAACAATAAGAAAATATAGTAAATAGGAAATATGAAAGATAGTGACAGAAACAGGTCTTAATTTAACAGTGAGGGTCATAAATATAAATTGGTTAAACTTAGTGATCAAAAGACCACTCCAACTGGATAAAAATGAGAATAATCAATCAATATATTGCTTTAAGAAACATATGAAAAAATTTAAATAGTAAAATAAGGAGATAGGAAAATTTTACTGGGCAAATATGAACTAAAGGAATGCTGAATTATCAATCTTGATATTTGGTGAATAGCTTTTACTGTTGAATATATGAGGGAAAATATATTATTTAGTATTAAAAGGAATAATGGATTAAGAAGATAATTATGATCATGGACATATATGCTTCTAAACATTTTACCTGAAATATATACAAAGAGACAACTGATAGAGAAGTATAAGAAATACATGAATGAACAATTTTAGTTGGAAATTTTATCATTTTTCTCTCAGAAATTGAGGGATAATACAGACAAAAATAAAGAAAAATGAAGACAATTTAAATTATAAATATTAACAAAATCAGAGAACTTTATACTTTTCAACTTAGAACATCATTTATGTCAGGACTTTTTTGGGAGATCTAGGTTTATCCTCTGCTTCAGGTAACCTGAATCAAAGGCTCTACCCGCAAAGCCTACCTCCTAACTGTATCCTTACCCTTCATCACTCCAGGCAAGAGATGGCACTTCCTGACTCACATCACTCAAAGCCCCACATCTCAAGAGTCGGGGTCACTCTCCTGGGTTTAGGCACCTAGTCCTGTTAGATATTAGTGTGTTGCCTTAGAATGGAATAATATTTCCACACTTGCCCCTGGCCATGCCCCTTGTGAGTCTTGCCCTAATGAAGGCCGCTCCAATAGGGTTGTGATGTGCTGCTACCTGGTCATTAATTTTTTTTGCCTGGCCAAATTTGTACTCATCGGATGCTGGAGAAAATATTCTCATGCCACTTGCTCGGTCTGGAGTCATAGACACAGAAGAAGGAAAGGAACTATCTGGGAGGACCTTGCCCCTGATCTATTGGTATTCTGAGTGCCTCTTAGTTACGAGCTCACTGCCGGTACACACTTAGGGACCTCCTAACCTACAGGGAGTCCACCATGATGCCCAAAAAGGAAGGATAACACACCCTGAATAATGCCACAGTTACAGTTTATTTTGGACACAAGCTCTTTAGAAAGCAGTCGCTCTAGTACTTTAGATATTCTTCTTCTAGGGCTGTAATTCCAGGGATAGGTAATAGCCAGGAATGGATTGTGGGAGAGTCTTGTTCTGCCAAGCATCGGATTCATGGATCCATGAGAAATCTTCTGGGGCTGGTATCCAGACATGCTTAATAAACATCCTGTCTATCTTTCATATGGACACCGGAGCCACTCTTCTAAAATACAAATTTGATCATGACATTTCCTCTGCTGAGCAACCACTACCAGTTTTCCAAACTCTTCAGCAGACTGCTCATTCCTCTTTAGACCCTGGCTCAGATGACCCTCTACTATCCCCCTGAGATGCTGCAACTTCTACCTACCATATCACTTTCCCATCCCCAACAGAGAACCCACACTTTTCCCATCATCTGAACATCCTTCCTCTGGCAAACTTTATGCATCCTTAAAGCTCTCCTGTAGATATTCTTCACTCTCTGACAAATTGTCCAACTCCCCAGGCAAAGACACTAACTCCTTCCTTTGCTGCCGTGGAACTTAGTAGAAATCTGTACAAAGCACAAGTACTTCTGGATTATAATACTTTATATGGGTTTGTCTCCCTGACCTGGTTGTGTTTACCTTTTTATCTCAACTTTAGCACAATGCTTGCTTGACACAGGAGATACTCAATAAATTGTGATTCCCTGTCCTTTCCCTCCTCCTCCCAAGATCACCCATTTTCTGGAAATAGTTAAGCCTCTTTGCCAGGGGAGGGGAAGGAGGGTGAGGAACCCTTGGTTAATAATGACCTGTGGTTGTAGACTCAGGATGACTTGTCCCACTTGAGCCCCTCGGGGCTGTTCTGGAATAGGTACTCAGCCTCTTTCTCTTGGAGTTATCCAGACATCTGTGTGCGATGGACATGTGAGCATCTGTCTACCCCAGCAAAGTCCACTGGGGAGTTGTCCATCCCCTTGGACAGCTCTTGACTGATTTATACTTAATTGGGGGACAAGATACTTGTAGACATGACCACATCCATTGCTGCAGCATTTCATGCCCTTACGACACGATAGACCTCCCAAGCACAATTCAACACAAATTCCAGAGAATTCTTTAGGCGCCTCTGGACAGATGCTGGGTCTTTCTTGCTCTGCAACATACAATGGTTTCTGTGGGGTCTGTAATGGTTCCTAAGACAGAGAACTGATGCTGGAGGTCTGAAGCCCTCATGCCTGGTGGGACTCCCACCTCTTCCAGTTCTTCCTTCATGTTCCTGACGTCTCCTTCAATGTACATGCTCACTCTTAGGCCCGCATTTTACAGCCTGGTCCTAGGGAGAATGTTTTCCCTGCTCCAAAGCCTTCAGAGTCCCAGCAGGCAAGAAACCTGTGCTGTACTGACATAACCCTCTTTTTCCACCTGATTAGAAAATCTATGATCACAGACAGCCATCTCCCTACCTCACACATACCCTGTGTTCATCCAGAGCTACTCCTCATTGGAGTCCCCATCCAGGATACATCTCCTAACTAGAGAGAAGCCCAACTTCTAATCAGACCCATCCCAATCTGATAAGAAAAATGAGAAATGCAGGGTGATTGTTCCTGTAGGTCAAAGGAAACAGATCTGATGAATGCCAAATCTCCATTCTATAGCAGACACACCGCCTGCTTCTGTGCCAAACCATTCCTGGGTTGGAAGCTGGGCTCTGAGTCTTCTCTGTTCTTAAGTAGGATCCCCTCAGCATCTTCACCTCTCAAAGGTTTCCAAGCACAGGCCAACTCCATCCCCACAGTGATGAAAGCCACCAGAACAAAGACTGCACCCTTCATCATGTCGCCTTCGATGTGATGCACACACAGAGCCTGGTCCTAGTTTATACGGTCAGTGTCAGCAGAAAGGAGAGTGGGGCGGGAGGCAGTAGAGCAAGACTGGTCTGCAGAAAAAGAAAGCTCTCTAGGGAACACCCTCAGAAGCTTTAGTTCCTTCGTTTTGTTTCATAGCTGATTTCCCTCCAGTTACGGGGTGGTTTTTTTTTTTTTTTACGGGGTGGTTTCTTAAAGATGCAAGTGACAAACAGGAAAGTTTAGGGACACCTCTTAGCCCTTTGCTCATTGTTCTATTGCAACTTGGCACTGGTTTTCCTGGTGCTCTTAGGAACTGTGGCCAAAGAAAACGATTGTGAAATTTAGATTTCAGAGTGAGACCTTGAACTATGAGAGCATGAAGTATTGTTTGTCAGGGCCCATCTGGGGCATCCAGGGATCCAGATATGGATACATGCTCTTTGTGGGGGAGATGGTTAAATGTATGCTTTGGCGCCTCCTCTAGGGGCTGAGATCCCTGAGCAGGTATGAAATGTGGGCCACCCCTTAACCACAAAGGTAGCAACAGGTGGTAGTGAAGTCACTCTTGCAAGGAAAAATCAATGTTCAAAAATCACAGCTGGCCAAGCCCTTGGGGGTTGAGAGACAGGATCCATCCTGATGACTGATGATCTTTGACCTCCCCTGCTCTGTAAGCAGAGGTTCCCAGAAACAGGGCTTGCAGGTGAGCAGGCTGAGCTGAACTATAAGAGGAGAGTACTAAGTGTTCATAGGAGCCTGAGTAAGAGGCCCACCCTCTTTCCTCTTCAGTTACAGAATCTCAGAGAATGGAGTGCAGGGTTAAAACCCCAATGACCATGGGAGCAAAGACAAAGCCTGCTTTGTCCTTGGTGGTCAGAGCTGGGACAACCACCTCATGACCGCCTCTGGGGAGGTCTGGACAAGCTACCCTATGAGCAGAGAAATAGTAAGCAAACCCAGAAGAGGAGGGCTCTGAATAACCCAGGTAGTTAGCTCACACCCAGCATCTCAGAATCTTTGGATACAAAAATGGGCACCAGCACCAGCAATGACTCTAAGGTATGAAGGAGGGATAAGGGAACCTGGAGAAGGCAGGGCAGCTCAGTACATGGCACCCAGGCAGTGCACCCAGGTAGTGCAGAGCACAGGCAGGGCAAGCCCAAATCCAAACCAAATGAGGCTGGCCAGATTCCAGGCTGCTGAGTAGCATGGCCTGGATGAGTGAGTGGAGCCAGGCCAGACAGCCCCAAGGAACTTACAGTGGAAGCCTCCAGTACGCTGTTGGCAAGGGGAGGACACTCTCTAAAGTGTCTCCTCTAAAAGTGAGACCTGGACGTGACTCATCATCTACCAACATAATCTTTAAAAGTTCATTTTTATGCAACAAACACATGCACTAATTCTTATGATCAATAATTCAAAAATACAGATATATCCAGAATAGTAACCTTCCAGGAGATACACAAATGTTAGCAGTTTGTTGTTTATTTTTCTTTTTTTTTTTTTTAAAGGTTTTATTTATTTATCCGTGAGGGACAGAATGAGAGAGAGAGGCAGAGACACAGGCAGAGGGAGAAGCAGGCTCCATGCAGGGAGCCAGACGTGGGACTTGATCCCGGGTCTCCAGGATCCCACCCTGGGCGGAAGGCAGCGCTAAACCGCTGAGCCACCCGGGCTGCCCTGTTGTTTATTTTTCTAAGGTCTTTTTCTATGCTTTTACATACACATATATGTGTATATACAAACATATCATTTTCTTTATAGAAATATGTATTATATGTATGTACATATATGTGTTATTTTGCTTTCTTCAACTTAACATGATGTCTTAGAGAGCTATCCAGATACCTTTTTTTTCCTTTTCTAAAATAACTATTATCTAAAATTCCATTAATGAATAGTTCATAATTTATTTAACCAAGATTCAATTGTTGAACATTTAGATGGGTTTTGGTGGGGTTTTATTATTATTATTATAAACAAATTGCTGTGTACATGCATCATGTACTTTGTATATATTTCTTTGTTTATGCATGTCAGTATTTCCCCCAGAAGAGATGCCTTAACATGGAAATAAAAGGATGCATCCACTCTAGCATTGGAAGATATTGTCACATTGTCCTTCAAAAAGACTGTAAGACTTACACTTTCTCCTACAGTGAAAGAGACAATTCCTCCCAAAGTGACCCAATACATTTTTAATCTTACTTCCTCAAGTTAAATTTGTAAAAAAATTTTACTTGCTTTTATATTTGACAGACAGAGCATGAGCAAGGGGAGGGGCAGAAGGAGAGAGAGAGAGAAAATCCCAAACAGACTCTATGCTGAGCACAGAGCTGATTCAGGGCTCGATCTCATGACCCTGAGATCATGACCTGAGCTAAAATCAAGAGTTGGAAACTTAACCAACTGAGCCACCCAGGTTCCTCCTCAAGTTTAGATTCTAATGGACTAGTTCAAGCTGTGTATTCCCATACTCCCCATTGTATGCAGCCCAATTGGGAATGTAGAGGAGGTAAGTCTCACCACAGTTATGTAAAGAAATTTAATTAACAGAAATTGCATAAGACAATATAATCTGGTGTTTACTATTCCAAGTTTCCAGAAAGAAGCAAAGGATAATGATTACCTGTGACAGTTCTGCACAAGCACACATGTCAATGTTGGCAGCTGTGAGGTTGCTAAGGAGAGCCTCTTCCATAATAATGGGAGTACTTGACCTTTTTTAAGTATGACAGTATGTCATACTTAAGCACAGTATGTCCGGCCCTGTGCTTGTTCTTCACACCCATCCTCTCACCAAAGCCTCACAAGCTTGTGAGGTTACTTCCATTGGCATCCCCATGTCACGAATGAAGAGTCTGAGACTCAAAGTCCATGCCTTGCAAATATCCAAGCCCACCTCAGACCCACTGCTGTGGAATCTCCAATGGTGGGGTCCAGAAAAGCTTCCCAGGTGTCTTTCATGCACGTGAAGTGAGGAACACATCACTTACCTGATAAAACCTTATTTCTTTGTGGAAAAAAAAAAAAAAAACAATGTCCATATGTAAAGCTTCTTTCTACTACTCTAGTGATGATCAGAAATCTGGGTATTTGGCAAGTCCTTGTGACATATTATTACCACTTGAAAGGGCCAGGTGTCTGCAGAAGCTGTCAGACATACATAAGAAATTAAAGGAGAAAACTGAGTCTAGATATTGGGAATTCTCAGATTTCTTCAGTCTGCAAAAACTATCCTTTACACCTATAGCCATCAGGGTTTTATTCCTTGGTGTGTTTTTTTCTTTTCAGGATGGCATGTGAGACCTTGGGGTACAGCATCTATATCTAGAATCCTAAGTTGGCTGGAAGTCCATTTTTCCTGGAATTCCATGTCCCAAAGAGTCATTTCTCATCCCTGCCAGATCCTTCAAACACCTAACTGCATGCTCAGCCCACCAGTCCCAGATCTTGCTCATATTGCAGCTTTGTCCTATGGCATGACAAGCCAAGGGTGAACACCAGGACATTTTGTTATAAAGCACGAGACTTGGCTAGGTCAGAGATGATGACATTTAAAGTCAGATGGCATGGATCCAATACAGATCTGGCCAAGGAAATCCCCTTACAATCCCCTTAATACAGGCAGGCCTGTATGTCTGTCCGTGGTACTTTAAGTACCATATTTTGAGGAATTAACAAGGTATCTTCCCTCTCCCCCATTTCCTTATACTCACTCCTATTTCCTTGTGGGACACACAGTGGATTATAACCTAGACTCAGTGCCTTCCAGGGAGAGTGGACACAGTTTAGAGACAAGTTCATTAAGTTCCTTGGTGGGTTTTTCTTAAAACTCTAATTGACATAATAGTTCTGAAAGCACGGACTTTCCATTTCAAGATCTGGGCTTTCTGAGAGAAAAAGGTTTGTGTTGGGGGGGAAGGTGTTTGCAAGGCAAGGCCCAAAGGAAACTGGGAATAGGGTTAATATCATAAATAATAGATGTATTTCTTAAGTTCATGATTTAAGAGCTAGTTTTCCATACACTGGGAGAGAAAACAAGATAGGCACTATTAGCAGAATATAGTGAAAAGCATGAGCCTAAAATTAGCCATCTGAGAATGACCTTCCCAGTGCTTCCCAGGAAGTGGCTGGACTAGGGGTAGAGGAGCAAGAAAGAGGCACAGTCCAAGAAGGTTGACAGCCTTTCCGAGAAGTCCCAAGCCCTGTGGGCTCAGAGAAGCTTAGAGTGAGACAGAAAGGACAGAGTTATAAGGACTGACCCTGGAGGCCATGGCAGGACAAGTGACATGACAGAGGGCCAGATGCCCAATGACCAGAAGGCTGAGATGCACTTCTCTAGATGCCAGCAGAGGCCAACGGACAACAAGAAGCAAGATTCCTGCGCCTTCCTGTGTGGTGAGCCTGATCACACGGTAGCCCTTCAGAATGAAGATGGACCCTGGGAAGAAGGGGAGGAGAGAATAGGAAGAAGTATGCCTCAGGAAGGATTCTCAACTGGAGGAAAAAACATCAGGAAGTAATAATGTGTACCTTGTAGTCAGATTACATTTTCTACCACTAAAAGGAAGGGGCACTGGAGGGTTGGGTTCAATTATGGGGAAAAAAAGGTAACATTTTTTTGTACCTCAAAGCCTGAGACTTTGACATTTACAAGTATCCCCGGCTGTAAGGAGGCTTATGAAGTTTACCAAGGCACTGAGGGGGGCACTTGATGGGATGAGCACTGGGTGTTATGCTATATGTTGGCAAATTGAACTCCAATAAAAAAAAAAAAAAAGAAATTTACCAAGGATGTTTCTAGCAACCCTTTGTATAGGGAATTGAGTAAAGGAAAGAGAAGGTAGCATATTCAAAGCTCAAGGAAGTGTTTTATGCTGCGATTAAAGTTGTACAGCTGACAAGAACTTTATAAACCAGGTATGTAGGGGCACTTGATTGGCTCAGTCGGTTAAGCATCAAACTCTTGAGTTTGGCTCAGGTCATGATCTCAGGGTCCTGAGATCGAGCCCCATGTCAGCCTCTGTGCTCAGCGTGGAGTCTGCTTGGGATTCTCTCTCTCCCTCTCCTTCTGCCCCTCCCCCTGCTCTCTCTTGCTCTAAAATAAATAAATAAAATCAGAAGAAGAAGAAGAAGAAGAAGAAGAAGAAGAAGAAGGAGAAGGAGAAGGAGAAGGAGAAGGAGAAGAAGAAGAAGAAGAAGAAGAAGAAGAAGAAGAAGAAGAAGGGAGTCCCCAGACCATCCTGTTGGGATCAAGCCTGTCCTCCCCTGCAAAAAAAAAAAAAAAAAAAGGTGATTTTCTCTTTTCTTCTGAATGTCTGTATTTCATACAATTTTCATATTCTAAAAATGAAACTTTAAAATGTAGAAAAATGCATTCACAATTTTTTCTCTTAATTCCTACATCTTTTAACATTTTCCCGTCTGCCTGGACTCAATGGGAGCCCAAGAAGAGATGTGTTTAGATGGGGGGGCAGGTGGAAAAGGGAGAGAGGACACGTCCCTCAGGTCTGTGAAGGGTGTGTGTGGAAAGCAGCTCAGAACAATCATGTGGCCGCTGGGCTCAGCCGCCAGGAAAAACTGTGGTTTCTTCCACTATTTGTGGCTCAACTTATATCCTAGGTCACTGTTTCTGCTGGGTCAGCTCCTGGTCTCCTAGGAGGAAAATGCCTATGTCATGGGAACATGGTGGAAGGCTCTGGGTTGGAGTGAGATGGGGGTGAGAATGTAGAATTTCATGAATCAGAACATGAAGAAACAGAGCCCCTCTCCCCCCAACTGGGGAGGGAGATGGGGGATGCAAATATTGAAAGAGAATAGAAAAACACAGGGCTATGTTTTTTCCAGAAGTTGCTCCACAAACTGTAGCTCTCATTTCCTATCCTGCTTCATCTGTTCAGGTTCTAGTCTCCACCCAGAAACCTGGAGAAGTACGTGGAAAATCAGATACCAACATCCTGGCCTCAATCTAAAAAAGGAAGTTTCATAAAGAAAAGGAAAAAGGAAGAACAAGTGTCTTGTTGTGCAACAGGTGAAGTTCCACATTGCCCCACCACAAGGATTCCACTCTGTCGTCGGGAATTCCTGACTGAAGGATTTCTTCGCGAGGGTATTCAGGTCTCCTGCAGGCTTCCCTGGCACTCTGGTCTCTGAGATGCTGAATTCCTCCCTTCCAATTTGCTCAGAGCCAGGGACATGTGGGGCAAAGGGCTTCATGTGAGCAAGGAGACCCAGATTCTAGCTCTACCCCAGCCCTCTCTAATGGTGAAACCAGAGACAAGCTGTGGCTCTCCTCCACGCTTCATTAGACAAAGGAGAGGATGGACTCCTTCTGAGAAGAATCCAAGATCACCGACCCCCACCCCCTTAAAGGCCCCCAAGAAGAGTCAGGCTTCCTCTTAGCTTGACTCATGGGTTTGTACCCTTGGTGAAGCCTCAGCTTTGTACTTAGCTGCAGACCCTCCTGCTTAGGAGCAGACCCTCCTCTTGAGATGCCTCACTTCATTATAGTCCATTCCCTTGGAATGTGCCCACTTCACCTTGGGTTTCTCCTGTAGGGAAGTTTGTCTCACTTTCTAGAATGTTCCATTTCCTTCCACACTGAGGAAGGGGTGACCAACCAATCAGTTGGTGATTGTATTTGTTTTCTATTTCTTCTATAACAAATTAATACAAACTTGGTGCCCTAAAACAACACACATTTATTCTCTTAAAGTTCTGGAGTTCAGAAATCAAATCTCTTTCACTAAGCTGAAATCAGGGTTATCAACAGGGCTGCACTCCATCTAGAGGCTCTAGGAGAAAAGACATTTCATTGTTTTTTCCAGCTTCTAGAATGGCAGTCTCGCATTCCTTGGCTCCTGCACTCTTCCTCCATTATCGAAGTCGATGGCATAGCATTGGTCGTCATATTGCCTTCTTCTCTCTGTAATCAAATCTCCCTCTATCTCTTCTTATAAGGATATTTATAACTACACTTTAGGGTCCAGCCAGATAATCCAGGAAAATCTCTCCACCTCAAGATCCTTTACTTGATCATATCTGCAAAGTCCTTTTTGCTGTATAAGGCAATCCTCACAGGTTCTGGGGATTAGGATGTGGACATCTTCATGGCCATTATTCAGCCTACTATGGTGATCTATACCTTGTCTTAGGCCCGGGGATTATCCATTTTCTCTCCCAACCACTTTCCTCAGAACAGAGTATATGTATCTTTCACCAAAGTCCACACCCTGCTTTCCAGCCTACTTCCAACACCCCGTCCCTTCACTATTTTAGGTTCTGTGTCTTTAGGACAGTGCCATTCAATGGAACTTTCTGTGATGGTGGAAATGCTTTATATCTTCACTGTCCAACATGGCAGCCATGAAGCATATGTAGCTAATGAGCACATGGATTGTGACTAGTGCTACTGAGGAAATGAATTTTAAATGTTATTTCCTGTTTATGACTGGGACAAACTACAGTTTCCAAACACAATAAGGATGAGCAATTACTGAGCCACTTGTGGCTAGTGGCTAATACACTGGACACTTCAGATGTGGGAAGATGAAAAGCAAAAGCCAAGCCCCATCAGGCTCTGGGATGATGAGGGTGGCTAAGTGCAGAACAAGGAAGGGAATTTTTTGTTGGCTCCGGAAAGGTACATTGTCTCAGTTCTGCTTTTGCATTGGGCCAAGAACACTCAAGCGATTTTCAAGGTCAGCCCCTCTTCACCCTACTTACACAATGGATCATTCCTTTGTGTGTGTTGGGGGGGGGGGGCACAAAGGAATGTCACCAGGAGTATGGAAAAGGGATTTACCTGGGATTTGGAATTAGCTAAAGTCATCTGTGACACACTTGCTGAATTGCCTCTAGTAAGTCACTTCTCAGTCCCTGGCTCTCGGTTTCCAAAAAAATGAGTTGGACCAGATGGTCTGAGAGGGTCCCTGAACTTTTAATAGACTAAAATTCTAAGTCCCATGAATCAAGACTTGATCATACATGTAATTCTATTCCAGACCCATGTTCTCTCTGACCCATGTACGAGAATTTTTTTAAAAGATTTTATTTATTCATAAGAGACAGAGAGAGAGAGAGGAAGAGACAAAACTCTGAGATCAAAAGTCAGATGCCCAACCGACTGAGCCACCCAGGCACCCCTGTAAGAAGAAGTTCTGAGGATGAATTAAGGAAATAAGCTGTGGCTCTAGGTTACTCCTGCCACCATCCAGAACTAGATCTGATATTCACTCTTCTGTTCTCATGATAACATTTCATATTTGTGTTGGCCTTTAGAGAGCTTATTCACTAACTAAGCTAATCTACATGATGACCCTAGGAGGATGGGCACCATGCCCATTTTAAGTGAGAATGCTGAGGCTCAGAGAAGGAAAGAATCTTCCAAATGTCAGGCCCCCACAATGGGTAATGTACATGTCACCTTACAATAGCCCTTTGAAACTCTCACTGTCTAGGTGTGAAAATCGAGGTCCAGTAAGGCAAGATGACTTTCCTAATGGTATGCCAATAATAAGTCATGCAGGCCCACTTTTCTGACTCTGAACCACTTCCGCCTTCTACATTGTGCTGCTGCTACTGCTATTCACAACTTTCCTACAGAATATTGATATGTTACCTCTTAGCATATAGCTATCCTTTTGGATCGTCCTTCCATGATGCTACTACCCCAGCAGATCCATAAGGTTTAGCAAGTCACATAATCTCTGTGCCTCTGTTTCCTCATCTGTAAAATTGGAGATAACCAGTTCCTACTTCATAAGGGTTTTAAAATCCCATTGAAATTGTTGAGTGATATCATATCTTTAGACATATTAGCCCATATATTTTTTTAGAAGGATGGGACTCCATCCTTCTTTTTTTAAAATTTATTTATTCATGAGAGACACAGAGAAAGAGAGAGGCAGAGACACGGGCAGTGGAAGAAGCAGGCTCCATGCAGGGAGCCCGATGTGGGACTCGATCCTGGGTCTCCAGAACTACACCCTGGGCCGAAGGTGACGCTAAACCACTGAGCCACCCGGGCTGCCCCATATTAGCCCATATTAAGTACTCAGTAATTGCTTGTCCTTATTGTGTTTGGAAACTGTAGTTTGTCCCAGTCATAATATGAGGCAATTCCCTTCACCTCAAGTCAAATTAAAATGCAAAGAAATTGTCTATAATTTTTTAGAAATTTTATTTTGAAAACATATGGAATCAGTTGCATTATTCATATATCTACAATAGCAGAGAAACAATGATGGTAGACTATCCCCATGGGGGACAAGTAAGTGTCCTTTGGCAAAACAAATAATAGAAATAAGTTCAAATACAATAACACAACACATAATACGATTAAATTAAGAAAAGGAACAGTCTACTGAGAAGAGTCATGAGTGTGGAGAAGGTGCGTCTCATGAGAAGCATTGGGCTCAGGTGACCTTCCCTGGAGACCTCCTGCACCTTGACCTGGAGCAGCTCAGTTCAGTTCCAGATCATCCATGTATTCCTGGACCCAGGGCTCGCTGGGATTAGCACAGACTTGTCTGCCCCTTCTGGTTTGGAATCTGTGGAACAAGGAATAGACAGATTAGAATCCCATGGGACCTTGCCTGTGGTAGGTATCTTCCTCTGCTTGACCATGGTATATGTTGGATAGCTCTAATAGATGGGAAAACTTCCTGGGGTGGTGCTAAAACTGGACTCCTTGCAACTTCTACTCTGGATTTAGCTCCACCTCTTGGGTTGCTCAGATTAGGAACAAATGAGTTTTGCAATCAAAATGAATACATCACCCTACTCAGTCTCTATTGCCCCTAGCAATGACTTTTCTGCATGTTTTTCTAAGCACAGTTTCTAAGCACATCTCCTGTCATCTTTTTTAGTTTCCCTGGTTTCCTGGCCTCTGGCTAAATTCCTCCCCCAAAAGTCCCCTTGCCTTCCCTTGGCCCCCACCCAACCTCCTCCAGACTCAACAGGTAATTTCATGGCTTGATCCTCACTGATTTCTGGAAGGGCTTCAGCCCTGAGACCTGTCTCCCTACTGTTTGCTTCCATCTTCTGCCAGTAGGCCCCATTTTCTAATCCTGCCCTCACCCCTGCCTCCTAGAACAGACCCAGGGTTGATACTCACACCACAGCTGGCTGGGAGCAGAGGCTGCTGGTCTCAAAGTAATCTGCCACAAAGTTGCGAGGAATCTTCCGCAGGGTGTAAGAGAAGCAGCAGGCAGTAGGAGGATCTGAACCCACTGGAAAGAAAGGCAGGGGTGAGATAGAAGCTCTATGACTTGTTAATTTTGGTTTCTAATCAATAGATATTCAGTGGCCATCTCTGTAGGACTACTGGATCCCAAAATATGGTCTTTTTTTTCCAATCCCACTCACCCTAAGTAGGAGTATTATTCTGAATAGAAGATCATAAGAGAAAGTCACAAAAGAATTTTGGAAGATTGGAACTGGACTGAGTCTCAGGGCTTGTGTCTAACTCCCTTCATTTTATAGATGGGGAAACCAAGGCACAGAAAGAGGCAGGAACTTGCTTAAATGAGTCTACTGGTTGCTATTTCTTAAGAAAATAGGAACTTGACTCCTACTGAATGTCTATTAGATTCTACATTTAACAGCAGGCTATTTGGAAATCTTCCCATCTCCCTTTTGTCCCTAGATGCCACCGTTAGATCAGACCCAGCTAGAAAAGCCAGCACTATCTACACCATGACTCTAGAAGTAGCAGCTGGAAGAGTGGCCACTTACTTGGTGCTGAGAGCGCCGGGGAGCAGAAGGCAGCCACTAGCACAAGGAGAGAAAGGACGGTCACACAGAGCTTCATGGTCTCGGCAGAGGAGAGGCTTTTCAGGAGCTGAGACTGAAGAACAGTGAAGCTTCAGAGCCCAACTGTGTTCTGTGCTGAAACTGACTTGGGAACTCCTCTTTATAGGAACTCTGAGGCCTCAAACAGATATGGAGGCACAGGAGGGCAAATGGAATTTCCAAGGTAGAGATGATGTCATGGTGCCAATAAGGAAACTGAAGCTAGCTGACAGAGAGCAGCCCTTCACAGCTTCTCTTCCCCAGGGCGATGTCATCACGGGAGGAAAGGGGGGTAGTGGAGAAGAAGTGGGCTGCGTCATAGAGGGAAGTGGTACACCAAAGACAGTGATCAAGACTATAGAGAGGAAGGATGAAATCTTCACATCTGCCAAAAGAGGCTTGTAGATGAGAAGCGTACTGTTCTCAGTGGTTGGCACCTCCAGAAACTTGAGGCTTCATGTTTTTCCAAAGCTGCTGCAAGCCTGGCCTTAAGAAGGAAGGGGTAGCCAGGAATCCATGTCCCATTCTTGGGCCTTCTTCTACTGAGCTGAGTGACCTTAGTGCCCTGTACATTTCCTTAGGTGTAAAGAGAGAGTCCAGCATTGAATGTGCAGAAAGACCCAGCAGGGCACCTGAGGAACATCTATAACTTCTACTTATTGGAGATTTACTAAGGACCAGGCACTGGGCAAGCTTCCACATACACATGACATCTAACCCTACCATACCCATGAGCAGGACTATGATTATTCCCTTGGGGCAATGAGGACCACACAGGAGAATTCATTATCTCCAGGACACGTGGTTGGTTAAGGGGCAGTGCCAAGATTTGAACTAAGAGTCATCTGATTCTAAAATCCATTTTCTTTCTACCTGGTTGCCTCAGTACAAATATAGAATATGACCACAAAGAGAGAAAATGTTGACCACTAGGGCCTATGCCACACACAAAGACCCATCTTATTAGGGCTGAAATCAGGAAAGGAGTTTGGGTCAGTCTGTTCTAGAACAAGAAGGGAACAGAAAAGAAATAAAGAAGTTGGTATGTTTACTTGGACTGATAATAGAAAAAGAGAAAAAGGAAGAATCAAGTTTGGAAGACTCAAATAAAAAATGTTCCTCTAGTGTAAAATTGGGATTGGATATACCTAGCAATGGGCTTAACCATGTTATGGATAAAATGTGTAGTATAAGCACGTGGGTGTTCCCCAGCCATCCATAGGGTATTCCTTACATTCATGGAAAGCCCTACCTGGTTGGGCACTGCTGTTGACCTAGAATAAAGTCAACCAGGAATACAGTAGTGCGTGGGGTGGGACACGTGGGGGCAATTAGAGTGGTTGGTCAAGATCTCTATCCACCATTAGCTCATCCACACTGACCCATTTTCTCACCCCCAGCCTCACGTGGCTATCTGCCTCTGCCTTGAGAAAGAAGAGTGAAGAGGGAAAGGAGAGAGCCAGGCCTCCTGGGTGCTGTAGAAATGTGGGCTAGGAGAGATGAGAGGAGCATTTTGGAGTGCTTCAGGCTACAAATAAAGTTCAATGTCATCCTACCTTATCACTCCCCCCACCCATATTCCACCTACACACACAAACTGTACTTCTCTCCTCTCTCCTGTCCTTACCCTTTTCTTTGTGTAAGTCTTGCTCCAAATGTTCCAATATTTACCAAGACCTCCATCCCCAGCTCTAAGTTTCTGTGATCCCTGTATCACCTATGCTAGTATCTCTCATGGCCTCTCCTGGTTGATGGAGTTTCATGTTCATGCATTAAGCACCTTGCTTTAAGGGAGGAAGGATGTGTCTTATGTTCCCCTCAATCTATAGACTTTGTTTTCATGGCATTTCCATCCAACTCAGTTGAGTAGTCATCTGCTGTTTGTCAGGGCAGACAAAACTGAGTGAAACCCCAAATATACCCTCAAAGAGTTCTTAGGCTAGTGATGGTATTGACAGTGACAGAAATAACAATGCCATGAGATGGAATAAAGTAAGTATCACATCAGAGGTAGAAACAAAATGTCAGAGAAGGCCATTCCTTGACTGTCAATGAATGGTTCCCAGTCAAATCTAAACCCCACCATGCACTAAGAAGGAGCACTTGACATGGAGTCCTCTGTCTAAATGAGTGGGGTGTGCTGATCTTCAACCTGTGGAGGGATTATGAAGGTGTCTGCTCTGGAACAATAGGAGAATGATGATATATAAAAATGGATAATTAATCTGCATTGAGCCACACAATGAGTTTGACTGTTGACTTTGGCTTCTTAGCCTTGGTTTGATCTTTGGTTCATAGAGATAAAATGTTTTGTTTGTGAAGGTCTCACCAATAATGCTGTGTTCACACCAGTGAAATTCCACACCAAAAGTACCAAGGCTTCTGTCAACATGTTAAGCTGAATCAATGGCCTCTGAGATTCATACATTGAAGCTATTTCTAAGTGATAGTCAATAGAGAATAAGAACAAATCCCTCCCAAATACACTACAAAAAAAGTGCTCATTGTCTTTAGATAACCCTCCCTGACCCCTCTTCCAACTAAACTCTGAATCTCTCTCCATGCTCCTAGAGGAAGCCTCCAGAGCTCCCTCCATCTTATCACCTATAACATATCTATTTGTTTGTCTCCCTCACTAAAAAGGAGCACCTTGATACAGAAACCATGTCATGCTTATCTCTGTGAAAACAGTAGGTGTTCAATAAACATTTGCTTAATATATGCCCAGAGGTTTTAATGGGAGGGGTTGTGACAGATAACATGGACTCAGGATATGAATTCCATTTAGTTAAATGAAGTAAGAATAAACTGATTATTTTGAAAAATTCTATCCAAAGTGTGACTCCCCAGCTTTAATGGGATAATTTTCTTCCTTCTTCTGCCCTCAACCCATAGACCCAGTAGTTTTATCATCAAGGATACTATTCTAGACTCAATTCTTTCCAGCTTAAGGTTGTGAGAAGTGGTAGCAAGAGTCAACCATGGTCCCAGGAGCTCCATACACATTCTGTGGTCATCTCCTCACTCTTGAGCAGGAAAGCCCTTCACTTCCCCTTACTCGTGGTAACATTAAGGTTTCCCCTTCTATACCCTTGACTGGCACTGTGCTCATTATTCCATTTTGGTCACTTTCACATCTGTTTTCTCCTCATTTTTGTTCTCCCAGACTCCCCAGGCTGCAAACAGGACCACTAGCCACAGCAGTAATATGAACATTCAAAGGTCCTAGTACTTCTGATTTCCCCCAGCATATCCACCTCCATGGTTTTATTTGATCTCTATATGTTTTGGCATTGTACAGATTAGGAATACAAATTCAGAGAAGTTCAAAGACTTATTAATCAAGGTCACACAGGATGTATGTCAAGACTCAAGTCTTCCAAGTCCTGGTTCAGAGATAACCAGACTTCCTCTACAGGTATGACCTCTGATATTGCAAATACAGGAAGTCTCAGAAGATACCAAACTCTCCAAAGAGATTACAAAACTTCTGAGGAGCAGGAAACAGAAGTGGTCAAATCCTGACATTTTGTGCCCTCCTAGAAGGAAAGTGCAGAGGTGCATGAGCATTGGGGAGACCATTGAGTGTCAGGGCCAAGAGTGCTAGCCACTAGCATGTGTAATGCCCAAAACTAGAGAATTTCTTGTGAGCAAGTGTTGAGACTGGAAAGCCAAAATGAGCTGGATGGTCACTTTGCCAGCATAATAAACCAATTAGGATAAATTATTTGGTCTTGCCAATGTTATAACCAAGTCACTTGGGGGAAATGAGAGCAGAAACTGGATTGTAGATTGAAGAAACAAGTACAAAATTGTCCAAAGCACGGGGTTCAGGATGGAGTCCATAGGACATGTTGCTAATTGAAGCAGTTCATCAGAGACAATCACACTCCACCCCTCAAGCCAGCAGCCTCATTCTTCTTAAAGAGGAAATGAGTCTTCTTCACCCACCACTGCCTGCTCTTTGCTGTCAAGGATGGAGGTCAGTGAATTTACAGTTGTTAAATTCCTGAGAGAAGGTTAAAGGCTCATCAGTGTTTGGAAAACTTCCAGTATTCTTTAGGAAGCATCACTCTTCCTTCAAACAGTGCTTTTATTCCTTCCTTCCTTCCTTCCTTCCTTCCTTCCTTCCTTTCTCTTTCTTTCTTTCTTTCTTTCTTTCTTTCTTCTTTCTTTTCTTTCTTCCTTCCTTCCTTCCTTCCTTCTTTCTTTTTCTTTCCTTCTTTCTTTCTTTCTTTCTTTCTTTCTTTCTTTCTTTCTTTCTTTCTTTCTTTCTTTCTTTCTTTCTTTCTTTCTTTCTTTCTTTCTTTCTTTCTTTCTTTCTTTCTTCCTCATGCAAGACACAGTCAGAAAGCCAGAGACATAGGCAGAGGGAGAAGCAGGCTCCTCATGGGGAGCCTGATACAGGACTTGATCCCAGAACCCCAGGACCTGACCTGAAGGCACATACTCAACCACTGAGCCACCCAGGTGCCCCTTTATATCTGTTTCAAGCTCTTTCCAGTTTGGTCACAGAGAATATCCAACAAGAGAGAAAAATAATTCAATAAAACTTTACTGAGGGTCTACTATATTCTGGGCACTATTTCAAGCATTGGGGATGTTTTGGAAGGTGGTGGTGAAATGTCAAAAAAGATAATGCCTGAGTTTTGTTTTGTTTTGTTTTGTTTTCATAGAAAATATACATAGTCACTGTACAAAAATTAGAAAATATAGGAAAGCATAAATAAGAAAATAAAAATGACTCAACATTCTGTACATGTTTTTATATTTTACTATTGTCACTTACTACTCTTTCTTGAACTAGTATATTAGTATATCTTATTTTTGTTACTTTATATTCTTCTATGTCATTAAAAACACTAAAGTTATTCAAAATTGGCATGTGTGATATTTCATTCTGTGAATATACCAAAATTTTATTTTTAAATGTATAATTAACCATTCTGTTACTTAGGTCAGCCCATTCAGGTTGTTCTAACTTTTCTCTATTATAAATTTAGCTGAGATCTGAAGAAAGATTAGCCAGACAAAGAGTATAGGGCCAGGGTTAACTAGGCAAAGAACAAGAGACCTGTGCTTTTTAAATTTTTTTTTTTAAGATTTTATTTATTTATGAGAGACACAGAAAGAGAAAGAGAGGCAGAGACACAGGTAGAGGAGGAAGCAGGCTCCTTACAGGAAGCAGATGTGGGACTCCATCCCAGGTCTCCAGGATCAGGCCCTGGACTGAAGGCGGCGCTAAACTGCTGAGCCACCCAGGCTGCCCGAGACCTGTGCTTTTTTTAATACATAAAATAGATTGGTATATTTCAGTAAAAATGATAATAGTAACTAACACTAACATAGTGCTTACAGGAAAAAGCTATTCACAGCCTTTCATAGATGCTAATGTATTTTACCCTCCTAGGAGTCCTCTGAGGTACGTACTATTATCCCCTTTCACACACAAGGAAACTGAAACACAGAGAGGTAAGTAGCCTACAGAAGAATACACAGCTAACACATGTTAGATTTGGAAATGACGCCAAGGAAGTCTGGTTCCAAAGCATAAGTAAATCATAAAAGGGAAATGGGCTTATTATAAATTTATGTTAGAAGCTTACAAACCAGAGTTGTTATTGCGATATAGAATGTCTCTCAGTTTTGCATTCTGCATGTCTTTGAACAGTGGAGTCCATGGATTTCTCTTTTCCTTAGAAAAGTAAGGGAATTAATTAAATAATGACTTTCCTTATTTGTTCTAAATGTTAATCTCCACTGCTGTCATGGGACATACCCATGCTTCTAGGGTTTCACTCCGCCCTGTGATCTCCCAGGATGAGCTGACACCTTATTCATAGAAAGCAGAAGAGAGGCCTGCACTTTTAAAGAATTACATGTCGTTCAGAGGGCTGACTAAATTTCCAGGAAGTCTGAAGGTGGCAAGAGACCGACCAAAGAGGGAGGCAGGGGTCAGTTCACAGAGGGGAAGCTTCCATTCCATGCTGGAAACCATGCAGAGTATTTGAAACATTTTCAACAGACAGAGATAGACAGTGATTTGAACTTTAGCAAAATCACTTCGGGTGCCATGTGATGGGACAGATCAAAGAGAGGCAAAACTAGAAGGAAACACAGTTGACAGGACACTCTTACAGCTGTCATGGCAAGAAATGATGAGGGTTGGACCCCAGGCAGTGGCAGTAGGAACAGTGAGAAGGAGATCTACTTCATTTCAAATATGCAATAGATGCAGATGAGGGGGAGGGAGGAGTCAGGGTGATTCCCAGGTTTCTAGCATGGAAGCGTCATAGGTGAGGATGGTTTTTACTGAGTCAAGAACATAGAAGGGGGAGCAGGGGCACAAGGATGAATCTAATCCAATACCAAGAGGTATGCCCTGATCTATTGCACATACAAATGGCCAGAGGAGAATGACATGAAGAACTCAAAGATTGCAAAGGGCCAGGCTGCAGAAAGAAGGGGCTGCATCAACGAGACATTGTGTCTCTAGAATGCTATAAAGGGGCCTCCAGGACATAGTTTCCGCCTACCTGAAAGGTAGGGCCACACCTGAAAAAAGGGAGCCAAGGCTGGGTCAAATAAGTTATCATTGCCAGCCAGCCCATCATTTCCCTTGAGCTGGAACTGATGCCCAAGGAAGCGGAGCCACAGAGCTGGAAACTGGAGGAAAACCAATCCAGCAGGTCCAGGGCATGGGAAGCAGTGAGGATGTGAGCAGAGCAGGACAGCCAGTGATGTTGCAGAACATGAATTGTTCTGCCCAAATACCTTGTACTCATGGCTAGGATACTCTGGTGGACAGGGGTGGGACCTCAAAGAGGCTAGAATGAGCCAGGGAAGCTAGGACACAATGTAAGCCCCCTCCAAACTGCAAGATCCACCATGCTGACTGCTAGCTACTTTCTGTCATCACTAAGAGATTTTGGGTGCTCTACTACCAAAGATAAAGACTTCGACATCAGGACCTTTCTGATTTTTTCCTTCCTGTTAGTCTTTCAACTCCACATTGGGACTTTGGGCATAACACACACTGTTAGTCAAATTAGCACTGTATTCATTCATTCACCAAATACGTATTAAGCTCTACTATATGTCAGGCATTGTGGTTATCACTGGAGATAACCTGCCAATTAACAGACAGTGAAACATAAAACTGACCAATATCATCTGTGTGATCCCGGGAAAGTCACCTGAGAACACCAATTTACCACCTGGGAAATTTCTCCTTTCTTTCTTTCTTTCTTTCTTTCTTTCTTTCTTTCTTTCTTTCTTTCTTTCTTTCTTTCTTTTTCTTTCTTTCTTTTTCTTTCTTTCTTTCTTTCTTTCTTTCTTTCTTTCTTTCTTTCTTTCTTTCTTTCTTTCTTTCTTTCTTTCTTTCTTTCTTCCTTAACAAGATTTCAGGGATCCCTGGGTGGCTCAGCTGTTGAGCTTCTGCCTTCAACTCAGAGTGATCCCGGAGTCCTGGAATCGAGTCCCACATTAGGCTCTTCACGTGGAGCCTGCTTCTCCCTCTGCCTGTGTCTCTGCTTCTCTCTCTCTCTTTCTGTCATGAATAAATAAATAAAATCTTAAAAAAATAAAAATAGAAAAGATTTCATTTATTTATTTGTGAGAGACACACAGAGAGAGGCAGAGATACAGGCAGAGGGAGAAGCGGAACTCGATCCCGGGACTCCAAGATTACAACCTGAGCCAAAGGCAGACACTCAACCATTGAGCCACCTAGGTGCCCCCGTCTAAGAAATTTCTAAGGCCCACCCAACCAACAAAGCCACCTGAAGATCCCCTTATATTAGTCATTCAACATATACATATTAAGACATACTTTGCACACAAGTATATTATTTTCCAATCCAATAAAAGCACATACAACAAAGGGCTATTTTCTAATTTGAGGGTTGATATGGAGAGGCTTACAAATATATAAACACTAAGATAAAATTTTATATTCAGTAAAGCACCTTTATTAAAAAGAACAAAAATATAAGGAATAGCTATAATGGCAGACAATTCATCCTGTTATAATCATCACAGGCTAGCATTTGGTTTAAATTAACCAACAAGCCATGATATGAACTTGGTTTAAAATTAACAGGACATGGTCTAAATTTCTGGAGAGAAAAATTGCATAAGTAACTAATTACAATGCAGTGTGGCAGGTTCTGTAATTATAGAAGAGGATATAATAAGGTCCATTATTAGCCAAGGGGTTGATTCAGCAGTTTCCAGTTCCTTTTTCTGGCCCTCCCAACTCATAGCATCCAACTCTCAGAAACTGAATCACAAATGTGAAGGGGGTTCCCCAAGAAGTGAACTGAGGGAGTGCAGTTCAGGGTGTCAGCTGAGAGCTAGGGCAAAGGGGGCCGGCTGAGGAGGAGGCACGGTCTGTGATCTAGAGTTTCCACTGAAACTAGTGATAGACTCCTTTTATGGAATTGACAGGAACAAAGGAAGACACTTGGATGCTGAAGCCCCAGGGTAACCTGCCATTGTCCTTGATCCTGCCTTTGCCTCTCTCAGAACCAGCATTAGCAATCCTAGGAATGGGATGAGAAGAGAGCCCATGCGTTTTAAGAGCAGGAACCCTACAGACCCAGGAAGGGCAGGATTCCTAAGATATGATCTCACTTTGCTTATATCTTATTTCCACCACTGTGCTAGCCCCTTTTGAGGGGACTTCAAAGATCTCCTGGTTTGACCCCCAATTTAGCTTCCTCATCCCTGTTTGTCCCACCACTATGCAGCTACACTGACCTACTCACTCCTCCCTCTGAACTGGCAAGTCCACACCTTTGACTACGCTGGCTTGACCTCTCCTGCCAACCCCACCCTCCATTTATATGAGTTTGAAACCTGTGTACCTTTTAACACGCAAGCAAGCAAAGCTCCATCTCGTCTGTGAAGCCTTCCCCAAATTCTCTTGAAGGAGGTCATTTCTCCCTCCTAGGAATCTTAGCACTTTCTGCTAAGTGCTGTGGTTACCTGTTTATATGCTCTACCCATTCCTATCAGACTGAGAGTATCTAGAGTCCAAATGTGAATTTGTGAATTATGTTTATTAAACACTAATAATAAGATCATAAAAGATAGAAAAGAAAAATATGTAGATCTGGCTGAAAAGGAGAGCCTTTCACATCACTGAAATTATGAATTAAAAAGCATAAGAGAGAGGGTCACCTGGGTGGCTCAGCAGTTGAGCGTCTGCCTTCGGCTCAGGGCATGATCCTGGAGTCCTGGGATCAAGTCCCATCTCAGGCTTCCCACAAGGAGCCTGCTTCTCCCTCTGCCTGTGTCTCTGCCTCTCTCTCTCTCTCTCTCTCTCTCTGTCTCTCAGGAATAAATAAATGTTTAAAATCTTTTTTAAAAAAGAATAAGAAAACTGCTTTGAATTTGCTATTATTTATGTAAGTATCACACAGGTTCCTTAAAATAGTTCAGAGAAATGGAAATCAAGACTTCATTTTAGCAAACACCATTGAACAGAAACTTTCATATATCAAAAATTTCTTTCAAATTAGACAATTGATAGCAACCTACTTTCCAAATGGTAATGTTGTGAATGTTTTAAAACAAAATGTGGGGAAATGTCTCTCTCTCTCTCTCTCTGTGTCTCTCATGAATAAATAAATAAAATCTTTAAAAATAAATAAATAAAACGTGTTCATAAATTGGTAAGCTAATCAGGAAGGTAAAACATTCTCATTTTTTTTAAAGATTTTATTTATCTATTTATGAGAGACAGAGAGAAAGAGAGACAGAGAGGCAGAGACACAGGCAGAAAGAGAAGCAGGCTCCACGCAGGGTGCCCGACCAAAGGCAGGTGCTTAACGCTGAGCCACCCAGGGATCCCAACATTCTCATTTAAAAAAAAAATTTTTTTTTAATCTAGAAAAAGGGGAAAACAAAAAAATTAATCACAAAAAAATTAATCACCTGTAGACCATAGAAACAAATATAGCTACTATTGGTTCTTTGAGACATTTATTCCCAATGCTTTTTATTTTTTCCATGCCTAGTGTTTACATATATATGTATATATATGTGTATATATATATATATATATATATAGTTACAATATTTGCCATTCATGTGTGGATGCATATATATATATATATATATAATTCTTCATCTTGTACAATTTTTCATCTTACTTTTTTTTATAACTGTTGTTATGATACATTTACACGATTTCACTTCATTCCATTTAAGGGCTTAATAATAAACAATCAGGCGTTTACTTTATAATTCCCTAATAAAGGAGAATTTAGGTTTTCTTATTTTAGAATCCTAAATGATGCTGAGTCTGATATCTTTATGTTTAACAATGCCTCTGTATTTGGGTTTGTTTCTTCAGAACTCTTTCCAAAAATGCATCTCCTAGGTTATAAGGTATAAATATTTTTTAGGCTCCTGACATGTGAACACCCACATCTAATGTGTCTTTCTGATCCTCATCTGGTGTTAATCCAGAGCTTCGAGTCACTCGGTCACTGTCTGATGACAGGATGAACAATGGAGATGTGATCTCATGCCTCCAAGTCCCCTAGTGAGGATCCCTTGGTTCAGTTCCTTGCATCTAAGGCAGGTATGTGCCATCCTCTGCATCACCACATCTACCCCATCTGTGTGGTTAGAATAGCTGAGGAAGCACAGAAGTGTCAGCTCTGTGGAAAGGACAGGGCTGGTGAGTTTGTGTATAGATCAGGTCTTATGGGAAGGGACCGGCTAAGAATAGCCTTGGGTCAACACATAGCTCTCTCCTCCTGCTCACGGGGGAAACCATTTCCTCACAAGAAACCAGAACAAGTCATGGGTCTCAGGCTGAAACTTATAACTCAGAGAAGCTATTCTTGGATATCCTGAACTCCTGTGGTACCCTGGGACCCTGAGTTGTGCAACACTCAGCGTGACAACACCACTGTGCTTAAAAATTTCCCTCCACACCCCCAGATTCCATTTCCCCTTCCACCAGGGCTGCCTATAAAGAGCAGGGGAGATCTGTTCACTCTCCAGAAGGACACAGGCAGCAGCAAGCGCCCAGGCCCACCTCTGCAGACAAGCAAGCCCTTGCTCCATCCACAGCTCAGCGTCATGAAGGTCCCCGGGGCTGCCCTCGCCGTCCTCCTCTGCACCATGTCCCTCTGCAGCCAGGTCTTCTCTGCACCATGTGAGTCTCTGTTGTTGCTGCACATGTCCCCATGCTCTGTCCCCACAGCCGGACCACATCCATTTCTGTCTCATGGCGTTGGGAGCCCCCAGGAGAAAATAGGGAGCTTCTCAGAGGGCTAGAAAACATCGTGGCCTTTCTCTTCAAGACTTTTATTTTCATCTTCATAAAGGGATCTTAGCTTTCCCAGGCCCCAGATCTGAGAGCCAGGGTGAGGTAGGGGAGTTACAGTCCCATTTTACAGATGGAAAAATAGGGACCCTAAACAAATGAGTCTGCAAGAGGCTCAATCCAAGCCTAGTGACCTCCCGGTGGGGTCATTCTTCCCCTCACTCACCCTAGACCTCCCCAGAGCACTGTCCCCTGGATGTCATAAGAGAGATGTCCAAGGTTTTTTGTTTGCAAGACAGGACTTCTTGAACCAGGCAAAATTTCCAGGGGCGAGATGAGACAAGAGCAGTCTGCTTAGATGTTTGGATCACATCAAGAAAGACAGCCCATGACAAAAAGTCAAGGAGAAAGAAGACACAGACAGAAACCAGGACAGAGACAGGCATATTTCTAGGCAAAGATGCCCAGTGCCCTCCAGTGATCCTGTCCCCCAGCCTGCACTCCGAGCGAAGTTTTCCTCCAAGTCTTTCTCACCTTCTCAGGGATCCAATCTCATTTTTCCTTCCAAACTGTGACTCAGGCTCCTTCTCTCTCTTCCTCCACAGTTGGTGCTGACACCCCAATAGCCTGCTGCTTCTCCTACGTCTCCAAGCAGATTCCACGCAAGTTCATAGTCGACTGCTTTGAGACCAGCAGCCAATGCTCCAAGCCCGGTATTATGTAAGTGCCAGTCTTCCTGCCCAGCTCTGGGGAGGCAGGGAGGGTCTACAATGGGAGCAGCACCCAAGGGCAAAGACTGGCCTGGGGTGCCATCCTGGAATGGCACAGCCCTCTGGGGCCTATGAGGTATGTAGGACCCCAGTCTCTGAGGTGTGACCTGACCTGCCAGGGGCTTGCAAAGTCAGAGAGGGTTGATCCAGCCCAGAAGGAAGAGAGAAATAAAGGAGTTGACAGCAGGGTCCCCTGGATGCACCCCCACCACCCCAAGTCAGTGAGAGCTGCTCTCTAGACTGAGGTGGGCAGAGAGTCTCTGAGAAAGTAGGTATGCCCCCAGCTGACCAGGACAGAGAGTGGGGCGAGGGGCCACAGTGGACTCAGCATCCTCTTGCTGGATTCCTTGGTATATAATCCTTCCACTTCTCTCCATAGCTTCGAAACCAGAAAAGGCCGCCAGGCCTGTGCCAACCCCAGTGAGGCCTGGGTCCAGGAATATGTGGCCGATCTGAAGCTGAAAGCCTGAGTGGCCTGGAAGCTTGGAGAACCCAGTGACCTCAGTGGGCTGACTGGGGAGCAGAAGTCCGAGCCTTGGAAACACCCCTCTAACCTCCACAGCTACCTCTCCTGTGGGTTGGTTGTTGCCAAACAGCCACACTCAGGGACTCTTTCTAACTTAAATTTCAACTTATTTATACTATTTAATTTTTGTTATTTATTTTCAATGTCATACTGGGACCATTTGCTCCGAGAGACCCCAAGATACCTTCTTCACTGTCCTCCCCTGGTCCCTTCATTTGCACTGTGGATTGGTGTCAATTGAGTGACTGTCCTGGTTTATTCTAGGCAGAAGTGGCATGCAAGCCACCAGACTGACATGTGTATTAAGATGTTTCTGTTCAATGCTGTGTTCAGCCTAGAGAAATAATAAAGGTAGTCCTTTGAAAACTGGTATTGAGTTTGGTTTTGTCTGCAAAGTCAGAATCGCTGGTCAGAAGGAATAATAGGCAAAAAATAGGCAGGTGTGAAAAGGAGGGAATTGGGAAAGATAAAAGAGTAGCTAGCCCAGAGATACTCTGCTTTATAATGGAGCCACTTTTCTGGATCATTGAAATTATCAATATTTCATAAATCAAATCATAATATACATGCTTCAGGAAAGTTTACTATGGATATTAGTAAGAAGAGTGTCATTTATTTATTTATAATAAATAATAGTAAATAATAATAAATAGATTTATTTATAATAAATCAAGCTTTCTTAATAACAATTACTAACATATTGAGACCTACTTCAGGCTGCGTGTTTTTTAAGTAGGGTCCATTTGATCTTCACAATGAAACAGTACAGTTTAAATACTTATTAATATCCTCATGTGATTCAAGAGTAAACTTCAGCCAGGCTCAGAGAGGGTAAGTAACTTGGTTGAGAGCACACAGCAAGTAAATGGTACAACTGAGTTCTAAAACTAGACTTTGATGTAACTACAGACCCTTAAACACTAGCAAAGTTATGTCCCCAAATATCATCCACTTGTCCTCAAATCACACGCCATGATTGGTTAGGACACTCATATCAGAATCTTTAGGTGTGGGCCTGGGAATTGATAGTTCTACAACCTCATCAGGTGTTCAACATGCATGTTTAACAGCTGAGGACCACGGCAATAGTCAGTATGATTCACTGCTTTTTTCCAAATGCAGTGTATATCTGCATACAGTTACAGGGATAGCATACATTATTTCTGTAGATTCCATGCCCTACAGAGTAAATGGCTAATGTTAGAGGAGGAAAAGACAACCAGCCCATATGTGGGGCTATAGATTTATACTATATGCCAGTTTCTAAGTTCACTGTGAAAGCTGAGCTATTTAATAGATGGGTTATTCAGTCATAGTTATAACTATAAGAAATGTATACTGAGCCAGATCCCCTTCCGCAGAAGGGAAATTCAAAAGGCTGTGCCAAAACCAAGCATGTGTTAATTCTGTGAGCCATGATTTTTCATTTTGTTTAGAATAATCTAATTTTTGATCCAAAACTGGTTTAGAATTACAGTGATCAAATTCTTTAGAGTACAATTAAATGCTACTATGAAGCAAACATTAAAATGCTCGTAGTATTTGATCTAGCTGCCATTTGCCAGGATTCCATTTCTAGGAATGTATTTTGTAGCAACACTACTAAGAACAGGAATACGTAGGCAGAAGAATATTCTTTGCAGCACAGTTTGCAAATAGCAAACTAATGGAAACAACCATCAGCAGAGGATTAAGTCGATAGAGGATTGAGATGCCGGTCAATGGAAACCTCTGCAATCAGTAAAAAGAGTAACACACATCCATATCTATGGAAAGTATGCGTCATGTTAGGTGCAAAAAGTGTCTGTGTTTACATGAAGTATAGGCATATATACTCTACATGCATGCTACAGAACTGTATGTTAGAATAATATTACTCCTGTTTCATTCTTTAAAGCCGTATACACATGTATATTTACAAGAGCAAATATTTGGAAATATATATGTCAAGTAGCTAACTGTGGTTTCTTAGAGGAAAAGAAGACTATTATTTAATTTTGTCATGGACACTTCTCCTTTTTATTTTCTGCACTTCTCTTTTGTTTCTTTTTCAATGAGGATGCATTGCTTACTTTGCCTCTCTCATTTGACCCTACCCACTGATGGGTGATGATACTCCATCCATTGGAATAACTTTCTGGTGACTCTGAACTGGCACATAAGACAGAGCTCATCGTTGCCAGTCATAACAGCTTGAATGCCATCATGGCTTTTATATAATGAGGGCAATGTGACAAGTCATTTCCCTGGGACTTTCATATCACACACACACACACACACACACACACACACACACACACAACTCCTCTCAGGCAACATTTTACAGTCCCCTTCTATTACAAGTCGCCCCATTCCCTTAACACCATTACCAGCCACAGCCATGGTAAGAGTGTAGATACTATCAGGAGAATGGGAGGAACAGCCCTTGTCTCCAAAGAAGCAGAGAAACTGTCACTTTTCTCTATTGGTGTCCAGAGTCTTGAGACAAACAAAATCTGCTTATTTACACTGAGTGATTTCTCAAGGTCCAGTGACCCAAACCCAAATAAGAAGCTTAACCATGTCCAACTTTCCCTAAACACAAACATTGTGAACAGCATAAATAGTACAAGGACCCCTGTGCTGGAAAGTGGAGAACAGGAATAGCATTGCTAATTAGCATATGGTGCATCGCAGAGCAGTAAGATGTGACTGAGCTCCTTGGTCAGCCTCTCTGGTTGGCCGCCCTAGGGAAGGTCCTCCCTGGATTTGTCTGAGATATGCACTGGGGAGGAACCCTTCACTGGGGGCAGCCTTCTCCTGTCTGCATGAGCTAGGGGCTTGGCCTTTGCTTTGGGCATTGAGCAATCAACAGCCATTTCTGGCTGGTCTTGTGGTTTCTTTGGCAAGGTAACACCCTTCTAACGATTGGAGGTTTTGAATCTCTCTGCTTCTGATCAATTCCATGGATTGTCTAAGAGCAGAGCAGAGAGTTTGTCCAGTCATACATTTTGCATGTTAACTTGGGGGTGAGAATGTGAGCTTCCTAGCACAGGCTTCAGTCCTGAGTCCCACCCCTATACCTCTGACTCCCAGCTTGTTGGGGACAGACCTCTGCCTCCACATCGCCCCTGCAGAGGTGGGGCAACGTAGGGAAGTGACGAATATCTGATACCTCGCCCCAAACCCTGGCCTCCCTGCACCTTCACACAAAGCTGACTGTCCTCGTTAAGTGAGGGAGATAAAAATTTCATAAGAGAAGGTGGGGAGGGGGTTGAGGGGTGCAGTTAGACCCCAGATTTCTCTCCTGTGAAGTTTCTTACCTCCCTGCCTCTGCTTGCACTAACTTTAGCTTTAAGTAGAAACTCCAGATGACTGGCTCTCAGTTGGCAGGTTGAAAAAGCCTTTCATAACAAAGTTGAATTGTTCTCCTTTTCTGATTTCAGATAAGGCCATATCAAAATTGTCTAAACTCTTTCCTAAAGTAGCTCACTGATGGATGCAAGAAGTAGCTATTATATTCCGATACTTAAGATGCTTTCCTATCAAACTCCTCACTGTTGCAGACTTAGTATTTGGCACACAGTCTTAGCACCAAGAGACGATAGGGCTCAGTTCAACCAGTAGCAATACCACGTAGGGGTGGTTCTCAAAAGGTGGTGCTCAGAAAACAGCATGAATATCACCTGGGAACATATTAAAAATACAAGTCCTAAGCAGCCCCTTCTCCTCCCTTTAGAGGGTGGAGCCCAGCAATCTATTTTCACAAGGCATTTTCACAATGCACACAAAATTTAAATGCCACTTCCATTTAATGAGATCCTTGGCAAATATCCTCCTACTTGTTCAGTTCAGTCGATCCCACACTTCAGTTAGGGGCTGTGACTGTTAAAAGACTCTCAATCTCTGCACAGACATAGGTCTCTGCATTTCTCAGGATGCCGATAGTTTGAAGGGAGTAAGCGAGCAAACTAATCTAATTCAAAGAGGCTTGAATAAATGAGCTTTGTGACCCCAAGACTAAAGGGCACTGGCTCCAGGCAAGGCTGCATGTGGCAGCCCTACGGTATCCCTCAGGTCCTATTTTCTTCCCTGACCTCCCATCCATGTCGGATCCCAGGATGGCTGCTTGTACCTCCCAGCATTACATGAATCCTTGCTCATTGTCTGTGTTCCCATTGAAGAAAATCACTAGGTTCTTTCCCATTTGACCCATCCTTAAGTCAGAAACCCAATTTGTAATCAATCACTGTGGCTCTAGGGTTGTGTTCCATTGATTTGTTTAAGCCAATCAACGCATTCCTGGATCTGTGAAGTGCATGAGTGTCACATAATCTTAAAGTCTGAGAATTAGGCTTAAGTGTGGCTTCCCAGAGGAAATGTAGGTTTCTGGTATCAGGAGGGATGCTGGTCAGCAAAAACACATGTTCACTGTAATATGTCCTTTTCCAGTGGACTTTTTTCCTATTATCTAAAAGGCACTAACTCTTTGTAGGTGATAAATGCTTCATCTCCTTTGGTCTCTCGGTTAGAAACCGTTAGTCTTCCATCTTCTTGAATGACTTTATTTGTAAAAGCATGCTGACTTGTGTACTTCCTGTTGCCTTGTAATTGGCTATTGCTCAAATCTGAGGCTAAAGAGACATTAAGCTCTTCACGATGCCAAAACAACCACCAAAAACTAAGGCTCTATGTCCACTCTAGGACATACTAAGTGGGGTAGAACTGGCCCTACCACAGGCACCACCAACCCTGCTTCATAGAAACAGAAGCCTGAGGACAGGGAAATGAGCAAACTCCCTGAAAAATGAGCTAACATTACTGAGCTTGCCTGTAGTGAGGAAGAGAAGAGAGTACTTTAATATTAGATGGACAAAAGCACAGATGACGGGAGATACCTCATACTTACTCCTTTCTTCTATTCTCCTTCCTTTCTGGGAACAGCAATTGCAAAAAATATCACATGGAGTTGACCACATCCCCACATACCGAGTGGGTCCTGATTAAAATAAGGCAACTTACATTTTGTTTTGTTTTGTTTTAACTTATCATAACATAAGCATTTCCCATGACATTGCATGGTTTGTAAAGCCTCCCTAACAACAAATCAAGTGAAGATACCATGACTTTTCTTATTATTTCCATACTGTAGGTGATTTAAATTGGGTCCAAATTTAAATTGCTATCAATATGGTGGAGACCAAATGTTCTTTTTTTTTCCGCTGAAGTTAATTTTTAAAAAAATTTTTATTGGAGTTCAATTTGCCAACATATAGCATAACACCCAGTGCTCATCCCGCCAAGTGCCCCCCTCAGTGCCCATCATCCAGTCACCCCAACCCCCCCTCACCTCCCCTTCCACTATCCCTTGTTCATTTCCCAGAGTCAGGTGTCTCTCATGTTTTGTCATCCTCACTGATATTTCCACTCATTTTCTCTCCTTTCCCTTTATTCCCTTTCACTAATTTTTATATTCCCCAAATGAAAGTGACCATATAATGTTTGTCCTTTTCCGATTGACTTATTTCACTCAGCATAATACCCTCCAGTTCCATCCACGTCAAAGCAAATGGTGGGTATTTGTCATCTCTAATGGCTGAGTAATATTCCATTGTATACATAGACCACATCTTCTTTATCCATTCATCTTTCGATGGACACCGAGGCTCCTTCCACAGTTTGGCTATTGTGGACATTGCTGCTATAAACATCGGGGTGCAGGTGTCCCGGCGTTTCACTGCTTCTGTATTTTTGGGGTAAATCCCCAGCAGTGCAATTGCTGGGTCGTAGGGCAGATCTATTTTTAACTTTTTAAGGAGCCTCCACACAGTTTTCCAGAGTGGCTGTACCAGTTCACATTGCCACCAACAGTGCAAGAGGGTTCCCCTTTCTCCACATCCTCTCCAACATTTGTTGTTTCCTGCCTTGTTAATTTTCACCATTCTCACTGGTGTGAGGTGGTAACTCATTGTGGTTTTGAGAGACCAAATGTTCTAATGTATAAATATTCTTTCCATATTTGAATTCATCTACATAGGAAGGATCGTCTACATAGGATAATTCATTCTGAGCCATAGATTATCAAGGTCAAAGGCAAAGGTCATTTTAAGGTTCTTTATGTGCCTCAATGCCCATGTCCAACATGTCCTTATGCTGTTTGCCTTGTACATTTTGGGCCCTTGATGAATCTCTCTAGAATGAGCAGTGTCTGAAAGACTGCCTGCATGTTCAATTGCTTCTGAAGCCCAGGCTTTGCTAATACAGCTCTTTCTGCCCGGGTGTGCTGGTCAATATTCATGGCATTGTTGCATGTCACGCCTATCAGTAAGAACAGCTATGGAATCACACAGAAGTTTCTGCCTTGCTGGGGGAAACTATGACTACAGAGCTCTAATGAAAAGGACCCAGCTAAATGTGGTCCTGGGATGACACCAACATCTCACCTCCTCTTACTGTGGAAACCACTTCCCCATAAACAGCCCTTGTCAATTGAACACTTGAACCCTTCTTGCAAATACCCTGAGCCTTGTGGTTACCCAAGACCCCTCTTGTATGTACAAGGCAACAAGACAACACTGTGCTTAAAAACTTCCTCTCTCATCACCCTAAGTTTCCATCTCCCCAAGGTCCAGAGCTTACATGTTGAAAGAATAAGGGACCCCAAAAGAAAGTTGAGTCTCATTCTGGCCCACCCTCTTGGGCCTCCACTATCCTCCTCACCACGGCCCTCTGTTCTGAGGCTACCTTTCAGGAGTCTCCTGCCATTTCCTATTGTTGTCCATTCTCTGCTGGGGTCAGACCACAACGCCAAAGTCCTATGATACCCAAGTGAAATAGAGAGCTTCACAAGAGGTTTTCAAAATGCCATGTATTATCTGTTCAGATGGCTATTCTTTCCAAAGGAGTTATAGCATTCTAGTCTATGTATCTGGAGGGCATGATGGGGACTTGTCTTATTTTGAGAAGGGTAAAACTGAATAGGTGTTCAACAAGAGGCAGAATCCAGTTTCAATGGCTTCCCAGGGATCAACTGAGTAACAAACCGACCCCAGTACCACCTTATAGGTGGTATTTGCAGAGGCAGTCTCTTGCTGGAAAAATTTCTTATTTTCCCCAGTAACACTGGAACGAGCACCAGACTGTTCCATTACCTGCATTCCCTGCAGAGGGAGGTAGAGACCAAACTTAAGACTAGACAAAAAGCTTGAGATAGAGGAGGTGGTCCATCCAAGATGGTGCCATAGAAGAATCGTGAACTCATCTCCTCCCACAGATACACTGAGTCTACAGCTACATGGGGACAATTTCCTCTGAAAAATACCAGAAAACTAGCTGAGCAGCCACTTTACATGAGCAAATGAGAAAAGAACCCCATGGAGGTGGGTTGGAAAGACAGAGCGGTGCTCTCACAATAACCCTCCCTCCTCCCCCTCTTACCCCCATACTGTGATGCTCAGTCAGGAGCATCTCCCTGAGGAGCCAAGGGACCCTACCCCACATCAGGCACCCCAACTGTTAAGAACTTCACCTGAGAGACGAGCCCCCAAACATCTGGCTTTGAAAACTAATGGGACTCGAGACCCAAAGTTCTGAGTAAATTAAGGAATCTGGTGAAGCACCCAGACTGCAGGGCCTGTGGAGATTCTCTCCCAGATTGAGGTACTATTTTTGTGCTCTCCCTCTGCCTCACTCCACAGCAGCAGTATGTTTGGGAGGGGAACTTTCATACACATCTGGTGCCTCAGTTTTTATGGTGCATTTCTGGGTCCCATGGGACTGTAACATCAGAAACTACCAATCAGGGATAGCAGGCTACCACCCCAGGGCATTGCACAAACAGCAACTGACACATATCCTCTCTCTCTGTGAAGGACCTGGTTCCTCGCCCTGGCTTCCCATCAGCCTGAAGCTTGAGGCTGATGCAGATGCTGGGATGCTGACAGGTCTTGGCACACCTCCAACAACTGGGAGCTATCAAAAATAAAACAGGCTGCTTGAGCAATCACAATGGTTCAAGAGATACCAAGAACTGGGGTGAAGTTGAACTCTAAGTTTCATCTCCTACACGCCACTCCCTCAAGAGGTAGCTGCTTCATCTGATATGCAGAAACACAGAGTCCAGCAAAGTGAGGAGACAGAGGAACACAACTCAAATTAAAGGACAAGATAAAAACTCAGAAAAAAACAAGAGATAGAAGTTTCCTACTACTGAACAATGCTATCTCCATCTTCTTTCTTCTGACTTTATCATTGGGCAGAAGGAGCTGGCTCACTTATTCTGATGAAAAATGGTTCAGGCTCAGGCGGCTCCTTTCCTTAGAGTAGACAAAGGCCCCCAAGGATCTGCTGCTTTTTCTATGTCCCCCAGCAGATCCCTAGCAAAATGGTAGATGTCTATTAGAAGACCAGTAGCCAGAGCCACATAATGGCTGGTCCTCTTGTCCAGGAGAGGCAGGACATGCCAGAATGGAGCCAGTAGGACTTTGGGTTCAAAGGCATCAGCAGGTGGATGAGAGCCATTCTAGGAAATCCAGAGCCTCAAGGTCCTATTCAGTGGCAGGACATGAGGAGAAGCCATGGGGGTGTTCTATAACCTGGCCTAGGATTTGGGAGCCAGGGAAAACTGCCCCAGGCAGAGACTTCCTGAAGAGACTCCCTCAGTCATTGAGGAAAAGTCTAGGAATCTGAGGTGGGGAAATAGTCCCAAGGAAGTAGCCAGACTCTGAGCTTCCCAAGGCAGAGAGGTCAGCAGAAGCAATGTGGCACCAGGAATTCTCCTGCTGACTCCTCAGCTTTTATAATTCCATCCCTCTTCACAGCTTCCCACCAAACAGGACAGGAGGTCTGTGCCAGCTCCACAGAGTCCTGGGGCCAAGCCCATTACTGACCATGGGGCTGAATCGCTAAGTGACCTAGAAGCAACAAGAAACCAATTACATCTGTGGGCAGATTAGGGAGCAGGGACCTGAGCCCAGGGAATACTTCTTCCACTCCTGAAGCTATCTGTGCTATGTGCTGATTGTCAAGCAGTTACACTCTGGGCTTCTCCTTGATGTAAATTTAAATTTATTTATACTCATGTTTGTAATATATTTCCATGCATTCTTGACTGACGGCAGGGACAGATCCTGCAACTCTCTTCACCACGCCCCAGCGCCCCTCCAATCACTCAGCGGTTGACACATACTTAAGTGTGTAGATGAATGCTTATGTTTAGTTTTTTCCAGGGGAAATTGTTTCAAAACCATCAACCAACAAATATTTATAGAATGCTATTTACCACTTCTATGTTCAGCTGCATGAAATAATGGAATTTCTTAAAAGCAAACCAGTCCTTGGGGTGATTCAATTGGTTTTGTTTTGTGACAAAGTTCTGGTTAGAAAAATGATTAGGGGCAGAGAGTAAGAGGATCTGAAGAGGTGAAGTCAGTAGAAAGGAAATGACAGTAATATTTGTATCTACATATTCTTGAAAGTTAAAAATAAAACATTTTAGAAAGCAATGATTATAAAATATTATGTACCTAGCATATAATGTATATGTACTAGGCATATTCATTCTTCATATACACTAAGCATTTAAGTTTTTTTTTTAATGCATCAAGCTTTCTTAAGAATTATGCATTGTTGGGACATCTCAGTGGCTCAGCGGTTGAGCGTCTGCCTTTGGCCCAGGTCATGATCCTGGAGACCCAGGATCAAGTCCCACGTCAGGCTGCCTGCATGGAGCCTGCTTCTCCCTCTGCCTGTGTCTCTGTCTCTGTGTGTGTGTGTCTCTCATGAGTAAATAAATAAAATCTAAAAAAAAAAAAAAGAATTATGCATTGTCCTTTAAATCCTAACAATTTCACCAAGGTTTCCATTTGACAGAAGAGGGAATTTTGGCTCAGAGAGTTAAAACAACTCGCCCATGGTCAACCATCTAATAAATAAAACCTGTGATAGCATTTCTCAGAGCACCCTGGAACCACCAGGGATGGTTGTTTAAAATGCTGACAATAGAATTTCTTGAGTTTAGATCTGGAGACCCAGACTTTTACCAAATCCTCAAGTGATTTACATGCAGACAGAAGACAAAAACCAGTGAATTCGTCAATAAGGATTTACCACTCATTTCTTAGTAAGCTGCATGTATCAATAGACATGTTACCTAGATATCCATTTTCTAGAATCTATGCTCCACAAAAGCAGTGGCTGACATTAGAGAGGGGAAAAACAATCAGCCAATATATTCAACAATACTTCTATCTTGAATGCCAAATTATTTATCAGACTAATTGCCTAGATCAGGGTTAGAAAGCTATAGTCCTCAAAACAAATCCACTATGATGTCAGGTTCTGTAAATAAAGTTTCTTTCTATTACATAGTGTCTGTGGCTGCTTTCCCACCACTGTGGCAGAATTGATAGTTTCAACTGAGACTGTATGCCTACAAAGTCAAAAACATTCACTCTCTGACCTTTTATAGAAAAATTTGCTGACTTCCGCCCTAGGTCATGTTTTTAAGAAAGGTAGACTAAGCCAGGGTGTCTGTTGTAAAATTCAAGAGGGAGGAATTCAACATACTTATAGAAATGCAAATGTATATTAATTTTTTGATAAGGTGTACTTACTTCATTTTGTTTTAAACTATTTTTTTAGTATCAAAAAGTGGAATTTTGATTGGGTTTTTAAAGAGAAATAACATAGTTCCTATCAAATTTTTTAAAGTACATATTCTTCAGTCCAGCTGTCTTATTTCTAGGAATCCAATGGAAAACTCAGTCCATTGTAGTGGGAACACAGCTCCATCACTCCTCTCTTCCTCTTCTTCTCCCTCTCCCTCTCTCTTTCTCTCTTTCTTTCTCTCTCTCTCTCTCTCTCTCAGAGCATCTCTCTGTCTTTTTCACTGTCTGCCTCTCTCAGGTCCTCTGTCTACATAGTTCCCTGATGAACCATATTATTTGCTAATTCTCAGGGGGTAGTGAAAGAGAAAGAGAGAGAGAGAGGAAAGAGAGAGGCCAGCCTAGTGGGCTCCACCTTTGTGGAGGTAAAGTCATTATCTCTCATCCTCTTGAAGCCCAGTGAAGGGGTCTTGAGGGGTAACTTGTAAAATGAAGGAGTCTCAAGGGGGTAACTCATAAAGCCTGTAGTGCCTACAAGCAAAGTGACTCATTTTACAGTGGGATGTCCTAGGATGAAGCTCTCAGATTGAAGGGATATCAGAAATTCAGAAAGAAACATGGTTTATCATCATACTTGAGGACCAAACCTCCAAAACTTTGGGTCAAGCTTTGCTTGAAGCTAATCTACTTCTTGAAGCTTCAGTTACATGAGCTATCATGTTTCCTTTATCCCTTAAGTCAGCTTGAATCAGTTTTTCCTGGTACAATAACTCAAAGTATCCCTAACTGATACAGACTACAGTGTTGTAAATAGCACACCCCACAAAGTGTAATTGGCTGAGGGCAAAGCCAGTGAGGACACCTCCACCTAGTCTAACAGCTGGTTACCTCCATGGCCTGTTATATATTCTTAGTAAGGCCATCTGCCTAGCAAGGTTGCATCAAAAAGGAAAATTCAGGATGTTGAAGACTAATTCTTGCATAAATCAGTAAGGCCCACTAAGAAAGAGATGAGCTCACTTTGAAATTGGCTTGTCTGATAGTGAGGGGAAAAAATAGTTTTCTTAAGAAAAGCCCTTTTTTGCTTGCTGCCTGCATTCCAAGCTGATTTGCACACCAATGACCTGGAGCCTGCAAACTGGAAAAGCAGAATTCTCCACGGCAAGGTAATGTTAGCATGAGCAGAAATGCTAAGAAGGAAGACTAGGAGGAATGTAAAAGTAGGGTCCAGAAACAGCTGGATCCACCCTCTCTGCAGACCTCCCCCCCCTTTAAATAGTTATCTTGTGGACAAAATGAGCAATCAAGTTCTTGGAGAAGACACAGCTGGGATGCAGCCAGAGGCAGGGAGCTGATTACAGTGACCCCTGTGTCCATGGCATCATTTCAGCAACAGAGGGCACTGTGGGGACAGCAGTCAGTGGCCTGGGAGAGGGGGCGTGGCCGTTAAACGGGTGCCCAGTGTGACCGTGACCAGCGAAGCATCACTGTGCTATGAGACAGGCCTTCCGAACCAGCTTCTAGAAGTGACATTAGCTGACAGATTTTCTGCTTCTAATTAACCATTCAATAGAAGTGACCAAAACTGGATCAGAAGCCTTGAAAATTAGAAAGCAGCTGTATTGCCTCTGACATCTTAAGGCTGGCCAAAACAGCCTATGACTAAACCCAACAGTGATTCTCAAACTGACTGTGCATTACATCACTTTGGGGGTTTCAAAATTACTGATGCCCAGTCCCCACCTAACTAAACCTGAACTGAAAATCATAACTTTGGAGGTGATGTCCTGGCACTGGAGTGTTTAAGACTTTCCCAAATGATCTAATGTGAATTCAAGGTTGAAAAGCACTGCTCTGCCCTTAAGCCAATCCTTAGGCACCCACCTCCAACAAGAAATAGCCAGCCTCTATAAAAGTATTCACCCTCAGTGGGATTCTCAAATAAAATACAGGATTCCCAGTTAAATTTGAATTTCAGACACACAACAAAGGATTTTTATAAGTATATCCCAAATATTGCATGGGACATACTTATACTAAAAAATCACTTATTCTGTATCTTTATTTGCTAACTCTGTAGCCTCCAAGCCTCACCTCAGATATAGTTATGGAGAATATTCTCCCAGAAAGCAGCACACAGAATACCTGAGAAGCTGTCCGGGGCTCTCAGCCAAGTGGCAGACATGGGGTCCTTGCCAGACTGCAGGCAGGTTTGCTAGACTGTCACTAACATAAGCATCCAAGCATTCAGAGTTTGCTAAACCCTCAAAAAATGTTAGCCATCATTCTGAGGAAAGCTTCACTTATGAAAATGAACTTGTGTGTATAAATTTGCATCACAGTATGCATCATCTGCATTCATTTAAGTAGAAAAATTTCCTAGATCGTATGAATTGTGACTTGCTGATAAAATAAAAGTGTGTCAGTTGCAACTTTCCAGGAAAGGATCTCCAGCAAGTGTCTAGCACCACTGTGATAGCTCTCTGTCCCTTTCTTGTGCTTTCTGATCCTCTTCAGATGTCTCTACTCTTCTCCCAGGATTCTCTCAGCCTATGGTTCTGATTAATTGGCAAAACAAAATCAGTGGAGTCATCACAAGGAAAAGGCTGGTTGACCTTCCATCTAAATCTAAGTGCCTTCAGTATTTTTAAAGGTAGTGATGGGCAAAAACCGTTCCATGAGCACTTGTTATTTGATATACATGATAACTGTTGGAAGAGAGAGCTAATCCTGCTGATAGACCCACATATTGAGTATGAGGAGACCTAAAGGAGGGGCAGGTGAAGAGGATGCTATGAGAAGCCAGAGAAGGTATTTATTACATCACACAATTCAACAACGGAAATAAATTACAAAAGTTAAATAAGATATGTAAACAAAAATGAAAGCTAAAGAGGGCTGCGAAGTATGGCTGGGATGAGGGTGGAGGTGGGACCCATAGAAGAGGTGCCCTCTGGACTTCCAAGGTCATCATGCTGGCTCAGGTGCCTGCTCCCCAGCTGTACATGGATGTAACGCCTTCCTCGTAGCTTCCAGGTCGCTCAGGCATTCAGCTCCAAGTTGGTGATATACTTCTGGACCCAGGCCTTCCCGGGGTCAGCACAGATCTGCTGGCCTCTTTTGGTTTGGAAGCTGTGGAGAGGCGTGGAAGGGTCACACACTGAGGAATCCGGCAGGGGAATCCTGGGCCCACTGTGACCCCTCCATCTTTCTCTGCCTCAGACCTCTCAGGGTATGTCCACATGTTCATAAGATGTACCTTCAATGTTGGGGTTCATAACCTTCTCTGTGTCTCATATGAGGCTCCACTCAGAAAGCCAACTTCCTGCTGTCCCCTCCACAGCAGAAGCAGTTCCTCCAGGATGGACTCCCCACAGGCATCAGAGCAGGTCAAAGAACATGACAGTGCCCTCGCCTGGTATCCTGTGCTCGGATGGGTCTCAGAAGGCTGAGTCCTCCAAAGGAGATGCCTCACCCCAGCCCTCCCATCTCCTTCCCCAGGAAGATTGGGCCTTACATGACACCGGGCTTGGAGCACTGGCTGCTGGTCTCATAATAGTCCACCACAAATTTTCGAGGAATCTGCCGGGAGATATAGGAGAAGCAGCAGGAGGTCGGAGTGTCAGCACCAACTGAGGGAAACAGGACAGAAAGATCCTAAGTCACTATTCAGAAGAAAGGGCAAGCCAGCCACTCCCTGAGGGTCAGGAAGAACTGGGAGGAGAGAGCCCTGCACAGAGGTGGGGATGTGGAGACACAGCAATCCTGAAGGAAGCTGGCATTTCTTCTTTTCCTCGACGTTTTTATTTCTGTGTCTCTCTTTCAGAGTTTGTCCTTTTCTGTCTGTCTTGGTTTGGAGGGGTCTCCATGTCTCCCCACTGAGAATTTAGCTTTCTGGATGAACTATTCCCTTTCTGGAGTAACTACTCCCTCCCACTGGGCAGTTCCATCTGGAATTCATGAGGGGAGCAAAGGCCACGCTCCTGGGAGCCAGTTGGACACAGATTCTACCTCTTTTCAAAATCCCAGTTGGGCATCCATTTTTCCATCCTTACAATGGGCCTTCCTCCCACTCTCTCCCAGAGCTGAACGACAGAATGGCTAAACACCATGGGAGAGAAAACCGTCCTCAGGAAATAGTCTCTGAAATCTCTCTGAAGTTCTCTACTTGGAGGGGCTCAGGCACAAGACTTTGGCATTGTGGTCCAAGCCATGGCCAGAGAGGAGAACACAAGGCAAAAGAAAGAAGGGAGAACAGACTCACAAGTGGAAGAGCAGGTCTGGGAACAGAGCGCAGCGATGAGAAGCAGGACAGCCAGGGCAGCCGTGGAGACCTCCATGGTGCTGGGCAACAGAAGTGAGCTCAAGAGGTGGCCCAAGTGGGGCTAGAACTGGGGACGTGAGGCTGCTACCTCCTTCTGGGGTCTAAGCCATGTCCTCTCTTTACAGGCAGCCTCAGGGCAATAGAAGATAGAAAGTTGAGGAAACCAAGGAGGGATATTTAAAATCACTGGTGTTAGTGTCATGCTGTGAGTTGCATAAGGCAGGCGAGATTGGGGTCGCCGCAAAAGTTCAGGCTATTTGCAACAATGGCTCAGTTGCCTATTTGAGGGGGAACTGGTTTCTACAGTGAGAGGAGGTGAGATGCTGGTGTGACCCGGTTAGCTGGTGCCTTCTCACAAGAGCAGGTCTGAGACCAAGCATTTCTGCCGCAGAGCCTTCTGATATGCTCCCCAGCTGTTCAAATGGCATCGAGGCGACACAGATGATAATGCCATGGAGTCTTGAGGAGCATACCCCAAGCTGACACACACCCCGAGTGCAGAAAGCAGAATTGGGGAAGCACCCCAGCTACTCAAGGGGCGAGACTGAGACGGGCTTTTCAGACTTCGGCTCCATCATCAAACACGAATCCCTGCTGTATGCTGTGCGGTGTCCATGCCTGGCAATGAGCTCTTTTGATGGTCATGTCAGCTTTTGATTGCTGAGGCATCCATTTCAAAGACGTATCGCCAGCGATACTGCTAGATAAAGAGCCAGGCTGCCTCACCCATAAATTTCCCCTTTGAGAAAGGCTTGAGTAACCTCTACAACTGGCTGCTTGAGCGACTCTGCTTTTCCTTTCTGCGTTCTAATTTCTGTTCATATGTTTAACATTTACCAACAGTAAACTCACAAAGCCCCAGGCACCCTACACTTCACCCCAGTAAAGGCAGAATGCCAGGTCTATGCTCTCCCTCTCTCACTACCGGTGACCTCACTGGATGGCTCTCTCAGGCATGCCATGTACCCCTTGTATTTTAAAATTTCCCTGACAGTTGCTGCTGAGGTGCAAGCCTCACAATCATAATAAGAACCACAAAGGCCAGTGGGGTCACAACATTGGCTCCAGTCCGGGAAATGTCTGGGGGGCTTACCACAAGCAGTGCCTACCCTGGGCGTTTCACAGAATCACTATCAAAGGGCTGAGACCCACACAAAACAGCTGGTTCCTGGGTTAGTCGGGCTAACTGGAGGCTAATGTCAATGATGACCTTTAAACAGTTGTTACCCTTTGACCAACAAAGTACTCTGCCAGGGGTCTATCCTATGGGTAGAATGAGAAAGATGAAAAAAGTTGTATGCATGATGGTGTTTGTCACAGCTTACTTGTAACAATTTTAAAAGGACCTACGGGATACCTGGGTGGCTTGGTCGGTTGAGCATTGGACTTGATCTCAGCTCAGGTCCTGATCTCAGGGTCATGAGTTCCAGCCCTATGTTGGGCCTCATGCTGGGCATGGAGCCTACTTAAAAAAAAAAAAAAAAAAAAAAAAAAAAAAAAAAGACCTACAAAAGAAATGAGTAATTTTTTTAAAAAGTGAAAAAACAAAAGTAAAATTTATTAAAATTAATACAATTAAATCAATTATGGTATATTTACCTCTTGTAACAATAATTAGCCCTTAAAAACTGAGAAGGTGAAGAAATTTTCAAAGGAAGTCCTTGTTCCTCAAATCCTAGAACATTTCCTGTTCCCTTATTACAAAGTCAAGATGGCATTTCCAGGGTTTGACTGGTAACTCAATGACATCATCAAGGACTCTTCTTAAACTGTTTCCCCATCCCCCAACATTTTGTTGGCTTTTCTTTAGGGGATTTGTCACTTCATGGTTACAAAATGGCTGCTGCTGCTCAGGCATCAAGTCTTTACAAAGTCTTCTCCACAGGCACAGAAGAGAGTCTCATAATAGAGAAAAAGCAACATTACTAGTGTTTTCAATTCAAATTGGTTTTTTTAATTTGACTTGTAATGTGAACTATAGATCACCCCCAAAAGTAGCAAAAGCTACTTTTGTTTTATTTTTATTTGTTTTTAAAGATTTTATCGATTCATTCATGAGAGACGCAGAGGGAGATGCAGGCTCCCTTCGAGGAGCCCGATGTAGAACTCCATTCCAGGACCCCAGGATCAGGACCTGAGCCAAAGGCAGATGCTCAGCCACTGAGCCACCCAGGTGCCCAAAAGCTACTTTTATTTAAGTAATCTCTACACCCAATGTGGAGTTCAAACTCACACCCCCGAGATCAAGAGTTGCATGCTCTTCCACCTGAGCCAGCCAGGCACCCCTGCAAAAGCTAATTTTAAAAATACATAAAATAGAAAAGATTAAAACTTACTTTATTTCTGAAAACTAGGTAAGCAGCAGGAGAAATGCCAGTAAGGATGTGAGTGGTTTGCTTCTACATTCTTCCTGTCTCATTGTGGCATATGTGAATTCTGAAGCATAATTTGAGTAAAATTTCTTTCCTGGAAGGTAGGAAAAATGTTGCTACCCAAAAACCTAACCACTATTAACATTTTGGTTTATTTCTTTCAAGCGCATCTTTTTCTAGTCTTATGATAGTTCTATTTCCTTACTTGCTTTCTTACTTCTTTTTACTGTATGTCTGGGGGTGGAGGGGCATTACTGTAAACAGGATATGAATGTAATTTCGTATTTCTATTATTTACACTTACCATTGGAAGACTTTCCAGATAGTTCCAGTATTTTTAAGAGCTGACTAATTTATCCAACCATGGTCCTGGTCCATCAACATGATCATGTACTATTATAGCACATTTGGACCAGTTCTAGTTTTAATTTAGTTTTCAATTATTTTATAAATAAACTGTACCAAACATCTACATCCATAAAACTTTCATAAGTGAGATTATTTCTATAGGATATTTTCCCAGCTATTGGCTTTCAGGGCCCAAAAGTAAGGATACTTAAGGCTCCCAATCTATATAGATACCCCATACCCAATATGTGTTCATTTTTATTCCCTATTGTGAAACTCAGTGGTGGCATGTGATAGAGACATGTGAAGATTTGGTGAATGAAACAGTGACTAAAAAGCAGATTTTGTCACTCTTGCTGTACGTTCCCCAATTCCATTCCGTCCACCTGGGTCCAGATCAGATATAGATTGGGCTACTCAGGACTTGGTGGCATCATTATGTACATCACATCTGTACAGTAAAAACACCAGTGAAAAACATTCGATGTGTCTGCTTTGTGGATGGGAAAGAGAATGGTGTAGTTCATAGTCAGATCTGTTTTGGTAGAAGGAACCAGCTATGTCTGGTCCCCTGGTAACAACTCCTGGTTTCCCCCTCACTAGTTAATCATTTCCTTAGAAGCATTCTGATCAACATGATCTCATGGTCCTTTTCACCCAGGGTGTGGTTTAAGTGTGACTCGTGTGCCCAGGATGCTAAAGCATCACCACAGGTGTCAGCCTATGTGGTTAGAAGAGCTGTAGCAGAGCATCAGATCTGCTCTGTGGGAGGATTCATTAATCTGCAGATTTCTCCATGCACTTAGAGCTCCAACAGAAACATCATCTCACCTCCTGTCACTGTCCAAAACGTTCCCACACAATCTGTCCCAACAAGTAAGCAAATGAGCTATTCTTGTGTACACCGAACCTTCATGTGTAACCCAAGGCACCCCAGCATATGAGACTGATAGGTGTCATATGTGACTCATAACATGACACCATGCAACAGCTTCTCCTCTGGCCATCCTAGCCTCTGGCTCCCCATGCTCCAGAGTTGCCTATAAAGGGACAAGGAGTGGTTCGGACCCCAGAAGGATATAGACAGCAGTGAATGCCCAGTCCTACCTTGGCTTTGCCCACACTCCTCCACACCCAACATTATTAAGGTCTCTACAGCTGCCCTTGTCAACCATCTCCTCACATGTCCCTCAGTTCATGGTCTTGTCCATACCACAAGACTCTCAACACTTATCCTTTCTTATTCCACATCTTGTTAGAGATGTGTCTCAATGCTCTGGACAGATGCTTAAACTATGCTCTGGACAGATGCCTAAACTATATCACCTCTGTCCAATAGCTAGAGAGTCTCTAAATGAAAGCAAAGAACTTCACAGAAGGTTTCAGAATGTTCTAGGTTGTCTCCCAAGAAGTTTTATCTGTCCTAATCTCTGGATCTGAGAGGCAGAGGAAGGCTAGGTAACACCCACTTGTAGCTGGGAAAATTGAGGCCTGACTCTGTCTTTAACAAGATGCAGATCCAGGTCTATTTGGTTCCTAGGATGAGCCAAATGGCAGGTTTCCCTCCATTCTCCCAAGGAGCTCCACTCTTTGGGTGACTTACAGAAGATGAGGTCTTCAGGAAAAAAACTCTGTAGACCAGATGAAATTTCCCCAAAAGAGGTGAAACAAGGGCCCATGGGTCCAATAACCATACTTCCTTTTCCCCCCCTAAGAATATAAATCATTTAATATTGTTAATTTTAGGAGATCCCGGGTGGCTCAGTTGGTTAAGCATCTGCCTTCAGCTCGGGTCATGATCCCAGGATTCTGGGATCAAGCTCTGCCTCAGGTTCTGTGCTCATCAGAGAGTCTGCTTCTCCTTTTCCCACTCCCCCCACTCCTGCTTGTGCTCTCTCTATACATAACCCAAATAAATAAATAAAATATTTTTAAAAGATACTGTTAAGTTTATAGCAAAATAAAACAAGCTATGATCTGCAAAAATAATTTTAAAAGCTTACAGAGAAAATATTATTGCCTAACATTTATCATCTTTAAGTTACAGGTCAAAAGTTTTGTGTGTTATTATCATTTTAAAACACACAGTAAAGGGGTTCCTGGGTGGCTCAGCGGTTGAGGATCTGCCTTTAGCTCAGGGTGTGATCCCGGGATCCTAGGATAGAGTCCCGCCTCGGGGTCCTTACAGGGAGCCTGCTTCTCCCTCTGCCTGTGTCTCTGCTTCTCTCTGTGTGTCTCTCATGAATAGATGAATAAATAAATCTTGAAAAAAAAAACAGCCCCCCTCCACACACACATACACAGTAAAGACCGGTCAGAAGCAAGGTCACTGTTCCTCCTGCAGAGACAAGGATCCCGTCTCAGGGAATAGTCCTCCTCCTTTAGAACATACAACCCACTCAGGATCCACAGTGATACTTCCTCAAGAGGGAGCTAGAGACTGAGAATAAGACAGAGATTCAAAACAAAAATTTGAGATAAATGAGAAATAGTTCCCTTCATTCCTTTTGTGCCTTATTCTGAAGCTCTGAGCAATGACACATCCATCAACCTCCCAGTGGGCCCCTCAGAGGTGGAAGAAGTTGACCTGGCTTTTCTCAGACACTTGATTGCTGCTCCCTCATGCTGAGATTAGACACCACATTGTTAACTGCTTTTTCTCTTCTTTCCCTCCAGATCTGTCCCAGGTTTGTTGATAATCATGATGACACTGACCACCAGCATTCCCCTCCCCGTGTAATGTCAGAGTCATTCCTTCTGTATTACACTGAGTGAAAGAAGTCAATCAGAGAAAGACAAACATATGGTCTCATTCATTTGGGGAATATAAAAAATAGTGAAAGGGAATAAAGGGGAAAGGAGAGAAAATGAGTGAAAATATCAGTGAGGGTGATAGAATATGAGAGACTCCTAACTCTGGGAAATGAACAAGGGGTGGTGGAAAGGGAGGTGGGCGGAGGGTTGGGGTGCCTGGGTGACGGGCACTGAGGGGGGCACTTGACAGGATGAGCACTGGGTGATATGCTATATGTTGGCAAATTGAACTCCAATAAAAAAAAATAATCATTCCTCCTTCCCAGAGAGAAGCAGGTCATGAGGAAGAGAGACAACCCATGGGACATGGACTGAGGGGCAGACAGACAGAGGCAGAGGGTTTTCTTTCTTTCTAGTTTTTTTTTTTTCTTCCCAGGATGTTTGGAATAAAATTACATATGACATTTTGCATCTGTCCTTTTAATATTTAATAGTAAAAATCAAGTATTTTCATGTCATTGTTTTAAATTTTTATTTATTTATGATAGTCACAGAGAGAGAGAGAGAGAGAGAGAGAGGCAGAGACACAGGCAGAGGGAGAAGCAGGCTCCATGCACCGGGAGCCCGACGTGGGATTCGATCCCGGGTCTCCAGGATTGCGCCCTGGGCCAAAGGCAGGCGCCAAACCGCTGCGCCACCCAGGGATCCCTTTTCATGTCATTCTATGTTAATCCATCAGTGGATTAACTTTATTATTCTAACACTGTAGAGTATGTCATTTGGCATCAATTATTTGATTATAGAGAAGCGACACCAAATAACATTGTCCCTAAAAATTTTCCCATTTGTCAGTTCAGTTCCATAGGATAGATTCTGAGAAGTCACTTCTGGTTGAAAGAGTATGAACATTTGTAAGGCTGCTGACCTTCATCCAGTATTAAATCCGGACTTCACTGTAGGTCTATGATGAATATTTGATAAATAGACCAATTACTGGAAAGCTAATCCTTATTTTTACCATCTTGTGCCTCTAAGCTTTCCAATTCTGTTCTTTTCTTAGGATGTAATTGTATATATGCATATGTATATATACAATATATGTATAGGCATAAAAATGCATGTGTATATACATAGTATAAGCCAAGGTTGGCTTATACTGCTTGAGACTGAATGTCATTCTTATCCCTGTCACCTTTATACAGTCAGAATTACTGTGGAAGTCCATCAGAACACTCTGCTTTATGGAAGGAGGCTAGTCATCCATCTGGAGAAATGACTTCCTCTCAAGCACCCCAATCAAATTAGCAATTCAAACATTCTAATGTGCACCCTAAACTTCTCTTACAAGTACAGGCAACCCTGGGTTGTACAACTCCTATGATGACACCATACTTAAATTTCTTGCTCAGGCACCTCTAATCTCTATGTTCCCATGGCCCAGGGCTCCATAGAGAAAGGAAGAGAGACAGTTCAGATCCCAGAAGGAATCCAGCAATATTGAGTTCCCAAGTCCCATCTCAGCTCTACCCACACTTGTCCACCTGTCCAGCATCCTAAGGGTTCTTGTGGCTACCATCTTTGCCCTCTTCTGCACCATGGCCCTCTGCTCCTATGCACAAGGTGACTCTGTTGTCCACTTGCCTTCAACAGATGTTCCCTACTCTCTGGCCAGAAGTCAGTACCCATCTTCCTAGCACTGTGGCCTGAGAACCCCAATGTGAAATTAGCCTCAAGTGGGCTTTCAGAATGACATGGTTGTTTTTTTTCAAGAAGATTCAAAAGGGGTTTATTGTTCTGGGCTGCAGAGTGGGAGTGAGGACCTCATTTTTCAAATGAGATCACTAAAGCTTAGTTTATTGGGTTATTAACATGCAGTAGAAGCTAGGTCTATTTAGATCCTATTACTGCTGGTTAAGTTTTAGAATCACTTCAGCGATTCCCAAGAGTTATAAAAAACTGTTCCTACTTTCACTCTGTCTCTGTATAATTTAATGGATTCAAAAAAATATTTTCCTCAAAGGAAGTTAGGAGGAGGGAGTAGACTCTCTATAGGCTGGTTCCCAGTAGAGTAAGATGGAGCCCAAAATAGACAAAACCAGAGACAAGATGAGGGAAATTAATGAGAAACAAACAAACAAAAAAGTCAAATTATTTCCGGTTTCTTTTCCTCTCAAGCCTGAACTCTTGAGCCATGCTCTCTCTCTCTCCACTTCTTCCACGTTCTTTCGGGTTTGCCTGTGCTGCTGAGCAACTTCTGCTGCTTTTGTTCCCTCAATAATAGGGTTCACACCATATTCCCCCTGCTGCTCTGCCTACATGTCTCAGCAGATCCCCCACAACTTTGTGGTTGCCTATTTTAAGCAGCAGCTAGTGCCCCAAATATGGTGTCATGTAAGTGTCATTCCTCCTGCCTACCCCTAGGGAGACACAGGACTTGGGAGTTGGGAGTGTCCGCAGGAATCAGATCAGGGATGCTCCAGCTGGTAGATAAGGAGTTGTCCTGAGAAGGCCTGGCTCTCTAGGGGCCTTTTGTGTATGCAGAGAGAGAGCACTGAGCTGTTTCCTGACATGGGACGGGGCCTGCAGGGAGCCAGGGAGGATGAAGGCCCAGAAGTAGAGGGAAGAGAAGTAAGAAAGAGACAGCAAAAGGAAGCAGCCTGAGGTTACCTCAATAAATCACTCAGGGAAGAACCAGCAGTCCCAGAGGCTTGGGAAATGATGCCTTGATAAGGTGGACCAGCCCTAAGCTGCCCACAGGGATGAAGATGAAAAGGCACAGGTGGTCAAGAATATCCTTGCTCATTCTCCATACAGTACTTCTGCCTTCTCCACAGCTTTGTCACTAAACAGGGCCGGTATTTCTATGTCAACCCCAGCAGTGCCTGAGTCCAGGAATATATCAGGGACCTGGAGGAGAATCCAAGTGGTCCCATTAGAGGTATGGGTACATTGAGCAGCAGGGACCTGAACCAGAGAACTGTCTCTACAACCCCAGAAATTCCCTTTCTCTTCTTCTAACCACATTCTAGAAACTTTAGTAAAGCTATTTAAATATTATGAATTGCTTTATTATTTGGTGTTTTTCTCTGAGCAATCATATGACACCCTCTTATCCTCTAGCCCCTTCCCAGTCAATCATACAGTGATTGCCATATTCGGGGTGATAATGAATGACCATGTTCCTGTCTCTGAGTAGAAACTGGGCCAAATTCATCAATAGATGCATATTGAGTTTTTATGAGCTCTTCATTCTGTTACATATATCAGAATAATAAAGACTCTTTTTGTTCTCTTAAGTGAATCTTGGAGTTTTGTCTATTCTTTGATTTGGTTTGGTTTCTCTGACAAATCAGTTTCATTGGTTGGAAAGAATGGAAGGGAATGATTAGGAGCATATGAGTAGGAAGGGAAGAATGAATGTCATTCTAATGATGCCAGGCTTTATGCTGGTGGTACAACCCTTATAGGGCTGAAGAATAAGCAAAGCATTCAAAAGAAATGCAAATTTATATGCATCAGGGAAATCCACCACTTAAATGAACAACAAAGCAAGACATTCTATCATGCACATTTATGCATTTTCATAAGTTCACCTTTCTTTTTTTTTTTTTTAAATTTTTTTTTATTTATTTATGATAGGCACACAGTGAGAGAGAGAGAGGCAGAGACACAGGCAGAGGGAGAAGCAGGCTCCATGCACCGGGAGCCCGATGTGGGATTCGATCCCGGGTCTCCAGGATCGCGCCCTGGGCCAAAGGCAGGCGCCAAACCGCTGCGCCACCCAGGGATCCCCCTAAGTTCACCTTTCTTGAGAATAAAGACTAACAGTTTTTGAGGATTCACTACGAACCACAGTCTGTACCAAGGAATTTACATACATTGTCTAGTCTTCAAAATATCATTGTGTTGCGTATACTGCTTATCTCTCTTTGACATATGAGGAAACAGAGTCTTGGTACAGTTAAGAAACTTGCCCAAGGTCACACAGCTAGTAATGTTACAATCAAACCTGCAGACCAGAGCAAGTCCCACACTCTTAATTAGCCTCTAGGAAATAGTCTCTCAATGTGCCATGTTCTCCCTGAAAAAGATTTACCAGGAATGCACAATTCCCTGATACGAGAGCATCCTATACTAGGCAAACAAGAAGTAAGGAATTGTTGGTCTAAGATCCCAGAAAAGACAGAAATTCATAGATGTGAGCCTGACATTAGAGACCTCTTCTAGACTAAAGATGTTTGCAATTCGGAAGAAGTTGCTGGGGAGGTAATCTGAACATTTCACGGCCTGGATGGGCTAGAGAAAAACGGAGAATCCAGAGCTGTCCCAGGGAAAGGAACTTAGGATACCATCCTCTGTCTGGGCTGATGCCTTAGAAGTAAGAGTAAATTAGAAGTGATCCAGTTCCTCAACAGACAGGGGGTCAGCTTCGGACACCTGCAATGGCCTAGAAAATCTCAAACTCTGAAATAAATAATAAAAGAAAAGGGATCCCTGGGTGGCGCAGCGGTTTGGCGCCTGCCTTTGGCCTGGGGCGCGATCTTGGAGACCCGGGATCGAATCCCACGACGGGCTCCCGGTGCATGGAGCCTGCTTCTCCCTCTGCCTGTGTCTCTGCCTCTCTCTCTCTCTCTCTGTGTGTGACTATAATAAATAAATAAATAAATAAATAAATAAATAAATAAATAAATAAATAAACAAATAAATAAAAATCCCAGTTGTTATGCGACAAATGCTTGACAAACAAAGCTTGAACTTTTTAGCAAGGCACTAAAAACTGTAATGAGTATCACTGCAAATTTGTAAAAGTCAAAAATAAATTCCAGAACTGAAAAATGCAATAACTGAAATAAAAATTCAGAGTAGATTACACACAACAGAAGAAATGTTGGTAAAGTTAAAACATATCAAAATGAAGCAAGGAAAAATAGAAGCATAGAAAACACAAAAGAGAATATGAAAAGGTGTCTGCTGTCTGGTTTTCTGGAATCCCAAAGTGAGAGAAAGGAGAAAAGACAGGAGATATATCTGAAGTTATAAATGGCCAAAATTTTTACAAAACTGATGAAAGGTATGATTTTGAAGATTCAAAGAGGGAAGACATCACCCTTATGCTATCAATGGGCCAAGTTTAATGTCAGCCACTCCTACCATCAGCCCTAGCCTACAGAGAAGAGATACCACTGATCTTTTTAGAGATGTTGGTGCTCCTCTCACCAGTGAATCCTGATGGCTTTGGTAAATAGTGTGTTCTCTGGGATTTCCCATGGAACATAATCTGGTGTGTCTTCCAGCCTCACATAATATATCCATTCCAGCATGCTCACTTCCATGAACCTCTTCATCCCTTTCTCCTCCATCTGTCATGGCAAGTCAGATATTTTAACTTCACTCAGAAAGATCCATTGCTTTTTCCAGGCTTCTGGAGCTTTCCTGGCAGCAAATTTTTACCAACCCCTGGGATCCTTGCCAGGTAGTTACAACCTGTACCCAGAAAGAATACTCCCAAATCAATAAGCTCTTCTTATCCAGTCTTGTGTTCCAGCTCCCTCAAAAGAACTCTCAAAATCCAAACCCAAGGCACTTCCTTAGGTCAGGCTGGGGCATGCTTGCTAAATTTTGCTATTCCTTTGGAATATAATCCCTTTTATCTCTTCTCAGAAATATAATTTATTGATACAAGAAGACTATGTAACAAGAAGATATGAAAAATATGAATGGTCCTATTTTTATTAATGAATTAAATCAGTAATTAAAATCCTTTGGGGAAAAAAATCTTCATACCTTGCTGGTTCCATAAGCAAGTTCTGTCAAACATTTATGGAAGAAATAACGGAGGAAGTATAGCCTTTTAACAAGTGGTACTGGAGCAACTGAACATCCATAGACCAAAAAACATGACCTTGACCTCAACCTAACACCTTACACAAAAATTAACTCAAAATGGATCATGGACCTAAACATAAAACATAAACCTATAAATCTTTTAGGAAAAAAACATAGGAGAAAATCTTCAGGACCTAAGACTAGGCAAAGAGTTTTTAGATTTTACACCAAAATTATAACACATAAAAGGAAATTTTGATAAATTGGACTTCCTCTAAATTTTATAGTTTTGCTGTTCCAAAGACCCTGTCAACAAGGTGAAAGACATTTACAGAATGAGAGAAAATATCTGTAAAGCAGGGATTTGGCAAAGGACTTGTATTTGGAATATGTAAAGAACTCTCAAAACTCAACAGTAAATAAACAAACAATCCAATTTAAAAATGAGTGAAAAGCATAAAGAACATTTCAGTGAAGAGAATATACAGACAACAAATGGACCATGGTATTGTTGACTGTGGGGGTTTTTAATCCTTATTTTTAAAGATTTAGACTAAAATAGTGAAGTAGGTAAAATAGTATCATCCTTCCCCCACGCCCACAAAGATGTCCACATCTTAGTCCCTGAAAGCTGTGAACATGTTATGATATACAGCCTGGAGGAATCAAGATTTCTATCCACTAACTCTGAGATGGGGAGATTACCCTAGATTATCTGATTATATAACTCCAGGGATTCTTATAAGGGGGGGCAAGAAGGTCAGTGTCAGAGTGACACAACATGAGAAAGACTTGAGCAGCCATTGCTGGCTACATTCAAGGAATGTGGGCAGCTTCTAGAAGCCAAAAAAAGACAAGAAAATGGATTCTCCCATAGAGCCCCCAAAAAGGAATACAGCCCTACATACATCTTGGGACCCATTTCGGGACTCTGACCTCTGGAACTATACAAAAATAAATGTGTTTTTTTTTAAATTTTATTTATTTTATGATAGTCATCAGAGAGAGAGAGAGAGGCAGAGACACAGGCAGAGGGAGAAGCAGGCTCCACGCACCGGGAGCCCGACATGGGATTCGATCCTGGGTCTCCAGGATCGCGCCCTGGGCCAAAGGCAGGCGCCAAACCGCTGCGCCACCCAGGGATCCCAAATGTGTTGTTTTAAATGAGTTTGTGGTAATTTATAATAGCAGCAATAAGAAGCTAATACAAATATTTACAGATAAAATGATATCATAGAGGTTTTTAAATGTAGCCACAACTTCTCTGACATTCCTCTCATGAGAGGTGGGATCTAAGTCCTTTCTTGTTGAGTCTGGACAGACTTGTGATCGCTTCCATTACAGTGTAGAAGATGTAATATAACTTCTTCTGTGGCTAGGTTGTAGAGGGCCATGCAGCTTCCACCTTGTTCACCAGGAAGTCATCTTGGAACTGCCGTCCTGGAAGGGCCACATATAGACAGCCCCTGTCCAAGCTGACCCTATCTTTCAATCAGCCCAGGTGCCAGACATGTGACTGAGGTAGTCATCCTAGAAATGGACCTTCCAGCACAGAGGTGATTAGGGCTAGATTATTACGACTGCTTGTGGCATCATAACATACCACATCTGTGTGGTCAGAGCAGTTGTGAAATGGCATGAGCACCTTTTGCTCTCTGGGAGAGAAACAGCCCACAGTTTACAGATACATCTGTCTTTGCAAGCAGGCCCGTGATAATACCAACTCCTGGCCACCCACTAACTATAGAAATAATTTTTTCAGAACAATTTCAATGAACTAGCAAACAGTTTCCTGATAGAGAAATTGAGCTACCTTTGAAGAGATGAACCCCTGTATTAAATAAAGGTCATAAAAAAAAAAATAAATAAATAAATAAATAAATAAAGGTCATTGCAAACCCTGAGTTGTGCAACTCACAGCACAACACCAACACTCTCATGAAAATTTTCCTCTCCCATCACTCCCTTGTTTCCATCTTGCAATAACATGGGGATTTCTCTAAAGAGAAGGGGTAATGGGTTGAACCCGGTGACAGCTGCAAGTACCTAAGTCTTGTCTTAGCTCTGCTGGTGCTTGATCTCAGAATCTCCTGCCTCCCCAGCATCATGGAGGCATTGAACACTCACCATGACCCTTTGTTCCCAGATCTTCTCAATACCATGTCAGTCTATCATCCCTTCTGCCTTTTCCAGATGTTACCCTCTCCGGTCCCAAGTGAGACTACATCAAAAATGTCCTGATGACAAAGATCACTCAAGTGAAACTAGAGCACTCAACATGGGGATTTGAATGACTCTAGTCTCTCTTTGAAAAGGGTCCAGTCTATCATATTCTACCAAGCAGTTCAGAGAGAGAGAGAGAGAGAGTGCAAATGAGGTAAGTTCTACTTTATAGATAAACTAATTGAGGCCAAATTCACTGAATAAGTTAGCAAGAGTCATGCTCCAGGTCTATTTACTTCCCATTGGTGCAGATAAGTCTAGATTCATGTCAGCTATTCTCAAAAGCACAGTTGTTTTGGTGACATAAAAGATATCCCAGTTTGATCTCTGTTCTATTGTGACAAGCCAGGCTAGATGAATTCCCCTTCTAAAAAAGGCAGGAGGCCAGGGGCACCTAGGTGGCTCAGTGGTTGAGCATCTGCCTTTAGCTCAGGTTGTGATCCTGGGGTCCTGGAATCGAGTCCTGACTCAGGCTCCCTTCAGGGAGCCTGCTTCTCCCTCTGCCTGTGTCTCTGCCTCTCTCTGTGTTTCTTGTGACTAAATAAACAAAATATTTTTTAAAAAGGCAGAAGGCCAGATAAGACATTTTAAGTTCCTTATAGAATAAAAACAAAAATTGAGAAAGAGAGAGACAGAGATTTCTAGGAAAAAAGCACAATGTCCCAGTTCATTTGAGTTCCTCAACATTAGAAATGCTATAACTTTCTAGTTCTTTTTGACTTATTTTGGGGAAGTTTATCTTCTTTGGCTTTTAAATGAATCAGTCTCTTGCTGTGCCTTCTCCTACAGCTGATGTCAACTCCCCAGCCTCCTGCTGCTTCTCTTACACCCATTAGAGGATCCCTCAAGATTTTACCTCTGACTCTTAGGAAACTGACAGCTGGTGCTCTGAGCCCAGTGACAAGTAAGGGCAATCCTGCTCACTCCTGATGAGAAACTGGGGAGGCCCTGGGGGAAAGAGCAGCCTCCGTTGGTATAGGGTGGTAGACAGGGCACCATCCTGAGAATACCCAGATCTCTGGCCCATCATAAGTACAAAAGAGACCCTCAGCTGTTTTCTGAACCAATCAGTGGCCAGCAAGGAGCCAGGTGAAGTTGGCCAAGTGCAGAAGAGAGGGGAAGAAGTGACAGCAGGAGGGAAGCTATAGAGGGAGATCCCCATGAGATAGTCAAGGAAAATGGGTGTCCTCAAGTATGAGAGTTGATTGCTGAGAAAGTGACAGACCCGCTGAGCATCTACCCTTGGCTCAGGGCGTGGTCCTGGTGTCCTGGGATCGAGTCCCACGTTGGGCTCCCTGCATGGAGCCTGCTTCTCCCTCTGCCTGTGTCTCTGCCTCTCTCTGTGTGTCTCTCATGAATAAATAAATAAAATCTTAAAAAAAAAAAAAAGAAAGAAAGAAAGTGACAGACCCTAAGATGTCAAGTCAGAAAGAGGAATGGAAAGGCCACTCGGCGCCCAGAAGTTTTCCTGCTGGCTATGTCCTCCTTAATCCTTCTGTCTTCTCTATCCATTTAGCTTCTAAACTAAAAGAGAACAACCGGTCTATGCCAACTCCAGTGATGCCTGGGTCCATCATGAACTTGGAGCTAAATCTGAGGGTTCTAAAAAGAAAGAGCCAAATCAATCAGTAGGTTGAGGAGCAGGGACTAAGCCAGAAGAACAGCACTTAGGACCCCAGGAGCTATCCCTTTTATGGGTCTAAACACCACCTTCCACTAACCAAACTCTAGAGCTTTCCATACTTAAATTTTAATTTATTTTAATTATTTCTTCTTGATTTTTATTTTGAATTGTGTTTTCTATTGAATATTCTAAGAAATCACATAGTTCATGGTCGTTCAAGGTGATGTTACATGATTGTACTAAATTTTGTCTTTAGATATTTGACCAAATCCATCAACAAATAAGAATTTTTAAATACTCATTTTTAAAAGATATTTATTTATTTATTTATTTATTTATTTATTTATTTATTTGAGAGAGAGACAGAGAGAGCACAAGCAGAGGGGAGGGGAGGGACAGAGGCAGGAGCATACTCCCCACTAAGCAAGGAGCTTATGGGCTCAGTCCCATGATGGGGAGATCATGGCCTGAGCTGAAGGCACATGCTTAACTGACAGAGCCACCCAGGCACCCCTATATCCTCATTTCTCAACAAATATTTGGTCTTTGCATCTTTTTAACCTTGTGAATAGCAAAGATGATTTCATTTGTTTAAAAGAAAGCCTACACCTTCTAACCATCATGTTGTTTGTTTTCTAGAACATCCATAATATCAATTGGGAGAGATGAAAGGGGAAGTTTAAGAAAATTGAAGAAGTGAGAAAAGACGGAAAAAGAAAACATGCCACTTAATCTGTAAGGACACCTCACCTTACAACAGAGATTATCAATCAGAAAAGTCAGAGCTGAAATATATGTTTAGATTAAACTATAAACTACATTCTCTAAAAACAAAATCAGAAATATATTCTCTGAAATAAAATCAGGGCTTGACATAAACAAAAGAAGAGGACATTCTTTTATGTGCATCTCTGCATTTTTTAAATAAATCGAGGTTTCTTAAGAATAACTTACATTTATTGAATTTAATATTAGTTAAGAACTTCCATGCATTGGCTCATTTGTCCTCAGAATACTACTGTGATTCCTATTCTGTTATTGTGTCAATTGATAGATACGAAAACAGAAGTTCAGGGAGGTTAGGTTAACTCCTCCATGGCCATCAGTTAGCTGTGTTGAGATATTCATGTCCCGTGTTCTTAACCATCAGACCCCTGTCTCTCCAGGTTATTGTGCCTGGAACAGACCTAACCCAGAATTCCCTGTTCTGTGATATGGGCACTCTGGGTCCAGCTAACCAGGAGATCATCATCGTGAGTGTGCAAAAGCAAGATGATTCAAGTCCCTCTCCCTGTTACTGCACCTTCACTTTGCTTAATGCTTATCAAGCCAAAAGTCAGAGTACAGGCAGTCTCTCTGCTTGCCACCTGTCTCCCTTTCCCTACTCAGATATACTCAGAGCACAGCCACAAATATACTATCTAGGTAGACTCTAACTAAATAGTGAGAAGACTCTCTCTTTCCTTGATGGCATCCCCAATTTCTACAAGTATTTCCTTTGGAATCTTCTCATCCACTTTTAGGGGAGTAGTAAAATTATAATACTCCCTGCTTTGGGCAATGATCTCTCCTGTCCCTTCTCTCCAATCTCCTGCCTCAATAGAACAGAGTGATGGGGAGAGGGGAGAGGTAGAGGGCTAGTCCTACCATAATCAGGAGTTATCTTGGCTGGAGGGAGCCTATGGCATGGTCTTTTTTGAATGAGACAACAACTTTGCAGCAGGATAAATCGCAGTTGACACCTTGTTAAATGACACAGAAAATTCCAAGACAACACAGAGCAGTGACACCGCCTAATGCTGGAAAAATAAAGGAGGATCATTACTCATAGGATTACACCAGAAGTCTACAACTTACATAGGGAATCCATAACTACTTCTTCAATTTTATCTATTTATCTTTTAAAGATTTATTTATTTTAGGGAGCAAAAGAGTGCCCTCATGCAAGCAGGGTAAAGGGTGGAGGGATAGGGAGAGGATCTTCCAGCAGACTCTCAGCTGAGTGCAGAGCCTGACACAGGGCTCAATCTCATGACCTTGAGATCATGACCTGAGCTGAAATCAAGAGTCAGACACTTAACCAACTGAGCCACCCAAGCGCCTCTGTTTCTTCAATTTTAGAAAAGATACACACAATTTATATAAGGATTAATATTCTTCATATATAAAGAAAAAAGTGTAAGAAAATAGCAGACATATTACATACCTAAGTGTATTGAACTCTATAATTTTGCTTCTAAAAGAAATTAAAGTTTTATTTTTCCTCCATTATCCTTCCTGACAATTATATTAGAATTAAATATAAATGTCCATCCAGAGGGGGTCCTGGTGGCACTGAATACAATAGGGAGCCAGGGGAACTTGGAGTGCAAATGAAGAGTGAGCTTCTCACCAACTTCTCCTATATGAAGGCATGGTCAAGGCTTTATCCACAAGATTCAGGATCTTTACATTTGCTCCCTCTGGTTTTTCACAGTATTCATATCTATATCCAAAGACTTGTACACAAATCTTTATAACAGTTTTATTTAAAATATCCCCAAACAGGGACACCTGGATGGCTTAGTTGATAGAACATGTGATTCTTGATCCCAGGTTTCTGAGTTCAAGCCCCATGTTGACCATGGAGCCAACTTAAAAATATATATATCCTCTCAAACTTTATTCAAAATATAACACAAATTTCCATCAAATGGTGAGTGGATGAACAAATTGTGGTACAGTCAGTTCTGCAAGACCATGATGTATGCATTCTCAAAAACCACTGCACTCTGCAAAATCATGCAATAAAAACCACAGGGCTTGGGGAAGATGGAGTTGAGGCACAATACTGAAATACCTTATCCGTGACACACAAAAAGGAAATAAGAATGTACTAAATGTTACCACAGTTTGATACACATTAGTTAATATAAATACAATACATATGGCACTTTACTTTGAAGAAGGCCTGAATCAGGGAAATACAAATCAAAGCCACAAGGAGATATTACGTCACACCTATCAGAATGGCTAAAATTAGCAAATCAGCAAACAACAGATGTTGGCAAGAGTGAGGAGAAAGAGGAACCCTTTCACACTGTTGGGAATGCAAGCTGGTACAGCCACTCTGGAAAACAGTATGGAGGATCCTCAAAATTTAATATTAGAGCTGTCCTATGACCTAGCAATTGCTTACTGGGCATTTACCCAAAGGATATACACATAGTGATTCAAAGGGACACATGCACCCCATAGTGTATAGCAGCAATGTCCACAATAGCTGAACTATGGAAAAGCCCAAATGTCCATCAACAAATAAATGGATAAAGAAGATATGGTATATATATATGCAGTGGAATACTACTCAGCCATCAAAAAGAATGAAATATTGCCATTTGCAATGACATGGGTGGAACCAGAGGGTACTATGCTAAGCGAAATAAGTTAGTCAAAGACAAATACTATGCAGTTTCACTCATATGTGGAATTTCAGAAACAAAACAGATGAATGTAGGGGAAGGGAAGGAAAAATAAAATAAGACGAAAATAGAGAGGCAGGCAAACCATAAGAGACGCAGAACTCTAGGAAACAAACTGAAGGTTGTAGGAGGGGAGGTAGGTGGGGAGAAGGGTTAACTGGGTGATGGGCCCTAAGGAGGCACTTGACGGAATGAGCACTGGGTGTTATATGCAACCAATGAATCACTAAATTCTACCCCTGAAACCAATTAAAAAAAAAAAAGAAAAGCCCTGAAATTTGCTTACAGAAGTGGAAATATATTCTCTGAGCATAGTGGAATTTAATTAGAAACCTACAGCAATAAGATATATAGAAAATGCCCAGGGGCACCTGGGTGGTTCAGTGATTGAGCATCTGCCTTTGGCTTAGGTTATGATCGAGTCCCAGGTCTTGGAATCAAGTCCTGCATTGGATTCCCCACAGGGAGCCTGCTTCTCCTTCTGCCTATGTCTCTCCCTCTCTCTCTCTGTGTCTCTCATGAGTAAATAAATAAAATCTTAAAAAAATAAACGTTAAATTTTAGAAGTATCAATTTTGGGGAGGCTATTTGGAACACTGCTGTGAACTGGTCTTATTATTTTGAAAAGTACTGTTGTCATCTCATACAGTAAAAGTGTACATAGCCAAAGACTCAACACCCCACTCCTGGATACCTTCCACAAATACCCTTGTACAAGTATGCCAGGAAAGGTGGCAGCCCTGGTGGCATTAGCAAACATAAAAGGAGCCACATGAAAACATATTAACACTGTGTATACTCATTCACTGAAATGTCCCCGGAGTGAAAGTAAATGTATGACACCTCCCCAGAGCAGCATGGGAATGTCAGAAGCATCCTGTGGAGAGAAAAAAAACTGTGCAAGAATGCATATAATGATCCTATTCACATAAAGTTCAAAAACAGACAAAACTAAAAATACATTGTTTAAGATTCAAATATGCATGGTGAAACAATAAGAAAAGCCAGAGTGCAGTATAAACAATATTTGGAAGAGAGATCACTCAGAGGAAGAAAGGCAGAGGATGGAATTGCAGAGGGGCCCTCAGGATGCCAGGTGCAGTGATGTTTGTTGTATTGTGTGTCTCTCTCTTTTTTAAAGAGTTTATTTGAAAGAGAGAGAGAGAGCACACACGCAAACATGAGCAGGGAGAGGGGCAAAGGGAGAGGGATAAGCAGGCTGCTCAACTGAGGGTCTCGATCCCAGGACCCTGTGATCATGACCTGAGCTGAAGGCAGACACTTAACTGACTGAGCCACCCAGGTGTCCCTGTATTGTGTCTCTTTATTCTCGCTCCATATTTTATACTACTCAATAAGTAAAAATAATTATAAAACTTTAAAAATCAGATTATACGGGGAATCCCTATATTGTTTTTTTAATGATGAATCATGATGAAAACTTTTGTTTTTAAAAATTTATTTATTTATTTATTTGTTTGTTTGTTTGTTTGTTTGTTTATTTATTTATTTGAGAGAGAGAGAGAGCAAAGGAGCAGGTGGAGAGGCCGAGGGAGAGACAGAGACAATCTTAAAGCAGGCACTATGCTGAGCATAGAGCCTGACAGGGGGCTCAATCTCATGACCCTGAGCTAAAATTAAGAGTTGGACCCTCAACCAGTGAGCCACCCAGGTTCCCCTATTTTGCTTTGTTTTAAGGAAAAAAGTGCCAATGGCCTATTGCTTGCTTACATTTGCAGAAGACTCTGTGTGACTTGTTCATGGCTAAATCTCTAGTTCCTGGAGAGTGCTCAGCTCATAGTATGCATTCAAGAATTATTTACAGAATACATGAATGAGTACACGAATTAATAAATGAACAAAGAGTGTTAACTGAACAGGTGGAAGAGATAAAGCAGAACTCTTGGTCTCTGGTTTTTATTTGTCCCTTCTCTTCCCATTACAGTCTAGAAAGGGCATAATTTCCATAAATAAGAAAATGTCAAAGCCCAAGATGGGTAGGTAGATTGTATGAAGTTTCATCCTTGGCTTGCATGAAGTCCTTTCTAGCAGCTGAGAACATACAGTAGATGTTGTGGAATCTTAGGAGGCAGAGAGCTTGTAGAATATTGAAGACAAGCAAACAAACAACAGCCGACTTTCCCAAAAGGGGGGGAGGGGAAGATGGATGTAGTTAAGAGTGATCAACCATTTCTGTTCTGGGCAAGATTCTATCCCTATGCAGTTCTTGGAAAAAGGGGAAAAAAAAAACCCTTTGTTGGCACTTTAAAAAGGAAATGCTCACTGCAAGTCAGCATGGGTGTAGCTAGGGCAAGTCCAGCTGGACCTGCCTCACTTCCTTCCCTGGTAGCAATGAACATCTCAGAAAAGTGTGACTGAAAAGAGCTGTAGGAAAAAGGCTCTGATTTTCAGCATTTGACAAAAGTGCCCTGGGAATAGCTGGGAAAACGGTAAAATTCAGGAAACTTATGTACAGTCTATCGCGAGTTACACCATTGTTGTACGTTCCAATGTGTAAAACAAAAACAACTTTATCAAAAAGAGAAAAACCTTGGAGCCTTAATCCTCCCCAAGTCCCTCTCCCCTAATCTAGCCCTGATCCTTTGAATAGGGGAAGCAGTCAGTCAAGCAGGAGAAGGGTGTACATTGCTTACCAAAGCAGAGGAGGCAGATGACTCAGTGTCACCAGTAACTTAGTTTCAGAAGGCCAAGAATTGGGATAGAGATCCAAGAAATTGTATGAGTCAGCTTCTTCCATCCCCCTGCCCATGTGTATCCCCTACATCCCCTCACCGTCACCATCTGATGTGCTAACCAAGGGCCACTGCCTGTCACCTGCCCCTCTCCTATGCACATGCAGTAGAGCACAGTAGAGACAGCCATCGGAGGTATCCATCTGGATGCCTCCCCTCTCTGAACTTACAAGAAATAAGGAGATTACTGCTCCCTACTAATGCTCTTGATTTGTTGGGAGAAAGCAGGCAGCTGGGACCCTTTGCACCCACCTAAAGGAGAGAGACTAAAGTCTTCACGTGTTCGTGTTGAACACACTCATGTGCTCTTCAGGATATAGCGACCAAAGGCTCGTGGGAATATGAGCCATGCTGGCTTGATCTCTCATTACCTGCAGTGCCCACATGGATGGGACAGAAGTGAAATAGGATGCAAACTGCCAAGACACAGGACCCAAAGGACCTGGACAATGGACTTCATCTCCATCACTCACCCTCACTCCTTCGTCCTTGTCACCTGCTCTTCTGCCTGTCTTCCCAATGCATCAAGCCCATTCCCATCTCAGGTCTTTGGCCCTTGCTGTTCCCTCTCCCCAGGATGTTCTTGCTCCTGATCTGTGCAAGTCTGGCTCCTTCTCAACAAGCAGGTCCCAGCTGAAATGACATAGCCTCTGAATACCAGGTTCCCAGGCCTGCTTACCAAACTACCAGCACCCAACCCTCATGCTCCATCACCTCACTCTGCTTTACTTTCTTTGCTATTTTCCTCCATCTCCTACTACTTTGTCTGACTGCCCCCCCTCCATCCCAGCATTTGAGGACCTGAAGAGCAAGGGACTTGCCTTTCTTGTTTGCCTCATATCCCATAAGCCTAGAAAGTGCCTGGCACAAAATGAAAGTTCAATTAACATCTACTAAATAAATGATCATTGGCCCTGAGAAAGGTCTCAATATGGACACATAAGGAAGATCTCACTCACTTAGATTATCCATGTTACATATTCCTTTCAGTAGCTATGTGAAGCCTTAAAAGCTAAAGAAAATTACTTGAAAGTTTCCTAACTTGAAAGTGGTAAACTCCAGAAACTAAAAACAATATTTCTCATTAGATCAAAATCTCCTATTCTTTGCATTGGAACAAGGATTTAAATTTTTCTTTTTAGAAGGGGAACATTTTCTTTGCAAGCACTTACCTGAAACCCCCTTGTATAAAACTGATAAAAAAAAAAAAACACAGATGCTTAAATCAAAACCACAGTGAGATACCACCCCACATCCATTAGTATGGCTACCATAAAACACACATGCACACACACACAGAGAGAGAGAGAGAGAAATAACAAATGTTGGCAAAGATATAGAGAAATTGGAAGTCTTGTGTGTTGATGATAAGAATATAAAATGGTACAAAGGCTGTGGAAAATAGAATGGATTTCCTCAAAACATTAAAAATAGATTTACTATATGATCCAGCAATTCCACTTCTGGGTATATGCCCCAAAGAATTGAAAACAGGGTCTCAAAGAGACATGTGTACACACTGTTTCACAGCAACATTATTCACAATAGCTAAAAGGTGGAAGCAGCCCAAATGTCCATCAATAGATGAATGGAAAAGCAAAATGTGGTATATCCACACAATGGAAGGTTATTCAGCCTTAGAAAGGAAATTATAGCATGTGCAACAAAATGGATAATCCTTGAGGACATTATGCTAGGTGAAATAAGCCAGTCATCAAAAAGAAATACTGTATGATTCCACTAATACATGAGGTACCTAGAGTAGTCAAAATCATGGAGACAGAGAGTAAAATGGCGATTGCCAGTGGCTGGGGAGAAGGAGAGGGGAGTTATTGTTTGATGGGTGTAGAGCTTCAGTTTTGCAAGATAAAAAAAAAAGTTCTGTGGTTGGATGGTGGTAATTATTGCACAATATATGAGTGTACTTACTACTATGAACAACATACTTAAAAGTGTTCACAATGGCAAATATTATGTTATATACGTTTTACCATAATAAAAAAAATTGAAAAAAAAATCCACAGATGCTTAATCTGATTTTGGTAGGAGTGGAGGTAGGGGAGAGCCACATTTTCCTGACCTCCCAGTAGAGTGACCAGCTCATCCCTGGGTTAGCACATCCCAGGAACACCCTTAGTCCCAGGCAAACCGGGATGGTTGGCCACCCTACTTCCCAATACCAGACAAACCACTGTGATGCCCCTGTGCAAGGACCATGCAGCACAAACTCAAGGGTAACAAGATATGATTGTATAATGTAGAATACATTGCCCTGCCCCTGGCTCCCCCAGTTTGACCCAGAAGGAACATATCCCTCAGCCTCAGTCCTGGAGGCAGCCCTGGCTGAGCAGAAAGCCATGTACACCTTCCTTGGTTGCTAAGGATTGACTCAAGCTCACTGTGCTGGGCAGAGGACAGGGCCCCCAGCTCACCCTAAGTGAGGGATTCCAGTCTAACCCTGGCTAGTGAGGCCCAGCCACCTCAGGGTCCCCTCCAAATTCAGCTCCCCACTTTCTGTCCCCATCAGACGTGAGTCCAAGCCTGGTGCTGGAGATGGACACACCACAGGGCCCCCACACCTTTATCTTGATAGGTCCTGGAATCCCTAAGCCTCAGGGATCCCTGACAGTCCCTGGGCCCCTGAACTCATGGTCCACAGGGCTCACCATCAAGGAGGCTTCACTAGGCTCCCTGCAAAGGAGCAGAAAAGGAGGGCAGTTTCTACCCCAAATCCCTTTGCCTCTGGGCCTCCCCCACCACTACCCTTAAAATGCAAGCCAAATGTGAATTCTGGGATTATTCACTACTTTCTAATTCTCTTTGAATACATTGACTCAGCTCTCATATTTTAGATATATCATCAGTCACAATTCCAAAGAAACAAAACTGTCATGCAATCTTGGGTTGTTCTATCTCGTGACTTCCTCACCAGCAATCTCTTATAAAGAAGGGGTCAGAGCCCAGATTTCAAAGAGTCAGAGAACCCAGGAGTCTTCAGCCCCATCTTGCTCCTACAGCCGGTCAGCCCCCAGAAGGATGAAGGTCAGCCTCATTGCCCTGATCTTCCTCCTCATTCTTGCTGCCCTCCACTCTGAGGCCAATGAAGGTGAGACCTGTTACTCTTATTCCTCTGAATAGAGATAGCATAGTGACTGGAGGCAGGGGGCTATGGGAAGGAGATAGGGGTGGTCCAGAATAGGCTACCTGCGGGTCCCTGCAAAACAGTATCTTTACCAAGGGTCTCTCCCCATTCCTGTTGGGACTCGTTTCTGCCTCCTCTGGGGAAAGGAAAACCTACCTCTGAATACAGCCCCCCTGGCCCTGGGGATTCAGCAGAAAGAAGCGCCCTATTGCAGATACACGGGAGCCCACGCATAAGCAGAAGCTCCCTATTGCAGATACACGGGAGCCCACGCATAAGCGTAGGCTGGGACAGAGGAACCTGAAAAGGATCAAACTGTCTTCATGGCTTAGATAGGGTTTTACAACATGCTGATTGGTCACCAACATTTAAAAATCTGTATTTGTTTCTTTTGCAAATATGGAAGACCAAGCAGACATGAGCCTGAGTTTCCACAAGCTTTCACTGGGACTGATGTGGTGGGTGCCATCCCTTTAGACGGGGGTGCACTTCCAGGTCTTAGAAGCCCCCACTGACAGCACCATGTGCACCTGCTGTCTGCCTGGCCTTTGGGGTTGAGCCTGAGACTCCCATATCAGCCTTCCCCCTCTTCCTTTAAAATTTGTCTAGTGTGTCTATGGCATAGAGCTGCTCCTGGCATATAGTAAGCTCTTAATAAATATTTGTGCGATACTCTGAGCAGTAGCATCAAGTGATTGAAAAAGGCACAGCTAGACTCCAGGTGTCCAGCTCACTGCGCTTTCCACCCTAAACAGACATGGTTGCCTCTCTGCAGGGGAGAAGATGGAACAGCGGGACTCTGGGGGGAGATTCCCCAGGAAACTGCTCTCTGGAGATTAAGTTCAACCAAACTCAAAGACAGAGATACACTCAGTCTTAGGACTATGATTTGCATCCCTGATAGCCCTAGAAATGATGGCCAGTTTTTCAGGAATTTTGACAACAGCTAGCTCTAGAGCTCCGTAATGCTTTCCTGTAATTCCCGTTATCATCGTAGGCCTTCTCATCTACAGATGGGATGAGTGATACTTTCTCAAAAAGGTTGTTGTGAGGAATGAAGATAAGCCACATCTGAAACTAAGCCACACATCAGGCCTATGGCCAAGACTCAGTGAATAGCGCTTCTTTTTAATTCTTCAGAGAGCAGCGACACAAAATGGAGAAATAGCTGGCTTTACAATCAAGGAGATGTAGATCTAAGTTGAATTCATTCGTTCATTCATTCATTCAACAAAAATATTCTAAAAGCCTACTCTTGCCACCCTTTCTGTAAATGTGCTGGACTACAGATACTGTCTCTGCTCCCAGGGAGCCTCAGTCTAGAAGCTCTATAACACCAGGCAGTTTGTGAACCTTCCTTGTCTCTTTCAGACCTCCTGAACCTCAGGCTCTTTATCTGTTACGCATGGGTAATGAGGCCCTGATTTTAACAATCATCAATGTATAAATCAATACACAGTACTTGCCCCCTTGATATTTGCTGTTTTAAGGACACAGGTTCAGAAAGGGTGGGTGTCCTATCTGTAGTCACATAGCTTTCAGGAACAGAAACAAGGACAAATGTAGCTTTCCTGAATATAGTCAAGGCTCTGTTCCTTATAGCATCACAAGACCTTGAAGGAGGACCCTCTCCTATGGAGTGGACCAGTCCTGCCCTCCTGTAGCCCATCCTGGGCATCCACTGGCAATTCCACATGGCAACTCCTTCTCAGCATGTCTGAGAAGCATGAAATTATATTTTTCCAAAGCCCAAGCCCTAAGAAAACTCATTTGAAAAATTGGGAAAATGTGGAAAAGTAGAATTCTCTTGCAAGAATTAAAGCTTAACAATCACTATGAAGGTGTTACTGATTTAAAGGAATCCACATTGGGGATCCCTAGGTGGCTCAGTGGTTTAGCATCTGCCTTCAGCCCAGGGCACGATCCTGGAGTCCCGGGATAGAGTCCCACATCGGGCACTCTGCATGGAGCCTGCTTCTGTCTCTGTCTCTGTCTCTCTCTTTCTTTCTCTCTCTCTCTCTGTCTCTCATGAATAAATAAAATCTTCAAAAAATAAATAAAGGAATCCACTGACACATAGAGCAAAAGCAGGAAACACAGGACAGTTGGAATTTAAAGGTAAGATCAGTATTTTGGAAAACCAGGACAGAAGCATGTGGGGAGACATGCTCGGAGACAACCTGACAGCTCAGAGTTATAGCCATGTTGCAAGTACACTTAACACAAATCATATGAGCGGTAGTTCAAGAAACAAGTTTTAAAAGCAAAATACATCCTTAAATGGGCAATTTTAACTGTGATTCCTGCTAGGAGATGTGAATATTCTGTTATTTGAACAATAATACTCATTGACATTACCCAATGTTTGAATAATTGTTATAGGTTCTAGTTCCTTATAAATGCTTTGGCAGAAGAACATGTAAATGTCAGACATGTACATGTCATTGGCTGCTGGGATGTGGAACCAGAAACATTTGCTAATTCGTACATAAAATCTAAATTGGCAAAAGCAATATTAACTTGAATTAAAAAAAACCAAGTCAGTACAAGAAGACAAGATATGCCCATTGTTAAAAAAGAAAATGAGCTTGTATGAAGGATTATAGACTCTAACACCCAACTTAAAGATGAACTTGGACATATTTTGAACAATTTGACCAACAGAATGCAAAATGGAAAAAAGTGTTTCTACATTTGCAATATTTGTTATAACACAATAACAAAGACTACAAATGGGTAATTAATGCTTTCTGTTTTTTAAAACTTCATTTTTGATCACTTTTAAATATCTTAAATATTAAACATCTATAGTATTTTTTCAGTTTTTAAATAATTTTTTTCTTGGCCATTTATTTTGTGTCATTTCCCTTTTGCCATATTTTCTGTTATTGGCTGTATCTGCCAGAGAACATTCCACATGTTATTGAATATATAATCTTTTTTAAAGATTTTACATATTTATTCGTGAGAGACAGAGAGAGAGAGCCAGAGACCTAGGTAGAGGGAGAAATAGGCTCCGCAGAAGGAGGCTGAAGTGGGACTCCATCCTGGATCCCGGAATCCTGGGATCATACCCTGAGCCAAAGGCAGATGCTCAACCACTGAGCCACCCAGGCATCTCTGAACATATAATCTTGTCATAACCCTTAGAGACACCATTCATTACCTTTTTTTTTTTTTTACAGAAAATCTATAAAACTTTCAGTAGAACCATATCACAGAAAAGTGATTCATTGCTTAGAATATGGTCATGCATTATTATTTAGAAACATGAAAACGTTATAGAAAATAAACAGTACACCTAAAACAAATACAATATTATATTGTCAATTATATCTCGATTTTAAAAGAAAGAAAACTTGAATAATTTATGAGTTAAGAATTGCCAGGAATTCTGATTTCTTATTCCCAAATCCTGAAGACTGTCAGAAATTTGAAACACTTCAACCAGAGTCACATCCCACCCTGGGGGAAAGGTCAGAGAGAAGTCAGGAAGAGCCAGCAGTGAGGAAGGAAGAGAGGTTTTATTCTTTTTTTAAGTAATCTCTACACCCAACATGGGGCCCTAATTCACTACCCTGAGATCAAGAGTCACATGCCCTACTGACCAAGCCAGCCAGGCACCCCTAGAGGAGGAGAATTTAAAAGGGGGAGGAGGAATTGCTGCCAGGGAGAGGCCAGGCCTTACTCCTTCCAAGGTTCTCTGGTTTCCTCCTCTGATACTCTGGCTGATAGAGATACAGGTCTATGCTTCCTTGTGGAGAAGCTTTCAGCATCACATGGCCCTCTTCCTTGCGAACTAGTTAATGAATTAACAATCAGTCCATGCTGTTTGACCTTCATCTCACGGAGAGTCTCACTCCGGTTTGTGGAAGGTTATCAGAGAACCGGTGACCATTGCCTCACCCCAGGGATCATGTAAGTTGGGCCACGCTGACGGTGGAAGGGGGTGCAAATGTGAGAACCAGTAGGGCCTGGGAGAGAGAAATAGGGAGAGAAATAGGGATGGGAGTATGTAAGAAGTGGGAGGAACAGAGGAAGAAACAGCTGAGCCGCAGCCTGGGGACTATCCAGCATGAGCCTGGCCGCCAGGGGGGACATGAGAGCTGGTAGTGGGGTCTTCACTGAGTCTCTGGGCTGGGAGGCTGGGGGGGGGGGGCGGCAACAGAGAGTGGGAGTGTCCTTCTTTCTGTGAGTGGCCAACATCCAGCAGAGAGGGAGGTGGGAAAGCTCAAGCTGGGTGGAGAATGGGCTCCTCTCTGCCTGCTGACTCAGTTTCTCCTTTCTCCTTCTTGATCCACAGTTTCCTTACCCATAAGGGCAGACAGATCTGTGCCAACCCCAATGTTGCCTGGGTGCAGGAGTACATCAGACACCTAGACTCTCTGCCAAAGTGATCTGGAAGCAGTGGGGCCAGCATGGCTGAGGGAGCTTGAGAAGAGGCCACAGAGCCCCTTTCCTCCCCAACTCTCTCAGCCCCAGAATGTCTCTGGGAGTTATCCTGCCCCAACCTGAAGCTCTTTCATGTTTTCTGTGCTCCCATTCTCTGACGAATTTTGCCCTTTCCTGAAGCTTTGCTTTGACACTTCCCTCTGGGACCTGAGGACACTCAGGTGTCTGTGGCCCCCAGACAGCATCTGTCTTCCCTTTGCAGGCAGCCAGTTGTTGAAATAAAGCCATGCCACAGAAAGGAAACCTGGTGGTTTGAATTGGTTCTCTCGCAGACAGCTGGTTATTTCTTTTATTTTACAGACACTTCTACAATATTTACTATGTATCAGGTGCTGTTCTAGACTCTTCCATATGAACAAAATAATTTAAATAATGGGATGATGGGAGCAGAGTTAGAATCAGGAGTACTGATGACAAGTGATCCCTAGTTCGGGGCCTTACATACATAAAAATATAGACAAACAGTTTGTTTGCTTGTAAAGTACAGAGTTGAGGTGCACACATAACACACCTCATCATTCCCATCACCCAGGCTGGGAAAGATGCAGTTCATCCTTCCTTGAAAGCTCTTCTCCAAACCTCTGTCATCTAAACATTTACTTCTCTATCCCCTCAATACCTAGTTTAAGTAACACCTGTTCTCTGTACTCAAACTCACTCAGCCCAAACCCTGAGGTCCTGCAGTCTCTTCAGTGTTCCCTTGACCCTCATCCCTGATGCCTGGTGTGGAAGTGACTTTGGACATTTGAGCATGCCCCCACCACCACCCCAGTTAAAGACAGAGCCAGTCCTCCGTGGGGCACAAGGAGGAAACAGGAGGTAGGGTGGGAGGTACTCAGCTCTGCTCTGGGGGATGCTGAGGGTGATGCCAATCTGGCCATGCTTCACCAGACACCAACCAGAGAAGGGGCTCAGGGACACTGATGTTGTTCAACCCATGCCCCAAAACTCAAGTTTTGGGGAAGACATACTACAGCTTGCTGCCTCAATCCTAAACTCCTGTGAAAGAAGGATCCTACTTGACACCATAGGTCAGCGATCTCTCTACATCTGTGGGTTTGGTGGTAGGGTATGGAGGGCCATCTACTGTCAGGGGCGAAGTTAGGAAATCAACAGTCTATCTTATGTGTCTTCACATTCCCCCATCAAGTCCCATTTCCTCACTTTACTACTCCTCGCTCTTCCAAATTCCAATCCCTAGAGCCCTAATGTGCCTGGGCTTACTCTCACTCAAATCCCACCTGGAAAACAGTTCTTCACACCTCCATTCACACTAAAATGTGGTCAAAACTTTGAGGGAGTTCAAATCTCAAAGTCAAAGGGACAAAAATCGGTGAGGAGGTACAGAGGACCTGGGGTCTTTGGGAAGGTTGGGAAGGTTGGGAAGGAGTGCAGGGGTAGAGGGCCAGTGATGCCCTGATGTTGGAGGACCACATCAGTCAAATAGGCTGCAGATGGAGGTTGAGCAGCGGAGATGCAAAGGTATGGGACTCATAGCCCTATAGGTAAGCACAGCCATCTGACCCCCAGCAAAATGAACCAAAATGAACCTCCTGTATGCCTACAGGAGGGAAGGAAGGAGCTTAGAGAAGCACCTACTATGTGTCAAGAACTGTACAAAGTGCTCTACATACACAACATCATTTAACCATCCCCACTTCCCTGTGGTGTCAAGCTCATTACTCCTGTTTTACTATAAAGTCCATTTCGAGCACAGTCTTCCTAATTCTTCTTGATCCATCCCTCTCTTTAGGTGATCTCAGCCAGACTTATAACTTCCATACTCCCCTATATGCTGACAGGTTCCAAATTTATACTCCTCTAGCCCAAGCATCTCCACTTAGGAGTCTAATAGCTTCTCAAAATTAGGTCCTCCAAACTGAACTCCTGAATGTCCCCAAATTTGCTCCTTCTTTGTCTTTCCATCCCCATCCTCAGTAAATGGTAGCAAGATCCTTCCAATGGTTCTTAACAAAATCCAATGGTCATCTGTGATTCTGCTCTTTCTTTCCTACCTCATGTATCTTGTTCTTCATACATCCAAAACCTGAGCACTTGCTGCCATCTCTGCTGTTACTCCACCACTCACTGTCTTTCACCAAGATGACCAGAGTAGCCTCTTAAGAGTCTCCATGCTTGTAATCTCAACAGAACACTCAATGATCCTTTCAAACATATGTCAGATCACTCCATTCTCCTGCTCAAACCACCCCCCATGGTTTCCCACTCCAGAGTCAAAGTCTTTACAATACCTAAAAGATCCTGCATGATTTGCCCACCAGCCCCCACACCACCTGACCTCAGCTCCTACTTTTTCCTAGCTTCCTCCACTCCGCTTCAACACCTTTCATGTGGTTCCCCAAACACAACAGGCAGGATCCAGCTCCAGGGTTTAATGCCTTTTCCTCTGCTAGCATCCTTCTCCTCCATCTGGTAAGCTTCCTTTAAGTCATGCTCAAATACCACCTTATCAGGAAAGCCTTCCTTGAACATCCTATAATATTTCTACACACACACACAATTCCTTATCCTCCTTCCCCACTTGTCACTACTTCCATAGTACTTACCAGCTTGCATTATACTATATACTTTTGTTTGTTTATTTTGTTTGGGTTTTTTGTTGTTGTTTATCTGTTTTCTTATAATTAGAACGTAAGCTTCATGAAGGCAGAATTTTTAAAATATTTATTCACTGCTCTACTCTCAGTGCCTAGAGAGGACCTGGTAAGCGTAGGCACTGTTGAATGGATGGAATGATGGGTGGGTGGATGGATGGATGGATGGATGGATGGATGGATGGGGTCATTTAGGCTCATAAACAAGCCTAAAGAGGATATGGCCTCCAGGAGGGAATTTTTGGAACTCCCCCATCTTGAAAAGCACTTCTTCCCAGCTGGAGGATAACCACTGATGACCTTCACAGAAGAGGTTCCAGAAAGTAGAGAACAATGACAATTCATTCTGCCATTCAGATGCCATTCTCCTTAGTTATCTGGGATGCTTGCCCCTGCAGGGAGCTGAGATGGATACTGAGTGTCCTGTGAATTGGAACTATAACTGCCATGGGATGTGCTTCTTCTTCAAGCTTCCCTCCTCAGGAAATAGAATCTCCATTCTCCAAACTACTTAAGCTGAAAACAGGAAGTCATCCTTAAAACAACTCACCCTCATACCTGCCCCCATCCAATCCATTAATAAATTCCTTCATTCTGCCAAAATCCCTCTCAAATCCATCTACTTTAGCTCCTCCACCACCACCCTAATCCAAGCCCTTATCCACAAGACCTCATGATGTGTCTCAGAAGCAGATGAGGATTTGGCAGGTATATAGAATCCAATCACGCATCTGAGAATGGTGCCCGGTCAGGATGATCATGAAAATTCAGAATTAAAAAAAGAAAGAAAGAAAATTCAGAATTCAACTATAAAGTTGCTGAAGAAAGTCAGCCATAACCTTAGCAGGGGATACAAGGATACAAAATTCTATCCACACAGATCACAGGTTTTGAAGCATCTTCAGAGGCAGAGAGGATGGTCATAAATGTCCTAACGAATGAAAGAAATTACAAAATCTAGCTTGGCCATGAGGAATGTTTGCTATACTCTCAGTAAAGGTGCTGGCTTCTGTCTACACAAGTAACGCAAAAGAATCATTTGAGGATAAAATTAGAACCTAGAAGCCACCAATCCATTTTAAAGGAAGTGGACTTTTTGAGAGACAAATCTTGATTGCATTGAATCAACTGAATAATTCAGTTCAGTAGTGTTCCTGCATATGAATATTTCCCTTTCCCCAAAGCAAAGTTACTCTTTCAAGAGGCCTCAGGACACTTTGGGGGAAGCTAGCAAGAAAATTTTCACCATTCACATTTGAGCAGTGATTTATGGATCCTCCTCAAGTATACTTATCCTTCATATATTCAAGAATGTCTAAATCTCAGGGGAACCTGAATGGCTGAGTCGTGAAGCATCTGCCTTTGGCTCAGTTTTTGATGTCAGGGTCCTGGAATGGAGTCCTGCATTGGTCTCTCTGCTCGGCAGGGAGTCTTTTTCTCCCTCTCCTTCTGTGCCCTTTCTCTCTCAAATAAATAAATAAATAGTTTAAAAAAAAATAAAGTGGACTCCAACCCTCCTATTGTATAGAGTTCTACATACCCAGTCATGGTGGAGTGGAATCATCCTTATAGTGTGCAGGCCCAGGTCTCAAGTCTTTTTTGGCCAATAAGCAAACTCCCTGCTGCTGGGATGGTGATTTGGTGAATACCATAAAAAACTGATCTATTAATCTCAATATGTTTAAGATAATAACACTGTACCCTAGTGGGTAAGCCACAGAATGGTTAAAATCAAACATAGATAGGAAGCTGTAAACTCAATACTACAAAGATTAAGAATGTGTTTGTAATCATTGGAATCACCTATATTATATGGAAATTCAAGTGTTTATATTTTTAATAGAGTGAATTAGAGTCCATGACAGATTATCCTTGTGACTGCAAAATAAAGTGTGTAATTAAATCACTTATTTTGTACTTGTGATTCTGAGTTGAGAGATAAAAGAGAATTTGCCTAAGTTAGTGGAGAATATTGGAATGTTTAACACACTTTATTTTCCTTATCTATAGGCTTAATTTGTTATTTTTACAGGAGTGAAGTACTTCAGAAGGTTCTGAGTGTTAGATCAGGCATGTAGAGTACTTTAAAAAGTTCAATATATTAAGAGCAGCTTAAATTGTCTACAAATATTTCATCAACAAAGTTGGTAAATGAGATCGATTGTTTAAGGGCAGTCTATTCCACTTCATTAAGCATTATGCAAGGGCCTCTTAAATTTTGCTAACTTTATAAGTAGGATGAGTGAAGCAAATGGCTGATGGGAAACTAATTTTTTAATTTGTTGTTCTACTGAACTAATATCTATTTAAAAATCAAAGGAGGGGCTCCTAAGAAGCTCAGTTGGTGACTCTGACTCTTGATTTTGGCTCAGGTCATGATATCAAGATTGCGGGATCAAGCCCTGGGTGAGGTTCTGAGCTCAGCATGAAGTCTACTAGAGATTCTCTCCTTCTCTCACTCCCCCTGCCCCTTGCCCCACTCACAATCATGCATGCTCTAAAATAAACTTAAAAATAAACACATAAATATCAAAGGAACCTCAAACAGCTTCCAACACAGAACTCCACCTGCAGACATGAACCAACTCACACCAACAGAAGTCATCTTATCTCTTGCCCTGATGAACACAATATGCTCCCCTTGGACTCCCCACTTCCATTCTTCCCCCATCCTCTCCATTCTCCACTGCAGCCACCTGAAAACCCTCTAAGAACTTACCATTATAACTAGAATAAAATCCAATATACTAAAAAAAAACAAAAAACAGAAAAAAAAAAATCCAATATACTTACATGTCCTGCCAGGTGTCCCCATAATAGGGCCCCTGCCTTTCTCCTGAGACCCATCCTGAGCCACTATCTTTTTTTTTTTTTAAGAGCCACTATCTTTTTTTAAAAAATATTTTATTTATTTATTCATGAGAGACAGAGAGAGAGAGAATGAGAAGCAGAGACGCAGGCAGAGGGAGAAGCAGGCTCCATGCAGGGAGCCTAATGTGGGACTCAATCCCGGGTCTCCAAGATCAGGCCCTGGGCTGAAGGCGGCGCTAAACCGCTGAGCCACCTGGGCTGCCCCTAAGCCACTTTCTACCTTGTCTCAGTGCTCCAGCTACACTGATTTTCTTTTGTTACCTCAAATGCTCTATCCTCATTTTTGTCCCAGGGATTTTGCATATGTTATTCATTCCCTCTCCTAAGGTTTTCATTCCATCCACCCTTAGCTGGCCAGCTCCTACTCATCCTTTAGGTCTCAGTTAACCAATCTTTCCTTAGAGTGGACTTGCATTAACCTGGAGTATAAGTTTGGTCTCCAATGATACTGTTTCATAAAACCCTATAACTAATCCTTCACAGCTCTTATCATATTCTTTTTTAAAAGATTTTATTTATTCATTCATGAGAGAGAGAGAAAGAGGCAGAGATGCAGGCTCTCTGCAGGAACCCAATATGGGACTCAATCCTGGACCCCAGGATCAAGCCCTAAGTCAACGGCAGTTGCTCAATCGTTGAGCCACCCAGGCGTCCCTCTTATCATACTTTTTAATTATATATTTATTATACATGATTATTTCCTTAATGTTTCTCTCCATCACAAGACTGTTGGTTCCATGAGACCAAGTAGTATTGGATAGGTGAATTAGGAGTGGCAAACCCTTTGCTGATGGCCTAGGAAGCATCTCTCCACCCTCACCTTTACTCTAAAGAATTAGCTAGATTATACCAGAATTCTAGGTTACGGGTTAGGAGCCAAATCCAGCCTGCCATCTGTTTTTGCAAATGAAGTTCTATTGGAACACAGTCATGCCCATATATTTACATATTGTTCATGGCTGCTTTTGCTGTACAAGTACAGAGCCGGACAGATGTGACAGAGGCTTTGTGTGGCCCACAACATTCAAAATATTTACTTTCTAGGATAAATATTTATTTTCTGGGATAAAATACCTATGCCAGTATGCAAATGTCCCTGAACAACTGGCATCTAAGCTCCAGATGTTCTTCTCTCCTGCAAAACCAGTTCAGGCTCCCACTATGCATGACCAGTTGGTTCTTTCTGCCCCCTTCTAACTTCCCTATATTAGGTGAAACAACTCAACAGAATATCTCTCCAGGAGCCCTCCCCATGTTGCACCCAATGGTGACTGGTCCAATAATGCTTCTCCATGGGACAAGGAGGGTTTAGGGGACTGCTATAAGTTTTTCCTCCATAAGTCTCTTGCTATACAATGTCTTCCCACCCTCTTACTCAACAACTACTAAGGAAGGAAGAAATGAGTAAGTGGGTAAATGACCTGCAGGTGGCTCTAGTACTTCACCAGTGACTCATCAAATGAGGACAAATTGGGATCACATTGAGGGTTTGGACTACTTTTTGCTTTATGGAGGTTAATACATTGGATTTTTTTTTTTTTTTGAGAAGAGCATTGCAAACTGAATTTCACATTGTCATTTTCTTTTGCTATTAGTTTATCTCATTACTTGGAGAGATAGGTAATTGTTTGCTTTTTCTGATGTTTTTGATAGGTTCTTGTTAGCTGGGCAGGAATTTGGACTCAAAGATCTCTTTACAAAGAGAAAGAACACTTGGAGCCAGGATGGAAATTAATGGCATGTTTAGCTCAAAGTGGCAGATAAAACTCCTAACTTTAGAATTCCTCCTGTCCAAACCCCACTGAAATAATAATTTTGAAGGAAACAAAGAGGAGTTCATGGCAGAAAGACTAATAGTCTAGAGTTTTCATTGAATTTCTGGAAGATGGAAAATGAACCGAGTGCTATAAACAGATAAAACAGCAGAAGAAGCCAGAACCCAGGACACACCCAGGAGGAAGCAGCAGTGGAGGCTCTTAGTGACAGGTGGGGAAAGCAGGAGTGAGATATGGGTGGGAGTTCTGAAGATGCATCAGCAAGCAACTATCAGCAGATGCCTTTGTCCTACCCACCCCCATCACTGGGATTTGCAGTGTCAAAGCAAAAATTGGCCCTAGACAAAATCAAACAAGCAGGCAAGATTTTATTCAAGACTGTTGCAGTAGGGAAGAGAGAATGAGCTTAACTCTCCCCCACCCCCCACTGAAACAAAAGGCAGGAAGATTCTTAAGGGCTGGGATGAGCTAAGAAAAATCTTAAAGGATCTCAGAGGGAGGTAGCTTTTTGGGATGTGACCAGCACATCAAATTATTCCTGAATTTGTAAAGGTGCTTTTCTGTGATTAGGCCATCTGTGTTGGCTAATTGGCACCTATTAAAGTTAGGTTCCTATTGTCCCACAGAGACTGTGTTGTCTTCCTTGATGATCACATGTCAAAAGAATGAATTCCAGGTCCTTGAGACTTGGTCCTACCAGGCCCTTTTTGGGTATTGAAACAGGCAAGCATCTAGGAGAAGATTTTTACATATTTCAAACAACCCCAACTTTCCTGCCCCCAGCCCACATTGCTGGGCACTGTATCAACAGCATCATAGGCTCACAGTACCTACCTGTTAAAGGTCTGAATGGCTAAGAGTACACAAATCAGTGATTCAATAAATCGGTCAGTGGATGATGCCTCATCATCCCCAGTACAATATCACCAGAGACAATCATCTGAACAAATGGGATTTCTGTTTGGACCTTACACTAATGTTCTTGGCCTCTAGAAATAGATCCACTTGAATTACATGGATAAAGCAATGCTTGGTATATTTTCCTTGACTTTTTTGATATCTTAATATTAAGTAAGAAAGGGGAGCTGATTTTTCCCATATTTTTATTGAAATTTTATCAGCCTATAGAGAAGTTTTGAAACAAAATATCAAAGTGGACAAAAGAAAACTTTGGAAATTATATTGGCACTTAATAGATTTAGATGGGCCAGGGGACCATTTCTGTATCTAAACCTCTGAGAAACTCTTCCAAAGGTCCCATGGCACACTTGTAACAGGATGGCCATCAAATGCAATTTGAGGTGGTAAGAAATTAGAAACAACACAGGAGAACAGAAGAATGTACACATCCAAAGGAAAGTGGGCAGCAGTAAAAATCAATGCACTGAATTTCAATCTAGCTGCTGCTGAGTTGTTTAAAAGGGGACACAGGGATTGCAATTTACCACACTTCATCATCTATGTACAGTAAAATCACACACACAAAGCATTATTATTTAGTGTTCAAGAATACACATCTTCTTTTTAAGATTTTATTTATTTATTCATGAGAGACAGAGAGAGGGGCAAAGACACAGGTAGAGGAAGAAGCAGGCTACATGCCAGGAGCCTGACGCAGGACTCGATCCCGGGACTCCAGGATCGCGCCCTGGGCCAAAGGCAGGCGCCAAACCGCTGAGCCACCCAGGGATCCCAAGAATACACATCTAAACAAAGGTACATGTTGAGTACATCAGTGTGAGATCACATAGGGGAAGGGGAGTAGACACAGACTTATCAGATAAAAGAAGAAAAGAAATAAAATTCTATAGTCACCTGGATCAGCTGATGCTGGTGAGGGGTCATGAACTGAGGGGCAGGATTAATTCCACATTAACCTTTTTTTTTAAGATTTTATTTATTTATTCATGAGAGACAGAGAGAGAGAGAGGGGGGCAGAGACACGGGCAGAGGGAGAAGCAGGCTCCATGCAGGGAGCCTGATGCAGAACTTGATCCGAGGACCCCAGGATCATGACCTGAGCCAAAGGCAGACGCTCAACCGCTGAGCCACCCAGGTGTCCCCCGGGTTAACGTCTGATGTTAACAGAGGCAAGGAGGGAAAAGAAGAAGGGAGGGAGGGTAGGAGGGAGAAAGTGAGAAAGTGAGTATCTACTTTTCTTATTAGTGCTCTGACCTCAGCTGCTTTAATGTCTCCAAAGCAGTGGTGGTAGGAGAGCACCTGCCGGCCTGCCTCTAGTAACTTCTAAGGAAAAAGCTCCTCGGGTACTAGTCTTCACATTCCTCCCAGCCCAGGGGTCCAGGGAGGGCTGCAGAGGGGCAAGCTGGTGAGGGGTCAAGTGATTTGGCCAGGAATGTTTCGTGCTGTCACATAGAGCGGAATGATAAATAGGGAATGAAGGATGGTGCCCTGAGTCTATGCCAAGGAGAAAAGGAATACACTCAAGAAGGACTGGGGAAAAGCCAGAGAAGAGACCATGACATCAGGCTCCTCTATCTGCTGGAAACCACACAGTGGGGCCCTTAGGAGAATGCACCAGGTAATGGTATTAAGAAAGCCTCCAGTGAATATGTACCATATTAAGACACTGCGCAAGCTACTTTACTTTGATCATCTCAACAATTTGCCAAAACAGGAATCATCATCCCACTTATAAGCATGGAAACTGAGATTCGGAGAGGTTAAGTGACTTGCCTGATGCCACCCAGCTAGTAATGTCAATGAAGAAATTCAAATAACCAGCTGAGGAGCCAGACATCCTGGCTTGTTTTAACTATGCCACTTACTCTTTTTTTTTTTCCTTTTTGGATCAAGAACAAGTTAATCTCCCAACGTTGAAGTCTTCTTCCCTATAAAATGTGACCGTACGGGGATCCCTGGGTGGCGCAGCGGTTTGGCACCTGCCTTTGGCCCAGGGCGCGATCCTGGAGACCCGGGATCGAGTCCCACATCGGGCTCCCGATGCATGGAGCCTGCTTCTCCCTCTGCCTGTGTCTCTGCCTCTCTCTCTCTCTCTCTCTGTGACTATCATAAATAAATAAAAATTTAAAATGTGACCGTACCTAACTCAAAGGGTTGTAATGATGTCCTCTGTCCCTCCCTGCTGATACGGCAGAGACTTGAGGACATTTTGTAAACTCCAGCCCCAACTAACATTAAACCAGCCACAGGAACTGTGCAGTACTCTTCTCTATGTGTCCAGTCACCATACTCCTTCCAGCTGCAGGTAGGGCGGCTATTATAGAGCAGGGTCCTTCTCCCTGAATCCTGCTTGGCTGCCAAGGGAAAAGGCCCAGATCATAAAATCCAGCTTCATGCCTCCTCTCTACACCCTGTTTTACTCTACAGCTTTGCAAAAAAGCAGAAGCAATAATCCAACTATGTGTCAAGAAGTTGGTTACTTTTAGCTGAAAGGGCATGATTATCAAAAGGTCAGAGAAAACCCAGTTCCTGGGCAGGGATGAAGCTGGATGAGTCAGGGACTTGGCTCTGTTCCTCCTTGAGCCTCCAGAGGTCCAAAGACAGGAAGCACTGTGGCAAATGTTGGGGGAAGGGAGGGAGCAGTTAGGAAAAGTTTGGTAGGAGGAGAACAGGTCTGCCTGAGGCTCTGTAAGCCCCAAGAAAGGGTCTCAGGGAACTTTAAAGGGGCTTCTGTGTCCAGCACATGCCCAGGAGCAGCCTTCGAGGAGGCACCTGCTGAGCACTCCCAGGATACCCACAGATCAGAGCCCCTGTGTGTCATGGATACCTTGAATGGGGACATCTTTGGGGAGCAAATCACCCAGCAGTCTCCTGCTCAGTCTTGAACTCTAGGGGCCGGTTTGTCCTCTGCTCCTGGATAAAATGACAGTCTCCATGATTTTCCTAGTTCCTCTCAAATAATACAAACCATTCTTCAGTCACTTAAGTCCCGAAACATAGTAACAAATAAATGACTACAATTTAGAAAGTTTCACTTCCATCTTGCCTTAATAACACCCTTCCGCCCCTTGCAGGTGGAAAGCTTGTAGTCAGGGACAAAGGGCTTTCCCACCCAGTCCTTAGACGTCCCCTGTCCTTGCATTTCTGATTCTTTCAAGAAAGATTACTGTAGGGGCATCTGGGTGGCTCAGTCAGTTGGGCGTCTGACTTTTAATTTTGGCTCCAGTTATGATCTTGGGGTCCTGGATCGAGTCCTGTAAGGGGATCTGCACTCAGTGGGGAGTCTTCTTGGGCTTTTCCCTCTCCCTCTCTCTTTGCCCCTGCCCTGGCTCATGCATGTGCTCTCTCTCTCTCTCTCTCTCTCTAAAACTAAATAAATACAGCTTTTTAAAAAAATGTGAGCCTGGGTGGCTCAGTGGTTGAATGTCTGCCTTCGGTTCAGGTCGTGATCCCAGGGTCGTAGGATCGAGTCTCACATCCTGCTCCCCACAGGGAGCCCGCTTCTCCCTCTGCCTGTGTCTCTGCCTCTCTCTGTGTGTCTCTCACAAATAAGTAAATAAAATCTTTTTTTAAAAATCTGATTGTGGGATCACAGGGGATTTCTGCTAAGTTTTGCTTAACTGTTTCCTAAATAAATAAATAAAATCAATCTTTAAAGAAAAAAGATTCTTTTTCTAATTTATTTTTTATTGGAGTTCGTATGTCAAAGTATAATATAACACCCAGTGCTCATCCCGCCAAGTGCCCCCCTCAGTGCCCGTCACCCAGTCACCCCCACACCCCCGCACACCTCCCCTTCCCCTACACCTTGTTCATTTCCCAGAGTTAGGTGTCTATCATGATTTGCCACCCTCACTGATATTTTCACTCATTTTCTCTCCTTTCCCTTTATTCCCTTTTACTAATTTTTATATACCCCAAATGAATGAGACCATATAATGTTTGTCCTTCTCCGATTGACTTATTTCACTCAGCATAATACCCTCCAGTTCCATCCACGTCGAAGCAAATGGTGGGTATTTGTCGTTTCTAATGGCTGAGTAATATTCCATTGTATACATAGACCACATCTTCTTTATCCATTCATCTGTCAGTGGACACCGAGGCTCCTTCCACAGTTTGGCTATTGTGGACACTGCTGCTAGAAACATTGGGGTGCAGGTGTTCCAGTGTTTCACTGCATCTGTGTCCTTGGGGTAAGTCCCCAGCAGTGCAATTGCTGGGTCGTAGGGCAGTTCTATTTTTAAGACTTTGAGGAACCTCCACACAGTTTTCCAGAGTGGCTGCACCAGTTCACATTGCCACCAACAGTGCAAGAGGGTTCCCCTTTCTCTACATCCTCTCCAACATTTGTTGTTTCCTGTCTTGTTAATTTTCACCATTCTCCCTGGTGTGAGGTGGTATCTCATTGTGGTTTTGATTTGTATTTCCCTGATGGCCAGTGATGCAGAGCATTTTCTCATGTGCGTGTTGGCCATGTCTAGGTCTTCCTCTGTGAGATTTCTGTTCATGTCTTTTGCCCATTTCATGATTGGATTGTTTGTTTCTTTGCTATTGAGTTTAATAAGTTCTTTATAGATCATGGATACTAGCCCTTTATCTGATAGGTCATTTGCAAATATCTTCTCCCATTCCGCAGGTTGTCTTTTAGTTTTGTTGACTGTTTCTTTTGCTGTGCAGAAGCTTCTTATCTTGATGAAGTCCCAATAATTCATTTTTGCTTTTGTTTCTCTTGCCTTCATGGATGTATCTTGCCAGAAGTTGCTGTGGCCAAGTTCAAAAAGGGTGTTGCCTGTGTTCTCCTCTAGGATTCTGATGGATTCTTGTCTCACATTTAGATCTTTCATCCATTTTGAGTTTATCTTTGTGTATGGTGTAAGAGAGTGGTCTAGTTTCATTCTTCTGCATGTGGCTGTCCAATTTTCCCAGCACCATTTATTGAAGAGCCTGTCTTTTTTCCAGTGGGTAGTTTTTCCTGCTTTGTCGAACATTAGTTGACCATAAAGTTGAGGGTCCAGATTCTCTATTCTGTTCCAGTGATCTATGTGTCTGTTTTTGTGCCAGTACCACATTGTCTTGATGACCACAGCTTTGTAGCACAACCTGAAATCTGGCATTGTGATGCTCCCAGCTATGGTTTTCTTTTTTAATATTCCCCTGGCTATTTGGGGTCTTTTCTGATTCCACACAAATCTTAAGTTGATTTGTTCCAACTCTCTGAAGAAAGTCCATAGTATTTTGATAGGGATTGCGTTAAATGTGTAAATTGCCCTGGGTAGCATTGACATTTTCACAGTATTAATTCTTCCAATCCATGAGCATGAAATATTTTTCCATCTCTTTGTGTCTTCCCCAATTTCTTTCAGAAATGTTCTGTAGTGTTTAGGGTATAGATTCTTTACTTCTTTGGTTAGGTTTATTCCTAAGTATCTTATGCTTTTGGGTACAATTGTAAATGGATTTCACTCCTTAATTTCTCTTTCTTCAGTCTCATTGTTAGTGTATCGACATGCCACTGATTTCTGGGCATTGATTTTGTATCCTGCCACACTGCCGAATTGCTGTATGAGTTCTAGCGATCTTGGGGTGGAGTCTTTTGGGTTTTCTATGTACAGTATCACGTCATCTGCAAAGAGGGAGAGTTTTACTTCTTCTTTGCAAATTTGAATGCCTTTATTTCCTTTTGTTGCCTGATTGCTGAGGCTAGGACTTCTAGTACTATTTGAATAGCAATGGTGAGAGTGGACATCCCTGTCGTGTTGCTGATCTTAGGGGAAAGGCTCCCAGGGTTTCCCCACTGAGAATGATATTTGCTGTGGGCTTTTCATAGATGGCTTTTAAAATGCTCTATCCCTATACTCTGAAGAGTTTTGATCAGGAATGGATGCTGTATTTTGTCAAATGCTTTCTCTACATCTATTGAGAGGATCCTATGGTTCTTGTGTTTTCTCTGGTTGATATGATCTATCACATTGATAGATCAACATTATGAGTGTTGAACCAGCCTTGCATCCCGGGGATAAATTCCACTTAGTCATGGTGAATAATCTTCTTAATGTATTGTTGGATCCTATTGGCTAGTATCTTGTTGAGAATTTTTGCATCTGTGTTCATCAGGGATATTGGTCTATAATTCTCTTTTTAGGTGGGATCTTTGGTTTTGGAATTAAGGTGATGCTGGCCTCATAGAACGAGTTTGGAAGTATTCCATCTCTTTCTATCTTTCCGAACAGCTTTAGTAGAATAGGTATGGTTTCTTCTTTAAACGTTTGATAGAATTCCCCTGGGAAGCCATCTGGCCCTGGACTTTTGTGTCTTGGGAGGTTTTTGATGACTGCTTCAATTTCCTCCCTGGTTCAGTTTTTCTATTTCTTCTTGTTCCAGTTTTGGTAGTTTGTGGTTTTCCAGAAATGTGTCCATTTCTTCTAGATTGCCTAATTTATTGGCATATAGCTGCTCATAATAGGTTTTTTAAATCGTTTGTATTTCCTTGGTATTGGTAGTGATCTCTCCTGAAAAAAAGATTATTTCAAAATGAAAACATCTGAGCTACAACAGATGCAGAAAGAAATCTTATCTGAAAGTCTGTTTCTGACTAAAGCAGAGCTTTATCAGCATCAGCTGCCACAAATCCCACCTCCAGAGGCACATTAAAAAGCAAAACAAACAAAACAAAACAACCTGTGTAAATGACCCTCTTTAGATCTTTCCATCCCTTGAATCTCTAGCCTCTCCCCACCCCTTAAGCTGGTATATAAACTTTTACCCCTAGCTATGTGGGGGAGCTTCTCTATATATAAAGTACTCCCCTAGGCATAATAAATTTTTCCTGTTAATCTGCCTTTTGTCAATTAATTCACAGGCTCCTGATCACCGACATAAATTGGTAGAGGAAAATATTTTACTCCCAACAGGGGTGAATGAAATGTCCAAGAACTAGATAATGGCAATGGTTGTACAATCCTGTGAATATACAAAACAAAACAAAACAAAACAAAAACAACAACAACAACAAAAAAACCCCACTAGATTTAAAAGGATGAATTTTAGGGTATGTGAATTTTATTTCTATAGAAATAAAAGGTGAGAGGAACTAGGAAGTTCCTATTTGACTGGTCTCCCCTGGACCTCTAGCCCTGATGCACTGGACTTGACAGGAATTTGAAGCAGACCCTTTCTCTGACAATGCCCACCATCCACCTACCTCCCTCTGGGACCTGTCACCTGCCGCTCCCTTGTCCAGTCAAGTGCTTCTTTGTCTGTGCTGGATGCTTTTTCCTTCTCGGCCCTGAAAATATCATGTTAACCCCTTCACTTTGCAGAGGCCTATTCTTCCTTCCAGGTGATCCTCTGACACTGGCACTTCCTCTGGCTGAAGGCTTATGCCTGGCCCAAGGGAAACACATACTCTTTGCCCCAAACAAGCCATCCAATGCAACAACTCTCCCTTGTGCTACCTTCAAAGCAGCCGGCTAGACCATCTCCCTTCCTACAGATTTTCTGGACTGGAGTCAGACAGCTGTCCACTGCATCCCCCAAACTCCCGAGTCATCTGGTTGAAGCCCCTCTTTCCAACATTAGATAGAGAGAAAAAAACACACTGGGTGTTATGCTATATGTTGGCAAATTGAACTCCAATTAAAAAAAAAATCTCCAGCCTTCCCTATGAGAAGTAAAATTTTCAGCATTACTACAGCTTCTCTGAAACCTTCTTCCCTAATCTCCCACTCCCTCCTACCTTTGATACTTTCAATGTGGGTTCAAAGGTTAAAAATTACAGTGAACCTTGTTTGTGAATCTGCATCAAGGCGGCATCATGCCCAGATGAGTGGTATTTACCACCTTTTTTCATGTCTTTTGGAAGAGGAGGGCAGTTGCCAATCTGGTAAAGGGCAAAATTAGGAAATCAGTAGAATCTATCTCCATGTCCCTCAGCTTCCCTATTTAGGCCTCTTTAGGGCATCCCTACAGCCCCAGTCCTTAGTTTCTCAGTGTCCTCAATTATATACTCCTCGGGTGCCATCCTCAAATCAGCTAAGTCTCTTTTCATACTAAAGTGTGAATGACTAACCAAGGCTTTAACAGGTTTTGAAAGGCCAAAACCAGAAATCAGGAATCAGACATGAGGTAGGGAACAGCTGGTGGCTTCCAAGATTTGGGGTCACTCACACCTTCCAGGAAGGATGGAAGGGAGGACAGGAGAGAATGGGGCACAGTAAAGGTGTGATGTTGCAGGGCTAAACAGGTAATATGGCTTGAAAAGGGAGGCAGACATTCAAGGGTGCTAACAGAAACCTGAGACTTGTAATCCCACTGATAGCCCATTGCCACCTAGCTCACCAGGGAGGAGGGACAGGGTGATCACAGGAGGGATAAAAGGCACATAGATTTGTGGAGTACCTACTATGTGCTAGGAATTGTACAAGGTAGTCTTCAGACATCTCATTTGATGCCCTCCACAATCCTGTGGTGAAGGTTTACCAATCCCACTTATGGATGGGGACATCCAGACTCAGTGAGGCTGTCACTGAAGTCATGGGACTTATTGGACATGCTCTAAGAGGATGGGCTGCCTGATTTAGCACAAAGCCACAGCTGGGTGTGGCTGTTCCCATCTGGTATCTGCATGATAAGCTCTGAAGGAACTGAGACATGGGTCTTGCCTCTCTGGGAATGTAGAATTGCTCCTCCTCCAGGGCCCCTCACTGCATGAGAAGCCTCTGGTCCCCAACCCCCACCCCACTTTGGCAAATGAGCGGGGGTCCCAGCAATTCTCCCCCCATCTTTAGGAGAATGTCTCCTCTTTATTCTCATGGATGCAACTGAGCCCAGCCCTGATCATTTCCAACTGGAGGACTGGAACAGTGGTGGTCTTGTCACTGGTTTCTTTACCCTGGGCTCCCTGAATCCATTCTTCACAGACCATCAGAGTGATCTCACCAAAGTGTAAAATCAATGATGCTTTCCCTGCCTAAAACACACCAAAGCCTTCCTACTGGCCTCAGATTAAACCTCATATCCACAAGATGGCCTGTGTGTGCCCTGTGTAATCTAACTCCTGTATCCTTCTCCAGCCCTATGAAGTACTCCTTTCTCCTGCTCTCAGGACTCCAGCCAATTCAGTTCCTGACATGTGCTAGGATTTTGTGCCTCAGGATTTTTGCATAAGCTATTTTTCTTACCTGTATTTCTCTTTTCCTTGCTTTTCAACCTAGTTAACATTGCTCATTTTATAGTTCTCAGTTCAGATGTTCTCTTCTCAGAGAAACAATATATCCCTTTCCAATGTGTCGCTTATTACAATGTGTAAGTATACATTTATTTGTGTGATTATTTAATGTTGGTCTCCAGAGCAGGGACATGATCTTTTGGCTCTCCATGGTATTCTTGGTGCCAAGCAGAAGGCTGGACACATTGTAGGCACTTAGTTAATATGTATTATAAAGATGAACAGATGGATGAGTGGATGGATCGATCGATCAATGAGTGGGTGAATAACAGGAAGCTCCCACTAATTTTTCTTTTTGCCTCAGGTTCCAATATGGTGTAGCATAGTATTGTTGCTAATCCTGTCTTTATTTAAAATTTTTATTTTTTTATTCACTGTAGATTTTTTGGCATTAATTTTTCTTTTTTTTTTTTTAGATTTATTTATTTATCAGAGAGAGAGAAAGAGAACAAGGAGGGAAGGGGGCCAAAAGAATAGGGAAAGAGTCTCAAGCAGACTGCACTGAGCATGGAGCCCAACACAGAGCTCGATCTCATGACCCCAGATCTCACAACCTGAGCTGAAACCAAGAGTTGGAAACCCAACTGATTATGCCATGCAGGTGCCCCAGGATTAATTTTGATTTTCAAAATATTTTATTAAAATATGATTTATCTCAACTTATCAAATTTTGGTGCCCTCTTAAATTTTGTGCCCCAAACCTATGCTTCACTCACCATACCCTAGTTCCAGCCCAGCCCATAGTAAGGAATTAATAAACGGAGACCATATGGTCTCTCTTCTGTCTCTTAGAAAATCCCACATGGTTTGTGACAAGTTCTTTTAAGATCTGTCCTTTCTTGGGACACCTGTGTGGCTCAGTGGTTAAGCATCTGCCTTCAGCTCACGGCGTGATCCTGGGGTCCTGGGATCAAGTCCTGCATCAGGCTCCCGCAGGAAGCCTGCTTCTCCTTCTGCCTATGTTTCTGCCTCTCTCTGTGTGTCTCTCATGAATAAATAAATAAAAACTTTGAAAAAGAAAAAAACGACCTGTCCTTTCTTCCCTGAAGCAGTTACCCTCCAGTGGTGGGGTAAGAAGCCAGCAAGTTCTGGTAAGGGGAGACTCGAGTAGGTACTTTCCAGGGGAAGTGTAGACTTCTGAACACCTGTCAGAAGGTGTCAGTAGAGAGTAGAGAGGCCTGAGTCCAGGAGGGAAAAGATGAAGACGGGAGCTGGCTGAGGGACACGTGAATCACTAAGGAAGACACTGTCTAGGGTCTTAGAGAAGGGGCAATCCCTCAGAAAGGAAACTGGTCTTTTCAGACTGGCTTCTTTTCAAGTCTCTGCATCACATTTTCTATTATTCCATTTATCAAAATGAGTCACATAGCCAAGATCAGAGTCAGTATAGGAAGAAACTCTCCAAGTGCAAGCATATTGGGTGGGAGGAATTATTACAGCCATTTTTATAAATAATCTACTAAAGAAAGAATAAGTCAAATTTTTAAACCAAGACCTAATCTCTGAGCTAGAGTTCATAGAAGTGCTTGGTCCCCAATTGAAATCTCTTTACTTGACTTGATATCACCAAGGCATATAGGAAACAGTCAGAAGATACCTATCTCAGAGACACCAAACCACTTAATAATGATGATGGAGCAGTTTCAATTTTTCAACATAGAATAGACTTTCGCTATGTTCTTTAAGGGAATATTGTTTAAATTTTTATTTCCCTAAGGAGAACCTGGGTTCAGACTTACAAACAAAGGAGAAAGAAAATAAGTTGGTAAGATCAGTTATTCTCCTTATTACTTAAGGAGAAAGATTTTCCGATGCAATAGTGAGAATGTTTAAGACTGTACACAAGGAAGAGGCATCCAGAGATTCTTTCCAATTGCAGAAATTTATAGTAAAGATGTGAGGAAGGTGGGTAGCCCAGAGAGTGTTCTCACCAGCCACCATGCCCCTGTGGGTCAGGACTGCCCCTAACATTTGTAGGGCCCACGGCAAGAATCCATAAGGAGGTCCCCACATCAGCTATGCCAATATTAAATATTATAAATGAGCTAACAAATTTAAAAGTAAAAAGAACTGCTTAATATTGCAACCTTGTGAAATTATTACAGGTACAGCCCTAATCTGGTAGTTTATCTGCCAGATTGGAACACAAAAAGATGCAAGAAAACGAACACCAAGTATTATATGGAAGCAACCCAGGAATGCAAGAATATGGCATTGCTTCTGAGAGGAAAGATTTTGACAAGCGAATTGGTTTATCTTTCTTCTGACCTTACAGCTCCTACAGTTCAAATCTTCCCATGATCTAAAGGAATGTCTACGTCCTTGCTGGCAGTGGCACCACCCACAAGCCTTCATAGCCTTGAAACTTGGGTGTGTCCCATTTAAAGGACATAGGAAAAGAGAGGTAGAGGATCATTTAACCTTAAGGCATGAAGTGTGTGCGTGTGTGTGTGTGTGTGTGTGTCACAAGAATGGATGTTGAGAGTTGCAGCTCCTGTTGAGCCAGCCCTAAGCACCACCTCTCAAGAGACAGAGAACTTTGTGTTCTCTGACAAATTTGTTTTATGTGTGCATCTGTGAATGAGGAGTCCTCAAAAGCATGGGATCTAGGGCAGAGTCCCCTCCTGCCTGGGTCTTAAAAAGTAGTGCCTCTCTTGGAGCTTTGAAAGCTGGGATGTGTTTAGCAAGTGATACCTGCCGTCTTACCACAAGGAGCAGTAATTTCAGAATGTGTACTACATGGTTTGTAGATGTCAGGGTTGCCATGAAAAACACTATTTACACAGCACCAGATGGAACAATGCTTTACTCACATGGACAAAGGACAGAGCAAGAAGAGCTTCAACAGTGAGTACCAGTCCCTCACGACCAGCATGACCATCCTGCTGACATCTAGATACCAAGTTTCAACACAGCACCTACCCTCAAAGAGAAAATAGAGCCATTTGGTAACCTATTGATTATCTTGGACCCTTGCCATCCTGCAAGACAGGACAATCCACCCTTAGCAGAACTGTCACTCATTTCACATAGGGATTTTCTTTCTGTACCAGTAATGCTTTTGCCAGCACAATTGAGACAGGGAAACAAGGAACCCCATAAATGACTGCTTTTTTTGCTCCTTTCCTGCTTCTGTTTTTGCTAGGATGTACACCCCCACCCTTTACACATGCCTTATAGTTCAAATAATATATGTTGTCCTTGTAAAGGTCAAGGAGTTAATGATTTTTTTGGAGTCTCTCCGCATGATAGATAACATCTAAGAATTACTGGGAAAGGTCATCATGTGTGTTTTCCAAGACTCCAGATACCTTGACACCAAGACCCCTGGCTCCAAGGTATAAGGAGTTAAGGACTTATGGGGATACCTGTGCACTCTTCCTTGTGTTGACCAATTCCTGAATGCCTGAGAGGACACGTACACCAGACCACCCATACTGAGTAAAAACCCCAGACACCAAGATGAATGAAACTATTCATCTTTCCTTTCTGAATCTCCCAGACACTCTGTCTGTAACTGCTCTCTCTATGTCTTCAATAAACTCTGCTCTCACTTCCTCTTGGCTTGCATTTGGTTTCTATCCTATGCAAAGCCAAGGATGTTCTTGCTGATCTTGCAGGTCCTCTCTGGGTCCTCAAACCCAACCTGCCTTAGACATCCAAAGACTTACAGAATGCCTGATGAGATGGTATTTATACAACATTGTCTCAGGCCAAGGGAACCCATTTTGTAGCAAGTAATGTGAGTCAGTGGGCATAGAAGATCCACAGGCAGTAGCATATATTTAATCATGCAGAAGAAGCCAGACCAAGAGAATGGTGAGGAGTTAATAATTTTGCTAAGGAGACAACAAATTCAGGGTTGAGACTCTCCAGAATGCAGTATATCCACTGAACCAAAGGCCGATAGATGATGCTATGTCCCTAACACCTAGAACAGACAGAAACCAAGGGGTTGTTGTAGGATTAGCCCCTCTCCTCATGATTCATAGTGATTGGTGGTTTATTTGTGGTTTCCACCCTGCAACATCAAGCTCTGCTGGATTAGATTGGATTCGGCTTCACAGGAACCCTGGGATAGATGGAGGCAGAGGAGATGCATTAGTACGTGTAGATAGGATGGATTCCACTGATCCTGAAAGAACTAATACAACCATCTTGAAGGCTTTGTGACAGATTCAACATAATAAAGAGACAAACACATTGGAGGGAAGCACAGGGTGGACTGTATCACATACTACTTCGTGTCCTTTTATCCCACTGCTTATCTCAGCCACTGTTCAGTCCTCACTATTCTTAGATTTAGATAAGCTTCCTGCAGGTGTCTTACCTCAGCCTGCATTCTAGAACTCTAGCTTCCTGACCAGGGGCTTCCCTGATCCTGAGGTGTGGAGCCTCTGCAAGAACATAACACACAATGCAAGAGCTAACAAGGACTGTGAGGAAACATCTGTGATCCACTGGTGGCCGATGAAGGGTGTCCCCATCATCTATTGCTGTGTCACAAACCACTCAAAGTTTAATGGTATAAAATGACAACTATTTTGTTCTACTCACAAATTCTATGGGTCAGAAATTCAGAGAGGGCAGAGCAGGGATGGTTTGTCTCTGCTCCATGATGTCCGAGGCCTCAGCCGAGGAGACACAAAAAGCAAGGAAGGACTCAAATGGCTAGGGAATCCTAAAACAGTGCTATCCAATAGAAATACCATCTGAGTCACGTACATAATCTTAAATTTTTTAGTTGCCATGTTTAAAAAAAAGCAAAAGGCAACAGATGAAATTAATATATTTTCTTTAACATAATATAGCCAAAATATTTTCATGTCAACATATAATCAACCTAAAAACTTATGCATCTATTTTACATGGGGAGGGGTGTACATAATTAACTCTTTAAAACCTGGTACATAGTTTATACTTTCAGAACATCTCAATTTGGAGTAGCCTCATTTAAAGTGCTCAGTAGCCACATGTGGCTAGTAACTGCTACATTGAACAGTGTAGATCTGGAGGCATTCTCATGCCTATGTCTGGCACCTAGGCTGGGATGACTGAGGGCTATGCTCATTTGGGGTTATCTATCAGAATGCTGCCTGTGGTTTGGCATTCCTCAAAGCACAGGTGCCTCAAACTAGTCAGTCTTCTTACTTGGTGACTCACAACTCCAAGAGTGAGTGTTCCAGTGACCAGGGTTGAAGTTCATGGCTCTTTACAACCTAGTCTCAGAGCTCACATGGCATATGCTATTGATTGAACCAGCCACAAGCCCCTCTCCATTTCAAGGGCAGAGAACAGAGACCCCATACACACACACCCTGGGTGAGAGGAGTGTGTAAAAATCTGTTGCCGTATTTTAAAAGTCTCCCGGGGAATAAAAGCCAGGAGATAAATGCTTCCCGTCTCTTCCCTCAAGCAAAATATTCTGAGATATATTCATAAGGCTCTTCAAAAAAACTCCCAGTGGGGAGGAGCTGAGGAATAATGAGATTCTAGATATGTTTTTGCAAGTAGAGACAACAGTATTTATTAATGGATTGGATGTGGGGTGTGAAACAAAGAGAAGAGTCAAGAATCAGAAGTCTGTGTAAGGAATCATATGACTGGTTTACAGGCTATCCCTGCATTTGAAGGTGCTTAGCTCTGGAGGAAAACACTCTGACTTAGAGGATGAAATTAACCTCCTAGAGGAAGGGTTCTTCATGAAACTCTCTCTCTCTCTCTCTCTCTCTCTCTCTCTCTCTCTCTCTGCCTATATCCATTGGGCAGTTGGGAAAGCATGAAGTCTCCTTTGCCCTCTACTTCCTGTTGCATTCCCAGCCTTGTTCCCTTTTTCAGAAATAGCATGTTGTCTATTGTATAGCCAAAGGACAGCATTCTGAACCTCTGCCCTGTAACTTCCTGATCCTCCTCTCTTATAAATACAAGGGCAGAACTGGGATCCCAGAGAGTCAGCGAGCTGAGAGCCAGGACTCCTCAGACCAGCTCTGCCTTCTACGGGGAAGATGAAGATCTTCATAGCTGCCCTCTCCTTCTTCCTTCTTGCTACTGCCCTTGGGTCCCAGATCCAGGACCTTCATGGTAAGTTCAGCAAGCCTTCCCACTGGTGGCAAGGTCCGTGGTAACTCTGGAGAGGAGATGCAGAAGGACACCTTTGTCCTCCTGAGATTGTTCCCTGTCCCAGACATGAATGTGAATTGGGCACTTGTTTGAAAAGAAGCAGTAATAGGATATAGACCTCTCTCTACAGGCTTTGGTCCCTGGGGAAAACTGTGTACAAATGCCTGGTCCTCCTTGGGGAAGTAACTCTCTCCCTTTTCATGACCAGAATTATTTGACCAACCTTCCTGCAGCTGACATAGAACTGTTAAGTGCTAAATCAAAAGAACTATAGTACAATTGTAAACTTGCAGAAAGAAGCATAGAATTTTACAATTTTGGTATAAAATTATCACTTTAGAGAGGAAATGGAATAAGCCAGGAAAGTGCCTCACCCAAGTCCATTTAACTGTTCTATTTATTTAACAGATAAATACCTAGTATTTCCTATGGCCAAACAGGCACTGTTCTAAGTGTTTTATGGACTTAATACATTAGATCCTCCCAACAACCCTGTGGGGTAGACTATCAACAACTTGTATAGTTCTGCATGTTATATTATTATTCTCACTTTATAAATAAGTAAGCCTTAGACAACTTGCTTGAGATTATACAGCTATTAAGTGATGGAATGAGGGTTCGAGATGGTTAGGAAGCTGCTATGGAAAGGCAAGGCCACTTAAGATTTTATTTTGCAAGCCTTGCACACAACATAGCACGCATATCAAGTATACACACATGCCTCCTTAAATAGAATTCATGTGTAACTATATAATAAATGAGCTAAAAGTTGTGTTTTCCTAATTAGCATAATGCAGATCCACACTCCCTTATCCAAAACTTTGAGGCTGGATATGTTTTGGAATGCAGAAGCATTCAGGTTTTTTTTAAAGGTAATATAATATGATCCAGCAGTCCCACTGAGGATATATACCCAAAAGAAGGGAAAGCAGATACATGAAGAGATATGTGTATACCCATGCTAACCACAGCATTATTCATAATAGCCAAAAGGTGAGAACAACCCAAGTATCCATCAACATATGAATAGGTTACTTTAAAAATATTTTCAAAGACTTTATTTGTCAGATAGAGAGAGAGAGAGCACAAGCCAGGGGAGCAGCAGGCAGAGGGAAAAGCCGACTCCCCACTGAGCAAGGAGCCCAATGCAGGCCTCGATCCCAGGACCCCAGGATCATGACCTGAGCTGAAGGCAGACACTTAACCAACTGAGCACCCAGGTGCCCCAAAAGATTTTTTAAGTGGGATATATACATATATTGTTCAGCCTTAAAAAGGAAGGAATTCTGACATATGCTATGAAAATGATGAATGTTGAAGACATTATATTAGTTGAGAGAAACCAGTAGAAAAGGACAAATACTGAATATGAAGCATTTAAAGTAATCAAATTCAGCGACAGAAAGAAGAATGGTGGTGGCCCAGGGGTTGGGGGAGGGCAAAATGGGAGTTATTGCTTAATGGGTACAGAGTTTCAGTTTTGCAAGATGAAAAACGTTCTGTGGATGGATTGTGGTGGTGGTTGCGCAATATGTGAACACGCTTAATGCTACTGAACTGTACACCTTTAAAAATGCTTAAAATTGTGATTGTTGTGTATATTTTACCTTTTCAATAAAATAAATGACATTTTTTAAAAGATAACACATACCTGCTATTGCTGGCAGAGTCTAAGAAGTGTACGTCAATCATACATTTGTGTTTGCTGCAGTAGTATTCCTGCAGCAAACACAAATAATCATACTCCTGGGATACATAAAGATTGTGAAGAGCCTCATTTCACTTTGGGTAACATTGTACGACCAAATCAGTTAACAAAAAATTCTTCTGTTTCCTGAGTCCTGTGGATTCCAGAAATGTATAGGAAGTACTGTAGGATGTATCACATTATGTACCTATTCAACTGATTTATTCATATCAGATTTATAGTTTGCTTTTTGTATTTCAAACCCAATAGGATGGTTTCATATCTCAAACAGTTTCAAGAGTTCCCTGAAACATATCAGGGCCCTAAGAGAGAAAACAGGCCTGGAGGCAGACCTAGAACCCAGACAGGTGTCCAATGGTCCAGCATCATCACCTCCCTAGCAGGGAATGGGACTGAGGCATGAGACTGGTAGAGACACTGAGTCAATGCTGCCTCAGTGATTTCTCTCCCCTCGTCTGTTTCTTCCAAATAGAATCCATGGTGGCGAAACAACAGCATGAACCCTTAATACAGCTGGAAGGTAAACGTATATGCTATATTATAGACTATGTTTAAAAGCAGCAGCTGCACAGATCTGCTGAAAGGCTTCAAAACACCTCATTTATAGGGCAGGGGTAGGGGGAAGGTGGAGAGGGTCCTGAAGGTGGTAAATGTCCCAAAGGAGATCGGGATGGGCTGTTAGAGGGGACCTCTATTCCACCCAGCTGTCTCTAGAGTTGGCTCACTGGGGGCAGAGGTGCTCACTGATGCCTCCTGCAGGCATCAGATGCTTCCTCTTCTATCAGAAACAGTCATAGTCCTGTTACGGCCTTGCCGGGGTGTCCTCAGACGTAGAGCTCGCCCTCCCCAGGACTTTGGAGGAAAAGGATCTAGTCTTCCTTCCCAGTCCTGAAATGGCTCTTTCCCCCTGCAGCAGGCATTCACCGTCCCGCTGACTGCTGCCCCAATCTCACCCCACGAAAAATCCGATGTGAAAACATGCAAGATTTTTTCAAAACAAGCAGTGGGTGCTCCCGGCCAGGTATCATGTAAGTGCCAAGCTCACCAACCATGGGCTTGGGAGGGAAGACCTGATGGACGGATGTTTAGAAAAGTCCTACCCTCTAGATCCTGCCAGGTCATGGGAGGCTTGTGTCCTTAGTAGGATCCTGCAGGGCATCAGATAGGAGATTCTCCCAGTGAAAAGGGAAGTGGGGAATAGATGAAGAGAGCAGAAGAAAGGCTGCCCAAGGAAATGCCCATCAGTGGCTGAGGCAGGGTCTCAGAGAAGAAGTGCCCTAATCCCCTGCAGCAGAGACAAAAAAGAACAGTCTGGTCCAAGTGAGAGATCCCAGGGCTAGGGAGGATGGGGCTTTCCATCCCCACTTGCTGAACACTCCTTTGTAATCTTTCTCTGTCTTGCTCCCCAGCTTCCGTACCAAGAAGGGGCGGCTTGTCTGTGCTAACCCCTATGATTTGGAAGTTCAGAACTGCATGAGGTCCCTGCTGATGTCAGGAAAAGAAGCCTTGCTTGAAGAGATGAGATACTAGGTGTCAGTCACCCCACCTCCACTTCTCTTGTCTCAACTACCTCCTGAGATTTTCTTGGCCTGAATTATCTTTCAAAAAGTAACAATTACTGTTCTTTCTGTTCTGGTTATAAAAGCAATGCATTAATAAAGAGTATCTGATATAACTTTCCTTAAACTTTAAAAGGAAAAAGACACTATACGTATTGCTGAAATTTGGATTCTGTGGGGTTTTTTTCTAAGTGAAACTGAATTTTTTAAAAGCTAAAAACATTCAAACTCATTCAAACATAGACTGAAATGTACTTAACCCATTTAACAAGGGAACCATAAAACTGAGTCAAAGATCACCTGAGGAACAGAGATTTACATAGTTAATTGAGGATGGCATTCTGAAATGTTAAATCAGAAAAAAATAGATTAGTATCCTATAGGAAATAAAACTGTAATTCTGGGGATTATCTTTTTTTTTCTTATTTTTTTCTTATTTTTTTCTTTTTTTGGTGGGAAGGGCAGAGGGAGAGGGAGAGAATCTTAAGCAGACTTCAGGCCCAGTGCAGAGCCTGACATAAGGCTGTTTCATGACCCTGAGATCCTGACCTGAGTTGAAATCAATAGTTAAACGCTTGATCAACTGAGCCACACTGGGGCTCTGAGGATTATCTTTTCTACTGGACAAAAATCATTTATATCTATGTCAGATAAAAATTTGCAAGTTAACATAATTTCACAAAGTCAGGGGCCCCTCAGTAGTAAGTAGAACACCACTGAAGAGGACATTCCCAGGAACCCTGGGGTGGGCATTTTGGACAATCTTCCAAATAATACCAGAGGATCTCCCTATAATCATCCTTCTGCCTTATTTCTACATTTTGGATGTTTTCTCTCAACAGATATAACTTCCTCTTATTAAAGTTAAAGGGTTTTAAGAAAAACATTTAAAGTTGGACTGAATATGGGTGGTGAGATTGAGCCCTGCATGCGGCTCCATGCTCAGCGGGGAGTGTGCTTAAGTTTCTCCCTCTCCCCCTCCCCTTCCCCTACTGAGTACGTGCATGTGCTCTCTTTCTTTCATTCTCTCTCTCTCAAATAAATAAATATTTAAAATAAAGTTGGAGTGATTATCAATTTTACATTTATATCTATTCAAGCATATTTGCATTTATAATTAGTAAATTGTAGTCAATTTACAATTGACAGTCAAACTGTCTCAAAATTCTTAAGAAAGTACTGAATTCTAAACAAAATATTTCTTAATTCAAAAAAGTTTAGAAATGCCTGGGTGGCTCAGTGGTTAAGCATCTGCCTTCAGCTCAAGGCGTGATCCTGGAGTCCCGGGATCAAGCCCACACTGGGCTCCCCTGCATGGAGCCTGCTTCTCCCTCTGCCTATGTCTCTGCCTCTGTGTGTGTGTGTCTCTCTCTCATGAATATATAAAATCTTTTTTTAAAAAAAGTTTAAAACCTATGCTTACTTTTTGGGTAATTTGCCATAAGGAGTTATAGGGGGAAAACTGATTGGTAACCAAATATCCTTCATACTAATAAACACTAGTAGAAGAAACCTAAGACCATGATTATAGCAGGGAATCATTATAACTCTAAAGGGATTAAATATACATTCACACTATGTCTCATTCTCTCTACTAAAACTAATCTTTGGAGGTTTGCAGTATAGAAAAGATTCTTTCACTCCATCATTTGGGACTGGGTAGGGCATAGATGTACACAGTTTAGTCAAGCACTCCAGGTGATTCTTATGCAAGTGGTCTTAGGAAGGACCTCACTTAGAGATAACCATTTTAGGAGGGCAGGTAAAAAAGGTAGGCAGGCTAACTGATGGACCTGTACCTTGGTAAATTTCACTCCTTTTGGGGTGCCTCTCTTTTTTCTCAGCAGAAGTGGATATCCCTAATTCCCTGGTTATGAATACAGATTCTGATGATAGGGGCCCTGATTCTAGTGAGTGAGGAGGAAGAAGGGGTGGGACTAGTCAGGCTTTCACTGAGATTGTCAGAAAACTTTGTTTCTAGGGTGTGAGGTGGGACTTCTTTCTTGTCTTTGACCAGAAGTTGTCCTGGGCACTGTCCAGCCCTCTCTTGGGTCCATCATCCCCTGTGGAGGACTCCCACACCAAATATCCTTCTTTACTTAGAGAACTGTGCTTGTTGCTTTATCCTGGGGCAAACCCCATAATCACCTTCCCTGAAATGGGGACTGACAAGGTCATAGCTTCTTTTCTCAACACCACTGACTCTGATCTTTGTGTGCTGCTGAGAAAATATTTTTTCAATGATCTCCTTCATCTACATGAGGAAACAGGTTTTTCAGCCTCCTTATTTTGCCATCAAGCTGACCCATGTCCTGTACACAGAACAGAAATTTCTCATCTTATAGTCAGCTGATGCCATCTTTTCTGATTCCCTCTGATACTACAAATTTATTTTTGTTTTCATATTTTTCCTGTCATTTCTATGGAATTTGGGGAAGTGAAAGAGGCAAACACAGATGCTCAGGGTTCTGGCCTATATTTTGGCCCATTTATGATCTCTCCTGTTGCTCTCATCCACTTCACTATATTCTGTTGAATGCAGCAGCTCTGAGTTAACACCAGCCCACTGAGCCCTGGAATATACAACAGAGTGATGGCAAACACAACTTTTGACTTCTCCGTAGAGGTTTTGTTTTAGAGCCTTGGTGAAAATCTCAAAAAGTTGTTGGGTTGAAACTGTGCTAGACCCAAGAGGAGTATGTGTGGTCTCATTGGTTTCTCTGGCTGGCCAAGTTGTTAGCTCAATAGAATGAAATGGAGAGCATAAACCACTGGAACAGGATGGACAGCAGAGGACCAGGTGTGTCCTCATCAAGGCTTTGGGTCATGACAATGGCAGCTGAGCAGAAATGGGGGATGCACACTGAAATGTTCCTTTCTGACCAAGCATCTGGTCACTCATAGAAGGCCTCTGAGGTCTTGGAGCAGACAATAGATTGTTATGTCTAGGTCAATTACATAATACATACTCTATTTTCACAGTTCTTCAAAAACCACATGTTCTTTTTTGCTTTCTCATTTGTACTCTGTGGCACCTCCACCACAAATTCCCCCCTCTCAACTCTTCCCAGCAAAACTCAACCCAGCCCTCAAGGTTCAACTTAGATGCTCAATAATACCTTCCCCTGCTATCCCAGCCAGAGCATCCACCTCCCTTTCTCTGGAATCCTGAAACAGATATTTATTGTCACTCGAACAATTACTGAGTGGCTATTTTATATGTTGCGATAGTCGGTATATAGAGAAGATTGAAACTAAGAATAAAATATGATTTCTGTGTGTAAGAATCATATATATAATTCATCTCTAAATCTCCGAGTTATTATGCAACATTGGATTAAAATGATGAGGTTGTTTACATGAGGGGCAAACAGCCTGGGCCTCACACCATTCCAGGTCCCATGTGGGCTGCCCAAAGGCTGAAGCTGACCCTTTGAACAACAGAGGGTTTGGGGCACTGACCTCTATGCAGTTGAAAATCCAAGTATAACTCTCCAAAAACTTAACTACCAATAGCCTACTGTTGCCAAACCTCACTGATAACATAGAGTCGATTCACACATTTTGTATGTGATATGTATTACATACTGTATTCTTATAACAAAGTAAGCTAGAGAAAAGAAAATATTATTTTTAAAAATCATAAGGCAGGGGATCCCTGCGTGGCTCAGTGGTTTAGCGTCTGCCTTCGGACCAGGGTGTGTTCCTGGAGTTCCGGAATCGAGTCCCACATCAAGCTCCCAGCATGGAGCCTGCTTATCCCTGTCTGTGTCTCTGCCTCTCTCTCTCTCTCTCTCTCTCATTAATAAATAAATAAAACCTTTTTTAAAAATCATAAGGCATAGAAATACACGTACAGTATTTACCATATTTATTGAAAAAAAATTCACATGTAAGTGGACCTGGACAGTTCAAGCCCATGTTGTTCAAAGGTCAACCATATATTGAAGCACACCAGTTAGGAAGCTATACTATAGATGTGAAAATTCAGCATGCACAAGAATCATTTGGAGGGCTTGTTAAAACACAGATTGCTGGATCCTATCCCCAGAAATTCTAATTCAGTAGGATTGAGTGGGGCCCCCCAAATCAGTGTTTCTAACAAGTTCCCAGGTAATGTCAATGCTACAAGTAGAATGGAAATTTGAAGAGGCACCCTCACTTTTGACTCCATAATTTCAGCATTGTCTGCAACTTTTATAAAAAGCACATGTTTCTTTCGTAACCAAAAAACAATTTCAATGAATTGAAAAAATAAATCTCTACGGTCTTCTCAAGAAAAACCAACAAAATGGGCTAGTTCTTGACTTGTGTTGATATTTTATTTTTTTGTGATGAAGTTTATCAGAGCTACTTAACTATAAAAAAAATATGTAATTGGGGAAAGTTTAAACATGGCTAAATAAGTCTGATAATCAATGTTCAATTTTTGAAAGCAAAAATCCTGGAGGGCACCTGTCTGGCTCAGTCAGTAGAGTGAACAACTCTTGATCTTGGGGTTGTGGGTTCAAGCCTCATGTCGGGTGTAGAGATCACCTTAAAACTGTTTTTAATTTAAAAAAATTTTTAAGTAAAAACCTTGAGAGTTGTGCAAAATAGCTAGAAAAATGGTGCTTAAAAGCTCTAAAACAAAACAGGGGTACTAGGTGTCTCAGTCGGTTAAGCTGCCAACTCTTGATTTCCACTTAGGTTATAATCTCAGGGTTCTGGGATTGAGTCTGCCTTAGGCTCTTAGCTTGGCACTGCCCCTCCCACTCCCATTCACGCATACACACACTCCCTCTAAAATAAATAAATAAATCTTTAAAAAATAAAACAGGGCACCCCGGGTGGCTCAGCAGTTCAGTGCTGCCTTCAGCCCAGGGCCTGATCCTGGAGACCCGGGATCGAGTCCCACATCAGGCTCCCTTCATGGAGCCTGCTTCTCCCTCTGCCTGTGTCTCTGCCTCTCTCTTTCTCTCTGTGAATCTCATGAATAAATAAATAAAATATTTTTTAAAAAATAAAAAACGTATGGGGAATATAAAAAATAGTGAAAGGGAATAAAGAGGAAAGGAGAAAAAAATGAGTGGGAAATATCAGAGAGGGAGACAGAACATGAGAGACTCCTAACTCTGGGAAATGAACAAGGGGTGGTGAAAAGGGAGGTGGGCGGGGGGTGGGGGTGACTGGGTGACAGGCACTGAGGGGGGCACTTGATGGGATGAGCACTGGGTGTTATGCTATATGTTGGCAAATTGAACTCCAATAAAAATAAAAAAAGTATGAGGGATGAGCAATGACTTCTGCAGACAAGCAGGAACTCAGAAAAATGTATGTCCTACACACTCCTGTATTATTTGATTTTTAAAAATAAATATGTATGTGTTGTTTTGGAAAACATTTCTAATATTTTTTTTCTTAAGATTTATTTATTTATTTATGATAGAGAGAGAGAGAGGCAGAGACACAGGAGGAGGGAGAAGCAGGCTCCATGCCGGGAGCCCGATGCAGGACTCAATCCCAGGACTCCAAGATGGCACCCTGGGCCAAAGGCAGGCACTAAACCGCTGAGCCACCCAGAGATCCCCTCTAATATTTTTTATATAAATTTATTTTTTATTGGTGTTCAATTTGCCAACATATAGAATAACACCCAGTGTTCATCCCATCAGTGCCCCCCTCAGTGCCTGTCACCCAGTCACCCCCACCCCCCCAGCCCACCTCCCCTTCCACCCCCCTAGTTCGTTTCCCAGAGTTACGAGTTTCTCATGTTCTGTCTCCCTTTCTGATATTTCCTACCCATTTTTCTCCTTTCCCCTTTATTCCCTTTCACTATTTTTTATATTCCCCAAATGAATGAGACCATATAATGTTTGTCCTTCTCCGATTGACTTATTTCACTCAGCATAATACCCTCCAGTTCCATCCACGTCGAAGCAAATGGTGGGTATTTGTCATTCCTAATGGCTGAGTAATATTCCATTGTATACATAGACCACATCTTCTTTATCCATTCATCTTTCGATGGACACCGAGGCTCCTTCCACAGTTTGGCTCTTGTGGACATTGCTGCTATAAACACCGGGGTACAGGTGTCCCAAAGTTTCATTGCATCTGTATCTTTGGGGTAAATCCTCAACAGTGCAATTGCTGGGTGTAGGGCAGATCTATTTTTAACTCTTTGAGGAACCTCCACACACTTTTCCAGAGTGGCTGCACTGCATACTTATCAGCAGGCAACAGAACATTTAAGTTCTTCTTATTGCTACCAAATTCCATCCATCCCACTGTATTGCAACTTTAATTTGCTTTTTTGAGTCCCTCTTTAAATTAGGAATCCTCTGACGGCAGGGTCATCTTCATTTCCACCCTCCAAATATAGCCCAGTACCTGGCATTTGATATTGTGGCCAAGAAGTGATGTATTTGTTAAACCCATTCCATTCTCCTCCTGGGCACACAGATGATCTATATTTTCTGTACTTCCATCATTAAATTGGAGCAGGTGACTTCATTCTGGACATGGAGTTTAACTGAAAGTCATTTATATCATTTCCAGGACTGGTACTTAAAATCTCCCTGTTCTCTTCTGTCTCTCCTTTGTAGCAAACTTGGTGGTTTGGGTTGAAACTGGAGGAATCACAGATAGAAGCCTTAGTCCCTGAAAAGGTGCATGCACAGCCCTCCCCAATACACACACATACCCTCGTCCCACTGCTCTCACACATTGGACTGTGACATGAGCAAGAAATAAACCTTCATGTAATTAATCCCGAGATTTAGGGGTTGTTTATCATAGCAATTAGCAATATACAGACTAATGTAGATAGGAACTTAATAATTTCTTGGAAAATAAAGGGATTTCTTATAAGGCTCCTAGCAACAACTTAGTAGATAGGCTAAGTCTCCAGAAAAACAAAGTAAACACCATTCCCTTCCAACTCATATTCTCCCCGGAAACATTTTATTTCATTAGATTCTTCCTAATGGCAATTGTTACTTGATTTGAAGAGTTTAAATAGTATTGTTATTGATAACAAATATAGAATATGTCTAACAAATTGCTATCTTGGCACCGCAGCATGTTTCCTGTGAGATATACATGCTTAGACCAGCTCATTTATTCATGCTTCTTCTAAAATACGTGTATTACTTAGCCATTAGAAACAATGAATACCTAGCATTTGCTTTGGAGGATATTATGCTGAGTGAAGTAAGTCAATCAAAGAAGGACAATCATTATATGGTTTTATTCATATGGGGATTATAAAAAAATAGTGAAAAAAATAGTGAAAGGGATTATAGGGGAAAGGAGAGAAAATGATGGGAAAAATCAGAGAATGACAAAACATGAGAGATTCCTAACACTGGGAAACAAACAGGGGTAGTGGAAGGGGAGGCGGGCGGGGGGAAATGGGGTGACTGGGTGACAGGCACTGAGGGGGGCACTTGACGGGATGAGCACCGGGTGTTATACTCTATGTTGGCAAATTGAACTCCAATAAAAAAAATTCCAAAAAAAAAAAAAAGACAATCTATGGAATGGGAGAAAATAATTTGCAAATGACATATCTTATATAAAATCTATAAGGAACTTATCAAACTCAATGCCCAAAAAAACAAATAATCCAGTTAAAAAATGGGCAGAAGACATGAATAGATATTTTTCCAATGAAGACAATCAAATGGCTACCAGACACATGGAAAAATGCTCAATTAACTTCTCATCAGGGAAAAGGAAATCAAAGCTATGATGAGATATCACTTAATGCCTGGCAGATGGCTAAAATTAACAACACAAGGAACAAGTGTTGGCAAGGATGTGGAGAAAGGGGAGCCCTCCTGCACTGTTGGTGGGAATGCAAATTTGTGCGACCACTGTGGAAAACAGGATAGCAGTTCCACAAAAAGTTAAAAATAGAACTACCCTATGACCTATCAATCATTCTACTAGGTTTTTACCTAAGAATGTAAAAATACAAATTCAAAGAGGTAGATGTACCCCTATGTTTACAGCAGCATTGTCTACAATAGCCAAATGATGGAAACAGCCCAAGTGTCCATCAATCGATGAATGAATAAAGAAGGTATGGTGTAGGTGGCAGGCAAGATGACGGAAGAGTAGGGTCCCCAAGTCACCTGTCCCCATCAACTTACCTAGGTAACTTTCAAATCATCCTAAAAACCAATGAATTCGGTCTGAGATTTAAAGAGAGAACAGCTGGAATGCTATAGTGAAAAGAGTTTGCAATTTTATCAAGGTAGGAACACGGGGTGGGGGGGAGATAAAGAAATGAAAAAGCATCCAAGGGGGAGGGGCCCCAGCGAGGAGCCGGGCTAAGGCTGCGTGGCGAGTGCCCCCAGGACAGGAAAGCCCAGTCCCAGAGAAGCAGGAGCTTTACCAATCTTCCTGGAGCTGGCAGGGAGCTCGGGCAGGATCCCAGGAGGGGGAGGGATGCCCTCGGGCTCCCAGGGGCACTAACAGAAGACTTGCGCCCGGGGGAGGGGGGGCGCGGGGGATGGGAGAGCACGCCACGCACCTTGGCGGAGCTCCCTAAAGGGCTGCAGCACGGGCCCCACGGGGCCCGGGAGCAGCTCAGGTGGCAGCTCAGATGGCGGCTCCGTGCAGAGGGGGCTACACCGCCCAGGGCTGTGATTCCAGCGGTGCAGGCGCCGGGGGACACAGAACAGCAAGGACGCTCCTGCCGCCGGGCAGCCCGGAGCTGTGCAGATGGGCGGCCCCTGCCCCTGGAGCATCCAGGCCCCTGCGGACTGAGAGCTGCAGTAGTTACTGCGGGAGCTGACTCCAGAGCTGGAGAGCCGGCTGCCGCCACTGTTGTTGCTCCTCCTGGTGTCACCTTGTACCTGGGACTGAGCCAGGGGCCTCACAGGATAAACCGCTCCCACTGAGCCGTGCACCTGGCAGGGGGCTGGGCAGCTCCCCCAGGTGCACACACCTGAGAATCAGCACAGCAGGCCCCTCCCCCCAGAAGACCATCTAGAAGGACAGGGGAAAAGCAAGTTATTGACCAAGCAGCACTGGAAAGTTCCAGGGGAAGTCGAGGGATTTACAGTATATAGAATCAGAGGATACTCCCCCTTTTTTGTTTTCTGTTTGTTTCCCCCTCCCCCCTTTTTTTCCTTTTTTTTTTTTTTTTTTTTTTCCTCTCTTTTTCTCCTTTTTCCAGTACAACTTGTTTTTGGCCACTCTGCACTGAGCAAAATGACTAGAAGGAAAAATTCACCACAAAAGAAAGAATCAGAAACAGTCCTCTCTCCCACAGAGTTACAAAATTTGGATTACAATTCAATGTCAGAAAGCCAATTCAGAAGCACAATTATAAAGCTACTGGTGGCTCTAGAAAAAAGCGTAAAGGATTCAAGAGACTTCATGACTGCAGAATTTAGATCTAATCAGGCCGAAATTAAAAATCAATTAAATGAGATGCAATTCAAACTGGACGTCCTGGGCAGCCCCAGTGGCGCAGCGGTTTGGCACTGCCTGCAGCCCGGGGTGTGATCCTGGAGACCCGGGATCGAGTCCCACATCGGGCTTCCTGCATGGAGTCTGCTTCTCCCTCTGCCTGTGTCTCTGGCTCTCTCTCACTCTCTCTGAATGAATAAATAAATAAATCTTAAAAAAAAAAAACTGGTGGTCCTAACGGCGAGGGTTAACGAGGTAGAAGAATGAGTGAGTGACATAGAAGACAAGTTGATGACAAAGAAGAAGAAAAAGAGAAAAATAATTAAAAGATCATGAGGATAGGTTAAGGGAAATAAATGACAGCCTCAGAAGGAAAAATCTACATTTAATTGGGGTTCCTGAGGGCGCCGAAAGGGACAGAAGTCCAGAAACTGTATTTGAACAAATCATAGATGAGAACTTCCCTAACTTGGGAAGGGAAACAGGCATTTAGATCCAGAAGATAGAGAGATTCCCCCCTAAAATCAATAAAAACCGCTCAATACCTCAACATTCAATAGTGAAACTTGCAAATTCCAAAGATAAAGAGAAGATCCTTAAAGCAGCAAGAGACAAGAAATCCATAACCTTTATGGGGAGAAGTACTAGAATAACAGCAGACCTCTCCACAGAGACCTGGCAGGCCAGAAAGGGCTGCCAAGATACATTCAGGGTCCTAAATGAGAAGAACATGCAGCCAAGAACTTTATCCAGCAAGGCTCTCATTCAGAATAGAAGGAGAGATAAAGAGCTTCCAAGGTAGGCAGAAACTGAAAGAATATGTGACCACCAAACCAGCTCTGCAAAAAAATATTAAGGGGGACCTGTAAAAGAAAGAGGAAGTCCAAGGAAACAATCCACAAAAACAGGAACTGAATAGGTATCATGATGACACTAAATTCATATCTTTCAATAGTAACTCTGAACGTGAATGGGCTTAATGACCCCATCAAGAGGTGCAAGGTTTCAGACTGGATTAAAAAAGCAAGACCCATCTATTTGCTGTTTACAAGAGACTCATTTTAGATATAAGGACACCTAGAGCCTTAAAATAAAAGGTTAGAGAACCATTTACCATCCAAATGGTCCTCAAAAGAAAGCAGGGGTAGCCATCCTTTTATCAGATAAATTAAAGTTTATCCCAAAGACTGTAGTAAGAGATGAAGAGGGACCTTATATCATACTTAAAGGATCTATCCAACAAGAGGACCTAACAATCATGAATATTTATGCCCCAAATGTGGGAGCCGCCAAGTATATCAATCAATTAATAACCAAAGTTAAGACATACTTAGATAATAATATACTTATACTTGGTGTTTTGAATATAGTGCTTTCTACAATCGACAGGTCTTCTAAGCACAACATCTCCAAAGAAACAAGAGCTTTAAATGATATACTGGACCAGATGGATTTAACAGATATTTACAGAACTTTACATCCAAACGCAACTGAATACACATTCTTCTCAAGTACACATGGAACTTTCTCCAGAAAGTTTCTCCAGAATATACACCCACATACCAGGTCACAAATCAGGTCTTAACCTATACCAAAAGATTGGTTTTGTCCCCTGCATATTTTCAGACCATAATGCTTTGAAACTAGAACTAAATCACAAGAAGTAGTTTGGAAGGATTTAAAACACATGGAGGTTAAGGACCATCCTGCTAAAAGATGAAAGGGTCAACCAGAAAATTAGGGAAGAATTAAAAAGATTCATGGAAACTAATGAGAATGAAGATACACCGTTCAAAATCTTTGGGATACGGCAAAAGCAGTCCTGAGGGGGAAGTACATCGCAGTACAAAGCATCCATCCAAAAACAGGAAAGAAAAATATGAAAGCTAACCTTGCACCTAAAGGAGATGGAGAAAAAACAGCAAATAGATCCTACACCCAGCAGAAGAAGAGAATTAATAAAGATTCGAGCAGAACTCAATGAAATAGAGACCAGAAGAACTGTGGAACAGATTAACAAAACCGGGAGTTGGTTCTTTGAAAGAATTAATAAGATAGATAAACCATTAGCCAGCCTTATTAAAAAGAAGAGAGAAAAGACTCAAATTAATAAAATCATGAATGAGAAAGGAAAGATCACCACCAATACCAAGGAAATACAAATGATTTTAAAAACTTATTATGAGAAGCTATATACCAATAAATTAGGCAATCTAGAAGAAATGGACACATTTCCGGAAAACCACAAACTACCAAAACTGGAACAAGAAGAAACAGAAAGCCTGAACCAGGGAGGAAATTGAAGCAGTCATCAAAAACCTCCCAAGACACAAAAGTCCAGGGCCAGATGGCTTCCCAGGGGAATTCTATCAAACGTTTAAAGAAGAAACCATACCTATTCTACTAAAGCTGTTCAGAAAGATAGAAAGAGATGGAATACTTCCAAACTCGTTCTATGAGGCCAGCATCACCTTAATTCCAAAACCAGACAAAGATCCAACCTAAAAGGAGAATTATAGACCAATATCTCTGATGAACACAGATGCAAAAATTCTCAACAAGATACTAGCCAATAGGATCCAACAATACATTAAGAAGATTATTCACCATGACTAAGTGGAATTTATCCCCGGGATGCAAGGCTGGTTCAACACTCATAATGTTGATCTATCAATGTGATAGATCATATCAACCAGAGAAAACACAAGAACCATAGGATCCTCTCAATAGATGTAGAGAAAGCATTTGACAAAATACAGCATCCATTCCTGATCAAAACTCTTCAGAGTATAGGGATAGAGCATTTTAAAAGCCATCTATGAAAAGCCCACAGCAAATATCATTCTCAGTGGGGAAACCCTGGGAGCCTTTCCCCTAAGATCAGCAACACAACAGGGATGTCCACTCTCACCATTGCTATTCAAATAGTACTAGAAGTCCTAGCCTCAGCAATCAGGCAACAAAAAGAAATAAAGGCATTCAAATTTGCAAAGAAGAAGTAAAACTCTCCCTCTTTGCAGATGACGTGATACTGTACATAGAAAACCCAAAAGACTCCACCCCAAGATCGCTAGAACTCATACAGCAATTCGGCAGTGTGGCAGGATACAAAATCAATGCCCAGAAATCAGTGGCATGTCGATACACTAACAATGAGACTGAAGAAAGAGAAATTAAGGAGTGAAATCCATTTACAATTGTACCCAAAAGCATAAGATACTTAGGAATAAACCTAACCAAAGAAGTAAAGAATCTATACCCTAAACACTACAGAACATTTCTGAAAGAAATTGGGGAAGACACAAAGAGATGGAAAAATATTTCATGCTCATGGATTGGAAGAATTAATATTGTGAAAATGTCAATGCTACCCAGGGCAATTTACACATTTAACGCAATCCCTATCAAAATACTATGGACTTTCTTCAGAGAGTTGGAACAAATCAACTTAAGATTTGTGTGGAATCAGAAAAGACCCCAAATAGCCAGGGGAATATTAAAAAAGAAAACCATAGCTGGGGGCATCACAATGCCAGATTTCAGGTTGTGCTACAAAGCTGTGGTCATCAAGACAATGTGGTACTGGCACAAAAACAGACACATAGATCACTGGAACAGAATAGAGAATCTGGACCCTCAACTTTATGGTCAACTAATGTTCGACAAAGCAGGAAAAACTACCCACTGGAAAAAAGACAGGCTCTTCAATAAATGGTGCTGGGAAAATTGGACAGCCACATGCAGAAGAATGAAACTAGACCATTCTCTTACACCATACACAAAGATAAACTCAAAATGGATGAAAGATCTAAATGTGAGACAAGAATCCATCAGAATCCTAGAGGAGAACACAGGCAACACCCTTTTTGAACTTGGCCACAGCAACTTCTGGCAAGATACATCCATGAAGGCAAGAGAAACAAAAGCAAAAATGAATTATTGGGACTTCATCAAGATAAGAAGCTTCTGCACAGCAAAAGAAACAGTCAACAAAACTAAAATACAACCTACAGAATGGGAGAAGATATTTGCAAATGACCTATCAGATAAAGCGCTAGTATCCATGATCTATAAAGAACTTATTAAGCTCAATAGCAAAGAAACAAACAATCCAATCATGAAATGGGCAAAACACATGAACAGAAATCTCACAGAGGAAGACATAGACATGGCCAACAAGCACATGAGAAAATGCTCTGCATCACTGGCCATCAGGGAAATACAAATCAAAACCACAATGAGATACCACCTCACACCAGTGAGAATGGTGAAAATTAACAAGACAGGAAACAACAAATGTTGGAGAGGATGTGGAGAAAGGGGAACCCTCTTGCACTGTTGGTGGGAATGTGAACTGGTGCAGCCACTCTGGAAAACTGTGTGGAGGTTCCTCAAAGAGTTAAAAATAGAACTGCCCTACGACCCAGAAATTGCACTGTTGGGGATTTACCCCAAAGACACAGATGCAGTGAAACACTGGAACACCTGCACCCCAATGTTTCTAGCAGCAGTGTCCACAATAGCCAAACTGAGAAGGAGCCTCAATGTCCATCGAAAGATGAATGGATAAAGATGTGGTCTATATATACAATGGAATATTACTCAGCCATTAGAAACGACAAATACCCACCATTTGCTTCGAGGTGGAGGGACCTGGAGGGTATTATGCTGGGTGAAATAAGTCAATTGGAAAAGGACAAACATTATATGGTCTCATTCATTTGTGGAATATAAAAATTAGTGAAAGGGAATAAAGGGAAAGGAGAGAAAATGAGTGAAAATATCAGTGAGGGTGACAAAACATGAGAGACACCTAACTCTGGGAAATGAACAAGGGGTAGTGGAAGGGGAAGTGGGTGGGGGGTTGGGGTGACTGGGTGACGGGCACTGAGGGGGGCACTTGGTGGGATGAGCACTGGGTGTTATTCTATATGTTGGCAAATTGAACTCCAATAAAAAAAATTTTTAAACAAGGTATGGTGTATATACATAATGGAATATTTATTCAGCCACAAAAAAGGGAATGAAATCTTGTCATCTGCAGCAACATGGACGGAGTTAGAGGGTATAATGCTAAGCAAAATAAGTCAGTCAAAGACAAATAGCATATAATTTGACTCATATGTGGAATTTAAGAAACAAACAAATGAACAAAAAAGGGAAGAAAAGAGAAGCCAAGAAACAGATTCTTAACTGTAGAGAACAAACAAATGGTCACCAGAGGGGAGGAGGGTAGGGGATGGGTGAAACAGGTGATGAGCACCGGGTCATGTATGGAAGTGATGAATTACTAAATCTACATTTGAAACTAATGTTGCATTGTGTGTTAACTAACTGGAATTTAAATAAAAACTTAAAAAATAAAATAAAATAACACGTGTTTATAAATCACCTACTACATGCTAGGCTCTCTGTGAATGGGCAAAGATAAATAACAGATGCTCCCTGCCCTGATGAATCCAGTCAAGGAAAAAAGATGTAAACAGCCTTCTAACCACAATGGCAAGCAAAATGGGCCAAGGGCCCCCAAGAAGAAGATGGTAAAGGCTACTGGACTGAGTCTGCAGAGGCAGATCTGTTCTGCACCCCAATCATCCTGCAAATATGAGCAAGTCCCTGGCCCTTCCTGAGCCCCAATTCCTCCTCAGTAAATGGCCAGTTCAGACTACTTTAAGGATAGCAATACATAGCCTGTGTGGTGCACCATAACAGCAACCATATGTGAGTCACAGCACTCCTTCTGAAGTGTGTGGACATGGCCCCAGAATGGTCTCCAACACACAACTCTGGTCTACCTCTAATTGGTGAAGCCTCCTAGCCATCCCTGAACAAGTCATTTTCTAGGTAGCCACCAAGCTTCTCTGTAACAAAAGTCAGAAACCAAGAGAAGGTCCCAGAGCGATCCACCTGAGCTCAGTAAGGGCTCAGGCTAAAGGCTTTGCAGAAAAGCCACACTAGGCAGGACACTTTCAGGGATAGCTTAGTGGAGGGTCCCATGTTTCTCCATGAGATAGCAGTTCCCAAGTCCCACAGACTTGGGAACCAGACTGCCTAGGTTTGAACCCTGATTCTACTTATCAACTGTCAAAGTTATTTATGCTCTCTGTGCCTGATTTAAAGATAAAATATTTGGGACAGTGGCTAGTGTGTAGAGCCATTATGTAATGAGCATCATGGCACTTCACCCCTGGGTATGGTGAGAGGCTGGTGATAAGCAGAACCTCCAGCTCCCAGGCTTAAATATTTAAGTGAGGAATTCCTAGCTTAGATTAGTAAGACTGGGCATGGGGAGCTCCAGTTCTCATCCTGTAATGATGAGAAACCAAATCCCCTCTTATCTCCAGACAAACAGATCCTGAACCTCCCCCACATGGCCTTGTTCCAGAGCTAGAACTGGAATTGGGCATAGGCCACATCTCAGCCTTGAGATCTTGCGCTAAGTGCACAACTGCACCCACAGGCCCTGTTCTATGGTCTACACCAAAGGAAGGGCTTATGTCAAAGGAGTTAAATTTATTCCCACTGGGGATAGAAGCCAATTTCCTCTGAAATCTTGGCTCTCCAGGCTTCCCTCGCTCCACCCTCAACAAACATGCAGGATATGAAATTGCTGAGGCATTACTATTCCTTACTTCCCTTTGTAATCTTAGTTTCCTTATTTTAAGAAAATATTTTGCCTTGATGATCATTTCTCAATACCTCCTCAGCCCAGGAGCCTCAGAAGCCCCTACGAGGCCAGCTCTCCATCTACAGCAGCTCCCCACCAGGAGGATAAAGCTCTCCCTCATCAGGAGGATGAAAGTCTCTGTGGCTACTATCTCCCTCTTCCTCCTCATCATCATCACCTGCACCCTGGAGTCCAAAACTGAATTATCCTCACGTGAGTGCAACACCTTATTTTCCTTCCAACCTAGCCCCTGTGGAGAAAGAAGCAGGAGTAAGCCTGCTGGGGATACAAGAAGGAGGGGCTCTAGAAGGAGATCTGGGGTCTTCTGAAACTGGTTTTGTCCTCTCCCTCTTAGACAGTCCCCCTTACCTCCAAGACCATGGAGTGAGGACCGACTCTCCACTCCCTCAGTTCATCTCTCTCTGCTATTAAGAGCAGCCCACCCTACTTGGGGGATATTATCCCCAGGGAGAGAGAGGAGCAATTTGGGGGGACCCTCAAAGCCATTTGTCTGCTTGCCTCCCGAAATTAGGGCCATCTGCTTCCAGAGTCAACCCCACCCCATAAGTACAGCCTTGCTTAGGTGTGGGCTGAGGGGAACCACAACAATGGGTATCCCACCTCAGCTACCTTATTTCTTAGGATGAGCTGCCTTTACACACAACCAAAACTATGCCTCACCCTTCAATTTTACCTCATCTCCTTTCCAGAAATGGGGTGGAGGGGGGGGAGGAGACAGAGAAGGTTATTGAAATAAAGCTGGTCTAACCTTAATGGGAATCTTTGACTTACCTGAGAGGGTGTTTGGAGCTCAGAGGAATAGGGTAGGGGTGGTCTCAGTGGATCACTTACTCCATTCTTTGGAGAGTGGGGATGCTACTTGGAATGGTACTAGGTAAAAGACCAGGCCTTTCCCTTCCCACCCAAGCATGGCAACCATGGAGGCCACTGCCAGGACACTCCTGGTTCTGTCCAGGTTGGCCATAAACCTTGCACACCTCCATCACTCCACTCCGGGACCGTGGTGCCTGCTTGTTTCTCCAGAGCCCTCAGTTGGAAACACCCTTCCTAATATCTCCATAAGTCAAGCTTGACTGAATGTGTGATTTCCACTGTTATTACCCTCTTGCACCTCCTATAAGAACCATGAAATTTCAGAATCAGAAAATAACTGGAAAGTTCAGTGATGTTTGATATTTTTTAGACCATGGAATCCTTCTTCAAGCGAAATCTCACTCAGAAACCTAATGTCTAAAACAGCTAGACAGACCAAAGGGGATATATCCCTAAAACTCTACTCCCAAATGCATCAGTACCTCTGAAATAGACCCCAATCCCCCACCGTTACTACCAAGGTTCCTAGGAAACTCAGCATAAAAACGACCAATCCAGCCCAACAGCCTCATTGACAGATGAGGACACTAACAGGGGAATAAAATTTCCATGGGCACAAAACTAGCAAAGGTGAGGGGAGGTTGGGATCTGGTGTCCAGACTCCTGGTCCTTGAGCCTTGGTGTCCGCTTCCTTCCTTCTTTGCAGGACAGGGGTTCAATGGGGACACAGGCAGAACAGGCAGGTTGGGAGTGGCTGGGTCTGCCACTCCCAACTGGCATATGTCCCTGTCCCCCCCCCCCCCGGGATTTCTTCCAAATATTCCTCCTCAGTGGAACATCTGTGCAAGCCTGTCCCACAGGGGTGGTGTCTATTCATTGAGAAGGTTTGGGTTTCACTAATCTTTAATCCAGAGTTGAAGATCATCAGCAAGTCTTTCTGGGAGAAGTTGAAGAACAGTTGCTGATGCAGGAGGAGGGAAAGAGGTGCCAAATAACTGAGTCTCTGCACAATACTATCTCAGGATTGAGGCCACCTCTTCTTCCATCCTACTTCCACCTCTGCAGTGCAGAAACAGCCAGCAGGTATGACCTTTAACAAAGAGTCCAGTCTCAGCTTCCTCCCTTTCTCTTTAGGAGGACCTTACCATCCAGCTGAGTGCTGCTTCAGGTACATTACCCGAGCAATCCCACGTCACCGGATCACAGATTATTTTGAGACCAGCAGCCAGTGCTCCAGGGCTGGAATTATGTAGGTGGCACCCACATACCATACTGGGGGACAAGGAGCCCGCAAGGCCTGGGGGGGTGGTAGGGAGGACCCAGAATGGGGACTCCACAGAGCACCTCTCGTTGCAACAGGTGGCAGAGGGACATCCTGGGGGCGTTCTGGCCTGGCTGAGCCTGCCGGGAGCCAGGAGGAAGCTGACCCCATGAATGGAGAATTATCAGTGGAGGGGAAGAGAAATAAGGAGGGCACTTCCAGGGGTGGGGGCGGGGGCATAGAGACTAGGTGGGTTCAGGGGATCTGGGGAGCTGGAGAGCATTTGTAAGAGAGGAGACTGGTCTTGAGCTGCCTCTAGCAAAGGAAGGAGAAATAGCCTGGGTGGATGAGGAACTGGCTTGGGAGGGCTGACGGGTCTCTCTTCCTGGCTGCTGGATGTCTCAGTTGGTAACCCTTCTCCCTTTTGTCCCACAGCTTCATCACCAAAAATGGCCATTCCATATGTGCCAACCCCAGTGATGACTGGGTCCAGGACTACATCAAGGACTTGAGGAGAAATGAGTGACCCAGATGTAGTGGAGGAGGGAGCAGCCAGCCATCTTAAAGGGAAGAGGCCACAGCTCCCCTCTTAGCTGCAGCCCTCAGCCCCAGTCACCTCTTGGGAGCTGCCTTGCCTTGAATTAAAGACCTTGAATTTCATGCCCTCCCTGCCTATGCTCATTTCTACAGAATCTACTCATTGGAGCCCAGCCGGGGTGGTACCCTTGGCATCAGCCTTCGCTCCACAGAAGTGTGGTCAGCTGCAGGTGCAAAGAACAGATCAGGCCTGTGATGGGAGTGGTGGGAACCTGTGGCCACATTTACACTATCATCATTGTGATAACAGATACCATTGTCAGCGCTTTCTACTTTCCAAGCAGTCTGCTAAGTAGTCTGCTAAGCAGCCTATGTGCATTATCTTATATGAGCTACACAAGTGTAACACTAAGAGTTATCACCTGATTTTGCAGGTTAATTTTCATAAAGCCTTCTTCATAGCAGCCAAACTTCAAAGTCCTTTGTTCTGTGCTGCTCCCAAGGCCTTTGTTTCCAGCCATCTGGGATTAAGAATGATTTGTGGACATATTTTATCCAACCTTTCCCTATGCTTATATACATCAGGTTGTACTATATTGTTATACTCATTTTTGTATCCTCCACAAGGCCTAACAGAAAACCTGGCCTCTACCGGGTGATCAGGAAATGGATGGATGGATGGATGGATGGATGGAATTAGGCAGGAATCAAGAGGAGGCTATGCTCCATGAATAACACCTAGCTGCTCCCAAAGGCTCCCAAACCCATCTTCAGGATTCAAGGAAGAGCTCTGCGTCCTCAGAGTAAGAACATCCCCAGTGTAGGCACTGTGGCTATCCTTCCCAGTCCACCAGCCTTCCAAGACCAGGGCCAAGAGGAGGCTTGTATGCTAAACGTATAACCAGGCTTCTTCAGACCTCCTTGCCTCCATAAACAGCAGCCAAGGGAGTACCCCACATACATACCCTTCCTACCCTCATAAAAAGCCATAGCTTCACCAGCACTAACTGCCTTGAACCCAGCAGGACTAAATGCATTATATAACTTTTCTCTATTTATAAGCAGCCATGCCAAACAGCAAGCCCCATCAGGATCTCCACCTGCCCTCGCCTCCCTCTACTCTCATTTACTGAAACACTTCCCTCTGTGCCTCTAAAGTTCACAGTCCATCGATGGCAAAACTCCCCGTATCTTCCATCTATTCTCTGAGCTTTGCCTTCAACGGGTTCCTCAGGCAGTCTGGAGAGAGAAGATACTGAGGGACAGGTCAGCCCTAGTCAAGGCTGGGCACAGAAGCCGGAACTCTGGGACACAGAAGCAAGTTGTCAGGTGCATGAGGGTGGAGCACCCTCTGCTGGACATAATTGGCACAGTGGCAGTTTGGATAAACCCATATCACAGGTACACAGGAGGAATGGCCAAATAGACCTTAAACTGGTTTGGAGTCCAAGGTCCAAACAGATTTTTTAAAAATCAACAAACAAAAAAAAAAAAAAAGCCAAACACCTCAGCAATAAATGAGGACCCAAGGATCGGCACATTGTTTTTCTCGTTGTATTAGTAACATAATCTGTGAGAGGAAAAATGTGAGCTCAGTCGTGTCCTTAGACTGGGGGTGGGGGGGGGGGGACACCCTTTTCAGAGGCCTAAACCCTACCCCTTGCCCCAGACTGTGCACTCTCTAATCCTGCCTTATGTTCACCCTCCCAAAGACCGATCACCTTGGGCACTGGGAGAGAGGTTCCACCCGCCCTCCTCCCCCAAGATAGAGATGGTGGCAGGTAAGATGGTGAAATCATATGGATCCAGTTTTCAGAACTGCCTGCCTCCTACCTGTGTGACCTAGGAGAATGTCTTTAACCTCTCTGAGTCTCAGTAGCCTCATTTATAAAACAGTAATAATCTCTGCCTCACTACTGCGAGGATTAAGTAAAATAGGGCATATACAAGGTAGACAACACAGCACACACACACACCGCATGTTCCCTTTCTCTACTCTCCTTCTCCTGAACTTAAATACTTATTAATCAGCTGTACCAGGCCCCGCCCACCCTTTCAGCAAACACTGAGGGAGGCACCTCCTCTCTCCCCCACTGGCTCTGAAATGCTCAGAGTCCAGAGAGCTGTGAAGTCAGAGTGGATGACCAGCCTTGCCTGGAAGCTGAAGGGCCCCCCTGAGAGAATGAAGTTCTCCATGACTGGCTTCTTGCTCCTCATCTTCATCCTCATCCTCACCACTCCTGCTTTGCATGGCCAGTCAAGTGAGTCCACCTGTCCCTGTAGGGCAGGAATGAGGAAGGGGTACAGGGCAGCTAGCAGCGAGGTGATGCCAAGAGCCCTGTCAAGTCTCAGTCATCAGCCACAGGGCCTCTCCCCTCCAGCAGCACACCTGCTGTCCTCAAACTCTCCCCTTTGCAAGCAGAGCTGGGCTGGGGTCCAGATCCCTTCTGGGATCATCAGGCAGTTCCAGGAAGCTGGGTCAAGGACACGTGAGGAGTCTCAAGGATGAAGAACAGGAATAGTCACTGGTTAGGAGGAGCTAAGAAAGTAACAGAAGAGACAATAATAAACGTGAGCAATGAAAGGAGAGCAAGACAGGTGGAGGAGAAGAGCTGCAGTTGCTCTGGGAGAGCAAGATAAACGACATTGGGGAGGCAGCTAGACCCAGGAGTGGGGACTCTGAACATAGACACCCCTTCCTTGTAGTGTCTGGCACAGATCGTTGGAACTATCATGGCAGCCAAAAGAAGGCCCAATGGGATGCCCAGGTGTGCAGTGTGAGGATTTCATAGGCTCTATCCCCATTCCTCAGCCTGGATCTAAGCAAAGTCTATAGAAAAGAGGAAAGGGATTGAAAGATTTTGGAGACACAGGACACCTGGGACCTGTGGAGAACGAGATTTTGCCCATTCCCTATCTTTGCCTCGACCACCATTTATGAAAAGGACCACATACCCATCTCCAAGTGCTCTAGCCCTTCTTTTCTCTCTAAGGCTACCCCAGGCAAGTGGTCTGGCAAGACTCTGCTTGTATAAAGTCTCAGGGGAGCAAGGGTCGCACCCAAAACATAATCTGGCCACACGCTCTCAAGATGCCCCTGAACTTTGTAAACTTGGCTGACTACCAAGGTCATGGGTATCACTGTGTACAGAGCTGCATCTGGTGGGTGGCAGGAGGTAACAATGCCCTTAGGGAAGGTCAAACATACCACTGCAATGGGCTCAGTCTTCAAAAAAGACAAAATGGCCCACCCAAAGCATGATTCAGCCAAATGGTACTCTTAAGATATTCCAATCTTGGCCACCAGCTGGAAGCAAGGGGTCAGACTGCAAAGGGTTTGCACTCTGCAATTTTGGAGACTGGGGGAGGTCTCTGCCTGCCCTCTTGTGTGATATCCCCAACTCCCCAACTGATAAGTAATCAGGGGAGCTCAAGGAAAACACAGTGCTAAGAACCAATTGAGGCCAGCATTCTGTCAACATCAAAGAGGGAGGGAATGTGGCATTTCCAGGCAAGAAGAATGATCATTACTACCATCTGCTCTTAATTACAAGCACCGACTGAGCCGTTCTATGTGCCAGGCTCTGTATTAAGGGCTTTACAGCATTTTCTCAACTAACCCTCACTATGATCCTAGGACATAAGCATCTTTTTATTCCCATTTCATAGATGAGGAAACCTAGAGAAATTTTTAAAATTTGCCCATTATTCAAATCATTTAGTCAAGATTCCTATTCAAGATGTCTGACCTGAATCCTAAATTAAAACACTTTTCTTTCTGCCTAAATTCTCTGGCTCATTGCTCACTCACCCACCTCCCTGACCTCAGCCCCTCTAATGCCTCTAGGATAGAGTCCACACTTCCTCCTCACAACTCAGAAGGTATGCTTGTCCTCCCCACCCTCTCCAATTTCATTTCCTTTTTTTAAAGATTATTTATTGATTTGATAGAGCACAAACCTGGGGGGCAGGGAGCAGAGGGAAGAGAAGCAGACTACCTACTGAACAGGGAACCCAACGATGTGGGGTACAATCCCAGGACCCTGGGATCACAACCTGGGCTGAAGGCAGACACTTAACTGACTGAGCCATCCAGATACCCTAATTTCATCTTTCTTACCTCCTTCTTACATTGCATTCCAGCCATCTGCAACCACTCAGCACTTCCCACACACACACAGCTTCTCCCGCCTTCAGGCCTTCATACCTTTCTTTCTTCTAGACCCTACAACCCCTTTGTCTTAATCCTGCTCAGCCTTCAAGAATCAAGTCATGCACAGTGTGCTAGAGGACTTCTTCCCCAGCCACCCAGGCTGGGTTAGCTGTCCCTAATTCTGTTTCCAAAGCACATTGTGCCAAATCCTATTCTATCCCAGGCCACATTCTACTGTCATATTTATCTTTTCACTTTCCCTTTTCACCCTGACTAGACTGGGGGATACTCAAGAGTAGGAACTATGTCTTCCTCAGTTTTTGCTCCCTTAGAGCTTGGCACGTAACAGGGGCCCAATACATGTTTACCAAACCAAACCCTGGTTCGCCAGAAAATGTAAAAAACCGAGTCATTTGCATTTGATGAAACTCAGTTCAGAGGCTGGAGATTCTACATGTACATCCTCCCCCATTTTTCTCACTTTCTCCATTACCCATCAGTCCCTGCTAACAGATGGCTTTGCCATCAGAGGCGTGGAATGCAATAAATGGGAGATAAAGGTAGGCAATTATGGGCTCCCTCTATGCCTACTTGACTCAGTTTTCAATGTGATTCCCTCAGAAATTCCTGAATCGCTTAACAACTCTCCCACCTGCTGCCTGAGGCATCATGAGAAAGTTTTGCCAAAGAAACTGGTGGCGGGATACAGAAAGGCCCTCAACTGCTACCTGCCGGCAATCATGTAAGCATTCCCTGCAGATGCTTCTGTGGAAGGGGAAGGGGAACCTAGAGCGGGAATGAGGTGCATAGAACTAAGTGTCTCCATGACAGAAGAAGGGGAGTCATGATCAAGGACTTGGGCTTTGAATCTCATAGGGCAAGCCTGGGTTTAATTCTTGATTCTGCCACTTAGAGTTGTGTGGCCCAATAAATGGCAGCGATAATGAAACCCACGCCTGAGTGTCTTGGCTGAGCGGGAAACAGGCTAAAACAGGGATGATGAGGTCTAGAACCCAGACAGGGAGGCCTTCTGAGGGAATTCAGGTCAGAGAGGCCCAGGGAGGCAGTAATGAGCTGAGCCCCATGCAAGCTAGGAATGGGGGAGTGCAGACTGGACGCCTACCCCACTCCATGACCGCTGATAGTCTAACTCTGCCTCCACAGCTTTGTCACCAAAAAGAACCGAGACATCTGCTCCAACCCTCAAGACAAATGGGTCCAAGAGTACATCAAGGATCCCAAAATACCTTTGCTGCCTCCCAGAAACATGGCCAGGGCTAAAAGCATTAGGTCATAGGAAGGCCACACCACAGCTCTCCATGACCATCAGGCCTTGGTGGGAGTCCATATCCGGGAAAGAAAGGTGCAGCCCAAACGAACTAAGGGTGGTGGAAGGGGAGGTGGGCGGGGGGTGGGGGTGACTGGGTGATGGGCACTGAGGTGGGCACTTGACGGGATGAGCACTGGGTGTTATTCTATATGTTGGCAAATTGAACACCAATAAAAATAAATTTATAAAAAATAAAAAAAAATTTTAAAAAGAAAAATCCTTTAATTTAAAAGAAAAAAGAGGAAGGAAGGAAGGAAGGAAGGAAGGAAGGAAGGAAGGAAGGAAGGAAGGAAGAAAGAAAGAAAGAAAGAAAGAAAGAAAGAAAGAAAGAAAGAAAGAAAGAAAGAAAGGTGCAGCCCTGTGAAAATGCAGGTGGCCGTGTGGTCAGAATGACAGTGGCAATCAGAGAAGCTAGCCAGTGATTCAAAAAGTAATTAAAAACATTTCAAACATGTTCTGTCTCTGGAGGAAATGCCACAGTTAATGGAGAAGGGGATAAATACGTTCTTAATACACAGAAAAACATATTTCACATCCTTCTCGCTCTGCTTTCAGCCTCACCTCTCACCCACACACCAGCCATCCTAGATAATTATGTTCGGCTTCCAACCAGCCAGAACATCTCTGGCCTCTGACTCATTAAAATCCCCACGGAACTCTTGACTTTTCCTGTCCATCCTTATCCCTTTACTAGATCTCTTCTTCTTTTAAAACATAGGGTTTACTTTTTTCTTTTTTTTTAAGCAGGCCAAAGTGGGCATATTCACATGCTAATAGTTTTTGTCCTTGTTGTAGAGGTTTTGCTAGATCCCCCCCATATGTGGTCTTCCCCCAGCAGTGCCGACACAAAAGAGAAGTAGGGACCTCTGTTCCCACGCTGAGCTACTGACATGTCTTACACAGCATAATGTCTCTAGACTTTTTTTTTTTAAGATTTTATTTATTTATTCATGAGAGACACAGAGAGAGAGAGAGAGGCAGAGACACAGGCAGAGGGACAAGCAGGTTCCATGCAGGGAGCCTGATGTGGGACTGGATCCTGGGACTCTGGGATCACGCCCTGGGCTGAAAGTGGTGCTAAATCACTGAGCCACCAGGGCTGCCCCATGTCTCTAGACTTTACTCATGTTGCAGCATACACACTTCAGGCTTCATTCCCTTGAGGCTGAATAACATTTCATCCTGTATATATGCCACATTTTGTTTACCCATTCATGCTTTGGTGGACTTCTCAGTATCCATACCCCTTTCCTTTACATTAGCCAGAGTTAGTCGATCTTGGTTTCTGTTACTTGTGCTAAAAGCACTTTAACTTGGTCAGTGGCCCATTAACCACCACAGGGTCTCAGAGGCAGGTAAGGATCTGAGGCTCTGGCCCACATGCTTCCTGCCCGTTGTCCCTCCCCAGGGGGCCAGTGCTGCTTACTTGAGAACTTCCTGGACTGGGAGTTCCTGCTCCTTGATCCAGGAGTTCCTCTCCACCGTTCTTGCTATCAGAGCTGAGGCGTTACAGATAAATATGATCAAACTTCTCCCTCTAGTAGCTCACAGCCTAGGGATGATAGAATCACTAACAAATACAATGTAGTCAGACCAGGACCTTTGCTTGCAGAAGCCAGAATGGACATGGATGGGTGGCAGGGCTTAGATTGACACAGGAGTCAAAATAAGTTCAGCATGTACACCCAGAGCAATAGGAAGTTTCAAAGTCCTGAGCCAGCACCAGGGTCAAAATCAGCGGACCAGAGTTCAAAAGCCTAGAGGACAGGATGGAGCTGAAAACAAGGAAGCACAAGCCAGGGCCAGGATCCTAACAGGCTAGAAAGGAAATATTGTTGTTATTTCTCACTCATTCACTCTCTCTCTCTCTCTCTCTCTCTCTCTTTTGGTCCATCAGATTTCAGAGGTAAGAGGTCAGTCTGAAAACCTAAATGAAAGTCTATATACAATGTCAATTCCCATCCTAGCACATAACATAAAGCTTACCAGAAACTCCTAATGGTTCAGAACTGCAAGTACTTTCCTCAAGTGCAACAATTGTTTTTAAAGAGGACTATTTCTAAGCTTTTCAAGGTAGATAGATGCCTAGCTTTAAACACACACACACACACACACACACACACACACACACACACGACCCCCTCCTTGGGGACACACTGGGATCTGCCAGGCCTGATCATCATAAAGCAAAGACCTCACCCATGTAAACCTACACCCAGCCAGCTCACATGACTATGTCCTTGTGGGACATAGGTGATTGACTTGGGGAGGGTGGAAAATAAGCCCTAGAATAGTGGGTCTCCATGCAGCTATCTTTTTTTTTTTAAGATTTTATTTATTTATTCATGAGAGACACAAAGAGAGAGAGAGTCAGAGACACAGGCAGAGGGAGAAGCAGGCTCCATGCAGGGTGCCCGAAGCGGGACCAGATCCCGGGTCCCCAGGATCACACCCTGGGCCGAAGGTGGCACTAAACCGCAGAGCCACTCGGGCTGCTCCCATGCAGCTATCCTTTGATGCTGGCCAAGATGATTTTGAGGAAGCAATGGGCAGATGCAAGGAGGAACACTGAATCTCTCTAGAGCCTCGTGATTACCAGCGATGGCCTTTTCTTCTTTGAGCCAAGTTTCCTCATCTGCAAAATGGAGCTGACCCCTTACAGGGCTATTGTGACAATCCCCAACCACAGGGTCTGGAACAAGTAGTAGAATAAAATGGAAAATGTGGTTATTCTCTTAGAAGCTAGAGCAAGAATCTCTTTCATGGAGGAAACAACCTCTGTTAAGAAAATATGTCAGTAGCCCCAGTTAAGGCAGGAAAGTCACCCAGGACAGGACTACAGACTGGGGCAAAGACTTCAGGAGAAGGTGTGAGCCAGGAGGAGGAACTGTTCTGCCTTTGAGAGTCACAGAGGAGTGGGGAGAGTGGTCAGGGGAACAGCTGGAGCCAGTGCAGTGAACAGTGGGACCTTCCTCCTCCCTGGAACCCTAAAGAGTCCCATCAATTATGTAGACCCAAATACTTGATGTGAGTGGTTTAGGAGATAACTCCCCATTGAAATTAGCATAGATGGGAGATGGGGCCAGTGGCCCCAGAACAAGGAATTAGAGATTGAGAAATGTGAAGTAAGTCTTTGGAAGGTCACAGAAGACTTGCAGAAACTTTGGATTGCCCTAGACAGTAGAACTGGGGGAGGTAAAAGACTCCCACGCAGTTCTCAAGATCCAGGGATATGCCCAGGGTGGCTACTTCAGTCTAGGTGGTGAGGAAAGACCTCACCCAAGGAGGTGAAGTGTACCCCAACAGCTCAATGACAGCTGCATGAGGAATAAAACTTTCCAGGCACAGGGCACAGCTGGTACAAAGTGCTGGGCAGGAACTAGCTTGTGTACAGGAGCAGTGTGGCTGGAGCATATGGCCAGGAGAGCAGGGTGAGGAGCCAGAAGGTAAGAGGAGGTCAGGGTACTTTGTAAGCCAGAGTAAGGAGTGTGAGATTTATGTCAGGGGAGGTGGGAAGCCATTAGGGATTGTTTTAAGCAGCCAAATAGCATCATCTGATCCACTTGTTTAAAGGAATCCATGTCTGCACTAGCTGCTGTGCAGACATGGATTCCTGGAGATGAGGGAGGGAGAAGGGAGACGAGGTAGTGGTGGAGGTAGAAGAGATTAGGGAACTACTTGGGGGACAGAATTGAAAAGAAATACTGAGAAAGATTTGGGCTTGAGTAACCAGGTGGATGCTGGCACAAGTTCTAGAAAGGGGGAAATCTAGGGGGAAAGTAAGTTAGGGAGTGGAATCAGGATAGGGACAGGACACTTTTGAGATGCTTGTTAGGTATCCATGTGGCCATAATGGTCAGGGAGTTGGCTGTGTGGCTCTGGCATGCCAGAGAATGGTCAAGCTGGAGATGTAAAGCCACAGGATCAAGTGAGGCAGGCAGGAAGGTGATGAGCAATGGACTCTGGGGCACTTTTAGAGGTAGAATAGAGCAGGAGTTGCACATAGATAGGAGAGAGAAGTAGCCAGTAAGATAGCAGGACATCTAGAACAGCATGGTGATCTGCTGGCCAAGACAAGAAAATAATTTACAAAAGAGGGAGGAGTCGAAAGACGAATGGATAAAGAAGATGTGGTCTATATATACAATGGAATATTACTCAGCCATTAGAAACAATGAATACCACCATTTGCTTTGACGTGGATGGAACTGGAGGGTATTATGCTGAGTGAAGTAAATCAATCAGAGAAGGACAATCATTATATGGTTTCACTCATACGGGGAATATAAAAAATAGTGAAAGGGATTATAGGGGAAAGGAAAGAAAATGAGTGGGAAATATCAGAGAGGGTGACAAAACATGAGAGACTAATAACTCTGGGAAACGAACAAGGGGAGGCGGATGGGGGGATGGAGTGACTGGGTGACGGGCACTGAGGGGGGGCACTTGATGGGATGAGCACTGGGTGTTATACTCTATGGTGGCAAATCGAACTTTAATAAAAATATATATATATTATTTTAAAAACTACATTACAGAACTATAGTAAAAAATAATAATAATAAAGAGGGAAGAGTCAAGCAGCCAAGAAGTAAAAGAGAAATAGAGAAACAGCCATCAGATTTGACGCATGAATGTCTGGTGACCTGGAGGAGCATGGAAAGAAGCCTAACCAAGGGTGGTGAAAGAATGGGGCTATAGAAGTGGGGGTCAGGACGCGACATAGGTAGCTCTTCCTACAGCCATTTTATGAAGGGAACAGAATTTAGGGTTGGAGCCAGAGAGGTATGGACACAATGGAGGACTTTTTTAAAATGTGAGCATGTCTGTGTGCTGATGTGCCAAGTATTCAGCCTCTCTGAGCTTCAGTTTCCTATGCTGTAAAACAGAGACCAAAACACCTACAATTGCAGGTTATTAGGAGAATCACACCAGTTAACATACACAAAGTGTCCAGTCCCATGCCTAGTTCATCACAGAGTCAGCGCTTATGGCTCCCATGCCAGAGAAAGAATGCTTGTACCGAGCAGGTTATTCCTGGAAAATGAAAGAGGACGGCTTTCAGTTCCCACATTGCTGGTGAAAAAGGAACCACGCTGTGAATGGCAGGATCAAGAAGCTGTTTATGACTACAGTTGCTTTTACCCTAAGCACACACTCAGAACTTCCCTCTCTCCCCTACCCCTTGTGCTCTTCCCAGAAAGGAGCCTTCCCCTCCTGACTCTGTAGCTAGGGGCTTCTCATCTGAACCACAGAACACAGATGATGTGAGGGACTATTTTCTCAATTCTCCCAAGGATGATATGTAAGTAGCATTATGCTAGATGCAAAGGAGAGAACTTAATCCTTCATATCCAATGCATATCTTTGAACTTACTTTAAAAAGGCTGCCTTGGAGGCAGGGACCACCACTCTAAATTTATGCTTTGCACCTGGTAGGTGTCACTGAATGTCTATTCATGAAGTTCACACAAAGGCCTTGGGCTGGCTGGGCAGAAGGTGTGTTCAGAAGTCAATGTGATGAGCCCTTTTGGCTGTGAGTCAGAGTGTCATGTCAGGAAGCACCACCATGGAGATGGCATTTTAAACTAGATCCTGGAGGGTGAGGGTTTGCAGTCACTGCAAAGCAGTTCTAGTCTGATGTGATCTTAGGAAAATTAGTGGGCAGTGCCACCCAGTGGTTAAGAACTACAATGACTAGGGATGCCTGGGTGGCTCAGTGGTTGAGCACCGGCCTTTGGCTCAGGGTGTGATACCAGAGTCCCGGAATCAAGTCCCACATCTGGCTTCCTGTATGGAGCCTGCTTCTCCCTCTGCGTAGGTGTCTGCCTCTCTCTCTCTCTCTACTCATGAATAAATAAATAAAATCTTAAAAAAAAAAAACTACAATGACTAGACTCTAATTCCTTAAAGGGCTCATGCACATGGTTCTGTCTAAGAAGCAAGAATTGGGCACTTGAATGAGGAAGCCTGTACATAATGCATAAACCCAGCTGCTGAGAAACCACAAATGTTGGAGAGGATGCGGAGAAAAGGGAACACTCTTACACTGTTGGTGGGAATGTGAACTGGTGCAGCCACTCTGGAAAAGTGTGTGGAGGTTCCTCAAAGAGTTAAAAATAGACCTGCCCTACAACCCAGCAATTGCACTGTTGGGGATTTACCCCAAAGATACAGATGCAATGAAACGCTGGGACACCTGCACCCCAATGCTTATAGCAGCAATGTCCACGATAGCCAAACTGTGGAAGGAGCCTCAATGTCCATCGAAAGATGAATGGATAAAGAAGATGTGGTTTATGTATACAATGGAATATTACTCAGCCATTAGAAACGACAAATACCCACCATTTGCTTCAACGTGGATGGAACTGGAGGGTATTATGCTGAGTGAAGTAAGTCAATCAGAGAAGGACAAACATTATATGTTCTCATTCATTTGGGGAATATAAATAATAGTGAAAGGGAATATAAGGGAAGGGAGAAGAAATGTGTGGGAAATATCAGAAAGGGAGACAGAACATAAAGACTCCTAAATCTGGGAAACGAACTAGGGGTGGTGGAAGGGGAGGAGGGTGGGGGGTGGGGGTGAATGGGTGACGGGCACTGAGGGGGGCACTTGATGGGATGAGCACTGGGTGTTATTCTCTATGTTGGTAAATTGAACACCAATAAAAAATAAATTTATTATAAAAAGAAACAGCTGCTGAGATGGGTACTCCTCGTACCCACATACCATTTTCTAAAAGCCACTAAGAAAAATTTTAACTTTTTAAACTTGTCATCTGAGGTTCTGCTTCCAGCCTAGAGAACTGCACACCAAACATATCTAATAAACTGATCTTTCTACAAACAAAAGCTATAAACTCCAAGCAAAATGTTTAAAATACAATTGAGAGCACAAGAGACTGTACAAAAGCAGGCAGATTTTGGAGGGCATCAGAAATCAAGTCAGCAATAGGCATGGAATGAGTTCCTAATTTTTGTGGTTTGGGTTTGAGGTTCAAGGGTAGCTGCTCATCTTGAAAACCTTTTCAGGAAAACCAAAGGACCAAGCCATTGACCACTTCAGGCAAGGCTCAAATAGCAAAGATCGTACAATTTGTCAGGTGAGCTTTTACACAGAATTCGGAAACCACCCATGGTTACCTTTACCTCATCATAATACTAAAATCTCTGCTCAAGGAGGAGCACGAGCCTCATTTACATAACATGCAATATATGTAGAGGCAGGTTTCCTCAAGGTACATGTGAGGCCTTATACCCACCTCTAAATACAATATCTAAATGTTTGTCCTAACCCTAAATTAAAGGAACCCATTCACCCTCGCTGGAAGAGTTACAGCTTTGGAAGTTATCCCTCAGCAGACATGGAACAAACCACTTTTCCTTTATATATACAGAAAGGTTAACTCAGAGAAAAGGCTGAGTTGAGCTGACAAGGCTGAGTCAGTTGCTCAGGCAAATAGTTAGCTAGGTTACAGAGTAATCATGGAATCTGGGCTACAGGAGGATTGCATGGAAGAACAAGGGATGGCATCAATGAACCTCTGATCATGATAAGGAGCCCTCCCACCCACCCCTCACCAGGGTCGTATCAACTTGTCATGTGCCAGTCATCCATCTCTTGGGACTTCAACCCAGGGCCCAAGCATTCTGTTTTGAAATCCAGAATTTGAAAAGGCAGAATTTGAAATGCAGAGCAAGTTTAGGAAGCTAATACATTTACTCTGTTCATTCACACCATCCTGAGAGAAGAAAGTTTTGAAAAATAGAGGAGAGTAATTATGGATTGTGGGGGTATTGCCTGGAGAGGTCAGGCTTGAATTGGGCACTTGAATGAGGAGGCCTGGAAGCAGAAAGTCTTGGAGAGGAGAGGCATCCATACCCACCACAATCCAGTTCTTATCTCAGCCTCTGCAGACAAACTCCTCCCTCCCCAGTATCACCTTGGAGACATCAGTAGAGTGTGTCCCACTAGTAACTAGGGTCCAGAAATAGTGGTCTGCTGCTCTAAGATCCTCAGAAGCACCTAATGCCCCCAGAAGACCATCCAGTCTGTCAAGTACCCTCTGGCTAGGGCCTCCTAGGGACAGGGACCTCCTATTCTCCAGTCCAGCAGCAAGGGCTTCCTTCCCCAACTAGTCCAGCCAGCTGTTTCCAAGGGATTCCTGCTTACCTTGCTTTGAACTGAGCTAAGAACCAAGATGACTCTTATCTTTGGGCATCCTTGACTCCAACTCTAGGTCCACAGCCCCCTGGGAGATCTGACTAAATGTGATGCAATCCCAATACTACATACAGCACTGGTATGGGTCCAGAGCCCCTCTCAAAACTCGTCTGTTCCTTTGACCTGTTCTCTCGCTCCAACCTCCCTGACCAATCAGGAGTTCCACACAAACTCAGCAGCAAGACTCACTTTGCTGGAGCTCCTTCCCGGTAAACCTGCCCCTTGTTAGATAGCCCTGGGAAAGAAGGCAGGGCCAGTGCTTACTTAGAAGGAGGAAGACATAATGGAGAGCCAGGTAGAGAAACAAAACCCTGCTTCTTTTACCCCCAGCAGAACAGTCAGAGGAGCAGAGGGCAGGGCTCGGGTCAAACAAGCAGATAGCAATGTGTCATAAAGATCTCTCTTTAGCAAAGAGATTGGAAGGAAACTTGAAATCAGAGAAGCCTGCATTCAGTTTTAGTAATTGTGATGTATCTCGTGCAGTGGAATGTTATACAGCAATTGAAAAGAGCAAGCTACCAGTAAACACAATGAGTGAATTTCATAGACATGATTTGAAGCAAAAGCCCACAAGAACACACACTATATATGAAATTCAGGGAAGTCAGAACAGTCATAGGTGTGAAATAGTGGTTACTTTTGAGGGGATGGATATTCACTTCAAAAGAATATGAAGTAGACTTCTGGGGAGCAGAATATATTCTTTGTCTGCATCTCAGTGATGGCTACATGTTTGTTAAAAAACTCATCAAGCCTGGGTGGCTCGGTCAGTTGAGCGTCCATCTCCTGGTTTCAGCTCAGGTCACAGACTAAGGGTCATGGGATCAAACCCTGCATCGGGCTCTACACTCAATGAGGAGTCTGCTTGGGATTCTTTCTCCCTCTGCCCCTCCCATTCGTGCTCTCTCTCTCTCTCTCTCAAATAAAATACATTTTTAAAAAACTCATCAAGCTATAGGATGTGTACACTTCACTCTGTATAAGTTTTACCTCAATTGTTTGTTTGTTTAGGTAGGCTCCACACCCAGCATGGAGCCCAATGCAGGACTTGAACTCACAACCCTGAGATCAAGACCTGAGCCAAGATCAAGAGTCATGTGCTTAACCTATTAGCACCCTAGGGTTTTTTTTAAATAAGGACTTTGAGGTTTGGAGGACTGAGGGCATGGCAAAGCAGAGCAGGTAATTTTAACGCTGTTCCCTGGGGAACGGTGTATGTATCAGGAAAAAGCCAGGATTATGCAGAGAGGGATAATACAATGAGACTTGAGAGTCAGACTATGCTCTTCTGCTCCCTTGCATGGCATTTTTAAAATGGTAAAATAGGTATTGGGGAGGAGCTAGAGAAATCCTCCTGATGTAGAAGGCTTTGCACCCTTACACATTAACTCAGAGTACCAAGTACGCATAATAGAAATGCAGGACAAACTGCTCATAGCATATCCACCAGATAATGGCATACTACTAGAAGACAGGCTTCCAACTTTTATTCTCTGGTAAGACATTTTTGAGGTATTTTCCTATTTTTGTCTCTTCCCTTTGCTCATTCAGGCAGATCCATCCATACCATGCAGCTCAACCACCCATCTCAGGGGAGACAGGACACAAGGCAGTGACTAAAACTGAGTCTCTTTGGCTCGTGTGTTCTCAAAACCTAATCTCTGCAGAAAGGATAAAAGAGGATTCAGAGTAATCTTTTTTAATGTCTTCGCCAGAGTTATTAAGGGCTGTGGATCTTTTCCAAGCCAAAGAGAGCTGGAGGGAGGCAAGCGCTACATGTGCATCAGCATGGCCTGAAGCAAGGAGACCCCAAGAGAAAAGGCTGTGGACAATGTCCAGACAGGTGGGCCACAGCCCTAGGGAAGCCCTCCATGTCTTCAAACATGACCCCAAACTCTCAGCATGCCATCAGACCCACGGACCATACTAACCCCAAGTAGGAAGGCTCAGCAGTAACCTGTGGGGACAAATCACCATATTATGGGCTCTCCAAACCCCCGGGTGCACCCCAGAAAGGCTAAGTTAAAGTTTCCCACCAGACCAGCAAAAGGGCAGGATACAAAAACACATCAAATTAAGCTACAGGAGTAAAGTTTTCTTTCCTATAAACCTAAGTTTGTAGATGTCGACTTCAGCTATAACTCTGGGTATTTGCACATGAATTGAATCTGTTATAATGATTTGAATCTGTTCTATGATAGTGAGGATTATGGATATAAAACATTAAGTTTTTGTTACCCTGTGTCCCTGGCATGGAAACCTAGAAGGCAGGCAGTACTCAGCTGAGGGTATTCCCATTGTGGCTCCCCTGTGACTCTGGTCTGACCATAGACATCCCACACCCTATCCTGAGGCTGAACTACTGTGGGACCTCTAGCTGCCTCCCTCCAGGGCTCAGCAAGCAGTCTGTAGCTGCTGGCTGCAGGACTGGCAGGGTGCCTACTCACCTCCTTTTTTGCCTTACTGCAGAACAGAATCCCTGCCAGCCTCATATGGGGTGGGGTGGGGGATGCTTTTCTTCTGCAGAAATCCCCCAGTGAGTACAAGCTCTGAGTCTGTCTGCTTACATTTCACAATGGCAGAGAACGGTCCTCCCAAACCTGCCTTGGAGCCCAGAAGTGGATGTTCTGAGTCATAGAAGGGCCTCCACTTCCCTTTTACTAGCTGGAGTTGTCACTGTCTCTTCCTGAGAAATATCTTTTCCCAGACTCGCTTCTGACCCTGCGACCCTGTCACTGTCCAGCTTCAAAGAACAAGAGGTGGGGCAGTTGGAAATGAAAAAGAAAACACTCACTGGCCATCTTTTATGTGTCAAGCAGGCTACCCATGTCACCTAATCCTAATTTCCACCTTGCAGGCCAGGGATACCCATATAAGGCATGTGAGAAATCCATGGGGAGCTCAGAGATTTTGAGTAACTGGCTTCAGCTCACATAGCTAACAAGTGAACAAGCCAGAATTCAAGTCTGTGTCTGACTCCAAACCCCCAAATGGGACCTGTCAGTGTCTGATCCAGCCCTCTCTGCAGGCCCTGTGGTACTATCTTCCTAGAATCTACACTCCCGTCTCAGCTTCCAGGGGTACCACGCCCCCATTGCCCAATCTCTCTGAATGCCAATCTCCAAAGCCCCAACAGAGGACTCTAATTGGCCCAGCTCACCGTTTTAATCCAGGCCATATAACTCCTGGCCAACCCCTATATTGTGAACATGTGCGACTCTGCCTGAAGGTCTTTTGCTGCAGCTTTTTCCTACTGGAACTTCCTGGGATCACCTCCCAATAAACTACTTGCCCTGACATCCTTATTTCATGATCACTGCTGGGGAATCCTGACGTAAGAAAGGAATGAGAGGAAGAAAAGTCAAGAATGGTTCCTAGATTGCTGGGCTGACCAGTCAAACCTCATTATTTTAGCTGAAGCAGCTACATGTATTGTGCATTTGCCATACTCCAAGCATTCTGCAGGGCCCATGACACAGAGTATGCCAATTGATTCTCCCAGCCCCATTATGTGGTACTGTACCAACCCCACAGTACCAATAAGGAAATAGGCTCGGAAGGGATCAGCCATTTGTCCTGGGTCAGACAGCTAGTGGCAGTTTTCAAGGGGCAAGAGGTGGGGGAGGTAGAAAATCCATACTGCCTTGATATTTGGCCACTCATAATGTGCTACTCATGAGGATCCCTCCATACCATGTGCCAGCCCCTCACTTCCAACTGGAAAGTTCCCATTTCCTCACAATAGAGATCCTTAATGGTCCAATTATTATTCACCTTTTCACTGTGGAGAGAGTGGACATAAGAGTGGAAAAAGGACAGAGGGCAGGAGAGAAGAAAATGGTAAGAGCTATTTTGTATTGGCTGCTGACAATGTGCTGGCACTGTTAATGTTCTTGACGTCATCCCACTTAAACTTCCCAACGAGCCTTGGGGAAAGAACTGTCTAAAGTTACACCCATTTAACAGAAGTGGGGAAGGACAAGTTCTTTTTTTTATATATATTTTATTTATTTATTCATCAGAGACACACAGAGAGAGAGAGAGAGAGAGAGAGGCAGAGACACAGGCAGAGGGAGAAGCAGTCTCCATGCAGGGAGCCCCATGTGGGACTTGATCCGGGGTCTCCAGGATCACGCCCTGGGCCAAAGGCAGCACCAAACCACTGAACCACCCAGGGATCCCCAGACAAGTTCTACAGAACAATAAACAGCCAGTTCAGCGAATCTGACACCCATGGGCCAGGCTCCAGTCCCTTCTCACTGTGACTCAGCCTCTGTGTTTTCCACTTCTCTCTTTTTTCCCCCAACATCGTACTTTCTGAGCATTTCCTGCCTGGTCCCTGGGGAGAAATCAAGCCTCCTTAGGAGGTTTGAAACAATCAAGGACAGCTGTAGGACACAGAAGGGAGAGTCACAGCTCTCAGGGATCCACTCCCCCACCCCACTTGTTTTCAGAAGCGTGAACAGAGTTTGAAGAGAGATCTGAGAGATCTGGTGGTCTGAGTGTCTGCAGTGCTGAGGCTAGAAAGCAGCCAGAGTCTGGGAGATGAGAGGGTGGTTTCTCAGTGGGAGTGTGTGTATATGTGGTGGTGGTGGTGCTTCTTCTGTATCAAACATGTGGCTGTGTCAAGAATGTACATGTTACAACTGACATAGACGTTAAAAAAAAAAGTTCTATTTTCAGTAACTGATCATACTGGAATGGTGCAAGAAACACTTAAACAATGACAATTAAGGGAAACCATCTCCCCTGGAATAGAGCAGTGGCACTTCAGAGAAATAGTCACAGCCAGGGTGAAGTTCAGACTCCTTGTCAGGGCTGTTTCTTACCTCCTGATATGGCTTCAGAATGCAAGGGACACTTAAGCTGCCTTGTGGCCCTGGTTGGGGTGAGGAACATGGTTCTCATCCTGCTGGCTTCATCTAATGTTGCAATGAGGTGTGGCTCATCTTGCCTTGCCCCTGAGCCCTCCTGATAGCCACATGTGCCACAGCTAGGGGAACCAGTGATTTGTTCTCTGAGTATGGCAGGGCCTCATGGTCCCTCCCTTGCTGCTTCAGCCCCATCCAGTCCTCATCGACCAGAGCCTCAGCATGTCCTCCACCTTTTTTAAGCCCCCTATTTGGCAGCCTCTGCTATGGGCTCATCCAGGGCCTCACCAGAATATCAAAAACAATTGCTTCCTCCCTCATCTCAGATGGTGCAAGCAGTTACGAGCCAGACTTCTTCCATTTCCATAAGGAGAACTGAAGGCTGGTGTCATATCCCAGCATCATATCCTTTCCTCCATCTTCCACCTCCACTAATCCTCTATTTCTTCATGTGCTGCTTTATCCCACATGGGTCAGGGCCATCATTCCTTCATCCCCCCAAAAGAACACCAATGTAAGGCTATTGGGAATTAACAGATGTTCACTGGAAATGTGGGCATAGGATGAGTTCTGAATATGATGTAGCATGAATGTAGCCCAGAATAATTTAGGTGAGAACTTGAACTAGGATATTAGCCATAAAAATCCCTGCCTTAAAAATCCACTAGCCAAAAGGACTTAATCTCCCTCAGCCTGATTTTTTTTCCCCAAGACTGGGGCCCTGCATCTTCAACTCTATGGTCAACTTATCTTTGACAAAGCAGGAAAGACTATCTACTGGAAAAAGGACAGTCTCAATAAATGGTGCTGGGAAAATTGGACAGCCATGTGCAGAAGAATGAAACTAGACCATTCTCTTACACCATACACAAAGATAACTCAAAATGGATGAAAGATCTAAATGTGAAACAAGAATCCATCAAGATCCTAGAGGAGAACACAGGCAACACTCTTTTTGAACTTGGCCACAGCAACTTCTTGCAAGATACATCTATGAATGAGAAGCCTGGGTGGCTCAGCGGTTTAGCGCCGCCTTCAGCCCAGGATTATGCCTTCAGCATAATCCTGGGGACCCAGGATTGAGTCCCTCGTTGGGCTCCCTGCATGGAGCCTGCTTCTCCCTCTGCCTGTGTCTCTGCCTGTGTGTGTGTGTGTGTGTGTGTGTGTGTGTGTGTGTGTCTCATGAATAAATAAATAAAATCTTAAAAAAAAAAGATACATCTAAGAAGGCAAGGGAAACAAAAGCAAAAATGAACTATTTGGGACTTAAGATAAAAAGCTTCTGCACAGCATAAGAAACAGTCAACAAAACTAAAAGACAACCTACAGAATGGGAGAAGATTATTTGCAAATAACATATCAGATAAAGGTCTAGTAGCCAAGATCTATAAAGAACTTATTAAACTCAATAGCAAAGAAACAAACAACCCAATCATGAAATAGGCAAAAGACGTACACAGAAATTTCACCAAAGAAGACACAGACATGGCCAACAAGCACATGAGAAAATGCTCCGCATCACTGGCCATCAGGGAAATACAAATCAAAACCACAATGAGATACCACCTCACACAAGTGAGAATGGGGAAAATTAACAAGACAGGAAACAACAAATGTTGGAGAGGATGTGGAGAAGGGGGAACCCTCTTGCACTGTTGGTGGCAATGTGAACTGGAACAGCAACTCTGGAAAAGCGTGTGGAGGTTCCTCAAAGAGTTAAAAATAGAGCTACCCTATGACCCAGCAATTGCACTGCTGGGAATTTACCCCAAAGACACAGATGCAGTGAAAGACTGAGACACCTGCACCCCAGGATTCATAGCAACAATGTCCACAATAGCCAAACTGTGGAAGGAGCCTCAATGTCCATCGAAAGATGAATGGATAAAGAATATGTGGTCTATGTATACAATGGAATATTACTCAGCCATTAGAAACGACAAATACCCACCATTTGCTTCAACATGGATGGAACTGGAGAGTATTATGCTGAGCGAAGTAAGTCAATCAGAGAAGGACAAACATTATATGGTTTCATTCATTCAGGGAATATAAAAAATAGTGAAAGGGAATAAAGGGGAAAGGAGAGAAAATGAGTGGGAAATATCAGAGAGGAAGACAGAACATGAGAGACTCCTAACTCTGGGAAACGAACAAGGGGTGGTGGAAAGGGAGGTGGGTGGGGGGTTAGGGTGACTAGGTGACGGGCACTGAGGGGGGCACTTGACAGAGTAAGCAGTGGGTGTTATACTATATGTTGGCAAATCAAACTCCAAAAATATATATACAAAGGAAAAAAAAAAGACCAGGGCCCTGCACATCTCTCCTCTTCTCCCTCACAACCCCACATCGGCTCTCACGCTGACCAGGAACAACTTCCAATCTTGTTTCCTTCTTGTGCAGAATGATTTAGCCCTCTCTAAGCAATGCAGGGGAGGGTGGGGTGACATAGGGGGTCTCCCCTTTTATAATGAAACATGCCCATTAAGCATTTTTCCCCTAAGCCAAAGAGTCAGTCCCTCCCTAAGATTTCTGCCCTCATTTTAGACCAGCCAACTTAACTTCAGCCAGCTCTACTAAAACAGCATTGTTGTGATGCCTCATGTGTTTCTTTGAATCCTCATAGTGAATAGTAGGTAATATTATCCCCATTTCACAAACAGAAAACTGAGACTCAGTAAAGTTAAAGAACAGTGACAGCCAGGCAAGAAGTTAGCCCTGGGCCTGCCTTACTCTAAAGGCCCATGCTCCCCACCACTGCTCATCCCAGGAGAAAGAGCTATGTTTCCACAGCTGGGAGGTGAACCCATCTTCAGGACAATTCCCATATCGCAGTAACGAACAATTCCCATGCTTCGAGCATCTGTGGAGCCAAGAACCCCTGACACAGGGGGAGTCTGCTCTCAGGGGAGGATGGTCTGAGACCCCATCCTCCAGAACCTGTGTTCCTTCCCAAATCAGTCTCTTCCCTGACAAGAGAGCCTCCCTGCAAACCTCAGTGGCAAATCCATCCAGCCAACAGTCACTTTGTGGCATACCTCACTGTCTCCAGACCTCAGACCCGCAGTCAGGCTCTCTCCCCCAAGCTGCAAGCTTGAGGCTCTCCCAGACCATATGATCAATGTGCACCCATAGCAGACAGGCACTGTACCTTTTCCACCTTTACTGGGTAAGAGGCCAAGCCCAGAAGGGCCATGAGTGTTTGCTGAACTGGGCCCAGTTCTAACCCTACTGTGTCTTCCCTCCTTCATAGTTGTGAAATGAGTGGCTTCAAGGGGCCCAGCTGGTTGAAGTGACCTCAGTGACAGTGAGCACTGCTACCATTTCCTGAGTATCTGCTATGTGCCAGGCACGGTATACAATGACTTCATCTCCTCTCCCCTCATCACCTGAGTTCAGGATCAGTCAGCCCATCTTACAGAAGAGGGAACCATCTAGCAAGATCATGACAGTTCCTTGAGCTTCCACAGTGCAAGCAGCAGAAGCTGGAATTTGAACCAAAGCTTGAGCAACAAGACTCATGCTGTTTCTACTAGGAGATACCCTCAGTCAGAGGAGATAATGACCTACTCTCCTTTTCCGGGGATCAAATGTCACCCCTCTTTGGAAAAAGGCAAGTAAGGCTGTATTGTCAGTGTTAACATGTGCTTCTAAAACCCACTTCCCTGATGGGGTGAAGGGTGTTCACAAGAGGTGAGAAGAGACAGGTGCAGAGAAGAGCCTGCAGGCAAGTTAACCCACCTCAGAGAACCCCACAGAGAGGCCTGGTACTCTCCCTGTACTGAGGGGTAAAAGAGGCTCTAAGATGGGACAGAAACTCTGTGGGAACTCTCCCCAGACTCTGGGCACCACCTACCAGATGATGCTCTGTAAATAGATCAGAAATGCACATGATATAAAATTCTAAAGATACAAAAAATATGCAATGAAAAAGAGGTCTGCAGGATGCCTGGGTGGCTCAGCGGTTAAGTGACTGCCTTTGGTTCAGGGCATGATCCTGGAGTCCCGGGACTCCATCGCATTGGGCTCCCTGCATGGAGCCTGCCTCTCCCTCTCTCTGTTTCTCATGAATAAAATAAATAAAATCTTGAAAGAAAGAAAGAAAGAAAGAAAGAAAGAAAGAAAGAAAGAAAGAAAGAAAGAAAGAAAGAAAGAAAGAAAAGAAAAAAGAAGAAAGAAAAAGAAAAAGAAAGGAAAGAAAAAGAAAGAAAGAAAGAAAGAAAGAAAGAAAGAAAGAAAGAAAGAAAGAAAGAAAGAAAGAAAGAAAGAAAAAGAAAAAGAGGTCTGCCTCCTATCCTTGTCCCCAGGCTTCCCTCCCATTTCCCTTCCTAACCAGAAAGGAAAGCAACTTTTACCATTTTCTTATGAATCTCCAAGAGAGAATCTAGGCATTTATAGCATAGATGGGTCTATATTTTTTCCCATATAAGCCATTGTGGCCCTTGCTTCTTTTACTTAGTGTATCTTAGAGATCATTCCATACCTATATGTAGGGAGGTGCTTCCCTCTTTTTAGCAGCTGCCTGACACTCCATTATATGGAAGTGCCAGAACAAATCCATCAGTCCCTTACTGATGGCCAATGAGAGGATCTCCAATCTTTATTATTATCAAACCATGAATATCTTGTACTATCATGTTGTACAAATTCCTAGGTGTAGGATTCCTAAATAGAACTTACTAAATACAATATGTGCTTTTAGGTTTCTAATAGATTTTGCCAAACTGCCCTCCCTCCATAAAGTTTGCAGCAATGGGTCATCCACTGCCCAGGGAGGCAGCACAGAGAGGACTTTTTATATAGGAAAAGAGCTTTAACTGGAGGAGATTAGTAGAGGGGCAAGCCCACGCCTGGCCCAGACATTAATCCTAGGTCAGCAAGTGACAAAGATAAGCCAGCACCACCAACAGACTGCTCTCTGCAGACAAGCCACTCATTTCACAGACAAGAAAACATGCTCAAAGTTGACATGCTTCACCCAGGGTCACAGCCTGGAACCCCGTCAGTCCAGAGCCAATTCCCCCAGACCATGCATGCTTCAACTTCTGGTCTCAGCTGTGGTCTCCTATGCTGATTTGGCCACAACTTGGAGAGCTCAGCTCCTTCCTCTTGTGAGCTGAAAATAACTGGGCCACCCACATGGTTTGGGCTTCCACTTGTCATTTCATTCCCACCCACAGGAAACCAGGACCTGTTCTCACACGCACACACACACACACACACACACACACACACACACACATCCAGCTGTTGTTTCCAGCCTACTTGGGGCCCACAGAGCCTTGGTCTTCCAGTTCTCTGGGGTGGACATTCACCCACCAACCTAAGGAACTGAAAAACTCAATGGACCCTCTCCATGGTTACTGCTCAGTGGTGGACAGTGAAGGCATGGAAGAAGTGAGAGTAGCACATGAGTTGCAGTTATTATCATCAGCCATTCTGGAAATAGAAGCAAGCATGGTGAAAACAGTCCTCTGCCTCTGTACTTAGAAAGTATCTTCACTACCACTAACTCATTTTACCTCCACAGCAGTTCTCTGGGTTAGGCAAGGCAGGGATTCTTACATTCATTCCTTCTGTTTTGTAGGTAAGGAAAAGGAGGTATGACTTGCCCACTGCTCCAGAGGAGCAGAGAATAGAGGCAGACCCAGGTTTTTCGTGTCTAATCTGGTCACAGACTGTTCTGCCCCCATGAAAAGCAGTCTTCTGACAGATGAGGCACCCACGAAAACCATCCCTTATCTGCCCACATCCAGAATGAGTCACTATGTATCTAGCAATGTTGTTTGGGACTGTGCAATACATGCATATACATAAATTCCTTTCCCTGGATCCTCATCTTTATTCCAGCTCCATAAATATAGCCTTTTAAGGAGACTCTTGGGGTGTTTCTGATGGGTAGCTTTGCATTATATCTAAGCGCCTGGCATGGCATCGGGAATAGGACAGATGCTCAACAAATGTACATTGCTCAGGTGGCTGAAAGGACGGATGGGTAGATAGTTGAGTGAATGGGTGGGTGGACTATTGGTTAAATTTGTGTCTTTGGTTATTTGTTTTACGCTTTTATTTTTCTGTTACCTCTTCCAAATATCGCCTTGATGTCCTTTCGTGGAATCACTTCTCTCCCAGGATATACAGTCTCAGTAATACAGCAAATCAAGTGCTCTTCTTCCAGCCAAGAAACAAACAAATGACACAAGCTTGTCTGGTCACCCTCCTTCCCCTAGGATTATGAATCTTAATAAATTGAGATGTGGATAGGAAGAATGGCTGGAGCCCATTTATTTCAAAAGTGGTACCCTGATGAAATGGTCAGGTAGTAACTGCTGCCCAAACACCTAGAGCTTTTATGGTTTCTTACAACTCTTTTTCCAAGTCAGGTTCTCCAATGCTTTATCCATTCTACAAGCCATTCAACGTTATCCCCAGTATGTTACCTTCCTGCTTACACAAGCCCAAGTTGTTTTCTGCACTTACAAGTAATGAATTTTAGATGGCAGAGATGCAGAGATGAATGAGTGGATGAATAGATGGGTGAGAGGAGGAATGAAAGGAGAGAAGGAGTACATGGAAGAGTGAAAGGGTGGAGCGGTGAGCATGTGGATAAAGGCAGCACTGCCTGGGAAGGATGTTATGAACTAAGTATTGAATCTCAGGCCTTGGAAGAACAGAAGGGAGAGGAAGGGCTAATAACCCTTCAGGCTTACCTGCAGAAGGAGTGATGTGAACTGATTTTAGGGCCAACAGGACACCTACCTCGAAACATCCCCACTACACTAGAAATCCTTTAGTCTTGTCTCTTTTGGCTGAGAAAGCCTTCAGAAATAGTACTGTGAAACTTCCACTTCCTAGGTAAGGAAACTGAGATCCACAAAGGGAAAGTGATGTCCTAAAATCTCCCAACTAGGCTTCAGGCTGAGCTGGGACTGAAACTCAGGTCCTAATTCCTAGTCCCTTGCTGTTTTTACTACTTCATGAAAGTTGTCTCTATGAGGAATGACTAAGGTTCAGAATTTCCAAATTCCATCTGGAGGAAATTCCCCAAGGGGACTTCCTCACCCAGGCTGGAGGTCCTCAAAAATGTCAATGCTTCAGGAAGTTCTAAGGCCCCTATTGTAACCCAAATGTTCTGTAGACCTCTGTGCTGAGGGGTGCTGGTGGGGGTGCTCAGCAGCATGGAGAAGAAGAGATTGGGGACTCCTCTCCCTGAGAATGAATGCAGGCAGCACAAAGGGGCTTCCCAAGGCCAGCTCAAAAAAGGGGCAGAATCCAGACCACAACCACAAGAGTCCTGTAAGATTCTGAAACTCATGTCATTTCCTTTGCAAGCATGTCTATGAAACTCTTTGAAAAAGGGTCTGCACGCAGGCTGCAGGCACAGCCAGGAAGCGAAAAGAGGAGACCATAACTCACTCCACAGCCAAGCTCAGAGTGATAGAGAAATCCAGTGAGGGACAGAGCATGGAGGCTGAGTCTCTGAAGTCTGAGGCATAGAGGGTGGGAAAGCTCAGGACAGGCCTGAGTCATCACCATTTTCTACATCTTTTCTTCCTAATAAGTGAAACAATGCCTAAAGTGTCCAGCATGGGGCCTAACAGCTAATGGAAAACAGCATCACCTCCCCATCACCTGCCCCCGTGTCCCTTAACACTGAGTGGAAGTGAACACCCCTCCTGGGAGGGGGGCACATCGAGTGAAGAAGACCTGGAGCCTGGACATTTGGAGGGAGGGAAAGAATTGCTATCCCTGCATTTATTTGTGCCAGGAAGGGTGCTGGGCAGTTTACTGATTGCTTGTTAATCCTCAGAGGTGTCCTCAGAGCTGGGTATTCTTTGCCCCATTTCCAGAGAGGAAACTAAGGCTGCAGAACAGCTACTAATTTGTCCAAAGACATACAGAGAGGAAGTGATCTGATTCCTACTGCACGTTTGTCCTCCTTCACCAGGCTTTCCCGGGGAGGGGCGGGGGGGGGGGGGCGGGAACAGTAGAAAGGAGGGGGCGGTTATGCTCCGGGAGTAGGCCCAAAGAAAGGGGCCACTTCTGACAAACATGCTGGAGAAAACAAAAACAAGAAAAAAAGACTCCAAAGCATCAGGAGGAGTAGCACCCAAGATCATCTGTCACTCAGCAATTCTGTTAAAACTAATGTTTCTCCCTGGACCCCACTCCCCAGGCTGTTCCATCTGCGAGGCATCTCGGTATCTCAAGGTGGGCTCCTCCAGTAATCTGAGGCTGTAAGCACATCAACAAACACACCACATGTGGTCTCCAATTGCAGAAAACAAGCTGCTGACGTAAGCAGCCGCTGTTCCGTGTGGTAAAGGTGAGAAGCTTAGGGGGAGGCTGAGCTGCAGCCATCCAGCCAGAATGTGGTTGAAACTATAAAACAGTTGTCACAGTCAGTGCCCCCTGACCTGGTGAAATGCACAGGAGGTGCACAGGGAGGGAGGGGAGGCACAGGAGAGAAGGACACAGAAAAAAGAAACCGGACCAAAAGGAAGGGCAAGGTGTATCAGGAGTCTTGGATAGGGGTTTGAATCCTGCCTCTGGCTGGGTGATTCCTTGGTGTTGCCGCCCCTCCAGACCCTCCAATGGCACTGCCCCCTGTCGAAGTGCCTACCCCAGGCTGGGCCCCATGGAAACAGGGGCCAGAGAGCAGCTGGCCGGCTCTCCTTAGTGAGAAATACCTCTATTTGTAAACAAGGACAGAGGAGGGATGCAGCTAGGGAGCAGCTCTCCAATTTGCAGATGGGGAAAAAAAAAAAATCAAGGCTCCTCAGGAGGAAAGGACTTTGCCTCAGGCTTCTCTTGGGGCCCAGACTGGGATTCCTAGAGAATAGAGGGATTTTCCCTGCTTTGGACATTTTTTTTTAAGCAGCCAGAAAAAAACAGAGCTGCTCCCCACATGATCGTGAGGGGAACTCCAGGTCTAAGCAAACTTTTGGAACCCAGGGGGAATGAGGTTTCCATTTCTTTGCTTGTCTTTGGTTTCCCAATGTCACAGTGTGAGGCTGGGCAGGCAGCCAGCTGATCTCAGGGAAAGAGGGAGTAAAAGAGGAAAAGGAAGAGTGGGCCAGGAGGACAAGGCTGGGAAGAGTGCCTAGCTCTGGCGAGGAATGTGCTCACATCCAGGAGGAATTGGGGCTGATGACAGCCAGCCCTGTGGACTCAAGAGGCCTGTCAATGAGCCTGCTGGGTCTGGGAACCTTACACATGCAAAATTACGAGTGTCTGTATAGGCCTCCAGGGGATTGTGGAAAGTGTTCATAACGGCTCTTGCCAGATTCATAAGGGCTCCATTGCCCAAAACAGGTTGGAAGCAATTTCTCACTTCACAGATGAAACTGAGGCCCAGAGAAGGTAAACAATCTGCTCGAGGTCGGCACTGACAAGTAATAGAGCTGTGTGCAAACTTAGAGTTTGATGCTAAAGATGGTGTAAGAAGTTATTCAGACCAAACCAGCATGAATAAACCAGCATGGATTTAGCATCTATCACATCAAGATTTTGGTGGAAAGCAAGGGGAGAATACAAAAAACTAGAAAAGAAAAACCGTAAGACATTGTTACTTTGTCCAGGGAGTTAAGACAAAACCAGTGCAGAGGTAGCTCACAATAAGGGAGGATGCTTCTACATGTTAGTGTCCAGTTCTCCGCCCACCATACACACATACATATGCATGCGCACATGCATGTGTGCTCCAGAAGGCAGGTGGGTTGCTGCCATGGCATTCATAGCTCCTATAACAGTGCCTGGCTCACAGCAATTCACAGGAACAATTTGCTGGTGAATAAAGACTGAGTGGGTGTAGATCAAACACACTGGCTGGAGGTGGGGGAAGGGCAGAGAGGGCTTCATGAAGTTTGTACCTCACCTGACAGTCTCCTAAGCACGTTCACAATCACTCTCCTTGATCCTCTCAACCACCAGTGCGTGGGTCACACAGACAGGTATCCCTCATTTTCAGGGACATAAAATGCTGGGTGAACCACAGAATATACTGATTCCATGAGTCTGGACTGGATTTTGCCCAGGAGGTAGTGAGGGATAATAATGGAATTACCATTAGGATCTTCCCTGTCTCGGTTCCTATAATCCACTGGAACCACCAAAAGGGACAAAACCTACTCCTGATGTACCTATTGCCTATTCCTGCTCAACAACAACACCATCCTACCTACTCCCCATTCCCACTACCACTTACATACACACACACTTACAGCAAAAAACGTTCACCAGGATTTAAGGATGAAGATCATGTTGGTCCATCTCACTTCTTACTTCAGCTAGTGCCCCAACTCAGCATATTTGGTATCCAGGAAAATACTTCGCTTTCTTCCTCAAAGAGGGAAACTGAGATCAAAGAAAGGAAACAGAAATAGAGCTCACATGGAAAAAACTGAACATTAGCAGAAGTTTCAGGATTTCTCTAGAAACAATGCAGTGTGCTAGAAAGTCTATGAACCCAGACAGGTTCAATGTCAAGTTCTACCACTTTAGGCTATGCAATCTTAAGCAAGCCACTTAACCTATGTTTCAACGGACCCATTTGCCTAAAAACACTTTGTGATAAAGCTCACTAATCCATATTAACCAGGGGTATAATCTAGACTGCTGAAAAGCCTAAAATATGGAATATCCCTAAAGGGACTGCCATTTAATAATGTGTTAATAATAGCTAATGTGTCGGGCTCCTGGCATGGAGCCTGCTTCTCCCTCTGCCTGTGTCTCTGCCTCTCTCTCTCTCTCTCTATGTCTATCATAAATAAGTAAATCTTTTAAAAAAAATAGCTAATGTTATTAAGTACTTAACATGTGTTAATTGTACTAAGAGCTTTTTTGTTTTTAAAGATTTTATTTATTTATTTATTCACAATGAGAGAGAGAGAGGCAGAGACACAGGCAGAGTGAGAAGCAGGCTCTGTGCAGGGAGCCCAACCTGGGACTCAATCCAGGGACTCCAGGATCACGCCCTGGACTGAAGGCAGTGCTAAACCACTGAGCCACCCAGGCTGCCCTGTACTAAGAGCTTTATAAGCATGAATACATTTATAGAAACTTAATTGTGTCAAGTGCTGTGGAAAGGATCATTAGTATTATCCCTGATATATAGATGAGGAAACTGAAGCCAGAGAGATTAAGTATCTGGCCAAAGACTAACGGTCTAATAAATGGGAAAAACACCAAAGCTCCTGCTCATGGCCACCAGGCTACATGGTCTCCTACATGTTTGGTAACTAAGGGGACTGTGTGAAAAGAACAATTAAAGGCAGACCATTTTTGTGTGGATAGATGAATGTTTCTTTTTTTTTTTTTTATGAATGTTTCAAAAGTGCTTGCCATGCGTTCCTTTGAATGAGATGGCCATGTTTTTCAAAATTCTGTCTCATTGTAAAAGGAGGGTAGGAGAAGCTTCCTATGATAGGCTTAGAACAGCAGCAGTAACTGTTCACTGACTAATGTGACTCAGTGGAAAGGGCTTGAGCACCTCGGTTCAATCACACTAATCAGCCATGTGACTTTGAAGACTTCATGACCTCTTCTGTGAAACGAGTAACCACCCTGCCTCGGACTCACTGTGAGAAACGAGACAAGGTCTTCCCATTCTGGGTAATTCAGTCACCCTCAGTCACCAAGTTATGTATGTCACAAGAGTTAGCAAGAAAACGTTCTTGGTAGAAGGTTATATTTTTTAAGGTACATTTTTAGAAAACTTGTTTGCTTTTATCACTGTTGTTAGTGACATCTGATAATTCAAATAGTGGCATCTGATGATTCAGATGTCAACCTCAGCCCAGCACAGGCCAAGTTATCACTATTCTGAATTACCCAAATAGGAATTTATGAAGATTTACTGAACTCAAGTCTTTGGAATGGAGTAAGGACCTTGTCTCTAATCAAGACCACTGCATGTGTTCAGTTCAAGGATGTCCCCAACTATGAACATTTTCATGGTAAGGAGTACTGAGTGGACAGGGGACTGAAGCAGGAACCAGGGCACCCAGGTTCTGATCCCATCATTTGCTGTGTGTTCTTAGCAAATCATTCCTACTCTCTGGACTTTAGTTTCCTCCTCTGCAATTGAAGAACATGGAAGAAATGATCCCTGGCATCCTCTGCAACCTTCAAATTCTTTAACTTTTGTACTCAAGAAGACCTTAGAGGGTAGCCTGGGTGGCACAGCAGTTTGGCGCCACCTTCAGCCCAGGGCATGATCCTAGAGACCCAGGATCAAGTCCCACATAGGGCTCCCTTACATGGAGCCTGCTTCTCCCTCTGCCTGTGTCTCTGCCCCTCTCTCTCTCTCTCTCTCTCTCTCTCATTCTGTTTCTCATGGATAAATAAATAAAATCTAAAAAAAAAGAAGAAGAAGAAGAAGAAGAAGACCTTAGAAATGAGATGGGATCCCAGCAGTTACTGAATTTCTTCCTCTGTAAAATGGGAAAAATGAGAAGAATAGTAAATGAGTTGACATCTGTAAAACCTTTAGAATAGTGCCTGGCCCCACAGGGTGAGTGTTCTCACCTTCTTTGGAGGCTATATATGTCAGAGAACCCTCCTCTTCCCAAACAGCTTTCCATGTATGAGAGGGAAAATACGGATCTGTAATGCATGAGCAAGAAAAACTTTGAAAGCAACCAAATAAACACCTAGAAATTTCTAATCCATCCTAACTGCCCCCCACTATCCCCAGGGAAGCTGCATGCTGACCTCTGATGAGGACCCCTGCCCTAAAAGAAGCAGCTGAAGATGCCAGCAGAGGGAGAGATTTTCCACCACCAGTGCCAATATTAGTTCTTCTGGAGGGCAAAGAGGAACTGATGAGCTCACTCTGGATCAGAGGCAGTGAGAAGGAGAGAGAGAATGAGACTCAAATTTCCAGAGGCTATTTCAGTTTTCTTTTCCATTTTGTGCAATTTCACTTATGATATCAAGCAATATGTGGCTGCTGTTTTGGAAACTCCCCTTGGGGGGGCACCCCCTCTACTGGCCTGACTCTATAAAGGGCCAGCCTGAGCTGCAGAAGATCCCTTCAGAGGATCCTGAGACAGCAGGTGGCTCTCCATCAGCAGGTACCATGAAGGTCTCCGCAGCTACCTTTGCAATCCTCCTCGCCACTGCTACCTTCTGTGCTCCTGCCTCTGCCTCCCCATGTAAGTCAGGTCCTGATCACTGCAGCCTGGGGCCAGACCCTCACACTGGCCCAGACTTTGTCCTCCTTTCAACTGCAGCATTTAGGCTTCTTGAACCCGATGCTTTATATTCCTATATATATATTCCTATATATTGCTTTACCCAGCTGTCCAGCTGTCCAGCTGTCCCTGAGAGATCTTTAAGCCACTCCATGGCAGGGACCCTCTGCTTAACTTTTCTGTCTTCAAGATCTATACCAAGCCCTTCAGGTGCTGAGCGCGGACTGATGCTGGGGATATTTGCAGGCAGAGGCAGCTTGAACTGACCTCAAAACCCTATCACCAGGAGGGTTTCTCAGAAACTTCTAAGCTTGGGATAGTCATATTCTCCCTGTTTCATAGATGGAAAAAGTGGGCCCTGAGAGAGGATTTTTTTAATTTTAATTTTTTTAAGATTTATTTGAGAGAGAATAGAGGGGAGGGGTTGAGCGAGAAGGAAAGAAAGAATCTCCAGCAGACTCTCACTGAGCAAGGAGCACTGATGCAGGGCTTGATCCCACCACCCTGAGATCATGACCTGAGCTGAAATCAAGAGTGGGATGCTTAACCAACTGTGCCACCCAGAGGATTTTTTAAAAACCTAGTATGGACCATGTATTATGCTGACTGCTCTGCATGTACCATGTCATTTAATACTTCCCATGACTGAGTGGCTGAGCTTGACTGAAAGACGGAGAAACAGAGGCTCAGAGGAGTTAAGTAACTTGCCTGAGGTCACATAGCTAGGAAATAGGGAAACTGGTGTTCAAACTCAGTACTGTCTGGCTCCTAAACACTCCTACTTTACTGGGAAGTGGCAACTGACACCTTCCAGGGTCATCCTGAATTAACTGACCAATAGAAAGCTCTCCTTCCCTGTTTGGAGGCCTTCTTACCATGCCTCAGCCAGAGACTCCCAGGACACAATACACATCTTCAGGCCCCTCTTAGCGGTTGAGGCTGAGCCATGAAGACTGAATTTTGGAAGCCTCCCCCCAACCCACTGTAGGTCTCAAAGAAACTAAGTTCTGAATCCACTGAGGATCACAAGAGGGCAAGAATAAGGACAAAGAGCCCAGACAAGCCAGGAGGAAGCCCATGATATCCATAGAACCAAAGGCAGAGGATTAGGGTGTAGAGGGAAGGATACATGCAAGGCTCAAGGATTAGATAGAAGATTGTGGAGATCTTCTCCGTCCTCTGTTGGAATCACCCACTCTGCTACTGTGTATCCACAGCCAAGTGACTTTACCTCTCGGAGCCTCAGTTTCAGCCAAAGAAGGATAACAGTCTATCCAAGATAATGTACCCAGCACAACACCCCATGTATAATGGCAATGAGTACAGGAGTCTACTGCTTTCTCCTCCTAGATGCCTCAGACACCACACCCTGCTGCTTTGCCTACATTTCCGGCCGACTACCCTTCACCCACGTCCAGGAGTATTTCTACACCAGCAGCAAGTGCTCCATGCCAGCAGTCGTGTGAGTCCCAGCCCTGTGGACCCTCTGGGGGGGGCAGAGGGGGATGAGGAAGGGACACCTTTTGTTCCAGAGCCAGTCCCCCACAGGAGCCCTCTAAGAGCCTACCCTATCCACTCCCACCCATCTTCCAGCTGCTCAAATAGCCAGAGTTCCTCCATCCGTAGCTTCAGATCCCCCCCTAACCTTTGTGTAGAAGGATTAGGCAGGGGTTCCTGGGGGATCCTTCCCCACTCTGATGGAGTGGATCAGGTCTCTGATCTTTATGTGTGTACCTACAATGTCCCTGCATGGAGACAAGATTGACATAGCCATCTCTCTCAACTAAGAATCCCATGTTCTCCCATATGCCACACCCAATCAAATCTACCTGCAACCTCAGAGGATCTAAGAAGGAGCAGTCAGAGGTCAGAGAGCCCTAGTTACAGTCAAATGTACTTTAAAAAAAAATTATCAACTGGTGAAGAAATAATGACATGAGATTCTCCTTTAAATATGCAAACTAACACCTGAAAAATTAACAGTCCTTACTACCTGGGATCCCTGGGTGGCGCAGCGGTTTAGCGCCTGCCTTTGGCCCAGGGCGCGATCCTGGAGACTCGGGATCGAATCCCACGTCGGGCTCCCGGAGCATGGAGCCTGTTTCTCCCTCTGCCTGTGTCTCTGCCTCTCTCTCTCTCTCTCTCTCTCTCTCACTCTCTCTCTGTGACTATCATAAATAAATAAATAAATAAATACCTTTAAAAAAAAAAAAAAACAGTCCTTACTACCTAGAAGTGTGTATCAAATGCCTTACATGGATTATCTCCAAATTTCATCACAACAACCCTGACAGGTATGTGTAATTCTCTGCATGTTTCAGATAATGAATCTGAAACCTAGAGGTTTGGAGACTTGCCCAAAGTTGCACAGTAAGTGAAGGATGGAGCCTGTCTTAAGAGTCTCCTCTTTCTACTACCGACAGCTCAACAGTGACAGTTGCTTAAGAAGTTTAAGATAATAGAGACTTAAAGAATGAAAAGGGGGTAATCGTGAAGTTTCCTCTATAAAGTGAAGTTTTTTTAATCCAAAAATTCCTGTGACACTTGCAAAGCCATATGCATTCAAGAATTGCCTTTTTTTCTGGTGAATCCTTCAAAGTGTCATGGTAATATCTAGCACTACTAATTTTATTTCTGAAAACATATTTTTCAAAAGAAAAAAACAATCCTTCTTTGAGCACCTGTTATGGGCAGGTGGAGATGAAAAAAACACTATCCCTGCCCTCATGGGACTCACAGTCTAATACAAGGCAGTGAGATACAGAATGATTAGAGCAGTCCTGTGTAAAAAAACAGTACAGAAGGGCAGCCCCCATGGCGCAGTGGTTTAGCGCTGCCTGCAGCCTGGGGTGTGATCCTGGAGATCAGGGATGGAGTCCCACATCAGGCTCCCTGCATGGAGCCTGCTTCTCCCTCTGCCTGTGTCTCTGCCTCTCTCTCTCTCTCTCTCTCTCTCTCTCTCTGTGTGTGTCTATGAATAAATCAATAAAATCTTTAAAAAAATTTTTTTTAAATAAAAAATAAAAACAGAAGGAGGGAGGGAGCACATTCAGCCCCGGGGATTAGTGGATGTTTGCTGCAAAAGGTGCTTGAGAAAAGCCTGAGGGACAAGGTATGTTAGGCAGACTGAGTGTCGCCTGGACGCTCTTTTGGTTGATGCAGCATCCCTGTGTAGAAAAGCAGTGGTGGGCACTTGAGCATCAGCACAAGGACTCAAAAGTGTTAGAGCAAGTGAAGTGAATGGGCACAGAGAAAGCCTAGAGAGCCAGGCCCAGTGAAGTGGCTGTTATGGTTACCCATGTGAGTAGTATTAAGGCTAAACAGGACCTGCAGGAAAGTAGAGGGTTGGAAACTGTCACGTATGGAGTCGGCAAGTCCTGGCAGGTGAGGGGAGGTCAGGAGCAAGGACAAGAAGGGAGCTAAGTGACCTTGAGGTTTCTAGCCAGAGGGCTAAGTGACCCTGAGGCTGGAGAAGTGTGGCACTCCCCGAAGTCTCAAGGAAAAACTGTTTAGAGGATAAAGCTAAGATGCCAGCACGACAACCCTGTGGCAATGTCCAGCAGGAGTTGTTAGCCAGGAAGCAGTGTTGGGCATAGAGATAAGACATTCTTTTGTAGGAGGAAAGAGTCTCCTGAGAGGAGAGTAGCAATCTTTAGCAGAGTCTTGGTAAGCGCTGGCTCAAGTGCTCAGCAAGTCAGGCTTCATTAGAATCCCAGCTCTGCCAGTTGGGCAGTTGCAGGAGCCTGGACCCATGAGTTAACGTCTCTGAGCCTCCATTTCTTCAGCTGCAAAGTGGAGTGAAATAGAAGTACTTGCCTCACTGGGTCAAAGGGAGAATAATGAGATGAAAAACAAAATTGGAATAGGTCCTGGCACACAGTTGGTACCTGATAAGTGTTCACTTCTCCTCCTCCTTCTCCAAAGGTAATATTATATACATAGAAGTGACAAAATTTGATGAGTGCAATTCATTCATGACCTCATGCTATAAACATGGGGCATTAAGCCCCCTCAGTGTGCCACACCTAGGGCCAGAAACTAGGGAGAAAAACACAGAAAGGGGCAGCAATTCTGAGAAACACCTGCACTCAAGGGGCAGGTGGAAGTGGTTGCTCCGGAAAGAACAAGCAGGAAGAGAGAGGCAGGAGGGAAGTCAGGCAAGGAGGGGGTCCCCAAAATGGGGGCAGAAAGAAGCTTAGCCAGGGAGGTTGTTCCCCAGTCTCACATTCTTCAGGAGGAAATAGAGGCCTGAGAAACCCTCACCCCAGATATTCGTTTCCTGCCCTTTTGATTTCCTGGCCACAGACGGAAGGGGCCGAGAAGAGAGGATAACAAGTCTGTAGGATTTCCTGTCTGATGTGGCTGAACCAGGGCAGGGTCATTGTCTAAGTTCCCTTACTACCCCAAATAAACAGACACTAGGAGGCATGAGAGTCCAGAATATTCCATCTGCTCCCTTTCTCTCTTCTGCACATTGGAATGGAAGAAAGAGTGTCAAGTGGCTCTGAGTCTCAGAAAAGGGGAAGCAGCTTCCTCAAGAGCAAACACTATCCAGCATAGAACCCAAAAAGAAACCAAGAAATCCTCATCCTCGCCAGACGACCTAAGCTTCACTTTGAAAATATTTGAGCTCATAAGGTGCAGAAAAACATCCTAAAGAAGCCAAAAGGAGAAAGGTCCAAGTAGACAGGGCTGGCCCAAAAGTAAGATGTGAACTGCGGGCACTGCTCTCCAGTCCACAGTCTCCCCCAGGTGGAATCAGTCTCCCAGCCAACAGGTGAGGTAGGCAGCTGGACTAAGCCTGTGCCCCGCAGGCTTTTATACATCCAATGCATGCCATCAACTCCTGTAGAGATAAGGCCCTTCCCTCCCAGTGGCCTCCACATTCTAGCTGGTTAATTGGTAGAAGTGCTTTGACACCGGGAGTACCTCGGGGCTTTCACCCTCTCTGAGCATGGATGTCCAGTACCAGGACCTTTGGGGTCATCTTGCTCTGATCCCTCCTAAAGAAGAGGTCCCATAACATTCCAATGACAAACCACATGCGGTGTTTTCCAAAACTCCACAATTCCATCTCATTTGAGTCTCACAACAACAGTGCAAAATAGGAAGTATTTCTATTTGTATTTTAGAGGTAAACAAATAGATTCAGAGGCCCTAGGTGACTTGCCAAGGTGAATCCACTAATAAGTGATGAAATCAAGACTCGGGGGTCATGTCCTTCTATCATTCACCCACACACACATAGATGTGGTTCGTTTGTTGAGTGTCTACCCTTTGCCAGGCACTGTGTTATCTGAAGGCAAATCGCATGTTTGTTGTACCACTTCTTCTCTTTCACCTACTCAACCATAACTCAGTTCCTAGAAGACCCCTCTTTTTTTCTGCATCTTGGCACTTGTTACCAGGTCTAAAACCAGAAATGCTGAGAAAAAACTAGTGATTGACCAGCTCAATCCTAGACTCCTGAGCTCCATATGCCCTTAGCTCTCCAGGTTGCGTACATATTTCTGTGGGGGTTAATATGCACACAGATCTGCTTCTGGCTTGGAGCCCTACGATTCAACAGAAGAGGAAATATCTTTCCTTAAAAGCTACAAATCCAACTTTGTTGGCTCCAAGCCAACAGCTCCAAGAATCCTCCACTCCAGTACCATCATCATCATCATCCCCTTGTGTCTCAGTTCACTTCACCTCCAAAAATGGCTGTCCAGGTGCTGACCAGATCTCATCCTGTCCTCTTCTTCCACAGCTTTGTCACCCGAAAGCACCGCCAGGTGTGTGCCAACCCACAGAAGAAATGGGTGCGGGAGTACATCAACTCTTTGGAGATGAGTTAGGATGTAGGGCATCTGGAACCTGAACTCATGCAAACTTTCCTACTGCTTCTTGCTCTTGTCCTATGCAGCTTGGGAGACCCTCACCAACCCCTACCCCCACCCCTTCCTGGGAGGGCACAGATGCCACCACCCAGTAGCAGTTATAAAAGTAGTAGCAGTTATAAATAAAAGCCTCCTCCATCTAAAGTTTGCAAGAGCTCCGGAGGCTCTGCTTTGTGCACAGAAGGTCTCTAGGCTCTTGAGTTTCAGGCCTCTCAGCTTGACCCCAGCTCTGCAGTCAGGAAGGAGATCAACAAGCCTCCAGAGACGAAGATGGGAAGAAGACTGGGCTCCTTCGGCAATGTCCCATGGCCACAGCTATCCTCTCAGCCCCTCACTGGGAAGGGCTGACTGATAAATGTGAGAAAACAGCTTTCCATTAAAATTCTCGCTGCAGTCACCAAGCTGGCTCCTAGTTTGATTTTCTCCTCAGGAAATTTCCTTCCTTATGAGCATTAAGTGATTAACCCATCTTGAATTTAACTGACATGTACTTTTAATGCTTTAACAGACTTTTTAGTGTGTCTCTTCAAGTATTTTTTTAGGAGTTCAGATCAAATCTTTGCAGAATGTTTTCTAGTTTGGATTTGCCTGGTTGTTTCCCCATAATTAGATTCAGGTTAAGCATTTCTGGCAGGGACACTACATGAGAGATACTGGGTTTCTCAGGGCAGCACATCAGAGCACATCGGTTCACTGCTGGTGATGTTGAGTCTGATGGCCCGAAGGCCCATGTTTTTTTGCCACAGTGGGCTCCCCACTGTGTGCCAGGCACAATGCTAGGTATGGGAGGCTGGTGGGGAAAAAAGAGAGACGAATGAGCCACAAGCCACCGTCTTTAAAGTTTAGGCCAACTGGGATCCCTGGGTGGCGCAGCGGTTTGGCGCCTGCCTTTGGCCCAGGGCGCGATCCTGGAAACCCGGGATCGAGTCTGTCGGGCTCCCGGTGCATGGAGCCTGCTTCTCCCTCTGCCTGTGTCTCTGCCTCTCTCTCTCTGTGTGACTATCATAAATAAATAAAAATTTTTAAAAAAATTAAAAAAAAAAAACTTTAGGCCAACTAAACATGTGATAAACACCTAAAAGGAAGCAACTGTTCAAAAGGCTGTGGTCAAGCTGGGGGTGGAAGATGGGGGGGGGGGTGGGAATGTCACCACTGAAGGAGGTACCTGGGGGAGAAAGATGTGAGATGAGATAACATTTAAATGAAGCTTGAGGGGTACCTGGGTGGCTCAGTCAGTTAAGCTTCTGCTTTCGGCTCAGGTCATGATCCCGGAGTCCTGGGATCAAGTTCTGCATCAGACTCCCTGCAGGGAGTCTGCTTCTCCCACTCCCTCTGCCCCTCCCCCAGGAGGGTTGTGCTCCCTCTTGCTCACTCTCCCTCAAATAATAAAATCTTTAAAAAACAAAATTGGAGAAACAGTTTAGCAGATAGGAAAAGAAAGGCCTGTCAGGTAAAGGGAACAGCATAGGCAAAAGTAGGAGGTATAGCAAGCAGCTCTCTGAACAGAGAAGAGCTCAGTTTCTGCTGCCAAGGAAGGAGATATGTGTATAAAAAAGGCTTTCCCGCTCCTGACATTTTCCTGATAACTAGTCCTAAAAACCCCCTCTGCCCCTCCCATGGGCTGATGTGTTCTTGACAGTTCACCAAATGCTTTGACTTTCTTTCCCATGTATGCCTCAACACAGCCACTCTAGCTCCCAGATAGGCATGAACTTCCCACTTTTCACTTGAGGAAACTGAAGCTCCCAGAGGTCAAGTGACTAGCTCAAGGCCATGGGCAAGTAGACACCGGGAGTGGGGGATGGCGGAGGGGCAGGGCTTGAGAATAGAACTGGAGTCTTCCATTTACCTAGGAGATCTGGTTACTCAACACTTGAGTGTTCTACCCACAGAAGCCCCAGCCCCTCACCAGTCTCTCTTGTGCCACAGAGGATAGGTCTCCCCCAGCTGTGCCCCAACACTCCCAACAGCCTTGAATTGCTCTGTCTGGGTTCCCTCTGGCCTTGCGAGGAGAAGAGGGTGGATGGCCTACAAAAAATCAGCTGATATTTTTGACATCTCCAGGTCGATGTTCAAGTACCCATGGCTGGAATATCCAGAGAGGACCAAAGGTGAGGCTGGAATAGACAGAAACAGAGTCGGGAATGGGGCCTGAAAAGAAAAGCTCCCTCTCCCAGACAGGGGTCTGGTGAGTTCAGCAAATCCACAGGAAGGGTCAGGGCAGGGCACTGGACACTTTGATGGCTCCCCACAGCCTTCAAGGTGAGTCTCTAGGACTCTCAAAGATGAGACTTTTTTTTTAAGATTTTATTTATTCATGAGAGAGTGAGAGGCAGAGAGAGAAGCAGGCTCCATGCAGGGAGTCGAATGTGGGACTCGATCCAGGGACTCCAGGATCACGCCATGGGCCAAAAGCAGGTGCTCAACCGCTGAGCCACCCAGGAGTCCCTCGAAGATGGGACATTCTGTGTGTCCCCCCAGCTTCTGCTCCCACATCTGCACCCTGCTTTCTACCCAACTCCCCAACTCCCAGTCTTTGAAAGAAGTTGTTCCCCGTGCCTAACGCTCTTCCCCCTTATCTATCTGGCTAACCCCTACATGGATTAAAGACTGAGCCTGTGTATGATCACCTCTGGGAAACCTTCCCTGGTCCTCCCAGCCAGATTAGGGGGGCCCTCATCTGTACCACCTGTGCCTGTATCTTCACATTTGTCTCCATTTGTTAATCACTAGTAAACAGCTCTGTCTCACCAGCTAGATCAGTGGTTCTCAAAGTGTGGTCCCAAGACAAACAGCATCAGTATCTTGTTAGAAATGCAAATTCCCAGACCCCGACCCCAGATGTCCATACTCAGGACAAATGCCAGAAATCGGTTTTAACAAGCTCTCCAGGTGATTCTACAGCACACTCAAGTTTGAGAATCACTGAATGAGTCAGCTGGTTTTCAGCATCAGCTGCACATTAGAATCCTCTGGGGAGCTTTCTGTCTAGGCCCTATCCCCAGAGAATCAGACCCAATGCATCTGATGTAGGCCCAAGGATCCCCAAATAATTCTAATATGCAATGTTCACTAAACGCTCAATCAATGAATGCCCAAATGGATAATTCTTAGCCCATCATTTATACCACAGAACTCAGAAAAGCCATGGCTCCTGTTCACCTGCCCTTGTCCTGCTACCAGGTAAGACCCCCTAACTTTAACCATCCTGGGAGCTTTGTTGAAGTTGGAGGGGCGGTAGACTGTCTTGTTCCTTTAAGGCTGGTTCACAGAACCCTTACACTCACCCCTGGGGCTGCCACTAACTCTGTGTGACCTTGGACAAGTCATTTCCCCTCCCTAAGCCTCAGGAGCTTCCTCTGACACAGGCCAACCCCTGTCTCGCTTCATTTGTGGAGTTGCTATGAGATACTATCTATAAGGCCTAGGCTACATAGGCAGTGCTTAACAATGAGTCATTTTTATTCACTAATGCAGGGATCCTCATAGAGATGCCAGATAGAATACAGGATGCTGGGCAGCCCAGGTGGCTCAGAGGTTTAGCGCTGCCTTCGGCCCAGGACATGATCCTGGAGACCTGGGATGGAGTCCCACTTCAGGCTCCCTGCATGGAGCCTGCTTCTCCTTCTGCCTGTGTCTCTGCCTCTCTCTCTGTGGCCCCTCTTCCTTGTTGCTCAGAGAATTAACTCTGACAAAGGCTGGAGAAGAGATAGGAATGAATCCTAGCCAAATCAGCGGAGAAAGCCCCTGACCCACCCACAACCCTCTACTACAATCAGAGCTGTAGTTTCATGACCATTTAAGAGAGAGATTGTTAAAGGAGATTCTGTTTTTCCAACTAAATTGTTAAGTTCCATGAAGGGATGATAACTGCCTCCCTAGCACCTAGCACAGTGCTCGGCACTCAGCTGGTACTCGGTGAGTATCTGTTGCATGCCTAAATGAACGAACAGTAACTTGTCTCCCTCACCCCCTGCCTTTTCATCTCCTTGCCCTTGCCCAGATGGCCTTTTCAAAATGCTCTGAGATCCTTAAATAACCAAACTGTCTACTCAGATTGGTTTACAGATCAACAAGAGCTTCACAATCTTTACCTCACTTATTCTTTGCAACAATGAGGAGTACAGAAAGAATAAGGATTATTAGCTCCATTCTGCAGATGAGAAGACTGAGATCTTGATGGGTGAAGTCACTTGCTCAAGTCACACAATGGGTAGGGTCTCGGACTCTAGGTCAGATGAGAGACTGAAGGGTGTCTCTCTCACCTAGTCTCTTCTTATCCTGGTCCTTTTCCTGGTCGAGGAATATCCCCCATCACTGCTGTGCTATTCACATCCCCCAGATGCCAAAGGAAGAGTTTCCCCCAAGCCCAGAGTGCTGGAGGCAGCACCCAAGCAAGCCACATTCAGTGCCTCACTGCTACTTCAAGAAGCCTGAGATCTACACACACTGGCACATTCTATACAATCAGCGACAAGAACGGGAGGCCCAGAAAATGTTGTGGAAAATGAGAGATCACCCTAGGTGTGCTTTGCTCCTCCCTGTTCTCCACACTTTCTAGGAAAGAGAGGAAGAAGAAAGGAGTGGGATAGAGAGTGGGGCAAGTCCAGCTTACAGATCCCAGAGAGGAGCCTGGGGTAGGAGGAGGCTCATCTGTCTTCCACTGGTCCCATCTCTGGACTAAGGACCAAGGGGCAGAGGAGTCTGTGAAGTGGGAGGGAGAGAACAAGGGGACCAAGGCTGACTGTGCAATTTCTCACACAGGCAACTCAAAGAGGACACACCTATCCAAAAATTCCATCTCCCTATGAGCAAGTTAACTATAAAATCTCAGATGGGATCCAAGCCCTCAGACCCTACTGGGGACCCCCTGAAGTGGCAAAGATTAAAGGTCAGGGACCACGGTGGGAGGGAGAATGGGGAGACTCCCTTTCTGTGGGTGCCCTTACCTTGGGCTCACATTATCCTTCAGCCTTCAGTCCCTGCCAACAAAATGGAGGTGGGAAAGGAAAAGGAATTAGATGAGCTCCTTTCCATTTGAAGTTCTACAACTCTATTAATCCCTTTCTTCCTTTCCATTGGCTCCCTTGGATGAGCAGGATCTCACAAAAAGCCTGGAATCTCCCAGAGAGCATGAGCAGTTCTATGCAGCACAGGTGAGAGGTGGCAAGCATGGTGGAGCATGGTCTCAGGTAGAATTTGGCTGAGCTGGGGAGTAGAAAGATGCTTGGGGTGTGGCATTCCAAGTCAAAACTCCAGCTGTGTCCAGAGGCTGTAACTCACAGGGTGGTGTCTGAGCTTTCTTCCCTTTCTTCCACCCCTGTTCCTACAGGCTCTGGGGTGTCTGGGCGTCAATGACAAGTTTATCATGGAGGCACTGTGGCAGGTGGTGAGTTTGGGGCTGCATGGAGCTCACGAGAAGAGGAAACAGGGTCTAGGTATGAGAACATAGGCACACAAGGCTCGCCAGGATATTAAGGACACTGGGTCAGATGCAGTGAGGAGAGAGCTGCCAGTGTGTGGTGTGCTCCATCTCATGCCCTTGGCTTCCTTGAAGGGCAGCTTGATGGGGATGGGGGAATCTGTGTAACAGAAAAGACCCTCAACTGAAAAGCCAGAAAAGAACTGAGACTGAGTTCATTCTCTATCATAACCAAATCAAAGCCCCATGCTTATATGCCAATTTATAATGGGGAACATGCTTTTCTTATCCATGTTCTCATTTAAGTCTTACAAACTAGGAATAGGCAGTAGTATCTGCATGTTTCTACTGAAGCTCTGAGAATGAGCCAAGTGACTTGCCCAAGACTACATGGTTACTAGATACCAGATAAGGATTTGAACAAATGTCTTATTCCCGAGTTAGGTTCCTTCCATTGCACCATTCTGCCTGTATTTTGTGCTTGAGCATAGACAGGTCATTCCCTAGGCCTTGGTTTCCTCACTTGTAAATGAAAACTTAAGCTGAGAGGACTCTTTAAGAGCTCTGACATCTCATCACCTTATGGCATATCTCTACCTCCTGCCTCTTAAATCAGGCTCAAACTGGTCCAGAGAAAGTGAAGTATGTGGCCTGTCGAAGCCTGGCCATGCTGGGTGAGTATGTCCTCTCCCTGGGAAGGGAGTGAGAAAGATGAGAAAGGATCCAGTGTGGCCCCCTTTCCTCTTTGGGTAAGGACACCCATTTCTACCTATCATTTGGCAGGATCTGGGAGCTAGCCTAGGTACCGTGGGCAGAGAGAAGAAAGTGGGGTGAAAAGGGAGAAGAGATTGGGAGGGAGGGAGCGGGTCCCTGGAACTACAGCCATGCTCAGCCAGCCGCACCAGTGTCCTGGGAGGATGGGTAACACTTTGAGACCTAGTACTTAGAACTGCTGTCTTGAAGGCACAGTGGAGTCAAATGGATCCTGGCAGAGAGGAACAGTCCCTGAGCTCTGCCCTGATCTGAGGACCCTTCCTGTCTAGGTTGCCTGAATAAGCACGTGATCCAGGTTCTCATTAAACAGTTGAAGGGGCAAAATGAGGAGCAAAGGATGGATTCTCTGACAGGGCTACGAGCGGCTTTAAACACCTGGGCTTCTGTCCCCAAAGACAAGGTGATTTGAGAGGAGAGTCTGTAACTGGCAGGTAGGACAAGGTAATTGACGGTGCTGGCTGGCGTTAGGTCAGAGAGAAGGTAACCCAGCTCCTAGCCTTGATGAGAGAAGACTCTGTCCTTGTGGAGTTCCCTGAACAGAGGCACTGACATAGCCACTTAGTAGTCATACAACCAGTGAAAAGCCATCTTTCAGAGCCATAGTTAGTTCATTTCCAAAATGGAGATGGTAACATCATGATAAGCACTGAGTCGTGTACAGAACTGCTAAATCACTAAATTGAAACTAATATAACATTGTATGTTAACTATACTAACACTGTATGTTAACTATATTTCAATAAAAATTCATTAATATATTAAACAAATGAATAAAATGGATAGTAATTATAACATTGTTGAGAAGACTAAATGAGATAACGTATATAAAGCACCTAGTTCAATGCCTGTGCTTTTTAAATGGTAACAATTATCATCCCTAAAATAACCTACTAAAGAAAAAACTTCTCTCAAGAGGGGAAAGGGATTGAGAGAGTCTACAACACTACTCAAATTTTTACCCTTTTAGGATCCTCTCAGGCAGGTGCTCAACCGCTGAGCCACATCTCCACTCTGTATGAAACAGAAGTTATCATTCATCCATTTACTCAACAAATATATGTTAAACAGCTATCACATGCCAGGCTCTGTCCCAGGTCCTTAAGATACATCAGTGAACCCAACAGACTAAGATCCCCTGCTTTTGTGGAGCTTACCTTCTAGTTGGGAAGTCACATAGTAACCAGTAAACTTAATTATATAGTATGTTAGAGATGACAAGTGTAGTGGAAAAATTAGGTAGCAGGGTGAGGGTGATTAGGAATGCCAAGTGAGGATGGGAATAGGTTAGTTTTAAACACAGAAGGGGGACACCTGGGTGGCTCAGCGGTTGAGCACCTGCCTTCGGCTCAGGGTGTGATCCCAAGATCCAGGATTGAGTCCCACATCGGGCTCCCTGTGGAGGGCCTGCTTCTCCCTCTGCCTATGTCTCTGCCTCTCTCTGTATGTCTCTCATGAATAAATAAATCAATCCTTAAAAAAAAATAAATACAGAAGGGAGGAAGGCTTCACTTAGAAGGTGTCATTTGAGCAAAGACATGAAGAAGGTAAAAGTGTTAGTCCTGCAGGTATCTGAAAGAAGGCATTCCCAGTAGAAGGGCCAATCAGTGCAAAGGCTCTAAGGCAGGAGTGTGCTTGGTTGGCATGGTCAATGGACAGCAAGGAGGCCAGTGTGGCTGCAGTGGAGTGGAAATAGAAAAAGTAGTAGAAAATGAAAGTAGGTCAAAGGAGTTAACAGGAGACTCAGTTATACTAAATCCAGATTGACTAGATCTACTAGAGTAGATCATACTCCATCAGCACTTTCTGGAGAACTTCAAGTACTTGGGCTTTTAGTCTGATGGAAGTAAGGAACAAAGCAGTGACATAATCTAACTTACATTTCAAAAGGTTCACTCTGTTGTACTGAGAAAAGATGGGTGGGGCACCAGGTGGAAGCAGAAAGACCAATTGGGGGCTACTAAATCAATCCTGGTGAGATATAAAGGTAGCACAGTGGTTGCAGTGGGATTAGTAAAACAGGTTGAATGTGAACTACAAAAGACAGTGAGAAAACAAGGATGAAGCCAAGGTCTTTTGGCCCAGCAGTTGAAAGGATGGAGTTGTTATCACCTAAAATGGAGAAAGCTACGTGTGAAACAGGTTCGAAGGTAATATCAGAAGTCCAGTTTTGGACAACTTATATTTGAGATATCTATTGGACCTCCAAAGGAGACAGCAGGCAAAGAGTTGTATGTACAATTTGGAATCTGAAGTCTGAACCAAAGAATTTATGAGTTGTTGGCATATAGACAACATTTAATGTCATTCAGTTAGATGAGATCACTAAGTACCAAGTATGAAGTCTTGGGGCATCCCAATTTTAAGAGGTCAGGGAGAAGAGGAAGAACCAGTAAATAATGACACCTGGCCAGTAGGTAGGAAGACACCCCAAGAGTGTGGTATTCTGAAAATCAAGTGAGGAAAATATATCAAGGAAAGGAAACAAATCAACCATATCAAATAAGGGCTGGGAATCAATACACAGATTAACAATGTAGAAATCCTTGATTATCTTAACAAGAATAGTTCTGGTGGGGTGGTGAAGAGTTTAGGAGTGAACGGCAAGAAAGAAATTAGAGATAGCAAGAATGGACAACTTCCCAAGTTTTGCTGGAAAGGGCTACCAATGGCACCAGGGGTGGATTTTAGAAAAAAAGAAAAATAACAGCATATTTCTATGATCCAGTAGTGAAAATGATCATTTTGAAGAAAGAAGAAAGAGTTGTGATTAGGTGAGATGAGAACACACAAGCAAAAAGATGGTCAGAGCCTGTAGCAGTAAGTGGAAGGAAAGAACATAGGGTACAGGTTGGAAGGTTGGATAGAAATGGTGGTAGGTGCCTCTGGAACTTCTTTTCCAGTTGCTATATATTTGCTCAGTAAAGTAGGAAGCAAGGTTTTCATCTGAGAGTTAAGAATGGAAGAAGTTTTGGAGGTTCCAGTGGACAAGGTATTAATCAAGAGGGTGGGAAAAAGAATTGCCCAGGGAAAACTAGTATGGTTACTAGGTAGCACTGAAGAGTCCACACAAGGTTTGTGTTCACACAATGAAAGCAAGATCAGTCATCATGACTGTGTGCTTTTCTCCAGGAAGTGCAGGCACAGAGTAAGTGGAGAATTGAGTACCATGAAGCAAGAGGAGGCAAAGGAGTTGAGTGAGGCAGGCTGACTCAAGTGACTATAGTAGGACCATGGAGTTTAAACTAGGTAGAGAGGGAATAAAAAGAAGAGCAATGTAAAGGTGCTCAGTGGACATTATGTTAATCCACGTGGAGGATTAACACCGGGAGGTGAGCTGGAAAGATAGGAGGTGATGGTCAGAGAGTGGGATCCACAAAATGGAGATCATGGAGATTGCACCAAAATGGGTAATGATAAAAACCTCTCTGTGAGAAGTAATGGCTGACATAGAATGGAACAAGGACAAGATTATTGGAGAACAGGGGTAGGATCAATGACATATGTATTTTTAAAATGTCAGGAATTAAAACAGCAGAAGTGTTAAAGTGACACTCATCCAACCATGAGATGGATGAGTCCTAGAGAAATGAGATAAGACCTAGAAGCAAGTAGAGGACAACAATTATAAGGAGGAAGTGGGTAAAATCTGATGACATGAGATTCATTCTAGGGAGGAAGGACAATGCTCTGGGAGTAGCAGTGAATCGCCCTCTTAACAAAGCCTGGCTGAAGACATACTCCCCCTGCCCATTTCACTTCTTGTCTCCCTCAGAGGACTCAAGTCGGGGATGAAGAAAAGTTGGTACCTGTGCTGCAGATGCTGATAAATAAGTCATCGAATGAAGCAGCCGTGGAGGCAGCCCTGTGCTTGGGTTTCCTGCGGCCCTGCAGCAACACAGCCCAAGAGTACTTGCTGCAGTGCCTGAGCCAAGGATCAAAAACCCAGCAGATGAAGGTATGAGGAACAGGAGGCTGGGTTCTGGGGAGCACTGGGGAACCAGAGGGCATGCTGACTCTAGTACAGTCTGGACCCCGTCATACAGAACCAGAAAAAAAGGAGCTTCGGCAGGGGGCACTGCAGGGTCCTCTGTGTGTCTGTCAATATGTGTGTGCATGAATATGGGGTCACATAGATATAAGTGTACATGTGTCTGTATATATTTGATTTGTATGAGTGCTCATTTATAACTGTGCATATCTGTGCACACATGAACTTATGCTCTCACTCAAAAGGCAAAGAGGTAGGAGAATGCACCCCATCTGTTCCCCATGAGTTTAGGCTCAGTCCTCAAGCCTACCTGGCCATCCAGATGCCTCTTGCCCCTGTACAACTCACCCTACCCTGCCTGCCCCTCACAGGCACTTAGGATGCTGGTGAAGATGATGCATATAAACACAGCCACAGTCATCAGGGCCATCCTAGACCAGCTGTGCCATTCTAGTGTTCTGGAGGTAAGCTTTCAGACTGCCAAGGACCCTTCCTTCTCCAGCACTAGGACAGGCTGAGGGATAAGGAAGAGAGTCTACCCTTCATACCTCCTCACCTCTGCCCTCAGCACCGCTTTGAAGCCACCCAGATGCTCAAGACCATTGGGCTGCAACAGATCCGGGCACAAGGGCTGGAGGGATCCACATTTGACCTGCTCTGGAAGAAGACGTATAATGAACCTTTCCTTGTGAGATCAACGTTCCCAAACCCAGGCAGCCCAAACCCGCCTCCTCTCCCTTCTCTGAAGACCTCTCACCACACTGCCCCTCAAAGTTTCATATTGACTCTAAGGCATCAACACACACCGTTCCTCTAACGCAGCCTGCATTTTCAAGTCATCTTGCCTTTGCTCAGGCAGTTCTCAGTGAAAAATGCCGAGTCATCCCTTCCTCCTTCCCTCCTTCCCTTTGCAAGGTGAAAAACTGCCTCAAGCTATTACTCACTCTTCCTTCCTTCCACCTGTTACTTAAAGTAAGACTGCTCTGGCAAAGCCAGTCCAAACACCTCCAATGGGAAGCTTTTCCAAATCACCCCCAACACAAAGAACCCTGCCTTCCTCTGTGTTCCTTTGCTTTCATCTTTATTGTAGCTTGTTACAGAACCAGCCACAGAACTTCTAAAGACGGTTTTCTAAAATGTAAAACAGACTGTCTCTCATCTCCACATTAAACTTTTCAGTGGCTCCCCACTGCCCTCAGGAAGGTTTACCACTGCCATTCACCACCCAGGGCCTGCTTACCTCTCTAGTTTCAACCCTCCACACTCCTGCTCAAAGCCACACACCAGCTATGCTTAAGAGGACTCCATCCTGGGATGCCTGGGTGGTTCAGCAGTTGAGTAATCTGCTTTTGGCTCAGGGTGTAATCCTGGAGTCCCAAGATCAAGTCCCGCATCGGGCTCCCCAAGAGGAGTCTGCCTCTCCCTCTGCCTGGGTGTCTGCCTCTCTCTGTGTGGCTCTCATGAATAAATACATAGGAGGACTCTGTCCTCATTTATTCTTCGTATCCCAGTATAATTCCTGAGTGCCCCACTTTGAAGAATCCTTGTAGTCACCTAGCTAAATTGAAATACTTTCTGTTCCCTAATCTATGTGTTCTCTCTTGCCTCAAAGCTTCTGTACAGGGATCCCTGGGTGGCGCAGCAGTTTGGCGCCTGCCTTTGGCCCAGGGCGCGATCCTGGAGACCTGGGATCGAATCCCACATCGGGCTCCTGGTGCATGGAGCCTGCTTCTCCCTCTGCCTGTGTCTCTGCCTCTCTCTCTCTCTCTCTCTGTGACTATAAATAAATTTTTAAAAAAATTTAAAAAAAAGCTTCTGTACATGCCCTCCTCTCTGCCTAAAAAAAAAAAAAAAAAAAAAAAAAAAAAATCACCCCGTGCCCCGCCCTATACTGGTTAATTCCCATACACCTTTCAGGCTTCAGCTGAGGCATCACTTCTTCCAGGAAATCTTGCTGGTACCCAGATTGACAAGACCCTCCTAGGTTCACCCTATACTTAGTCCTATACTTAGTTCAGTTTTAACACTTACAACTGTAGTATAACTGCCTACTCACTCGTCTGCCTCCCCTACCAGACCAGGGGCTCCTCAAGGCAAGGACCATATATAGCACAAGGTCAACACTTGGTAAAGATTTGTGAGCCCTTAAAGGTACACTCCTGAATTCCTTTTCTCTGTTGCCTCACCTTAATCCTTCTTCAGGCTATGAGGCAGGCTGTGGCTGAAACCGTGGAAGAGCTCAAGATGAAGCCTACGATGATGAACTTGGTGGAGGCGTGAGTGGCTCAGGCTGGGAGCTGCCAGAGCCAAATCCTAGGCTGTGGGAAAGCAGCACAGCGGTGGGGAGAGCTGAGAATCTGATCTCAGTTCTTAGTTCTCACTGGACAAGTCACTCTTTGACCTCTGGGATTTTCTTTATCTGCAAAAGGGGGCTGGTAATATCTACCGCTCAGGGTTGCTAAAAAATGTAAGAACTCAATTAAGATGAGGACATGAAAGGGACCTGTAAAAGGTAGAGTTCTGGACAGATAGGAGTCCAAATTGTCTTTCAGTGCCTCCTGGAAAATTGCAGTACCTGCCTTTCCCTTCCCAACCCCTTTCTTGACCCAAGAACAAGAGGGAGAAAATGATGAAATTAGCATCACTCACTGGCCTTAAGCCCGACTCACTCTGGGCTGTAAGAAACAAATGGCCTTCCTCCCCTATCCACTAACTGGATCGCACACTCACTCCCTTCTACACAGGCAACTGATGAACTCAAATGCCACTGCACGCCAGGAAGCAGTCATCTCTTTGGTAAGGCCAGCTCTGCTTCTCTGATGTGTTGATGTCAAAGAGAGTAGGCAGCTCAGCACAATTACTTAGAGGCAGAAAGGGCTGTAAAGTTTGGGGAGGTTTGCTGGCTTGTGTAAGAATGCCAGCCCTACCATGAATTCAGGGGTAACCTTTTCTTCAGGATTAGAGGTAGGTGGGATGAGAGACAGGAGACGGTTATTATGAAGTGTTGCTTCGATATTTGCAGGAATTTGTCTTGACTCTCTGGTGAGCAGTATGCACTGGAACCCAATGCAGTGGCCCCAAAAGGGAAAGAGAGGGATTCTTCAGCTGGGAAGCCATAGCTCCCTCTCTCCAGGCCACAGGGTCATCACAGGGGAACTAGAGTAGAAGAGTACAGAAGAGGTATCTTCCTAGGCTGGCTACTTAATCATTCTCACTCTGCCTCTGCTAGGGTGTCCTGGGGATCCGCAGCCCCAAAGTGTTCCACTTGCTCCTGGACATGCTAGACGCAGAGAAGAGCCAGGCTGTGAAAAAAAGTGTAAGGCATTCCCGCCTACCTCTTCCTCTTCTATAGCCCTCCTCCAAGCCTCTCCCACCCATCCCCACCACTTACTCTTTATCAGGAGGGAGAAAGGGGGTCAGCCCCAGTGGCTGGGCAGTTTAGCGCCGCCTTCAGCCCAGGGAGTGATCCTGGGATCCACACCTGCATAGGGCTCCCTGTGTGGAGCCTGCCTCTCTGGGTCTCTCATGAATGAATGAATGAATGAATGAATGAATGAATGAATGAATGAATAAATAAATAAATGAATAAATAAATAAATAAATAAATATTTTTTTTAAAAAGAGAGAGAGAGAAAGGGAGTAGGGGAATGAGCCCTCGGACACTATCCCTTGATTTCACTCCACTCCTTGGGGCCATACTGGCCTGTGGCCAGAGCAGCCCCCTCCCTAGGGCACCCCTTACCCCTCCCAGCCTTAGCCTGAAGGGAGCCAGCCAAAGGACCTTTGTTTCAATGCAGCTAGAAGAAACATTAACTCTGGTGGCTTCAATTGATCCCTGGATCAGAAACAAGCTGAAGAACAAGGTTCTCTTTGTATACGAGGCACTTAAGACTAATGAGGAGGCAGGGCCTACAAGGTTCCGGAAAGAGCCTGAGAACCTAGAAGAGTTAAATATCCAAGACTTTCAACTTGTACAGCTGAACCCCTTGTTTATTGCAAAGTCCAGAGCCACATCAGACCTACAGAAAAAGTCGGGTATCCAGAAAGAGTCTGCCTTCTACCTCAGCTCTGCCTTCCTACCCCATTTCTCTAAACCAAAACACAAGGCACAGGCCACAGGGCCCTGGGTGCCAAAGATCAGGAAACAGCTCCAGATCCTTGCTAAAACCTCCAAATAGGTTAGTTCTTTGGGCCTATCCCTCACTCTCTCCCTAAAGTTGCTTCTCAGGCTCCCCTGAGAATACAATCTATACCTATCTTCCATGAATAAACAAGTATCACTCTACCTACCACTGCTGGTTCCTTTGTCAGAGGCTGCACGGAAACACAGGTCTCCTCACTCCTAGTTGAGTGTTAATTCACTCAACCACATGTCCTTTTCACAAAGGGAAAGAGCCAGAGCTGCTGCAGTGGCCAACCTTCCTCCCTAAATCAAGCCCTTGCTTATACCCAGAATTTGATGAGCCTCTGCCCAGAGTGGGCTGGAGAAGGGAAAGCAGGAGAAAATCCTGGAAAGCTTGGCTTTGGACCATTGCCTCTTACTAACTCACCCCATCTCCCCCCACACCACACTACCACTTCCCAGTGGTAAGGAGACACTGAGGCTATACTTAAGACCAACCAACTCGGGGATCCCTGGGTGGCTCAGTGGTTTAATGCCTGCCTTTGACCCAGGGGCACGATCCTGGAGACCTGGGATCGAGTCCCACATCGGGCTCCTGTCATGGAGCCTGCTTCTCCCTCTGCCTGTGTCTCTGCGCCCGCCACCCCCCGCCCCATGTCTATCATGAACAAATAAATAAAATCTTAAAAAAAAAAAAAAAAAAAAGACCAACCAGCTCTGCTGTCTCTTCTCCACCTTTCTGCCTTCCTCAGGGCCATATCCTATAACAGGCCCACTATTTACCCTCTGAAACTGTTTCTGTTTCTCCCCTATTTGTACTAAAGGCTTGTTTCCCTTTGCCAACAGGACTCGCCACACCAATCCCAACAATCTATATCCTCCATCAAAAAGAAAGAGCCCAGGGATCCCTGGGTGGCGCAGCGGTTTAGCGCCTGCCTTTGGCCCAGGGCGCGATCCTGGAGACCCGGGATCGAATCCCACGTCGGGCTCCCGGTGCATGGAGCCTGCTTCTCCCTCTGCCTGTGTCTCTGCCCCACCCCCTCTGTGTGTGACTATCATAAATAAATAAAAATTAAAAAAAAAAAAAATCACTGCTTCTATGAGGGTCTTGGCTCTCCTGTTATCCCACCCTCTGGTCCACTGGTCTATTTTCTCTCATTCATTGCCAGAACCTTAGTCTTGCTATTACCATGATGGTAACACCCCAGCTCCTCAGGTCCTGATCTCAACTACAAATGTTTTTCCCTTCCATTCACTTCAGCCACCCGCTTCCACCCCTACCTAGCCCGTCATCCCCAGGAATTGCTTCATCTCCAAAATCCTGAACATCTACTTTCTAACCCAAACCTTCTATCTATCCAGCTCCTTTTATCCCCACCACCAGTTCTTTGAATCTCAATAACATTATGTTCTTGACATCCCTACATTCAATAACTTCCTTTTCTTCTTACTCAGCCTGTACTTCACCTATCGACTACTATCCTCACTCTTTTCATACTCCACTAGGTAGAAGACAAATTAGAAATTTTTATTTAGGGATGCCTGGGTGGCTCAGTGGTTAGGTGCCTGCCTTCGGCCCAGGGCGTGATCCTGGAGTCTCGGGGTCGAGTCCCATTATCAGGCAACCTGCATGGAGCCTACTTTTCTCTCTGCCTGTGTCTCTGTCTCTCTCTCTGTGTGTGTCTCTCATGGATAAAGAAATAAAATTTTTTTAAAAAATTTATTTAGATTACTAATTTCTGACAAGTAAAATCCCAAACAAACCCTGAATCAAACTGCCTGTTCCTATTAATAGGTTGCTGATTAAAGATGGAGAAAAATCACAACCATCCAGACTGTACCCACAAAACACTTGCCCCTTATGTTAACTGACCTCTTATTATTGTCTGGCAATTTTACGGGTTCCTAGTCATTAATACTTTCCTCATATTTACTACAATCTCTTCAAACTTTCTATAATATTCCCCAACTCTCAGCACACCATTAAATTTTACTATACACGGTTGGGTGCGGGGGGAAGACATCAGATGGAATTACCTCAACTTCCTGCCACCTCTGTTATAAGCATCCTTGTACACAGTAAAGAGCATAGGCTCTGAGGCCAGATCCTTGGATTAGAATCCTGACTCTGCCATTCACTAGAGATCTGACCTAGGCAAGTTGCTTAGCCTCCAAGTGCCTCTGTTCCTCACTGTATCCTATGAAAAGCCAAGTGGCAATCAAAATCATTCATACCATTCACCTCTTCTCTCAAGTGTTTCCTATACCTCCCTGGTTCACAGCATTGTTGTGAAAATTAGTTAACACAGATTGCTTATAACAATGCCAGGCACATTAAGAACCTCCCAAGAGATATTAATCATCTGTTACCATTACTACTGGCAACTATCCTTACGACCAGTAACAAGAGGCATTCTAAGGCAAATCCTTCACCAGGGTTCTGGTCATCATTCCTTCAACTGTCCCCCATCTCTTTGCAAGTAGTGTATAAACATGCTAATTCTCACCCATCTTAAAAATAACCTCCCACAAACCCAGATTCCTGTCTAGATGCCTCCTCTTCTTAACTTACACCACCTCTAACCACCCTTCATATTCAAGATTCTTAGTTGTCCCCATTACCAGTCGTCATTTCTCTAATTTCTATTATTCATCATTCCACTTCAGTTTGGGTTCAGAATTCAATTCTCTACCAAAATGCCTTTTGCTAAGGCCGTGGATCTCAAAGGGGGCAATTCTGCCCCACAAAGGACATTTGACAATGTTGGGAGACACTTTTAGTTGTCACAACTGGGGGCTGCTACTGGTGTCTTGTGGTAGAGGCCAGCAATGCTGCTAAACATCCTATAAGGCACAAGGCAGCCCCTCACAGCACAGAATTATCCAATCTGGGATGCCTGGATGACTCAGCAGTTGAGCATCTGCCTTCAGCTCAGGGAGTGATTCTGTGGTCCTGGGATCAAGTCCTGCATCAGGCTCCCTGCACGGAGCCTGCTTCTCCCTCTGCCTCTCTCTGTGTCTCTCATGAATAAATAAATAAATAATGGGGATCCCTGAGTGGCTCAGTGGTTTAGCACCTGCCTTCAGCCCAGAGCGTGATCCTGGAGACCGGGGATCAAGTCCCACACAGGCTCCTTGCAGGGAGCCTGCTTCTCCCTCTGCCTGTGTCTCTGCCTCTCTCTCTCTCTCTCTCTCTCTCTCTCTGTGTATCTCATGAATAAATAAATAAAATCTTTTAAATAAATAAATAATAATTGTTAAAAAAAAAAAAAGAAAAAGAATTACCCAATCCAAGTATCAGTAGTATCAAGGCTGAGAAACCCTATGGTAAGATAATTCACAATCTCCATGTTACAGCATGAGGTGCTTTTTATCCTTTGCGTGACTTGGCCTAGCTTCTCCCTCCTTAAAATCCACTCTTTCCTTGGGTTCTACCAACACCTCACTGGCCATTCCCAGTCTCTCAGGATCCTCTTCTATTGTCTCTTAAATATTAGTATTTCTCAGAGTCCTGTCCTCTTCTCTCTCTACATGCTGTCTTTCCAAACCATTAAAATCAATTGGGGCTTTTTTTTTTTTAAATGCCTAGACCTAACAGATTTCATTGTTTTGGAGTGGAACCCAGCATCCTTGTGTTTTAAACTTCCTCAAGTATACAGCTTCAGTGGTGAAGCAGTACTCTAAACAGTCTTACTATAATTATATCCACTAGCACTTTAATTACCATTTATATATTAATAGCTCTCATTAATCTCAAATCTGTATCTATAACAAACTCATTCATTTAGTCAATATTCATGGAGTACCTACTCTGTTCTAGGTAGTGAACAAAAGATAAGGTTCCCTACCCTCCTGGAGCTTATATTCTAATGGAGAAAAGAGAAATTGACAACCACAAAAACGTCATTCCAAATAGTGATATTGTGATGACATTATAAGAGGTGATATGAGAGTCACTGAGTAGAGGTAGGGTTTTTAATAGGAAGGCCAGGGACAAGGGGTGAAATCTGACCCAACACGGCAGTGAAAAGGTGTCAGCCATGTGAATATTTGAGGAAGGAGAATCCTAGACAAAGGATATGCAAAGATACTGAAGCAGAAGCTTATTTGGTACCAACAAGAATTATATGTGGAATGTAAGAAACAGTACAGTAGATAATAGGAGAAGGGAGGGAAAACTGAATGGGAAGAAATCAGAGGGAAACCAACCATGAAAGACTATGGAAAACAAACAGTTGGTAGGTAGATGGGGTAGGTGGGGGTAATGAAGGGATGGGGTAATTGGTGATGGGCATTAGGCACATGATGTGATGAGCACTGGGTGTTATACACAACTGAAAAATTATTGAAACACTACATCTGAAACTAATGATGTCCTGTATGTTGGCTACTTGAAAGATCAATGTAGTTAAAGCAAGGTAAATATGGATAAATGTCACATAATAAGGTTGGAGAGAGAGGCCAGATCATAAGGGCTTTGAAGGCAGAGTAAGGAATTTATAGCCAATGGGGTGCACCTGGCTGGCTCAGAAGGTGGAGCATGAGATTCAATCTCAAGTTGTAAGTTTAAACCCCACACTGGGCATGGAGACTACTAAAAAATTTAAACAAAAAAGTCAATGAAAAGCTTTTAAGAAAGCACAGCACCATCATTCACATACTTACAGTATCATTTGGCTGCTATGGGAAAAACAGATTTTAGAGAACAAGACTGTGCAGTGGGACCTATTAATGCGCTTTGCAATTGTATGGAAGAGAGGATTATAGTTCATACCAGGATTGTAAGCAAAAATATAAAGATGGTTTCGGGATATATTTTGGAGATAAAATTAAAAAGATCTGCAGGCACAAGATGAAAGTGAAATTAAGTGTAAAATCTTAAGTTTTCTATCCGGTCTGGAAGGACAGTGAAGACATTTACTGAGATGAGGAAGCCTAGGAAGAGAAACTGATCCGGAAAGGGAGATCAAAAGTTCTATTTAGTCCTGGCAGAGCGATACACACACACACACACACACACACACACACACACACACACACACACGTTTCTGTTCAATACATCCTAATGAAAAGGTCAAGTAGGAAGGTGAATACAATCCAGAGTTAAGGGCAGAGGTCAAAACTAGAGACTTAAATTTGGTAGTCATCACTGTATTAGATGGTATTTAAAGTCACAGTCTGAAAGAGTTCTTCCAGGATAAAAGTAGATGTAAACAGAAAGAGAAAGGGGATCAGAACAAGCCCTGAGAAACTTTCAACATGTGAAAGTCAAATAGAGAAACTAGCAGAGACAAGTCAGTAAAGAAAAAATTCAGGGGCATCTGGGAGGCTCAGTCGGTTAAGTATCTGCCTTCAGCTCAGGTCATGATCCCAGAGTCCTGATATCAAGTCCCTGCATCAGGCAGAGAACTTGCTTCTCTCTCCCTCTGCCCTTCTCCCCCAATCATGGGTGCTCTCTTTCTCCCTCTCAAATAAAATCTTAAAAAAAAAAAAAAAAAGAAAAGAAAGAAAGAAAAAATCAGGGTGCATAATGTTGAATGCCAGTTTTCTAAGCTGCCTAATGAAATCACTCCCCTCATCTTGTTTGCCAATCCGTTTCTTTCCCAGTGTCTCTTATTTAAAATGAATAGCATTTCTACCCAATTACCAGGCCAGAAACCTGATTCCTCACCTCACAATTTCTGACATCCAGCCAAATCTTGCCAAATGTCCCTCCTCACTTCTCACACCAATTCAGTTATCGCCTGCTCATCCAGTCACTATCTGAGCTCAGACCAGTATCTCTCACCTGGCTTACCATTCTGTCTCCAGTCCAGTATCTCCACATAAGCATTTTTCAGGTGATGCCACTCAGGTCAGGCCACTCCTCTGGTTAAAATCTTTTAAGGACTCCCTATTTGGAGGCAGGGGAAAATGAAATGCAAGGACCTTCTCATCAAGCTTGCTTACCTCTCCGTCTTACCTTTTGCAGGCCTCTCCTTGAACTCCCCCCTATAATCACAATATACTACATACAGTTCTCAAATGCAGAGTTTGTTCTTCATTCTTTCTCTTAATTCCTGACTTGCTTGTTCATGTCATTAGTTTTCTGCTAAGAACACCATTTCCTCACCTAGCCTTCATACTTGGTCAATTCTTTCTCCTCCCTCAAGACTTACCAAGCCTCTTCAATCCCACGTGACTGGATTAAGTGTCCTTCCAATCAGCCTTCAAAGCACCCTGTACTTATTGGAGCACTTCTCAGACTGTATAATGATTTGCTTGATGGGCAACATATCCAGCATCTGGTGCAATGCCTCACCCTTGGTAAGGGTAGGAGAGATAGTTCTCTTAAGTAACATACCATACACACTGGTACCTGGACTCTGGCTTACCAAATCTTTACTCTTCCTACCTAGCCCTTAGACCTCACATTCATAGCATCTAGAACACTGTCCTAAATAACTGAATCACAACTATAAACTGCAATTAAACTGACTATATAAAAAACCATCTGGTGAGCTTGATACAGACTCCTAGACCCCACCCCCAACACTTAACAATTTCTGATCCAGTAGACCTGAGGTGAGGCCTAGGAATCTGTAATTTTGACAACCTCCTCAGGTCATTGACATGCAGTCTTTGCAAACTACTACTCTAAACAGAGTAGGAACTCAGTCTTGTTCAAAGTAACATTTTAAGTTAGTGAAACAACACATTAATTCTTTAGGGTTAGAGTCTACTAGAACTGAAACCTGAGTGTGATAGAACAATGCACTAATGTACAAAAGTCCACAAAACAAGCAGCCTTTATTGCAGTAATACAAAACACTTTCCATTTTGGCAATATTTTACAACGCACTTAGCTTCAAGGGTTGGAAAGGAGGTTGGAAACTAAATGGGGAAATTTCAATGGACATTTCTAAAAGAAAAACTGTCCCAGCCCTCCCACCCAAATAAAAATCCAAATGTCACTTAATTTCACTACCCAAGAAGAGGCCACGAGGAAAGCAGCAGGCAAAACTCTGGCAATTTCACTATGGATCATGTCAGAGACAAAGGAACATTCAAAACAGTCATCAGTATGGTCGGTTGCGCTGATCATTTCTGTAGTCGTTTCTAGGAATGAAAAATAAAGAGCCAGACTAAATTCTAATTTTCTACCAAGTGGGAGCATCAAGACACTTCCTTAGGGTGTTGGCGACTGGCATCAGCTTGACAATTTCTGTTAAGAATGACACCATACCTAATTTATTTCTCCACTCATAGAAGGTGCTTGATAACAGCTTTAAGACCTACAAAGTTCCTAGAAGCAGCTTTTTGCTATCAGTAACTCTCTTAAAAACTTCCCATCTAGAATAAGGACTCCAAACCACTGCGATATTTCTGGAGGTCAGGGACTGTGCCAATTCCAGCACTCTAAATACAAGAGTGGCTTAACAGAATTAGGCAAACAAATATCTATTCTGAGTCTGCCACTTACTATGTGACCTTGGAAAAGTTACTGTTTTACTCCATAAAATAGAAAATAAATCTACCTCATGGGGTTGAAAGGACTCAAACTAAAGAAAATAAAGACACTCCACAGCATTTGCCACACAGAAGGGCTCAAAAGAGAATTACTAATGGCTAACAATTATATAGCACTTACTATGGGCCAGGAACTGTCATAATATAATCTAATCTGACTCCACAAAGGAGGTATTATTGGCCCCATTTTATAGGTGAGAAACACTGATGCTCCAAAGGGTTAAGTAACTTGTCTAAGGTCACACAGTAAGTGGTGGAGACACAATGTGAACCCAGAGAAGTCTTGTCTCTAAACTCCATGCTCTTAACCATGTGTTATACTAATTCTCACTACCCTATACTGCCTCTAGCATACAGATGCTTAGCATAATAACTGAAGTTCTTTCAAATGACTGGTCATTCAACTTCTTCTGCCTCTACGCCATTCACGTGCACAACACTCCCATCAGTACCATCAGCAATTTTCATCTGGAAAAGGTTTTACAAGAATCTCCAGAGGAACTACAGGGTGGCACAACACATAGGATTTCAGAAAACACACTCCTATAAAAGGTGTGCTCCCCCTTACTTAGATTAAGAACCTCTGATTTACATAGTTTCAGATTATCACTCAATCTCAATTATCTTTAGCCATGAAGAAAAACAGCATACGTTCATATATACGTACTCTTATGAAACAATTTCCAAAACAAAACTGAGTTTTAGAAAAACTAGTTTCTAGTTTAGAAAAACATTTAGTCTAAACAGAAAACTAAATGAATCTTCTGCATCCTCACTGAGAGCTTCCAAAGAAAAATTCAAGTTCTAAAAAAACTGGACATTAAGAAAATGTGACAAAAAGGGCTCAGATCCTAAAGTCTAGGAGCAGTGAGGTAAAAAGATTAATAAATACATTCTAATACTCACCTTCCTCCCATTTTGCCTCCATAGCCTCCTCGGTCTCCTCCATAGCCGCCCCCACTTCTGTCTCCTCCGTAGCCGCCACCTCGGTCTCCACCGTAGCCCCCGCCACCACCGCGGTCTCCTCCATAGCCCCCCCCACTGCGGTCTCCTCCATAACCGCCTCGGTCTCCACCATAGCCTCCTCCTCGGTCACCTCCGTAGCCGCCTCCTCGGTCTCCTCCGTAGCCGCCTCCTCGGTCTCCTCCATAGCCGCCTCCTCGGTCTCCCCCGTAGCCGCCTCCTCGGTCCCCACCATAACCGCCTCCTCGGTCCCCACCATAGCCACCCCCACTTCTGTCTCCACCATAGCCACCCCCACTTCTGTCTCCTCCATAGCCGCCGCCACCACTTCTGTCTCCTCCGTAGCCACCGCTGCTCCTGTCTGCGCCATAGCCTCCTCGGTCTCCACCTCTGCCCCCACGACCTCTATAGCCCCTCTCTCCACCGTAGCCTCTTCCCCGGAAATCTGCAAGGCAGAGATGCAAACCAGTGAGGCCAGCATGATAATGTAAAGCATCCCTAATGCCAGTCAGAAGATAAATGCCATGTAGATGCTGTTAACAGCGGACACACCTCCTCCTGAGGGACGAGAGTCCTCTGGTCTGGGCTCATTACACTGGTTGCAAGAATTCCTTCGAGCAAAGTTCATATTTCCACATGACCTGAGAAAGGGGGAAAATTTTAAAAAAACGTTCAATAGTTTCTAATTCAATCAGAAACCCCTCTTGTATCCTCCAACCCCAACTCCTACTACCGCCAGAATAAACTGGATACTTACGGATTAGGGCAAACCCAGTCTCCACTTTTGGGGTCTCCACCTCTCCCCTGAAAGCCTCCACGACCTCTATATCCTCCACGGCCTGAGGGAAAGAAGGGTGGGAGAGAAAAACCAGCGGCCAACATTAAACCCAGCAGAGGAAAAGCACCATATGAAAGAACTAAGAGCAAGTAACCATCAATAATTTGGTGGCCGCTCCAAAATTAACCCCTTATGGTAAAACTCTGAATCTTTCATTTGAGGCTTTACTTATTAGTAAATCCAAGAAATGTGGGAAAAGACCTCAGGCACATATTATAGTGCAAAAATGCACTAAACTTCAAACTTTCTAGAATACTCTCCTTGGTTTGAGAATGTCAGTGATAAAAGTACAGAAGACATATTCCAAATCTAAGGAATTAAACGCAACAGAAATGAACAAGGTGGTAGCAACTCTATCAGGGAACTTAGAAGCTGGTCTGATTACCTAATTAGGTATCACTTAAACAATTGCCTCCTGATCTCCAGGTGAATAACAAACTGCCACAAAGCTTTCCAAAAGTACTTCTAAAATTTTCTTCCAACTACTTACTTAGCTATTATGACACCTATTTACCAAATCTCCTTTCAGTACCCACTCTAAGACAGAAGGAGAAAAAAACCTGTGGAGTAGTTCACACAACAGAGACAGAACATGGACTCAAATTTAAACCCTCTGTACAATATCCGGGCCTGAAACCCTTTGTACAATATCCAGGCCTGTGAGAAACAAGTGACTTACCTCGTCGCCCACCTCCACTTCCACCTCCTCTCATGAATTCAGGTCTTCTGGTAGCAAAGGACACTTTAATGATATTGCCATGGAATTCTTTTCCTAAGAAAAAAAGAGTTTTGAAGAAATGCTACTCCACATCTCCAACTCTCAATAAAATATAAAACTATCTTAGAAATTCTTAGTTTCAGAGCAGTAACACGTCCTCACAAAAATTCAAACACACCAGTGTTCCCTAAGGGTCAAAATAACAGTGCTAAAACATAATCTATTGAGTAAAGCAAATCTGTCACTTGGACGCAGTTACTTCTTACTAAGGAGAAAAAAAAGAAAAAAACCCACATCTAACATTTTTATATGAGAAGAGCCAAGTGCAGAACCATGTGTATAGTATGCTACCACTTCTGTTTTATAAAGGGGAATGAGTGTGTTGGTGAGCACAAGTGCCCTTACATGCACACATATGCTATATGTACATTGCCTATTATGCTCAACTCTCAGTAGGGAAAAACAGATCACTGGAGGTCAAAGGTAGAAAGCAAGCCCATTTTTTACTACACACTTCTGGTATAGTTTGAAACTTTTTTAACCATATACAAGTAGCATTTTTAAAAATAATACAGGCCCAAAAAATGAAAGCATATGTGATTGCTTACAAACACACACACACATATATATATATTCTGCCCCAGGGCCTTAGAGATAGTAATTAATCTTTTTACTTTATATTAAACCAGAAGATTCATAAAATGATTGCAATTCCAGAAGCCTCAGAATCCTGATCAAAGCCCTTATCATTATGGCTGGCAACTTTCCACAATATCAGACAGTATGACCTAGGAAGCCACTCAAGGATCAGTATTTTCAAAGCTACAGAATAACCTGAACTATGGAGTTAAGAGGCTCCCATGCCCTATGGGAAAAAAGCACAATTACTTTTAACATAATGAGCAAAAGAGATTGTGTTTTAATTCACCAAAACTATAGAAAACAAATGAGGAAAATGGACCACGTCTTAAAGAGCAAGGTGATAAGGCCTGACAAATTAATGCAAAAAAGTAAAGAATATGAAGATGACGACAGGAAGAGTATCACAATCTCATTTTTTAAGAAATAAAGAAATGCAATTATGTTTTGAAAGACATAGGTACAATCATCTCAGAACCAGAGGGACCTCAGGTATCTGTCAATTTCATCTAGTATGGTTAAGTCCTTTAGAGACTGTGGATCCAGACTGCCTGAGTTTAAATCCTGACTCTGCCAGTTATGCTATGACCTTGGAAAAAATTTTTTTAAAGATTTATTTATTTATTTATGATAGACACAGAGAGAGAGAGAGAGAGAGAGAGAGGCAGAGACACAGGAGGAGGGAGAAGCAGGCTCCATGCCAGGAGCCTGACGTGGGACTTGACCCCGGGACTCCAGGATCGCGCCCTGGGCCAAAGGCAGGCGCTAAACCACTGAGCCACCCAGGGATCCCTGACCCTGGAAATTATACAGCTTCTCTGTGTCTGTTTCAAAATCTAAAAATAGTAGTAATAGGGTGCATGTCTCATACAGTTATTTTGAGGACCAAACAATTAATGCATATAAAGTTTCTAGGACCATGTCTACACTATAAACCAGTAAACACGCAGTTGGTGTTGGTTCTAATTAGAGTATAAAACAATGAATTTCTAATAACATGGGGAAATGACTGTTAAAATGTTAAGTGAAAAAAAGATGAGACAAAACTACATTTGGAGTATAATGATAAACTATTTTTCTTAAATACTTTTAAAAGAATGGAAGGAAAAAAAATTTTTTTTAAAGATTTTATTTATTCATGAAAGACACAGAGAGAGATAGAAACATAGGCAGAGGGTGAAGCAGGTTCCCTGCAAGGAGCCTGATGCAGGACTCAATCCTAGGACCCCCGGGATCACAACCTGAGCCAAAGGCAAACACTCAACCACTGAGCCACCCAAGATCCCCGTATTAAAAAATATTATAAAAAAAAAAAAAATATATATATATATATAAAATCAATGATTATCTCTAAGTAGAGGATTACAGATGCTTTACTGCTTTCTTCTACTTTCCCATATTTTCCTGTTTTGGGGGAAAAAAGTCTTAACATTTCTTCCAAATATGTATTAACTTTATATTTGAAGAGATATTAATCTAAATTTACAAAGAAGAGAGTTAAGCAGGTCAACCCTCTAAATTTCCATCAGGGTGGCTTCAAGCACAAGGTAGAGTAATAAGGAAATACTGGAGAGGGGATCCCTGGGTGGCGCAGCGTTTTGGTGCCTGCCTTTGGCCCAGGGCATGATCCTAGAGACCTGGGATCGAATCCCACATCAGGCTCCCGGTGCATGGAGCCTGCTTCTCCCTCTGCCTGTGTCTCTGCCTCTCTCTCTCTCTCTCTCTCTCTCTCTGTGTGACTATCATAAATAAATAAAAATTTAAAAAAAAAAAAAAAAGGAAATACTGGAGACAAACAATGAGAGAGCTCTTCTACCTCATTTCTAAAGATATGTAAAAACTCTGGTCTTCATTTTTTTTTCTGGTTTTTATTTTTTTTTTTAATGTTTTTTTTTTTTTTTTAATTTTTATTTATTTATGATAGTCACAGAGAGAGAGAGAGGCAGAGACACAGGCAGAGGGAGAAGCAGGCTCCATGCACCGGGAGCCTGACGTGGGATTCGATCCCGGGTCTCCAGGATCGCGCCCTGGGCCAAAGGCAGGCGCCAAACCGCTGCGCCACTCAGGGATCCCTGGTTTTTATTTTTAATAAAAAATATCCACAAAAGTAAACATGAAAACAACCAGTTACTAGAATATATTTTGACTTCAAGACTAGAAAACATTTAACCAAACTGCATATTGAAACTATATGAATAAGATATACCATCAAACCAGTCAATGGCTGCCTTAGCTGAAGGAGGATCATCAAATGACACTGTTGCCTCTCCTTTTGGCTTCCCTGTGTCCTTGTCTGTATACAGATTTATCATTGGTTTTCCTGTCTTCTTATTTGTCTGAAGAAACAAAAAGCTGGTATCAGCATTTTAAGAAAAAGTAATCATAAACCACACAATTAAAGATTTTTTTTTAAAGGAATTCACATATCCATACTACAAATCTATGTACCTAATATAAAAATGAAGTTTTCTATTGGTTCTGAAAAGGAAAACTTAAGTAAAACCCAAGCTATGAAAATGATACAATGTTTTATCTATGTATAATTTCTTGAAACTCACAAAAAAAATGTAGATAATGCTTCATGTAAAAATGTACCTTGTAAAACATAAAAAAGTCAGGAAGAATGTACACCAGGCAAATTAATAGATTACCACTAAGGTATACAAACTGCAGCTGGCTGGGATGGGAGTGGAAGACAAAGAATGTTTACTCTTCAGAATTGCGTAAATTTTTTACATCATGTGGTAATACATTTCTAAAGAAATTTTAACTCCCCAAAAATGGGGTGAAAAAATGAGTAATTCCACAGACACCAAAACAAGGACAACTACAAACTGATTTCAGGCAATGCTACAATCTACCCAACACTACTTTAACTGCTGCTTTCTAGTTGAAGAGAGGAGAAATACATACATGAAACAAACAGTGCACAAGACACATAAGCAAACAATAAATACAGTTATGAAATAAAGCATTATGTACTCAGCTAATACATATAGCGCAGTCTGCCTATATAATGGCCTTTCAGAATCTTTTTTTTTTTTTTTTAAGAATTTATTTATTTATTCATGAGAGAGACAGAGAGAGAGAGGCAGAGACATAGGCAGAGGGAGAAGCAGGTTCCACACAGGGAACCTGATGTGGGACGTGATCCCAGAACTCCAGGATCACATACTGGGCTGAAGGCAAGTGCTAAACTGCTGAGCCACCCAGACGTCCCTGGCTTTTCAGATTCTATAAAATGTTCTCACAATCTCATTTGGTTCTCACAATTTTAGGAGCTAGGCAGAGGCTATTTTTAGAGTCCAAGGCTGAAAGCTAAAGCTGTAGAAGACTATGGAAAGATAAATTAAAAAGGAATACAATTTTCATGTATGTAGCAAATTTAGCAAAAGGCCTACAGACATGATTTGGCATTTGTATTAGGGAATTTTAAGACAGAAGCTTATATAATCTATGTATCTTAACTAGAATATGCTAATAATTATGAGATTTTCAAGATAAGCCATACTTCCTACTCACCTTGATAATTCCTATTTGTTTAAAGAACTCCCCCACTTGATCTGTAGACACACCCTCCCCAAGTCCTTGCACAAAGATTGTGTTGTTATCTGAATTATCAGATTCTGAATCTAAGGGGGAAAAAAATGTGGTTAATTTTACATATTCCTTGGTTTTACTACATCCTGTTCAGTAATCAAGAGCAATAATTTATTGTACAATATTTCTATTACCAAAAGGAAAAAAGGACCAATATACAAAAAATCTTATATCAACATGCAAAGTGGTCATCATAGTTATTTGGTAGCAGATCCAATCCTTACAACTAAACTTCAGTTAATGTGGATCAAGTCCACAGTATGTGAAATACAGACCAATTAAGGGAGATCTTAGAAATCTTACTCCTTAGATTGATACAGGGCTGAAGCTCATGAAGAGATGAAGACCGTTAGTATAAGTTAGCATTCCTTTCTTTGGAGAGCTTTAGCGCTTTATGGCTCAATCAATACTTTTAAGGCTCTCCAGTAGAAAATTCCGCAAATCTAACTTTGGACTTCCAAGCAAGCCAAGCACAACTGCTGGTTTCCCATTCATTGCATAAGCTTTGTATATACCAGAGGGTAGGGGCACCTTGTCACACACCTTACCTTACACGCACACTTTTGGATTAGTACAACAAAGTAAGAAAGATGTACAAAAATTCAGTCCATCAAGGGATAATTCAGAAATTGCCATCCATATAGAATACTTTGGCATCTTAATAAAAACAAAAGTTCTGATTTCAATATATTAAAATTTTTTGGCTCAAATAGAATTTTAATATCTAAATCATAACTTCCAAAAGGCTCCAGGTAGCCTTAAATTTCATTTAAAAATAAAAGCCATATGAAATTTGTGACTCTGCCCAGAGTAAGACAATTCTCCCCACGTATGAATTGTTTCTTAAGCCCTCTAAGCAGACTACCAATTGATGTAATGTTTTCATACTCATAGTTTTTCTACTTCAAATTCCCAATGATTATCAACTCTCTCAAATCTGATCTGTAATATTTAAATAAGCAATGTTAATTAGCAATACAAGATCAAGTATTTCTTCACAGAAGAAAAAGCAGAGCATGGGAAACCACAAACATAGCAATCTTCCCAGCAAACTTTCCAATCAATTTCCCTGAATTTTTCTTTCTGGTATATTTTCAGAAGTGTAGCTCCCCAATTCCGGAAGCACTGTCAAATTAAATCTTCCTCCTGTCCTAACTCTCCAAACACACACACTTTTCCCTTGAAAAATTGGAAAACTAATGTTCTCTTAATGGCAAGTCACAAACTACCATAAACCTTACCAGCATCTGGTCTGGGTCCATAATCCCTGTGACCTAAGGGAAAGGAAAAGAAAAAGAAAAAAAAAAAAAAAGCTATTTAAGGCAACTCATTAGAAATCATGAAAAACTAGTAATAAAAACCAAGGCATGAAAAGTCAATAGTTCCAAAATCCTTGAAAGTCAACCATCACAGATTTACAAAGTAAATATATAAATTAAGTTTTATTAAGTTTAAGAAATCAAGATGAAAGTCAATTATTTCCTTAAACTTGTCCCAGACGGTACCGCCACTTTGGCATTATACTAGTATCACTTTGGTTAAGCTCTGGTTGTGAAGGCTGATTGGAAAACCCTAATAATTTAACAACACCATGTCAGCTACCTTTATTTAAAAATGTTATTGTCAAAATCCAGTGGAAGTCTCATTCATCGGTCACCACAGACTCTTTCATGCAAATTCACTGTGCAGAAACCCATTGGTCTGTTTGAGATCAACTTTGGCTTTTTAATGTTTTCTTTGATATATATATATGTATATATATATAAATTTTTTTTTAAGCACACAACACACACCAGCCTCAACAGAGTAAGAAAGGGCTTAGACTGCGTCTGCGGGATATTGGTGGCTTTTAGGTTTATATAGCATTTCCACTGAAACATTTTGGGATACTCAGCACTTACCACCAAAATTTTTGAAGCCACCGCGGTCACCACCACTGCAGAGGAAAAATTGAAGAAATGATTTCTTCCTTAAGTCTCTAATGTGCTGAGCCCTGGGCTCAATCTACACTTAACTGTCACAAGTAGAGCGCCTAGGGAAACAGTAGCACCTCTAACTTTCCAGTAAATTCCATTTCATAGACTCCAAAATGTTGTTTTGACCTAAGTGTTTTCCCAAGAATCTATTTCCAAGGGTGCCTTTTCAAGCTTACTACAGAATATATCTCATATACTCTCATTTTAATCTTCCCAACCCCAAGCCAAAGGGATACTATTCATATAACTTAAAAGCTGGAGGCACAGAATGAAGAATGGTAAACTGAAGCAAACATTCTTTCCAACAGGGATATTTTTTTAAATATGAGGAAAAAAGAAAAAGACTAGAAGAACAATACAAAGCTAGGTTAAGATTCTGATAGCAGAAATGGAGGCAAAAACTTTAGTAGTATGTTCTACTATGATACCAAAATGTGAGTTTTATGAGATGAAGAAAAAAGTGAGGTACAAATATACACGAAAGTGAGCCTGAATGAAAGTAGTCTTAAAAAATCTCAAATCATTCCGAAATCTGATAAAATGAGCACGAAAAGAAAGCGTAACTTAAAACTGCCCTTCTACTCTATACCCACTATAACATGCTAGATCTCCTCATATAAGAGCTACTGAGATTCATGCTGCTAAATGCTCTGTACACCAATCAGTAGACCATATCAGAGACAGAATGCAACATACTCCAATATCGCAGCTGCCCACAAGAAAATGACTCTATTTGGCAAATTTCCACTGCCAGGTAAGTCAGTAGTCCTTGTGAGCATAAATCTAGGTAAGACTAAAAAAAATAAATCTATGTAAGAAATCTAAGATCTCTCTTATCACAAAACTGTTTAAATACTACATTAAAAGCTTGTTTCTCTTTCCTGAACTAAGTAATCCTCTAAGACTCACCTGTTGTCATCGAAATAAAAACACCTAGTTTTCAGATGGTGACATCTAATATTCTACTACTATTGACCATCTTCTACCATAATCCAAGAAACTAATCCAATACACTAATGTCTCTTCAATGCTAAAAGCCTCTTCTATAATGATAATGATAACCCTCTCTAGCCTCTAAGATAGATGGCTTTTCTGAACAATCCTGAGAAAAACCGTTCTAACTAAATGAGAAAGCAAAGCAGTCTTCTTTTATAAGTCAATTCTACTACCTTGATATAAAATCTCCCTTTGCAACCAGCTTAGGTATAGACACGTGCATCTTGTTATTAATTTTAACTTCCGGAAGACTATAAAGGAGAATAAGGCTACGTCAAGACTATGCAGACAATATAAAGCTCAGGTCCTTCATATACATATAGCTTCCTATTGAGTCTCTTCAATGCCTCTTTCAGAACAGTACTCAAGCTCTTCCTACACTTCTAAATGACCTGTCTGTAACTGCTTAACTCTTTTAAGAAAGGAAAACAAAAGAGTTGAGATTGATCTGCTAAAAATCTCATTATTAGAAACTACTATATCTCAGATTTCTTCAAAGATGATCATGAGAACTCAAAAAATAATGAGGAAAAAACTAATGAAACTATTAAGCCTGTATTCCTGTCAAGAGGTTAAAGTCCCCAGGATAAAGTAGATTTTTTAAATAGGAAATTTTCACAAGTGCTGGAAAAGATACCTCTTATTTATTTTGCTGTCATCTTAAACCAAGTACCAAACTGTTTATCTGGCCACAGTGGAGAGAAAATATGCAACTGCATACATCCGCTAATTCCTATAATTTCTATTTTGGCCAGCAATAGAACTTTGAACAATAAAAAAAGGACATACCACTGCAAAATAAAAGTGCTATAAAGCAAATAACATTTAAATAGGTTTATTATTTCCTATTTCTCCATATAATATTTTAACTTAATTCACCTTCATTTGAGCATTACCTTTGAAAATAACGGCAGCTGAAGATTTCAACACAATGGCCATAAATGTGAAAACATCATAGTGCATTTGAAAAAGTACTAGTCTTCAAACTAAAAAACTCAGGGTATAATCTTTATTATTACTAATCAATCTTGAAAAATTGGGCGAGTCAGTAATTCTCCCTAGGCTAGTTTCCTCCTTCACAAAATAAGGATTTACATCCTTGCTACTCAAAGGGTGGTCCAGGAGGTAGTAGCATAGGCAGAGCCTGGAAGAATCTCAAAGAGCAGTATCTCAGGCCTCACTCCATACCTACTAAATCAGAATCTGCACTTTTAATAAGATCTCCAAGGAATTCATATGTAAAGTTTGAGAGACACCAGTTTAGATGATCTTCAACACTATACAAAGCTTTCTCAAGTTTCAACATTCCAAGTTCAAACGTTTCAATCATTTTTCTCTTCACTTACTAAGAAATTCTTTATTAACTGGCTATAATACAACCCCTTATAAGTAAATATATTATATTAAATACACTGAATAAACCTCAAGTACTACTCACTATTAAATATTTAACAAGAGATAGGCCTGTGGTTAAGAATCTTTCAAACCTGAAGTCAGGTTACAAGTCCCTTTTCCATAAACCAAGTTGAGGCTTCATTAGCCAATTAAGACAACGAAGATACGGAACATGTGGGTCAATATGTTGTCACAACAATTTGTCTTCCTCTCAGAAAAAGCAGCAACCTTGTATACATAAAGAGTTCCTGAAGTAAGGACATTTTAAGGTGAAGTAGTAGAGCTATTCAGAGATTAAACATACTTAAATGTATGGCTCAGTGTTCCCTGCATAAGAAAACCAACTATATATTCTTGACTTAACAACAGAAATTGTTATCCCAAGTTCAAAGCCTACTCTAAGGTAGGCTGAGGGTTCTCTCATTGGTATTATATAAAGTAGAAAATGGTCATTTAATTTCAGGTGCTTGTCAAGAAAAAGTTCTTTGACAGAATCTCTACTCTGAATCTTTCATTTAAAAAAAAATCTAAAAAAAAAAAAAAATCTAAATATATCTATTCAAGAACTTAAACTGCCAAATGAGTAAAAGGACAATACAGAAATCTTTGTTCCCAGAAACTCTATTACCTAGAGAGAGAAAGGGACTTACCTAAAAATTAGAAAATATCAGTCAAAAAAAACAAACCATGCTATGTTGAATCTTCATAGTAGTAAATACAATTTTTTGGGTGCAAAGAAGACTAACGTTAATTCCAAATGTAAATGACTCAATGGATTTAAATATCATTCTTTTTAAGATTTTATTTATTTATTCATGAAAGACAGAGAGAGAGAGAGAGGCAGAGACAAAGGCAGAGGAGAAGCAGGCTCCATGCAGGGAGCCTGACATGGGACTCGATGCTGGGTCTCCAGAATCACGCCCTGGCCTGAAGGTGGCTCTAAACCATTGAGCCACCCGGGCTGCCCTAAATATCATTTTTAACAGTAGCTGTATTTATGTCTTATTTTCTCCCATATCTTTATGGTAAAAAGGCTCTCTAGATTCAACATTTACCCACATTTCAAGAAGCCAAGAAATCTTTCATTCTAGAGCTACATGTCCAATACAGTATTCATTAGCCACAATTGAGATGTACTCAAAATATAAAATACAAAATGGATTTTGAAGTCTTTTTATGAAAAAGCCAATGTACAATACCTCAGTAATTTTTATACTGATCATATGCTAAAATACTTTGGGTATGTTAGATTAAGTAGAACATTATTAAAACTGATTTTACCTGTTTATGTTTTTCTAATGTGTCTACTAAAAAAAATTTTTTTTTAATTTTTTTATTTATTTATGATAGTCACACACACACAGAGAGAGAGAGAGAGAGAGAGAGAGAGAGGGGCAGAGACACAGGCAGAGGGAGAAGCAGGCTCCATGCACCAGGAGCCCGACGTGGGATTCGATCCCGGGTCTCCAGGATCGCGCCCTGGGCCAAAGGCAGGCACCAAACCGCTGCGCCACCCAGGGATCCTCTACTAAAAAATTTAAAGTCATATATGTAGCTCACATTTGTGATCCATATTACCTTTCTACTGGGCAGTGCTGTTCTAGACTATCACTGCAACATGTACACAATTTAAATGGAACTAATCAAAAACTCTTGTAAGAAGACACTCAAAATTCAAGATGACTGTTTTAGGCTTAAGATATTAAAGCCTGAAAAGAGCTACGTAACTTGGTGATCTCATCATGAAAAATGATTATCTATAGAATTCTGGCAATTCTGCAATGCATTCATCCCAATGCTGAAGTTAAAAACACTGAGAGAACTTATAACTTTAAACTTCTAGTCCACTAAGAGGCCAGTGATCAATTTTAGATGACAATCAGAAAGTGAATCTTTTTGCTACAACTGCTTTTTCAAAGAGAAACACTGTTTCCTAGAGTCCCTATAATTTTCACACATTTTTCTTTCATATTTGGAAATCTGACAGCTTCCTTCTGGTCTGTGTTCTTCCTCCAGCCAAGCAATCATACGACTTGAGTCTAAGAATGTCCCATCCTTGTACCATGTATCCCACCCTCACCCACAAACTATACCTCTTCTTCTTTAAATAGAAACCTAACTAATGTCAGGTAGTCTTCAAACAGCCCTGAAAGGATTATATGTTCAAAACCTTGATATAATTTTTTAAATAAGATGATTAGAAACATAAATGGGAGTGTTGATGAAGACTAACAAAAAATGTTTGGATATTTTTGGTACTTAAATGTAAAACCAACTGTGGGGAAAAAAATCCTGAAACTGAGCATTTTTACTCTAATTAAAAATACTTTACCCATATAAATAAGCTAAAAAGCACATCTTGAGTAACATACTGTGATATGTGAAAATTATACGAACTTCAAATTTCCATATGCATAAATGAAGTTTTATTGGAAAACAACCATGTTTATTTATATATTGTCTATGGCTACTTTGGTGCTATAAGGGCAGAGGTGAGCAGTTATAACAGAAATCTTATGGCCCAAAAAGCCTAAAATATTTACTACATGGCCTTTCACATAAAAAACTTACCAACCCAATATAGAGAATCATCATATCATCATCAACATGGATTCCTTAAAAAGGTCTTTCATGAACATCCCATTTTTTGGCTTGGGTGGAGGGGCAGAATAGGGTATAGATAGCAATTGGGCAAGACACCCTCCCCCAGTCTTACCCTGAACCAGATCAGTATCATTTTGACCTAATATATAGTGGGCTTCTGCATAAGATAATGTGTGAAGAGGTTCTAAGGCTAAATAAAACCATCTGAAAATCAGAAGTTTAGTTCATGATCAAGTATCTAGACCAAAAGTCATACTGAAATTATACTGAAATAGGACGCCAAGGAGGTTATAAAAGTTATTAAAAATGCAACTCTCAAGATGGTTAAGGTATGGATCTTCTCTCTTTTATTAGGAGATTCATTCAAGGTCCTTTCAAATCTCTAAGATGAGTGATCTCTCAAAGATGAAAATGTTTTGTTCAAGATTTCCCAAAAAAATAAAAAATAAAAAAAATAAAGATTTCCCTACCCTCCTCCTCTTCCTGAAAAGTGGGTTCTACCACTCTCACAGTCAGAATTTAATAAATAATTGATAGGATATAATTTCCTTATGAAGAAAATTAAACCTACGATATACTATAAAACATACAGCATTCCCAAGAAGCCAATTATCTAAAACATTTAACTGGAAAATTAAATATACCTATTGGCTATCTTGTTTGGGATTCTGTCTGGGATGTGAATGAGGCTATTAAGTAGAAAGTGAGCACCATGTCACTTTACATTGTTCATTTATATCCACATGATGGCAGGCTGCTCACTTTGATAATGAAGAGCATACAATAATATATTTATATACTGTAAACTGACTTTGGCTATCAACCAAAGGACTTTTATAAAAGTTTACCAAATATGTTTAGGCTTTAGTTTGCCATAGTATCAAAGTACCGTACACTAAACACAGAAAAATACAAGTCTGTGATCCAATTCCTGGCTCACTTGGAAGTAACAGTGCTGTATGTAACTGGTTTTGTTTCTCAGTTCATCTCAGGGGACAGGCAGTCCCTAAGGAGCAAAAGAGTGAACTGGTACTGATATGTTATCAAGTGTCAGTTAACAAGCCACTAACAATTCCAATTCCCAAGGAACACATACTATCTTTTAAGCCTGTGCATTTTACACATTAATTTGTAACCTGCAAACCTCAACTGAGGACAACAAATGTCAATTATTTTTTCATTCTTGTTTTTAGGACCAAAGTGCTAGATTTACAGATATATTTAAAAGTGATTTTGTAACCAGCTTTCATGACATATGCCAAAATTAAGTCCCAAAACCTGGGACTAGCAACGGGGAAAAGAAAAACTGAATTAAAGTCATCTTTTCCATAGCTTAGTCTGAACAAAATACACAATGTGAGGTGATGCTGCACTAATTATTTCAATAATTATTTACTTAGAAGGGAGACAAAATAGTTTAAGTACATAAAATCTTTCTCATTTGCCAACCCCACCTTTATATACCTGATATTGCCTCCTAATATTTTCCCTTCCCAAGGGGATTCAAGATTAAGGAATAGCCTCTCTGCACTCCAATCTAAAATTAACTTACCTTTTTTTATGTTTTACATATAATATACTTGGATTTCTCAGAGTCATCTTTTAAAGGAATTTAGACTCTATAGCTCTGGCAGGAGAAACATAGTTAAGTGGTTTAATCACAACCATAACAGGGGAATTTTCCCCACTGGTGTTTAATATACACCACATAAACAAACTGCTAGTATAGCCTATTCTGAGGTAATTTATGTGACATCTTAAGACTGAAAATAAATTTTGAATTTCTGCCTTCTTCTCTACAACATAATCTATTTTATTTAGGCCTCTTAACTGAATCAGATGCTGGAATCAAACCAGCTAAGTAAAACAATAAAAAATTTTTTTAATTGAAAAAAGAAAGAGAAGAAATGTAGGCACCTATACTTAAATACTTACCTTGATCCTGTCATAGGACCTCTTCCATCCTTGTCATATCCCCCACGCCCTCTACCTCCTCCCTGTGACCCGCCATATCCTCTATTATCTTCTCCATACCTACTCACATCACGACGGTCATCTACAAAAAGAAAAAATAATATACACATGAATAAGTAACCATTGTAATTTTTGACAAAGGCTTCCCGTAACATAAACTTAAATGGCTCTTTAGGTCACATATTATACCCTTTGGAAAATGGCACATGTATGCAGAACTCAGAACCACCTAGAATTAAATATGTTTGAGAATTATATCTGTGTCAAATTCCATTCTGCTATGGTCAGATAGCAAAACGGTGACATGGGTATCACCGCTTGATGTCATGGATGATAAAAAGTAGTTGAGTTCCAGTACAACATTAGGTACAAATTCTTATATTAGATGAAAAGCATAGCCCAAATCTTAAAAGTTATTCCTTCACCTCAAAAATACTTAAATATAAGTCAAGCATGGACAAGAAATAATTGGATTTTCTGAGACATATTCAGAGACTATATTCACTGAAGATATTCGGTGAATGAGCTTCCACTTTTACTCATTCACTTATTCAACAAATATTTATTAAACAACTACTATGAGCCAGGCCCTATACTAGGCAGTGAAGGGATAAATGAGTTAAGACAGGACTTATGTCCCCTGAAGCATTCACTTCCATGACATGAACAGATTTCTAAGTATCAGTAGTATATTCCAAGTGCTGTAAGAAAACAAGTTATAGAATGGCTGGTCCTTCTTAGATGTGGTGAGAGAAGGCTAATACAGAATCATAATTTCCCTAAATAAAGTATACCACCATCAAAACAAATGGTAGGAGCAACATCATCAAATGATCAGTTATTAACGCAAGAAATGAAATTCATGTCATCAGTTATCAAAAAGTCACATGACCTTTGGGGAGTCTGAGAAGTTCAGAAATAGAAATCTAATAAAATAGCTTTGATGGCTGTACCAGAAGCACATTTATTCAAGGGCACTCTGAATTTTTACAAACAGTTGAAATCCTATGTAGGTCTTTTAATCCAAAACTCAATACAATTCTATGAGGGGAAAAAAGAATAAAAGGTCATTATATCATACCTTGTGTGTGGTGGCTGTAATTATCCCTTTGTGAATGGTAGGACTGCTGATTTTGATTATAGGAATCATGCTGTGGACCATAATTTGACTGCTCATCATATGAACCTTGATGTTGGTCATAGCCTGACTGTTGGTCATACGAATCTTGTTGACCATAGTCTGACTGGTCATATGAAGGCGCTCTTCCACCTTGGCTAAACAGAAATCAAGAATTTGAAATTTTATAGAATTATGTTCACTGTAGTAAATCGACTGAGATCGAGAGGCCTGACCAGGCTGACCTCAATCATATTTAATACTATTTAAAAAAAAAAAAAAAAAAAAAGATGTAGCGACACCTGGGTGGCTCAGCGGTGGGCGTCTGCCTTTGGCCCAGGGCGTGATCCTGGGATGCTGGATCGAGTCCCAAATCGGGATCCTTTGTGGGGAGCCTGCTTCTCCATCTGCCTATGTCTCTGCCTCTCTGTGTTTCTCATGAATAAATAAATAAAACCCCCCCCCAAAAAAAAAAAGATGTATTTATTTGCTAGAGAGAAAGAGAATGCAAGGGGGAAGGGCAGAGCAGGAAAGAGAATCTGAAGCAGATTCCCACTAAGCACAGAGCCCAACACAGAGCTGGATCTCACAACCCTGAGATCATGACCTGAGCCAAAATCAAGAGTCAGATAGATACTTAACCAACTAAACCACCCAGGCGCCCCTAATACCACTTTCTGGACCAAATCATTTAGTTATTTTATCTACAAAATCTCCTTATCAGCAATGGAATGACCTTCAAACAATTCCATTTCACCATCATTGAAGAGGTTCCATAGTATGACACAAACCACATGGACCTTTGAAAACATTAGTCAAGCAAAAAAATCACTATGGCTTTTACCATTCCTTTGAATTTAAAAAAAAAAAAAAAAAAAAAAAACTAAAGATGCCACAAAGTACAGTAATATATCTCATTCTTTAAACAAATATATCACAAGTGCTAAGTCCTTTTAAGATTTTATTTATTTATTTGAGAGCAAGAGCACGAGCGGGGGGAGGAGGGAGAAGAGGGCAGAGGGAGAAGGAACAGATTCCCCACTGCTGAGCAGAGAACGTGATGTGGGGCTCAACCCCAGGACCCTGGGATCATGACCTGAGCCTAAGGCAGACGCTTAACTGACTGAGCCACCCAGGAACCCCAAGTGCTGAGTCCTTTTAACAGTTATATTAAAAGGCTCTCTATCACTTAATCTTTAACAATGTTATCTCATAGTATTTTGGGTACTATTTTCTTATAATTATCTTTAGAACCAATGGTACATTCTCCTAAATATCAATGATAAATTTCAGAAAACAATAAGTGGTGCCTGGCTGGCTTAATCAGTGAAGCATGAGACTTTTATCTTGGGATTGTGGGTATGAGCCCCATGTGGGGGGAAGAGATTACTTAAAACAAAATCTTAAAGAAAAAAAAAAAAAAAAGGAACTTATCATTCAGATAAATTCCTTTTAGAGGAAGGAACTTGCTTTGTGATGCCATTTTTTATGTGAAACTAGTCTACCAAAAAATGAGACTGCTTTACTATCTCTAGCAATTCAAAAAGAAATTTCTAAGTATGTTTTAAGCAATACAACTATTAATTTGCCTGTTATCAGGATGGGAATGTTGAAAAGAACATTTAATTGAATTTGAGTTCTAATGTTTACTTTTAAAGAAAGGGAACAAAAAGTCTCATAACTTAAGTCACATCTTATTCCACATCAGATGATCAGAGCAATCTAATAAATAAAGATCACTATGTTCCCCAAACTCCCTGTCCAAAGCACATCACATCAGTGGCCAGAACCCTAGCCCTTCACTTTAAAATGGGTAGCTCAGTTAAGTGTTGCCTTCAGCTCAGGTCATGATCCCAGGGTGGAGACTGTTATCAGTCTCTCTGCCCAGTGGGGAGTTGGCTTCTCTCTGCCCCTCTCCCTGTTCATGCTCACTCTCTCTCTAATAAAATCTTTCAATAAAATAAAATTGTAAAAAAAAAAAAAAAAAAAAAAATTAGGGGAACCTGGATGGCTCAGTCACTTAAGCGTCTCAGAGTCACAAGATGGAGCCCCACAGTGGGCTTTACACTCAGTGAGGACCCTGCTTGAGATTCTCTCTCCCTATTCCTCTGCCTCTTCCCCATTTGCATGCATACATACATACTGTCTCTCAAATAAATTTTTAAAAAATTTAAAAATAAATAATAAAAACTTAAAATTAAAAAAATAAAATGGTTGTCAAACCAAATCTAAAACTTCTCTTTGGCCTGCACTTAACAGGCCATGCTTCCAAAAACACATCCTTATAAAAGGACTCTCCTAAATTTAAAACTAACCAACAGGACTTAAAGAGTTGTTTTGACATAACATGCTGAGAATTATTCCCTACATTTGTACTCCACACTCTACTTTTCAAAACACTCTCATATCTGTAAGACTGACAACATGATCTCATAAATCTTTCCCCAATGCTTTTATTTAACTGATTTCACTTAGAATAATTTTTTCACTGCAGAGAGAATAACTTATGACCTCAGTTTTTGCATAATTTTTTAGCTATGTAACTTAATAAAATACATAATCTTAACTTCTCTTTAACCTCTACAAAATGGGGATAATTACTGACACACTCTCATAGTGGTCAAGTATCAATTAAATCAGAGAATGCAAAAGCATTTCACAAAATGCAAAGCACAATTTTTAAAAACTAATTAAAAAATTTCTTAAAAAGGGATGCCTGGGTGGCTCAGTGGTTAAGCACCTGCCTTTGGCCCAGGGCATGATCCTGGAGTTCCAGGATCAAGTCCCACATCAGGCTCCCTGCATGGAGCCTGCTTCTCTCTCTGCCTATGTCTCTGCCTCTCTCTGTATCTCTCATGAATAAATAAAAATCTTTCAAAAAAAATTTTTAAGAAAGAACAAGCTCCCCATATCTGAAACTTTAAAAAAAAAAAAACTATAAAATGAAAACAAAAATTAAGAAAAGAAAATCATAAAACCTGTACACTTGTTAGTAAATATTCACCTACCTATACTAACACAGAAAGCATATTTGGAGTATCTGAAATGTGTGGACAGGTTTTAGCACTTTTTGATTTTTTTGTCTCTGAAAAGGTAATACATTAAAATGGCTAAAAAACTAAAATGGAAATAAAAGCACTGACAAGTCTCCTTGTATACCTAGGTTTTTATTTAATCTCAGATATAAAGCAGAAATCCAATTTTTTTTAACATTTAAACCATATGCATTCATATACAGCTAAACAGTAATTTTACAAATAACACATTTCATAAGAATCAAACCACAATGCTGACAATTTCCACATTCTTCATAACACAAAACTATGAAATTCATACTTCAAAACTTTTCTGGAAAAAATGTGCAAAGCTAGGAGTTTGATGGTGAAGTCTATTTAATACCCAAAGTATTATTTCCACTGCCCAACACAATCTTAGTGCTTTTACTGTTTCCTTACCCTCCTGATGATTCCGTGTTTTGCTGTCCCTGGTTATTGTAAGACGGCTGGCCATATGAGCTCTGCTTTTGGTTCTCATAACCACTGTAGGATTGTGAATAACCTAAAGATTGGAAAGATATACCATTTAGTAAATGTTCTGATTTTTTAATTTCTAAAAAAGCAAATTTAACAAACCAATCGAACCTGACTGGCTTTGTCCATAGCTGGAGTAGCCGCCATAGTTCTGTCCATATGAGGAATCAGTAGTTTGTCCATAGCCAGAATAGCTCTGAAATTTAGGTAAATAAAAATTTCATTCTCTACTTAGTTAAAATTACTATTTAAAAAAGCACAATTTATATTTTAACCTACTTGTGGTGCTTGTCCATAACCTTGGCTGCCTTGATTTCCATAGGAAGAATAACTGTAAAAGAAAAATGTACTTGAAAGAGATATGCTAGAACTTAAAAGCTTAAAAAAAAACCCTATCTTCATTTTCAATTTTCAACTCTGTACAAGCTTCTCCTCTGAGCAATGGCCAATATGTCTGTCTTTTAGAGTCTAAATTGAAAGGTGATGACCAGACTGTTAAGACATAAATGAAGTCACTCCCAGACTCTTGAATACCAAACAAGCACCTAAAGTTTAGCTTTGACAATCTTTCACAAATGTAACTAGGTTAGAACTAGAAAATCTAAATAAATAAATAAATAAATAAATAAATAAATAAATAAATAAACGAACTAGAAAATCTCAAGAGAATTATACTTGGGTGTGGGGAGGGATTACATGGAAGCAAGACCCATAATAAAAATCTGAGACAGAAAAATAACTTTTTAAGTTAACACTTTAATCAAATTAGCTATGTTTTCACAGATTAATTTCTTCTCACCATCTTAAATCTACCTTTCAATTCCTAGAAAAGGCACTATAGGCACTAAAAGTCCAATTTCTGCCTCAGTAATTAAAAGCATGTATATCTTCAGAGTACTATCACAGAATAAAATTATATTGTATCTCCAGTGTCATAACACAGTCTGGCATATAGTTTGTTGACTGAATCAATTTACCTTCCTCAGATTTGAACTTTAATTTTACAGCATGTAAATTCTAACAAGTCAGAAACAAACTTTCTCAAAATATGTCCCCCCCTGCCTAAATATTTGCAAAAAAAAAAAAAAAAATCTTTTTTATCAATCCAGAGCTATAAAGTGCTAACAGAATTTAGCTTTATAAAATATATTTCACTGAATAAACATTTGCTAGTTGCCTATTATGAGGTTAGCACTACTCTATGAGAACAGAAAAGTAAGTCAAACCAGTTTTGTTCTTATGAATATCAAAACTTGAGGACAGAAGACACCTGAGATGCTATTCTGAATATCTCACGTTGAGATGCAAAAACATTTATAGTGTAACTTGAAGGCTGTGTTTCTGGCAAGTAAAAGAACCCACTGCATGCATATAGTCACATAAAAACAGACTTTTCTTTTTATTTTAAGCATGGCAAGGAGTCCTTTTAAAATGCTCAACATTTCTATTATAGTGCTTAAAGAAAATCTGCTCTGAAAAATAAATAACATATTATATACAATCAAAAACTGAAATGCTGGGGCGCCTGGGTGGCTCAGATGATTAAGCATCTGCCTTCTGCTCAGGTCATTATCTCAGAGTCCTGGGATCAAGTGCCACATTGGGCTCTCTGCTCCACAGGAAGCCGCTTCTCCCTCTCCCTCTGCCTGCCACTCCTCCTGCTTGTGCTCTCCCTCTCTGTCAAATAAATAAATAAATAAACAAATAAATAAAATCTTAAAAAAAAAAAAATAACCTGAAATGCTTTAAGAACCTGTTATATAGTTCAATTGTTTAAATCTTTTTAATAGTTTCATTTTAAAAATTTCCTGAAGTAAACATACTATAAAATATCTATGAGATTTGTTTTAATCTCTAGGGGGCTCCTGTATTTACAGATTCAAGTGGCTTTTTTAAAAAGGAAAAAATGTTTTAGTACATATGTACACAGGCCTTTCCCCCTTGACAAGCTAACATTTAACTCTAAGAAATCCAGATACCAAATCTCAAAAGGAATGCTTGACTAAACATTATCTTTATCCCCCTCAGTTCTACTCTTACATAGTATTATTAAAATGTGTATACTTTACCTTTGCTGGTCACCCCCAGACTGACCGTAAGTTCCAGAATCTAAAACACATAAAAAGAATTTTAAATCTTATTTAAAATGATGCTTCCCTCAAAGGCTGACTTTAGCTTTTATAGATGAAATGTGTTAAGAAAATGTAGTAGAAACAGGAAAAAAACTAGTTAAAATTACTGTATTTACAGTAACTATATCTTTGAAAAAGAGCATTCTATTAAATGTGTCCTGATGGTCACAAGAACCAAGTGAACAAATATATAACCATCAAAGAAAAATTCATCCTTTTTTAACAAAAGCTCAACTCAAGCTACCTGTATATACAAAAAGACATCTACTGAAACTAATCAAGACCAAAAAATGGGGGGTGGGGGGGTGGGGGGGGTGGGGGGTGGGGGGGGTGTAGTGGGCTACACTCTGACAAGATAAATCCCCAGGATTACATTGACTTGTGAATCCTCAGCAGCCCAACAGACTTCATTCCCCTATAATGGACTGGTTTGGCTGCCAGCAGCAACTAATAGATTTCTGAACTTTGGTAAAAGCAGCTAAGTTAGTTGTTTAGCCCAAACTTTACCAAGCTTCCAAGGACTTGACCAACTGGTACACCAACTCAGCAATACCTGCTTCGCGCTTCCTTTCCAGCAATAAAAGCTACCAAGGAATGCAAGACTTAATTAAATAATGTCAAAAAAACTTTTTTTAACCATGAGCTTTTCTCAATAACTCAAAATGTCAGGTATATCAAAAACTTTTGAAGAGGCTCTGTCCTTTACGTTTCTACTGTCAAACGAATGACCTAAGCTTATTAGTAATGAATAAAAGTAATATTATATGAAACATTCTTACAACTGCAAAAAATCACTCCATCTGAAACTACTGACCATTAGGGCCAATCTCATCCAACATGAAACAAAATCATTTGCTGTCAAACAGTTCTGAAAACCCACCAGAAATCAAATGAGTGACATCTTCATTCAATTCACATAAAGCTACAATATGAAAACATTGCCGCTGGCAGTAGAAATAGAGGACATCAAATTTGCCACTCATCAGTAACAGAAATATACAATCAGATTCAACAAAATTATTCTTCTAAATCCTTAATTATAAGAATATTGAATGAAATCCTGACAAACTACTTCCTTCTATGAATGTAAAGGACTTAAGGCTGAGATGAAAAATAAATTATGCATCACTGCCATACCCATAATAAAATGACCACAGATTCATAGCTAATTAACCAAATACACTATGAAAAGCACTCAGAGGGATCCCTGGGTGGCGCAGTGGTTTGGCGCCTGCCTTTGGCCCAGGGCGCGATCCTGGAGACCCGGGATCGAATCCCACATCAGGCTCCCAGTGCATGGAGCCTGCTTCTCCCTCTGCCTGTGTCTCTGCCTCTCTCTCTCTCTGTGTCTATCATAAAAAAAAAAAAAAAAAAAAAAGAAAAGCACTCAGAATCTAATTGGACCAGAGATTAGATACAGCCACCAAATGAGAAAGGCAATTAGCTTCAACCAAATCAGAAACTAAAAAGAATTATGAAAAAAAAATTAAAAAAATAAAAAAATAAAAAGAATTATGAAGGGCAAGATGGGGTGTATGTGTAAAACTTAAGGTACCCTGGGGATAAAAGCAGCTTTGGCTTCAATTACATCACAAGGCATAGATGGGGGTTCTCCCAATGAGAGTGGAGTCCAAGATCTGTTTATTTCCCTTTCACTCAAGCAAAATTATATAAGTACACAGCATATAGGTCATGTAACCCTGGCTCAAATCCAGGAAGTATGAGTTAATAATTTTAACCCAGTCACCTTGGTCCTCTGAAATTTTGTAATTTTTTATATGACTTTAGTTGGCTGACTTTAAAACTCCAGAAAATATATATATTGACTAGTAAGTACGGCCCTTAGTATAAATAATGAGGAAATACAGAGGTCTTATATTCATCAAAGAAAATGAGTTTGTAAATATTATTTACAGTATTTCAAACTACTGCTCTTAATGAACCTTGTGTCTGAATCCATGATTTAGAAATGCTTTCATTTCCAAGTGTATAGGGTTTTGATTCTGTTTTTGTCTTCCAGTTATTGCAGCCAGAAAAGATATTTTCTCTATTATTCCTGGTACTTATTAGGATTTGCTCTTTTTTGCTTTTCCCCCTTGGTAAAGATTTTACTTGCATAAATGCCCCTAATGTGCTTGAAAAGAACTGTGTATTTCCTAAATGTTGAGTCAATTCTGTTAAGTCTAGATACTTGTTGGTTATTTCATACTAATAACATTTGGTCCACTTAACCTATTAACGACACAGAAAGGTATACTAAAAAAAAAAAAAAACCTCCATTTGGCCATAGACTTGTCAATTCTATTTTTTTTTTTTTGCTTTCTGTATTTTGAGGCTATACTGTCACGCAGATGAAAGTACAGATTTACATACTTGTGATGAATATCCTTTTAACATTACATTATGACAAAAAATGTCCAAACTTTATTTTGACTGTTAATATAACTAAACAATCTTGCTTTTGGTTGGTGTTTGCCTGGTTAATCTTCTATTTCTATATTTCCAACATTTCTTATTCTTGTTTTAGGTATATCATTTCTGAACAATATACAGATCATTTTTTCCCCACTGTGAAACTTTCAACTGGCGTTTTCACATTTTTTACTACTACTTTTTATTTACTCTTACATGCCTATATACTAGATTTTACTTACTAGGGTTTTCTTTTTCCTTGTAACTCCTTTCCTGCCTCCTACTAGATGTTCTTTACTTTTTCCCCTATTGCTTTGGAAGATAAACATTCAATTTTTTTTAATGTTATCACTCATAATTTAATATGTTCAATTTTTAACATGCACTCTTGACAAAATTCAAAATGATCTTCAACCTTCACTAGAATTAATCACAATACTACAATGGCAAGCAACCACAGCCTTCACATGTTATTTTGCTTCCATTTTTTAACTTCCAAATGTAATCACCTTAACTTCAATGTTCCATTCTGTTAATACTTGCTTTTTATTTACTGTGTTTGCTTCTATTGTTTTTTGCATGCTATTTCTCCTTTCTGGATTCAATTTTTCTTTAGCTCCTTTGGCAAAGGCCTGAAAGTGGTATTCTTAGTCTTTAGACTTGGGGTCATCTCATTATTTTCCAGTTTCTTAGAACTTTAAAGTCTACCAATCTTCCTCTGGTAGGCAATTGGTATTTCATAATCTAAAGCTTCACATCAACGTATCTAGGTATTAACTGATTTGTAATGTCTCACATTTGAAACTACTTATTGATTCAAAATACTCATCAATCTTAGAGAATTCTCAACTCTAATATTGATTCCTATTCTCTTAGAAGATATATTATACACATATTAAATGTATGACATTGCTTCTTAACCTGTTTCTTAATCTTGTTTTTTATCTCCTGAATTGGATTGTGGGTAATTGTCTTCTACTTCACTAATTTCTTCTGCTAGGTCTGCAATTCAACTTAACCACAGTTTCTACTTCTAGTAGATATACTTGGTTCTTTTTATTTTTTTTTTAAGATTGTTATTTATTTATTCATGAGAAACACACCAGAGAGGCAGAGACATAGGCAGAGACAGAAGCAGGCTCCTCACAGGGAGCCCGAAGTGGGACTCGATCCCGGAACTCCGGGATCACACTCTGAGCCCAAAGCAGATGCTCAACCGCTGAGCCACCCAGGCATCCCTACTCGGTTTTTTTTAAATCTACATGACCTTTCTTCATAATATCTTGGTCTTAGGGTTGACTCCTTCTGTTAGGTTTTTTTTTTTTTTTTTTTTTTTTTTATGATAGTCACACAGAGAGAGAGAGGCACAGAGACACAGGCAGAGGGAGAAGCAGGCTCCATGCACCGGGAGCCCGATGTGGGATTCGATCCCAGGTCTCCGGGATCGCGCCCTGGGCCAAAGGCAGGCGCCAAACCGCTGCGCCACCCAGGGATCCCCTTCTGTTAGGTTTTTAACAATTTCAAACATAGATTTGCTTTCATATTACCTGCTAAGGGTTCTAACCTCGTTTATCTCAAACTCTCATTTTGGTGAACTGTTTCTGAGTTCTCTAATTCTTTAATGTGAATCTTTTGTGAATCTTATTTTTCCTAGAAAAGTCCTGTGACCTAGGCTGTGAAATTTCCTCCAGAAAAGGTTTTTCATTTGTTTCTACCAGGAGCCCCAAGGTTATTACCAGCCCAGAACCAATTTTTGTTAATTTCTTGGCTTAAGTCTTCCTGGACTCCCATAACTAGCCTAAATACACACCCAAATTGTATGAAGCACAGTTCCCAGGTTACAAATTCTCAGGAAAAGACTTTTTTCACTCAGGGCCCAAGGTTCCTTATTATCCGTTATGCTGATACAAAGGTTTTTTTTTTTTCTAGTTTATTCTTTCACTGTCTAAAGACAGTCTTTCAAACATCTAGGTTTATGTAAGGTCTCAGTTCCCACTACCTGACTCTAACAGTCTCAAGGTTTCATCTATCCTTAGTTACTTGGGTGATAAAGTCTCAGGGCGCCTGGGTGGCTCAGTTGGTTAAGTGTCTGCCTTTAGCTCAAGTCATGATCATGGAGTCCTGGGAATGGCACCAAATCAGCTCCCAGCTCAGCTGGGGGCCTGCTTCTCCCTCTCCCTCTGCCCCTTACCCAAGTCTTTAAATGATGGGACCTACACCCTCCTCTTCAGGGCAACTGTCAAGCTAGCTCTAAGCTGGCTGGCTTCTACTTCATTTCTGGCAGTTAGGTCTTGCCCTTTCTTTTTTGTAAATTCTTCCACTTCTGGTGTTCGTAGATAGAGGATTTTCAATTTATTTTGGTCTGCCATATTGCCAAAATGAGAAGTATCAAAATTTTGTTAATTTTTGTATGTATAACTGATATTAAATTTGATTCTAACTTGAAGGTGTCAAATAGTTCACATTAGTAAACAATATTTGAATGTCTGAGAATCTGACAATATTTACACTTTTTACTTATTTATGGACTATGTAAGCACTTATATTTTATTAACCTTATAAGTTTTCTCTGTCAGGCATCTGGAATGGTTGAGCCTGCAAATGTTTAAAGGATTAACTAAACTTAATGCAATTAGCTATTTACGGGGAGTTTACTATAACATTTATTAACTGAAACATTCACCAAAAAACAAGTCAAAAAGTGCTTCTTTTTTATAAAGTCAGAAGTATTTTCATACATGTTTCACAAAATGTATAAACAGTATATAACACTAAGTAGAACTTAAAGATTCTCACTTTAATGGACTTCATTTAGAAACAATCAATTACTATAATGTTCTTTTTACATGTGAAAGCCAATCTTATTATTTAAAAAACTTAACTTACAAAGTGACAAGTATCTAGTGTCTTGGTACTTTGAAGATCACTACTAATGGATAAACCAGCTTACACTCTAATATGACACACTGATAATCCTGAATTTTGCAGATGGTAACCTCTAAAATTTAATCTTCCATAAAAGCTACGCAGTCTGATAAAAATAGCGATTGTTTTACACCAATAAAAATGTTCAAAATCAAGACACACCAATAGTTTTTAATGTCCGTTAAAACGATAAATTTCCCCATGAGGGTAGGACAATCTTTTTATTTTCTTTCCAAACCATGGAATGGGTCACACACTTCCTAAGGACATACTTCTAGATACTTCTGTGGAGCTTTATCAGATTTCATTCCAAATTATGCACCCAGTAAAAGATGTACCTACCAATGTCTACTTTTTTCTTTGTGCAAGGATTAAATGCTGAAAGAAGAGAGAAATCCTGTGCAGTTAACAGCCTCTTCCATCAGCTAAGTGCCCCCTTCCACAAAAGCTCAATATTCAGGCTTAACATTAATGTTACTCTGAGGAATGTTTATTATTCTTCTGTCCAGCCAGTCTTGTTAATTGGCCTCATCTCAGCCTGATACTTGCTTTTTGTCACATCATTTCCAACCTTCTACAAGACTGGATCTGCAGGGGGCAGGAGAAGGGGGGATTGTTTGGTTGTGGGGTTTTTTGGTTTTTTTTTGTTTTTGTTCTTTTTTTAATACCAACAGGTCCTCCCTTAAAAAACGTAAGACTGTGCCAGCAGTCACTTTCATCCCGATCGTAGGGCTTCAAGGAAATGTTCTGCTTTTCCACGTGAAACGTGACCTCTCATGATGTTTTCTAGCCAGTGAATAGCTGGATCTCTGCAGCCTGTGAGGTGCCCACAACAGAGGATCTTGTGCGGTTAACGAGGGCTGCTAAATCTAGAGAGCATTGGTGTTCCAGACTTTGTATTCGAGTTTAGCAGGATCTGAACTGACTGCCCTGAAGAGATCACTGCCTTTCGTGTAAGACTGCCTTTCCTCTGGCCTGCATGCTTTAAGGTGAACGCCACATGTACCTACAGAAGTCTATCCAGAATAGAAAAAGCTCTCTTTCAGGCTCTTGTGGGAGATAAACAACTGGAGGAAGGGGAGAAAAATGAAGAGGGTGAGGAGGAAGCTGAATTATATGCAAACACCCCCATTCAAATCCGAGTGATCTGCGGTAGTGGGAAATGTCGGTAAGTAGGATTTCGTGCAAGGCAACGTCCTTTGAAAGGGCTCCCAGAGCGTCAAGACCCCCACCTGATGAATGGGTGAGTCAGGAAGGCCCAGCTCCACTTCACAGATGGGGAAACTGAGGTACGAGGCGGCGAGACGGCTGGCCCGAGGCCTCGCTGAAAGATCTGAGGCGGAGCGGAGAACCAGAAGCACCGATTCTCTCAGGCGGATGCTCTAATCACGGGCTCCCCCCGCCCCTGCGATGGCGTAGACGGCCTCCGCCCCCCCCACCCTACCCCCCCACCAACTCACACACCCTCCCCGGGAGCTGCACGTCTCCTCAGGTTCCAAGGACAGGGTCAAAAAAAAGGAGGGAGCCCGATGCGCTCCCGCCGAGATTTGCAGACGGAGAGCGTTGGGAGCGTGCGTCCCTCCAGTCCAATATGGCGGCGGCCCCGACCGCCCCCCCACCCCGAGCCTCCCTCAGGGCCGGAGGCTCTCCCTCGGGGCCCCCAGGTGGGCGGGAAGACTGCCCAACCCCGCCAGGCCCCTTCTCGCCGCTGCCGCTGCTCGCTGAAGGAGTCACCTACCCGACATGACTAACGGCCGCAGCGCGGAGCCCCCAGAGCCCGCCGAGAACAAGGAATAGGAAAGCCAGGCGGCGCGGCGGCCGGAGCGGTACTGAGGGCGGCGCGGCGAGCTGAGCCCGACTGCGGGGCCTCGGCAGCCAATCAGAGGCCGGAGGACGGTACCACCGCGCCACGGCGCGAGGGGTGGTTCTGTACGAGCACCAGCCTGCGAACGCCGCGGACTTCAGAAACTGCCTCTCCTCTCCCCTCCGCGGGCGGTACCATTATTGAGAGGGAATTGAGAAGAGAAAGTACCAAAGCCGCCAGGAGCGTGGGGGAGGGAGCCGAGCCTACTCTCTCCGTCCTAGTTCCAGTCCTACTTCTGACTTTTATTGCGGCTGACAGAATTCGAGGTTGGGAAGCGAAAGAGGGGAGGCCTTATAAACACGGACTATTCGGTTAGAAAAGGCCTCTTTTCCCCTGAAATTTTGAATGGTATGCCCTCGCTCGCTCCGCGGTGGTTGCGGACAGCTGGAGCCACCTGGGGGCGTTGGGTGTCGCCGAGCGCGGGGACGGGAAAGTCGTGATCGCCTCCCGGTCTAACTACCTTGTCAAGTGAAACAGACTACAAGGTGAGACTGGAACAAATGCGCACATTAAAACGAAACCACAGGGACGCCTGGGTGCTCAGCGGTTGAGCGTCTGCCTTCGGCCCAGGACGTGATTCTGGGATCTGGGATCCGGGATCGAGTCCCTCATGGGGCTCCCTGCGAGGAGCCTGCTTCTCCCTCTGCCTGTGTCTCTGCCTCTCTCTCTCTCTCTCTCTCTCTCTCTCTCTCTCTCTCATGAATACATAAAAACAAAAACGAAACCACACGCGTACCCAGCCTTGAGAATGTGGTGGGGTGGGAGGTCGAGCTTTAGTTTTCAGGGCTGTCGTATGGCCAGCTCTAATTATCCGGCACCTTACATCATCTCATTTAATTCTCACAACACACTGATGAAATATTATCCTGACGTTACAGGCGTGATTACTCACTTGCCCTAGGTCGCACAACTAGTAAATGGCCAACGTGGAATTCGAATCCCAGTAACCAGACACCTTTGCCTGTGGATTTAACCATTACGCTGCACTCGCCTGGTGGGCGCTGGAGCTCCCGAGTATGAAATGAGGCTGTGAAAGCTCGGAGAGTACAAAAGGACATTTTCCCCCAAGGGCATCGCAACATCTGAATGGAGCCAGAGAAGAAGAGCGAGAAGTTGACCTAGTGAAGTGGGGTAATAAAGCGCTTTACACTAGTTGTAAAACAAGTAATTCTGTGTGGTTGGAGTTTACTCTCCAGGGAAGAATGGTAGATGAGGCCAGAAAAGTAGAGGGCTAAATAGTCCATACCTTGCAAAATACAGTGCATTAGGGTTTGTGCTTTATCTTGAGGGCGCTGGGAAGCCAGAGGATTTTAAAGGAAGGTCACATTTGCATTTCCAGCCTGCAGTATGAAGAATGAATGGAGATGATAGATGCCTAAAAAAGCAAGGGGGCCAATGCGATCATTCTGGGGAGAGATCACAGTGCCCTGGAATTATGTTATAACTTGGGGATAGAGGTAAATGAAGAGAGATCCCTGAGATAATTCTGTGGTAGACCGGGCAAGATCTAGTGACCAATTTGGGAGAGAGGAGCTAAGGGAGAGTGAGAAGTGAATTACGAGTTTCCCACTTAGATGAGTGGTCAGATGGTGATATCATTCACTGTGGTGGAGAACAGGAGGAGGAGCAAGCTGGAGGTGAAGGTAGAGGGAGAAGTTCAGAATTAACATCTTCAGGTCAGAAAAATGACATGAGGTCATCTCTCCTCATTATACTATCAGTAATTGAACACTCAACTTTAGATATCGAGGGTCACAGAGCTCTCTGGATACGTCCAAACAAGCAAAGTTAAAGGAATAAAAATTCCTTCATGACTAAAAATGATTCAGCCATTCAGCCTGTACACTGAGGAAGGCAACCCAGAGGGGGAAATAATGGGCATGTGCAATCACAGGAGAGCATTGTGTTAGGGTTGGGGTAAACTTCTAGATTGTTCTTTTTTTATTTTATTTTTTTACTATTGGGTTTTTTTTTTTAAGATGGAAATACAAAAGGTATTGTTCATCATTGTCCCCTTAAGTTTGTACCATCAGTTCATTCATTCATGCATGTATGCATTCTTCACTCAACTGCCATCTCCTGAGGTCCACTTGATGTCAGGCCTTGGAAGGCCTGGAGGTAGAGAAATAGGAAGCACAATGATCCTGTCCTCCAGAAACTCCAGTCTCATAAAAAAGACAATAAAAACCTTTTTTTTTTTTTTAATTTTATTTATTTATTCATGAGAGACACAGAGAGAGGCAGAGGGAGAAGCAGGCTCCATGCAGGAAGCCCGATGTGGGACTCGATCCTGGGACTCCAGGATCACGCCCTGAGCCAAGGGCAGACGCTCAACTGCTGAGCCACCCAGGCGTCCCACAGTACAAACCTTTAATTCCAAAAACCACTGAATGTGTTAGAATTGGAAGATGCAGACGGTGCTCCGAAAACAGAGTAAGAGCACCTAGCCCACGCGAAGGATGGACAAGGTATTAAGGAAGGCTTCCTGAAGGAGATACCTCCTAAGCTGAATTTCAAAGAAAGAACAGGAATTAGGCCAGGGGTGTATATCAGGAACAGCATGCTCCGGGTAGAAAGGGCTGTATTTGCAGAGACTATGAGAGAGAAAAGTGCCAGGAATTGCAAGTGGTTCTGTCTGGCTTGTCTGTAGACCTGCAGAAGTGGACAGTGGTGATAAATGATGAGTGAAAGAAGTACACAGAAGCCACATCTTGAAGAGCTTTGTGTGCCTCAGAGGAATTTGGATACTAAATCAAAAACAATAGAAAAGAGGCACCTGGTTGACTCAATCCAAAGAGCAGGTGATTCTCGATCTCCAGGTGATGAGCTCAAGCCCCACGTTGGATGTAGAGATTACTTTAAAAATAAAATCCTGCGCAGCCCTGGTGGCCTAGCGGTTTAGTGCCGCCTTCAGCCCAGGGTGTGATTCTGGAGTCCCAGGATCGAGTCCCATATCGGGCTCCCTGTATGGAGCCTGTGTCTCTGCCCCTCTCTCTCTCTCTCTCTCTGCGTCTCTCATGAATAAATAAATAAAATCCTTAAAACAGCAACAATGTGGAACTTCTGGGGAATCTAATCAGAGGAATGGCATTTAGATTTTTATATTCATTATTTCTTTCAATATTCTGGACAGCTCCATGAAACAGGTATTACTGTTGTCCACATTTTGTAGATGAGAACACTGGGGCTCCAGGAAGTGAATCTCTTTACCAAGTTCACACAGCTAATTAGGGACAGAAGCAGAGCTCACATCCAGGCCTTTGGACCCAAGCCCAGGGTCCTTTTTTACAGCATCCCTGGTCTCTCAAACATGAAACACAGAACTCCTCCCAAGTCTGTATTGCTCTGGGGCTTCTTCCCAAGGGCCTTCTCTACCAGGAACTGATTCACATATTGAGTCCTGTTGCCTCCTGTCTTCCAGGCTTTTGCCTGTGAATGATTACTGGAACCAACTTTAATCTTCACCCAGCCATTCTTCATGCTACAGGATCCTGCTCCCTCTGCATCCACTATCCTGGCCTCACTCTGCACAGTTAGGGAAGACAGCAGGTACATTTTACACATCAGCTTTAGCAGACTGTACCTGGAAAGGTCTTAGTACAGGACCTGTTTGCCCTTGATCCATTCTTCAGGTTCTCACTTGGAGAGCTAACCCCCTACCCCCACCCCAGGCTACCTTCCAGTTTCAGAGATTCCCTCAGGTGGTAGCTTCCAGCTAGAATCGGCCAATAGGCAACTTGGTGGAAAATCAGATGGTGAAAAAAGGGAGAAGCCTGGGTTATGTCTCCCCGTCCTTCTCTGCCATCAGCAGTGTCTCAAGCAGCATCTGTCTTCTCCAGAGAGCATTTCTATCTGTGACCCTGACTCCTGGGATTCTGTAACCTCAATCCTTCAACCCTCCCTCCATCACTCCAGCCTATGGCTGGTAGTCTTGCTGTTAAAAATTTCTGAGTTGCTTCCATCTCCTGTTTGGCTTCCCAACCCTTCCACCGCAGGTGTAGTCCCTTGTAGGGCCCTGTAAGGACAGTGAACTTTCTTAGAGTGAGAGGGGAAGCCAGGAGAGGGAGCCACTTAAGCAGAGCCACGATGGGATCTGACTTGTATTACTGGCGTTGCTCTGGCTGCTGTCTTGAGAATGGACCATAGGGGGCAGAAAGGTTATTGTTCCCACCAGAGTAAAAACCAGACCACAATGATCTTTTGTCTCTTTTGAAATCCTGTGGAACTCTTAGTTGTACCACATCTTTTGAGGCTTGCTACCTGATTAGATGCTGATTTGTTTTCCAGCTGGGTTGCCTAGTTCCCCTCTGAACTTCGCGTGTGTCACATAGTGCCTGAAACAGTAGGCACTGGGACGCCTGGGTGGCTCAGTGGTTGAGCATCTGCCTTTGGCTCAGGGTGTGACCCCGCGGTCCTGGGATTGAGTCCCACATCAGGCTCCCTGCATGGAGTCAGCTCCTCCCTCTGCCTACGTCTCTGCCTCTCTGTGTCTCTGATGAATAAATAAATAAAATTAAAAAAAAAAAACAGTAGGCACTAAAAGGTGGGGGCGGGGGAGTGCTTGTATTTAACGAATGAATAAATAAATGAGGGGGGAAATGGCATGACCTGACTGACTTGTCTGTAAACTCATCAAGCTCAAAGACCTTTTTTAAAGATTTTATTTATTTGAGAATGAGAGAAAGCATGAGCAGTTGGGAGGGGCAGAGGGAGAAGCAGACTCCCAGAGAAGCTGGGAGCCTAATGTAGGGCTCAATCCCAGGACCCTGAGATCCTAACCTGAGCCACCCAGGCACCCTCAAAGACCTTCTGTAGGAATTTGCTACATCTCCCACAAGCACCAAGTAAGAGTTCACAGAGCATTGTTCAAAGACTGACAGCCGGCTCTGTGCCAGGTATCACAGGCTGTAAGCAGTCCTAGCCATCATCACCACCCTCCCACCCTTACCCCAGGAGATGTCCCTGGAGCTCTGCTCCAGCCTTCCTAGAGAGCAGGCCTCCTGCGAAGATTTCCCTGAGGCTCTGCACCGGCAGGAGTTGATTCCTTGCAAATGACCTATCCTCTGGACGGTGGCAGGCACTTCCTGTTTGGGGTGGAAAGGAACCAGACACTTTCCTGTTAGCAGGTCTTTTAAGCAAAGCAGCAGATGCTGAGCAGGTCCTGGCCAGCCTTTCAAGCCAGATGCCTGGCAGTTAGACAGTCTTTATGTGGAAGGGAAGTGGGGCACAGAGCCAGATTGGCTAGGCTTTTATTGTGCTCCTTGCAAGTCCCCTGGGTCCTGCTGTGTGTAAAAAACAAACCAGAAGAGGCTGTCGCCCTGCGCCCTGTAAAATCCTGCAAAATCGTGATGAGGATTAGGATAGATGGGGCTGCACTGAACCAGAAAGCACTCATTGCCTGGCAAGGAGGTGCTCATGTGTTTGTCCTAGGGCAGGCTTGTGTATGTCATCTGGATATGAGCATATCCCAGCGTGAACCTGTGCAGAGAATACATGCATGTATGCACCCAATATCTACCACTTGATAGGATTTGACAGTTAATAATTGTCTAGTTTGCTCCCTATAGCAAATCGGGGTAGCAGAAAAGGCAGGGATTATTGTCCTGTTTTAAAATGGCAGAAACTCAGAGAGGTTAGTAGACTTGCAAGGGATAACAGAGTAAGAACAGATTAAGATTCAAACCCAGGTCTGTCTCACTCCAAATTTTCTATTCACTGCTTTTTCCAATCTCCTATGAGCATGTGCATGTTTGTTTCGGTACAGGGAGGTAGATAGGCAGGTAAACTTGTGAACGTGACCCAGACTAAAGAGAGCACATCCATATGTGCTAGAGAGAGGAAATTTCTCTTCCAGAGGCAGAAGTGGTTGCTAAAGAGTCAGGACTTCTAAAATTGAATCACAGCTAAAAATCCATGGAGGTTATAGTCAATAATGAATCCAAATTATCACAGCTAACCTCCTCACAACTCTGGGGAACACTTCCTCTTCAGGACTCCCAAACTAATCCCATGTCTTTCTTTTTCTTATTCCTATGATTGTGATTTGGGGAGTTTGGTCATTCTCTTAGTGCTTTTCTCCAAAGCCCAGAATTCCTTCTGATAAAATCTACTTTGTGTTCTGCACACTTCCTGGGAAGGAGGAAGGGGCAGAGACAAAGCTAATTGTTTCTCATAAGAGAGAAACTGAGGCCCAGAAAGGGCCTTGTCCAGGTCCATACATCCTGCCTGATTCAAGGGGTCCTGGTCAGGAAGACAATTCACTGGCCAGCTGCTGCCTTCTGTCAGAGAAGAAAGAATGGCCCAGGCAGCTGCCAGCCACTCCCTTGGGCATGCAACATGCCCAAGCTCTGGCATGAGTCTCACAGAAATCCTGTCCACTCTGGGAGAACTGGGAGGAACTGTGGATTTGAACTGAGCCCCAGTGCAGAGAGAGAGAGGGGGGAAGCAGCTCTTTCTGAAGAGGAGAAATGGAGAGGATTGCCAGCCTAGCTGGATCAGGAACTTGTTCAGCCAAGACAGGGAAGGAGGGAAGGAGAGAGCCAGACCCTTGGAAAACCTAGCCCCATCTTCTCCTTGATCATTGTTATCTAGTATTTAGTGATTTAGTAGGTCTGGCATTGAGCTCAGGAATCTGAATCTTGGGACACCTGGATGGCTTCATGGTTGAGCATCTGCCTTTGACTTGGGTTGTGATCCCGGGGTCCTGGGATCGAGTCCCACATTGGCCTCCCTGCAGGGAGCCTGCATCTCCCTCTGCCTGTGTTTCTGCCTCTTCTCTTTCGGTGTCTCTCATGAATAAATAAATAAAATCTTAAAAAAAAAAAAAGGAATCTGAATCTTTATTATGTGCCTCCAGGTGATTCAATGCAGGTGATCCAGTGATCTTTTGACTTGAGGTGAGACAGTATAGCGTTTAGGAGCTCAAGGTCTGGGACACCTGGGTGCCTCAGCAATTGGGCGCCTGCGTTAGCCGGTCCTGGAGACCTGGAATCGAGTCCCACATGGGGCTCCCTGCATGGAGTCTGCTTCTCCCTCTGCCTGTGTCTCTGCCTCTCTCTCTGTCTCTCATGAATTAAATAAATCCCTATAAAAAAAAAAAAAGAGCTCAAGATCTGGAGTTATACTATCTGGGTTTGAACCCTGGCTCCGTTCCTAGATTTGTGACCTTGGACAAATGATATAATCTCTGTGCCGCCGTTTCCTCATCTTTAAAATAAAGATGCTTATAATAGTAGCTTTCTCATAAGGAAGCTGCAAAGATTCAATGACACAATTTATGCAAAGCACATAACACATACATGGCACATGTTAATATCTCAGTGAGTATTAACCACTATTATTTGTTCCAATTCCTCATTCCCATCCCCACCCCCACTCCCACCAGAGGAAGAAATAATGGTATTGGATTAACACAGGAACTTGTCTTCAGAGGATTGTTTTGGATGTGATTGATCCAAAACCATTCTCCCTCCCACCCCATCATTCTTCCGATGCTCTTGCTGTGGACTGAGCTTCTTCCAATGAAATACTCTGCCTTTCTCATCTTCCTTTCTCCATGCTCCTCTCAGATGGCACGCCACCCCATCCAAAGTTATTTGGCTCAGGATGTGTCCTGGAAAGTAAAAACATACAGCAAGTCAGTTGTGGAGCTGCATAGGCCCCTGGATTCCTGAAGAAGATCACAGAATTTGGTGCTCTGGGACTTAGTAAACTTTTGAGGCAGAAAGGAATTGAAACACCTGCTTACCCAGGTTCTAACCAAGGAAACAAGCTGTCTTCCTAGGAAATTGAGACATCCTATGCCAAAGCATGGTTGAAGCCCAGGATGAGTGCGTTCTGCATAAATTCTTGCACATCCAAGTCTGGATGGTATCTCCAAGGGACCACAAACAGATGAAGTGGAACAGGTGAGGATTGGATGAAATAATCTAACCAAGAACACAAAAGGAAAACAGAGGAAGTAAACGTTCAAACACAACCATGGTGGCTAGTTTTTGAGGTTCAGGGGCCATTGCTAACCTGGGAGGCAGAGAAAGGCAGGTTCAGCTCTCTGAGTGTCTCAATCCTTCCAGTCACTCAGCCCTCCAGGGAAGCACTGCTTCCAGCCTTCCTCTCTCCTCCCAGTGCAGCGTAAATGGACACCCTCTGGGATGTGCTGGAGAGAGGGGTGGAGAAATTCTGCCTGGAGGGAGAACTGGCAAATCTGGGCTTGACTCCAGCTTGGCCAACAGTGTCCTAGCCAGCTGGTGCTCCTCAGAGCTACCTGCCCTAAAGCAGAGTTGTATCTAGCCTTTGTCACCTATTGATGTGGAGAAAGGGGAACCCTCTTGCACTGTTGGTGGGAATGCAAACTGTTGCAGCCACTCTAGGAAACAGTACAGAGGTTCCTCAAAAAGTTAAAAATAGAACTACCTTATGATCCAGCAGTCACACTACTAGGTATTTACCCAGAGAATACAAACATAACAAGTCAAAGGGATACACACACCCCAATATTTACAGCAACATTATCCACAATAGTCAAATTATGGAAACAGCCCAAGTGCCCATTAATTGATGAATGGATAAAGATGTGAGATATAGGTGTGTGTGTGTGTGTGTGTGTGTGTGTATATATATATATATATATATATATATATATATATATATATATTCTATTACATATATGTAATAGAATTTTACTCAGCCATAAAAAAGAATGAAATCTTGCCATTTGTAATAGCATGGATGGAGCTAGAGAGTACTGTGCTAGGCAAAATAACTCAGAGAAAGACAAATACTATATGATTTCACTCTTGTAGAATTTAAGAAACAAAACAAACAAGCAAAGGGGAAAAAAGAGAAGCAAACCAAGAAACAGACTTTTAACTATAGGTAACAAAAACCAACGGTTATCAGAGGGAAGGTGGGGGATGGGTGAAATAGGGGGTAGGGATTAAGAAGTGCACTTGTGATGAGCACAGGTGTTATATGGAAGTGCTGAATCACTCTAACTGTACACCTGAAAGTAGTATTACACTGTATGTTCACTAACTGAATTTAAATAAAAACCTAAAAAAAATCCTTGGTCAAGGGCAGTGTATGCCACATCACACATGCAACCTTCAGACAACACATGCACACAGACATACACACATACTCTTGGGTTGCTAGATAAAATAGAGGCCACCAAATTAAACTTGAATTTCCTATTAACAATTAATCATTGGGATCCCTGGGTGGCGCAGCGGTTTGGCGCCTGCCTTTGGCCCAGGGCGCGATCCTGGAGACCCCGGATCGAATCCCACATCGGGCTCCCGGTGCATGGAGCCTGCTTCTCCCTCTGCCTATGTCTCTCTGCCTCTCTCTCTTTCTCTCTCTGTGACTATCATAAATAAATAAAAATTTTAAAAAAAGAATTCAAAAAAAATCATTTTTTTAGTCTAAGTATGTCCCAAATGTTGCATTAGTACATACTTATTCTAAAAAATTATTTGTCGTTAATCTGGTGCTCAAATTTAACAGGACATCCTGTATTTTTATTTGCTAAATCTAGAAACGCTACCCCACCAGCTTCAGAATCTCCCTCCTCTCTTAGCTCAGGGCAGGACTTTGCTTGAACCTGCAGCCTGTCACAGTGCTGTCCTTAGTTGAGAACCTTCGTTCCAGTCTGCCCTGCTAGACTGAAAGCTCTCTGAGGGGAAGGCCCAGGCCTTGCCCACCATCTGTGGGCCTCCGTTCCAGGCAAGGACGCTCCTCACGGATGTGCACAAGGGCATGGGCGGAGAAGGGGCATGGATGGACTAACAGATCCATTACAACTCTATGCCCACTGCAGGGCCCTGGCTCAGGCGGGGCGAAGGCCACTTTTTATTCACTGGCCTGCGCCCCAGATGCGCCCGTTTCTAATTGGTTCGCCAGGAGGAGAGTCCCCTTTTCATTGGTCGGCTGGGAGGTGGGCGGGGCCTATTTCCAATTAGACCCCCGTAGGGACCCTCTTTCAAAATCTGTCCAAGAGGTGCCTTTTAGACATTCCTCCACCAGACAGACACCTTTTTTTTTTTTTTTTTAAATAACACAAAAACCTGTGTGCTACTGAGGCTTTAAACCTTAGGATAAGAACACTGCAATACATTTGCTCAGCACCTTAGACATTCCAAACTACTTTACACTATGAACTCAGGGGATCCGCACAAACAGTCCCCCAGAGGTCAGTATCATTGCGCCGTTTAAATTTCACAGATTAGCAAATTGAGACCAGAAGAGGGAGAGCACCCTGCTCGCAGTCACCAAGGCAATTAATGAAAACAGTTTACTTTTGTTCAGTGTGAGTTTAGTGCAGGCTCTCACATAAATATCGTTTCATTCCCCCTTTGCTAAGGACTCTGTGGAATACATAAAGCCAAGCACTTTACACTCATTTTCTCTTTTAATCTTCATGCACCTCTGAGAACTAAATGTCATCTGCTCTCATTTTATCGATGAGGAAACTGAAGCTCGAAGTGGTTAAATCTTTTGCCAAAAGTCACGAAGCTGCAGCCTACCACTTATTAATTGCATACTGCACGATGTCAGGTACAGTGCTCAGTTACTTACAGACATTATTCCCTCCTTTAATGCTCCCTAAACCACATGATATTGGTATTCTTATTATCGACATTTAGTGATGAGAAAAATGTGTTCAGAGGGACGTCTGGTGGCTCAGTAGTTGAGCATCTGCCTTCTGCTCAGGGCGAGATCCGGGTCCTGGAATCGAGTCCCACGTCGGGGTCCCCGCAGGGGGCCTGCTTCTCCCTCTGCCTGTGTCTCTGCCTCTCTGGGGTGTCCTTCATGAATAAATAAATAAAACCTTTAAAAGAAAAGAAAAAATATGTGAGTGACTTGCCCAAGACCACACAACCAGCAAGTAACTGAAGCAGGATTCACCGGCTAGTAAAGAAACAGATCTAGAACTCAAACCCAATCCTTCTGACCCCAGCCCAAGGCCTGGCTCCCTGCCAGCCCGGCTGAAATGATCAGTGACCCTCAGGTCGGCCAGGACCCTCCCTGATGGAAGTCTTAGGTAGCCCTTCTTCCCCCGCCCTCCCGGGAGCGACCCGGATCCACTGGAGGTGGCCGGCGAGAGGGAGGGTGGGCAGGGCGGCGGCGGGCACCCGGCCAGGCGGTGCAGCCTGCGGAAGAGGCTCCGGGACCGCGGCGCGTTCCAGCGGCGGAGCGGAGTGGGTGGGGCCGGAGTGCCCGGCCCCCGCCCCCGCCCCCGCCCCCGCCCCTCCTGCCTCCCTTCCTCCTTTGCCTTCCCGGTCCCGGGGCGGGCGACCCGCAGGCAGGCGCTGCTCCACCCCGGGCCGGCTCCCGGCGAAGCGCCCGGCGGGGCCGCCCTGCGCACGGAGCCGGGGCCCCCGCGAGTCCCCGGTGCCTCCCGCTCCGCGCAGGGGCGGCGCAGGGCTGGAGCCTCCGCGGGGCCCCGGGCGCCGCTGACCGCCTGGAGCAGCCCGGCGCGCGGGGCCTGCCCACGGGTCCCGCGCCCCGCGTGGGCGGCGGGGTGGATATGGCTGCGCGTGTGGGCCTCCTGCTGCGCGCCCTGTGGCTGCTGCTGTGGGGCGGCCTGGACGCCCAGCTCGCCGAGCGCGGAGGCCAGGAGCTGCGCCGGGAGGCGGAGGTAACGGAGGCGTGAGGGGCGGCGAGCGGGGCGCGAGCCGGAGACCCTCCGGAACTTTGCAGGCAGGTCAGCCAGCCTCTCCTCCGAGCTGGCAATGCGCGTCACCCTGCCCCGCGGCTCACACAAAGCCTGGGGCGCGTTCTCCCCGGCCGGAGCTGGGACCACACAGGCGCGCGGATCTGCATTGACCTTCCCGGACGGGGGAAGGAGGAAGCGACCAGGTGGGACAGGCGGGCAACAGCTGGGAGAGAGGTAGCCCCGGCACCCCAGCTAGGCACAGAGCTGCTCTGCGGTCCCTCGCCGCCGAGGCAGCATTCGTCGGGTGCCCCGAGCCCTCGCAGAGGCTGCAGAGCCCCCCTAGATCGGTGAGGTGGACAGGGTGTCACCGGCAAGCGGGGACACAGGAGACAGCACTGGCTTCCTGGGCTGGTGCTGCCGCGCGACCAGCTTGAACAAGTCAGCGTCCAAGCTCGGGACTGGTTTCTTAGCCTGTAAAATGGGTGAGAGTATTTTAGCCTCAAGAACTGCTTCTAAGGAGCTTTGGAACGGTGCTTCGGGACCGGACTTGAGAAAGGGCGGGGACGTGGAGGTGAACCTTAATTTAAAACTTCTCCTTTCATTTTCGTGAGTAGGACTAGGGTCACCACTATTTTAAGGAGAAGTTCTAAATTCCTGAGCCCGGTGCCCTGCCCTGAGAAAGACTCTTGCTCCCTAAAGAGCTTCATTCCTGCTCTAAAACTCCCAGTCAAGAACTTCTCAGTACCCTCCCATTCCCCTTCCCTAGAAGAGGCATGCTGGATCTAAGAAACCTCCAGAATGAAGAAGCCCCCACCGAATGGCTCTTCCTTCCATCAGCCAGCTCCCATCACTATTCTGGAATATTTGGAAATAACCCTGTTTCAACAACGAGGTCCCCCCTCTCCCATTCCAAGCGCTGGTCTCTTGTTTTGTGCTCTCTGCTTCTGCACATTTGGGAATCGCTGTTTCACTGAATTTAGAATCTTACAACATCAAGTGTACAGTCCTCATGGCCCCAGGAGAAGGCTTCTGTCTACCAAGCCAAGTCCTATTAAGAGTCCCATACCACCTCCCCCCAAGTCTGGGTCCCAGGCAATCCTTGGCAGGAGAACAGAGACAATATCTCTGCCGCCCATGCCTGTGGTGGCCCCAGATGGAGAGAATTTAATCTTGGGGTGTGCTTGGGAAACATAATACTAAGCAGATTGAGTCTCTTGCAGTCTATTTAACAATATTGGGGGAAGGGGAGTTTTTACCTCTGAGAACAGGACATATTTTAAAAGTATAAAAAACTCTGGAAATGTGGATGTGTTTCTAAATGCCTATGCATGTACATATGTACGTATATGCAAATTGGGGGTGTTAGTATGTCTATATGTGCTTCTGTAAATGGCTAATTGCAAGAACTTCAGTATCAGACAGATGTGTGTGCAAACCAAAAGTGAATCATTTAATCTCTCTGAACCTCAGTTTTCTTCTCTGTACAATGGAGGTTACAAATGCTTGTTTCATAAGACTGTTGTGGGTTTCATGGAGATAATGCATATAAAACACTCAGCACAGTGCCTGCTCTGTAGGACACAGTCTATAAAAGGAAATTGCTCTCAATACTCTTCTCATTATTATCTGTATCATTATTTTAGGGAACAGAGCTTCAGATTAAAAGTCCTGACCTGATCAGGGCACTTGGGTGGCTCAGTCAGTTAAGCATCTGACTTCCGCTCAGGTCATGAGCTTGGAATCCTGGGATCAAGCCCTGCTCAGCAGGGAATCTGCTGATTTCTCTGCCCCTCTCCTCACTCATGTTCACTCACTCTCTCTCTCTCAAATACATAAAAATCTTCAAAAAAAAAAAAAAGTACTAGCTCAGTGACTAGCTCTCCTAGAACAATAATACAGGACAAAATATGCTAGAAAACTATTTTCAGCATTCGACAACAGGAGGCACAGAGCTATAATTCCTAGGAGATGGTGTTGCAGTTACTATGGCTACATTATAAATTACCCCAGAACTTAGTGAAGTAAAACAAACATTTATTATGTGCATAGATACTATGTGTCAGGATTTCAAACAGGGCACATCAGGGCAGTGTGTCTCTACAATGTTCAGGGTTGGAATCATCTGGCTGTCGGGGGCGGGGGGGGGCACCATTCTCTCCTATGGGCCTATCCACGTGGTTTCTCCATATCGGCTAGTTTGGTCCCAAATTTGGTAGTTGGGTCTCTAGAATGAGTATTCCAAAAGAGAGAGAGAGAATGAGAGAGAGAGGGCAAGCAGAAGTCAAATCCTCTTTAGGACTGAGACTAAGGAGTGTCATAGCATCACTCTGCTATACCACATTGGCTGGAGCAGTCACCAGCTCCAAGTCAAGGGGAGGGAACATAACCCCCACAATCAATGGCAGGAGTGTTGAAGTCACTATAAGAAGAGCATGGGAATGGGAGATGTTATTGTGGTCATTTAGGGAAATGCAACCATCCACAGAAGGGAATCACAAAGTGAGCCCAGTGATCACCCTGGCTCTTTGCTCAGGTGTGATTCCTTGACTCCAGTGCAGAGAGCTAGACCCCCAGTAAAGTACAGCACTCCTGCTGAGCTCGTGGGCAAAGTTCAGAGTTCAGGACAGAGAAGGAAAGAAAGAATAAAAATAAGCTGTGTGATCTTAAGCTAGTCCCCTCACTGCGGCAGGCTACAGTTTCCTCCTCTGTAAAATAAGGGAGTCAACTTCTTAAATGACTCTCTTAGTGCTAACCTTCTTTGGCTCTGGTGTGTTTGTATGCCGGTGCCTGCGTGTGTCTGTGTTCCCATGTCTCCCCGTTTGTATCTCTGTGCCCTGTGTGCATGGCTATATGTGTCCCTTATGTGCATACAAAATAATAAAGTTGAGAGTTTTCCAAAGTGGGCTTTGCCTGGGAGGAGACTGACCACTTACAAAAGCTGCATTATGAACAAGTTCATTGTTGCCCACTTGGGAAAACCAGTGCTGCTCATGACACTAGTGAGTAGGAAGGGCCTCCACTGCTGAGCTACAAGATTGAGAGTTAATGAATGACATCATCACCTTGGCCCCCCTCCCGTTTGCAACCAGGCCCTGTCCTGTTCTTGGGTGACACAGACTGTCCCAGGGGATCTGCCTACTGTGCTTCATTAAACACCCAGGTGGTATGTCCAGGAACCTGCCTTCCATTTGGTGGTCTATGCATATCTGCACAGCTGCTCCCAGTGCACCAGTACACCAAGAAGCTGGCTAGTTCGTTTCTCCAGGGAAACATTGCAGCTTCTGTGGAGTATCCACCCCCAGATGCAGTGTCTGTTTCTCATATCCCAGAGCCATTCATTTGACTTTTTATGAGTCAGAAATCCAGAAGCCCGGGTGTGGAAACTGTTCCCAAGGGCTGAGCACAGTGACTCATGGGTGCAGGGTGAATAGAAGTGCACAAGAGGCTCTGGAGGGTCCCAGAGGACCATGAGCTGGTGGAAAAGCAGTTGTCAAACAAGTTTGAAAACCAAGGGATCTAAGCAAAACGTGGGCGGTGGAAGCAGGAACATAGTAAGGAGACAAGTGGACAACTCTCCCGAAATCCAGCCTTGCTTACGGCATTATTTTGTGCCCTAAATTTAGCCCTACAAGACTAGGGCGGACCATGAGTCCATACAGTACAATTATTTAGCATTAGAAAAAGTATAAGAGGGGTTTGGATGGAGACTGATCAGCTAATATTTTCCAACTTCCTTAAGGACAAAAAATTATAGGAAGGGGGGTTATAGCAAGAGGGTATCTAGGCTACACCCAGACAGAACTTTATGAATATGAGACCAGGAATGAGGAAAAGGAAGAGAAGTTTAAGGGGGTCAGACAGAGGGAAGGGAAGGCATTTGCCCCCAATAAAGGGAAAGGATCTGAGTGGATCCCACTGCCCTGGGGCCTTCAGGAGATCCTAAGAGCAGAGAGCAAAAGGAACATAGTTGCCTCTTGCTGAGTACCTGTGTCTTGTCAGATGACCTGTTAGGGGTGTGATGGGAGATGTACTCCCAGCTTCTATTGAAAGCCGGAGTCCACCACCAAAGCAGCTTCTTTCTCTGCTCTGGGCCTGGACCTGCTTACAGAGGAGGAAGAAGGAACCCAGCTAGAAATATCCCCAGCTTTTTTCTCATTTGATAATTGTTTCCCCGGTGGAGAGAGAAGGGGTTCCATGCCTTCAGTTTCAAAGCCCCTGAGTCACTTGTGTGAATGTGAAATCCTGGGATAGGTGTCAGAGGATCTGAACTCAAGTACTGGTTCTGTTGCTCACTTAGGATCCTTTGGCAAGACACTGCTTGCTCCCCTGAGACTTACTGTCCTCCTCTTTACCATGGGATTATCAACACCTGTCCTGCCTATATTCTTGCAAGATTACTGTGAAATTCAGAGGTGCAAAACCCTTAAAAGCTCTATATTAGTCAAGGCTCAGCACTCAGTTCATTGGGCAGTGTGCTGGAGAATCTCTCTCTCTCTCTTTCTCTGTCTCTCTCTGTCTCTCTCTCTCTCCCTTCCTCTCTCTGTTTCAAATAAATAAATCTGAAAAAATTCTTGGTCTCAGTTTTGCTCCTGCAGTTCTTTGATGTGGAGGGTGTCCCAGCCACTCTGTAGACATAAGACTCAGAGCTGCCCTTCCAAGACTTTACTAACAAAGTTCTGTTCCTGCAATAAAGCTCTGTGACTATAGCAAGAAAATTTTTTGCTATAAAGTTTTTAATGGGGGCAACTGTCATGAAGCTTTCCCAAGACATCTCATCTATTTGTTTTAAGATTTTATTTATTTATTCATGAGAGATACAGAGGAGAGGCAGAGACATAGGCAGGAGGAGGGAGGAGAAGAGAGGCATAGAGACATAGGCATAGAGAGGGAGGAGAAGCAGGCTCCACGCAGGAGCCCGATGCAAGACTCGATCTCGGAATTCCAGGATCACGTCCTGAGCCGAAGGCAGAAGCTCAACTGCTGAGCCACCCAGGCATCCCAGGCATCTTATCTTCTTACTGGATTTTCATGACATTCCTGCAAGAAACCTAAATCATTCTTACCTGCTTGTCACACTTTGAGGCACAGAAAGGTTCGGTAACTTCGTCATAGTTCACACAGCTAATCAGTTGCAGAGGCAAGTCCATGATAATAGATGAAGCTGGAGTACATTTTAGCCCAAACCAACCCTCTCATTTTATAGAAAAAATGGAGGTCCAGGTGTACTTGGGTGGCTAAGTTGGCTAAGCATCTGCCTTGGGTTCAGGTCATGATCTCAGGGTCCTGGGATATAGTCATCAGGTCCTTGCTCAGTGGGGAGTCGGCTTCTCCTCCTTCTGCCCTTCCCACCACTCATACTTGCTCTCTCTCTCTCTGTCTCTCTCAAATAAATAAATAAAATTAAAAAAAGAAAAGAAAAGAAAAGAAAAGAAAAGAAAAGAAAAGAAAAGAAAAGAAGGCCCAGAGAGGCACAGAACTTGCCTAAGGACACACAGTTCTTAGTAGCACAGGAATAAAATTCAAGACACAGCCCAGTGCTCTTGCCCTGCCAGGCCAGTGACTCAGGCCTCAATTCATTTTGCTATACCTCATTCCTAGTCTTGCCCTGCTCAGAAATGGCCAGAATTTCCTCATCCCTAGGGCACTAAATGGGCTGGGCTCTGCGTACCCTCCCATGGCAAGTCAGGACAGACACAGGACTAGAACCTCCAGAGTCCTGAGTCCACTCAGCCTTCTGGGTCCCAGGGAGAATCGTTTTCATTTTATTCAAACACCACAACCACTCCCAGGACTTTTCAGAGGCGACTCCCCAGGGAAGTGCCCCGAGTCCTGACCAAGTGGACGAGGCAGGTTGTCACAAGCTTTTAGACCTAAGCAGGGTGAATCACAGAAGATGCATGCTCCTCTAGCTTCCTCTCTTCTCAGCTTAAGCCTTGGGCTTCACAGGAGAGAGGATGAGTGGAGAACAGGGCAAAGACAAAACCTGGTGTTTGGAACTGCAAGGCAGAGAGGAGAAGCCAGACACAGCTCCCATGCAGGAGGATGGAGGTGACCCCAAGTGGACCTCAGGGGATACCTAAGAGAACATAGGACAAACCCTAGGGAAGCGACAGCCTGGAAGGGAAATGACTTCTCCAAGATGTTCATGGTCGAGCTGGAATGGAAACAGGAGCTCTACCTCCTAGTCCTTTGTCTTTTTCTGGGATCCCTTTACCACACTGTCACCTGCCCCACACCCCTGCTCTTTCTTCTCCCATGCAGACAGGGCACTTTTATCACCTTTGCAGGGGAAAACTGAGGTGTGGCAAGTGGGCTTCTAGAAGAAGGTTAGGGACAGCTGCAGGAGCAGAGGATGTCTCAATTGTGCCTCCTCCTCAGCCAGTGAGGTGGAGCTGCCACCTCTGAGCAGAACTTTAGAGCACTCAGCACTGAGGATATGAAGGGCCCCCTTCCTATATGTAATTTTTAAATGTTCATATTAAAAATATTAATGATCATTAAAAATGAAATAAGTGTAAGGGAATCCTTATGTTCTAGTCATTGCAATTATAGTACTTCGGTGCAGGGCGCCTGGGTGGCTCAGTCCATTGAGCATCTGCCTTCGGCTCAGGTCATGATCCCAAACCCCTAGGATGGAAACCCATGTGGGGCTACCTGTTCAGTGGGGAGTCTGCTTGTTCTCCTCTCCCTCTGCCCCTCACTCCCCACTGCTTGTGCTTGCTCTCTCTCTCTCAAATGAATAAATAAAATATATTTAAAAAATACTTCAGTGCTTTTATGGAAATATAAAATGTCAAATTCTTAAAATTTATTTTTCTCATTCTTTCGGTATCTCTTGGCTGGTCATGTGCTCACACTGCCTCCTGGGAATTCAGCTCTGCCTTGCAACCCACAGTGTGCCAGAGGCCAGTCAGGAAGAGAGGTCCAGGATTTCCCCCTCTGATGGACCCCTAATAAAGGCCTCCACCCTCATCCTGCCCTCCACTCCACTTTGCCTGCCAAAGTATCAGGCATGGCAGCTCAGCCAGGAAACAGGAGACGCCGCTAGTCAATATCCCCTCCCTTCTGCTCTGTCCAAGGCTTCATAGTTCCAGAACCGGAGCCAACTTTCTGATAAGGGCTGGGTGGGTTTGGGGGGAGGAGCACAGGGAGTGCCAGCCTGTTAGCCTGTGACCGGGTCTCTTCCAAGTCACTCAGCAAACCTCCTTTGAAGAGGACATTGATTTCCCAACTTCCTTTAGAAAGCCATTCTATCCATCCCCACTAAGGGAAGGGAGGAGGCAAAGAAGAGAACCAGGTACCTGACTGGGGTGAGGCAAGTCTAAGCTAGAGCACCTATATTGAGAGCAGAGCTGGAACTGCCTTATTCAGAGCAGTTCCCATCTTATAGACAGATTGTGTTTGGAAAGTCCGTTTATTTTTCTACTAACGTAAATCAACTGGATCAACGGTTTATCAAGTATTTACTATGTATGCTAGCTACACATTGCTTTTTTTTAACTTTAATTTTATTTATTTATTTATTTATGATAGTCACACAGAGAATGAGAGAGAGAGAGAGAGAGAGGCAGAGACACAGGCAGAGGGAGAAGCAGGCTCCATGCACCGGGAGCCCAACGTGGGATTTGATCCCGGGTCTCCAGGATCGCGCCCTGGGCCAAAGGCAGGCGCCAAACCGCTGCGCCACCCAGGGATCCCCACATTGCTTTATATAATCTTTCTGAGAACCCTGTGGTGTATTCTTTTCTTCACATTGTGGGTAAAGAAATGGAAAGCTCAGAGATGCTAAGTAATTTGTCCCTGGCCACCCAGAGTCAAGGTTGGGAACAGATTCTTGATTCCAAGCCCTATGGCTAATTCCATGATGCCACACTATTTTGGACAATAAATAATCTTCCAGATTAAGCCACTAGAACTCCTTTAATCCATTATGCATCCCAAAATAGTGTCCATTTGGAAAGGGAAAAAAGAAAATAGTATTGAAATACAAATAAATTAGTGTAGAAGAATAATGAAATGGACTTGGGAAGTGTTCTGTGGTCTAGAATAAGGGTTCCTTATGGAAAATGGCTTTATTGAGAAGAGCTGAAGGAGAATATAATGAAATTCACAAAGCTGAGGCAGGATACTTACAAAGGCTTAGGAGCTTGCCCATGCTGGCTCTTAGTGTCTACTTTTCTTCTTCATTTGTGCCTTTCCTGGAGGCAACAGCTGTGATTGGAGTTGATTTAAGAAATATAGCAAAGAGGGCACCCAGGTGGCTCAGTATGTTAAGCGTCTACCTTCAGTTCAGGTCCTGATCTCAGAGTCCTGGGACGGAGCCCCACATCGGGCTCTTTGCTCAGTGGGGAGCCTACTTCTGCCTCTCCTTCTGCTGTTACCCCTGCTTGTGCTCTCTGTCTCTCTGTGTCAAATAAATAAGTGAAAATCTTAAAAAAAGAAAAAAAAGATACAGCAAAGAGAAGTGTGTAAGAGAACAAAGAAAACAGAATTACTTCCATATAGATAGCACAGCAAGGAAGGCTAAAAATAAAGAGATGATGTGTGTCTATAAGAATCAAGCAGCCAAGGGGATCCCTGGGTGGCTCAGCGGTTTAGTGCCTGCCTTCAGCCCAGGGCGTGATCCTGGAGTCCCAGGATCGAGTCCCGTCTTGGGCTCCCTGCATGAAGCCTGCTTTTCCCTCTGCCTGTGTCTCTGCCTCTCTCTCTCTGTCTGTCTCTCATGAATAAATAAATAAAATCTTTGAAAAACAAGAATTAAGCAGCTGAGGTGACGTTTCTTTTATTCCATTGATGAGGCTTTTTCAGTGATAAAGGCAAGCAGGGAGCCAAGTGCACCATGTTCTCTGAAGGGCAGGGCTGGTGATAGGTAAGGACGATGAGTCACATACTTCTCCCCCGCCACTGGCCTCCAAACACGTGGTCACGGAGAGAGCAGCTTCCAGGTGTGTGATGGCAGGCAGCGGCCAACAGACACTTGGGCCATGAGATATTCTCCAGTTATACTCATTTCCTCAGGGGATCACATCCAGGTCCACGGCCATCCCATCATCTATCTACATGCTGAAATATTCTGGTTTCTTCCTTGAGCTCCAGGATCATGTGACTAGTGCCACTTGACATCACAGTGTTTTTCTTATTCACATCCACCCCTATCTGCTCCCCCTCTGGTTTCCTCATATAGTTTCTAGAATCACCATCCAAGGCAAACATGGAGGAGCCATTCTGGATTTCTCTCTTTCTTTCAGTCCTCACAATTAACCCACCATCAGGACTAAAATAATACCCCCATTTCCTACCCTGGGTGACAGTCCTGCCTCTCTCTCTGTGGCTTCTCGCATGTCCTGCTACTTTACACTCACTGTGCTCAAGCTTTCCTTCTGTTCCTTAGGCACATCCACATCGTTCCTAGCCCAGGGCTCTGCGTTTGCTGCTCCTCTGCCTGGAACACACTTTCCCACCTCACTGTATGGCCAGTTACTTCTCATTCTTTGTGACACACATCACATACCAGCTCTTCAGAGGGTCCTTCCCTGACCTCTGATGAAAAGTTTCTCTTTAAGTTATTCTCAACCGCAACACCCAGTTTCTTTTCTTTATCGCACCAAAACTGCCTCCTTTACTTGTTATCTGTGTTTCGATTATCTGTCTGTAGCCACAAATCTTGGTCATTGCACCTGGCCATGTGCCTAGGTCATTGTATGAATTAACAAATGAGTCAATGAAAAGAGGAAGTTGCAGGTTTCTAATTAAAAAATTACTTTTCCCTAAAATATTGAAAAAAAAATTTTAACAAAAAATTTTAAAAATTAAAAAAATACTTTTCTCTTTTTAAGATTTATTTATTTATTTAAGTAATCTCTATACCCAATGTGGGGCTCGAACTCACAACCCTGAGATCAAGAGCCCCATGCTCCTCCTACTGAGCCAGCCAGGTTCACGTCAAAACTATTCTTCTTTAACACTATTTTTATTTATTTATTTATTTATTTATTTATTTATTTATTTATTTATTTATTTATTTTTAAAGATTTTATTTATTTATTTGAGAAAGAAAGACAGAGAGAGCATGAGCAGGGGGAAGGATAGATGGAGAGGGAGAAGCAGGCTCCCCACTGAGCAGGGAGCCCTACTCAGGGCTCCATCCTAGAACCCTGAGATCATGACCTGAGCCAAGGTCAGACACTTAACCAAATGAGCCACCTAGGCACCTCATTAACACTATTTTTTAAAGATTTTATTTATTTATCTGAGACAAAGAGAGCAAGAGCATGAGTAGAGGGTGGAAGGAGGGTGAATAGCGGGTGGGGAGGCAGAGGAAGATGGAGAAGCAGACTCCCTGCTGAGCAGTCAATCCCAGGACTCTGAGATCAATATCTGAGCCAAAGGCAGATGCTTAACCCACTGAGCCACCCAGGTGTTCCCCCTCCACAAAAAACTACTTTTATAAGGAGCCAAGTTTGTATACAAACCATAGAGTTGAAGGCAAGTACATCTGTTGTTTGTAGGGCCTTAAATATATCTGCATTTTGAGGGAGGTGAATCATTTAGGAAGAAGCCAGAATTAGATAATTAATTCCCAAGCCAGGCATGGCAGAGTCTGCAGGTGACCAGCCCGACTTCTGACCAATACAGGGCAACTCCCTAGACAGGTGAGATGTTCAGGAGCAAAGCTGAAGCATTTCAACAGTGCATATTTATATTTATAATAGCTGCTCTGTATTGAGCCCCTCATAGGTGACAGGCACTGTGTTAAGTGCTTTGTATTCACAGTTGTGATCAAGCCTCACCAAAAAAAACCTGTAGGCTGTATACTATTTCTAAGCCCCTTTTACAGATAAGAATGCTATGGTTTAGAGAAGTAGCTTGCTAACTGAGATTTAAGCCCAGCCTGGTGTGACTCCCAAGCCCCTAACTCATCCAGCATGCCCTGCTAGATCCCCGACCATGCCGGGAAATATTCTAGGTAGGGATTGCTCGGCCAGTTTGAGAATTAAGAAAGCTAGGATTTAGAAATATTGAGTGACTTACTCAAGACCAAAAAGGTAGTCAGTGGTCACCTGGCACAGAGTCTATGTCCTCCTGCCTTTATCCCGGGACTCCTTTTCCTATAGCTTATAGACCTCATTGGGACAAAGGTTAAGACAGGGCATGATGTATGTGCCACAGATGCTTGGAGACCACGGGAGGGGAAAGGATGCGTGGGAAGGCTGACGCTCCTCTCTCCCTCAGGCATTCCTGGAGAAGTACGGATATCTCAATGAGCAGGTCCCCAAAGACCTCACCTCCGCAAGATTTAGCAATGCCATCAGGTAGGACAGAGGGATGTGGGGGGGCTTGGGGGTGCAGGAGGGCAAAGCTTCGGTCACCCCCTCCCTCTTCGTGGAAGGCTGACCTCCCCACCTGTGTCCATGTTCCCTCCCTCTCCTGCTGTCTCCAGGGAAGCTCCTTGCCCTCACCACCACTCCCCCCCACACACATACACTGTGGTCCTTTATCTCAATTCCTCCTGACAGGGAGTTCCAGTGGGTATCTCAGCTGCCCATCAGCGGTGTGCTAGACCCTGTCACCCTGCGCCAGATGACGCGGCCCCGCTGTGGGGTGGCAGACACAGACAGCCAGGCGGCCTGGAACGAGAGGGTCAGTGCCCTGTTTGCTGGAGGCCGGGCCAAAATGAGGCGTAAGAAACGCTTTGCAAAGCAAGGTGAGCCCTGTCGAAATCTAGCTAAGCTGGGACTGCCAACAACCAGAAGCCCTGTGGCCAGAGAAAAAACCAGCCCAGCCTCAGACTGGGCTTTGTCAGTAACCTCCTCCCTAAGGGCCCGAGACGGGAGAACAGTGGGTGAACAGGACCCCTCAAGTGGAGGACCATCTTTGTGAACACAGACATTTAAATCAGAATTATACCTACATGGATGAATTTTCATTATGCAAATATTTTCCAGAGCAAGCCCCATCAAGCCCACTTCATTCCTTGATCAGGTTGTTATGCAGGGCAGTTAAACTGTTGCCAACATTTTGTTTACATTCTCCTAAAGTTGTTTTCATCAGAATCCATTCTTTTTTTCATAAGGATTATTCAACAAAGATACAATTTATCAATCAGTTTTACTTTGTCCAAAGCACATTTTGAACAGCCTTATTGAAATATAATTCACATGTCATAAAATTTACCCATTGGAAGTGTGCAACTTAGTGGTTCTTAGTACATTCTCAGAATTGTGCAACCATTACCACAATCTAATTCCAGAGTATGTTCATCACCTCCGAAAGAAACCCCAGGCTCCTTAGCGGATCACTCTCCCTGCTCTCCCCCTCTGTGCCCCCTCCCCCCAGCCCCTGACAACTACCAATCCGCTTTCTGTTTCTATGGATTTGCCTACTCTGGACATTTCACTACTGCTTATTTTATCACATCACATCACAATTTCTGCCGTTGTGATTCTCTTTTTGTAGTTTTGGTTTTATCTTTCCTTCTCCTCCTCTTCCTCCTTTTTCGTCCAGGTCCAATCTTCCAGGGCCAAATGATACAGACCTAAGATTTATGAAGATTTGATTCTTCTGTCAATTCTTCATCAATAACAGGTTTTACTGTGTGTAATTTTTGCATCTTCTTTGCGCTAAGTCTCATTTTCTCTGACCAATTTTTTGCAGTTTTTAGGATTTCTAAGAAGATAGGGTTGTTGAGTCAAATCTTCATCTATAATCAAGTTTACTACGAACACTTTGGACCGTTGCCTCTTTTAATTTGCATTATCTACCTCCACCGACAATATCCATTATGCACAGAACATGAAATTTATAGGTCGTTTTTATTTCTTAGCTAAGGAAGTTGTGAGTGGTTCCCCTCAACTCCTGGAGGATGGCAGTGATGGGGTCCAGGCTATGTGGTCGAGAAGTCCTTGGTGTCAACATGTTCTACATCCCACTGTGTTTCTGGACAGCGGAGGTAGAACAGGGGTGCAGCGTGAGCTGGAACAGCATTCCTGAAGCTGGGGCTCTGGGTTCAGCAGTGTGTCACTGCTCATTTCCTCATCTAAGACATGGGCCCTTTCTGGTTGCAAAGTAGAGATGGCCCCTGATCACCAAGGAGAAAGGGCTTGTACTGGAATGTGGGGTAGCCCCAGACACAGTCTCAACAGTGGCACTTCCAGGTTACAGGTGATCTCCCAGAGAACTGGGATGATGCCTCCTGGGTATCCAGGGCACAACGTGAGCACCAAGGATACTTCCTTCTGGTTGCCTCTTCTGCCTTTTCAAGGGAATATCTGATGGAACCCATTTGGCACTGTTCAATTTGGAGCATCCATTTGTAACAAAGATTCAAGCTAAGGCATCTCCCAGGCAGGTAGCCCTGCCCTACCAGCCTAGCTCCACCAGCCTAGCCCCATATCACTGTCTGACCCTGACCGCTGGGTCCAGACAGCAGTGACCAGGTGAGATGGAGACTTTTCCTCTTGTTCATAACGTGAACTACAGCAGCTTGACTTCCTTTACCCCCTGAGTGGGAAGATGTTCCCTAGAAAGGAGCTATATGCTTGGCAGGCACTTCCTGTGCTTTCCTTAGGAAAGGTATTGTTAGGAAAAGGTGTTTTTTTTTTTTTTTTTTTTTTTTTTTTTTGGAAAAGGTATTGTTAATAGTTAACCCTTACTGGGCATTTATGATGTGCCAAGTGCAGTTCTAAATAGGTTAACTTGTGTGATCCTCTAACAACCTTAGGCGATAGGGACCATCATTATCATTTACAGATAGGCAAATGAAGGGACAAAGAGCTTATCCAAATGTTTTCCCCAGGGCCACATAGTCAGAATGTGGCTAAGCCTTCTCACCCCAGGAGGACTGATATTCCACATGTGAAAAACCCCAGGACACGGGTGGCTGCTTTAAAAATGATATGGATTTCTAGGCCAGTGACTGTTGATGCTGTGTGTTAATGCTATAGTGATGAAGCTGGGCTCCAGGGTAGGGTTGGCAGGCAAAATATAAGATGTCCAGTTAAACTTGGATGTCAGGTGAATAACAGATAATTGTTTTATTCTCACTTTTATACTAAAAAAGTTATTTGTTGTTTATCTGATGTGCAAATTTAACCAGGTGCTCCATGTTTTTATTTGCTAAATCTGGCACCCTCATTCCAAGTGTCTGGTCCCCTCAGTGCCTGCTGGGGAGATTTTCAATTCCCCTTGGTCCCCGGAGCTCGAGAGGAGGGGTGAAGGGTACAGGAGTGAATCCGGGGTGGAAAAGAAAGAGGAAGGGAATGGGCATTTACCGAGCACCCACCACATGCCTGGCAGCTATACATTGCTGCTTCATTTGCCATCTCATGTTTGCCACAACTAAGTCTTACCAACCACACTTTGCAAATAAGGAAACTAAGGTTTGAAGAGATTCCATACATTGCTATCTAAGTTTGCAAGTAGAAGTACTGGGATTCCAACACAGTATTGTTGGAGTGCTAGGAGTCAGTGTTGAATCCTGCTAGAAGTCAGGATTCAGGGTCCTCCCCAAGCGGGGAGGTCTCCACTTCTCCCCATGTCCTTTTCCTTCCCTCATCCCTTTTGGATTTTGGAGCAAGGGTGTGTGGGTTGGGGAGGTGCACTGGCAGGTGCACCTTCTGTGGCCTAGAGGTCACTGCAGAATCCAGCCTTGCCTGGGCCAGAGTTCAGGATGGGGGCCTGAGGTGGCCAACCTGCTCCAACCTGCTCCAAGGACATAAATCTGGAAGAGGACAGAGAGGGCTCAGGCTGGTGGTTAGGGTGGTGGGGAGGTCATTCCTTCATGGCAGGACACACCAACGACCCCTCCCAAGGAAAATTAGCCATTTTCTCTCAGTCCTGTATTTATTTGTCCTCTCCGTCCTCTTCCAAAGACACACACGCATGCACACACAGATTCAAAGAGGATTTTTGGCCTGCAAGCTGTCACCTTTCCTAGCCAAAGTGAGAGAAGTGCTCACCCTCTCCCTTTCTTGCCAGATTGGTGAGGCCCTCCTCTAATGCAAAGAGGCAGAAGGAGCTGCCTCACACTTCTAGAAGCTTGAAGGTGGATGGGGAAAGTCTGGGAGTCAGTCACCCCCAACAGGGTGTGGAAATGCCCAGCGCCAGCCAGTCCAGAGCCCTCCAGGTCACCTCTGGACCCCAGGCCTTCCCTCCCCCTTCCTTGTCTCCCTCCCTTCCTAAGAATCCTTCCCTCTTCCCTCCCTGAGGGTTGGTCACTGGCTGGGAGGGGTTGGGTGGCTGCCAGGCCAAACAGGCCTGGGAAGGCAGCATTGCCTTGAATGGAGCTTGGCTCAGGGTGGGAGAAAAGACATTCCCCTCCCCCATTTCCATGGGGGCTGGGGGAGGGAAAGGGCACTCAGCTCCTCTATCCACTCTCTACCACCCTCCCTTCCACCTGGAGAATTTCAGTTCATGCAGAGCCCCTGTTTTGACCCAGAGGAGCCACGTTTAGGCAAATATATAAGCCTGGAGTCTTAGCAAGTGCGCCTGCTTACCTGCGTCATCTAGTAGAAAGCACACTGATCAGATGTCAGGACTTGGGCCCAGGGCCTACCTCGGCTACTCACTCATTCTGTGACCCTGGGCAGGTCACTGCCCCCTGGTCTCAATTCCCCCAGAATAGAGCAGAGAGGTTGGACAAGGAGATGGCTAACCTTCCAGGACCTTAGTTCTGGTTCAGGCAAGTATTTCCCCGAGGCAAAAGGGCAGGCGCTCTGAACCTTCAATTGTTCCTCCAAAGAGAGAGAGGGCTGTGCCCATTGGCCTGGCCTGCCTACTTGTCACCCACAGTTCAAGAATTCTGGTCCATTTAGGAAATTGAGACCTCAAAGATAACATGATTCCTAAGCGCTCCCTGCGCCCCAGGGAGCCTCAGAGGCCTGCGTCTGAGCTGTAAGTCTTCCACATGAAGTCACAATCTCAGCCGCTGAGCTTGGAAAGCTCAGAAATACCCCATGAAAAACTCCAGATCTGGACCTTCTAAGCACCCTGGTACAGGGTGTGTGGTGAGCTGTAGGGGACTCAGTTGACCTGAGGCTTGGGCGAGAGGCCAGAAGAGTCTTACATCCAAGGGAGGAATTGCAGTTCTGGGCAAAGGAATAGAAACTCGTAACTAAGTAGAGATGGAAAAATTTCTCTCCGTCTCAGTGAGTGACAAAACACACCCTTTGTTCTTATTTGTTTTCACCTCGGAGCTCTCCAGAGTCCCTGAGGAAGTGAGGGGGAGGGCCAGGGGTCAGGAAAAGACCTCTAATAAATGGGTCTTGGTAGCTTCTCAGCAGCAGGCCTGCGGCAGTGGAATGGGAGGGGCAGGCGGGTGTGGGGGGTAGAGAGGAGAGAGAAGTGAGAATGGGTCCAAGCCGTGGCCCCGCTGGCCCCCTCTCTCCTCCACCTCCTGACATAGTGGGCAGGGGTAGGGGTTTGCGGCCAGCAAGAGGTGCAGAGCAGTTTTTGGGCTCAGCCCAGGCTGTGGGGAAGAAGACCCCAGATTGGGAGAGTCCTTCAGGCTGGGGCTTTTCCTGGGCAGAGGTCACATCTCCCCTACGGACCTCCCCAGACCAAGCCACTAGACTGGGGACTCTCTGGGACAAGGGTAGTCCTATCAACATGAGAGCAGTGTCTCCCCCACCAAATGGGCTCTTCCGGGTTGCCAGGGCTGTGTGTCTTTCTCCTTCACATCCGGGACTCCCCAGAGGAGGGCCGAGCCCCCATCACAGGGGTCCTTGGGGACCAGCCCCAGGTTCCACAGGGAAGTGTGACTGACGTGGCCTCTCTGGCTGGCAGGCAGCAAGTGGTACAAGCAGCACCTCTCCTACCGCCTGGTGAACTGGCCACAGCACCTCCCTGAGCCGGCAGTCCGTGGGGCCGTGCGAGCCGCCTTCCAACTGTGGAGCAATGTCTCGGCGCTGGAGTTCTGGGAGGCCCCAGCCACAGTCCCTGCTGACATCCGCCTCACCTTCTTCCAGGGCGACCACAACGACGGGCTGGGCAACGCCTTCGATGGCCCAGGTGCCGACACAGAGGCTCTCTCTCCCACATGGCAGCAGGGGAACCCAACCAGGAGAGGCAGTCTGGGGCGGGCAATGGGGCCTGGGCCGAGCCGTATCCTCCTTCAAAGAACCCTCAGTCTCCTGAATGGGAACAATGGTTCCTGCCCATTTATGTGCCACATGGCTGAAAGGACAGCCAGATGAGGTCCTGCATGGAAAGCACATTGCAGATTCCCAAGGATCTTCTGGGAGAACCTTCTGGGGTCCCGTCATCCATCCTCTGCCTCTAGACAGGCCTGTGCCTCTCCTGTTCTCCAGGAGGGGATGTTCCCAGACCACCACCCTAGAAAGTTCCAGAGGCTGCCGCCATCCCACGCCTGCCCTCCCCACACCCACTACCACAGTCACTGCTGCAAGGCAAGAGGCTTTCTGTCCCCTCTCCCCCCACAGAAGTGCTTCACATTCCCACCTCAGCCCGGACACTTGCCCTGTTTGCCCCTAGCCTAAAGGCTTACGGCACCGATCTAAACTCCTCTCCTCCCACTCCGCCCAACATTGGCCTTCAGAACCTGACTGCGGGTTACCTGTGCATCGTCCCCCCACCCTCCACTCTAATGAGGGAAGGACACCCGATTGGACCCCTTCATGGTGGTAACTCAAGCCTTTGTGTGGCCTGAGAATTTAGGCCCTCACCTCCCTTGTGCTCCTCTGCCTTCCATCAAGTCCACTCAAAGCAAAGCCCAAGTCCAGGCCCTGCTGCTGGGACCCAGGGTAGGACTGTGAGAAATCTAAGGTTTTCAAGAATCCGCATGTAACACACATGTGTTCTTGCATGTAACTCACTTTACCCATGATATCTACGTGAGATATTTATGCCCATACCCAGCTAGAGTCACCCAGCTAAGACAACACTGGACTGGGAGAAATCTCTGATTTGGGGCAGGTACTTTGTCTTTTTTGAGTTCAAGTGTTCTCTCTCTCTCTCTGAAACCTGTCATCTGTCTCCCAGGGTTACTGTGAAACGTGAGCAGAAAGGGCTAACATTGCTCGGGGAGCTGAGGCATATTCTAAACAGGAGGCATGTGGCTCACTCCCCACACCCCAGGCCGCTCTCCTTTAATGGTGGTCAATCCCCATTGGCCTGGGCTCCAAGAAGGCTATGCTGGAAATGCCCTCAGCAGGCTTCTAGGCCAACATTATCACCGTGCAGTTTGCTGGCCCCTGTCCCTGCAGGAAGTAAATTATGAAGCATGGGGCCCTGGGAGCTGTGCAATGGGATAAGCTCCCTGTGGGGCATGCCACAAGCTAGAACATCACTGATCCAGTTCATTCCCTCTGCTCACACATAATACAGCAAGGCAGTGGAGACCCCCCAGCAGAGCCCTGCAGAGGAAGGCAAGAACACGCACACAGATATACTTTTTATTAAAGAGGCCATACATACCCACAAACACACCCAGCACCCAGATCGAGGAACGCCATCACCAACATCCAGGAGGTCCCATCGTGCCCACCTCTGGGGTAACCACTATACCTGTCCCTAGATCTTTGTGAAGATAATTCCTAGGCAGCATTCACTACTTGCCCAAGGCCACACAGGCAGTGAATAGTAAAACCGGGATTGGAACCCCGACAGTTAGCCCCCCCCCCAGGATGCTCAGCAGGCTGACGTCCACACCCCAGCGCTAGTCTCCAGTTCAGTGCTCCCCACTGCAGCCTCTGCCCCAGGTCATTAGGAGGGAAACTATGCGGCAGAAAACAGCCACAGCCACCCCTGAGGCTCAGCGCCCCCGGCTGCGGGGAGGGCGCGGGGAGGGCGCGGGGGGGGAGGGGGGGCGGGCCGCGGGGCCCTCCCGGCCTGGCTGCCCCTGACCCTCCGCGCCGCCTGCAGGGGGCGCCCTGGCGCACGCCTTCCTGCCCCGCCGGGGCGAAGCGCACTTCGACGGCGACGAGCGCTGGTCCCTGAGCCGCCGCCGCGGCCGCAACCTGTTCGTGGTGCTGGCGCACGAGATCGGCCACACGCTCGGCCTGCCGCACTCCCCCGCGCCGCGCGCGCTCATGGCGCCCTACTACAAGAGGCTGGGCCGCGACGCGCTGCTCAGCTGGGACGACGTGCTGGCCGTGCAGGGCCTGTATGGTGAGCCCCGGGCCCCCCGCGGTCCCGAGACAGCGCCCGCCCCGCGCCCGACCTTCCGCCGCCGCCCGGCCCGCGCCCCGCCCTCCCCGCCCTCCCCGCGCTCCGAGTGCGGCCGGTCCCGCCGCCGCCGCGACACCCAGGCCCCGCCCCGGCCCCGCCCCCGGCCCCGCCCCCGGCCTGCGCCGCTCGCTCCCCCGCCAGCCTCCCCCTGGCCGACGCCGGTGCCCGCTTCCCCCCCGAGCCTGGGCCTCTGCCCCGAGGTAGAGCCAGCCGAGGGCTCCCCCACGCCGCCCCCCAGGATGCACCGGCCAGGGCTGCCGCGCAGCTGGCGGGCGGGCGGGCGCCCTCCGAGGGCGGTGCGCAGGCAGGTCACAGCCCGGGCTCAGTCCGCCTGCCACTCCTGACAAGCAGGTGCGCGTGGGCAAAGCATTTCCTCTGAGAGCCCTCGGTGTCGCCTTCTGAGAGAGGGGTTCACACGTGGGGCCCCGCCGACCTCCCAGGCCTGTTGCCCTAGTGGGTATGAGCTTCTCTGTAGCCTAAGAAACCCAGGCAAACAGCTGCTATCTCCTGTGTATGCCGCGGGCCAGGCACGTAGCATGCAGCCCACTCGTGGGGAGAGCAGCTTTTTGTCCACAGTGGGGAGGACGGGGCTCCGAGGGGTTAGATAACTTGTCCAAGGTCACGCAGCTAGAGAGTTGCAGAGCAGGATGCAGGAGCTGCTGCCACGTTCTAAGCTTCTTGGACTCTGCCTCACTCTCAAAGTATGGTGATGTAATTCTTATAATTGCTGTAACTATCACAGCCCAGGCCCCTGAACTCTGCCCGCATGACATGTGTGTTGCCCAGGACTCAAGGAAGAGAACCTTCTGGCTCTTCTTAATGCCAAACCCTTGTGTGGTCCCCCACTCCGGTTTTATCTCAGTAGGGTCCTCTTTCCCAGATTGTTCTGTAGGCGAGAGGGCACTTCAGTTTAGTGCTATGGTTAATAATACCAACAACCAAGGACAACTCTTAGCCCTCAACCCCCACCCCTCCTTCCTTGCCTCTCATACCAGATAATGATGGAAGGAACCAGAAGGGAGGTCTTAAGACCCTCAACACATGCCCCAACCAGTGTGTGTTCTCTCCCTTTCTCTCCTTCCCCATGAAGGAAAGCCCCAGGGGGGCTCAGTAGCCATCCAGCTCCCAGGAAAGCTGTTCACTGACTTTGAGGCCTGGGACCCCCACAGGCCACAGGGAAGGCGCCCCGAAATCCAGGGTCCCAAATACTGCCACTCTTCCTTCGATGCCATCACTGTAGGTAAGATGGTCCCACCTTTGCCTCACTTCCTTTTTCCTTCCCCTTTCTCCAGGGGTCTCCAGAGCTAGAATCCAAGGTGGGGCTATGAATAAAAAAAAATAAAATCCAGAAATCCCAAGCCACAGGCATTCTGCAGGGTAGCAAGCCCTTGCCAATCAGAACACTGCTTCCTCCTGTGTGCTGTCCCTCTGCCCCACCTGTGCACGCTACATCCTCTCTCCTCAGTCTGGGAAGCTGGTTCTAGCACCTGCCCTGGAAGGAAGGCAAGAGGCTGATGGTCACTCCTCAATTCTCTTGTCTCCGAACAGATGGACAACAGCGACTATACATTTTTCAAGGAAGCCACTTCTGGGAGGTGGCCCCAGATGGCAATGTCTCAGAGCCACTCCCACTACAGGAAAGGTGGGCTGGGCTGCCCCCCCACATTGAGGCTGCTGCAGTGTCATTGGACAGTGGGGACTTCCACTTCTTCAAAGGTACCAGCTCTGGGGTCAGATGAGAAAACAGAGCCTAGAGAAGGGAGGTGTTCTGGTCAAGGTCAGAAGGGAAGAGAGGAGTCTCAATTCCAATCTGAACCTGTGACCCCAGGGCATTTTACCAGGAGGTTCCTTCAGTGATGGAATGCCAGGCATGAGTGTTGAGGTTGTCCCAGGGAGAAAGGGTGGGAGAGCTGCAGAGAAGAGTCTAGAAGGGAAGCAAAGGACCACTCCAGAGCTCTGCAATCAGCCAAAAAGTCCTAGTTCCTTAGAATCCTGGTTGTGTGAGATCGGGCCTTTCACTTGGGCTTGAATTTCTTGAATGGGGAAAAGAATCCCTCAGATTTGTTGAGGAAGGAGGATTAAACAACATAACGTTTGAGGAGCATGCAGTATGAGTATGTAGTTTCATCCATCGAACAAATACTAAGTGCCTTGTGTGCATTAGACACGGTTGGAGGTGTTGGGATACAGTAGTGAACAAAACAAAAATCCCTGCTCTCATAGAACTATGTGTAGAAATGATGGCCACTGGCCTTCGCTGTCGTCGCTGCCCATTCAGGGAAGGGGCCAGCTTCCCACCTCCCGGGGCTGGGTTCCTGCGGGCGGTCTGCCCTACTGACACCTGCTGGAGGTCTAGGCCACAACAGGCCCTCCTTAGGGGGTTAGGACCAATTATTAGCACTGTGATCCATTTTGTTTTTTTGTTTTTTTTTTTAATTTTTATTTATTTATGATAGTCACAGAGAGAGAGAGAGAGAGAGAGGCAGAGACACAGGCAGAGGGAGAAGCAGGCTCCATGCACCGGGAGCCCGATGTGGGATTCGATCCTGGGTCTCCAGGATCGCGCCCTAGGCCAAAGGCAGGTGCCAAACCGCTGTGCCACCCAGGGATCCCTGATCCATTTTGATTATCACAACTACTAACCACCTTGGGCTCCAGCATGAGGGGGAGCAGAGGTATGGAGGGAGGAGGGGAGGCGGAGGACCAAAGGGTGAAAGCCACCAGCTCACCCTGGCTCTTCCGATGCCCTACAGGGAGCAGATGCTGGAGGTTCCGGGGCCCCAAGCCAGTGTGGGGTTCACCACAGCTATGCCGGGCAGGGGGCCTGCCCCGCCACCCCGACGCAGCCCTCTTCTTCCCGCCTCTGGGCCGACTTGTTCTCTTCAAGGGTGCCCGCTACTACGTGCTGGCCAGAGATGGACTGCAGGTGGAGCCCTACTACCCCCGGGGCCTGCAGGACTGGGGCGGTGTCCCCAAGGAGGTCAACGGCGCCCTGCCTCGGCCTGATGGTTCCATCATCTTCTTCAGGGATGACCGCTACTGGCGCCTTGACCAGGCCAAACTGCAGGCGACCGCCTGGGGCCGCTGGGCTGCAGAGCTGCCTTGGATGGGCTGCTGGCATGCCAACTCGGAGGGTGCCCTGTTCTGAAGACACCCCCACCTCTTACTGAATTGTTGGTGCCCTCATGGCCAGTATGTGTGCCCTGGCCCAGGGGCAGGATCTGTGTTGGAAGCTTCTGAGCCTCCCTGCTCAGGCAGGAAAGTTTGCATTTGTTCCCTGGAGAATGTCTCTGTGCTCTTAAGACATTGATCTTTGTGGGATCAATCCAAGGAGAAGCCAAAAAGGGTCTCAAACCCCAATGGCTCTTCCTCAAAGGACCCCAAGCCTGGACGATTTTGTTTCTTCTGCTAAAGATGCACTTCCTATCTATGAGGTGACAGCTCAGGCGGCCAGAGAGGATCTAAAGCTCGATGGAGAGGTTGGGACTGCTTTGCAAGACTGTCTCCTTCCCCTCAGAACCTCCTGGCTCAGTTCTTGGAGAATTGGGTCTCTTCAAATGTGAGGCCTCACCTCCAGGAAGCTTGTGTGGGTTGGGTACAAGGAGTTTCCAAGGACCCCTCTTGGGTGGGAGGGTCAGGACCCAGAGCAAGAGGGAGACTGATGCAGGCCTGCTGGGCTCGACTTTGGGGGATGGGATGGCTGGAATAAAGCGGTGCCCCCAGCTGGTGGGCCTGGAGGCGGGCATCAGCCTTCCTTGGAATGGTTTCCAGTGAGAACAGGTGGGGTAGGGATGCTGGAGAGGCCAGAACCGCGCTCTTTTCTGTCCAAGCCAAGACCACAGACTATGTGTGAGTAGTTGTGATGGGGAGAGGTGGCCTGAAAAAAGCAAAATGTTCCTGCCCTCCCTCACTCCCCAGGCTAGATAGAGAGCCATGGGTGGTAGGAAGAGGATGAGGCGAGGGTGGCGGGCTCAATGCAGAGCGGCACTGCAAGCGCTGGGGTCCCTGCAGGCTGGGGGAGGCCCTGTGCTCACAATGGCCCCATTCTTCAGGCCACACACGCAGCGTTCCAGGAGCTGCTGGCTGGCCAAGAATAGCTGGGATTCCTGGAGAAGGAACCCGCTCCCCAGCCTCTCTGTCTTCTGCTTCAGCCGTCTGGGCGTTTGAGCATCTGGTTCCCTTGTCCGCCCCCTCCACACCTGCCAGTGCCTCATTTGCGCACACACTGACCTCAGCAAGACCAGGCTTCTAGGGGAAGGGGAGAAGGATCTGGCAAGACTCAGCCCTCAGCTCCCCACGGACATTGCTGGCGCTGGCCTACACTTTCTTCTCTGTGCAGGGCGGGGGAGGGGGGGACGGCCGTTGACTGCCCTTGATGCAAGTGCTTTGTTCCACCCTGGCCTGGGGAGCTGGAGGGAGGAGGCTCTCTGCCAGCTCTTTTCCCTCTGGCCTGAGCCCTGGGATGGGCAAGGAGGGTCCTTATCTGGGACCCTCAAGGGGTCACCTGGGAGCCACCTGGCTTCCACCTGGAGACACTGACATTCTGATTCAAGGTTTATTGAATGGAGAGGCAGGGGTAGGTTTCCCGGCGGTGACCGAACCCAGGGGTTAGTTTCTCTAGGCGATGCCTCTGCCACCGGGCCAGAGGACCTGAACTACCCGACAGAGGACTGTGAGGCTGTGCCAGGCGACTCGAGCCAGCTGGGCGGTAGGCACTGGGTGCCGCGGGGACGGGAGCCCTCTGGAAGCGCTAATGGCAGCACACAGCTCCAGGGGATGTTGGGCCGAGCCTGGGGCGGGCGCTCGGCGACAGGCGGCGACGCCCACGGCGACCGCGGCCGGCTCGCGGGCTGGGCGGAGGCGCTGCAGGGAGGGCGGTCCGGGAAGGGGCAGTTCTGGGGAAGGTGCAGGGGGGCGCGCCGCGTCCGGGGAGAGGAGGAGGTGGCGGGGAGGCTGGGCCGGCGAGGACGGAGGGCACAGAGGCTCGCAGCGGGGCGGGGCGCTCAGGGGCCCCCGCCGGCCCCCGCGCCCCCCGCGCCCCCCGCGCCCCCCGGAGCCCGCGCCTCACGCAGATCGCGGTGCTCCAGGATGCAGTGCGCCACGTAGGCCGGGTGGCTGTGCAGGTTCCTGCACTTCTTGCAGAAAAGGATCTCGCAGCGCGCACAGCCCCCGGCGCGCGGACGCCGGCGCCGAGTCTCCAGCACGCACGGCGGCTCCGGGAGGCTCCGCTTCCTGCGCGGGGCCGGGGACGCTCAGGGCCGCGCGCGGCCGCCCTCCCCGCCGCCCGGCCCGGCCCCGGGGCGCGCCCTCACCTGTCGGCGGGGGCCCCCAGGCCGCCGAGCAGCGCTAACGGGCCGAGCCAGCCCCAGAAGCCGCTGTCCGCGCGCCGCAGCAGCGCCACCTGCTGGCTGCTGGATTCCTGGCGCAGCGGGCAGTAGGACACTGAGCCCCGCTCGCGGCCCTCGCCGCCCTCCGCCTCCCGGCCGCGCGCCTCGCCCTCCGCCGCGCTCTGCTCCCGCCGCCCCGGCGCCGCCGTCTGCTCTTCCTCCTCCTCCTCCTCCTCCTCCTCTTCCTCCGAGCCCTCGTCTGCGGCCGCCGCCGCTTCGGTGGCCGGGGGCTCCGCCGGCTCCTTCTTCCACAAGGGGGTCTTCACTCCTGCGGGGCGGTCGGGAGGTGGGGGCAGGAGGTCAGCGCAGGCCCGTCGCCCCCGGGGAAAAGCGGGGTACCCCGACTGCTGTCCACAACCCGGCCACACCCTCCCCCCAAAAAAATCATCCTGAAGGACAGCGTGCGCGGGATGCACCAGACTAGCAGGATTCCAAAGCGAGGGTTACAGGGCGTGCGGGATTTCCCGGGGGTGAGACAGGGCCTGCGGGGCTGGGCCCCGCTCCCCCAGGTTCCTACTCTTCCTCCAGGAGGATTCGGGGCAAGTCACGTCGCTTCTGTCAAGCTCCGTGTCCCCATCTGTAAAAAGTAGTGGCCACCTCAAGGGTGACTGCGAGGCAGGTAGCAGGTCGCCGCGACGTCAAGCGCCCAGCCCGGGGCTTCCAGGGGGGCAACCAACCAGATGGAGCAACAGGAGCTGGAGCCCCTAGGCTGGCTCATCACCACCTTCCTTCTAACTGGCTCGAGGGGGGGACCGAGCTCTGTGTAGGCTGTCAATAAACAGCGGGTTTGTAGGGAGAGGTTTGCATTTTGTTTTCTGCAACGTGGGTCTTGCCTGAAGGAAGCCCAGCTGTGTGGCAGGCACCTCGGATGAGCAAACCCACCTCTGGCTCACATACACACACACCAACCACCATCACCACCACCATGGGCAGACCGGTTAGGAAAAGGCTGCCCTAGGAGTGAGCCAATTAGGAAAAGATGTCTCTTCTTCCTTCCAGGCTTGACCTCAATGGCCGGCTGCATTTCAGCCACCAGTGTCCCTCCGGCTGGAGTCTTCGTGGATGGCACAAACTCCATAACTCAAAACTTGAGTTCTGGCAGGCAGGACGTTCCTGGGCTGCCATGCAAAGTAACCTGGCCTCGCCTAGGCCACCTCCTGCCTGGCACCACCTTGTGTCTGTCCTGCTCTCTGCTGCGTCTGGAGAGCTAGACTCCCAAGGAAAAGCAGGAGGGATGAGGGCAGCGAAGACACAAATGTGGTTTGCCCTGGAAAGGTCAAGAGAATTCCTATCATTTCCTGCCCATCCCGTTTAAAGAGGATGGGGACAAAGAATGGTGAAATTAGTGTTCCAGCTCACTTGTACTGGGCACCAACGGTATGCAGTCACTGTGCTAAACTCTTCATACATTGTGCCGCTTCATCTTCACAGGCACCTCAGGTAGGGGCGAGGGACGTAACCAAGGGGCCTCTGAATTTCATCCAAGATTTATGAAACCTTTCCAAAAAGGTTGTTTCAAAGATGTTGCTGATGCTGAAAATCCAGGGTCCACTGCACCCTTCATTGGGAAACCACACGAAGGAGCCTCTTGGTTGTGAAAGGCCAGACTTAGCGCCCAGCCAGAAAAGGGATGCCGCAAATTTTCGGGAGAAATGGGACTAGGAAACGAAGTTAGAAGGGAAGGTTGGGACTTTGGGTGCCAGGCTACGGAGTTAGGATTTTGTCTTTCAGGAGTGGGGAGCCACTGAACATTCTGATGGAGGGACGTGCTCAGAGTTGTGTCTCAGGATGGTCTGTCGCAGGACAGAGGGAGACCCACTGTGGTCCTGGCCGGAGAAGACAAAGGTCCAAACAGCTGCAGGTGAAGATGAGCAGATGTCCAGAATATTCAGGAAAGAGAGGAGAGGGCTTGTACAAGTAACTGAGGAGAGGCCCGACTTCTGCCCTCAGGCTGCCATGGTGACGGGTGAGCTGGTCCACACCGGGTTTGCATCCACATCTGACACAAGTCAATGGTCCTGTCCTCAGTCCCCACCCTGCCTCCAGCCCCACTCACCATGCTTATCCATTCCTTTCAAGGCTGTGCTGCCCTCTTTCCCCTGACCAGGGACTGGAATGAGCCACGTCCCACAATGCAGAGAACTTTGATCTCTCAGGCCTCTGTTGGATCACAGGGGGTGGGGCTAGAACTTTACCTGCCCTTAGGGCTCCACCCAGGAATAGCTGCCTTTTCTAGAGCCACCAAGACCGTCTCCCTACCTTTCCTCTTGGCTAGGCATTAAAGGGGAGAGAGGGGGTGGCTTTGGTTGCCAGTAGACTGGGTTCAATTCTCAGCTTTACCGCAGAAATGTAAGAGCTATGAGACCTTCAGCAAGCTGTGTTGACCTTGCTCTTCATCTGTAAAGTGGAGCTAGTCACACAGTCTGAGACTTCATCTGGCCTACAGAAAGCTTTCCCAGCATGATGTTTACTTGCATCATTATGTTCCCCCTCCTTTCTGTCTTCTCTCAATCCTTCCTCACCCGGGCTCCCCATTCCTCTTCCAGCTCACTGCCTTAGCTCCAAGACACCAAGGATATGCCTCTAAGTCCAGTAGGAAGCAGGGCCCAGGCAAGAGCCGGTGTCGCTCCCAGAAGTCATGGATGTGTGTGAGAGAACTGGGGCTGGGGGAAAGGATAAAATCATGGAGCCCCAGCAAAATCCCTTATTTCCCCAGCTTTAACAGTGGCATGTGTTGGCAGAGACAGGGCTCTGAAGATGCAAAGCCAGCTCCGCACAGCCTCCATCTCATGGGGAAAAATGACTCAGTTGCCATCCAAGTCTGAGGGTAGAGGGAAGTGGGGTCTCTTCCTTAGGTGTCCCCTATCTCCCTCTGCCTGTGTCTCTGCCTCTCTCTCTCTCTCTGTGACTATCATAAATAAATAAAAATTTAAAAAAAATTAAAAAAAATCCCTGGGTGGCGCAGCGGTTTGGTGCCTGCCTTTGGCCCAGGGCGCAATCCTGGAGACCCGGGATCAAATCCCATGTTGGGCTCCCGGTGCATGGAGCCTGCTTCTCCCTCTGCCTGTGTCTCTGCCTCTCTCTCTCTCTCTCTCTGTGACTATCACAAATAAATAAAAATTAAAAAAAGAAAAAACTTAGGTGTCCCCTAGTTGGTGGAGGCCGGGGTGGTGGTGCGTGTAGAACAAGGAGCACAGAACAGCTCTCAGGGAATCTCCAGGTCACATGGGAGCCACCCTGTCAAGAACTGTAACATGTCCGAAATTTTACTCTTCTTGCGTGCTAGCTTATTAGCTTGCCGGGGTGTCATGGGTGTGCCAAAGAACAGGAGACTCCTGGATCAGAAACAAAGGACTTGATTCTTCATGGCACAGCAGCAGCAGCAGCAGCAAATCCACATCAGCACCGCCTGCCCATTGGCCCCTGGCTGCCATCAGGATGGGAGAGGGGCCTGTGAATGCCTGCCTGCGTGTAGTGGGGTGGGAGGCGGGGCGATTTGCATTATAAGAGACGCTCTCAGTTTAGGAACACACATCTTTTATAATGGGCAGTAAACAAACCTGCTCTTTGCTCCAGAAGGAGCCACAATCACTTTCCTCCAAGGATGTTCTTCCCTATATAAACACCCTGGAAAAGTCAGTGCCTCTATTTACTTGACAAGCAGAAATGCAAAAGACTCATGGAGAATTATCTGTCTGCAAACAAACCCATTTTCCTTACATCTACTCAAAGAGCTTGGAGCCACTATGGCTCTGGATGGCAATTCTAAAGTTCACTCTGGCTAATTTAAAGAGAAAGGATGGTGGGAGCCAACCGAACGGCCAGAAGACTTGGCAGGTGGACAGGAATGGTAGAAAGCTGGTGATTGTAGACACAGCCAAGGTCCACCACAAGAACCATCCAGTTAAGAAACCACTGCAGGGGGCCACCCCTGGTCACTGGCACTGTGAACAACCCTCTTGAGTCACTACCTAGGATTTAATGTCCCATCCAAACCACTGAGCCTGGGTTGTGGCTTTTAGGGAGGATCCCACCAAGAACCACAAAAGGGTATTCCTCTGGTCTGGTCATTCATCTCACCGTGCCTCTCCCACTTTGATCTGCCCAAAAGCCCTTTGTCATCCTTAGGGTGTTTATTTGTTCTTTTTTTGTTTTTTTTCCATTCACTCTTTTCAGGGATATTTTGGGTTTTGTGGACCTTCATTAAAAGTTGGGTTGTTGGGGATCCCTGGGTGGCTCAGCAGTTTAGCACCTGCCTTCGGCTCAGGGCATGATCCTGGAGTCCTGGGATCGAGTCCCACATTGGGCTCCCTGCATGGAGCCTGCTTCTCCCTCTGCCTGTGTCTCTGCCTCTCTCTCTCCCTCTCTGTTTCTCATGAATAAATAAATAGAATCTTAAAAAAAAAAAAAAGTTGGGTTGTCTTAACAAACAATACCAGCATGAAACCACATTGGAAATTGATCACAAAGTAGTAAACACTGTCTGCAGTGAAAGCACGAGAACAGGTAATCCTACCACACCAGGAACATGCCTCCTGCTCTCAGATGCCACTTTGGAAGACTCCTTGAAAGGAGAGAAATTTTACTGATAATAAGCATGAATTCAGACGTGATTGGATTTGTATTCAAAAGAAACTGCTTAAAACCAGAAGAGAATGAGTTACATTTTATTGGCTATACAAGCATTATTTTCTACCATTCACAGAAATCTAGAGAACAAAATGAGATCAAGTGTCAAAAGTTATCTTTTTTTTTTTTAAAGTAGCCTCCATTCTGAGCCTGGAACCCAACATGGGGCTTGAACTCACAACCCTGAGATCAAGACTTGATCTGAGATCAAGAGTCAGATGCTTAACTGACTGAGCCACCCGGGTGCCCCTAAAGCTATAATTTTTGTACTTTTTTAGATTTTAATTTGTAAATTAATAGTGCATACAGCTCATTAACTTGTAATAACCAGGTATAATACAGAGATGCTGTATTCATTTTAGTTGAGCAATAGTTAAGTTACAAGAAGAAATACCTGATATCATGGTATATAAGGGCTCCCAAGTGGGAGTATATATAACAAGACTTCATATAAAATGAATGGGGCCTCTTACTCTTTAAACATCATGTCAGTTAGGATATATTTAATTGCTGGAATATGAGAGTGGCCCAATAATAATGGCTGAAACCTTATAAAATGTATTAGTTCACTTAAGAAGTCTGAGGTTGGAGGCTCCAGGATTGGTTCAGCTTGAAGAGGTTGTTAGGGACCCAGGCATCTCTTCATATTTCCCTTCTGCCTTCTTTGTCTTTCTTCTTGGTTGCAAAATAGCTGCTGCAGCTCCAAGCATCGTGTCCTGGTGCAACCATGACCAAAGCAGAAAGTCTCCACAGTCCAGGGACTTCTTAGAAGCCCTCCAGCAGACTTCTCTTTGAGACTCACTGGATAGACACAAGATACACACCCATCCTAAACCAATCATTTAAGAAAAGAAATAGGATGGCTAAGATTGACCTAGCTTGGCTGTAATTGGTACCTGTAGGACTCTTGGAGTATAGCTATAAAACAACTTTTTTTTTTTTTTTTTTTTTTTTTTTTGGCCTCCAATAGTCCCCTTAAACCTGCTCAAGGGGAAGAAAGCTTCTTTCCCTTGTCCCTTAAGGACAGTTCAGACAGGTCTTATGACTTGTTCAGAGAACTCCCAGGCCATGGAAAAGCAGTCACTGTAGTCACTGAAAGTTGATACAATGTTACATCTCCATGGAAGGTTGGGGCCTTCCATGACTGGTAGCAACAATGTGATGGGGTGACAGGTGGAAGACATGGTCGGGTCCTTCCTCCCTCTTGCTCTGCCTCTCCTTCCTTCTCCACTGACCAACCACTGGTGTTTGCCTTTCCTGCCCCAATCCAGGCAGTCCCTTGGATCTAGGAGGATAAACTGGATTCTGGGGGTCACTCATCCCCCCGCCCTGCACACCTAGGAATCCACTGGTCCACTGCCAGCTCCCCCTCTACTGAGGTCTTCCCCTCTACTGACCCTGTCCCTGGCCGAGTGGCACACAGGAGCACTCACCCATCCTCTGTTCCACCTATGAGAAGACTGCTTCCTGATTCCAGTGCAGCCCTCTCTTTAGTCCCCACTATGGAGCAGCTAGCCAGCCTACAGTTTGCATTTTCGATGTCCCACTCCGGAGTCAGACTTCAGGTCACTGAGTCTCCCTAGTGATTGGGGATAAACGTCTAGTTCTATGATAGGTCCTGTGCCTCTCTCCGCTTCTCCCCTTGTTTGGTGGGAGAGGAGAGAGATGGTGACAGGCATTAGTTTCCTGTTGCTGCTGTAACAAAGTACCACCAAATGCAGTGGCTTAAAACAACAGTTATTCTTTTGCAGTTCTAAAGGTCAGAAGTCTGAAATGAACTTCACAGGAATAAAATCGAGGTATTGGCAGGGCTGACTCTTTCTGGAGACTCCACGGGAGAATCTGCTCCTTGTTTCTTCCAACTTCTAGAGGCTGCAGGGTGCCTGGCTCGTGGCGCACTCAGTCTGCTTCAGCTGTCACATCTCCTAATCTGTGCTCAGACCACCCTCTGCCCCACACCTGTGATTACATTTAAGGTCCACCTGGACAATCTGGAGTATCTCCCCATCTCGAGATCCTTAACCACATCTGCAAAGTCCCTTTTGCCACATAAGGTGCCATTTATGGGTTCTGGGCATTAGGACGCAGCTGTCTCTGGGGCCATCATTTGGCCTGTCATGAGAGGCACAGCACAGCTACAATTCTAAGTCCTCTCCTGCCCTGCAACAACCTAACTCTTGACGTACTCTAGTGAGAGAGAGACCTGAGAGTCAAGTGACAGCTTTTGGATACTGCTTCCATAAGTCTGCATAGAGTCTTGTTCCTTTTTTGGTTTGCTGCTTCCACAGCATCTTGGAGGCTCAACAGAAACCTCAACCTTAGCTCTGCTGTGATTGACGTGAACCTATTGCAGTTCCTCTTCTGGGACTGGGCCCATCTTCCCCAGTTTCAGGGAAGCTCACCCTACTACCTGAACGTAATAGGATTTTATTAGCTTGCAAGAAAAAAGAACTAGCTCTTCTGTACTGGGATAGGAAAGCTCCCAGTGATCCCTGGCTCCCAGTATTCGTGTTCGTACTGCCCTCCCTCGTGAAGTGAGGCCGACCCGGGTGACAATAGGATATTGTGGATATGACAGTGTGACTTTCCAGGCTGGGTAATGACGACAGCGTGGCTTCTGTCTTGCTCTCTCACCCTGGGGAAGACTGGATGCCACTTGGCCAGGACACCCAAGAACCCTATGGAGAGGTCTGCATCGGAAGGAAGCAAGGCCTTCTGCCCTCTTCAATTTTCTTGTTCCCTCATCCATGAAATGGACATAAGAATCACGGTCTTGATGCCTTTCAAAAATAATTGAAAGAAAATCACCTTCTCAAAGGTAAAGAAAAGTACAGCATGATCTGGGTGTCCATTTCCTCTCTGCCTCATACCCTAGCTCTTCCTGCCATTCCCTGGATAATGCCAAGCACGTCCCTGCTTGGAGGTTTGGCACTGACTGCTCCCTCTACCCGAGTACCTTCCCCCGGATACCTGCTTGGCTTGCTTCCGCATTTCTCTCAGGCCTCCGTTCAAATATCACCACATCAGTGAGGCCTTCCCTTGACCACCTCACATAAAATTCCACACACTGTCCCATCTCCCTTAGTGCTATCACCATCTGACTTACTGGAGATGTATGTGTTGTCACCCGTCACCCAATCCCCACTAACATGTGTGCAGCCTCCATGAGGTCAGGCGCCTCACCTATTGCTCGATCTCTGATCTTTGGGCCTATAACAGTGCCTGGCACATAGGAGATCCTTACAGATATTTAATAAAGGAATGCATTGTGGCGGCCAGGGTGAGGTACTGCAGTTGACAGCCCACTCTAGAGGAATCCTGTGGTTCGTGGTTCGAGTGGGGGACGGAGCAGCTTCTCACAGGACATGAGGATTATGGGGCCTAAACAGGGCTGTGGGAGAATCAGCGAGAGCTGGGACCCACCCAGTCCCGAGTGTGAGTGTGCCCAGGACTTTCCACCTACATCATTCCTTTACTCTCCACAGCACCCCATAGGTAGACATCATTCCCATTTTACAGTTGAGGAAAATAAGGCACAGAGAGGCGAGGTAGCATATGCAAGTAACAGAAGGATACAGAGAAGGGTCCAGGCTGAAGTCAGGTGTTCAGCTCTACCGCTGTGTCTCTTTCATCCCCTTACAGTGCTCACTAAATACCGAGGGGCTCAGCAACCTTTGGCCCTGCTTTTCTCCCTGGAAGCCGCGCCCTACAAGCAGGGGAGAGAAGCCAGCCCGGGTCTGTCCTCCGGCTCCATGAGGTCCCAGGGCGGGCTCTGCGGGGCAGTCCTTGGCTGGCTGCCTCCAAGGGCTAACGGGGAGTGTTTGTAGCAGCCCCGTCTCCTAGGAGAGGAGGGGAAAGCAGAGTGGAGAGGCTGACAGCAGGGCTAACTGCTGGCCGCTGGGGGGTGGGGGGCAGCCAGCTGGACCGGTCTAGAACTAGGGGAGAGAGAGCACTGTCCTCACTGTCCATCTGTCCTGGGAGGTAGAGAACTCTGGGCAAACTGGGCAGCCCAAGAGTGAGGTCACTGCAGGGCCACCAAGTAGGGAAAGTTCTGGCAGGCACTGAGGAATGTGGGGGTGGCGGGGCCAGGCTGAAGCCAGCTGCAAGTAGCAGAGCCGGAAGTCCTGGGTGCTGGGAGAGGGGAAGGGGAACCTCTGAGTCAGGGAGAACCAGCCGAGGCCCAGCAGGTAGCCAGAGTGAAGATGCAGCACCGGGAGACGGGGGGCACCCACCCCCTCCCTGCTGAGGGTCCGACCATGCCCCAGCCTGGGGGATGTAGGAGGAGGCCTGGGACCCTGGGGCCACCGGTGCGCAGCATCCGGCCCTTTAAGTCCAGCGAGCAGTACCTGGAAGCCATGAAGGAGGACCTGGCCGAGTGGCTTCGGGATCTCTACGGGCTGGACATCGACGCGGCCAACTTCCTGCAGGTCCTGGAGACAGGCCTGGTGCTGTGCCGGCACGCCAATGCCATCACTGAGGCTGCCCTGGCCTTCCTGACTGAGGCACCTGCTCGAGCCCAGAGGATTCCCCTGCCTCGGGCTGGGGTTTCCTGCAATGGGGCCGCCCAGCCGGGCACCTTCCAGGCCCGGGACAACGTCTCCAACTTCATCCAGTGGTGTCGAAAGGAGATGGGCATCCAAGGTAACCACCCTGCACCCCCTCCCCAGGCCCTTATCTTACCAGACATCCACTTCCTCTCTGAGGCTCAGGCTGCATTGGAAGTCAGGAGCCAGGATCCTCTTTCCTCTTTGGCTTTTGGCCAGCTCCCCTCTTTTCGTGCCTCAGTTTCCCCATCACACAGTAGATCTTCAATAAATACATGTGTTGATTGAATAAGTCATTCATTCAACAAACATACATTTAGTCCCTGTCTCTATCCCTAGCCCAGCACAAAGGACCCAGAGGACTGAGACCCAGTGCCCAAAAAGTCCATGGTCTAGGAAGAGAAACAGATGAATAGAGACACAAATTACAGCCCAAAGTGCTCAAAACCCCCCAAAAGAAGTGTATGTGTTGAGGAGCCAGGGGAGGAAACAGGTGGAAAGTGGAGGCGAAGAAAGGCCACTCAGAGGAGGGAGATTTGAACTGAGTCCTGGGGAACAAATAGACATTTGGGGAAAGGGGATTCTAGGCAGGGCACAGCAGGGGCGAAGGCACAGAGAAGATACTGTGTTTGGACAACTAGGAGAAGCCAGAGTGGGTGAAGACACAGGGCTACAGGGTGTGGAGCGAGGATGGGGAGGCAGGCAAGTGGACATTAGGGAGGAGCCAGCTGTGCTGAGGCTTGTGAGGCACAGGGGAGTGCAGGCCAGGGCCCCTCATCTCCTAGGCCACTGAGCCTGGCTCCCACCCTGGTGCAGCTGGAGGAGGAGACTGAGGAGGAGACCGACCTGAGGAGGAGCTGTGGCAGGAGCTGGCCCTGCCCCCCCCCCAAGGTCCCTCATCTCTGAGGCTTAATGTGATGAAGCTGGGTGTTGTGCCATCCTCCAGACCAAAGGGTGTGTGGGGTGTAGCAGAGGCAAGAGTCAGGCCCGGCTGCTGGCTGGTGGCAAGGCAGTGCAGAGCAGGCTTGGAAGGTGGAGAAAAGCTAGCATCTTACCCAGCACTCCCCTTGTAGCCAGATCTTGTCTGCAGACACTTAACTGTCTTCACAGCAACCAGATGAAATAGTCTACACCCCACTTTACGGAGTAGGAGACTGAGGCTCAGGGAGTAGTCCAAGGACACACAGCTGCTGGGTGGGAGCATCGGGACCCTAAATCAGGCAGTCAGTCTCCAGAGCCTGTACTCAACCTTGCCTGGGTATCTGTGGGCTGAGGGTGGAGTTCCAGAAGTCCGCTGGATATTGGAGGTGAGCTGTGTGGGTGGGAAGCAGAACAAACTGCTTCTTACTGCTAGACCCGTATTGTCGGGCTCCTCTGCTTGGCTGTGTCACCTCTTCCCACTCCACCCTGTCTTGTTAGACGGGCCACCTAGTCTGCACCCTGTCTGCACGAGTCTGTTCAGGCCCCTCCTAGGGGCTGGCCTGACTCCCAGATCCGGCGATCCCAGCCACCTCCCCCCCCCCCACCCCCCCCCCCGCACCAGTGCTCCACCCGGGGCCAGGGATGACCCCAGGGCTCTCCCAGCTGCTCGGTTGGGCGCAGGTCAGCAGGGGGCTCAGGATGCCTGCCCCCCTTCCCCGCCTCCGCTTGCCAGAGGTGGTGATGTTCGAGACCGAGGACCTGGTGCGACGCAAGAACGTGAAGAACGTGGTGCTGTGCTTGCTGGAGCTGGGCCGCCGAGCCTGGCGCTTCGGCGTGGCGGCGCCCACCCTGGTGCGGCTGGAGGAGGAGATCGACGAGGAGCTGCGGCAGGAGCTGGCCCTGCCCCCGCCGGACCCCCCGCCGCCCGAGCCCCCAGCGCGGCGGCCCTGTCACTTCCGCCACCTGGACCAGCTGGTGAGGGGCTCCGGACGCGCCCCCCAGCACCGCCCCAAGCCCCGGCCCCGCCCCAAGCCCCGGCCCCGCCCCTCCAGCCCCGGCCCCGCCCCTCCAGCCCCGGCCCCGCCCCCTCCAGCCCCGACCCCGCCCCTCCAGCCCCGGCCCCGCCCCTCCACCCCGGCCCCGCCCCCTCCACCCCGGCCCCGCCCCTCCAGCCCCCGCGCCGATCGGAGCCACCCCCTTCTGCAGCCCCGCCCCCACCCTGCCCGACTTCTCGGTGCGGCTTGGGCTTGGATTGAGCCGTGTTCCAGGGCGAGGCTCAATCCTCCTCACAGGCCGTCCCAGCGGAGCTGCTCACCACGTTTCTATTACAACCCCGCGCCCTAGACCTGTCTCGTGGGGGCCCCGCGGGAGGGCTTTTGGGCCCACAGCCCCTGGCACCCTCCCTGACACCTCAGGTCAATCCTAGTTCCACTGCGCCGCCGCTCTGTGACTTGGGGCACATTACCGAACCTCTCTGGCCTCAGTTCCCGTATCCGTAGCGTGGAGGTGCGGCAGCCCCTACGTTCTGTGGCTGCCGAGTATTAACCCGGCCAGCGCCTGGGAGGTGCTCGAGCAGGCCTGGCACGGAGGCGGCGCTCGCACTGGGATGAACTCGTTTCTACTCCCCGGGAGTCGAGCTCAGGGCGGTTTCTTAACTTGCCCAAGGCCTATGGTGCCGCGGAGGCAGGACTCCAGCCGAAGCCTGTCAGAGTCCAAGGCCCACCTTCTTCATCAGTACACCCCACTGCCTCCGTCAGCTCACCCCCCAACAAGGGCCCTGGACTCTAGGGGACCACCCAAGGTCTTGTTCTCACTGGGTCATTAAGAGTCTTCGGCACTTGCTTCTCAGCCTCCACCGGGACCTCAGCAGAAGGCTGGAGGCTGGCTCTAGGGACAGGCAGGCTCCCCCTCATTGGGTTTGACCCAGGGTGGGGGGTACGGAGCTTGGGCACCTGCACAGAGAGAGGGCTGAGCCCCTTGTCACTGCCCACAGGTTCAGAGCCTCGTGAGTCACTGCACGTGCCCAGTTCAGTTCTCCATGATCAAAGTGTCTGAGGGGAAGTACCGTGTGGGGGACTCCAACACCCTCATCTTCATCCGGGTAAGTCTGCGGTGGGGAGTAGGGGCGTCCCCAGGATCTGCAGAATAGGGTTGCCTTTTACGGGACCTTGCCCAGGTGTCACCATTCACCCCAACTTATCGGGCCTTGGGGCTTTCTAGCTCTCCCGTGAGGAATTCCCAGAAGATCGTTGGCAAAGTTGGCAGTCCCATCCCCTCCTCCCATTAGGGCAGCCAGAACACTGCCCCCATCTACTCCACCTTAGCCTAGCGCAGAGGGGTGTCCAGGCAGAAATAGAGTGTGAAGGCTACTCCTGAATTTCCTTTGCCTCCACTCCACCCACATGCTTGGTCAAAGCAAGGAGCCTGAGACCCCAAGTTTGTGTTCAGTGCTCAGCCCTGGCCACATGGGCGCATAGTCCACCTTCCACATGCCTGGCTTGGTAGTGAGCAGCACTATAGGTCTAAGATGTGCCTCTCACTACCTGCCCCCTCGTACTTGGCCCAGATTGTACCCAGAGGCTTAGCCAGCAGCTCATGGGCATGGCCAAGCCCTCTCCTTGATCACAGGCCATACCTGGGGGCGGAGCTCCCTGGGTCCTCACCCAAACCCTGAGCCAACAGCTCTGTGAAGTAGGGAGGGACAAGGAATTTCAACTGAGGAAATGGAAGCCTGGAGAGACTGTGACCTGCCTCCGGAATCCCAGAGTGGAGGTGACAGCACTCCCAGGATTCCTGCAAAGCCAGGGCCACTTTTTTTTTTTTTTTTTTTTTGAGAGAGAACAGGGAGTGGGGGAGTGGGAGGGGGCAGTGTGCACAGGAGGAGAATCCCAAGCAGACTCCGAAGTCAACACAGGTTCAGTCTTACAACCCTGAGATCGTGACTTGAGCCAAAACCAAGAGTCAGATGCTCAATCGACTGAGCCACCCAGGCGCCCCTGGGCCACGTTTCTGATACTGCATGTGCAGGTGAAAATCCCTTTACAGTGAAGGGAGAGAAGAGAGTGCTCTGGCATCAGGCTGCACAGTGCTTGTGTGATCCCTTGTCTAGTTGTGAGGCAACTCTGTTTGTCAGCCTGGCCGCCACCTTCGACAACATGTGCTATCCGATGCTAGTTGTGGAGGAGAGGCAGGCTGCAAAATACACCCCTCCCCCAACAATACACCCGTGCAAGGAGTACCTACCTATGTGCTCACGTGTGCATGGATGGGAGTGCCGTGGAAAACTGCAGGCTGCTCCAGGAAGAAGGGACACTCTCCATCCCACCCTCAACCTCATCCTTGCCCCCTACAGATCCTCAGGACCCACGTGATGGTGCGTGTGGGAGGAGGCTGGGACACTCTCAGCCATTATCTGGACAAACATGACCCCTGCCGGTGCACGTCCCTCTGTGAGTCCTGAGAGTCCCTTCCCCATGGCTCTGGGTCAGGAGGCCAGAAGCAGAGGTAGGAGGCAGGTCTGATCTCCAGGGGCAAGAAGTATGTGGGGATGGAGGAAGAAAGATACTATAGAAGGTACTGGTGCAAAAAAGAAAAAAAAAAAAAAAAAAAAAAAAAAACGAAGAAGAAGGTACCGGTATGATGCCCTCAGAAGCCTGAAGGAAGCCATGTAGCCATTGTGCAATACCAATTACAGCCACAAGATTACGCCAAACACACAGAATCAGCATTGGTCAGGGTGCCTCTGGGCAGGGTCTTCGTTCTGGCTCTAATGTCCATAGTAGTGCCACCAAGTATGACTTGGAGGGGTCTTTAGTCCTCTCATAATCTCTGTTAGCATCTCAAGCTACCCCAAATAAGCATGCAATCTAAGTAGAAGATGTGAACTTGCAATGCAAGTGAAGTGCAGCCTTAAATGAGTCTCCACGCGGGGCCCTCTGATCAGATTTCATCCCCTGAGCCACTATGAGGAAGTTCTGGTACTGCCACTGTAGGTCCTACCATCTCTAATGAGGGTTTGGGGCATGAGACAGCTAGGGGAGGACAACACTGGGCCCCATCGGCAGGAATTTAACCCTTTCCTCTCGCCTCTCTCTGGGGGGGCTATGTTGGTAGCACACAAGACGGGTAGTTTCCAGAAGCCTCCTGCCACACTGGTGCAGCACGAAGTGAGGGTGCAGGATGGGCCCTCGCAGCCCCAACCTTGGATGACTATCAGCCGTTCCCAGAGCCCGCTGCCCCCTGTGGACTGGAAGACATACACCTCTTCAGGCCGGAAGCTGAGGCCCCCCACCTCCTCCTCCCCTAGAGCACACAGTGAACGGGAAGCAGATGCAGGAGTCCCCAGACACACAGCACCATTCCTGAGGTACAAGGGGGAGGGGCAGAGCAGGGTCTCTTTCTTCTTTGGAATCCACCTTCTCAGAGGCCGCCCCACCCTAAGAGAAGCAGGTGTCCTGGCAGTGCTCCTGCCCCAGGTGTTCAGAACCAATATGACACACATGCATGGGAGGTGCATGGGGATCATCCAGCTTTTTCATATGCCTTCCCATTTCACAGCTGAAGAAGCTGAGGCCCATAAAGGCCCATAATGATTTCCCAAGGACTTTCTGCCATTTCACAGTAAAACAGACGGGTGACCCGTAGCTCTGGGACCTGAAGTAACCCAGCGTCCAAACCAGGCTTCTATCTGCTACACAGGGAATGAGACAGAGTAAACATAAACAGCATCTGTCATAAGGAGGACTCGGGCAGGCACAGAGGGACAAGGGAGCATCTATTACATTCAGCACGAAGCCTGGCCCTCTTGGTGTGGCTGGGGAGAGGTCATCCCTTCCCAGAGCCAGGAGACTGCACTAGATGATCCTTCCAGCCTTGTGATTCTCTCTTTTAGGTGCCAGGAGAAGCCACCCACCCCATCTTGGAGGCAGCTGCCAGCTGGGGACAGCCCACCCAGCCCCCAATCTTTACCCCCCAGTGGGGGCCGAGACCCACAGTGCACCTCCTCAGGGAAGAGGGAGGAGAGATACTCGTCTGAACATCCTAGAGGAAGGACTCCCACATCTTGGATTCACGAGGAGACAGACAGCCAGGGAAGTTACACCAGGGCCCCCACCCCCCAGAGATTCCAAGCCCCCAAAGCCACTGCCAAAAGGACACCAGCAAGAGGACTATCTCCACTGCCTCGTTCCTCCAGCCCAGCTAGGCCCATGAGCCTCAGGCCACCAACCAGGGGTGAGGCCGAGGGTGCTTCTTTCCAGCCCAGGAAGCCAGCAGCTGTCCGATCTCTGTCCCCTGTTAAAGGGCCCACCAAGATCCCTGTCAGGCCTCCCCCTGCCCGCCCCCCCACTCCAGGAAGCAGCTTTCCAGGTATTGCAAGTGGAGGTCCTATGACAGAATTGGGGAGTGGCCCCATTCCAAGGGCTGTCACTGGGGACCTGGCTGGGTGTAGACAAGGGGACTTCTCTGTGGATGCAAGACAAGGGGACCAGAAGCTGGACACCCAGGTAACAGCAAAAGCTGGGGAGCCCGGGGGCCTGGGCCCACAGGAGTGGGAGAGGCGATATCCTCCCCTTCCCCTGGGTGGAACCAAGGATCAAGCTATCTACCATAGTCCCGAGGAGGAGCTTTTGACCAACATGAAGCTGCTAGAGGTGGCGGGTGCCTGCCCCCAGGGCACAGGGTCTGGAGTGGAGTCTCCAGAAGTCATCCCTCGAAGTGGAGTCTATGTCCCCAGCCTAGGTGGGCGGTGGCCTGAGCCTGGGGGTCCTTATGACAAAGTCATCCAAGAACTGGCTCAGGGACCCCCGCCCCTCCTTAAAGTGGACGTGGGAGCCTGGAAGTTAGCCTCTACGGGTTCCCCTAAACTAGCTGCCACAACAGACTCAGGAAGCCCAAAAGGGAAAGTGGGAGCCAGAGAGCTCAGTGGGGCAAAGGTAAAGGTGAACCTGAGTGCCAAGGAGACCAGGATGAAGAAGGTACCAGGTCAAGGAAGACAGGACTGCTTAGCCCCTACTGTGTCTGCTAGCCTGGAAGCCCCCACACCTTCACCCTCAGACCCCAATTCTGACAAAACCCAGGCATGTCCAGGCAAGGGCAAGAGAACACTCCGGAAGCCCCAGAGAGTTCCATCCATCTACAAGCTGAAGCTGAGGCCCAGAATCCGGCCCCGGAGAGACCACAGGCCTGGGAAACAGCCTTCACGCATCCCCAAGCCATTGGCCTACTTCCCCCTGGGTGCCAGGGCACCCCCCAGCGGCAGGCTGGTGAGAGCAGCATTGGGCAAGGCAGCCCCGGTGGCTGGAACCTCAGCAGGGGAAGAGGAGGAAGGAAAGAAGAGGAAAGAACCGGCTGCCCCACTGAAGAGCAGTCCCCAGCCTTTGGTCTCCAGCAGTGGGATCAAGCTCAACTCCCACCAGAGGAGGAGTCCTGGGTCTGAGGAGGAGGCTTCTCAGCCCCAAGCCTGTGAGTCTGGGGGAGAAGGGGAAGTGAAAAGGATGCCATGTGTCTACTGGACTCCCAGCTACAGGAAGAGCTCTCTCCAGGGCCATGGTGGGGGTGAGGGTGTGGGTGTGGGCAGAAGACAAATACAGGTTCAGTCTGCTTCTCAGGCAAAGGGGCAACCCTTCACTCCCACTCCAACTCTATGGCCACCCGGGCCACCTTAGGGGTCTTCTTGCCTTCCCCCAGAGCAGCTCCTCAAATTCCTGGCCTCTGGCCATGGCCACCATTTCCACAACTCTTCTTATTAAATATTTGTCGGGCAGCCCGGGTGGCTCAGCGGTTTAGCGCCGCCTTCAGCCCAGGGCCTGATCCTGGAGACCTTGGATCGAGTCCGTCAGGCTCCCTGCATGGAGCCTGCTTCTCCCTCTGCCTGTGTCTCTCATGAATATCTACGTTTTGGAAAACTGTCCCTCGATGTTGCCACACAACACAATAATTGAAAACCACTGCCTGGGACGCCTGGGTGGCTCAGCGGTTAAGCGCCTGCCTTTGACTCCTGCAGTCCTGGGACGGAGTCTCACATCAGGTTCCCTGCATGGAGCCTGCTTCGCCCTCTGCCTCTGTGTGTGTGTCTCATGAATAAATAAAATCTTAAAAATATATATATATATTTGTGGGTCTGTCCCTGAGCCCCAAGCTTCTTGAGTCCCTCACTCTAGGATTTTAGTGGTGCAGGAAGATACAGCTTCAAGCGTTACCTGCTGGAGTGGAAGAGGATAAGGGCCAGGGAGCTGGGGGTGAAGAGGTTTCCTCTCTGGAGGCTCAGCCAACTTTGCCAAGAAAGCCGCTCTCTCCAGGAAGCTGCTGCTGCGTCAGCACCAAGGACAGGGACACACAGGCCTTCGGGACTTCAAAGCTTTTGCTCTGGGTTTTGGGAACTGAGATCACTCGGAGTCAGGAAGGATGGCGGAGAGTGTTCTTATCACATCTACAGCCACGAAGGGGCCCGCAGAGGCTCAGCCACAAGTGGGAACAAAGACACATCCGCAGCAGCGGGGGGAGGGGGGTTTGAGACCAGTTACGTAAGTTTTTCCCCAGAGTGGCAGGGGAGGCCTTTCACTTCCCCTCAGGATGGTTTTGATCAGTGTGGGAGGGCTGGAGGGGGAGGGGCCAGGTGGAGAGGTGAGTCCCAAACTCCTCTTAGCCTCCTGGCTGCCCCAGGCTCTGGGACTCAGAGCAACCTCATCACCCTGCCGGTCCTCCGGTCCATCGGCAGCAGAGCTCAGCAGGCCGGCGGGCCCTGTAGGGAGCCCTTTCCCTTCCCGGGCAGGAAAGGAGCCAACCAATGCCTTGTACAGAAACAAGGGAAAACACTCCCTGATTTTTAATCTGACTTCCGATCACAGCGCAATGGGCATCATACACACTTCCAGACCCCTGTGGTGGGAAACCCTGGGTGGGGTGGGGGGTGGGGGGTGGGGGCGGTGGGGAGGACAGAGACTCAGAATGGGTGTGGAAGGAATCAAACTCAAATACTTGGGAGTGCAGTGCAGGGGGCGAGGGGGGCCGGCCAGGCGATACATTCCAATGGCTCCCACAAGGGGCAGCCGGAGGCCTGGGTCCCCCATGCCCACCTCAGGTGCCTCAGCTGGGGGTGACAGTGATGGGGGCAGGTGAGATGCTGCCATCCCTCACCCCATCCATCCCCCTGGTGAACCAGGGGGGCTGGGATGCAGGGGATAAAAGGAGGCAGGCCCTCTTCCTTACCCTCCCACCCACTCCAAGGTGTGGGGAAGGGGAGCCACCTCCTCTGTTTCAGAGGGAGACTCAGAGAGGGCGAGTCACTTGCCCAAAGTCATGCAGCACAGCAGGGACTAGAACCCAGGAATACTGGACTGCTCAAGCTCAGGGCAGTCACTGCAGGGCTGCGCTACACCCCACGGGTGGAGGGAGAATCAGGTGGGGAAGTGGAAGGGAGAATCAGATTCCCTCTCACACTGGATCTGGATAAATTCCCTACCGATGGCCCCCTTCCCCAGACTCTGCTCCATCACCACTCTGGGCTACCTGATTTTCTGGTCTACACACTGCAGCTTGGCTACATCAAGGCTGGGTTGGTTGGTTGTCTGCCCCTCTTCTAACAAGGGACCTTCCTATCCTCCCACCACACCAGGGCTCAGGACTCAGCCTCAAGGAGAACTCAGCCCGGGTGGGGGGTGGGGGCACGGACCGCACCATTGCTCACACCCTCCAAGTACCCCAGTAATCCCTCAGGCCACTCCTAGTATCTTCATGGATTTTGTTATTTCTAAATCTGTACAAAACTGACAGTGATCAGCTCCGGTGACGAGAGGTAGAAACCGGCCAGACAGCCAGAGAAAATGGGGTGGAGTGAGTCAGGGTATAGGGCCAACTGGTGTTGGGACAAGAGGGCATCAGATCCTGAGGGCCTCTATCTAGGGGTGGGGATGTGGGCATATCTCCCCTAAGCACAAAGGTCCCCATAATTCTTTACCTGGCTCTGTTCCTCCTCAGATTTATCAGAGAAATCTGAGATTCAAGGCAGGCAGGGTCTGGGGAAGTCAGATTGGAGTGGGATGGGGAGATAAGAGCGTTCGGTAGCACAACCTAACCACCCCTCACCCCAGGGCACCATCTTGCCCACCACCAGCCCCCCAAACCCAACATCCCCTAATCTTGCAGACCACCCAACGCAGGAGGGAATAGAGGGCTGGAATCTGACATCGTGGAAATAAATTCATCCTTTGGGGGATTCCCTCTCCACATTGTGTCAAGAAGAAAAAAAAAGTTTTAACCCAGGGGTGATCTGGCTGTGGGGTGAGGAAGGGGATGAGGGGCACCCGGCAGGGACGGACCATCGAGTTAAGGCTGGAAGGTAGGTTGTTGTGTCTCTGGGGGCTGCTGGGCGGGGAGATCTCCCTGGAAGGGCGAGAGCTCAGCCTTCTCCTGACTGACCTGGGACCTCAACCCTAGGACCCTGATGATGGTCCTTGGGCCACCCACATCTCTCTGCCCTGTGCCGGTGGTGTTGACGGTCCAAAGGCTGGCCTCACAGAGAAGCTGCCAGGATCTGCGATGAGGGGATGAACGAAATGAGAGCCCTGTGGACGGAGCTGGGGGCGGGGGGCGGAGGAGACCGACAGCTGAGGACCAACAGACGCTCGGGCAGACAGACACGGGGACAGACGCAGGGCAACGACAGACACACTCTCTGGAGAAGACGGGCGGGGGGGGGGGGGCGACCAAGGCAGCACCTCCCCGCCCCGCGCTCCCCCCTCCCCCCACCGTCCCTATAGGCCGCGGCGCCCTTCGCCCTTCGGGGCCCTGCGCTAGCTGCAGCCCAAGGGAAGGGCGGCCGGGAAGACCCCGCGGGGAGGGGTGGGGTGGTCCGAGGCTCCCGCTCCTCCGCCCCTCCCCGTCCAGGCGCGTCCTCCCGCCCCGCCCCGCCCCGCCGCGCCCCGCCGCGCCCCGCCGCGCCAGCCCGCGGTCCCGGGGAGCCCCCCTGCCCGGCCGTCACATGATGGCGCAGCGGTTGCGGCGCAGCGCGCCCTGGAAGCGCAGGGCGGCGTGCACGTGCTTGCAGCGGGCGCAGCCGACGCTCTTGAGCAGCTCGCTGAAGAGCAGCAGGATGTGCCAGTTGTACTTGGCCGAGCACTCCACGTAGCCGCACTTCCAGGTCTTGCGCACCAGGTGCGACACGTTCCAGCGCGGGATCACGCGGCCGCGCTGCAGGTCCCGCTTGTTGCCCACGATGATGATGGGCGTCTCCGAGGTGCCGATCACCCTGCGGGCCGGGGTGGGGGGAATCTCAGAACTCCGCAGGCGGGTCTCACCAGCCCTCACTTCAAGAAGGGCAGGCTGTGCCTGGCCGGTGCTGCTCCGGGGCAAGCGCTCAGCCCTCGCGGCACCTGATAGTCTCCGATCAGAACAACTGGTCTGTGGGACCCCTGGGTGGCCCAGTGGTTGAGCGTCTGCCTTCAGCTCTGGGCATGACGCTGGGGTCCTGGGATCGAGTCCCACATCAGGGTCCCTGCAGGGAGCCCGCTTCTCCCTCTGCCTGTGTCTCTGCCCCCCTCTCTCTCTCTCTCATGAGTAAACAAACAAAATCTTAAAAACAACAACAACAACACTGGTCTAAAATGTGGTACTGGACAGCCCCGGTGGCGCAGTGAGTGGTTTTGCGCCGCCTGCAGCCCAGGGCATGATCCTGGAGACCCTGGATGAGTCCCACGTCGGGCTCCCTGCATGGAGCCTGCTTCTCCCTCTGCCTGTGTCTCTGCCTCTCTCTCTGTGTCTCTATGAATAAATAAATAAAATCTTAAAAAAATAAAATGTGGTACTATTATTATCCCCATTTTACAGAGGAGGACACTGAGGCTTGCCTGTTAACTGGCTGAAAGTGATGTGGATGAGTGGCCCTGAGCCTGTGCTCCTAACCACTGCACTAGACTAGCCACCCCATGGTAAGGATCCCAAAGTAGGTTATTAGAAATGGGGAGAGTAACATGGTGTGCATGTTTGAATATATGTGCAGGAACCAGAGGGTACCTCACCAATGCCCCCCTCCCCAATCTGGTATACTTTCCGTGGGAAGTGGTTAGCCCTGGGGCACCCACTGAGGTGATAACGGGCCATATCCTGGCTCCTCACCTCGTCTCTAGGATCTGTTGGCGGATGGTCTTGACGTACTCAAAGCTGTCAAAGCAGCAGATGTCGTAGACCAGGATATAGGCGTGGACGCTCCGGAGTCCCCTGCAACAGGCGTCTGCCCACTCCTGCAATACCCCCAGCCAGTGCCAAGGTCAGAGCCATCCTGAGGGCTCCCCTTGCCCCCAGCCACCTCCAGCGGGAGACTGACACCTGCCCCCGCACCCCAAGCCTCCTACACCCACCCCCCTCCCCAGGAGGCCTGGCCCAGAGCTGAAAGGAGGAGCTCAGTGCTGCCGCTCCTGCACCTCCCAGCCAGGCTAGGGCGGATCACGCTGCCTGACCTTCAGAGCCAATGCACTCACTGTCCTGTGCACCTCTGGAGCAGAGATCTGCCTTGTCCCATTTTATTACTCAAACCATTTATTCATTCATCTGACCACTGGGACCTTTGTTCAAATGCAGTTATAAATGCCTGCCTCTAAGAGCCAAAGCCCTCTGACCTAGTTGTTGAATCTGCTGACATCCTCTGTCTTCAAGTTTAAATGCTTCCTCCTCCTCCAAGAAGCCTTCCTGCAAGCAGGGGACAACTCCTTTCCTCTCCTGTGTTCTAAGAGCCCTTGGGCTATACCTTGGTTAGAGTTGTTTTCATCCCCAGGTCCCTGGTTCTGTTGTGAGCTCCTGGGAGGGTCAGAGCCAGGCCTTCCTCATGTTTACATACCTCCTTCTCCCCACTCAGTGCCTCCCTACTGTGTTGGCCTTTAGCAGGCTCTTTAACTGCGCTACCCAGGCTAGTCTTGAACCTCACTTGTTCCGTGCGGGATCATTGCAACATCTGCCTGTGACACTGCCCTTAAATTGCCACCCAAATTGCCCCTTCTGTTTTTTCCACACTGCCCTCAGGGTTGAGAAGGAGAAGGCCAGAGAAAAAGATTGCAACTGGATGCATAGTGGGGGCCGGTGTGGAACAGGGCTCAAGGGCAGCTCCAGGGAGAAAGGGCTTCCTGAATGCTTATGGCAAATTCTCAGGGAAAGGCTGAGTGTACTAAAGAGAAGGTTTCTTAAGAGATTAATTAGCTGATTAACCTTCCAGCAGCTGGCAAACGCAAGAGCAGTTGAAGGCAGCTGGTGTGTTGAAAGAAGGGGTCTCTGAAGTTGGGGATGGTGGAGGTTTCCAAGGACAGAGGGAACCAGGGTCTTCTCCCCTGAGGACCTGAGGCAAAAAACACGGAGGAGCTGCTGCCAGCTTACGAGCTGCACTGGGGCAGGGGCCAGGCTTGGAGGACCACAGCTGCTTCTCCACCTCAGTGCAGGAATAAAGGAGGAAAGACTCCAGTGGCAGCGGTGGTCAGGCTGGCTCCAGAAAAGCACTTCCCAACTGAAAGACTTAGAAGCTACCGCAGTGGATTTCCCCGGGGAGATGATGTGGCATCTTTTCTTCGTGCTGAGTTTTAACTTTGGTGCAGGGGAAAGATGCTGGGGGCAAATTTAAAATTTTCGGGAACCAGGGGCTGGCTTCTCAGCCCAGGGAGGACTACACTCCACCAGATGCGGTGCCCTCTGGGAGCCTGGGACCCCTTTGTGCACAGAGCTCCTCCCCCCACCCACACAAGGAGCAGAGATCAGCAGGGAGTGGGAGGGATGGGGAGAGAGGCACAGAGGCTCCCCAAGTCTTCCAGCTCTCTGCTGGGGAGAGGGGACAGCTGCCAGCCCTTGAGGGCGACAGCCCCACCTTCCCCCCAACATGCTGCCTCCTCCAGGGGACCTCCAGGCTGCCTTCCCTCCCACTGCTCTCTGGAGGCTCCTAAGAGGGAGAGGAGAAAGGTTCCTGATTGTTGGGATTGTGCCTTCACCCCTGATTGAAGGGAAGGAGCAAGAAAGCTCAGCTTGCCTTCTAGCTAGCTCCGTGCAGAGTTCCAGACTGCAAGAAACCACCTTGGGGCTGTGTCAAGACAGAGAAGGAGCCGTGGAAACTGAGTCCAGTTCTGAGGACATGGGGGAGTGGAGGGAGGCTCAGCAACCTGGGGGCCAACCCTGCATTTGTTGCTTGTTTCTCTAAGCCCAGCTTCCTCTGACAGGAGATGAGCTGTAGAGGGAGCAGCAGAGGCTCAGACCACCCTCCCAGGCTGCATCTCAGCTGGCATTGGGAGGAGTGTTTTTCTCTTTTCAGACAGTGGCCACTGAGATTCTTAGCTTTTATATTTGATCTTTGGGGATGCAGGGTCCTGTCTCAATATGTCTCTGCTCAAAGTCCAGGAGTGAAGTCCTGGACGTCCAGGAGAGTCTAACACTCAGGATCAATCAGGAAGTAAAAGGGCAACAACCCAACAGAAAGATGGACAAAGGCATTAATAGTTGTGAGAAAAAGAAATGCATAAGCCCTTAAACCTATGAAAAGATGCTCAGCTGCAGTCATAATCAGAGAGGCGAACCAAAACTACACTGAGGATACCATCTCTTATCTATCAGATTGTCAAAACTCCAAAAGTTGGACAATAGTTTCTGATGGAAAGGCTTTAGGGAAATAAGAACTCACGTCTGGTCCTTGAGACAACACAAAACATGCAACTTCCTAGAAAGGGAGGGAAATCTCCCCTTCCAAATCCAGCCGCATTCATCCTTTGACCTAGCAATGCCATTTCTGGGGCTAGATTTTACAGATACGCCTCCCTGTGTGCAGAGAGACTATGGACAAGGCTATCGGTGTGCCGTGGCTCAAGACAGCAAAAGTCTGGAAACAATCCACTTGTTCAACAAGAGGGGACTCCATGGAACATCTCTCCAGTGGGTACAGCATAGCCATGCTACTGACAATCAAATACTAACCCTCAGGGAAGGTCTCCGGGTCATAATCTAAAGCAAAAAGACCAGGTGTAGAACAATTATTTTTCTTCTGTAAGAAAGGGAGTGGAATAAGAACACATTTTCTTATTTGTCTAAAGAAACTGGAAGTGTGGGAGCACCTGGGTGGCTCAGTGGTTGAGCCTTCAGCTCAGGTCATGATCCCGGGGTCCTGGGATCAAGTTCCTTATTGGGCTCCCTGTAGGGAGCCTGCTTCTCCCTCTGCCTATGCCTCTCTCTCTGTGTCTCTCATGAAGAAAAAGAAAGAAAGAAAGGAAAGAAAGGAAAGAAAAGAAAAGAAAGAAAGGAAAGAAAGAAAGAGAAAAGAAAGAGAAGAGAAGAGAAGAAAAGAAAAGAAAAAAGAAAAGAAAAGAAAAGAAAAAAAAAAAAAGAAAAGAAAGAAAAGAAAAGAAAAAAAAAAGAAAAGAGGGCAGCCCTGGTGGCACAGCGGTTTAGCGCCGCCTGCAGCCAAGGGCGTGATCCTGGAGACCCTGGGTCGAGTCCCACGTCTGGCTCTCTGCGTGGAGCCTGCTTCTCCCTCTGCCTGTGTCTCTGCCTCTCTCTCTCTCTGCATCTCTATGAATAAATAAATAAAATCTTAAAAAAAAAAGAAAGAAAGAAAAGAAAGAGAGAGAGAGAAAGGAAGGAAGAAAAGAAAAGAAAGAAAGACAAATAAATTGGAAGTGTGAATAAAAAACCATGAGGATGGCCATAGAGTGTGGGGGCAAGAATCAGGGTGAAGAGGGCAGGGGCAGGACTGGGATTTTTCTGGGTAACCTTTTACAGTTTGGATCTTTTTTTTTTTTTAAACAAAGGTTTTGGATCTTTAAACTGTGTCTTACCTATTCTAAAATTAAAATTAAATTAAAATTGGGGCAGCCCGGGTGGCTCAGCGGTTTAGCGCCGCCTTCAGCCCAGGGCGTGATCCTGGAGGCCCGGGATGGAGTCCCAAGTCGGGCTCCCTGCATGGAGCCTGCCTCTCCCTCTGCCTGTGTCTCTGCTTCTCTCTTTCATGTCTCTCATGAATAAATAAAATCTTAAAAAAAATAAAATAATAAAATTAAATCTACAACAAAATGTGAAAAAATAAGCAAAGATCAATGTGCAAGACTAGGATGAGATGTGCATATCCATTTGGGCTGCTGTTCAAGTCTCCTGTGGAGGAGAACCACAGGCCTGGCTCTGGACACACTGCCCTCTGACCTCGCTGTTGCCAAGGGGCAGATGTGTGGATCAGGCTTTTGTCTTTGGTGTTGATCTCCCATACCTGGGATGGGACAGACAAGTATCCCAAGACTTGGGCCACGGTCATCCTGCCTAGAGTTTCTAAGACAGTGCTGAGCCTGAGCCCCTGCACCAGACACTGATGGATCTGTGGTCACAACTGGCCACGCTATGGTCCCCATCTGTCCTTCCAGAGAAACCTCTGAACACCTGGTTAGGGGCTTCCTTAGGTGAGCAACTGTGTCTTAGAGTCGAGCCTCTGCTGGCACCCCATCCCCTGCCAGGCCAGAGGTAGAGGGGAGGAGGAGCTGGTCCCTATAGGCTGGGGGAAGGAGCACCACAAGCCATGGCACTGGGGGCATCCGAATCCAATCCCTGCAGGAAGGGTGCCCAGTGGGCTAGTCCTGAGGTCAAGGGGCAGAGCATCACTTAAAGAAAGGCCTTTGGACAAAAGACTGATTGGGGCCTCCAGTCTCTGAGAACACACCTTTCTCCGGCCCTGGCTTTTTCTTCTGCTGTCCCTTCTACAGACGCCATGGGTGTGACCGTGAGTTAGCTCCTTGAGAGCCACCTGCACATCTGTTTTGCGCGCCATTCCATCCTGGTCCCACCCACCACACATTGAATGCTCATTAAATATGTGTTGAATAAAGCAGCACACAAACAATGGCTCTGAGCAGAGTGGCCCATGGTGTGGCACGGAGCCCTTGGAGCCCTGGGATGGGGACAGCGCCGGAGCCCAGAAAGGGTGGGAGTCCAGCTTCTCCCCCACGCCTCCGCTCCCCTCCCCGGCCGGCCCTCCAGTGGGCCCTCCTACCTGCAGCGTGTTGACAGGGAAGGTGCTGATGGGCGGGAAGTCGAGGATCTGGAGGTCGTGCACGTGGCCGTTCATGACGACAGCAGGCAGGTAGAGGCGTCGGGCGGTGGTGGGCACGCAGGCCTCGCTGAACTCGTTGTACAGGAACTGGCGCACGATGGCACTTTTGCCCACGCCTCGAGCCCCCAGCACGGCCACCCGGTAGGTGGAGACCATGCCTCCCGCCCCGCTCCGCCACCGCGTCCTCGCCGCTGCCTGGGGCTCCCCTGGGCTGCATATTCCAGGGGCTGGGGGCTCAGCCACCGTCAGGACCCACCATTGCTGCCCCTGCTTGCCCTGGGCCCTCTGCGGCCTCCACCTGGACTGTGGAGACAAGAGGTGGGCTTGGTGGGCCTGCTTTTCTCTGGATCTGTCCTATACCCACCTTGGGGACTTGGGTGAAGCTGTCACTACCCCCTTGGCATGTCTTGCTTTCCCAGGACACCCAGCTCCAGCTGTCCAGAGTCCCTCCATCCTCCCTTCTCCTTTCCTTCCCCTCTCCCCCTTCGCCCCCGCAAAGTGGGAATCGCTCTTTCTTGTATTATGGCCTGACTTTTGGTCAGGTCTGACCCCCACCCCCCAGCCAAGGCAGGCTGCAGAGTGGGAAGCACACTAGATTTGTTCCAACCCAAGCTTTCACACAGAGCCCTAGGCGGGGGCGGAGGAGCCAAGTCCAGTGTGTCTCAAAGGAGGCACTCCCAGCATTTTGAGGAGAGAGTTCTTTATCTGGCAGGATATTTTACATCCCTGCTGCCAGGAGGTACCTGCCAGCAGCAGAGTCTGGTCACTACTACGATGACCAAAAACACCTCGTTTCCAAATACCCCCCTCCCCCCCGGGTTGAGAACCCTGGACCAGATGACCACTTTGGCTCTGAAGCATACCATTTGTTCAGCACCCAATGTTAGCATTCCCACGTGGTTATCCACAGTCAATACAGTATCCCTCAAGGATAGTAGGTATTTCCACTCGAGAGAAGACTCGGGAGGGACACGGCTGGCAAGAGCAGCGACTCCCACAACATTGCAGTACCTCTGACCCCCAAGTGTAGTGATTCGAGCTGGTGACTGCCTCCAGGCCAAGGGCTGTGTCTCATCACCTGACCTCAGAGGGCCTGGCACACAGCAGGTGCCCAGGAAAGGGCTGCCACAGGGTTGGACTTTGCTGCGGGTCCATCACCTCCTTGTTCGCTCAGTTTGAGTGACTCTAGAGTTTAGGTATAAGCCCCAGCTATGATGATTTCTAGCTGTGGTCAGTGGGCCCACCACCTGCCCAATCTGAGCTATGCTCTGCATATATAAGGTGGGTAATTAACCCCTATTTCTGAGATAATCCAAGAAAACCTCCTGACCACTGCCTTCTCCTTTTGTTGGGGATGGTGACCAGGGAGGCTAGTACATGCCTGAGACTTCCTGTCCAAGGACTGTTCGCAGGAGGGTGACAACAGTGCCTACTACATGGGCCCAGGGCAGATGGGTTTGCTGGATTCAGACAGGGCCACGCTTTTGTGTGTGTCTTCTCTTTGGATGCATGTTCTTTCCATATGTGCACAGTTCACAGCTGAATGGCCTTCAGTCTGGCCTGGTTCAGAAAATCCAATCCATGGGGTAGGTGTACATACAGCACAGTAAAACCCAGGGCAGGGTCTGAGATGAGACCCACCAAGGTCGGATTCCCAGCTCTGCCACCTAAAGTGTGGCCTTAGGCAAGACATTTTATAGGGTGTTGTAACGCCATCAAAGAGATGTCATGAGAGTATAGCCCAGTGCCCACAACAGTAGGTGTTCAATTAACAGTGGCCACTGTTAGGTACAGGGGTCCTTTGTCTATCCAAGGTCTTGTAAAATTTCAATGGGACTCCTAGCAATCCCAGGATGGGTCTTATCCACTGTTGCTCACGTACATGTAGTGTGGTATGTATGCGTGTGTATATGAGACAGAGAAAGAGAGAGAGAGAGAGAGAGAGAGACTCTTCTCCCTGTTTTATTGAAGGTAAAACCGAAACCCAAAATCAGAGACTGAGGGAAGTGGAGACCACAGAGCCAGCTGAGCTATCAACTAAGACTAGGACCCTGGTTTCCTTTCTGCCCACGTGGTGTCCTTTCCCCAACAGGTGTTTATCCACTTCTATGGGCTTCCCACTGGGGTAAAGACTGTTCCCTCCTCCCCATAAATTCCTGCAGGCCCCAGCCCCCTCGGGCATCCCTGGACACTGGCAGCTTGGCGGGGAGCCTCAGCTGGGTTAATTACATAACCAGCACAAGCAGGTGGAGAGGAAGAGAGGGCAAGGAATGCAAGAAGAGCCCCCCACGTCTCTCTGGGTGTGTCAGCTTAGAGGTATCTAGGATGTGTCTGTCCTACCTGCAGATTCTCCTGGACGCCACACTCCCTGCGCAGAAATCAACCCTTTCTGAGAATAGGTGGGAAATAAACGGGGCATAGCCCTAGAGCCAGGGAGGAGATGCAAGGGAGGCCACGGAGCTGGGGCCAGCCGCCTGGAACTCACCAGGCCCGAGCGTGGCCCTGAGCCTGACTCGGAGGTGATCCTGCCCCCTGCCTCTTCTCAGGCAGAGATCCCGGGTCTAAGCGCCTATTACCCCGGCGTCCCGAGCTGGGTGTGGACTGAAGGGGGCTGTCCCAAGAATGGAGAATCGGGGCCCAGCCCCCTGGCTCCCTCCCGGAGGCCTGCGCTCCGCAGTGAGTCTGCAGACAGCGCCCGGCCACAGACCGGGGCACACTGGGGCCCAAGCCTCCTCCTCGTCCCCTCCCTCCGGCCTGGACACGCTGAGTCCTGCCCCAGACTGGCGGCCCCGGCTCTGCGGTCCCACGGGCCGAGTCACACGTCTGCCCGCTGTCTGTCCCCGCACGTCCGTGTGGGAGTGGGCGGGCGGGGGCGTCGGAGGACGCTGGGCTCCCCACGACCTGATTGGTGGGAGTCTGGGGGATGCCCGAGCCCCGCCGCTCTCCGCCTCCAGCTCCTTGCAGGCCCCCCCCCAGCTCCCGCCCTCACGTGGCCGCCCCGCGCCGCCTCCCCGCCGGCCCGCGGGCCCCTCCGCCCTCCGCGCCCCCGCCCCCCGCCCCGCGCCCCGGCCCGGCCCCGCCCGCCGCCCCTCCTCCCGCCGCTTACCCGGGGCCGTCCTAGCTGCCCCCGGCCCGGGCCGGCCGGCCTGCGGGGCCGCGCTCCCCCCGGGCTCCGGCGCTGCCCCCCGGCTCCCCGGCCCGGGGGGAGGGGGGTGGGGGCGCCCCCGGCCGCCCGGCCGGCGCAGGGTCAGCGGCGGGCGCGCAGGGCAGGTGCGGGCGCCGAGGGGGCAGGAAGCCTCCAGCGCAGCTCTCGCTCCGGAGCGCGCCGCCCGCTCGCGCCGGCAGGAGGGAGGCGGCGGGGAGCGCGGGGCGGGCGGCGGGGCGCGCGGGGCCGGCGGCGGGGCGGGGCGGGGCGGGGCGGGGCGGGCTGGCGTTCCGCGGGGTCCCTGAGCCCGACACGTTCGCTCGCGCGCCCCCGGACGAAATCTTCCGAACCTGAGCCTCGACTTGCTCCCCCTCCCGACTCACCCCGACAGACTTTTAGCTCCCCCAGGAGGGGCGGGGGGAGGCACCGGGGAGGCCCTGGAGCCTTTTGCTCCACTCGGGTTCCTTCCCCCGCGCCCTGCCGCCCACCGCGTCCCGCCCAGCTTCCCTCGCCAGAAGTCCCTCGGAGCGCGCGGCCCGGCGGGCGCCCTGCGAGCCCCGCGCCCGGCCCCCTGCGTCCCGCCTGGCCGCCGCCGCGCGCCTGGAGCACGGAGCGCAGCGTGGCCGCTCCCGCCCTTCGCCGCCGCCGGGCCAGAAGCGCAGAGCAGGCCCGCCGCAGCGCACGGCTCCCCCCGCCCACCAGCGACCTCCACCCGCCTAGCCCGACCCGGAGGTTCGCGGGCGTAAGCACCTGTGTCTCTATTCCAGAACCAGCGGCTCCAGCGGCGTTCACCGTGGATAGCTAGCATTTAGCGAGTGTGTACAACGTGCCGGACACCGCGCCCCAAGCTTGGCCTGCGACCTCAGATTTAATCTTCACAATTCTACGAGGCTGATTATAGATGAGATAGTGGAGGCTGGAAGGGCCCAGTTACTGGTCTTAGGGCAAAATTTGGAATACAAAGATGGGATCCCTACTTGGGCGGCCCTCCCAGCCCAAGGGGGAGAAGCAGACCCAGCAGCACCAATCCTGTGTAGCTGAAAAGCCAAGGTTCTGGGGGGGCGGGGGGGCTGAGGGAGGGGCCCAGCTAGTTAGAGGAGTGGGAGGCCTCAGGGGAGGCAACTCTGAAAGGAGGAAGTTGTGAAAGTAGTGGATTTGGGGCTTTGGGTGTGAGGGAGGTTGCTGCAGGTGAGAGAAGGTGGGAGCAGGTACAGGGGTTTGGGAAGGGAGTCCACCGGGGGTGGGGGGATGCTCCTGAGAGGAGGCAGGGAGGGGCATTGAAGTGAGGTCTCAAAGTCCGGGGTTGCTGTTTAAGGAGTTTGGACCTAGCCTCTGTGCTGGATCAGAAGGCAGTGAAGGGTTTTGAAGCAGGGCAGCAAAGTGGCCAGAGTTGCTGTTTAGTTACCTGCAGGACAGGGAGAAGGAAGGGGAAGCTCAGAGCACTCTTCCGAGTTTCTTACCCCTGGGACCCAGCATTCTCCACTATGACTTTCTATTACTTTCTAGACTTTCTATTACTCGTGGGCTCAGGATTCCTCACAGAGCCAGTTTCCTCCTCCCTTTGGGCTCTGGCATTTTGGGCATGTTCCCAATTGTTCCTCCTCCCTCTCCCATCAAGACAGAAAGCGTAGTGGTTATGAGCCTGGGCCTCAGAATGGGACAGATCTGGATTTAAATCCCGGCCCTACTACTTACTACGTGACCGTGACTGAAGGCACATGACTTGAACTATCCTAACTCTATTACCTTATTTGTAAAGTGGAGATGTGATCAGGTGTCCTCAAGGGCATAAAGGAGTTACAGGTGTACAGAGTTCTTATGGCGCTGCCTGACTGTAGGAAGTCTCAATGTGTGGCCTTAATTTTTTCGTGTCTTTTTAAAAGACATAGTCATTCATACGGGAGGTTGGACACCAACTCGGGAAAGCGTTTCCATTTATTCTAGGGGGGCTCCTAGGGCATCGGGGTGGGGTATGAGAAGGAACAGGGCAGCGGCTAGAAGCAAATACAGGGCTGAGAAGGATATGGCCTCCTCCCAGAAGAATTTGCAGGGAGAAATTGGAGTTTATGGACCCTTGTGGGGTCAACAACAGGGTCACTGAGAGCTTTTCCTAACTTGACTAAATTGTCCAGGGCACCGTCCATCCTCCATTCTGTCTCAAAATCATTAATGCTTACTCTGCCCAAGGATCTCAGACTTTATGTCTACTCCCCTGGCCATCACCCTACATTGTTCTACTTCAGCCCAAAGTGGACTAGAAGTACAAATTGTGCAATATTCACACTCATACCTTGGTGCCAGGCTTCCCAAAAGCTTCTCCTGCTAGGAGAACACAAAGCCATAGGTTAATTATGGGATTTCTTCTTTGCCTTCAGTGGTAGGTCATTTAAAACATTATTTTTATATAAAAAACAAGCAGCCACAGTATTAACATAAAATGCAAAATATGCCTGCATTTAACATTCGGCTAAGTCATTTTGCTTTTTTTTTTTGAGTCACTTTGGGCTAGAACTTACACCAAAGAGGCCTGCTCACTCTATCATTACAATTACTTTGGTGAAAAAGTTTGAGAGGCCCTGTCTTTAGGTCTGTGCCCTGTCTTAAGCCTCACGTGGCTCTGGCTCAGCTGGGGATGCCTGAGGTACAAGCGGAGACTCTGGGAGAGCACATGTGTAGGTCTACTTGCAGCATCTGAGGCCCAGACACCCAAGTGGGTCAGAAGAAACAAAGACCATGTGCTCCACCCCTGCATCCCATCACAGCTTGAAAACCCCACTGAGCTTTCAGAGGCTGTAGGACCAGATTTTGGAGCCTAAGATCGGAAGTGGAGAGTGAATGAACCGATGGAGGGAAAGCCAGAGGCTGGATGTGAACATCCTCCTCTAATACCTATATGGTGGGAGATGCTGCTGAGCAGTTCTCTGGGTCCCAGAGTGCTGGGGCAGTCCTGTTTCAAAGCAATACTTCAGGAGACTAAGTACATTTGGATCCAATCAACCCCCAAATCAGCCTTCCCCTTGTTGGCAGCATCAAGAATGGCAGGGCAAAACCTAAATGAGAAACTGAGATGGCAAGTTTGCAGCCAACTCGGAAACTTTTCAAGAAACATCCTTGTTGCTAATAACATGTCTGGGGGCTGGCTGGGATTCTAGGATTAGTGCTCAGGAGATAGAAACGGGTAACAACGGGGGAGGTGTGATCTTTCCAAAGTGCCACACCAGGTATTAAAATAAACAGGCTCTTGCCTCCTGGAGCTGGGGGTGGCAGGGAAAAGAAATCTGGGTCCAAGCAAAATCAGAAAAAGCATCAATGCATGAGGTGGGAGTAGAAAAGCTCAAACCCGGGAGTCCTCAACTGTTTTCAGGCTTCAGAAACAACGTACCTGAGATTTCAGTATTTCCTAGTTGCCATTCTGGGGCTGAGAAGGATGGTGCAAGGGAAGGTCAAAGTCTGTGGGCCAGCGTGCTCTGCTTTTAGTTCTACAGACTTGTAACTTGGGGGGCCTAGCAGGTCAGGCCATTGGCCTGGTGGAGGGCGGGGAGGGCCTGTTACAGAACTTTCAGTAGAACTAAAAGGGAAATCTGTAGGTCTTGGGGTAAGGACATGCACAGGGAGTCAAAAGATGTGAGTGGCTCTGCCACACCTCACCTGGAAGATGGGGATAATGCCGGATTCATGGGGTAGGCAGGTATCATGGGCATAAAAAGTGCTTTACTATTTTTCCTTTATTTTCCAGTATGTTTCCGGGTCACTGGCATTTTATTTGGCAACTTAACTTTTTTCTTGGTTATTTTTAAAAACTGAAGTATAGCTGACATACAATATATCCGTTTCAGGTGTACAACAGTGATTTGACAACTATGAAATATTCACCACGTATGTGTAGTTACCCCGTCACTATGCAAAACTTTCACATTGACTGTATTCCCTATGCTATTCACCTCCATGACTTATAACCAGAAGCTTGTACCTCTTAATCCTCTTAGCCTATTTCACCAATACTCCCCACCATCCCAGTGCTTTAGCATTTTTCCACCTGTTACAGGAACACCAGCATTCCTTTAAAAGTAGGCAAACAGGTGTGTCTTTTGCAGGCAGTTGAGGTTCAGCTGCGCAGTAGAAACACCTGAGGAGTTTTTAATTTTTTTTTTTTTTTTTTGAAAGGAGAAGCAGGGGGTGCGGGGCAGGCAGGGCAGGAGAAGCAGACTCCCTGCTGAGCAGGGAACTCAACTGAGTGACTTCAGGGCTCAATCCTAGGACTCTGGGCTCTTGACCAAAGCGGAGAGAAGAGGCCCAATGGACAGCCAGCCAGGCACCCCCTGAGTTTTTTTAAACGCAGATTTTTCCCCAGGCCCCGCCCTGGCCTGGCTGAGCAGAAATCATCAGCTTTTGAAACCTGATGTGGTATTAATATGCATCTAAGAGTTGAGTGTCTGTGGGGGCGCCTGGCTAGCTCAGTCAGTGGAGCATGGTACTCTTGACCTCAGGGTTGCAGGTTTGAGCCCCATTTTGTGTTGAAATTAAAATCTTAAAAAAAAAAAAAAAAAAAAAAGTTGAAAGCCTCTGCCCTGAGAGTTTGCCCGACCTGACATCATTCTTAGTTGGTGAATCCATAGATATCTTTAGAAGGCCCGTCTCTCTTAATTTCTTTAACCTTGAACCTCAACAAAGACCATCCTGGCCCCACTATTTCCCAAGTGTCATTCCTGTTACAGCTTGAACTAACTGCAATTCAGCAACATGGTGACAACTAAAAAGTTGCTGGCTCCCAAAGACCGTTCTTTCATGGAGCTTGGACATCCAAGTAATAAAAGCAGCTACTGTCCTGCACACCTAAATGTTGAACACTGTGCAAAGCAGCTTACATACATTTACTCTAGTGGGGACAGGTCCGAGGACTAGTCTAAGGGCATCTTGGTGTTGGATCCCTCTGCCTCCTTCTCCCACTCCAGGTTGTGAGACTTCAGAGGCTGTTGCTCATCAGAATCTAGGGAGGGGCCTCTATCTTGACAACACCTGGGTCTTCTGCTCCTGAGACGTACCTGCAATGTAGGTGACTAGACTTAAACTCCTAGGAAAGCTTGCTTTCAGGCACTAATTCTATTCACTTGAGGGCACCTGAGTGGCTCAGTGGTTGGGCATTTGCCTTTGGCTCAGGTCATGATCCCAGGATCTAGTCTCACATCGGGCTCCCTGCGGGGAGCCTACTTCTCCCTCTGTCTGTGTCTCTGCCTCTGCCTCTCTCTGTGTCTCTCATGAATAAATAAAAATTTTTAAAAAAATTCTATTCACTTGGGAACATTTGAGCCCTGAGTCCAGGTCCCCGAGGCTTTTACACATTTCAAGATGAATCATCCTGGGTAACAGGAAACTGGTGAGTAGCTCTGCTGTGCTGCTTCTGCCCCTGGGACTATGTGCCTAGGACCCTAGCAGGGAATCCAGACTGGCTCCTGTGAGCAATTCCTGCCTGTGGTGGTGGTGGTGATATGGGGCTTTGTTAACAGGAGCCTCCGCAAGGTATAGGATTCTTCCTCATGTCAATCTTAATTCTATCTGGCTAAATCCCTGGGAGGGTTGGGCAGCCAGAAAAAAAAGTTCTAGTAGTATGGTTATTATTGCCCTATCCCTTTTCTGGGCAGCAGTGTTGTGCCCTAGAGTGTCAGTTCTGGGAAAAAAAGTACATACCACAAACTTCATTTTGTGTAAATGAGTTTATTGACGAAGACACAAGGTCAAGCTTCCCCCCTGATCCCCACCCGCCCCAAGAACAGATCCCAACAACCAAAGAATGATAAGCATTCTTAGGTCAACATTTACCCCTCCTCCCACTCCCAGTTTCTCTCCAGAGTCCCAAGCTTCACAACACAGACACACAAAACAGGCTTGGGCGAGGACACTCAGGGAATCTCTGACCAGCAAGAGTTCTGGGCATGTGTGTTTCCCTGCCCTTTGTATGACACCAGCTGATGTTACAAAAAGACACACTGAGGCAGAGAAGAGGAGAATGGAGGGCCATCTCCCCTCGGTCTCCCCACTTCGGCCGAGCTCAGCACGGGCCAAAAGGGAAGCTGCAGTGGAGGCAAATAGGTGCTGTCTCTTCAGGAGATAGGTCCTCTTCCTTGGAGCAGAATCCCTCCCTAAGCGCTCAGGGGTGCAGTGGGAGGCAGCCTCCCCAAGGCATGAAGAATTCCCAGATTGGCTCAGTCAGGTGAGCTGAGAATAGCAGCTGTTACCCATCACTGCTGGGGGTTGAGAGAAGCCCCATTTCAGGGGCAAAGGGACACACTCTGGTATAAAATTGTGTTGTCTGCTTAGCTGACACATACACTTCCTTGTGGAACTAGTTTGCTCTGAGATGAGAACATGGTATTTGTAGTGTGAACCTTCTTCACTGCCTGTATCCAACCGATTCCATGAATGATTTCCCAACCAGGAAACTGTCAACCTGCTTTTCCTTTCGACACACAACCAATCTACCCAATCCCAACATATATTTCCTGTGCTACTTCCTATTCTCCACGTGGTTCAGGGTAGGTGAGTGCAGGAAAGAGTTCCTCACCTCTCCCCCATACCCCTACCCCAGTCATTCTTCTTGTGGAGTCTCAAGGCTTTAGAAAACTGCTTTGAGGGGGCCCATTCCCTCCAACCTCTATAACTGGTATGAATCAGGGTTATTTCAGACATGACCGGGCTGTGGGGTGGTTTCTGTTCTTGTTTTCTAGGATTCTTCCTCTTGGACTCACTCTGAGGTCTGAGTCAATGTGAGGCCTGTGGGCCCCAAAGTGCCTCTGACTTGTGTGGGCCATCCGAGAAGAGCAGTGGTGTTCATAGACCTGAATACTGGGTACTAGGCAATGTGATAAATGCCCAGAGATGTAACAGTGTGAACACCGCTGAACAGTTGGTGCTTTGGGCACAAAGCATTCTTTGACAAAACACACCCAAAGTGTTAAGGAAGGAAACTTCACATCTCCCAACCTTCAGAGAGAGGTCAAGAACTGCCTGACCCTCCAAGATGGTCTCAACTGCCATAGAGCCTAAGTAACAAGGCAGATCAGAGAGCTAAAGGGATAAAGTGAGTCTGTGACCTCTCTAAGCTCACTTCATCTCTGCACCCACCCTGCTGGCCTCAAGAACTGGGGATCTGGGAGCATATGGGGAAATATTTAGCATATGGGGAAATATTTAACTCTCTCACTCTGGCATCTGGGTTTACTCTCCAGTTATTGAAGATACTCTGATGCCAATGAATGGAGTGCCAAAATCAGTATGGAGTTTGAGAAGAGTCACAAAAAAGCAGGCACAGAGAAGGCAAGAGAAAGGCATTGAAGAAAGGAAAATTAGTGAGACACTCCTGTAGTGAAAACAACATTGATGGGAATTTAGGAGACCCAGTCCCCGCCCTCTGCTTTGCTACTCACCAGCTAAAAGGCCACAGGTAGTTAACATCTTTTTTGCCCTTTGTCTTTTTCCATTTTAGGAAAAACAGGGTTGGATAAGTTAAAGTCTGTTTCAACTCTAAAACCATGATTTTAGATCTGAATTGGACCTGAGAATTAAATTAAATCCAGGGGAGGGAGAGGGGACAGCACATTTTGGTTCCTGTTCCCAATCTCTACTCAAATTCCTTGATCAGTGTTATCTGCAGGTTAGATTTAGGAAAAGGAATGCAGTAAGTTCTAGTTTCTCTCAGCTTTAGTGCCGATGGGCCCTACCTATTTTCTGCACCTTAAAACACCATTCAAGGAAGATCACCATTCCTGACTGCAGAGCTATCAACTGAGATGGTAATAGGTAGGGTAGGGAGAGTCACATGGAAAGAGTTTGAGGAGGGGATATAGAAAAAAAAAAAAAAAAAGTGAAGACCAAAATGAGCAGAGCCAGAGTTGCCACAGATAAGAGAAGCACAACCAGCATAGGCAAATAACTGTATCTCTTCCTCCAGGATTATGTGGTTAATGATGGCCAGTTGTTTAAACACTTTCTACCAGGTACATTATTCCCTCCATCTCTCATATGTACAAAAATATAAAACGATAAAGTGCAGTTTATGTTTCAGTGACACTTTTCCTTGCTTTAATATTTTTTGTCTTTTTCTGCTTTTGAAATGAGCTCTCAATGACAAAATCTGAAACTACTCTCAGAAATGCCAGCCACCGGCAGGTTATGAAGAAGCTCACAGGTAAGGACAGAGCAGCGGCAGGGGGCAGGAGGTGGGAAGTGACAGAAGCAGTGGTTACAAACGTTCACAGGAAGCTAAAACTATCCACAGCTTGTGCCCTAATGTTAGCACAGGTTAGACTAGTCACTACCTTGGTGGGTGGCCTCAGTGTGTTTGGGTTCAGATTCTATGAGGCAAGACGATTTCTTCCAGTTAAGAATTCTTGGCTTGCACCGATCGCGGGGTGGCTGGAGGGCACCAGACCCGTCTGTTAGTTTTTCAAAATGCTGTCGTAGACCTGATAGATATACTGAGAGACTTCAGGAGCTCTACACTTCAGCGACAGCTGTTAGGAGGAAAAGGAGAAGATTAGCATGGAGGCTGGCATTAGTTCAAAAGATATCCCACCCTCAGTTCAAGGAAATCTCCTGATTCAAAGAGAGGAGCTTCCATCAGTCAGAAGCTAAACCAGGAGATTCTGTTAAGAAGTTCTGTGGTTTTCAGTTTCCAATTCAATCAATGTCATGTTGTACTATGTCTTCTACCTACATTCTCAGCACGTCTATGAGGTTGGGAACCATCCATACTAAAAACATCAAAGTAGGGGAATAGCTGCTCCAGTGCTCTGCTAATAGTCACAGGGTTGTTACCAAACAAGAAGGGAAGGGCTAAACCTTAACTTGTTGGTGGTCACTTCCACTACCTGCCCCAGTCTCTCACTCAGACAAGGATGGTTATCTCAGGCCCAGTTCAGGAGGATGTAAAACCAAGTAAAATAAAAGTGAGGTACATCCAAGATACCTTTCTGTATTACAATGAGGATGCAAACAAACATGTTATGGAAGGAAAACAAGAACACAGAGAGACTCAATATAAGCAGACAGCAGTTCATGGCAACAGCTTCCTTATTTACTCACTGCCTCATTGAAAAGGCAAATCATATACTCCTGGTATCACTCCTCTGCCACCTCTCTTCTTCTAGTCTCACAATTACCAAATCAAGATGAAAACATTTTTTTTTAAAGATTTTATTTATTCATTCATGAGACACACACACACACACACACACACACAGAGAGAGAGAGAGAGAGAGAGAGAGAGAGAGAGAGAGAGAGGCAGACACAGGCAGAGGGAGAAGCAGGCTCCATGCAGGAAGCCTGACATGGGACTTGATCCTGGGTCTCCAGGATCAGGCTCTGGGCTGAAGGCGGCACTAAACTGCTGAGCCACCTGGGCTGCCCAGGATGAAAACATTTAAAAAGATTTTAATGTTACACACTGAGGTTTTCACTGTGTGGGTCCATGAGAACAAAACTTAAACCTAGACTTGAAATCCTTGATTGTATCAGAGTAGGCAAAATATTATTAAAAATAACATAATAATAGATGCATGCAAACTGCCTTTAGAACCAGAAAATGTAACATCTGCTTTCTGCATTGCTGACACTGTTGTCCCTATCTACTAGGGGAGACAGGCAAAACTTGTCTTTAATGATATAGCACTATGAGATTTTAGATTATTTTACCTCTTTATTATCAGAGATACCAGATGATTTCACACAGTACAAAAGGTGAGAATATTTTTGGCAAAAATATCAAAATATTGGTCAGCCCCAAATTTCATGAAAAAACTCACATCCTCAAAACTTAAAGTCAAACTTTAAAAATGCAAAAAAAACAAACAAAAAAAACAAAAAAAAACCCCATGGTGCCTGGCTGGCTCAGTCAGAATAGCATGTGCCTCTTGATCTCGGGGTTGTGAGTTCCAGTTCCACCTTAGGCACAGAGGGAAAAGGGGGGGGGGCAAAAAACCAAACAAAGAACATCAAAAAAGGCTCTATTATTTACAGCTTTAATATTAATATTAATATTTAATATTCAGTCTCTAATGCACTTCCAAAGTTGCTACTTGACATTAATCAAGAAAGCAATTCTGACAAATATAAAAACAAAACAAAACAAAAAAGCACCCCCCCCCACAGAGCCCAAACTCAAAAAAAGCCCCAACTAATTTAAGAGTATAAATATGCATAGAAAACAGCTCCCTATTTGGTCAAAGTTGCAGCTATAGGCATGTCCCTGACTTTCAAGCTCTCTATAGAATAGGCAATTCTGTACCTCTTCCTCCACAGCCTCTCTGCTGTCAATGTTGTGGAAAGTTCTTGTGGGAGAGTAAGTAGGTTCAGAGGAGGAGGAGGAGGAGAGGAAGCTAAAACGAGTAAGAACAGCCTATGGTAGTTAACTCCCAGACTAAAGAGCGGTGGTTCCTCTCCTCCAAATATTTTTTTCCACATTCTTTGTAACAATACTTGAAGATCTACCAGTTGGGAGACTGATATTTTTTTGGGGGGTCCATGACTGAAAAGGAAATGTTGCCTACAGAAGCCCAATCTGCCAAGGCTAGCACTGGGAGGACAGGGGAGTCATCATGGATCAATCATGCCTGGATCGGAGTTTCTGCTGCTCTTTGGGGTGGGGCAGATGGGGGTGATGAGGAAGAATCAATCAGTCTCTCCCTTTCCCTCCCCTGTATCATATCATACTCCCCTCCCTAAGCCATGCCAATCTTTAACAAAGGGTCAGGTTTCGACTTAAACTTATCCTTTGCTTTCCAACTAGTATAACGAAGACAAGCTAGAATGAATTTTTAAAAAAGAAAGAAAAAGCATTTTGCTAAATCCTGAAGAAAGTACAAGGGAAACATACATAAAGAACAAAGCAGCTAAATAATCTGACTTATAACATATCCACTTCTGGTTTACAGTATGGAATACAAACATACTTTTCCATCAGAGACAAGTTATCTTCTAAATAAGATGCAGCAACTTGGGAGTGATAGGGCCTCATCCTTACAAGACAAACATACTTTCCTAATGAAATACAGTAAGAACTGGGTAAGGGGTGGGGAAAAGTGATTTATCAACCTCTTAGGAGGCTAAGGAACCATCAGTCCTCATGCATTAGTACTGGCTCAACCAGATTTCTTCCTTTTTTTTTTTTTTTTTAAGATTTATTTATTTATTTATGAGAGAGAGAGAGAGAGAGAGAGGCAGAAACACAGGAGGAGGGGGAAGCAGGCTCCATGCCGAGAGCCTCACGTGGGACTGGATCCTGGGACTCCAGGATCGCGACCTGGGCCAAAGGCAGGCGCTAAACCACTGAGCCACCCAGGGATTCCCCCAGATTTCCTTTCATGAATATTGTAATGGGTGTTTAGCATGATGGAGGGAAGGGAATGGACCTGAGGGATTCTGAAGTCTGCAGCACCATTTAGGGGAATGGATTAGGTCTGTGTCAGATGTTGTGATGGAAAATTTGGATTGTTCTGTGGGCAGAAGGAACCTAGTCACCAGATGGATGGAAAACAGGAAAAAGGAGAAGGAAGTATAAACAAATTTACCATTTATAAATATAAGGAAAGAAGAAGGTGGGTATGGCTATAAAAAGGCACCATGAGTCAGGGCATCTGGGTGGCTCGGTGGGTTAAGCATCCAACTCTTGGTTTTGGCTCAGGTAATGACCTCAGGGTTGTGAGATCAAGCCCTATGTTGGGCTCTGTGCTCACTGGGGAGTCTGCTTGACATTCTATCTCTCTCCTCTCCTTCTCTCTCTCTCTCAAATAAACTAACAAATCTTTAAAAAAAAAGGGGGCACCATGAGAACAAAATCCCACTGGATTATTTCTTACAAGTGCACATAAATCTATAATTATCTCAAAATAAAAATTAAAAAATATTTGGGGGGCCTTTCCTTTTGCAGCCATTTCTGAAGCACCAGCAGCCAAAATGAAGTTCAATCCCTTTGTGACTTCTGACTGGAGCAGGAACCATAAAAGGCATTTCAATGTACCCTCCCACATTTACAGGAAGCTTATGTTTTCCCCTCTTTCCAAAGAGCTGAGACAGAAGTACAATGTGCGATCCATGCCCATCTGAAAGGATGATGAAGTACGGGTTGTGTGAGGACACTTTACAAAGGTCAGCAAATTGGCAAAGTAGTTCAGGTTTACGGGAAGAAATATCTCATCTACACTGAATGAGTGCTGCAAGAGAAGGTGGATGGCGCAACTGTCCATGTGGGCACTGACCCTGGCAAGGTGGTTATCACTAGAGTAAAACTGTACAACGACTGCAAAAAGATCCCCGAACATAAAGCCAAATCTCACCAAGTAGGAAAGGGGCAAATATAAAGAAGAAACAATTGAGAAGAAGCAGGAATAAAGGAATCTTCTATATGACTTTAAATAAAAACTGTCAAAATGAAAAAAACTATATATATAGGGGAAGAAATGACCTTCAACAGGTGGATGGGTAAACTGTAGTACATCCATATAGGGGACTACTACTTGGTCATGAAAAAGAACTATTTATGCATTAACAACCTGAATGAATGTCAAGGGTATTATCATAAATGGGGAAAAAATCTCAAAAGGTTTCATACTCTATGAATTTAAATTTATATAACACTCTCAAAATGACAAAATTATAGTAATGGAAAAAAGCATGAGTGGTTGCCTGCTCTTAGGGCTGGGTGAGAGTCTAACTATAAAGGGACAGCAAGAACATCATTTTTTTGTGGTGATGGAACAGTTCTAAGTCCTGCCTGTGGTAGTGGTTGTATAAATCTATGCACATGTGATAAGACTGTGCAGTGCTGTCTACTTCCCAACCACCACTGTCAACAACAAACAGTAATGTACGACCTGGTAAAATCTGAGTAAGGTCTATAGTTAATAGTGTTGTACCAATATCAATCTCCTGTTTGAAAATGTACTATGGGGGCGCCTGGTTGGCTCAGTTGATAAAGCATGCATTTCTCAATCTCCAGATCATCCGTTCGAGACCCATGCTGGGCATGGAACCTACTTTAAAAAAATGAAAGAAAATGTACTATGGGTGTGTAAGATCTTATCAATGGGGAAAACTGGATGAAAGACACATGGCAACTTGGAACCACTTTAAAAATTTTTGTGGGTCTCAGATTATTTCAAAATAAAAAGTTAAAAAAAGTTAAATTATGTTTAAGATAGTGACATTAAGAGGTCCTTTTCAAAATTCTCATTATCCTTACAATGAATACGGTAGAAAGGGTCAGGAGATGATCCAAATTCTAAGCACAACATACCTATCAACAAATTATATGATCTTGAACAAGTTGCTAATTATTCTTTTTTTGGAGGGTGAGGGAGGGAGAGAGAATCTAAGCAGGCTCTGTGCTGGGCGTGGAACCCCCATCATGAGGCTTGATCTTACAACCCTGAAATCATGACCTGAGCCAAAATCAAGAGTCAGATGCTTATTTGAGCCACCCAGGCACCCCAAGTCACTAATCATTCTTAACTCTGGTTTCCTTATCTTCAAACTAGGAGTAATCATATGCTTCTTTAACTTAACTGAGAAGAAAGAATATATACAATAAAATGAATGATAAAACAAAACAAAACAAAACGCACACACGCTCTCTCTCTCTGAGCACATTTCTAAGGAAGAAAAGGGAGTTATCTCACAAGATCTTGGTTTTACAGAGAAGACATGCCCTTCCAGGAACAACACAGAAGGGCTTTTTCCTTTCTCGGGGAACTCAAAGTAAATGATGGGGTAGTTTCTTTCCAAAAAAGATGAGATTGTTGGAGGAGAAGGTGGGTGGGAGGAGTGTCTACTTCATGGAGGAAGCCTGAAGTTTCCCACTCACAAAAATCTAGCTTGATAGAATCAAGCCCATGTGCCTATGCATGTACACGTGCGTGTGTGCATGCACGCGCGCGCGCACACACACGCACACACTCTTCTAGCTGCTTCAAGGGAGGGAACTAGTGGGGAAAACACCAAGAATTCTCAGTTCTGGGTGGTAGTATTCCCTTGATGTACGCTAAAGAAAACAGAATTGGCTGTTAAAATTAAGGAATGCAGCCACAGGCTTTTCTCTAAAATGCTCCCTTAATCTCCTGTTCAGCTTTTTCAGAGTTACTCAATATTGAACTGTATTCTCCTCTGTCCCTTCCTTCAAAATAGCCTACAGAAACCTCAAAGATAATATAAGAATAAGATGTTTTCCCTCTCCCAAGGGCTTTTATTTTACAAAATGTGATGACAAGCAGCATCCTTTTGGGAGAGTCATTAGAGCAAACAAATGTCCGGTGCCTGCAGGGTCAGTCTCTGTCTTTCCAGGCAATCCCTCCTGCTCTAAAAATATTGCCAGAACTTTAATTTTAGTCCAGTATGGTGCTGAAGGAGTCTTCCACACCACAGTCCCCTTGTAGTCTTCCAAAGGTGTACTACAGTTTTGGTGCACCTTTCTCAGCAGACACTTCGGGGCATAGGATGCTGCTACAACAGGGCTCACAGGTCTATGACTCTGACAGCCTTAGCAGCTCATGACTGCCAAAAGCAGGAAAGAAGGCCTTGTCAAAATGAGCTATGTCAACAACCCTCTCAGTGGCTTGTTAGGGCACCACATGCACAGAAATGCTAGGTGAGTATCTTGAGTAGCTCAGCCTATACCAGGGCAAGTCCACAGCCCTCCTTAGGAGAAGGTCTTCCAAGGAGGTGACTGGGGACTTCTTAATCAATGGCTTTTTTGGCTCTCTGGGGTCTGAAATACCTCCCCCAGTCCTTTCCACAGTGCTAAACAATTAAACTTCCCTCCTCAAACCCATCCCATCTGGGTTTCAAGAAAAGCCTTACCGTATAATTTGGGTTTCCTGGCTGGATACGTAGTTCAGCCAAAATCCAGATACCATTAGTGAGCTTCAGGGATTGGTACAGCATGTCCTGCCCTTCCACATTCCTTTTGGCAATAGTATAAACGTTGTTGTTCTGTAATTTGCTGGAAACAGTGTCTAGAAACACAGATTCAAAATCCAACACCTTCAGTTAAAATATCAAACAAATGCATTTAATTTTTCTGACGTCCTCATGTCCTTACGAGCCACATGTCCACAGTCTCCTGAGGAGTACCATCACACATTTCAGAAAGCCCTTCTGCCACAATAGTGTAGGGTGAGGAAGAGGCTCTTTAAGTGTCTAACAGATTCCAGGGCAGGAAACAGAGTAAGGTGCAACTAAACATTAGTGTAAACGTTACCTGTGGAGATTATGGTGAATCAGCAGAGTTGGTGATCTTAAATTAGATGCTAGACAGATAAAAATGCTCCGAAGAAGACAAAGACAGCAATGGGTGTATGGGTGGTGCCACAGTGACTGCCATGTTGATATTCATTTCTGGAACACTGATCCTAGAGCTACAGGGATACACAGACTGATGATCAAATCCACACTTACTCCCCAAGTCGCTACTCACTTCACTGTGAGCCACTCTGGCCTCAACTGCCAGGATTAGAAAAGGGCACAGAGTTGCAGAAATCCTGCAAGTCAAATTTATTAACCTGGATGCTTAACAGTTTTTTTTTTAAGCAGGTAAATGATTTTTTAGGCCTGTAGGGAATATCATGTCTCCAAATGAATAAAGAAAAAGTCTTAAGCAAAGACTTTGATAAAGACTGAAGGTGTGCTAAGATGAATGCCACCAGGTTCTATATGCCCTGAGCCATGACTGCTAGTCCCAGCAGAGGCCTCTGCAGTTACCAACCCAGGGTGAGAAGAGGCTGGCATCTGAGGTCTTCCCTGTAACTACCACATCAAAGAGACATGAAAGTCTGGAATGAAAGGTCATTTTGCTCTTCTTGTTCTCTTACTGCTCAGAGGAAAGATGCTGAAGCATCAGAGAAAGAAACTTGAAAAATAGAGATGATACACACTGCTTTGTTGATAGTTTATGATGTTCATTTCTCATGAGAATTCTAAATTACTCATGCTGACTACAGGAATTCTCCACATAAAAATCCATCCTATTCTGTTGTGCTCTCTAGGAAAGGGATGCAAATGATGGCTGGCCTCTCTGCTCTGAGAGAGGAAGCTTTCTGCGCACAGGGGTCCTGGAGCATTTCATCCCCACACTTCCCACGGTACATAATGGGTACTTGCCATCAACACCTGTGAATAAACCTCTGGCTTCACGGCTGGAGATGCCGACACATGTATTGCCAAAGGCATTAAACACCACCTACTTGGATGTGAGCTAATTTTGGAAGCAGTTCTTGCTCCTGTGTCTTTCTCCAACATTCAGACCAATGAGAGCTCAGGGAAGGAGGCATGAAAGCCCAGTCGTTAGACATCTGCACCACATTTAGCTGTTACTTGACTCTTTTCCCTTTTCCCTCCAAGGTTTTCACTAACACCAAGCAGAGCAACTATAGCTTAAGAACCGGCTTTCTTTAAGGAGCTAGAAAGTCTATCTCAGGGCTGCTATATGCAATACTGTTGGAGGAGGGGCCTCCATGTGCTTTTTAAACACCTTCCCGGGGGTCAGGCAGTTCTGCCACCTTGCTTCCCATAATGAAGGGCTCTGGCGGCTTAGACAGAGTTGCTAAGCAACACCACCAGCTGGAGTTTGGCTAATGCATTTTGACAGGAAAGTCTTGTTTTCAAAGACATGGGGGGGGGGGGGCTTGTTTTAAGTTCTAAAAGCCATTCCTAACTTTCAAGGCTCTTGCCCATTTCCAAGGAAACAGAAAACACACACAGGAGCCTTTACTGAAGAGCTGCCTTGCTGCACAGGCACAGACACGTTCTTAGACCATGTATACAGCCAGGCCCAGATTCCTATAAACTTCTCATCATTTCACCACTTACAGAAGAGAGGACAGGCTAAGAAATGGAAGCACAAAAACATACTTCCAGAATCAGAAAACGTGGCAAACAGCCAGGTATAATAAACAAGCTGAATGAAGGTAAACTTTAATACATTTAGGAAACATTCTGGCCGGAGACCTGGCTCTGCCCCTACAGAATGGCTGTATAAGATTTCTACCAGAAACTAAATGGAGGGCTCCAGAACATAAGTATGTGTGAGTCAATTTTATAAATCTTAGATATTAGGTTTGAGCCTGAGGACGCATAGAAGAAAGGGTAATCAGACTATGCTAAATGTTCTTATTAAGAATAGCAAAGGGGGAAAAAAAAAAAGAATAGCAAAGGGAACCAGATTTAAGGAGGCTTCCCAGCCAAACTGAGATACACTTCTGTTGTTTTTTTTAAAGTTTATTTACTTATTTAGTAATCTCTACACCCAACAAGAGGCTCAAACTTACGACCCTGAGATCAAGAACCACATGCTCTTCTGACTGAGCCAGCCAGGTGCCCCTTGATTGGAATATACATACTTCTTGATAAAATGCCATAGTTTTTCCTTTCATCTACCTGAATCCTGGGAAATAAGATGTCATCTTACCACTGTTGTGAGAGTCTGAGAATGAGAAGGCAATGTAAAGACATGGAGATTTGCCTCAAAGGATACAGTAAAAAAAAAAAAAAAAGATGTCAAATAGGTTTATACTTGCTTCCAGATGTGATTTCTTCTAGTTCATTTGTCTTCTTTCCCAAAGTTGGCTCTTTGAGTCTGAGGAGGTGTGGATGTGGTCTTCATCTTCCTACTGTAGCTAAGGTCACACTTTTAGCAGCAATGAGTGAGGACGGTACTTGTATTAGAGAATGGGAAGGGGAAATTTGCACTTGGGGCCAACCAAGTCCAAAACTACTCTGACTGCTGAAAACAACACTTTATACCATTTGAGCAACCAAACCATAATGCTGGTCAGCGAAGCCTTTCATTTATGAAATGTTCCACAGGATAGAGAGAACTACAGCAAAACAGAGAAACAGAACTCACCCCTACCAAAGTCCCCACACCAGAAGAAAGATCTGTTCCTAACTGTAGTGCCTAACTTGTACATATAGATACAACATGCCACTGAGCTTTTCAGAATAAACAATTATAAAAACAGGCTTGTAAACTACTTGCTGGAAAGATTCTCTTCTAGAGCTGCAGCTCATTCTTGTGCTATTAAGATAGTGGTGTCAGACAGACACTAACCCCAAATGTAGCTATCATGGTAGGCTGCTAAACAGATTCATATAGAACTCCTGACACCACTAGAGATGATAAGTGCTAGCAAGCAGGGAGATCCATACGGTAGTGCCTTCATGATTTAAAGTTGTCTAGTGTTTATACAACTAGTGGTCCCACAAGCACCCCTATCATACACATCTTTCTATTAAAATCGGATTCATTATTAAGGCATGGGAAGAGGGTTTCTTGTTTCTTCTCTAGAAAGAAATAGAAGAGCAAAAGTAAAGGCAGAAGGCTAGGCTGGAGGACACCTGTGTGACTCAGTGGTTGAGCATCTGCCTTCGGCTCGGGGCGTGATCCCTGGGGTCCGAGATCGAGTCCCACATCGGGCTCCTTGCAGGGAGCCTGATTCTCCCTCTGTCTATGTCTCTGCCTCTCTCTCTGTCTCTCATGAATAAATAAATAAAATCCTTAAAAAAAGAAAAAAAAAAGGCTAGGTTGGTAAAGTCCTTGAAGCCTGTGACTTCCTATAGCCCTCAGAGTTCCATCTGTCAAATGTCTACTCTGGCACGGAAAAGCTATTTAAAGTGTTGGTGCTGTTGTGATTAGGGCAGATCAGCTGGAAAGGATGGTATTTTTAGCTCCCAGCTAGACCCAAAGTGTTGAATCAGAAGGCACCAAACCTGGAAACGTACTGTTAATAGAACCCTCAGGACTGGTAAGAAATGTAAAGGCCGGGCCACTCCAGACCCTGGATGCAGAGGAAAAGCTAGAAAAGGAATTTAGTACAGGAAGTGGTCCTGCAAGATTAGTACTGATTTAGTGTGGGGAAAATGATGGCCTTTGGCTCCCAGAGAAAACAAAAATGGCTGTTTTCTTTTCCACACCATGTGTGGCACTGCCATAAAGTAGTATGTCACTAAAAAACTGATCCGTTGGTATTTGGAGCACCCAAGGCAGTGAGGAACTGGCATGAAGCCATGGCAGAACTGATCAAAACTGAATTTGCTTCTGAAAAACTGTGCCAGGCTACAGCAAAGGACACGGCCCCACTGGGAGAAAGGCCAGACACCTCCTCTTTGGCAAAGATCATAAATGATGGTACAATAAGGGTTCAGAACTCCAATCTGGAAGCAGGGGGATCTTTATTATTTTGGCAGGCCAGACTAAAACCCGCAGTCATCCAAACTTTTTTTTCTTTTTGAAAAAGCATTTCTCTTGCACACTGGATGTCTGAAACCAAACCTTCTTTCCAATTATTCTGGCTTTTCTTTGTTCTCTAAAGGCCAGTGTTTCTCAGATCTTGCTCAAGAGCATTGGTGTTGGGACAGCTGGCTGGGTCAGCCAGTGGAGCAACTCTTGATCTTGGAGCCCCACGTTGGGTGTAAAGATTACTTAAAGAGAAAATCTTAAAAAAAAAAAAAAAAAAAAAAAGGAACACTTGTGTTCCACAAGATGTTAATAAGCATTTTGTAATTTTAAATTCCATGGTCAATAAATTCAATTAACATTGAGTTAAACAGGTTTCCTCAACAGTGAAGTCCTCAGGTTTTATGTCTGCTCACATGCAAGGGCAACTTCTAGCAGAGGCTTGCCACACACTGCAGTTTTCAGCTTTAACTGATACAGAACCTCCTTTTACTCTTTGAGGGACAAGTATTCTCAGGACAGTAATACAAGAAATGTTGCCATAAGACCAATTACCATAAGAGTGACTACAATGAAGTATCTCTTCCAAGATGGGTACGGAAGCTACTTCTCTAACAGGATCTGCTCTGGTTCTCACCATGAGCTACTTTGGATTCTGCACCTGAAAAGCATGGCTTATACCCAAGCTCCTACATTCATGAAATGAGGTTTGTAGTAACTGACCGTGAGTCTCACAGAGGACAGATAACACTGTCATCTACCTAGAATATGGCACCAAAAGCAGCTCAATTTGAGTATGATTTTTTGTGAAAATGCAGCAAAAACTTAAGTTTTGCTTAATAAACATACACACATAATCAGTCAGGGTGAGAAACCTAGAGCAGAAATATGTTAGGAAGAAGGTAAATGTGCGGTATTCCTGAAGAGAATCAACTTAGTAGTTACTAAAACGGAAATTACAGAAGACTACCTCCTCAGACACCTCTCCAAAGGCTCAGGAAGCCTCATAAGAGATTTGTCTGAACACAGAGGATGAATCATAGAGCTCCGAAAAATGAAAGAAGAAAGGGTTGGAAGGAGAGGACAGCGAGTTTCTCCCCCTTCTCCATAGTTTCATTTTGCCTCTTCCTCCCAGTGTCATGCTCTAGCTACACTGGGAGGGCAGCACGCAGGAAACCCCATCTGAGAACTACCAATGCTGGAGGAAGAAAGAGATAAAAGAAAGAGAAGGCACTGACTAAGCACCAAGGCTCATTTTCAGTCAAACTCAGAAAGCCTTATACTAATCTCAAAAAAGAGCAAATGGGACCAAGGTGGGACAATGCAGAGCTCAGAGCCCTTCCACTTCTGGGAAAACTGTGTGAGATAAGCCCTATCGGTATCAAGCCCTAGAGATTGATAGCTACTATTTCTCCTCTTGGGTAACTGCCTTGATATTCTATTATAGTAATAAAATTAACTACAGAAGGGTCTGGGGCCTTTTAATGATGATTAAAGAGGTTAGTATCACCATATGAAAGCTGATTCAAGGCCAGGAAAAAAAGAGGCTAATTTAATCAACTATGATGTATTTTTATTTAATAATGAACACAAGATTCTACCTAAGGATCTCAGAGAGTCACCTTTCTTTCAATACCACAGAGGTTAAGACAAAGGATGAGAGTCCTTTTCATCTCTGGGGGGATGCATATCCTCAAGTGGCGCTTCAATCACCCGAGGATCACCACGGGCCTCACAAGTGACATGACTAACACACATTCAACTACTGAACTGGGTGGATGGACCCATCCTAGTTTGTTTCCTAAATCTGTTAGTACTAGTAATCTAGTACTTATATCAAAACACCACGTTTTTCAAGAGCAGTTTACCAAATCAAATATCTACCATGTACCCACCAGAAACAGGTAGATGTGGAAAGAAAAGGTAAGACAACATTTTCAAATACTTAGTAAGATGCACATGAAATTTAGTCATTACTCACCAGCATTTAAATGACATTCCTTAATCTGAAACTGAAGTTCATTTTCATTGGGAATATCCTTCCATGTTGCAAGAAAGACCTGGCGCTCTGTACGGGGAGGCAGAGGGAAAGAAAGGATGTGCACAGTCTGTCAATATTATGATTTCTAGTGCCTCACACCATTTCTCTTTTGGAGTGCTGGCTCTTACAATACATCCAGGAGCAGCCTGGAACTGGAGCCAATTCTTAGCTATGCAGAGGTGCCACATTCCACATCAATGAATCTTGTATCAGTAGCACTAAGACACACTGGAAGAAGGTGTCATCTAGGGTATAGTCTTGGCTCCACTGTTTTCATGACTCTGGGTAAGTCTTGGGATCTTTCTGATCCTTAATTTCATCACATATAATTACATCTGGCTTCCCTACCCAAAAAACCATTATAAGGATCAAATCAATTAAGTGCCAATATAATTAATATGTATCAGTATAAGTAAGTTTTATTAGATGGTGGTTTCATAAGTAGGGGAAGAGAGAAACATCAATAGTCACAAGGGGAGTATTAATGTTTATTACGAATTATTGAGTTCTTATTTTGAGACAGTAAGAACTTAGTACAGGGCTGGCTAAGTGTTAAATTTGCATATATTACCTCACCCAGCCTTTATAATAACTATTTCTGCTTTGCAAACTTGGAAACTGAGACTCAGAAAAGTTAAGCACCTTGTTACAATCACACAGCGAATCCACAGTCAAGGTGAGACTCAAATCCACATCTCCTTGTCACTAAACCACTTACTCTATGCTGGTGTGACTGGATTATTCAGAAAACTGGCAATGTGATATAGAGACCAACAGCAAGGCAAAAACAACTATGACTCAGGAGGATAAATATGATTAGCAAGTATTAGACCTTTAAAACAGCTTTATCCCCCTTCCCTTTTTTTTTAATCTCAAAAAAAAAAAAAAAACTTGTACTTCTGGGCTTTGCTTGGCCTGACATTCAGAGGAAGGGCAGAGGTATATTTGGCAGAAGGACAGGAGGAAGTACTTACCCATTTTGCCATCTTCTACAAAAAGCACGTTGAGTGGGATGAGGCAGCTGAAGTAGAAGACGTCAATATTGTTTTTCACAGCCACCTGCCAGGAAAGAAATGAGGGAGAATTAGGACATCATAGGAAACCAGGTAGGAGGGAAAGAATGATATGTGTCTAGAAACATATCATTCTATTTCCTTCCTCTTAGTGCGGGACTCCCGAGATGAAGACCTACTAGCCCATATGCTGCAAAGCACATCCTTACTCATTCCACTTCGGACCTCTGTAATAAGCTGCAACTCTATGTCCTTCCAGAAGCAGCCCCTGGAGGGATAAGCTGAAGGCACAAGTTCTGCACCCAAAATAACCCATTCAGTTATTGTTTGCTTCTATAGTTATTAATAGTAGGCGCCTGTTACCACTAAGTACTGTTAATGATACCACTTCTACTTCTCATTATTACCATCCCAAAGTAGGTGTTACTCTCCTCTTACTTTGCAGATGAGGAATGGAGGTTCAGAAAGATTAAGTAATGGATCCAGGATCACACTGCTAGTGCATAGAAGAACCAGGATCAAATGCAAATTTACTCTAAACCTTTATTTCTTCCTCTTTCCAAGGTAAATGGTGCCATACAGTGCCCCTCCCCACTTTCCTAGATATAAGTTTTAAAGTTGCTTTTAAATAAATCTTGTTTCTTAAGTCCTACGGTCAGAAAAAGCTTGTTGGGTCAACCACTTTGTTAAACCTGACAACTAGAAGAAGGAAAAGCCACAAAGAAATGTATTTTCTCCTCACAATACAAGCTTCTGATTTAGGTAGGCTGCAATTCTACCACGATCCCTTCAGTTCAGAGCACGCTGTTTGTATTTCTAAAAAGCTACAATAAGTACTTTTATTTGAGGGTGACAGTGATTGGTGTATATATGCAGAAACAGGCAGGTTCCACTGCAGCAGATTAACCACATACTTTAAGAAAGGCGAGGAGGAGGAGAACCGCTCTAAACCACCACGTCCCACTGGCTTCTGTCACTAGTAACTCATCTACGCTCTCGGCACTACAGGAAAACATTTCTCTGGGCAAGTCCCATAATCGGTAACCATGCCTATTTTCTTTTTCATTTTGCTCTAAGCAAATCAAGTAAAAAAAGTGCTACCCCCTGCCCCTTCGGGGCAAATGTCCACACTCCAACAGCATATCTAGCTCTTTATCAAAATTTTGGCTATGGGATCCAAATATCCTTTTTTTAAGTTCTTCTAGTTCTCTTACTAGAAGAACTAGATTATCAACTCCTCTCCCTTAGCTTTAACAGTATCTTTATTTCCTCTTCACAATGTGCTTATGTCTACTCAACACCATCCTTCTCTTCTTGCTCTCTCAGAAGAACCCATCAAATTACTTTGTAATTTGTGCTTTTAAATGACAAATCTCCTAGGAGTTTCTGACCTATGTCCCATAATCTGATGCCCAAAATGCTGAGACAGCAGGATTCTCAAAAAGCTTGAGTCTGGTAAATATAAGCAGAGTAACCCCAGGAACGATGTCCTCAAACATCCTTTTAGATGTACTAGAGCACCACTTGAAAAGATTTATACCAGTTGTGGGCTGCTGGGAAAGAGAGTATTTTCTAATGCATCCAGTCCTCAGCAATGAGAAAAGAACTCTTATTTCAAATAAGGATAGTGCCAGGCACCCTCAAGGGTATTTAGAAGGGCAAACTGGGGTGGTGTAGGTTATGGTTCTGGGTTATGGAAAGGTCTTATGTGAAAGGTGAGTGATTATCATTACTATCATCTTTGAATAAAAAGCAGTCATATTTCACAATGTGCCATCCATTCAAATGTTCATTAGTGTTTACTATGTCCCAAACATTTGTGATACAATGAAGAATGCAGAAAATATAATCTTTGTCCTCCAGGTGGCTCTATTAAGGATTCTTTTTTTAAAAAAAATATTTATTAATTTGAGAGTGAACAAGCGAGAAAAGGGGCAGAGGGAAAGAGGGAGAAGCAGACTCTCTGCTGAGCAGAGAGCCCGCCGTGGGGCTTGATCCCAGGACCCCAGGATCATGACCTGAGCCGAAGGCAAACGTTCGAATGACTGAACCACCCAAGTGCCCCCACACTAGTGGTTTTTAATCAGACATATTAGAATCACCTGGAGAGATTTTTCCAAAACAGATGCCAGCGTTTCATCCCATGTAAATAACAATCTAAATCTGGGACCTGGCATGTGTATTTTGGGAAAAGTCCCTAGGAAGATCAACCAGATAAGCAATTAATTTAGAATAATGTCAGCTAAGAAGTATGAACAGGCTTACAATATCTAGTTCTTCTGAGGGAATCCCTCTTCTAAATGGAGCTCTCTAGCAATGGTAAAAGACACAAAAAGCTCCTCTAGGTCAGTATTACTAAACCATTCTTCCTTGGGACCCTTTTGACAAATAGACTGGTCTTGGAGACTCTTCCTGAAAAACGTGCATGCAACATTTTAACATATAATCAGGGGTTTCAGGACATCCTGAAGACTATCCTTGGATTTTTGCTCTAGAATAATTCTGAGAAGTGGGACACCCAAGTCAGTGGACTTGGGAACCAGACCAGACCACCTGATCTCAAATTCTGACCCTGGCACACTGACTAGCTATGTGACTGTGGGTGAGCAGTACTCAGCTCAGGGTCCTGCTGCAGATGGAGACAATGGTACAAAATCCACTGGTTGCTATGGGAAGAGTGAGTTAATATCTGCAGCAAAGCACTTAGAATGGTGCCTGGCTTATAGGAAGTAATAGAACAAGTATTTGTGAAAGAAAAATTCTCTCTTTTTTCACCATCTCTTTTACATATTTATTCAGAATTCTGATAACTATAATAGATGTAAGTGAAATCTTACAGATGCTCTAAAGTAGCATTACTACTATGGTAAAAAGGGACTGGACAAGAGGGAAAACAGGCTTATTAGCAAACTGTTGGCCTAATGATTCTTCTTGCTACTGTGTTCTTAGTAAATATCTCTTTATAGGATCGACAGCACAGGTCACACTAGGGGAGGCAGTTCCCTTCTTTTACATTAGCTTTTCAAACACTGCATTTTGTAGCTCTCAAAGTTGTACTGTTGGCTAGAACTGCATTGATTCAAGAATATATGGTTCTCCAGAAACTTCAGCTGCCTGGAAAATACCTATTTAATCTTAAGATTCAGTTCAAGCTTAAGATTTTTTAAAAGATTTTATTTATTTATGAGACAGAGAGAGAGAAGGGGGGGGGGCGCGGCAGAGACACAGGCAGAGGGAGAAGCAGGCTCCATGCAGGGAGCCCAATGTGGGACTTGATCCTGGGTCTCTAGGATCACACCCTGGACTGAAGGCAGCGCTAAACCGCTGAGCCACTGGGGCTGCCCCAAGCTTAAGATTTCTGAGGAAAACTCTCGTCTCTCCCCATAGCACCTAGTGCATATACTTCTACCATAACATAAAAAGACTGTATACATCTGCCTCACTCACAATATAATGAGCTGAGTGCAGGGCCTCTCACTCACTGGCTTAAGAAATATTTGTTGCATGAAATTAAAGGGAAGATATTGAGCAAATGGAAAGAAACACCGATTTCCCAACCCCCTTTCTACCTCTATTATTATCTGTATGCATAACACAATTCTATTAACAACTCTCGTTAGGCAAATTGGTACTCAACAAGGCAGGGATAATAGATAAAAGCTATTTTTTATTTCAAATCGCTGAGCGAAAATAACATCTATATGCTAAGAATAACATAGGCAGTAAATCACAACCCAAATACTAGATTCTCCAAGGATATGCCAATCACTCTTTAGGAGTTTAAGCCAAAAAGAATCAAGGGAAAAACAGCATGAAGCCAGTTCTACTCCAATCCGGATGGTACCTTCTCTTACTCAAACAGAACCTTTAAGAGTATAATATTGATTGCTTCACTTTTCTTATTTTGAAATTCACTGTCCCAACAGATCCAGAGTAGAAAGACATAATCCAGACAAGCTGGAGAACTATTTTCTAAGAGTTTTAAAATCAATGCCTATGGTAAGCCCTGGTGGCTCAGCCTATGGTAAATAAATTATGACATATATATCTCAACAGCCTTAGTATCTTCACCTGGATAACTAATCTCTCAAAATGAACAAGTCTAAAACCGATTTCTTGATCTCCCCTCCCATCCCTAAACAGAACCTCCTACTGTCCTTCCAAACTCAATAAATAGAATACCACAAAGCCTTCTAATAGTCCCCCTGCTTCTGCACCTGCCTCTTCCACCCCCTGTAACACTTAGCTTCTCCAATCTATTCTCAACACAGCAGCCAGAGGGATCTTAAAATGTGGGTCAGCTCATAAATACCTCTGTGCTCAAACCTCCAATGACTTCCCATTTCACTCAGAATAAAAACCAAAGTTACAATCGCCTATAATCCGATGCCTATTACCTCTTTGATGTTATGTGCTGTGACTCTCTCTCTCTGCTAACTCCATGTCAGTCACAGGGGCCTGCTGTTTTCCCTTGCACATAATAGGTACTCTGCTATCTCATGGCTTTGTGCATTTGCTGGATCTTCTGTCTCCAATTCTCTCCCTCCAGAAATCTGCATGGCTCATTCCCAGCCTCCTTAAGTCATTGCTTAATCAAATATTATCTTTCCACATAGGTTTTCCACAACCAACATATTTAAAAAAATCCACATGATCTTATCTCTAACCCAAGGACTGCCTAGCCAAATCTTGGCTTTATTTTTCCTCCCTTGCCCTCATCTGACATACGATTTTACTTATTCATTGATTTATTGCTTGTCCCTGTCCCACATATACCCTACCTTCCAGCAAAATATAAAGCTATGAAAGAAGGGGTTGTCTCTTGTTCACTACTGTATTCTCAGTTTTCACAACAGCGACTGGTACAGAGTACTCAAGAATACTACTTGTAAAATATACTACTCAAAGTACTTGGAAACCATTTAGGTTTAGAAAACATATAAACTTAATCTAAAGTTTCCAAAAGGACAGTACTTCTCAAATTTTTTCTAGCATACTTCCCTTAACAGAACGGAAGGTATGGATGTATATACTGAGGTGGAAGTAGCAGGCAGGGTCAGGATTGGGAGTATAATATCAAGTAGCCCACAATAAGAACAAAATTTATTTGAAGGTCCATGCTATTCCATAATGCATCTGTACGTTTTAATATGAAAAAACATTTATTCCTCTCCTTTGAGCAAAACTGATGCTCCAGGAAAAATGTGCCACATGTATTCTTCACTTTAAGTACCTCCTAGCAGTTTAAAAATTGTTTAGGGATCCCTGGGTGGCGCAGCGGTTTAGCGCCTGGCTTTGGCCCAGGGCGCGATCCTGGAGACCTGGGATCGAATCCCACATCGGGCTCCCGGTGCATGGAGCCTGCTTCTCCTTCTGCCTGTGTCTCTGCCTCTCTCTCTCATTCTGTGTGACTATCATAAATAAATAAAAATTAAAAAAAATTGTTTAAAAATTGTGGCTCATGATCAAATGATGCTTCTTAAAAATAATACAGTGGTTGAAACTGGTATAAAAAAATAAAATAGAGGGACCCCCCGGGTGGTGCAGCCAGTTAAGCATCTGACTCTTGGTTTTGGCTCCGGTCATGAGATCAAGCCCTGTGTCAGGCTCCACACTCAGTGGGGAGTCTGCTTAAGATCTCTCCTTCTCCCTCTGCCCCTCCTGCCAGAGCTCTCACTCTCAAAATAAATAAATAAATCTTTAAAAAAAAAAAAAAAACAGAATGGAAAATATCAGTGCATCCCATGAAGAGTTAAGTGGTTTCCCAATACTGTTTCAGTTTTACGTATGTGTTGTGTATATGTGTGTGTGTGTGTGTGTGTGGGTATATGGTGTGAAATACATTTCACATTTCTTCCTGTAAGTTTCAGTCAAGAAAGTATAAAAGCCATAATATACACCATATTAAAGGCAAGCAGTGAGGAAATGGATTCAATGGGCATAGGAACAGAATGCACACCTCAGCTTCTGCTCTGAGGATGCTTAAAACAGATCACAGATGGTACTAAAGAGCAGATGACCTAATCCTCTATTCCTCTGTTCTGTCACGTGCAACATGTGGCCATCGCAATATGAACTCGCTTCTCAGGGACATCAATAGGAGGAGCAAATAGAAATGATTATAAGGTACTTGGAAAACACAGAGCGGGCTATAAATGCTAAATAATAATAATGATTTTTAAAAGTTACTTTCAGTGGCTGCTGGGGAAAGTGCAGCCTGTCAGCTTCAGCCTGTAACCAGCAATTAGTTTCCTTCCATAGTATAGGAAGCCTACTGCAATAGCTGCAGTCTCTTTATGGTGCACAGCTGGAGACGAACAGGCTAAATTAATATTCTAACCTTGTTCCAGTGTACTCAAAAGTACTATAAAAAGGTACGAGATGAACTCAGTCTGAACTCTGGTAAATGCGGCCAGAGATAACTGCAGGAGGCATTGCCACAGGAAAAACCCAGGCAAGTGGCACAAGGCTCACCTCTGAGAGTGTATCATCTACTCTTCCATGACGTCACTTGTGACCTTTCCAAGTCTCTGAAGAATATTTTTTTCTTTCATTCCTCCTCTCCATTTAGCTTTTGGAAAGATTATTTGCAGGCTGGTCCAAGCTAGGACCAGGCAGTGACGCCAACCATCTCCAGTTCTCTGAGGAATGATGATTCAGATGTGTTTTAAGCGCCATACCACCTAGTCCACAGATCCTGGGGGAATGGCTCTGAGTGACAGGTTTTTAATGGCACTGACTCCAACTGTGTGATATATGTCATGTGAGACTCAAGTAGAAGTAGCTCTTTCTGGTAGCTGCTGGAGTTACTAGCTGTAGTTCTGCGTTCCTGGTCAATGCCAATAAATACCTATCATCTTTAGTATAAATATGGTCTTCCATTTCAAGCCCTATTCATCAATACATTGAGAATTCTCAAAAATTGAAGTTTAAAGTAGTAAAGAAATTACAGTTAAAAATATAGCAGAAATAAAAAAAAATATAGCAGAAATAATAATGAAACCTGCCACTGAAAATGTCAATTTACTTTCCTTCTGATGCTAATTAAATTTGAACTTGAACTGCATCTTTCTTTAAGTTTACTTCCAAGACTGAGATTCAAACTTAAACCTTCTCTCTCTGTGTTCTTTCTTACTCCACCCAACAAATCAGATGGGATTATCTGGCAGCTGAGCAACCCTCAAACAGTAACAGTCTGTTACTTATCATAGATAAAAGCCATACTTGTTTACTCTCAAAAGGTTAGTACTTTCTCATTGTTAAGAGTGCGTGGACAGTGGAACTTCTTACTGGGAAAATTTGACAGGTTTCCCATCTCCTGATAATGCAGTGGCTCCGGGACACCTGAGTGGGTCAGTGGTTGAGCGTCTGCCTTAGGCTCAGGGCATGATCCTGGAGTCCTAGGATCAAGTCTCGCATCAGGTTCCCTGCATGGAGCCTGCTTCTCGTCCCTCTGCCTATGTCTCTGCCCCTCTCTCTGTGTCTCTCATGAATAAATAAATAAAATCTTAAAAAAAAAAAAAAAAGGCAGTGGCTTCATGTCTCTAATTTCCTCTTGGGCAACAACATGCACTGCAGTATTTGAAGGTTCCATGTTCAAACAGCTCTTAGAGGGGAAAGAAAAGGTCCCCAGATGAGCTCAAACTGTAAATCCTCTAGTAGCACATATAATTACTGGACTTTAGAAAGGCAACGAGATCCTAAGAGCCAAGCTCTCTCAGTAGGCCCTGTTTTGAAAGGAGGTGAAAAGAAACCAAAATAACCAAGACTCCCCTGGTCTCTATCCTATCATAGGATCTGCTTAATCTCAATCTCAAAAAATTCCCAAAGAGTTTACACTACGAATTAGAACACAGGCTGACTTAAAATCTCTAGAACACCAACGAGATTAAGATTTTAAAGTGGTATCGATAGATGGTAGTTTAAAAGACTCTTGGATTAAAAGAGTCAAAATTTTCTCACTTGGGCAGGAATAAATCAGAATGATGACTGTCCACTGGAAGAACCCCCAAGGCGCAGCAGGGTTAGCTACTGGAAATTGGGTAATTCTTTTGAAACTTGAATCAGACCCTCAAGCACTGCCTTAAAAAATTCCCCTTCCTTCAAAGCCATTTGGAAACGAGATGGATAGGTCACAATTCTCATACAAGATGACCCATGTGGGGGAGGAGGGGAACAGAAAAAGCAGCCCACCCCTTGCGGTCACTAAAGCCACATGAACCACACCCTCACTATCAGCAGTCTCCAGTGCCAGATTTGTAACAGCTCATGCCAGAGTGGATTTCAGCTTAAAGGGGTCTCAACCTTTTTACTCCTTATCTCTGAATTTAAAAATAATCACACCCATTCCCACCAAAGTAAACTCTTCTGATAGCAAGTGCAAACATTCTGGAATTGAGAAGTGCTAGACCATTCACTTTCAAAAATTTCTTTACTTTTTTTCCCTCTTTAAAGGCAAAAGTTAAGACTGTCTTGAGTATTTGAAAAAATTGTTTTCTAGCAAAGAATTGAGCAATGAGATACAATGAATATCTATTGGCAAAGGCAACCTTTTTTGCTCTTCCTATTAAAATTTGTCTCCTTGTAGCTCTGTGTCTATCAGGACTATGAAAAAGGCTTCTTTCTGGTCTCACAGTAAAAGGGAATTGTTCAGCTCTAATTCCTATCAGGCATTCAAATGATTTTGATTTTCTCTGAGGCTCTAAGACACTTATAGAGCACCCTTCAGCTTCCAAATTTACTCTGAAAATATTATCCAAAATAGTCTAAGGCAATTAGGATAGCAGTTTAAGTAAGTAGCTGCATGGTGGCAGTTTGTTTTATTTAAAGTGGCACACGGACAAAGATTAGCAGCAGAAAAAGTTCTCCAAATACTAGAACAGTAACATATTCTATTTTCCTACTTCTCTCCAATCTTGGAATTAGGTTCATTAATGTGCTGTGCTCTTGCCCCTTCAAATACTGATTAACAGAGTAAAGAAGCAACAGCTTCTAATGTCTGCTCAGCCCATTTAAGAGAAAATGAATTGGTACTTGTGGTCCTCAGATGAGAACTGGGACTGAGGGGCATCTGGCTGGCTCAGTCAGTGGAGCATGTGACTCTTGATCTCGGGGTTATAAGTTTGAGCCCCACATTGGGTGTAGTGATTACTTAAAAATAAAATCTTAAAAAAAAAAAAAATTAGGACCGGGACCAGACCCACCCAGGTAAAAGAGTATTAATTCAGAGTCAGGGGGTAGACTATAAGGCCACTGAGAATAGCAGCCAGAGACAGTTATCTAGGGATACTCTGCTTGCTAAGACAAGGAGATGGCCTTGCTAAGTTTGGTTCAAGAACCACATGCATCTGATATTTGTAAATACTTCCTTAAATGAAAACAAAAAGTTCATTCAACAACAAATATTTATTAAGTACAGTGTGCCACAGGTACTCTTATTGTTCTAGATGCTGGGAGATAATACCAGTGCAGAAAAAACCCAGAGACACAAAAACTGCTGCCCATTTAGTCTGCATTCTAGTGGGAGAGGAGGTGGAGGTGATCATGAATAAGCACATTAAACAGTATTTAACATGGATAAATGCTCTGGGGAAAAATAATAAGGGTAAGGGAGGGTCAAGAGTACTTGGAACAGAGAGAGGAAGACTTGTTAAAAAGGTACTGTTTTAGCAAAGGCCTGAAGATGGAAGTAAACCACGCAGATATAGAGACTGGGAAAAGGAACACTCCAGTCATGGGACACAGCAAATACAAAGGCTCTTCAGTGGCAGCATACCTATCTAAGAATCAGCAAGAGAGCCAGTGTGGCCACAGTGGAGTAAGGAAAGGGGTGCCAGATGCAATCAAGGAGGTATGGCTAGATAACAAAGGGCCCTAGAGACCACTGCTGGCATTTTGACTTTTCCACTTAGAAAAAAATATCAACACAAGTTCTTGCAGATTGGCAGGACTCTACCAGGGCAGGGTATAGCAAAAATTAAGCAGTCATCACCACTCTGATAGAACCAGTGGAGAGGGTCACTGGAGAGGGCAGCTGTGTGCTTCATAAGGAACCTGGGTCAAGGGAAAATAATGCTAAGATCTATGGCATCTGTTTCCATCCAGGTAGCTCCCACAGTTTTAAGAAGTTTTAGATGTCACCCAAATTAAATCAGAAACCTAGAGCAAATGTAAATGTGATCTCGTTCTGCCAATATAGAACCCACCTGCCATACTGTGCTGACCAATCTGGTTACTATCCAGAAGCCTCTACTGCAAACCCCAGATTCTCTCTCCCTCTAGAAGCCTACAACAGAAGGACTCTATCCAGTTTCAGTTGCCAGATATAGCCAGCAATATTTTCATAGACCTTTCACCCTGCCTGACAGTTCCTCAAACTCTACAGTCTTACCCTGAAGAGGTTCTGCGAGACCCATACAGGCTCTAAACCTAAAGGCATCACTTTCTCTCTCTTTCCCTTGAGAGGTCTGGCTGATGTGCCTTTGGCTGTGGCTGCCATCTCTCAGAATACTACTTGCTGTGACAGCATGAACTTTTTGCTATGTAGGGCTTATTGTTAAACTGAAAAATACATTTAATACATACCGTACTGAATCACAAAACAGTAAAGACAGGACTAGTGAACTAACTACCAGTTAAAGTGATTAGATGATCTACACCTCAGTCTGGTACGTCATAAGACAGAAGACCCAATGGAAATTCACAGACCTCAATAGTGAGAAAGAATGAACATTACTCATTTTAAAATCCTAGGCTAAAAGTGATCTAGAACCTAAAGTAGGTTCTAGGTGCTAAACATACAGCCTCAGATTAGTTAGCAGCAAATCAGAAATCAAATGGGTTCAAAGGTGTGTATGTGCTTTGCCCAGGTATATTATCTAACCTTAATGTAGGCAAAAGGAGGGCATACGGTTTCCAAGATGACTGGGCACATGGGCAGGCCACCATGCGCAGATGCTGGCTCAGTACTTTTACTGGGGCAACCGGTCAGACATAGAAGGGACAGAAATTATTCTCAGAAGCATGAGCTGTGGAATTGAGAAGTTTTGTGCTTTTAGCTTTTCCACTCCTTTCTGGAAAGGAACACTGCTATCAAACCAAGGACCACCATTTATTCACACACTTCTCAAAAATGATTAAATATTTTTCTTGGTCTCTAAACTGTAACTGATTCTAAGTACATTTACCAGTGTCTCTATTTCTAGCCAATTTTTCTACTTAAAATTAGAACAATGAAACTGACATCTATTTGCAGTGCATACAAAGGCTTTCCTGAAGTGGACTGAAAGGGAAAATGAATTCAGACTGAATATATTTTCATTATAGGCTCACCTAACTGATTTTCAGGCCCTATGAGCCTTAATTCAGAGAGAAACTTATTCTATAAAACCGCAAGCTGAAAATAAACAAATAAAATATAAAGCCGCAAGCTGTTGAACTAGGTTCTATACATAGAATTGAAAGGAAGACATATTTTAGTTCATTACAAGTAACTTTAACAGTTTTAAGAAGAACAGGACATTTTAGATAGTAAATGACTAGTAGTATTCCTGTAGATGTTGAGATGCCATCACTGTGAATACAAAGTAAACTCCATCGGAAATAAGGCTTGGGGCTGAGTGGCTCAGTTGGTTAAGTGTCTTACTAGTGGTTTTGGCTCAGGTCATGTCATCAGGGTTGAGACTGAACCCAGCAGTGGGTTCTGCCACTCAACATGCAGTCTGCTTGATATTCTCTCTCCCCGTCTCCTGTCCCTTCCCTTTTGCTCTCTCTCTCAAGTAAATAAATCTTAAAAAAAAAAAAAAAAGAAAAGAAATAGAGCTTGAAAGTTTTATTTTTAAGGTGTATGGACCTCAATATCATGAAGCCTATGCATAACTCCTACATAAAAATTGTGAATAAAGCAAATTCTTTTATGTCATTGAACATGGTACTACAGCAAAATATGACAGTGTAAATATGAATGAGGGCGGGATATGGCTCTTAAGTGGGCTTTAATCCAGCTGAGAAAAATCCCAGTGAGCTCTCTTTAATTCCAACGCATGGGGCAGCCCCAGTGACGCAGCAGTTTGGCGCCGCCTGCAGCCTGGGGTGTGAACCTGGAGACCCAGGATCGAGTCCCACATCAGGCTCCCTGCATAGAGCCTGCTTCTCCCTCTGCCTGTGTCTCTGCCTCTCTCTCTCTATGAATAAATAAATAAAAACTTTAAAAAAGAAAATAATTCCAACGCATGATATAGCATAAGGCTTTAAGGCTTTGCATAAAGATTATCAGCCATAATGAGAACACAGGGACTAGAAAGAAGTATCCACTTTTTATTCAAAGTCCTCTACTGCATAAAGATCCCATGGTTAAATCTACTTTCCAATTATTATTTTTTTAAGGACTCTTTATTTATTTATGAGAGAGAGAGAGAGAGAGAGAGAGAGGCAGAGACACAGGCAGAGGGAGAAGCAGGCTCCATGCAGGGAGCCCGACATGGGACTCGATCCCAGGTCTCCAGGATCATGCCCTGGACTGAAGGCGGCACTAAACCGTTGAGCCACAGGGGCTGCCCCTACTTTCCAATTATTTATCAAATCAAAATTGATTCCATTTTTCATCATCAACTCCTAACTTACCTTCATGATATAAAGATGGCTGGGATTTTAATAGAGGACAGCCTATAAATTAGTATACCACTTTAGAATTACGTGTGAAATTCATTATTTGCTCAAGGTTTGCAGGCTGGGCCTCTGTTACTTGAGTAATCTGATCTCAGAGTCCCTTTTTTTTTTTATGACGAATGAGGTCCCAAGGTTGGGTGTTTTTATTTTATTTTTTTATTTTAAGACTTAAAAAAAATTTTTTTTTATTTATTTATGATAGAGAGAGAGAGAGAGAGAGAGAGAGAGAGAGAGGCAGAGACATAGGCAGAGGGAGAAGCAGGCTCCATGCACCGGGAGCCTGACGTGGGACTCGATCCCGGGTCTCCAGGATCGCGCCCTGGGCCAAAGGCAGGCGCTAAACCGCTGTGCCACCCAGGGATCCCAAAGTTGGGTGTTTTTAGAATTGAATTCTGGATTTTAGGAACAACCATGTCCTGCCATTGATGCCAGATTTCTGATTCACTAGACCATCTCTGCTTATCAGAATCAAACTTGTCTACTGCTTATGAGTGGTTATTCAAACAGGGCAGTTGCTATTAATATATATATCCTAAAAGAGAGTCCCAGAAGCCAGTAGTTGAGTGTTGGTTAAAGAAAGACAAAAGATATTGCCTAGTAGAATCTTGATTACCTCAATAAAAAGGATAAGGAGTATTCTCAACAGGAACAATTGAGTAAAAAAGCAGTATCTAGTATGTAAGATAATTCTAATTTCTCAGATGAAACATGAAAAATATATCAAATTGGAATCAGCAATCACAGAAAATAAGATTCTCTTTTCTTTAGTAGTAAAATGTTTTCATCCTTCATAACCAAGCCTCCATGACCTACATATTGCTAACGGAATATTTCAGGGTCTAGCTTGTCTACAGGGGTTATTTTCAGTACTGGGTCTATCTGTCCAACTTGGGAACCTCTTATAGTTCCCATAAAATCCACCACTTCAAGGACTCCACATCAATTCAAGCAGCAAGCAGTCCCATAAAAGCCATCAGAGTGCACAGTCCTCAACTATGGATCCTGGAAGACCAAAGGAGGGTTTTAATACTGATTTTGTTTGGCTTGCACAACAGTCAAGAAAAGTCAGCAAATGCCAAGCTGGTTAGCTTCATCTGATAGAAGCTGCTGAAAGGTCTTCCATTTGGAAGCATTTATCAGTTTTTCTGGTATAATAGCTACAGCTGTGAGCTTTCTGAGTGTGAACTGACATATGTAAGCCATGAAATATCAGGGACAGGCACCATCTGCAACTGATTGTCTCACAGCCTGGGACTCAAATGTAGGAGTAGCAAGGGACAGAATTTTCTCAGGGCCACACGCTGGTTAAAAAAAAAAAAAAAAAAAAAAAAAAAGCAAACAAACCCTTTTGGTTGACAAAGATCTTAAAGTTATGAGTAAATAGGATTATAAGATTGTGTTCTTTGCAGCTGGGATTTTCAGCACTTTCTGCCCTAATTATTCAAAGGTTAAAATGAACAGAAGTTGGGGCACCTGGGTGGCTCAGTTGGTTAAGTGTCTGCCTTCTGCTCAGGTCATGATCTCATGGTCTTGGGATCAAGCCCTGCATTGGGCTCCCCAGTCAGCAGAGTCTCCTTCTCCCTCTGCCCCTGCCCTTGCCCCAGAGCTCATGCTCACAATCTCTTTCTCAAATAAATAAAAAAATCTTAAAAAAAAAAAAAAGATGAATAGAAGTTGTTTTACAAGAGACATTCAAAGACAAAAAACCAAAAGGTATTTTCATTAACTAACATTCATCCTCTTATCAAACAATCCTTATGTGGGGTTTAAAGGCGATAGATCAATAAACCATTGGGAAAACACCAATTCTTTATCCATAGTTTACCTCTTAAGGCTCCTAATTATAAACTGGTATAGAAGGAAGGAAGGATTTTTATAAAGGTGCTATTAGACTTTCGGGTAAAGACAGTAGACCAAAAATCACAACTAAATTTTCTTCTTCCTGGAAGAAATTCTGCCATAATTACAGAAAAAAAAAAATTAAAGGTATAAATTACACACAGGATTGGCAGCACCTCTGGAACTGTATGGAGGGGAAAGAATGAAGATTAAGATGCTGTTGGAGTCCTAAATCCCTACCCACCACTCTAAGCTACCTTAGCCCCTCAGCCCCTGCAAAAAAAGATAAAAACTCATTCTTTTAGAGGATAAAATACATGGTACTTTGAAGGGAATGCCAGACATGGCCGAGGGATGGTCGATTCAGTGAATTTATGCATAATCAATGCTGAGACTCTCCCGTCATCTTGCCTAATTTAGCTGCCAGAAAGCTGGCAGAAAGCCTTTATATTCTAGACAAGAGAGTCAAAGAATTTTTAAAAAAATTAAGCCAGCCCAAGCAGACAGATGTAAAAGTACTGACAGAGGATTCTAGCTGCCCACAGTGAAGAGTAAACTGGAGCTCTGGTCCTGGGTCTCATGGTTTAGAAAGACATACTCTGATTCTCCTCTGGCCTCCCTGCAACCGATGGACAGAAGAATCCTCAGAACCCAAGAGATATGCCCAAATAAAACACACAGAATCTCCTAGCAGATAGACTTAACACTGTTTTCAGGGCCTAGTTGAGATACTTCTACTAATATTTTTCCTGAGGGTCAGTAAGCATAGCCTTAGGTCCAAGGGATGGCCAAAGGGTAGAGTTAAGATGCAGAGTAGAAGGTGAAACAAGTTTCTCCAGTTGTACTCCTGAGTGAACAAAGGGGGAATTTTAGCAAAGAACCAAACAGAAATCCTAGAAATGAAAAGTACAATTTGTGAAATGGAAATTATAGTGGATGAATTTAACAGAAGGCTGTAGCATACAGAAGAGTTGATATACTTGAAGACAGATCAATAGGAATTATCCAATCCGAAGAACAGAGAGAAAGAAGATGGAAAGAACAGCTTCGGTAATCTGAGGGACAATATCAAATGGTTTAACATTTTTGTATAACTGGAGTTCCAGAAGAAGAGAGATAATTGGGCAGGGAAAATTTGAAGAAATAATGGCAAAATTTTCCCAATTTTAGGAGAAACTATTGACTTATAGATCCAACGTTAGTAACCCCCCAGCCAAACACAAGGAAACACCTAGGTCCCTAATGGTTAAATCGCTGAAAACCAAAGATAAAAAAAAAAAAAGAGAGAGAACCCACAGATGAGTACCATTCAAGAAAACTTTCTGCAAAGGTGGAAAAATTCTACTTCCACAATGCCCAATCTAGAAACTACTAGCCACGTGTGCATTTGAAATGTGGCCAATGCAACCAGGAAAATGAGATCCTTATTTAATTTTAATTAATTTCAATTTATATAGCCACATATGGCTAGTACCCATCATAATGAACAGTATAGTCAAAGAGAATTATGACATACTAAGCCATCATAATATATGCACCTTACTGATTCAAACAAATAGCAACAATAAAAACAAAACAGTTTAAGGTACTGAAATAACTGGAAACCTAGACACCGGGTGTTTCATGTTAAGGAATTTTTACTAATTTTTTAATGTGTACAGCAGTTATTGTGGTTGTATTTTTAAAAAGAAACCTTCTGCTTTAAATATATATATTGAAATATTTACAGACAAAACGGTATGTCTGAGATTTGCCTCAAAATAATATGGAATAGGGCTGTGGAGAGGGGTATAGATGAAATAATATTAACTATGGATAATCAGTGCTCGCTTCGGCAGCACATATACTAAAAACTATGGATAATCACTGATGCTCAATGATGGATATGGTTTACAGAGACTCATTACACTATTGTGTTTACTTCTGTAATGTTAAGAATTTTCCATAAAAATTTTTTAGAAAGTAAAGCAAAAGGAGAAAGAGATGGGAAATAAGAGGGAAAAACAGGAATTGGCCCAGAAGGGTTAACGTCCAATGACAAGACTTCTCTTAAGAGAAACAGAAAATAAAGGGAAAGCTACAAAAATTAAAAAAAAAAAAAAAATCCCAGGACTGAGGGCTACAAGTTTCCACTTTGAAAGAGCCCAATGGGGATCCCTGGGTGGCGCAGTGGTTTAGCGCCTGCCTTTGGCCCAGGGCGCGATCCTGGGGATCCAGGATCGAATCCCACGTCCGGCTTCCGGTGTATGGAGCCTGCTTCTCCCTCTGCCTGTGTCTCTGCCTGTCTCTCTCTGTGTGTGACTATCATAAATAAATAAAAGTTTAAAAAAAAAAAAAGAGAGCCCAATGAAAAACAAACAAACAAAAAAATGAAAGAGCCCAATGAGTACCTAGTATAATAGGTGAAAAGGGAGTCATACCTCTTGAGGCACATCACTGTGAAATTTCAGAACATAAGAGATAAAGAAAGGATCTTACAAGCTTTCAATGAGAAAACACCATGCAGGAAAAAAAAAAAAAATCAAGAATCATAACGGCATCAGATTAGGAAGAAAATGATTTCTAACCTAGAATGTTATACAGAAACTGTCAAAAAGCATGAAGACGACATTTTATAACACATGAAACTTGAAAAACTTTATTGTCTATATACTCACTCTCAGGAAGTTACTGACGAATGTCTTTCATCAAAATGAGAAAGTAAACAAAGAAAAGAACAATAGGAGACCCAACATAGAAGAGAGGCAATGAACTGAAGAGTGATGATGAAGGGAGATCCCAGGATGACAGCCATATTTCACTCACAAAAGAATCAATCCTGAATAGAGCAGGTCAAAAGACTACAGCAGAGGGATCCCTGGGTGGCTCGGCAGTTTAGCGCCTGCCTTCGGCCCAGGGCGTGATCCTGGAGTCTTGGAATCAAGTCCCACGTCGGGCTCCCAGCATGGAGCCTGCTTTTCCCTCTGCCTGTGTCTCTGCTTCTCTCTCTGTCTCTCATGAAGAAATAAATAAAATCTTAAAAAAAAAAAAAAAAAAAAAAGACTCCAAGGGAGACTTCAAGAAAGTGATGGACTGTTTTGAAGAGTCCGATCTCATGGGAAGTTGGGACTGAATTATAGTTAAAAACACAAAAATTTAAGCAAACAAGAAGAGACAGGTATTAATAGGTAAGTATCCAACTACATACAAAAAGTTTTATGGAGAAAAAAATAATTACACTTTATAGCTCAGCTTTGAAGTATAGTCCTAATAACTTAAAACACCAGGGGTGCCTGAGTGGTTCAGTCAGTGTTTAACAGACTGAACCCCAACCAGTGTCATGGGATTGAGCTCCGTGTCAGACTCCCTGCTCAGGGGGGAATCTGTTTGTCCCTCTCCCTCTGCTCCTCCCCCAACCCTGAATCAATAAATAAAATCTTTTAAAAAATAATGTAAACACTGAACTCTGATTAAAGCAAATTCTTAGCTAGCTCTGTTGGGGAAATGGGATGACAGGACATAGGCATGAAGAGGACATCAGTGAGTATGGAAAGATGTCAAGGACACCTAAATGGAAAAAATCCAGAAGTCACAATACAAGCATATTATTCAGAGACAGAGAAGTAAATACAAAAAGTTTCAACTGCAAGAGGCAAGAGAGATTGACTAGGGGAAAGAGAAACCGGGGCCAAGTTGGGGAGAGAAGGCTGGGGACTGGGCTCTTGTTAACGAACTACAGAACTAGTTGACTCTTGGGTGTGTGGGTGACTCAGTGGTTGAGCATTTGCCACTGGCTCAGGTCATGATCCCAGGGTCCTGGGATCGAGTCCTGCGTCAGGCTCCCTGTGGGGAGCCTGCTTCTCCCTCTGCCCATGTCTCTGCCTCTGTGTCTCTCTGTCTCTCATGAATAAATAAATAAAAATCTAAAAAAAAAAAAAGGAAAAAAAGAAACCAGTTGACTCTTCATATTGTTTTTAAACAATGGACAAAATTAAAACCAATGATCTCAGTGAGAAAGGAAGCCAAGCAGCTATAAGAACTCTATAGCATTTGTACAAAGCCCAGGATTAGCATATGTTATGTTGTAAGTCTATTGTTTTTTTGCAGACACTTGAAGAAGCAGACACTTGCCAGGAGTCAAGTTTGAAGAAGAAACACTGGGAAAATGTTTCTAAGCAACTAACACAGATGAAAGTCAAGGATATCAGAGTCAGAGAAGACTCATTTAGAAATAATTCATTTAGACATTTGTTAATGTTTTTGTTTTATTTAAATAGATGGAATCAATTTTCCTTTTAAAAGAATATAACTGTATGCCATAAATAAACTCAAGAGAAGATACCACCAGAGGCAAGCTAAACTTTGTGTACTATTTATAAGTTGAATTCACAAAGGCTTTAACACAACCAACATCAGTACAGTAGAGACATTTTCTAGGTTCACATCTCTACTAGGTACCCAATTCTTGTCTCTAAGGTAGAATCTATTTTACATTTTAAGAGAGAACAGTGTTTTTAACTTTTCAATAGTGTTCCCGACGGACTGTAAGCCAGTAAGTAGTTTGATAAGCACTGTAATGAAATATTTTTGTACTGGTGCTATAACGACAGTTCTGGCAGTTAGTTGGGTTTATCTGTCCTATATATTGATACGAAATTAGCCAAAACAGTTAAACCCACACTGCCTTCAAAATTTCATTTCCTCAAACCCCATCTTTTCTTTCCTGATTTTATGGTCTAAAGGAGGAAAGCACTAATTTTCCCACATGAGTTCTTGAAATTAAACACTATGCAAATATAATGTTTAAATGCCAATCAATCTTTACCTGGCTTTACCTGGATCTTTATGACCTAAGCTTGTTGGAGTTAATATTTGATTCCCTTTGTTTATACTGGGACAAGTACAGAATGGAAGCCGAAATCTAAAGTAACCCACCCACCTTAAGCTAGCCATTCCTTTCAACTAGCACCAGGAGACATTAAATAGAGCTGCTCAAAGGAGAGAAAAAAAAAGAGTTGAAGTTTTTGCTTATTTTCTCCACTGGGAAATGTCAATTAATGAGAAAACAACCATAATTATCACATCCCTGAAAGAAGATGGGAAATTTTGAAAAGCTTGCTTCTTATACTTCAGGTTTGCAAAAACAAAAACTTATTAGTCTTAATCAAGACTTTTGAGGGAAGGCTTTGGACTAAGATGCAACTGCTCTTATGAGAGTTCCTTATTTGGGATGCTCATTTCACTACATAAGAAATGGAAATGCAAATAGGAAGGCAAACTGACATTCATTTATTTATTGTTTCCTTTTTGTTTTAAGAACAGAAAATTTTGCCCTGGTTTCTGTGACCCAAATTCCCTTTCCTAGTTCTAAAGTAAAGCATTCTTGCATTCATGCTGACTGTCCTCAAATACTGTGCTGGAGGCTCTATGGGCCAACAGGAGGTTAGATTTCAATGAAAAAGGAGCAGGTGTAGATTTGGGTTAGTTCCTTACTTCAGGATTCTGTGCTGGAAAAGCCCCTTAACACACTGCTCTCATCATAGTAACAGCCAATTCCATCTGTACAGTAATCCTTGTTTTATTCTTCTAGCCTGAGCCAAGTTCCATCATGACTCACTCATCTTTGCTCCAAATCATTATACCCTTTACTGAGAAAGAGGCATCCACTAATTGTGGCAATAAGGTAGTGAACTGGTGAACAGGTGTGCTGGTATTTAAACTACCAAAGAATATTAGTCGTAACTCCAAGTAATTGTACTGTCGATGTCTCACCATCAATAGGACTAGGATCTCACACTGGTATTTCCAGAGATTAAGCAATGGTATCCATCCCACCTGTCTTGACTGGGAAGTGGAAGATTATTTTTCTTTAATCATTTTAAACATATTTTGTATTTTTAGTCTCATTTAAACGATTCATTTTAAGTTCTTGGTGGAAGGGGAAATACTCATCCAGTCTGCTCTTCTGTTTTTCATAGTAAAAATTTCCCTCTTTTTATGGTTCAATTTGTGAGGCTTTTTTAAATTTTTATTTATTTATTTTTTAAAAGATTTTTATTTATTTATTCATGAGAGACAGACAGACAGAGAGAGGCACAGAGGCAGAAGCAGGCTCCACACAGGGAGCCCGACATAGGACTCGATCCTGGGTCTCCAGGATCAGGCCCTGGGCTGAAGGTGGCGCTAAACCGCTGAGCCACCCAGGCTGCCCTTTTTTTTTTTTTAAAGATTTTATTTGGGGATCCCTGGGTGGCTCAGCAGTTTGGTGCCTGCCTTTGGCCCAGGGCGTGATCCTGGAGTCCCGGGATCAAGTCCCGCATTGGGCTCCCGGCATGGAGCCTGCTTCTCCCTCTGTGTCTCTGCCTCTCTCTCTCTATGTCTATCATGAATATATAAATAAAATCTTAAAAAAAATAAAGATTTTATTTGAGAGAGAGAGAGAGAGAGAGAAGAATTGGGGGAACGGGGTGCAGAGGGAGAGGAAGAAGCAGACTCCTGCTGAGCAAGAAGCCTGATATGAGACTTAATCCCAGGACTCCGAGATCATGACCTGAGCCGAAGGCAGATGTTTAACTGACTGAACCACCCAGGCACTCCTGTGAACTCACTTCCAAAAGAGATTTTCTTTTCAGCTGGGAGTCCTGATGGCCCTGAAGTTCAGAGCTTTGCCAAAGGACTGCTGTGCATTTGTTTCTGCCAGGTTCCCTGGGTTTTACCAGTCTGGGACCAATTTTACATTAACTTATTGATTTGGAGAACACTGTACCTACATATCTTGTATACATTTGGACTATATGCCCATATATTATGTCATGTGTGGCAAAACATTGGGCCTCGGATTTGTCATAAGAGGGTATCCAGAACACTGGTCAGAGAGAAACTTCTCCATCCCCTGTCATAATGGAAATACTTTTTCCAGTTCCCCTTCCAGGGTACCAACTCTGTGCAGAGATCAGTTACAGTTTCCAATCTCAGGTGGACCTGAGCTGTCTCTCTTGACCTTATGAGCACTTCATTTTTTTTTTTTTTTGAGCACTTCAAAACCCCCTATATCTACAGCTTATATCTGTATTCATAATCCTTCAACACTGCTACACTCAAGCTTACTAGTCTGCCTTCATGTTGCTTGAACCCCAGAAGGCTTATATTTCAAAGAGAAATTCAAAACAGATGAAAACTGAATGAAATTCTCAGCTAGTACTTAAGCATTCTAAAAAATACCAGTATTTTCAAGATCGAGGCTCTAGTAGATCTGATAAAGTTCTGAGCTCCTGTAAGATGCTGCTACTTATCATGGTTATGTGCTAATAGGGGGCCTTTAAATCCAGATAACTGTATTTGTGGTTGCATGTTCAAAGACAACCACTATGTAAATCTATTCTTTTATAAATAAAAATTCACTATAAAAATCTTTAGAAAAAAGGTTTGTAAATAAGATCTTTAAAAGTTTAAAATGTTTGTTGAGTAAAAGAATGAGTACCTTCCCATCTCAAGGTATGACTTTATTTTTTAAAGTAAAAAAAAATAAAGGTCGTGCCTGAACTCACGACCCTGAGATCAAGACTGAGCTGAGACCAAGATTTGAACTCTTAACTGACTGAGCCATCCAGGTGCCCTGGTATGCTTTTATAATCTGCTTTTATTTTTATTTATTTTTATATATGTATATTTTAAATTTTTTATGTATTTGAGAGAGAGAATGAGCACGAGCAGGGGGAGGAGTAGAGGGAGAGGAAGAAACAAACTTCCTGTGAGCAGGAAGCCCAATGTGGGTCTTGATCCTGATCCCGGGATTCTGGGATCATGATCTGAGCTGAAGGCAGACACTTAACTGACTGAGCCACCCAGACACCCCAATCTGTTTTTATTTTTATTTTTTATTTATTTATTTTTATGATAGTCACACAGAGAGAGAGAGAGAGAGGCAGAGACACAGGCAGAGGGAGAAGCAGGCTCCATGCACCGGAAGCCCGATGTGGGATTCGATCCCAGGTCTCCAGGATCTAAACTGCTGCGCCACCCAGGGATCCCTGTTTTTATTTTTAAATTAAACTCTACATCCAATGTGAGGCTTGAAATCATGACCCCAAGATCAAGAGTAGCATGCTCTACCAACTGAGCCAGCCAAGCACCAATATGACTTTTTAAAAAATAAAAAATAAAAAATAAAGGGCACCAGGGTGGCTAAGTTGGTTAAACGTCCAACTCTTGATTTTAGCTCAGGACATGATCTCAGGGTCATGAGACTGAGCCCTGTTTTGGGCTCGGAGCCTACTTAAGATTCTCTCTACCTCTCCGTCTGTCCCTCCCCTCTGCTCTTTAAACAAACAAGCAAGCAAGCAAGCAAGCAAACTTTTCCATAGTTACTTCAAACCTGAATGTTCCATGACCAAATCTGAGGAAAAGAGAGGGGTTATTTATATGTAAATGAAAAAATTGGAAAGATATCAAGTTGCACTCCCTGAGAGAAGTAAAACCCTAACCTGCAGGTTATTCAGAGGTTCCATCTTCATGACCGGGCCCAGGGTGTTGAGAGGCAGGGAGACATCAATACTCTGGTTTGGCATCAGTGGTGTATGGATGGCCAGAGGAGTGCTGGGGATGACACCAAAGCTAGGAAAAGAGGATTAAAAAATTCCAGAGGTTAATCAGGAGGCATGATTTAGTCACATCTTTGGATTTCAATGGCTTTTTCCTCCATTTGGAGGAAATATAATTTTTAATAAAATTAAATGGGAAGAACAGCAGGAACCAAGATGCTTAATCCTAATTTGCTAAAACACTGATTACAATATAACCCATTTCCCATTAATTGGATCTGAGGAAGGAGAAAATATTCATTAAGTACAGAAGTGCTTTGTTAGTTTCTAATGTTTCACACTACTGGAGGGTCAGATTTAATAAGTTTCTCTCTTTTCTTAAAAAACATTTTTCCCGGATCCCTGGGTGGCTCAGTGGTTTAGCGCCTGCCTTCGGCCCAGGGCACGATCCTGAAGTCCTGGGATCGAGTCCCACATCGGGCTCCCTGCATGGAGCCTGCTTCTCCCTCTGCCTGTGTCTCTGCCTCTCTCTCTCCCGCCCCCCCCCCATGAATAAATAAATAAAATCTTAAAAATATTTTTTTTTTCCTTAGATAATCCTTGGGAGAAAGATGACTTAAGAATATACACTCTGTAAAGTACAATAAATTGACATTATTTCACTAGCTTGATACCCTGTCTTAGCAATCCAGATTATTTACTGGCAATTTTTTTTTTAAAGATTTATTTATTTATTTATCATAGACAGAGAGCGAGGCAGAGACACAGGAGGAGGGAGAAGCAGGCTCCATGCTGGGAGCCTGACGTGGGACTCGATCCCGGGACTCCAGGATCGCGCCCTGGGCCAAAGGCAGGCGCTAAACCACTGAGCCACCCAGGGATCCCCCTATTTACTGGCAATTCTAATTTTCTTTTTTATTTACCTATGTAAGACAAAAATCACTGAAACAGAGCCAGCGAAAGTAAAGCAACACTGATTGACTTAGACATTCCAAATGACTAGGACAATCTGGTCACTTTCTAAGCCTAAGGCAGGAGTGTGTACCCACCAGTTTGACTTCACAGAGCAGCCTGTCTAGTAGCAATACAAAAATAGTAAAGAGATAGGAAAAACCTGAGTCGGGAGTTACATAACAAATATGTATGACAAGCAGACGTGTTTTGTTTTTGCTTTGAGAGAGCGGGAGTACGCACCCAAGCAGGGAGTGGGGGAGGGACAGAGGGAGAGAGAGAATTCTGCTTAAGATTCTCACCCACCATGGGAGCCCAGTACAGGGCTCAATCTCACTACCCTGAGATCATGACCTAAGCTGAAATCAAGAGTTGGACAATTAACGGACTGGGCTACCTAGGTGCCCCAAGAACAGACATGTCTATGTTCAAGAAATATAAGAATAAAATTTCAGATAGAATGAGCAGAAAGGGAAAAGTGGGCCTACAGGTAGACAAATACACAAGTGAACAACATAAATTTATATATATATATTTTTTTTTTTAAACTTTTTTTTTTTTAATTTTTATTTATTTATGATAGTCACAGAGAGAGAGAGGCGCAGAGACACAGGCAGAGGGAGAAGCAGGCTCCATGCACCGGGAGCCCGATGTGGGATTCGATCCCAGGTCTCCAGGATCGCGCCCTGGGCCAAAGGCAGGCGCCAAACCGCTGCGCCACCCAGGGATCCCATAAATTTATATTGAATTTGTTTTCTAATTAGCCTCAGGAAGGAAGATGGGACTATAATATTTATAAAATAACTATAGAGTTTATGTAGGGACTATCTTTAAAAAATCACAGGAAGGGAGAAGAAACATTTTCTTTTTCCTAAACTATGCTTCAGAGTATCAAAATATAATAAAGTGATCCTGAGAATATACATCACTCATTTTGGTATAACATTTATAGATCAAAAAAACCATTCTGCTTTTGTGATCTTGCTCTCATGGTCAGCAAACTCTGTCTGAAGGCAATATTGGGATAGAAATATGGCAGTAGCTTTTGTTTTACAAACAAAACATACTTGAAAATAAATTGCCATAGAAACAATGGAAATTATGGGGGCACCTGGGTGGTTCAGCTGGTTAAGCGTCTGCCTTTTGTTCAGGTCATGATCTCAGGGTCCTAGGATTGAGCCATGGACTCAGCCATGGCTGAGCTTGCTCAGCTGGAACCCGCTTCTCCCTCTCCACCTCTACCTCCCCACCCTTCATTTGTGCTCTCTCTCTCCAATAAAGAAATAAAATATTTTTTAAAAATGGAAATTATGAAACATTTATACAGAAGGGGAAAATACACTTAATAAAATGACTGCAGTCACCAAAGGAGAACACGTAACAGTGAAGAAAGAACTGGGGGAAGAGATGACCAGACAAGAGAAGTAAAGGAGAGCCAGTAAAACCCAGCTAAGAAATAATAATAAAAAAATAATAAATCATGCCAGAAATGAACTAAACTACATCCAGAACACAGATGCAAAAAAATACTCAAAAAATTTTAGCAAATCAGATTCAACAATATATAAAAGTAGACAATATATCCTGACCAGATGGGATTTATCGCAAGAATACAAGATTGGAGTAGCAGTCAAAAAAATCAATCACTGTGAGCCACCATATAAATAGACTAAAAAAGAACCACATGATCATTTCAATAAATGAAGCATCTGACATTAATTTTTATCCACTTGTAATAAATTAATAATTCATAATCAACTTAATTCCCACTCATAGTAAAACTCAACAAACTAGGAAGAGAAGGAACTCCCTCAACCTCCATGAAAAATCTACAGTTAACACTGCATTTAATGGTGAAAGACTGAATGCTTTCCCCTAGAGAACTAGAACATGACAAAGAAGTCCCTTCTTAGCACATGAACATTTACTGCAGATCCCAGTATAGTCAGGCAAGGAAAGAAAAGGCATAAGACTAAAAAGAAAAGATAAAACAGTCTCTATTCACAGACAAAATGATTTATCTATATAGAAAACTGTAAGGAATCTATAAGAAAGCTACTGGAACTAGTAGGGGAATATGACAAAGTTGTACAATATAAGTTCAACATACAAAAATCAATTCTACTTCTATATATCAATAAAAAACAAATATTAAAATGAGAAGAAAGTTATTTACTATACCATCAAAACCATGAAACACTTAAATCTGACAGACATGTAAGCACACGAGAAATTATAAAACAGTGCAAAGAGAAGTTAAAGATGACCTAAATAAAGCAAGTTGATGGATTAAAACTCAATATTGTTTGATGTCAATTCTCTCCCAAATTATCTACTTATTTACTGCATTCTCAATCAAAATCCCATCAGGTAAAGGACCTAGAACAGCCAAAACAATTTTGAAAAAAGAACTAAGATGGAGAGTTTGTACTATCTGATTTCAAGGCTATATATATTAAAAAAAAGTTTACTTTGACTCTTATTTTACACCATATTTAAAAATTATCTCAAAATGGATTATAAAAGTTAATGTAGGAGCTAAATCTCTACCACTTCTATTAAAACAACAACAACAACAACAACAACAAACCCCTTTGTATCCATAGGCCAGGCAAAGATTTCTTAGAACACAAAGAGCATAAGCAAATACAAAACTTTTTGAAAGACACTCTTAAGAAAATAAAACCAGAGAAAATATTTGTAAGACATATATCTGACAAAGGACTTGTATCCATAATATATAAAGAACTTTTACTACTTGATAATAAAATTAAAAAAAAGAAAGATCAGGGCAGCCCTGGTGGCTCAGAGGTTTAGCGCCACCTTCAGCCCAGAGCGTGATCCTGGAGACCCAGGATGGAGTCCCACATCAGGCTCCCTGCACTGAGCCTGCTTCTCCCTCTGCCTGTGTCTCTGCCTCTCTCTCTCTCTCTCTCTCTGTGTGTCTCATGAATAAATAAAATCTTTTAAAAAAATAAAATAAAATAAAATAAAATAAATAAAAAATAAAGATCTGAGCAGATACTTCACTAAAGATATAATGGTCAATACACTGATGAAAAAATTGCTCAATATCATTAGTTGTTAGGGGAATGAGAAATAAATTAAAATGCATATTCATAAGAACAGCTAAAATTGGTAAGGCTATACAATATCTAAAACTCTCACATTTACCATATGCCCCAGCAATACTACTCTAGGTAATTCCCCAGGAAAACTGAAAACATATACTCACACAAAGGCTTGATTATGAATATTCCTAGCAGCTTTAATCATAGAAGACAAAACAAGAAACAACCCTAAATTCTACCAACTGGTAAAAGGTAAACAAATCGTGGTATACTCATCAACGGATACTACTCATCAATAAAATGGAACAGATTAAAAAAAAAAAAAGGAACAGATTACTGATTTATCTCCAAGCATTACGCTAAGCAAAAGAAACCAGATGCAAAAGCCTTCATACTATGTGATTTCACTTACAAAAGAGTAAAGAAAAAGCACAATTACAGTGATAGGGACAGAGTTAACACAGAAGAAAAGAGACCACATGGCAAGTACCGTATATACTGAGAATAAAATCACTGCCTCCCCTGTAGCACTCTTGCCAGAGGATGAAGTGTAAATCTGATCATGCTTATAGATCTGCCTCCAATTCATAGATGTAATCGGCAAAATCTAGATTGTGGGAAACTCCACAGATAAAAGATGTAATTTCTTCTGTAAATAAATTTCAAGAAAAAAAAAAAACCAGAGAGGAGAAATCTATAGAAGAGACTTAAGATACTTATCAACCAACTGGTATAAATGGGGACCTTATTGGGGCCCTGTTCAGACAAAACAAACTGTACAAAAACATCACACAACTGTGAAAACCCATAGTTTGGATGTTTAAGGATATTAGAGAATTTCTGGTATGATAACAGTGTTATGGTTATGAGTAAAAAAAGGTATGAGGTATATATTGTAATAGTTACAGATACGAAAAAAAAATCAGGGAGGAAAAAAAGTATTTACAAAAGATAGACAAAGAAGAGTTAATATAAACATAGTTCTCCAAAGAAGAAAATCCAAACAATGGAACAATATAAAACTTTAAACAAACAAACAAACAAACAAACAAAAACTTTAAACATATGGGGGCACCTGGATGGCTCTGTCACTTAGGCATCTGCCTTTAGCTCAGGCCATGATCTCAGAGTCCTGGGATCAAGCCCCACATTGGGGCTCCCTACTCAAAAAGGAGCCTGCTTCTCCCTCTCCATCTGCCCGTCTCCCTGCTCACGTGTGCTCACACACACTCTCTCTCTAATAAATAAATAAAAATCTTAAAAAATATATATTAAAAATATTATTTTATTTTTTTAAAGATTTTATTTATTTATTCATGAGAGACACAGAGAGAAAGAAAGAGGCAGAGACACAGGCAGAGGGAGAAGCAGGCCTCATGCAGGAAGCCTGACATGGGACTCGATTCCGGGTCTCCAGGATCACAACCTGGACTGAAGGTGACGCTAAACCACTGAGCCACCCGGGCTGCCCTATTAAAATTTTTAAACATATAAACCCTAAGAATCTTCCTACAGTAAAACACTTCAAGGTACACATTGAATGGGCATACCTTATTCCATGAAAAACTGACCAAGCTTGGTTAATACTAGGAATATCCTAGTAAAATTATTGGACCTCTAAACTTTGGGCAGCCAGACAAAATGATGTCATCACTTACATGGGGAAAAATCAGGCTGGCCAAAGACTTTTTCCACAGGAACATTCGATGACAAAAGACACTAGAGTGAAGCACTTAAAGAATTTGAGTCAAGAATTTTCAAGTATAAAGGTCACAGTTTTGACCACATAAAAATTCAAAGACTGTTGTTTACATGAGCCCCCTTTGAGGAACCTACTAAACGACATCCAAGAAAGGGCAGTGGGAACTTAAACGAGTGGCAGTAAGCACAAATCCAAGATAAAACAAGGATGAGGTATAAAGGAAAAAAAAAGTGTAGAAATGATACAATTTACAAAAATGAGAGGAAGAGGAGGCAAGTGGGTGCAAAGCAGAATAACTAGCTCTTGGCCTCATCAGTCATAAGTGGACTTCAAAGACAACAAATCAAGTAGTAGAATTTTAGTCATACTTCAAGTACAAAAGTAAATCCAAAGAAAGACAGTACTATTGACATTAGGGAATATGGGGGGCAAAGAAAATATGTTACAGTAGGAAATTAAGAGACTTCCGACCGAAAGCAGGAACTGAGAAGATATTATAAAAGAAAAAGCAGGGATCCCTGGGTGGGGCAGCGGTTTGGCGCCTGCCTTTGGCCCAGGGCGCGATCCTGGAGACCCAGGATCGAATCCCACATCAGGCTCCCGGTGCATGGAGCCTGCTTCTCCCTCTGCCTATGTCTCTGCCTCTCTCTCTCTCTCTGTGACTATCATAAAAAAAAAAAAAAAAAAAAAAAGCATAACTATCAACAAAAATATAAAGTTTTCTAAATATCAGACTACTTAAAAAAAAAAAAAGCAAACACAAACAGAAATGAAGTATGAAGGCAGGCTATGAAAATGGCTATTAATACACCAGCCTTAGCTTTTAACATGGCCAGCTCCCCCCAAAATAACTGGTAAAAAACTAGTCTGCCAAAAGGAAACACAGACTTTCTAAATACTTACATTGTTTCTAATGTGCCTAACTTTCAAATCTAGGGTACAAAAGTTATTTCCAAATGTTTAGAAATAAGTAAGACAGTTACTGATACAAGTTGTCACTGACAAATTTTATTAAATCTGATTTAAAGGTCCAATTACTACTTTGTTACAAACAAGTCTGATTACCTTGTATTTATGAATAAATGGACCTGCCATCAAAGCCTTAACAGGCAGGTTCCTGAACCATGGTATTTAATAAAAAACAGTGACATTTCAGAACTATAGAAAATCGGTATTTACATCTTCACGCTCTCTTCCTTATTAAGGCAGAGAATTCATTGCTAAAAGCAGACCACCACCTATATTATTCAGCTAACAGGTATACTATGTTTCAAACTTTTGACATCAACCAAAGTATGTTCGTTTTTCCCGCCAACATATGGGCTTTGGACACTTACTTGTTTCGTTTATTACTCTAGCCCCAGCACCTAGAAATGTCTGGCACATAGATGCTAACCAATTATTTGTTGAACAAATAAATGGATTTCAATTAAAACTTTTTTTGGGGTAAATGGTTTATTAAAAACATTGTAGTCCTACAACCCTTTAAGAAGGCAGTAAGTTAGTTCTGGTTTCTTTTTTCCATATGGATGAGTTTCCCAACAAAATTCTCTAAGGCCTCCAGAATGGAAGCTGACAAGTAAACAGAATGTAAAAGTCAGCTCTCACTCTACATTCAACATCTGCCAACATGAGAATTTTTAACGCATTGTTAAAAATGGAACATTATTTTGCTGGACACAAGGCACAATGCTGCTTCACAATCGAGCCGAGGACTCAGACTTCTTACCTATTCTTGTTAAACTGGATTGCAAAGTCTGTCATGTGCTGCAGAGCTTTGTTGGTGAAGTTCATTTCCATATAGATGTGCCCTTGGCGGTGAGTAAATGTTCCAGAAATCTCCAAGCCTTTAGCTTTTACTGCAGGCAGCCAGACCTAAAAGACAGTATAAAACCCAATGGAACCACGCAAGATTTATCTTGATGCTATTTGTTTGAATATAGAAAGATGAAATTAAGACTTCACTTATTTGGGCAACTGGTGATTTTTATACTATAAATATCAAGTCAGATGCCAAAGGCTCTGGATAAAGTCATATTCTCTGAATTTTGAGACTGTTCTCAATTGAAGAACCAAACTAAACCAAGCCAAACCCACAAGAAAAGTCTATGAATAACCCTGGCTGGTTCTCCATCTTCTATTCAACTTGGTCATTTTACTGCTTGACTACTGCTACCAAATGTGTATACATAAGGAAAAGAGAAATTCCAGTGAGTATAGTGTGTGTGTGTGTGTGTGTGTGTGTGTGTTTATTAGCACCTTTGGTAAAAGACTTAAAAGGGAAGAAACTGAATCTACTAATGAAAACAGCATATCTATATCTTTGAAGACTTTTTTTTTTTTCATCACTATACCCATTAACAGTAATCTCTAGGGCAAGGACCATGTCTTATGTATATTTTTTAACTCTTGTTATAGCTTCTGGTAAACAGGACTTAGATGTGGTTTAAGTAGTTTGAATGCCTATCTTCTCAAATATAATCCATTACCCATCTCTGATCCTAAAACCTGTGATACTCCTGGAATGTAAGAGTTAATTTAAAAGGTGGGGGGGCACCTGGGTGCCCCAATCAGTAAAGTGTCTGATTCTTGATTTTTGGCTCAGGTCATGATCTCAGGGTCATGAGAATGAGCTCCAAGTTGGGCTCTGAGTTCAGCGGGGAGTTAGCTGGAGATCTCCTTTGCCTCTGCCTCTTCCCCTGCTCTCTCTAAAAATAAATAAATCTTGGGGATCCCTGGGTGGCGCAGCGGTTTAGTGCCTGCCTTTGGCCCAGGGCGCGATCCTGGAGACCCGGGATCGAATCCCATGTCGGGCTCCCGGTGCATGGAGCCTGCTTCTCCCTCTGCCTGTGTCTCTGCCTCTCTCATTCTGTGTGACTATCATAAATAAATAAAAAATAAAAAATAAAAAAAAAAAATAAATCTTAAAAAAAAATCAGGAAATTTATGAACTGTTTTGACCATCTCAGACAGAATACCAAAGCTTCAGTGGGTGGTTGAATAAACATGAAAACATATTTAGCCATATTAAGGAAAAAAAAGGAAAGAAGAAAGTGAAATCAAACAACCATAAGCTATCAGAGGGTCAAAAATCCTAAAAACCAATAATACTCAATGGAAAATATAAGCAATCTGGCACTCTGTACTGTGTTGCTGGGAATATAATCTAATGTTAACTTTTGGAAGGCAAGTTGAGAACGTCTATTTTAAAGTGTTTAAATGATCAAGCACACTGCAGGTTTATCCTATAGCTATAATTACAAAAATACACCAGGATAAAAAATATATATATTTACCAAGATATGCATATATAAAGATGTTCACTGCAACACTGTAATAGCAAAAAAGGGTGATAAAAAAAAAAAGGTGGTGATGGACTATATGTCCATCAACAGGAAAATGATTAAATAAGTTGTGACACGTCAATACAGTGGATACAGACATTCAAAATAATATGACAGAGAAAAACAAGACACAAAACAGTATATTCCATTGATATAGTACTGTTAAAGGACACAGACATATAGGTATATGGATAATCCTTTTCTTTTCATAGGACACACAAGAAAGTAATAGTGACTATTTATGGGAAAGTGAGGAAACTTAATTTTCCATCTGTTGTTTCTACATTACTTAAACTTGTCATTTGTATGTATTACTTTAATGTTACTAAACAAATGCATTAGATAATCTTTTAACCAAGAATTAAAAGTCTGTGGGATATACCCAATACAGAAACCTCACAACAAAGTTACTGAATTGTGCCAAAATTTTATGGCTCAGTTTTAAATCCTGTTTTTGGTTACTCTATTCAACAGCTGTTTAGAAAAAGTTATGACCCCTGGAATGGACAACTGGTCTACATTTTTGTAGTAGGGATCCTTTAGAGTCAGAAGAGCAGGGTAAAGAATTCAGGAAACAAACAGGCATGTTGTCCCTCAGAAAGGCATCATTATAAGAAACTGGGCCTAGCTAAAGATGGCACTATACTCTGAGGCTGAAATAAGCTTCACTTACATCGAGTTTCCACTTTTGAAATTCAGTCTGAGTAGAACATTAAGCAAGGTTGAGACTAGAAAAGCACCAGTGATAGAAACCTAAATCAGGACTCTAAAAAGGTACACTAAAATCCATGAAAGCCAAATTGTGAGCAACAGCACTCTAGAATTTGTATATAATACCAATCAAAAAAGGGAATGGAAGAAATGAGAAGAATGTTACTCCCCTACACTATAATCTGCCCCCACCCCCACCCTCTGGCCCTTGCTGTTGTGTTGTGAACTGGATTCACACTAGACTGACTTCAATACTGACAAACAAGACATTTCTAAACAGGATAACAAAATACAGGGATGCCTGCGTGGCTCAGCAGTTAAGTTCTGCTTTTGGCTCAGGGCGTGATCTTTGGGTCTGGGGATCAAGTCACACATCAGGATCCCTGCGGGGAGCCGGCTTCTCTGTCTGCCTATGTCTTTGCCTCTCTCTCTGTCTCTCTCACGAATAAATAAATAAGATCTTTAAAAAAAGAAAATAGTTTGGCACCTGCCTTCGGCCCAGGGCATGATCCTGGAGTCCCGGGATCAAGTCCCACATCGGGCTCCCTGCATGGAGCCTCCTTCTCCCTCTGCCTGTGTCTCTGCCTCTCTCTCTATGTCTCTCATGAATAAATAAAATCTTTAAAAAAATAAAAATAAAAAAAGAAAACAAAATACAAATATTTAAGATTTCCAATTTTAAGTCTAATTATAAAAATAGTTAATATGGATGCTATGGTGTTTCTTATTGCTAAATTTCAGGCTACTTTTCATCTTCTTCTTAAATCCTGTAGGATAAGGGCCCAACCCTTGGCTTTATGATCAGGGGAAGTAATAAAACATGTTAAGTAATTCAGGTGTTCTACATTACGGAAGTATTGCTTTACTTACAGCCTTAGGAGCCACATATCCACCAGGTGCCATGCCTATTCCCGTGGAGAGTTCAAACAGGTCATTCAGACCACTGCTGACCACAGCAGGAGTAGGTGAGGGAGCAAAGGTTGCAGGCACTGATGATGGGATGAATGACTGTCCCACCTGCAGGGAAAAAGGGAAGGGGAGTGGAAAACCAGGAAGAACAGATTAATAGCCCTTAACATGTTGCTCTATATTTCAGAAGTATTGATCAAACAATAAGAACACACCATAATTACAAATTTTTGGAGCTGAATTAGTATATTCTTTGTCCTTTTAATCATCACGATTATTTTTTCATCATTGATAATATACAAACACTCTTTAGAAGTTCTAACACAAAGTAATCAGTAGGACCAGGAACACAGTGATCCAAGATCTTTTCTGTTTGTTTCCAATTTTAGCTTCCATGATTCTGTGCAAAAGGCCTACAGATACCCTAACAAAGGGAGTCTGTTTCTATAGAAAGAAGAAGCATCCAACTTAGAAAGCAGTTCTATTTCCACTTGGGTGCAGACAAGTCTTACTTTCCCATTTAGGCATAAATATCTAGTAGGAAACTCTCCTGGGGGGGAAGAGGGATATTCATACCCCCCAATCTCAGTCACTTACAAGGAGAGTCTCCCTCTGAGTCCAGCTGACTCTCTCAAGTTCTTTGTAGATGATACTAGAGAATAAGAGCATTCTCCAGTCAAGATGGGAGGTTCCATTTCCTTTAGCTCTTTAATGTCAGGAAGACAAAGATCTCTGTAGACACCAGAGTGCCAATCCCTAAAGATGTCCCTACACCACATGTGGTGTATGCCTCTGAAGAATCCAAGTAACCCTATGCTACTTTCTACTCTTCATATACTGTTATAGAGGTTTTGGTGTACAATGCTAGATAGCAGCGGTGGCTGGTCTGAGAATGTGTGCATAGGAAAAGGCATCAAACAGGGGGCAGCGCATCCCATGGTGAAAAAAATGGATGGCACTTACTGCCGGACTTCCTCCAATGCCCCCGCCAAGGTCACTGCCAAGCTGAAAGAGAGAAAGGAGAGAGAGGAGAGAGAGGTAGAGTTCATTTAGCTAAGTACTAGATGCCCATATAGAATCTGTAAATTGCTCTACCAAGTTGCTGGGAATACATGCTGTTCAACTGGACTCCCAAAGCCTAAAGAAATTCTAGATTACAAAGAAATATGTCCTAGGGGAACCGAGTAGTGGTACTGATGCTGTGTGGGAGTTCTGAGAAAACTTGGAAAGAAGATGGAGCTGGGACATCTCAGTGATGTTTCAGATCCAATCTTCCCACTGGGGTACACAGGCACAAACCTCAACCAGATTTAAAGAATTTACATATTCCAAGAAGCTCTACCTCCAAGCAATAATGTCTTGAAAGTGTTTTATTTTTTCCCCTAAAATGAAATTTAAGGGAGGAAAAAAAAGAAAAGCAAAGAAAAACTAAAATGTGCTTTGATCTAAAAAACCTGCTATCCTACTGAGAAAGTGGGAACCAAATCAGTATTGAGCAATTTCAAGCTTCAAAAATTATAGGTGGAACAAGAGTGATTTTTAGAATTTAGAACTTTCCTAAGCAAGAAAACAGCTGGGAGAGGAAGATATCCTACCTGGGGAGGAAGTAGGAAGGCATGCAATGCTTCAAATCTCTTTCTCAATCAATAGTACTAAGGAGAATGCTGTGATTTATCTGGAGATCATGTAAAAGGATGCTAACTATTGGAGAATTAGATGAACTTAATTAGCTAGGTGACAGGAAAACCATTCCATACGGTCTTAATCTGGCCTTTTTCCCCTTCAGGGCTTTAATATAATTCACCCTGAAGTCAGGCTTCCATGACAAAAGTATTAAAGAAGAACTGAAACTGAAAATAGCTGGCATGGAGAAACATAAAACATACATATACACAACTAACAGTGCTGTTTAAAAAGCAAACACCACCTTTTTTGGCTACAGTTTCACATTTGTCTCTTCCCTAGTTCTCACTGTGCATCTGAAATTCCTCTTTGAGTCACCAAATGCCTTGTCTGCTCTACAAACACTGTTTCCTTTATTATCTGTCATTTAGTGGTAAAAACTTGGAAATCTTTGTGTTGTGGTTATGTTAAAAAGCAAAACTCGGGCAGCCCTGGTGTCGCAGCGGTTTGGCGCCGCCTGCAGCCCCGGGTGTGATCTTGGAGACCCGGGATGGAGTCCCACATCGGGCTTCCTGCATGGAGCCTGCTTCTCCCTCTGCCTGTGTCTCTGCCTCTCTCTCACTCTTTGAATGAATAAATAAATAAATCTTAAAAAAAAAAAAAAAAAAAAAAAAAAAAGCAAAACTCTACAGGTTTTCAGGATTTGAGAAAGAGGATTTAGCTTCTTAGTGAAAAAATACATGAAACAGTGTTGCCAAAATCTAAAAAATAATCTATACTGAAAAACGTCAAAATCTATGACAAAACTGTTTCTACTATGACAGAAAACGGGCTGGGCAGGTGCTTTGTAACCAGCATTAATAACCATTCTCTGTGCTAAGTTATAGAGCACTACAAACCTTGAAGAGCCATTTCTAGAACCTGATTCCAGAAGATTACTTAACGGTTGAAAATGAGCCAAAAAGCACATGTGTAAATAAATGAAAAGGTCACCACAATGAAGAATTCAACTGGCAAAGTCTGAAAGCAAAGAGAAAAAATATCACACATCCACTTTCTTTCTCTCCGGTTCTGTAATGGCACACATCTGTAGCATGACATCAGAAAACCACCTTTTATTCAAACAAACACTGAAGTAACATCAATTGGATACAGGAAACTATGAGTGGAATACACAGATAAATAAGATCCAGACTTTGCAAACTGGCAGGAGAAATAAAACATGAATGCAAAACTACACAGAATGAACTAAAGCAAAAAAAGAGAAGTACTGAAGGGAAGAGCCTCCTTTTGGCTGAAGGATAATGAAAAGCTTTACAAGAGGTGGTAGTGTGGGATTATAAAAGCAAAAAGGGATTATAAAAGCAAATAGCATGCACAAACGCTGCAAAAAACATGAATAAAAGCAAGATCAGGAAGAATGAGTAGCGCAATTAGAGTGAGCACAGAGTAGATATGTGTGGGGGGAAAAAAGGTCACAGAAATTAAGTTTGCAAAGGCAGGCTAACTAAAGGCAGGGAGGTCTTTAGTTTTTTTTTTTTTTTTCTTTTTTTCTTTAGGTCTTTAGTTTTTAATTTCTCCTTCATAAAACCTTGGGAGGTTTCATAAGATCTAAACTTTCTAAGAGTACTAATAACTACTTCGGTTGTGTCCTATCAACTATGGTTTTCAACCTTAGATACCTAAATCAACCACCTATGTGTGTGTATAGTGGGAGGCATTTAAAAAAATACTGATGCCTCTCACCCCTAGAGGTAGTGATTTTTAAAGGATTTTATTTGAGAGATTGAGAGAGTAAGCGAGAGAGAGAGAGAGAGAGAGAGAGAGAGAAGAGCAGGGGGAGGGGCAGAGGAAGAGGGAGAAGCAGACTTCCCACTGAGCAGGGGGGCTCAATCCTGGACTCCAGGATCATGACCTGAGCCAAAAGCAGAGGCTTGACTGACCGAACCACCCAGGCACCCCACCAGAGGTAGTGATTTAACCGTTCTAGGGTGGAGCCTGGGCATCAGAACTCTGAAAAGCTCTCCTAGTGATTCTAATGTATAAAAAAGACTGAGAACCAATGCTTTGGAGAATTAACTAATGTTTGGAATCAGAAAAGATTTACCTGTTTGAAAATGACTTTGGAGCTAACACCTAAATAAAAAGAAAGCTAGACCTGGAGAAGAAGAAAAAAACCCAAAACCCTTAATTAAGGAAGAGGAGGATGCACAATATCTTGTTTGTCCTGATGCTTTTTGATCTGGTTTGACTTTCTAATGAGCTTACCCTTTCTTCCCCTCAACCATTCTCTTCCCTTCCGGCCAGGCTTATAAGCCAAGCTTAATAGAGATGGAATTCTGTATGTACCTGGTTGGCACTCAGTGGCAAGAAAGAAAAAATACACTGGAAGAGAAATGGTGGTTTTATCCAATAGGCTAAATTCAATAAAAGGCATTGAGAAAAGACACTCATTGGTGGTGTTACTTCCAAAGTAAAGCCCATGTATAGCCCATACTTTCTTAGATTTCATTCTTGTTATCTTTGAGTATTGTATGAACATTATCTTAGCTGGATAAGATCTGAATGTATTCTCCCACCATGCTGCTTGTGAATTTCATTCAAAAACATGAAATTGAAAAGCAATCCCAATAGTCCCATGTTTATGTTTAGTGTATCAGATACAATTCAGCCTCAACATAGAATCAAGAACTCTGATCTTAAGAGACAGAATCCAAAGGGTATTAAGAGACACGTAGCCAAAAATATAAACGTTCACCTGTGTCGTTATGTCCAGAGAGCAAAGGGAAAGGATAATTTCAAAACATGTTTGCTACCCAGAAAATCTATAACTTACTCAGACTTTATTCAGCATCTTTCCTTTTGCCTGAAGAAGCTCCTGAGGAAGGTTATCATCTTCATCTCGGAAAATATGACAGGGGTGATAGCACAGTGATGGGTAGGAGTGACTAATAAAGAGATGTCAGCAAGCATGGGAGGCAGTTACCCAGGGAATGGTCTTTCCTGTTCACAGCGACAAGCAGGATGATGCAGGTAGTAATCAAGAAAAAGAAAGAAGAAAGCTGGAAAGCTGAATAAAATACAGAGAAATTCTTCTCGTGTTGGCCTGGACAAGCCATTAACCATTTCAGTTCAGTTGTTGGTATTATCTGGAGTCAGACAAGAGTCATCTGCCTGGTCATACTTATCAGGTAGGGTACAAAATCAGCCAACTGAGGACTTGTAAAAATTCAGTGGTATCTGTTACCTAGTGAGCTGGTGAGAGCCGAGTGAAAGGGCTAGGTGTGCAGGTCATGGCTTCAATCTCCATTTTAGCTGTCTAGCTACCGTGTTTTAAGTGTCTCTTGGAGCTATCTAATTCCCGCTGTTCCCAGGATTCCCTGCCATTTTCTCCATGAAGAAAATAATGTTAGGATAGAGGAAGATGTAGAAAAGCAAAGAGCCAATCTTAGCAAAAGAATATTTCCAACGCTGAAAATTGAGCAGAATTTTCCTAAAGGTCTGTAGCTGATATCCAAGTCTAAATGGTGGCATGGTTAGTGGTATGCAAGCCATTGTGGTTTGGTTCTCATAATCCTCATCTAAATCCTGGTAGTTGTAGTCCTTAAATGGCACTGAGAATACTACTAAACATTTGGCTACTGCCAAAGAGTGGCCACTTTACCATTCCTGAAGTAGTGCTGCATTGGGCTCAGTTCATGTTCAACTACATAGTAATATGTCCTTGCAGTGTTGAAATCGAGTAACTGGATGGAAAACAATGATTTCATGGTGACTTATTGTAACTTATGTGCTAAAGGGATTTCAGCATAGTTACATGATTTCTGCAACAGAGTCAGGTTAAGCCAAAAGTTTAAGCTGAGCCTGCCCACAGCTCTAGTTCAGCTAGATACCAAAAGGAAACAGCCTCATCCAATGACAATATACTACAATAACAGAAATAGGGAGGGAGAACTCCTGAGTAAGGTTCTCTAAGGCAACAAGTCTACCTGAGTCCAAGAAAAGAAAGTCTTTTATAAAAGAGTATCAACTGAGATGGCCACTAAGTAGACCCCCTCCACTCCAAATCCCACAAATGATTACAATGGCTGATCTTGGTTAGCCCCTTTCAGGTACATATATCAGACTCATCCAAAATACACCTACCTTCTTCTAAACCTGTGGTGCTGAATATCTGAAGACATTCTCTTAATTAGAGGTACAGATCTTAAGCTCAGAAATTTCTTTGTTCCTGTCTAGTTATTACCTTTTTCATTTGATGCTTTTCAGAATGGGTTTAATTAATGGGAGTCTACAGGAATGCTGCCAGTTATATAGCTTACCAACAGCTCTATTATTCAGGAGTCAAAATAAATGATGTAAAAATAGTACACAGTGATTACCACCACAAACAAAGAATTTTAGACCCAAATCCTATTGGTGTCAAAAACAGCAGTCTGTGTTCTTCCTATTAGGGTTTCAGATTTTAGAAGGTACATATCATCTCCTAGGTAAAAGTGTAATTTTCAGCTGTTTGGCTGCCAATATTAATTTGATCTTCAAAAAGCTATTCAGAAAAGCATCATAAAATTTCACTAATCAAACTGGTGAAAAGAATCTGTAACCATGCAAAAGCTATTAAATAAGCTGATGGCTAAGAATGGACTTGATGTGGAATAGCATGAGTTATGATCATATAAAATCATCCAAAGACTCCTTAGTTTGATGGGAAAAAAAGGTTTATATCAAAAGAAAGGTTTATATCAAAAGAAAACAAGGAAGATGTAAGAGAATACTTCCTGAGATGGAATAGGGAACAGAAGAATGTGGCACTATCAGTCTCTTAGGCCTGACAGAACCCCATGATGAGTAGAGTAAAAATCCACAGAAGTTATGCAACCTGTTTCATTTTCTTTTGCAATACTTACTATCCAACTATATCGTTTCATCTCTCTTCCCCAACTAGAATATAAGCTTGCAAGGACAAGTCACAACTATATTCCTAGTATATAGAATAAAGTTTGATATAGAATCAGCACTCAAATAATGATTCGGTGAATGAATGTTCTATTAACCACATAAGCAGGGCTACTGGCAGTATTACTTCTTGGGGAGATAATTTTGAAATGAATCATTTTATTGGAGAAAATTATCACAAAATGGACAGAAGGCTGAAGAAATGGTTGCATCAACTGGCTTAGCACAACCTATCAGCATCGGTATTTCCAAAACACAGGAATGGAACCAATCAAGGAAAAAAAAAGGCCAGCCCTCATCCCAAGCCAAAGTCCTCTCTAAAAAAGAAATATATTATTGTCTGAGCAGTTCTGACAGCAAGTTTTCAGCAGAAGAATGCACTGTGCATCATTTATTTGCTCTGAAAGCAGTGGTGTCTCATACCACAGTTCATTGCCAATAGATGAGAAGATAAGATTTCACAGCTCTGCTTACAAGAGGGTAAAATGAATGATCTTGTTCCTTTTGCTGCAAGATAGATGTATGAACTTACCTAGTCCCTCTTTTCACAAATGAATACACTTCTCGTCTTTCTCAAACTTTCATAATGTGTCCTAGTGGCAAGCCAGCCCAAACGCATATACCCAGAGCACTGGGGAGGTACAGTGAGAAAAGGCGCAGGGCAAACAAGCCTTGTGAGTTCTACGATAAGCATTTCTGCAATTTTACATTCTAAACCTTAACACAGCAGTGTTTAGTCTGTATTTACAATCCTTACCATCAAGAAGAATGACACTACAAGATGGGAGAGTCAGGTTTGTTCTACATCCTGTACTCCACTGTGTACTCCAGAGACTGTGTACACTCATTTGAGAAGGACCAAAGTTAAGTCAGACTGGACTCTCTATTCAAGACGATGACAATAACAAACAAACTGGAGGAATCACAGGATAGTCTTGGATTCAAATCTTGACTCTGAGACTTACTTGCTATGTCACCTTTCTGTTTTCTGTGAAATGGGGCCCAATACAGATTTCCTTGCAGAGTTATTTTGGGGATTAGAAATTATAAAAGTTCTAAGCACAGGAAACTGGAACAGAAATAGAAACTCAGTATTGGGTATTTAGTCCTATGGGCTAAAACAACTACAATCATCACTGAAATAGTACCAGACTTAAAATTTCTGAAAGGTTAAAAAAATTTTTTTTTCTGAAAGGTAAAAATAAAAACCTGTAAGATAGGACATCTGGGTGGCTTAACGGTTGAGCACCTGCCTTCGGCCCAGGGCGTGATCCTAGAGTCCCAGGATCGAATCCCGCATAGGGCTCCCTGCATGGAGCCTGCTTCTCTCTCTGCCTCTCTCATGAATAAATAAATAAAATCTTTAAAAAAGATTTTAAAAATCTGTTCTTAAAAAAAAAAAAACACACATACTTGTAAGAAACAGGGTAGGAGGGTACACTTATCATGATAAGCACTGAAAAGTGTAAAGAACTGCTGGATCACTATATCATACACCTGACATTAACACTGTACATTAATTACACTGGAGAGAAAACAACAACAGATAGAGTGGGAGGATTTGAAAAACATACACTGCAGTTAGGAAAAGGCAGTTTCTCCTCTAGCCTACACTACTCCAGCTGGGCACACTGAAAGGACATTTTTCTGGATGGAAAACCTTTGTCAGCAAAAAGAAAAAGGCATTCTGGATAATGCTTCCTTTCCAGTCTTGATGCAAAATAGCACCATTTATCTAAATAGAATAATAGAATAATGCACAGCACCTTGGATGAATAAAAGCCTTTTTAACCAAGGCCTCTGCTGACACACTGAAAGTAAAGCTGACAAAAAAAAAAAAAAAATCAAGATTCAATTATTACTTTAGTGATTCTCACAGATGTCAGACTTATTAGCAAATAATGTATCTTTATAACATGTATGCAAGAGTTATGAACATGGACATCAGGTTACCTCCCACACTACACCAAAATAGGATTTGAACGGTCAGAAAAGTTATACACTCAGAATGAGCACTTTCTTAGGTTCCACATGAGAGGCATAAAAAACACATAGAAGATTTCTGAAACGAAGAAACAAAAAGACTCAAATAACTTTGTAAGCCTATATTTAGATCCTGCTATCCTGCTTTACATGTAGAACACATCAACCACGTAAGTTTCACTAAAATCAATCCACATCAAGGTGACAGTTAAGTTTATAGTAACAGAAAGAGGAAACTATCTGCAGAGTTCAAGCAAAAGAGAATACGCTGAGATAGGCAGAAACTAAAAATGAGGATATTTCAGTAAGGAGAATGAAAAGAATATGGAAGAAACCCATTTTGATTTGAGTCCTATGGTGAAAAAGCATTCCATTTTTAAAATCTGAAGCTCTGCCTAAATCAAATGATTTTCAAAGGTACCTGCCTCCACAATATATAAATAAGAATCAACTAGGAGGCATGGAGGGTATATGTATGTGAGAAGAATAACTTTCATTGGTTAATATGCAAATTTTAAGTCAGAAGTACAGAGGGGCGCCTGGGTGGCTCAGCTGATTAAGTGTCCAACTCTTGGTTTCAGCTCAGGTCATGATCTTAAGGTTTTGAGATTGAGCGCCATGTTGGGCTCCGCACTGAACACGAGCATACTTGGGATTCTCTCTCTCCCTCTCTCTTTGCCCCTCTGCCTGACCCTGTGTGCATACTCTCTCTTTTCATATTAAAAAAAAAAAAAAAAAAAAGAGGAACAGAGAAATAAGTGACAATCTAAAATACAAAAATGACTTTCAATCTCTAATTATGCAAAATAAACAGAGGTAGAAAGAACCCTGGGACTGAGCAATTAAATCTAAATTGGTCAAATTCGACTTTTGGCCAATTTCTGATAGGCTGGACTACCTAACTGCAAAATACAATAAAAATGTCCTGGGGCAGGGGAATGAACAGAGGTAAAGTCAGAGAGGTCTGCTGTGTAGGAGGTACTGAAGTGGCTCATCAGAACATAATTCTTTGGTAGAAATCATTGTCTTGGCTTAGAGTTCAATTTTTAACATCTCTACCTATCTCCATTTGGAACTTCCTTTGGCTCAATGTTCTGAACCTTGGATACAAAATAAAAATAACCTGGGTTATCTTTCCAAAATATCAATGTCTAGGTCCCGTCTCCCAGAAATTCTGTTTAATTGCTCTAGGATTGGGCCTAAACACTGACAATTTTGTTTTTAAGATTTATTTATTTGAGAGAGAGAGTGTGAGCATATATAAGCAGAGATAGGGGCGGGGGCATGGGAGAGAATCTCAAGCCAACTCCCTTCTGAGTGTGGAGCCTGACTCAGCTTGATCTCAAGACCTGAGCTGAAACTGAGTCACCCAGGCACCTCGATAATTTTTTTTTTTTTTAATTTATGGTACTAATGTGGGACTAACTCTGCAGCTGTAATTGAGAACCCCAAAGCTTAAATAAAAGGTCTGTAGCTGCCATACTTCATTAGCAGCACACCACTGACCCCTATGGGTAGGGTTCTGTTGGCAATAATAAAAGCAGTAGAAATCATAGAGGCCTCACTGTCTGCCCTTCTGAAGTGAACACTAAGGTAATCTCCTTGCCAGGTGAACATGTAACTCTAACCCAGGCCAATTTTTTTTTATCGGGGTCTGGATGAAAAGCTATGACTCCCAGCAACACTATTCTTCTTAGAGAATAAAAGAAGGACCTTTCCTTCTTTAATTATTATCCAAAATAATTTCAGGAGTTTCTTGCTCTCCCTCAATTTGGGGCAGAGGAGGGACTCTCTTTCCAGGAGTGTGCTTACTGCTGACGTCAAGAGAAAAAGACATCTGGGTTTACCAAAAACTATGGTTCAAGCACCAAACTGAAGTGGTTCACAGTGGTCCCAGAAATGCTATGGCTTTATGCAAAATATGGCCCATGGAGCCAGGAATTTGTTAGAAATGCAGATTCCTTGGTCTCACTACAGACCAACTAAGTCATAATCTGCTTTATACAAGATCTCTAGGAGATATATAGAATTTATATAGATTTACACTATAGTTTGAGAAACACTGCTATAAGGAAAAGAATCATTCAAGAAACAGCACTATCTATATAGATTAAAAACTTCGAGGACTATTTCCCTCTTTAAATTAGATAATTTACAAAAGAACAATAAAAGCATTTTAAAAACAGCATGGACTACAGCTGCCTTGGAAACTCACCTTCCACACAGTCAGATTTAGGCCTTCCTTGTGATGTTCTCTTAAAAGGATCTTAGTTCTCTGAGTGAATATATATTTAACCCCATACAGACCAAAGCAAAAAGAAAAGCTTTTTACTCATTTTTATTTCTGAGATATATTTATATCACAGAATAAGCTGAAAACTGCATGACTTTCTAGGGCTATAACACCAAGTATGCCATTTTGAATCCTGAAGTCAAGAAGTCGTAAAATACAGTTACACAGGAACATTAATGGGCCTACATAGCAAAGGCTGTAAAATATTTATAAATCCAAATAGAAAAAAACAAACAAACAAACAAAAAAACAAATAGAAAAATAATGTACTCCCCAACCCAAAAAGAACATCCTTTATGAAAAAAGAAAGAAAAAGGCCCATGTGTGACTTTGGCTACTACAACCTAAAAATGTGGCACTTTTTCTATTTAAAGTAATACCTGTGGGAATCCTAATAGAGGAGTGGATAGCTAAGCAAAATATAAGGAGAAAACTCATGGGTGTTAAGGGCCAGCAACTGCTAATACAAAGCCACACAGAAATACCATGGCTCTTTCCTTCCATGCTAAAGTGGGTCAAGAAGCAAGAGCATAAAATCCTGGGCCAGACAACATTAAAATCTAGGGCCTCTTTCTCCCCTCCATCCTATAAGCTTAAATGTCATTTTTAGGTTCAGAGTGAGTCCATCATGTTGTCAGCTGCCAGATATATTAATAAGTAGGGTTGTTAAGGCATAAACTTGAAGAGAACATAACACATAACCTGTGGGTGATGTGTCAACAGAACAGGGAGAGTTATTTCAAAGGTTATGTGGGATTTCTGGGAGAATCCATTAATATTTCAGTATTCATTTTTAGTCCCCTGAGAGACTCCACAGATTCTTCTGAGTCTACAGGGTGGCTAGACAGCCATGACAATTATATGAGGAAACTATATTATCCTTATATAATTGGTCAACTCCACTCATTAAAGAAATGAGTATGAAAAGCAAATGCTAATATTCCCAAGAAACACAATAAGGAATGTTATTTGCATTTTTATGAGCTGGTGTCTAGAGCTTGGTCAGTGTACAGGCTCTGAAAACAGTGACTTTCCATTACTAAAATGCACAACCCACAGAGAGAGGACTGTAACCCTAGACCCTCTGCCAGCCAAGAATTAAATGTACCTGTACTGGCTGGCATAAATCCCAGACATAATGCTGCTCCTAAGGTAGAAAAGAAAATGCTGGTGTGTGTAGCAGAAAGTGAGGCTGTTTAGTTTATGTAATCTCTGAGAACATATATTTTCATATCTATGGCATGTCTTCCAATTTCTGATGTTGGGAAATAAATTTGTTGGGCATCTTTGGAGAAAAACATGTACAAATGTCTAGCTGAAAGAGCCCCTCTAATTCTACCACAATTAAAAACCTGGTTTGTAGGGAGCCATGTGATGTGACCTATTATTTTTCCAGCCTTCTCTACACAGATGGAAGGTCATCCTTAATATTTCTCATTTATTTTGTACAGCAACAAAAACTAATTTTAGTTCCACTGGTGGCACATATTCACAGATACTCTAGACTTTGGAGCCTTTTATTATTAGAATCCTGGAAGCTAATTAAATTGGAAGTATGGGTGGGAGGAAGAAGGGGGACAAGAAGAACCAATCAAGCAGTACCTCCCAACTGGAATAAAGGTACATTTTTTACACAAATGGCTCAAATGGCTGCCTCAAAACCTTTCAGAATTAGGGCATACACCAATAAAATATAAAAAAAAGGCAAAGGCTTGAAAGCCTCAAAACAGGATGATCTCTATGAGGTCATTTATATGCTGTTCAAGGAAAAAAGGAATTATAGGGGCTCTCCAGAGTTAAGAAGCGGGAATAATAATAAGCTCTGGAAAAGATACTAAATATTAAAGAGTGCTGAACAACAGGTTGGCTAAATATCAAGCTTCTGTTTACAGGCAAGACAACAAAACAATCTTGTACACAACTGCAAACATGCCCCATAAGGATTAATTAATTAATTGACAGTATCAACTAATTCTATGAAGACAAATAATCCTGTCCTTTATCAAAGGACATTGCTCTGCTCATCAAGGAAAGGTCTAATTCTAAAAAGCTGAGTAATTTAAAGCTCTTCAGCATATCAAGAATGAAAAATAACCAAAAGAAAGAATGAAGGAAGAAAAATACTTACCAGACTATCTAGTCCTCCTCCCAAGAGATCCACTGCTCCCATCTGCATTGAGGACACCTGTGGCACATTGACTGGGGGACCAAGGTCAAGGTTTAAGAGATCTCCTAGAAGGTCACCTTGAGAGGGGATAACCTGAGGCTGTTCCAGGTTCGTGGCAGTGGTGGTGCCAACAGGGCTGTCACCTGCATCAGTGCTGCAGTCACACACACAAAGAGGGGAAAAGAAAAAAAGTCACTTTCACCCAGGACATGCTAATAACAAGGCAACAAGTGAATGTCAGATCCAGAAAATAGAGGAGGAAGGGAAAAAGAAACACCAAAAAATCCCCACACACTTTATTTTATTCATTTATTTTTTTTAGCAGTGTTATTTTTTTAAAAGATTTTATTTTTAAACAATCTCTACACTCAATGTGGGGCTCAAACTCACAACACTAAGATGAAGGGTTCCATGCTCTACCAATTAAGCCAGTTAGGCACCCCTAAAAAACTTATTTCATAATCATTTGTTGATGCACATGAAGAGATGACAGCAATTCTTATTTTTATCAAAATAAATAAAAATAAATAGTTGCTACAATGAAAATTAATGTATACTATGTAACATCAGTCAGTCCATTTTAACTGAGTACCTACACTATGACAGAGCACTGTAATGAGAACCTTGGGGCTATATATATATTTTTTAAGATTTTATTTATTTATTCATGAGAGACAGAGAGAGAGAGGCAGGCAGAGACATAGGTAGAGGGAGAAGCAGGCTCCATGCACGGAGCCCGATGTGGGACTCGATCCGGGGACCATGGGATCACACCCTGAGCCGAAGGCAGATGCTCAACCGCTGAGCCACCCAGGCGTCCCTTGGGGCTATATTTTTTTTTTTTTGGGGGGGGGCTATATTTTTAAAAAAGGAAATATATCTCCTGTCCTCAACTTAAACAACAACAAAAAGCAGCATTTACAAGATGACTGCAAAGCATATTCATTGTGTAACAGCAGAAATGAGTACTGTATGAGTGTCTGCATATGGACAGGATATAGATGACAAGCAAAACAAGCCAGGTAGGACTGATTCTGAAAGCTTCTGAGAATGGTTTTATGACTAGAGTTTGAAGAATAGCACAGTTATGAGGAAGTGCCAGGGAAAGACCTCCCCTAAAGGAAGGGATGGTTTGTGCAAAGGCACAGAAATGAACAATCTGACAGTAGAGGTGGTAAAAAATGATGTTGGCAGGGGCAGGGATTGGGATTAAGATTCTGGGAAACAGAAGATGGGGAGATAAAAATTAATTTTTTATGATAAGCAATACAGAATCACTTTGATTTGTTGAACAAAGAACTAAAAGTAACATTTCAGAAACATCCCTCTAACAGCTGTGTCTCAAATGGACTAAAGGTGGAAAAATGAGCATGGAGATGAGGAAAGAGTAATCTCAACTGCTACATAAAAATAAAAAGCGGGATCCCTGGGTGGCTCAGCAGTTTGGCACCTGCCTTTGGCCCAGGGCATGATCCTGGAGTCCCGGGATTGAGTCCCACATCATGCCTGCTTCTCCCTCTCCCTGTGTCTCTGCGTCTCTCTCTGTGTCTCTTGTGAATAAATAAATAAAATCTTTTTAAAAAATAAAATAAAATAAAAATAAATAAAAAGCAAGTGATGAGTTCCAAGAGACAGTAGATGTTGTTGGGTCAACTGGATAGCTGTGTGAGAAAAAAAATGAACCTTGACTTTTGTACCTCACAAAATAAAAATTAAAGAGACAAAGTGGACATATATGTGAAGGGGAAAACCTAGGAGAGTAGCTTGATGGCCTTGGAGTAGATAAAAGTTTCTACAGAAAACATTAAGTATGAAAGGAAAAAAATGATGACCTGGACTTCACTCAACAGGAAAATGCAAATGCAAAGTAAAGCAAGGCCCCGTATCTCACAGAATGGCAAAAACTAATATGATTGACAACCCCAAGTGCTCCTCAGGGTGTGAATCACCTAGAACTCTTATACACTGCATTGAATACACTACATTGTATATACACTATATATACACATTGTATATACACTACATTGGTAGGACTTCTTGGGAAAACTGGCAACGTCTCCCGAGGCTAAATATACATCTCTTCTATGATCCAACAATTCCATTCCTAGGTGTATACACAAGAGAAGTATGTAAGTCTACTAAGACATACACAGAATATTCATAGCAGCTTTATCTGTAAGAGCCCCAAACTGAAAAAAGGTACGTCAACAGAAAATATAAATAAATTGTGGCATATGTGGGCAATGGAATACTATATACCAATAAACAGAAACAGATAACTGATTTATATCATGTTCAAAAATAAGCAAAACTATTGTGACGAAAGTCAAAACAACGGTTATCTCTGGTAAGTGGGTATTAACAGCAAAAGGACATGAGGACTCTTCTAGAGTCCTGGAAATATCTGATCAAGGTAGTGGTTATGATTGTATACATATATACAAGTCTACTGAGCTACACACTAAAGGTTAGTGCACTATTAAGATGATCATAAATGGCATATAATTTCAAAGAGGGGGGAGGAATTCCACAAGGAAAATTCCAGGCTCAGACAGCTTCACTCTGAATTCTTTCAAACATTTAAAAACAAAATAAAACCAAACTTAGATAAATTTTAAAAGAGAATAGAGAATGACAATTAAGAAAATCTAAAAATAGTTAAGACTGCTTGTGTAATATTAAATAATTATTTCTAATTAGGCTGGATAATTTATTGATTTTTTTAACATTTTATTTATTTATTCATGAGAGACACTCAGGAGAGGCAGAGACACAGGCAAAGGGAGAAGTAGGCTCCCCATGGGGCACCCAATGTGGGACTCAACCCCAAGACCCTGGGATCATGACCTGAGCCAAAGGCAGATGCTCAACCACTGAGCCACCCAGGTGCCCTGTGATTTTTTTTTTTTAAGTCCTTATCTGTTAGAGATACCAAGTAAAGGTAAAATGAGAGGAAGTCTGGGATTTGACTTAAAGTACTCCAGCTCCCTCAAAAAATAAAACATTGTGGGGGAGATACATGAAACAAGTTTGGCAAAATAGTAAGAACTGCTGAACCTGAGTGAAGAGTAGACAGGAATTTGTTACTCTATCTTGCATGTTTTCTGAGATTAATATAATACAAAGAAAAAATACTGTAAAAATTCTATTAATGATATTTTCTTGAACATAAAAGAGAGAAAAATGAATAATCAAACTCAGAATAAACAAACAAAAACTAAGAAGTAAAAAGACTGCTGATGCTCCTCACAATGACAGAGGAATCTGCCAGAGGATGATGGGAAAACAAATGTTGTGCTCAACTGTTAAATTTCAAGTACGAGACACAAGTGAAGAAATCAAACAGGGCAGCCCCGGTGGCTCAGCAGTTTAGCGCCTGCCTTCAGCCCAGGGTGTGATCCTAGAGACCCGGGATCGAGTCCCATGTTGGGCTCCCTGCATGGAGCCTGCTTCTCCCTCTGCCAGTGTCTCTGCCTCTCTCTCATGAATAAATAAATAAAATCTTTATTTAAAAAAAAAAAAAAAAAAGAAGTCAAACAGCCAAGGACAAGGGACTGGCAGTCAGAGTTCGGGAAGAAATCAGACACACATCTCAGGTGAAATCAGCAGAGCACCGTGAGTGTGGCAGGAGGAGTAGTAGGCGGTCTAGAGTAAGCAGACAGAGATCAAATGTTGGCTCCAAAAATGACAATGTGATCTTGGGCAAGTGACAACTTTTCTGAGACAAAGACTCCTCATCATAAAATGGTAACAATGTTACCCAAACACAGGGATCTATTTTAGGCAGGATGAAATGAAAACATGGTATAAAATGGAAAAGCCTTGTAATACATCAGTGGCTGTGCTTAGTAGATCAGTCCCAGAAAGGAATACAAAGAGAAGCACAGAGAGAGCAAGTTCAGAATGAGCCTCGCAACACATTCAAGATTAATGACTAGAAAGAGAACGAACACAGAATAGCAAAGATTAAAGACAGAAAAACAATCCAAGAAAGATGACTTAGGAGCAAAAAGTGTCAAGGAAACCAAGATGAGAAGTATCTAGAGTGGGGGAAGAGGAGCATATACAGCCAAAAATTAATAAAGAAGTCAAAAGAGGGAAGCAATTTCATATGCACCTGCCAAGAAATACATGAAATCTCTATAAAGGATGTTCTCTGAACACGAAATTCTATCATCTCATGACATGTGCCATTTAAGAAGTGTTCTGTCATATTGTTTATCAGGACCTCTACGCAGAAGGCAAAAGAAGTAACAGTGCACATATTTTCCATGAGAAAGAAAAAGAGAGATGAAAAGAAGTAAATGATTCCATGGTTTCAACAAGAAGATGGCAAACCATTATGCATTTTTTCTAAATGACAAACACAAGAAAACACGAAAATGTTCTCCATTGTAAACTCCTGGAAATAACTGCCTAATTGTCATCAAAGCAGTATTTTTTAAAAGGTGAGATTTTTCTAAATTAGGCAACTATTTACCCTCTCACCTCCCCGCTGCCCAGAGCAGCTGACAAGTTTTAGTAAGCAATACCCAACTGAAAAGCACTTTTTGCTTTCCCGAGTAGATATTAAAAGATTTAGTTAAGTAAGCATTTTTAGATCTCTAGAAGAGGCAGAGTAAGGTTTTACAGTGTAGCTGTATTTCATGTCAGATCCTTATCCCTTCTTAACTGAATGCTGCAGAAGAGAGCTAGGTAATGTCTGTGCTATTATAGATATACCATTTGGAGCAATATATCATCCCCGTTTATTTCAAAGGGAATTTTTATGCATTTGTGTTTCCTTTGAAAAGATAATACATGAAAAAAAAAAAAAAAGATAATACAAGCACAATGGACCAAAAATCCTTTTTTTTGTCTAAAAAGGAACCACATAAGGAATTGTGAAGGTAACAAATTAAAGACTATTAATCAGATAAAGATCTTATGTAAGAGATTGTTTCTTTTTTTTCTTTTTTAAATTTTTTTTTTCTTTTTAAAAAATTTATTTATTTATTTATTCATGAGTGAGAGAGAGAGGGGGAGAGACACAGGCAGAGGGAGAAGCAGGCTCCATGCAGAGAGCCTGGCATGGGACTCGATCCTGGGTCTCCAGGATCACACCCTGGGCTGCAGGCGGCGCTAAACCGCTGTGCCACCGGGGCTGACCCTGTTTCTTTTTCTAGTATAAATATTGGTTCTTTCCTTATGTTCAAGAAAGGGTTGTTTTTATTTGATTTTTTTTTTCACTTCCCCTCCCAAGGGTCAAAAGCTATCAATATTGTGATATTACTTATCACAAGTAATCTAAATTGCATATAAATATGGTTACGGAGCCAAATTAAAAAGAAAATCCCTATTTATTACCCAAACTTAACAGACTAGGAGGTGGTGTACTTATTAGTCAAATGGTCATATGTAGGTTAAATATGCATGCCTACAAGAGAAACATCCTACTGTTACAAGGCCTAATCCTTATGAAGCCACAACTTCCTTTCAGTAAAAATCACAGCATCTGTCCTAAAACCAGATTCAACTCATGTGAGGGCTAATGAATATCAATAAACATTTGCTTGGATGTTGCCCTTTCCTCTTTAAATAAGTCCTTTCTCTTCCTTTTTTCGATGAGCCTGACTATAGGCTTATCAATTTTTTTTTTAATTTTTTATTTATTTATGATCGTCACACAGAGAGAGAGAGAGAGGCAGAGACACAGGCAGAGGGAGAAGCAGGCCCCATGCACCAGGAGCCCGATGTGGGACTCGATCCCGGGTCTCCAGGATCGCGCCCTGGGCCAAAGGCAGGCGCCAAACCGCTGCGCCACCCAGGGATCCCAGGCTTATCAATTTTATTGATCTTTTCAGAGAACCAGCTCCTGGTTTCCTTAATCTATTGTTATTTTTTTTGTCTCTATTTCATTTATTTTTGCTCTAATCTTTATTATTTCTTTCCTTCTACTGGCTTTGTGATTTGTTTTTTTTTTCTACTTGCTTTAGGTATAAGGTGAGGTTGGGATTTTACTTATTTCCTAAATTGGCCTCAGGAAGGTACTGTTATAATCTTCCCTCTTAGAACAGCACTGCTGCATCTCAACTCCGTTTAAATGTTCTAATCAAAAAAACAAGGAGTGGTTGAATGGATTAAAAAAACAAGAGCCGGGCAGCCCGGGTGGCGCAGTGGTTTAGCGCCGCCTGCAGTCCGGGGCGTGATCCTGGAGACCTGGGTCGAGTCCCGCATCAAGCTCCCTGCATGGTGCCTGCTTCTCCCTCTGCCTGTGTCTCTGCCTCTCTCTCTCTCTAGCTGTGTCTCTATGAATAAATAAATAAAATCTTAAAAAACAAAACAAAACAAAACAAAACAAAACAAAACAAACAAACAAACAAAAACAAGAGCCAGGCAGCCCAGGTGGCTCAGCAGTTTAGTACCACCTTTTGCCCAGGGCCTGATCCTGGAGACCCGGGATTGAGTCCCATGTCAGGCTCCCTGCATGGAGCCTGCTTCTCCTGCCTCTGCCACTCTCGTTCCCTCTGTGTATCTCTCATTAATAAATAAATAAAATCTTAAAAAAGAAAACAAAAAACCAAGAGCCAAATATACTCTCCCCACAAGAGACTCACTTCAGACCTAAAGACACATGCAGACTGAAAATAGAGGAGTGGAAAAACATTTACCATGCAAATGGAAGCAAAAAAAAGAAAGATAGGGTAGTAATATTTATATTGGACCAAACAGACTTTAAAACAAGGACTATAACAAAAAGCAAAGATGGACACCACCTAATGGGAGGAAATAATCCAACAAGAAAAAAAAATCCAACAAGAGAATATAACAATTATAAATATCCATGTACCCAATATGGGAGTACCTAAATACATAAAGCAACTATTATTAGACATTAAGGAAGAAATTGACAGTAGTTCAGTAACAGCAGGGGACAAGACCCTACTTACATCATGGATATATCACCCATACAGAAGACCAACAAGAAGCAGTGGCTTTGAATGACACACAGGAGCAGATGCTTTTTTAACAGATATATTCAAAACATTCATTCAAAAACAGCAGAATACACATTTCTGCGTGTATCCCAAGTGCACATGCAACATTCTCCAAAACAGACGTGTTAGGTCCCAAAACAAGTCTCATAAATTCAAAAAGACTGAAATCATATCATGCATCTTTTTTGACCACAATGTTATAAAACTAGCAATCAATCACAATAAATAATCTGGAGAGAACATAAATTCACAGAGGCTAAACAATATGCTCCTAAACAATGAATGAGTCAACCAAGAAATCAAAGAAGAAATAAAAAAAAAAAAATACATAGAGGTAAATAAAAATGAAAACACAACTGTCCCAAATCTTTGGGATGCAGCAAAAGCTGTTCTAAGAGGAAGATAACAAGATAACAGCAACATAGGCCACCTCAGGAAGCAAGAAACCTAATCTTATCCTTTAAGGAGCTAGAAAAAAAAACAAAGCCCAAAGCCAGTAGAAGGAATGAATCTAGGCTGCTTTTATAAAACAATCCTGCAAATGTTATTTCATTATCAGCTTTATAGCATAAAATAAGTATTTGCTAACTTTATCCATACACTTCAACCAAAGTTATGCTAAAGGTAGGGGAGCTCAGGTGGTTCTGTCAATTAAACAGCCGCCTTCAGCTCAGGTTATGATCCATGTTGGGCTCCCTGCTCAGCAGGGAGTCTGGTTCTCTCTTTGCACCAACCCTCCCCACTCCTGTTCTCTTGCTCTCAAATAAATAAAATCTGAAAGGAAAAAAAGAAAAGAAAGCTAAAGGTACATATAGGCTTTCTTCCAAATTTTCAGCCCTGAGAAGATTTCCAGTGCCATCTGCAGACTTTTTTTTTTTTTTTTTTTTTTAATTTATGATAGTCACAGAGAGAGAGAGAGAGGCAGAGACACAGGCAGAGGGAGAAGCAGGCTCCATGCACCGGGAGCCTGATGTGGGACTCGATCCCGGGTCTCCAGGATCGCGCCCTGGGCCAAAGGCAGGCGCCAAACCGCTGCGCCACCCAGGGATCCCAGCCATCTGCAGACTTAAGCAAGTTTCAAACTTACCAGTTTAGAAGTTTTCACCATTTTCTAAAGCCATTATCTTATCTACTCCCAGTTTAGAACACACAGAGGCCTTTCACCTATTATGTTTGTGGTCACTGGTCTTCAGATGGAGCGCCCAGGGCAGTGTAACAGGTTTGCAAAATGCACAGCAAGTTCTTTTCTAGACTATAAAAGCATGAGGAAGACCAACTCTGTTCTAAACAGTTACTTCTCACTCAAAATCTAGCTCATCTGCTTACCTCCCATGATGTATTGGCAAGTGTTTACGATGGATTCCATGACTTCCTTCCACAAAAGCATTGGGAGGCTTATGGTATACTGAAGCCAAAGATCCAATGTGGCAGATGAGCTCATCCAGCAAAGTTGGCTCAATAAGATCTGTTTCCTCAGAAATCAGTGGCTTCTCAGACAACACTACTTCTTTGGCTGTGACAGGGTCCGTTGAGAGAAGGCGCCAATAAATATAGCCCCGGTCTCGAAGGTCAGGATTATCAGAATCCTAATGAAAGGCAAGGGCAAGAAGGTTTAAATGGAACTTTTCTCCATACAGAAAACCAACCTGCTAGATTTATTATCAAGGCAATGCTGTAGTGATTTATAAAGAGTTGGCTATTAAGATATTTAAACTCAACATAGTTTTAACACATTCATAATTCTATAATCTTTAGTGTTTCAAAGAGTTTAAATTGAAAGGTTAGTCCTATGACTGAAATTCAAGGAATGTTGGGAAAAGGAAAATAGAAATTTAATCAGGCAGAAATTTACTCCCTGAGATGGCCTCAGAACACAAAAATAATATTTTTTAACTGCTGTAAATATTAGGATTATTCATAAAATATTTTACCCATACCTTCTTTTTTCATTCAAACATTTATTAAGTATCTCCTATGGAGATACTGTCTAGGCCCTGAAAATTAAGAGATAATGGGCAGCCCGGGTGGCTCAGCGGTTTAGCGCCTGCCTTCGTTCGGCCCAGGGTATGATCCGGGAGACCCAGGATGGAGTCCCGCGTCGGGCTCCCTGCGTGGGGCCTGCTTCTCCCTCTGCCTGTGTCTCTGCCTCTCTATCTTTCTCTCTCTCTCATGAATAAGTGAATAAAATCTTAAGAAAAGAGAGAAAGAAAGAAAGAAAGAAAGAAAGAAAGAAAGAAAGAAAGAAAAAAGAAAATTAAGAGATAACAACAGAGAGTACCTGACTTTAATAAGCGCAGAGTACTAATTATTACAATATAGTATGAGAGGTAGTAGTATTTAAAATAATAAAAAATTGTCAAAGATAACAACAGAACTAAGTGCTTCCCAAAGGGGTGACATTTGGCGGGGGGTGGGGGGTAGGGGAAAGAAGGAGAGAATCTTTTTAAGATTTTATTATTAGAGAGAGATGGAGAGAATGCACACGCAAGGGGAGGGGGGCAGAAGGAGAGAGATAAGCAGACTCCCCGCTGAGTGGGGAGCTGGATGCAGGGCTCAATCCCAGAACCCTGAGATCATGACTTGAGCTGTGGTTAGACACTTAACCAACTGAGCCACCCAGGCGCCCCCGCAAAGGGATGACATTTTAATCTAGTGGTCTTGTTTTATCTGTGGTAGTTTTAAAATAATTTTATATACTTATGACAAAAAAAATTATCAATGCCACATCACAATTAGAGGTTTGTAACATAAAAATAAGTCTCTGAGGCACCTGGCTAGCTCAGTTAGTGGAGTTAACAACTCTTGATCTTAGGGGTCATGAGTTCAAGTCCCATGCTGTGTGTACAAATAAAATCTTTAAAAAAATTTTTTTATTAAAAAAATAAAAATACAGGGACACCTGGGTGGCTCAGTGGTTGGGCACCTGCCTTTGGCTCAGGTTGTGATCCTGGGATCCAGGACTGAGTACCGCATCAGGCTCCCTGTGAGGAGCCTGCTTCTCTCTGCCTATGTCTCTGCTTCTCTCTCTCTGTGTCTCTCATGAATAAATAAATATTTACATCCTTTCTCCATTTTAACTCTCCACCCCCAAAATAGCCATATTAACAGTGTGGTATGCATCCTTCCAGAATGCTCCTAAGCACACATATATTCATTTTATATAAAACCAGTTTCACATTATATATACTGCTCTGCAAGGTGCTTTCTACATTCACATGTATACCTGCAAATTTTTCCTCTTTGTACAGCCCTGCATCATTATGGACTAGTGTCCTATTGAAGGGCATTTAGATTGCTGCCTCTTTCTCCTTCCTTCCTGCCATTCATTCATTCATTCATTCATATGATTATAAAGTGGCAATAAATATCCTGGTATCTACCTCTCAGAGTATATGTATATGGTAGCATGTATGCCCAAGCTGTTCCAATACTACAACAGTAAGTCCCTGTTTCAGATCTGTAATTAAAACACACATACAAAAATATTTTCTTTAAAACTGGGCCAATTTGAGGGCTTCCATGTGAGTTTCTAAATGGGCAGATGAACTTGTTCGTGATTTAAACACATAAGGAACTTAGCGTTCAGCTTAATACTAGCAGTGAATCTGATGGTTTTGACTACATGGTTTTAAATGGTTTTTCTTAGTCATATATTGTTTAATTTGCATCTGCAGTGGATTAAGACAAAAAAGCGTTAGAAATGCCAAGATATGGGAAGTTAGTGAATAAAATTATCAAAATGGTAAACGTAATCTAAAATAATCTTTTTTTTTTTTTTTTTTTTTTTTAAATTTTTATTTATTTATGATAGTCACACACACACAGAGAGAGAGAGAGAGGCAGAGACACAGGCAGAGGGAGAAGCAGGCTCCATGCACCGGGAGCCCGATGTGGGATTCGATCCCGGGTCTCCAGGATTGCGCCCTGGGCCAAAGGCAGGCGCCAAACCGCTGCGCCACCCAGGGATCCCTAAAATAATCTTTATCACATACATAAGCTGCATCATTATAATAGAAGTGCATATATATATGTATTACATACCGTATCAAAATGTTTGTAGTATTTGAAATGTCAGGGTTAAAAAAAGGAAACAGTGATATAGTGTCCCATTTACATGATTTTGTTTTGTTTTTGAGGAGTTGGGTAATTTATTTCTAAATAGCAGCCTGAAACCTCACTTAGATTTTCATTTGGAAACAAAGCTTGAACATTATAGAACATAAATAAACTGATTTTATAAGAGAGTTGAATATGAATTTTCCAAAATAAAAGGCCAGGAAAGCAATCCCCACCCCAGCTTTTGTTGATACATAAATTAAAAATTAAATCTTAAAAAATAAAAAATAAAATAAAATAAATAAAAATTAAATCTTAACTTATATATTCAATCCCCAGAGCACACCATTTGAAATTTGTAGACTATGCTTTTTATTATACAATTAAAATGAATATTGCACATTACTTGACTAGAAAAATTTAGTCCCCCATCTTTACAGATTAGTAATATTGTTGAGGTATTTAACTTTATAATACAATTTAATAATATACTTATTAAAATAACATCTTTTTATTTCAAATTATTTCTCTCCTCTATTATGCACATATTAAACCAAATGGCAAAAAAAAAAAAAATCCTGTGGGGATTTACAAAATTATGTACATCCATGAAAAAAATTTGAGTCCCATCCCCCCACAAATTCAAAACACTGCAACAGGGCAAAATGCTGCATATGGAATCACTGGACTAAATGGTATATATGTTAGGGGTGCCTAGGTGGCTCAGTCAGTTGAGTCTGACCCTTTTTAATATTTTATTTATCTGAGAGTGAGGGAGCGAGCTGAGGGGGGTAGGGTGGGAGGTAGAGGGGTATGGGGAGAGGCAGAAGGAGAAGCAGACTCCCCACTGAGCAGGAAGCATGATGCAGGGCTCCATCCCAGGACTCCAAGATCATGACTGACCCAAAGGCAGACACTTAACCGACTGAGCCACCCAGGTGCCCCAGTTAAGTCTGACTCTTGATTTTCATTTAGGTCATGATCTTAGGGTCTTGGGACTGAGCTTTATGTAGGGTTCTGCACTGGGCATGGAGACTGCTTGAGATTCTCTCCCTCCCTCTCCCTCAGCCTCCCTTCCCCCACACACTCAGGGTCTCTCTAAAAAATTAAATAAATAAATAGTAAAGGATATACATACTGCAAATCTTAATAGACTTTAAAATTTAGCCCTGGGGCAGCCCCAGTGGCGCAGCAGTTTAGCACTGCCTGCAGCCCAGGGCATGATCCTGGAGACCCGCGATGGAGTCCCACGTCGGGCTCCCTGCGTGGAGCCCGCTTCTCCCTCTGCCTGTGTCTCTGCCTCTCTCTCTCTTTCTCTGTGTCTCTATGAATAAATAAATAAAATCTTTAAAATATATATATAGTCCTGTAAGAAATGATTATCAATTTTCTAAGACCTGAAGTTAAAAACAGGTAAGATCTCCACTGTTTGAACACTGTTGTTCTGAGAGCTGACTTGTTAGGCCTACTATAAGCTGGCCTTCACTGCCTCACTCTTTACCTGGAGGCCACAAGAAATCAGTCCTAGTCAAGACTTGGAACACGAAAACAGAAACCTTTTATGATTTTAGGGTGCCATTATGTGTTTAGTGACTCAGAAAATTTGGTTTTGAATCTGCTTTTCTGCTAGCCCCATAGTTCCTTGCCAGGATCTGGAAAAGTAGTACATTTCTAAAAATTTGAGGGCTTCCAAAAAAATTCTTACCAGGCAAACTCTATAACAGTAATTTTTTTTTTTTTTTTTGCAGAATGGATTTTTTTTTAATTTTTTTTTTTAATTTTATTTATTTATGATAGTCACATAGAGAGAGAGAGAGAGGCAGAGACATAGGCAGAGGGAGAAGCAGGCTCCATGCACCGGGAGCCTGACGTGGGATTCGATCCGGGGTCTCCAGGATCGCGCCCTGGGCCAAAGGCAGGCGCCAAACCGCTGCGCCACCCAGGGATCCCTATAACAGTAATTCTTAAACTAGACTTTGCATCAACATTATAGCACACCAGGGAAGCCACTCAGTGAGAGATTCCAGGGCCGTATCACAGATTTTCATTCATTATATCAGAAGCAGGCCCAGGAATTTATACTTCCAACCAACAAGCAGCACAGGTGATTTTGATGATGATGGTTTCTAGTTTACAGAGAAGTCTTCATCTTATTTTTTCTTTCATATATTATAATAGGCTAACTATTAAAGTCTGGACACTTCTGTGTATATTAACTAATTCCTAACTACCAAAGCAAAGAAGACAAATCTTTAAAATGAAGCCTTGGATTCAAAGGTTCATTTTATTTTCCTCTAATAATATTTCTAATTATATCACCAGTTTATTTAAAATTAGAAGCATAAATATTTTACATACAGTTCACTGAATTCTCAGTACAGATAAAAAATAGTATTAATTAACTCAACTGTAGAGATGGGAAAGGAACAGTATTAAAAAGAAATTTGCTCAATCATGTCCTGAACCAGAGATGTGGCAGAAACAGAACCCTATCACCCAATTCAAATTAATACAACTTAGCATATCACACTGCCCTCAATTTAAATTGGTACCAGTCATAAGTATTAGGTTCTTATTTCACAAACTTGAAGGGGGCAAAAAGAGAAAAAACTTCATGGGAATTCTATATAATATAAATATATATATAAAATATGCAAGCACAATATATAAATGTGCTTGTTCTTTTATGCTAACTCCTCAGATCTCATTAACTGGATAAAAACAGCAGGGCTAGGGAAATTGCTTAATAAGTATTCATAATCAAATTTGAAATAATCATCCACAATGATCTTAAAACTACTAAGTTTATTTGTATGTACTGATTTATGCACAAGAGTGCTTTAAATAGGGAAAGCAGGGAATGTGTAGTCTCAAAGTCATCCCTGACTTTCATATTAGAGAAGCAGCACAGCATAGTAGATAGGGACAAAGACACTGAAGCCAGGCTTCCTGGGTTTGAGTCCTAGCTCTGACCCATACTAATTGGGCCTATGTCTCAGATTTCTCATCTACAAAATATGAATAATACAACAGTAGAAACCCTTATTGAAATTAAGTTAATATGTAAAGTGCTTACTAGAATGCCTGGTATACAGTAAGCATAATACAAATAGTTATCATTAAAGATTCTATACTATTCTATACAAAAAGTCTAGAATTGGGAATATCTGATGGTTTACTTATATCCTCCCCTGTCCTAGAAAAGAACTTAGTCAAAGTTTACAAAAATGCATTGAAGGCTAGAGAGCCTAAATCAAACTAAAAACAGAAAAATGCATGCCACAAGAACTATACTTTTTCTACAGGAGATCCTTAAATTTGATTCTAAGGTTTCCAACTGATACAAACAAGAAATCTGGTCAGGTAAGCCATTCAGATGGGCAGTTAACTACATATTAATGCTTAGGAGAATCCAAAACTGGTTAGGAATTTGTTTGATGGGACTTCATAAAGAAAAAAACATAATGGAGTAACAAATGACTGACAACAGATTCAAAGAGGATAGTTTCTCATGACAATCCTTAATACAAGATGATATAATATAGTAAATGCAATTCTCATGAGGGTCAGGTACAATGAGTCTAGATAGCCAGCCCTGGCTGAATTAGGCTTGATTCAGTGGTGAATTTCAACTATCAGTAAGAATAGAGAGTCCTTGTATCATTTAATCAATCCTCCCTAAATACTTTATCTCAGGCAAGTTTTGGTAAATACCGGAGATGGTAAGATTGAGTTTGAATTCTAACAAGAATCCAAAATACAGCTCTCTTATGATACCTTTTAAATACAGATCCATAAGCCTTAAATAGGAGATGGAAACAGGGTTGAGAACTTGTGAATACAATGGAACCTATACCAAGGACACTTGCTTGATTATAAGCCTATCCCTATCTAGAGGTGAGCAGAGAGAACATAGCCCAAATTCTTTTTAGAAAACTTGCTTTAAGAGAATGAAAAGAAAAAAAAAAAGAAAAGAAAGAAAGAAAACTTGTTTTAAGGACACTTGGGTGGCTCAGTGGTTGAATGTCTGTCTGCCTTTGGGTCCTGGGATTGAGTCCTGCATCGGGCTCACCACAGGGAGCCTGCTTCTCCCTCTGCCTATGTCTCTGCCTCTCCGTGTCGCTCATGAATAAATAAATAAAATCTTTAAAAAGGGGAGGGGAGGGGAATGTAAGATGCTGGGGTGGCTCAGCAGTTGAGCATCTGCCTTCATTTCAGGGCGTTATCCTGAGTCTGGGATCGAGTCCTGCATTGGGCTCCCTGCAAGGAGTCTGCTTCTCCCTCTGTGTTTCTGCTTCTCTGTGTCCCTCATGAATAAATAAATAAAATCTTAAATAAATAGATAAATAAAACTTGTTTTAAATACATCTTAAAACACAGATACAAACGAGTGATCAAGGGTCTAGACTAGGAAGTCTACAATCCTCATTTTAAAAACAAGTAATATTAAATAACCACTGCCTTGATAGTTCCAGAAACTGCTTCGCTTCAGGTAAAGGAAGACTTGAATAGAAAAGGGAAGTTAAAAAAAATACATTTTGGGGAGCCTGGGTGGCTCAGTTGGTTTAAGCAGCTGCCTTTGGCTTGAATCATGATCTCAGGGTCCTGAGATCAAGCCTTGCATCAGGCTCCCTGCTCAATGGGTAGCCTATTTCTCCCTTTCTACCACTTGTCTCTCTCATGCTCACTCTCTCAAATAAATAAATAAAACTTTTAAACACAAAACAACAACAAAAAACACGTCAAAGGACTCTTACAAATAAATTTTAAAAGATGTAAAATCAGTAATAGGAAAGATGACAGGTCAGAACTAGGCACGGTATTGTGAAAAGATTTTAAATTTGATAAAATACCACTATAAAGAGACAGATAAGAAAAATGGTAAACTGAATATATGAATCAGATTCATGTGTAGACACACACCTGAATTTCCAATGGCCTGCTATTGGAATTCCAACAGCCAGCCTGTTCAGAAATTCAATTAAGAACATAACTAAATTAAAAAAAATAAATTATGATGAATTGATGATTACTATTCTAGTTACATTAGATAAAATAACTATTTTCATCTCTGTGGATCTAAAACAGTGACCTGATCCTTTTGGCCAGCTGCCACATTCCAGAAATTAGAACTCATCCTAGGAAGGACCAAAAACATTCAATGATTAAGGAGGCAGCATAAGCATTTTAAAATTATTTCAAGAAACAGGCTATCAACTCAAGGCACTTAACTAGCATTACATGGTGCTTTCATTTCAAAGCTGGAATTAAGTCACCCAGAAGAAGTGAGACTCAAGTGAGTCACCCAATATTGTAAGACTCAATGTCATTTTCACATAGGTTCTTGACTAATAGTAAAAAAAAAAAAAAAAAAAAAAAAAAAAATCTATTTTTCATGAATAATCATAAAAATGAGTCAGTCAATTCACTTAAAAGCCATAGAACCAGCTATAATTCAGTGGTATAAGAGACACGTTTTATATTTTAACAGGATTTAAAGACTATACCCAATTAAAACCTCCCCGAATGAATTTTCTTAGTTTCATAATTTCCTAAATATAAAACCAGACAAATCAAACCCATGCTTTTTCTAGATTTCATACCTGTGTTGCCAAACTCAACACTTGCTGTACCAGCTCCTGTGTTTCTGATGGTTTTTTGAGAAACAGCTTCACTATGGCAGTAAGCAGAGTGAGCTGCACCTAAGGGGAGGGCACAATTTAACAAAGATAAAATGAAAGGCATTTACATTATTCCCTACCATCATTTCCAAAGCAGTGCTTACCCATTTATGAATTACTATGGGGGCTTCTGATTTTGATTAAGAGATTAAGGCTAAAACTCAGCCATTATCAAAAAGAGTAAGTTAAAGGTATTCATCAACTAAACACTCACTAGCCACTTATCCCCAACTTGCGTTGTTGGTGTCAAAAATTGCTTATTATTTATTAAATCGTTTATTATATAATTCTATCAAAAGATACAAATTTGAGAATTAGGAAATTACCTGTCATACTAGGCCAAGAGCCAAAAAACAGTAAAATTGTACCAGATCACAGCTAATAAGAGTGGGCTGCTGAATCACACACAAAAACTACAGGCTTGGGATCCCTGGGTGGTGCAGCGGTTTGGCGCCTGCCTTTGGCCCAGGGCGCGATCCTGGAGACCCGGGATCGAATCCCACATCAGGCTCCCGGTGCATGGAGCCTGCTTCTCCCTCTGCCTATGTCTCTGCCTCTCTCTCTCTCTCTCTGTGTGTGACTATCATAAAGAAATAAAAGTTAAAAAAAATAAATAAAAATTTAAAACTACAGGCTTATATGTGTTCCTTTAAAGACCCATTAAAATTACTATGATAGATTACATACATGACCTTCAATTTGCAGTGAGTGCAAATGCCTGGGGAAAAGGGTTTTATAATATATCTGCTTCTCTGGGCCTGTGGCTGTGAGGTCAGGTCTCTCCATTTTGGTAGAGGAGAGACAGAAGATGGGAGGAAGTCTATCCATCCATAAAGAATCTTTCTAAACTACACATGCCAGTCCTTACCCCAGCCCCAGGTAAGAAGCTCCGTTGTAATGAGCCACAACCACTGTGGAATAAGGAATAAGTCATCTTATCCCTGGAATAGGAATGAGTCATCTGCTTCTGGTGACAGAAAATTTAAAAAGTGGTAACTACTGCTCTCAGCCAGTAGTTGTTACAGTGTGGTTCCTGACCACTAGCAGCTGCAGCACTCTGAACCTGATGAGAAATGAAAATGCTTAAGCCCATCTCAGACCCACTGAGTCAGAAACACTAAGGGTGGGGCCCAGCAACCTGTGTTTTTAACAAACTCTCTAGATTCATTAAAGTTTGAGAACCACCAATCTAAGGCAGATTTGTCCCACCAGAAATCAGCACAAATGAAAAAATGACCCCTTTGGGGAGAAAAAGGTACTATATATTACATATATATATATTCACACACAAACAAATGAAAGTGCATAACCTTTACTTTCCTTGAAATCTTTCCCAAGAGATCTGACACAAGACACAGATAAGAACTTACCTGGGTGCTTTCATCATGAAAACCCTCCAGGAAGCTCTCTAGTAACTCATCTGCATTGTCAATTCTCTCAGCATATTCTCCCACAATCCAAATCATAGCTGCTCGAGCATCTGGTTCATCAAGTGAATCTAAGTTCTCACACAGAGTGGCAATGATACTTTCATACCTGATTTAACAAAATGGACTATGGTTAATTGGACACATATGAGAACTGTATTTAACAATGAAGGTTAAAAACAAAACCACCAAAAACAAAACAAAACAAAACCACCAATAAGGTACCCTAAACCAAACCACCAAATATAAAGGCTTTTGGCCAAGAGAATGCACAGGCTTTAAGCCAGAATATTATACATGTCTTAAATTTCTCTACAAATATGTTTTCATAACTGGACTGTAAACTGTTATAAAAGCTCATCAGATATCCTTTTCACAAGGAAAAATTACCCTGTGGTATAAGATATGCCACTAACTTATATTTCTAATCTTTCCTATAACTAGATCAGAGAATTTTCTTATGTATTATTCCATTTTCCCTTTATGACAGAGGAAAACAAATTCCACTTTACTTTTATGAAAAGAGTTAGACAACAACAGCATCCAGACTGGAAACAGTAATTTTGTCCATTAATCCACTATCTCTGCTTTTTATAGAGATCTTTATGTTCTTTCCTCCCAAGGCACCCACACTAATGACCGGTTTCTCCAAAGAAATAATTCAAGTATTTATTTTTATTTGTACAGGTCTATAGTGTTCTCATTTTTACCACATTGAATCCATCTCCTTGGCTAATGTAGTTTTAAACATAGAAATGATTATGTGGGGGTGACTGGGTGGTGCAGTTGGTTGAGCATCCAACTCTGGTTTCAGCTTAGGTCATGATCCTGGGGTCATGGGATTGAATCCCATATTGGGCTCTGTGCTCAGCAGAGTCTGCTTAAGTTTTTTTTTTTTTTTCCTCCCTCTACCCCTCCCCCTTTGCTCACTCGCTCTCAAAAACATATAAATTTTTATAAAAATGACAATGTGTAACAAGTTAGATGTAGACAAGCGAATAGTACATTTAATTGTTTGCCCTACCTTCCACTGATTAAATCAGGTTCTTGATAGCACTTTCTTAAACTGTCATAGCCCCTTATTAATAGAAATCAGAAATGAACACATTTCTCCACTAATCACAGTAAAATAAATATACATCATCTCCACCCTTAACCTTTCTAAATTTAGAAGCCCAACTCTCCTCTTTTCTGGGAGAGTGGTAAAAGCATATGGTCCTTTTCCCAAAAATACCACTTCTAAAATTTAAAAAAACACATATAATGTTTTTTTTCCTTACATATAATGCTTTTAATAAACCACTACTTTGCTAAATAAAGTATTTCTTCTAATTCTGAGTCCACCACTAAGCTAACTAACTGCAAGTTGCTTCATTTAACACTATCTTTAAAGACTAATCAGAAACTTTAGCACAACATATCTCTATGATTTTAAGGCAAAATGAGATCTAGGATGCTTACAAGACCTGTTCTTATTTTACCCTTGTAGATCTTTTAATCACTTGCCTTCAAAATCAATCTAATGAAGCATTTTTGCTTCATAAACTAAGAGAGCTTAATGTGAAAAACCTGCGGAAAGAAATTGTAGAGTTTACACATCTTTATGGGAATAGCTATAATACTACAGAGAAGGACAGACACTGATAATTTGTTACATATTCTATAATTTTCTACAAAGTAGAAGGTAACACGCAAACAGTGCAACTGTTACCTTTCTGGTTTTTATAATCATGTGGCTATTAATTTAGCATTCAAACTGAAACATTTATTTCTGAGTGAAAAGCAGCACAAACATTAATTATGCCTGGTAACATGCATAAACTGAAATATGCCTGGACAGTCTGTAATACATGAGCTTTCTATTTAATAGTAACATCACCCAACAAAAAATCTGGTCAACTTCAATATATGCCAACTGACTATAATTCAGCTTCAATTCCTCTCAAAGTAATAAAGCAGGATGAAAAATCAGGTTTTAATACCTGTGCTAACCACCTTATTTTAGCACTTAAAACATACTTTTATGTTTTTAATTATGTTTAATTTAAATATTATTTTTCATAAAAATATCCTATTTTAATAGGATTTTAAACAAAGTATCCTATTATACTTTACATTACAAAGAATTATTACATTACAAAGTTACATTACAAAGAATAATTCTTACCTAGCCAATTTTAAAATGCCTTAAACATTTCCTAAATGATTTGAGGAAGAGGGCAGAATTATTTGGACATACTTGTTGGGGTATTTGCGAAAGATGTCCCTGATGACAACAATTGCCTCTTGGACCACATAATTTACTTTGGTCTGGATGAGATCAAGCAATGTGCTTACACAGCGCTCTGCAGATTGCTAGGAAGAAGAACATAACAAATAACAAGTCAGATGATCTCTCCAATAATGTAACTTCAATATAAAAATTACTTTGAAACATATGGGTGCACCAACTAAACTAGACTCAAACATCAGGCACTTAATTTGACCAAGATATACTAGAAGCTAGGCTATTTGATGGAGATACACAGAGGTTCCAGATAGACTCCACATTTTATTCGTTGCAAAATAGAATGACAGATAGATCAATTCAAATGAAAATAATCATCTTGGATAGCTACGGAGGATAGAAATGTTAAAAAAGAATGAGTCAAGGAAGGTAGGAGGAAAGAAGAATTAAAAATAAGCCAAGGTGATCTTTTTCTGGAGTTCATGGTAAGTGGAGACAACAGAAGGCATCCTTAAAGCTCTTGAAATGAAACTGCCAAATTGCTTATGTGCATACAAGTATATTTTCCAGGGAGAAGGTCCATATAACTTTTATTATATTTTCAAAGTTATCTGTGACTCAAAAAACTCTAAGGAAAATTTGCCATCTTCTAACTATATAACTGAAAATCTATGGCCTTAGATAGACTGCAATTCTCCACAGCCTGTAGTTTATCTATAAAACTTAGTCTACTGTTAATCTTCTTTTTTTTTTTAAGATTTTATTTATTTATTCATAGAGACACAGCTAGAGAGAGAGAGGCAGAGACATAGGCAGAGAGAGAAGCAGGCACCATGCAGGGAGCCTGATGTGGGACTTGATCCCGGGTCTCCAGGATCACACCCTGGGCTGCAGGTGGCGTTAAACCGCTGTGCCACCGGGGCTGCCCCTACTGTTAATCTTCTATTAATGAAGGGAATATGGCAGAATACAAGTGACAAAGCTAATATACTGAGACTGTAAGTCACAGTTTGAAAAAGGAGAAGGGTTTCAGATAAGAGACCCTACGAGTCAAGGACTGATTTCCCTATCACAAGGTACTAGGATGGGTCACCCATTACATGCCTCCTGACGAGATGCAACAGAAAGTACACAGCAATGCCTAAGAAATACTTTTCACTAATACTGAAGAACATGAACATTACCAAACCTCTGGATTTAATTATCTAATGAGAAAAACAGGATCACTAAAACATAACCAGTCAAATCCAGACTTTGGGAAATTGTACAAGCCTGATGACCTAGTCTCTGTAATAAATGGCACCAAAATTAAGTAATTAAAGACTTAAGAGACATTAACCAAATGCAATGTATGGATCTTCTTTAGATTTTTATTTGAACAAGCCAACTATAAAAAGACACTAAGACACAATTAGAGAAAACTGAACATGGACTGGCTCTTCAATGAGATTAAGAATTATTGTTGGGTACAGCAATGGTATCGTGACAATATATATTTTTAGGGACCTTCTCTATTTGGATACACACACTGGACTACTCTAATAAGATCATATCTGGGATCTGCATTAAAATCCAATAGCGGGGATCCCTGGGTGGCGCAGCGGTTTAGCGCCTCCTTTGGCCCAGGGCGTGATCCTGGAGACCCGGGATCGAATCCCACGTCGGGTTCCCGGTGCATGGAGCCTGCTTCTCCCTCTGCCTATGTCTCTGCCTCTCTCTCTCTGTGTGACTATCACTAAAAAAAAAAAAAAAAAAAAAAAAAAAAATCCAATAGCACTCCACTTCCTGAAGGGGGAAGAAGAAGATAAAAGCAGTAACATGTTGATGCATGTTCAAAATGGATGATGTGTACATGAGAACTTATTATCAACCCTACTTTAGTATATGCCTGAAAATTTTGGTAAAAAAATATTTTAAAGGTACTAAATGAAACCACTCCAAGCAATTTAATAAAAACAAAACTGCATCTTGCAGTTATTCATATGATGACTCTGTTGCACATGAAATGGTTTTGCCATCTTTTATGTATTTTTTTCCATTTTTGGATTCTGTTTTATTCATTTTTGGCTAGTAATTCTTGTGCAGTTACTGTAACAGCAAAATAATGGGAAAAATTTAAATATATAAATTGTGATAAATTATAAAGTATGCAAAATATACGCTGCTATAAGATTTATATTATAAATTAAATAATACATGGGCGGCCCCAGTGGCTCAGCAGTTTAGCGCCACCTTCAGCCTAGGGAGGGATCCCGGAGGCCCAGGATTGAGTCCCACATTGGGCTCCCTGCATGGAGCCTGCTTCTCCCTCTGCCTGTGTCTCTGCCTCTATGTCTCTCATGAATAAATGAAATCTTTAAAATAAATAAATAAATAAATAAATATAATACAATACAAATACAGTGGTTAACACAGGGCTTGATATAAATCCCACGTTTAGTGAGCCCTTCCTACCATTATTATAATAAAGAGAGAAGGCCATTTCCTATGATGCATCAATATTTGAAAAATATTTAAGTCTGGGACATAATGGTGAGTTTTATAGAAGTTTGAGATGAAGCATAATCTTCTAGGTTTGCCACTAAATAACTGCTGAGAAAACAACAGAACTCACCATGTAAGGAAATGTAAACTTCTGTGTATCAAGACATCAAATGAAACAGAAAGGGAAAATAATTGCTAACAAAATGAAAGATTAGTATCTTTAATTATAAAGGATTTTTTTTTTAGAATAACAAAAAATATTTTGCTAAAACATAAGATTTACAGAAGTTTCCAGACAAGCCATACAAAATGGTCACAAGCTTTTTCTTGAAGGAAGGATTCTACACTTGACAGCAAAGTCACAATGTTATTAGTGAGGGCTGTAATGTTTGTTTAATGTTCCCATTTTGGTTCAAACAATCAGGCTTGTCCATCTACAGCGTCTAAATAAAGTTAGACTTGGCAAGAGAACATATTCTAAAGAACTGGTTAGCTGCTTTTAACCGATGCAATTAGATCACCATAAAAAGGGGGAAAGGAGCCCATAAAATTAAAATAAAACTACCTCTCCCCCTCAAAAATAATAATAAAGAAAAACACCCACACCCCTGCAGCTAACCCTGACAACTACCTTCATTCACAGTGCTTTATACTTAAACCATGATGGGGGAAATGAATAAAAGCAGAGGGGCCACTGCTTTTAAACGTTTCACAACAATCCAGATGGTACTTCTAGCCTCTGCTCATGTTTTACAACAGTGAATCAGGACAAGACATAGATTTGCTAATGTGCATTTAATCACCAAAGGACTGAAGATGTCTGGGCTTTTATTCTGTAATGTTTCTAAGACTGTGTCCATTAAATGCAAACAAAAAAGGAAGAAGTCTTGGCAGAATAGGAGAAGTGATGCACACTTGATGATCAGATCAATTTTAAATATTATTCATGGCATATAGCCTAGTCCATGCTCTAGCTGTTTCTATGGCTTGGGCTTCGTTGGTCTTCCACTGCTCCACTACATCATTTGCTAATGGATCATCTGGATTGGGAGCACTTAACAAAGCCTGGATCGATAGCAGAACTGTGTGGATCTGCAGTGCTGGGGACCACTTATCTTTCAAAATATCTAAACATATTCTTCCCAACTTGTCTACATTAGGATGATAAATTTTGGTCATGAAACGTACTTTAGGGGCTGCCATCAGGTATTCTTCTGGAAGGAATAGTTCCAGTTTAAAAGTCCCTCCCTCAAAGGGGGAATCCTGGAGGCCAGCAATGACCATATGAAAATAACGGGCGTTGCTCTCATCTGGTTCTGCTTTAATGCCAGGAACTGGTTCTGCCAGCAAATGCTGGGTTTCCTTGATAATCCTGCAAGGCAGCCCGGCCATCTTATCAGATCCCGAGTTCGGCCTCTGCTATCGACCCTCTAATAAAGATTTTTTTAAAAAATCAATGTGGGGATCCCTGGGTGGCGCAGCGGTTTGGTGCCTGCCTTTGGCCCAGGGCGCGATCCTGGAGACCCGGGATCGAATCCCACGTCAGGCTCCCGGTGCATGGAGCCTGCTTCTCCCTCTGCCTGTGTCTCTGCCTCTCTCTCTCTCTCTCTGTGACTATCATAAATAAATAAAAAAAAAATTAAAAAAAAAAATCAATGTGGAAAAGCCCACAGGAAAAAGGTGCACAGGACGCAAACAAGCAATTCCAAATGGCTAACAAAAGAAAAAATGCTCGGCTTCAGCAGAGATCAAAGATTTGGTTACAAAGTCTTCTTTATACTATTATTTGGAAAAATAGTAAGAATTTCAAGGTCCAATAAGAGGAAGATCAAATAAATAATGAAGCAATCATATATTATGTCTATAATCTACAAAAAATTATGTCAAATATTAGTAAAATGGAAAAATGTCCATGTATAATTTAATGAAAATGGCAGACTACAAAGTAAATACTATTTTTAGAATGATCTCATTTGTGTGAAAAGTACACCTGTGTACAATAGACTACAGAGACAAAGACTGAAAATCCCATCCATGTCATCTCTGGGAGGGTGGAATGAGTAGGAGAAAATACAGTGTTCTACTTTCACTTAACACTGGTCTTATTTTATATATATATTTTTAGTAAATAGTTTTCCTAACAGGAAAAAATAGAACTTTTGTTTTTAACTTAAGGGATGAGACACACATCAGTACCTTATTTGATTTACAAAAATTAGAAACAGTAAACACCAGAGAGCAGAAGACTAGGAAATTAGAGCTTAGTGTCTTAATCTCTCTCAAAGAAATGAAGTCATTTGATTGTATTTGGAAGACTAAGGACCCAGGGGTTTATCTCCTCCTTATAGAAACAGGTATATGCTGTAACTATATAAAACTTTGTAAATCATACCTCAATAAAGCTGGGGGTTGGGGAGTAAAATCTAAAAAAAAAAAACAAAAATCAGACAAAAGAGAAATAGGCAAAAATTACTGAAAAAACTATACTATGGGATTGCCTTTCCAATGCTATTTATTGACTGAGCAGCTTACTGCTTAATCTTTAATCTAGCCAAGGGAATGTAAGAAAATTATATATTTTCTTTGGACACCTGGGTGGCTCCATGGTTGAGCCTTTGGCTCACTCAGGTCATGATCCCAGGGGCCTGGGATCGAGTCCTGCATCGGGCCCTACAGGGAGCCTGCTTATCCCTCAGCCTATGTCTCTGCCTCTTTGCGTCTCTCATGAATAAATAAACAAAATCTTTAAAATATATATATTTTTTTTCCACTTCAGGATACTTATAGCAATATAGAAACAACTGTACTTATACTTACAGTTATGATAAAAATACAACTCAAACTCTTAAAGACACCTGAACTAATAGGCCCTGCTCTTGCACCTAAACATTAAACTAAAATTCATTTTTTCTCATCTGTCATATCTTTAGAACCACTACACATTACAAAAAAGGGTTAAGAAGCCCTGAAAGAATGCAGCAGCTTGGTTTAGAGGCCACCCAGGAAGTCTACTACAATTCCCTCATTGGTTCTTCTCCCTTCCCATTAATGCTTAGTTAGAAATAGGCAATCATCATCTCTCCTGCCCCAATTACTATGTCTGGGCCAGGGAACTCTTTCCAACTGATAACCTTCAGGATTGAAACAGGTCTAGGAAAAGTGCTCCAACAAATGCAGGCAACCTAAGAGAGCACTAGCTAGAAGACAGGAGTCTTGAAGGCTGATCTTACATTTCTAGACAAAGTTCATTCTTTGCATACTCTCATATTCCCACGAGGGCACCCTGAGTCAAAGGAAGAAGTGAAAGCCATCAGAAGTTTATCCCTTCCAGGAGATAATGGAATATTTTTCCATTAGTCACAATACATGGCATTAACAACCTCTAGGAATCCAGATGGAGAATACTTTCTAGTAATTCCAGGGATAGAAAATCTCTTTTAACTTCTGAATGATATAATTTTGTATGAGTTATTTAGAGCTTTGCCAGAGAAGTCAATGAGACAATGACAGTCTGGCAATGAAAAGCACAAAGTGACTCTTACGCTACCAAAATCCCTCTGAAAATTATCTAATAGTAAGTGGGTAAGAAAAGTAGTAAGAAAAGAAAAAGAAGAAAAGATAAGAATGTGAAGAGTGGTGATACAAAAAGATGTATCAAGATCTGATAATCAGACATGCCCATTTCTCATTGGAGCAACAGAATATTAAACACCTGAAGCAACTAAGCTACGAGAACCAAGAGTAGAGGACGCTTGGGTGGCTCAGTGGTTGAGCAGCTGCCTTCAGCTCAGGGCGTGATCCCAGGGTGCCGGGATCGAGTCCTGCATCGGGCTCCCTGCATGGAGCCTGCTTCTCCCTCTGCCTGTGTCTGCTTCTCTCTCTCTGTCTCTCAAGAATAAATAAAATCTTAAAAAAAAAAAAGAGAGCCAGGAGTAGAAACCGGGATGAATTAACTTCTTGCTCCAATAACTAGTCTGCTGAATGATTTACCAATGGTAACTACATGAAGCAGTCATCTCAAATAAAAACAAGGAAAGCCAATCAGGAACTTGGCTTTTACAGACACTTCTCTGACACAGCATGTTTCTTTCTGTTCCCATGAAGTACTGGACAGACTATACAAATTATTTTAGTATCCTTGAGAAATCATATGGTCCAACCCTCTGACTTTAAGCAGAATTGCAAACAGTCAAGTAGCAAGAATACTACTGAATTCTACCCCCTCTGAATCCATACCATCATAGCAAACAGAGGCCTTCATTAATTCCAACATATTTCTGAATAATGAAGAATAAATGGAGGACCGGAGACTGATAAAGCAGGGCAGTGTAAACTGTAGCCCATACAACTGGAAGGCTGCAACCAAGCTAAAAATTGAAACAAGTTCAACTCCGTGCCCTAAAGCAGAAACCTGTTAGTCAAGATCCCTGCTTATGTTCAGAGAAGTCCTGATTGACTTTTCTGTTATCCCATTCTTAAATATAAATGGGTTGCAATTTACTATATGCATGCTATACTCTTCAATTAAAAAATTATACAGACATTGAACAATCACCATACGATACTCCAGATAATTAAATTTAAACTGCAAGCAGGGGCAGCCCTGGTGGCGCAGCGGTTTAGCACCGCCTGTAGCCCAGGGTGTGATCCTGGAGACCCGGGATCAAGGCCCACGTCGGGCTCCCTGCATGGAGCCTGCTTCTCCCTCTGGCTGTGTCTCTGCCTCTCTCTCTCTCTCTCTCTCTCTGTGTGTATCTCTCATGAATAAGTAAATAAAATCTTAAAAAAATAAATAAATAAACTGCAAACACAAAACACTGTCCCCAGAGACTAAGAAGCTATCGCAATCACACTAAAAGGGATGCCGTGAAAGAAGTACCAATAAAAAGAAAGAGCAATGAAAAGAGGCGCCATGGAATAATGGCTGTGCAGAGGCCAAACAAGCAATAAGCCAGGCTGGAGCAAGTCAGAGGACTAGAAGACAGAAGGGTCCAGGACAAAAGAAAGTATACAGATTTGATACTATGCTTGAAAAGCTGGAAGAATATAGGGATGCTATGAAGACACATAATGCAAGAAAAAAAAGAAAGGCCATTACAGAAACTCCAGAAAAACAAAAGACTCTGTAAGAAAGAAAATACAATCATTTGAATTACACTGCTCTACATATTTGGTCATAATATGCATATAACGTTTTGCAAGCTTTCAGTTGATAGAACAATAAACGAAGGCCTTGTATCTCAATTTACAAAGATAAGCGATATAGGAACAACAAAACCTCATGATACAACTATTGGAGAACATGAATAAATAAGTAAAATTAAAAAAAAAAAAAGAGGCAATTTCCTTTCGATGCCTGGGTGGCTCAGCATTTGAGCATCTGCCTTCAGTTCAGGGTCAGCTTAGGGCATGACCCCAGGGTCCTGGGATAGAGGAGATAGAATCCTACATTAGGCTCCCTGCAGGCAGCCTGCTTCTCCCTCTGCCTATGTTTCTGCCTCTCTCTCTCGGTGTCTCTCATGAATAAATAAAATCTTAAAACAACAACAAAAAAAGAGGTAGCTATTGGAGAACAGGAGCGTTCAAAAGTAGGAATGGTGGGGTAGAGGGATCCCTCGATGGCTCAGCGGTTTAGCGCCTGCCTTCACAACCAGGATGTGATCTTGGAGACCCAGGATCGAGTCCCACATCAGGCTCCCTACATGGAGCCAGCCTGCCTCCTCTCCCTCCCTCCTCCCCTCCTCCTCTCCTTCCCCTCTCTCTCTCTCTCTCTCTCTCTCTCTCTCTCTCTCTCTCTCTCGTCTCTCATGAATAAATAAAATCTTAAAAAAAAAAAAAAAGATTCCCTCTAGGAATCTTAACTGTGTGCTTCATTATTTTTAAAAAATTTTCTGAAGTATTTTTAAAAAAGCAGTGAAGAGCACACTCTGAATCCCATAATGTAATCACAACTACCATTAGACACTTGCCTCCACTTTGATGGCACACCGTCCGATGGCCCGCACAGCTTTGCGAACAAAGTCAACATCCACCTCTGTGGCATATTCCTTTAACTCTGCCAGAACCTGTTAAAAATCCAGGAAGTAGACTATCATTAAGGATTCTCAATCATTAATTTCATAGCCTAGCTTCTTCTGAAGACCAGAACTTAACATCTAAGTGATTTATAAACTTGAGTCTGCTTTAAGTCTGACCTGAGCAATGTTGGCTTGGGATGCTAAACGAATCATGATGTCCAGTTTCTCTAGTTTAACATAGATAGGATCATTGTACTTCACAAAGAAGACTTTGATTTCCTGCTTCAAGATTTCAGGCCTGTGGTACACAGAAACACATGATAAATGGAACATGTATTGATATGCCCTTCTAAATCTGTATTAGTATCTAATTAACCTAAATAGATATTAGATTATTATCTAATCCATGCTTCTCTGCTCTCCAGCCACTCCTCCTCCTCATCCAAACCTCACACACTTCCTTTATACCCCCTAACCAGTTCCCCATTTGGCAGACCATTTTTAAGGGTTAGGGCACTTATTGCTAAGAACTGCTGGAAGAACAAAAATCTGACTCTAAACTATGGCCTAAGTCATATAAAGCAAGCACTACTGGTCCACTATTAGCAGACCTATCAGGAAACAAACTAAACTGTAGAGCAACACCAACTGTTTATCACAGGAACACTCCAAAAACAAATGTTAGTCTCTCCTGATTCCAGGCAAGTTGCCCTATCATAAAACATTTTCATTTCCATATATTAACAAGAACTTAACACTGGCTTCTATAATATTGATATTATTAAGCTTAATTCAAAATCACAAACACTTTCATCACCAATTCATTGTTTCCCAACCTTTTTTGGACAATTAGATTGATATTCCTCAGGGCGACGTACTGCACCTCTGGTTCCCCAGACAGCAAAGTGACAAGTGGAGGGGCCAACTTCTTCAGCAGCATGTTATAGTAGTCAGAGTCCTTGGGTAACAACTCTAGAAACTTCATTAGGACTTTTACCGCTGAAAGAACCACGGCTGAGTTGGCATGAGATAGCCGGGGGGTTACACGCTCACAGATGCTAAGGGCAGAAAAGGAAAATTAGTATCTTAAATTATAATTTCTTGCTCAATCCAGCCCATAGCGCACTGTATCAGAGTCCCATGGCCCAAGAATTAAGAAACTAGACAATCAGTTAGAAAGTCAAAGCTCAATGTGTAGACAAAACTGGGATCCTGCACTGCAGAAGCTTCATTCCCAGCAAGCTACAGACAGAGCAGAGCAGGGCCATCAGAAGACTTCAGGAAACCAGCAATAAGGGATGCTTAAACTGGAAGGAAAGTAGACAATATCCAAAATATTTGAGGCTCACACCATTTACCCTCCTGTTTTAGTCTTCTCTGCCTCCCCATATTATGTAAGGCTCCCTGCCTCAGAGTCCACTTCTCCTCTGCCTACAGGATGTCAAATTAAGTTCTGAGAGTTACTTCATAGTTAGAGATATCAACCAACCGTGACTGAAGTTTCATAAGATGCAGGAGGTGAGTTGAGCAGGAAAACAATACAACCCCTTGTCTTCATGATAATAAAAAAATCTCTGAAAAGTTTGTTTTTGTTTTTTTAAGATTTATTTATTCATGAGAGGCAGAGACAGAGAGGCAGAGACACAGGCAGAAGGTGAAGCAGGGCCCTACCGGAAGCCTGACACAGAACTTGATCCCAGGGGCCTGTGGAATCATGAATCATGATCATGGAATCATGACCGGAGTTGAAGGCAGACACTCAACCACTGAGCCACCCAGGCACCCCTCCAAAAGGGTTAAGTGACAGACACCACTACAATATTCTCCCAACCTCCTCCCCCATCCACTTAGTCCCTGCTACCTACACTTAAAGGCCTCACTAGATCTTGAGTTTTTAATTATCTGTTGAGGGTTCTTCAGAAATTAACCTAATTTTGATAGCTCTTGGGCAACAGGAGAGGCTAGCTGGTTATATTCAGTTAAGTTCAAGGTAAGTACGCAGGGCTTCTCTCCCTTCCTCCTGTATCTAACTGGCTCCTTGACCTCCCTCAGGTCTTTATACAAATGGCACCTTCTCAGTGAGGCCTTCCCTGACTACGCTTTTACAAAATATAATTCCTCATCTCCAAATGTCCTGCATATCTTAGACCTCCTCCCTACTTTATCTTTCTCATTAGTGCTTATCATCCTCTGACATTATACTGTGTTATATGTATTTCTGCCCCATCCCTCAGAATAAATGTTCATGAGGGCTATGATTCTGTTGACAGTATATACTCAGGGCCTAGAATAATACCTGGCATGTAGCACAGCCTCAATAAATATTTGCTAAGTGAATGCATGAGTAAGTGTGAGATGTTGGGCAGCCTGGGTGGCTCAACGGTTTAGCGCCACCTTCAGCCCAGGACCTGATCCTGAAGACCTGGAATCGAGTCCCATGTCGGGCTTCCTGCATGGAGCCTGCTTCTGCTTCTTCCTCTGCCTGTTTCTCTCTCTCTCTCTCTCTCTCTTTGTCTCTCATGAATGAATAAATAAAATCTTTAAAAAAAAAAAAGTATGAGATGTCAATGACTAACAAAAAATAAAATTCTACATAAAGTCTTTCCATAAGAGTACATGTACTTTTTAAAAGACACTTGGTAGTTTTGATAGTGGAAAGAAACGATCAGGGGGAGCTTAAGTTAGGTCCAGAGGGAACAATTTCCCAGACAAGTGAAGAGAACTTACGTTATGGTAACTTGAACTTCAGCCAGGCAAGGAAGGTTCTTATCTACCATAATTAAAACATGTCAACTTTAATGAAGAGCCAGCATTTCTTCTGAAGTACTTTACCTAGTACAGTGCCTATATACACAGAATGCTCAAGAAAATCTGTAACAGTGAACTTGGTAAAGGGCTGAGGAGAACAGTCCAGGTGCACCTTCCAAAATCTTTTCCAAATTCAGACTGACGTGATTTCTGTATCTAATAAAGACACCAAATGTTTTGCGGGCTTTGATACATTTTTTTCTACTACTGAATTATAGGTATAGTTCAGCTCAGTAACTAGTATCAAGTCACTTAGTATGTATCTAATAGAATGAAAAGTTTGTCACAGTGGTAAGAAACACTCAAAAACCTTTGTGTGCCAAATGGCCAGACACAGCTGTATGGGAGATGTGGACCATGATGAGGGAAATTTCAGCAGAGGGTAACTGCAGTATTCAAACAATACACACCTTATAGGAAGAGATATTTTTGCGTGGTTCACTCTACCACCTAAAATGTTCCTAAAATCCAGTGGGACAATACCACAGAGATAGCAACATCTACCCCACAAATCACTAATCTTTGCCAACATAAGAGATTCTTATTCTAATACAGACAGTAGAACTTATTCAAACAGGCAAATCTCCCAGATACTACCCAGGAAAACAGAACGGACCTCTGAGCCTCCCGGTCATCTTTAGGGTTGTAATTAGACAGGCAGTCCAAGATGAAAATCTGGCCCCATTCAGTGCACTCATTCAGGGCTGTCAGCAGCTTGTTAATGTTCTGTGGGTTCAGATCGAGTAGGTTGCTGTTTGGGTGAGATTCACTGATTTCAGATAATGCTGCTACAGCATTAGCCACCACCTGGGAAAGAAACAGACATGACCCTAATTTACCAAGAATAGGACAATTATTAACAAATGCTTAATTTTCTCTGGATCACTTCACAGATCTCACCTCATAACCATTCCTCAACATTTTACCTAATCAGCTAGAAACATAAACTGCATTCAAAACATGTATTAAACCAATAATGGCATATATAGCTTCCTGGTGGTCAGGAACCCAGAATTAAAACAATTCATGTCTTAGCAGAGAGTCACACACAATTTACTATTAAAACATTAACAATTTTAATAGCATTCAACATTATCATTAGAATCAAGACATATGACCAGTTTTAAGATGAATAAAGTTTAAACATGTACAGTAGGCAAGCAAAGGACAGAAAAATCTAGACTAAATAATTTTAAAGCTGTATGGGTATATGTGTATGGGGGGATTGATACTGTCAATCATGTCATGAGTCACAGAGTGAGAAAATGTAAGCTTGAAACCTTAGTTCACTATTGAACGACGTTAGGAGATGTTCCACATCTGAACACTCGGGATAATTTTTTTTTAAAAGATTTTATTTATTTATTCATGAGAGGCACAGAGAGAGACAGGCAGAGACCCAGGCAGAGGGAGAAGCAGGCTCCCTGCAGGGAGCCCGACGTGGGACTCGATCCCGGGTCTTCAGAATCACACCCTGGGCCGAAGGCAGGCACTTAACTGCTGAGCCACCCAGGGATTCCCAAAATTGGGGATAATTTAATCCACCTCACATATTATGGTTTAAGGATCAAATCAGATAACACACTAAGTGCTTTCTATAAAGTCTTATGCAAATTTTAGGTGGTACTACTACCATAACTCATCAAGACTAAGTTACACAGTTTTTCACATTAATATCTCTGAAACCGAGATGCATTCTATAATCAAAGGCATTTCAGTTGGGGGTGCAGACAGTTAAATGTCCAACTCTTGGTTTTGGCTCAGGTAGTGATCTTATGGTCATGAGACTGAGCCCACATGGTGCTCCACGCTCAGCACATAATCTGCTTAAGACTGACTTATCATAAAAATGACTGACTCTCCTTCTCCCTCTGCCCTTCGCCACCACACACTCACATATGCACTCTCTCACATAAATAAATCTTTTTTTTAAAAAAAGAGGGAGAATGTCAGTTTAACAGGAAGCACATTTCTTTCCAAGTAACATAGAAAATAATAATGCATCTTATAATCAATGCCATCTCAGAATCAATGAAATATGGTACCTCAAATATAACCTTTCAGGCAGTATGATATATGAAAGATTGTGACCTAGGGGCACCTCAGTGGCTCAGTCGTTGACCGTCTGACTTTGGCTCAGGTCATGATCCTGAGGTCCTGGGATCGAGTCCTGCGTCAGGTTCCCTGCAGTGAGCCTGCTTCTTCCTCTGCCTATGTGCCTATGTCTATGCCTCTCTCTGTGTCTCTCATGAATAAATAAATAAAATCTTTAAAAAACTGCTCCCTAATATAATAAAGTATACTCGGGGGCACATGGGTGGCTCAGTCAGTTAAGCAACTGATTCTTCATTTCAGCTCAGGGTATGATCTCAGGGTTGTGAGATAAAGCCCTGTGTCAGGCTCCATGCTGAACATGGATTCTCTTAAGATTCTCTCTCTCTCCCCCTCTTCCATCCCCATCCTTGCTCACACGCATTCTCTCTCTCTCTCTCAATCAAAAAAAAAAAAAAAAAAAAGTACACTTGTATCCTGACTTATAGATCTGGGAATCCACATTAGTCGCAAGGAAAAAAGTGAATACTCTTTAACAAAATTATAGATTATTTCTGATATAACTAATACATTTACAGCCAATGATGTTCAATTTAAAAACTGCAAAAGCACCCCCCCAAAAAAACCCACAATAAAAAACTATAGTATAGTCCTATACAAGTGAATCCAAAGTCGCATTTTTCAAAAGTAATCTCTATGCCTGATGTGGAACTCAAACTCACAACCCCAAGATCAAGAGTCCCATGCTCTATCAACTGAGCTAGCCAGAAACCCCTAAAACCACATTTTGCAATGAAGTTACCAGATGTTATATGACTTTTTAATCACATAATATACTTATGACAATATTATTACATAAAAGATATGGTATCACGGGGTGCCTGGGTGGCTCAGTGGTTAAGCAACCAACTCCTGGTTTCAGCACAGGTCATGATTTTAGGGTTCTGGGATTTTCGCTCAGTGCAGAGTCTGCTTGGGATTTTCTGCCCCGTCCTGCTCACATGCATATACTCTCGTTCTCTCTAAAAAAATAAATCTTTTTTTTGAAGATTTTATTTATTTATTCATGAGAGACAAAGACTGAGAGAGAGAGGCAGAGACACAGGCAGAGGGAGAAGCAGGCTCCACGCAGGGAGCCTGATGTGGGACTCGATCCCGAAATCACACCCTGGGCCGAAGGCAGACACTCAACCACTGAGCCATCCAGGTGTCCCAAATCTTTTTTAAAAAAGTATGCTGCTACGAATGGAACCATCTTCAGCTATACTTCAGTGATCACAAAATTCCAAGATGAAAAATCAAAGGCTCATTTGTTTGATTATAGATATATGATTTAACCGTTACTAAGAAAAATCAGGAAGAATTATCTACTCCACCTACCACATGGTACCATGTATAAAGTTCTTTTCTTTTTGTCTGCTATCATCAAGCATGGGATATAGTGACAATCAAAAAGCATGAAGAGTGAAATACTAATCCCCTCCATCATCTCAGGTGTTTTACATGCAGGGAAAAGAGATTTCCCATGTACTATACACTTGATAGAACTGATTATGGTATAAAGGATCAAAATATCATATCAGAAGCCCAAATGCCTATTTTCAATTATTACTGCCAACACATGCCCAATCGTAGTTACTGGCTGTCCAAGATCCTAGGTCCTACCATAACTTACCATTTCTGCCAGTTAAATCCTTTTAATGTTTAAAAAAATTACATGCTAACTATAAAGTCTGTTAATAGGAAATGTAGAAAAAAAAGAAATGTAGAAAAAGAAAAGGTCAGAATTGAGGGAGTGTGGAAGCAATGTGGAATAAAGAGAACAGAAGGATGCTGAACAGAATGAACAATGAGAATTCCTCTGTCATTATCATAGGCAATTGAAAATTAAACCAAGTGTATAATGTGGCTAATGAAGTATATGTTCTGGTAGCAAAAGAGGCAATTTCCTCTCATTATCACATTAAAACAAAAAAAGAAACAAGGAAAAGTAAATCTAATTAAAAGATCCAGAGAGACCAGATTATAGGATTATGTTTAGAAAAGCTTACATTGAGAAAAGAGATTGCTACCAATCACTGAGCCAATGGCCAACTAGAGAAAAAAGCATCATCAATAACAAAATTCTACTGTTCCTCTCTTCAAGTTCCTTCTGTTCTATCTTTTCACTTTCATCTCCTAATCCTCACAGGAGGTTATGGTTTCAGAAACATACTATGGTGGGCCTGTAGGGACCGCTTAGTGTTCTCCTGGTCACTAAACTATGTTTCCCTCAGCCTAATGGGAGCCTACAATAAGCAGTCACACTGAATCTGAAGTAGAGAAAACATACTGACTTCAAAACAGAAACTGGGTAGTTAGGGTACACAGGACAACTCACTCGTCAACGTTTATGCTCTGTTTCTTTGGAATTGTGTACTATGTATATAGCACATACATCATCTGTTTCTAAAAATAAACTTTAAAAATAATAGATTGAAACTTAAGATTTGGGATGCCTGCGTGGGTCAGTGGTTGAGCGTCTGCCTTTGGCTCAGGGCATGATCCTGGAATGTGGGATCAAGTCCCCCATAGGGCTTCCCTGCAGGGAGCCTGCTTCTCCCTCTGCCTGTGTCTCCCATAAATAAATAAATAAATCTTAAAAAAAAAAAAAAGAAATTTAAGATTTACTTTCTCTTTCCAAAAGACTTCTCTAAAGGATAATTTAGTATCACCAAGTGCAAATTGAACCCTTGCAGTAACTGCCCTGATACACCCATATGTTAAAACAAAAGTTATATCTCTTTCACTTGAACTATCACTTTGAATTTGAGTAAGAATCACATGCACATTTCTCCCCTAGAAATCTCTAGTTTCTCTTAAGAAACACTGCCAGAAAAGAATAATAGCCTTTTAACTAAAATTTCAAAAAGACCCTACAGTTCTCAATAAAGATTTTTTTTTAAGATTTTAAGAAATCTCTACGCCCCCTCCCAAAAAACAAACAAACAAAAAAAGAAATCTCTACTCCCAATATGGGCTCGAACTCATAACCCTAAGAGTAGCATGTTCCACTGATTGAGCCAACCATGTACCCAGAAGAGCTTCTAAAGAAGTTTTGCTTAAAAATGGATTTATAAATAGGATTTCTTAAATGAGTTTTCTCAGTACATTAGCTGATTCACAAAAAGTTGGCATCTAGGGTACAAAGGAAAACATACATGCCGTAAAAAAAATTTTTTTTATTCATCTTGTCTTCCAATTAAGGCATTTCTGGGGGAGACTGAACTAAACATTCCTCCTCCCTACCCCACCACTCTAGACCTAATATATTTCATACATAATATTAAACATAAACACCTATATACTTATTTACAAAAAGCACATGTATTTAAATACATATAAAATCACATCCCATAGTAGACAAATCTTTCTGTCTTGACTACAGAATTCTCTTCAATGTGATAGTTCCTTATGGACCCTTGGAGTCTGCTGAGTTTAAGGTAAGCAATTTGTGATTTACTTTATACTAAACCTAACAGAGAAGGCTGCACAAAGATAAAAGACAGTAGTTCCTAAAACATATCGAACACTTACTATGTGCCACTAATCCTCACAGCAACTCTGAGGTAGTTGCTATCAAAATCCACCTATTACAAATAAGGAAAAAGGCACTTTTTTTTTTTTTAAGAGATTGATTTGGGAGTGAGCGTGTGCAAGCAAGGACCAGGGCAGAGGGAGAGGGAATCTCAAACGGACACCCTGCTGAGGGCAAAGCTCAATGCAAGACTCGATCCCAGGACCCTGAGATCATGACCTGAGATAAAATCAAGACTCAGATGCTTTGATCGATTGAGCTACCCAGGTGCCCCAAGGAAACAAGGTTTAACAATGAATTCATAAATCAGTTTAGAGAAGTTAGTGCCTTGCTTAGTCAACACAACTAGAAAGGGAGAGTGCTTGAATATGAACTCAGGGTTTGTGTTTTGATTCTAGTTTCTGAGTGCTAATTACTCTGCCTTTAGCATTTACAGAAGTGCCAAGAGCTAAGAACTTCAGCTGGGAGAAAGGAAAAGAAAAATCAGACCTGGGGAAGGAAATAATCAAAACATTATTTCCAAGCAAAAGTGACATGCAGATTTATACAAGGAGAAAAATGTATTCTTCTACTTTATATATTTCAGAGATAATCATATCCTGACATCACTTCAAGAGGCAAGATTTACTATCCAGCTATAAAATCTGATTTATAAGCTACAACTATCTGATATTCACCAATTGTGAGGACATAAATTTGACCTCATTTTTTTTTTTTTTTTTTAAGAAGCAATCAAGAGCTGCAGGTATGGTCAAAATAAAAATGATCCTGTAAAAAAGAACTCTAGAAGAGAAATCTAGATCTATAGAAAAACTAGAGTGTCACAGACAGAAGCTCCTTTATGAGAGATCTCTCACCCATTTCCCTGTCCCTTTGAATGACTTTCATCCTGCACCTTCATTTCTATAGCCACAGAACCCAAAGCAGAGATCATTTTCCAGTACAGTGACTTCCTATTAACAAATTACTATTTAGAAGACTTTCATTTCCAGCAACGACCTTCAAGGTCACACAATCAAAGCAGATTTATACTTCAGTTTTCCTGTTCAATTTATCATCCTTTTGGCTGGTACCTCTAAAGACAATTTTCTTTAAAGATTTTATTTATTTATTCATGAGACACAGCGGGGGGGGGGGGGGGGCAGAGACAGAGGCAGAGGGAGAAGCAGGCTCCATGCAGGGAGCCTGATGTGGGACTCGATCCTGGGTCTCCAGGATCATGCCGTGGGCTGAAGGCGGTGCTAAACTGCTGAGCCATCAGGGCTGCCTCCCTAAAGACCATTAAATCAAGTGAAAGCAAAATAACTGACCAAAACTATTATGCTGAAATATACAGGTGGTGTATACTTTTATCCGACTAAAAATCAGCAACATTAGGAATCTCCCTTTCTCCTTCATGGAGCTGCCCCAAATGATGCGTAAAAGCACAGGGCAACATGTATTTGTCCTCAGCATGTTTTAATCATTATTGGCTCCTTAAGGACACAGTGACTACGTGGTACCAGCTAATTTTTTTCCCCTCAAATAAGTAAAACCGAGGGTAGCCTGGGTGGCTCAGCAGTTTAGTGCCTGCCTTCAGTCCAGGGCGTGATCCTGGAGACCCGAGATCGAGTCCAACGTGGGGCCCCCTGCATGGAACCTGCTTCTCCCTCTGCCTGTTTCTCTGCCTCTCTCTCTCTGTCATGAATGAATAAAATCTTAAAAAAAAAAACCTGAGAGCTCATACTTTAATAAACGTCCTGGAAGCCAAGAGATAAAATGCCAACCATGTTAACATTCTATAATGTGCCACTGTCCCCCCTCATCTTCCCAGGAATAAGGAAGTTGTCAACACAGCTCACTATGACCAGAAGGTCTGAATACATGGTAACAAAATTTATGAATAAGACTCAGTAAAATTCATTACTTAAAGTGATTTAAGATGTGGTCTGCAGGGGCACCTGGGTGGCTCAGTGGTTGAGCATCTGCCTTTGGCTCAGGTAATGATCCCAGGATCCTGGGACAGAGTTCTGCATCAAGCTCCTATAGGGAGCCTACTTCTCCTTCTGCCTATGTCTCTGTGTGTCTCTCATGAATAAATAAAATCTTAAAAAAAAAATTATGGCCTGAGAAAATGCAAGTATTCTCAAAGCCAAGACACTACAAGTAGATATTTATAAGCAGACAAAAGGCACTAATAACCAGTTACTTGGCCCACAGACCCTAAAATTACACCAGAGCAAGCTGCAGCATGAACAAAACAAAAAATCTATTATTATACCACTTATTAGCCTTTTTTTTTTTTTTAAGATTTTTTAATCATTTATTTGAGAAAGAGCACAACCAGGGAGAGCCCCTGGAGGGAGAAGCAGGCTCCCCGCTGAGCAGGAAGCCCAATGCCCATGCCAGACTCCATCCCAGGATACTGAGATCATGACCTGAGCCAAAAGCAGATGCTTAACTGACTGAGCCACCCAGGTGCCCCTCGTTATCCTTTTTGAGAGTAAAGTAATTCTTTGCCACAGTAAACGCCTTGAGATCATCTTAAAGGGGACACTAAGAAAGGGATGAGCTGTGATCTTTTGGGGCACTATGTACAAGAGATCCAATTTTCAAGAAGTTGCTGATGAAAACTGCTTTAAAGGTATATCCTTGAATAATTATCTTCTAAAAGTAATTCTGCAATGATGCAGTAAGCAACACTGTAATTACACCTAGGTTCATTTGTGGGTAAACCGCCATCAGAATTACCCTAAAGAGGTGATGAGGTCACGAAGGTTTAGCTCCCATGAATGGGATTTTCGCCCTTATAAAAAATAACCCAGCCCACAGAGCTGCCATGTGGGAGACACAAGAAGAAAGCAGCTGTCTCTGAACCAGGAAGTGGGCTTCCACCAGACACCAAATCTGCAGGTGCTTGGGCCATGGACATCCAGCCTCTAGCACCTTGAGAAATCTATGTTTGTGTATGAGCCACCCAATCTCCTCTCTGCTATTCTGTTACAGCACTGAGGCAACAAAGTAACCAATTATTGTGCTGTCTTTTTTTGGCATTTTGTTTATTTATTCATGAGAGACTCACAGAGAGGCACAGAGTCACAGACAGAGGAAGAAGTGGGCTCCATCCAGAGAGCCTGACGTGGGACTCCATCCCGGATCTCCAGGATCACGCCCGGGGCCAAAGGCAGCGTTAAAACACTGAGCCACCCGGGCTGCCCATGTGCTGCCTTTTTAAACCATATCTTAAGAAATGTTTTCTTTATATAATATTGTAAATGAGTAAAGAACATTCAGTAAGCAAGGCAAGTATGGAGCATACTACTAAGCTGTGTGCTTTCCCCTAATCTCATCTCACAGCCTACTGTCTGAAAGATAAATATATGCTGAATAATTTCATCATTCCTTCAGTTGGTTTGATAGTTTTATAACATATGTACATATCCTTTATATAATCTATTATCTCATTATAATGTAATGTATTTTGTAATATTATAAATACAATATTGCTTAAAAAAATTACCCTAAAATAAATGTCCACCTTTAAATAACATATATTAAAAAGTTAAATCTTTTAAAAATAAGTTTGCAATTGAAAGATTAACCCTTCTGGGGATCCCTGGGTGGCTCAGCGGTTTGGGGCCTGCCTTTGGCCCAGAGCGCGATCCTGGAGTCCCGGGATCGAGTCCCACATCGGGCTCCCGGCATGGAGCCCGCTTCTCCCTCCTCCTGTGTCTCAGCCTCTCTCTCAATCTCTGTGTCTGTCATGAATAAATAAATAAATCTTAAAAAAAAAAAGATTAACCCTTCTAAAATTATTAATATCCAACTCCATAATGACTATACAATATGGACCATAAATGGCAGTTATCTTATAAAGGGCTTCATCTCTACCACGGTCAAGATTAAGTGCTATGCAAGCCCTCTATCCTTCAATGTTCACAACAATCCTATGATAGAAGGATTATTTACTACTTCCACTTTGTAGATGAGGATACTAAAAAGCTTAGGGAGCTGAGAAATGACAGAACCAGGATACAAACCCAAGTCTTTTTGACTCAAGAGTCTAACCACTATGTTATATGGTACTGAGGGGAAAATACCATTTCATAATTACAAAGAACTTTTCTGTTTTTTAGATACTTTTCATACAGAGTGAGTCAACTCTTTATAAAAAGAAGTGATTAAATGCAATTTGGTATTTTGGACTGAATCCTAGGATAGCAAAAGGACATTTGTGTTAAAACAGGTGAAGTTCAAATAAAATCTGTACTTTAGTTAATAATGTACCAATGCTAATTTTTAGTTTTGACAAATGTGCCATGGTTATGTAAGATGTTAACATGAAGTGAAACTGAGTGAAGAGTATATGCAAACTTTCTGTACTATCTTTGCAACTTTTCTGTAAATCTAGAATTATTCCTCCACAAATGAGCTTATAAAAAAACCCTGGGGATGCCTGGGTGGCTCAGCGGTTGAGCGCCTGCCTGCGGCTCAGGGAGTGATCCTGGAGTCCTGGAACTGAGTCCCACATCAGGCTTCCTGCAAGGAGACTGCTTTTCCCTCTGCCTGTGTCTCTGCTTCTCTGTGTCTCTCATGAATAAATACAATCTTAAAAAAAGCAAACAAACCTGTAAGTTGGTAATAACTGATAAAATAAAAATTGAGAATTAATTTTTTAAAAGAAGTGAGAATTACAGAAAGATTTCCAGAGTTTATTATAAAGGAAAACAAAAACATTTGGTTCCCTTGTAAGGAGAAACAAAAAAGCATTCAGATGGATCAGGGAAATTCGAGAGCTGGGCAGTAAGCCTCATATCCAAGCAATGAGTCTACTTACTCCATTCCTGCAGAAATTAATAGTAGATACTCCATTAGTACCAAATATAACATTACTCACTTGGGGGAACCCAGACAGACTGCACATATTACCTCCCACATTACTGGTTATTTTTTTTTTTATTTTTTAAAATTTTTTATTTATTTATGATAGTTAGAGAGAGAGAGAGAGGCAGAGACACAGGCAGAGGGAGAAGCAGGCTCCATGCACCGGGAGCCCGACGTGGGATTCGATCCCGGGTCTCCAGGATCGCGCCCTGGGCCAAAGGCAAGCGCCAAACCGCTGCGCCACCCAGGGATCCCCACATTACTGGTTATTAAGTGCCTACCACATACTGACACTTTCACACATGCCTAATATTGTACCAAGCTCTAGAACTCCTTTATGGACTTTTGGCATGAAGAGCATTATGCATTTCTCATTTATGTATGAGATTTTTATATATATGAAATGTATACCCTACTTATTAATATACATTTAGGAATAACAAGTCATATAAAGTAGTAAATTAAGTGAGGTCATTAAGTTTTTCTATGTGTTTTAGATCTATCTTTAATAGAAAATTTAACATAGCCCACAGGACATCATTTATTTTTTTTTTAAGATTTATTTATTTATTCATGAGAGACAGAGAGAGAGAGAGACAGAGACATAGGTAGAGGGAGAAGCAGGCTTCCCATAGAGAGCCCAATGCAGGACTTGATCCAGGATCACGCCCTGAGCAAAAGGCAGACACTCAACCACTGAGCCACCCAGGAGTCCCAACATCATGTATATTCTGATAAAAATCCTCGCATTTACAAAGTCATCTAGAGACTTGAGTTTTTCAATATGTATCATCTCAGACTGATGACAAACCACAACTTTCTAAGTCCTAAATAAAAAAAATTATAATGATCAGAAAGTATGCAATGTTAGCTCTGTTCCTCAATAGTTATTTACCAAATATCAGGCACTATTTTAAATTACTCCTTCGTATTCGAAATAATTGGTAAAACAGGCATCATTACATTCATTCTACAGATGAGGAAACTGAAGCTCATTTTAAATAACTTGCTCAAGGCAACGTTTCTAGTGAGCAGCCACTCTGGCCCAGAAGGCCATATGCTGTTTCCATAATCCAAATTTTTGCAACTTAGCACTACTAAATTTGGGGATGGGTGACTATTTGCTATAAGGGGCTGTCCTGTACATTGTAGAATGTTTAAAGTATCCCTGGACTCTACCTACTAGATGCCAGTAGCACCCCTCCCATTAGTTGTGACAACCAAAAAAGTGTTTCCACATATTGCATATTGCCAGATGTCCCCTAGGAAGCAACACTGCTCCCAGTTGACAACCACTGCCATAATACTACGCTGCTTCCACATGCTGGTGTTGGAGATGATCACTGAAAAGATGTGACTGCCAAATGACCTGTGAACTGGAACCCAGCCCTTAGAGGTTTCTCATCCTATGCCCATCCTTAGAACTGGGTTCCATTACTTTCACCTGCATGGTATACATGACGGAAGCCAGTTAGGGCCTCTTTATAAACTTTTAAGATTTGACAGGCAGGTCCCAGGCATCCACACTGTCCTGCTGCCACCCAAGACAAGCCTTGTGTGTAAGCTCTCTTTGCTTATTAGAAGTGCCATCTACCGATCTGTAGTATTCCACCTCTTTCATCTCTCTGCCTTCCAATTCAAGGGGGCTGGTTTCAGATTATACCAGGGAAGTTCCTAGAAGGCTTAAAAACCAACAGCTGGCTAGCACACAGTTAAAATACATTTTCTGAGAAGAGGTTAGTTTTTATAAAACAACTTTCCAGAATCAGTTCCAATTAAAAGAAGCTGGTGGTTTTAGCCAGAACCTTTGCTAAATGCTACTGTGGGACAAACAGGCTATTCTGAGAATATACGACTTGTTCAGAACACTCAACAAATACAAACAGGTTTTTTACTTATTTAGTAATTTGTGCTTTGGTGGGAGGCAGAGCAGTGGAAGAGAGGCTTCCAAGGGGCAGCTCTCTGAGTAATGGAAGCAGAACTGAGAAGGCTTGGAAGATAGAAATCAAAGGGGCAAAGTCCCTAGGCCAACAGTACTCAGGAGAACAGAGTTCACAAACTAAAGCAAACTGCTCGGTGGGGCTGTTGAGTCAGTCTCTGGAGCAGCAGACTCTGTCATGAACATATTAACTGAAGTCAGAATGCCTCAAATGCCTTAGAAGAAAATATATATATATATATATAGAAAGGAAAATCCTAATGTGTGGGCAAAATGCTACAGAATAGTCACTATCACCCAAAAGTCCATTTTTTTTTTTTTTGTAAATATACACTTAGTGGAAGTTAAAAAAATTCTGACATCTGTGAAGAAATGTGGGAGCTATTTTTCTGTAGCTCCAAAGTGGTTTCTCATTCTGAATACAGGTTAACTTTCAAAATAACGAATAATAAAATCTGTGTCTGAAAATAAATTTGGCTCTAATTCTCTCAAAGTAGATTGTACTGTATGAATTTGTACAGCTATCAAAGGAATCAGGACATTTGAAGCTACTATTGTAGCAATAATGTTAACATTTGCCTAATGTCTACTTCATGATTACCCAGCAGGAGCCATTACTCTCGGGCTCCCATGAGCCAAGTACCTAAATACATGCTTCTTATGCAACAGCTCAATAAATACTCCCAACACTTTTCTACAATGGTTCCCCTCATTCAGCAGAAGAGGAAACAAAAAGGAAGTTGAGCTAGATTTTAACAAAAAATGTTTTTACTTCAAAGCCTACCTTTTCTCCTTTAAATAGTATTTCACTGAAAGTCCGCTCTGATATAAAGGGTATAACTGCAGGAAAATGAGGCGTGATTCCCCACAGAAGGGGAATGAGAACACACTAAAGTTCTATCACTTGCAGCAAGTAGCCCCAGGAATCAGCCTGAAGGTCAAAATAACCCGCAAAAAATTCAGATCTTGATCAACATTTTACTCTCAGATTTCAAAGTCGCTTCTGCAGGTGTTCTAGTGCTCTCACATGTAGGATGACCTGAAATGCACTAAGAAAATTCCCAAGGCAGAACCCCCTGGAAATGTTCATTTTAAGTTTTGTGAGAGATTCTAATACTTGCTGGTGCAGTGCTGCCACCATGCGGAACAACTGCAAAAGTGGGGCAAAATTACTCCTCAGGAGCAAGAAGAGAGGACTCATGCCCATCATCACAGTAAGAGGACAGCACTTCCATAGTAAGACAGATAAAGACTTCCATATGTTCAAAATCTTAACCATTTCAAGAAAATGAACTGTTCTACAGGTATATGTGTAAATATACACACCTACACCCTGTCACATACATACATACATCCATGAAGGCAGTGACCAGTAATGGGTGTTGGGATTCAGAACTAGGTCAAGATCCTGGCTACGCTACCAGCTGTCTGATTTTGGGAAAATGGCCTGAGCAGACATTTTTTGATCTCTAACATGGAATACCCTCCACTTCACTGGGAAGATATGAGAACTATGTAATATACCTAAAAGCATCTACCTGGCATAGTACGCAATTACATTTAAATTCCCTTTTTCAGGGCAGCCCAGGTGGCTCAGCGGTTTAGTGCCACCTTCAGCCCAGGGTGTGATCCTGGAGACCCGATTGAGTCCCACTTCGGGCTCCCTGCATGGAGCCTGCTTCTCCCTCTGCCTGTGTCTCTGCCCCTCTCTCTCTCTCTCTGTCTCTCATGAATGAATAAATAAAATATTAAATAAATAAATAAATAAATAAATAAATAAATAAATAAATTCCCTTTTTCCTAATGACACCTGGTCATCAGAAACCTTAGGAATTTCTCAGGTGTTTGAGCTACTGTACTGTACATTCATGCACTCATCTGTTTCCTATAAACAGCATTTGACCCGGCTGATAAGAAAAGGAAAATCAGTGGTCTAAATGCCAGTGGTAAGGCTTTTTGGTAAAAAGCAGGACATACAGTAGAGATGAAGAGTACAGGTTCAAGATCAAAAGCAGGCATGTATATTTTAACCCAAGCTTTTCAATTCTTTACTAAAACAAGCATGAAGAGCTCAAAAAATGATTTGAATCTAAGGCCAGGGCAAGAGTAGGGCAAGCAAGGCACAAATTTAAGGAGGCATTCCACTTTCAGGCTTGTGCAGGTATAGAGGTGACGCCTAAATATGAGTACCACCTTAAATTTTGCACTCTGTACACTTTGCTAGAGCTCGGTGGAACAATACTAGGGAAACAATATCGGGAAAATTCTGCTACTGACAAAAAAATCTGACAAGAATCAGAAAGATTTTCTATTTGGAGGGCAATAGGTCCAACAATAATGCTGATATGTGCTCTAGAAAAATCAACAATAAAGACAGTAAAATAAGTCATTCCTGAAAGTTTCTCAAAATCTACCAAGTAATCTTAAATTTTCTCTAAAGCTTTCTCAAAGATAATTGTGAAAATCTCTCCAAATCACCTCCTGATTTGTAAAAACAGGTTAAGAAATTTTAAGAGTATTATAGTTTATTATAGTGTTTTATTACATCCAAAGAGACCCATTGATGTGTTGCCTGTTTAAATCACATATGTGTAAGTATGAAACGGGGGACAACAGATGATGATAAATGGGCTCATTTTATTTATCTATTGTTTTCATTTAGTCACTCTAAGTTTGAATACGTTTGAAAATTCCAATAATAAAAAGTAAACATATGTATAAACACATATATTACTTGAGAATATGGTGGGCTGGACAAAAACCAGTCCTTCCTCCACAATAAAAACTTAAAATAGGTCAAATTAGGCTTGTTCCAGAATCCTTCCATCCTCTCAACTGGACAAAAATCTAAGCGCTTGGGTACCAAACAAACGAACAAAAATTCTTTATTAAACCATCAGTTAGCCCCTATCCCTGACCATCTAATTTTACAGGTTCTATTTCAAGAAATTTACATTATTGCAAAGATGCCTTTTTCTCCCTAAACTGGAAATACCTATATGAGTTATAATTCATTTTCACCTCACTCCACTGCACATTGTTAGCCCCACTGGGTATTTAACAAGTTTCCATGGATTGCATGATATCCTGTTTATTTGGAAGCCTGAAACCTGGAGCATGGAGCCCAAACACTTATTATCTTCTCATTTGTCCTCAAGTAGAAAATTTCAAAGACAGTGGCTCAGGGTAAGAGTGACTCAAAAGCAACACCAAAACACAACTTGGGACCAGCTAAACATTCTATAAAATAGATACTAATGCCTTGTATCTTTCCTTATGGAATTAAAAAAAAAAAAAAAAAGTGCCACATGGTCTTACTCGAGGGAAAAAAAGAAAGGTTGAATCTTCTAATGCTGGTGGTGATACCTATCAGAAGTCATGGTTTAAGCACATATATACCTGCACCAGCTTCTGTGCCTGGAAGGTGGCTACAAGATTTTTTTTTTTTAAGATTTTTATTTATTTATTCATGAGAGACACAGAGGGAGAGAGAGGCAGAGACACAGGCAGAAAGAGAAGCAGGCTTCATGCAGGGAGCCCGATGCAGGACTCCATCCCCGGACTCCAGGATCACACCCTGGGCCAAAGGCAGGTGCTCAACCGCTGAGCCACCCAGGCATCCCATGGCTAAAAGATTCCTAATGATAGGTACTACAGTACCTTAAAACAAAACAAAACAAAACGTGGTTTTCTTCATCCCTTGACCTTGATGCTAAACTTGAAAGATAATAAAAGCCAAGGCTATTCAAAGAATAAGATGAACCAGATGAAATATTAAAGCAGAGATCTGAGCACATGATTTGCAAGTAAGAGACAATGTCTATTTCAAGGCAAATTCCAACTCTATTTCAAAAAGTTCAACAACAAAGAAAGCATTCAGAGGTTATCCAGTGATTAACTCAAAGTTATTCACCTCCAAGTAAATAGTGCATTAGGCAAAAAGGGGAGGCCTTATTCCTCCATCTTCTCAATAATGGCACCTAGTCATCAATCACTCCATTCAAATGAGCTCCAGTTACTAGCAGAGTCAACATACCACTTGGGACTTTCTCCCCTTCATTATATGGACAAAGTTAAAAATATTAGTAAGAGAAATAAAAGGTCCTCAAACTTTAAAGTGTTATGTTCTAGCTGCCAAACACTTAGAATATTAATTGTCAAAAAGAATTTTGTCTTAGAATTTTCCTGTATAAGAATGCATTACAATAATTAGGCAATAAATAAAACTTTGTTTCTACTCCCACACCAGAAAAGACCACAAACGTCTGAAGAAATAATCTTTAAAAAAACTGATATAGGGACGTCTGTGTGGGTCAGCGGTTGAGCATCTGCCTTCGGTTCAGGATGTGATCCTGGGGTCCTAGGATACAGTTCTGCATCAGGCTCCCTGCAGGGAGTCTGTTTCTCCTCTGCCGATGTTTCTGCCTCTCTCTGTGTGTCTCTCATGAATGAATAAAAAAAAAATATATATATATATACATCTATATATAGATATATATAAATTTAAGGTAAAACTCAAAAAATTATTAAAGAGCCAAGGTTTCTGAGCAAACACAGGGGTAGGTATGATACAAAGGTTTGCTTTAAGACCCCTGTATTTTAGTAGCACTTGGTTTTCACTTGAGAAAACAACTAATGTGTGAGACATAATCTGAGGGACACACAGAATTCATGTTTCTCATAGCTAATCTGTTTCAATATCCCAGAGACAAGATTTGTTTTAAATATGCTTTTTAGGGGATCCCTGGGTGGCTCAGCGGTTTGGTGCCTGCCTTTGGCCCAGGGCATGATCCTGGAGTCCCAGGACCGAGTCTTGCGTCGGGCTCCCGGCATGGAGCCTGCTTCCCCCTCTGCCTGTGTCTCTGCCTCTCTGTCTATCATGAATAAATAAATAAATAAATCTTTAAAAATTTTTAAAATAAAAATAAACATGCTTTTTAGGAAAGCCTCGGTGGCTCAGAGGTTTAGCGCTATCTTCGGCCCAGGGCGTGATCTTGGAGACCCAGGATGGAGTCCCATATTGGGCTTCCTGCATGGAGTCTGCTTCTCTCTCTTGCCTGTGTCTCTGCCTCTGTCTCTCTCTGTGTCTCTCATGAATAAATAAATAAATAATCTTAAAAAAAATAAAATAAACATTCTTTTTAAAGGGATGCATTTTAAGTACTGCTCTCTATAAAAGCAGAAGCTTATTACCATTGGATTTGAATCTGCTATGAGATCCCGCAGAGAATCCAGAAATCCCTGATCTTCCACCATTTGGGCATTGATATCATGGAGTTTTGCCACACAAACTGCTGCTGTTTTCCGAACATAGGGATCTTCATCCTTCAAGCACTTGCGTAGAGGCTCACAGAGATATTCTGTAATCTTGTCCACCCGGATGCACCCCATGGTCCTGACTGCCAAGGCCCGAATTAGAGGATTGGGATCTTCACAATCCTAAAAAGAAAGAGAAAGAGAGAAAGAAAGAGAAAGAGAGAGAGAGAGAGGAGAGAAAAAAGAAAAAGAGGAAGAGGAAGAAGAAAAAAAGAAAAAAATCATTGACAACTACAGGTATACATGGTGACTAAAAAGTAAACAGTCTAGTTTATACAAGCCTCAGAAGAACATTTCCTTTATGTAAGCTTCCAGTTACACTCTGTATCAGACACTAATCCCCCATACTATTGTTTCCTAAGTACAAATCTTAATTGCCTATTTAAGAGCTTAGGTTAGGAATTCATTTAACTATTTTACAAACACAATGAAGAAATGCCCAGTAGTATTCATTCCAGGGTGAGGCAGAAGTCAACTGGTATTACCATCACCATGGCTGTTACTGTATGTGCCTTAACAACAGGAAAAAAATGAGGAATTGGAAAAACGTGTACCACTCCCGAGTCAGTCTGCAAATATCCCCAACCCTGCACATGCATTCACTTTCTTGCTCTCTCAAATGAATAAATCTTAAAAGGAGATCTTACAAGGATGAAATGATTTTTCATCTTTATGTTTGGAATCTGCTTTAAAATTATCCATTAGGAGGAGTGGGAGTCAGGAAAGCATGTATAGGGAGAATAAATAAGATTGGTCATGGGTTGGGGTGCCTGGGTGCTTAAGCATCTGCCTTCAGCTTAGGTCATGATCCCAGGGTCCTGCTTCCTGCTCAGTTGAGAATCTCCTTCCCTCTCTCCCTCTGTTCCTCCCACGGCTTGTGCACTCTCTCTCAAATAAATAAATAAAATCCTAAGGAAAAAAAAAAAAAGACTTGTCACGTGCTGGTAACCACTGAAACTACAAGATGGGGATTTAGGGATTTAGAATACTATTCCCTCTACTTGAATATGTTTGGAAGTTTCCAGAATAAAAAAAAAATGAGTGTTAAGACCTATTAAGTAAAAACAGAAGTAGTTACTCCTTGAGTTTCTACTACTTCTGACCCATAAGCTTAATTTTCCCCATGATAAATAGATAAAACCCAGGTTACTGAAACTTCAATGATACGCCTAACCTTTGTCAGCCTGGGAAGGTTTCTTCTGGCTTTCTTCTCCCATCTGGCAAGGATGCACCAAAACCAGCTAACAGAAGGCTCTCCATATGGTTTGAACTGGATGACGAATGCTGGCATAAAGAATGCTTAAAAACCTGAACACTCATAGTCACTGCCAGTACTTCTCTAGAGGCTCTCTTTTGCAACAGAGGTTGCTTATTTGCAATGCAGACATTACCTACATCAAACAATACTTCCTGAAAAGCCTACTTGAGGTAGACGAGACTGGTCTTGAGTTCCTAGGGGTGGAAATGTTACCTTCACAAAGCTGTTGACAGCCATGATGGCCATGTCTGGCTGACTCTTGGCATAGTTCATCAAATAGAGATAAACAAGCTTCTTTAATTCCAGGTTGTCGGTTTGCATACAGTTCACTACATCTGGAAAAAGAGAGCTGAGAAGAGAAGAGAAAAAAGAAAAGGAAAATGAATAGATGTTGGTGCCAAGCTATTGGATAGAATATGGAGAAATAGCCTTTACAAAGTGATCTGATGCAAAGAAGTATGTCCCCACAGTGATAACAATTAACACTGATCTCAATTTCTAAGGAAACTGTAGTACAAGACCCAAGAAGATCTCTAAAATAGATTTAAGGGGATCCCTGGGCGGCTCAGCGGTTTAGCGCCTGCCTTTGGCCCAGGGCGCAATCCTGGAGTCCCGGGATCGAGTCCCATGTCGGGTTCCCGGCATGGAGCCTGCTTCTCCCTCCTCCTGTGTCTCTGCCTCTCTCTCTCTCTATGTCTATCATAAATAAATAAATCTTTAAAAAAAATAAAAATAAAAAATAAAATAGATTTAAGAAACTTTTCATTGTTAGCAAAATTTTTTTTTAAGTTTATTTATTTATTCATGAGAGACACCGAGAGAGAGAGGGAGGCAGAGACACAGATAGAGGGAGAAGCAGGCTCCTCGCAGGGAGCCCGATGTGGGACTCGATCCTGAATCCCGGGATCATGCCCTGAGACAAAAGCAGATGCTCAAACGCTGAGCCACCCAGGCGTCCCAGCAAATTTTCTAACAAAAGTAGAGCAATATGGGTAGCCTGGTGGCTCAGCGGTTTAGTGTCACCTTTAGCCCAGGGCCTGATCCTGGAGACCCGGGATCATGTCCCATGTCAGGCTCCCTGCATGGAGCCTGCTTCTCCCTCTGCCTGTGTCTCTGCCTCTCTGTCTCTCTCATGAATAAATAAAAAAATCTTAAAAAAAAAAAAAAAAAGTAGAGCAATATAATGAACCCAATATATCCATCACCCAGCTGCAAAGAAGCATTAACACATGTCCAATCTTGTTTTATACATGTCCTCAATCCAATATCCCTTCCCCTGTCCCTATCCCACCTAGTTGCTCTGGATTTTTTTCCCAACATAGAACTTGAACTCATGACCCTGAGATCAGGACCTGAGTTGAGATCAAGAATTGCACACTTAACCGACTGAGCTACCCAGGAGCCCCAGTCTGGATTATTTTTAACGAAATCCTAGACATTATGTAATTTCATACATATTTTAGGGCATATCTTTAGGAATCTTGTTTTTTATTTGTATTTATTTATTTTTTTTGGAATCTTGTTTTTTAAAAGCACAATCTTTATCACACACAGAAATTAACAGTAATTCTACATATTGCAGGTTCGAAGCACTATGGCTGCTACGTTTTTAATGTTCATATTCTATCCTTGGGCAGTGGGAACTTACTCAGCTAGCTTCTGAGTTCCTGTGATGTAATCCTGCATTTTCATCAGCCTCCTCACTTTCTGGTAGGACAAAATTCACTAACCAAGATTTCTTTGTACATTTCTAATCTCAAAACTGAAACCAGTCATTTTTCTAAGAAGTCTTGACTCCCTTCTAGAATTTATTCTTAATATTACAAACTCAGACAAATGAAAATTTCAGTGTCCTCAGATATAAAAGCTTACACTTTTCCAAAGTTCAAGTCATTTTATGATTTCCTACTCTCTTATAAAGCCAAACAGTGGCTTTATTTTGGAATGGCCTCCAAATCATTAGTTTGGAAGGAATGAATTTATTTGATTTTAAAATATAAGCTGTATTTTTTCAAGTACACGTTAACTATAATTTTTTAGGAGAGACTGGTAATTAACCTTCCTCCTAGGCTTTATCAAAGTACTACATAAATTTTAAATACTTTTTTAAAAATTTATTTGAGAGAGAGAGAGAGAGAGAGAGAGAACAGGCACAAGCACGAGTGGGAGGGGCAAAGAGAGAAGGAGAAAGAATCCCAAGTAGACTCTGAGCCTTAGGTGGAGCTTGACCTCACAACCCTGAGATCATGACTGGAGCTGAAAACAAGAGTCAGATGCTTAACTTACTGTGCCACCCAGGAGCCCCTGAATTTTAAGAACTTAACAGCTTACTACAAGTACAGAAAAAGCAAACATCAATATATTTATATATATATATATATATATATATATATATATATATATATATATTTATATATATCTCTCTACAGGAAAGAGAATGATTGAAATAACTAGTCACATGGTAATGGCTCCTGTACACACACACAATAAGCAGAAAGTTATTTACAAATAGGAAGATGTTTTGCAAAGTCAAAGAATCTACTATATCTCCAACAAACCAATGAGTTCTGCTCTAAATGTCATTTAACCTGAGTATACACACCTAATGTAGTTTCATGCACATGTATTCAATAAACATTACACTCCCCCAAAATGAATGTCTTACCATTTCCTAGAGTAACTCATGGGCAAAACAACTGTAAAACTGGTAATAAATGTGACACATTAGCAAATGTAAGATCCTGAATAATTCCAACAACCTGCACAAGATCAAGAAGATCTTGATCAAGAACAAGTTCTAGAGGTAAAAACTGTTAAGCACCAACCTATAAAGCTAGAAACCTCAACTTTCTACTATGGTAGCCACTAGTCATGTGTAGCTCACTGGCAATGTGACCAATCTGAACCGAAATGTGATGTATATATAAAACACACATTAGATCTTGAATATTTATTATGAAAAATACAACATAGGGATCCCTGGGTGGCGCAGCGGTTTGGCGCCTGCCTTTGGCCCAGGGCGCGATCCTGTAGACCCGGGATCGAATCCCACATCGGGCTCCCGGTGCATGGAGCCTGCTTCTCCCTCTGCCTATGTCTCTGCCTCTCTCTCTCTCTCTCTCTCTCTGTGACTATCATAAATAAATAAAAATTAAAAAAAAATCTTAAAAAAAAAAGAAAGAAAAATACAACATAAGACACCTCATTAAATTTATTTCATGCTGAAATGATACTTTGGATGTACTGCATTAAGTAAAATATATTATTAAAATTAACTTCATCTGTATTTTCCTTTTTCAAACTTGGCTATCAGAAAATGTAAAATTATGTATGTGGTTCGCATTGTATTTCTACCACAGAACACTGAACTTGAAGTTACTTGCAAGTAACTGAAATGTGATCATCTACGAATACCTAATCTCTATTTATTCTGTTCCTTTGAGCTATCTAGGCCCAGTACAAATCCCATCTCCTACAAGAAGTGTTCCTCAACTATTCCTATTTACTTGGATCTCCCTTTTGCAGAACTCCTATTGCCTTTAATGTACACATTCTAGTACCTAATCACAAAACTGTATTTTATTATTCCCTAATTTTTCAAATTTTGGGTCTCCCCAACTACATAGTAAGTGCAGTGAAGGCTAAAAAACATCTACTATCCTTTTAAATTATGATATGTGGGATAGCATAAGCACAAAATAAATCATTAGCAATTAACAGATTAACTAGTATTTACCAAGCATACAAAAGGAAACTCAAAGAGGTTTAACTTTTTCTAGGTTATAGAAGTAATCTTGGTGAGAACACAAAGCCCACTAATCAAGTATGTTGACTCACCAGTTCATCAGTACTGATGTTCTCAAGCTACATTTATTCCTTGGCAAAAATAGCCCACCAGGGACTAGATTGATCCAGAGTAGGAAAACTATAACCTGTGCACGAAATACAGCCCACCACTACTTTTGCATGAGCCATAAGCTCAAAGTGGTTTTTAGATGGACATTTAATGATTTAATGATAGAGAATATTTACTTATTTACTTTGGACCCCAGTTAAACAAAACATTATGTGTCACCCCCCCGCAAAAGAATTCTATCTTCTCATTAGATTTGTAGTAGGAAATTATTATACTTAGGTTTCATCAACAAATTGTGGTAAATTGGTTGCTCTTTTGTTATATAATTGCCTATATAATATCTTCCACTTTTTTTTTTTTTTTTGCCTCTTGGATTACTACACCTAAAGTATTTCCTCTCTTGCCCTTCCCAGAAAAAGTCTACCAACCTCTGAGATAGACGGTCACAGAACAGCAAGTTAAGAACTAAATGTGTATATGCTAACAAACAAAACTCCAGTAACAAAAACCACCTCAGAGCAGCAACACCTGAAGCACAAGAAGATATCGGAGTCTCTAACTGCCACGGTTTCGACCTGAGCCCCTGATCTGGTTGAGGAAGCTGCTCTCACCTTCCTGGTCTCAGGAAACCCTTTACACTCTAAAGATTATTGAGATCCCAAAGAGTTTTTGTTCATGTGGGTTATACCTTCTGATATTTTATGGTATCAGGAATTAAAACTGAGAAATATTTTAAAACACCGATCCATTTAAAATAATAAACGTGAGGGGATCCCTGGGTGGCGCAGCGGTTTGGCGCCTGCCTTTGGCCCAGGGTGCGATCCTGGAGACCCAGGATCGAATCCCACATCGGGCTCCTGGTGCATGGAGCCTGCTTCTCCCTCTGCCTATGTCTCTGCCTCTCTCTCTCTCTCTGTGACTATCATTAAAAAAAAAAAAAAAAAATTAAAATAATAAACGTGGGACGTCAAGGTGGCTCAGTGGTTGAACGTCTGCCTTTGGCTCAGGGCGTGATCATGGGGTCCAGGATCCAGTCCTGTATCGGGCTCCCCTTGAGGAGTCTGCTTCTCCCTCTGCCTATGTCTCTGCCTCTCTCTCTCATGAATAAATATAATATTTAAAAAACAATAATAAATGCATTTCATATTAACAAACATTTTATTGCAAACATTTTTTATCTTTTAAAAATTAAGATGACAGCAGCTCGGGTGGCTCAGTGGTTTAGCACTGCCTTCGGCCCAGGGCCTGATCCTGGAAACCCGGGATTGAGTCCCGCGTTGGGTTCCCTGCATGGAGCCTGCTTCTCCCTCTGCCTGTGTCTCTGTCTCTCTCTTTCTCTCTGTGTGTCTCTCATGAATAAATAAAATCTTAAATAAATAATAATTAAGATGACATTGGTTCACCTGGGTGGCTCAGTGGTTGAGCATCTGCTTTTGGCTCAGGGTGTGATCCTGGGGTCTGGGATCGAGTCCCACATCTGGTTCCCTGCAGGAAGCCTGCTTCTCCCTCTGTGTCTCTGCCATTCCTCTCTCTGTCTCTCATGAATAATAAAATCTTTAAAAAAATTGTTTTTCGTTTTTCAAATCTCTTAATGTCTAGTTTAAGCAAAGATAGCTCCATCTTCATATTTGCCCCTGCATTCAACCTGCTGTAGAATATTGTTTTAATTGAAGTACAAGAAAATCATATACATATATTAATCGGAAAAGGGAGGAATTTTTTTTTTATTTGAGAGAGAGAGAGCTAATGAACAGGGGGAGGGGAAGAAGGAGAGGGAGAAGCAGACACCCGCTGAGCAGGGAGCCCAATTCAGGATTCGATCTCAGGACCCTAGGATCATGACCTGAGCCAAAGGTAGACACTTAACTAACTGAGGCACCCAGACACCCAAGGGAGGAGTATTTTAACGGTTTTTTCAGATTAACTGGATATTCCTTGATACATTAAAGCTAGATAAATACCTTGTTTTTCTTTTTCTTTTCTTTTTCAGTTCACAAATGGTAGTTCCATAAAAGTTAGTTGTAGGGGTGCCTGGGTGGCTCAGTGGGTTAACTGTCTGGTTTAGGTCATGATCACCTGTCACCTCAGGTCATGATCTCAAGACCATGGAATCAAGACCTGTATCGGGCTCTGTGCTCAGAGGAAAGTCTGCTTGAGATTCTCTTCCTCTGTCTCTTCCCTGCTTGCACATTCATGCTCTCTTCCTCGCTTTAAAATAAGTAAATCTTGGGGCAGCCCGGGTGGCTCAGTGGTTTAGCACCGCCTTCAGCCCAGGGCCTGATCCTGGAGACTGAGGATCGAGTCCCATATCGGGCTCCCTGCATGGAGCCTGCTTCTCCCTCTGCCTGTGTCTCTGTCTCTCATGAATAAATAAGTAAAATCCTATAAATAAATAAATAAATAAATAAATAAATAAATAAATAAATAAATAAATAAATAAAATAAGTAAATCTTAAAAAAAAAAAGTTGCTATGTGGAATCTGAAACCATATCAAACTTTTAATAATTAACTGCATTAAAATCTATTCGTTTGTCACTTATTTTGAATGGATCTTTTACCCATAATTTTGTGATATATGCATTGGTCATTTGGAAAATATTGGTTGAGTTTATGCAGATCTTCCCAATGATGATACAATCTATATAACAGAAAATAATACATTCACTAATTTCACCACCAAGCTCATTAGAGAAGTTTGTAATTACTGGGAAGCTGTCAAGCTCATGTTGCAAGATACAAGTTTTCCAACAATCTAATTTTTACTTTAAAGTTCGAAATGTATCTACTGTCAAATTTTTTCTCTAAAAGTGACAGGTTCACTTTGTTCATTTTTGAGAAAATGTCCCCAAATACTGAAGTCTGATTAACTATAATTTGTCAATCATTCCTTCACTTAAAAATGGTGTTCCCATTTCAAACAATTGTGCAAGGGCTTTTTTCCAAGTCAACTATCACACTTTGCTATGCCACAGAAGAGCTTTATGGATAACTCCTACTTTATCATATATTAAAATGATCTGTACTCAAGGTTCAAAGCTTAATAAAATAAATTCTAAATGCTTCATGAAGAGTAGTCTTAAGTGAAACTGCCCTTTTTTCCTGCAAGTATTAGTGGTGACAAATAGAAGAACTACTGTTACAGTTTGACACTGCTACTCTGATTCACACTAAGGCACCAGTAATGCAAATGTCAACACAATGAAAAAAGCAAATAATACTATGTGTAAGAATAGCTTTGACCTCACAAATCCCCCAGAAAGGATCTTGTGAATCTTTGGGGGCCTGTGGATAATCCGTACATATTTCCAAACGGTCTGGCTGAATTACAGAGGTGGGGAGAAAAGACATAATGGACTTTGTTAACATTGATTTTCATCTTGAATTCAGCAACTGAATCTACCATTGTAGAGTTAAGGACACTAGCTTGAACCGATTAAAGAACATATGAGCTTCTGCTTCTCAGTACACTTCTATCTTCTAAAACTACTTCAGCAGCAGGTCTATAACTGTGCCAGTTCCCAGGAGGTTTTATGCTAGATCTCTATGCAACAAAATCAAACTGGTTTCATTCTTCAGAAAAATTTAAGTCATGGTGTTAATGTAAAAGCAACTATACTTCCTCATGGTCTTTCAGTGGGACAAGCCCATTCTTATAGATTCTACAATTACGAAAGTTAAATGAAAAGTAGTAAAACCACAAACAGGGTATGGGTCAAAAGTGACCAACAGCAGGAGTGATTACCCTTACCTAACGTCCTTTCCCACAGTCATGGCAGCAATCACTTTCTTCACAGCCTCCTTCCTCTTTTCTTTCTTTTCATTATTGAGTTCAGCCTTTAATTCAAAGATTTCTCCTACAAAAGAGAGCAAACTGGTGAGATCCAAAGACCAGAAAACTAGAACAAAATACTACACTCTGTAATAAATGACAGCTGACCAGAGGCAGGGCAGCAACTAAAGAGAATTTAAAAATTACAGGACAGGTACAATTCAAATCCATAGATTACTTGACCCATTGATAAAGATACCATCTTTGAGGTTATGGCCAGAGAGGAAGGTGCAATCCAGATCTTAGGAAGTACAGGAGTGGGGGAAAAAAACATATCTCATGATATCTTACTACAATAGGGAAGAAATGAAAGCTGAGTGATGATCTTCCATCAGAATTTCAAGGTCCCAAGGAAAAAATAAATGTAGGTACAAAACAGGTTCACAAATCTGTTTTCAAACCAAAGAGACTCCAGGTATCCACATTCATTCACTCAAGCTCAACTTAAAAAAAAAAAAAAAAAAAAAGGAACTGAGGTTCAAAGATCACAAAGCGAGTTCATGACAGAGCTGCCCTTAGAACTTGTCTCCTGACTGCTGAATCCAGAGGTTTCCGACGTGGGCCACACAGTAATGTTACCTGGGAGATATTTATAAAAATAACAATTCTCAGATTCTACTCTGGACCAATTAAATCAGCCTATCAAGGAGAACTCATACATTCCTATTTTTTAAAGTTCCTCCAAGTGATTCTAACACACAACCAGACCTGAGAATCCCTGCTCTAATTAGCACTTTAAGAAGTTAATGGGCTTCAAGGCTCCATCTTATTCAATCGATCTAACAAAAAAATATAATCTTGAAGCTTCAAGAATGGTACAAACCAGAGTCATTTTTAAAGGCACAATCTTGAATGAGTGCTCAGGCCCTGCACTGTGAAATGCCAGGGCTGTCTGGCATCACTATCTTAAGGACCAGGCTCACCTATCTTCAGAAAGCTGGAGCTGAAAGAAAAGAAGGTAACAGGGTACCTGGGTGACTCAGTCAGTTAAGCATCTGCCTTCAGCTCAGGTCATGATCTCAGGGTCCTGGGATCAAGCCCCACATCTCGCTCCCTGCTCAACAGACAGTCTGCTTCTCCCTCTGCTCCTTCCCCCTGCTTGTGCACTTGCTCTTTCTCCCAAATAAAATCTTTGTAAAAAAAAATTTTTTTTTAAAGAAAAGAAGGTAATAGTCCTCAACTGGTTTTAAAAGAAAGAAGAGGGCAGCCCGGGTGGCCCAGCGGTTTGGTGCCTGCCTTCGGCCCAGGGCGTGATCCTGGAGTCCCGGGATCGAGTCCCGCGTCGGGCTCCCTGCATGGAGCCTGCTTCTCCCTCTGCCTCTGTCTGTCTCTGCCTCTCTGTGTGTCTCTCATGAATAAATAAACAAAATTAAAAAGAAAAACAAAATAAAGAAGAAAATACACCACTAAGCCCATTAAAAAAAAAAAAAAAAAAAACAAGCTGGCTACTTTCAGTTCAACTTTCCATCTATACCCTTAAACTCTTCAACAATACTGCCATGTTAATGACTCCGCTTGATGTTCATTTTAACTAGATCTCATTCACCAGCATAGAAACAGTGGGGATAGCAAACTATGGAATCTGCTAAATCCTTTATATGGGAAGGATGAAACTGGTAAGAAACACAGATGTCGAGCACTAAAAAAGCCTGTTGTTATGTCAATATCCACTGCCAACAAGGCAAACAAATTAAAGTTACAAAAATCAGTTTTATTTAATCAACAACTGCAAAAATACCATAGCCAGAAAAGCTGGGCCCTTAAGAGTCATTCTCCTCTCCATCAAGTCCTCTGCTGCCAAATCTAGCTCTTAGGGATCCCATCATTTACTTCTAGGAACAGTAAAGGACAAGCAGCAGGGTTTCAAAAGTCTGAACTGTGAACAGCAGCCAGGAGCTGAAGAATTAAAACAGGATGTAACTGAAACTATTCCAATTCTAGCATAACCTTAAGGAATATGCTCCAGTGGCAGTTCTGGTGGGTGTTGCAGGAAGTAGAAAGAACACAGTCTATCCTTTTTTTTTTTAAGATTTTATTTATTTATTCATAGAGATACAGAGAGAGAATGAGAGGGAGAGACACAGGCAGAGGGAGAAGCAGGCTCCATGCAGAGAGCCTGACGTGGGACTCGATCCAGGGTCTCCAGGATCATGCCCTGGGCTGCAGGCGGCGCTAAACCGCTGTGTCACCGGAGCTGCCCATGTCCATTTTTTAAAATATGGTATTTACCAGCTGTGATTCAATCTGCAGGTCTTAAACTTTTACAAATACCTGAATGAAAAAGGGTTACCAGGACTCATTATAAGAGAAGGTTTGAAGAGTTAGGTGATGTTTCTTTTTTTTAATTATTATTATTATTATTATTATTATTATTATTATTATTAAAGATGTATTTATTTTAGAGGAAGAAGGGGGAAAAAAAGAGGGAGAGACTCTCAAGCAGACTCCCTGAGTGTAGAGCCCGATGATCAGGACTCAACCCCACAACCCTGAAATCATGACTTGAGCCAAAACCAAGAATCAGATGCTTAACTGACTGAACCACCCAAGCGCTCCGAGTTAGGTGAGTTTTTAAATGACACCTTTTTAAAAATAATAAATAAATAACACCTTTTTATGTCCTAGACATCTTGGTCATCAAAGCACACAAAATGTTAACAGAAGAAGTACTATTTCAGAGAATCAAAAAAAAAAAAAAAGCTGAAAATGAATGACAAGCAAGGTTAATGGTTTTTCTGAAGTGTAAACAAGGAAGATAGGGATCTTTTTATGTCAACATAGACATCTTGGTCATCAAAGAACACAAAATGTTAACAGAAGAAGTACTATTTCAGAGAATCAAAAAAAAAAAAAAAAAGCTGAAAATGAATGACAAGCAGGGTTAATGGTTTTTCTGAAGTGTAAATAAGGAAGATAGGGAAGAAGCTGGTAGGAGCCAAAGAGTGCAACAAGTGAGACATGGTATCTCATACTCATAACTTTATTAAATTCTTAAATTTTTCCTTTCCTCCACCCCCTAATCAAATCTACCAAACACGGCTAGCAGCTAACATGGTTCTCAATCTTGGCCACAGATGAGAGAAAGGTGGGGATCTTTAAAAAAAAAAATCCCACACCCAGGCCATATCCCAGAACAATGAAATCAGGGTATCTCAGTTGCAAGGACTTAGATAATTAGTATTGTTTTACATTTACCTGGATAATTCCAATGTGTAGACAAGGTTGAAAGCCACTGACTAGTAGATGATAAAAAGAAGAAACTCACTATGTGAGTTTTCCATATTGTAATAGAAGAACTTGTTTACCCTATGTAACTCCAAATGCCCAGAACAGGACAGATATGTTTGCACTTTCTAGAAAATGTTTTGGTGCTCTTTGCTCACTCCAGGGCACCACAGTGTGCCCTCCTATTTTTTTTTTTTTTTTTAAGAGTTTGAGTAATCTCTACACTCAATGTGGGACTCAAACTCATGACCCCAAGATCAAGAGTTGTATGCTCCACCAACTAAGCCAGCCAGGTGCTCATATATTCTCCTTTATTAGCTGCAGGTTTTGATAATGTCCTTCATAGCAATTTTACCACCATTCCCTTTAGGCCAGGATCCAATCCAGGGTCATATGTTAGATTTATTGTCATGTCTCTTGAGTCCTTTTTTTTTTTTTTTAAGATTTTATTCATTTATTCATAGACACACACACACACACACGGGGGGGGGGGAGAGGGGGAGAGAGGGGGAGGGAGAGAGAGAGAGAGAGAGAGAGAGAGAGAGAGAGAGAGGCAGAGACACAGGCAGAGGGAGAAGCAGGCTCCATGCAGGGACCCCGACGTGGGACTCGATCCCAGGTCTCCAGGATCACACCCTAGGCTGCAGGCGGCACTAAACCGCTGCGCCACGGGGGCTGCCCTCTTGAGTCTTCTTTAATCTGAAACAGTTCTTCGGCTTTGTCTTTCATGATACGATTTTTTAAAGCTATCGGGCAGTTATTTTATAGAATGCCCTCAGTTTGGAAAAAATAAATAAATAAAAAAAAATAAAATAAAAAAAAAGAATGCCCTCAGTTTGGGCATGTTATGGGTGTTCCCTCATGATTATACTCTGAGATTATGCATTTTGATAGGCGTAATTCTTAGGGGATGTTATATTCTTCTCAGTACATGACATCAGAGACAAATAATGCTAATGTGTCCCATTACTGATGATGTTAACATTGAAGACTTGGTTAAGGGAGTAAATAGGTTCCGGCATTGTAAAGTTATTTTTTCCTTTATAATTAATAATTTGTGAAAGGAAATTTTGAGACTATTTAAACATCCTGTTTGTTTCTCATCAAACTTCCACCTGCTAGTCATTTTAGCATTCACTGATAACTCTTACCTGAATCAATTCTATAATTTATGTGTGTGTGTGTGTGTGTGTGTGTGTGTGTGTGTATATATATGTGTGTGTATATATTTTTCAATGGGTTATAATCCACTAGTATCATATTTCAGCCTCTGGAAGGGAGGTGAAAAGATCCATCTGAGAAAGAAAGTTGTTAGAGAGTAAGAGGAATGACAGTTGGTGTCATGCCCAGAATACTTAAGTAAATATAAGACTGCTAAATACAAAACACATGCACGCCAGAAAAAGGGAGAGGGAAAGAATTGTAAGCAGATTCCACAATCAGCACAGAGGCTGATGCAGGGCAAGCTCATGACCCCAAGATCAAGACTTGAGCCAAAAGTAATAGTTGGATGCTCAAATGACTGAGCCACCCAAGCACCCTGTAAACCAGTATTATATTTCTGATGACAAAGACAATGAGGTTAATAAATTCAAAGCTATTTTCAAGTAATCCAGTCTGTGACTTAAAAATCCTGGAATTGACTCTAGAGGTTCCCTGTTTTAAGTACAAAGAATGTATTTGGGGGCGCCTGGGTGGCTCAGTCAGTTAAGCATCTGTCTTCGGCTCAGGTCATGATCTCCAGGTCCAGTGATCAAGCCCCATATCTGGCTCCCTGCTCAGATGAGAGGAGAGGAGAGGGGGGATCTGCTTTTCTCTCTCTCTCCTTCTGTCCCTCTTCCCTGCTTGTTCTCACTCTCTCTCAAATAAAATCTTAACAACAAAAAATATCTATATAAAGCCCAAACAAAGAATGAGGTAGATCTATATGGAAGGATATAAAATATCAAGTTTCTATGTACTGTTACATGTCCCTTTTTTGTTAAAGATAAAAAACTATTGGGGATCTCTGGTGGCTCAGCAGTTTAGTGCCTGCCTTTGGCCCAGGGCATGATCCTTGAGTCCCAGGATCAAGTCCCACATTAGGCTCCCTGCATAGAGCCTCCTTCTCCCTCTGCCTGTGTCTCTGCTTGCCTCCTTCTGTCTCTGTCTCTGTCTCTCATGAATAAATAAGCAAAATCTTTAAAAAAATAAAAAAATAAAAAACTATTTAATCATATGGATTAATACCTGCATTTATATGCACAGAAAAAGACTAAGGATACACCCTGAGTTCACCTCAGGAACAGAAACAGAAAGAAAACTTGCATTTTCACTTTTGCACGATCTATATTAATAGTCTTTGTTATAAAGTTATTTCCAAGAAAAAAAAAAAAAAAAAGAATGAATGTTCTGCTTTTTCCTCTTCTGCCTTCCCCAGATCTACCAATCTTCAATGGATCAAAGTTGGAGTTCATCATTTTACCATAATAGAACCTTCAAATCAAAATGATGTGCATCACAGTCCTATGTCTACAAACCTATCCTTTAATAATTTATTCAAAGACACTTTTCTGTATAAATAATAGGCTCCGCAATGAGACAGTCAACAATATGTATAACTGAAGATGTCAGGAACATTCTAGGTGGAACAATCTCACACCACAACTTTTGGAGAAACTTCTCAAAAGAGCTCAAAGTTCTTTGATCAAGTTTTCTTTTTTTTTTTTTTTTTTTTTTCAAGTTTTCATACTTACCTTTTTTATTGGTTGTGAAGTACTTGGAGTCAGTCATGGTTCTGGATCTTTAATGTGCACCTTCAACGAGAAAAAAAAATCTTTATCCAAATGATTTATGTCCAGCAGACATTTGATTAATTTTAAGACCATTTATAAGAATTTCTATACTCAAATGAGTATTTTCTTCCTTACCACCATTATTGGTGACTCAAGGGATGCTAAGATAATTAAGAACGTAACTCTTGCCTCAAGATCTAACCAGAGCAAAATCCATAGGCTAACTGGAATGCACTAATAATCTAAACCTATTGTGGCCTTGTAATTTTATCCATAATTATCTCTTCAAAGCCTCCAAGACCTAAAGCTAGACCTTTCTGCAAATACATCTCCAATTAGGCGCTCAAATATTTAAAATAAGAAAAAGTTTTGAAAGCTCTCTCCACTACTTTCCATTCAGGAAAATCTGATTTATTTCCTACTCAAGATGGGGTCATTCCAAAGCACATATCCTGAAGCAATGGTAAGGCTGAAAGAGAAGATAATTGTGCCAACCTATTCACCATTACATGAATCTCTTTTTCTGTTTGTTTTTTTGTTTTGTTTTTTACATGAATCTCTTGAAAAAAAGTAATTTCTCTCAGAATAAAGAGCCTACATTAATAGGACGATATTCTTTCACAACAAGTATCTTTTTTTTTTTTTTCCTAAAGATTTATTCATGAGAGACCCAGAGAGAGAGAGAGGCAGAGGGAGAGGCAGGCTCCATGCAGAGAGCCGGACATGGGACTCCATCCTGGGTCCCCAGGATCAGGCCCTGGACTGAAGGCAGCGCTAAATCACTGAGCCACCCGGGCTGCCTCACAACAAGTATCTAGAGACAAATATACCTTGCACATGGATTTATTATAGTTTTCATACTTGCAACAATCTATACCTAGCCCAAAAGCATTCCCAAATAATAAATAATATACTTTACAGTTAAAAACAAGGCAAAAAAAAAAAAAAAGATTATCCAGTCACATTGCATATAAAAGACAATCAGAACTGGTGTTAAAACTTAAAAGACCATGGATCCCAGCCTCAAATTTAATGCTTCTGTTCCAATTCCCAGGAGAATTACTCTGACACATGGTTCCACTAGTGAAACAAAAATGGCAAAAATGACTGGTCACATTTCTCCCCCAAATAATTAGACAATGTTTTCTGATTTAAGTCACACTTACGACTTTGTCCAAGGTACTTGATATCTTTAAATGTATTAAAATTTTCATTTAATAATATTTCTTCAGCACTCAAAAATGTGTTTCTTCCTTACCATCCTCATTAACAATACTTACTACCAGATTTGGGACTGATGCCTGGCACCTGCTCATTATTGTCAGGCCAAAACGACATGAGTGATAATACATTTGGCAAACTTGAGCAATACCACATTTGGCAAACAACAGTAAATATGGATGAGAGAGAAAAGATCTAAGCAATAAATCACTGTAATTAAGGAAAAGGAAAAAGAGCCAAATAAACATGAAATAATGAAAAAAGCCTGGCTCAAATCTGATCTCTAAAATGTGCTACTTGGATAGCCTAAGGGAAATTAGACTCAGCTGAGATCTTTAAAAGTCACTACTATTTACAGTCCTGATCCTTATGCAAGAATGCTTTAGGTTGTACTAGAATTTCACAAAATTATTTCTTAAAAGATGTGAGCTAGAACTCACAAATATTACAGAATACACAAATTCCCATTTTGATAGCTCTTATAATTAAAAATTAACCTGTAACAGGGATTTGCCTTATGCAATATTTTCATAATGTCTTTCTTTAAAAAAAAAAAAAAAGATTTTATTTATTTATTCATGAGACACATAGAGAGAGAGGCAGAGACACAGGCGGAGAGAGAAGCAGGCTCCACACAGGGAACCCGATGCGGGACCCGATCCCGGAACTCTGGGACAACGCTCTGGGCCGAAGGCAGGCACTCAACCACTGAGCCACCCAGGAGTCCCTCATAATGCCTTTCTAGCAAAAATTCAAAGAACACTATAATCATTTAATCTATTCACAATGTACACTAAATGTGAAACGGCAAACTGAAGAAAAGAGTCCTTCACATAACAGATCTGGAATAAATCTGAAGTTATCATGTAAGAACTCATATATACAAAGAGAGAAACTGGTATACAGAAATGATTATTAGACAGGAGAGCCATAGCTCAAGGCCATTATGGTCTGTCTAGGATGTTACTATGCCATTTTAAGTCCATGGAATCCTCAAAACTTAAAACTTACTTAGGATCTAAAAAAATCTGCTTGAAAACAAAATTTTTCATCCAGTTTCTTTGAAAAGGGGCACAAAAATTATTGTTTTCTATAGATCTCATACACATTTACACATATTAAATCCTTAAGGGGAGCCTTAATTAACCAGACTGTTAAACATAAAATTAACCTCGTCTTAAATTCTACCCTTATTAGTGACCCACACATTTCACTATCTCCCTTAAATTTCATTGTCAAGGAATGTATTTCTGTCCTATTCATTGTGAGCACTGTGTTCTTAAAGAATAATGTATCCAACCACAAACTTTCAGGGAAAAGAGTCCAGTAATCTTAGATCCTAAATTAAGAATCTCTGCTCTTAAAGAAAGGGAGAAACCTATCTCTTTTAGCTTCCACTGTGGTAAACAACAGTAATAAAATATCCCTTACCCCTATCCACAGGGAAACATTGTATTAAGTCAGTTCCTGCCTTAAGCCAAAAGAAAACTCCAAGAAAAATAAAAATAGTCTAAACAAAAACAAGTGGGAGAAGTGGTAGTTGCACAACACTGTGAATGTACTGTCTCTGAACTGTTCACTTTAAAATGGTTAATTTTATGTTATGTGAATTACACTTCAAAAAATTACATATGCATTTTTTAAATGAGATAATCACATGCCAGAGATAACATAACCAGATTCTCCAAAACACAGGATGGTGAAAACTGTAGCCTGCATTAGAAGGCAAAGAAAAGCAGCCAAGATAGAGCTGGGGGGAAAAAAAGTCAAATATTCACTGAAGAGCCTCAAAAATCAAGCTCCTCTTGGAAAAAAATTTTTCTTTTTGTTGCTATAACAGAACCCCAGGAAGAAGCAAAGCCATCATGGAATTTGAACTCACACCACCCACCCACCCACCAGATCACACTACACACTGACTGTTCCAGGACCTGCAGTATGGCCTAGGAATACTGCTACACGACAAAGCTGCCACAGTTTGGAAAGCATGCACTCACTCTTACTTGTTCTCGCTTGGAGTGTGATGTCACTGCATTTTCAGAGAATGCCTCCCTGCACAGGATGATATATATGGATATAACATAACCTAGTTTCAACCAAATATAGGTTGTGAAAGACCCTTCTATTCCTCCCTCCTCACAGTGCCCCTAAAGAAAAAGAGGCCAGAAAAAAATTAATAGGGTCAATTTCAAATGGCTCTTTGGGAAATAGCACCTAAATTAGACTTGGAGAGGCCACTAAATCCCTTCTTTTACAGAGTTAGGCTTTACACAGTTTGGTGCTCATAGCGAAAAACTGGCTGGAGTTAACCCAATTAGAGAGCAAAATGGTCATTCAGACATCTTTTATTACAAGGGTGAGACTCTGAGATTTCAAATATTCCAATAATTAGATATTTCAATGCAAAGGTAATAGTGCCTTCCATTATCATTTAGTTCATAAAAAATCACAAGACATCTAATTACAACAGACACCTCTGCAATTTCTTTTTCTTTCTTTCTTTTTTTTTAAGATTTATTTAATTTAGAGAGAGAAGGGATGCTTGGGTGGCTCAGCGGTTGAGCATCTGCCTTTGGCTCCGGGCGTGATCCCGGAGTCCCAGGATTGAGTCCCACATCAGGCTTCTTGCATGGAGCCTGCTCCTCCCTCTGCCTGTGTCTCTGTCTCTGTCTCTCTCATGAATAAATAATCTTTATTAAAAAAATTTTAGAGAAAAAGTGCATGTGAAAAGCAGAGGGAAAGGGACAAGCAGACACTGCTGAACCTGAAGCCTGACATGAGTTTGACCTCATGACTCAGAGATCACGACCTGAGCAGAAATCAAGAGTTGAAGGATTAACCTACTAAGCCACTTAGGCACCCCCACATTTGTGATTTCTATTTAACTATGGCAGGCTACATAGTAATGTTAATATTATACAATAAGAAAGAAGTTCTAAAGTTTTACATCAGATTTTTTTTTAAGATTTTATTTAAGAGAAAGAATGAGCAAGGGGCAGAGGGACATGTAGACTCCTCACTGACCAAAAGTCAGACACGGGGCTGGATCCCAGGACCCCAAGGCCATGACCTGAGCCGAAGCCAGATACCCAACAAACCGAGCCACCCAGGTGCCCCAAGTTTTACACCCAATTCTTAACCGAAATACCAAAACCCTGGAAAACTTAAGCCTATAAGAAGGAAGAAAGAAGAAGGTATGGTATCTAATTCGCTTTTTGCTCAGCTTAGGTCAAACCTGTGCATAAAAATGTAGTATCTCAAAATATGGATGTTTAGGGGGGGGGGGATAAAAAAAGATGAAGTAGGCTTTTCTTGAGTCTCTCTTAACTCACAGAATGTTAGCTTTTGTGTTAATTTTACCACCCAACTTTCCAGTGAGGCTGTTTACAGAACACACTATCCTTTCTGCTTCCTTGGGAGTTTAAATTGTTAAGATACCTGCAAACAGTTCTCACTTTACCACCATGCTTAGTCATCACTGGAATGTGTTACACGTTTTCTTGTACAGCTGCATCTCCTCCATCCGCTGCTATTACTACTCTTAAGTGTACCCTGAGGCTAAGCAATACACTTCCAGAAAGGTAATTAAATCATTTAAATTGTTCCTCCTTGAGACCACCTTCTTGGTCATCCCGCCTTTTCTAAACATGTGGCATTTTCTTTTTCTTTTAAACCGAAATGATCATCAAAACAGTATCTGGCATTTAAAACACACTTCTTGGGGCGCGTGGGTAGCTCAGTCAGTTAAGCGTCTGCCTTCCGCTCAGGTCATGATCTCCAAGTCCTGGATCAAGCCCCACCTCGCGCTCCCTGCTTGGGGGGGGGGGGGGGGGGAGTCTGCTTCTCCCTCTCTCTCTGCCTCTCCCCCTAGCTTGTGCATGCTCTCTCCCAAATAAATAAAACCTTTTAAAAAGAAATGTTAAAAATAAGACACACTTCTTTAAAAAAAAAAAAGAAAAAAAGTTTAATGAAGCATCAACACTTGATGCACACTGCTCCAGAAAGAAAAGGCCAGGTGAGTTCGATAAAAGCCTCTCTCCCCAGGTAGAAGACTGCTCTGAAAACAAACGGCACAAATTAATTCTTCGGATTCAAAGAACATGGAAATAAACAGGACATTCCGGTTTCTTTACCTCTACAGCACTTCTCAAACCAGATCATTCCAGCTGAGCCCGGAAAGAAAAAAATTCTGGGCTAAGATTTACCCCTACTTGCTTCCTCTTCTCTTCTCTTCCCTCCAGCGTCAGGAATTCCTCTTCTGCCCCCACCCCGGGCGGGGGGGGTCAACATCGTAGGGATGTAGTCCTCCATTACGAGGTGGGAGAGAGGTGTCGCTTAACCCCGAATTACGGGAAACTGGCGAGTTTTGCCCGTCAATGGACAAACCTGTGGGGGAATCCCGCTCCCTTTTTCCTTAGCTGGGCATGTCCCAGCCTCAGAGGGGACGCCAAGCGGGGAAGAAGGAACATCTCTCGCCTTCGGCCTCTACTGGCCGCACCCCGGCCTCCGGCCCTAACCTCCGACCTCGAACATGATCTTCCCTCCGGTGCCCCCGACTCCCAGCAGCCACACCCGAGGATTCCCTCGCCACGACAGAGCGGCGGACTCCCTTTCTCCGACCCTCTTCCTCACAACGGTCACACCCGACGGCTCACTCCATCCTCAACGGTCACGCTCCTAGGATTCCCTCTTCCCCCTGCCAGCCTCCAAGGCAACCTGGGGTCCCCCCCCCCGCAATCAATGAGGGACACACCCCGAAGTTAGCCGCCTCGAACTCACCGGAGGCAAAGGCGGGGGTGGCGGCAGCAGCCAGAGAGCACGGCCCGAGTGGTGGTGTAATGGTTTCCTGCACGTCACGACTCCTTCTCCAGGTCTAAGCCACTGCGCAAAACCCACTTTGCCAGGGACAAAGATGGTGGACAGGAAACTCTGACGTCAGAGAACCTCGCCGCGAACCGTCATCCCCGCGCGCGGGAGAACCTGAACGGCGGCGAGCTCCGTAGCCTTGGAGACAGGCGGGTTTCGCTTGGAAACCGGAGGCGGGACGCCCGGGCCAGTGGCTCTGCAGAGGGATGTATGAAACAAGCTGCTGTTCTCTGGACTTGATTCATCACACAGGCGCTCCCTAAAAACTCTCACATAGAAAAGGTGAAATATCCTGTCCTTTTATTAAAAAAAAATGTTTTTTATTTTTTATTTTTTATTTATTTTTTATTTTTTTTAATTTTTTTTAAAGCTCAGTTAATGGGCAGCCCGGGTGGCTCAGCGGTTTAGCACCACCTTCAGTCCAGCGCCTGATTCTGGAGACCCGGGATCGAGTCCCACGTCGGGCTCCCTGCATGGAGCCTGCTTCTCCCTCTGCCTGTGTCTCTGCCTCTCTCTCTCTCTGTGTCTCTCATGAATAAATAAATAAAATATTAAAAAAATAATAAAGCTCAGCTAATTTCGCAGGCCAGTTCAGGACTGTGGACAATGGTGACCCAGCCCCGGACTGTCCACGGGCAGTGGGACCAAAGGATAGTAGTGAAAAGAAAACAGGTTGAGATGGCATCAAATCTGAGTCCAAATCCATGCCACGAAAATGACTGATAAATCACTTAACATCTCCTTATCTGTGAAATGAAGCCAATGATCTAATTCTGTCCGGCTTGTGAAGTTTAAATGAGATCAAGTAAGTAAAGCACCTGGCTTACAATAGGCGTGCTTACACAAAAGTAAGTTGCTTTTGGAAACCAAGACCTAGAAATCTCTGTACCCCCACCTCAATCTTGCTGTGAACTTAAAACTGCTCTAAAAATAGTAAGTCTTTGGCTAAAAAGAAAAAATGGAAAGCAAGAGAGCCTGGGACAGAACTTGAAACCAAAATGCAAAGGGGACTGCAAAGTAGAAAGGGAGAAGGAAAAGCAGGTGGTTAAAATGTTTTAGCATGTTTTTAGAGTTCTTTTTTCTTTAGATTATTTATTCATGAGAGAGAGAGAGAGAGAGAGAGAGAGAGAGGCAAAGACACAGGCAGAGGGAGAAGTAGGCTCCATGCAAGGAGCCTGACGTGGGACTGGATCCCAGGTCTCTAGGATCAGGCCCTGCGGCAAAGGTGGCGCTAAACCACTGAACCACCCACCGGGCTGCCCCTATTTTTAGAGTTCTATAAAGTAGGAACTATACCAGTCTGTTCACTCTATCTCTGAGACCTAGCCCCCTCCCCAAAATTTATTGAATGCATAAATATATGAGTGAATGGTCAACAATATCGTTGCTATAGAGAGGAGGAGGGAGGGCTGAAAACTGTCCAAGGATTTAGCAACATAAAGGTCTTTAATGTCAGGGTGCTTAGGTGGCTCAGTCGGTTAAGCAACCAACTCTTGATTGCAACTCAGGTCATGCACACGGAGCATGGAGACTGCTTAAGATTCTCTCTCCCCAGCTCAAAGTAAATAGTCTTTGATGTCATTGATGGGACCATCAGTAGAGATCTGAAGGCAAAAGCCATCCTGAAGAAGTTTGAGGATGAATGGGAGCTGAAGAAATAGAAACGAGTTCTGAATAGCTCCATAAGAAAATATGGCTGAAAGTATATTGGATATTTGAGAGAGAAAATAGCAAGGATTTTAAGTTCTATATTCATACGTTTTATTTACACTATCTCTTTAGCAATACCATGAGCTCAATGATTGTTCCTATCCGTAGGATTCCAAAATCTCTATCTCTAGCCTTGACCTACTCCCAACTTCAAACCACCAACTTGCTAACCATGCTGATGGAAAATTCTATATTTATAGCCCACCCAAATTAAGCAAACCTTGGGATAAGGGAGAAGGGGTGTTGAAAAGCCTGGTTCCAGTTATAATTACTGGAAATTAGATATGGATTTTGTTAAAAAAAAAAAAGCCAGCAGAAAAACCTTAAAAGATTTTGATTCATATCCCTCTCCTCTCCTATTCAAAACCTTTCAATGCCTAGTAAGTCCAAAACCTATCCTCACCCTCAGTTTCCCCCATCACTATGCTCTTTAGTTTTCTCACCTGTAAAATGGGGAAATAGTAATATCCAATCATAAGACTGTTATGAGGATTAAGGGAAGTAATATATGTAAAGCACTTAGAAATATGGCTGCATAGTATGACTATGTACTATTCGCTACGTGTGATTATCTCAATAAATTACCGTAACTTGCTCAAGCCAGAAAACTGGAGAGCCATTCTTGATTTCTCTCTCCCTTAATGATCACATCCAAACCATCTCTAAGTTGTCAATCTACCTTCAAAATCTTTAATTAAAAAAAAAATCTTTAATTCACCCAATCCACTCTACTCTACCTCATTAATCCAAGCCGCCACCACCTATTGCCTAGACTACCAGAAACCTCAACTTTCCTCCCAACCATTCTCCGTATAGCAGCCAGGTTATTTAACTTATTTTGAAATATAAAAAACATTTTTAAAAAGTGCACACATCATAAATGTAAACTTTGGATGAATCTTCACAAAGTAAACATAACCATATAAACATTACAGGGTCATCTTAAACATACAAACCTCAGAGCAGCCCTGGTGGCTCAGTGGTTTGGTGCTGCCTTCAGCCTGGGGCCTGATCCTGGGGACCTGGGATCAAGTCCCATGTGGGCTCACTGCATGGAGCCTACTTCTGTCTCTCTCTCTCAGAAATAAATAAAATATTAAAAAAAAATACAAACCTCATCATGACTCTGGTGTATAAATCCTTCAAGGAACTCCCATTGCACTTGAACTAAAATCCAGCTTCCTTCCTATGGCCAGAGTCCTTGCATAGCTTGTCCTCTACCTCTCTAACACCATTTTATGCCTTTCAGTTACTCTACATCTCCTCTTTTGCTATTGCAGCCCTCAAATATGCCGAACTCTTTCATCCTAGGGCCTTCACAAATAGCACTTCTCCTGCCTAATAATTACGCCCTCCCCTCACTCAATCTCCACATGACTGGCTCATAATTTAAGTCTCAGGTTAATTGTAATCTCCTCAGAAAGACACTCTATTTACCCAGTCTAATAGTTTCTGTCCTCCTAGCCCAGACTGCCACACCATCCCAGCCCTTATTACACTTGTAAATTATATATTTGTTAATTTACTTATTATCTCCTAGATTATAAATTCCATGTCTGTTTTTACTACTTCATACCCAGAACCTAGCATACTGCCTGACACATAAAAGTTATTCAATATTTATTAAATAAATGAATGTCCACAGGCAAAGTACTAAAACTAACATTTAAGACTTTCCATAATCCACTTAAAACTATTTTCAACATACTCTGTACTATTCCTTTCTGTAGCTCTATAGTTAAAGCAAACTATAGTTTACTCCTCCTATACACTCCATGCTGTTCCCTTAGCCTGGAAAGCCCTATCACCACTACTGTGACTTGCCCCAAATGTACTCATCTTTTAAGATCCACCTAATTCATAAAACTCAGTGGACATCTGTTTTGGTATGAGGTACAGAAGGCACCAGGTTACATCATTGTATTAGAAAGCAACTGGCAAAGAGAAGCTGAAATAAAATAGGATAGAAACGTTCTTCCCTTTGGTTATGTAGGCCAATATAGGGTTTCTATTTAAGCTGGTCTGTAGTGACTTATTTTTCCCAGCTGATTGTTATCTCTTCTAAATTCACATACTGGGGCAGCCTGGGTGGCTCAGCGGTTTAGCGCCGCCTTCAGCCCAGGGCATGATCCTGGAAACCCTGGATTGAGTCCCACGTCGGGCTCCCTGCATGGAGCCTGCTTCTCCCTCTGCCTGTGTCTCTGCCTTTCTCTGTGTGTGTCTCTCATGAATAAATAAATAAAATCTTTAAAAAAAAATTTCACATACTAACCTGATGGCTCTGAATACCTCTTCATGTAAATACGCTTTTTATGTGTTTTATTTATTACAATATAAACCTGAGAATGGGACTTATGATGAGGTGGTTATTATTTGTTGGCTTTAATAATTGCCATTAATTGCAGCATCTGGACGGCTCAGTCAGTTAAGCGTTCAACTCTTGATTTTGGCTCAGGTCACCATCTTAGGGTGGTGAGTTCAAGCCCGTGTGGGGCTCTGCGCACAGTGAGAAGTCCACCTGAGATTCTCTCTTTTTTTTTTTTTTAAATATTTTTAAACTAATAATCCAAGATTCTTTTTTTTTAAATTTTTATTTATTTATGATAGTCACAGAGAGAGAGAGAGAGAGGCAGAGACACAGGCAGAGGGAGAAGCAGGCTCCATGCACCGGGAGCCCGACGTGGGATTCGATCCCAGGTCTCCAGGATCGCGCCCTGGGCCAAAGGCAGGCGCCAAACCGCTGCGCCACCCAGGGATCCCGAGATTCTCTCTTTTCCTCTCCCTCTCCCAGCTTGCACACTCTCACTAAAATATATAAAATCATTTTTAAAAATTGACATTAGTTATTTTTTACTGCCATAAAGCGGAGGCCTCTCTTCCAGGAACCGCAGGAACCTTTCTCATCCTTTTTCTCATAATTCCAATTTACTTTTGGGGTATCCTCAAAGGACTATTTAATCAAGGCATCTTGCCCTCTTTTTTCCCCCCAAGATTTACTTATTTAGAGAGAGCGAGTAAACAAGCGAGCACAGGGGTGAGGGGAGAAGCAGAGGGGACGGGAAAGAAACAATCCCAAGTGAACTCTGCTCTGAGTATGGAGCCCAACGCCAGCCAGATCTCACAACCCTGAGATCATGACCTGAGCTGAAACCAAGCGTCAGATGCCTAACCAACTGAGCCACCCAGGAACCCGTCTTGCCCTCTTCTAAAAGTGAAACGGAGCAGAGGAAATCCAAACTTGAATTTGAATCATAAGTACAGTGACAGAAAATTGTTGAAACCCATTCATGCAACACTGCCTGGGTGAGACAACTAATTCTTACTTGAGACCTTCAATAGGACTGTAGTTCCTGTCTTTTTTAGAGATGGCTTTCCTTGTTTTGTTAACTACTCTATATATTTCCAATAAACTTTTTAGTTTAAATATTAGCCTGTTTCTTTGCTTGTAAACAAAGAACCCTCATTGATACAAACGCTTAATTTCCCACTTGTAGTTAATGCTAAATCTCGTTTGTCTTCTTGTTAGGAAAAGCCTGCATGTAACAGCTACCATTGTTAGAGCACCTAATACCTCGTCAGGTAAGTCTTTTCGCTGGCAGGTTATTTGGTAGAGTAAAAAAAAAAAAAAAACCAACAACAAACCACGTTTTAGAACTATAAGATTAACTTGCATGATTTTATTGAAAACGGTTACATGCAAACCTTGTCTTTAAGAGTTCTCATTATGCAAACCAATGAACTTTATATCATAAGGTCCTTTAAGGCAGTGGATAATCCCCCCCCCTTTTATTCCTATCCATTTAGCACAGAAGTGGGGAAGGGTTGGAAAGAGGAATAGCTGAACTTGTAACTCGTCTAAATTCAATAAACCTGTTGCTTTAAAGCAACTCAAACGAGGTAAAGTTGCATACGGTGTAAAAGCACTTTGCAAACCGTAAGGTAAATTACGTTAACTTTGATATACAGTGAAAAGTACCATCGACCAAGCGTCCCCAGTTCGTTCTAGTTAGAACTCATCAGGATGCCTCCGTCTTAGCACTGTAGTCTTATCGCTGTGGCACATCCAACCGTGGACGAGAGGAGGAACTTTTTTTCCATCGAGTGTGGCAGGTACCTCGTTATGCTACACCTACTACACCTAGAAAACCACACCTAGAAAAGTCGATCTACCAGCTAGAATGGAAAGTAATCGTTCCCAGTTCTGACGAACCGCAGGAACCTTTCTCATTCTCATCATCTTTTTAAACATCGGCCACAAAGCTGAAGGATGCTCTGCCCAGCTGCGGCTCTCCAAAGCACCCCCGGAAGGTGGCAGAATGTAAAATCAACCACCACCCCCGCCGCGCGCAGAGAGAACTTCCGTGCGTCCGTACTCCCTTTCCTCCTCCCACCTCTAACTGTATCGCCCAAGGGAACCAAGGCCTCAGCAACAGGCCCGGAACTCTTGGCTCCGGGTGCCAGACGTCGGCGCGGCGCCCCAAACATCTTGCCAAAATGACCTCTGCAGAGGGAGATTCACAGGTGCGGCGTCCCGCCGGGGACGCGATGCAAAACCGGCGAAGAAAAGTAAAACCAACGAGCAAAGGACTCGCCTTTAAGCCCGCCCCCAAGTGACTTAATTTCAGCGGGAGCGGAAGCGGAAATCCCGGTGGGGTCATAGAGTCGGCTAGTTCCGGTTCCCAGGCCACCGTCCTGGCTAGAGCGCCTCTCCTCCGGCGGCCGTCCCTGTCCCCCGCCGCTTCTATTTCCGGGTGCGGCTTCTGTCATAAAGCGGAGGCCTCTCTTCCAACGTGGCGTCGTGAGTGTTTCGCGCCCCGCCGGACGGAGGTCCGCGCGCGAGCTCAGGCGCGGGCGTTTGGCAGCCGGCAGCGGGAGCGGGTCCTGGCGTGCCGGGCCCGCGCTGCCACCTCTAACCCCTCCAAGCTTGCTGGCTTTTAAGCTCTCACGATGGAGACTCCCTGATCCGCAGCCTCCAGGACCGCAGCTCCCGAGGAGAGCTCCTTCGCCCATGCCTGTGCCCCGTAGGCATGCTCTGCCCTTCGAGGCGCAGCATCTGACAAGTCACCCCCACCGCACACACCACGTCCACCCGCGTCTGCCTTAATTTCGTTCTTAATCTCCTTAATTCGAGACCCCTCCCCCGCTCGGCCTCCAGAAGAGGTCTTTTTTCCCCCGCCCAGTTCTGTAAAAGGAGTTTTGGGCCTCCTGCAGAAAGATCACCTTTAGGACTGAGCACCTCTTTGGTAACTAAAACAAATTCATGCTTACTAAAGGGCTTGTGGGTAAAGCGAAACCCAGTGCACATAGGAAACTATGGCTGAGCATGGGGCTCACATCACAACTGCTGCTGTGGTGGATGACCAGCCATCCATCTTTGAGGTGGTAGCACAGGACAGTTTAATGACAGCAGTGAGACCTGCTCTTCAGCATGTGGTCAAGGTAAGGTATTAATTCTCTAAAAGGTTTTAGGGACGACTGGGTAAAAAAAAAGAAAAAAAAATCAAACCAGTAACACGAGTTTATTCAGTTGCCTAGGTTTTGAAATTGCCAATTAGCATATAATTCATTTCCAGAGATTTAACAGTTTTTGAGTCCCTGTTATAAGAGTCCTGTACTGAATACGCAGCACTACAGGGACAATAGGGCAGACCCCGAAAGAAGCAATTTGTTTAAGCCCAAAGTATCAGAATTTAGAGGGGGAAAAAAAGGAAATGTGAATATGAAATGGAATGAAATTTACTAATTCACTAATTTGCTTTAGGTTCTTGCAGAATCAAATCCTGCCCACTATGGCTTCTTTTGGAGGTGGTTTGATGAAATCTTCACCCTGCTAGATCTTCTGCTCCAGCAACATTACCTGTCTAAAACTAGTGCCTCATTTTCTGAAAATTTTTATGGCTTGAAGCGCATTGTAATGGGAGACACACACAAGCTTGAGAGATTGGCCAGCGCTGGTCTCCCAAAGAAGCAGTTTTGGAAGTCAATTATGTTCCTGGTTCTTTTTCCCTACCTGAAAGTGAAGCTGGAGAAGCTGATTTCTAGCCTGAGAGAAGAGGATGAATATTCTATCCATCCCCCTTCTTCCCGCTGGAAACAGTTTTATAGAGCCTTCCTGGCAGCCTACCCATTTGTAAACATGGCATGGGAAGGCTGTTTTTTTGTACAACAACTTCGATACATCCTAGGGAAGGCTCAGCATCATTCACCACTGCTGAGGCTGGCTGGAGTTCGGCTAGGTCGACTTACAGTTCAGGACATACAGGCTCTGGAGCACAAGCCAGCTGAAGCCAGCATGATGCAGCAACCAGCCAGGAGGTAAGGCTTTAACATTTCCCAGAATCTTACACTAAGAAATTCTAAAACCTTAACCTAATTTTATGAAACTCACCCTCCTTGGTCCACTTTGAGGTATTTCATAAATCACAGAAAAATTCTTATGTTCATAAAACCAGAGTTTCCATCCTGGTAACCTTCCTCCTCATACTAGCTACATTTTTGTGCATGGCTTGCTGTGTGCCAGGCCCTGTGCTGTTTGATTTACGTACATATCTCAATCCTCATCACAACTCCATGAAATAAATTCATTACCCTGTTTAACACTTGATGAAACTAAGCCCTATTAGCTAGGTACCTTGCCAAGGCCACATAGATAGAAGGTGGGAGAACTGAGATTCAAGCCAGATCAACAGTTCTCTGTAAGACTGTACTCTTAACTACAATGCCACTGTTTCTAGTTGGTATCTGTACGCTCCTACAAATTCAAATATATATTCCTCAATATTGCTAGGTTATTTTTTGTTAAGTGAGCTGCTTTTTTCTGGATATTCTATCTGACACACACACACACACACACAAATCAATATAATCAGTATCTCATTAATTTTTTTCTCTAAACAAAAACAAAACTCTAGTCATTAAATACAAAGTTTAGCTCCTGTGCTCTCAAAATAGTGTAAGTCAGAAAAAGGAAATCATTTAGAATAGACACTAAAGGAGACCGTGCCAATCTAGCAGCTACTCAAACTCCAAAGTGAATCAGTAATTCTGATGACAAATATAAGAGCTACATTGATATTGGTCACTGTGTGATCAAACCTAAACAGTTTCTCCTTTTGCCTCCTTGTTCTATTCTCCCACCAGTGTTGGTGACAAAATAAAGTCATCTCTGAAGAAAGCTCTGGGAGGTGCTGCCTTAACCCTGTCTACTGGCCTTTCTGTGGGAGTATTCTTTCTGCAGTTCCTTGAATGGTGGTACTCCTCTGAAAATCAAGAAACAATCAAATCACTGACTGCCCTGCCTACTCCTCCACCACCTGTACACCTAGACTACAATTCCGATTCTCCCCTGCTACCCAAAATGAAGACTGTGTGCCCACTGTGTCGTAAAACCCGGGTGAATGATACTGTTCTTGCCACCTCTGGCTATGTGTTTTGTTATCGCTGTGTGTTTAATTATGTAAGGAGTCACCAAACTTGTCCCATAACAGGTTATCCAACAGAAGTACAACATCTAATTAAACTGTACTCCCCTGAAAACTGAAAGGAATCAGCATTTTGTCTCACAACAAAATTATTGCACATAAGGCTGAAAAAACGATTTTCAGCACAGTACCTAGCATTGTTTGATTCTTCTAATCCTCAATTCATAATTATAAGAACTTTACACAAGTAGAGTTGACCCCTGAATGATGTGTGTTAATGGTGCCGATACCACCCGCCCCCAGTAGAAAAATTTATGTGTAACTTTTGACTCTCCCAAAACTTAACTACTAAGCCTACTGTTGACCGGAAGCCTTACCACTAACACAAACAACACATTTTCTGTTATGTCAGATGTATTATATACTGTATTCTTACAGTAAAGCTAAAGAAAATATTAAGAAAATTTTAACAGAATATACATTTTTAGTACTGTACTATAAAAAATCCACATACAAATGGACCCACACAGTTCAAATCTGTGTTCAAGGGTCAACTGTATATGGATTTCTTTAAAAGGATATATCCATTGATCTAAACCTTTTAACCTGCTCTCTAGACTCCTATTTAGAGTTTAGCAAGCTGGTTAGAATAAGAGAATCAGGATTGACAGGGGACATGAAGGTCAGTGTAGAGGAAGTAGATGAAAGAGGATAGTACAGAAGCTTTTCCTTGAAGAGCAAGAGGTATAGAAGCTCTCAGGAAAAAACCCAAGTTAGACCTCATAAAGAGGTCTCATCGCCCCTCATCACCCGATGGGGAAGCAGGCCTTTTCTTGAGAAAAGCATTTATCTGCCTATGAGGAAGAGATTTTATCAATGTGCAAACAATGTGAAATGTGGACCTACTCTTTATAGAAATAATTAGAAACACTTTAGAAAAACAAAGCACCTTCCATATACTGTGATCCACTTGTTAAGTAGCATCTGCTATAGTACATCAACTTTTAAATAAGATTCCTTTATGAGCCATACGTATCTTTTCTTGGGAAACTGGTTAAAGAAAAATAGCAGTTGAGGGTAATACCGAGCAGTTTGAAGATTTCGGTGTGAAAGCAAAACTAATAAGCAATCAAGAGATGACATAAAATACTGACTTAACTATGTGCAAAAGAATCTTTTAATAAGGTCTTTCTTCTTGTCGTTAAGAGTTTGCTAAATGGGCACAAATTATTCTGGCTATTACTAAGTTTCTATGAAACGCTTAAGTAAATTTTAAGAATAAATGTTTTTGGCAAAGAGGTGTCCCGAGTTTCATGGTTATGTGGAAACTTAACAAGTACTTGCTTGAGGTGGGGGTAACCTGGGTGGCTCAGTCTGGTAAGCGACATCCAACTCTTGGTTTTGGCTCAGGTCATAATCTCAAGGTTGTAAGATCAAAGCCCCACAGGGGGCTCTGCTGCTCAACATGGAGTCTGCTTGGGATCCTCTCCCTCTACTCCTTCCCCTTCTTGCTCTTTCCCTAAAATCTTTAAAAAAAATTACTTGAGATGTTTAAAGCATATTTTTCCTTCAGATCATCTTTGAGGTATTTTTGTATTGACATTTTGCTTTTTCTGCTAATCCAATTCTTGGAGGGAAAAAACCCTCTATTCCAGCAGCAAGAATTCAGCTTTGTGTGAAAGTCCCCGTTATTACAGAAACACTTAATTTGCTTATGTAGTAAAATTCATGCCACTGGATTATCAGGTTGGTGAAAATATATGGGTAGAGAAAGGATGAAAATAATTTAAGCGCCTCTGCTGAGAGAGATGTTTTCTAATATTTAGCAATTCAAAGCACATTCTCTGATAGCGCAAAGTTAATAAAATTAAAATTTGAAATGGAATAACTTACAGATTTAAAAACACTTTTCTGGGGACGCCTGGGTGGCTTAGCGATTAAGCATCTGCCTTCAGCCCAGGGCGAGATCCTGGAGTTCCAGGATCTAGTCCCACATCGGGCTCTGTGTGTGGAGCCTGCTTCTCCCTCTGCCTGTGTCTCTGCCTCTCTCTTTCTGTGCCTCTCATTAATAAATAAAATCTAAAAAAATTAAATAAATAAATAAAATACAAACACTTTTCTGTACCATAAGAATATAATGGGTATTTGTTAAAGTTCTTATTAAATCCCAAGGTTTTACCAAAACAAACACCACAGTTAATTAAACATTTTTAATATAGTAATAAATCAGTAAGAAAACTAAACCAGATTCAGGATTGAAATAATGTAGTCCTCCATGAAGATATCAAAGCCAGATTTTTCACCTCCACCTAAGAAGAAAAACATGAAACGTAAAAGTATCAGCAATTCAAGAGTATCAAAGAAACACATAATAATAAATATATAATAATAAAAGCAGTATCCAAATAGATTGAGAACATTCCAATGTGGAAAAACCAGAATCAGCTCAGAGAGAAGATTATGGAATCATACCCTGGTCAAAGCCAACACTGAAGCAATGGCAATACCAGGTCAGACGATACTTCACTCATCATCGCATCATTGCATTTCACATCCTTATAAACGTAAAAGCAACCCAACACTATTTTCACATCTAAGAAGACTTAGGTTAACCTATTAAATAAAGGCTTCTTTATAGATAAGTTTCAAGCATGGACTTTTGATAAATATTTTATTTTCCACTATGGTTGCTTTAAAGACTCTGCTGTATGAAAATACAAACTTAAAGTTTTGGTTTGGAGGAATTTTTTTGTTTTTGAAATATAGGAGAGTGGAGTAGCATTTATGATTCAAAAACTTGAATAAACCCAAACACAATGCATGATAAAATTTCAGGGATGTCAAAGATTTTTCTATACTAAATTCCATTATAAAGTAAACTGTTCATTTAATATACAATTTGATTTGCAATTCTGCAGCCAACAAAGATAAAAAGTATAAAACTTTTATACTGGAATCTTCTATCTTAAGAGTGCTAGACCCAGAGAGGCTATGTTTTGGCAAAGTCCACAGCAAATTAACAGCAGAGCCAGAGAGAGAACAGAGATCTGATTACCAGATTTAGATTTTTCCACTACCAGCTAAATATGGAGTTTAATTTCATTTTTCTCCAGGCCATGAGCAAGATAAAAGAAGCAATGCAAGGGTGCCTTGCTGGCTCAGTCGGTGGAGCATGGGACACTATCTTAGGACTGAGTTGGAGCCCCACACTGGATGTGGATTACAAAAAAAAATCTTAAAAAAAAAAAAAAAGGCAATGCAAAGTCTAGGTAATTCACAACCTGGATAATCAATTTCTGAATAAGAAAGCTGACTGCAATCACTGACATGTAAAAGTACTTGGATCACAATGTCACCCTCCCCAGCCTATCAGCAAAGTATAGTCAGTATTTAAGTAACAATTCTGGAGACCGCACAGGCTTCCTTCAGCCACCTACAAATGTCAAGATTGATACTCCTTAAAAACTGGAGGCTAAGGCGCCTGGGTGGTTCAGTGGTTAAGCATCTGCCTTTGGCTCAGGTTGTGACCCTGGGGTCCTGGAATCGAGTCCCATATAAGGCTCCCTGTAGGGAGCCTGCTTCTCCCTCTGCCTGTGTCTCTGCCTCTCTCTGTGGGTCTTTCACGAATAAATAAATCTTGAAAAACAACAATAACAACAACAACGAACTGGCACCTGTTGGTCTGTGTTGGCCATTCAGCAACTAAATTCCATAAAAAGAGAGAAACTAACAAAGTGCCTGTTTTCCAGGGGTTATGCTTGAGCCTTTAGCTCATCATCCTCTACAGGTGAAGTACATGTTTAAAATGAGGAAAACAGGCTGAGAGATCTTCACTTTGTCTAAAAGCATGAAACTTGGGAGCAGAGCTCCAAGTGTGCTCCCACCATACACACATCCCTAGTTCTCTACCTCATTACAGTTGCTCCATCTGGACAGCTCCATCTTCCCCTAATCCTTGCAATCCGAAAAACGCCTCATTATAGTTTTAAAACCTTACCCAAACGTCACCTCAGTAAAGTGGTCTGGAAGCCTCAGTCATCTTCCCCTCTGCCTCCCACAGCACTTTTCCCCACCACATCACATGTCCCCTATTCAGCCATGCACATCCCCCGCATTCCGTCTGTCCCACCACCCCATGACAGAGTTCCTATAGAACCGGGACAGGGTCTTACTGGCCTTTGCATACACCACACTCAGGTGCCTGGTACATAGGATGAGTCTCAATAAATGAACGTTTAGGGCAGCCCGGGCGGCTCAGCGGTTTAGCACCGCCTTCAGCCCAGGGCATGACCCTGGGGTCCCGGGATCGAGTCCCACATCGGGCGCCCTGCATGGAGCCTCCTTCTCCCTCTGCCTGTCTCTGCTTCTCTCTCTCTCTCTCACGAATAAATATAAAATAAAGATAAATGAACGTTTAATTCAGTCAATGAGCGGGCCCCCCTCCTAAACCTTAAGCTACTAGATTATAAAAGTATCAGCACAAAAAGCAACTTACCTTCAACACTGCAGGTGGGTACGGGACAGACCCCTGGCGTCTCTAAGCCCTCCCTCCCCTCCCCCAGGTTCCACGTCACGGCAGTCTCCACGGCGCCCGGCGCAGGTCAACCAGTACTTCTGTACAGTGGCCCCTCAACAGGATAATGATAATGAAGTCCAACCCCCAACTTCAGCAAAGGCTGAGAGGCGCCGTCCTTGCGGGGAAATACGTGTACGGCCGAAGTCAGGGTTCAAACCAAAGACCCCGACAGAAGTCTGCAGCCCGCCTTCTGAGCGCCTCAGGCTCCTATGCCGTGTCTCGGGGGGTTCGCTCCGGCCCGCTGATGCCCTCGGCCTCCCGGAGCCCGGCCGCAGGCCGCCCCGCTCCCCGCTTCCCGCGGGCGCCGGTCTCGCGGTCCCTCCGCCCTCCCCCGCCAGTAAAGCCGTCGCCGGGCAACCAATCCTACGGCCGCCGGCGGGTCACGTGGGCGGCAGCTCTGTGGGCGTGGTTGCGAGGAGCAGCCAATCGGAGGGCGAGGCGGACGTCGGGGGTGGGGCGGCCGGAAGGCGGGATCGCCCTTTGCGTCGCTTCCGCGCTTGGGGTCTGTGGCCGCGGGCTCGTGTTTTTCCCGGTTCGGAGCCTTCCCGCCTGCCTCTCAACCCCGTTCCATGGACTTTTGGGACGTCTGTTGCCGGTTCCTTGCTTCAGCAACTGCAGAGGGCATCTGAGAGAGTTGCGCCCTGCCTGGATTTCTGGGAAGAATTACCGATTGGGCCAGTGATCCGACAGGTTTCCTGCGCATGTCCGATCCCCGCGGGAGGCCTAGGGCCCGGGGTGGACGGAGGAGGGATGCGTCCCTCGCCGGCCCGGGATCTCTGGCTGGCCGGGCGCCTGGACGCTTCCTGGATAAGCAGGAGATGCCACGAGAAGAGTGCAGCTAAATATCAAAGAAATGCGCAGGAGAGCTGGAAAGACTTCCTGGGAGAGGTGGCATTTGATCTGAGTCTTAAAGATGGATAGGTTTTAAGAAGCAGGAGATGCTGGGAGACGGAATAGTTTAACGCCCGTATTAAATGGTAAAGCATTGGGGGAACTTACAAATTTAGGAAAAGTCGAAAAAGTGTAGGGTTTCAAAATTGGGTGAGTTAGAAACACCGGGAGGAAACGTTACAATATATAATGTCCTATAGCATCAAAAGTCAAAAAAAAACCCAAAATACCTGGGACACAGTCCAGACTGAATCAAATATTCGAGGTTTGGAGCCCAGGCAGACGTATTTTTAAGAGGTGCCCCAGGGATGATTCTGGTTCACACCAAAGTTTGAGGACCACTGTTAGTGTTAAAGAAAGGGGGTGGTAGGAGATTTGAAAGACAAATCAAGACTTTGTCAAGGATGGTGGCTAGCTGGCTGTGTAGATTACACTACTCTGGAGTAACTGGGAAATTTGAAGATTTCAGTCAGAGGAGGTGGATGATCAGAAAACTGTACTTTAGAAAACTCTAAATGCAGGACACCTGGGTGACTCAGTGTTTGAGCGTCTGCCTTTGTTCGGGTGGTGATCCCGGGGTCCTGGCTTCTCCCCTCTGCTTATGTCTCTGCCCGCTTTGTGTGTGTCTCTCATGAATAAAGACATAAAATCTTAAAAAAAAAATAAATGCAACTGTGTTTTTAAATAGATTAAAGGAGGCAATGTGAAAGAAGGGGGGCTATTGCAGGTGATTGTAATGTTTTAGGTGACAGCTAACAGGAGCCTAAATTACTGTTGTGGCAGCAGAAATGGGGAGGTATTATATGAAAAGCATGTGAGGAATATGATGAATGTCAGGTAGGGATCAGTAGAAATGGAGGTGGTATATGAAAGGCAGGCGAGGAATGTGATGTCAGGTTGACGGTGTCAAATAGGAAAATTGAGGCAAGCTCAAAATTGTCAAAAAGATGGGTTTATTCAGGAATAGCAGGGGAATTGCAGTTCGAGACATGCAAATTGTAGCAAACCACAGTGAGTCCCTTGAGGGTTTAGGGTAGGCTGTATTAATGGGCAGGGAATGTAAGGAGAAGAGAGCTCAGTTAGAGCCTGTTAAAATAAAAGCCACAGGAGACCAGCTTTGAAAATGCACCAAGCAGACCAAACCAGTCCAGTCATATAAACAAAACTCAATTCAGCTTATGTTGCAAGACCAACCCAACCTAGGTCATTTCTTGTTCATACCTCTGGAAGCCATGTGCAAAACTTGCCAAGGTTGATAGGAGGCAACCCCTGACCAAGTCCCAATCATTTAAGAAAATTCCAATATCAGTTTTCTGTAAATGACGCATTTACGGGAAATGAGTCAATCCTTAAGTTTTATCTCCCTGAGGGCACGTGTGTGAAATTCATTTTATATCCTCTGGTTACATTTTGTGTTTAAAAGATTTTATTTGACAAACAAGGGAAGCAGACACTATGTACAGAACACAGTAAGTGCTTCATAATTGCTTCTCAAATGAAAAACTGACATTATGTGCCAGGCACTGTGATAAGCTCTTTACGTACATCATTTCATTTCATTCTCACAAGAATTGTGCAGGGAAGGAAGGCACTGTTACTGTCTCCAATTCATACAGAAGGCATTTGACACTTAGATTTGCATAACCAGTTCTCAAAGCTAGAAAGTGCCAGAACAAGGATTTCAACGTCTTTGGTGTTCAAAAAAATAGCTGGTTGAATGAGAGAATGAAAGTTAGGAGACCTACCCAGAGTCAGTTAGTGGCAAGGGAGAGTCAGCATGGTTGCTCTTGGTCACTGTGCTCTCCATAGTCTTTGAATCATCTCTCTGAATGAACTGAGAGAAGGTAGAGGCCAGTATTTGGCAGTTTGTGTCTACATCTAAAGGCTGTGCCCTAACTACCTTTGTTGATAAACTGAAGTGCTTAGTGAATAAACACATCTTAAATTGGAGGGTCTGGCGTTTAGCCAATTGTCAGCAGCATGGCCAGATCGATTTCCCAAGAACTAAGAAAGAGCACTGTCCAAGCTATTGATTTCAAGTTGTTTTGTATCATGGACATTTGCACTGATGTATCAGAGTCAGGATGTGAGATCCTCTCTGGCCTGATGACCTAACCATTCATATCCAGGAGGCTTAACTAAGGAAATTCGAAGAAGGAAGAGAAACTCCCTCTGTTCATCATTCACATTGTCCCTCCTTCTCCCAATTTGGTTCCCCAGAGTGCACTGAAAAGGAGGAGGAGGAGGAGGAAAGGAAGGAGAAGAAGAAGACGAGGGGAGGAGAAGGAGGAAACAATCCAGTTCCTAGTTTTCCTGCCCAAATAATGTTCTTCTTGTTCACTGGGAAGAAAAAGAGGGATGTTTAAGTAGGTTTCAGATTTTGAAGACTCCTAAACAGTCCAAAATCCCACACTTGAAAGGCAGCGGAAGTAGTAGGTGCATTTGTAGTCGGCAGACGTGGCTTTGAGCCCTGACTCTCTTACTGGCCACGTAACCTCAGTCTCCATGTGGTGTGTCACACTGTCACGCTCCCGGATTGACCTCTTGTATCCCAAAGCACATGTCCGGTAAATGATGGTCATTTTTATCTTTCTAAACATATCAGAAGGATATCAGTGTGAGAGTGAGGCTGAGAGTTGAGCAGGTGACAGAACAAAAAGTGAGATGGAATTTGAAGGTAAAGTGTGTGAAAAGGCTGAACGCAGGCCTTTGGAGTTTATTATGTTGCCATGCTGATTGTGCATCATAGCATCTCTTCTGTCTTCTATCCTGGAAACTGGTTCAGACAAACAGGTGTAAAGGGGTAATGCCAGCAAAGCAGAACTTGGTAGGAACAGTAACCTCAGTTACTTTTAAAAACTAGGGATGTCCAGAAACCTACTTGAGAATGTCAGGTCATGATGAACAAATTAAAACACAGGCAGAGGTCAAGGTGGCGTCGCCCAGCTGCTTGTGGCTCCTGGTCGTCACTCTCCTGCCGGGATCCGGCACTGCCCGGGTGCCGTGGCATGTGGACCCAGCCACGCCGCTGCCGCTGGTGATCTGGCATGGGATGGAAGACAGCTGTTATAACCCCTTAAGCATGGGAGCTATCAAAAAAATGGTTGAGAAGAAAATACCCGGAATTTACATCTTATCTTTAAAGATTGGGAAGACCCTGATGGAGGATGTGGAGAACAGCTTCTTCTTGAATGTCAATTCCCAAGTAACAACAGTGTGTCAGATTCTTGCTAAGGATCCTAAATTGCAGCATGGCTACGATGCTATGGGATTCTCCCAAGGAGGCCAATTTCTGAGGGCAGTGGCTTAGAGATGCCCATCACCTCCCATGATCAATCTGATCTCGATTGGGAGACAACATCAAAGTGTATATGGACTCCCTTGGTGCCCAGGGGAGAGCTCTCACATCTGTGACTTGATCAGAAAAGCACTGAACGCTGGGGCTTACAACAAAGCTATTCAAGAAACCCTGGTGCAAAAAAAAAAAAAAAAAAAGAACCCCTGGTGCAAGCAGAATACTGGCACGACCCCATAAAGGAGGACATGTATCGCAACCACAGCATCTTCTTGGCCGATATTAATCAGGAGCAAGGCGTCAATGAGTCCTACAAGAGAAACCTGATGGCCTTGAAGAAGTTTGTGATGGAGAAATTTCTCAATGATTCTATTGTGGATCCTGTGGACTCTTGAGTGGTTTGGGATTTTACAGAAGTGGCCAAGCCAAGGAAACCATTCCCTTGCAGGAGACCTCTCTGTACACACAGGACTGCCTGGGGCTAAAGGAAATGGATAATGCAGGACAGCTAGTGTTCCTGGCTGTAGAAGGGGGACCATCTTCAACTGTCTCAGGAATGGTTTTATGCCCACATCATACCCTTCCTTGGGTGAAACCCTTGTAGTCTGCACCAGAGCTCAGGGAGCCCCGAGCACTTCTAAACCAGTAGGAGACCATTAGCCTCATGCCTAAGCCTAAGCTCACATCCAGCTTGCAACTAATCCTTCCCTCTAGTTATCACCTATCATGCCCTGCTCAGAAAGATCTAAGACTCGAATCTTATACTTTGCTTCATCCTATCAGCATATGGTGTTGAATGCAAGTTTTATTAGTTAATAACCATGCATGGAGATTATTTTACAACCCCTTGATGTGGTCAGGCTGCCTTAGGAAACCGAGTCTGCTGCAGATCAGTGTCAGAACTGTGCCCAGACGAGGATGAAACTGAAGCAATTAGAGTCTAAGGGCAGACACCTTTTCCAGGAAAGCCTCGCCACATTTCAAACCCAAGAGGTGGCCAGTATCCAGGGTTGTGACCATAAATGCTTTCTCGGTTTTGCTGGTGGAGATACAACCAGTGCTTGGGAAAATATTGCTTAGATAGCGTTTCTGCATTCTTTCTTGAGGCTACCCTCTTTGCACAGTACGTTGTCTTCTGTGGTGTCTCAGCATTTGGCCTGTTCTGCTGGGCCACCATCTTGTCTCAGCAGCACTCTTTTGGTCTCTTCAGGTAGTGCTGACTTAATTGCTCTGTTACAAAAGAGGGGAAGTAGTGCCCAATTGGATTGCTTAAGGTAGGGGCGCAGGGGTGGGGGTGGGGGACATCGTGCTTAACTTAAGGGAGTGAAGAAAAATGTACAACTCTGTATGTCAACTATACTTCAATTGAGCAAACAGTGTATAAGCAGAGATGAAAATGAGGACACAGCTGCTCCCTTCCACTCCATCCTTGATTAACCTGTCCCCTTCTCAGTGTGGCCAGTGGTCTGCATTCTAGAATCACTCTGTTGCTGGTGTTAGCGGATGATGGGAAGAGATCTGGCTTTCTAACTCCCATCTCAAAAGACTATAGTACACTCTAAACTATTTCTGATGCATTTAATGAAAAAAAAAAGATTATTTGTTCAAAAAGCTTGGGGGAGTATTGCACATCCCTTTTCTCCTGTTGGAGATCAACTCACATTAGGCTACTAAGGATTGAGAATTCCAGCTACAATAAAGAAAACTAACCTTTACCTACTGTTTGCTGACACTATTAGAGCATGGACATCTTAGCCTCCCACTCCCCCATCTGAAAAAAACCTATCAGCACTTTCTGGAAGACTGTTCTGCAGAATGCCAGTGTGAGGGCCCACTGCTATGCTGGAGGGAAGCATCTTGTTAGTGCTGCTAAGTTTACCCTTTATGATTTTCCCTCACCTCCTCAAGCTTTATTTCGCAACTAAAATATGAGGATTAAGGCTAACAAGTGGGGGGATGTGAAAAAAGTTTTATGATGTTGTCTAAAAGAATAGTTTCTTAAAAAAAAAATACACATGCAGAATTGTCTGACGGTATGATTTAGAGGGAGACAAATATATTGGTTTCCTTTGGGTGCTATTACAAATTGCCACAAACTTGGTTGTTTAAAACAACAGAAATTTATTCTCTCAGCCAGACGTTTGACATCGGTTTCACTGGGCACAAATCATGGCTATGGTGGCAGGGCTGTGCTCCCTCCAGAGATTCTAGGGAAGAATCTACTCTGCTCCTCTTCCAGCTTCTGCTGGCTGCTGGCATTCCTTCTCTTGGGTGGCCACATTGCTTGCTTGACTCTCTGCCTCTTTGGTCACATCACGGCCTCCTCTTGTATGTATCACATCCTTCTGCCTCTATCTTAGGAGAACACTGGACTGAATGCAGGGCCCACCCAAATAATGGAGGATAATCCCTTCATCTCAAGATCTTTACTTAATCACATCTGCAAAGACTTCTTTTCCTTATAAGTTAACACAGGTTTGTAATTTTAATCGTCAGTGGCTGTTATTCAGCCTACTATAAGGAGCTTGCTCCAGTTTAATCAGCATCCTCAAATCAGAGATAACTCATCTGTTTGGTTTTTTTTTCCTATTTAGCTGGGTTGTTTTAATTATAAAAAACTATTGCTGTTCATAGCAGACATTCAGGAAAAACAAAAAAAAGTTTAAAAAAAGAAAAGGAAAGGAAAAGAAATTAGATTTAAAAAAAATCATGTGTAATCCTCTCACCCAGGGATAGATAGCCCCTCACCAATTAGCATTTTTCTAGGCTGTGTCTTTTGCCCAATGAAAAGGAAGAGCAGAAAAAAGAAGATAAAGGTAAACAGAACAAGTGATTTGGAGGGTAATGGCATGTGCTGGCAATTTTCATAACGGATATACATAGAGGGGAGCCCACTTTAAAATAAATGTACAACTACGAAATGACGTTACCTGGGGCAGGAAATGCTTGTACCATATGTGGTCATGGCAGTCTGTTCTTCAAGGGTGGGAAGTCTAGCTTTGGCCACTCACTGGAAAACCGCTGAATTTTTCCATTACCACTTCATTCACTCCCAGAGGTCAGAGCCTGGCCTGCTAATCTGCCCTGTCATAGGCTTCTCTTGGGTTCTTATCAGCCTTCCTCAGTGGGTCAATGTTATGAGGACTAGGGGAGTCTGGCATGTTCCTGCTCCTCCCAGGCTGATATCAAAGGGCAGCAGGAGCTGTGACAGAAGGCAAATATTCAGACCAGAGCCAGATGTGGAACTGAAACAGCAAGAGGAAAAAAGCAAGAGCACAGGTAAAAAAAAAATTTTTTTAAATCTCATCCATCTCATCTTAGGTATAATTCATGTCTGAGCACATAAAGGGCTTAGTAAAAGACTAGCTAACTTGCAGACTTGAAAAGGATAGTGAGGGGTCCCTGGGTGGCGCAGCGGTTTGGCGCCTGCCTTTGTCCCAGGGCGAGATCCTGGAGACCCGGGATCAAATCCCACGTCGGGCTCCCAGTGCATGGAGCCTGCTTCTCCCTCTGCCTGTGTCTCTGCCTCTCTCTGTGTGTGTGTGACTATCATAAATAAAAAATAAAAAGAAAAGGATAGTGAGTGAGAAATTTGGGGAAGTGTAGAAGAATGTTCATATGGACCTAGAATCTCAGAAAACTTTCTTTCTGTCATAGTTGTTATCAGCATTCAAGTAACATCAATCAGACTTGGCAGTCAAGAAAGTATAGGTCTTTCTAGTTCAAAAGCAATTAGATTTGTTCTTTGGGCCCCAGCAGGTGGAAATTATAGGAAGGTGAATTAGAATTGAAAAATCAGGAAGCCAAGAGCCTGGGTGGCTCAGTCGGTTAAGCATTTGGCTTCAGCTCAGGTCATGATCCCAGGGTTCTTGGATAGAGCCCTGTGTCGGGCTCCCTGCTCAGCAGGGGATCTGCTTCTCCCTTTCCTCTCTCCCTCACCCCTCTCTTATGTGTGCACTCTCTCTCTCTCTCTCAAATAAATAAAATCTTAAAAGAAAAATCAGGGAGCCATTCCTTTTTTTTTTTTAAGATTTTATTTATTTATTCATGAGAGACACAGAGACAGAGGCAGAGACATAGGCAGAGGGAGAAGCAGGCTTCAGGATCACCGCCCTGAGTCGAAGGCAGATGCTCAACCGCTCAACCGCTGAGCCACGCAGAAGTCCCCAGGAAGCCATTTCTAACACAGCTTTCAGAAAACAGAAGGGTCTAATTTGAGAGGTAGTGAGTTACTGGTTGCTGGAGGTGTTCAAGCAGTTGCTGGAAAGCAATTTGTTTAGATTTTGGAACATTACAGAGAGGACTTGAGACTCAAATAAATGGGAGCACCTGCCTGGCTCAGTTGGGGGAGTGTGTGACTCTTGATCTCAGAGTCGTGAGTTCAAGCTCCATGTTGGGTGTAGAGATTACTTAAAATAAATAATATTTTAAAAGAGAATCAGATAAATGGTTAGACCAGAAGGTCTTTAAAGTTCCTTCCAAACACTTCTGTGATTCTATTGTATGAATAAAATGTTTTCAGAAATTTCTCTAAGAGCCATACTTTTACATTTGCCTATAGAAGATGCTTATGTATGAAAAAACAATTCATAGGTTGATTCTGGTTTGCCTGCAGAAAGTGAGAAGGTGACCAAGAGCAAACTAATGGCAGGAGAGGGTACCCATCTTTTGGGATGCCTACTTTTTTCCCTGTTGGTGGGTATAAACAACACCCACATGGCCTCTGCTTGGTGAAGATCACACAGAAGAAATGGTCTCTTCTTTTAGAGGAAGAATTTTGACTTAGGTTAGCCAAATTTTGTTTTGCAATTAGCAAAAGCTAAGGGGGTTGTTTCTAAAACATTTGCTTCAGAGCCCTGATTTCAACTCGGGTGGCTGTTCTCTGGTCTGTGAAGCAAAAAGGAGGCTGACAACAATTTAATGACTTTGTATGTCCCAAAGGCTCAGTTCTCTTCCAAGCCTTAGAGGTTCCCATGGCACAGAGCAGAACTACTTAGGAGGGAAAGAAAACTCCTGCTCCTGCCTCACACTGTGTATCAAGAAATGTATTTTTAGGTTTGAGGAGCTAAAATGATTTCTGCATTTGGTATCAGTAGCAATTGTTTCAGGAGTAAAATTTTTTAAATATATAAAATAGCACATAAAGAATACCAAATGCTATGTTTGTTTTTATAGCAAGACCTTCTACATCACATATACACCCCAGTACTATCCTCCCTTAGTGCTCTGTTGCCTTCCTTCCCTTCCCCTTTGAATTATAAATAGGAGCATCTTTTGGCTTCAACCCCTACTTCTGCATATTGTCTAATAACTTGCTTTAGCTCCCATGCCAACCCATGCCCATTATATCTGGGCTCACTATTGCCACTTCCTGATTTTAACTGAAAAACAACTAAAAATTTTAGCGATGTAATTTTTCCATTATGGCCAAATATTAAGCATTCACCTTTATCTATGCCTGCTCCTGCTGGAAAGGCTCGGGCTCTTGTCCAAGTAGTTAGAGAATGGTAATATCAAAGATTATTTCCAATGTTAAAATGTGTCTCCAATAATTTATGACTTCGAAGAAAATATCTTGAATCTCTGGGATTCTTGTTAATATAGAAATGTTTGTGTCCAGGTTATTTACTGGAACCTCGTTCTGTTACCACTTGGAGCACAGATGGGCTGCTGGAATGGCGGGCCTCCAGACTGATGTGGAAATGCTCTATCCTGAGACAGTTGTACACGTGGGCAGGGTGACTTTTGGAGAAGAGAACAGGAAGAAGATGATCAATAGCTATCTGAAAAGAACTGAGAATAAGAAGATCATCCAAGCCACCTGCGCGCTGTTAAATTCTGGAGGGGGTGTGATCAAAGCAGAGATTGATGATGAAACCTACAGTTACCGATGCCACGGGCTGGGACAGGATCTGGAAACTTCTTTCCAAAAGCTCCTTCCTTCAGGTTCACATAAATACCTGGACTACGTGCAGCAGGGGCACAATCTCCTGATTTTTGTGAAGTCCTGGAATCCAGATGTTTTCAGCCTTCCCCTACGGATTTGCAGCTTGCACTCCAATCTATACCAGAGAGCTTTGACTTCCACCATCAATTTGACTGCCAGGAGTGCCCTGGAGCTTCTCAGAGAGAAGCAGTCTAGAGCCCAAAGAGGAAGATCAAGGGTGAGGGACCTGAATTCTCAGACAGTTCCTGACAGAGACATTCAGGAAGAGAAAGATATGAGGAATTCTGCCTCAGAATTGTTCCAAAAGGACAGGCTCATGTATAAGGAGAAACTCAATTTTACTGAGTCAACCCATGTCGAGTTTAAAAGGTTCACCACCAAAAAGATTGTCCCCCGGGTTAAAGAGATCCTGTCCCATTATGTTTCTGCATTTGCCAACACTCTTGGAGGATACCTAATTTTGGGGGTAGATGATAAGAGCAAAGAAGTGTTTGGATGTAAGCGAGAAAAAGTGAACCCCGACTTACTAAAAAAAGAAATAGAAAACTGTGTAGAAAAGTTGCCAACATTCCACTTCTGCTGTGAGAAGCCAAAGGTGCATTTCACTACCAAAATCTTGAATGTCTACCAAAAAGATGTCCTGTATGGTTATGTCTGCATGGTCCAAGTGGAGCCCTTCTGCTGTGTAGTATTCACAGAGGCCCCGGATTCCTGGATCATGAGAAATGATGCTGTCACAAGGCTGACGGTGGAGCACTGGGTGGCCATGATGTTGGATGTTCACTCAAGTAAAACAGAAGAGAAGTCGTCATCCAGTTGGCAGGGAGGAACCCCTTCGGTATCTTCTGTGGCTGTTCAGTCAGGTATTTTAATAGAAGAGTAGAAAGCTGTTTTGTGGGGCAACTCGGTGGCTCAGTGGTTGAGTGTCTGCCTTTGGTGCAGACCGTGATCCCGGGGTCCTGAGATCGAGTCCTACATCAGGCTCCCCATGGAGAACCTGCTTCTCCTTTCTGCCTATGTCTCTGCCTCTCTGTGTCTCTCATGAATAAATAAGTAAAAATCTTGAAAGAAAGAAAACTATTTTTGCTTACAAATAATCTCCCATTATAAGTTTCTTTTAAAAATAGTGTCCATTCCAGGGTGCCTGGCTGACTCAATCTGTGAACCATGCAACTCTTGATCTTGGGGTCTTGATTTCAAGCCCCAAGTTGGGTGTAGAGATCACTTTAAAACGAAATCTTGGGCAGCCCCGGTGGCTCAGTGGTTTAGTGCTGCCTTCAGCCCAGGGTGTGATCCTTGAGACCCGGGATCGAGTCCCACATCAGGCTCCCTGCCTGGAGCCTGCTTCTCCCTCTGCCTGTGCCTCTGCCTCTCTCTCTCTCTCTCTCTCTCTCTCTCTCTCTGTGTGTGTGTGTGCGTGTGTGTGTGTCTCATGAATAAATAAATAAAATCTCAAAAAAAAAAAATCTTAGGGACACCTGTGTGGCTCAGCAGTTGAGCATCTGCCTTCGGCCCAGGATGTAATCCTGGAGTCCCAGGATCGAGTCCCACATTGGGCTTCCTGCATGGAGCCTGCTTCTCTCTTGCCTGTGTCTCTGCCTCTCTCTCTCTCTGTCTCTCATGAATAATAAAATTTAAAAATTTTTAAATAAAAAAAATCTTTAAAAAAATTTTTTTCAGTTCTGAAGACTCAGAATATTAACTCTTCGGGGTCAAGTAATGCTTGGATTTTAGTCCACTTTGGGAAAGTTATCCCATCAGCTATGAGTTAGTGAGAGTTCCCTTTTATGCACTGTAACTGCCTGTTGAAAGAATTTTGCAGCCTGATAGTCCTAGTCAAAAACATTCACCAACAGTGTCACCCTCTAAAGATGGTATTTGAAAGAAACACATTAAGGATGACTCTGCTAATTCTTTCAAGGGAAGCTTGTTGACAAACCTCAATGGTTCCTGTAACATTAGGAGCTAACACCTTCAGCCCACGGGCTTGAAGCACCACCAAGTGGGGGAAAAATGATGCAAAGGAGATGCTGGACAGGGGGTGGAGGAGGGGAGGAAGACTCCTAGCGTTTTTACTTCCTTCATGGTTTGGCTCAGAATCAGCCCTGGTGATTTCTAATCAGTCCAGTAAGGGCTTACAGGCTGAATAAAACTTATCGGTGTGACTTAATGGTCAATATGTTTCAAATTTAATAAAAGAAGCCGGGATCAAGACTTGAGTGATTTTGCTGGATCATTTTCCTGTCCTAAATTTGAGTTTGCTTTTCTTATATACACACATACCCCAAACTAGAGATCCACCACTTTCTGCTCCATCTAAACTTTCAATGGGGGCTTAAACAAACTATAACAATATAAAAAAATATGGTGCTTAACTTTTTCTGATCCCCCACTATAAGTTTTTCCTCTTAGGGATGACCAAGAATCAGAATATCAGAGTTAGAAGGAAACGTAGGAGTCACCAGCTCACTCTGGCATGCGAGAGGGGATAAATGACTTGCCCAAGATGAGTCACACAGTGACTTAGAAGATGGATTAAAAAAAGAAGAAGAAGAAGATGGATAACCCTGCTGGAGTCCCCAGGCTTCTTTTCCTGACATATGTGAATTGTTTGAGGCATAGAAAGTGTGAGAGTGGCTCAGGTACTGATGCATATCATATGTCAACAGTAGTAAAAGCAAGAGAGAGAGTTTTCTGGGGTGCCTGTGTGGCTCAGTCAGTTAAGCGTCTGACTTTTGATTTTGGCTCACGTCATGATCCCTGGGTTGTGAATTGGAGCCCTGTGGTGTCAGTCTTGGTGCTAGGTGTGGAGCCTGCTTATTTTCCCTCTCCTCCCCCTCTGCCCTCCCCGTCTCTCACTCTTTCCCTCTCTTATTTTTTTTTAAAAGATTTTATTTATTTATTCATGAGAGACACAGAGAGAGCAAGAGGCAGAGACACAGGCAGAGGGAGAAGCAGGCTCCAGGCAGGGAGCCCGATGCGGGACTCGATCCCGGGACCCCAGAATCACATCCCGGGCCAAAGGCAGGCACCAAACCGCCGAGCCACCCAGGGATCCCTCTTTCCTTCTCTTAAAAAAAAAAAAAAGTTTTCTTTTTCATCTGAGACAGTTTGCCATGTATTTGTTTAGCAACTTCCAGTTTGGCTGCTGACTCCCTGTGTGCACCAGCTCCATCAACACTAGGAAGCCCATCATTTCCCATAAAAGTCTTGGAATTCAAGGGGCCTCTGCAACAGCGTCTGTTTCCAGGTATTCTTTCTTGATTTCAGCTGAAGGGACTATTTTCTAAAATTAAGGTGGAGGGGGGCACCTGACTGGCCTAGTCAGTACAGCATGTGATTTAATCTCGGGGTTGTGAGTTTGAACCCCACGTTGGGCATAGAGTTCACTAAATAAATAAATAAATAAATAAATAAATAAATAAATAAGTTGGGAGGAACTGGTAGCAATTAGTCCTAGGCTTTCTCCTTAGAGGAGGTTACGTGCAGGACTTAGCAGACATAATGGTCCTGAAATAATAATTACGACTGACTCTTGCTTCTCAGTTGTTGTATCCACATTACATTTCTGTATCCTTTGGGGCTTCCAGTTACACATGACTTTTGTTCTCTAAATTTGAGAGTCTACACCACAAGAGAACTGCCCCCTGGCTTTCCAATGAGAAGGAGGTGAGCCACGGGGTCACCTGGACTCTTCTTAAAACAGGGTTTCTCAATCTTGGCACTACTGATATTTGAACTGGAATATTTGTTGAGAGGGGCTGCTTTGTGAATTGTTGAATGTTTAGCAGCCTTCCTGCCCTCTACTCTCTATAGATGCTAGTAGCACCTCTCCAGCTATGACAAAAAATATTCCAGACATTGCCAAATGTCCCCCAGGGGGCAAAATTGCCACATGGTTAAGAATGGATGTTCTAAAGGAAAGTTCTTATTTCCTTACAGCATCAGGTTCACACACACACACACACACACACAAAAAAACCCTTAGCTGGAAAGAATACCTTCCTTGTGGTAGTAGATAACTTGGGGTTGGGGAGGGGGTGCTAGAAGGTTATTCTGTGAAGACCTCTGTTACCTTCCCCTGTACAAGAGCTGCCATAAATGGGAACTTCATAGTCCTGGCCTGTGAAGAGAGGGTGCTTTCTTTTTTAAAAAAATTATTTTTTAATTTTAATTTCAGTATAGTTAACATACAATGTTATATTAGTTGCAGGTGTATAATACAGTGATTCAGCAGTTCCATATATTACTCAGTGCTCATCAAGATAAGTGTACTCTTAATCTTCTTCACCTAATTTATTCATACCCCCCCCACCTCCTCTCTGATAACCATCTGATTGTACTCTATAGTTAAGAGTCTGCTTTTTGGTTTGTGTCTTTTTCCTCCTTCGTTCATTTGTTTTGTTTCTTAAATTCCATATATGAGTGAAATCATATGGTATTTGTCCTTCTCTAACTTACATTGCCTAGCATTTTACTCTCTCGATCCATCCATGTCATTGCAAATGGCAAGATTTCATTCTTTTTTATGGCTGAACAACATCCTGTTGAATGTATATACCATACCTTTTTTATCCATTAATCTATGGATGGACATTTGGGCTGTTTTCATAGTTTGGCTATTGTAAGTAATGCTGCAATAAACATAGGGGTGACTATATCCTTTCTATTAGTGTTTTCATATTCTTCAGGTAAATACTGGGTTTTGTGATTACTGGATCTTTCTAGATAGGTCTCCAGAGGCAAGGAAAACAAAAGCAAAAACAAATTATTGGAACTACATCAAAATAAGAGTGGGTGCTTTCTGTGTACCCAAGGAAACCCATAGTTCCATGGCTAGATTCGTTTCTTCCTATGATGTTGCAGGAACACTTACAATATGCTTTTGTAAATTTTAGTTAGTAACTTCTATTTCTTGCATTTTCAGTGACACAGGAAGAGATACAGTTTAAACCAGAATCCCTCTGTAAGAAGCTCTTCTTGGATCATAAAGGACTCGAGGAATTAATGAAGACACAGATATATCCTTGTTCTCAGGGGATTGTGATATTTTCTAGAAGCTGGGCTAGTGATATTGGCTTAAGGAAAGAGGAGGATGTTCTGTGTGATGCTCTCCTAATAGCAGTTAACAGTCCCCCGGTACTCTATACAATCTTAAAAAACCCCAGTTGGAATGGAGGGCTTGAGTATGCCCGAAACACTGCTCATCAGTTAAAGCAGAAACTGGGAACTGTTGGTGGTTACACAGGGAAAGTGTGTGTTATCCCAAGGCTGATGTACCTGCCCAGCATACAGTGTAGCCCTGGTGAAATCCTCGTGCACTACCCCCAATCCTACAGGCTTACTACCAAGGATGAAATGGAAGACCTGTTACAGGCCCTTATTGTAGTCTCACTGTGTTCCAGATCTCTTCTGAGTGACCAGCTGGGCTGTGAGTTTTTCAACTTGCTCATAGAGGAGCAGTGTGAGTTACTCTCAGAAAGCCTTCAGGAGACACGTGAATTGTTCATCCACTGCTTTCCGGGAACCAGAAAGACAGCCCTAGCCATAAAGATCATGGAGAAAATCAAAGATTTGTTCCAATGCAAACCAAAAGAGATTCTTTATGTTTGTGAAACTGACTCCTTAAAGGATTATGTGACGTAAGAGTTCCACTGACTCAACACAATATACATAGCATTTAGTCAGTCTTTTCCACAGTATCACAAAAGCAGTTTGTGTTTTTAGCTTAAGACTTGATGATGCCTTAGCTGCATAAATGTGAGAGCCCAGACTGTATGCACATTTCCAAACCATCAGGTAGTTAAGCTATCGATGGGTACTTTGCAATGCTCAGGCTTAAACATCTCATTACAAATTAGCCAACTATATATCACTTTAAATTTCTCTAACTAGAAACACTTTTCCCCTACAATCTCTGGCCTTAACTCTAAGAAAAGAAGATATAAACTTGTCCTGCTTTACATATATATTTTGCTTGATATTTAATGCTTTAAAGCCAAAGAGTATTTCAGTTCATTAGACATTATACCTAACAGGAACTTGAATTTAAATACCATTTGTTTTTGTTTATAAAATATTTTCATTTGTTTGACTTTTTCTGAACCAACAATTTCAGAAAACATGCAAATCTGCCTCTGATTTAAATATTTACCTATCAATTTAGTAAAAGAAATTGGTTGTTATACAATCCAACAAATGAGGGCAAACTCATTTTAATTTTTGGTTTGGTTTACTTATTTATTCAATAAATCTTTTTGAGCACCACTCACTTCTATGCTAGGAATGTGTACTTTTAGTATTAGCAGGTGAAAAACATATTGAAGACCTGGCCATAAAGTCTAACAAAGGAGACAAAAAAATAAGCAATGTGAGTGTTGTGTAACAACACATTTATGCAGCTAAGGCATCACTCAACATGGTTATAAAGGTATTCTTATCTTAACTTAGGCTGGAGGTTGATCAACAGATAGTCCCCAAGGAAGGAGATCCTTGGGCATACTCTTAAGAAGTCGGTAGGAGGAGTGAGTAACATGAGGGCTTTTTAGGTAAAGGGCACACAGCAAGTGCAAAGGCACATGAGAGAATCAAAATAGTGGGTCTGACTAGGGCAGTGAGAGAATGGGGGTATGTGGCAGATGATGAAATTGGAAAGGAGATAGATGCCAAATTATGGAGGATCTCATAAACTATGCTGAGGGCTATGTTTTATAGGTAAGTCAAAAAATATCCCAGTCTAAAGGCAAATTCAACAAGTATCTATTGAACCCCTGGTATGAGGGGGCTAAGAACAGTGCTTTTCTTCAAGAAGTCTACACAGTCCCAACTGGTGGAGAACATGAGTAGCTGTGATTCAAAGCATAAGGGGTAAAACCCCAAGGACTGCATATGTAAAATCAGGAAATGTGTGAGAATAAGTGATATAACTTAGATTCAAATTAGAGGAGGCAAGAAACAGCCAAGTTATATAAATTTTTTAACAAACCTGGTCATATAATAATATGGTAATAAACTTGGTTGTTTCTTGCCTCCTCTAATATGTTGAAACATACTATAAAGGAAAATTGAGCTAAGAAAACACAGTAGCAGTTCCAGAGAACCATAGCCCTGTAGATTTGTTACCCTACTTGACATGTCACAGAACTCAGCAACCTCCTGATGTTTTCCTTACCAAAACCTAGGGAGGCTTTGGTTTTGTACTACGAGGGGAAGGGGAGATAGGACTTGCTTTAGAGGAATTTGTTCTAGCTCGTACCTTTTTGCACATAAAAATTATGTCTCTAGGGACCTGTTCTCCAGCTCTAAAAAGGACAGAAAGTTAAGTAACAGTAGTAGCAAGTATAAGTTACTTTTGAGATTTCCTTTCCATGTAATGAGCTTGTCTTCAGAGATTGCCAAGCAGCAGAAAAAGAGTAGTAATAGAAATAAAATCTCCTACCTGGGTTCATCTCAAAAAGTTTCACATGCAGATTTAGTTAGATAACCCCAAAGAGGAAGGTTTGCAATTATGTATTCTGTCTGCAGATCACTTGTAAGTAGAGCAGTTCTGTAGTGTTCCAGACACCACGAATCCATGGATCAGCCTCTCATGAGACCCAGCCTCTGATTCCAATCCACGTAGTAATGAATACATACATGTTGGTCCCTTTGTTTATATGCCTGAAACCTTATTCTCTCTTTCATCCTCTCAGCCAACAAACAACCTGCCAAGCTGTGACCCGGAAGATCTTCTTACAAGGGGAGTTCCTTAAGATTAAACACATAGTGATGGATGATACTGAGAATTTCTGCAGTAAATATGGAGACTGGTACTTGAAGGCCAGGAGCATCACTCATCCAAAGGTGAAGGGAGCTGGCAGTGAAAACCTTCATCACGGGATCCTCTGGATTTTTCTGGACCCCTTTCAGATCGATTGTGCAGATATTAATGGTCTTCCCACTCCATCTGCTCAGTTTCCCCGAAAAACAATCACCAATGGGATCCACTGTGCTCTGGAAATAGCAATGGTCATGAAAGAGGAAATGAAGAGGATCAAAGCAAATCCTCCCTCCAGCCTGGCCCCAGACACACTGTCATTGTTCAGGGAAGATGCCTACGAGGAAGCAGTGGGTGCCCAGGCTCTGCCTGGGGTGTTTGAGACAGAGACTAGCCTGACTATGGAACAAATTGTGAAACGGGTGGCCGAAAGGTGTCACAACCTGTTCCAATGTGGCTATCAGCCTCAAGACATTGCAATTCTGTGCAGGAAAGGGGAGGACAGAGGACGCTATGAGTGTGCACTTCTAAAAGCAATGGAATTATTTGAAACCCATGGAGTGACAAAGGTTGTGTTTAGCCAGGCCTCTGGCGTTTCGGGCAGTTGCATCGTTTTAGACAGTATTCAGCAGTTTTCAGGCCTGGAGAGGAATATTGTGTTTGGGCTTAGTCCAGAATGGACTCTGTCAGAAGAAGCTCATAAGCTCCGCTTTGCCTCACGGGCCATTAAACACCTCTACCTGTTTTATGAAAAGAGGGCAGCTTTCTGAAAATTATTTTTAACAGTACAGGCAGCCAGGAAGGGCAGTGTCCCTTCTCCCAGGCAGGTGGCAGCCACTCTTTCTCACGTATTATCAGTGAGGAAATCAAGGCACAGTAAGTATGGATAGTGTAGAGCCACGGAGACATCTCTTGGGCGAGACCCTTCCATTCTATGCGCTGTCACTGTCCTTTTCCCCATCCACTTCACCTCCTTCCTGTACAGTGATAGCAGACTGAAGATTGGTCCTCTGCCTCTGGTCTTCCTAGACCAGTCCATCTTTCAGGGACCAGACCTTGTCCTTAGATAAAGAATGGAGTGTGCGGCATCCCCTGCCAATATATCTGCAGTGAGTCCCTGAAGTCTTCAGGTCAAACCCATTTCCAAGGTATTCCATGATACACCCTGACTTACTCTTCTAACACATCCTTTGTTCTACTTCCTCTCCCAATATGTATAAGGCACCCCCAGCCTTGCTGGCCTATTTTGAAAGTAGGAGATAAGATGCCCTCCAGGCTATGAACATTGATTGGCTATCTCAAGGGCAGCACCTTGGTTAGCACCTCTTACTGGCTTTGGGTCTCAAGCTTTATGGGCCTAGAACTTGATTTCCTCTTTGCACTAAGTATGGATTAGTCTCTTGGGGATGGCTTTATGGTAATCAAGCTCACAAAAGACCAATGCATAAATGAAAATATCAGTCTATCAATTCATAGTAAGGATTGTAGTAACAAGTGGGCCAGATACTTTTGCTAATCAGTATATTCAACACTAACATAGGAAGCCAAATTATACAAGCAGAGCTTTCCAACAATGGTAATCTCATTCAAATGTATGAAGACTCTAAGCAATGTTAGACTACTGCAATCATCTCTAAAATAGGGATATTTCACCACAAGGAATAGATAGATCAGGTTTACAAAATAATGCAAATTTAGAATGCTGAAGGTGACAAAATGTTCCACATTCTCTGGCTCAGATGAAATTTCTCTTCTCTCCTAGTTTCTAAAGTTTTCAGGTTGACCACCAACCTTCGCCCTCACTCCTCCCAACACAGACGCACTTTGCTCACATTCATTCTCTACATGTTGTTACATTCACCTAGGCTCAAAACTGCTTATACTCTGCTGCTGGCCTGGGAAATGGTCTGTGTATAGGAGGCCTTTGTACATCTCTGAGCTCTTCCATTATGATTTGGTGTTAATTTTAATCTAACTCATAAGTTTACAGGGAGCCTGGATGGCAATGCTACTAACTATACCACCCCACCCGTACATACTCCTGGCTCCCGGCTGTGTTCTCTTCTCAGCTTTCAAACCCTTGTCTGCCCCTCTACCTGCTGAAATCCTTACTTGCCAACAAGTTCTAGTTCAAATGTCCAACTCCTCAAGTAAACTTTCACCATCCCCCTAACTTAAATTTGGTCTCTCCTTTTTGCAGCCATTCTATGGCTTAAAAGACTTGATGAAAGTGCCAAACTCATTCTTAAGCATGCCACAGAAGTAGCTGTTGGCATCATCATATCTATGCAACATGTTCCTATAATGTCTTCTTTCCAACGTATGTGAAATAGAAATAAAATCAAAAGTTCCCTTTCTCTAGTCAGCCCCCAAAATTGCTAAGCTCTTCAATGCAATCTTGCTTTCCTGTTTGTAAGGATTTTTAAGCTGCTTTGAAGATATTCTGATTTCCGGATTGTTTTTAAGTCCTGGAAAGGTTTAGGACAACTTTATTGATGCCAGGGAGGCATGAGTGCAAAAGAAAGTGTGGAAATATTCCTCTGGCTATAATTTCAGATAAAGCTCATCAGGTTTCTTTCTTTTTTTTTTTTTTTTATGATAGTTACAGAGAGAGAGGGAGGCAGAGACAGAAGCAGGCTCCATGCACCGGGGGCCCGATGTGGGATTCATTCCCGGGTCTCCAGGATCACGCCCTGGGCCAAAGGCAGGCGCCAAACCGCTGCGCCACCCAGGGATCCCAGCTCATCAGGTCTCTAAGAGATGAGAAAACAGGGAGGGCTTGGAAAAGCACTCAAAGCGGCCTCTCAAAATCACTCAGGCCACCAGATGGGCCAGTCTGAACCTAATGGCCAGATGTCTTGGTGAAAGGATTGAACAGAAGAACTTCTCCCCTGCCTCTTGCTGCTTCAATTACTTGACATTTCAACCTTTTTGTGTACCTTTCCTTGGGGTTTTGGGTACTTTGGGTACTTTGGGTGGGAGACACAAAGTTCAGCAATTAATTAATTTCAGATGAAGCAGAAGATAGCAGTGCATTAATATTTGGAGATGTGTGCATTCTCGAAAAATAGTCAAAAGTGGAGAGGGATTAGGGAATAGGAAAAACATAGAACTGTTATAATTAGTCATAAGCATCAGTATCATTCAACTTTTTAAAACTCTATGTATAATTTGATAAAATAACTCATTTGAAAATGAATTGTTTTATATATTGAATGTGAGAGTCTATCAGCTCTTAGTCTACTCAAACAGCTCAGTCTGGCTGAAAGTAGAAAACCTAACTCAGTGGTTCTCAATTCTGGCTACTCATTAAAATCATCTGCACCCCCCCCCCGGGAGGCGGGGGGCAAAGAGGCTTTAAAAAATACCTGTGATCTGGGGAGTGTGAATGGCTCATGGAAGAGCCTGCCTGATTCTTGATTTCAGCTCAGGTGTTGATCTCAGGGTTGTGAGTTCAAGCCCCATGTTGGGCTCCATGCTGGGTGTGGAGTCTACTTTAAAAAACAAAAACAAAAACCAGTGATCAGCCCCAACACCTAACCAATTAAACAAGCATCTTCAGCCGCAGGCTTAGCATCAATATTCATTAAAAGCTGTCCAGATGATTCTAATATGCCACCAGAGTTGAGAACTATTGAACCCTTCTTCACATCTGTTCTTTCTGTCCTCAGATAGATATATACACATTTCTCTTCTCATCAGACTGTGAGCTCCTTGAGAGTAAGGATGGTCACTCAGGCATCTTTATTTCCCCAAATGCATGCAACTAGTGCAGTGCCTCGAACATGGCAAGTGCTCAGTAATTATTTGTTGAATGGACCTGCTGATTTGAAAGTCAGAATCTACTAGGGACAATGCCTCTATTCACTGAAATGGATATCTAATTTTAGAATCTTCAGAGTTCAGTGTGGAGAATAATCAACACTGACATAATGAAGAATAGGAGAATGAAGGAATTTAAACTGTTTTTAGGCAAGGGGCAAAATTAAAGGTCCATGTTGCTGGAAGTTCATTAGATTTGAGTTGGAAAGGAGCACATGGGTGGCTCAGTGGTTGAGTATCTGCCTTCAGCTCGTTGTGATCTCCGGCTCCTGGGATGGAGTCCTGTATCGGGCTCCCTGCAGGCAGCCTGCTTCTCCCTTTGCCTATGGCTCTGCCGCTCTCTCTGTGTCTCTCATGAATAAATAAATAAAATCTTAAAAAAAAAAAAGATTTGAGTTGGAGATTTGGAATTGGTGGGGACTAAGAATAATTGACTTAGAAATCTAAACTTTTCTGTAGACTCCTAATATAATGCATAAAACAATTTGATGAAATAACTTACCTATTACAAGCATCTAAAACTTACTTTACAAAAGAAGGGTGACAGGGGATCCCCAGGTGGCTCAGCGGTTTAGCGCCTGCCTTTGGCCCAGGGCATGATCCTGGAGTCCCGGAATCGAGTTCCGGGATCAAGTCCCAGGGTGGAGTCCTGCGTTGGGCAACCTGCATGGAGCCTACTTCTCCCTCTGCCTGTGTCTCTGCCTCCCTCTCTCTCTCTTTGTCTCCCATGAATAAATTTAAAAAAAATATTTTTTTTAAAAAAAGAAGGGTGACATAATTCTATTATGTAAGTTTGAGAAGTGGAGAAAGACAACATAAAAAGTTCCTATCATCTTGTTATTCAGGCATAATTTTTTCATTTTTGCTTATTTATTTCCATTCTTTGTTGATATACAAAAATAGTATGTTATGATCGAGTTGTACAAACAATTTTATATCTTGGGTGCGTTTTCTCCACTGAAATTTTTTGTGAAGCATTGTTGTAGATTGCATTACTGTTCCCAACACTCCATCACTGTAGTTCCTAACATTGGAGCAGGAGTATATTTCTACCCCCTTGATGTGGGTTTGGCCATGTGACTTTATATGGCTGGTTAAATGTCAATGGTTGTGATGTGCACAGAGGCTTTACCACTTCAGCAGTAGGGCTGTTCTCTTGGGCTTCTGCTCTGGCCATGCAAAAACTATGTCTTGGGCAGCCCAGCAGTCACTGATGAGTGAGAGATATGAAGTGGACTTGCAGTCAGCTCACAGCCTGGAGCCAAGTTCAACTGCTCCCTACTAGGTTAAACAAAACCCAGCTGACCTGGGGGCTCCTCAGTAACTCAATTGGTTAAGTATCTGCCTTTGTCTTGGGTCATGGTCCCAGGGTCCTAGGATGGAGCCCCATATGGGGATTCTTGCTCAGTGGGAAGCCTGCTTCTCCCTCTGCCCCTGCCTGCCTGCTCCCCCTACTTGTGCTCTCTCTCTCTGTGTCAAATAAATAAATAAAATCGTTTTAAAGAACCCAAACCCCAGCTGACTGCAAATGCATATGTGAGAAATACGTGCTTATTATTGTACATCTGAGATTTCAAGGTTGTTTGTTTTGCAGCACAGTATCCCAGCAGATTATAATAATTTTGCACTATTAAAATTAAGCCAGCCACATAGGCAGATGGCCTTTTCTTTCTTTGATTGGTATATTTATAAATTCCAGAGATGAGATTACTGGATCAAAAAGGTGACCTGGATAAAAGATTCACGTCATTTATGTTGGTTCTACTAGGAAAACCCCTATACTTGACCATGCAGATTTGTTGCCTTAAATAAGAAAACAAGATGCTGACATCAGATTTGATGACAAAAGAGGCACTGGTATCTCAGAAGCAGGTGGGTCAGAATATGCTGTCTGCATGGAGAATAAAACCAGTGCTTATCACCCCGCCCAGAACCTAAGAGGAAGTTCTTAACTTGGAGAATTACAGATAGGAACATTATATAACCTTAACATTTTCCATTTAGGAGAGATGGGGAGGAAGTGTAGAGGTGAACAAGATTTCCTAAGAAGCTGAGCTGCCTCAGTTTCCCTAAGGTTTGGGGGAGGCTGAACATTAAATTGTTTTCAAGAAGCTTCAATTTGAAATAAGTACAAAATTTAAAATAAGTGTGTGTTATTATTTATCAAGCTCTAACTACAACCAGCTACTGATGCTGATTGCTAATGCTTTGCCTATATTCTCACATCTCTGTGAGATACATATACATTATCTCCATTTTATTTTTTATTATTTTTAAGATTATTTATTTATTTATTCAGAGAGAGAGAGAGAGGCAGAGACACAGGCAGAGGGAGAAGCAGGCCCCATGCAGGGAGCCTGAAATGGGACTCCATTCTGGGTCTCCAGGATCACGCCCCGGGCTGCAGGGGGCGCTAAACCGCTGTGCCACCGCGGCTGCCCAAAAAATAACATTTTTCTAGAAAATCAATATGATACCTAAAATGACTTACATAACAGAAATGTTTGGAGAAAAGCATCTTCTACACCAACACCAAGAAACTTAAAAAATATACCTTTCATCACTAGGTCTGTATGGTGACATTACAGAAAGATTAAATGTAGAGAGGGACAAAAGAAAACACATCCCCATTCCTGCCACCATATCACACAGCTGTTCTCATTTCTGCTTATTCATTTCCAGTGTCGGTTGGTTGGCAGATATATTTTAGCAGAGCTGTAATCACAGTGCACACTCTATTTTGTATCCTGTTTGGGTTGATTGTTCTGCAGGCCCTGTGCACTCTGCAGTGTCCCATACAGTAAGTGAGACATTTTCCACTTTGTGGCCGAGGGAGGGGTGGCTCTCAGTGCAGCAGAGACTCTCCAATGTCCCTATGGGTTTCTTGGTCCAGCCGACCTGACCTTGAGCCCACAGAGAAGATGATGACAGGCAAGTCAAAGATGCAAAAGCTCTTCAGCTCCATAAAATACCGGAGTGAGGGTGAAAGTGCCGACATTTCAGGGAACTCCACAATAGAATAACACAATTAGGACAGAAGCATTCTTCTTCCCTCCTTTGCCCACAGGTCAGTGTGGGAAGCTGGCGTTGGTGGTCGGGCCCTCCCTGAGGAGTGGCAATTGCCAGGTGCACCACTCAGGAGGCCTATAAAACTCTGCTTGTCTGAAGGTACTTAAATTTGCCTGCCAAGAATCACCTAGTCTGATTGTTAAACTTCCAGATTCCCTGCGTCCCACCTCCATACCCACTCAACCCTAGGGCAGGTGCCTGAGAATCTATAATTTGGAGACTAGTTGGGAAGCTTTGTATTGAATGTTGAAATGCATGCGGCCAGTGCTTGGATGACAGGAAGAACACCCACCAAGATTGCTTTGCAGGAATGACCACAGTTTCCATCGAGCTGAGCTTTAAGGCACTCATGTGCTTGTGTGGGTTTCAGAGTCAGATGTGACAAGGTTCAAATAAGGATTCAAGCATCCAAATGTAATCTGGACAAGTTAACTGATTTTTCTTATATCAAATGGAAAAAAAATAACATTATATCCCTCAGATGGTTGTAAAGAGTAAATGCTTTGTTTCATGGACTTGATACGAACCCAAGTGTCAACAAACAGTAAGTAGTAAATCACTACTAAATTCTCAGAGCCTTGCATATAGGCAAACTGTGTTTAGAAGTTGTTTTATTTTCAAAAGAAATATTTTATTTATTTATTCATGAGAGATACACACAGAGAGAGGCGGAGACAGAACAGGCTTGCTGCAGGGAGCCCAATGCGGGACTCAATCCCAGGACCCTGGGATCATGACTTGAGCTAAAGGTAGACGTTCAACCACGGAGCCACCCAGGTACCCCTAGAAGTTATTTTATAAACAATGTTACTTAACCCTTCTGAAGCTTCCTTCCTTCCTAGGGATAAGGAGGTACTATGAAATGCTTATTCACACAAGGTTTGGCACAACACTGATCCTTTGTGAACAGTGGTTATTAAGACATTAAGATGTCTTGGTTTTTCTCTGGACTCTGCTGGGTTTTTCTCAGTGGATGCTTTTCAAGTATGATTTTTTAAGAGGCTGTATGTCTCTCAGCTAATTTGTGGGTTTTAATACTTTTCTGAGACCAGATAATTACCCGCTCTGTTCCACATGTAGGCAATGCCATGAAGTGATAATGTTGGTCAGATTTGGTACAAATTGGATTTGGGGGGCAAGCTATAATACTACTAATTGCTATGACAGTCCACCATGAATAGTAAGCCAATAGTCCGTGATAATAAGAGAGGGAAAATGGGAGGCTAGTAGTTCCTGAACCTTGTTGACCATACAACCCCTGGGCCTCTTAAAAATACTACTGACTCATTATTTGACTCTGTGTATCTGGAGGAGGAGCCCTAGAATGTGCATTAAAAAAAAAAAAGTGTTATGAAAGGTTCTGATGAGCAGCGAAGATTGAGAATTAATGACATCTCAAACCCAATTCCCTCTAGTGCACACCTTTTCTCATGGCTAAAAATGATTGCTAAATCTATATTGTAGTGTTCTTGCAATCTCTAACGATGGGCACCCAAAAGAAACCAAACAAGAGCTCAACGGAACTGTGACTTGTATGAACTGTGGAAGCAAGTTGCAGATTAAAGTGATAAATAGAAGAAATGTAATCAGAAACCATTGCAACTCCATTAGAAGCCAAAGCAATAAAAGGAAATTCAGCAAAAGTTTAATTGGCCTTAACTACAACTGTTGAAATGATAGAAGCTACTAGAAAAATTAAGTGAGAAAGTCAGTGAGATGCACTGTTTAATTCCCTATCTGGCTTGAGCATTGCTTTTCTTTATTTCATGAAACATATCTTGAGTAACTCAGGCTTACTTCACAAAATAATAATTCCTCTCTCCCTCTCTATCTTTTTCCTCTCCAATTCCACTTCCCTGAGTTTCCTCCTTAATTAACAGTTGGTGTGTAACCCAAATAGGCTTTTCTGTGGCATCATTTTCCTCGTGATAAACAATTCCTTTAGAGTCAAACCAGAACTAACTAGCCTTTCCTTTCACCTACTTATTTAAAATGGTGAATTTCCATTAATAGATGTGAAACAGCTTTCTTTTCTTTCTTCTTGAGATGGGGAAGGCAGGCATTAAGAGGTGAGAACATTCTTCTTCTCCTTCTTTAATAACCAACTCCCAAATTTTATGCTCATTTTCCAGACTTCTATCAGTTTCTTGACTTAGGTAACATTAGCAAGAAAATCTTTTTGGTAAATTGAGCAGTTGAAAACTCAGCTGGACCCTGGCATCATCGCCTGAGCCAAAGGCAGACACTCAACCACTGAGCCATTCAGGCATCCCTGAGGAATCTTCTTATTACTGAAGATTCAAGTAAAGATGTCAAGACTCAGATGTCTTTATTTTTTTTATTTTTTATTTTTTTTTCAGATGTCTTTTTAAAAAAATATTTTATTCATTTATTCATGAGAGACACGGAGGGAGAGGCAGAGACATAGGCAGAGACATAGGCAGAGGGAGAAGCAGGCTCCCTTCAGGGAGACGGACGCGGGATTCCATCCCAGGACCCCGGGATCACGACCTGAGCCGAAGGCAGTTGCTCAACCACTGAGCCACCCAAGTGCCCCAAAGTGAGAACATTCCAATTTAATTTTCTGGGAAATTGAAACCTAAAAGACAGGAGCACATCTAGCCTAATTTTCCAAGAAATTGAAACTTTAAAAAGGAGAGAATATTCTAGTTTCGTTTTCCAAAGCAATCAAAACTGAGCACTCCTCCTGGAGGCGTACTTTTGTCCTGGGGGCTCAGATTTACTATCCATTTCTCTTCTTCTCCCTTGTCAAGTTGCAGACACCCATACAGATCCAGGATGTCCAGGAGCTTTCTCTTCAACACCCCTACCCTGAGAAATTTTTTTTTTTTTTAAGATTTCACCTTTCTATTCATGAGAAACACAGAGAAAGGCAGAGACATAGGCAGAGGGAGAAGCAGGCTCCCTGCAGGGAGCCCGATGTGGGACTTGATCCCAGGACCTGAGCACGGAACTGATCATCATCACCTGAGCCAAAGGCAGACACTCAACCACTGAGCCATTCAGGCATCCCTGAGGAATCTTCTTATTACTGAGGTAAGTACAAACTGCCTGAAGAGATCCGAGCCATGCCTTTTCCACAGAAAGAATGGGCACTAAAAAGGACCACAGAACTCTGAGATGAAAATCCAAGGGTACCTGAGTGGCTCAGTCAGTTAAGCAACTGATCTTGATTTCAGCTCAGGTCATGATCTCAGGGTCGTGGGATCAAACCCTGCTTTGGGCTCCACACTGAGCATGGAACGGGCTTAGGATTCTCCCTCTCCCTCTGCTCTGCCCACCCCCACCTCCACTGCTCACATTCCCTCTTGTTCTTACAGACCCTTTAAGATATATCCACTTTAGGCAAGAGAGGCGGCAGGGGACATGTTAAGGTTACACTTTTCCTGAATTAGCCAAACAGACCATGAGGAGAACTGAGACTCACCTTTCAGTCGAGGCCAGGGCTGCAGGATGCAGGATGCCGGACAATCTGGCAGAGGTCTGAGACAGGCAGGGGTGTAGAGGGTGACAGAGCAGACTTAGCAAAGAACAAATACATTTGGCTATTTTATTCACCAACATTAATTAAACACACTGGAAAGTGAACTTGCCCAACTTTAACAAATTCTTTCTTTACATCCTTTTGGAGATGGGACACAAATGAATATATAATTATGAATACTTCAGCAGGTGGAGAGTAAAGAAAGATTTCCTCTGTAAGAGGAACACAATCATCTGTACCAACAGATACTTATTTCACCAGAGAGAGGTAACACCTACATATATTCTGGATGTTTTCTCTAGACATCAATCAATATCCTCACTTTTACGACACAAATATGCTTTTATTACCTTAGCCATAAATGTAAGATGAATTTTAGACCCAAATTAAGTGAACTGTTTCAGTATGTGTGTGAACAATAAACTGCTGGAGACCAGAATCAGAGCAGTGAAGTGAGGGAAAGAAAGAAATCAGAGGAGGTTATCTAATACTGCTTGTAATACTGGGCAGGCCATAAATGTTCTGACTTGAGTCTTCATCTGTGAAGTACAAGGTAATACAGCATGATGCTGGGGAGCAGAGCCAGGCCTAAAGATGTGGGTCTCCTCCCTCCTGTGTCTGTTGTTTGTTTCTTTGTGGATTGTAATTTTCTGGCTCCCTCATAACCCTACTTCCCTTCACCATGGACTCCTCACCTCATCATCTCCAAACCACCCACACTCATTCAGATAATACGAACACTTGCCCTAGTTCCCACACCCCAACTCACTTGTGTGGCCCTGCCACCAGGGCCCAGCAGTGTGTGTGTGTGTGTGTGTGTGTGTGTGTGTGTAGACTGATGTTGCCTCAAGTCTTTTTCTTTTCTTTTTTTTTTTTAAAGACCTTATTTATTTATTCATGAGAGAGAGAAAGAGAGAGAGAGAGAGAGAGAGAGAGAGAGGCTCCATGCAGGAAGTCTGTTGTGGGACTTCATCCCGGGACTCCAGGATCACACCCTGAGCCAAAGGCAGGCGCTAAACCGCTGAGCCACCCAGGGATGCCCTGCCTCAAGTCTTTTTCAAATTAAAAACCAAACCAAACCAAAACCTTCCTGTTAATATTCTAAAATAATGCTTCTCTAGAACACTTTTTGAGTGAATATTATAAAACAGATTTTTGTATTTGAGATTATTTTGACTTTCTATTAATTGTTCATGTGATACTTTATATTAATTAATGGCTTTCTGGTACAATCTTGTATCCTGGGATAAGCCCCATTTTGGGCTGGTGTGGTGTATGTGTAATAATAGCAAGGAAAATGAACTTATATAAGTACAAAGATAAATGACAAAAATTTCTTTCCTTACCCCAGATTTTTGTTATCCCTTTGCCCCAAATTAATAGCTGTTGGCATTTTGCCATAGTTACTTCAAGCCTTTTTAAAATTCAATAAACAAAATATTGTAGATAAATTTGTTTCTTTTTGCCTTTCATCCCCAATTTATTTTTCTCTCCTTTTCTCAGAGGTAACCAATATTCTGAGTTTACTGCATATCTTTACAGCCTTTTTCACATACACTGTTTACACACACCTATCCAGGAACAACGTGTAACATTGTTGTATGTGCATGTTTAGCTGATTAAGATGGTATAATTCTATATATATGCTTCTGCAACTTGATTTTTTAACTTTTTTTGTTTGTTTCTCACATCTATGTCAATGCGTGTGTTATAGTTTATTCTTTTAAAGTTATTCCTAATATTCCCTCCAATAAATATTAGGATATTTTATTTCTTCATTCCATTATTGATGGACAGTTAAGCTATTTCCAATATTTGGTGTTCCAAAAAGTACTAAAATGACTGTTCTTGTCTCCTTGTGCACATTATTGACATACTTGGATTTTGTTTTTTTTTTTTTTACTAAAGTACAAGCCAAAATGTGGAATTGATGGGTAAAGGTTATGTACATTTCCAGTTTTACTATAAACTATAAAATTTTCTCCACATTGTTGCACCATTTTATACTGCTACCAATAACAAATCAGAGTTCCAATTTTCCTACATTTGGTCAAGACTTCATGTTGTCAGGCTTACAAAATGTCTGCCAATCTGAAGGGAATGAAATGATAACTCTGCAGTTTTCCTTTACATTTCTCCAATTACTCCGAAGCTGAGTATCTTCTCTTATATTTGTTGGCCAGTTGTGTTTCTTCATCAATTCTGTTAAATTATTTTTGCATATTCCTATTTGTTTGTTTTAATCTTTTTATTTGTTTTCTATTTGTTAATCTTTTAAACAAAAAGATTTAAATCCTATTTGTTAATCTTTTTATTTGTTTTCTTTGTATATTCTTTTTTTTTATTCTTTGTATATTCTGATGCTAATATGGTCATTTATGTGTTGCATATATATCCTTTCAACCTATACTTGCCTTTTTAAGAAAACTTTTTATTTTGGGGGCGCCTGAGTGGCTCAGTTGGTTAAGTGTCCAACTCTTGATTTTGGCTCAGGTGATGATCTCAAGAGTCCTGGGATTGAGGCTTACATCAGGCTCATGCCAACATGGACCCTGCTTGAGATTCTCTCTCCCTCTCCCTCTGAACCACGCCCCCCCCCCCATGTCCCCTGGCTCACATGCAAGCATGAGCTGTTTCGCTCTCTCTCTCTCTCTCTCTCTCTCTCTAAAACAAGATCTTTTTATTTAGAAATAATTATATATTCACAGGAAGTTTCAAAGTTCTTGGAGAGAGGTCCTGTGTACCATTTTAGTTTCTTCCAATGGCTACATCTTATGTAATTATAGTATATCAAAACCAGGAAATTGATATTGGTACAATGGTACAGTTTTATTGTAAATTTGTATACCTACCACCCTAATCAAGAATAATTCCATTATAGGGCAGCCCGGGTGGCTCAGCGGTTTAGCGCTGCCTTCAGCCCAGGGCGTGATCCTAGAGACCTGGGATCGAGTCCCATGTCGGGTTCCCTGCATGGAGCCTGCTTCTCCCTCTGTCTCTCTCTCTCTCATGAATAAATAAAAAAAAAAATTTTTTTAAAAGAACAATTCCATCACAAAGATCTCCATTATGCTACTCCTTTACAGTTATATACATGCATTCCCCTCCACCACCATCCCTAACCTCTGGCAACTAATCTTTATTTTATCTCTATAATTTTGTAACTTCAAGAATGTTATATAAATGGAATCATAAAGTATATGACCTTTTTTTTTTTAGTATATGACTTTTTGAAATTGGCTGTTCTCACTCAGCATAATGCCTTTAGGATTTATCCAGTTGTTGTGTCTATTGATAGTTTGTTCCTTTTTATTTCTGAGTGGTATTTCATGCTATGGATGGACCAGAGTTTATTGAGGGGCACTTTGGTTGCTTCCAGTTTGGAGCTATTACAGATAAAGCTGCTATAAATAATTATGTACAGGTTTTGAGTGGACATAGATTTTCATTTCTTGAAATAAATGCCTGGGAGCACAATTGCTAGGTCCTGTGGTAAGTGCATATTTCTTTTTTTAAGAAACTTTTCCAGAATGCCTATACCATTTCATATTCCCATGAGTAAGCTATGAGAGATCCAGTTTCTCTGTATCTTTACTAGCATTTGGTGTTGTTGCTATTTATTTTACTATAGCAAAATCTAACCAGGGCCCTAATTTGCATTTCCCAATGGCTAGTGATACTGAATGTTTTTTCATGTGCTTATTTGCTGTGTATATCTTCTTTGATGAATGTCTCTTGTTCATTTTTTTTTAAGATTTTATTTATTCATGAGAGACACAGAGAGAGAGAGAGGCAGAGACATAGGCAGAAGAATAAGCAGGCTCCATGCAGGAAGCCTGATGTGGGACTTGATGCCGGGTCTCCAGGATCAGGCCCTAGGCCAAAGGCAGACGCTTAACCACGTCCCTCATGTTCATTTTCTAACTGGATTTTCAAAACTTAATACTTTATTTTTCAAGGTAGTTCTAGCTTTACAGGAAAATTGAGCACAAAATACAAATATATACTTCCTTACTCCCCTTCTAGTTTTCCCTATTTATGAATATCTTTCCTTAGTGTAGAATTTATAATAATTGATGAACCAATATTGATTCATTCTTATTAATTAAAGTCCATAGTTAAAGTCCATATTAGAGCCCACTTTTGTGTTGTACATTCTGTGGGTTTTTGACAAACGTGTAATAATATGTATGCTCCATTACAGTATCATGCAGAACAGTTGCACTGTCCTAAAAATCCCTGGCTCCACCTATTCTCCCTACCACAGTCCCTCCTTCCGAACTGTGGACAACCACTGATCTTTTTACTGTCTTTTCCAGGATGTCATATAGATGGAATCATACAGTATTTAGCTTTTTCAGAGTGTATTTCTATCCCCTTTAAATATTTCCATGCCTGGGACACTTGAGTGGCTTAGTAGTTGAGGGTCTGCCTTTGGCACAGGGTGTGATCCTGGAGTCCGGGGATCGAGTCCCACATTGGGATCCCTGCCTGGAGCCTGCTTCTCCTCTCTCTTCCTGTGTCTCTGCCTCTCTCTGTATGTCTCTTATGAATAAATAAATAAAATCTCATAAATAAATAAATAAATAAATAAATAAATAAATAAATATCTCCATGTTTAATCAGATCAAAGTGAGGGGGTGCCTTGAGACTTGATAGACTGAGCTTTCTTATACGTTAATAAACTGATAAATGCAATGAGGAATCCTGGGGAAAGCCATGCCCCAGTTGGGACCCCAATATATCTGATGCTGAAGTAATATAGTTCAAAAAGCTGTTTGCTCCTTGTGAGGTGGTGAGGATATGCTAAGGATAATTAAGAGAAGTAGCTGCCTTTGAAAAATAGCCTATCTTCAGAAGGTATTAGAAAATAAATGCACGAATGCCTCTCAAATCCTATGGTTATATTGATCAGTTTCAACATACAACCAAGGGCTCATATAAATCTAATAGAGGGGACTCTAAGATTTTCAGGAAAAAAAATAAGAAAATAAGCCAAAATCTCTAATCCTTTAAATGTGTCAACACTTTAAGAAATACCCTCCACGCATAGAGAAGAAAATACTAGCTCAGTGGGTCACCCTATAAACATGACTCTGAAACTTGCATAAACACATTAAATTCATTAACAAATTTAATTTTCAGACAAGTTTTGTTTTCTGCTTGAAAAAAAGTTAAAATTGAGAAACAAAATATTTAAAGGTAAATACTACATTCAATAGATAAACATGAAAATTAATGTAGAAACAAGAAATAAAATTTAAACAATATTCTATCTTTTCTTTTTTTTAAAGATTTTATTTCTTTATTCATGAGACACAGAAAGAGAGACAGGCAGAGGGAGAAGCGGACTCCATGAGGAAGCAGGAGGTAGCACTCGATCCCAGGACTCCAGGATCACACCCTGGGCCGAAGACAGGCGCTCAACCGCTGAGACACCGAGGTGTCCTATATTCTATCTTTCTAATATAAATCATTTCTCTCTAAAAACTTTTGAATTGAGAAACAGGAAAATCTGACTTCAAAAGTATGGGCTTATTGCTGATAAGGAAACAATCTATTTAAATTAACTTTAGGCCAGAAATTAGTGGTACTTTAAAAGTTTAGGAATCTCAGGCCCCTGGGTATCTTAGTTAGTTAAGCATCTACCTTCGCTCAGGTCATGATCCCAGGTACCTGAAATCAAGTCTCACCTCAGGTTCTGTCTTCTTGGGGGTCAGGAGGTGAATAAAATCTTTAAATAAAATAAAAATTTAAGAATCCTTTCTTTACTAATACTTCTCCCCCCCCCCAACCCTCAATACAGAACTTTATTAGGGGCAGGGTGGTAAGAGAAGGTCCCTGTGTTGAACAGATTACATCATAGAGCCCTGGAGCCTGGAGAGGATGGCGCAGGGGAGTTAAGGGAGCTTTTTGGAGGGGTCCTGGCTGTTGTGCCCAAGATTGCAAATCCGAGAAACCACCAAGGACCCAACACCAATGCAAGCGCACGAGGGTTTATTAGCAAGCTCGAGCTTGGGTCCAAGTATACCCATACAGTGGAGCAGGGACTTGGACCTGGAAGTGGGTTACAGCTGGGTTTTTTATAGGTTGGTCTAGGGGATTTTCAGAAGGGGTGGAAGAATTTCTCCAAGTTCTGTTTACATTCTGATGTGGCGCTTTCAAGGGCATTGAGCTCTGTTCTCATTCTAGTATGGGACTTTCTACCACTGGTGTGGGCTCTGTTGTCTTTCTGATACGGTTGTCTCTGCCCAGGGCAATTCTGAGCTCTGTTGTCTTTCTGATATGGGATTCTTTCTGCAGTTTTTCCTATAAAGTTCAGCTCTTATTCACAGGGGCCTAAGATGGCTGTACTTGTGCTAATGCTAAACCTGCGGTGGAATGGCCTTGATTTTTCTCCGCCTCCACACCGGCTAGGTGGAGGTCACCTGTCACGGTGGAGGTCAAGGGAACCAGGGTCTCAGAAGCCGCCAAGCCCGTGGTCTGGGGAAAGTCGTCGCGTTCTTTCTCGGGGACAGCGGCCGGTATGGGACCTAGGGGGTGACTAGTTTCTTGGGTGGCATCAGAGCTGGTGCACAGGGACTGCTATCCAGATTGGAGATCCAAACTGGTCTTGGGTTTGGGAGCTTGGAGTTCCGATTGGTTTTGGAGTTAAGACTTAAGCGCTGGTCTTGGGCTGGTGCTCAGGTCTGCGCCTGGGGTCCTCGCCCACCCAGCTGACGTCGGGGGTTCCAGGAGCTGGGGTGCAGGTGTACGAAGTCGCAGCTGCCACCGCGGGGACACTCGCCCACCTCACACGGCCGACAGCGACCGCGTGGCTCCGGGACGTCGGTGACAGAGGACAGCTCAGCACTACCCACAGCCTGCCAGTTGACCCGCGGGGGCGGAGTGCGGCCGCTGCCTGCCCTGCGCTCTCCCTGCGCCGCAACAGGACATAGGCGCTGCCCACGAGGTGGCCCCGGGGTAGTCGACTCTCGGTGCTTTCCCTGCAGCCTCCTCCAGGTCCTCGCAGTGTTCTTGCACCTGCACGTGGCTCATGTGACAATTCGGTCTGCGCGCGGTTTGGGCGGTGTTCTGGATTCCCGTGCAGACTGAGGAACACTACCGTCTGGCTGAAAGTCGGTTTGTTTGCTGTGAAGCCCGGGGCACAAGCCCCGAGGCCCGCAGGTCCCGATCTGTCCTTCTCAGTCCCGAATATCGAAGCTAAATATTCAACCATTTTTACGTGAACCCTCCAACTCTATCTTAACTAATACTTTTAATGGAGACTTAGAGAGCTTTAATACTATTTGGTAAAATAGACACAAGAGAATTAAATTCAGGGCTTTCAATTGAGGCATTTCCCCTTTGTTAACCTCGTTTCTTAAATCGTGGTCTACAAAAGGATCGTATATCCGCTCCTCGATTTTCCATGATGTGAACTAGAGCAAAGAAGTCGTTTTCAAGACTTTTGGGTTGCTCTGGAATTTCCAAAACGACTACACTTGGCTACTAAGTCAGAGGAGCCTAATACCTCCGCTAAATAAAAAGGACGGTTTGTGAATGGACAAAGGAGGGGGAGGAGGGGAGATGAAAAGTAGAAGGTGGGGAGGGGCGGGGAATGAGGCCCCGGAGGGAAGATACAGGACAATGCAGGTGTAGTGGCATTTGTTCCCTAGGGTGGGAGGTAGATTCACGGGGGGCGGTATGCCTTTTTGTACATCTGAAATATTTCATAATAAAAACTAAACGAATCATTCTTAACTTCATTCCCCCAGGGGTGGCCACACGTGGTACCGCCCGGTCTCCTGGGCAACCGGACGCACCTTCAGTGCGCTCGGCCGCACCCCCTCCCCCTGGGGCGGTGCCTGCCACTCCGCGGGTGGGGCGACCGACACCTGCAGAGGACGCGCTCCGCGCCTCCAGGAAGGGGCGCGGCTCAGGGGGCGCGTGTTTCTCCGCGGGGAATGGAAACGCGCTCCCGGCCGGGCAGCGGACAGGCCCGCCCGGGGAAGGTGGAGAAGGTGCGCGGGCACCAACCTCGGCAGCAGGGCGCGCCCCGGCAGGGCTGCGGCTCCCGCGCGCCGGCGCCAGCCCGGGTGCAGCCACGGCTGGCGCGGCTCCCGACAGGACTCGTTGCGCCTGGAGGCTCAGGTCCCCCGCGCCAAGCGCGGGGCCTTGGGTGGGGATGTGGGTTTCGGCTCTCGCGGGGCTGGCTGCGCCAGTCTCGGCGGGAAGACCGCAGCTTCGGGGAGAGTTCACCCACAATGAGCCTACAGTCTATTTCTTACAATGCTTTTTTAAAAACAGATGTCTTGAAAAAGAATTTAAAAAATAAAAACAGGGATCCCTGGGTGGCGCAGTGGTTTGGCGCCTGCCTTTGGCCCAGGGCGCGATCCTGGAGACCCGGGATCGAGTCCCACATCGGGCTCCCGGTGCATGGAGCCTGCTTCTCCCTCTGCCTGTGTCTCTGCCTCTCTCTCTCTCATGAATAAATAAATAAAACCTTTAAAAAATAAAAACAGCTGTCTTGAAGTATAATTAACATACATTAAACTGCACATGTTTAAAGCATACAATGTGATGAATTTTGACATAGGTCTAAAGCCTTGGAACCATCATCGTGACTATATTTAAGTTAAGAAGCGTATCAGGGCTGGCTAGCGGAAGGAGAATGAGGCACCAGTCACCACTATAAAATTTAAGGACGCACTCTTCCTCTCCACGACACCTCCCCTTCCCCCAAAAAACTTTTCAGTAATTAAGATAAATACTATCTTTAAAAAATCAAAATTAATGCAAAACTCCACAATGAACAAAATATCAAAATCTGAACACCAGGGTGCCACCCGTCAGTTGCACAACACTGCCTCACTCCCCCCAACCTAGTCCTGGCCGCATGCGAGTTTGAGTTCGCTCCCTCTTCCACCTCGCTCCCTCTCTGTGGCCTAAATCAGGTGACTGTGAATTGTCTGCTTCTCAATTCTCCTTAATCTGTGGGTCTTCTGCATTTCAGTGTCTTAACATTGTTCTTTGTTGTTCTTCAAGATTGTTTGGCTATTCTTGCCTTATTGCACTGAGGTCTCTGGTACAGTGTTGAATAGAAGTAAAAATAAAGAGCACCCTTCTCTTATTCCAAAACCCTAGAGGAGAGGTTTCAATATTTCCTTATTGGGTGTGATTTTTAATGGGTCTTATTTTGTAAGTCATCTTTATCAGATTCAGGAAAGTGTTCTTTACTTTATTCTCCAAAAGATTTGTGTAAGGTTGGTGCTCTTTCTTGAATACTGCTTAGAGTAAATTTTCCAAGTAAAAGACAAACATTATTGAACCAAATAAAAAACTATATGGACACCCAGCTAAAAACTACATTGCTGTACTACTAAGCCATTAGATATGGCTTGTTCCCAAGATCTGGCCAGTGGGATGTGATTAGAAATTATGTGTGTAATTTTTGTATTGTGTCCTTAAAAAGAAAGTGAAACCCCACCTTCTCTCTTTTCTGCTAGCTGAACTGTGGACAAGACTCCAGAAGCTGGTCAGGCATCCTGGGGCACAGTGTGGTAAATTGTAATATTTTCAACATGGTTGGTGTCCCTGCTGAGAAGTAGATCATATTCTGTGCCCCATTGGTTTCAGGACTGGTAATATGATTTGTTTTGAGCAATGGAATATGAGCAGACATAGTGTGTGTTACCTCTGACACATAGTGTGTGTTTTCTTTTCCTTCTGACACAAGATGGGCAATATTCCACATTCAGCGTGGGTCCCGAAATGAAATAGATAGATAGGTAGATAGATGATAGATAGAAAGATAGATAGATACATAGATACATAGAGAGTCAAATCAATATTTGTTGTTTTAAGTCACTGAGACTTTTAGACTAACTTGTTATCACAACAAAATCTGGCCTGGTCTGACTGATACAGAAATTGGTGCTTAGGGGGAACACTGCAAAACAACAAAACACTAAAATATGCAGCTTTGTTTCCAGGGCCAAGCAATGTACAATGAAAAGGTATTACTGGAGACTGAATAGATGGCAACCTATGTTATGTTGTAGTTAAATATTTGATTAAAAAGTTACCTTTAGGGAACCCTGGGTGGCGCAGCGGTTTAGCGCCTGCCTTTGGCCCAGGACGCGATCCTGGAGGCCCGGGATCGAATCCCACGTCGGGCTCCCGGTGCATGGAGCCTGCTTCTCCCTCTGCCTATGTCTCTGCCTCTCTCTCTCTCTCTCTGTGACTATCATAAAAAAAAAAAAAAAAAAGTTACCTTTAATACGTTGGAATGAAGGTAATGTGTTAAGTGAGCCTGTGGATTTTGAGTAAGCGATCAGGAAACAGGTGTTAGTAATTCACCTTGGTTGCCATTTGATAAGGTAATACAGAAGGGAAAAAAAACTGATGTGCTTGGAAAAGCATTTATTTGTTTACAAGAAAGAAGGAAAGATAATAGAGAGTATAGACACTTTTGGACTTTTCAGGGCAGAAAGTTGCAAATATGTCTTATCTCCAACTAATAAAAGAAATCTAAGAAAGTCTTGTGGTGACAATGACTGATTCAAACTTAGCCTCTTAGCAGAGATACAGTTAATGAAGTGGCCATTAAGCCTCTGATTGAAACCTCTGAATCAATTAAGTTGGCAGCAAATAAATCCTTTAAGTGGACAATATGGTTCAGAGAAAAGAGCCTGAGTGCATGGATATCCTATGGAAGGCTATTAAGCTCAAGGTACATGTAATTAAATCTACAGAGAGAAGTGTAACTCAAAAAGAATTATAGGGGGACACCTGGGTAGCTCAGTGGTTGAGCATTTGCCTTCAGCTCGGGGCATGATCCCGGAGTCCTGGTATCCAGTCCTACATCAGGCTTCCTGCGAGGAGCCTGCTTCTCCCTCTGCCTGTGTCTCTGCCTCTCTTTTTTAGATCCTTTTTTTTTTAAGATTTTTATTTATTTATTCATGAGAGATACACACACAGAGAGAGGCAGAGACACAGGTAGAGGGAGAAGCAGGCTCCACACAGGGAGCCCGATGTGGGACTTGATCCCAGGTCTCCAGGATCAGACCCTGGGCTGAAGGCAGTGCTAAACCGCTGAGCCACCTGGGCTGCCCTTTAGATCCTTTTCATTCAGAGTAAGTCAACTCTTTATAAAAAGAAGTGATTAAATGCAATTTGGTATTTTGGACTGAATCCTAGAATAGCAAAAGGACACTTGTGTTAAAACAGGTGAAGTTCAAATAAAATCTGTACTTTAGTTAATAATAATGTACCAATGCTAATTTTTAATTTTGACAAATGTGCCATGGTTATGTAAGATGTTAATTAACATAAAGTGAAACCGAGTAAAGAGTATATGCAAACTTTCTGTACTATCTTTGCAACTTTTCTGTAAATCTAGAATTATTCCTCCCTTAATGAGCTTTTTAAAAAAAAACTGGGGATGCCTGGGTGGCTCAGCAGTTGAGCGCTTGCCTTCGGCTCAGGGCATGATCCTGGAGTCCTGGGATCGAGTCCCACATCAGGCTTCCTGCAAGGAGACTGCTTCTCCCTCTGCCTGTGTCTCTGCCTCTGTGTGTGTGACTCTCATGAATAAATAAATAAAATCTTTAAAAAAGTATAGGTATGGGCACATGGAGTAAACTGGAGCCAAATAGATTCAAACAACAACAACAAATGTGTTTTTGATAAAAGGTAAATTGCCAAAGAACCATAATCTGGACTGAGAAAACAAAAATTCTGGCTCTTTGTGACTTAAAACAACTCATTAGACCCATTCTGTGGACAAGTGGTATGTTGAGAAAGTTGCTCAGCATCTAAGGAGGACATGGTTCCCAATTCCCTCTTTAAAAGTGGTTGAAGAAGATGATGGGAAAGAAGGAACTCCATGAGGGTAAAAATCAAGAACCAGAGGGAATAATGAATGGAGGAACCACTTACTGGGAGTAAAATTGATCAGGGAACACTCCCCACCCCAGGTAAAAAACCCTTACAATGTCTGCCCAGAGGGACTTGAGAATTTCTGTGACTACTCTGTCCCTCCCATTCTTCCTCTGTCCAAATTGGAGGTGCGGGGACTGAAGTTATCCCATTACTGTTCCACATTGTATCGAGTATAAATGTTTTGTGTGGAGGAAAGATAACTTGTATGTCTAATTCATAAATATCCAAAGGAGTCATATCCAGACCTGATATAAAGACTATTACAAGGGACACCTGGGTGGTTAGTGGTTGAGCGTCTTGCCTTTGGCTCAGGGCGTAATCCCTGAGTCCCAGGATCGAGTCAGGCATCCAGCTCCCCATGGGAAGCCTGCTTCTCCCTCTGCCTATGTCTCTGTCTTGCTTTGTGCGTCTCTCATGAATAAGTAAGTAAAATCTTTTTAAAAAGACTATCACAAGATTTGGACTTTGTCCACGATGGGACATCCCATTGGATGGAATTTTTGAGATGTTTCCTTAAAGTGTTTGTGGGGGTGTATTTTGAATAGGAAAGAAAGGGAAGTGAATCTTTGTGAGCAAATATATATATTTTTGTATTTTTTTTCCAAAATATTTTCTGCCCCTCTCTGGGTTAGTAAATGTAATCATTTACTGCCCCATTGAAAGCAAGCCTGACCATGTGATTTGCTTTGGCCAATTAAATGTGAGTAGAAGTAAAGTGTGCTAAACCTCAAAGAGCCATCATGTGGTTTCTCCTTGCTCTTGTTTCCTTCTACCAGAAGACTGGCAATGTCTCAGATAGGGAGTCTCCTGGCTGCCTGGATCTCCACATGAGAAGGATGTGGAGCTAAGCCAATGTGAGCTCCCAATAGGCATGGAGTATAGTCAAGAAACAAAATGTTTGTTGTAAGCCATTGAGATTTGGGGATTTGTTCTTGCACCACAACCTAGGCTAATTGATTTTGATGTGAAGCATGTTGACTGAGGCAAGCAACAGAAAAGAAGGAATCTTGGATTTTGATGACTTCTCAGAGAAGAGCTAACATCATTTTTCAACTTCTCTATGAGAAATAAGCTTCTAATTTCTTTTCACCATGGTCAGTTTGGGATTTCTCTGAAAGCATCAGAAAAAAAGACATTTTACTACCTAGTGTAAGAGAGACCAAGAAGAGAGGGCCTTGGCTGAGCATGAAAGGAGATGAAGAGAAGGTGACATGTATCTTTGTTCATAATCAGCTATGTTTGCCACACTGTTTCTCTTTCTTATGGCTACAGAGTCTACTATGTCCTCTTATCCCATGCTGCAAGCTGAGTTCTCCAGAAGCAGATGCTGAGATGGAGTTTCAGGTGCAAGATGTTTAGGACAGATTGACACTGCAAAGAAAAGGGGAAGGAAGCAGAATTGGGCAAAGAAAGAAGTCGAACAGTGATGGAGTTCTCAAGGAAACCTCAGCCAACTCAAGCAGGAAGAAGTGGAATGAATTGTGCAACAACAGAGTTGTCTTGCTTTGAGCTGAATGGCGGAGTCTTTATATTGTCACATGTCTCATTCTCCAGTAGCCAGTTGAGAGTTGTGAGTCTAAGAGTGGCTCACGACCAGAGGCAATGCAGCTCGCCTCAGCTGAGTCAAGTTCTGGAGGAGCTTACATTAAGAGGCTACTGACAGCCCTTTCCAAATCTGGGTAGCAAGTCTGTCCTTGAAGGCGGGGTCTGGGTGGTGCATCCCCCTGTTTACCACATCCTATTTTCCTACAACCTCCTTTTATTCTCTTTTGTATAAGGCTGTCATGATCCCATCCCTTCTTATCTATTTCCCGGTTCAAGGCATGGATCACATTTACAACATAGGTTATGTAGTTCTGAAGACTGGGTGAGGTTCCCTTCATACAGTCGTGAATCTACCTGACTCCAAACTACTTGGCACCTGTTTTTACTCTCTCTTGACTCTAGGTTTGACACAAAGAAAGGGAGGGAGGGCTGAACCATTTAGTTCAATTTCTTTTACTTTATGGCAGAGAAAAGTATTCTCCAAACTGTCAGTGTTACTGAGATTTTTAAAGCCCAATTAATTTTGTATGAGCAATGGTGTGTAAATACTGAAAGTTTGATCTATTCTCTAGTTTCCTTCTATTGAGATTTCTGAGAATGCCAGAAATGCATCCACAGTCCACAAACCTCTTCTGGTAGTCTCCTGTCACTTTCTGCTCTGGACCGGTGTGCCAAGACCTCTGCTGGCACATTCTGGATTGACATGACAGCTTTTCCAAGCTTTGCACCCCTCCATGCACCTCTGTATCACATGAAGAAAAATCTCCTTTTATTTCCTAAATTACAAGGAGTATCAGACCCTACTTAGAGCAAAACTTGTAGAGGTTTGCACATAATGAAAGGTGAACATTTAAAATTAGATATTAGATGTCACTGTGACCAGAGTCCTTTGACCACAGATTATCCTGATGGCCTTCTCTCTCCTTGTCCCGGTGCTGCCGCCTCCTGCCATTTTTTCCCTGAAATATTTGAGAATAAATTACAGACATGCTAGTCCTTCACCTCTAATAGGTAGGTGTTTCCTAAAAATAAGGACATTCACAGTACAATAATAAAAATCAGAAGTTAACGCTGATACAATGTAATCATCTAACCTACAGACCTTATTTGAATTTTATCCATAGTCCAATAAATATCTGCATGGCAAAAGAAAAAAATTTCTGGTCTAGGATTTAATCTAGGATTACATGTTCTGTTTAGTTTGCATGTTTTTAAGTCTCCTTTACTCTGGAACCATTCTCCAGACTTTGTCTTTGATGACCTTGTCACTGTCGAAGAGGATAGAGAAGATCTTTCCTAACTAATTTCATGAAACTAGTATAACCTATACTAGTATAACTAGTATAACTCTCCAAGCAATTGGAGAGGTAAAATATGAAAAGACAATTGTAGATCATCATCACTCATATCTAGATGAAAATTTTGGCAAACCAAATCCATCAACATGTAAAATAATACATAATTTAAGCCTACCCAGGATGGCTTAAATTAGGAATTTACCATTGATTCTAGCATTAGAAAATCAGTGTAATTTGTGACAGATTAAAGAATCAAAAGAGAAAAATCATATGATCATCCAAATAGATGATGAAATAGCTTTTGATAAAGTTCGGTACTCCTTCAGTAGACACAAGTGAATTTTCGCCCACATGAATATTATGTCTTTGCAGCTTTAGGTTTATTTGATGTTTTCCTACAAGCAAAATTGTTAACTTTAAATCCATTGTTTATCTGAGGAAGAGATGTACACATATACAAATAAAGCATAAAGTACCCAGAAGGGCTAGTTATTTGGATTTCTTACACAACCATTTAGCTTTTTGTAAGTTCAACATGTAAAATTTAAAGACAAATATGGAGAGACCTATGTGTTTGAAATACAAATGATATATGGATTAGTATGTACCTGGGTATCATTAAACGTGCAATGAACTGACTGTAAGTGACATCTAATTCTATGACTATCAGTGTAATTTATTCAGATTATATTTTTGTAGACAGCAGTGCATGCTATCCTATATCTCTGTGTCCTCTTTAATGCCTAAAACTACTTACAAATTTCATCTGTCTTAAAAAATATATTTCATACTGTCTGTGCTATAGTATCTCCATCGCTGTTCTTTATTTATTATTTTAAAATATATACGTTGTGTTTACTACTTAAATATAATCCTTGGGGGATCCCTTGGTGGCGCAGCGGTTTAGCGCCTGCCTTTAGCCCAGGGCGCGACCCGGGATCAAATCCCACGTCAGGCTCCTGGTGCATGGGGCCTGCTTCTCCCTCTGGCTATGTCTCTGCCTCTCTCTCTCTCTGTGTGTGTGTGACTATCATAAATAAATAAAAATAAAAAAAATAAACATAATCCTTGGTATTCTGGTTATTTATTCTAACAATCCTCTGGGGAAAACCTACTTATTACTCCAGTGATTTTGGGTCTGCAGTTTCATAATCAGTTCTTCATTTCATGATTTTTTTAGCTGATATGAAGTTATCTATGTGGAAAAAGCAAAACATTAAAGTGGCTCACTCGGGGATCCCTGGGTGGCTCAGCGGTTTGGCGCCTGCCTTTGGCCCCGGGCGCGATCCTGGAGTGCCAGGGTCAAGTCCCACGTCGGGCTCCCTGCGTGGAGCCTGCTTCTCCCTCTGCCTGTGTCTCTGCCTCTTTTTCTCCCCCTATGTCTATCATGAATAAATAAATAAAATCTTCTAAAAAATAAATAAAAATATCAAATTTGGGAAGTGCTTAGAAAAGGAGAGCGAGTATATGCTCTGTGACATAATTGGATCTGGGAGATGACACTTGGGTTCAAAACTTTAGCTACTCCCTTCCTATTGAGGAGTATGAGATTCAGGAGAGAGTATGAGATTTCCGGGGGAAAGACAGCCACAAAAAGAGGTCAGAGAAGAATATACATGGTATCGCTCCAGTTACTATAGATGTGTAAGAAATTCAAGTTACATAAACAACCACTCATTATGCTCCTGGATCCTGAGGGTCTGGAATGCGGACAGGTCACACTGGGGAAGGTTTGTTTATGCTTCATTCACTTTCAGCTTGAGGTGACTTGAAGGTTGGGATTGGCATCCTCCGGAGGTTCTCTCCCACTTCTGCAGTGAGGGTAGGGAGATTTCAGCAGGTGAGGGTCCCTCGGGCATCTCTCGCTGTCTCTATCCTTCCCCAGCCCCCAGCCCTCTACCTGCTTCTGTTTCTCGCTGATCTTGTTTTATTTTTTTTTTATTTTTTTTATTTTTTTATAATATGGATGAGCCTTTTTTTTTTAAATTTTTATTTATTTATGATAGTCACAGAGAGAGAAAGAGAGGCAGAGACACAGGCAGAGGGAGAAGCAGGCTCCATGCACCGGGAGCCCGACGTGGGATTCGATCCCGGGTCTCCAGGATCGCGCCCTGGGCCAAAGGCAGGCGCCAAACCGCTGCGCCACCCAGGGATCCCTGATCTTGTTTTAAAACCTGGCTTCCCTGCACCAAAAGCTGTGGGTTCTGGCAACAGGTCTTGGATGCAGTGAGCTGGAGAAAACATATAAAGCAGACCTAAGGGCGGGGGGGTGCCTGGGTGGCTCAGTGGTTGAGCATCTGCCTTTGACTCAGGGTGTGATCCCGAGGTCCCGAGATTGAATCCCGTATCAGGCTGCTTGCAGGGAGCCTGCTTCTCCCTCTGCCTATGTCTCTGCCTCTTTATGTTTCTCTCACGAATAAATAAAATCTTAAAAACAACAACAACAACAGCCTGAGGGGGTGGACCTAAGAAAAGCAAAGGGCCAGGAGGGCTGTATCTCCCCAGAGAGACCACTGGAGCGGGGTTTGGACTAATGATGTCGGATAGCCCCAAGGTGCTCCTAACACCCCAGATCCCAGGTGCTCCTTACACCGGGAGAGACGGGTGTGTCGGAATCCGCCTTCCGCAGAGCAGCCAGCTTTTCGCCCCTTGGTCCTCTCTGCGCATTAACCGCAGCTCTAGTCTGGTCCCCAGCAGTATTTGCTGCTCCGGAAATGCAAGGAAAGCTAGAAAGGTCCTCCCTAGTACAATCATCCCGCCGGGAGGTGGACACTTGGTCAGCTGTGATGAAACAAATAACACTCGTGCTAAGAAGCTCACGGAAGCTCATTTTGCGCGCGCGGGCAAACCTGTAACGTGGATTGGCTAACGACTGCAGACTCTGCAAATTCCCGCTCCGAGCCCCGCCAAGCTGGTGCTCGGTGACTGTGCGCATGGCCCGGCCCACCCGGCAGGTGGGCGAGGGCGGACCACAGCGAGGGCCTCTCCAACGTCTGCCTTTGTTTTTAACTGGCCTTTATTCTTACCATAGAGAACATAGAAAATACAGATAAGCAACAGGAAAGGAAAAATCTGTCTCCTCTCAGAGATAGTCACCCTTATGGATTTTTTTTTTTCTTTTTTTCTTTAAGTCATCTCTATACCCAAAGTTGGGCTTGGATTTTTTTTTTTTTAAGGTTTTATTGATTTACTCATGAGAGACGCGGAGAGAGAGAGAGAGACAGAGACACAGGCAGAGGGAGAAGCAGGCTCCACACGGGGAGCCCTAGACGGACTCAATCCTGGACCTGGGATCACGCCCTGAGCCAAAGGCAGACGATCAAACCCTGAGCCACACAGGCCTCCCTTCCTTATCCTTTTGCCTATTGCTGGACACTTAGGTTATGTCCGTATCTTGGCTATTATAAATAATGCTGCAATAAACATAGGGGTGTATATATCTTTTCAAATTAGTGTTTTTGTTTTCTTTGAGTAAATACCCAGTAGTGGAATTACTGTGTCATATGGTATTTTTATTTTTAATTTTTTGAAGAACTTCTATACTGTTTTCCATAGTGGCTGCACCAATTTACATTTCCACCAACAGTGAACGAGGGTTCCTTTTTCTCCACATCCTTGCCAGCACTTGTTATTTCTTATCTTTTTTATTTTAGCCATTCTGACAGATGGCGAGGTAATATCTCATTGGAGTTTTGATTTGCATTTTCCTGATGATGAGTGACCCTGAGCAGTTTTTCATGTGACAGTTGGCCCTCTGTATCAAAATACTCACTTTAGATCTAAGAACACACGTAAGTTGAAAGTGGAAGATGGAAAAAATTATTCAGTGCAAATAGCAACCAAAAGAACAGAGATGGCTACACTAATATTAGACAAATTACACTTTAAATCAAAAGTGGTTATAAGGGACAAAGACATTATATAATGATAAAAGGATGAGTTCACCAAGAAGTTGTAGTAACTGTAAACATGCGTGAATCAAACATCAGAGCTCCTAATTACATAAACCAAATATTTGATAGAATTCTAGGAGAAATAGACAGCTGTACAATAATAGGTGGAGTCTTAAATAGGATGAGAGGAATTTTGGAGGGACACAAACATTCAATTCATAATAGTTGTTTACATACAATTGGGAATTTATAGAGACAGAGGTGACATTCCTAGCCTATAGCTGAGCCTCTGTAGGATACTGGCCTAGCAGCAGTAGACAAGATTATTCTGACCCCCTTATAATCTTTCATAGTCTAGTATAGTGATTACTACCTGTGATAGACTCTCCTCTCAACTGTCTTTAGGCCATCTGTAGCAAAGCTGGGATCCCAGTAGACAGAAAGGGACAGAATTAATGGATTAGGGATACTTATACTAAAGCAGACATCTTGTATACAAGAATTTTACCTCACTGAAAATATGGCTATCTGATAGGAAGAGGGTACAGTAACTTGGCCCACCTTGCATAAGATCAATCAGCCAAAATTTGTGAATCTCATTCATGCAAGACAGAAAAATTATTAATGTGGCATTGCGGGATGTCTTTAGACTGTAATGGAGAATTTTCCTGGGGGATTCCCCAATAAAAGGAAATTAAGGCAAAAGTTGGAAGTATTAAAAATCAAAGTATAAGAGGCACCTGGGTGGCTGAAACCACCTGCCTTCAGCTCAGGTCATGATCTTGGGTCCTGGGATCAAACCCCACATTGGGTTCCCTGCTCAGGGGGGAGGCTGCTTCTCCCTCTGCTCCTCCCCTTGCTCCTGTTCTCTCTCTCTCTCTCTCTCTCAAATAAGTAAAATTGCTTTAAAAATAAAAGTATAAGTAATATATAAAATTTGGTTTGCTGAAAAGATAAAAAATATAGATAAGCTTCTTCAGGGGCTTATTTAAGAAAAGGACTGGGTGGCGGGCACTGAGGCGGGCGCTTGACGGGATGAGCACTGGGTGTTATTCTGTATGTTGGCAAATTGAACACCAATAAAAAATAAATTTATTATTAAAAAAAGAAAAGGAGAAAGAAAATAAGTTATACAATATTAGAGATTAGAAAGGGGTTATAAACACAGATAAATATGAGATTAAAAAATTAGAAGAGGATCATACAAGACTATGGCAAAAAATTGAAAATTTCAGGGTGCCTGACTGGTTCAGTTGACAGAGCATGAGATTTTTTATCTCAGAGTTGTATGTTCAAGCCCCATTTTTGGTGTAGAGATTACTTAAAAGTAAATAAAAAATAAAAAAATAAATTGAGCAGCACCTGGCTGGCTCAGTTGGGGGGGGGGGGGTGTGCGCAAGTCTTGATCTCCAGGTTGTGAGTTCTAGCCCCACATTGGTTATAAAGATTACTTTGAAAAAAGTGGAATCTTTAGGAAAAAAAACTTCATAGGAGTAGAAATTTTTATAGTCTTAGCTCAAAATCTGTCAAAAAAAAAAAAAAAAGACTTTACCCTGTGCCTTTTCCATAGCATCCAGTGGAATATATACAGCAAAGAATTTTGCTGGGTTTGCCTCACAATACAGAATTTGCTGTCTCCTACCCAGGTTCTATATTCATGGCTCTGTCTTTTTTTTTTTTTTTTTAGGAAAGGATTTGTGCTTGGAAATTGAATGACTAGTAGGAAAATGAACATTAGTATTGATTTTGAAACTATGCTGAACTGGATTTAGATGTGGGAAGAGTCACTCTTGGGGAGAAGAATAGGAAAAAAAAAATGAAAGATTGTCAGCTGCGAAAAAAGCAGAATGAAAACATATTACAAGCTATTATTGCTTTGCTGAATTCTGGAGGGGGAATTATCAAGGTTGAAATTGAGGATGAAAACTACAGTTACTAAAAAGATGGAATAGGATTAGATGTGGAAAGTTCTATTGGGAATATTCTTCCATCTGTTCCTAAATACCTAGACTTTATGCAGCAAGGTAAATATTTTCTAATCTTTGTCAAATCATGCAGCTCAGAAACCTCTGGTTTACAGATTGTCACCTTGAGGTCGAATTTGTACAAAAGGGATATAACATGTACAAGTATCATGGATGCTACCGCTACACTGGAGTTCCTCAAAGAAAAGACAAAACTGGAGGGAGATTGTATAGACCTAAATTGCCTCCAAAGTGGGATGTATGAGAAGAGAGTAACATAGAGGCCTTTGCTGATGACTTTTTTTTTTTTTAACAGGACACAACTGAGGTGGAAAGAAAACCTCCCCTTTACTGAATCCACATATGTTGAAATGAAAGCCAACTCAACAGAAAAATTGTTACAACGCATTAAAGAGATTCTCCCTTAATATGTTTCTACATTTTCAAATACTAATGGGGGATATTTGTGTACCGGTGGGTTTTTTTTTTAAAGATTTTACTTATTTATTCCTGAGAGACACAGGGAGAAGCAGAGACATAGACCGAGGGAGAAGCAGGTTCCTCACAGGGAGCCCAAGGTGGGACTCGATCCCCAGACTGGGATCACGCTCTGAGCCAAAGGCAGATGCTCAACCGCTGAGCCACCCAAGTGTCCCTTGTTTATTGGTTTAAATGAAGATGAAGCAATTGGCTTTAAAAGAGGAGTAAATGATCTTAACAAGTTAATTCCAGAAATAGAAAAATTCATTAGGAAGTTGCCTATCATTTCTGTATGGAGAAGAAGGCGATAAATTACTCACATAAATTGCTTCAAGTATATGATGAAGGGAATCTTCGTGGATATGTCTGTGCCTTCAAAATAGAGCCATTTTGCTGTGCAGTGTTTGCTAAAGAGCCAGAATCCTAGCATGTGAAAGACAACCATGTGTGACAATTTACCATGGAGGAATGGATTTCCAAGAGAAGGAAGATTAGAAAGGATGCTGTGTTGGGCTAGGATGGAAGATAAGAAGAAGGAAGATTAGAAAGGATGCTGTGTTGGGCAAGGATGGCAGGTAGGTTTTCATTTGGGATTTGAGGGAACATCTTAGTTTTCACATTTCAACACCTATTTACTAATGTCTGGTGGATACAATCAATCATTCTCTCTCTTATTTTCTTCTACCCACTTAGATGATGGATATTTCATACAGAAACCACATTACCTCTATCAGTAGCACAAGATGGTACTAAGATCAAATTAACCCTATTTTTCTTCCCTACCACCTCTTTACTCTCAATGAGAAAGCCTGTTGAATCCTTGTTCTTTCTGAGCTCAGTTTTAGTAACTGACCATTTCTTTCTGTCAGGACCACTTGCCTCTTCTATTCACCTTTCCTTCATCTTTCTTTACACCTTTCTGTTTATCTCCTCTAAAACCTCTTCCCTCTTCTTCTTCCATCTTTCCATCTAGCGGCCAAAATGTAACCCTAAATTAAAAAAAGAATAATGCTGGTATTTTATCTGATTTTGGAAAATGAAAGCCTCAAATAAAGTTAAACCACACTAGCAACTTTAAAATCTCTGAAAATACAAGGCTTTTCCTTAGAACATGCACGGAATTCAGCTGTCCTTCACTAGCCATCTCATCTTCCAATTTTAATTGCCTTTGAAATGAACCCAATACATAATAATGTATTCAATGGCTATTAATGCATTTTTCCTATTGATTTTCATTCCATGCACAGTGTGTTCCAGCAGCATCAAGGATTAAAATGGATTAAAATTGTAATTTGTAGGATGCTGGGGTGGCTCAGCCAGTTAAGCATCCAACTCTTGATTTCAACTCAGATCATGATCTCAGGGTTATGAATGGAGCCTTGTCTCAGGCTCTGCACTGGGTGTGGAGTCTGCTTAAGATTCTCTGTCTCTCCCTCTCCTGATCTCCCACTGCCCCTCCCCTGCATTCTCTCTCTCTCTCTCTCTCAAAAAAAAATGTTGGAAAAAAGAGTTTTAATATTGCAATTTGTGGGGCACCTAGCTGGCTTAGTTGGTAGAGCATATGACTCTTTTATTTTTACCCTTTATAAAGATTTTATTTATTTATTCATGAGAGACACACACACACAGAGGCAGAGACACAGGCAGAGGGGAAGAAGCAGGCTCCATGGAGAGAGCCCAACGTAGGACTCGATCCCGGGTTTCCAGGATCATGCCCTGGGCCAAAGGCGCGCCAAACCACTGAGCCACCTGGGCCACCCCTATGACTCTTTTAAAAGAAATTTATTTATTTATTTATTTATTTATTTATTTATTTATTTATTTATTTATTTATAGCAAGGGAGGGCAGAGAGAGGGAGAGAGAGAATCCCAAGCAGGATCCACGCCTAGCACGGAGCCTGATGTGGGACTGTATGCCGTGACCCAAATCAAGATTTCCTGTGAGCCAAAATCAAGAGTCAAATACTTAACCAACTGAATCACCAGGCACCCTAGAGCATGTGACTCTTGATCATGACGTTGTGAGTTTAAGCCCCATGTTGGGTGTAGAGATTACTTAAAAATAATAGGGGTACCTGGTTGGTGGTTTGCAGTTGTTGGTTGTACTGTTTTTATATGTCATTTAGGCTAAGTTATTAATTGTGTTGTTCAAATATGCTGTGTCCTGGGCACCTGGGTGGCTCAGTCAGTTAAATATCTGACTTTGACTCAGGTCATGATCTCAGGGTCCTGGGATCAAGCCCCACATCAGGCTCCCTGCCCAGTGAGGAGTCTGCTTCTTCCTCTCCCTCTGCCCTTCCCCTGCTCATGCTCTTTCTCTCTCATAAGTAAATAAAATCTTTTAAAAAAATCTATGTGTCTTTAGTGATTTTTGTTGTTTGCCTCTGAAGATTCTGTTTATCAGTTAGTGTTAAATTATTCAACTTAAATTGTCTGTATCTCCTTTTTGTTTGGTCAAATTTGTCTCCTGTATTTTGAACCCATGTTATCAGGTACATACAAATGTGTTGTATGTTCCTTGGACTTGACTCTTTTATCAATATAAAATGGATTTTCTGTGTGAACAACTCTATTTTCTGTGATAGAAAAGTTTTAGTATTTCCTTTCTGATCTTAATAACTCTTATTTCTTCACCTTACTATACTGCCTAAGATTAAGACCTCAGGAAAAGGTTGAATACAAGAACTGAAAGCAGAAAAATTTCCTTCTCAGTCTTTTTTTTTTCTCAGTCTTTTTTTTTTATAGATTTTATTTATTTATTCAAGAGAGACACAGAGAGAGAGGCAGATATAAAGGCAGAGGGAGAAGCAGGCTCCCTCTGGGGAGCCCGATGCAGGACTCGAACCCAGGACTCCGGGGGTCATGCCCTGAGCTGAAGGCAGAGGCTCAACCACTGAGCCACCCAAGCATCCCTTTCCTTCTCAATCTTAAGGAGAAAGTGTTCTGTATTTCTTTTCTTAGATACCCTTTATCAGATTGATAAAGTTCCCCTTTATTCTCATTTTCTGAGAGTACTAGGGAAATCATGAATAGATACTGAATTTTATCAAATGTTTTTTCTGGATCTATTAAAGTGACCATACCCACCTGCCCCTTGGCCTTTTTCTGTTAATATGGTGAATTATAATGGTTGGTATTTTTTTAATGCTGGACATACCTTGCATTCCAAAATAAACTCCATTTAGCCGTGTTGTATTATCCTATTTATATATATATAGATTTTTTTAAAAGATTTTATTTATTTATTCATGAGAGACACACAGAGAGAGGCAGAGACATAGGCAGAAGGAGAAGCAGGCTCCATGCAAGGAGCCTGATGTGGGACTCGATTCCCGTATTCCAGGATCAGGCCCTGAGCCAAAGGTAGACGCTCAATCGCTGAGCCACCCAGGCATTCCTGTATTTCTAGATTCTGTTTGCTAATGTTTTGCTGAGAAATTCTTCTTGTCTGTGTTTATGAGGGATATTGACCTGGAGCTTTCTTTTCTCGCATTGTCAGGATTTAGAATCAGAATGCTCTGAGAAATGTTCATTGTTCCTGTTTTCTGAAAAAGTTTGAGTAAAAGTGGTGATATTTCTTCTTTATATATTTTATAAAAGTCACTGTTGAAACTCCTTGAAGTTTTCCTAATGGGAAGATTTTGGTAATAAACTAAATTTCTATATCTAATATAGATCTAATGATACAGAATTGTTCAGATTTTCTGTTTTTTTCTCATGTCAGTTTTAGTGTATTGTTTTCATAGATTTTGTCCATTTCATCTAATTTGTCAAATATATTGACAAAAAATGTTTGTTGTTTATAGCATTCTCTCTCTCTCTCTCTCTCTCTCTCTCTCTCTTTTAGAGTGAGGGAGAGCAGGAGTGGGGAGGGGCAGAGGGAGAAAGAGAGAGAGAATGTTAAGCAGGCTTCATGCTTAGCACAAAGCCTGACACAGGGCCCAATCTCACAACCCTGAGATCATGACCTGAACCAAAATCAGGAGTTGGACAGTTAACTGAATGAGCCACCCAAGTCCCTCTATAGCATTCTCTTTTAATCTTTTTAATGTGTGTAGATCTGTACTAATACAGTATTTTTATTTCTGTTGTTCATATATATTTTTACTCTTTTTTGTGATGAATCTTGTAAAGAGTTTATCAACTTAATTTTATTTTCAAAGAACCAACTTATGGACTTGGTAATTTTATCTGTTGTTGTTTTCATTGATTTCTGCTCTGCTATTATAATTTCCTTTCTTCTACTTACTTTGGGTTTCTTTTTTTTTTTTAATTTTTATTTATTTATGATAGTCACAGAGAGAGAGAGAGAGAGGCAGAGACACAGGCAGAGGGAGAAGCAGGCTCCTTGTGAGGAGCCTGATGTAGAACTCAATCCCAGGACCCCAGGATCACAACCTGAGCCAAAGGCAGATGCTCAACCACTGAGCCACCCAGGTACCCCTAGACATCTTATAGTTATTGATGTTTAATTTAATTGTGTTGTGATCAGAGAACATATTCTGTAAGATTTAAGTCTTTTGAAATGTACCTGACAGCCAACATTTCCAACCTATTTTTCTTCAGCCTAGTAAAACTGCTGATTTCTGCTTGGGCTCTATTCACTCCTAACACAATATAGAAAATATCCTTAAGCCAAAACCTGGGGTAAATGTGGAGAAACCTCTTGTTCTTCCTGTCTATCAAAGATTGCAGTCTTTTAAGTCATATTCATATTGGTTGTTCCGCAGGTCTTCAAATCACTCTTATTTATTTTATACAGCTTCCCTAGTTATTTTTGGTGGGAAGATTGGTCTGAGACAAGCTACTCTTTCATGGTTGGAATTGAAAGTTGCCCAGTGATTTAAAATTTATTCTAATTGTTTTCATATGCAGTGGCACCAGGACAGAGATATGTTCCAGAAGCCCTCTACAAGGAACTGTTCTCACAACAAGAAGGACTTGCAGAGTTAACATATATAAAGAAATGGACTCTGTTAGTCAAGGTACATTGATCTTTTCGAGGAGCTGGTCTTTGGATCTGGGCTCGCAAGAGAATCAGAATGTAATCTGTGATGCTCTTCTAATTGCCCAAGACCATCCACTAGTCTTATATACTTTATTCAGGGTACTGAATAAGGAGTTAATAGGCTACTCTTTGCAAGCTGCCTTCACTTTAAAGCATAAGCTGGTAAAAATTTGTGGTTACACTGGGAAAATGTGTGTAGTACGAAAGATCTTCTATGTGAATGGAGAACCTTCTACATTGATTGAAGACAGTGCAAGCTCTTTTCATGACATAAGCTTCCAGATATTTTATCCTAAATCCTACAATCTTGAAGAAACTCAAACAGCAAGAAACTTGAATAAAGTCCTTCATACAGTCCTGATGACACATTTTTGAGTTACCAGTTTATTTCTGAGATTTGTCAGCACCTCTTAGATAACTTGTATGTAATATTTTCAGAGGAATGACACAATGATATTTATTTAAATCTTGTCCATGTCACACCTGAATCATGGCAATGTTTTTCATTGTATAGTCAATAATATCTTTAATTCTGTAAAAAATATGCCTTTGAAAAACTTTGCAAGGTAAGAAACTTGTTGGAATGTTAGAAAATCGGGTTAGTTTTTACTTACTTCTTCCTAAATTTTCTTTATAGATGTTACTTAAGGGTTATTTAGGAACATTGATTTGTTAGTCTCTCTGTGCACAGTTGTTATTTACTCTGTGAATAGTTCATGGATAGATTTTCTTCCATTTTTAAATTGGAAAAAACTTGCAATAGTTTATTTTTAACAACAAGGATAACAATAACAATGGGGGATCCCTGGGTGGCGCAGCGGTTTAGCGCCTGTCTTTGGCCCAGGGCACGATCCTGGAGCCCCGGGATCAAATCCCACATCGGGCTCCCGGTACATGGAGCCTGCTTCTCCTGCCTGTGTCTCTGCCTCTCTCTCTCTCTCTCTCTCTCTCTCTCTCTCTGTGTATGTGTGACTATCATAAATAAATAAAAATTAAAAAAAAAAAACAATAACAATGGAAATTTCCCAAGATGTAAAATAAAACCTATATTACTTAGAAAAGATTGGGCGCCAGGCTGGCTCGGTTGGTAGAGCATGTAACTCTTTTTTTTTTTTAAAGAAATTTATTTTTTATTGGTGTTCAATTTGCCAACATATAGAATAACACCCAGTGCTCATCCCATCAAGTGCCCCCCTCAGTGCCCATCACCCAGTCCCCCCCACCCCCGCCCACCTCCCCTTCCACCACCCCTAGTTTGTTTCCTAGAGTTAGGAGTCTCTCGTGTTCTGTCTCTCTTTCTGATATTTCCCATTCATTTTTTCTCCTTTCCCCTTTATTCCCTTTCACTATTTTTTATATTCCCCAAATGAATGAGACCATATAATGTTTGTCCTCCGATTGACTTATTTCACTCAGCATAATACCCTCCAGTTCCATCCACGTCAAAGCAAATGGTGAGTATTTGTCGTTTCTAATGGCTGAGTAATATTCCATTGTATACATAGACCACATCTTCTTTATCCATTCATCTTTCGATGGACACGGAGGCTCCTTCCACAGTTTGGCTATTGTGGACATTACTGCTATAAACATCAGGGTGCAGGTGTTCCGGCATTTCATTGCATCTGTATCTTTGGGGTAAATCCCCAGCAGTGCAATTGCTGGGTCGTAGGGCAGCTCTATTTTTAACTCTTTGAGGAACCTCCACACAGTTTTCCAGAGTGGCTGTACCAGTTCACATTCCCACCAACAGTGCAAGGGGGTTCCCCTTTCTCCACATCCTCTCCAACATTTGTGGTTTCCTGCCTTGTTAATTTTCCCCATTCTCACTGGTGTGAGATGGTATCTCATTGTGGTTTTGATTTGTATTTCCCTGATGGCAAGTGATGTGGAGCATTTTTTCATGTGCTTGGAAACTAGCCCTTTATCTGATACGTCATTTGCAAATATCTTCTCCCATTCTGTAGGTTGTCTTTTAGTATTGTTGACTGTATCTTTTGGTGTGCAAAAGCTTCTTATCTTGATGAAGTCCCAATAGTTCATTTTTGCTTTTGTTTCTCTTGCCTTCATGGATGTATCTTGCAAGAAGTTACTGTGGCCAAGTTCAAAAAGGGTGTTGCCTGTGTTCTCCTCTAGGATTTTGATGGAATCTTGTCTCACATTTAGATCTTTCATCCATTTTGAGTTTATCTTTGTGTATGGTGCAAGAGAGTGGTCTAGTTTCATTCTTCTGCATGTGGGTGTCCAATTTTCCCAGCACCATTTATTAAAGAGACTGTCTTTTTTTTCCAGTGGATAGTCTTTCCTCCTTTGTCAAATATTAGTTGACCATAAAGCTGAGGGTCCACTTCTGGGTTCTCTATTCTGTTCCATTGATCTATGTGTCTATTTTTGTGCCAGTACCACATTGTCTTGATGACCACTGCTTTGTAGTACAACCTGAAATCTGGCTTTGTGATGCCCCCAGCTATGGTTTTCTTTTTTAATATTCCCCTGGCTATTCAGGGCCTTTTCTGATTCCCCACAAATCTTAAAATAATTTGTTCCCAAAAATAATAATAATAATAAATAATAATTTGTTCCAACTCTCTGAAGAAAGTCCATGGTATTTTGATAGGGATTGCATTAAACGTGTAAATTGCCCTGGGTAACATTGACATTTTCACAATATTAATTCTTCCAATCCATGAGCATGGAATATTTTTCCATCTCTTTGTGTCTTCCTCAATTTCTTTCAGAAATGTTCTGTAGTTTTTAGGGTATAGATCTTTTACCTCTTTGGTTAGGTTTATTCCTAGGTATCTTATGCTTTTGGGTGCAACTATAAAAGGGATTGACTCCTTAATTTCTCTTTCTTCAGTCTCATTGTTAGTGTATAGAAATGCCACTGACTTCTGGGCATTGATTTTGTATCCTGCCACACTGCAAATTGCTGTATGAGTTCTAGCAATCTTGGGGTGGAGGCTTTTGGGTTTTCTATGTAGAGTATCATGTCATTGGCGAAGAGGGAGAGTTTGACTTCTTCTTTGCCAATTTGAATGCCTTTTATTTCTTTTTGTTGTCTGATTGCTGAGGCTAAGACTTCTAGTACTATGTTGAATAGCAGTGGGGAGAGTGGACATCCCTGTCTTGTTTCTGATTTTAGGGGAAAGGCTCCCAGTGCTTCCCCATTGAGAATGATATTTGCTGTGGGCTTTTCGTAGATGGCTTTTAAGATGTTGAGGAATGTTCCCTCTATCCCTACACTCTGAAGAATTTTGATCAGGAATGGATGCTGTATTTTGTCAAATAGAGCATGTAACTCTTGATCTGAGTCACGAGTTTAAGCCCACATTGGGTCTAGAGCTTACTTAAAAAAATTTTTTTAAAGAAAAGGGAAGATCATCATTGATGATACAATTTCCATAATAGAAACAAAGAAGGCAAAACTTGTTATCCCTTCCCTTAAAATCTCTTGATCTTCATAGACTATTTTTACACAATTCAGTTGGAGGAGTTACAGCTTTTCTAATTGTTCAGCTAGCACCCTAAGAACTCACCAGAATGGTCACTTTATTTTTCTATAGGCAGTTATTTTTTTTAATTTTTTAAAACTTTTTATTTATTTATGATAGGCACACAGTGAGAGAGAGAGAGAGGCAGAGACACAGGCAGAGGGAGAAGCAGGCTCCATGCACCGGGAGCCCAACGTGGGATTCGATCCCGGATATCCAGGACCGCACCCTGGGCCAAAGGCAGGCGCCAAACCGCTGCGCCACCCAGGGATCCCTCTATAGGCAGTTATTAATAAAGAAGGCGAACTGAAAAAAATCCAGAAAATTCTCTTGAACATAGTTTTGGAGGAAAGCAGCCAGAGTATTAGTAGAAGCCCTTTAAAACAATGACTGTTTTCATCAAGAAAGATAAGGAGCACCAGGATTTGACATTTTCCAGTCATCTAAGATGAGCTGGGGACTAAGATAAAGCTCAACAGAGCCAGATGAACCTTTGGCTGGGTATTGTGAATCCATGTCTAAGACATTCAGTTAGAATGAATTTAGTGGGATCTTGGAACAGAGAATAGAACCCAAGTTCACCAGCAAGGCTCAGCCTTCTCTATCAGTGTGTTCAATGTCAGAAGAAGTAAAGCATTGCATACAGAATTCTGGGGAAAATTAAGTTTCACATAGGCGTATTTTACCAAACCAAGATGTCACTTGACTATAAAGTAAATAAGCCCTTAAAAAAAAGAAGATTTTATTTATTTATTTGAGAGAGTATGTGAACACAAGTGGGGGCAGGAGGGTAGGAGTGGGGGGAGGGAGAGGGAGAGGGAGAAGCAGGCTCCCCACTGAGCAGGGAGCCTGACAACAGGGCTTGATCCCAGGACCCTGGGATTATGACCTGAGCCAAAGGCAGACACTTAACTGACTGAGCCACACAGGGACCCCAATAAGCAAACACTCTTATCGAAGAACTTAGGGAACATAATTCTCTAATATCTTCTTGAAAAACAACCTTTTAGTGAAATCCAGTTAATGAATGTATGAACCAAAACAGAATACAAAAAAAAAAAGTGAGCACACATTTACTCCCCGAGTCTCTCCAGTGCCAAATCCCAGCTGCTTTTCCCCAGCCTTGCCTAGCATAACAGGCGAGTTGCCAGGATGCAGACCTTGCGCAAGAGCACCTACACAAGCTGCTGGTGTTCAACAATGAAGGCATAGACAAAACCAGCTTCAAGCACTACATGCACCAGAATTCGTCACACTACCAAGCCACCATTGGCATGGACTTTGTACTCAAGGTGCTCCACTGGAACTTGCAGACCTTGGCATACCTGGCACATTGCAGGTCAAGAAAGATTTGGAAAAATGACAAGGTTATATTACTGGAATCAATGAATTGCTTATTGTCTTCAATATCAGTAGGCAACTATTTCTGAAGCAGAGGCAAATTGGAAAAAAAACGATTTGGATTCAAAGTTAATCAACGGCAAAAAAAAAAAAAAAAAGTTAACCAACAGCAAGCCAGTTTCAGTGGTTCTGCTGACCAAAAAATGTGATCATAGGAAGAACATGCTTATGAACAATGGACCAGCTCATGGTACATGATATTATACCGTGATTTGAAACCTCCACAAGGAAACTGTAAACACTGATGAAGACTCCAGATGCCTGGAGAAGCATATGAAAATATACCTGGGACTTTTTAAAGATTTTATTTATTTATTTATTTATGACAGACACATAGAGACAGAGGCAGAGATGGAGGCAGAGGGAGAAGCAGGCTCCAAGCAGAGAGCCCGATGCAAAACTCCATCCCACAACCTCAGGTTCATGACCTGAGCCAAAGGCAGATGATCAACTGCTGAGCCAGGCGTCCCTATAACTGGGATTTTAATTTATTTTAATTTATGGACTAACTGCCTGCAGTTGTCTAGAAGGCATAAGGGGAGAACTGCTGGAAGTTAATGTTTTGTTTTTATTAACACAAGTGTGTTTACTTTGTGAAAATGTATTGAGCCATACACTTGTGAAATGCATATTTTTATTTTATTTTATTTTTATTTATTCATGAGAGACACACACACACAGAGGCAGAGACACAGACAGAGGGAGAAGCAGGCTCCATGCTGGAAGCCAGACGTGGGACTCGATCACAGGAGCCCGAGATCACGCCCCCAGCCAAAGGCAGACGCTCAACCGCTGAGCCACCCAGCGTCCCTGAAATGCGTATTTTTAAATATGAACATAACACTGAATAAAAGGTTAAAATGAAAAATAAGTAAACTGTCATGGAAAGAAGGCTTGAATCTACACACACACACACACACACACACACACACACACACACACCGTAGTAGTAGTATTTGTATGTGACCAAAGGAAATGAGTAGCCATGGTCAGAGATGCAGGACAGGAGGTCATGGTGGACAACTGGAAGGATTCTTGGGAGAAGGCATTGTGACTGAGTTGTCCTTTCCCCAGGATATCCTGAGTTTGACTAATATAAGGCAGATGGTTCTGGGGAAAGCAATAGTCTCCTTGGTTTTTAGAATGGCATAGATAGTAGTTGCCTCTATCAGATTTTCCTCTAGACATGGGAGTGTAGGGGTTTACAGTTTGTCAGAAAGCAAGCAGTATACCAGGATCATGGACTAGGCACATGCTTTAAAAAATAAAGCAAAAAAAGCTTGTGAGCTAAAGAAAAACTGTTCCTGTGACAGCCTCCCAGAGGAGGGACATGGGAGTGGGACAAGTGGGACATGGTTTTCTAGGAACACCTCCCATCCTCCTGTGCTCTGGAAGGGTCATGAAGCATTCTGTCAAGATTCAGATTGGTGACAGTTTAAGCCTTTGCCTCTATAGCCATGGTAGACACATTAAAAATACCATAAGTAAAAACAAAAACACCAAAAACCAGAGTGTGATCCCTTAATGTTCCTCCTACCCTATTCTTGCCCCAATTCAAGTCTTTCTGAAGCAAAGGCAGACTGAAAAAAACTGCAGAGAAGAGAGAAGGAATCTAATGACAGACAAAATGTTGATCTAAAACCATCACCAAAAAGACTTAATGAACTATAAGTCTGAAAATAGTTTTAAAAAGTGTCATGGTAGATCAGAGCACAGACTATAGCTTAAGGGCTTAATAGATAATGGAAGTTATGGATATATTTAAAGTAGTGATAAAAGGACAATTCATAGCACTAGATACTTTTATCAGTAAAAATGAAGAATGGGAATAAATAAATACCCATTAAAAAGTAGAGTTCCGGGGACTCCTGGGTGGCTCAGTGGTTGAGCATCTGCTTCCGGCCCAGGGCATGATCCTGGAGACTGGGGATCAAGTCCCACGTCAGGCTCCTTGCATGGAACCTGTTTCTCCCTCTGCCTGTGTCTCTGCCACTCTCTCTCTCTGTCTCTCTCATAAATGAATAAATAAAATCTAAAAAAAAAAGTCTTTTTAAAAAAATAAATAAATAAAAATAAATAAATAAATAGAGTTCCAGTTTAAGATAACAACATAAAAAGCATCTAAGCTCACCTTCTCCTATGGACACACTAAATCTACAGCTACACATGGAACACTTTTCTTTGAAAGAAATCTAGAAACTAGCTGAGTAAGTTCTATATATCTGGCAAATGAGAAAATACAATAGCAGTAGAAAAAGCTAAGACACACTCTCATCAGAAGTCTCACATCCAGCACAGCAGCATGGAAGAGAATTTGCTACTCCCAGCTGTCCCTGAGGAGCAAAGGGTTTGTGCCCAATATCTGATGTGTAAACTTCTGAGATATCTGCCAGAAGATGGGTGCCCCAAACACCTAGCTCTGAATGCCAATAGGGCTTGCCTCAAAAGACCCACAAGGCTATGGCAAATAAATAAACAGTTCTTACCAGGTTCACAATGACTCACTGTAGCTGTTTCCTCCAGGGATCAATACAGAGAGAGTGGACAGAAACGCCCATCACCTACTCTATCTCTGAAAGATTCCTATTTGGACACTTTAAAAGCTGCTGACTGGGCAGCCCTGGTGGCTCAGCGGTTTAGCGCCGCCTTCAGCCCAGGGCATGATCCTGGAGACCTGGGATCAAGTCCCAGGTCGGGCTCCCTACGTGGAGCCTGCTTCTCCCTCTGCCTGTGTCTCTGCTTCTCTCTCTCCGTCTCTCATGAATAGATAAATAAAATCTTTAAAAAAAAAAAAAAAGCTGCTGACTGAGAGGCTCTAATCTAGCACAAATCTGGGAGCTGGATCTTCCCTGGAGACTGGTGATACCAGTGAGCACTGTCTCCACATTCTCCCTCTGGCTCATTAAGGTTGTCAGTGCTAAGGTTGTTAAGGTTGTCAATGGCTCATTAAGGTTTTTGGTGTCTCCCTGGAAGGAGCTTGTGCACATGTCTGGTGCCCCTGCCCAAAATGCATGTTTTCATTGTGTGGCTTTGGTGGCCAGTGAGGCTGGAATTTGCAGGTCTCACTGGACTGTAGCAAATAAAGAAACCATTCTTAGCCAGCTATCCACCCAGGAATCAGTGCGGAGGGAGCAGACAAAAATCTCCCTGTCTTTTCCAGAAAGACATCTTTAAAAGCTGCTGCCTGAGGGGCCAGCTTCCAATCAGCTTGCATCTAGGAGCTGACAAATCCTCTCTTCTGGGACACTGACAGGTCTTGGAACACCCTCAACTACTGTGAGCCACAGAGAGCAAAGAAAGTAGCATGGACAACCATGAGGTTTGAGAGACCACTAAGAGCTTGGGCCAGCCTGAACAATAAGGTTCATTTTTTACATGAGACCAAGACTGGAGGAGGTAGCTGTTTTATCTAATGCACAGAAACCAATACAGAGAGTCAAGGGAAATGGAGAAACAGAGAAATATGTACCAAACAGAACAAAACTCCAGAAGCAGACCTTAATGAAATAGACATAAGTGATTTTCTGATAGAGAATTTAAAATAATGGTCATAAAGATACTCACCAGGGTCAGGAGAAAAATGCATGAACAAAGGGAAATTTTCAATAAAGAGAAAATATAAGAAAGTGCCAAACAAAAATCACAGAACTGAAGAATATATTAACTGAGCTGAAATTTTCAGTAGTGGGGTTTACAACACACTAGATCAGACAGAAAAAAGGGTCAGTAAACTCAAAGACAGGGCTGAGTAGCAAGAAGAAAAAAGAATGGAAAAGAGTGAAGATAGCTTAAGGGATTTATGGGACAGCATCAGGCAGACCAATATTCATAGAGGCGTTCCAGAGAAGAGAGGAAGGAGCAGAGCTCATTCAAAGAAATAATGGCTGAAAACTTCTTAATTTAGGGAAACAGGGAGCCATATCCAAGAAGCTCATATAATTCCAAAGTCAAGTGGAGAAAGATAAATACTGTATGATCTCACTTTTGGTGGAATCTAAAACAAACAAACAAACAAACTCATGGATATAGAGAATAGATTGGTGCTTACCAGAGATAGGGAGTAGGGGGTAGCCAGTGAAATGTGTGGAGGAAGTTAAAAAGTACAAAGCTCTAGCAACAAAATAAGTCACAGGATATAATGCATAGCATAGTGACTCTAGTTAATAATACTGTATTGTATTTATTTGAGAGAGAGAGCGAGCACAAGCAGGGGGAGGGGCAGAGGGTTAAGGAGAAGCAGACTCCCCAATGAGCAATGAACCTGACATGACATGGGATCATGACCCGAGTGGAGGTTAAGGCAGACGCTTAACCAACTGAGCCACCCAGGCACCCCTGTACTGTATATTTGAAAGTTGTTGAGAGAGTAAATCTTAAAAGTGTTCACCATAATAAAAAACTATAACAGTATATGATGATTGATGTTAATTGGACTTGTTGTGGTGATCATTTTGCAAAATATACAAGTACCAAATCATTATGTTGTATATCTGACACTATTATAGTATTATATGTCCATTATACATAATTTTTAAGGTAATAGTCTTTATTTTCTTTGTCTTTAGTGTTTAATGGTTTAATATGATGTGCCTGTGTATATTTGTTAAATTTATCCTTCTTGGGATTCACAAAATGTCATAAATCTGGGGCCTTTGCTTGTGTTTTGGAATTTTTAAAACATTATCTTTTAAAGAAAATATCTTCCTGGGGTATCTGAGTGGCTCAGTGGTTGAGAGTCTGCCTTTGGCTCAGGTCATGATCCCAGGTCCTGGGATTGAGTCCCGCATCAGGGTCCCCATGGGGAGCCTGCTTCTCCTTCTGCCTATGTCTCTACCTCTCTCTATGTGTCTCTTATTAATAAATAAGTAAAATCTTAAAAAAAAAAGAAAAGAAAATATCTCCCTTGAACTATCTCATATCACTGTAGGATCCAAAATGAATATACTCTTAACCTTTTCACTATGTCCCATATGATAGTTTACTCTTTTACCTGAATTTTCACTCTTCTTTTTCCCTCTGTATTCTTCAATCTAAATATTTTCATCAGTCTTCTAATTCACAAATTCTTTCTCTTGTTGTATCTAATTTTCTATTAAGTTTATCTATCATATGTTTAATTTCAGTTATCATATTACTTACTTCTAGAATTCCCGTTGGCATCTTTCTATAGATTTAATTCTTTGACAGTTTTCTTCACCTTTTCATTTATCATCTTTCTCTTTTGCTCTATTTTTCTTAAGCATATAAATAATAGTTCTTTTTCCAGTATGATGATTCCACTATTTAGATTACCTCTGGTCTATTTATATTGTATTTTCTTTCCCCTAAATTTCAGTCATAGGGCCCTGTATTTTGGCATACCAGGTAATTTTCCGTTAAATGCCATATACTGTGTATGAAAAAATTGTGGAGGATCTAGCTGATACTGTCTTCTTCTCAAAAGGATTCATACTTTCCTTTGCAAGTTAGGTAAAATAGCAGCTGAATATCTTAACCAATTAGAGACTTAGCTGACCCAAGGATAGTTTTGACACTTTGAGCTATCTGATTTTTCTTTGCAATTCTGATTTGTTTAAGCAAAGCAAAGCTGGTTACCTCAGCTTTCTAATACCTTGTATATTAAAGCTGCCTTTTCTAGCTGTTCTCAGTGGAAATGTTAGCTTACAAGTGAGGCTGTATACCTCTTTTTCTTTTACCTCTTTTGTACAATATTTCAAAAAAAATTTAAATTTTAATAGTGATAACCAACACATTCATTTGTTTACATTTTAGTGTGAAAAAGCTATAATTTTTATCTGAGCTCAAAATATCTTTATTGTGTGCAATAGCATTTAGCCATCTTAATGTACCATAGGTACCCAAAATGTACCCAACTGAACTGTTTTTCTTCCTCTCTTCCATGGTTAAGGAAACTAAAGAGATACAAAAATTAAATTCAAATAATGATTCTGAACTGGATATTTTGTTATAAAGGACACTGCTGGGACAACCAACATACTTTTAATGGTATCTAAGGATTAGGTGGTAATAATCTATAAATATTAATGTCCTGATTTTGATGGTTGTATTTTTTTTATGGTTGTATTTTGATTATTTAGGGGAATGTCCTTGTTGATAGGCAAAACATACTCAAGTATTATGGGACTAATGGCATAATGTTGGCAACTTACTCTCAAATAGGAAAAAACAGTTATTTGTACTACATTTGCAACTTTTTTGTAAATTTGAGATTATTTCAAAGTAAAAATTAGTAATAAGACTCAATTCAAGCATCATCTCATTTAGAAATAAATCTAATCCTTATTGATTTCAGTGTACCTCTTCCTGGTGTTTCCATATGGCCCAGGCATTGTTCTCTCATTTTAATTCATAGAATCATAATTATCTCTTTGTCTCTGATTATGCCAGTGTATTATGATCTCTTTAAAACCAGAAACTGTGTTATATTTATGTTACCAGCCCCAACCCCAGGAACTGGTATAGGATAAGCTCTCTAGTATTGATTGAGGGGCACCTGGGTGGCTCAGTTGGTTGGGTGTCTGCCTTGGGCTCAGGTAATGATCTTGGGGTACAGAGATCGGTGTCTGCCTTGGGCTCAGATCATGCTCTTAGGGTCCTGGGATCGAACCCCATGTCAGGCTCCCTGCTCAACAGGGAGTCTGCTTTTCCCTCTCTTTCTGCCCCTCACCCTGTTCATGCTCTCTCTCTCTCCCAAATAAATAAATAAATAAATAAATAAATAAATAAATAAATAAAATCTTGTTAAAAATAATATCGATTGAATTATTATAGATAATGATGATTGCCACCTTCTCTGAGGATTTTCTAATTTTTCCAGATCTTCCCTTTCAGATACTACAAATGTATATGGCAAATTTAGTCATAGTTGCAAAACCTGGAAGCAACCAAGATGTCCTTCAGTAGGTGAGTGGACACATTTACTGTGGTATATCCAAAGAATGGAACATTATTTAGCACTAAAAAGAAATGAGCTCTAAAGCCATGAAAAGATGGGAGGAACCTTAAATGCATGTTAGTAAGTAAAAGAACCAATTTGAAAAGGCTTCATTGTGTGATTTCAACTATATGACACTCTGGGAAGGCCAAAACTCTGTGGACAGTAAAAAAATCAATGGTTGCCAGATGTTGGAGGGCAGGGAAGGATGAATAGGCAGAGCACAGAGCATTTTGTTAGGACAGTGAAAACATTCTGTTATACAGAATATACTATATTGGGGATACATGTCATTATATATTGGCCCAAACCTATAAAATACCAAGAGTAAGCCATAATATATACTATAGACTGGGTGATTATGATGTGAACATAAAATAACCCTGGAACAGACCTTCTTTTCAGCATCTGGACTACACTGGGATCTAACTTACCATTACATGGGTTGGTTTTGAGGACAATCAGCATCAGATTGTGAGGCAGCTAGCCTAAGTACAGTCATTCAGTTCTAGAAAGGCTTTTTTGTTTGGGAAGGCTGGTTCTCCAGGCAGTGTAGCTAACCGGTCAAAATGTATTTAGGTGGAGTGCCTGAGTGGCTCAGTCGGTTAAGCATCTGCCTTAGGCTTGAGTGATGATCCAAGGGTCCTAGGATTGAGCCCCACATTGGATTCCTGCTCAGTGGGGAGCTTGCTTCTCCTCCCACCCCTTATGCTCTCTCTCTCAAATAGATAAATAAAATCTTGAAGAAGGAGAAGAAGCAGCCAAAGCCAGAGGAGGAGGAGGAGGAGGAGGAAAAGGAGGAGGAGGAGGAGAAAAGGTATTTGGGTATCCAGAGTTCTCACTCAGCATCTGCCCAAATGTCCTTATCCATATCCCAAGCTCTCACTTCTTCCACACAATGCCCTTCCCATAGTGTAAGAGACGTGGTGTGGTTGCAAATTTAATCAGCATGGAACACTCAAGCCCTTGTCTTGATGCTGAGCCATAGCTGCTTGGCAATGACAGGGAATGAGGAACTCTTCCTAAACTGTGAAGGTTTGGGGGTTTTCTGTGGATCTCCTCAGCTGGATAGTTTTGCTCTCAATGTCAGTTTTTTCACTGTCTACACTTCTTGGAGCTATCAGAAAAAAAGTTTACTCTCCAATTTTTATAATTATCATTGTTACCATACCATTCTATGTCATTAAATGCCACAGTCACATGATTTCCCAGAGCCTAGCACTCCATCTTCACTTCATCCTCTACCACTCTTGAGAATAATGATGCGGCCCTGTGCATATGTAAAACTTAACAGCTTGAAAGGATACCCATCAAAATCATGATGGTTTTTGCTGCTGGGGAAAGGAGAGAGAAATTGGATGGGGAAAAGAAGAAAGAAGAATTCAAATTTTACTAAGGTATTTTATTTTTCTTACTTAAAAAGAAAACTAGAAGCAAATATGAAAAAAATGTTAAACAAATCCTAATTGGTGAAGGTTTATATTATTTTTTAACTTTTTGTATTTTTCAAAATTTGTGCCTGCCCACTTCCCATACAAAACTAAGAAAGTAAGTCATAAAACTGTTATATCAAGAATATACACACATACTCATGTGCACACGAACACACTGCAATATTCACATCAGGAAATACTCGAAATCGTTAGATTGTATAAAATCCAAGTCACAAAAAGCAAACGCTGTGTTTTACTCATTTGTGTTCCCCTGATGGTCACTTGTCCTTCCCTAGAACCAAACACTATTACCAGTTTTTTAGTATGCTTCAAAAGATATTTAATGCATTCATAAGCACATACCTGTATCAATTCTATAAGCAAAAGATAGACATTTTTCCACATGTTGCTTTGTCTTATATTCAATGAAGAAATGGTCTCCAGCCAATACATATAGCTACATAGCTTCATAGTGTTACAATGTGTCAATATGGGGATCCCTGGGTGGCACAGCAGTTTAGCGCCTGCCTTTGGCCCAGGGCGCGATCCTGGAGACCCGGGATCGAATCCTACGTCGGGCTCCCAGTGCATGGAGGCTGCTTCTCCCTCTGCCTGTGTCTCTGCCTCTCTCTCTCTGTGTGTGTGTGACTATCATAAAAATTTTTATCAAAAAAAAGCAATGTGTCAATATGCTCTAAGTTAATCAAGTTGACCCTTTACAGTGAATATCTACTATGTTGCAGTCTTCTGCTATTAGAAATAAAGTGAATTTCAATTAACTGTACAGAAATCATTTCATACATGTTTGAGTATTTATGTTGAATAAATTCCTAAAAGATGAATTGCTAGATAAAGGGATATGTGCATTTATTTGTTTATTTTTTAAAAATGGTTTACTTGAAAGGGACAGCACAACAGAGCATGAGCTGGGGGCAGGGCAGAGGGGGATGGCAAGAAGCAGACTCTCTGCCGAGCATGGAGCGTATGTGAGGCATTGTCACACAACCATGATACCATGACCTGAGCCAAAATCAAGAGTCCTACATGCAACTGACTGAGCCACGTGCCCCAGGGATATGTGTATTTAAAATTTTCATAGCATCTATCAGATGCTATCAAGAACACTTGATAGAACTTTATGGCAATGTATGATAGTGTCCCACCAAACAGTAAAACCATTAGGTTTGAACTTAATGATTTTTTTCAGTCTAATAAATGAAAAACAGTAATGTCTTATAGTTTTTAATAGACACTTCTATATCATGACTAAAGTCTCTGTATGTTTAGGAAGTATGTTAAATTCCTTTTCTGTGTTCTTCTGTACTCACATCCTTTGCCCATTTTTCTCTTCGGGACTTAGAATTTTTCTCTTTGATTTGTAGAGACTTTTTTAAAAGTAAGGAGTTAACTATTTGTCTTTGAATTTTGTTGCAAATATTTCCCCATTGTGTTGCTTCTTGACCTCTTTGTGGTGTTTTTGCCACAAAGATAATTTTGTTTAAAATAATTGGTATGTTCAGGGTGCCTGGGTGTCTCAGTCAACTAAATGTCTAACTCTTGGTTTCGGCTCAGTTCATGATCTCAGTTGTGGGATTGACCCCTGCATCTGGCACTGCACTCAGCATAGAGTCTGCTTCAGGTTCACTCTCCCTCTCCCTCCCTCTCACTGTCACTCTCTCCTCCTGTCAAATAATTAATTAATAACATCTTTTTAAAATGATAATAAAATAAAATAGGGAATGTTAAAAAAATAGTCACTTTTCCTTCATGGTTTCTGATTGAGGTCTCTATTTAGTCCTTCCCTATACTAAGATTATAATAATAAATGCCCCACTTTTTCCCCATGTACTTCTGTGATTTCCACATTTTTATACGTAAGTATTGGGTCCACCTGGAATGTATTTGGTGTCAAGCGTGATGTATGACATAGCTTAATTTTTTTCAGATAGGTCCCCAAGTCATTTAGCATCATTTATTGAATAACCCATTTTTTCCCAATTAATCTGAATGCCACCTTCAACATATGCTATATTTGCACACATAGTTGAATTTATTTTTGGACATTCTATTTTTTAAAGATTTTATTTATTTATTCATGAAAGACAGAGAGAAAGAAGCAGAGACACAGGCAGAGGGAGAAGCAGGCTCCATTCAGGGAGCCGGACATGGGACTCGATCCAGGGACTCCAGGATCATGCCCTGGGCTGAAGGCAGGCGCTAAACCACTGAGCCACCCAGGTGTCCCTATTTTTGGACATTCTAACCTGTTCCATTGACCTGCCACACAACAAAACCACATTGTATTAAATATTGTAGCTTTATAATATGGTTTAATATTTGGTAATGTTAGTTACCCTCCGATTTCTTCCATTTTAGATATTTCCTGGATATTCTTGTTTTTTTCTTTCAATGACTAATGTCATTTCTATGCTTCAAGGAAAGATCTATTGGTATTTTTATTGGAATTAACATTGGATTTATAGATTACTTTTTTTTTTATTACTTTGTAAAAATGGGTAGATTTATGATTTGGAGTCTTCTTATCCAAAACCAGTCTGCTTTTTGTTGGTTTTAGTTCTCTTTTGGATTCTTCAGTTTCATTTTATAGCTTTATTCACACAGAGTGTGTACATTTCTTTTTACTGTTATTCTTAACTTATCTTTTTTTTTAAATTACAAGACTTTTCTTTCTTTCATTATATATTCTAAGTGGATGTAGTTTGTATATATGAAGGCTATTGAATTATTTGGCAATTAGAAAATAACAAACATAGATTAACCTTATGTTTTACTGATTTATTTGCTCACCTTTCTTAAAATCACAACTTTCTTCTCAGTTCATTATTCTCATGTTGGGTACATTATTCAGTGAGTCTTTCAAATATGGGTCATGACTGACCAAAAAAAAATTAAAAAAATCTCAAGTTGTTGCAAGCCTTAAGATGCATTTGTTTTGCCTTCAGTCTTGAATGATAATGTGGGCGGGGAGAAATCTAGGTTCAAAGTTGTTTTTCCACAGCAGTTAGAACCTACTGCCCATACTCTTGTATTCAGTCTTGATAATGAAATAGTTACTGTCAAATTCATTCTTTTCATAAATTATCTAAACTTTTTTTTTAAGATTTTATTTATTTATTCATGAGAGAGAGAGAGAGACAGGCAGAGACACAGGCAGAGGGAGAAGCAGGCTCCATGCACCGGGAGCCCGACGTGGGACTGGATCCCGGGTCTCCAGGATCGCGCCCTGGGCCAAAGGTGGGGCTGAACCGCTGAGCCACCCAGGCTGCCCTAAACTTTTTCTCTTTAGGATTAGAAAGATCTTTAGTTTTCTGAATCTTGATTTTAGTATGTTACATGTTTGACTTATTTATTCTGCCCACTATTCTGGAAACTATTTTAGTCAAAGGAGGTAGGTGGTGGTGCTTTTGCACCCCCAGGGGACACTTGGCACTGTCTAGAGACATTTTTGCTTGTTTAACAGGGGCAGGAGGTTGCTGCTAAACATTTTATAATACCCAGGAAACCCCCCCTGACAACAAAGAATTATCCAGCCCAAACTGCCAATAGAGCCAACAGTGAGAAAGCCTGAGATAGGAGTATTTTAGTTTGAGGCCTCAGATTGACCACATGGAGGCCAAATGCAATGGCCTCAGTCTCATAGCAGTAGTTTCTGGTTGGATGACTCAATCCTGACTTTGCAGTAAAGTTGCTGTCCTGGCCTTGTGGTGGGGCCAGCCTCTCTTTATTACTAGAGTTTACAGCTCTTCCCTCCTTGTGCAAATGCCTCCTAATTTTTGGTCCAGAGAGAGGTGCTTTTAGCGCATGACTATATAGTAATGTTTTAGCGCATGACTATATAGTAATTTTAGCACATGACTATATAGTAATGTTTTAAGATATATTTTCCATTATTTCCATGAATTCTGTTTTGAGAGAAAGATTCCAACATGTGATCTTCAAGGTCATTATAAGGTACAAAGTCAATAAAATTAATTCTAGCAATACTGAAAGAAAAAAAAGAAGCAACAAATTACCAATAATCCCAGAAATCGGAAACATTCAGGTTAACACTATACCAGAGAGTTGTGTTTTGTGTGTGTGTGTGTGTATTTATTATTTTTATTTTTTTATAAATTTGTTTCTTAATAAAGTATAAGAACAGCTAGACAAAATTAATTAAAGTGGAATTATACATACTATTTTAAAATTATTTTCACCTGTATTTTACTTGAACTTAATGGAAGAGAAAGCAATAAAAGAGCTGAACTACAGAATATATTTCTTTAACCCAAGAACTTTTAGCTACTGAAAGATCCAATATTAAAAATTAAATTGCAGGGATCCCTGTGTGGCGCAGCGGTTTAGCGCCTGTCTTTGGCCCAGGGCGCGATCCTGGAGACCCGGGATCGAATCCCACATCGGGCTCCCGGTGCATGGAGCCTGCTTCTCCCTCTGCCTATGTCTCTGCCTCTCTCTCTCTCTCACTGTGTGCTTATCATAAATAAATAAAATAAAAATTTAAAAAAAAAATTAAATTGCAAAAAGCAATTAAAATGCTTGGAATCGGGATCCCTGGGTGGCGCAGCGGTTTGGCGCCTGCCCTTGGCCCAGGGCGCGATCCTGGAGACCCGGGATCGAATCCCACATCAGGCTCCCGGTGCATGGAGCCTGCTTCTCCCTCTGCCTGTGTCTCTGCCTCTCTCTCTCTCTCTCTCTGTGTGACTGTCATAAATAAAAAAAAAAAAAAAAATTCAAAAAAAAAAATAAAATAAAATGCTTGGAATCATTTTTAGTTATTTTAAAAACTGTATTAGTATTGATCAATTCCTTGCCAAGAAAAATGATATTCTTCACTCCTCTTCCTGACTCTCTCACTTTTTTTGATTACCATAATGGGCATCTGTTACTTCAACCTACAGAACATCCTCTCACCCTACATTAGTAACTGATATTCTTTCCACTTTACATCAAGCGTTTTGAAGATTTTATTTCCTTTTTTTTTTTTTTTGAAGATTTTCAATCAAGGGGACATTGCTATGGTTGCTAAAAATTGAGTGCAGTATCCACTAGGCAAATACAAGTCTTCCACTGTAATTTGACCTTCATAAGCCAAAGTAAAGGAAATGACTAGAGCCAATTCTTACCTGCCATTTAGATCTTTGGAACTTCCAGGTACTAATCATCTCTAAAACCTATTTGGTCAGCTTGCCTTTGATTCTGTGAGTGGTTCTCCTTCATGATTCTAACACAACCTTTTTGTTTGTTCACTTATTTAAATTGTCCAGAGCCTGTTTTTGTTCATTGAAACAAAAAGAATATCTATCTGATTATAAAAATGTTTTTACTTTGTCAAGGTTTATAACATTCTTTTCTGTAATCATAATTCCTATATATCTTAGTTATATACATGTGAATGGACTTAAAGTCCAATTACCATTATCCTCTATTTTCATATATTTCCTGCTTTAGTTAGATTTCTTCACTGAGTAATTTTTCTTCAAGAATGACTCATGGGATACCTGGGTGGCTCAGTGGTTGGGTGTTTGCCTTCGGCTCAAGGCATGATCCCAGGGTCTGGGGATCAAGTCCTGAATTGGATTCCCTGGAAGGATCCTGCTTCCCCTCTGCCTATGTCTCTGCCTCTCTGTGTCTCTCATGAATAAATTTTGAAAAAATTGTTGGAAATGATGCAAGATAAAAATACAATGAAGGAATATATTTAAATTATTGAAAGACAAAACTATTAACTTAGGCCTCTACCCAACAAAGCTATCTTTCAAAAACAAAGGTGAAATGCTTTTTGTGCATACAAAATATGAACGAATTCATCAGCAGCACATCTACACTAAAAAAATGTTAAAGAAATTCCTTTGAGCAGGGAAATGATGCAAGATAGAAATCTACATTTACACAAAGGAATGATAACCATCAGAAATATTAATTGTATAGGTAAGTATAAATAATTTTTCCCTATTATTCACAACTCTTTAAAATACAAGTGGCTGTTTTTATTTATTTATTTATTTATTCATTCATTCATTCATTCATTCATTCATTCATTCATGAGAGACACAGAGAGAGAGAGAGGCAGAGACACAGGCAGAGGGAGAAGCAGGCTCCGTGCAGGGAGCCCGACGTAGGACTCGATCCCGGGACTCCAGGATCACACCCTGGGCCAAAGGCAGGCGCTAAACTGCTGAGCCACCCGGGCTGCCCCACAAGTGGCTGTTTAAAGCAAAAATAGCACCAATGTATCATGGTATTTATAACATAATGGAAATACAGTGAATGGCAATAAAGCACAAAGTCTTAGAAGGAGAAATGGAAGTATACTGTTGTAAAGTTCTTTTTTTAAGATTTTATTTATTTATTCATGATAGACATATATAGAGACGGGCAGAGACACAGGCAGAGGAAGAAGCAGGCTCCATCCAGGGAGCCTGATGTGGGACTCGATCCTGGGACTCCAGGATCACGCCCTGGATGGAAGGCAGTTGCTCAACCACTGAGCCACCCAGGCATCCCTGTTGTAAAGTTCTTATACAATACATGAACTGGTATAATATCACTTGAAGGAAGACTGGGATAAAATCAAGATACATACTGCAAACCCTAAACCTGTCACTAAAATAACAAAACAGAGTTATAACTAATGAACCAATAAAGGAGATAAGATATAATTGTTTAAAAATACACAACTAGGCAGGAAAGAATATCCAGTGGGAGAAAGAGTCTCTTTGACACATGATGTTGGAAAAACTGTCAGCTACATGGAAAAGAATGAAACTGGACCGCTTTCTTACACCATAACAAAAATAAACTCAAAATAAGGTTAAAGACATGAATGTCAGACCTGAAACCATAAAAATCCTAGAAAAAATCACAGACAATAATGTCTCTGACATCAGCTATACCAGTATTTTTCTAGATAGGTCTCCTGAGGCAAGAGAAATAAAAACAAAAATACACTATTGGGACTACATCAAAATAAAAAGCTTCTGCACAGCAAAGGAAACAATCAACCAAACTAAAAGGGAACCTACTGAACAGGAAAAGATACTTTTATTTTTTTATTTTTATTTTTTAAAGATTTATTTATTTATTTATTTATTTATTTATTTATTTATGCTAGACAGAGAGAGAGAGAGAGAGAGAGAGAGAGAGACAAAGACACAGGAGGAGGGAGAAGCAGGCTCCATGCTGGGAGCCTGACGTGGGACTCGATCCTGGAACTCCAGGATCACGCCCTGGGCCAAAGGCAGGCGCTAAACCGCTGAGCCACCCAGGGATCCCCGACAAGATACTTTTAAATGACATATCTGATAAAGAGTTAGTATCCAAGCTATATAAAGAACTTATACAACTCAACACCCAAAAGACAAATAATCCAACTTTAAAATGGGCAAAAGACATGAACAGACATTCCTCTAAACAGAACATCCAGTTGGCCAATAGACACATGAAAGGATGCTCAATATCACTCATCATCAGGAAAATGCAAATCAAAACCACAATGAGATATCACCTCACATCTGTTAGAATGGCTAAAATCGAGAAGACAAGAAATAAAAAATGTTGGCAAGGATGTGGAGAAAAAGGAACACTCATGCATTGTTGGTGGAAATGTAAACTGTTGCAGCCACTGTGGAAAACAGTATGGGGCTCCTCAAAAAGTTAAAATAACTACCCTACAATCCAGTAATCATACTACTTGGTATTTACTCAAGGGAATACAAAAACACTAAATCAAAAGGATACATGCCCCTATGTTTACAGCAGCATTGTTTACAATAGCTAAATAATGGAAGTAGCCCAAAGGTCTAAATAGATGAATGGATAAAGAAGATGTGTGTGTATGGGGGTGTATGAATACTATTCAGCCATAAAGAAGAAGAATGAAATATTGCCATTTGCAACAACATGGATGGAGCTAGACAGCATAATGCTAAGCAAAATAAGTCAATCAGAGAAAAACAAATACCATATGATTTCACTCATATGTGGAATTTAAGAAACAAAACAAACAAGCAAAGGAAAAAAAGAGACAAAGCAAGAAAAAGACTCTTAACTATAGAGAACTGATGGTTATCAGAGAGTAGGTGGATAGGGGGATGGATGAACTAGGTGATGGGGATTAAGGAGTGTGCCTGTTTTGATGAGCATTGGGTGATGTATGGAAGTGGTGAATCACTATATTGTACACCTGCAACTAATGAAACACTGTGTGTTAACTACACTGGAATTTAAATTAAATTAAGTTTAAAAAAATAAAAATGTAAAATTAAGTCAAAAGGATGCAGGAAAATGGGGAAAAGGGAACAAAGAATAGAGGGGTAATGGAAAAAAATAGCAGTAGGGTAATTAAAACCCAAACATAATAATAATCACATTTAAAATAGTCTACAAAGTAGGTGAAGGATACAGGGGATTCTTCTGTACTACTTTGTACTTCCTTTGCAACTTTTTATAAATCTCTAAATATTTGAAAATTAAACGTTTAAAAAAATTTTAACACCTCAATTAACAGGTAGAGACTGTCAGATTAGATTAGAAAGCAAATGAGAGGATCCCTGGGTGGCTTGGCGGTTTAGTGCTTGCCTTTGGCCCAGGGAATGATCCTGGAGTTCTGGGATCGAGTCCCATGTCAGGCTCCGGGCATGGAGCCTGCTTCTCCCTCTGCCTATGTCTCTGCCTCTCTCTCTCTCTCTGTCTGTCTATCATTAATAAATAAAATATTTTAAAAAAATAATAATAAATAAAAAATAAATGAATGAAAACAAAAATACGGTATATCCATTGTCTTGGTTTTTTTTTTTTTTGTTTTTTGTCTTGTTGTTTTGAATATTGCTCCAGAGAAATTAGAAGCTGGAATGATCATTCACACCGACAACTGGATTTTTCTGTTTTGATTGTTAAGAATTCTCTCAATTTGAGGATTTATTTTAGGAAAAATTTCCCGTGTTATATCCTAGAACATTTTTATTATTCCATTTATTGATTCTCTACTCTACATCCATTCTTAGTGGATTATTGTGCTCTAGATATATCTTCTTTATAACTACCTTAATATTTGTCTTATTTCTCTCCATTTATGTGATTATCTCAAGTCTTCCTCTATGTCAGGAACTGAGTCTTCAATTTATTGTTGCTTCTCATTTATTTTTCTTCCATTATATTTCACAATCTGTTCCTTAGCAAGATTCCTCTCCATGTTTTACATTTATGGACTTCCCAGATTCCTCTATAGCAACAGCCTTTGAGAAACTAGGTGAAATCCTAAAGGCTCAGCAGAACAAAGATGTAGGATTTACTTTATCATATCATATTGGCTAGTATATGAAAAGCAAAATATAACTTTTGAGTCCAGTATATTCATCTTTTTAGGCACCTTAAAAAATTTTTTTATTTTTTTTATTTTTTTAGATTTTGCATTTTTATTCATAGAGACAGAGAGAGGCAGAGACACAGGCAGAGGGAGAAGCAGGCATTGTACAGAGAGCCTGATGTGGGACTCGATCCAGGGTCTCCAGGATCACACCCTGGGCTGCAGGCGGCGCCAAACTGCTGCGCCACCGGGGCTGCCCTAAAAATTTTATTAAATAAAATACAATGTGTCTCCCTGGGGAATTGTGGGACTCTTACCTTCATGCAGTGACCTAAGATTCTCCACAGGAATAATATTAAAGCAGAGCTAAAGAGCTGAGATTCCAAATAACAAAAGACAGGCATAAAGTATTTTAAAGTTAGTGATCAAAATTACTAATGTCATTAAAAGAATAAAATGGAAAAGAATAATGTAATATGGTTTTACAAAAAATTACAATTTGTATCCTCTGATCCTACATTTTGAAATATCATAAAAGGCCCATAAAAGGCCAGACACATGACCCCTCTCCATCCTTCATATTCCCCCAGCACATCATACTCAAGCATTTTTGTACCCTTGTGGTATTAAAAATAGTGAAAATGTCAAAAAATAGTGAAAATATCTGAGTCTGCCTGGCACATTTGGCTCAAAAATCTTTTCATGATGTCTTCCTTCACTGAGTGCTTCTCCAAACACCCTAAATAACCAGTCCTTCCTCTATCTACCTACCTACTTACCTATGGGCGTGCACGCGCACACACACACACACACACACACACACACACACAACCTCTGCATCTCAGTGCTCCCTAATTACTACTCTGATGTCCCTTCTAACTACCTGAAATTTCCTGTACTTGTATTCGTTTACTTGTCTGTGATGTGCCTCTGCCCCCCAAAAAAGGAATCTTGTCTATCTTGTTTGCTACCCTATCCCTAACCCTCAGAACCTAGAAGAATATATGGTTCAGAGTGAGTGTTTATTAAATATTTGATGATTAAATGTTTAGGTCATATAGCTTCATGTTAACTAGAGATAAGAGCTACTTAATTGATCTTAAACTGGGATCTTCCTGTCAAATAGAAACCTTCAGAATATAGAGATGTTTCTTTGCCAGACAGAGCAGAAGATTATGGAAAACAGCTGGCTCAGCCACTGTTGGATTGAACCCAAACACGATATTTCTTTCCAGGCTGGAAAATTGATGGACACTGTCCAATACAATGTGATTGGCCATGATATCTGATGCATCCTTGATCTGTACCAACAGATCAGATTCCTCATTGAGCTGAGATATTTTTCTTTTCCTCATTGCCCTTAAAAACTTATCTTTATATTTTTCCACTTCACTTGTTTTGCTGGAAAGTATGGCAATGTCCTTGGGAGAATAACCATTCCTAAAGAGAAACTGACATTTCTCTGCTACTTGGACCACCATCTCTTCCAAGCTCAAGCCCAAGTACTCCATAATCTCGAAGTTGCCTGGAATATCCTGAGCCCATTTAGCTTTATGAACCATCTCCAGGGACCCGAGGGGGATGTAAGGTGGAGGATTTTCTTTGACCTCCTGCATTACTTCTTGTAGGTAGTTGACTATTGGATCTGCATTGCAAGCACTCTGGTGAGCTCTTCTCTTGGATACTGGGCTGCAAGAGCAGGAAAGCCATTGTGACTCAAGTGGCTGGTCTGAAAGTGTCCAGGAAGATCCAGAGAATTCCCAGGTGATTGTTTTCTCTCTTAGCAATGATTTTTGCCTTCTCATATCAGTTTCCATCTTCAGTGTGGAAATTCTGAGCTTCATCAATGATGATGTGCTGAATCTTTCAAAAGTCATTTTTCATGAAGGTTTTCCAAGTCACTGCCTGGCAGATGTTTTTTTTGGTGAAAACGTAAGAAACACAGTCAGGTTTCCCCACTCAAACAAAGCCAATTCTACTCTTTTTTTTTTTTTTTTTTTTTTAGGAAAGGGGAGGGGGAGAGGGAGAGGAGAATCTCAAGCAGGCTTCACACTCAGCATGGAACCCAATGTAGGGCTCGATCTCACAACCCTGAGATCATGACCTGAGCTGAAATCAAAAGTCGGACACTTAACCAACTGAACCACCCAGGTGCCCACCAATTCTACTCTTAAACCCTTCTGGACATAGTAAATACAATATGAATTTTAGCATGCCAACCTAAAGCCAAACCAGACAAAGTTACTAAAAAAAGAAAATGGATATAGTTAGGCTGCATACCTCACAAACTTCTTCAGGGGTTGATTTTCACAGATGTAAAGAATGTCATCTGGTTGACACTGGAACACATTCCTGATCTTCTCCATTATCCTGAGAGCCAGGATGGTCTTCCCTTAGCCAGGTAAGCCATGAACAACAGCTCTCTGGTCATGCAAATATTCTTTGAAAGCAACTCATACTGTTTATCTGTGGAGTAGGTTCAGAACCTCAGAGCCCAGCTCTTCACTTAAGAAAGATCAGAACCCAAGCAAGACTATCACAAGGGACCGTAATGCTTCCATGTGCTGGGTGGTTTAAAGGTTATAGGACTCGGGGTAAATTTGCAAATCTGAACCATGAAGAGTGCTTGCTGTTTTATCAGAATTCAGGGCAGCCCGGGTGGCTCAGCGGTTTAGCACCGCCTTCAGCCCAGGGCGTGATCCTGGAGACCCGGGATCGAGTCCCACGTCGGGCTCCCTGCATGGAGCCTGCTTCTCCCTCTGCCTGTGTCTCTGCCTCTCTCTCTCTCCTCTCTGTGTTTCTCGTGAATAAATAAATAAAATCTTAAAAAAAAAAAAAAAGGATTCAGCAGAAAGACCAAGGGAATGATGCAGTTACCCAGTGTAGCCACCTGTGTTCACCAGCTTCTGCTTTAAGGTATGGGCAACTATCATAGAATAGCCCTTCCAGCTTGCATCCTATTCACTGAGGATGGTGTAGAGGACTGGGATGTTGTTATGCGAAAGCAGAAGAGCATCACAGATTACTCCCTGCTTCTCTGATAGACCAAGTCCACAGCCCAGCTTCGAGAAAAAAAAATCAATATTCCTTGAGGAAAAGGGCATATTCCTTATTTATTAAGTCTCTGAGTCCTTTAAGTTTTGAGAACAGTTCCTTGTAGAGGCTTAAATTTTGAGAACAGTTCCTTGTAGAGGAGTATACACCACTCTGTCTGATAATACTAAACAGGGAAAGAATTGGAATAAATTAGAGAATCCCCAGACAAGCTAGTAATCATCACTATATGTAATAGATTCAATCCACATTTGGACCCAATCATGTGTCAGCACTAGGATGCATTAGTAATGGCAAGATCAAACAATTCCCAGTCCGATGGAGCTGATAATTGACTGGCATGACAGAGACAAACAATATTTATACAAAGTGGTAAGTGCAATGGGAAAGAAGTGCACAGAGCATCATGCAATCACCAAGGAGAAGTGCACCTTGGGAAAAAAGAAAATATGAAAGTCTTTATGAAAAAAAGGAAACACCTGAGCTGCTTCTTAAGGGATGGCTGTGAGTTAGCCCTCTGAAGGATGGGAGAATAGAAAGACAGGCAAAAGGGGATTCATAGGTAAAGCAAGGAGATAAGAAACAGCAACGTCCATGCAGGCACCTCCAAGAAGTTTGTGTTGTGATATCTCAAGTGAAAAGCACAAAGGAGGAAATGAGGAGGGGGAAGAGGGCATTATAGTGCCATCTTAACACCTGGCAGTGCCGACTAGCATTAACAATGCTCTTATATACATATATAATATATATTTTATTATATAATGTATTATATATTTTATTATAAATAAAATATATAATACATTATATAATAAAATATATATAATATATATAAATACAATGTTATATATCTGTAAGTTGCTAAAAGAGAATGTAAATATTGTCACCACACACAAACATACTTGGTAATTATGTGAAGTGTTGGATATGTTAATTAATCTTATTGTGGTCACCATTTTGCAATATATACATGTTTGTAAAAAATCATGCTGGGGGTGCCTGGCTGGCTCAGGTGGTAGAGCATATGACTCTTAATCTTGGGGTTATGAGTTTGAACCCCACATTGGGTGTAGAGATTACTTAAAAAAATAAAATCTTAAAAAGAATAGATTTAAATGTCAATTATATCTCCATAAACCTGGAGAAAATGGCCTAGCAAAGGTTATGAATTACATGATGTGTCCTAAATGACATTTTGTGAAAGGCAAAATTATAAGGATGAAAAATAGATCAATGGATGCTAAGGGCTAGGGATTGGAGGAATTTGGCCACAAAGAGGCAAGTGAAGGAGTCTTTTTTGGGTGATGGAATTATTCTGCATCTTAACTCTAATGGTGGTTACATGAATCTATACATTTAAGAACCCTTAGAATTTTATAGCAAAAAGTCCATTTTAAATATGTAAATTTTATTTTTTAATTAATTAACTTATTTATTTATGATAGTCACACAGAGAGAGAGAGAGAGAGAGAGAGGCAGAGACACAGGCAGAGGGAGAAGCAGGCTCCATGCACCAGGAGCCCGACGTGGGATTCGATCCCGGGTCTCCAGGATCGCGCCCTGGGCCAAAGGCAGACGCTAAACCACTGCGCCACCCAGGGATCCCTAAATATGTAAATTTTAAAAATTAATTTTTAAAAGTGCTTTTTGAAAGAGTTTTGGCTTTTTTATATGTATAAAAAAGGTTCTCAAACCTTTTGGCCTCACAAGCCCAAATTTGGAATCTAAGCAAATCTATGAACCCCAGAAAAAAATGAAATAAAATACACACAAAATTTGAGTTTTGAATTCAGGATAGAGGGAAGAAGCAAGGATGAATACAGATATCTGTGCTTGGCTGGATGCAGGATGGTCTCTCCAATTCATAGAGATAATGTGGAAGAAATGTCAGAAAAAGAATACTTAATACAGAATAATATGCAGAATAATATGTAAGTTTATTGGACATATACATGCAGAAGAAATAGAAGATTGTCAGAGTGGAAGATTGATTCTGGAAATGCTAAGTTTGGGATATTTGTGGTATACTGAATATTCAGCAAGTAATTGAACACACCAGTACAGTTCATCTGAGCTCAGACAAATACTATTTTCTATAAGAGTGGAATAAACTTGGGGCACCTGGGTGACTCAGTTGGTTAAGCATCTGACTCTTGATCTCAGCTCAGGTCTTGATCTCAGGGTGGTGAATTCAAGCCCTGCTTTGGGCTCCACACTCAGTGTGGAGCCTACTTAAAAAAAAAAAAAAGTGTGCTAAACTAAGAGCTTTTACTTTTACTTTTACTTTTTCTCCTTTTACTATTTTGTTTTAACATCATTTTGGAATTGTTGGCCAGTGAATTAAACCAAGTAAAGAAATAACATGTATAAATCTAGGAAAGGTTAGATCTAAATTATCTTTGTTTTTGCATTGATAAGATTACTTAATAGTAAAATATCTGGAAATGGTATAATATATACTGTAAAACTAAGAGCTTTCCTACATGCCAGCAATTCACAATCAGAGGTTATTATCATACAAAGATCTCAATCTGGTAATAAATTTAAAATTTTCAAATTCTAGTGTAGTTAACATACAGTGTTATATTGTTTCAGGTGTACAATATAGTGCTTCAACAATTCTATACCCAGTGCTCATCACGATAAATGTACTCTTAATCCCCTTCACCTATTTCACTATCTCTCACCCACCCATTTCCCCTCTGGCAACCACCAGTTTGGTCTCTATAGTTAAGAGTCCTTTTTTTTTGGTTTGTCTCTTTTTTCCTTTGTTTTGTTTCTTAAATTCCACATAGGAGTGACATCATATGGTATTTGTCTTTCTCTAACTTACCATTCTAGGAATAAAATTTAACATACATAGTAACAATACAGATAAAACTATGAAACAATTGAGGGGTGTATCATATTTCCCTGATTATAAATGAACTTTATCTCTGAAATCAAGATACATCTTCTAATTTAATTGGTAATATTTTCTTTTTTAGTAGTAAATAAAATGATTGCGCAATATGGTTTTCCTAAGCTTGATGAAATATAGTAAAAGAAGATTTTAATAAATGGCCAAACATTCCGTGTTCAACTATAAGAAAATTCAGTTATAAATGACAGTTCTTCCCCCAAATCATTTATCAATTTCATGTGGTTTGTGGATTATCCCAAAATAATCTCAACTGGTCTTTTTCTTTTTGGTGGAACAAAATGATTTTAAGTTTCTTCTAGAAAAGAAATGCCATGATAGTACCATTTGGGGAAAGTGTACTCTGGCATGTTTTGAATTACAATTTGGCAATGTTCACCTAGCAAAGGTTAAGGTTTCAAGAGGGGCAGAGAGAATTTACAAGTGATTATTATTACATGGAATTTATCTTTAAGGAACACCTCAAAAAAAAAAAAAAAGGAACACCTCAAGGCATTTTTAGAAAAATGTATATTGTAGCATTCTTTAAAATAGAAAAAATTAGGTATACAAAATTCCATCAAAGACAAGACTGGTTAAAGAAGTGGTAGCAGGGGGGCAGACCCGGTGGTGCAGCCCCGGTGGTGCAGCGGTTTAGCGCTGCCTGCAGCCCGGGGTGTGATCCTGGAGACCCAGGATCGAGTCCCACATCGGGCTTCCTTCATGGAGCCTGCTTCTCCCTCTGCCTCTCTCTTCGCTCTCTCTGAATGAATAAATAAATAATCTTTAAAAAAAAAAAAAAGAAGTGGTAGTAGGGGTGTTTGCAAAGTTCTATTTTTTTGACCTGGGTGGCGGTCAGGATTCATTGCATAATAATTATTTTTTTAAGTTTGATTTATTTAAGTAACAACCTCTACACTCAACGTGGGGCTCAAACTCATGACCCCGGGATGAAGAGTTGTACATTCCTCCAACCAAGCCAACCAGGTTCCCCTCACTGAGTAGTTATTTATTAAGTTATATCTTTGTTTCTATGAATTTTCTGTATGTATAAAATATTTCACAATAAAAGTAGCTAAAATTAATAGTGTCTATGTTTAGGAATACTATGAAACACTATACAATCAATAAAAGAATTGGGTAAATCTATCAGGAAGGTTGGGATGAGATATACTTACATATCACTCAGATTCAGCCTGTGCTTGCATATATTTATAGTACATTCATTTTCACCACTGAATAATACTCCACTATGTGAACATACTACAATATATTTATCCATTGTTGTGGCAATAAATGATTTGGTTGTTTTCTGTTTGGGGCTATTACAAAGAGTAATATATTTGAGTATACAAATGATCAACTCTGCAAGGTAATGCCAAATTTGTTTTCCAAAGGGATTAAGCCCATTGAATTCACAGCAGCAATGTACAGAAGATTGTGTTACCCACAATCTCTCCAACATCTGATATTTCAATTATACAATGTACGATGATATCTCCTTATGGTTTTGACATGTGTTTTGCTCATTGCTGATGGGTTGAACATCTCTATATAACTTTACTGGACATATACATTTCCCTTTCTGAGAAATTTATAACTATTGCCCATCTGTCTACTGGGTGGTTTGTCCCTTTAAAAAGTTGTGTAAGTTCTTTGTATATTCTTGATACCAATCCTTTGTCAGCTATGTGATTTACAATCTTCTTATAGTCGAGTCTTTCACTCTTTTTAAGGTATCTTTTGAGGAAGAGGAGTTCTTAACTTTAATATAGTGAAATTTATCAATCTTTTCGTTTAAGGTTAATACTTTTACATCTAATTTAGAAAATCCTTTCCCACATCAATGACACAAAGTAATTCACAGACATCTCCTACTAAAAGTTTGAAAGTCTTGTTCCTGACATTTGAGTCCTTAAACCTCCTGGAATTAACTTTTTATATAATATAAATAGGATATTTATATAACATAAATAGGAATCCAGTTTTATTCTTTTTTCCATACAAATGAACAAACAACACATTCCAAAGCAACCAGAGATGAATTACCTGGAAAGTAATGTTTTTGTTGTTCTTCTAGATGTTCAAAATTCTTATGAGTGCATACAGTCCTGCTCTGGGGTGTGGTGGATGACAAACTCAGTGCAAGGACCATCTCAGGAAATCTGGAAAGATCTTAGGAAACAAGATGCAAGAGTTCAATATGCAAAAAGGCAGACTCCAACAAAAAGGCAGACTCCAACTTATAGCTGAGGTGTGTTGCAAAGCCTTTGACTTTATTTTGGAACTCAAAGCATTGGTCCACAGATCTTTGTGTCTACATCCTAAGTCAGCTCAGGAGAGCCTACTGATACATTGTGGGAGTAGGGGGAGATACTGGTATGTAGCAATAGTTTTAATTTTTAATTTTAATTGTATTCTATTTAAACTTTCTATATTTTAGGATGCTTATATTTTTTAAATATATGATTAGAAGGTATAAAGGCGAATGGATATAGATTTCTGAGAAGACTCTGAAATGGACTTTGTTTTTCTGGACTTTCAAAGAATTAATTCATTTTGTCTAATTTCATCTTGGGCTCTCCTTTTCCAAGGGAGATGCACATCACTAACACTTACTCTGGCTTCTCACAGCATCACATGAAAAGTAGGAAAGGAGAGGACCAGCTACGGATTGGTCATATCTGGGTTCAGAATGGAAGTGGAGCAGTGAGAAAGGGAGAATGTTTAATCCAAGGAACAAGAATGGAAAGGCAGGGAAAGTGGCAGTAAGTTGGAGAGGACACATGCACACATGAAAAGGAATTTCCTGAATAATTAAACAAATTCATATTCAGAAAGGAAAAGAAGAGACTTGCATATGAATACAAGAAAGGGTATGAAAATAAAAATTACTAGGTCAGACAGCCCTCTACATCAACCTCTAGCAGGTCTATTAGACCAGGGCAATGTCTTTCTGTTGATCGCCAGGTATTCAAGAGGGGCAGAGAGAACGAAGTGTATCTATTAGAAATAATAAATCAGGCATCTGCAACTCAGAGAGCACCTCTCTTTCTCTAGATTCTAAAACAATATCCCCCTTCCTCCTTCCCCATCTCCCCCCCGCTGCCCCCAGCAAACATTGCAATCATTGTGGATTCTGTTCCCTGACCTGGGTCGGCTTCCATCATCCAAGCTGTCCATTCCATTGTGGCCAGCTGTTTCACGTGATTGTCCTTCACCTACCAGGAACTGGGCACTTTGCCAAACACTGCACAGCAAAATCACTTGACCTTGACTGCGCAGACATATCCATGAGGGTCCCCTGATTGTGTACTTCAAGGAATTTGACAGCATATTTTATCTCATGCCTCTGTGTACAGAAATGATGGACTGGTAGCTTATGAATATAGCAATCAATAAAACCTTCAATTTGATAAGATCTATTTTCTCCTTTTCACATTCAATGACTTGACTGGTCTCATTATGCACACCAAAAAATATGTAACCTCCCTCAGTGTCTGCAAATGCAGAAACAACTGGGGAGACTTGTTAAAGCACTGTGACATCTCTGTTGAGAACATTTTAAGCTCAACGTGAAGGGACTTAGCAAAGTTGAGCTTTTCTAGATACTGAAGGTGATTCCTAGCAAAGAAAGCAGCAGCTGAGGCCCTTATGTTACCATCATTTTGGATACCAACCAGATCTTTCTGGGGACTTAATGAACTGGAATCATTAGTATTCATAAGGGTCTGAGTTCTCCCTTTGAGGAATGCCAGTGCTTCCCGAGAATTCATGACATCAGTAGATGCTCTGTATCTGTGGTACAAATTGGAGGACAACATTGCCAGTCATATACCAGAGGCCTCGGTGTTCCATGACTTCACACACACACACAAAAAAGACGTCTCCCTGCTGCATCTCATCTAAGTAACCTTTAAAAATTGAAGGCATATTCAGCCCCACTCCATGGATTTCATAATTGTAGTCTTTGTTTTCAATCTCAGCCTTAACCCCTCCGCCACCAGAATTCAGCAGAGCACATATTGCATTCAATATGATTTATTCTGTTTCTTCTGCAGTTGGGGCTTCATTTCATTCCTTTGCTTATTCCCAAGGGTGATTTTTCCTGCATTTAAGACACATTCGGCAAAGTTAATTTCCAAATGAACCTTGATACTCATCTTTTCAGTGCTTGTCCTATTCCTACCCTGAAAGGTTCTCCTAAGAAACAGGAAGAGAGGGGATCCCTGGGTGGCGCAGCGGTTTGGCGCCTGCCTTTGGCCCAGGGCGTGATCCTGGAGACCTGGGATCGAGTCCCACATCGGGCTCCCGGTGGGTGCATGGAGCCTGCTTCTCCCTCTGCCTGTGTCTCTGCCTCTCTCTCTCTCTCTGTGTGACTATCATAAATTAATTAATTAATTAATTAAAAAAAAAAAAGAAACAGGAAGAGAGAACCATTAGAATAGGACAAGAATAGGGGAGGTGGGAAAACTAACAGTTTGAGGCCACTTGTGTGAAGTTGGTCACTTCATTTATGCCCATGGAGGTTGAAGCCAGGTTCATACATGAAGAGTGGAGGACAGGTGAAGGAGCTAAGTCTACTAGAAGCCCACTATTACCAGAGAAATGATCAAGAGGCTATTTTTATGCTGTGATTTTAGTAACTGTTTGTGCCACGATCTTTGAGTGGCAATGTCTCCCAGATCCCCTGCAAAAAACAAGAAATCGTACAGATACACAAGGACTGGAGCTGTAATGCAGAGGGAAAGCTTTCACTGTCAGAAGTGCCTCTGGGACATGCTGATGTTTATTGCTTTTCTTGGTGCTCTTTCTCCTCTCATTGAAACCTGGGCAATTCTTGGATTTTTTTTTTTATGATAGTCACACAGCGAGAGAGAGAGAGAGAGGCAGAGACACAGGCAGAGGGAGAAGCAGGCTCCATGCACTGGGAGCCCAACGTGGGATTCTATCCCGGGTCTCCAGGATCGCGCCCTGGGCCAAAGGCAGGCGCCAAACCGCTGCGCCACCCAGGGATCCCCAATTCTTGGATTATTTTATAGCCCATTTTGAGGAAGAAGCAAATCTGATTGAGTTGGTAATTTGTCACGGTTACTATGAAACAGACCCTCTAGCTTTCTCTGGTCCAAGCAGTTCTCATGAAAAATATATATATAAATAAAGTATAAGTATAAGTATATATATATATATATATAATTTGTTTGAAACTAACAAATTATTGACTGTTTGGATCAACCAAGCCAACAGGTTGAGGTAGGTTTTGACATTTCTAAAACTTCAGCTAACAAAAAGGAATCTCAGAAGAGGTAAAGAGGAGTGACAGTGTGCAGACACACTATCTTTGCAACCACACTGCAGGACAGAAGGACAAGTGTGAGGGATGCACATCCCTGTAGCTGCCAATCTTTGACTCATCTGTGGCAATTGAGGCAAGAGAAGGAGCGACTAGACCAACCCATACATCATTACACAACCCTCTATCGAGGGATACTTCACTGTGAACCAACATGTCATGTTATCCGACACCTCCTCCCCAACTTCCTTCCTCAATAGCTGAAGGCAGGAAACAAAAGATGCAACCCAAGAGAGAAGCAAACACAAACCTCTGGACAGTGTGAAGGGAGATCCCAGAGTGAAGCTGTGGGTCAGGCCTAGAGGATCACAGTCAAAATGGAAACAAGATGGCAGCAAGCTTCAGTGGATGGTACATGGGACTACACAACTGATGGGATGTTTAATGAGTTTGTCACCTGAAGAGGCAGAGTTTGGAGGGGATTAGTAATAGGGACTTGAGAAAATATGTAAACACAATATAAGACAATCACTCTAAGTTTAAAATGAAAAATAGTATAAAAGGGAAGCCTGGGTGGCTCAGTGGTTGAGCATCTGCCTTTGGCTCAGGGAATGATCCCATAATCCTGGGATCGAGTCCTGCACTGGGCTTCCTGCATGGAGCCTTGCTTTTACCTCTGCCTGTGTCTCTGCCTCTGTCTCTCTCTCTCTCTTTCTCTCATGAATAAATAAATAAATAATATTAAAAAAGGAAAAATAATATAAAAAGAAAACATAACCATAAGCTACGATATGGCATAGCTGTAAACAAAATTACAGTCATAGTAATATCCACTCTGAATATTCTTCTGATCAGAAATGATATAATCATACAAGCAGGATGTGGGAAGAGAAGGAATAGTGTGAAGGAGTAGTGAAGTGTGAGAGAATGAGACCATTATCTCCAGAAGTAAACACTATCTATAAAGGGGAGGGGAGGTATGTGGACATGAGTATGTTGTTTAGAAATATGTATGTATATATATATATACACATTTAAGATATAAATTTATTTAAGATATATTAAGATATTATATTTAAGATTTTATTTATTTATTTGAGAGAGAGCATGAGAGAGAGAGAAGTGCTCACCCACTGAGCAGAGGGGAGAGGCCGAGGGAGAGGGAGAAGCAGACTCACTGCTGATCAGGGAGCCTAATGTGGGACTCAACCCCAGGACCCTGGGATAATGACCTGAGCTGAAAGCAGACACTTAATCAATTGAGCCACCCAGGTGCCCTAGATATATATATTTTTTAAGATTTTATTTTTATTTATTCATAAGAGACACACAGAGAGAGGCAGAGACACAGGCAGAGGGAGAAGCAGGCTCCTTGTAGGGAGCCTGATGCAGGACTTGATCCCAGGACCCCAGGATCATGCCCTGAGCCAGAAGGCAGATGGTCAATCACTGAGTCACCCAGGCATCCCTAGAAATATATTTTTAAATGCTGAAAGAAAAAGGTAAAGAGGCAAGAGGTTGCCTAGAGAGCAGAAAAAGGAGGCAGAGTAAAGGACTGCTGATTTTTTTCATTATGTCTTATGAAACTATGACTTTCAAAACTACATATATGAAACTTTCACTCCCAGAATGGAGTACCAGGGACCAGATTACTCTCCTGTCTAAAACAACAGAAAGGGCAGTCCCGGTGGCTCAGCAGTTTAGCGCGTGTGATCCTGGAGATTGAGGATCCAGTCAAGTCCCACTTCGGGCTCCCTGCATGGGGCCTGCTTCTCCCTCTGTCTGTGTCTCTGCCTCTCTACCCCCCCCCCCGCCTCTGTGTGTGTGTCTGTCATGAATAAATAAATAAAATCTTTTAAAAAAATAAAAAACATTTCAAAAGAAATAATGGCTGGAAAATTTCCAAATATGTTGTAACTTATAAAAAATCAGGATCAAGATCCAAGATATTCAACAAGCTCCAAGCACTAGAAATACAAAGAAACTACACCAAAGTGAATCATAATTTAGTTGATCAAAGCCAATGATAAAGAGAAAATCTTCAAAGTAACCAGAGGAAAAAAGATATATTACACAAAGGAAAAGAACAAAGGATGACATTAGAATTTTTTGTCAGAAAAAAAAGCAAGAAGATAATGAATCAACATCTTTAAACCAATGAAAGGAAAAAAGAAAACTACGAACCTAGAATTCTATACCCAGGGAGAATATCTTTCAAAAATTCAGTTAACAACAAAAAGACCATCTAATTTTTTAAATGGACAAAGGACTGAATAGATGTTTCTCCAAAGATGTACAATGGCCAATAAGCATATGAAAAGATGCTCAATATTATTAGTCATTAAAGAAATGCAAACCACAACCAGAGATACCACCTGATGATGATGGTGCTTGTGATGATGATGGTGGTGGCGATAAAAGGAAAATAACAAGTGTTGGTGAGGATGTAGAGAAATTGGACTCAGCATACACTGCTGGTGGGAATGTAAAATGATCCAGTAGTAGTTTGGAGATTCTTCAAAAAGTTAAACATAGAATTACCATATGACCCAGCAATTCTACTCTTAAGTACATACCAAACAGCATCAAAAACAGGGACTTAAATCCTCTAGACTCAAATAGCTCATAAATTTTCATAGCAAACCTATTCACTATAGCCAACAGGTAGAAATAACTCAAATGTCTATCAGGAGATGAATGTATAAAAAAAAAGTGCTACAGTCTATTCAATAGAATATTTTTCAGCCATAAAAAGGAATGAGATCCTGATACATGCTTCAACATGGATGAACCTTGAAAACATTACGCTAAGTGAAAGAAGCCAGATACAAAAGACAAAACATATAGCTATGGACTGTATATTTATGTCCCCCTAGAATTCATATGTTGAAATCCTAGCCCCTGTTGGGATGGTATTATAAGCTGGGGCCTTCAGGAGATAATTAGAGGTAGAGTGGAGCCCTCATGATGAGATTAGTGCCATTATAAAAAGAGACACAAAAGAGCTTGCTTCCTCTCTCTCATTGCCAAAGAAACTATATTCAAACTGGAAGTTCTCTTCCATGTATGAAACCTCTTGAGCCTTTGTCAGAAGAACTTCAGGAGACTCTATCACCATCTCTTACTCTTTTAGGACTAATGGAAAAACTTAGTGATAAGTAATTTTTTTTCTAAAAATAGTTACAGATTTTGTTCCATCCAAGTATAATCCAAGAAGTTTTAGAAACTAAATGGAGTGGACAGATTTTCAAAGCATAAACAAAACTAAAATTCATTTAATAAAAAAATCAAGAACGCAGATGAATCAGTGCAGAAAGAAAGGGGGAAAAAATCAGAAAACTTAGCAAAGTATTTTTAGGAACATTGGCCCTTTTGAAGTTAGAAGAGAACTTTTTAAACTCTTCAAAATATCATATAATTTCTAGAATCCCTGCCGAGATGATAATTTAGCACTGGCTTCTAGCTTCTATCATCAAAATCAACCCTGGAGGAGGAATTATATAGAAGAATTATAGAGAGAAACATCATGGATCCTAGAACAGACCAGCAAAAGTCTGTGACTAAGCCCTGGGAGAAGGCAATTTTGAACCTACGTGTGTGTATGTGTCTGTGTATTGTGTAGGGGTAGCTGCAGCCTGAGGCAATGGGGCCTAGAATAACTGTAGAGGGTAATTAGGAAGAATAAAAGATTAAATAGTAGATAGATAGATAGATAGATAGATAGATAGATAGATAGATAGATGATAGATAAGAGGGACAGAGAGAGAGAGAGAAAGAGAGAGAGAGAGAGAGAGGTGGGGGAGAGAGATTTGGGTTCTACTCTGCCCCCTTCTACCCTACCCCATACACTATTGCCAGGAGCAATGGTGCAGAAGTCCACGGGGATAAAATGAGGGCAGTAAGGATGATGAGTTAGGGAGTGTGTAGCCTCAGCCCTTCATTTCCCCACCCTCCCTTCTCCAAACCCTCAGATTTACTAAATAGGAAATGCCTCTCCTACACAATCTTTCTGGGATCCTGCAGATAAAAGAAAGCCTTGACCTGAAGAGGGGCTTTGCTTGGAAGAGCGGTACTAAACTGAAATGTTTGACCATGATTTCCCGGTGTCTGGTTCTGTTCACACCAACGCTGGTTTCCTTCGCTCTCTTTGAGTGCATCCAGCTGATGTGAACTAGGATCTGGCTCTTGGCACTGCCCCAGCAGAGTGTCTGGTACCTCCAGGGGAACCTGAGCTCCCTCACCAAAACCACAGCATATCCTTGTACCATCAGACCGCGACTGCTTGCTGAGAAGGTCAACAAAATGGGTGAGGTATCATTAAAGTCAGAGTTATTAGAATAGTCAGACCAAGAATTTGAAATGAATGTGATAAATACAGTAAAAAAGATAAGAAGACATTAGAAATAGAAATGAGGGATCCCTGGGTGGCGCAGCGGTTTAGCGCCTGCCTTTGGCCCAGGGCGCGTCCTGGAGACCCTGGATCAAGTCCCACGTCGGGCTCTCTGGGTGGAGCCTGCTTCTCCCTCTGCCTGTGTCTCGCCCCTCATTCTCTCTCTGTGTCTCTATGAGTAAGTAAATAAAATCTTTAAAAATAATAATAATAATAATAAAGAGCCAAGTGGAACCATTTGGTATGGAAAGTATAATAGACAAAATAAAGAACCCAACAGATGAGATCAATCACTGGAATGGAGATAAAAACACTGATTCTTGAGTTAGATTATCAGATCTCATGCAGAAAAAAGCAGGAAAGGATAAAGAAATAGAAAATATAAGGGGAAATTCAAAGATATAGAGAGTAGATAAAGAGGAATCATCCAGGGGCATCTGGGTGGCTCAGTCAGTTAAGCATCTGCCTTTGGCTCAGGTCATGATCCCAGAGTCCTGGGATTAAGCCGCCCATGGGGCTCCCTGCTTATTGTGGAGTCTGCTCCTCCCTCTCCCTATGCTGCTCCCATTGCTTGTGCTCTCTCTCTCTCTCTGACAAGTAAATAAATAAAATCTTAAAAAAAAATCATCCAGAAAATATAAGTCCCAGATGAAGAGCAAACCACTCTCCTCCATAGCCCTACTTTTTCGTTTGCTTTCATTTTTTAAAGTAGGCTCCATACCCAGCATGAAGCCTAACACTAGGCTTGAACTCAGGACCTTGAGATCAAGACCTGACCTAAGATGGAGCCATCCAGGTGCTCCCTTTTCTCCCCCATTTTTTCCTTTCCTTAAACACACACATGCACACACACACCAGGAAGTTAATGGAAAAACTGGTGAAATCTCAGTAATGTCTGTAATATAATTAATAATAGCATACCAATGTTCATGTCCTATTCTTACTCATTCTACTATGATTTTATAAGATGTTCCTCTTAGGAGAAACAGAGTGAGGGACCTAAGGAGCTTGGTACTATTTTTATAACTTTTCTCTGTCTAAATTAGTTCAAGATAAAAAGATTTTTAGTATTCAGTGTCTTACATTTTCCATTTCGTTTTATTTTCTCCCATTGGTAAAGCCACACTGTCAATGTTTCTTTTTTTTTTTTAATTCTAGAAAAACAAGGGGAGGAAACATAGATTTATCACTTACAAACTGTTAGCATTGTGATGTATGCGATCTGGTCTTTTTTTTTTCTAAACAAAAAAATTTTTTTTGCAGGTCAATAATTGAATAATAGGGGATTTTTTTAACATTTCTTTTTGCTGCTTATTGAAGAGGCAACTCTAAGATCCCACCGCAAAGATGTCTCTGTTCTCTTTTTGAAAATTGTCCAAAAGTGAGACTGAGATATAAAATGCCTGTAGGTACATACCACCAGACCTCTGCGTTCATGAAGAAGGGCTAAGGGCTACCAAGTGCAGGAGACGTGAGGACACCAAGAGAGAGAATGTGCAACTGTAGATTTTGGCACTGCCACCAAGCACGGAGTTCTGTGTTGAGTGGCTTACAGATCTTGAGGAGGAGGCTCCATCACCAGCTGTTTGGACAACCAGACAGGTGGCAGAGGTGAGCTTCAGGAGTTTCCCTGTCTCTGGATTGACAGCAAGGGTGGCCAAAAGAGACACATCATCTCTACAATCATTCTTCAGGGCTGAAACACAACTGTGGAAGACAAACCACCCTGCTGCTGCCAAATATCTAGCCTCGGCAAAGAGGAAAGCTACATCAACCCTCATAACAGTTAGTTTTAAGACCCTCTGTTGTGTTTACTGTGAATCAGGGAAACTATGGTGCCCCAAGCATTGCCCTGGATCTGTTCCCACAATATACTCTTACGAGTAGTTCAATCCAGAATACAAGGATCTAACCCTAGTGGAAAGCAAAAAGAAAACAAACAAAAAAGCCCCTGGATACATGTGAAGGGAGAGCCCAGAGGGGTGACAGCTGAGGAGTGGCCCTAGAGGGTCCCTGCTCAGGATGCAAGGACAGAGGGCTCAGAGGGAGGATGTCCTGAAGATAGGAAATTTGAATTGATGTTAATAGATGGTGTGCTCTAACATATTGACATTTAATGTGATTAACAACAAAAACAAAATGTTTCCTTGCCTGTGGCAGAGGATTTGGAGATAAGTTTGTGTTACATACAGAGAAAATTAGACAAAGAGTAAGATGATTGCAAACTCTGAGCAAAGCAGAAAATTCTGCAGGAAGTAAAAGGCACTCAATATATCACCTAGCCCAGCTGTGATTGAGAATCATAACAAGGGAAACATTGAATATTTTTCTAGCCCCGAACGGTGATATTGGCAGGATGTGGGGTCAGGAAACTGGAGAGCGAGTGTAATTGAGCTAAATCTTTCAGAGGCAAATAGATAATATCTATATAGAACCCAAAACTGCACTGTTTGGAAACGGAGGTATATACCAGAAGAAATATCAAAGTGCTCGCCTTTAGGGAGCAGGAAGGGGCCAGGCAGGAAACTGATGATTTTATACTAAAGCAGAACTCTTTGACCAACTAGCCATGTGCATAGGGAACTCTGATTATTTTAATTAATAAACATCTGGAAATTATCTGAAAAGCAGTAAGCAATGTGTTCTCTGCTCTTATGGAGTGCTTTTTTCTATATAAACAGGGTCTCTTTATAATCTTTTTTTTTTTATAGTACCATATTCTTGAATGTAAAAGGCCACATACTAGACAGTCCAAATAATAATAATCCCATTCTGACTTTCTTGCATATTCTAAGTTTTGAGTTTTTGAATCTGGCATTTGTTCTCTTCGAAGCAACTAAGGAAATTGCAGTGCTTGGGCCTGAAAAGTGCAGACTCGGTGAAATAAGCAAATAATGTCCCTTTTTTGAAAAAAAAAAAAAGATTTATTTATTTATTCATGAGAGACAGAGAGTGAATGAGAGAGAGAGAGAGGCAGAGACATAGGCAGAGGGAGAAGCAGGATCTCCGCAGGGAGCCCGATGTGGGACTGAGATCATGCCCTGGGCGGAAGGCAGACCCTCAACCGCCGAGCCACCCAGTTGTCCCTAAATTAACATTTCTAACCCCAAAACTGCTTTCATGCTTGGAGGCTGACCTTCCCTACTGGTATAGGCATTGGGAACTCTCACTCCAGCCCAAAGCAACTAGGAGTCAATTCCCCTTGTGCCAACCAGCACACATGCTGCTCTTCCAACTGCAAGCAGCATCAGCTCTCCTGGCAGTGGTGGCTCCTCCATTCCTTCCCATGACCTCTATTACTTTTTCTTTTTTTTAATGTTAAGAGTTTATTTGTAACACTTCTTTGTTGTACAGAAAGTAAAATATAACCTCAGGGTAACTGGTAGTCATGGATAGTTATGACTCATTCACCAACCATTGTTATCTACACCATAGCAAGAAGCTTTCATGAAAACCTGAGGACACTTTCAATTTGTTGGTTTAAAATACCCAAATTTGGTGGAAGGCAGAATGTCACAGGAACTCTGCTTTTTTGGGTAGGTACATAGGTATCATGCGGTCAGTACCAGAAGCATGTGTTTTTTTGTGGGTTTTTTTACAACTACCAAATTCTTATGAGCAGCCCAATCAATCCTAAAGAAGATCCTAGCACTCTCCCTTCCCAAACTCCAGGGACATCCTCAGCCCACTTTTCAGTTCCCCCAGCATCAGGCTCTGCCCTACAGGAATCCTTTCTAGCTCCCACACCCACTACAAAAAGAGGGGAGAGGAAATCTTTCTTCATGCAGGCCCCAAAGTCTGGGACTGTACCCATGGGATCTAGTTGACCTTTATGATGGGATACACAGGCTCTAGGGGCTCACCCGGCACCTACCCACCACATCCAATGCTGTTTTTCCAAGACAGTGACTCACAGGCAATCATCTGGAATACAACACTTTGTAAAATCATCTCAAGAACCTGTTCATACCTGAGATCCCAAACCCACCTACCTCACTTGGATCCCAGAACCTTAGCTGATAGTGTGGCTGTTTCCTCTGAAATCTTTCACATTGTATAAAAGATTCTATGAACCAAGAGGAAATCTATTACCTTGGTGTGTAGATGGAGTAAGTTTTGGACTTCAATATTGAGAGGGAAACAGCTTGCTGTCCCCAAAGGTCAGTGCCAAAGTGGCTCCTAGTAGTATCCCATAAACAAGGGAGGGGACAGATTTGTCCTTGGTATTTTACCGTATTAGAGTGTTTTCTTCACCTCTATCCCCTTGATAGGTTATACAATCCTACTGGCTCCGCGCAAAGTAGCACAACAGAGGCACCTGCAACTGCTCTTCCACGCCTCTCCCCTCTCTCAGACCCTGGGGGAGGAGGGATGGTCGTCCAGGAACTCTGGAGACATGCCTGATGGAGTGTCCTCAGACCTATCTGTGCAAAGGGCCCTTCACTGTTGTGCCAGGCTGCTACTGCTTCTCCTCTCTCACCCCAAAGCCCCCCTCCTTTCTCTGTGCTCTATGCTCCCCATGTCTGCAGGTGGTGGCACCTGGCTCCGCTCCCTCTCCACCCACCCCGTGGCCCAGGTCACCCCAGCCTTAAGGCCTCCGCACTGGTCTTTCTGGGAAGTCTCTGCAGAGTCTGGATCCCAGAAGTGACCACACGGAGCTAGGAGAGGAGCGTGCAGGGCAGTGCCAGCAGCAAAGGTGCCCTGCCGTCCTGCTAACAGCCATAGGGAGCGCACTAGACCCCTGAGTGGGTGGGGGGAAGCGAGGTTTTGAGGACCTGAGTCAAGTTGCCATAAGAACCTCCCTACCATGGTGGAAAGGGAAGTGGGCGGGGGGTGGGGGTGACTGGGTGACGGGGGCACTTGACAGGATGAGCACTAGGTGTTATGCTATATGTTGGCAAATTGAACTCCAATAAAAAATAAATAATAAAATAAAAGAACCTCCCTACCCACTCACCACCCACTGCGCAGGTGCCTCCGTGCAGGCACCAGCAAGCTCCAGCTTCCCGCCTATGTCCGTCCGCTCCCTGTACCCCTGGGGGGTCTGCCCAGCTAGGATGGCACCAAGGTGGGGGCACCGAGCAACAGCAGCATCTCCCAGATCTGGGCATCCACGCCTGTTAGGACAAAAGCAGTGGCTATGGCAGGTGGGCCCGGATGGCCTCCGCGCTCCCGCGCTCCCTCCCTCACCCCAGGGGACACTTCCAGCAGGTGGGTTCCTTTTGACTTGCCCAGATATGCCCTGTTCCCCACCTAGGGAAGGAAGTGTGTGGGCACCGTGGGAAGAGGGAGTTAAGAAATAGAGCATGGGGTTCTGCAAATGTACACACCCTCTTTTTATCTTATTGCTGACATTTTTTTTTAAAGTTGTTATTTATTTGAGAGAGAGAGCTTGAGTGCTGGCAGAGGCAGAGGGAGAAGTAGACTCCCCACTGAGCAGGGAGCCTGATTTCGGGCTCAATCCCAGGACCTGAGATCATGACCTGAGCTGAAGGCAGATGCTTAACTGACTGAGCCACCCAGGAGCCCCTTATTGCTGAAATTCTTAAAGTGAATGTGTCAAAGGCAGAGTTTCCTAGCCCCTCCAGGGAGCTGGGATTTGACTATAGATGGTGAAAGGCACTGGTGTGGGAGCTCAGGGAAAACAAAATCAAGCAAGTATTTCCTGGGCACTCCTGTGGTGCCAGGCTCGGTGCCAGGTGCCCTGCCAGAACTCCAAGGGGCCCAAGAAGACAAAGACAAAGGGCAGGGGAGCAGGCTGCACTCTGAAAGCTGATAGAACCCGTGCCTCCTGCAGACTACACACATAGTGGGGGCTCCCAGGCGATTTAGTCCAGCTGATGCTCTCATGGGCACCCTCCCTCCAATCTGCCTTGGAACCCCAATGTACAGAAGTTTCTTCATTTCACCACTGCCCGCTTTCCTGCCCAGAATCCTTAATGTTTCCTAAATACAAGGAGGCCAGATGGATGCCACTCCTTGGAGGAAATTGCAATTTCAGTAATGCCAATTTATCCATTTTCTTTGGACATTGGGGTTACTTCCATTTAGGGAGCTATAATGAAAAGTGTTCTGTCTCTGAAAACCAGCACAGCTCAACATGCAGATACAATAACACTAACCTTTATATTCACACACCTGTTAGGTCCTACTTTACCACACAATCCATTTTCCAAAGTACAAAGAATTCAGCCCATTATCCTGGCCTTTGGAATGGGTACAGAATGAATTATCCAACTTGTCTTCCAAATCACAGATGAAAATTATTCTAAGAATTTCTGGAACATGACAGATGTAAAGGAGACAGGGAGCAAGAGAACCAATGAAACATCCAAACTTTCCTGGGGCAAAGGGGAAGTCGACAACTCAGGGGACACTCAAGTCTTTCTTTTATATGGAGACTTCATTGTTACTTCTAAGATCTCTAGCTGAACTGACACTTCTTGAGTTCCCAGCTTAGGACTTTTCATAGTACAGGACCAGCCCCAGCATCCCTGTGGGCCCCTGTCTGAGACACTGGTTTAATGAAACCATAATCCATGCACTTGATGAGACATTCCCGGGCTGTCTGAACCACTTCAGCCTTCTTCTCATCTGGCTCTTGTTTGCCCACTACAGTCAGGATCTCCAGCAGCTCACTCTCCACCAGCTTCTTGGCCAGCTCAGCATCGGCTGCCAGCAGGTTGTAGGCAATGACCAGGCCCCGATGTTGGACGGATAGTCGGTCGTGCAGGCAAAGCCGCTGGAGGATCTCCAACCACTGAGTTGTCTGGAAGGGAGAGGTACATAAAGAAGAGAAATCAGTGGAAGGACAGAAAGAAACAGAAGGCAAGCACGTATCTGATAATGTGTATGGGACTCAGCATATGCCTATCTGAGCCCATTGGGACCAGGTGGCAGATGCCCACCTCCTTAGCAGAGCCAGGGTGGGAATCAGAAAACTAGAAGGAACCTGACATAATCCAATCCTTTTCACTTTACAAGTGGAGGAGAAGGGAGGGAGGGGAGGTAATTCAGCTATGATCACACATCTAAAAATAGTAGAGAATAAACACCCACACATCCATTTATTTTTTTAAGCATCTGGAGAAGCAAAGGGACAGGGCCACTGCATGTCTAATTGGAAGGGGATGGAAAGTGTTCAGAAAAGAGGATTCTAACCCTGAGCACATGGGCAATGCCTGCTTCTGTCAACCCAAGGGCCCTTAGAGACATGAGCTCCAGGCATGCCCTGGGCTTGCACTCCACCAGCTTTGACTTCAACTGGAATTAACACTGGAGTCAGGAGGGTGACGGGCACTGAAGGGGGCACCTGATGGGATGAGCACTGGGTGTTATGCTATATGTTGGCAAACTGAACTCCAATAAAAAGAAATTAAAACAAACAAACAAATAAACACTGGTGTTAGAAGTGCAGCCTCTCCTCCATCCCTCCTCCATTCCCTCTTCTCCATTGCCAGTTGTGAAGCTGCTCAACTATGGTACATAGGGAAGACAGGACTCCAGACCATCTGATCATCCCAAAAGACAGAAATGGAGCTAAGACTAGAACCAGGGAGCTTGACTTTCAGAGATTCAGCAGACACACATGGACAGCAGAGTAGAACAGTTACTGGTATGGGTTTTGGAGTCAGAGAGACCAGTGTTCAGGTCCCAGCTTAGCCACTTACCAAATATGGCCTTAGATAAGTTTTTTAACCTTTCCAGGTCTCGGGAGCTCCTCTGTCCTCAGGTCTACCTACTTCCTTACATCGTGACGATTTAGTGATATGGCGCGTGGACAGAGCTTAGCACGAGGGCTGGAGCATGGTGAGAACTCACCAAGGAGAAATGGACAGAGATGATGATTTTAGGTACTAATCCAAGGATTTCCCCCTTTGCTTCCTCGTACCTGTTACCTCACCCTCCATTTGTCAACAGGGACAGCTTTCTACATGCACCACTCTCAGATGGGGAGACAGACACAGAAGGGAAGAAAAAGACCAATTACTGGCTTTTTGGATTCTAAGCAAATTTTGTAAACACTGCACCGAGTCTCCCACCCCAAGAAAAGGAAATGAAAATTCAGCTAGCGTGGTAGGGTTCAGGGGAAGGTTTTATGCTGACAGGTAAATGATAATAGGTCCAGTGCCATTGCTTCCAGGCACAGAAATGTAGCCAAGATTTCAGAGGCCCTCAGGAAGAAGGAAGAAGTGACCAGGAGAGGGTCAGCAATCCCGAAGGATTCCAATCCCTGCCCAATTCCCTGGCGGTGTGGTCTTGAGCTAGTTACTTCTCTGCACTCAGTTTTCCTCTCTGGTAAACGGATAAAATAACTATACCTGCCAGTGACTCCTGGGTGGCTCAGTGGCTGAGCATTTGCTTTTGGCTCAGATTATGATCCCAGGGTCCTGGAATCGAGTCCCGCATCAGGCTCCCCACAGGGAGCCTACTTCTCCCTCTGCCTATGTCTCTGCCTCTCTTTCTGTGTCTCTCATGAATAAATAAATTAAAAATATGTTTTTTAAAAAATAACTATACCTACTACATAGGGTTGTCAGAAGAATGGAAGAACTTAATAAATGTAAACATTTAGAGCAGCATCTAAGTCTGGTAAGTGGCTGAGTCACAGAGGGCCTGTAGGAGCCTGTTGACCGAAGTTATGTGACCAGTTACTTCAGCAGAGGCTACTTTAGGGCAGTGGTTTCAAAGCATAGTCACAAGGCCAGAAGCACCCCACCTCCAATCTACTGATTCAGAAGATCTAGGGAAAATGTTTTTGCCAGCCGTCCAGGTGACTTACATATTTTTTTAAATTTATTTATGATAGTCACAGAGAGAGAGATAGAGAGAGAGAGAGGCAGAGACACAGGCAGAGGAAGAAGCAGGCTCCATGCACTGGGAGCCCGACGTGGGATTCGATCCCGGGTCTCCAGGATCGTCCCCTGGGTCAAAGGCAGGCGCTAAACCGCTGCGCCACCCAGGGATCCCTCATGACTTACATTTTTGAGAGACTTGCCTTAGGGGAAAATGCTAAAACCCAAGGACCAACCAAGATGAGTTACATCAGACAGAGACCCTTCTCTGGTGCCAGACAGTATTAGCACCCGTGGATCTTATTTATTTATTTTTTTTTAATTTTTTTTTTATTTATTTATGATAGTCACAGAGAGAGAGAGAGAGAGGCAGAGACACAGACAGAGGGAGAAGCAGGCTCCACGCACTGGGAGCCTGATGTGGGATTCGATCCCGGGTCTCCAGGATCGCGCCCTGGGCCAAAGGCAGGGGCCAAACCGCTGCGCCACCCAGGGATCCCACCCGTGGATCTTAGAGAAGGCATGAGCGAACATGCAAACACAAACACAGACGTACACACACACAACACCTTGAATTGACTATCCAAAAAAGCCTGCCAGGGGGCACCTGTGTGGCTCAGTGGGTTAAGTGTCTGACTCTTGATATCCATTCAGGTTGTGATCTCAGGGTCAAGAGATGAAGCCCTGCACTGGGCTCTGTGCTCAGCGGGGAGCCTACTCGAGGTTCTCTCTCCCCCTCTCTGCCCCCACCCCCGCTGCATGTTCAAGCTCTCTCTCTCTCTTTCTCAAATAAATAAATTTTTTTTTATAAATAAATATTTTTAAAAAATAAACAAGAGCCTGCCTTTAAAGTAGACTTGAGTACATTTGACTTGAGCTGCTTACATTTTTTTGTCTTCAGTGGAAAGGATGCCCATAAACTAAGTTCAGTTTGGTGAAATAAAGACATTTTCACTTTGCACTGCCACGTTTGTGATGGTGTGCAAACCGCTTTGCTGAGACAGCCACAGATCCACCAAAGGATCTGATCATCATGTTCATGTAAGAGAATCTGCCATTTCTTTGCCAAACCACAAGCTCCCTATGGTACCCCAACCGAGTCCATGTTCCTCTCGGGGAGCTCAGGGGCTCCACGGCAGTCGTTAGTATTGTGGCCATCCTTGTCATCATTCTGAAGTAATGAACTGTAAGCATCACCAAAGTCAGTGGGTGAGAGTACAGTGGGAGGGACCTGAGTTAGCTCACGTGGAGAGTCCCAACAATGGATATAAGGAGCCAGATAGTATGGACTCTCCTTCCAAGGTGATAGGAACAGATATCCAGGGGCCAGGGAAGTGTTACCTCGGAAGCTGGCCTCCCCACAGAGGATCACACAAGGCAGTCCCCTTGCTGCCCCCGGGGCCCGCTCTCACCACTTGGGTCATCTTGAGGCACAGTTTCTTATGTGCTGCTGTCAGCATGGCCAGCGCCCCTGCGGCTGCGTTCTGCACCTTGTCATCATCTTCCCCACAGAGCAGCACCACCAGCTTCAGCCGGTCGTTCCCATCAGCCAGGAACCTCTCCTGTACCTAAGGGAGGGAGGCAAGTATAGGGCTCAGAGACAAATGCCCCCACCTGCCAGCCTGGAGAGGGAAAGAGGCATCTGAAGCCATGTTCTCTGACCCAAGATTCTTCCGAGCTTTCCCTTGAGCAGCTTGCCACCCAAGCCTCCCCCCCACCCCAGAAAGTCTCCTCTGATTAGCTAGAGAAAGGGTCTATAAGTTCCTCCAGCTAAAAAGTTAAAGAGAGCAGGAGATTCTCCATACAGCATGTGCCACCACTCCTGTTTGCATTCAGCTGTCTACACCAGGGGAAAGGGCAGGCACGGACTCCTGAATGGTAGATGTTGCCCCAAGGTCTGTGTTTCACTTCCCTTCGGGGGTAGACTGAAATGTCCTTCCCACAACAGATGGGCCTCCAGAGTCTGCCATAAAATGACTTTGCAGTCCCTGAAGGCACAATGGCTGAGCAAGAGCAGGAGACAGAGTGAGAGCTGCTGTACCATTCAGCAGGGAAGGGATGAGCTTCCCAAGGACCCTAAAGCCAAGGGAAGGCCTCCTAGAGCCCAGGGTCCTGACATGTCTCAGAGCTCACCGACCCCCCCACCATTGGCTCCACAGTAAAATCTGGTTGGTCAAATTTAAGGGGCATTTTGTTGGCTTGGGTTTCCTAGAAGTGGAGCTCTAAAAGGATCAAAGGTCAATCATAGCTGCCCAGGTTATAAATCTCCACCTGCATCCCCCTGATGCTGGAGTAGTGGTCCTCAGCGGTGAGAGCATGGTAGAGATGGTCAGTACACAGGGCACAGTTGTACTAGGAGGCAGCTACCCCAAAAGGATTACATTCCCCACCCCTCACATGTAGATGTGGCCGTAAACTAGTTCTCATCATGGAACATGAGAGAAAGTGATATGTGTCACTCCAGGCACCATGGTGGAGTACTCTAGGTAGGTGCCTTTCCCGTGGTCTCTCTCCCCGTTCACATGGAACCCACTCCCAGAGTGGCAGAGAGGGAGACAGTTCTTTTTTTTAGGGAAGCGGGGGATAGTTCTTGATGGTCGAAGAAGCCTGGATCCCAAGTCATTGCTTGGAAGCAAGCCCCTGGATCCAAACATAGGCAAGAAGTGAGGTGAGTGAGAAATGAAAATGTTTGGGTTGGGACAACTGATTATTTTGATTTTGGTTGTTGTAGCAGCTGATGTTCCCAGGAGAAGCCTGCTCCCCCTTCTCGTTCTCCCTCCTCTTTCTTTGGACACAGTCTCTTTTCCCATGTGGCTGCCAGCCACCCGGGCCAACCTCAGGCCAGCTCCCTGGGAGGTCCTGCTTAGATTGACTGGCCGACTGATTGATCTATTTAACTTCAACAGGCTTTCATAGGTTGAGTTTTCATCCTATACCAGTGGAAAGATCCAAGACCTTGAGTTAAGAATTGAGAGAAGAAACAGGGATGCCTGGGTGGCTCAGCAGTGGAGCATCTGCCTTTGGCTCAGGTTGTGATCCTGGGGTCTTGGGATGGAGTCCCACATCGGGCTCCCCTTGAGGAGCCTGCTTCTCTCTCTACCTATGTCTCTGCCTCTTTCTGTGCGTCTCTCATGAATAAAGTCTTAAAAAAAAAAAAAAGAATTAAGAGGAACTGGTCTCATACATGAGGGCCCAGGAGGGCCACTTGGCATCACATCCATGAAGGGCCTCAGATTTGGCCCTATACCTCAGATGAGGTTGTGCCTACAGCCATAACAGTACTCTGGCAGGATGAAAAGAAGAAGACATTCATTCACCACCTGGTTATCATTTATCCCCATTGCAGGACCACGAAGCCATTGGCATGTTCTGAACTCATTTTATTTTTGTAAATCCTGTAATTACTCTGCGAAGAACATAATTCTAGTGCATTGCAGTTTCCATCGGAACAGCAACTGTTCATTAAATATGAACATTTAAAATATTCTAAAATTGTTTGTATCTGTGTTTGCTTTTCCTCACTTTTTTATATAGGTGGAACTTTGAAACATGTAAGTGGCCAAGCTCCCTTGGAGAGGCCTTGGTCTTACATCCTTCTCTGCTATGAAATTATTCAGACACAAATAACTTAGGGAAATGGTACCTTCCATCTCACCCAGCTCAAGCGAGAGGTCAAAGCCACAGCTTGGAATAATACTACTTTGTATGTTTTCCTTGGTCTCCTTGGTACATATATTTCTCTCAGGGTCCCTACAGGAAGGGGGCTGTAATCCAGGAGAGATTTGGGGGTTCCTGGGTTCTCTGGCAAAATGCTACCTTAATACCACTGTAACCCCCAATCTCATGCCAGGCCCTGCCCTGTGGCTGGACTCTCCTTGTGGAGATTGTTCCCCACCCTCGTCCCGAGCCCACCTCACCTCCTTGTTCACCACCATGTTGCACATGCATTCAGTGGCCGCCTGTCGCAGCTGGTCATGATTCTCAAACATGTAGTTCTCAATGTCTGGCAAGGCTTTCTCTTTAAAGATCTTCTGCCTAGAGTATGAGAGGTGGGGAAGGGTGGCCACTGAGTCCTCTGTAGTGAGCATTTGGCATTTTGGGCCACCCAAGGGCCATTGCACCCTGCTGGTGGTTCCCTCCTACATCCTCAGCCAGCATAGTCTGGATGACATCAATCCTACCCCCAGCTCCAGGAAGGGCATCAATGGGTGTAAACTAAATGACACCATAACATCCTGGCCATAGCCATGGGGTCTGGGATGAACATATCATCAGGCTGGAGATTCTTCTGTATTGTTGCTGCAGAAGAGAAATTCTTTCTCTCTCTCCTGCTGGACATGAAGCCAAGAAGATATGAAGTCTGGAGCGACCCTTGTGTTCATGGCAGAGGGGAAGACCCCGTTTGAGAACTAAGACAACACAAGCAGAAGTGGATGGGAGTGGGAAAGTGGGGAGTAGTAGGGAGAGTAGAGAAGAAAAGAAAGTAGGAAAGTGGGGAAGCTTTGTAACGCATCTGGTCACCTCAGACTTTTTATTTATATGTCATTAAATTCCCTTTATCCTTAAACCAGTTGGGAGTTGAGTTTTTTGCAACTGAAAGAATCTCAACCCAATTCTCTCTACTACCCCTTCGCTCCCAAGAAGGAATCCCTACCTCTCCCCTGGGTATCTTTTTTACTACTTTAGTCTGAAAGAAGTGTCTTTGTCATCTCCTTTGCCTTCATACATTCACCAGGTGCTAACTCAAATCCCTTCCACTGCAGTTTATACCCGTCATCTTTGATCCTGTCCTCAGCGGGAAGCACAGATGGTGTATCTGAAATTTCCACCAAACTTTTCCTGGGGCACCTCTCTCCACCCCTGCTCCCTCCCCACCCCACTCACCTGAGTTTGTCACTCCGCCCAGACAGATTGGTGAGGCCCAGGAGAGCCTCGTAGTTCTGGAGCCCATCCCTCTGTGTGTCCAGGAGACTCACGAGGGGCCGCACCACCTCATACACCTGCGTGGAGGGGTCAGGGAGTGGGTCAGGCAGAGACTATGATCCCCCAGACCCTAAAATTTCAGTGCCCAGCTCTAGAATTTCCAAAATGCTTGCCCACCCACTCAGACAAGGTAACTGAGTTTCTAAGAGGACAGCCCTGTTAAGTCAGGGGCAGAGCCAGGCCTAGAGTCCAGGCACCACCAATTCACTGCCCTCTCTGTGACCACACCATGCCCCCTCCCAGGCAGGGGTTAGGGCAACAAGGGAAAAGACCCCTAGGAGCATTGCCCCATCCCACCCACCCCGGCACCCACCCGCTCCCCTGGAAAGGCGATATCCGGATTAGAGACGGCAGCGATCTTTGCCAGGGCATGGGCTGCCTTCACCTTGCCCACGTCCGTGCCCTCCAAAGCCAGTGGAATAAGTGCCTGTAAGAGAGGGTACAGTCACTTCTCTGTCACAGACGTCCAGAGGCCTCTCTTCCCCTCCCTCCTTTCCAGCCGTTGTCTGCTTCTGCAACATAAGCAAGCCTGAGTATCGCAGAGAATGATTAAATACAGAATCATGGATTCACTCCTCCAGCTTCCCAGCATACTTGGATGTCTTCACCTACACTCTCCGCCACTCATCCACCCTGCTGGTTTTTGGAAAAACAAATGGATCAACACACTGACTTTTTACTCCCTGACTTAGGGCAAACCTAATCATCTCAGCAGCCACTTATTGAGCGCCTACTATGAGCCAATACTTTAAGTGTATTTTCTATAATCCTTGTGACATTCTGCAGAGTAAATGTGTGGTTCCCCACCCTCATTTCATACATGAGGAAACTGGCTCAGGCAGATTGAGTAATTCGCCCAAAGTTATGCATCTAAAAAAGGAATGAGCAAGGACTCAAAGACATGTGTTCTACAGCAAAGTCTATGGTCAGTGCATCTGTACCATGCTTCCTTCCAATAGCAAGGATGATGAAAGGGATCCCACAGGGGCAGCCCCGGTGGCGCAGTGATTTAGCGCCGCCTGCAGCCCAGGGCGTGATCCTGGAGACCCTGGATCGAGTCCCATGTCAGGCTCTCTGCATGGAGCCTGCTTCTCCCTCTGCCCCCGTCTCTTGCCTCTGTCTCTCTCTGTGTGTCTCTATGAATAAATAAATAAAATTCTTTAAAAAAAAAAAAAGAAAGGGATCCCACAGTAAATCCCATGACAAACCATAAAATCTGGCTGAAGCTGGTTTGAGGCATGAGCAGATAGGAGAGATACCTGAAAGACAGTATTCCAGGAGGCTGGGTTGGGGCAAGGGGTGCATTATTCTTGGGCCAGGCAAAGAGCGTGTGCATGTGCACACATGCTTCTCCCCAGTGGATCACCTTCTAGGATGGCAAACCTTATCCCACCAATTACCTTGCCACCACCTTGAGCCACAATAGTTCCTCGATCTTTTGGGTTATCACACAGTGCCAGGAATACCCTGTAAGGCAAGGATAAAGGACACATAATGTGCACCCTCCCCAGGCATCAGCAGGCCAGCCAGTCAGACCCAGTGAAGCCCTGGAAAGTTCTGTACCTGTCCCGGCATTAGCCACCTTGGCTGGATACTGCCATGGATAGAAGGAGCTGGGGAGAAAGTGAAGCCAAGAGGGGCTGCAAAGAGCCACCCCATCCCTATGTGGGGAGGCAACAAATGGCTCCTTGCTGCCCATCAACCAGGAGAAAATCTTCAACATGGATGCACTCCAGGACCTCTGTGATCTGGTCCTCTTCCCCTCTCTGGTCTTACTGGCATCACTTCCTCTTGTGTACTCCACATTCCAGAACACTGCAGGAGAACCCCATTTCATTCACACCTTCTCCCTCTGTCCTCAGTATCTGTAGATTCTGTCCCTTCTGCCCAGAACCCTTCCTCTCTTGTATTTGGGTGGTTCCTCTTCTCCCCTCATGGCTCCACTGATTTGTCACTTCCTCCAGGAGGCCTTCCTGGCTGCCCTTCCACCTACCTCTAGTCTGGCTGGTGGGTGTTACTACTCGGACCCCAACCAACCCTCTGCGTTTCCCCCACTGCATCATATTTTAACTGTGAGCCTGTCTGCCTCTCCATCACACTACACAGAAACTGTGCCTTTCATCTTTGGAATAGCAGGTCCCACACAGGGCCTGGGAACCAGGTAACCAGGATGGACAGTGACCTCTTTCCTCCTTATGCAAACTTCCACCAGGGATGACCTGCCCTGCCATGTCTCTTTTCTTTTCTTTTCTTTTCTTTTTTTTTTTTTAAGGATTTTGTTTATTTGAGAGAGAGAGAGGGAAGGAGGGAAAGAGGAAGAGGAAGCACAAGCAGGGGGAGGGACAGAGGGAGAAGGAGGTCCCCCACTGCGCAAGGAGCCTGATGGGACATGGAACTCAATTGCAGCCCCCAAGACCATGACCTGAGGCAAAAGCAGACGCTCAAGTGACTGAGTCCCAGGTGCCCTGCCATGTCAGTTTCCAATACCCATCTTCTTTCATCTCCTCTCCAGACCCCCACAATGGCTCATTCACTCATTTACTCCCCTGCCACCTCTATCCCCTCAGCCCCACCTGGCCAGCAGCTCTTTGGTCTGGTCAGTGAGGATGGCATTGTCTGCTTTCACCATGCAGGCCAGTGCAGAGGTGACACCAGCCTTCAGAAGCCGTTTCACACGCATGTCTATAAAGTCTTTCTTGTCCTGGGGAGACAAAAGGGTGGCTGTGTGGAAGGACCTGGCACCAGGCCAATCTGTATTGGAACTAAAGGTGGTGCAGTTCTAACTGCTTGTGGCAGGCTGAACAATGGCCCCCAAAGATGTCCATGTCCTAATCCCCAGAACCTGTGAATGTTACCTTACATGCCAAAAAGGACTTTGCAAAAGGTTCACTTTCCATTGTGGGGGTGGGGGGGGGTGCTTAGGCAGGAGGGGGAGAGGATAGAGAGCAGATAAAGTTGACATAACAATGGATTGGGTTGTGAGGGAAACCCAAAGTCAGGCCCAAGGTTGAACAGTCCCTACAGATAATTCTCGAAGTGGGTGGGAAGGGGCTGGCATTTGTGGGTGATTTCTAGAAGCCACATTTGAACTTTACAGCAGCAGAGTATGCTATACAGCCTTGCCTGCATAAAACAGTATGCAGCTTTAAAAACGGATTCAGAGAATGACATAGCAGGTGATGGGGATTAAGGAGGGCACTTGTGATGAGCACTGGGTGTTGTATGGAAATGCTGAATCATTAAATTCTATACCTGACACTAATATTACACTGTATACTGGCTAGTTGGAATTTAAACGAAAACTTAAAAAAAAAAAAATGGGGCCCCTGAGTGGCTCAGCAGTTAAGTGTCTTCCTTTGGCTCAGTGCATGATCCTGGAGTCCTGGGATTGAGTCCTGCATCAGGCTCCCTGCGAGCAGCCTGCTTCTCCCTCTGCCTGTGTTTCTGCCTCTCTCTCTCTCTCTCTCTCTCTCTGTGTCTGTCATGAATAAATAAATAAAATCTTTAAAAAATAAGAATAAATTTTAAAAAAGAATGGCATAGCCATCTGGAAAACACCTAAAGCATTTTCCCAAAATCGGGCATAAAACATTCTAACTATGAAAAGAAAAAAGAGGGGATCCCTGGGTGGCGCAGCGGTTTAGCGCCTGCCTTTGGCCCAGGGCGCGATCCTGGAGACCCGGAATCGAATCCCACGTCGGGCTCCCGGTGTATGGAGCCTGCTTCTCCCTCTGCCTGTGTCTCTGCCTCTCTCTCTCTCTGTGTGTGTGACTATCATAAATAAATAAAAATTAAAAAAAAAAAAAAAGAAAAGAAAAAAGATGCGCGGAGAAAAACAGCCTCTGCTAAGTAACATAGCGTGCGTACCAAGACACTGACAGTGGTCAGAGGGAGATGACGTCATTGGTGAGTGGTCATTTCCTTTTCTCTGGGGTCTACATTTTTGTTTGTTTTGCAATGTGGTTATATTTCTTTTTCTTTTTTTAAGATTATTTATTTATTTATTCATGAGAGAGAGAGAGAGATTGAGAGAGAGAGAGGCAGAGACACAGGCAGAGGGAGAAGAAGGCTCCATGCAGGGAGCCCAACCCGACCAATCCCGGGACCCCAGGATCAGCCCTGGGCCAAAGGCAGGTGCTAAATCCCTGAGCCACCCAGAGATCTCCCGATGTGGTTATACTTCTTTGACCATTTAAAAAAATCTAAATCTTCCACTGGCTGGAAATACAATGTATATGCATTCTAATTCAAACCACAGACAAAGCATACCCTTGAGTGCAGGGAATCACTGAGGAGGGCCTCAGGGAGATTTGTGACACCTGGGCTACAGCTGCCTGGCCCCATTCTCTCCCTTGTTATTCCTACCTAGCACCTATATCCCGAAATCCAGATATCCCAGGAAACGAAATTTCTGGAAAGTGTTGGAAACATGAAATATACTGTCTGTCTGATGTCCATGAAACAACATAAATTGCAAAACGTTCATCATGGCCCCATTTGATTTTTCAGACTACACATGATGGTTGGATCCTCACCCGCCCAAGGCGCGTAAACCCTTAAAACTAAGGGGGGGACGAGCGCCACCTAGTGGGAGACATTGACCACGATCATCTTCGGTCTATCCGCGTCCTCTGCCAAATGCTCCCACACCCACCCACAGCGCCCCAACGCCTGGTGGCGCAGACTCCCCCCACCCAGCCTCATCCCTACCCTACCTTAGGGTGCTCCTCGGGCACGTGCTGCTTGGAGAACTTGGCGAGCTGCACCAGCTCCGGGATGACCTCCTTGACATCATAGCTGTTGGTACAGTTCACCAGGGTGGTGGCCACGGAGTACAGGATGGTCTTGTCAGCCGTCTGCAGTTATGGGGCGGGGGGACGGGAGGGGAAACTTTAGAACAAATCTCTGCTTCCACGATGGCCCCCTGGGGCAGCCCGGGTTGCTGGAGGTTTAGCGCCGCCTTCGGCCCAGGGCAGGGCCTGATCCTGGAGACCCGGGATCGAGTCCCGCATCGGGCTCCCTGCATGGAGCCTGCTGCTCCCTCTGCCTGTGTCTCTGCCTCTGTGTGTGTGTGTGTGTGTGTGTGTGTGTGTGTCTCATGAATAAATAAATACAATCTTAAAAAAAAAAAAAGCCGGCCCTCTGACCTGTCGGGTGAGTTGGTTTGAGCCCGCTTGGACAACAGCAGGTGGCACCGAGGGAAGAGGAACTAGCTCTGCTCACGCAGGGTGGGCAGACATTTCTCCTGCACTAGCCACAGTACCCCAGGAGAGCAGGGCGGGGGAGCCCTCAGAGTGCGCTGCTTGCTCTGTGCCCCTCTCAAACGCCCAAACCCGACATACTTTGCCATGGGATAGGGGGCGGGGGATGGGTAGGGACTGGAAACACCTCTGGTCTGGCCCCGAGTGGAAACTCCCTCTTTCCCCTCCTCCCTTTGGTGGTGGAAAAGAACCAGGCAGGGAATTAGCACGAGCACCCATTTTATGGTCAGGTAAAATGAGGGGCAGACAGGGGGAAGTAACCAATCTGGTTTACATCGGCAGTAGGGCCAGAGCCTGGATGAAGACACAGGAGTCCCATTTCTCAGGCTAGCAGAGGACCCTATGAGCTTGAATCTAGTAGACCTTTCCTGAAGGCCAGAGGTCAGGGCCACGCTTGCCTTGGCCAGCTCAAACATGGCCTGCAGGGCGGGGATGTCCTGGACAAAGTCGTCTTTCACGTCGGCATCCAGGGTGAGGTAGGCCAGGCCCTCCACTGCCCATCGCCGGGTCCGGGTATCTATGGACGCATTGCACAGCCACCTGGAAATAGGAGAGGAAGAGCGCTGGGGAAGGGGGCCAGAGCTTGGGTCAAGAGAGTGAACCCATTTCAGGGCAGTGGGGAGCCTGTGGGGGACCTTTCACCATGCAGCATCCACTAGAGCACATCCCAGAGAGAAGACGGTGGGCCTGGGGAAGTCGAACCCCCTTACTTGCGACACTGTTTGGCCAGCTTCTCCGTGGACCCTTCAGCAAACTGCCTGAGGCCATAGTCCGTGCCCCCTGCAGAGCCCAGCTTACAGAGTCCCTGTAGGGGAAGGGAGATGCTTCTAGAGTCAGACACACTTGGAGACAAAGGGCCTTGCTCAAACAGGCCCTGTTTGAGCCTGTGGCTGGAACACTTTGCCCCTTTGTCTTTGCCTGGATACACCTCTCTGCCTACTACCGAACTCAGCTCAGGTGTCACCTCTTCCAAGATGCCTCCCCTGAGGCTTCCAGGATGGGGCAGATGCTCATGAAGCTGGACTTCTTTACCCTGCCCCATTCCGTTGCCACCATTTTGGCTCCACTGCTGTTTTGGAAAATCAGCACAATACGATACTAATCTTACCTGAAACTGCAATGGTGCAAGTTATGCTAGCACAAAAACCAGCACAGAAATCAGACCACGTGGGTAACAAATTCAGATATGCAGAATTTTACCCAGGAGAAATTGTACTCTTAGGAAAACGTAGAAAAAAAAAAAAAAGGAAAACATGCCTTCCATAAGAGAAAACTCATGATGGAAGAAGCTATAATTAGTTTCTTAAAAATTGATATAAACAGAAAAATACATCAGTGACTCAAATTGTCACTGTAATTGTTTACAAGCAAACTAAAAGACCCATGAAAAGAGTTGCCATAAAATGAAACTGGAAAAATTGAAATGGGTTATCAGTGCCATCCAGAAACTGGTTAGGGAAACAAACTGATTTTTTCGAGTTTGCTCTGAAAATGCTGGCTGAGCAGAAGCTCCCCCACAGCATGGGCTTCCCATGGAGAGGAGCCACGCCTCACTCATCTGGTGTCCCTGGGGCCCGGCACCCACCACGTCTGGTACCAACACTCACCACCAGTGTGCGGATCTTAATCTTCTCGTTTTTGGTGGTCTTGTAGATCTCTTTGAGCAGTGACACGCCATTGGTGATGATGAAGGTGGCGCGGCTGAGCTTGGTGGATGCGTGGATGAGGGCCTCCACGGCCACCAGCTGGTCTACCTCCCGCTCGGAGCCGCACAGCGCTACCATCATCTCCATCACACCTTTCATTCCCAGCAGCTGATTGCCCAGGTCAAAGGGGCCTTGCAGGATCCCTGACACTGTCTGAATGGCAATCACGTTCTTGTCCATGTCCTGGGGGTCAAACTTGCCTCTAAAATCAAGGACAAGGTGGTCAGGAGAACTGGCTAAGGTGGGTGGGAAGAATGTGGGATTTGGAGGCAGACAGATTCAAATTTACGTCCTGGATCTACCACTCATGTGCTGTGTGACCTTGGGCGATTCCCTGACCCTCTCTGAGCCTCAGCTTCTTGATCTATAAACTGACGGTATAGTACTACTAATCAGAGTTATGGTGAGGGTGAGTGATGTAACAGACATGCCATGGGTTGTGTCCCCCCAAGAAGCATAGTCAGATGGATGGGGACTGACACAAAGGACTTTGATTAGGGAGAGCTCTTGGGATCAGCTCATGTTTTAGAAGGGAAAGAAGCAAACCTCGGCAGAAGGAGGCAGAAGGACGCACTGGGCTGCAACTCAGTCATCATAAAGCCTCAGCCTGTGATGAGTGCTACAGCTGGGACACCCTCCAGAGTTGTTTCCAGCTGGGGGTGGGGGTGGGGGACACACGGGTCATTGGATGCTGGCCGCCCTGGGGAGGAGGAAGCAGCTGTCTCCAGCTGAGGGAAGTCCCAAAGAGAGGCGAGCACTGTCCATCCATGGGCTTCCCAGCAGCTCAGATGTCTAGTGGGAGAGTCCAGCAGCCACCCCAACACAAAAGGGCCCACTCTCTGTCTCCTTGATAAGCTGACATTTGTTCCTTCAACCTCAGGAGCTTGTGGTAGGTTTTAAATAAGTCCAAAAATATTTTGACACCCCTCCATGCAAAAGATAGAACCTAACTCTCTCCTCTTAAATGCAGACCACTCTTCACAACTTGCTTCTCACAAAGAGAATGTGGCGGAAATGATCGTGTGTGACTTCTGAAGCTAAGTAATAGAAGACATTGCCATTTCTGCCTTGTTCTCTCTGAATTGCTCACTCTGGGTACCAGGCAGTAATGATACTCAAGCTACCTGTGGACAGGCTCATACCGGGAGGAATGGAGGCCTCCTGTCAATAACCAGCACCAGCATGCAGGCCTTCAGATGACTGCAGCCCAGGCCGACGTGTGACAGTCAGTTCATGAGAGCCCCAGAGCCAGATCCACCCAGCCTAGTCACTCTCAAACTGCAGTCATATTGTGAAATAATAAATGATTACTATTACTTCAAGCTTCTTGCTACATTTTGGGGTGATTTGTTATACAGCCATAGGTAACTAATACAGAGCATGATTCCCTGAGACCTCCAGGAGACTCACGTGATGTATTCCTCACAGATCTTGCGGAAGTGATCGCGTTCTGGGTCACAGCGCAGGTCATCGTAGAGCTTGTTGATGAGGACGGAAGCCAGCATTCGGGTGTTGTCAGTCAGAGGCAGGCAGGATGGCAGATCTGGAACCTGCCCCACCACCTTCAAGATCTTCCTCAGGCCTGCAGGACAGATGATGGCAATTGTCAGATCTCTGCTGGGGTCTGTCCTCACAAACACACCCTCTTCTTCAGTTGTCTTAGCACCAGCTTCTCTCCAGCATATCTTTTGGCAGTACATGGCTTTTCCAGAATGAAGGGTACTGGTATGGGGCCGGGAGACCCGCATTCTGTACCTGACTCTGCCCCTAGGTGAGCAATTCACCTCCCATTGTGGGTGGGCCTCTATTTTCACATGTACCCTCTATGGGTTGATGTATAACCTTCCCCAAATACTATCTGATATTCTCTCTTCCCCAGGCCTCACTTCTATAAAATGGGAACCATACTACCTACCACAGAGCATTTGAGGACTCAATGAGATAATGTATGGAAACTGCCTAGGGCCAATCCAGACATGTCATTATCACTCAACAAACACTTACTATTTATTTAGTAAATGCTACATTTGCTATTTATTATTACTATCTCTTCTCTCTTCTGTTGAAGAAACTTCAATGACTTCCTATTACCCATTAGGCTAATTCAGTCATTACATATCTGTTGAATAAATGAAGGAATAAGTGAAGAAATAAATTAGCACCTTTTAGGTAGCAAATACTGAAATAAAAGATACAATCCTCTCCTCAAAAAACTCACAATGGAATAAGGAACAGTCGTATGAAGATTAAATAAGCTGTAATAAGGACAGAAGGTGCGATAAGGACAGAGTGGTGACACCACAGATGTGGTAATTTGCTCCAAAAAAGTAAAAGAGTTGTACATTCTCTCTTTTTAAAAAGACTTATTTATTTATTTATTTATTCATTCATTCATTCATTCATTCATTTGAGATAGAGAGTACAAGCAGGGGAAGCAGGAGAGGGAGAAGCAGGCTCCCTGCTGAGCAGGGTGACACAGGGCTCCATCCTAGAACCCTGAGGATCATGACACAAGCAGAAGGCAGACACTCAACCGACTGAGCCACCAGGCGCCCCTGAGTTGTATGTTATTCTTATTGAATAACAAATATTGCTTCCCACCTACCCTACCTATTAACTGTGTGGTTGGACCTAGGTCTGAGTGCAGAGAGAAAGAGGTCTGTGATTCACCCTTTGAAATATATGCAGAGAAGACCAGAACTGGGGAGGAGGAGGGAAGGAAGTGCTGAGGTAGGAGGTTTATAAGTGCTAGAGTAATCTGTTAAAGTACACTTTGCTGAGACCTGTGAAAACCAAATGAGGAAAGGCAATATCAAAAGAGGATAAATTTCAAATGGGTGGAAGCTAATCTGAACCTTTTAGAACAAAGGATGGTTCTATATGTTTTTAAACCTGTGGGAGTTTATCACAGTAGATGATAAAGCCATAGGTATGACTCTTGAACAATTAAAGTGGATTTGGGAGAGTGGGTAATATCTTGGAGCCAACAAATTTAGGGACTGTCTGCTAGAACCTCGTTACTGTGCCTTATATATAGGACACTTGATGCCATTTCTCCCTTCTAGAAAGCCTATGAAGTATTTTGCCAACCATGGGACTTCAGGAACATTCTCCCAAGGTTGGTGGAGTCCTGTTTGTCTTTGGCATTGCCCACATTGGTTAAGTAACTCTGTCCAGGTGTTTTCCAGCATGTTTGGGCATTTTCTGTGTGTGTTCAGGCCCTTAATTCAGAGCTGAGCTTTGATCTAAATCCTCACCAGCCTGTTGGTGGTTTCTAAGTGTTAATGCCTTTTCCTGGCTTTTCAGTGGGACTGAAGACTTGTTCTAGGCAAAGGCCACACCTCCTCTGCTTTCTGCTCAGTGCCAGATATCCTGGTGCCCCCCTGAAAGATTGGAATGAGCCCCAGACCCTCCCACCTCCTCACCATTATCCACCACATAGATGGTACGCGAGTTGTCGTGAATGGCAAGGTCCTTCCTGGGGACATTCTTATTGAGCAGATTCAGGGCTTGATCCCTGCCCTGGCCAGACACTTTCTTACTGACCAGCATGTCGAGCAGGTGGCTGGTGATCTGCTTCAGGTCCTTCTTGGTGTCTGAGGAAGGAGAGGACAAGGGTAAGTAGAGAGTAGGGTCTTACTCAGATCTATAGGACCACGAATGGCAGAGGTTTTTAGAAGGGTTCTGGAAATATGGAATCCATGGCTTCCTGGAAGTTGGAATTTCCCCAGAAGATATAGTATTGCCCATCTCAGCCCCAAAAAGGGAGGTTCCTAGACAATACCCCCAATGGGCCTCCAGCCACTCTACGCTGCACACTGACTTCTACAACAGCTCCTGCCATCCTTGAACAGCTCTGGTTCTTAGAAAGTTCTTTATTCCAAGGCATGACTGGCAGGGAGCCAGGGACACTTCATGTAGCTTTTAATAAACTGATTTAACAAAATGTTTTCCAGAAAAGAAATTTATATTCCTTACAGACATCTTACTCCCTGCAGATTCAGGCATGCTGGGAGCCCAAATTCAAGCCTCAGATGGGATGCCAGATCTTCCCTGCCCGCTGGGGGATTAAAAGGTAAATGCTTTTTCCTGCATTTTCCCTGTCTGACTTCACTGCATCTTAGGGATTTTTGTTCTCATTCTAGTTTAGAGCTCAAAGGCAGGCGGGGAGGGAGGAAGGGAGTAGAAAAGAAAGGATCTCCAAAACATGTCATATGAATGACTGATGAAGTAAAGAGCCATCTAACTGGACAAGGAAAGTCATCGGTAGATGTGATAGTTTTTCAGATAAGGGTGTGTCATGAAGGCAAAAGAATAGACTTCTTCTATGAGGCTCTAGAGAGCAGAACTGGGGTCAGAGTGGGGTGGAAGCTACAAGGAGATGGATCCTAAATCAGTATCTAGTAGAATTCCTTTTTTTTTTTTTAATTTTTATTTACTTATGATAGGCACACAGTGAGAGAGAGAGAGGCAGAGACACAGGCAGAGGGAGAAGCAGGCTCCATGCACCAGGAGCCCGACGTGGGATTCGATCCTGGGTCTCCAGGATCGCGCCCTGGGCCAAAGGCAGGCGCTAAACCGCTACGCCACCCAGGGATCCCTATCTAGTAGAATTCCTTAGCAGAGATGTCCAACAACTTTCAACTTCCCAAGGAAGCTGTGGCCCTCAGTGCACCATACCTTTCAGTGTTCCCATTCTTGGGGATGCTCTTCCATTCTGGCCCTGGGTCAATCATGTGACTTAGAGCACACCCAGCAGCTTAAAAGCACTTGCACATTGGGGCTCGTCCATTGAGAATGAGGCCACCATGCTATACAGACACCCAAGATGCCCACTAGAGATGCCACAAAGAGAAAAACCAAGATGTCCTGGCCAGCATCTCCAGTTAACCACCAGTTGTACAAGTGTACCATTTGGGACCCTCCAGTGGTTCTAGCACAGAAAAAAGAATGTGACTTGCTGACCATTACGACAGTTAAGTCAGAACCACATCAAGAATCCAGGACTCCCAAAGGTTCATGTTATTAATCTACAAAGAGCTCTTATGAATCAATAAGAAAAACACTGATACTCCAAGAAAAAATAAGGGTAATGATATATGACAGGTTGTTGGAAGACAAACGAATCCAAATGGCTAATAAAAATAAAGAAAAATGATCAATCTCACTAGTGATTTTTAAAAATTCAAATGAAGTTATTTTTACCTAATGAATAGGAAATTTTTTTTAAATGAGAGTATTCAAATCTGGTAGGAGAATGAGTGGAGATGGGACCCCCATCAGCATCATTTGGTAAGAGTACAAATTCATGCACCCTCTCAGAAAGGAATCCAAAAGTAACATGGAGAGAAAACTTCAGTTGTGTTCACAGCCTTCGACCTATATTCCCATTACTAGGAATTTTATTCCAAGAAAATAATTGCAAATGCAAGCATAACTTTGTGTAAAGAATAGCTACTGAACTGCCTTTTATAAGCATGCAACTAGGAGCAATCTAAATCTCCACTGATATAGAGTTGGTTGGTGAATTGTGATATATTCATACAATGGAATATAATGAAAATATTTAAAATCAAGCTTTCTATTAGTGAACCTTCCCAGGCAGAGCAGGAACTTCTAAAACCATGCCCAGGACCTGGATGTGCTGGAAAAAGCCTGAGTCTATAAGTGCATGTATTTGAAATGAAACAAATGAAAAATGAATGATTTTTAAAATAAAAAAGAATCTTTTTAAAGAACATTTAATGGTACGAAATACTCATATAATGCTTAGTGAAGGAAAAGAAAACACAAATCTATTCCTAGCCAAATTCCAATTTTGTTAAATAGGTATTTATGTGGATGGATAGAAAAAAGACTGGAGGGACGCCTAGGTGCCTCAGCTGTTGAGCATCTACCTTCAGCTCAGGGCATGATCCTGGGATCTGGGATCGAGTCCCACATGGTACTCCCTGCAGGGAGCCTGCTTCTCCCTCTGCCTATGTCTCTGTGTCTCTCATGAATAAATAAATAAATCTTTTTTAAAAAGAGACTGGAAAGACACATGTGGCAGTGATAATCTGGATTATCTGGAGGGGAATTATAGGTGGGTTTTTTTCATCTTTACATATTTCTAAATTTTTCCAAATTTTTCCAGTAAGTCTCTTACTTTCTTCTACTTGTAGTAAAATATACATGAATAAAATTGATCATTTTAACCATTTTTGAATGATTTTATTTATTTATTTGCAAAAAAGAGCACAAGCAGGAGGTAGGGGCAAAGGGAGAGGGAGAAGCAGATTCCTCACTGGGTCAGGAGCCCGACTTAGGGCTCAATCCCAGGACCCCAGGATCATGACCTGAGCTGAAGGAAGACACTTAACCATCTGAGCCACCCAGGTGCCCTTCATTTTGACCATTTTTAAGTATACAGTTCAGTGGCATTAAGTACATTCATATTGTTGTGCTGCCATTATCACCATCCATCTCCAGAACGTTTTTGTCCTATAAAAACTAAAACTAAACAACTCATTTCCTCCTCTCCTAGCCTGGTGACCACCATCCTAATTTTTGTCTCTATGATTTAGATTACTCTAGATACCTTGTAGGAGTGGAGCCAAACAGTACTTATGCCTTTGTCACTGGCTTATTGCACTCAAGGTTCATCCATGTAGTAGCAGATGTCAGGATGTCCTTCCTTTTTAAGGCTGAATAATATTCCATTGTGTGTATATGCCATATTGTATTTATCCATTCAACCACGCATGGACACTAGAGTTGCTTCCCACTTTTAAGCTATTGAAGATGCTGCTGCTCTATTACTTTTATAATTAGAAAATAAATATAAAATAAACCAGGCCACCTCCACATACAGGGAATGAGCTATCTGAGGTGGCACCTGACTCTCCTCGGCCCTCACCCCTTTGAAAAACACTGAAGAATGTCTCCTACCTAGAACCAGGGCTTCTTCCTTCCCTCGATGTTCTTGTTTGTCCTCCCCTGACAGAGAATCAATGACGGCCTGGAGCAGGTTGCAGACGGCCAGAGACATCTCCTCGTTCTCCACTGCCATGAGGCTACATATTCTGTCTATCCGGACTGCATGGAGAATCACTGTGGCCTAAACCCACAGCAAGACCCACAGTCAGCTGCCTGCACCTCTCTTCCAGCTGTCGTGCAGGTTAGGAAGTGGGTGACAACCAGCCCCATCCTCCCTCTCCAGCAGGGAAATACGCCCAGGCAGCCAGTGCCTCCTGGGCCTCTGGTCTGGGAAGGCCCTTGACACTAGCCATGCCTCTTTAAACTCTTTCCAGTTAAAAGCTGGGCTGTCCAATATAGGAACCATTTGCCATATGGGGCCACTGAGGACTTGCAGTGTGGTGAGTCCCACATTGTGGTGTGCTTAAGGTGTAAAATACACACTGGGTTTGGAAGATTTATATGATAAAATGCAAACTATCACAGCTTTTGCATTCAGCAAAGGACAGTTTAGACTTTGTATTAGGGTCTACTTATGCCACCTGCTCCCTGCCCACGTGTCACCCTCAGCCCGACACCCAGGCCCTCACCCGAGCTCGGTGGCCACTACACATGCCCGACAGAGTCCGCACAGCAGCTAGCACCAGCTCAGGCCTCTTGGTGTCCACAAGCTGCAGCAGCAGGGCCACTCCATTGTTTTGGAAGATCCTCTCAGCCCCTGCTTCTTCTCGCCCTAGGACGATGAGGTTGTTGGCGGCCTGGAGAGGGAGGATACAACAAGGGTCATGGAGGAGGCATGGCTGCCAAGGTCTTGGCCGGGGGCCAGGGCAGGGGCTGGCGTAAGGACTGGATTTTCAAAACATCTTTATACTAGATTCTTTCCCTATAGTCCTACTCCTGGAAATGTGGCCCAAAAACATGAATATGGTTTTGGCATTTGGGGTTTGTTTATTTATTTATCTGTTCAGGGCAATCTGAAGTTACAGGGGTTCTCAGGAAGGTGGAAAATGGTAGGCAGAGAGAGCAAGAGATGGGTCTTGAAGGTCCTGGGTATGAGTACTGATTCTGCTACACGCTAGCTGTATGACCTCAGGCAAGTCATGGCAGCTCTCTGCATCCCAGATTCCAAAATTAGGCAGTTAAGCTAGAAAGTTCTCCAATGTCGGGACGCCTGGGTGGCTCAGTGGTTGAGCATCTGCCTTTGGCGCAGGGCGTAGTCCCCAGGTCCTGGGATGGAGTCCCGCATCCCAGGGGGAGCCTGCTTCTCCCAGAGGGAGCCTGCTTCTCCCTCTCCCTATGTCTCTGCCTCTTTGTGTGTCTCATGAATAAATAAGTAAAAATCTAAAAAAAAAAAAAAAAAAAGTTCCCCAATGTCTTCCCACCCTAAAGCCTTAAGGATACATATGCCCTAAATGGCTCCAGATCAGGAGAGGAGGTCTCAGCAGAACCTGAAAAGCTGGGGTTGGGGGAAAAAAACTCATGAGGCAAGAGAAGGAGAAAGTCAACAAATAAAGAAGGAATGATGCTGGAGGAGGCTGATGAGAAAATCCCAGGCAAGTACCACCAGAACCATTATCACTCTACCGGTCAAGGGCTTTGTACTTGTCCAGGTGCAGTTATCAATAACAACTTCTTATGTCCTCACAACAGTTTGTTATAAAAGGTATTTGCGTATTGTATGGTTTACTGACCATAAAACTAACAAAAATTCCCCAGGCATCTCCTGTGAAGAAAAACAGAAGGGAACATTTGAAAAAAGAAAGAAAAAGGACAACAAATTTGGTTAAGAGTGTGGTATTATGGGCAGCTCCGGTGGCTCAGTGGTTTAGCGCCACCCTCAGCCCAGGGCGTGATCCTGGAGACCCAGGATGGAGTCCCAGGGGCTCCCTGCATGGAGCCTGCTTCTCCCTCTCCTTCTGCCTGTGTCTCTGCCTCTCTCTCTCCATGTGTCTCTCATGAGTAAATAAATAAAATCTTAAAAAAAAAAAAAGAGGGTGGTATTATGACCAAATATTTTCATATTTCAGGATGAAGTTTTGTGATATTTTATAATGAAATGGAATATATCTTAAAAAGCCATTTTTAACCTTCTCAGGGTAGAAACGACAGTATGGCAAGTGAGGCACTTGCCTTGGGTGCAAAATTTACAGGGACACCGAAAACCTCAGCAATCAAGATAAATAATATCTAATGCAATATTTTAAAATATCAAAATCAATGCAATGCAAAAAAAGAAAAAATGCATGATGAACAAAATATCAAAAATTTAAGTAAAGACTCCGATCCTGCTGCATGACTCTCTCCTCATTGGTCTCACTCTAGTCCTGGCCCTTATAGCCAGGATTAGGGTATTTTCCAAAGTGCATAACCTCTGGCCTCCTTGTGTTCATTTTCTCCAAGGGGTTGCCCTCCTCCCCCTCCCGCAGGCAGTGGACGGGGGAGGTTGAGGAGTTAGGAGGACTGTCTCTGTCCAGAGATAGGGGCAGGGCCTGCAGCGCAAGTACAAATATGGGGGTGGGTGTCCCGAGTCCGCCCTCTGCTGGCCAGCCCGTTGCCCAGCACTCACCTTCTCCAGCTTGTCAGCATCACTGCTTTCATCCAGGAGGATCTCGAACATCTTCTGTACCCTGGAGTCTGTGGAAAACTGCACACGGAGCTGAGGAGAGAGGAGGGAGTGGGGAAGGAGGCAGGCAGGGTCCGCATTTCAGGCGGCTTAGCAAATATTAGGGTATCTCCTCGGGGCCCCAACACTGTCACTCATTCATTCCACAAACATTTACTGAACAGCTGTTACGCGTCAGTCACTCTTGCAGATGCTGCGGACAGAATGGTGAACAAAATCAAGTCCTTGCCCCACAAGGCTTATAGTCTACTTAAGTTCGCTATCCCATTTGGTCATCACAGGTCTTGGAAGGCTATAGATTATCACCCCAATTTTGCAGTCTAGTTAATAATTAGCTGTTACATACTTAAACACCGGCTAAAACAGGATTAGGTGTCTAGGACCAGAAGCCTAAAGCAATTCTCAACTTTACACAGATTAAAACCATTATGTTTGGATATCTCATCCCTCATCCCCTCAACCCCAACCCCAGTGCTCTGAATCTACCATAAAATGACCTAACTTATCATCACACACTGCCCCTCCCACCCACCCCCAATTTGCCAGCTCCTCTGTACTTCCCACTACTTTGTTCTGCTGGTCTATGGTCCTGCCTATTTCCATCCTGGGTTCATTTCCTCCTAGGGGGTCTCTCATTTGCCACCCCTTCTTGGATCACTCCTCCGTTTGTTTACACAGCCCTGGAGTCTACACTCTGGACAGTGTGCTGTTGTCCCACCATGGGGCTGCCCCAGGCACAGAGAAGTTACTGAGACTTGGAGTAAGGAGCTTAGTGATCACCTACCCTCCTGCTCTTGCAGAAAGGGAACTGACACCCTAAGGGATTCCTTAGAAAACTGGTACCTAAGCCAGGACTAGGATGCAGGATACCTCTGATCCAAGTTCTCTCCACCCCACTCCATTTGCAATACCCTCTCCTCAATGCTGCCTCTGCTCTCCTAGAAAGAAAGGAAGGTCATGTTGCATACATACAAGGTTGTTTTTTTTTTAAGCCTCCATCTGAAATTTAAGAGACCCATGTTCTAGCTCTGGCTAGCTTGTGCCCTTCAACAAGCATCTCTGATCATTCAAAGATGGGCACATCTGCCTGGCTATTTTATGGTGCCACCCTGTGTCATGTGTTCATTCCATCCAAGAGTGTGGAGGAAGTGTTAGACCTCCCCTGGTGTCCTGCTTCCCTAACTTGTCCCCAGTAGGGGTGGGGGGAGGCAGACTGAGGCTTGTGGGAAGGGGTCCAGCTCACCTTCTCTTGGATGCTGGTGTTGAGCCTCCTCAGCGTCTCCTGGAAGTTTTGGTTCCGTGGCTCAAGGGTAGCACAGCGCTGCACATCCTTGAAGGCCTGATCCAACTTTCCCAGGTGCTCCAGTGCCTGGCATCGCCGATACAGAGCCTTGATGTCCGAGGAGTTGATGTCAATAGCTAACGAGGGGAGGCAGGGCCTCAGGGGCCTGGGCTGCAGACCACTTTCCTCCCGTCCCTGTCCCTGCCCCTGCCCCCAATTCCAGGGCTTCTCTATCTTCAGTGGAAATTATCCACCAATGTAGACTATCTGGCCCAAGGCTCTTCTTTGTCAGGGAGGCAGTAAGAATCATAGCCTCAAGGTTGGAAGGGAACTTAAGGGTCATCTCATCTAGAGCCTGATGCTTCAGTTTCTGCTACATCATTATCTCAGCCAAGTGCTCATCCAAAGGGGACTTCATACCTCCAGCAGAAGGAGGGAGCTCCCTCCTTCTTTTTTTTTTTTTTTTTTTAATTTTTATTTATTTATGATAGTCAGAGAGAGAGAGAGAGAGAGAGAGAGAAGCAGAGACACAGGCAGAGGGAGAAGCAGGCTCCATGCATCGGGACCCCGACGTGGGATTCGATCCCCGGTCTCCAGGATCGCGCCCTGGGCCAAAGGCAGGTGCTAAACCACTGCGCCACCCAGGGATCCCGAGCTCCCTCCTTCTCAAGGCAGCCAAGCAGCTTCATCAAGACAACCCTTCCCCCTTCCCTCTGTAACTTTGTCCTTTTATCCTAAATTCAGCCCTGGAACCCCAGAGATGAAATCCAATCCTTCTTCCTTGTGACAGTCTTTTAGATATTTGAAGACAGCTTAGGTATTTGAAAGCAGCTCTCTATCCCACCTGGGAATTGCCTTCCACGAGCTAAATATTGCCACTTCCTCAACCCGCTTTTCACAGGATGTATTTTCAGCTGGTTCCCTCCCTTCTGAACTCACTTCAGACTACCTCGGTTTCTCCTTAAAAATAGTAATCAGAGCAGAACCCAACACCTGCAGCCAAGAGAAGTTTTCTCATTTTGATGATGGACCTAAGCCAACATTTCCTAAAGTTTAAGTCTAAGGTGAAGTTAAAGTTAAGTTTAAAGGTTTTTGTGGTTGTTGTTAATGTTAATGTTCACTTCTCCCTAGTCCCTGTGGAATGGGCTACTGCCCCCCTCCTCCCCTTAGGGAGCCCAACCCCACAGAGCGGACTGGGCTGATGCTCTGGTCCTGGGAGTTGCAGGAGGAGCACATCCTAATTTACAACGGAAGAGGGTGTATCTTTACCATGACATAAGGATTTTTGGAAACATCTTTTCACAAAAGAATCTCCCTCGACTTACAATTTAATACATAAAGCAAGTTGCAAAAATGCTATCTAGGGATGGCTGCTCTGGACACCGGAAGCCCTGCCTACAATGCCTAGGATGGCATTTACACAATCTGTAATTCCTTCAATTGACAAAGAGCCTTTTGGACAAAACAGGGATGCTGGGGTGGGGGTGGGGAGAGCCTGGGGGAGGGGCACTCACCTCTTGAGGCATCTGAAGCCGCCTGAACGTAGCTCTCCTGAGGAAGGGAGATGAAGTAGGAGCCAGGGTCAAAGTGGGCCCAGGCAGAGACAGCCAGAGAAGGTTTGGTGGGGAGCTGCCGGCTCTCAAGGGCCCAAGGGCGGGCCCCTCGCTGGGCATGGAAGAGTGGATGAGCTCCGGCATTAGGCAAATGCTTGGGTTTGAACCCAGGCTCCCTGCTAATTACCCAGGAGATCTTGGCAAGTTACTGAGCCCTTTGAGCCCTGAGCTTGTCATCTGCGATAGGGGCATGAAACAGCAGCTAACTGGGCTGTGAGTAAGATGCTGCGAAATAACATCTAAACAGCCCGGGCATGTTGCCAGTGCCCATTAGGCTGACTCCCAACTGAAGGAGTTTCTGTCTCCCAGAAGAGTGGGTCAGGCAGGAGTGGGGTTCAGGAGTCAAGGTTGGAACAATGATGAGGCCCATCAGGATGGGGGGCTGCCTCCACACCCCTGCCTCCCAGTCCTGGCCCTCAGCTTCCCGCCCTGCCCGCTCCAGACCGTTTTCAGGCCACAGGCTGCCCGGTTCCTATAGAGCGTGGCCAGCAGGGCCTTATCCTTGGTCAGCTTCAGGGCCTGGCTGTAGCTCTTCGTTGCAGCCTTGTAGTCCTGGAGCTGGAAATGCCGATTCCCTTCCTCCTTCAGCTGCACGGCTTCTGCCTCTGCCATCTGTCAGGACAGGAGCAGCTCTGTCTGGCCAGTCCCTCACTCCAGACCTAGGGCTGGACTCCTGGCCTAAGGTCTGGAGCTCCAGGGTCTCCTCCTACCGAGATGGAAGGTGAAAGTTCTGCGTGGAAAGGACCCACCACCAACACTCCCAAACCCATTACCCAGAAGGACTTTATAGCATTTGCTTGGAGAATAGCATGATTGAGGTAGTCTTAAGAGTCCCTGTGCCTCCCTCTCTGTCCCTCCCAGCTGGACAGGTGAAGCCACCATGCCGAAGACCTGGATTCTCACTGCCAGCCTTAAAAGTTTTTCTCCATGCAGGCGGGGTGGGGGGCTTCTCCCTCCCGGGTCTGAGGAACCCTCCTGGGGGGCTCACTTTCTTAGAGGACAGTGCTCCTGGTCTATCCTCCTGTGATGCTGCTCTGCGGAGCTCCCCTGTGAACACCCGGACACCAAGCCTTAGTCTACCCCCTCCCCCACCCAAGAGGCTTTATCATCCCTGCCAGTGGCTCCAGACCATATTTGGCCACAGGGGCAGGTGGCCCTGGAGTCTGTCATTGATACTCACGGCCCTCCTCCTCCCCAGACTGGACAGTCATTACCACGTGGAAGCGCTGACTAACCTCTGCCCCAGCGTCCTGTTCAGGGGCAGTCTTGGACTCAGGCCCTCATACCACAAAGAGTGAGAGAAAGATCCAGAAAGGAGGGAGGACCTGCACCCCCGCAAGGCACAGCTATAATGCCCCTTCTCCCCTTCCACCCCAGATAAACAACCTCTTCTCTCCCCCCAACCCCTGCTATTTTAGGAGCAAAGTGACAGCTGAGGGGCTGGCAGACTTAGACAGAGCAGCTGCCCAGGTCCAGGACCAACTGGAGACTTCCAGAAATGCCTTTCCGGAGGGAGGAGGGTTGGAAAAAGGGAGAAGAGTTCCTTCCCCTCTTCCACTTGCCCACATGTCCCCTACCCTTATGGCACTCACTGTTGAAAAGGCCCTTCCTTTTCACAAAGACCAAGGGGCTTGCAAGCTCAGTTTAGTGTAAGCAGGTGCTTTGTTTCAGTGTGTATGCCTTCTGCATCTACCATCTATGTGGAGTGGATGCATTAAGCCTGCCTTCCCCATGCAACTGGGAGCTCCCTGAGGATGAGCTCTGCATATCACCCACTGGGCTATAGTCTTGTCCTTGGGCAAGAGCTCCCTGAGGATGAGCTCTGCATATCCCCCACGGGCTATAGTCTTGTCCTTGGGCAAGAGCTGGGTCAGTCCCTGAATTCCCCGAGCCCAAGGACTTGTACCCTCATCTGCATGGGGATTCCCCTGGGACAACCTGAGCCTCCCACATCAGAAGGAGGTCTTCCTGGGGGTGCCTGGGTGGTTCATTCAGTTAAGTGTCTGTCTTCGGCTCAGGTCACGATTCCAGGGTCCCGGGATGGAGACCTGAGCGGGCTCTGCTCAGTGGGGAGTCTCCTCCCTCTCCCTCTGCTTTTCCTCCTTGCTTGTGCTTTCTCTCTGAGATAAGTAAATAAAATTAAAATAAAAAGAAGGGGGTCTTCCAAGGACAAAAACTATTTCCACCACCAGAACACGTCTTCCCTAGGGAAGGACTTATTTCTCCCCGTCTGACTGAGGATTCCTGAGTCTTATTTGATGTTGGAGTCCTTCCAACGTCTCCAAGCCTGGGTTGTGAGCTCCCTCCCAGAGGGCAAGGACAACATCTCATGCAGTTTGACCTTCCCTGACTCAGAACACAGCAGTCAGTGCCCAGTGCGGGTTTCCTCAATTAATTAATGGATGGATGAATAGTGTCTCCATGCTAATGTTCTTCACTTACCCCCATTCCACTCCCTTCCCCGCAAATGTGAAGGCAAGGATTTGTGTCTATTTTGTTCACTTACATATTTCAAGTGACTATCACAGTGTTACATAGCAGGGACTCAACAATATTCATTGAACGAATGGATGAGATAATTCCATGGATCTGTGATTTCTCTCTCTTTTTTTAAGATTTTATTTATTTATTCATGAGAGACACACAGAGAGAGTGAGAGGCAGAGACATAGGCAGAAAGAAAAGCAGGCTCCACGCAGGGAGCTTGATGTGGGACTCCATCCTGGGATTCCAGAATCACGCCCTTGGGCCAACGGTAGGAGCTAAAATGTTGAGCCACCCAGGTGTCCCTGGATCTGTGATTTCTAAATACGAAGAATACCAGGATATTTTGAAAACACATAATAGGGAAACATGGCATTGTTTCAGAGAAGGTTTCTTGAGTAAATGATTAAATGAGTTAATACATATAGAGTTCCTAGAACAATGTCTGACAGACACTTGCTGAATGCACACACACATATTTCAGGCAAGACCTGAAGAATAAGGAATTGTTCCTGTATTTGTCTGCTCAGGCTACTGTAACAAACTGCCACAGGCAGGATGGCTTGAATAAATGAAATGTATTTTTTTACAGTTCTGGAGTTTAAAAGTTTAAGATCAAGGTGCCATCAACTTTGGTTTCTGACCAAAGGGAGGCTTCTCTTCCTGGCTTGTAGATGGCCACCTTTTCATTGTCTTCACGTGGCCTCTTTTCTGTGTGAGAAGGAGGCATGGGGCAGAGAAAGAAAGAGACAAAGAAGGAGAGATATCTGGTATCTCTTTGTTACTCCCATATAGGCTCTGTCTCCAAATACAGTCACCCTGGAGGTTAGGGCTTCAACTTATGAATTGGGGGTAGGGGTGGGAAGAGGGACACAATTCAATCCATAAGAATTCCAGACAGGTAAATCTGCAAGGACTGACACAAGAAGGGTCATGCTTTGGAAGAACTAAGATAAAGCTGGAAGAATTGATCTTAGAGAGGAGTAGCTAGAGAGGTACGTAAGGCTGAGTGGACCATTATAAGCAGTTTGAATTTTGTTCTGTTTATAATGGGAGCCACTGTAGGACTTTAGGGTGAAGAATGACATACCAGATCTTTGGTTTGAAAACAGCACCCTGGTTGCAGTGTGAAGGACGCATGGGAAGAGGCAAGAGTGGAAACAGGGAGGCAAGTCAAGAGGCTGTTGTAGGCAACCATGGTGACTCAGACCAGAGTGTGAGAGAGGAGGTGGAGAGAACAGACTCACCACAGGTTAAGGAGGCCAGATTGACAGAGCTTGAAACTGCCGGGATGTGGGGATGGCTGCCAAGGAAGATCCCAGGTTTCTGGTAAGAGCTCTTGTTAGGCGGTCTCTGCTTCAGTTCTTCATCTGTAACGTGGGGACAGTAGGGCTTTTGTGAGGGTTAAATGAGTTACATGTGTAAAGCACCTAGAACAATGCCTGACAGGTTGCTATCATTCTCATCATTGTTGTTATTGCTTTACAGTGTTGAAAACTGTAGACACTTTTTGCTTTTGTACTCAAGAATTATGAATTGATTTGATCCATTAAAAAAAGAATAACATGGGACGCCCGGGTGGCTTAGCAGTTGAGCGTGGGCCTGCAGCCCAGGGCCTGATCCTGGAGTCCTGGGATCCAGTCCCCCAACAGGCTCCCTGCATGGAGCCTGCTTCTCCCTCTGCCTGTGTCTCTGCCTCTCTCTCTCTCTCTCTCTGTATGTCTCTCATGAATAAATAAATAAAATCTTAAAAAAAAAAAAAAAAAGGCACCTGGATGGCTCAGTGGTTGAGCATCTGCCTTTGGCTCCAGTTGTGATCCTACAGTCCTGGGATCCAGTCCCCCAACAGGCTCCCTGCAGGGAGCCTGCTTCTCCCTCTGCCTATGTCTCTGCCTCTCTGTGTCTCTCATGAATAAATAAAATCTTAAAAAAAAAAGAAAGGAGAGAATACTAATTTCTTCCTTCAAGCCAACAGGCTCTGGTTCTGTAAGCCCGCCCGCCAGGCTGCTGCGGCCCAGAGCCAAGCCAAATTAGTCTTCTGCCACTCCTGTCTCTGAGTTTGGGGGGAAATCCATTAACTTCTCAGAGCCTCGACTTCCTCATCTATAAAGTGGAGCCAGAATCCCTGTTCTACAGAAACAAAAGGCTGTCTGTGCCCTGCGCGGCGCTGGGAGGGCGTGACACTTGCCCTCCGCCGCACCAGAGGGCGATGTCGCGGGCGGCCGTCCCCCCCCCCGCCCCACCGCCCCGGGGGCGGCGCTCTGTCCCGCCGGGCTCTCTGTCCTGCACGTGGGGACCCGGGATGGCGGCGGCGGCGGCGGCGGCGGGGGTGCGTGAGTGCGGGCGGGGGCGCGGGGCGCGGGGCGCGGGGCGCGGGGCCGGCTCCTCCCCCGGCGACGGCGCGGCTGACCCCGCGGGGCTGTGCGCAGGGCGAGGCGGCGGCGCGCGACGTGCAGCGGCTGCTGGTGCAGTTCCAGGATGAGGGCGGCCGGCTGCTGGGCTCCCCGTTCGACGTGCCGGTGGACATCACCCCCGAGCGGCTGCAGCTCGTGTGCCACGCGCTGCTGGCCCAGGTGAGCGGCGGCCGCGCGGCCCCCTGCCCCGCCCCGCCCGGCAGGCCTGCGGCTCGGGGCGCGGGGGTCCCGGCGCGCGGGGGGGGGGGGGGGGGGGGGGCGGGGGGGACCTGGCGCCGGGCGGGGGTCCACCTGCAGGGAGCCCGGCACCGCGTTCCCAGGCCTTGAGGCACCGTGGAATTCCCCGACGCAGCCCCTCGTTGGCGTCCGTGTTACAGAGTGACCCACGGGCGGCCACTGACCTACCTGCGATGCTCCGCAGTCGATGGTGGCTTTGGAACCCGAATGTCAGATTCAAAACCCTTGCTCCTCGAAGCCTGTGTCTATCAAAATGCTGCCCTCAGGTGGGGCGAGCGTACCCTGGACCCCACCCCAGATGTACTGACACCAAGACTCTGGGGTGAGGCAGCGAGTGTCTGCATTTTCAGCCAGCCTTTTTTTTGGATGCTTGTTACACATTGTAGGGCATGGCGTGGTGGTTTAGAAAAATACTGTCCAGTTCTGTGTATTAACGCGGACTCAGGACCTGAACTTTCTTTTTGAAGCACTCGACTTAGTCCTGAGCAGCAGCACATTGGACGTTGGGCTAATTATTAGTTAGCTGCTCTGAGCCTCAGTTTTATCATTTATCAAGCGAGAATATGAGTGCCTACCTCCCAGGGTGGTTGTGAGATGCAGATAAAGGATTTTAAAGTACTGTGTAAGTATCCTCAGTGGGCATGGTGGGGGTATCCCAGACAGTGGTGGAAAAGAATAAAGTTTCAGCTGCCCACAGCCCAGTGGGGAGTGCTCCTGCCTGTCCTTTGATGGAGGAGTTGCCCTTTGCCATTGCCCTCCAGGAGGATCCCTTGCCACTGGCTTTCTATGTCCACGATGCTGAGATCACTTCATCACTGGGGAAGACGCTGGAGTCACAGGCAGTGGAGACAGAGAAGGTCCTTGACATCATCTACCAGCCCCAGGCCATCTTCAGGGTCCGTGCTGTGACCCGCTGCACCAGCTCTTTGGAAGGTCACAGTGAGGCAGTCATTTCTGTGGCCTTCAGCCCCACAGGAAAGTAAGGACAGCCGCAGAATCATGGGGTGGGGGTGTGGGAGTACATTCTGGCTGGGTGGGGAGAACACCCCAAGTTACAGTCAATGGGGCCTCAGGCTGCTTATCACAGACCTGAGCTCTGGGCTTAAGTTGAAAGTAAGGGACTTCCCTTGGTCTTTGGTTTGGTCTTGGAAGACACCCACCTTGGAAGAATCCTTCCTGGACTTGATCTCAGGAGACCTTAGCTGTGAGCTTCCTAGCTGTGTGACCTGGACGAGTCACTTTCTGACTTAATTCATCGTCTGTGAAACTGAATTTTATTTGCTTTTTGCAATTGTACGAGGAGAATGAGAAGCTTCATTCCTGATTACAGCTGTGGCCATTCCTTTCAGAAAGGAAGAGGAGAGAAAAGACCACCTGAGGTCTTCTCACAGATGGTATCAGTGTTACATTTCTCCTTCTCAAGGAAGAGAGAAAAGTCCAGCCTCAGATTCTGTGCCCAGAAGACAATTGAATAGGCAGCCAAAATGCATGTATGCGGTGTTCTGGTGTAGGCCCTACCCCTTGTCCCCACTACAGAAATCAGGTGTGGCCTCTCTTCTTCCCCAGGTACCTGGCCAGTGGCTCCGGAGACACCACTGTGCGCTTCTGGGATCTCAGCACCGAGACACCGCATTTCACATGCCAGGGTCAGTACGCAGTTAGCTTTGCAGGTGGTCTTAACCCAGTGGTGGGTGCGTGATCATTTACTCAGCTCTTTAGTTCCTGAGGAGGCTCAGAGATGATTCAGGCCCTTCACAGCCAGTTAGCAGCTGCCTGCTTCTAGGTAGACTGCTCCTTTGAGCCCAGCCAGCCACTTACAAACAAGCAGAGACTGCACCAGAGAGTCTGTGTGGGGTTTTGGGTTGTGCTGACTGGCTGGTAGCAAGGAGAACCTGGCTTAAATCCAGCCTCTACCACATTACTTCTCACACTTGAACATGCATCAGAATCACCTGAGAATCTTGTTAACATATTTATTGCTGGGGCCCACCCCCAGTTTTTGTCTCCTTAGTTCTGAGATGCTGCCTGAGAATTTGCATTTCAGGTTCCCAGCTGGTGCTGATGCTTCTGATCTGGGGACTGCACACTAGCTGGGTGACCTTGTGTGTGTAGAGCATGCTCCCTAAGCTTCAGTTTTATCATCTGAAAAATTAGGGATAATTCCTGCTCTGTACCACAGAGCTATCAGAATTACAAGGAATGACATGTGTATAAACACTTGATACCATGTATCGTGTAAGGAATTATTAGAAAGTGAAAGTAAAAAAGAAAGTGAAAGTATGATCTACACAGGAGGATGCATGGCTTTTGCACTTGGGGTGGATTCTCCCTTTGCCTAGAAAGCCTCCTCTCTACTTTTGTTCAGCTGCTCATTCATTCAAGGGCCAGTTGAGGAGTGCCAGGCACTGCTAGGCTCTGAAAATAAAGACAGATGTGCTCCCTCCTTCTTCCTCCCTGCTTTCCTAGGACACAGACACTGGGTGCTTAGCATATCCTGGTCCCCAGACGGCAAAACACTGGCCTCAGGCTGCAAGAATGGCCAGGTAGGTGGCAGTCAGGGTAATGAGGCAGGGGTTCTGGGTCATCTTGAGGGGAGGATGGGTTGGAGGCAGTGGCAGGCACCTTTGGTGGGCCCAGGGACAGTTCAGGGAGGGTTATTCAGTAAGCTTTTGTCCTTCAGATTCTCCTGTGGGACCCAAGCACAGGGAAGCAGGTGGGCAGGGTCCTCGCCGGCCATAGCAAGTGGATCACAGGCCTGAGTTGGGAGCCCCTCCATGCGTAAGTGGCACTGATAGAGCTGGGGGGGAATAGAAGATAGGTGTTCAAAACTGTCCTCTCCCCTGCTCAGGGGGCGAGATGGCCAGCCTGACTGACAGTAATGGCATGCAAGCAGTGGGGTAGGTCTTCCAAGCCCTTGTTGCTGCTTGGGGCAGGGGCTGCTCGTCGTGGGGCATGAGAACTACCTTGCAATGCAGCTCGACCTTGGGGTCAGGAAGCTGTCGAGTCCCTGTCCCTGGCCTTCGAGCTAAGCATGGGAAGGTGCTGTGGGCATTGTCAGGCCAGAAGCGAGGCCCCATCTCCCCCTCTCCAGGAACCCAGAATGCCGCTACATGGCCAGCAGCTCCAAGGATGGCAGCGTGCGGGTCTGGGATACAACTGCAGGCCGCTGTGAGCGCATCCTCACCGGGCACACGCAGTCAGTCACCTGTCTCCGGTGGGGAGGGGACGGGCTTCTCTACTCTGCCTCGCAGGACCGTACCATCAAAGTCTGGAGGGCTCATGATGTAAGAGCTGGGAGGGTCCCTAAAGTAATCTGGGGAAATCTCAGGCCATGGGATGCCAGGGCTGGAAAGAATGTTGGCCAGTGTGTTCTGGGATCCAGGTCAGGGGAGGCGCTTCGAGAATGGTGGGTCCTGTGGTTGGTGCTGCATGATAGTGGAGGTTCTAGTGTTTATTAGCACAGTCTAGAAACTCCTGCTGTAGGAAGCCTGATAGCTTTATGGAACCTGCCATATCCCAGACTTAACTTGACTGGAGCCCATGTATTCTCACATATCTAACTTCCTTTCCAGGAATTCAGAAACCATGATCTGGCCTAGTACATTCACCTTTTTTTTTTTTTTTTTTTTTTAAGATCTTATTTATTTATTTGACAGACAGTGAGCAAGAGAGAGCAGGAGCAGGGTGAGGGGCAGAGGGAGAAGCAGACTCCCCACTGAGCAGGGAGCCTGATGCAGGGCTCTGTCGCTGGATTCCAAGATAAGGGCCCAAGCTGAATGCAGATGCCCAGCTGACTGAGGCACCCAGGTGCCCCCCAGTTCACTCATTTTAAATATGAGAGTCTTGAGCCCAGAGGGGTGATTTGATTAAGACCACAGTGAATGAGGATCCTGGTTCTGAGTCCCACGTCACTGTCTTCTGGGGCTAACCTGGGAGTACCAGTTCCCTAGGGTGGAGAGTGGGGTATGTCTGACCTGTCTCCCTCTGCCCTAGGGTGTGCTGTGCCGGACTCTGCAAGGCCATGGCCACTGGGTGAATACCATGGCACTCAGCACTGACTACGCCCTGCGCACAGGTGCCTTTGAGCCAGCTGAGGCCTCGATCAATGCCCAAGACCTCCAAGGATCCTGTGAGTGGGTGGGAGAGGGCCGCCTGGGGAAGGGGCCACTTCTCTAGCTTAATGTGCAAGATTTGGACCTGGGCCAGGACGTTTGCTGTTGGTGTGAAATTTTCTAATCAGCCTCATTCATCATCTCCTCTCTCCTCCGGTACCTGGCTATAGTGCAGGAGTTGAAGGACAGGGCTCTGAGGCGATACAACCTCGTGCGGGTGAGTGTGTGCCAGTCGCCAGCATGCCCAATTCTGTACTCATCCTCTACCGGTCCCTGAAACATTTTGCAGACACCCAGTCTCTTCCCACCTTCTGGCTACAGCTCAGACTTTCCTTTTCCAGAAAGTTCTTCATGATAATTCAGTTTACAGTCCTAAAATCTTAACACATAGGGATCATTTTAATCATTTTGTTTTATTTGCTTTCTACTTATTGAGTTTTCTGTTTTATTTTGTTTTGTTTTGTTTTTAAGATTTTATTTATTTGAGAGAGAGCAAGAGAAAAAACACAAGTGGGAAGGGACAGAAGGAGAGGGAGAAGCAGGCTCCTTTAAGCAGGGAGCCCGACATGGGGCCTGATTCCAGGGCCTAGTCCCAGGACCCTGGGATCACAACCTAAGCCAAAGGCATACATGTAACCAACTGAGCCACCCAGGCACCCCTTATTTTATTTTTTAAGATTCATTTGAGAGGGAGAGAGAACAAGCATGAGTGAAGGGTGTGGGAGGAGAAAGAATCTCAACTAGACTCCTTACTGATCATGGAGCCTGACTCAGGGCTTGATCTCACGACCCTGAGATCATGACCTGAGCTGAAACCAAGATTTGGATGCTCAACCGAGCCACCCAGGTACTCTTCTTTTTTTATAAAGTAACATATTCATATAGTCTAAGGTTCCAAGAACACAAAAAGGGAGATAGTGAAAAAGTCTCCCATTTCTGTTGCCCTTCCATTTCTTCTAAAAGTATGCTACTGGGGATCCCTAGGTGGCTCAGCAGTTTAGCACCTGCCTTCAGCTCAGGGCGTGATCCTGGAGTCCCGGGATCAAGGCCCACATTGGGCTCCCTGCCTGGAGCCTGCTTCTCCCTCTGCCTGTGTCTCTGCCTCGCTCTCTCTCTCTGTCTCTCTCATGAATAAATAAATGAAATCTTTAAAATAAATAAATAAAACATGCTACTAGTAGCCTGTGTTTCCTTCCAAAGACTTCATACGTACATATGCATACAAACCCACATGAAAAATCTTTTTTTGAGAGAGAGAATAGGAGCAGAGTGGGAGGGCGCTGCAGAGGGAGAAAGAGAATCTTAAAAGTGTGTCCAGCATGGAGCCCTTCTCGGGGCTCAACCCCACGATCCTGAGATCATGACCAGAATCGAAATCAAGAGTCTGCTGCTTAACCAACGGAGTCACCCAGGAGCCCCAATTCCTCCCTTTTTTTTTTCTTTTTTAAAGATTTTATTTATTCATGAGAGATACAGAGAGAGAGGCAGAGACACAGGCAGAGGGAGAAGCAGGCTCCCTGCAGGGAGCCCGATGTGGAACTTGATCCTGGGAGCTGAAGTCAGACGCTCAACCACTGAGCCACCCAGGCATCCCTCCTTCCCTTTTTATTTTTTTATTTTTTTTATGTTTTCCTCCTTCCCTTTTTATTTATTTTTTATTTTTTTAAGTTTTTATTTATTTATGATAGTCACAGAGAGAGAGAGAGGCAGAGACACAGGCAGAGGGAGAAGCAGGCTCCATGCACCGGGAGCCTGATGTGGGATTCGATCCCGGGTCTCCAGGATCGTGCCCTGGGCCAAAGGCAGGCGCCAAACCGCTGCGCCACCCAGGGATCCCCCTCCTTCCCTTTTTAAATAAATGATTCTGTACCTTTTTTTTTTTTTTTGTAATTATGTACAATGATTAGAAATTATTTCATCTGCATAAAGTTACCTTTGGGGGAAATGATTTGCCAAGGGTCCCATCTGAGTTCATAGCTGGCCAGGCCTTATTTCTCCTAGTGCTAGCTCCTATGCTGGTGGGTAATCAGTGGTGCGTTTGCTGCCAAGGTCAGGCTCTTCTGTCCGAGACCGTCTCCAACACAGTGTGCTTTCTACCTCTCCTAGGGCCAGGGCCCAGAGAGGCTGGTGTCTGGCTCAGATGACTTCACCTTATTCATGTGGTCCCCAGCAGAAGACAAAAAGCCCCTTGCACGGATGACGGGACACCAGGCCCTCATCAACCAGGTGCTCTTCTCCCCTGACTCCCGCATTATTGCCAGCGCTTCCTTCGACAAATCCATCAAACTGTGGGACGGCAGGACGGGCAAGTGAGTGGGGGCGTGGGGAGGGAGAAGAAAGGCCCTAGTCCTCTGGGAGGAGCTTGGCTCTGCCACTTATTGGCTACATAGTCTTGGCAAGCATTTGGATATTCTGAGCCTTTGTTTGCTCTTTTGTAATAGGCGTCTCAGCTTCATTATGAGGTTTAAGTGAAAAGGTATATTTAGGGTTGGCAATAGATGGCACTGAAATGCTAGTTCCTTTCATATCAAAGGAGAGAAATAATCTTAAGATGGCCAGGCATGTGGCAGAAGTGTAGGTTTGAGGGTAGTCATTTCCTGGCCCTCCTCAAAGTGTGATCCACAGACCAGCAGCTGCCAGCATCATCTGGGAGCTTGTTAGCAATGCAGAACCTTGGGCCCCACCCTAGACCTTGTGAATCAGAATCTGCATTTTATTAAGCTCACCAGGTGATCCTGCTCCCATTATAGTCTGAGAAGCACTGGTGTAATGAGGCACTGTGGCCTTGAGGTTGATAGGTTAGAGGAGAGGCAGGGGCATGGGCAAGAAGAGAAAAGGGGCAAGGGAAACCTTTGTGGTGGCCACAGGGGCACCTCGGTCTCAGCCGTTGTGGATTTCCATATAGCAGCCTTTGAAATAGCTCATTCCATTCTTCTTTAAGATAAGGAAACTGAGTCTCAGAGGGGCCAACTCTTGTCCAAATAGACATAGCTAATTTGTATTGATCTGAAAGTTCCAGGTGGGCCTAGCCCACTGTTATTCCATGGCACTTGTCAGCAGGCAGCTTGTGTTGGGGGATATCAGGCAGATGGGCTAGGCAGGTGGCCGCATTGGATTCTAAGTCATGCACAGTTGTCCAGGTACAGAGGCCTGGCAAGAGGCACCCTAGAAGCCGCTCATTTGGAAAAGTTGTACAAAATCGTTACAACCTTGGTAATGATCACACTGGGGTGGGGGCTAGGCAGTGAGATTTTGTATAAGTTCTCGGGTAATCCTAATGTGTAGCTAAGGTTGAGAATAACCACTGTGGGCATAGGGGCCCCTTCAGACATATTTGAAGACCTAATACCCACCATCACCTTTTCCTGGCCCAGGTACCTGGCTTCCCTACGTGGCCACGTGGCTGCTGTGTATCAGATCGCCTGGTCAGCCGATAGCCGGCTCCTGGTCAGTGGCAGCAGCGACAGCACGCTGAAGGTGTGGGATGTGAAGGCACAGAAGCTGGCAGCAGATCTGCCAGGCCATGCAGATGAGGTATGGCCAACCCTTGTGAGCAGAGGCGGGGCGTGTGGTGAAGCCTGGCCCTCCTGTCCCCCCACCCTCCTTACTGACCTGCCTCCCCCTACTCCTGCCTTGGTTTAGGTATATGCTGTTGACTGGAGTCCAGATGGCCAGAGAGTGGCAAGTGGCGGGAAGGACAAATGCCTCCGGATGTGAGTGTGTGCTTGGCTCTCTTGCCCTTAAGGTGGTCACTCTTTGCACCTTTCCCTTCTGGTGGAGAATTCTGAGGACTCTCCAGGGGCCTAAGACAGTGTGGCACCAGGTTCTCTGGGTGGTTAAAAGGGAGGGCTGCTGAATTACAGGGAATAGGTGCTCTCCAGAGGGTGAGCCCAGGGGCCCTCTAGCACAAGGCGGTAGTTTTCAGTTCCAGTCCTGGCTCTGGCTTTCACTGTGTAGTCTTGGAGAGTGTGGTTCACTTGCCTCCTGGGAGTTACCAAGCCTCAGTAGACAGGAAGATCAAAGATAAGAGATGAACACACTTGGGAACCTGAAGCATGTGTACTTGTGAAGAATTGTCATTGTTTGCTACTGGATGACCTTGGTGGGCCCTGGGATGAGGTCTTGGCCAGGGCAGGCAGTGGATGCCAAGCCTGAGTGGGTAGCTAGAGCAGAGATGGTAGCCAGGCTCTTAATGACCGAGTGAACCCCAAGCTCTCCCTGTAGTGGGCTCCTGGGATTATATGGCAGCCTCCCTTTCCCAAGATAGGATCCCCCTGCTATTGCCTCCCCCTTCTCCACAGATGGAGGAGATGAGAAATCCTATGTTCCGTGTGACCCCTCCTTGGACTTGCCGCTGCCAGCTGCCTGCCCTGACACAGACGAAAGGCCAGGGTGGTAACCCTGCAGACCAGCATGGTTTGCTGTCCTTGGACAGATCCCAGTGGGGTCCCTCCCCAGAGCAGGAGAGTGGCGCTTACAGGACAATATAACTGAGCTCAGCCCTCTGCCATCACTCTGTACCTGGTGGGGGCGGGGGTGGGGTGGGGATGGTGGCAGGCAGTGACTGGACCCCTGCTGCCGGCCCGTCGCCTTTCCTAAATGTTCTTTCTATTCAGTGTGAGGCCCTAGATTCTGTGACCAAATAAATAACTTATATTTTGTGTGTTTGGGTTGTAGTTCCTTGTCCTAGAATCCCAAGGCCCACCGGAGGACTATGCTAACAGTGTATATGTCTTCCATCTGGGCAACACCAAATCTATACTGACCAGGAAGTTGCCGTTCTTCTCTTTCCCCTATGCCTATGAGGAGAGGCCAGCTGGGGCAGGGGAGACTGGCTTAAGCCATAGGGTAGTAGCCAGAGGAAAATCTGAGCCTGTGCCATCCAGTGTGGTAGACGCTAGCCACATGTGGCTGTCTCCGTTTACCAGAATTCCATATGGCTAGGAATGCAATCCTGTTTGGCTAGCATCAGGCTCCTCACTGCTTTGGATAGCATAGGTCAAGACCACCTTCATCACCACGGGGAGTTCTGTGGGCCAGCTGCTTGAGGGCTGCTTTCCTCAGCCCCTCTCACACGCAGCACTCTTCTTGAGGCCCCACAGTGCAGCGACCACTGTGCTGGGCTCGGGGTACAGAGCGGAAGGTGACAGCTGTCCCAGAGCTCACAGAGGTGAGAGTTGGAGCAGCAGTGGGTGTGGCCTGACATGGGAGGATGAGTCTTTTTGGCCCATGAGGACTTTCACGATCGAAGGGAATCCCTACTGGATGTCCTCAGACCTTTGACCAATATCTTGCCTTCCATCCTGCCTCTACTTTCTGTTTCAAATCTCAGGCAACCTTCCCAGGTTAGATTCTAAACTGTCCTTGTATGGATTGCTCAGGGCCACGGCATTTCTAACCTCTTGTTCCTCCCCTCCTCCCCACCGCTTCCCCACACCGTGCTCTCAGGATTTTGCATATCAGCTGGTTCTTCTTGGTCTCTTTTGTTGCATGTCCCTGCAATGAGACTGCATGAAGGTAAAGGGGGTGCCCTGTGGAGGTACTTGTCCTGCTGTGCGCTCATGTGATCCTCAGGTAACCCCACTGTCATACTTTTAGAGTTCTTACATCCCTGAATTAGCCCAGGGAGCTTAAACAGTTTGTCCATGCTCTCACATCCAGGAAAAACCAGGATCAAATCAGACTGTGCTCCTAAACTGAGCACTCTGTCCTTCCAGGGCCGAAGTCTGATGTTGACAGTCTACAGGCTGCCACCACCTCTGCCAGTATTGCTCTTTTTCCTGGTCCTAAAATAACATTTCTTCCTCATGTGGGAAAGTGGTGATGTTAGCAGAGCCAGGCAGTAGGTGTGGATAACATCCCATTGCCTCTCCACCCCCCAACCTGGACTCTTGGTTCCGGCAGAAGCTAGGAAGGCAGATGGCAGCTAGCCCAGCTGTCAGCATGAAGCAGAATTCAGGGTGCTGGGTGACCTGCAGTGCTTTAATGAGGGATCTGGACCCAGCCCAAATCTGGGGAGGGGGATGCCTAGCAGCTGTGGGCAGTGGCAGACCTGGCCTGGCCTGTGGCGTCTCCAGGTGAATGGGGCTCCTGTCTAGCCTCAGCCCCAACCCAGAAGTGGAGTTTGGGGACCACTGCACCAGGCCCTGGGCGGGGTGATCAGCAATTCCCTGGCATAGTGCTGGTGGTCCATTTCACAATTCTGTTCCTGAGAGCCCTGGGCTGAAGCTGAAGGTAGGTAAGGGACTTCCTTGGGCCCGCTTTAGTAGGGAAATAGGTATTCCAGATCTTCGAGCTTCCGCATATCCTCTAGCCCGATGGACACCGTTTTCCTCTGGGGTTCCTTGCGCTGCACAGTAATCTGGATGGGGCTGTTCTCAGGGAAGCTGTTCAAGTCAGTGGCCACGGTTGCAAACTGAAATAAAGCAAAACCTCTCAGAATTCCTTCCCAGACCTGACCCTACCTCAGCTTTGTTTGCCAAATGGGGTCTTGCATGGCCTTACCACCTGTTCATGGACACCCAGAACAGGTACGGACCTATGCCTTCCCTGTAATGTGAGGTTTCCAACCACAAGGCTGTCTGTCCTCAAGCCTTCCCCCACACCCCTGCCTACTCCCTTTTCTTTGTCCCCCTTTCGCCTTTTCCCTGTATTTCTCTCAATGCCCTTCACTTTCCTGGCCCACTCAATTCTTGGTACTAAGCTGAAGAATCCCAAAACTAATGGCCTTGGGAGCTGAACATTACAGAGATGCTGATGAATATACTAGTTTGCATTCCCAGTGCACCCTGGAGTGGCTTAATCCTTAAGCCTCCCAGATGAAAGACTAGAATTTGTGCTCATTCTCCTAGGCAGAAAGCCAGCAGGAAGATGAGCCATGGGGGCATAGTGGTGTCCCCAGCCTCCAAAACCCCTGGCTCAGACCTCTCCCTGGCCCACCCCCCTCACCGGGCCCTCTTCTCCCAGGGCTCACTTTGTAGGGCTTGCACCACTTCCCCACCCCAGCTGTGTTAGCTGCACGGACGGTGAGACAGTAACTCGTGTTAGGCTTCAGCTCCATCAGCTTGACGGTGGTGCCCAAGATCTTGTTGAAGATCCATGGGCGATTCTTTGCCTTGGGTGGCTCATTATCATTTGTCTTGGCCACTTCCTGCAACAGGACCTGGTAGAAACTGACCTGCTGCTTGCCCAGGGCATAGGTCCAGGAAATCTAGAGGAAGAGAGTCCCCCCACCCCGCCAGGCTTCCTCAGACCTGCTCCAGGCTGTCCTCCCCTCCCCTTCCACCCTCAGCCATGGGTCTAAATGCCCCACTCCCATCCCCTGCCCCTCTTGGGGCCAAGGCAGGTCTGATGGAAGGTGTAAGGCACTCCCGGCCTGCAGCATAGGTGACTCTCCCTGGGCAGCCCCACCCACCTCAGAGTGTGCCCCCATCCCATATTTCTCCAAGACTAGTTGGGAGGGCCCTTAGAGATCATCTTGTCCATCTTTCTCATTGCAGATGAGGCTCAGAGAGGGTGAGTGGCTGGCCTGTGTACACACACAGCACCAGAGCCAAAGTTCAAACCAGTAGCTCCAGAGCCCACATACTTTGCTACAATAGTGGTTGCCACACCTGGCTGAGGAGCTCAGGGAGTTTTTATAACACTGCAGATTCCTGGCCCTGCTGCCTCCTGTCTGGTTTCCTTCTCCCCTCCATCCAGGCCAGTGGTTCTCAAAAGTGGATGTGCATCAGAATACCCTAAAGGACTTGTTAAAACAGATTGCCAGCCCCCATGGTTTCTGGTTCAGTAGGCCTAAGGTAGAGGCGGAGAGGACGAGAATTTAAATTTCAGGGCAGCCCCGGTGGCCCAGCGGCTTAGTGCCACCTTCAGCCCAGGGCGTGATCCTGGGGACCCGGGATTGGGTCCCACGTCGGGCTCCCTGAGTGGAGCCTGCCTCTCCCTCCTCCCTCTGCCTTTGTCTCTGCCTCTCTCTCTGTCTCTCATGAATAAATAAAATCTTAAAAAAAAAAAAAAAAAAGCATTTAAATTTCAAACACGTTGCCATAGGATGCTGATGCTGTTGGTCTGAGAACCACACTTTTGAGACACTGCTCATCTGGGACTTCCAGATTTATCTTCCTAAAATACAGCACAAATTGCATCCACCACCAGATACAAAGCTTTGCAAAAGCTGTCTGTCCTCTATTGCTTACGGAAAAAAATCTGTAAGGTAGCCTAACATTGTAGGACCTCTGAGCGGATACAAATTCTCAGGGCCCACCCCAGACTTACTGAATCAGAATCTCTAGGGATGAGGCCCAGGAATCTCCTTTTTAACAAGATGATTGGATGTGCAGGCACAGAAAAGTGCGAGAAGCCCTAGATTGGGACCCGGCTGTGTGCTCCCACATTTTCCCGCCTGTGAGGCATTGCTCTTGTCAGCCCCTCCATGGAATGCCATTCTCCCATCTCTAGATGTTTAAATCCTCCCTGTGTGTCCCAGCTCAAATGTTACCAAAGCCACCAAGCTTTTTCCTGCACCTGGATGTAATGTTTCTCCCTCTGAATTCCTGGTGGCACTTGGTCTGAGCTCTTCCTACAGCACCACACCCATTCTAGCTGGCACTGGAGTTCCTACCAGACATGGCTTCTCTCCTGAGCCAGGAGCTCTAGGGTAGGATGCAGGTGGTAGGCACCTTCACACTCCCTACGAGCTTAGCTCAGAGCCTGGCACACGGGGGCGGCCAGGAAGCCCTTGCTGAATGCACCAAGAGGGAAACATACCACAGCCGTGGAATCGCTGACTGTGTGTTCACAGATGAAGGGTGCCTCCGGCACATCCATGACCACAGAGGACTCTGAGGGTGTCGACGAGGTGTCTGTGTCCAGTTCAGGGTTGTCAAGGTCCAGCAGGCCCCCAGGGGCCATTTGAGACTTGGATTGTTGGGGGCAGAGGGCCAGGTCCTTCTTTTCTGTATCCTTGCCAATCGAGGAGAAGCTGAGTTTGTTCAGCTCGCCCTCTAGCATCCCTGCAAAGAAGCTGCTGTTGGGCTGGGTCACAGCCAGTTTGATGGGATTCAGCAAGGTGGATGAGATGGGGGAAATGCTGGTGTCGTCAGAGCTGCATTCAGAGTCCTCCACTGGCATCGGCTTCCTGAGTGGGAGGGAGACGGGTGAGCTGCTGAAGGAGGCCACACCAGCCCACGCAGCCTGGAAGCTCCTCGAGGGCAGGCCTTGTACCTGACTTGCCAAAATCCCCAGCTGCTTTGAATAGCTCAGAACATCCGTACCACCCTGTAGCAGGGCATCAAAACCACCAGTGCACCTATTAAGAAATAGATTCCTGGTCCCTGCCCCACTTTGGGACGAGATCTTTAACAAGATCTTAGGATAATTCTGAGGCATGTGTTCAGAGCACCGTAACTTGAGACACTGCTAAAACCTAAAGTCCTTCCAAAGTGGAGTGCAAGTACCTCTGGGGAAATGCCCAAGCCAATCTAGCAGGGTATGGAAAAATATCTAAAAGTATCCAAAAGAAAAATAATTAAGCCTTACTAATATTCACTTTCATGGTTTAACAGTAATTACTGATTGATTTACTTAGGTTTTCTAACATTTAGCAATATTCATTAATATGTGGCATGTAAAATTAACAATACTCTGCATAGATTTACATATATTGGGATAATTGCTCAAAACCTTTTTCTTCCATTCTAATTTTGTTAAATTATTAAATATTTTAGACCTATACAAGATAATCAAGAGTAATACATTAGCAGGGACATAATATACATAATATACAGTATGAGAACTATAGTTAATAATATTATATTGTAGGGACACCTGGGTGGCTCAGTGGTTGAACATCTACCTTCGGATTGGGGCATGGTCCCGGGATCCAGGATCGAGTCCCATATCAGGCAGGGAGCAGGGAGCCTGCTTCTCCCTGTCTATGTCTCTGCCTCTCTCTCTCTGTCTCTCATGAAAAAATAAATAAAATCTTTTAAAAATGTATTGTATATTTGAACTTACTGAGACAGCAGATTTTAAAAATTCTTATCATGGGCAGCCCAGGTGGCTTAGCAGTTTAGCGCTGCCTTCAGCCCAGGGTGTGATCCTGGAGACCCGGGATGGAGTGACGTGGGACTCCTGCATGGAGCCTGCTTCTCCCTCTGCCTGTGTCTGTTCCTCTCTCTCTGTGTGTCTCCCATGAATAAATAAATAAAATCTTTTTAAAAAGTAAATAAAAATTCTTATCACAAGAGGAAAATCTTTAACTGTGATGACAGAAGGAATCTGAACTATGCAACCACCTCCCATACACACATCAAATCATGTACACCTTACACTGATATGTTATATGACAATTATATCTCAAAACTGGAAAAAATAAAACGAATATATGATAAAGTGAGGAAATCAAGATTGATATATTAAGCTTCCACTTAGCCACTATCCAATTTCAGAACTACAGTCTCACCATTACAGTTAAAGCTCGCTGGACACTTCTGTCCCCACCCCACTCTGTATCCTCCCGCTCCATGGTAACCAGTAGAGTACATTTCAAATTTTGTGTTTAGGGATGCCTGGGTGGCTCAGTGGTTGAGCGTCTTGAGCGTCTGCCTTCAGCTCAGGTCGTGATCCCGGGGTCCCACATCAGGCTCCCTGTGAGGAGCCTGCTTCTCCCTCTGCCAATGTCTCTGCCTCTCGTGTCTCTCTTGAATAAATAAATAAAATCTTTAAAAAATTTTATGTTTATCATTCCATGTGTGTCTCCATAGGTTCATTAGAGATGTCCACTATCCTTAAGCAACATCTACTATTATTTTGCCTATTTTAAGACTTCACATAAATAAATTCATCAGCAGCTCATTGTTTTTTTTTACTCCACATTATTTTTATTTTATTAAAAGATTTTATTTTTACGTAATCTCTCTACCTGCAACATAGGGTTCAAACCCACGACCCCAAGACCAAAAGTCACTCCACCAACTGAGCCAGCCAGGTGCCCCAACACTGTTTGTACTGATACATGTAGCTTTGGTTCATTTTAACTGTTGCACACTTTTCATTACATGGATATTGGTATTGTTACCAATTCTTTGCTACTACAAAGAAAAACCTTGTACATGTTTCCTTACTATTTAATTTTGTGTTGTTTACTGATAAAGAATCCAAAAAGTTTGGCTTTCAAATCTTTTTTTTTTTTTTTAATTTTGACCCAACGTAAGAAATACATATTACCTAGTATACTTAAACATACACATAAAACCAAAACACGGGGCTCCTGGGTGGCTTAGTCATTTAAGTGGCCACTCTTGAATCTGGCTCAGGTCATGATCTCAGGGGTGTGGGACTGAGCCCCCCAGCAGGCTCTGCGCTTAGTGTGAAGTCTGCTTTTCCCTCTCCCTCTTCTCCCCTGCTCACATGCTCTCTCTCTCTCTCTCTCAAGTAAATGAATAGAATCTTAAAAACAAACAACAACAGAAAAAAACAACTATGGGCGCCTGGGTGGCTTAGTCGCTTAAGTGTCTGTCTTTGGCTCAGGTCATGATCCCACATTAGGCTCCCTGCTCAGCGAGGCATCTGCTTCTCCCTCTGCCCCTCACCCTGCTCCTGGCTCTCTTTCTCTCAAATAAAAATATTTAAAAAAACAACAGCCAATGAAAACACATTTCACAAACCAGTACTTACTCTGTGATATGCTCTGGAATTTTTTTTTTTAAGATTTATTTGCTTAAATAATCTCTACACCCAACGTGGGGCTTGAACTCACAACTCTGAGATTAGAGAGTTGTACACTCCTCCAACTAAGCCAAACAGGCACCCCTGGAATGTTCTATTCTTTTATTTCATTTTTATAACACTGGTCTCCGTTAACTAAAATGAGTTCCTGACCCATTAATGGATCACAACTCCATAGTTGAAGAGCAGTGATAAAGCAAGAGCAGTCACTGGGCCGTTAGGGACCAAGTACCTTGACCAAGGTCACATGGTGAGTTGGAACTAGACCCAAATCTTCTGAGTCCCATCTGCCTCTGGCATATTCTGGTTCCTCTTCTCTGGTTCCTGCTCCATTTCCCTGGCTGCTCTGGCCAGATCCAACAACCAATACACCTCCCCTACCACCAGATACCTCAATCCAGGCCAGCCACTGGCTTCATAGGTGATGGATTTGCCAAATTTTTCTTGAGCTCCAGCCCTCCGAGAAATCCTGATCAGCCCAAAGCTTCTAGGCTAGCCTTTGGTAAAGTAAACATTTGTAGATGACCCCTCATCATGGATGGTCCTTTGTAGGCTGAAGAGTCTGAGTGTTGATGTCATTTATATTTCAGATTGTCCTAATGAATCCCTATTTTATTTTTTTTTAAGATTGAAAAAAATTTAAACAATCTGTACACCCAATGTGGGGCTTGAACTCACAACCCCAAGATCAAGAGTCACATGCTTTACTGACTGAGCCAGCCAGGCATCCCATGAACCTCTATTTTATTTTTATTTATTTATTTATTTATTTATTTTAAAATTTTTATTCATTCATGATAGGCACACAGTGAGAGAGAGAGAGAGGCAGAGACACAGGCAGAGGGAGAAGCAGGCTCCATGCACCGGGAGCCTGATGTGGGATTTGATCCTGGGTCTCCAGGATCGCGCCCTGGGCCAAAGGCAGGCGCTAAACCGCTGCGCCACCCAGGGATCCCGAACCTCTATTTTATTTTATTTTTTTAAAGATTTTATTTATTTATTCATGAGAGACACAGAGAAAGAGAGAGAGGCAGAGACACAGGCAGAGGGAGAAGCAGGCTCCGTGCAGGGAGCCCGATGTGGGACTTGATTCCGGGACTCCAGGATCACGCCCTGGGCGGAAGGCAGGCACTAAACCACTGAGCCACCCAAGGATCCCGAACCTCTATTTTATATTCACTTATTCAAAACAGCAGTGCTAGGGCACCGGGGTGGCTCAGTTGGTTAAATGTCTGACTCCTGATTTTGGCCCAGGTCATGATTTATAGTCGTGGGATCAAGCCACATGTTGGGCTCCCCAGGAACCCACTTGAGATTCTCTCTCTCTCTCCCTCTGTCCCCTCCCCCCACTCACATGTGTTCCCTCTAAAATAAATAAATAAATAAATAATCTTTATAAACACACCCATAAAACAGTAGTGTTGATTGAAGTGGAGGCAGAAAGCAGCTAAGCATTGAGCTATATGCTGGACAAAAATCTTTATGATCTTCATGACAGCCCCCTGGATGGGTGTTAGCCCCCCCATTTTTCAAATGAGGGACTGAAGATGCTTGATCGTAATTAACTTGTCTATAGTCATATACCTAAGTGGTAGAACTTGGATTTGAATTTGGGCTCGTAGCCCAAGACTTTCCTACCACACCATGACATTTCCTACAAGCATGTTATTTTATCTATCCCTGCTTACTTACAGGTCCTCTGACTGGATGCCACATCCCCTTCAAGTAATCAAGAGTAGCTACATAGTTTGTGGGGCCTCTTCCTCAAAATTATTAAGAATTTCAAAAACAGTGACAGCCCCCTCTGGCTCCTCAAGGTGTCCTGCCAGCACAGACCATGCTGTATTATTCTTGCTTCTTCCTAACATCCCCCAACACACATGCCCCAGGCTGAGAGCGCCTTGAAAGCAGGTGGTGTGTTTTTCAGCTCTGCATCCCCAGAACTTGACATTAGGCCAGACACCTGGCAGATGCTCAGAGTTTTGTTGAATGAGCTAAAGAGAACCCAGAATCACTGAGGAGGAACAGTAAACTTCATGCTGAAAGTAGGCAGACTATAGGGGGGACACAATCAGGCAGGCAAATGCACCAAAAGGGAGGAATAAGGAAGAGGCACCATCAGGGAATGGAGTGGGTTGTCTGTATGGGGGTGTGTGGGAGTGGTGAGGACCATAGCTAGACAAAGCAGGAGAAGTACCGTCCACAAAGCTCTGACTAATCCCAGAAGGCCATCTGGAGTAGGAGGCCTCCAAGCCTCCAAGAACTGATTTGGGATCAGGAATCCATAGTGCAGGGGCACCTGGGTGGCTCAGTGGTTGAGCGTTTGCCTTTGGCTCAGGTCATGATCCTGGGATCCTAGGATTGAGTCCCGCATCAGGCTCCCCACAGGGAGCCTGCTTCTCCCTCTGCCTATGTCTCTGTCTCTCTCTGTGTGTCTCTCATGAATTAAAAAAAAATAAATCTTAAAAAAAAAGGGCGGGGGGGAGAGGGAATAGTGTGACTTCCGCACATGCTCTTCCCAAGGAGTCCAGGGATGGGTTGTGACAGGTGGAGGAAGCATCATTGCTTCTTTAAGCTCCTCTCCCCGCCCCTCTCCTCTGGCCTTAGGAAGGGGAAAAAGGACCAGACTTGGGTCTTACGGTAGATTGATGGCATCTTCCTGCAAGAAGTTAACCAAACTGCCCCTTGCAGTAAGTGGGAGTCCTTTGGTAGTGACGGTCCTGTTCATAGACTTGGGGTTTGGAAAGGGCTTCGACATTTGATTGAGTGCATTCAGAACGTTGAGGGTTTCCTTCTTCAGCATGGCCTCCTCCCCATCTCCCACTTTACATAGCGTCTCTGATGCCATCTCGTTTGTTTGGGACCACAGCCTCACTACACAGCTGACAGGAAGCAGAAAGAAACTGGGAGCAGCGGACCCGCCCTTAGTTAGCGTGGGATGGGGATGCAATGAGCTGACTTCATAATCATCACTGAATGTAACAATTAGGGGCCAGCCTCCCCCTTGAGCTGAAGCTGCTGCTGCCCAGGGCCAATGTCAGGAGTGGGCTACAAGGGACAGACTACGTCACCCTGTGGACCCGTTCTGGTTCTAATGCTCTGTGATTACTGCAGCCCTGCCCCTCTCTGAAGATCTGAAAATGCTAACCATCTGTTCCCTTTGGAGCTGCTCTGGGAAGGAGGAGCAGGGTGGTGAGAGAAGACTCCTGGGTGCAGTGGGAGGTGGCAGGGGCCCTGGGAGACAAACGGGACTGACATGGGTCTCTGGGAGTGGGGGACTTTGTCTCTAGAATGCTGAGACTCTATATCTGGAAATCCTAGGCAGCAACCCCCCACTATGTCCCTATGCACAGGGAGAGTCCAGATGGCTCATGGGGTTCACAGCCCACATACAGCCAGGTTTTACTGCTAGAACTCTTAAATGTGTTGCATCTTCACCCGAAAGTGTCTTCATGTGTTGAGTGACAATGGTGGGTGCTGCAGAGGAATACAAATAGGGCCCAGGCATCTTTCTGTTCTCCAGGAAACCACCTTACCATCAGAAAACCTACACGCAACTTCGGGAGTAGGATGAGCGGCTGTCTACACCACACTGGCTTTTCACGCGTGTGGATTTGTCTCCTCTAACACTGGCTCTGCACCTGCAGGTTGTCTAACCTTTGGCAAGCGCCTTGACGGGCCAAGCCTCAGTTTCCGCCTCTGTGACATGTGGATAAAAACAGCCCCCGCCTCAAGGAGGGTGAGGAGGTAACCCAGTCAAGTTGCTTTAGGACTTCCAGAGGACGAGGCAAAGCAAAGGACATTTTAAAATGCCACATCATATTTTTTTTTTATGTTCCAAATCACCAGGGTTTTTGTTGTCTTATTCATCCAAAAAATAATGTGTTGGTTTTTTTTTTTCTTCAAAAATAGAAACGCAGATGCCCTCTCTGCGCTCTGCTGCTTCCTAGCACCTGCCACCCAATCTGTAATTACCCGGTATCTTCGATTCCTCTTGGCTGTCCTCGTCACTAACAGGGAGGCGTCTCGGGCAGGGAAGGTCGGTCGGGTAGAAGGCGGACGCGCAGCGCTTGGGACAGAAGCGCGCGTGGGGGGAGTCGGGTGGAGGTGGACGCGGGCGCGGGGGCGGGGCCAGTGAAGGGGCGGGGCCGGTGAGGGGGCGGGGCCATGCCGGGGGCGGGGCCGGGTGGCTCTGGCCCGCGTGGGGCTCCGCCCCCATCGCCCTGTCGCCGCGCGGCCAGCAGGTGACGCTGCAGGCCAGGCCCTGGCGCCTGGAAGGCGGAAGCGCGGCGGGCGCGGCGGGACCCGGGCGAGGACCCCGGAGGCCGCCCCCTCCGTGCCAGCGCCGCGCCCACCCTGCAGAGGGTGGCCCGAGAGCCCCGAGCCCGGCCCCGCCGAGCCCCCGGGCGGCATGGGCGTGCTCAGGGCCGGGCTGTGCCCGGGCCTCACCCAGGACACTGTCCTGCAGCTGAGGAGCCGCGGGGTCAGGACAGGTGACGGCGTGCGCGCCACCCAGCCGGGCCCCTCGGTGCGCGTCCTGCCCCGCCCCGCCCAGGCCGGGAGGCAGGCGGGGTGCGGCCAGCCCAGCGCCCCCCTGCCCAGGGCTGGGTGCCGGCCGCGCCAGGCCCTGGGGCTCTGTGCTTCTGCCTAGGCCTCCCGCCCGCCCGCCCGAGCCCGCGCGCCCCCACCCCGCCCGCTGCGTGAAGAGGCGAAGCCCAGCGTGGGAGGCCCCGAGCCTCCCTTCCTGCGCGTCAACCAACCACGTGTGTTTTGTTTTCAGTGGTGGACCTGGCTTCTGCAGACCTGGAGGCCGTAGCCCAGACATGTGGCTTGTCTTACAAGGTGAGCTGCTGAGCTCCACTCTCCAGCCCTGGCTGTCTCTACGTGCTCAGCCCTGAGCCAACGGAGCGAAGGGTTCCCAGAGGTTGATAAGTAGGGTGGTGGAGCCGGTGAGACCCTGGGATGCCCCCTCCTCCGCCTGCCCCGTACTCTGGGCTGCTTTGGGTTGAACCAGTGTCCCTGGCGGCACCCTGAGTTGCTCCTGCCCCTTCCACAGGCCCTGGTTGCCCTGAGAAGGGTGCTGCTGGCTCAGTTCTCAGCCTTCCCCTCCAATGGCGCTGATCTGTACGAGGAACTAAAGACTTCCACTGCCATCCTGTCCACTGGCATCGGAAGGTTTGTATGTGTACTCGGGGAAGACGGCCAAAGGCTGGAGGACAGGAGTGCCTCCAGGGAGGCCTTTTACATTTGAATCTAGAGAGCAGGGTTTTTCAAGCAGCGATGAAGGCAACATGGACAGATGGTCAGGACCTCTGAGTTCTCTTACCCTAGAACAGGGTTTCTCCACTTCACACTTCTAACACTTGGGAATCTGTAATTATTTGGTGGGGGAGGGAATCTGTCCTGTGCATTATAGGATTTTTGGCAGCATCTCTGGCCTCTGTTCACCTCCGGTCTCCCCATGTTGTGACAATCAAAAATGTCTCCAGATGTTACCAAATGACCCCAAAAGGGGCAAAATTGCTTCTGGTGGAGAACCCCTATTCTATAACACAAGACGTCAGTTATTTCATTATTATTCAGCAGATCAGATGGAACCACTCCTCTGACCTGCTTCCCACTTAAGTTTAGGGCAAGAGAACAGGGCAGGACTGACACTCGCTGAGAGCCTCCTGGGTGCCAGCCGCTGACGTCAAGTTATGAAATCTCTTCAGTGACCCTGTGTGTTGTGATTATTAACCAAACTTGAGTTTAACCCAAGAGAATGAGGGGCAAGGAGTGGTGGGAGGCGCCCTGGGATACTTGATCAGAACCAAGTGTGTTCCCCATACTCTGTAGCAAGAGGGATCAAGAGAGCTTCTGCAGAGAACGAGTAGTTACATCCTGCTGTGTCGTTTGCAGAGGGAAAGAGTTGGAAGACAACAGCCAGTTTCTGGCCAGGGGAGTCTGACCTCTTTCCTGGCTTGTTTGTGCAGAAGTTGATGAGGAACTCTGCCGCCAGCAAGGCCTCTGGATCGGTTTGGCCCTTGCTGTTTTCCTAACACATTCTCTTGGCAAGGTTCATACAGCATGGCCCTTGGTCTTCCAGGTGGGGGTCCGAGTCTGTTATCCGTCAAGCACTGTGTGCCCACTAGGGGCCAGATATGTGCAGAGGACTGATGTACGAGTGTGGCATGGTTCCTGCGCTTAATGAATGTGGGGTCTGGTGGGTAGACAGAAGAGCAGGTAAGCAGGAGAGATGCATAAACATGTGTGGAGGCAACAGAAGGAGGGACTGATTGGCCAGAAGCAGACCTGGCCCTCAGGCTTAGGGAGCTTGTGAAACCAACATAGGCAGAGGAAAGGTTTAGGGAGCAGTCAAGTGGTAAATGGACTGGACTGCTGCTGCAGTGGGTCTTTGCAAGGGAGATCAGAGTGGTTCCACGAAGCTCTGTGGAGGAGGCAGGACTTAGGCATTGAAGAACAGATGGGCCTTCTCTGAGTGCCCACCGAGGACCCGGCACCGTGCTTATACTTCATAGCTCATGATTTCATTTGTTCTCCACAACTGCCAATGAGCACAACAATTAAACTCAACTATTGGGGTGGGGGTGGGGGGTGATACCTGAGTGGCTCAGTCAGTGGTTGAGCGTCTGCCTTCTGCTCAGGTATGATCTCCAGGTCCTGGGATTGAGCCCCACATCAGGCTACCTGTTCAGTAGGGCATCTGCTTCTCCCTCTGCCTCTGCCTCCCTTCACTTGCTCATGCTCTCTCTCAAATAAATAAATAAATAAATAAATAAAATCTTAAAAAAACAACAAAACTCAACCATTGGAAAGATGAGGAAACGGGCTCAGGTTAAGTGGCTTGCTTCAGTTCAGTCAGCTGGTGGCCAACCAGGTACTTGAGGTCATATCCATCACACTCCTGACTCTGACTCACCTGCCCTGTTCCCCCCCATCCCCACCCTGGGGAGGCTTTAATGCAAAAGAGAGCTGTCGACATGGGGCAGAGGTGTGCAGGGTGGACCGGACTAGAGAGACTTGCAGAGACAGGCTGAGAGAGAGCTGGCAATGGTGGGGTGTGTGAGTCCAGTCCAGGGCAGGTGACAGCAGAAAATGTGTTGAAAAGAGGTGCAAGAAAAAAAGAGAAAACAGGTGCAGACAGGCCTTGCCACCTGGCAGGATATAGGTGTGAAGAATCAGATGAGACACTAGGTTTCTAGCCCTGCTCACAGTGTTCTGTGGACACTTAGTGGATGTAACTTTTAAAAGAGAGATGGGGAGTTATGTAGTCAAACATTTGGGAAATGCTTCATTAACCCAAATTAAACTAGTTTTTTGGTTGTAGGCCATCTCAGAGTCTGATGTGCACCATGAATCTTTACAAGGACAATAGAGCATGAAGTGTACCTTGCAAGAAGCTATATCGACTGTGGGAGATAGGTGGTTCCCTGAAGGCCAGAGCTATGTCTTGTTCATCTCTGTATCTCCCTCATTTTATTTTATTTTTTTAAAGATTTAATTTATTTGAAACATAGAGAGTGAGAGAGCACAAGCAAGGGGGGCAGGCAGAAGGAGAAGCAGACTCCCCACTGAGCACAGAGCCCAGTGAGGGGCTTAATCCCAGGACCCCAAGATCAAGACCTCAGTCAAAGGCAGATACTTAACTGAGCCACCATGTGCCCCTGTATCTCCCTCATTTTAGGGTAAGACCTTCAGGAAATATGACATTTTTAGGCCATGTTGGAATGAATGGCCAGAAAAAAAAAAAAAAGAAAGAAAAAGAAAAGACTAAAAGCCAATTCCAAGGGAAAGGTGAGGATAAATCCCAGAAACCAATTGTATTCAAAACAGGTGGTGAGACCCCAGTGTGGTTTTGTTGCAAGAGACAGGCGGGGGTCTCTCTCTCCTTGATGACAGTGATGTGCCGAGTTAGAGGTGGTTGGTAGGAGGGTCCTCTGGGTGGTAGGAGACATGAAACAGGAACACAGGTGAGAAGTCGGCTGGTGTGATTGTGTGTGTGTGTGTGTGTGTGTGTGTTGGGAATTCCTTAAGCAGCGTGGTCCTCACAGCCAAGAATGAGGTTGATTCTTGTCTGGATAGTCAATGCCAGTTGGTTAGACCAGAATCATTAGAATCATCAGCTGAGCCCTGAGTCAAGCTCCCTGCTCAGCGGGGAGTCTGCTTCTCCCTTTCCCTCTGCCTCACCCTTGTGTGCACTCGTGCTCTCGCTCTCTCTCTCTCTCAAATAAATAAATCTTTTAAAAAAATAAAATAAAATCTTAAAAAAACAATCCAATCACTGGGGGAATCCTTAAACACCCCAAAGGTCATGCCTCCTGCAGACCAATTAAATCATTCTCTGGGGATGGGACACAGGCACCAGTAGTGTTTGAAGTTTGCAGATGGCTCCATTGTGAAGACATGTTTGGGAACCGCTAATACAGGCCTCTTTCAAAAATCCTCTGGTATATATATATAAAAAAAATCCTCTAGTGATTTATTTATTTATTATTATTTTAAAAAATATTTATTTATTTATTTATTCATGACAGACACAGACTGAGAGAGAGTGGCAGAAAAATAGGCAGAGGGAGGCAGAGGCTCCTCACAGGGAGCCCGATGTGGGACTCGATCCCGGGTCAGGACCTGAGCCAAAGGCAGGTGCCCAACCCCTGAGTCACCCAGGTGTCCCCCTCTGGTGATTTTAATATGCAGGCAGGACTGAGAATCATTAGTATAGCCTCATGGTTTTCAAACGTGAGCATGCATCCAGATCACCTTGAAGCCTTATTGAAACTCGGATACATTCTCCAGAGTTTCTGATGCAATGGGTGCAGGGGAAGGGGGGTTAAAGTTTGCATTTCACACCAGTTCCCAGTGATGCTTTTGGTCTGGGGACCACACCAGGAGAACCACTGCTATCATGGAGCTAGGACTGTCTGATCTCAATGGGAGAAGCCACAGGGCTGGAGTGGTGACCAGAGTGTTTTGACTGGCAGGGACCTGTGCTTATAATCATGGAGTCCTTGGAACTGAAATTGATGGGGTTTTTTCTAAGGTGCTCCTTGGCATACACAGAAGTATCATGGAAGGTCTTTGAGAATAATTTTAGGATCCCATGAGGGTGCTTGCAGGCCTGGAAAAGGGATGTGTGAGGTCAGAACACTGAGCCATTGGTATGGGCTGTGGTTTAGGAGAAGCTTCAGCCCACAGGTTGGGCAGAAAGTGGAGTGTGGTTAGTGACTTGTTTCATGGTAGTTCAAGGACAGAATGTGGACTAGGAATTGGCTACGTCTTGAATTTATCCAAAGGCTTCCACAGCCAGAGCATCAATGATACAGGAATTAAGTGGTACTGTTCTATCACTTAATTCTCTGGGAACATTCATTGTATGTCTCCTGTGTTTCCAGCACTGTGCCAATGTCCTTGCCCCAGGTGCTCTGGGCCAAATGGAGAAGAGAGACAAAAACAAGCACATAGAAAATAATCACCAACTCCCAGGACTAAGTGAATTCAGTAAGGCCGCAGGATACAAGATCAGCACATAAAAATCAATTGCATTTCTATATACTCAAAACGAACATGTGGAATAGGAAATTAAAATGTAATACCATTTACAGTTGCTCCAAAGAAAATGAAATACTTAGGTCTAAATCTAACAGCAGGTATAGGAGCTGTATGCTGAAAACTAAAACTTACTGAGGAAAGAAATCAAAGATGACCCAAATAAATGGAAAGACACACTGAATTCAGGGATTGGGAGACTCAGCATAGTAAAGATGTCAGTTCTCCGCAAATTGCCCTATAATCTTAATGCAGTTCCTACCAGTCTCAGCTGACTTTTTTTTTTTTTTTGTAAAAATAAGGCTTATTCTAACACTTAAATGGAAAAGCCAATGACCTTGAATCACTAAAATATTTTTTAAAAAGGATAAAGTTGAGAGATCCCTGGGTGGCTCAGCAGTTTAATGCCTCCCTTAGGCAGGGCGCAATCCTGGAATCCCGGAATTGAGTCCCACATCAGGCTCCCTACATGGAGCTTGCTTCTCCCTCTGCGTGTGTCTCTGCCTCTCTCTCTCTCTCTCTCTCTCTCCATGTGTGTGTCTCTCATGAATAAATAAATAAAATCTTAAAAAAAAAAAAGGATAAAGTTAGAGGAATCAGTCTGCCAAACACGAAGGCTTACTTATAAAGCAGTAATCAAGACAGGTGTGATATTGGCTAAGCAAGAGAGATACAGGTCAGTGGAGTCACATAGAGAACCTAACAATAGGGATCCCTGGGTGGCGCAGCGGTTTGGTGCCTGCCTTTGGCCCAGGGCACGATCCTGGAGACCCGGGATCGAGTCCCACGTCGGGCTCCCGGTGCATGGAGCCTGCTTCTCCCTCTGCCTGTGTCTCTGCCTCTCTCTCTCTCTCTCTCTCTCTGTGACTATCATAAATAAATTAAAAAAAAAATTAAAAAAAAAAGAGAACCTAACAATAGATCCACAAATATGTCAAATTGAAATTTTTTAAGTAATCCCTCTACGTAACGTGGGGCTCAAGCTCACAACCCTGAGATCGAGTTACATGCTCCTCCATCTGAGCCAGGCAAGTACCCTAAAACTGTCAAGCTTTTAGAACAAAACAGAGGGGAAAATCTGAGAACTAGAGCTAGGCAGAGAGTTCTTAGACTTGACACCAAAAGCATGATCAATTGGGGTGCTTGGGTGGCTCAGCAGCTAAGCATATGCTTTCAGCTCAGGGTGTGATCCTGGATCATGGGTCTGGTGATCGAGCCCCACATTGGGCTCCAGTAGGGATCCTGTGGTCCTGGAATCAAGTTCCGTATCAGGCTTCCCACAGGGAACCTGCTTCTCCATCTGCCTGTGTCTCTGCCTCTCTCTCTGTGTGTCTCTCATGAATAAATAAATACAATCTTTTAAACAAAACAAAACAAAATCATGATCAATTAAAAAATAATTGTTAATAAAACTATAAGATTAAAAATGAATCCAGATTTAAAATTTTTGCTCTGAAAAGAGGACAAAAAGACAAGCACAGAGTGGTTTCCCCACAGAGTGGGGAAAATATTTGCAAACCACATATTCAACAAAGGACTTGCATCTAAAATATATAAAGAATTCTTTTTTTTATAAGGATTCTTTTTTTTTTTTTACTTTTTTTTTAAGATTTTATTTATTTATTCATGTGCGACACAGAGAGAGAGAGAGAGCAAGGCAGAGACACAGGCAGAGGGAGAAGCAGGCTCCACGCAGGGAGCCTGGTGCGGAACTCGATCCTGGGTCTCCAGAATCACACCCTGAGCTGAAGGCAGCGCTAAACCGCTGAGCCACCCTGGCTGCCCAGTTTAGTAGCTTCTTATAGTTTAGTAATTTCTTATAAAATTAACATGTGCTTGCCATACAACCCAACAGTTGTGTTTTTTGTTTTTGTTTAGAGAAGGGGGAGAGGGGCAGAGGAAGGGAGAATCTTAAGGAGGCTCTATACCCAGCACAGAGCCCTATGCCAGGCTTGATCTCACAAGCCTGAGATCATGAGCTGAGCCAAAATCAAGAGTCAGATGCTTAACTGATTGAGCCACCCACGGACCCCTTTAAATTTTCTTTTTAAGACAAGGCATTGGGGGTCTCTCTGTGTGTGTGTGTCTCATGAATAAATAAATAAAATAAATAAAGTTGAAAAAGTGATGAATTATGGGAAATGCTATCAAGGAAACCTGTAGGGGATTAAGATAGGCAATAGAAAGAGGACCCTTTGATGGGTTGGCAGAGACCTCTGTGGAAAGTGATCTTTAGGCCAAGAGTGAATGGATGGACCTTGGAGCCATGCCCTCTTTCCCTAGATATGTTCAGAACTAGTGCTGGGAAGGAATGTCTTACTTTTCTTGGTTCCTACTCCCCTCTGTCCCCACCAGTCCACTGGGTTGATTCTCTTTCTTCCTCTTCTTTCATCAGCCTGGACAAACTGCTTGATGCTGGTCTCTACACTGGAGAAGTGACTGAAATTGTAGGAGGCCCAGGTAGTGGCAAGACCCAGGTACATTTGCGGCCAGCAGCAGGTGGCCATGGGGTAGGGAAGGGGAGGGGAGAAGAGGGAGGAGGTGGTGGGTAGCACCAGATCTGTGTGTGTGTGTGTGGTGGGGGGCGGCTTCTTCTAATGTACTTGTGATTCAGAGAGAAGATAAGTGGTGAGGAGTTGGGCATGAACTTCGCCCATTCGAGTTGCTGGGTCCTGGACAGGATTTGGTGGGGAGCTCCCATTCTGGGCCCTCTTTGGGGGCTCACTATCTCCCAATGCCTTGTCCCTTCAGGTATGTCTTTGTGTGGCTGCAAATGTGGCCTATGGCCTGCAGCAGAATGTTGTATACATTGATTCCAATGGAGGATTGACAGCCTCCCGCATCCTCCAGCTACTTCAGGCCAGAACCCCAGATGAGGAGGTGCAGGTAAGGGGCAGGAGGGTTGAGTTCCCTTGAGGTTCTGATGTAGAAAGATGCCATTATTCCTTAGAGTGCAAGAATTTTAGCTGTTTGGATAGTCACTTCTGAGTTTGAAACCTATTGTTCTTAGTACTTCCTGAATTCTTTAAGTGTCCCCTGTTATAACATTAGCCCAGCTTGGATGCTACACACACTGATCTTCCAAGGTGACCTAGCTCCATGCACACCCTAATTCATAGCTGGCAAACACCCAGCATCTGTGTTTCCTTCCCATTTTTCTTGCCCATAGCAGACATTCCTAATCAGACAGAGCTCTGACTTGGCTTTGCAGCTCAGCCCCCAGACAGCCTCCACTGTAACAACTGGCCCAGTAGACAGACCCATTTACCATCTTGTACTGGAGTCCTTACATCTAGGTGTCTCATTTTGCTCAGCTTTAAAATCCCTCTTTGGGGGCACTTGGGTGGCTCAGTTGGCTAAGCATTTGCCTTGGGCTCAGATCATGATCTCAGGGTCCTGGGGTCAAGCGCTGAGTTGGGCTCCCTGCTCAGCAGAAAGTCTTTCTCCCTTTTCCTCTGCCCCTCTCCCAGCTCGTTCTCTTTCTCAATCTCTTTCTTTCTGTCTCTCGCTTACTCTCTGTCAAATAAATAAATAAAATCTTCAAAAAAAATAAAATCCCTCTTTATCTTACTTGAGCCCCTGCTCCCTCTTACCCAAAGCCCCTCCTTCTCTTTCCTACCTCTTTAGGCAGGAGCTCTCCAGAGGATCCAGGTAGTTCGTGCATTTGACATCTTCCAGATGTTAGACGTGCTACAGGACTGCCGAGGCACTCTGTCCCAGCAGGTGAGCCTGCTGTCCTGCCCCTCCCTGCTTCACCCAGCTTGCTGGGGCTATCTGTATGTGGGCAGGTGTCCTAGGGCTGACTGTTTGGAAATGCAGATGTGCAATCTGGTGACTCCAGCTGTGCTTGCCACCTCCAGGATGGGATTCCTGAATGCTTAATCATTCCTGAGTGCCTCTTGTTTACTTGCCCATCTTCCCCACTAAACACTAAGGCGCTTGAGTGCAAGGATCACGTCATTCATTTCTGCATTCATCCCCCCACTGGATCAGTGAGGATTACTTTCAGCTGCAAGTAATAGTCTGTCTGACAGGTACTTGAACCTTGAGGACATTTAATTATCTCACGTGAGTCTGGAGGTTGGCAGGTCCATGGTGTCAGGGCTCTAGGTTGATGTGTCTGATTCTCTGGCTCTTCCCCCTCATAATTGCAAAGTGGCTGCTATAGCTCTAAGCACTGTGTCTTCATACATCAACACCCATATTTGGGGCAGTACTAGATGGCCCCTCTTCTGTACTTAACCTTTTTATCGGGATAGAAAAATCTTTCTGCAAAACCTACTAGTAGACTTCACCTTACATCTAGTTGGCCAAAACAGAGTTTTAGGTGTATCTTAGCCTAGGGTTTAGGCCCATCTTCTATGATGCCAGATTTCTTTCTTTCTTTCTTTTTTTTTTTAAGATTTTATTTATTTACTCATGAGAGACAGAGACAGAGAGAGGCAGAGACACAGGCAGAGGGAGAAGCAGGCTCCATTCAGGGAGCCTGATGTGGGACTCAATCCTGGGTCTCCAGGATCAGGCCCTGGGCTGAAGGCGGCACTAAACTGCTGAGCCACTTGGGCTGCCAATATGATGCCAGATTTCTGCCCAGTACCGGAACACATCCAGAATCCCGTTAACAAGGAAGAGGGGGGTTAGAATGGCATTTGGGTTGGTACACCACTACACCACTACACATTTGGGTGCTTAGATAGGATTTGGTGCACTGATTTACAGGTCATTAGATTTGGAAAGGCATCTTAGAATAGTTCAATTCATGTTAAACTTTCTCTGACCCCTATGGGCATATCCAAAATTGTATATAAAATAAATGATTTTTATAAACTTTAGAACATGTAATAGTTGAACAGATACTTACCATAGGAGGGATCCCTGGGTGGCGCAGCGGTTTGGCGCCTGCCTTTGGCCCAGGGCGCGATCCTGGAGACCCAGGATCGAATCCCACGTCGGGCTCCCGGTGCATGGAGCCTGCTTCTCCCTCTGCCTGTGTCTCTGCCTCTCTCTCTCTCTCTCTCTCTCTGTGTGTGACTATCATAAATAAATAAAAATTAAAAAAAAAAAAAAAGATACTTACCATAGGAGCCGTAGCTGGTTATGACCCATGTGTTTTGAGACCTGAAGTAGTCTTGATCTAATCCAGTCCTCTCATTTCTAGAGATGAGGAGAGTGAGGGCCAGAGATGTTCAGTAATTTGCTTGAAGTCACTACATAATTAAGATAAGAACTAAGCTTATAATGCAAATCTCTCAACTCCCAGATTAAATGACTATATTTTTTTTATTGGAAGATCATTATGATAGTATATAGTCTATTATTGCATAACAAGTTACCACAAATGCAATGATTTAAAATAACATATTTGCTACCTCACAGTTTCTGTGGATCAGGAATCTGGGCATGGCTTAGCTGGGGCCTCTGCTTAGGATCTCAGTAGTCTGTAATCAAGATGGCAGCTGGACTGTGTTCTTATCTGGAGGCTCAACTGGAGAAGAATCCAAGTATAAGTTCACTCAGATGGTCATCAGGATTCATTTCCTAATGGGCTCAGTGTCTTGCAGGCAGGTGTATCCATGCTGTCCACTGTCCTCTGCCATGTGGCCCTTTCCATTGGCAGTTCATAGCATGACCACTTGCTTCATCAAGACAGCACAAGAGTGAGAGAAAAGGGCGCCTGGGTGGCCCAGTCAGTTAAGCGTTGGACTTGGGCTCAGGTCATGATCTCAGCATCCTGGGATAGAACCTGGAGCTGGGCTCCCTGCTCAGGAGGGAGTCTGCTTCTCCCTCTCCCTCTGCCCCTCCCCTGCTCATGCGCTTGCTCTCTCTCCCTCTCATATATATATAATTTTTTTTAAGATTTTATTTATTTATTCGTGAGAGACACACAGAGACAGAGATACAGGCAGAGGGAGTAGCAGGCTCCATGCAAGGGAGCCCGATGTGGGATTCAATCCAGGGACTCCAGGTTCACACCCTGAGCCAAAGGCAGACGTTCAACCGCTGAGCCATCCAGGAATCCCTCTTTCTTACTTGTTTGTTTGTTTGTTTAATTTTTTTGTTAAAGATTTTATTTATTTATGAGAGACACAGAAAGAGAGGCAGAGACACAGGCAGAGGGAAGAGAAGCAGGCTCCATGCAAGGAGCCCAATGTGGAACTCGATCCTGGGAATCTGGGAGCCACCCTGAGCCAAAGGCAGACACTCAACTACTGAGCCACCCAGGCGTCCCTCTCTTATTTATTTATAAATTAAATTAAAAAAAAAAGTATGAAAGCAAAATGCACCATGCAGTTTCATATAATATAGTGTAATCTTGGGAGTGATGTCCCATTGCCTTTGCCTTATATAGCCTAGTCAAGAGAATGACATTCCAGCACATTTGACACCATATTAGTCAGAAGCAAGCCACAGGACTCACTCTCCTATGGGGGAGGGGATTATACAAGGGCTCAAATACCTGGAGGGTGGAGATCAAGGGGCCGCTTTAGGGTCTATCTGCCTATCAGATGACCTGATATCCACAGTTACCAGCAGTGCAAAGGCTGGCTGCCTGTCTGCATTTTAGCCAGAGATTTTAACCTGCTCTCCCAGAGTGAGGAAGAGCTAAGCTGATTTCAGTTTTAGCTTCTCTCTTTTCTGCCATCCTCTCTCTTAGACAAGCTGATGCCCGAGAGTCAATAACTGGAAGATGGAAGAAGACATGCAAAAGATAGACCAGATAATGCTGAATATTCAAGATTTGGTTAGCGTGAAGTGAGAAAGTTGTAAAAACAGAATCAGCAAATGAGTTGGACATAAGGAGTAAGGGAGATTAGGTCCAAGAAACTAGGGCGACGCTAATGCGTGTGTGGAGACAAAAGATTATGGTTTTAACAGATGGCTGTCTATATAGTCTGTATTTGGAACTGCTTTAGATGTGGAAGATGAGGCCCTAGAGGCATGATCTAGAAGGAGACTGAAGTAAAGAGAAGGCTAACACCTTCAGCACAGGAAGTAAGCAGAAGAGGGAGAAGAGGAGCCTGGCAAAACAATGGGGAGCTGGCCATAAGGAGATGATGGCTAAGAAAATTCAGGACTGGGGGTGCCTGGTTGGCTCAGTCAGTTAAGCATCCCACTCTTGATCTCAGGGCAGGTCTTGATATCAGGGTTGTGAGGTCAAGCCCCGTGTTAAAAAAAAATCTCGGAGCTCCTGGGTGAGTCAGTCAGTGGAACATCCCACTCTTGTTTTCAGCTCAGGTTGTAATCTCAGGGTCCTGGGATCAAGCCCTGCTTTGGGCTCTATGCTCAGCATGGAGTCTGCTTATCCTTCTCCCTCTGCTCCTTCTCCTGCACATTCTCTCTCTCTCTGAAATAAATAAAATCTTTTTAAAAATCTTTAAAAAAAAATTCAGGACTGGAGGTCTGGCTGGCTCAGTAGGTAGAGCATGCAACTTAATCTGGAGGTTGTGAGTTCAAGTCCCAGGTTGGGTGTAGAGATTACTTAAAAATAAATAAAGAAAACTTCAAAAAAGAAAGAGAAGGAAGGAAGGAAGGAAAGAAAAAGAAAGAAAGAAAATTCATGACTGGGGCCACAGAACTTGTAACAGGGATTTCTCAAATTTTATTATTTTTGGCTATCTGTGATGCCCTGTGATTTAAAATCCCTCTATCAAAATAATAATAATAATAATACCACCCCTCTATCCACCCAAGGCTTCAGTAAAATATGTTATACCTAGAAACGGAGATGGGGGGAAAAGCCTTAACTGAAATTCCGTGATGCTTGCACAACTATATTTGAGGCTGAGGAACTTATTTCTTACCCATTTCTGATAGAGGAGCAAGCTTGTCCTGTAACGGACGACCCCTAGAGGCCATCTGGTTCATGGCATCTGCTTCTCCCCAGGTGAGCAGTGCCTCAGGGACTGTGAAGGTGGTGATTGTGGACTCAGTCACTGCGGTGGTCTCCCCACTTCTGGGAGGTCAGCAGAGGGAAGGTAAGAGGTGTGGCAAAGTCCAGGATCTGGGACATGATCTTACCTCCCAGCTCTAGAACCCAGTCCCTGGTCAGCCTGGTCATAGGTGCCCTGCTGCCCTGGCCCTCTGCTTCTCCTCCTCCAGGGTTGGCGCTGATGATGCAGCTGGCTAGAGAGCTGAAGACGCTGGCCCGGGACCTTGGCATGGCGGTGGTGGTGAGGAAGTGGGCTAGGCCAGCTTGCTGGTCTTCTCTCTGCTCCCTGGGCTGTGCTGAGATGGGGGGACATGGATTCGATTTCTAGTTCCAGCTGTTTGCTTCCCTTAAATGGCAACGTCTGAACCCCCAAAGTGGCCCTTCTTCCCTGGGCCATCTAGAGCACTGGACTGTGTTGGGGTCAGACATAAAGAGCCAAGGGGTAAAGGACAGCCTCGGTTTTCTTTTTTACTTTAAGACAGATCTATCTAGGTATAATTCACACAGAGTAACTCCTCGTTCGAAGTTTGGCTAACAGATGCTAATGTATCCGGTCTCGTTACCCCGGCATAATCAAGATCTAGAATATTTCGGTCACCGCAGAGAGGTCCCTGAGCCCCAGACAACCACTGATCAAGTGTCTGTCCGTATAGTTTTGCCTCTTCCGGTGCTTCACAGAAAGGGATGTTTTTGCTTTCAACATCACTTTTTCTGCTTACAGAGTACTTTTTTAAAAGTCTGCCTGTTTCTCATAGAGTAAAAAATAGTTAAATATAAGAGACAAATGTGTAGTAAATCTCCACATCCACAGAAAACATATTAATATTTTTTATATATCTCCATAGGATCTTTTTAAAATTTTTTTATTTTTTTAATATTTATTTATTTATGATGGACATAGAGAGAGAGAGAGAGAGAGAGAGTGGCAGAGACGCAGGAGGAGGCAGAAGCAGGCTCCATGCCGGGAGCCTGATATGGGACTCGATCCCGGGACTCCAGGATCCCGCCCTGGGCCAAAGGCAGACGCTAAACCGCTGAGCCACCCAAGGATCCCCATCTTTTTATTTTTATTTTTTTTAAGATTTTATTTATCCATTCATGAGAGAGAGGCAGAGACACAGGCAGAGGGAGAAGCAGGCTCCCTGCAGGGAGCCCCATGCAGGACTGGATCCCAGGTCTCCAGGGTCACGCCTCTGGCAGAAGGTGGCGCTAAACCACTGAGCCACCTGGGCTGCCCTCTCTCATAGGATCTTTACTCTCTGCATATATATATACATATACTTTTAACCAGCTTTCCAATTAAACTGTAACCTTATTTAAAAAAATAACTCATTTCATTCCACTTCCCATGTCTTTAAATAGATGCTTTAAGAATGCCATTTTTAGCAGTTACATATTTTATGTAATACCTGTGTTAGGGATCCCTGGGTGGCGCAGCGGTTTATCGCCTGCCTTTCTTTGGCCCAGGGCGCAATCCTGGAGACCCGGGATCGAATCCCACATCGGGCTCCCGGTGCATGGAGCCTGCTTCTCCCTCTCCCTGTGTCTCTGCCTCTCTCTCTCTCTCTGTGTGGCTATCATAAATAAATAAAAATTAAAAAAAAAAAATCTTTAATACCTGTGTTACTGGGGGTCAGCAAACTTGTCTGCAAAGGGCCAGACAGTAAATAGTCGAGGCTCTATGGCGATAACATTGACGTCACAGCTCCTCAGCTCCACCTGGATTGCGTGAGAGCAACCACAGACAGTCCTGAACAGAGGGCGTGGCTATGTTCCAGCCAAACTTGATTTTCAGAAACAATTTTGGGGCCATATTTGGCCTGTGGGGAGTAGTTTGCTAATACCCTGGTATCCCATAATGATCTATTTCCTCATTTGGTGCTTGGTAGGTCATACTGGTTTTCCTCTATTTTAAGTAAAACTCTGGGGTGCCTGGGTTTTATACATTGGACTCAATCTCAGGTCATGATCTGGGAGTCCTGAGATTGAGCCCCATGTCGGGCTCTGTGCTCAGCAGGGAGTTTGGTCGAGATTCTCCTCTCCCTCTGTCCTTCCCCACTGCTCACATGCTCACATTCTCTCTCTCTCTCTAATAAATAAATCTTTAAGGAAAACTCTAATGAACACCTTTATACCCTAACTTCATTGCACATTTCATATTATTCCTTTATATTATTCCCTCAAGATTTCAGTAATCTAAAAGTATAATAACTGAGTTAGGGATACACACATTTTTATTTCTTATTTTATTTTTTAAAAAGGTTTTATTTATTTGAGAGAGAAAGAGTAGCAGAAAGAGAGGGAGCACGAGCTAGGGTGGGCTTTGGGCAGAGGGAGAGGGAGAATCAGACTCCTTGCTGAGCCAGGAGTCCAACACGGGGCTCAATCCCAGGCATCCCGGGGATACACACATTTTTAAATATGTAGGTATGATATCGCTGAATTTCCAGGAAGGTCATACTAATTTCTACACCCACCAGCAGTGTTCTTTTGTACTTAAGTTGAGTTCTAGGGCTTCTCTCTCCTGACTTTAGGATGTACGTGATCTGCTTGTGCCCCTGCCCCTGGTTGGAGGGCTGGTGGGGAGAATCTCATTAAAAGGGTGCCGTAAAGCTCAGGTTGCCTGCCCATGACTATCCTGGGCATAGTAGAACTGACTGACCAGACTATGACCTCCCTTTCAAAGCTCGCACGACTCCCCTACACACAGATGTGCTCCGTGACACAAAGCACGGGGTGCATGTGGCTTCAGAATGCCTGTCTGGGGATGCCTGGGTGGCTCAGTGGTTGAGTGTCTGCCTTGGGCTCAGGGCATGATCCTGGTCCCAGGATCGAGTCCCACATCCGGACTCCTTGAGAGGAACCTGCTTCTCCCTCTGCCTGTGTCTCTGCCTCTCTCTGTGTATCTTTCATGAATAAATAAATAAAATATTTTAAAAAAAGAAGGCCTGTCTGCTGGGTTGGGGATAGGAGGCGCAGGCCCACCACTGGCTTCCCATCAGCAGAGTGCATACAGCCCTGCTTATTCCCAGACACATGCCTGTTACCTTCTGCTGTAATCAAGCCTGAGACATTGTGATTTTTTTTTTTTAAGATTTTATTTATTTACTCATGAGAGACACAGAGAGAGAGGCAGAGACACAGGCAGAAGGAGAAGTAGGCTCCATGCAGGGAGCCCGATGTGGGACTCAATCCCAGGACCCAGGATCATGCTCTGAGCCAAAGGCAGACAGATGCTCAACCACTGAGCCACCCAGGCATCCCAGACATTGTGATTTAGTGGAAAAAGTTAAACACAAGTGAGGACCCAGGGGGCTAGTTCCAGAGCTGCTGTCAATAACTTTGAGAGCCTTGGAGAAGTCATTTCTCTGTGCTGGGCCTCAGTCTTGCCACTTAAAGAATGAAAAAGCAGTAGGAACAGATGTCCTCACACTAGCATTATCAATCTGGAAATCTTTGATTCTGCTTCAGGTGACCAACCACATGACCCGAGACAGGGACAGCGGGGAGCTCAAACCTGCCCTTGGACGCTCCTGGAGCTTTGTACCCAGCACCCGGATTCTCCTGGACATTGATGAAGGAGCAAGAGCATCAGGCAGTTGGCGCAGGGCGTGTCTGACCAAATCTCCCCGTCTGGTGAGCCTGCCACAGGGGAAAGCTGGGAATCTGGGCCTTTGAGGGTGTCTGCATGCCCAGAATTCTTGGATGCTGAGAGTTGGCAACCAAAGAGGCTTTCTGCTTGGATAGCTTAACTCAAAAACTTAACCCTTCCCTCCTGTCTCCTTCCAGCCAACAGGTTTCCAGGAGATGGTTGACATTGGGACCTGGGGGCCTCCAGAGCAGAGCCCAGCGTCACAGGGAGATCAGATATGACTGTGCTATTGATTGGGAAAGGGAAGGGCATCGAGCGCCCCACCTCTGCACACAGTGACAGCTGCTGTTCACTGCCACCCAGCACTGGGGACTAGGGTTGAAGCTCCTGGGCTGGGCAGAGACGGCTCTGTTTCCTCAGCTGCTCTTTCTGTGGAAACAGAGCTACCGGTGAGAGAAGATGCTATGGTGGAAGGACACAGAAACTCATGCTGGTGCCAAGTTTTCTTCCTTGTTTCTATCCTGTTTCCAGTGGGGACCCAAGTTCACTCTGAAGAGGTCTGCTAGTGACCGGACAGAACCCGGTGTATCACCATCATCTCCATGCTCCATCTTCATGCAGTGACTGAGCTGGGAGGCCTCCAGCTTGCTTCTGCTTTTCCTTCTCTTTTTTATTTTGCCTTTTTCCACCTGTAAGATGGGGCGCCCTTTTCCCCAGCTTTGTCTTTGAGTTACTGGGTGGAAATAAATTCAAAGCCCTTCTTTATCTATGTTATGCTCTTAAAAATATGAACAGGAAATTCCTGGAGCCCCAGAGCCACCTAATTTCCCCCCCAGAAGGGTGTTTTTCAGTTTCCCTCAGTGAGGTTCCAAAGAATGGTTATTCCTTCTTTTCCTCTTGCTGATATGGTTTCACACACCTGCATGCATCACTGTGACTAGGTGAGACCATGAACTCGCTGTAGTCCCAGGGATATAATTTAACAGGAAGGGAGAATGTGGCCACAGTGAATCCAGCTACTTGTTTATTATGCACATGCCCTGTAGGGCCCCTCCACAGTAGAGAGTAGCCAGAGGTGCTGAACCATGGCCTTGCCCATAAACAGACAGAGGAGAATTTGCACAGTAAATAGAGCCAGCTGGGAAAATTGATGCTGGCGTAAATAATACATGGCAAATCTAGTCCTTTATGCAGAAATTCATTGCTAGTGGCTCCGAGATGCAATATAATTACCCTTCTCTTCCTGCCAGCTGTACCACAGCCTGGTGCCCTAGTGTATGAAATAACCCCCCTGTCTGTTAGTGGCACTGTGGCCATCCATCTGAGAGCTGTAGCCCTGGCTGGGGTAGGGGAAAGGAGGACACCAGGGGAGGAATAATAAAAGGCAAAGTAGAAAAATGAGCAGAATTGTTCACTGACCACATTTTTTTTTAAAGGAAGGTCGCCTTTTTTGGTTAGAGAGCCTGTCGTGATTAATTAGTTGTGTCTTGGCTGCAGGAAGAGGGGGGGTCAGAGTTACAGGGGGAAGATAGAACATTAAGATGATGAGCATAGCAGAGAGAGAAGCAGGAAGCATTGAGGGTTGGGAACGAGTGGCAAACCGGCTCCAGGGTAACTACCTGTGTTGGGGAGCCTGAGACTGGGGAAACCTTGGCACTGCTGCCTGCAGAGGGGATCCCAGGAGAAATTAATCTTCTGTAACCTCATACCATGAATGGTTGGTGTATTTCCGCAACCATAGTAGGAAGCAGTACATTAAGCTAGGCATGACAAATCCCTGCCACTCCTACCATTTGGGTATTTTGAGCCCATGGAGGCCTCACCAATCATCCAAGCATTCATTCTTCGTGGAACTTGGAGTGTTTTGCAGTTTTTCTCTGCATGGCACTCCAGGTAGTCATGATCTGCTAGTTGGGAGTTGGCATGTGAGGTGGAGCCTGGCTGCCGTCTCTTCCACAGGCTGATCTACCATGTTTCCTGTATGTGGTGAGTTGGGACCCTGGAATATGAGAGGCCTGTAAAGGTCGTGTACCCTATCCTGTCATTTAACAGAGAGGGATACTGAGGACCAAAGAGGGGCAGTGACAGTCCCGTGGCACTCAGGACTCCTGATTCCTTTTTTTTTTTTTTTTTAAGATTTTATTTATTCATGAGAGACACACAGAGAGAGGCAGAGACATAGGCAGAGGGGAGAAGCAGCCTTCATGCAAGGAGCCTAATGCGGTACTTGATCCTGGGACTCCAGGATCCTGCCCTGAGCCAAAGGCAGACACTCAATCTCTGAGCCACCAAGGCGTCCCAGGACTCCTGATTCCTAAGCCAGGACTCTCTGAGTCTCCATGTTGCCTGTAGTTTCCCATGTGTGCAGCTGTCTTCCCACTGGGCACTGACTCCAGTCAGGATGCCATGGCCATCACCTAGGTGGCCTCGCTGGCCATGGTAAGGTGCCCCATTCACTGTGCTCCAGACCACCTGTGACATTCCTGTAGGACCTTGTCCCTCACAGCTTACTCCCTCCCTGGACTTTGCTGTCAGACCAGGGCTTTATCTCGTGCTGCCTGCTGCCCCTGCAAACCATTGCAGGCACACTGCACTGAGCAGTTCCCCTTACAGGCCTCAGGCCAGGCTGACTCTCCTGTCCAGGTGTGTCTTGCTTCCTTTGCTTTAGTGTCTGCTTCTATGTCCAGTGCACATCCATCCTAACATCCTCCCCCCCTTTTTTTTACATCCTCCCTTTTAATGCATGAAGTATGATCTATATAGACTAACCCTTCTCTACCACTCATCTTTGTGCACTTGTCTGCCCATGCCCATGAGCTCAAGATCCATTTCCTTAAATATTTTATTTACTTGTTTGTCTATTTGTTTATTTATTTGAGAGAGAGGGAGAGCACAAGGAGGAGAAGGGCAAAGGGAGAAGCAGACTCCCCACCTAGCAGAGAGCCTGATGCAGGGCTTAGTCAGAGGAACTCAGGATCATGACCTGAGCCAAAAGCAGATGTTTAACCAACTGAGCAACCCAGGTACTCCAAGCTCAAGATCTATTTTAAGAGCTCCCATGTCAATTTTTCTTTTGTTCTTTCTATAGTCCGGGAACTCAATAATGGTTAGCTATATGAATGGCTTCATGGGCTTTCATGCATTTTAAAGATGGCAGAGGAGGAATGCAGGAAAGATTTTCTCTTCATCTAGATAGTCATTGAACCCCCAAAGTATCTTCTTTTTTTTTTTTAAGATTTATTTATTTATTCATTCATAGAGAGCAAAGAGAGAGGCAGAGACACAGGCAGAGGGAGAAGCAGGCTCCACGCAGGAAGCCCGATGTGGGACTCGATCCTGGGTCTCCAGGATCACACCCCAGGCTGCAGGCGGCGCTAAACCGCTGCGCCACCGGGGCTGCCCCAAAGTATCTTCTTATGTACCTTTATACAGAGGACTCTTGTATTATTATTGATATTAGACAAAATTAATGTTGAGTCCCCACTGCAGGCTAGCACTTGATGACTTTAAGTGAGGCACTTGAACTCCCAAAGACTCTCAGGCAAAAGGTCCACGTATCATTGAGGCTGCTATCCACTGCAGGCTGTGGACACCTGGCTTAAAGAGGCTTCAACAATAAGGACATTATCTCTAGTTACATGAAGTCCAAGGTTGGCTCATTCAGGGCTCAGTGTGAAGGGATGTAAGGCCCCTTTTACCTTTCTAGTCTGCTCTCCTTTTGTACTGATTTTGTCTTCAAGCTCATTCTCCTCATTAAAGCCTGGGTGTCGCCATTCTGAGCATGAATCCAGACATGACAATATCTACTGGCAGGAACGTAATCTTTGCATCCTTTTAGTTAAAAACTCAACTTCCAACCACAGCAGACTTACCTCATGTCTTCCTGAGGTAAGTGTTGCTTCCTGAACCCACATCTAAATCACAGCAAGGGAAATTAGTCTGTGATTGGCTCAGATCAACCAGAAAATAGCCCTGGAACTGGGGCTGGGGACAGGCTTTCCTTAAGCATGTGCTATGGCCATTGGAAGGAGATGGGGGTGTTACTAGAAAGGATGGGATTGTGTGGAGGAATTGGACATCAAGGGCAACTGCTAGTGCGTGACATAGTCCAGAAAGCAAGTTTATTAAGGCTGTCCTGTGCTTCCGCCCTTTGTACACATCTCATTTAGATCTTAGGATGGCCTTGTGGCATGGGGAATCATTCCATTTTACAGACAATAGGAGCCCAGCAGGGCTGAGAACATAAGGCTAATTGGCAGCACCAGAATCCAAACTCGAAGTCTCATTCCAAACCCTACTTCTTTCCTTTTTTTTTTTTTTTTTTTTTTAATTTTTATTTATTTATGATAGTCACAGAGAGAGAGAGAGAGAGAGGCAGAGACAAAGGCAGAGGGAGAAGCAGGCTCCATGCACCGGGAGCCCGACGTGGGATTCGATCCCGGGTCTCCAGGATCGCGCCCCGGGCCAAAGGCAGGCGCCAAACCGCTGCGCCACCCAGGGATCCCCCCTACTTCTTTCCATCCTCATGCTGCCTTCAGCTCTGAATATGTAAATGTTTTGATAAAATTCTTTTTTTTTTTTTTAAGTTTTTATTTATTCATGAGAGAGAGAGAGAGAGAGGCAGAGACACAGGTAGAGGGAGAAGCAGGCTCCATGCAGGGAGCCTGATGTGGGACTCGATCCTGCGTCTCCAGGATCAGGCCCTGGGCTGAAGGCGCACTAAACTGCTGAGCCACCCGGGCTGCCCTAAAATTCTTTTTTTTTTTTTTTTTTTTAAATATTTTGCCCAGGGATCCCTGGGTGGCGCAGCGGTTTGGCGCCTGCCTTTGGCCCAGGGCGCGATCCTGGAGACCCGGGATCGAATCCCACATCGGGCTCCCGGTGCATGGAGCCTGCTTCTCCCTCTGCCTGTGTCTCTGCCTCTCTCTCTCTCTCTGTGACTTCATAAATAATTAATAAAAATTAAAAAAAATAAAAAATAAAATAAATAAATAAATAAATATTTTGCCCAGATAGTAGCCAAGGCTACATATCTTGACCTTTTCACAGCTTAGCTCACCATAAAAAGCTGGATCAGAGATCTACTTTATCAGTTCTTTCTGATTTCCTCTGGGGAATTTATGAGAGAATGATATGCACATGGAGAAAGATTTCACTGGTATGAAAGTGAACTGGAGGGGTACATGGCTGGCTAAGTTGGAAAGGCAAATGACTCTTGATCTTGGTGTCGTGGGTTGGAGCCCCACACTGGGTGCAGAGATCACTTAAATAAATAAATAAATAAATAGGGCATCCCAGCTGGCCCAGCTGTTTAGCGCCACCTTCAGCCCAAGGTGTGATCCTGGAGATCCGGAATCGAGTCCCATGTTGGGCTCCCGGCATGGAGCCTCCATGAATAAATAAATAAAATCTTAAAAAAAAAAAATCTGAATAAAAAACAATGGTCGCGGGATCCCTGGGTGGCGCAGCGGTTTGGCGCCTGCCTTTGGCCCAGGGCGCGATCCTGGAGACCTGGGATCGAATCCCACGTCGGGCTCCCGGTGCATGGAGCCTGCTTCTCCCTCTGCCTGTGTCTTTGCCTTTCTCTCTCTCTCTCTGTGACTATCATAAATAAATAAAAATTTTTAAAAAATTAAAAAAAAAAAAAACAATGGTCGCAGGCAGCCCCAGTGGCGCAGCGGTGTAGCACCACCTGCAGCCTGGGGTGTGATCCTGGAGACCCGGGATCGAGTCCCACGTCAGGCTTCCTGTATGGAGCCAGCTTCTCCCTCTGCCTGTGTCCCTGCCCTTTTCTCTCTGTCTCTATGAATAAATAAAATCTTAAAAAAACAAAAACAAAAAACAATGGTCGGGGCACCTGGGTGGCTCAGTTGGTTAAGTGTCTGCCTTTGGCTCAGGTCATGATCCTCAGGGTCCTGGGATCGAGCCCTGAATCAGGCACCCTGCTCAGCAGAGAGTTTTCCTCTCCCTCTGCCCCTGCCCCTGCCCCTGCCCCTGCCCCTTCCCCTGCTTGTGCTCTCTCCCACCCTTCCTCCCCACCTCTCAAATAAATAAATAAAATATTTTTAAAAAAATGGTCAAAACAATAGTCTGTGTGTCCCAGAGATGTGAACCAGGAGGAAATAAGGGATTTAGAAATGTGCAGATCCCGCTAGGTTTTTGCTGTGTTCTGGCATGGAATTGTACTGGGTAGAGTTAATATTGTCCAATGAGGTGTGTTGGGGAAGGGCATTGGAGAAGGCTCTGTGATGCATGGAGCTTAAATTAGAGCTGGTTATATTATTCATCAAAGATTATCCTCAAAAAGGTGTTTTTCTCATTTTTTTCTTGTCTTATTGCACTGGCTAGACTAACCTCAGATTTTTTTTTTAAGATTTTATTTATTTATTCATGAGAGACACACACACACAGAGAGAGAGAGAGAGAGAGGCAGAGACACAGGCAGAGGGATAAGCAGGCTCCATGCAGGGAGCCCAACGCGGGACTCGATCTAGGGTCTCCAAGATCATGCCCTGGGCTTCAGCTAAACCGCTGAGCCACCTAGGCTGCCCTAACTTCAGATATTAAGTCAAATAGAAGCACCCATAGCCATCACCCTGGTCTTGCTCCTGACTTTAGTGTGCTGTTTCTAGTATTTTATCATTAAGGTGCTGTAGGTTCCCTATCGTTACCTTTTATCAAGGTGGAGACCTCATTGTGTCTCCTGTTTATCATGGAGAGGGAGGCCAGGTACTGGCTGTTACACTGGCCATACACACAATTCTCTCTCTCCCAGTTGATGGAAGGTATGTGTGTTCTGGGGCTATACAGCTGTACTTTATGTGCTGCACTAGTTTGAATAGCCTTTGAACCCTAGCTTTTCTCAGCCCCCTGTAGTTTCTGGGTATAACAGCCTTAATTGAAACCTAGGTTTTGCCAGAAGACAATGGGCCTATGGGGAAAAGGATACAAAGTCAAGGAACAAGATTTTTTTATATCTCAACTAATTCAGTCTTATCTCTGACACTTACTTGCTGAGTGTCACTGGATGAATCACTTAGACTCTTTAAGTCTTAGTTTCATCTACTGTGAAATGGGGAAAATAATGCCTGCTGTATGGGGTGCCTGGGTGGTTCAGTTGGTTAAGTGCCTTTTATTTTATTTTACTTTATTTTTTTATTTTTATTTTTTTTATTTTAAAGATTTTATTTATTTATTCATGATAGTCACACAGAGAGAGAGGCAGAGACACAGGCAGAGGGAGAAGCAGGCTCCATGCACCGGGAGCCCGACGTGGGATTCGATCCCAGTTCTCCAGGATCATGCCCTGGGCCAAAGGCAGGCGCCAAACCACTGCGCCACCCAGGGATCCCTTATTTTATTTTTTTATTTTATTATTTTATTTATTTATTTTATTTATTTATTTATTTTTAAATTTATTTATGATAGTCACACAGAGAGAGAGAGAGAGAAAGGCAGAGACACAGGCAGAGGGAGAAGCAGGCCCCATGCACCGGGAGCCCGACGTGGGATTCGATCCCGGGTCTCCAGGATCGCGCCCTGAGCCAAAAGCAGGCGCCAAACCGCTGCGCCACCCAGGGATCCCTATTTTATTTTTTTAAATAAATTTTTATTTATTTATGATAGTCACACACACACACACAGAGAGGCAGAGACACAGGCAGAGGGAGAAGCAGGCTCCATGCACCGGGAGCCCGACATGGGATTCGATCCCAGGTCTCCAGGATTGCGCCCTGGGCCAAAGGCAGGCACCAAACCGCTGCGCCACCCAGGGATCCCATGCCTTTTATTTTAATTTTTAAGATTTTATTTATTCATGGGAGATACAGAGAGAGGCAGAGACATAGGCAGAGGGAGAAGCAGGCTCCCCATGGGGACCTTGATGTGGGACTCGATCCCACTGGGATCATGACCCAAGCCAAAGGCAGATGCCCAACCACTGAGCCACACAGGTACCTCAAGTGCCTTTTATTAAAAAAAAATTATTTACTTATTTTCAAGTGAGAGCGAGTGAGCAAGAGAGAGCCTCAAGTGTGGGGAGGGAAGGGGCAGAGAGAGAGGGAGGACCCTGGGATCCTGACCTGAGCTGAAGGCAGACACTTAACTGACTGAGCCACCCAGGTGCTCTGGAGTGGCTGACTTGATTTCATCTCAGTCATGATTGTGGGATCAAACCCTCCTCAGGTTCTATACTAACTAATCTAGGAGAAGGCTTGAGGATTCTCCCTCTCCCCCTGCCCTTCCCCTTTCCCTTTAGAGAGATTTCTCTCTCTTTCAAATAGATAAATCTTTAAAAATAAACTAATGCCTGATGGATAGTCATATGTAAGCACCAAATACTTTTCCAGGCCTATAATGGGTTTTAATCTCATATCATTGTGGGGCTTCTGATGCTTGGGAGGTAATAGCAACAGCTTCCTTCTGTCCAGGTAAGGCCAGCTTCATGGTAGTGTGATCAGTGCAATTGCACAGAGCCCTGTGCTGACTTTAATATTTTACTGTTGCCATATTGAAATTCTTTTTTTTTTTTTTTGTTAAGATTTTATTTATTTGACAGGGAGCACTAGCAAGGGGAGTGGCCAGCAGAGGCCAAGGGAGAAGCAGACTCCCTGCTGAGCCCAAAGCGGACATGTGGACATGCGCTCCATCTCAGGACCCTGAGATCATTACCCGAGCCAAAGGTAGATGCTTAACCAACCCAGCCACCCAGGGGCCCTCATCCTGAAATTCTTAATACTTTTTGAACAAGGGTCCCATATTTTGTACCAGGCCCTGCAAACTGTGTAGCCAGTCCTATCTCTAGGAAGGAGCAGAACTCTTGTACTGGTTCTTATCTTTGAAAAATACCCTACCCCTGATTTCTTAGGGAATAACTCCCTTAGAGAGTTACCTCCTGTAGAAAAATTGGAATTAGCATCTTATGTCTGCTTATCTCTGTTCCATTCTGGGGTAATCTACACAGCCTCTTTCAGAAAGGAATACTTTATATTTTACATAACTTATTAGGTCCAGAGGAGTTAAGAGGGACTGGTGAAATGGAATGATGATTTGGAGTTTTGGGTAAGGAAAAGATTTAGGCTCAAAATGCCTTACGTGTCCATTATACTTGGACAAGGTAATGTCTCTGTCTCATTGGTAGAATCTGTGTTGCAGGGGAATTATATTTTCCTTCTTGGTAAAATTATATGTCTCAGGGGAATTTAACAGGTAATTTGTGTACAGTACCTTTCACAGAGAGTCTGGCACATAGTAGGTGCTCAAGCACCATTAATTCTTTCAGCCCTTGCCAGAAGTAACAAAAATCAGGGCCCTAGGACTTGGTATGCTGCTGCCAATAATAGAAATAATATGATTTATTTTTTCACTACTGTTTGGGGAAAGGCATGTGCTTCATAAATATGTATTGGAAAGTACTTAGTAAATGAGTAGAAATAATAAAAATATGTCAAAGTAAACAGCTCCTATAAATATGTCACTTGGTAGACAAATTAGTGTTTTATAACTACTAAATACCATTGCTTGCCGAAAAGGATTTTAGATTACTTGCACAATGGGCACATTATTGAGTGCCTCTGCAGAAGGACATGCTAAAGATGAAAAATAGTGATGGTGATAATGTTAAAGGTGGAGAAAGGAGAAATGTGGGCAAATGCAGCTCTGAGACCTTCTTGCTTCAGTGATAGGCACATTATTTAACAGCATTCTCATGATTTAGCTGTAATGTGGACAGAGGGCCCGGGGGAAAAAATGACCTCCAGAGGATGTCATGAATCTAGACTCTAGTCATTGGGTCCAGCTAGTGCATTGAGTGTTCTTCTGTTTGGGACTGAGCACTCAGCTTGTAAACTGAGCTTACAAGAACATCTCTGGTCTCACCCCATCCTTGTTCTGGGCCTATTAACTTTCTATGACTATAATTAACGCTGAAAGGAGGAGAGATCAGGTGGAGAACGCTGTGCCTTAATCACAGGTCACAAATCCATTTCAAAAATGAGAGGATGAACAATGTCCTGACATCTCAAGAGGAAAGGAATCAGAGGGGAAAATAGAAGACAATGCCTCCCTCCATGGGGGGAATAAAGCCTCGGAGAGAAGCAGAGAAGACAAAATTCCATCAAGGAAAGTTACGAAATAGCCAGGTAGGAAAAAACATGAGGGTCGGGAGTCCTCTAGGCTGCCTGTCTTTCCATGAGTTACTGGGGGTGGAAAGACCTGGTGTCAAATTTCAGCTTGGCCTTTTTCAAACTGTGTGGCTTTGGGTAAATTACTTAACCTTCAGATATTCATTAATAACATGGGAATGAGGGATCCCTGGGTGGCGCAGTGGTTTGGCACCTGCCTTTGGTCCAGGGCATGATCCTGGAGACCCGGGATCGAGTCCCGCGTCAGGCTCCCGGTGCATGGAGCCTGCTTCTCCCTCTGCCTATCTCTCTCTCTTTCTCTCTCTCTGTGACTATCATAAATAAATAAGAAAATTAAAAACAAACAAACAAACAAAAAAAATCATGGGAATGATAGTACTCAGTTTGCTGGGTTGTGAAGATTAGAAATACTTGTGGAGGGGATCCCTGGATGGCTGAGCAGTTTGGCGCCTGCCTTCGGCCCAGGTCAACCCTGGAGACCTGGAATCAAGTCCCATGTCGGGCTCCGGGCATGGAGCCTGCTTCTCCCTCTTCCTGTGTCTCTGCCTCTCTCTCTCCGACTGTGTCTATCATAAAAAAAATGTGGAGGGACAGTCCAGGTATATAAATGATAGTATCTTTTTAAGAGAGAGAACGAGCACAGGGAGAGGGAGAAGCAGACTCTGCTGAGCAGGGAGCCCAAAGCAGGGCTCTCTATTCCAGGATCCTGAGATAATGACCTGAGCCAAAGGCAGATGCTTAACTGTCAGAGCCACTCAGGCGCCCCTAAATGGTAGTATTTTTATGTCATTTTTTTCCCCGCCTGATAGTCCTTATATTGAAATACAAATTGCAAAGAACAACTGTGGGAGGTTTCATTGGAACCTAAAAGCAGAAGAAAATTAAGTGTTAATAGACATGCTCTGAAGAATTATTAAGATGTATATTATTTTCATAACTAGGTATTTTCTTTGTCCACGCTGGCTAACGATCCCCATGCAACCCTGGTGCTTTACAGGTTACTAAGCACTTCTATGTGCATTAGCTTATATCATCCTCACAGCACCCGCCTCCTAACAACCATACCAATTGTTTCAGGGATGAGGAAGCTGGAGTTCAGAGGCGTTAAGTACCTGCTGAAAGGTACGCAGCTGATGACTGCCCGGGGTGGGCTCCTGAGCACATTCTCCTACCAAGGCCCTCCTTTGAGCACTTTCCTCACTCTCCTAAGGTAAACGTAGCTAGCCCTGGGGGTTCAGACCTGGAAATGCTAGACGAGGGCGGTGCCAGCAAGTGAGTGGGACAGGCATGGGTTTTGAAGTCTTACACACCTGGCTTCTAATACCTTCCAGCTACGAGACCTCGAATAAGCTAGTGAACCCTGGTGGGCCTGGGTCTCCTCCATCGTGGTCTGGGCAACCATCACCTGCTTACCGCATTGTCAGAACCGGGAGATAGGAGTGAGGCAACTCGCAAACTCTTGCGACGAGACGAGTTCAGGGATGTTAAGGGACTGGCCCAAGGTCACCAAGCTGGACCTCCACCTGGCTGAGCCCCGGACCTGGACTCCAGCTTCTCGCGCAGAGTCCGGTGACCAAGGCAAGGAGGAGGAGAGGACGCCCTGACACAGGGCAACCGACGGCTGGGTCGCCGCCCCGCAGGGCTCTGGTCCCATCTCGGCCGGCCGGGCCTCCGGCGGCCTCAGCTCCGCCAGGGGGCGCGCGCGCGCGCGCGCGGGACACGCTCTAGCCCGGCGCGCGCCTCGCCCCTCTCTATGGTGGCTCGGGCACGGCGGCAGCGGCCGCGCGCTCCCGAGGGGGCGGGGCCGCGGGAGGGGGCGGGGCCGCGGGGGGCGGGGGGCGGGCGCGGCCGGGCTGGGCCGCTGGGGGGGGGTGGGGTGGGGTGGGGGGGCCGACTTCCTGGGGCCGCCCGGGAGGATGTCGCGGCCGCCCCCCAGTGCCCCTCAGCCCCCGAGACGCGGCGGCGGCGGAGCCCGGAGCCCCCCTGCCTGAGGCGTCCGCGGCCCGGATCCGGCCCCTCCCCTCCCAGGTGCGGACCGGGCGGGCGGGCGGCGCGGCAGGTGAGGAGGCGGCGGCGGCGCGGGGGCCGCGGGGGCCGCGGGGGCCGCGGGGCCCGGCCTGGGCGGGGTCGCCGCTGGGCCTCGGGGGTCGCGGGGCCGCGTCCGGAGGCGCCTCCTGCGTGCGGGGCGCGGCCCGGGACTCCCTGCGTCGCTGGGCGTCTCCGCACCCGGGGCGGCTCGCACCTGTCCCATTGAAAGTCCTTCGAGGCGGGCGTTTCGGCTGAGGGGCGGGGCCCCGGGCCGGCGGTCGTCGAGGGTCCCGGGCGCCCTGCACACCGGCCGGCTCAGTTGGCCTCGGGGCCGGATGCGTCCTTGCGGCCGAGGAAACTGAGTCAGGCCTGTAGGGGGCCGCGCTCGCCCCTGCTGCCGGCAGGAGCCCCGGGGCCGCTCGCGGGAGGCGGCCGGAGTTGGAGGCCCGGGGAGAAGTTGGAGAGCGTGGGCCCGGCCCTCCGCCCACTCTTCCCTCGTGGGGGCCTCGCCCTCCGTGGGCTCGAGGGGATGTGCGAGGTCGCCGGGGGCCCAGGCGGAGAAGGGCGGTGGGGCCTCTCGGCCTCGGCTGCCCCGGGCCTTGGCCAGGCCTAGGGCGTCCCGGAGCTCGAGTTCTCGCTGGCAGGACAGAGGAACGGCAGCGTCGTTTCTCCTTTTTGTCGGTCTGTCATTCGTTCTAGTGGGAGAAAACTGCTCGTGTAACCACGGGGGAGCGTCTCAAGCTCCTCCCAGTCCGCCTACGGCAGGGAAGAGTTGCTGGGCAGTAGGGCTTTGCCCCCGACTGCCCCTTCGCACCGTGGCGGAAGGCCGCGGCGACCTAACGAGCAGCCATCCACAGGTGCGTGTGGCCCCCAGGAAGGCAGCACGTCCCTTATTCATCCCGTGTGCGGGTCGTTTGGAGGACGGGGAAGCCTTCCCATCACTCTCGTTGCTGGCGCCGTCTGGGGAGCCTTGGGATTTTCCCAGGGACGGGCCAGGTGACCGAAGCGTGGCCGGCCAGAGCTGTCCCCTTATCGAGCCATTTTTCTAGGAATGGGAATAGGCAAGGGAACACGGTGCTTTGCCCAGTTCTCAACCCAGAGTCCCAGGGCTGGGAGCTGTAGTGTTACTTCCTTTCTCTTCAGGGGATTTCAGGTTTGACAACTTCTTTATCCTTTTTTTTTTTTTTTCCTGATTGCTTGCTCTCTTTCATGTTCAAGGAAAATCATGATGGCAAGTATTTCTGAAACGTTATGGCATATTTCCTAATAATTCTGGACTTGAGAGTACAGTTCATAGCCGGCGGTTTAGAGGGGTCATTTTCTTCAGTTTGGAAGTGGTGTGTAACTGCAGATTCATGTGGCAGGGAGGGCCATGTAATACCTCAGTTGTGCTTAAAGTTTCCATGTAATGTAGGACACACATTTAATGTCTAGATCTAGTTATGAGGATCAGCCCACTAAAAACTTCCAGATTTGTCAGGTAGACAGCTGTTATTCTGATTGTTTATATTGGGATCAAGTGTTTTATTTTTTTTAAAGGTTTTATTTATTTATGAGAGACACATAGAGGCAGAGACAGGCAGAGGGAGAAGCAGGCTCCATGCACCAGGAGCTCAACGTGGGACTCGATCCCTGGTCTCCAGGATCACACCCTGGGCCGAAAACAGGCGCTAAACCACTCAGCCACCCAGGGATCCTCTGGGATCAAGTGTTTTAAATCCTCTATATTGACTTCATTTAACCAACTGCTAAAATAATATGCAGAGAAAAAGCTGTTTCAGACTAGGAATTAATTTGTTTTTAATCTTTCTTACGGCCAGGTAGATTGACACAACTAACTGCTTAGCACCATCTAATAGGAATACATCTTTAAGGCCTCTTAAGAAAAAAAAAGCATGGAAAAAGCATTTTCAGTTACCAGCATTTAAGAAGGCAAAAATAACAAAAAAGGGCACAGTTTCTTCCCTAACATGTTCACTGTGATGTTTATTTTTATTTTTTTAATTTTTATTTATTTATGATAGTCACAGAGAGAGAGAGAGGCAGAGACACAGGCAGAGGGAGAAGCAGGCTCCATGCACCGGGAGCCCGATGTGGGATTCGATCCTGGGTCTCCAGGATCGCGCCCTGGGCCAAAGGCAGGCGCCAAACCGCTGTGCCACCCAGGGATCCCCACTGTGAAGTTTAATATAGCCACACCCATCTGTAAGAGTATTGTGCCTAGGACTTTCTGAAAACACCTACAGAAACTTAAGGAGTGTTGGGGAGCCTAATCCCACCCGGATTTTTTTTATTCTTATAATAGAACCTTTAATACTGCTATTGTTTTTCTAATACTGCTATTGTTTTAATGGTAGATTAGAGACATTTCTATCAAATTTGTACTGGCCATAGTGTTTTTGTTTGGGAATGAAAGTTTTAGTCTCTGCACCTTGGAATCTCATCACCCCTGCAATACAGAGCTAAGTAGTAATTTAGAGTTTAATGAGAATACAGAGTTTAAATCGCTAGCTATTGGTGAAGTCTTCAGGGACTAGCTTCTTCCTTGTTATTGTTTGGTAATGGTTACTGGTTTGGTAATGGTTACTAGTTATTGTTTTTGTTTGGTTATTGGTTATGGTTGCATGTGTGTTATTTTTTTATTTTTTTTATTTTTTTTAAGAGTTTATTTATTGGGCAGCCCCGGTGGCTCAGCAGTTTAGCGCCTGCCTTCAGCCCAGGGTGTGATCCTGGAGACCTGCGGTCGAGTCCCACATCAGGCTCCCTGCAGGAGCCTGCTTCTCCCTCTGCCTGTGTCTCTACCTCTCTCTCTCTCTGTGTGTGTGTGTGTGTCTCTCTCACGAATAAATAAATAAAATCTTAAAAAAAAGTTTATTTATTCGTGAGAGACATAGAGAGAAAGGCAGAGAGACATAGGCAGAGGGAGAAGCAGGCTCCCTGCAGGGAGCCCAATACAGGACTTGATCTCAGGACCTAGCCTAACAGTAGGCCGACACTCAACCACTGAGCCATCCAGGTGCCCTTGGTTATTTGTGTTTATGTAAGAAAGATTTTAGCATTTTTAAGGACTGTCTTTATTTTTTATTACCTTTTTTTGTCAGCTTTTTTTTTTTTTTTAACTGAAGTTAGTTGACACACAAGGACAATCTTTTTATATACAAACATAACTCCACCCTCTTCCTTCAATAGGGAAATGACTTGGTCATTTTCTTGTATCATGGTTTTATATTAAGAGCTTTAATAGGACTTTTAATAGGTTATTCTGTTACATTTCACATGAAAGCTATCCCAGATAGGAAGGAATCACAGGCCTCAGTTCTCCCAGTTTCCAGGATTTATCAGTTGCATGGTCAAGACAGTGGTTTTATCTAATCCTATAATGCCATTCTTAGTTTAAACCCATTATCTTCCTTTCTCTTAATTAAGATGGTCATGAAGTTTCCTTGCTTCTGCAGGTTGAATGTTGCACATTTTTGATGCATTTAGGCCTGTTAACGTTCTGAATTGTAGCTAAACAGAATCCTATTGCCTGATTTTAAACATTTTCGTTTTTAAAGCAAGCATAAAAGTTATGTATCCTCTGGGGGAAACCAGCTTTTAAAATCTGTTAGAAAAACCAAATCTGGTTTTTCCAGCTTTGTACCAATGTGAAATCTTAACCTTTCCTTTCTGGTTTCTCCAGTACTGTGACTAGTGACCAATAGTGAATGAGGAACGAGAGCTGTTGGGAGATCCTAAAGTCTTAATGAATCAGCAAAAGAAGGTCTCATTGTATTCAGTGCAGTTTTTAGCCTTTTTAGTGTGTTTTATTGCAAGGAGTTCCCAAAAGCCAGCCAGCCAGCCATTCCTTGAAAGCTGCAGTTCGAAGCTGAGTCACTAAGGGGTTCTTTAAAAGTACAGATTTCTCAGCCCCACCTCCTGGAGATTTGATTGAGTGGATAAGCGATGACCAAGAATCTACATTAAAAAAAAAAAAACAACACTCTGGCCTCTATTTCCAAAGAGCTCCCCAAGTGATTCTGATCAGCATCCAGGTTTGGGAGCCACTGTTGCATTGCTTTGAAATTCTTTATAAATGGTTGTCCCTTTAAAGCCATCATTATGTTATCCAGGATGTTTGATTTGCTAGAATAGCCCATTTCCTAGTCATGACAGATAACAAAGAGCTTTTATAACTTTTATGTAAATTACTTTACAGAGAGGCTCCCCCACCCCACTGCTGTATTATCTATCAGGAGTCATGAGGGAGGGTTGGTGAAAGTAGCTTCCTTTATTTCCTGAGTGGACAAATGAATGATAATGTGGAAACAACTGGAGGTCGGAATTGGTAGGTGAATCTAGTTATGATCAGTGTTGGTGGGGGTGGGGTGCCTGGGAATTCTCCGCGTGTAGAATTTAAAAATAAAGCCGACTTGCCAGATGTTTCACTGCTTCGTAGCTGAAGCGCTTATGGAAAATAATGGAGGCTTAATAGTCAATACAGTTTAGTCACAGGTCCTTTGCTGAGTTCCCGGAAGGAAGAAAAAGTGCTGAAGTACAGAACCATCCGCGTTAAAACAGAATCAGGGCACTTACGATATGTTAAGGAATTAAACTTGGGGAAAGCCTAACAATTTAGGAAATTGACACATCTGGTTATGAATCCCAGCTCTTCTGCCTCCTGGCCATGCTACTTCAGGCCCCTTCCTTAATTGCCATCAGCTTCATTTTCTTCATCCCCAAGATGAGAATAATACCTGCTGGGATTGTTACAGGGCTTAAAAGAGAGAACATATTATTCTTTATGTATGCAGTTGCAGGCAACTGCATGAATGTTCCCTTCTACTTTTCTGCTAGGATCTTTATTCCAAAGGCTGAAGATGTCTTTCTGAATTTGCTTTCTCTCAACTCTTTCCAGGAGTATCTACTCCCACAACTCTTATTTAAGAGTCTATGAGAGAGTGAGGACTGAAGTTAGGAACTGGATGATAGGGATAAAGAAGAGTGAGTCCTAGGACATTCAAAAACATTTTTGAATGAGTGGAGCACAGGCATATATCCAGAGTTACTGTCCGTGTGTATCTGTCATCCATCTGGGTGGTAGCCGGGGCACTCCCCTTAGGCCAGGAGGCTCTAAGGGTGGCCCCGTGAAGTGGTAGCTGACATCCATTTTTTCCCCCCTCATCTTCCTTTCTCCCTTTTGGTGTCTTTTGTCTCTCTTTCCCTCTCTCTTCCCTTCCCATCTTTCAAAGTGCTCTTGCTTTCGACTTGCCAATCATGCCACAATAATCGCAGGCTAGGCCCCTGAAACTCCAGGCTAAAAGAGGTTGCTGGTTGCTAACACCTGTCTCCCAGCTAAATGAATAGGCCCCTTTGTAGGCAGGATGTTTAAAAAAGCTGATTAGTACAATGCTGGCTTAAAGGACCTATTAATGATACAGCATATGTAAATCAGAGAGTGATTCAAAGCCATTTTAGAGATTTGTTTCTTATATTAGATATTTTTTATATTGAGTTATGATGTTGGTTGAAATTTTATATCTAAACCACGAATCCGTTTATTACCTAAACAGACTAATTTTTGTCATTTGATTGGGGATCATTTATATTCTAGAGAAGTTTCTACCCTTAAGGGCCTTTGTATTGTTCAGCAAATGTCTAACTAGTGTGTAATACAATTAAAGTTTTGTTCACTGTGCTGCTGACATAATTAGTTTAATTTCTGCTCCTTATATATTTCTCTTGGCAGCTGGGAAATTAAAATACTAGACGTTGCATCAAACTGCTTTTTTTCGAGGGGGTGATTTTACTGTCAGTTGAATGGACTTAGGCCCCAGGGTACATTTTTTAAGATGTCTTATTCAACTTTCCTGTAATAGTCTTCTTTCTCTCCATAGAATTAATGTATTAAGACACATAATTGGCTATTTAAGCATTCAGAAGAGACCATGTTTGGCCTTTACCCTGTGATTATATTTTTCCCTCCATCTCTTTGGAGGGCAATGTGTGTAATTTTTGAAACCCTGAAGTATATTACACTTACATGAGCCCATGAACTTTTGCAAAGACAGGAGAATGGAATGGTTTTCTCTGATAAGGTGTATTATGTAATTCCCTCCCCAAATCACTGCCCTGTTCTTTTTAGATCATAGTGTCTGCAGACCTGATGTGAGAGTGGAAAAGCTGTGATGCCTGGCAAATCCTCTTCACAATTTCTCTGTGATACATTTCACAGAAATGGCTCTAGTCTTTAGAACAGAAGTTGCTCTCAAGGAGACTTTACATTTAATTACGCTAATCCACACTTCATTTCCTACAGGATTCTTGGAGAGATTCTCACCAGGCTGCGATTTCACGGAGTCATGACTTAACGCTGGTTTTTATCTCCTGTTAAGGCTTCCAACTTTTTTTTTTTTTTTTAATGGAAAGTGACCTTGGTCTGGTAATTTCTTCATTGACCTCTCCTATAAAAAGATAAGCAAAAAAAAAAAAAGATAAGCAAAACTGTCTCGCTCCCTCAGCAGCCTTTTTCAGCAGTCATGCCCCATGTTGCTTTTGCATTTCTACAAAATTGTTTTGAGTAAGTGCTACTTGACTTTTTAAAACTGCCCTTTACCGGTGCTGCAGGTTAGGCCTTCCTCTCCTGGTTTAATGTACTCATGCTTTTGCTGGAATTGTGTGGATTTCATTGTTTCTGGGTTGTAGAGTGGTCAGGGTGCCCTGGGACAGCTGTTTTTTCCACCAGGGCCCAGTTCTAAAAGTAGGGGAACCCACCCCCACTTGAACTACCAGGAGCCAGTCTGATTGCTGAAGACATTTTAAGTGCCTTGATCCTCTTTAAAGAAAGAAATGGTGCCTAGTCATCCTGAAACTTTCAGGAAGTTTGGCTAACTGGAGGCTCTGCTGGACTCTGAGTAGTTAAATGTAATTCGTTAGTAATCAGCACCCATTGTTTATTTGCAACTGCTGGATTATGTTAAAAGACTTGCAAAAAAAAAAAAAAAAAGCTTTTCTTAAGTAAATGTAGCATCCTCCTCTCCCACCCCGTCCTGGTCCTCGTTGTGGTTTACTCTTTTCATTTGCTTTGGAAATCTTTCAATCTCTGTCCAGATCTCATGCATATAGATTTACGGCACAGGAATCAATATATTAGATCCTAAAATACATAGGGAAGTGTGTTGTCTCCAGCATTTCTGTGATTCTTACTTTTTTTTTTTTTTAATTTTAGTAATGATTAAGACACCTGCCTGAGAAATAACCGAACCTCATCCTCTCTCTGCTTCCAACCTTTCCCTAAGTCTTGAATCAGTGGGCCCACAATGAATTAATTATACTTCCTCTTGACCATGCTAAATTATTATTTTACATGGTGTGGAAGATTCACCAGAGCATAAGCCTTTATTCGAAAATACTGGACAAAAGGAGCATTCTAGTTTGGAGAAAGAGAGCAGAGTGTTTTCTAGGGCTTGCTTTAGCAGGAGTGGGTCAGCTGAAGTTCAGCTGGTTTGAGGAATCTGCAGTCAAGGATGATTCTAGGAAGAGGGAGGAATTGTTTTTGCAAATTAGCAGCCATTGTTTGGACATTTTGGATTTTTCAGAGAGGTGAAGAGGGTGAGTTAGGGGCTGACCGAGGTGGGGAGGAATGAGTGCAGGTGCTCAGACTTGCACAGTCCAGTGGAAAATTCTTAGTCTTTCAGTTTCTCTCACATTTGTCTACCTTTGTTTCTACCTTTCAGGCACTACTGGATTCAGGCACCATTCTTGGTCGTTTCATTTACTGATGGAAGAGTTTGCTTGATCATTCAGAGTATGAGCTGAAGTTTATCTTTGTTAGTGTTTGCTATAAAATAGATGGGGAGAGGAGCGTTAGAATATTCCCAGAGAGCTTGATAGGCCACTCCATCTTCCCTGCTCCCCTCACCATATAGTGAGACCCAGCACTCCAGGTGACTCTGAATCGTCCACGCCCATGCCCACTGGCCTATTTCAGTGGTTCCTAACTCTGGATTGTTGACACAGTTGCAGACCTGCAGCTTGATGAGTAGGGACAGTGAGCCAACCTGTTAATGGGAGACATAAAAATTATACTTAATTCTGCGACTTTGCCTCCAGATGATCTTCCATCAATTTCCTAAATATTATTTATTTGATAAAATTTTTCATATAGCAGATCAACATGTCTTTTGTACTACCAAAACTAATATTAAAAAGGAAAATACAGGGATCCCTGGGTGGCGCAGCGGTTTGGCGCCTGCCTTTGGCCCAGGGCGCGATCCTGGAGATCCGGGATCGAATCCCACGTCAGGCTCCCGGTGCATGGAGCCTGCTTCTCCCTCTGCCTGTGTCTCTGCCTCTCTCTCTCTCACTGTGTGCCTATCATGAATAAATAAAAATTTAAAAAAAAAAAAAAAAAAAAAGGAAAATACATTGACAATTATATCTCAGTTGGCTTTTATTTGAGATGCAAGCTGTCCATACCTGGACTGTTACTTGTGGAAACACAAACAAACATAAAAATAAGCCACTGGCTTTATTCAGGAGGGATTGGTACAAAATTCAAGAGTTCTAAATACCATGTCAAGAAAGCAGTTTTTGATGCCATAGAATGTAAATATTTGCGTGTAATTTACATTTGTTCCTTCCAACCAAACAATTTTTTTAAGGCTCTTTGCCCAATGTGGGGCTCAAACTCACAACCTCGAAATCAAGAGTTGTGTGCTCCACTGACTGAGCCAGCCAGGCACTACTCCTACAACATCATTTTTTAAAATGGGAAAAAGTTGGGGCACCTTACTGGCTCTGTTAGTGGAGCTTGCAACTCTTGATCTCTGGGTCATGTATTTGAGCCATACTTTTGGTGTAGACATTACCAAATAAGTAAATAAATAGGGGCCCCTGGGTGGTTCCATCAGCTGAGGGACCGACCAACTCTTGATTTTGGTTCAGGTCACGCTCTCAGGGTTGTGAGAACCTCACCGGGCTCTGTGCAGAACAGGGAGTCTGCTTGAGATTCTCTGTCTCCTTCTGCCCCTCCCTCCACTGCATGTGCTGAGTGCTCTCTCTCAAATAAACATTTAAAAATAAATAAAATGGGGAAAAAGTTGAAATTTGTTGTTACATTTTACAAATATTATAAAAGCATATTAAGATATGCTTTCTATAAGTTTTAATATACTGATTTAAAAATATTCTTTACCTAAGATAATTTCTTTATCGAGGATTATGCACAAATGATGACCTTTTTTTATTTCTAAAAGCATTGGTAACATCATCTATTGCTAATCTCAAATTTTAGCATGACCAGAATCTCCTGAGCACTTGCAAAAAAAAAAATCCAGTTTTCTGATTCCTAGCCTAGACCTAGAGAATCAAGAGTGTTTGGGACTGAAATTTGGGATTCTGATGGCAAGGACTACCATGATGGTGGTGATGTTGAGAAATTCTGTAATTAGGGGGCTGCCTTTATTTTGCAGTGGAGGGATTTAAGGCACACAGGAGTTTAAGACACTTTGAATAGCATTGTTCTGAGTGGTACTGAGGAGATCATTTTCTTCCTTATGCTACTTGTAGATGAAGCAACCAGCTGAGCACTCCCATTCCTACTTGGGGAGAGAAGTATTGCCTGGTGATTTGCTAGACCACGACCACAATTTTTACTACTTGGAAATTAGGTGAAGGATGCTTACTTTTAATATGCTTAAGAATAAGGCAATAAAACTTGAATTTGGTAAAACAAAAACAAAAAAACAAAAAACAAAAAAACAAAAAAACAAAAAAAAACTTGAATTTGGTGCCTGAATCAGGAGGGATATTTACCTCTTGACTAAATACTAAAAAGGAGTTTTCAACTTCTTGGCCTTTACTCATAGTTAATAAAGCTGCTTAAAAGTAGAAGACAGAAAGTAAAATTTGGGGGTGTACAGGTTTTTTTTGGCACTGAAGTTTGCTTTTTAGAAACCTTTATAAGTAGTCTAGGAACAAGAGTTGTTTGTATTGCTATAATATCAAAATGAATGTTGATATGGAACAGGGGGAAGTATCTCTGCGTGCTTTGCATCCTAGTCGAATTGCTTAGTTGGATGAAATGTCAAACTTGATAGATTATTGGAGCTGTTATTTTGGTGGTTAAACAAAAATGAAACTGTTGTGGATGTTCACAAGAACACTGTTCTCTGTGTCTGGACTTTGCACTGGAGAAAGTTTCAATTGTTCAGAAGCAATACTAGTTAGAAAATGCGGCTTCTGTGGCTCCTAGCACAGCTGTCTAAATTACCAGCTCTACTGGGGCCTTTGGACAAGCATTGTTGAACACTTTTGGAAACAATTTATGTTTCTGATTCCAAAATGTCTGTGGTTGTTCCCTGAATAGTTGGGAAGCCTAGAAATGGAGAAAGAAAGGTATGGTACTGTGTCTAGATTTTGTGTGTGTGTGTGTGTCTAGATTTTTTAAATCAAAACTTTAAGTGTCTCTAGAACAAACTTCACCTTTCTGACTGGGGCGGGGTGGGAGTTGGGGCTGTTAAGAGAATATTGACTCCCTGGGCCTGGCTTTCCCCGTTAGTGACTATTCAGTAGGATGGCATGTTGTCAGCCTGTGTACCACCAGCCTACAGAGAACTTTGGTTATTACAACCTTGATTAGGAAAGAAGGATGGGGAACATGAATGGGGGTACAGATGTTTTGAAAGTCTGTGCCTGCTGTGTGAAAGCCTTGAATTTTCACTTTGAACATTTCATTTGGTGTAAGATGTTATAAAACTGTCTTCTTTACAAAACAGCCTCCTTCTCCTATTGAAATCATATGTTGCCCATGAGAGCTTGGGAAACATTAGGCTTGCTCAGCAGGATTTATTTTACTCATTCTGTTGTGTAAAATGATACTTTTTTTCTGAATGGAATTGTATGCATTCTTTGGTGGGAGTTAGGAGAAGGCTTACTTGTGTCTAAAAGTAGAAGAGGGTTTTGTGTAAGACTAACATTTCTTTTGCTGTGTGATACTTGTCTTTGTGCCATATTTTACATGTATAAAAAATTACCAACAGTCACTGTGTACTGGCCATGTGCAGGGACTTTACTATATGAACTTATTTCATTCTCCCAACAGTTTTAGGAGTTGTAGGTCCTAGTATCTATGTTCCACAGATGTGAAAACACTGCATGGAGAAGTTAGGTGATAGGCCTAAGGCCACACAGTGTTTGAACCCTTCTGGCTGTAAAGGCCAAGCTCTCAACCACTAGGGTATAGTGGCCTCACACTACACTGTCTCATCTATGATGATTACTTTTCAGAGTAGTAGGTCCTCAGAACTAGGTTCCATTTCATATAGTAGTGGGCTTTGAATTTTTTTTTTTCTTTCAAAGATTTTATTTTTTAAAATTTATTCATGAGAGACACGGGGGTTGGGAGGAGGGCAGAGGGAGAAGCAGGCTCCATGCAGGGAGCCCGATGAGGGACTGGATCCTGGGTCCCCAAGATCACACCCTGGGCTGAAAGCAGGTGCTAAACCGCTGAGCCACCCAGGCTGCCCTGAAATTTTATTATACATGGGCCTCCTTGTGTGGAATGTGATTTAAAAATGATATTAGTGATACCTGTTAGGTATTTTTCTAGTTCTGTTAGCACTGAAGGATTGTTGTATTGTTTATTCCTAATTCTAATATTATAATGATATTTGATGTATAAACCAGTCACCCTTAAGCACATTCAACTAAACAGCTAAAGCATTGGCTTAGAGAATTCATTGGTGGCAGTTCATTTTTCAGGTTTTTTTTTTTTCTTGTCAAGGGAGTGTCTTCCTGTTTGTCAGTAGGCCTTCTCTTATACATAAGATGTATAGATGTTCTGGCCTCATGTTGTAAGTGATAGTGGCATAAATGGTGACAGGCCACTTTCAGGAAGAAGCCCTGATCAGTATAGAAAGTAAAACTTTGCTATCTGGGCTTGAGATCTGTGTCCTGCTTCCCTTACTAGGAGGGCCCTGTGAGGACTGGCCGAAGAATCACAGAGGAAGCGCGTCACTGAAAGTTTTTCTGCTAACCTCTGCCTCACATTTTGGAGGCTCCTAAGACTTTTGTAAGAAAAGCTAGTTGTGGTTAAGAAGCCTGTCACATGTGAGATGCCTGGTGTAACCACATCTTTCACAATTTCTTTGTCTAATTGCTGCAGTGTTTTGATGCTTTTGATTTCAAGCAGGACAGTTTTGGCTGAATGCTGAGCTGGAACTACAGCAGAGTTCACTCTGCACTGGTTACTTCTGCCTTTTGGTTCATTTCTTGTGGCTCCAGGGGAGCTCAGATCGAAAGGAGAGGAGGGTTGGGGGAAATGCAGGGAGGGGAGGGGTGGGGCACAGGTAGTGCCTGAAATGTGTTTCAGGTCAATGGGCCAGCAATTGATCCATACCTAAAAAGTCCGTGTCCTTCCCCACCCCCCACATAGTAAGGACTGCAAAATAATAAGAAATGTGATCTGCTCTACAAACTTTTCGCTTTTCTGAGTTCTCTGTAGTGATTGGACAGTGGAATGAGCAATTGTCACATCATCCCTAAATCTTTGGCAGCCAGCCATCTGTTCTCTCACTCTCTAATTTTGTCATTTCTGAAATGTTAGGGAAATGGATCATAACAATTCATGACCTTCTCAGATTGGCGTTTTTCACTCAGCACAATGCCCTCCATCCAAGTTGTGTGTAGCAATAGCCCATTCCTTTTTATTGCTAAGTCATATTCCATGGTGTGGATGTGCCACAGTTTCTTTATTCATCTACTGAAGGCCATTTTGGTTGTTTCCAGCTTAAAACTGTTGTGAACAGGGATCCCTGGGTGGCGCAGCGGTTTAGCGCCTGCCTTTGGCCCAGGGCACGATCCTGGAGACCCGGGATCGAATCCCACGTTGGGCTCTCGGTGCATGGAGCCTGCTTCTCCCTCTGCCTGTGTCTCTGCCTCTCTCTCTGTGTGTGACTATCATAAATAAAAAAAAAAAAAAAAAAAAAAAACTGTTGTGAACATTTGCATGCACGTGTTTTTTGGACATATGTTTTAATTTCCCTGGGTTAAGTGCCCAGGAATGCAGTTGCTGAATCTGATGGGGAATATACGTTTAGCTTTTTAAAGAAACTGCCAAATGGTTTTCCAGAGTGGCTGTACCATTTTACCATTTTATAGTCCCACCAGCAATGTAAGATTCAATTTCTCTGCATCCTTGCCAGCATTTGGTATTGTCGACATTTTTTATTTTAGCTTTTCTACTAGATAGCATATCTGGTTTTTAAGTTCATCAGATAATTTGGTAAGACTGATCTGACTGACGAAGAGCAAAGATTTTTGAGCCATCTTGTTGTTAGCCCACTGTGTGGCTGTCTCTGTACAGCATTCAGTGGTCTGTTGATTTGCTCTTTAATTCCTTGGCTGTGGTTTCCTTGAGACAGGGAGACCAACCAAGACTCACTTTGGGGGAAGTAAGAACTGTGAGCCTGAGAATCTCTCCTTTTACCTCATAGTACCTACCACAGCATCACTTCTAGCACAGTGCTACCAATGATGGTGAACAAATAGTGCTATCCCCAAATTATGAAGTTCTGGTTAATTCTTTAGAAATTTGCCTCAGTGGGGATGTCTGGGTGGCTCAGGGGTTGAGCGTCTGCCTTCAGCTTAGGGCCTGATTCCAGAGTCCAGGGATCGAGTCCCACATCGGGCTCCCTGTTAGGAGTCTGCTTCTCCCTCTGCCTATGTCTGTGTCTCTCATGAATAAATAAATCTTAAAAAAAAATTGCCTCAATGAATATAGCTTTCAATATGCTGAAAATTTGGCTTAGAATGGCCCTGTTAGCTTGTTCAAACTGTTTGTCAAGTAATCTTAGGTACCCTATTTCTGGTAAAATTAATTATCTTATGCCTCTAATGTTAAAATACTAAAATAGCACAGAAGTGTACATATAACACAGAAAGTGAACCTTGTCCTTATCAGAAGTAACTACTATTAAATGGTTCTAGACTTTTAAAAAAAGCCTGCCTTCCTTCCTTCCTTCCTTCCTTCCTTCCTTCCTTCCTTCCTTCCTTCCTTCCTTCCTTCCTTCTTAGAGCACGCAGGCATGCACAAGCGCTGCAGGAGAGTTGGTGGGAGACAGGGAGGGAAAGGGAGAGAATCTCAAGCCGACTTTCTGTGCCCAACTCAGGGCTCCATCTCACAACCCTGAGATCATGACCTGAGCCAAAATCAAGAGTCGGACGGTTTAACCCACTATGCCACCTAGGCACCCCATTGATTCTAGACTCTTAAATTGTAGGTTTTGTATCTTTTTTCTAAGATTTTATTTTTTTATTTATTCATTCAGGAAAGACAGAGATTAAGAGAGAGAGAGAGAGGAGGCAGGCAGAGACACAGGCAGAGGGAGAAGCAGGCGTCCCGGGTCTCCAGGATCACGCCCTGGGCCAAAGGCAGGCACCAAACCGCTGAGCCACCCCAGGATCCCCTGTATCTTTTTTTTTCACTCTATGTTCATATGCATGTATATATTTTTTTAAAGATTTTATTTATTTATTCATGATAGAGAGAGAGGCAGAGACACAGGCAGAGGGAGAAGCAGGCTCCATGCAGGGAGCCCAACGTGGGATTCGAGCCTGGGTCTCCAGGATCGCGCCCTGGGCCAAAGGCAGGTGCCAAACCGCTGCGCCACCCAGGGATGCCTGCATGTGTATTCTATGTGTGGTTCCCGACTGCTGTTCTACTAATGCTTTTTTGTTTTCAATGGGCATGTATTATGGGCATTTTCCCTGTGATTTTTTTTTTTTTTTTTGGTGGTAGTGTTCCCTTATAAAAGGGATGAGAGATAACTTTGAAAGATCTAAACAGAATATATTTTATTCCCTGTTACATAGGCTTGAGTTGAAACAAGGTTGTAGCTTGGTTTGCAAGGAAATCAGTAGAATTCTGGATATTAGAATCTACCTATCCATTTTATTATAAATAATGCAAGTTTGATTTTATGAACCTTGAAGAAAGCAGGAACTGTGAGCAAAATAATCTTTGGAAAATGTACAGTCCTTTGGGTATTCGTCTGCTCATCAGGTGCTTAGTCAGATGAAGTGTTTTCTTAAGTGCTACTGAAATGCACAGTTCAGTCTTTATTTTGAAATCCCCTCCCCCTCCCCTTCTCTCTGTCTTCCATTATTTTGATTACCTTCATGGGACATTCAAGCTGTGTAGTCTTACCCTTTTATTTCCATAGCCTACATAAGCCAGTTTGAAGATTAACTGTAGGTGAACAGGTAACCTTATCTACTTGGCTAGAAATTACCCATGCACATGAAACACATGTCAACAAAGGCCACCTAGTCTTGGGAACCTGCGAGAAGGTAACTTAATCTTGTGGCATTTTTAGTGGAAACCAATGGGAAAAGTTAGGAAGTTTGTTATTGGAGGCAGGGCATGAATATGGGAGGTGGCAGGGAGTAGAGAGAAAGAAGAGAGCATGTGTGGATGTATTTGAGGAGGAGAAGAATCCAGAGGCACACAGTAAAGAATTGTGAATTCAGGAGATCTGCAGAGTTGAATGATAGAATCTTTGTTCTGAGAGGAGCATGGGCAGGAGGGTGGTTACTGGGGGTAGGACCAGTGCTTACTAGTCACTTCGTTATGAAGCTATAGGAATCGTTCAGGTGATGGAATTGGATGACAAGGGCCTTTTCCTGCCATTCTGTATTAGCAGCTCTGGGGGCGGGGGAGAGGAGATGAAGAAGAAATAGCTTTGTATAGAAAGTTACACTGTCGAATGGTTCCAAGATTTCTGTTGCCAGGTTTCCAGAGTGAGTTGCCCAGGATAGCAGTTTGGTTGTGTCACTGACTTCCTTTCCCCCCATCTTGTTATTAGGACCTCAGCCTGTGTCCTGTCAGCTTTGTACTCTTCCTTTTCCTGCAGGCTTGCTACTTTTTCAATTCCCTAACATTTAGGGATCTCGTATTTCACTGTGCCTGAGGTAGGCAGTTGCCGCACCCTTGATATTGGATACCTTTCTGAACTCTTACACTGCAGCAGATCATTAGGTCCCCACAATTATATTACAGGACAGATCCTGGTAACTGTACCAGTGGAGACAGACTGACTTCGCGTGCCCTTACGCAGCTCTGGGGGTGTTGTGCGGCCAAGTGCTGTGAGGCAGGCTGAGCCTCACCCTGTGCCAGTTCTGCATCTGAACATGAAAGTGGCTCGTTAAAGATTAAACGGACAGCCTGGTCCTTCTGGCCCCAGGATGGAATGATCCCCACCATGGCGACAGCCTTTGTTTCCCAGGAGAGGCCATTTTATACAGGAGGTTTGTGCTTCCAAATGTTACAGGGAGCCTGCGTTGGCTGATGCTGCGGTGATAAGTTGGCATTTGGGTACTCTGAAGACATATGAGCTATATAGCATCCCATGGTTTGAATTTCTGGGCAAAACTGCCTCATCAGGAACTCAAAAGCCTCTACTTTGAACCTGTGCCTTTGGGGAGGTTTTATCCTTTGTTTTATTTGACTATTCTGTTGAATCAAGTGAACTTTAATTTTCACAGCCATAAAAATTCCATTAAGCCCTTTCTACTGCATCCCAGGTGTGAAAATGTCTCTGTATAACGACTGTGGGTGACAGCTGAAATCTTTAAGAGTAGTTAGGATAATTGTCTCTGGAGGCTTGAAGAAAATAACGGTCCAATTGACAAAATAAATACAGTTTAGTTCTTGTGGGTAAGGGGACTTATGTCTAAGACCTACTCTGTTGAGACTACTATTCATTTTGGTGGTCTTTAAAACAAAACTTTTCATTTTTGAACAGTGCTCAGGGAACATAGCTGTATGACCGGGCTCTCAAAATATCCAAGGCCCACCTGCATCAGAATCACATGGGAGAGGGAGATTCTTATTGAAAATTCTGATTCTTTTTTTTTTTTTTAAAGATTTTATTTATTTATTCATAGAGACAGACAAAGGGACAGAGGCACAGGCAGAGGGAGAAGCAGGCTCCATGCAGGGAGCCCGACATGGGACTAGATCCAGGGTCTCCAGGATCACACCCCAGGCTGCAGGCGGCGCTAAACCGCTGCGCCACCGGGGCTGCCCGAAAATTCTGATTCTGAGGCCTCTCTCCACTTGCATTAATCCAGAATGTCTGAGGGACTGGGATGGGAAATAATCATTTTCAATAAGCACCCCTGTTGATTGTTAAGTACCCCAGAGTGGATTCTCCAGTATCCTAAAATTTACTTCATTTTTCATGCTTAATTTCTGTGATTTATTAGATGCTAGATGTTTGGTTGATGCTCATTTGTCTTTTTTGAAGAGGAGGTGCTCTATTTCTTTTTCTTTTTTTTTTTTTTTTTTTAAGTTGTAAGATCCTAGAACTCCAAAGATTAGAATTTGGTAATGTCCCTATTCTCAACAAGGTGAGATAGCCAGCCACTGGTTCCTTCCTGGAAACTTTGATTTATCAATTCTACCCTTCTAAGTAAGAAAAAGGATATGGGTATAAATAAGTTTAATTTTGCTAAAAAGAATAAATGTGCAGTATCATTTAGGATGTTGGGGAGGGGAAAATAGGTAAAAGGGAGCTGTTAGGAAAGAATGAGAAAGGGAAAAGATTAGTTCATGAACAGTAAAAAATTTAAAACTAACCCAATTTTAAATTACCGAGTAATATTTGACTATGTAGTCCTTGCTAAAACAAAACAAAAAAAATTTCAAATACTCAATAAAGCTAAAAATACCTTCTTGATTTACTGCCCCCACTGTAGTTCCCTTCTGGTGTGTGTATCTTTTTGTATTTGGTAATTTTCCATGGATTTGGAAGACTAAAGGATCCTGAGATGTGAGCATTTTTATTTTTCTTTTGACACCTATTTGCTGTTTATAAAGTTAGATCTCCTGCAGGAAAAAAAAAATGTGGCCTATAAATGGGATTATGTATTCCTGTTCAAGAAAAACAGTGAGTATGAGTGTGTGCAAATTTTAATACACACACTGAATATCTCTTGTGACCACCCATAAAATGGACCTTTAGATGGTGAATAACTTGTCTGAGTTTTTTTTTTTTTTTTTTAAGATTTTATTTATTCATGAGACACAGAGAGAGGCAGAGACACAGGCAGAGGGAGAAGCAGGCTCCCTGTGGGACTCGATCCCTGGTCTCCAGGATCAGGCCCTGGGCTGAAGGCAGGCGCCCAACCGCTGAGCCACCCAGCACCCCACTTGTCTGAGTTTTAAGATAATGGATTGAGAGAACTTACTAAGCACAAAGCCAAATTATTTTTATTTTTCTTTTTTTTTTTTTTTTTTTTAATTTTTATTTATTTATAATAGTCACACACAGAGAGAGAGAGAGAGGCAGAGACACAGGCAGAGGGAGAAGCAGGCTCCATGCACCGGGAGCCTGACGTGGGATTCGATCCCGGGTCTTCAGGATCGCGCCCTGGGCCAAAGGCAGGCGCCAAACCGCTGCGCCACCCAGGGATCCCTATTTTTATTTTTCATATTGTCTCATTGTTTTCATATAACCCCATAAAACTTCAAGTGCCTGAAGTCATTTGTTCAGATTTAGCCTCTTTTTTTTTTTTTTTAAGATTTTATTTATCCATTCACAAGAGAAACCGAGAGAGAGAGAGGCAGAAACACAGGCAGAGGGAGAAGCAGGCTCTATGCAGGGAGCCCGATGTGGGACTCGATCCTGGGTCTCCAGGATCACACCCTGGGCTGAAGGCAGCGCTAAACTGCTGAGCCACCCAGGCTGCCCAGATTTAGCCTCTTTTTTTTTAAAGATTTTATTTATTTATTCATGAGACACACACACACACACAGAGAAGCAGAGACACAGGCAGGGGGAGAAGCAGGCTCCATGCAGGGAGCCCGACGTGAGACTCCAGGATCACACCCCGGGCTGAAGGCGGTACTAAACCGCTGAGCCACCGGGGCTGCCCTAGCCTCTTTTTAAAGCCCTAAACCAGTGTAATCCTCAACCTTTCCATCCTAAAAGAAGGAACTGGATTGGGGTATGGCTATATTTTGGGGAAACAGATGGGAACTGTATACAATCCCAAACAGGGAAACGACAATCTCCTCACCTGCTAAATGGTGTTTATTTTAGCAGGATCAGGAAAATCTGATGCTCTGGTCCTTGTGTTGCTCTTTGTGTAATTCGTATTTACTACCTGGGCACAGTACCATATGAATTTTCTCTTCCTTATTTAAAGTTTACTAATACATAGAATGCACCAGAAGCTTCTAACAATAATGTGTTTTTCAAAAGATGTTTCCTATTTGTCCATACCGTATGCATTGAGGGTTGCGCCATATTAGAATGTTTGTGACTTATCATCAACTACAGAAATATTTTTTAAAGTGTGGTCCATGAGATAATGGTTGCCAACTGCTGTAAAGATGCTTTTATCATTTGAAAAGAACTAATTAACACATACTGTAGGAAAACTTTTTTAAACACTGCCATTTCCTGAAAAGGAAAACACTGAAAGGGAGGAAAAGAGGGGACATTTTATAAAACCTTATAAAACTTAGTGTGGCTATCCTCCTGGAATAATGTGATTAAGGGATATTAAGCCAGTTGGATAAATAATTTTTTTTTAAATTAGCCCCTTGAAAGGAATAGAATTAAAGAGCATAGTTTTTAAACCCAAATTCTGACGGCCTGCACGTAATTATTTATTAAGTGACAAGTGGGGTTGGCCCCTAAATCCAGAGTTCATTCCATATGGACCTGCCTTGAAGGACAGACAGGGCTAGGAACGCCCATGCTGTAGAAGAGCTGATGGTTGTGGGAAGTTTTGAGCAGAGAACAGAAGGCTCTGATATGAACTTTAGTTTCTTTCTTGTCAAAAGGAGAAAAAAAAAAAAACACCACAGAAAGCAAGGACTTCATCTTTTGTATTCTTTATATAGCACCAAAGTCCATTCTAGCTGGTCAGGGCAAATTCAATAATAATTAATAGTGGTTGATGAGCCAGTCATTCTAGAATTGATTTTTTAATAAGCTGTCCAATAAATAAGAATTGACAGAGATTTAGGGATTTTTCTTTTAAAAGCAAGTGTTGGGATCCCTGGGTGGCGCAGCGGTTTAGCGCCTGCCTTTGGCCCAGGGCGCGATCCTGGAGACCCGAGATCGAATCCCACGTCAGTCTCCCGGTGCATGGAGTCTGCTTCTCCCTCTGCCTATGTCTCTGCCTCTCTCTCTCTCTCTCTCTGACTATCATAAATAAATAAAAATTAAAAAAAAAATAAAAGCAAGTGTTAATACGGTTTTCGCAGACTCTTGGATTCCTTGAGCATCCGGTAGGTGTGATGTGGGTAATGTAGCTTTAGCTGTGTGTGGCAGCTCATTAAAGCCTTCAGTTACTGACTTTCTTACTTACTTATTTATTCATGAGAGAGAGAGAGAGAGAGAGGCAGAGACATAGGCAGAGGGAGAAGCAGGCTCCATGCAGGGGGCCTGATGTGGGACTGGATCCCAGGACCCCAGGATCATGCCCTGGGCCGAAGGCAGGTGCCCAACTGCTGAGCCACCCAGGCATCCCTAGCTACTTCTTTCTTTTTTCTTTTTTCTTTTCTTTTCTTTTTCTTTTTTTTTTTTTTTGCTACTTCTTTCTTAATTAGAGATTCTGCATTGTCTAAGGAAATAGAGAGGTTAGAGATGGTCTGCTGGAGAAAAAAAGAACGGTAAGCCTGGTTAAAGCTGACAAAAATTCACTCTGATGATTTGATCAGCTAGCAATGACTGGGCAAGTTCCCCATTTCCTCTGACCCAGATGTTCTAATTTGTAAATGCAAAGTGACTTCTTTATCAGCCTCTGGGGGCAAATATTCAGGGCTGTGAACCTGCTGCCACCTTCAGTAATCTTGCTGTCCTGAGCCCCCCAGGCTGTTCTCAAATGAAATTTCAGAAAGTGACCAGTGGAGCCTTCCAGGTAATGGCTCCAGGGGCAGCTGAGCGACCAGCAGAAGGGGAATGATATATGTGCCCCCAGTTATCAGCACTCGATTAAAAAAAAAATCAGTGGGGCGCCTCTGCTTTTCTGGGTTGCAGTGGTTGGCTGAGGCTGGGTTGTTTGGGAAATAGGAGTTTTGCCTCGCATGAGTCAGCACTGCCCTCGGTAAACTGCCTGCTCTGTTGCAATCTTGCTTACCAAAGATACGTCCCCAGGCGGCACCATTCACTGCCTGAAAGCTGCTGCTGTTGGGTCCTGAGATGAGCTCATCTGAAATGGCTCCAAGGACCTCAGCGGCAAGAACTGGAGGCACCTTGCTCTCTGCTGTGGTAATGTTTTGAAACAGGCAAAATCAGGTAACCCCAGACTGTTTTCTCTTAGTTGCATTAGCTAGACTGAGCTACAGGAGGACCTGGGAAAATCCTTTCTTTTCAGAAGTTAGGTAACGCCTTAGCAATGTGGGTATCCTAAAGTCAGTCCCTCAGCCCTTTGGAGGGGGCCTTCGGGGTGAAAAGTTTCATTTCATTTGGCACCCAGATTGGTTTTATTTTTATTTTATTTTTTTTAAGATTTTATTCATTGATTCATGAGAGACACAGAAAGAGAGAGGCAGAGACAGAAGGAGAAGCAGGCTCCTTGCAGGGAGCCCGATGTGGGACTTGATCCCGGGGCTCCAGGATCACACCCTGAGCCAAAGGCAGACACCCAACTGCTGAGCCACCCAAGCGTCCCTGGATGTGGTTTTAGACTTAAGTAGACCACCTGTCATAGAAACCTTAGAGAAGACAAACATGTCAGGTTTACAGCTTTATCTGTCTTTTGCTCTTGTATTTTCTGTCCTTTTTCTGTGTCTGGGGTGAAGCAGTTTAGTCAAACTAAACCATTATTAAGGAGAGAGAGAGAAGCGAATATATATTACTACCTGTCTGATCATTGGGAATACTGAATTGTAGGGAACACTGTCTTACCAGTGAGTTTCTGTATTTCTCTCCGAATTGCTGTGAAGAACCTCCCCTCATCCCTGGTTCAGACTGCTGCTCCATCTCCTCCTGCTCTTTACATCTAAAGTTTTTAACACTTAAGTCTCGCTGCTAGGTATTTGCCTCTCTCAGAATTTGCTTCTGCTTCTTATAGTTCCCCTCAAATGGCTCAGGTTCTCTTTCACCCTAAGCCATTATACGAGCTACCTGTCTCTAAAACACCCTGTTCCACTTCACCTAGCCATCTGGCTTCAGCCTAGAAGTCACTTCTTCTATGAGGTCCCTTCTTATTCACCAAGACTGGATGAGTACTCAGGAGAACAGTGTATTTACTCTGATCATAGAGTATGTGGAGAATCAGCGCCTGTTTTGTTAGAATGATAGATGCCATGTTGCTTGGCACATAGTTGGTTCTCAGGGTAGAATGAGGAAGAACCTATACTGTACTTCTTCAACTCTGATCCTCTTATCAACCCTTTGTTATTTTGGCTTCTACCCATATTACCTTACTCATGTTTTCCTAAAGATCACGAGTAAACTCTGGGTTACCAAACCCAGTGTTGTGGCTTCGGCCTCTACCTTACTTAATCTTGGCCTGACATGTGGCACTATTGGGCTGTTCTTTTTTTTTTCCCCCCAGTGATCTTCATTTGACTTTGAGGTTACCTTGTCTCAGAATTTCCAGAGTGTCCTTCTGTTATTTCTTTGCATTCTCTTTTTGGCTATCCCATACATGTTGAGATGCTTCAATGCTTGGCATTGGGCATCTTTCCACTCTTCCCCTGCCCACCCTCCCTTACCCTAAGGATCTCAAATAGGCCCATAAATTCAGCTGTCCTCAGTATGTCTTAGCAGCCGAGCTGTCTCTCCCAAGCTTTAGATCCTTATCTCCACCTAAATACACTTTATCCAACTTGGCAAACCTACAAGAGTGGTCAAAAGGCATTTTATTTTATTTTATTTTATTTTATTTTATTTTATTTTATTTTATTTTATTTTATTTATTTATTTTTTTAAAGATTTTATTTATTTACTCATGACAGACACACACACACACAGAGAAAGAGAGAAAGAGAGAGAGAGAGAGAGAGGCAGAGGGAGAAGCAGGCTCCATGCAGGAAACCTGACATGGGACTCGATCCTGGGTCTCCAGGATCATACCCTGGGCTGAAGACAGCGCTAACTTCAGCGCTAAACAGTTGGGCCACCGGAGCTGCCCAAAAGGCATTTTAAATGGCATATGTTATCTCCCCTACTAAGTATCAGTCAGCTATCTACCTATCGCTATAGGTTTGAACTCTGTTAATTATATCCACGAGATCTTCCTGTCCATTCTGTTTATGCATCACATCACCTACAAATGCTAAATCCATGGTTGCTAAGTGCTTTTGATGATATTATTAGAATACTGTTGATTGATATGTGGCTTTTTTTCATTTCCATTGTATTGCCTTAATTTACTAGAGGTAAACTAGACATTTTGTTTAACCAGCCAGTTTTTTTCATTTCCATTGTATTGCCTTAATTTACTAGAAGTAAACTAGACATTTTGTTTAACCAGCCAGTTAAACAAACAGTGGCTTAGAATTTAGTGTGTGAATACTTTGAGGAAGGTCCTACATTCTTCAACAATTACAGGTAGCCATTCCCCCAGATGTTAAAGATTAAAGATGTTACATTTTACCCGTTTTGCCTTCAGGAATTTGATTGTAACTTGTGGTTGAAACCCTTATCAAATTTTTTTAAAAGACTGATTTTCATATTTTAAAGTAACCTTGGGCAGCCCCAGTGGCTCAGTGGTTTAGCGCCACCTTCAGCCGAGGGCCGAGGGCCTGGTCCTGGAGACCCGGGATCGAGTCCCGCGTGGGGCTCCTTGCATGGAGCTTGCTTCTCCCTCTGCCTGTGTCTCTGCCTCTCTCTCTCTCTCTCTCTCTCTCTCTCTGTGTCTATCATGAATAAATAAATACAATAAAAAAAAATAAAGTAACCTTTACCCCAAAAGTGGGGCTTGAACTCACGATTTTGAGATTAAGATTTGCATGCTCTACTGACTGAGCCAGTCAGGCCAAGCCCCCAATCAAATCTTGACTGAGTTTTTGGCCACTGCACCGTAAGTCTTTCTCTGCTTCTGTCTCCTCCACATTGTTGCTCAAGTTCTCTTTCTAAAGGCCCAAATCAGTCTTCTCATTCTCCGGTTTTCAGAGTGCCACTGGTTTCCTGTTTCCTACTTAGCTTGATAGGTTAAAGCCCTTCACAATGTGACCTTGTCCTACCTGTTACTGTTACCTGTTTCATCTCTCTCCTTTCCCCAATCATTTCTCTTCTCTCCATCCTCACCAGACTTCTCTCATTTTCCCAGTCCCTGGTTATAGCATATTGTTCTACGACTCTGTCTCTTCCTAGTGGCCTCCCCCACTCTGACTTGCAAAGTACTCATTCCACAGGAGACTTACTAGTCCATATGTGAAACTTTCCCTGCTTTCCTCAAGTAGAGTTTTTCCTCCTTATTTGGACTTCCACAGCACTGTCTGTTTTATCTAACAGACTGTTCCTTCACTGAACCTGTTCCCTGGCTTAGAGCCTGACACCATCAGACAGCGGCTGAAGTGCATCTCCAGGGTCAAACCAGTAGTCCAAACATCTTTATTAGTTTTGGCAGTATTAGAAAATTCATAAGTTCTCTTGTTTGTTGGCATGTTTTTATTTCCTATTTGATGAACTTGAGTCCATGGTGCTATTTCATATATGTTACCTGAAACCATCAGGTAACCATTCAGAATTGATTTGAAGACTTATTGGGCTTGCTGAAACTTAGTTCTACAATGTCACCTAATATTTTTATAATACTTCACAAAATTATTTCACTTGGGTCATTTTTTTTAAAGATTTTATTTATTCATGAGAGACAGAGAGAGAGAGAGAGAGAGAGAGGCAGAGACACACGCAGAGGGAGAAGCAGGCTCCATGCAGGGAGCCTGACATGGGACTCGATCCCTGGTCTCCAGGATCACACCCTGGGCTGAAGGCAGCGCTAAACCGCTGAGGGCTGCCCTACTTGGGTCATTTTGACACCTACAATACTGTGTTTTGGGTAGGATTTATTTCTATTTTATTGGTGATTATAAAGTTCCTTTTGACATTGAAGCATACACTCAGGTAAGGCTTCAGAGAGACAATATGTTTTTACATTGCATTGAGCAACTGGTTTGTCTCTTTGTAGTTAAATATACCCTATTGGGTCCTACAGAGAAGGTGCCTTTGCTCAATAGGCAAGTGCTAAAGATCTTGCCTTTTACAAGGTCACTTTACCATGGGGGTAGGAGGAGGTACCTAGTACAGAAAGGCCTTGACTGTGGTTAGAAAACTTGATGGAAATTAATGGTGTGCCCATTCCAACCTCACGTTTTTCTATTGTGCTTCAAATGTCTAGAATTTAACAAAAACCTATTTCAATATTGGAGTGTCAAACCAGGTGGATGAGTTAGCACAAGATAGTCAGCTGAGTGTTAAGAATCCAAAAGGTTTCATAGTAATTTCAGTAAATAATTACATTTGTAGGGTAATAAACTTTTGTGGTGCTTACATGCCATATTTGGGACAGCGTGGAATTGGATTGTGGAAAGATGAATGAACCATAAGGGCTAGAAAATAATCTCTGTTAGATACTGACAAGTGGCATCCAATTTTTGTCATTTTCCCCCCACTCCCACATCCCCAATACTTGAGAGGATAAAAATGATTAAAAAGTTTAAAAATAAGTCCTATCATTATAAGTTAAAAAAAACCAGGAATGATTTTAGCCTACAGAAGGAAAAGCTAAGGGATGGCTTGATTACCATCTTCTAGTGTAAGAATAGTTTTTGCCAGGGGGATTTTGATTAATTGTTCTTCCTGTACTTCAAAGATTTACGAGGAAATGAGCTTAAATTGAAGGAGGAGTAATTGTAATGAATATGGCGAAGTTTCTTGATCATCAAAGCTGGAAAACAATTGAATGATGGCTAAAAATGAGTTGAATTTCTGACTATTTCAGTTATCTACTACTGTGTAGCAAATCACCCTAAAACTTTTAGTGGCTTTAAATGACAACCATTTTATTGCTCATGATTCTGTGAGTTATAATCCAGGGAAGAAAGACATATCACTTTACTCCATGTGATTTCATTGGACTGGGGGCTCCAACATGGCTTCTTCACTCACATACATGAGTCTCTGTGCTGTTGGCTGAGCCATCTTGGTTCTCCATGAGGCTTGACTCTCTTGGTCTTTTATCATTCATTAATCAACAACATTGGGCTCCTTTTACGTGGTGGTTGGCTTCCCGGGTAGCCATAATGGCAGCTGTAGTGTCTCTTAAGGCCCAGGCCTGGGAGTCCTACATCATCACTTGCCTCATTCATTTGGTTAAAGTAAATCACAAATGTAGCCCATGTCCAAGGGGAAGGGACACAGATTCTACTTCTGGAAGTGGCAAAAGGCCATAGAGTATGGTTGAGATTGTTGTAACCAGTAATTTATTGTGACCAGTAGTTTATCCACACCAACTTTAGGGGTTTTTAATGAGATACTAATTGATACATGTTTATTGAGTGGATAGTTTAGGCATATGATTTTCAAACTTGGCTGCATATCAGAGTCACCTGGGAGCTTTTTACAAGCATGAATCCATGTTAATCATTATCTCCTGGGGGCTGTTGGCACATTTGAGACACTATGTCCTTTCTCTCAGGTGACAGTAAAATGAGGATGGGGTTGGGGAAGGGAACAAGACTAATCCTGATATGTGTAATATAAAAATAGGCATGCTGGTCTCCTCTTGCTTTCAGGCCTGGCTGAACCCTCTGCCTGGCATGTTCTCCCCTCTAGTCGGCTTGGGTTAAGTTTGTCTCCTTCAATCAGCACATCATTAAAGAATATTTTTTGATGCCTCACATTTTTTCTTCTAGTTTCTAGCACTTTTTCCCCTCATAGCATTTTTCAGTTTATAATTTTTATAATACATAACATTTGTGTGATTATTTGATACACAGTAGACAAAAATATGTCTGCTTTGCTTTCTGGTATCTAACACCGTACCTGCCTCATAAAAGGCACTCAGTATTTGTTGAATGAATAAGTGGTTGATTGAATGCATGAACGAATGAAGTGACTTGAATTCAGTTTTAAAAGGTGGTTAGAATTGTGGACAGGTGGTGCAAATGAATGGGAAATTTATGGTTCTGAAGTGGAGGTATGGCTCAAACTGCTTGGCGTAGTAATTTTAGAAGATGGAAGGAGCTGGTTTGGGAAGAGATGAAGGGTTTGGTTTTGAGTGTACTCACTGTGCGAAATTCGAGGTATGGGTATCTAGCAAGCATTTAGAAACGAGGTGCTGCAACTGAAGGGTGGGATTGATTCCAGATATATTTAGATTTGGAGTTCTCTGACTAAAGACTGTGGAATCTATTCAACAAATACTGAGCTCCCACTGTGTGCCAGACAACTGTGTTATAGGGCAGGCGAGCAGAAGTCTGGCTGATAAGGAGCCAGCTTGGTGAAAAGAGCTGTGGAGAATGTTCAGGCTGGAAAGGAACTAAAAGTGTGCAGACCTTGGAGCAACAAATAGTCTTTTTACTTTTGAGGAACTGAAAGGGGGACTGCCAAGGGATTAGAGTGAGATGAATGGGGGTAGGGGACAGTATGAGGTAAAGCCGGAGAGGAAGATGGTGGCCTTTGTGGGCTATATGGGGAGTCTAAGCTTTAATGAAAAAGCATGATGGGAAGCCACTGCAGGAGAGTAACAAGCGCTGGAAGGTTATCCTGACTACTGTATCGAGAAAAGAGAGTGGCAAAGAGGGGATCAGTCAGGAGGTGTTTGCTCTAGTTCTTGAGAAAGATAATGGCACATAGGGCAGGGTATGGCAATGTATATGGTGAGAATGGGATATTTGTGGGTAGGTTTCTTTTCATTTTTTGAGAAAGCGGGGGTGCACGCGTGAGCAGGAAGAGGGGCAGAGGGAGAGCAAGAATCCTAAGTGGGCTCCATGTCCAGCGTGGAGCCCAATGAAGGGCTTAATCCTATGACTCTGAAATCATGACCTGAGCTGAAATCAAGAGTCAGACACTTGACTGAGCCACCCAGGTGCCCCTTGATTTTAAAAGAACCAGTAGAATTCACTGGAGAAGGAAGGAGTGGTAAGTACAGAGCCCTAGTGGAATAGAGAGCAAAGGAGGAGCCAGGGAAGGACAGGGAGAAATGTTGGTCTTTGAAATCAAAGGACAGTTGAGTTACTGCAGTTTTCAGTGGAAATGCAAGGGGAAGAGTGAGCCTGCGGGAAGAACATGGGTAGGTCGCTGGTGTCTGGGGCTGCAGGGAAGTCAGGAAGGTGGAGCATTTAGGAAAAAACCCTGCATTCAGCCATCAGATCTTTGGTGACCTTGGAGAAAGGACTTTCAGTGAAGTGGAGTAGATAGAGTGAACAAGCAAAGCGTGTGACCTGCAGGGGAAGCAGGGTACTGCTGCTTTGTGGGGGAAGTAGGGAACCAAAGAGAAGGGGAAACGAGGCTTAGGGCTCACTTTCACAGACCTGCACAGAAAAGCACGTGTGTGGAGGCTGATTTGTAAAAATGGTGACAGCAGACTGTGTCTGCTGAGCACCTACTCTATGTCAGGTGCCGTGCTAGGAGCCCTCCTGAGCCTATTCTATTTATCTTTGTTTCTAAACCGGTTGCCTAATAGTGTAGTGACCTCCAAAATGGGCTTAATCCTACGACTCTGAAATCATGACCTGAGCTGAAATCAAGAGTCAGACACTTGACTGAGCCACCCAGGTGTCCCTTGATTTTAAAAGAACCAAAATGAAATACCAGATTCTAAGGGTCTGGAAGATGTTACTTTGGGGTATGGGAAGGAAATATCAGAACTATATTTTTCCATATTTTTATCTTACTCTGAAATTTTTTAGTGCTGTATTTTATTTTTATTTTTAGCTTCTGGCTTTGTTGTATTTTAGATTGAACACAGTATATTTGTACAGTGGCACTTGCCTAATTTGCTATTACATATAGATATATTGGAGATGTGCTAATTTTTTTTTTAAATGATAGAGATGGTACTCTACACTGGTCAAGTGAATAGAGGGGAGTATTTGGGATGGAAAGAAAAGAAACGCCAGAAAGGAGGAGAGGAAACTAACATGCTAAGTAGTCTGTACATTGTTTTAAACCTGTTCAAAAGGGCAGCCCCGGTGGCCCAGTGGTTTAGCGCCGCCTTCAGCCCAGGGTGTGATCCTGGAGACCCGGGATCGAGTCCCATGTTAGGCTCCCTACATGGAGCCTGCTTCTCCCTCTGCCTGTGTCTTTCGCTCTCGCTCTCTGTGTCTGTCATGAATAAATAAATAAATAAAATCTTAAAAAAAAACCTGTTCAAAACCCTGAGGCAGCACTGCTTCCCCGTTTTACACACACACAAGAAACTTGCCCAAATTCATACAGTTAGTTAAGTGGTAGAACTGGAATGTGAGACCAGGTCTGTTTTGCTTGAAAGCATCATGACCTCACTTAATCGCCCCCTTCCCATCTGCTTGATGCTCTTTCATATTTTCCCATTTAATTCTCTCATATGAAAATACCCATTTTGCAGTTGAGGAATTAGAGGTAAAGGTGAACCGGTTATTTTGTGGTCCCATATCTCATGTAGGGCATCAGCTGGACTCCTGATTCCAGTATTCCCATGGTACCACTCCTGCCTCAAAAGAAACAGTTGGAACCCAGTTGACTACTTTGGTAAAGTAGTTGAGGAGGTTTCTGATTACTTGACAAAGGAGTGAAGTGGAGGAGAGGGGCAGGGCTTAGACAAAGCAGAATAATAACTTAGTTCTTACTTTTTTTTTTTTTTAAGATTTTATTTATTCATGAAAGACACAGAGAGAGGGGCAGAGACACAGGCAGAGGAAGAAGCAGGCTCCATGCAGGCAGCCCAACGTGGGGCTTGATCCCGGGGCTCCAGGATCATACCCTGGGCCCAAGGCAGGCGCCAAACCGCTGAGCCACCCAGGGATTCCCTAGTTCCTACTTTTAAGCACTTAGTGTTGTTAAGGGCTTGTGTTAATTACCTCATTTAGGATCTCCACTCTACAGAAGCTCAAGTGAAGATCTGGGAAGTCCAGCACATTGACCGAGGTTGCACAGAAAGACTGTGAGTTCTGTCTAACTCCAGGCCCCAAATCCTAACCCCTGCATGATACTGCCCTTTGGAAAGCCGCTGTGCAGACATCAACTAGAGATGAATAAAAGACTTCTGAGCCCGGTGGTGGCTAGGTCCCAGTTGGATGAATTTGTTGAGCATCCAGTAAATAAAGTCTTCTGACGTTTCTGTAATACTTGGTAGCTCAGGTGTGGAGAGGTTGGGGAGTTAGAGGAGAAGAAAACCATAGAATGAAAGTTCAGTAAATCAAAAGAGTTCCATAAATCCTGCCTCAAGGTGTAGGACTGGTGAATTGCAATGGATTGTTGTTAAAGAAAGTTGTATTTGAAATTCATTTTTATAATAAATGTTGTGGTTCTGTTTGATGCAAGGTATATCAGGATATGTAGGAAAGAATGCAAAGATGATAAGATGGGATCTTTGACCTCCAGAAGATCAGGGAGGCAGATAAAGTGCTTTTGCCATGTGCATGATTGAAGGGTATGGAGAGGTGGAAGGTGAAGAAGCATAATAAAGTGATACTGTTATAAACTGGCTTGTAGATTGAGGGTGGCAGTAGGTAGGGCTAGCCTGGTGGATGTCCTCTATTTTCTCAGGAAGACCCCACAGGGTTTTGGTCAATGTGTTTTAGTTCTGGTTCTCAGGTCACAAAATTTGTTTTGTTACCTGGAAATGATCAGTCTTTTGGGGACAGCCCTGTATTCAGACTTGAGCTCAGTATGGAGTGAGTTTTTTACTCCAGAGTGAAGGAGTCCTTTCCTATTGACAGGATTCTGGATTTTGCTAGGGTATTGCTTTTCTATTTCAAGAGATCTGAGAAATGAAATTTAGTATCAAGCTTGCTTGGTAGCATAGAATCATAGAGTAGTTTGTGGGGGGGAAGTTAGAAAAAAACTAAGATTATCGGTTGCCTACTATATGCTCGTTACTGTACTAAGTGCTTTTGCATACAGTAGGACATTTAATTCTCCCAGTGGGCCAATTATCCCCAGTTTACAAATGAGAAGACCAAGGCTCTGTCCTAGCTGGTAAGGGGATAACTGAGATTGGAACCAACTCCTCCGGATTCTAAGAGCCTATTCCCCCAACTGCTACTACATGCAGTTCCCACTTAAGCTTCATGAAAGAACCTTGTCCTACCGCAGAGAAGATGATGCGGTTGTAGTATTTCTCTGCAGTATTTCTCTGCCTTGGGTGATTCTGGAGTCAAAATTGCTCCTTTCTATTTTTTTCTAGATTTTTCTAAGTTTGTAGATCACACTTTGATGTGGTGATCACGCTTTTTTTAAAAAAGTAATTTCTGAAATTTTAAAGTAATTTCAACATGGGGCTCCAAACTCACAACCTCAAGATCAAGAGCTGTGTGCTCTACCGACTGAGCCAACCAGGAGCCCCAATCATGTCCTTTGTTTAAATATGTTCATACCATCACCCAAGCCGTTTTATCCCCCTGTCTTCTTGCTTTTAGTTTGGAAGACATTGCATCTCTTTGGAGAGACTTTAAATATCTGCACACATTGATTTTGCATTAACTTTATTTTTTTTATTTTTTATTTTTTTAAAGATTTATTTATTTATTTATGAGAGAGAGAGAGAGAGAGAGAGAGAGAGAGAGAGAGGCAGAGACACAGGAGGAGGGAGAAGCAGACTCCATGCCGGGAGCCCGACGTGGGACTCGATCCCGGGACTCCAGGATCGTGCCCTGGGCCAAAGGCAGGCGCTAAACCGCTGAGCCACCCAGGGATCCCTGCATTAACTTTTATCTTAATTTTATGGGTTATGAGATTCCTCCAAGCTCCTGTCACCCTCCTTCCTTCCCCCTTTCCTTCTCCATTGGATTTAAACTCAAATTCTAAATCTGACTTCAGAATACTTGTCTGGCTCTAATCCAGTTACCAATTTAGCCATGGCTCTATGGATTGCTAGCTATTGTTATTGCTATGCCTCCCTTCATGCCCGCCTTCTATCTCAGATCAAATCCAGTTACTCACTGTACCTGTATGTCCTTCATTTCCTACACGGGTATCCTTGTTTCTGTTGTGTTTTTGGCTTGGAATGTCATTCCTCCTATGAAGCCACCTTGTCTGATCCCTCACTGGGAGTAATCACTTCTTCCTCTGGGTCTCATAGTAGAAAATTCTCTTTTATGGCTTCTTTATGGCAATACACTTTCTACTGTGTATTTCAGTGGTTTATGTACATGCCTTTATGTCTCCTACTAGACTGTAACCTCGTTGAGCAGATTTATCTGATTGACCTTTGTATCTCCTCTAGTGTCTGGTTCAGTTCTCTCTGCACATAGTAGGCATCCGGTGTCCATTGGATAACTAGATGAATGGATAAGCAGAATTTAAAATGTAAGTGTCTGCTCATTGATTTGGATTCCCCTGCTTCTTTGCTCCTCTTCTTCTTTTCTCATTTCTTTTTCTTTTCTGTTCAACTTGCTGGGTTTTCCCTTGCACTGACTCACCCAACTTGTTTTCACCACTCCCTTTTCTTACCCAAATTTTGCCTCATTCTTTCAGCATTAGCAGTCACTGTGTGGGAAGGCCACAAGCTGCTGGTCAGATTTTCTCCATCCTTTTGTGGCTTTATTCTGTCCAGGAATCTTATGACCAGCATGAGAACCGAGTGGTGATTACATTAAGATCTTAATAAAAAGACCATGTGTAAAGAGAACAGTCCTTAAGGTTTGTTATTTTGCCTTCAGTGGAAAACTTTCTGATCCACATTTCAAGGGAAAGGGAACAGAATCCTTGGGTACTTGAGAGGTAGATTAAGGCATATATTCACACTGTGGATTGTGGCACCCCAGAGGCATCTTATTTGACCAAAGAAATAAAGCTGGAAGCCACAGAAGCTTCCTCTAAGTCTTAGTGTTGAATCCTGGAATTTTTTTCAACAGCTGGAAGAAGCATTAGAGATTTGTGTCATTCTACCTTCCTATTTTCCAGATGAGAAAACAGACCCAAGGGGGCTAACTGATGTGTCCATAAAAACTGGGATATTCTCTGCCCAGCATTTACTCCCTACACTGAACATAGCTTGTGGCGGGGAAACTACACAAGCTCTTTGAAAGTCATGGAAATTTCACTTCAAGTGGAGTGAAAACCCTAAAACTGGAAAGCTTTTGCTGACAGGTGGACTCTGGTTGGTAGCTGGTTGGATAAGGGGGCAGTGTTCACCAGAAGGGCCCTTTTCTAACTCTTGTGATCACTTTGGGTGGTTCCCTTCCTGGGATCTGCTCAGTGAGGAATTCTGGCTGCTAGAAATCAGTTCCTTCTACTTTTGCAAAGGGGCCCATGTTTAATAATAAAAGCATTTGCAGTCTTCCTTGCTCTTTTCCCCAGCCCCCATATTTCAAGTTCTGTTTCAGGCTTAATTTTCTTATCTCAGTACGTATTTGTGTAAAGTTTTTATTACATAGGTCAGACGTCAGTAGGACCATAAGAGAGACAAAGTGGCTTAGAAGCTCATGATTGGTTTTTGGTGCTCTTTAGGTGAATCTTTTTTACCTGTCTCGTAGAATAATGTATTTTATTGTCTGTGAAATAGTGCTCAGTGAACCGGTTGTTGGCAGGTATGAAAGATTACCTATTTTGTGGCTAGGCAGCAGCAGTGTAAATAGATCAGCCTGCCCAGTACAGGAAGTCAAGTGCAAACAGGATGTGCTTGTCTTTACTGTAACTTTGTGTGTCTGTTTTGAAACGTGGTGTGGTTAAAAAGTTAAGACAGTATTTGAGCTTGATGGAAGATGTCTCTGTTTCTGGTTTGAAAAGGAGCTAAGACAACTAGGCCTTTACTGTTCCTTTCCTTTATACAGGTGTACATCTTCCTTTTAGGGATCTGGCTGTTCTTCCTGGAGCAGGATGGTTTTTCCTCACTTGGACCGGATTGCATCCATGTACTTTATAGAGCAAAACCCTTGAATTGCCTGCTGCTCTGTTACTTTTGGTAGAAGAGGGATCCAAGCTGTGCTTGGCTATTTATTTCTTAATAACAATAGGAAATCTTAGTTTGTAATTCACCAGCCTTTTAAATTACAGGTTTCTTTTGTTGGATTCCAGGATTTATTTATTTATTTATTTATTTATTTATTATTTATTTATTATTTATTTATTTTTTTTTAGATTTTATTTATTTATTCTTGACAGAAACAGAGAGAGAGAGAGAGAGAGAGAGAGAGAGAGAGGCAGAGACACAGTCAGAGGGAGAAGCAGGCTCCATACAGGGAGCCCGATGTGGGACTTGATCCTGGGTCTCCAGGATCACACCCCGGGCTGAAGGCAGCACTAAACCACTGGGCCACTGGGGATGCCCGATTCCAGGATTTCTAACACACCTTTTGAGTATTTCCTGAGTGTGGTAGTTTGCAAATTACCCTGGGGCTGTGTTAGTCTTTGAGTTGAAAATTTCCTTGAGCTTGGAGGCTAGATCTCTAATGCTAACTGTTGAACTGTTTTACCCTTCTAGGCAAGTTTCTGGAGAAGAGATTAAATAACAGTTTGGTTTTTGTTGGTGGTGGTGTCACTCAGCCAGTAAACAGTCTTAGAACCCTTAGAATCTCTCTTCTCATTCCTCATTGCTTCCCATTGCTGAAATCTGCTTTAATTATGTTCATCACCAGGCTGGATTGAAAAACTGGTGTGAAATAATCTTGAGATCCATGTAGATTATCATAACCACTTGAGCTATTCCAGAACAGGTCCATTCTGATGGTGTCCAACTATAAACTAATGAATATGGAGCTGGTGAAAGTCTGGGTAATGTTTTTTGTGCATTTCATATCCTTGCCACATTGCAGACTATCCTTCCGCTTTGTAATTCCAGGAGCAAATGGGTAAAGTAGCACATTTTAGCATCGATGAGAACAGCATTACAGTATCAGCACTATGACATTTTGATATAGGCACATGTTTCTTATCTTGAACCTGTCAAGGAGTGGTGAATATGAGCCAGTCTGCACTTTATTGTGGGATATACTTAGCAAAGAATAAAACCCAAAGACCAGGTCAAGCACAGGTGTTCATCCCAAAGAGAGAATATGATGAGAATTTGAAGGTTTTCTTTGTGGTATGAGGTGAACCAAAAATCTCCATTTCTTCTTCTTGGGATAGATAGTGGGGAATATCAAATCCTGGCAGAAACAGTAAACATTTCAGAAAGTCAGCATAATTTTCAGATTGAGATCAGACTTCAAACCAAGCCAAAGGTCTGTGGGAAGAACGGGGTGGTTGGTCTAGATTTATTTTGAATTCATCACAAAATCCCACTTGACTTCAGTGCAGCAAGGCAGTTATGGAGCACCAGGAGGGGCCAGAGGTGTATGTGTTCAGATCTCTGAATCTGGCGGACAAGAGGGTTGAGGATCTAAGGGAGAAAGTCTAAACTGGCTTCACTGTGGGAAAAGTAACAAATTTATGGGCATTGCCGTAGAATTGGGAATAAAAGTAACAGCCTAGGCTGCACGGAGGCCAAACCACCTCAGAACCCCCCCCCCCCCACACACACACACACACAAATTCTCCTGGGATTATTAAATTAAGAGCTGGTGGGAGGAGCCTGGAGTCCTTTCTTCAGTTCTTGTAGGTTCATTAGAAAATTACATTGAAGGGCTCCTGGGTGACTCAGTCGCTTAAGCGACTGAGATCAGCTCAGGTCATGATCCCAGGATCCTGGGATCAGGTCCCATGGTAGATTCCCTGCTCAGCAGGGAGTCTGCTTCTCCCTCTGCCACTCTTCCAGCTCGAGTGCATGCTCCCATGTGTACACTCTCTCTCTCAAATAAATAAATCATTTAAAAAAAACTATATTGAGCCTGATGTAAAGGTCTTTACATAAGTAGACGGGATAGAGCAGATAAATTTTGTCACTTTAAAGAACCTTGAAGAAGGTTTTCCTTGAATTATTTGTAGCCAGCTTTTACTGAGTGCCTGTTAGGTGCTAGGCTCTGGAGAAATGCTTGACATGCATTATTTTAATCCTTTCTATTATCCTTTAAATGTAGCAGGTTCTTTTATTTTTGAGGAAAATAAGGTTTTAAGGGATTAGATGACACCAGAGTCTAGAGTCCTCTTTGAGTCCACACTGCGTACATTTGGCTGCAGTAACTTTTGTGCAGTCCACTTCTGAAAGGCAAGCTGCATAATTTTGACCCTAGACAGAACTCATGTCCTGGAGCGCTGCCTTTCCCTGGGGCATTAGCTGTACCAGAAACCCACTATTTGAATCCCTGGCTTTGTTAACCATTGTTTTGTGTGTGTGTTTATTTTTCAGGGATTTTGTTTTTAAGTAATCCTCACATCCAGTGTGGGGCTCGAACCTACAACCCAGAGATCTAGAACCGCACACACTGAGGCAGCCAGGCGCCCCTCGCTAACACTGGTTACCCAGTAGTCTATCACTGTGATAGTAGCTGGAGAAAGCAACTGCTTGGGTCCAGAAAAGCCTACCTGGTAATCCTGTTTTCTGCACTAAGAGCACAGGCTTTTTATTCTTGATGAGCTTTGTCATCAGTTTTGATGGAAGAAGGATCCTGTGGTAATTAAACTGCAGGTCCGTTTATTCTGTTTTCAGCTTGTTTGAAGACTGTACTCTGAACTGCTTTCTCTCCTGATTGACTCGCCCTTTGGGGCAGAATGCCTGGGCTGAAATTAAATGTGTAGGTTTCTCTGCTGCAGTGTTCAATCTGTCATCTCTCCTGAACGCCACACTAAGAAGCAGCCATTTAATTGGTCAGACCCCGAGGGTGAGATTTTGGCACAAGTCCATTGGTTAGAATTACTTTTCCCTGAACTTCATAGCAGATGCTGAGGTCCCTCTGCAGATATTTGTCACAGACTAGTTGAAACCAGGGAGTTTTCAAGAACATTTATAACTTGTGATTATTGTGTATGTTTTTCACTTGTTTACAACAGTTATCACTTCAGGAAAAGAGCTCATTTATTACTAGCAGAAAGTGAAACCTCTCTCCTTTCTCCTTCTTCTTATTGTCGTTTTAACACTTTATGCTCCAATACCTTCTGCTGTGGTTTCTTCTTGTCTTGAGCTTCTCCTTCTCCATGGATGGGCTGTGCTTCTCGGCAGCCACAGGCAAAGCTCTGCTTAGACCTGGGTATATTTGGTAGAGCCTCTTCAATTTTTTTTTTTTTTGTTAAGATTTTATTTATTCATGAGAGACACAGAGAGAGAGAGAGAGAGAGAGAGAAAGAGGCAGAGACACAGGCAGAGGGAGAAGCAGGCTCCGTGCAGGGAGCCCGACGTGGGACTTGATCCCGGGTCTCCAGGATCATGCCCTGGACTGAAGGTGGCACTAAACGCTGAGCCACCCGGGCTGCCCAAGCCTCTTTGATTTCTAGCATTTCTTTTCTCTTATTTTACTTCTCCATGTATTGTTTTCATTTTAATTTGTATTCTTTGCAAAATGTATTTATTCTGAACCAAAGCCACTGGGAGGTAACTGATAACTTCTTTTTGCCTTTCCTTGTAGGGGGGAGATGGACATGGCCAGATCTTGTTCATCTTCGAGGCTGTCCCTTTCTGGCTTTCTAATGCTGTTGTAACTGATAATTTTAACATTTTTCTGTTACTTTTAGAAATTCAGTCTGCTAACCATTCTTGCTTTTCAAGTCATCTTAGCAGACACTTAAAAGCTTACCTTCACCAAGTGTGAGGTAGGCATGTTCTTATCCATTTTTTTCCTCAAGATACTGCTATGGTTATTTGGGTTTAAAACTCTTAAATTTGGGGCAGCCCCAGTGGCACAGTGGTTTGGCGCCGCCTGCAGCCCAGGGTGTGGTCCTGGATACCCAGGATCGAGTCCCATGTCGGGCTCTCAGCATGCAGCCTGCTTCTCCCTCTGCCTGTGTCTCTGCCTCTCTCTCTCTCTTTGTCTCTATTTCTCTCATGAATAAATAAATAAAATATTAAAAAAACTCTTAAATTTGCTCATCTTCCTGGAATCCTGATTGTGGAGTTTTGAAGTGTGAATTTGTCCTTTTTTTTTTTTCCCCTCTGTTGCTGTTACCACTAGTAAGACTTCAACAAATGCCTGGTGATTGCATTTATCTGGCACTAAGTCTAGAAATGAAGCTGTACACTCCTGTTTCATTCCCTTACCATGGGAGACACCTGCGTTATACACTTTGTTAGCCCATTGATTAAATCCAGTGCTGCTAGCTTACTTACTCCCTCAGAATGAAATCAACGATGTGGTGCGGGGCCCTTGCCTGGTTTGTTTTCTCAGAGTCATGGTACCTGGAAGAGGGCTTGGCTGAAAGTAGCACTAACCAGACAGATGAATGAGTTAAAGTTACCTGGAGGTGTACGAGATGCTGGAAGAGTACAGACAGGGTCAGAGGAGGTTTTCCTGAGGAAATAAGTGCTGCACAAGGAGGTCAAGACCAAGGGAATAGGTTGCAAGAGGTACCTGAAAATCAGAATAAGTTTGGGATTTGAGGGGCGGAAAGAGCAACAGTGGAGATGGAGCTAAGAGCCAGGAGGGTGAAGCCCTGAGCACTGATGATTTGCTTTCATCATTATTTAATGGGTACCAGTGAAAACACTTCTTAAAAGGAGAGCATTAGGTAGTTGAGACAATTAAGTCAAGAACTCCTCCTCACTGGAAAAGAGGTAGACAAGAATAGAAGCCAAAACCTTTTCTTTTTTTTTATTTTCATTTTTATTTCTTTTAAGATTTTATTTATTTATTAATGAGAGATACAGAGAGAGAGGCAGAGAGAGAAGCAGGCTTCATGCAGGGAGCCTGATGGGGGGGGGACTCGATCCCCGGTCTCCAGGATCACGTCCTGGGCCGAAGGCAGGCACCAAACTGCTGAGCCACCCACGCGTCCCTCTTCTTCTTTTTTTCTTTTTTTAAAGATTTATTGGGATCCCTGGGTGGCGCAGCAGTTTGGCGCCTGCCTTTGGCCCAGGGCGCGATCCTGGAGACCCAGGATCGAATCCCACATCAGGCTCCCGGTGCATGGAGCCTGCTTCTCCCTCTGCCTATGTCTCTGCCTCTCTCTCTCTCTCTCTGTGACTATCATAAATAAAAAAAAAAAAAAAAAAAAAAAGATTTATTTATTTATTCATGAGAGACCCAGAAAGAGAGAGAGAGGCAGAGACATAAGCAGAGGGGAGGGAGAAGCAGGCTCTTTGTAGGAGCCTGATAATGGGACTCCATCCCGGATCCCGGGATCACGACCTGAGCGGAAGGCAGCCAGCAAACCGCTGAGCCACCCAGGCGTCCCCTGAAACCTCTTCAATATGGGGATTAATACTTATCTTTAGAAAGTTGGGGATCTATTCGCAGCATGGGTACCCTGAAGTTGTAGTAGATTGGAAATGCAGATGATTTACTGGATGTCTAAGTTAAAATTCTGGATTCCCAGGGATAACTTTTTTTTTTTTTAAGATTTATTTATTCATAAGACACAAACAGAGAGGCAGAGACAGAAGCAAGCTCCATGCAAAGAGCCTGATATGGGACTCAAACCCAGGAATCTGGGATCATGCCCTGAGCCAAAGGCAGGCGCTCAACCGCTGAGCCACTCAGGCATCCCATCAGGGATGACTTTTTTTTTTTTTTAAAGTTTATTTTTTTTTAAAGATTTTTTATTTATTAATTCATAGAGACACAGAGAGAGAGAGAGAGGCAGAGACACAGGCAGAGGGAGAAGCAGGCACCATGCAGAGAGCCTGACGTGGGACTTGATCCAGGGTCTCCAGGATCATGCCCTGGGCTGCAGGCGGCACTAAACCGCTGTGCCACTGGGGCTGCCCAGGGATGACTTTTTGTCTGCTATACCTTTTACAAGGTTCCCAAGCATTGAAAGGGTAGATTTCCATGGTCTCTCCTGCAGGCAGCTCATTTTGCTTTTTCTCTTGAGCACAAAGCACACAGGCCCTGAGTTACTAGTGCTCTGGGGAGAGAGTTGGGGATGGTGAAAGCATCCCTCTCTTTCCACAGGACCACAAGGTAATTCTCCTATAGCTGTGTGACCCCAATCCAGTTAGCCAACCCTGAGGGCCCAGCCTCTGGGTTTACAAAAGGAACATTTTAATTCTGATGTTTCCAGGATTATTGTATTAAAATAGACAATAGATGCAGACAAAACCACTCACTTGGCATGTTTTAGGTGTTTTATAGTTTTTTTAATTTTTTTATTTATTATTATTATTTTTTACTTTTCCTTAAAAAATAATATTTTCTAGGATCATGTGAGACGGGACTTCTGAACCCCTGAGTCTGAATACATTCTATTTCCGCCATTTCTACCTTTGAAATAACAGCACAGGGAATTCTCTCACCTAAAGCTTTGATCCTTTATATTAAAGTCTACCTTGGGAACTGGAGTCCTAGTATCTTTGAAGTCTGACATCTCAGTGTGAATGGAGGCTCTGGGAGCCGGTTTGGAGAGAGGCAAACATTTAAATCATTAGCCCCATGCCTTATTATAATGCCTACCATTTGCTGAATTTCCAGTACCATCTTCTCTTTATATAATGTTAGAAAGCTCGTTAAGGTATGCTCCCTCTTTTTATTTTTTATTTATTTTATTTTATTTTATTTTTTAAAAATATTTTATTTATTTATTCATGAGAGAGAGAGAGAGAGGCAGAGACACAGGCAGAGGGAGAAGCAGGCTCCATGCAGGGAACCTGACGTGGGACTCGATCCCGGGTCTCCAGGATCATGCCCCGGGCCGCAGGCGGCACTCAATGCGCTAAACCGCTGCACCACTGGGGCTGCTCCTATGCTCCCTCTTTCTACTGAGCCACCTACTGTGTGTCCAGCCTATGAGGTTTAGGTTAGTTTATTCCTGTTCCACTGATGCTCAGAGAGGCCACTTTCTCAGGCTCATTCAGTTACTTAGTGTTAGAGCCAGGATTTAAGATCCTGTCTGAGTCTAAAACCAAAGTAAAACATCGTTGGGAATTGTTTTTAGACCTCTTTTTTTTTTTTTTTTAAGATTTTTAATTTATTCATTCATTTGAGACAGAGAGAGAGAGAGAGAGAGAGAGGCAGAGACACAGGTAGAGGGAGAAGCAGGCTCCATGCAGGATCACGCCCCGGGCTGAAGGCGGTGCTAAACTGCTGAGCCACCCGGGCTGCCCTAGACAAATTTTCTTTATTTTTATTATTTTTTTTAAAGATTCTATTTATTAATTTGAGAGAGCATCTGAGAGAGACCAGGAGCAGAGGGGAGAGGTAGAAGCACACACCCTGCTAAGCAGGGAGCCAAACCTGGGAATCGATCCCAGGACCCTGAGATCATGAGCAGAACTGAAAGCAGACACTTAACTGACTGAGCCACCCAGGTGCCCCATAGGAAATTCTTATCTAGGAAATACACATTATCCACTACCCATGTCCTAAGAACTGCTTCGGAAGCTGTAAAATGTCTATTAGGATTTAAAGCCTTTGGAAATGTTTTCCTCTGCTGTGATCCAGCCTTTGTGAAAGATCCCTTGTTTATGTCCAGTGGGGCTGCTGATCTGATTCAATCAGGTCTTGGATTCTAGGGTTCCACAATATTCCTGTCTTCTCTGTGACTTAGCTGTTCAGAATTCTTTATTCTAAAATAAATGTCTCAGAAATGACTTCAACATCACAAAGAACATGCTTCACTGTTGCAGGTGCAGCACGAGACCAGTGTGCACTGGTATACTCTGGCTTGCTTCCTCGCAGAGCAACAGTTGCCCTATTTCACGTTCATTGTGTTGTCACCAGCAGTTTAAATCTTCCCCAGGCAGGGTGAGCACTGTAGGCAGGTTTACTAGAAAATTCTAATTGCAACTCAGAGATTCTGTTTTATTTTATTTTTTTATTTTTTATTTTTTAAAAAATTTTTATTTATTTATGATAGTCACACAGAGAGAGAGAGAGAGAGAGGCAGAGACATAGGCAGAGGGAGAAGCAGGCTCCATGCACCGGGAGCCTGACGTGGGATTCGATCCCGGGTCTCCAAGATCGCGCCCCAGGCCAAAGGCAGGCGCTAAACCGCTGCGCCACCCAGGGATCCCGAGATTCTGTTTTAAATTAAAGCATTTTGAGGGATTTTAAGTTTCCTTTCAAACTTATTTAAAAAAAAAACAACAACAACTTATTTTTTAAAAAGTAAGCAGCCTTCCAAGTTGAGAGATGATTTTAAATTTCGGGTGAGTTTTCAAGATAAGGATTGATTCTTGATTGTGTGGGTGATATGATCAGCTGTGCCAGACCCCCCCATACAGCCCCGTCCCTTAGGTGGTAGGAAATTCAAGCTTGGGGTGACCAGAGAGAGAAAGAATGAGAGGCATGTTGGGCTTTCCAGCCAGTAGTCACTACTGAAGACTTAGGCTGTCACCATTTTATAGTTTAATGATAATTTCTTTTAATGTGTTATTTATTGATTACTTACTACAGGTTATGAATATTATTTTTCATCTCTACACTTGCCTCCCAACAGGGAGGGATTATCCCTTTTATACAGTTGAGGAAACAGACTCAAAAAGCTGAAGTGACCCCTCCAAAGTTACCCAACCTTTGTTTTTTATAAAGGACTTTTTTCATAGTCCCTTTATGTCACTGTAAATGTTGACAAAATGCTTTGGGCCCTAAGGGGAGATAACTAGTACTTGCCTCATTGGCTGTATTGATAAAATACTTGAATGTTCCTCTGACCTCCGTTTGTTCATTCCACCAATTTGGGTGCCTGCTGCAAGGTGGCACTGTGCTAGATGTGGATTAAAAAGCAAAGACAGATGAGGTCCCTGCCCTTGGAGGTTCCAGTCTGCAGGTAGAGACAGGCTGTAAACAAACATTTATAATGACAGATTATGGCAGTCCCCAGGAGGGTAGTGGAAAGGACAAGGAGGGAGCCTGTGACTGAGGGGGATTCCTCTTATGTGGGTGGCATGGGAGTCCCACCTGAATAATGAGGAGCATGGCATAAATCAGGCAAGTGGACTGGGACTGGTGGGATAGGCCTTTTAACCATGCCAGGAGTTGAGTTTTCCTTCTAAACTGCAATGGGGGTGGAGTGCCTGGGTGGCACAGTATGTTAAACATTCAACTCTTGGTTTTGGCTCAGGTCATGATCTTGGGGTTGAGGTCATGAGTTTGAGCCCGGCTTTGGGCTCCGTGCTCAGCGGGGAGTCTAGTCTGTTTGAGATCCCCCCCCCAAAATAAATAAATCTTAAAAAAAATAATAGAATACAGTGGGACACTATTTACGAACTGTGTGTGTGTGTGTGTGTGTGTGTGTGTGTGTGTGTGTTGGGAAGAAAGAACTGGAGAGGCAAAATGGAAGCTGGGAAACTAGTTAGGAGCAGTTCTTTCATCCAAGACACCATTTTAGACTTTGGAATTACAGTAAAACACAAAATCCCTGCCCTCATGTATTTTGTTAATTCTAGTTAGGAAAGGCAGTTAACAAGTAAGCCAGTGATATCTGTTAGTGCCAACTCTTATGCATGACATTAGAAAATGACATTTAAATTGAGGGGTGAATGGCAAGAGAGAGAGCCAAGTATGTGGTATCCTGGCAAGAGGAGTCCAGGCAGGACTTTTCCAGGAGCATACAGCAAAAGGGTCTAAGGAGGGAAATGTACATAATAGATCAGAGACGGCGACTGAGATCACTGCTGGGGGCCAGGTAGGATGAGGAGAGGAATTTATGAATCTTCAGCTTAAAAATAGTATCCACAGCCACCTGACAGGCTCTCCTTGGGAGATAATATGGACAGAAAGGGTGCCAGAGACAGCCTGGGAGCTCCTACCATTGAAGAACAGAGGGAGGGGGAAGAATCAGCAAGGAGGCTTTGAGGCAGAAGGCAAACCAAGGGTGCAGAGCTGTTGTCCTTTCAAGGAGGAAGGAAGCAGGGCACGTGGGTGGCTCAGTCAGTTGAGTGTCTGCCTTCAGCTTGGGTCATGATCTCAGAGTTCTGGGATCAAGCCCATTTCGGGCTTTCTGCTCAGCAGGGAGTCTGCTTCTCCCTCTGCCTGCCACTTGGCCTACTTGTGCTCTCTCTCTCTCTCTGTCAAATAAATAGATCAAATCTTTGAAATCTTTAAAAAAAAGAAAAAAAGGAAGAAAGGGTCACTCGTGTCTGGTACCGCTGGGATGTTGAGTAAGAGGAAGATAAGTGTCACTTGGATCTGGGATTCCTTGGTGACATTGCAAAGAAGAGATTATTAGGTGAAATGGTTCAAGCAAGACTGGAGAGGGTTAAAGAGTGAATTTGAGATTGAGGAAGTGGAGTCCATTGTTTGGAGAAATTTCAATGTAGAGGAGAGCAGAGAAAAGGACCTTTACTAAGGAGTAGGGGATTAGGGGTCAGAGTATTTTGTCACTGGTTTTTACAAATCATCTACTAGATGCTTTAAAAAACTTTTGATTGAAATATAAGTAGAGAGGGGCACCTGGGTGGCTCAGTGGTTGAGCGTCTGCCTTTGGCTCAGGGTGTGAACCCGGAGTTCTGGGATTGAGTCCCACATTGGGCTTCCTGCATGGAGCCTGCTTCTCCCTCTGCTTGTCTCTACCTCTCTTTCTGTGTCGCTCAGGAATAAAATAAAATCTTAAAAAAAAGAAAAGAACTATAAGTAGAGAAGTACACCAATTTTAAGTGTATGGTTTAAATTTTTCACAAAGTAAACATCTGTGTATATAACCAGCACTCAGACTGAGAAACCAAACATCAGAAGCCCCCTGTGTCCCCTCCCATTTACTTTCCTACCCCAAGGATAACCGTTACCCTATTTCTAACACCACAAATTAGTTTGCCTGCTTTTTGAATTTTGTATAGATGGAACTGTTTAGGATGTATTCATTTGTATCTGTCTTCCTTAACTCATCATTGATCTGTATTGTTGTATGTAGCACTAGTTTGTATATTCTCATTGCTGTATGAAAGTACTGTAATTTGTTTATCCATTCTGCTGTTGATGGACATTTGGATTGGTTTCCAGCTTTGGGCTGTTAACAATAGTACTGCTATGAACCTTCTTGTGTACTCCTTTTGGTGAATGTATTTCTGTTAGGAATATACCTGGAAGTGGAATCGCCAAGCAGTGGGGTGTGTGTGTTACTAGTTTACACTGTGTGTTGTACCAGTTCACACTGTGTGTGTGTGTGTGTGTGTGTGTGTGTGTGTGTGTCGTACCTGTTAACACTTCTGCCAGGAATATTAGACTTCCAATTGCTTTAAATCCTTTCCAACACTGGCTAGTATCCAATTTTCCCATTTTAGCCATTCCAGTGGGTGATTGGTGGTAACACATTTGGTTGCACTCTGTATTTCCCTCATGACAAGGGGGATTTTTAAAGATTTATTTATTTATTCATGATAGACACAGACTGAGAGAGAAAGGCAGAGACATAGGCAAGGGAGAAGCAGGCTCCTCTCAGGGAGTCTGATGTGGGACTCGATCCCGCATCCCGGGATCAGACCTGAACCAAAGGCAGGCGCCCAACTGCTGAGCCACTCAGGCGTCCCAAGGGTGAGTTTTTAAATCTGAGAGATCCTGGAGCATGCCTGTGTGCTGATGGGAAAGCTTCCATAGAGATGGAAAGCAAAAAACTCTTGTATACTCTGCAGCCCATTCCCCTCATACTGATTTTATTATTATTAGATTGATTGCAGAATCAGGAATACTTGTAGCCTGCAAAGCACTGGCTTCCTGGTGTAAGCGACTTAAGTTCACATCCTGGCTTTCCTACCCTCTAGCTATGACCTTTAACAAGTTATTTAACCTTTAACAAGTTATTTAACTTCTCAGAACCTTGGTTTTGTCACCTGAAAATGGGATGAACGAATCTAATCTGCCTTGCCAGAATTGTGAGGGCCACATGATAAAGCACTAGATAGTCCCCATAGCTCAGTGACCGGCAGATAAGGAGCATTCTTCCAGTGGAGAATGACTGCTTTCTTCTTTACTTCTCAAAACATGTAATTACTTATCATTTATTTCAAAGAGGCATAGCTAAGCCATATCGATAGGCTATGATAGGCTTTCATAGTGTTTCCTTTCAAAGTCATTGCAATTATACTTTAATTGCTTTTTAAGGATAATATACAAGGTAAAGCAAAGCCCATTCTGTATTAATGATCCACAATGTGGAATACTTTTCCTAGTGCACTTACAGCCCAGCTGCTTTGAACAATTCTGGGAATATGGTAGTGACAGCAGGCAGGCTTGCCACGTAGCTGCTTTCTGATTTGCCATGTCAGAAAGGGTCTTCTTTGAGGGTTGTGGGCATCATAATTAGGTTTTTTAAAAAGAATTTTTGTGAAGTCTTACACAGTAGGTTCACCATAAGTACATTAATTCCAAGATCTTGCGTCTGTGTAAAGCCCTTTGTTGCAGAAGTACCTTGGCACACAGAGCAGTTAATTAAAATCAGAACAGATTGGATGAGAACCTTGGGGACTTGACTTTACTGCCTTCGATTTTGGTGGTTAGCAAGGTGGTTTGATATTGCATTGCACACTAGCACTTACTTTACTAGGGCACTGACATTCTGACCCTTCTACTCCATGGGTCCATTCTGATCCTTCTCTCCTCCTTGAGAAAGCCCATGACAACCACTGATCTGCTTAAAATTATTTGCCTTGGGCAGGTGAACAAGTGGAGAAGTGACTGTTTTAGAATTACTTAGAATTCTAGGACTTAATGGGGAGAAATCACATTATCTCCCTTCTTGCCTCTAACTATGACTGTACTCAGCCTACCTGGGATAGGTCATTTATCTTACCCTGTTATTAAAACTGTAATTTTCCTGTTCAGCAGAGCTTAATCTCCCAAGAAATCCCATATACTTGTCAAGCTGACAAACTCCCACGTGCCGACTAGCTGCCCTGGCCCTTACTGCAGGGCTCCTCCATGGGGAAGAGCAAGTTTTCTTGTTTCCCCTCAGCACTACATCTCGCCTCATTCTTAGGCAGAGTGAAAGAGGAGAGGCTGGCAGGTTTCAAACAAGCTCTGTAGGTGACAGCAGTCAGAGACTATTTGAGGATGAAATCACCAAGTGTGCATCTTTTCTGAAGAGGGTGAGGGGAATTGGGGGAGGGATTTTCAAGCCCTCATAGGAGATTTCATCATTTTCCTTCAAGATCAGGAGGCTTGCAGATCAGGGATGGAAGTTTCTCACAGTGTCACCATAGGTAAAACTCATCATACACCCCCTAGTTGGTTCTACTTCCAGCCCTTTTAGTAACATAATTGGATGCCAAGTGTGTGTATCAGTTTGGGGCCGAAGGATGAGAGTACTGCCAAGAGAAAAGTGTTTGGTTTGTTTGTATGACAGTGTTAAAATTACCCACTCTTTCCTTTCATTCCCTGAAATAGCCCTGACCATAGTTGTTTTTAGGCTTAACGTTTTCCAGTTTGGCAAGAGAGTCCTTTTAACTGACCCCTTTAGGAAGTGCTATTTAACTATGGGTCAAAGAGAGTGAAAGTCTAGTTTCCTGACATTGGTACCTGTCCTGTTGGGCTGAGCAAGTCTGTGGGAATTTTAGCAATGGAGACTTTCTACCCATCCCTTTCCGTGCTAGTCCCTTCCCCGAGTATACATCTGCTCAGGCTGAGACTCCATCCTTCACCTGTGTGTGTGGGGGGATGCCTAGAGAATAACCCAGACGTAAATTTTAAGTCTTCCCCCCAGAGCCTTTTCCTTCAGAGTCTAGCCAAAGACTTGCATAGGCTGACAGCTCATCACAGAAGGCAGGTTAGATTAGAAGTAAAGTTGAGAGAAAATAGTGCTGAGGGAAATAGGTTATCTTGGTTCTCCATTGAGGAAGAGCCTTCTTAGCCCTCCTGTCAGGATGGCGGACCTGAGCTGGTCGGCAACACCTCACTGGGTCCAGAGGTCCCTGGGGGCCAGGACCAGGTTGGTAGCACTTCTGATCCCAGTGCCTGGCCTGCCACTGGTGTTCCCTGCACGCTTGGGGAAGCACAGGAATTTAAACCACATACAGCTGGCCTACCTTCTGGTTCTTTCCCAGTTGCACCTTCCAATGCAGGCTTACCCATCCTGTGGCAAAGTCCTCCGCTCTCAGGAAAAATTGCCATGTACAGGTTCCTTGTGTGGAGGAAAAGTTTGTTTTCTTCTTGTGGTTAACTACATCCCCTTCTCCTGGCCTTTTTACTTCATTCATTTACCTTTGCGGATGCTGTAAGCTTATTACCTTTGGTAACCTCTGTCTCCTTTCCATTCCAGTGTCTAGTGAAAGAGGTGATCTTTCTCCTGCCCCCAAAGCTGGTCAGTGGGTCACCTTTCTTTCTGCTCCTGGCCCTTACCCCCACCACTTGTTGCCAGCTTCCCTTCTTCTGAAGCCTTTTCATCTTTGGGAGTCTCCTGCAGTCTGTGAATTCGTCTGCCTCTCTCTTCCTTAGTGACCTGGATCTTCTACAGCCCTGGCTTTGTGTCTTCCCTTCATGGTCAAAGTTTCAGAGAATAGTTTATCCTGAGGGTCTGGCACATCCTCACTCTCAGTGGCTTTCTGACCTCTGGCTGTCAGCTTCTCTCTTCCTTACCTCTCAGGTGAAGAGCACACTCACATTTTCCTAAAACTAGGTCCATTGGGCATTTTGTATCCCTGTATTCTCTCCAGGTCATTCGATAGCATTGACCATTTCTTCTTGAAACGTAAAATCCTCTTCCAGACTGCTCACCCCCAAACAGTCTTCCTTCCACTGTCATCTGTTTTTCCTCCTCTAGCCCTTCAGGTCGGGTGCCCCTGGGGTTTCTCCTACGCCATCCTCTGTGACCCCCCCCCCCCCACTATCCTGTCAGTCTGCCATTTTCTGGGTTTTGGTGCTCCTGGTGGTCCAAGGAGGCCCAGACTTTTTCCTCAACCAGGTCTGTCCTTTTGTATTCTGTGTATCCACCAGCAAGTCCCCTGGGTACAAAACTCAACCCATCATCTTAATTGCCCCCTTATTTCACACATAGACGCATACCTCATCCTCAGGGCTTTGTCCCTGATTCCAGTTAATGATTCCCCTCTGTGTCTTCTTGCATAATTCAGAGACCCTGGGGTTCGTCCACAACTGTTTCCTCTCTCCCTTCTTCCACTGCTTCAGTTCACCCACGCATCCCACGAGTTCTGTCAGAGATCCATCTGTCCCTTTCTCCTCGTGTCTTGCCTCTCCTCCAGCAGCTGACGGCTTGCCGCCTGCCCCTCACAGATCTGTTCCCACACTACTTACTGCCAGAGTGCCCGCTATAAAATGCAAATAAGGTCACAGAACCTCTGATTACTTGGACCCCTCACTGCTTCCCATTGCCTGTAGGATGAAGTCCAGGTTCCTTACCCTGGTTCTCCATGGCTGCTTTTTTACCTGCCGTACCCTAGCCACCCCACCCTTACTCTGGACCCAGCCAAACATTTGGTACTTTATTTAGGGCCATGTTGCATGTGGTTTGCCTTTTCTTCAAAATTTCTTTTACTTTGGGCTTTCTGACGAATGCCCAGTCACACCAGCAGCAGGATAGGTGTGGCACCTCATTGGGGAAGTCTTCTCTGGTTACCCCTCCCCACCCCTGAAGAGCTCATTGTCTCTATCTCCATAGCTCCCTGCCCGCCCACCCGGGACTGCACAAACCTGTGAAGGCACTGATCACCCTGAAATTTCTGGTTTGGGTTTTAGATTTCTTGCCCCTCTACTAGACCACAAACTCCTCAAGGGCCGGTTCTCTGCCTTACCTATTGCTGGCAACAGCTAGGCATTGGCTTCAGTAAAGGTTGTGTACATGGGTGAATTGAGATTCTGACAGAGGTCAGCAGATCACCCACGGCCTCATCCCCGGGCCCCTCTGCCTCTTGCTTTGCCCCCACCTCCTTCAGTTACTTGACCCATTCTGTTGATTTTGTCAGAAATCTCCCTTGTCTCTTTTTGGGACAGTTCCAGAAAGCCAGATGGTGATTGTGGGGAAACCTCTAGGTTTACTTTTTATCTGAGCCTTGCCAGAGAAACTGTCGTTGAAGTATTATTACAAGTATTGTTACAATGCTCGTAGCAACGACTGGTGTTTGTTAGTGCCTCATGGCCTGGAGCAGGTCTCGGTGAGAAACAGGAAGAACAGAAGGGTCTAACTCCTTAAAGGTGGGTGCAGTAAAGCAGGGATTGAGCCCGGTCCTCTGATGCCAGATCCTGTATTTCCTGGTTTTATTATACACTGTCTCAGATGCTTTTGTCAACAGGTTATTTAGAGAATTGCAAAATCCCTCTTTCCAAGGGGTGCCACTCTTGCTGCTACCACTATTATCTTGCCAGCAAAGAACTTCTATTGAACTGCTCTTTACTTTGTTATTCCATGTGATCTCTTCATTGCAATTAAGGCTGTCTCCTGGGACCTCAGAGGCTTTGGACAAGTCATAGTGAGTCAGAGAGACATGTTGTTGATGTGTAGGAAATGGAAGAATGTGGTGAGTTAAAATTTAAATATTGCGTGACTCATGCAGTAGTCTTTGTTGAGCCACCTGTCGCCTGGGCACTGACTGTCAAAGTCCCTGTCGTCGCCGGGGCCACAGGCAAGCAGAGGCCACAGGTGTGAATTGGACCTACTTGCAAAAGTGAGTGAATTCTGGATCAGGAGTATCGGGAAGTGGAAGCTAAAAAGGCCATAGAGTTGTCTGGAGACCTAGGGGTACAGCTGTGTGGGCCAAGACGTTAGTTCCCCCTGCTGGGCCTCTGTCTTTTCCTCTGTGAGATGACTAAGGTTGAACGAGCCGGCTTCTTGTTCTCAGTGCTTTCCAGCTTAGCACATCTTTGAACTATGATTTAACAAAGGCACTTTCCATGAGTCAGGAGGCAGAGCAGAAGGTACTGTTCTTTTGTGTGAACTGCTGATTGAGTAGTAACACTAAATGTTTCATTTATTATCTCTATAAGCAGAGAGTTCGGGCTCAGAATGTCCAGATTGACTGGTCTACTGAGAAAAGCACATTCTTATCACAGCAGTGCTTGGCATTTCAGTGGACCCTTTTGCAACTTGAGATTATTCAGACATTTGAGGGATTGGATTTCCTTCTGTGATCTTAAAAAATCATCTACCCCTTTGTCCCTGGTACCTGTATTTGGTATGTAAAATGGGAATAATATCCCAAACTTCTTAATAAATCCACAGACAGCATCTAGCACCTAGTCAGCAAGGCAACAAGCCTTAGTTGAGCATCTTCTGTGTGCAGGACACTGCAAGGGTGCTGTATACATAGGAGGAAGTCATCCCTGCCCTCAAGGAATTTATGGTGTAGTGGTAGCAAACAAAGGGTAAGGATGTCTGTGCAAACGAACTGTTAGAGGTGCTGAGAGAGAGGGGTTTAGATAGAATTGGAAGTACAAGCATTAGAGTAATTCCGTGCTGCTGACCAGCAGAGGGGAAATCAAGAAGGGCAGTACCGTCAAGGAAAAGAATGTTAGGGTTAGGGTCAGAGGACCTGGGTTTTTGGAATCTCAGTTATCTATTAGCTGTGTGACCCTGACTTCTCTGAGCCTGGGTTGCCTCATCTGTGTAAAGGAAAGAATCATGCCTCCTCTCCATGGTCAGTGTGAATATGGGATCATATGTGTATATTTGCATGCACATACATGTATGATAAAGTTCCATCTCTCTGAGCTCTAGGAGCAAGTTCATATGCCTAAATAAAGTGGGCTTCAGGCCACTTATAATTGCTAAGGCAGTTTTTTAAAATCTGCAGTTAGATCTCAGACTAAACCAAAATAGGGATCAGCAATCTTTCAAAGGTAGTATGCCAATTTGGTAGCCATGTTGTCCTGGCAGGTCAGGTGTCTGTATTCTCCTCCTGTATTCAGTGGCAACTCTGGTGAAGCAGGAGGTGGCAAGATACCTGTGGCTCCTGAAAACATGTCCTCACCTTGGCTCTGGCAGCAGATGTGGAATGAGTGTCCCTGCTCACTTGTACCTTTGGGATGGGGGATTGGGGTAGATGTATGTCTTAACTCTGACCTTTTCCCCTTCCTCCATTGCACCAGATTTTATCATGTGGGCAACCTGCTGCAACTGGTTCTGCTTGGATGGACAGCCTGAGGAGGCCCCACCGCCCCAGGGAGCCAGGACGCAGGCCTATTCCAACCCTGGGTATAGCTCCTTCCCTTCCCCAACAGGCTCGGAACCAAGCTGCAAGGCTTGTGGGGCCCACTTCGCAAACATGGCCAGGAAGGTGAGTGTTGACTTCTTGGCCTTCTTGGCCTTCTTGGCCTGCTCGGCCGCTATAGCCTGGGGCCCTTGGGCCAGCCCGCTGACCCCTCCATATTATCTGCCAGCTTGCCATTACCTATGCAGGCAGGGCTGGTAACCCACACCTGATCCTTTCACTAAAGCGGGAAAGGAAAGTTAGCCTTAAGCAAAGCATCTCAGTGTCGTCCACTTGGAGCTGACTGGCCTGAATTCAGACATCAGCTTTGCTGCTTTATAGCCGTATGATCTAACCTTTCTGGAGATTCTTTCCCCTATCTTTAAAATGGGAGTATAGCAGTTGTGTGCATCTCCCAGGGTCATGAGAATAAAATGAGATAGGCTACCAGGTTGATGGTAGCATGATGGTCAGCACACAGCAAGCACTGGTGTCAGTCCCTTCATTAGGGGTCATCACGAACACCTGACTTTGTATCACACGCAGTGTCAAGGACATCTCAGGTACATCAGGACCCTGACAGGACAAAGACTGGGGCTCCTTTACTGTAGCAATTTCATGTGAAATACTTGGTGGCCACATTTTCCAGATTAGCAAGCAGTGGCGGATGTCCCTGGCTAGGTGATGGCACATGGCTGTGGGCCATCCTTGTGCCAGTGCCCAGAGGCAGCACGTTCTCCAAGGTCAAGCATGACGCGGGCTAAGGGTGAGTCCTGGGAGTTCCCGCATTCTACATTCTTCTGCAGAACCGAGAGGTTTGTAGTCCTGGATGTGAGGTTAAAATGGTGATGATAGGAAAACTGAGAGGAAAAAGCTACTCTACTTTTTAAGCCATTTGCTATATGCCAGGGACTGTTGTGAGCAATTTAGATTTTTTGGTTTAATTTAAGCCTCATGATAACTCTATGGTAGTGATTTTAGAGTCCCTAAACTCCCATTTTATATAGGAGAAACTGAAGTTTAGAGTGTAACTGTTAAGAAGGAAACTGTACTTGTCAAGTTCCTGATAAATGGCATAAGACAGATGGAAATACTCCTTCCTTTCTGGCTTAGTAGGTAGTGCCCCCAAGATCACATGGTTATTATTATTATTTTTTGATCACATGGTTATTAATTGGCAGAGCCAGGATTCAAGTCCAGCTCTTTGAACTCTCTCTCTTTTCTTTTTTTTTTTTTTTTTTAAGAATCCACGGTTAAGTGGACCCTACATGTTTTTTTTTTTTTTTTTAATGATTTTATTTATTTATTCATGATAGACACACAGAGAGAGAGAGAGGCAGAGACACAGGCAGAGGGAGGAGCAGGCTCCATGCAGGGAGCCTGATGTGGGACTCAATCCTGGGACTCCAGGATCACGCCCTGGGCAGAAGGCAGGCGCTTAAACCGCTGAGCCACCCAGGCTGCCCCAACTCTCTGAACTCTCAAGCTGTCTCCCAGAATACACGAGGCAGGTCAGAATTCCTACAGTCTGCACTGCTGACCAACCACCCACCCTTTCATACCCACAAAATGAAGGAGGATCAACCCTTTTTGCCTTGCAGGTTGCATGCTGCCTGCACTTTGCTGTAGTGCAGTGAAGGTACGCATGTAGCAGAGTTTTGTTGATTTACTTGGCTGCCTCGGTGACCATGAGAACACAACCAGAGAGGCCACTGCAGGTGGCAAGGAGCTATGGTTTGGCGGGCTGCAGGATTGCTCCTTTTGTACTTAGACTGGAAGGTTGAGTCCATAGTGAGGCTGAAGTAGGGACTAGAAAGATGCTCAGCGCCACCTGCCTCAGTCTTCTCATGGATGGAGACGGTGGTGGGGTGGCTTTGGGATCTGAGGTGAGATGGAATGAGGCCCATAGGCTACTTGTCACATGCTAGGCACTGAGTTTGGCTTATCATTTTTTTTTTAAGATTTATTTATTTATTCATGAGAGACACACAGAGAGAGGCAGAGACACAGGCAGAGGGAGAAGCAGGCTCCATGCAGGGAGCCTGATGTGGAACTGGATCCTGGGTCTCCAGGATCACACTCCAGGACGAAGGCAGGTGCCAAACTGCTGAGCCACCCAGTGATCCCTGAACCTTTATTTTAAACATCAGTTACACTCCGTGGAGTGGGAATAGAGAAGGAGCAAAGTGGACAGTGATGGTGATCAGGCTCAGGACCGGCATGCCAAACATGTTGAAAAGCATGTTAAGAGAACCAAGGATCTAGCGAGTTCTTGGCATACCTTAGCTAGAAGAGAGAATGAATGAGCAAGGAAACTGCCCCCACAGAAGAGAATGATGAGTAGGTGAACATGGGAAGATGCTCTGTTTTCCTGTAGAGTGCCTATTGCCACCTGATGTACATGTTTGTGGATGGCCTGTCTTTTCATATGGTACATAGAACAGGGATTTTGTTGGTTTTGTTCACAACTTTCTCCCCAGTGTCTAGTAGAACAATGACTGACACATAGTAGGCAATACAGTTTTATAAATGAATGAGGGGAGCTCCTGGGTGGCTCAGTTGGTTAGGTGTCTAACTTTTGGTTTTGGCTCCAGTTGTGATCTTAGGGTCATGGGATCAAGCCATACGTTGGGCTCTGCACTGAGTGTGGAGCATGCTTGAGATTCTCTCTCCCTCTTCTGTGCTTCCCCCCACTTTAAATCAACCGATCAATCAATGAAGGAAGGAAGGAATGAGCAGTTGAGAATAATTTGCAAGAAGAAGTAAGCTGGAGAGTTTCTGTTTTTATTACTTTGTGGTTGATAATTCCATGCTGAAGGTTTTCATTGAGGGCCCAGTTCTGAGGCACCGGCAGTGTGCCAGCAGCTAGAGGTTACAGCTTTGCGGAGATGAAGCTGAATCGGTCTTTCCCTTGGGGAGTTCCCCAGCTGGCTAAGGAGGCCCACATTTACTAAGAACTAAGAGCAGCTGTGTAAGTTAAGTGCTAGGGAATCAGACATTGCTGGTAATTTGAGACACTAGATGATAATTCTAGCTGGATGAAGGAAGGTTTATTGATCTGCAAAGCCATGGCTGAAGTGAAGGCACCAGTTATGGGGCAAGTGTGAGGTGTATTTGGGAACTGTGAGTGGCCTATTTGGCCAAGTACATGATACATGGGGAATTAGGATGGAACAAGGTGGGATCAGGTGGTAGAGGCCAGGACTGCTGTAGTAAGGAGCTTATAGTCACTAGACAACAAGGAAGCACGAGAAAGATTTTGAACAAAGTATGAAAGAGATAAAAGAGATGTAGAGAAAGCTTCTATAGCAAAAAGAGCTTCTGGGGTTGTGGGAGGAAGAGAAGTTCCAATTTGAATGGTAAAAGATGGCTTTTGCCACGATATTTTCTTGCCACAAAAATATGTATTGATTTTGTGTAATTCACAATGAATTTTGTGAATATTAAGGATGATTTCCCCTATGAGAATTTTTCATTTGTAATTTTGTGCTTAACTAGATCAGCATTTTTATCTTTAGGGTTTGGCAAATAACAACTATAAGCTTTTAACATGTGTTTTCTATAATTGATTGGAAATGATTACGTGGATCCTACTGTTCTTTTCTTCATTGTTTACATTGTGCTCATTGAGTACAAAGCACAGATAACATTAAGGACTCTGTAGAGAGAACAGAAGTAGGATGTACCTGCTACTTTCCTAGAGTTTTTAGTCTTGGAGAGGAATGGCAGGCTGTGATTTTGCTGCAAGCTGAATACCCCATCTGTATTGGTAATATCCTCATGCAGTTCAGCAGCAGCCTGACAATTTTGGAGGAGAGTTGGTGCCCAGCTTCTTTAGTTGGACCAATTGGAGGAGGCAAAAGAGGAGGAGGAGGAGGAGGAGGTTGTGCTTAGAAACATGGATGGATGGGGGGACGCCTGGGTGGCTCAGTGGTTGAGCATCAGCCTTCAGCTCGGGGCATGACCCCGGGTCGGGAGATCGAGTCCCGCATCGGACTCCCTTTGAAGAGCCTGCTTCTCTCTGCCTGTGTCTCTGCCTCTCTCTGTCTAATGAATAAACAAATAAATCTTAAAAAAAAAAAAGAAAAAAAAAGAAAAAAGAAACTTGGATGGGATTTTGAAATCTGAGAGTGGAAAGAGAGGGGGAGTAGTCCTGGCAAAAGCTCAGAGATGAGGCAGAAGGGGGAAGGGATTAAAAGGTGACTGTGTTACCTTTTTTGGTGATTGCCCACCTTATGCTAAGGTTTTAAATACCTTATGTCACATAATACTTTCAGTGGTCCTTAGTGATGGATTGACCATCTGACTTTATAGGTGAGGAATTGGAGGCCCTGGGAGGTGATTTGTTTTGCACAGTGTTCCCTTAGCTAGGAAGGGGGCCGGCCAGGAATGAATCCTGACTGTGTGGCTCCTCAGGCTGCCCTTTTCCTCCCAGTGGGCTGTGGGAAGGCTGGTGAGGAGGAGGGCTGGCCTGCCTGCAAGGGCCAGGGGATTTTTGTGGATGGGGGGTAGGATTGAGGCTAGGGCAGTTGAGCAAAGGAAAGCAGCCCACCGGCATCCCTGAAGAGCACTGACTGCCAGAGGTACCGTTTTGATGCTGGATGTGTGCATGTGCTCTTGGCATGTTCATAGGCATGTTGGCTGCACAAATTCATCTTTCATGCTACCTGGTTACTCAGTTGGTTTGCGTGGTTTGCTAGCGCTTATACATACGTGTTTCCTTTGCTCATTATACCCACATGTGTTGACAGCCGTTTTCTCCTGTGCTCCGGCCTGTCTCCACAAGCCGGGATTTTAGCCTGGAGCGCAGTCTTACTCCTGAGGGCGTGTTTCAGATGCCGGTTGACTTCAGAGTCCCTGGCTAGCCAGATACGGAGAAGCTGGGCTGCTGCCTTTGCATTCTGATCTTGCCTCCAATAAGTACACGTTTGAAGAAAGAATAGAAAGTTGTTTAGATTTGGCTGATTGAGCAACTCAGGGCATTTTAATTGTGTCAGCTAGGTCTTGTCAGACTGCATGGACTTAAGTAATGTTCCACATCAGGACCTGCAGCGTATGACACCAAAGCCCCCTCATCGCACTATCAGTCATCCTAAATGTATTTCCTTTCCCAGAAGAAAAGCTCTGGGTATAAATGAACCCCTAAGACCTCAAAACATACATTTTCCACCCGAGTGGCTACAGGTCCCAGAACCATTATGACTCTAGTGGAGCCACGTGTCCTTTTAAGTCGGCCCCTGCACATTTTATTTTATTTTATTAATTAATTAATTAATTAATTAATTTTTTTCCCCTGAACATTTTATTGTGTGGTTGTAACTGTAGAGAATGAGGGAGCTCCATAGGTGTCCTTTCGAAATGCCTTTCAATATTTATAGTCAAAACTGGGTAGTGAACATTCTACCCATTTCCCTGCACAATGCGCGTGACACTGGGACAAAAGTAGGTGCCACTACCTCAGCTGTGCCCCCCATGAGAGTCTCGGATTTCCACTATGTGGATCTCAGTCTCCAGGGCATTATTGTTAGTTTGAACTCAGCTTTCTATATTTAGAAAAGAGGGAGCAGAAATATTTAGGTTTATGGTCAAGTCACCAGAGGATGAAAAGTTCTTAATCTCTTTAAAGGACTAGTGAGTGTGCTCCCAGGACCATCCCAGTGTGCCCGGGAATTCCCTTTACTGCAGAAGTGTGGCCTGCTCTTGGCTGGAAGAGCTCAGTCAGATGTCACTGTGCTGGCTCAGCCTGTGGGGTGAGAGGCTGAGGATTTGCTTCCTGTGTGTTGAGCAAGGTTTCGTGTGGTGTGTTGTCTGCCGTTGTGGGAGTGGCTGCTGCCAGGCCATGCAATCTGCCTACTGGGTGCTCTTGTCGAGTGGCTAAGGCACTGTCCTTGTACAGATGAGAGCTCCCTGATCATGTCCAGAGGGTCCCCCTTAGCTGTCTGAATATTTGTCTTGGATATGGTCTTATGTGCCACTTGATTCCCAGTACTCTGAGCGGGCCTTCCCAGGGTGGGGAAGCTGTGGATGAGGCACTGGGTAGCGCTTTAGAGATGGAGAGCAAGGGCCGGGACTAGGTCCTGCTGTCGGCTTGGACGGGGCTGAGTTAGGCAGCTTGGCTTGGTGGAAAGGTCATGACTGTGGGCATTTCACAGACAGACCTTGAAGGTGAGCCCCGGCTCTGCTGTTCCCTGCCTGCCCTTGAGTGAGATGCTTAATCTCTCTAGGCCTTGCTTGCTCTGTGAAACAGGGAGGTATGTTGCTAATTATTATTATTATTATTTTTAAATATTTATTTATTCATGAGAGACACACAGAGAGGCAGAGACACAGGCAGAGGGAGAAGCAGGCTTCCTGAGGGGAGCTCGATGCGGGACTTGATTCTGGGACTCCAGGATCATGCCCTGGGCCAAAGGCAGGCGCCAAACCACTGAGCCACCCAGGCGTCTGTACGTTACTAATTATTAATGATGATGGACTTCAATACATGATACAGTGATATAGTAATACTTTGCAGGGTTCCTTTGAGAATTGAATGACAAGCTCTAGCACTTAGTTTCTCGGTAAATTTAATTAATATTAGTAATAACCACCATCATATTTACACAGTTGTTGTCTTTTCTCAAAGATAAAATAGAATCAGTTCAGGATTTGAATCTTGGCTCTCAACGTTAGCTTGTGTTGCCTAGCAATAATAATTATAAGAGGTAATTCTGAAGAATCATGTGTCACATACACGAAACACATTGTCTCTTAACTGTAAGGCAATCCTGAGGTGTAGGTGCTGTTATCACTCCCATTTTACAGATGAAGACGCAGCCAGAGAGGCTAAGTTCCACATCCAAGGTGACACCATAATAAACGGAGGAGGAAGACTAAATGAAAATGTGGGCGTTTTCCATTCTAAAGTTGGTAATCGTAATTACTAGTCTCTGTTTCTCTATCTGTTATCTCTTATCCTTATAAAGTAAGGCTCAACTGGAATAATAAATGTGGGATCCTGGACGTGGATACACAGATGCATACGACAGGATCTGTCACCTCGGAGTGGAGTTTAACCTGAAATCAAGGGAGCTTGTACCCTGACATACAGGAGGCAGCAGTGATTGGGGCAGGTCTCCCTAGGCACAGCAGTCCCTCCCTCTGTGTCCTCTTCTCAGTCTAACATGGTTTCCTTGGCCTCTTGGTCTAAGCAGCAGACCTGCCTGGACTGCAAGAAAAATTTCTGCATGACCTGTTCGAACCAAGTGGGGAACGGGCCCCGCCTCTGCCTCCTCTGCCAGCGATTCCGAGCCACAGCCTTTCAGCGGGAGGAGCTCATGAAGATGAAGGTGAAGGACCTGAGGGACTATCTCAGCCTTCATGACATCTCTACTGAAATGTGCCGGGAGAAAGAGGAGCTCGTGTTGTTGGTGCTTGGCCAGCAACCCGTAGTCTCTCAGGAGGGCAGGACTCGTGCCCCCGCCTTGTCCCCGGGCTTCCTGGAGCAGCAGGCCTTCCTGACCCAGCCTCACGCCAGCACTGTACCTCCTACCTCGCCGAGCCTCCCCTCTGTGCCTGCACAGGCCACCTCTGTTACCCCAGCCCAGGCTCAGGAAACCCAGCAGGTACGTACCAGTTTGTTGACTCTGCCCATCTCTGCTGCTCTGGGGGTTCGTTTTGCTCTCGTGCCTACAGTGTGAAAGCAGGGTGCAGGGTTAAGCATCTTGATTACATGAGGCCCTTGTGCCTACTGAGGCAGGAATGTTTTCTGTACTTCAGGCTCCTATTTTGTTTTTTTTTCGGAGATGATAATGCGTGATTCCAGGTATTTTTGTGGGTTTTGTATTTAAGACCTACATATCCCAGCTAGTCATTTTTTAAAAACTTATCATTCCAGAAATATTTTGAGAAAACTCACTGTTAACTCTCCAAATTTGGTTCCTTTCAGACTGCTCACCTTCGTTACGGTCTTCCTTAGTGGGTAGGGAATTCAGTGCCTTGGTAACCATCACAGGGCACATGGAGAGGGAAGTAGGGGGGACATTGACCAAGACAGGGTCACTGCTTCTCTTGCCAGTCACTGTTTGGGTGAGGTTGTGGTTGGCATGCTGTTGAATGGTAAGGGCCTTGTCCTGGTCCCAGGGGGCTCAGCCATGGTAGGTGAAGAGCAGCACATGGGCTGAACTGTGAACCGGCCATGGAGAGTGCAGGATTGTGGGTGCCCTCAGGCCCTGTGATAGGGAAGTTGATGTGCAAACCTGCTGCTGGATTAGAGTGAGGCCAGGAGCCTTAACCGGTGCATCAGGAGTGATGGCATCCCACAGATACACTTCAGTGCCTCGGTGACCCTTTTGTTTACATGGCTTAGGCAGTAGCTGGGGCCTTAGGACCTAGAGGATCTCCTTTCCATATCCATTCTGTCATTGACTCTTCAGTCACCTCGGGCAGACTTTAAGCCTTCAGCAGTGAAATGGGGTTAGTAATCCCAGAGTACTTCTGCTCCTGCCAGGACATTGGGAGGACTGGCCAGCGTGACAGCATGTCTTAAGAGCTGTGAGCTCCTTCTAGCTGGCAGAGCATTGGTGTTGTCAGCTCCCGTGCGGGACATGGCCGCTGCCTCCTGTTTGCCAAGACTGGGCCCCTGAATCAGCTGTGGCGGGCACTGAGGCATAAAGGCCGGGGTGACAGTGCACTGCACCTGCTCCTCGGCAGCTATAGTGTGTGCCCTCCCAGCTGGGGTTTAACTCTGCCCTACGCTGGGGCTTGTCAGCCGACAGGTTCTACCTCCTGCTCTGACTGCCTCCCTTTGCTTGGTAGAACACTTCTCTCTGTTTATGGGGAGCCCAGGGGTAACTCGAGGAAACTGTTTTTCCCTAAGGTACCTTCAGGTGAGTTTTTCAGTGAAAGCCATAGGTTCTGAACTTGCTATCATTAACCAGAAATTCCAGACTGCACCTCCAGGTCACACGCATGTGCCAGATTGCATGGGGTGCTTCTCTGGTACTTTTAGAGGGCCCTTGTGTCAGCTTGGACGCTCTGTCCTGGTGAGCTCTGCATTCGTTAAGCCAGGAGAACAGACACGGGGAAGTCAAGCCTTGTGCAGGCTCCTTGCACCTAGGATGCATATCTGCCCAGAGCACCTGCTCCCACATATCCCTGGTGTCCTAGCAGTGGTTGCTAGGGAAGAAGGGGGTGGAGTCAGCAAAGCGGTAGACAGATTCAAGTTAGAGATTTTGATTTAGCCTGTGGGTAGACTGAAAAGACAGGGCACGGTTTCTTTGCGGTATGAGATCCAGTTTCTCTTCCCAGGAAAAAAAGGACCCACAGAAGCATCCATTCAGGAACAGGCTAAGCTCGAAGACACTTGGTGATAACTCCAAGGTGACACCAGGTGACCTATGGGTGCCACATTTACATAGAGCTAAGGGGAAATGAGAGGCATGGATGAAGACAGTTTTGGATGCCTCCCCACACCTGTGTGCTTCATGTGTGCCTTTCTCACCACTTGGCATTTTGGGTGATTTCCACTTTTCATTTCCATTGTAGTTATTTGTATTTCCTTCACCAGCTGTGTTACACATCCTAATCTGGGATGAATGGTTGGGGCTGTGGGTGATTGGTTTCCTGGGCTGTCCCTTTATCGGTGTTCCAAGAGTCTAGAGGAAAGGCCATGAGCTCAGACACACCTTTGCTCCTGGCTCACGTGAGGCCCTTTACCTGGAAAGGGGAGGAGGTGAAGAGGACCTAGTTATGGGGTTTGTGGCCTAAGTGGTGATGAGACCAGGAGGCGCACAGTCTTAACTACTGTTTGACAAAAACCTTTGGAGAAGTTAGAATTCTAAATTCCTTAAGCATAGACATCAATCTTTATAGTTTTAGGTGAATAGATTCTTAGGTACATTAAAATAATTTTGACCAGGTTTCAAGATCATTCTTAGTGTGTGCTGCTGGTTGGAGCCTATTTCTAGAATGAAAGAACAGTGACTGGATGGAGGAGAGGGAACATAGTGGTGAGGGTCTAAAAACTGTCTCATCTGTGTCAGAGGAGGATGCCAGGGAGATGTAGCATGGAGGCAGGAAGACTTGATATGAACAATGTGTAAGAAAATTGTGGGCACTGATGCCAGGGGCAGAACCAGAGATGGTGGGTGGGAGTTACCAGAAGGGTGGTTTGGGATAAGTGTCCAGGAGAAACTGAATGGTAGTTAGAGAGCAGTCCTGCAGTGGAGTAGACCGGTGGTCTTCCTCTCACTCAGATTGTTCAAGCTGAGACCAAATTGACAGTGAGTGGCCACTGATTGCCAGCCTGGTGATGAGCAGAACTGGTGACCTTCTTGTTTTAGAGTTGAAATGTTTGTGTTGTTTCTCTGCCCAGCAAAGTCAGTAGTAAGGAGCAGGCTTTTGTAATGCTGTTTGTTGTTCAAGATGCCAGATTCCTGGGGGAGATGGGAATATGTTTGGATATGGTGTGAGCTGGGAAGAGGCCCACACTGTGTGAATCCCTGGGACATCTCTGTGGATGTGATGGCACCTTTCTCTTCCCACAGGCCAATGGCCATGTGTCTCAGGACCAAGAGGAACCCGTCTACCTGGAGAGCACAGCCAGAGCACCTGCTGAGGATGAGACCCAGGTGGGGCCTCTGCTTGGGTCTGTGCCTTTGTGTTTGCTCTTTCTCTGGTGTTATCAGGCTGTGATTAGGACCTTCTCAGCAGACTCCAAAGTGGAGAAGAATCAGTCTGTGATGACAGTCCTACAATTCTGTTTTCAGGGGTAGAGCTTAGTGCTAGCTTTCCAGACTAGCTTTTGAAGCCAGGTGTTAGGGCAGAGTTGTGAGGTCTCAGTGGAGACCAGGGAGCCTCATGGCCCATTCGTTTCTAGTCTCTTGACTTTCTGTAAGCTGCCAATGGGCAGGCTCCCGGTGCTGCTGTGCAAATCTTGTTTGTTTCTTCTGCTTCTCATGCACAGTAGCTGTTGTGAAGGGAAGGAGGTCAGAAAACCAGGAGGAGGGGAGGATGCAAGGGGGTTAGACCTCAGCCATGTTTGGGCCAGTCCAGAGGCCCAGCCGACAGGGCCACGAAGCTGTGGTCAAGGTGGTGTACAGAGCAGTGCTCGCCAGGGAGGTCTGCTTCTTCCACAGGGCAGCAGAATTCTCTCCTAACACCCTGCTCGGTGCTTTCTTGTGCTGCTACATTTCATCTTTACAGGAACCCAGTACAGTAGGACAGCTATGTCTCCTTGATGGAGGGGCAGACAGGCTTAGGGAGGTGAGCTACTTGCTCCATAGTATTTAGCACCAGCCAGTGGAGGAGTCAAAATTAGGGCCATGTGACTCACACTGGTGCCCCTTCTACTGTGTCATACTGATTGGTTGGCCTGGGGCTGGCCACGCCCGAGCCCCAAACCATGGGCCAGGAAGAGTTTGTGGTATCTTTTGCACTGCCAAGTGCCATGCCAGGTGCTCTTCCTGCCTCTAGTCCTGCTCATCGAGGTCAGTCCCCAGAAGCGTGGCCGGATGGATGCTCTGGGGTCCCCCAAGAGAGAGCTTGGGAGGTGAGAGCTGAGCCCACCAATCCACTGTTGCCATTGCAGTCTGTCGACTCGGAGGACAGCTTTGTCCCAGGCCGGAGGGCTTCCCTGTCTGACCTCACCGACCTGGGGGACATTGAAGGTCTGACCGTGCGGCAGCTGAAGGAGATCCTGGCCCGCAACTTCGTCAATTACAAGGGCTGCTGCGAGAAGTGGGAGCTGATGGAGCGGGTGACGCGGCTGTACAAGGACCAGAAGGGGCTCCAGCACCTGGGTGAGGGGCTCTGCAGCACTTGCTCTCTCTCTGCAGTGTGATAGCATCAACCTGAGTGTTTCCGTGCTTTTAGCCAAGCCAGGAGTCACCTTCCACATTTGCACCGGCTAATAATAGCTGCCATTTGAAGTGGAGTGCCAGGACCAGGCAAGGCACTGTAAACATTTATTTAGTCCCCAGAGCTGCCTGTGAATAGGCCTTATTAACATGACTTCCCCTCCCTTTTTAAGATTTATTTGTTTATTTGAGAGACCGAGACAGCACATAAGCACCAGTTAGGGGAGAGGCAGAGGGAGAGAATCCCAAGCAGACTCCCTGCTGAGTGTGCAGCTTGATCCAGGGCTCGATCTCATGACCCTAAGATCATGACCTGAGCCAAAATCAAGCATGGACACTCAACTGACCAAGCCACCCAAGCACCCCTAGCCACTACCCTTTTATTGTAGAGCCCAGGTTTGCAATGAAGATTTCCTGGACTGAGTCCATAGCCTTTCCCACTGCGTGTCACCCCGCCATACTCGCTAGTAGCTCAGCAATACTGTTCTAAACAGTTAGGAGATGAGGATGTGAATCTCTGCACACATGGTGCAAGGGGAATATATCTATGCTGCCTGAGCTTGGGCTTTCCCCATGGTCATTTCCCAAAGCATTCTACATGGTATCATTTTTAGGTGGTGCCCAGTAAAATGTCCAGGTTTGTGGTTAAGTGAGTTTGGGGGGGAAAACATTGTCTCTCTGTTACTAGGGTAGATGGTTTAGGAAGGGCAGAGAAGTCCTGCAGAAGAGGAACATGTTTAGCTGTTTTAAACTCATTTCCTAAAATTTCACCCAACTGATTTAGCTCCTGCAATCAGCATTTTGATTCCTTAAATGCTGTTAGTGGTTGAAGTCAGATTTCAGTCTCTCCTATCCCACTAGTTCATCAGAGTTGGGGAAGTTTGACTAGTTAGCTAGGCGCAGACTACGTTTTCCTTCCGGGGTCATCCCCAGAATCCCATAGAGTTATGAGGTCCTAGGGAGTGGGACATGGCCCCACCTGGGAACTTCATCCAGGCTCCTTGGCTGACTGGAACAACAGTTCCTTCCTTCCTTTAATGCTGGCTTCAGGAGCGATAGGAAAGGATACTGTGTCCGTGCGGTGTCCTGCCTACTTGGCAGTGTTGTTCAGGCAAACCGATGAAATCCCTTTCTCTGCTGGACCAGACCCACCAGCAGGGGCTATGCGTGAGAGGAGGACCGGCGTCTGGCTTGGCTCTTGGCCAGTCTGCTTCCCGAACAGGGATGCAGTCAATGCGCGATGAAGCCAGCCTGGTTGGAGACTTCTCATGCCATCACGTATTCAGACCTTTTCTTTCTCTTTCCTTTCAGTGTGTGGTGCTGAAGACCAAAATGGTATGTATTGCTTCTGTTTGGGACCGTGCTTAGACTCTGAGCTCTTCTCTTTCCTTTCTGCCACCCTACTTCCTCTTAGCAATCGAAGAATTCTGAGCATATTGACATCCATAGAGAGTGTGGGGGAAATGCACCGGGAAGCAGGGCTTCTAGCATCGTTAAAAATTCTCATTCTTGCCTTGCTGGGAAGGGTGTAGAGTGGCAGCGTACCCAGGGGCAGATTGATTTGCATGTCTCTGGGTTGCCAGAGCTCAGGAGCCAGCATTTGTAAAATATTTAACAAAGTGAGTGGTGGCATGTGTCACATTCGGTTCATTTTTCATATTCCTGCTGCTTCCCCTATAGTTTTCACTCAGTTCTGGTCTGAGTGGGGAGGGTCTCTGTGGGTACATCAGGGACATTACTTGGGAAGCTTAACAACTTCTGCTACCAACCAATCAGAAAGGGAAGTGACCTGAGCCTTGTTTATACATGTGTCACATGTGGTGCTCTCTGGGCACAAGCATGACCATCTCTGCTGCCACACCCCCAGCTGTGTCTTATAGACCACACTGGGCCTTCAGGTACCCCAGAATGCACTTGCAGGGGTCTTGCTGGGTCTGGGCTCCGTTCTAAAATCTACCTTTCTGAAAGCTTTAAGGCTATGTGGTTGTGAGCTCTTCCCCCAAGAGAGAATGTTCTCAAAGTGGTGTTGAGGCCAACAAAACATTCTAAAACTTTCAGAAGACTGACTCCAAATTTGTAAATTGGCAAAATGGCCTTTCACTCAGAATGAGGCTGTCTTCTGGCTGATAAATCCTGAAGAGTTGCTTTCTTAGCTCCCCAAAACCCTTGGGGATTCTAGACCCACCCAGGCCCCTGATACTAAGATCAGGCTATTCTACTTGCTGTCTTCCTTTCTTTTTCTTTCTTTCTTTTCTAAAAAAAAATTTAAAGATTATATTTATTTGACAGAGAAAACAAGCAGGGGGAGTGGGAGAGGGAGAAGCAGACTCCCTGCTGAGCAGGGAGCCCAACATGGGCTCCATCCCAGGACCCCTCAAGATCATGACTTGGGCCAAAGGCAGATGCTTAATTGACTGAGCCACCCAGGTGCCCCTTCCTTCCTTTTTCTGATTCCCTGGGAGAATGCTGGCAACTGAGTTGATGAGTGTGTTAGTCCTAAGAAAATTAATATATATGTATTTTAAAGATTTTATTTATTTGAGAGATAGAGAGATAGCAAGAGAGAGGAAGAGCAAGGAGAGGGAGAAGCAGACTCCCTGCTGAGCAGGGAGCCTAACTGACACGGGACTTGATCTCAGGACCCCAGGATCATGACCCGAGCTGAAGGCAGATGCCCAGCTGAGCCACCTGGGTGCCCCTTAATATGATACTCTGTACTTCACTCCAGCTCACATTATTTGTACAGTTGAGTCCTTTCCAAATCCCTTTTAGGGCCAGTAGCTGCTCAAAGGGGTAATGAGTTTCACTGCCTTTTACTACTAGCCCCTTTTCAAGTGTTGCTTGACTTTTTGTATAGTCCAGGAAGCAGGAGAAAAAAAAAAAGTGCAGAGCAGCAGAGTACAGATAATTCTGTGGAGTGGGGCAGGTGACTGGTACAAAGACAGCTCCCTACTTAGGGCTACCTTGTTCAGGCTACCTTTTTTTTTTTTAATTTTTTAAAAAATTTTTATTTATTTATGATAGTCACACACACAGAGAGAGAGAGAGAGAGAGAGAGAGAGAGAGAGAGGCAGAGACATAGGCAGAGGGAGAAGCAGGCTCCATGCACCGGGAGCCCAACGTGGGATTCGATCCCGGGTCTCCAGGATTGTGCCCTGGGCCAAAGGCCGGCACTAAACCGCTGTGCCACCCAGGGTCCCCCCCCCCCCTTTTTAAAAGATTTTATTTATTTATTCGTAAGACACACACACACACACACACACACACACACACACACACACACACAGGCAGAGACAGGCAGAGGGAGAAGCAGGCTCCATGCAGGGAGCCCCGCGTTGGACTTGATCCCAGGTCTCCAGGATCAGGCCTGGGCTGAAGGCGGCACTAAACTGCTGGGCCACTAGGGCTGCCCCAGGCTACCATTTGAAGATTTTATTATTTTTAGAGAACAAGAGAGAGCGCAGGGTGGGGACAGAGAGAATCTCAAGCCGACTCTGCACTGAGCATGGAGCCCCACCTGGGGCTTTAGGCTACCATTTAAAACATGCTGGGAATGGCTGGGTTTTTGGACATGAAGGTTTTTCTGTGTTTGCACTAACCTAGGATACTGGCCATGCCCTCTGCACCTCCCCAGCCACATGAGCCAGCCAGCTGTTACTGAGTACTTTGTGCCCTGAGCAGTTAATACTACTTTGATAGTCCCTGTCCTCAGGCCTGCCCAGAAGGCCAGCCGGCCTGGATTTGAATCCTGACTCTGCCTAGCAACTGTGTGTCCTTGAGCAAGCCACTTTAACTTCTTGGCCTCAATTGTCTCATCTATAAAATGAGTAATGAGAGTACCTACTTCATAGTTTTTATGAGGACTCAGAGTTAAAATATGCAAAGCTCTTAGGACCCTGCCCCTGGCACAGCATTCTGCAAATATGAGCTGTTATCGCTTCCTTGGGAGGTGTTCATTTATCAGATATTTTGAGAACACCGACCACATGATTGGCATTTTAGGGATTCAAAGAGAAATATCTAACCTCAGAACACCGAACAGATGCTAAGTATATAGATGCAGAAATTGACTGAATTTGTTGAATTAAGGAGCTCGTAATGTAGTGGGTGAGTTTAAACATTTTAATCCAATGTGAGCAGCAGGTATGGGGTATGAGGAAAGTTTTGTGGGGGTAGCACTGTGGAGGGAGCCCAGATCTCTGTTGGGCTCTTCCAGCAGCTAGCCTCCTCAGAGAGAGCCCTGGAGAATGTTGCAGGACCACACGGAGGGACCCCCGGGATCCTTGGCTGTATTCAGTTGGGCATATGTTTACCTATAAGCCTTGCCCATCCTTCATGAACCACTCACTATGGTTCCATATTACATTTTTGAACCTTTTTTTTTTTTAAGATTTTATTTATTCATGAGAGACACAGAGAGAGAGGGGCACAGACACAGGCAAGGGGAGAAGCAGGCTTCACGTAGGGAACCTGACGTGGACTTGATGCCTGGTCTCCAGAGTCACGCCATGGGCTGAAGGTGGCGCTAAACCGCTGAGCCACCAGGGCTGCCCTTGAACCATTTTTATTTATTTATTTTTATTTTTATTTTCTTTATTTATTCATGAGAGATGCAAAGAGAGAGAGAGAGGGACGCAGAGATACAGGTAGAGGGAGAAGCAGGCTCCACGCAGGGAGCCTGATGTGGAACTCGATCCGGGACTCCAGGACCACGCCCTGGGCCAAAGCCAGGCTCCAAACCACTGAGCCACCCAGGGATCCCCCCTTGAACCATTAAAAAAAATCTTTTTAGCATGATCTGCCTCAAGGGATAACGAGTTGCTGAGTGCCAGTTACTCACTATATTAGAGCCTCAACTGTCTGAAAAAATTTTTAAGCTTTTGAGGACTTTGCCTTATTTAGCTTTCCTGTTCTAGGTTGTATTTGATCTCCAAGTACTTTATTCTCCAAATCTACAGCCTGACCTGCAGAGGGTGGGCTTCAAAAAGCAGCTGGGTTTGACTGGGGGGAATGTTTGCTTGGAGTTCTAGCTGAGGGCAGTGTGTGGATTTGGGGGTTTGTTCCAGCATGCCTGGTCTCCCTCCTCCATCCCCCTGCCGCCCCATGCACTTACACAATCTCTTTTTGCCTCTGCCCTCTTTTCTGCCCTGTGTTTGTACAGGGGGAGCAGTGCCGCCCGGCTTGGAGGAGAACCTGTGTAGGATCTGCATGGACTCGCCCATTGACTGTGTTCTGCTAGAGTGTGGCCACATGGTAACCTGTACCAAGTGTGGCAAGCGCATGAATGAGTGTCCGATCTGCCGGCAGTATGTGATCCGAGCTGTACACGTCTTCCGATCCTGAGGGCTTGCACCGGCTTCTTCAGTGCCTTACAGGGACATAGCTTGCAGTGTCTGGGCTCCAGATTGGCCAGCTTGGAGAGGGGCAGGCTAAAAAATCTGCAGTGGTCCTAAGACCAGGGCAAGCAAAGTTGCTGTCACCTCTGGGTGTGCCTATCTTGCCACGGAGGTGCACCTCTTGGCTGGCAGAGCCTGAGGCCAGTGGGAGCTGGTACAGATCGCATGGGCAAGTCCTTGTTTCAGTGATCTTGGGGTAATGATGGTAATTGATGGAGAGAGGACTTTCCAGAACTTGGACCATATCTTCCTCCCTTCGTCTGCAAACCTAACAGTTTCACCCTTCCTCCTGTGCCCCGCCCATCCCCGAGCTGCCTGTGTGTTTCACTGGTCAGAAGTCCTGGTGGAAATGGTTCTCTTCCTCCCCAGCACATTGGATTTATTTCTGGTCTCTCTGGCTTTCTGTGCTTTAACCAGCTTTGCTAAAATCTCTTGCTACATTGCCTAAACTCCATTTGTTTGTTCAGACCAAAAAGATGTTAGGTTACCAGACCGATAGTGATCCTCCTTAGGACTAAATTTGGACCAGTAAACTTTCTCTGGTGAGAAATGAAACACAAACGCTATTGAAAAATTTCAAAGTCATCTAGAGTTGCTTCCTTAAGTGCTGGGCTTGGAAGCGGGGAGTCTCCTGAGCTAACCCTGGGAGCCTGCAGAGCACCCGGCTCCGAGACTGCAGGGAAGTTGGGAATCTGTGTGTGTGTGTGTGTGTGTGTGTGTGTGTGTGTGTGTACACGCACGTGTGTGCACACACGGTGGCGTGTGGATCATCTCTGCTTCTCTTAGGGCCTGTGTGCCATCCTTAGTTTACAAGAAAAGGGAAAGTGTTGGATGGAAGCAGTAGCTTTCTGCTTTGATTTCTCCAGCACAGAGGGATTATAAACCACTTTGCCCTGAGAATGAAGCCCCTCTTTCCATGGAGGTTTTAAACATGGGCTCACTGAAGGCATAGAAACAAATGCAAAGAGCCTTACTTCTTTCTAGCTAGACTTCTGAAATTCCTAGAGACCAAACCTGAGCCCCTCCGGGGTGTCTGAAGGTACTGAATGGGACTGGATTCAGCCCTCAAGCAGACAGCTTCAAGTCTCAACCCCTGGGTTCATGGGGCCCCCTGCTCCCATTTCCTTCCTCAGCCTACTGACTTGAAGGCAGGTAAGGAAGCAGCCTTCTGTCAGCCCTTTAGGAAAGCCCTTACCAGTTAGAGGGTAGTCTTGAGCCCTCCTAGGGTGGTTATTACCACTGGAAGAGCCAAAGGGCCTAAGTTTGCTGGAGTTTAGCCATGAACAAACACATGCTAGAAGAGCTGTGTGCTGACATCACCAGTGGGAGAACTATACAACCCTGAAGCATCTGAGGGCCTTGGCACTAAACTGCCCCCCCCCCCCCCCCCCCCGATGTGCAGTCAAGTTCTCTCCGACTGGAACCAGTCATGACTTTGGAAAACAGTGGGAAACCTCCCAGGGGACCTGTTTATTGGTACAGATATACTTGGGCTCTCCCCCATCATCAACCACTATTCCACTTCAGAGGAATGGAATTCTCTCATAAAGTAGTTGTCAGTTGCACACTGGGCTGCTTACCTTGACATTACACCAAGTCCTGGATGATTTGATTCTGACAGCCTTTGTAGGAATTGAGGGAATCAAGAGATAGGTCTGTGAAAAGGACCTTTCACCTTTCTGCTGGACAGTATATACTACAGTTTACAATGCCTACCGGTTTAGCAGGGGATTCAGCTACTTTTCGATTCCACTGTGAAACAGGTCTCTATATATGCAACTCAGTTAAGATCTAGCAATAACTTCAGGGCAGAAACTGGCTCTCTCCCTACCCATAACTTGCTTTCACTGCTGAGGCCTTACCTCTCCCTACCTCCCACATTCCCTCCTAGACAGAAGTTAAAAATAATATCCTGAAGGTTGGCTAGTAACCTCACTAAGAATTAGAACTGATAACATTTGCTCATTTTGGAGAACTTGCCTTTAAATCTTTTGATCTCTTTTGGTGAAGGTTTCGTTTCCATTCAGGAAAAAAGGTGTCAAACAACCCTGATTTGTTGTTGTTCATCATTATTGCACCAAATAAAGGCTGGGAATTCCAAGTTCCCATTTCAGTTACTATCTAACTTAGGTAGGAAACTTGATTTTTATCTCTGAGTACTCTCTTTTGCCCCTTATGGATCCTTGGTCTTAATGATCATGAAACATCTAATTCTTTCAATTATTCCGTGGCTGCTTCCGTGATTGTTCTGAGATTTCATTTGAGACTTGTTTTAAGACTTGGGAAAGCTGACTGGTTCATAATATATTGGAATAGCTGGATCCACGCTAGTAAGAATAAGCTGTACAGGAATTAGTGCACAACATATATTGTATAAATTTGTTGCAATCTTTTGGATGTGAATGTGTTACTTCAAGTGGCTTATATTGATTCTCTCAGACTTACTTGGGTGTTAAAGCAAACCCAAATGTATATTTTTTTTTTTTTGTTACAGAGCTCTGCTTTATAATTTTGTAATAAAATTTCACTCTAGATACCTGTCTGATCTGGTGGGAGGACACCAGAAGTCTGAGAGTTAAGACTGACAAAAGAGCTAATAGACCACAAGCTGACCCTAGGCTGTGTGCACCCAGGCATGCTCTTGAGAGACTGCATTATTTGTGGAAGTGCTTGGCCTCCTGTTCAACACATGAGGAGACTGAAGTCTGGTTGTGGTTTGACTCATTCAGGATCTCACAACCAGTATGTGGGAGAGGCCACAGAATAGCCTAAAAGAGGATGGGAGTTGTGTAGCAAAAACGGCCAACCTTAAGACCAAATACGAAGAAACACTTAAGTAACGTCAGACGTTGACACTGATCTTGTAGAGATGGGCCGTAAAGGTGTGGGTAGTAAGGAATGTGAGGACAGCCAGCGTGCCGAGTTTAAGTGTTCAGGTGCCCCTGGGACATAGGCAGTAGCTTTGGGATACAGCTGTATATTGGTGTGGCTCAGAAGCCGGGCCAGCCTAAGGGGGGCAGATGGCCTGTATGGGGAGAATTGGGTTCATGCACTGCTGCCCTGGGACTTGAGGGAGAAGAGGAAAGAATCTTGCCCAGAGGCTGTACAGGCTGGAGGCTGTCTGTGGGACTGACCCTCGGGGCCCCCAGGATGATCTGTGGTCTGCTGCCAGCCAGCAGCATGTAAATAAAGGTTCAGAGGGCAGGCCTCCCAGCACTGTGCCGGGGAGGTGTGAGAGGCTGCTGCCCGGGGTCTGTGGAAGTACAGAATTGGACAGACTGCAGTCTTGGCAGCAAAGAGACCTAGGACCTTTAATGGGATCGGAGGGAGTGCACAGCAAGGCCGGGAAGGGCCTACAGCCCATGCTCATTACTGAGATGCCCTCTGCGGCAGCGGCTGCCCACCCCCTGGCTGTGAGGGTGCACCCTGAGTGGAAGCTGCCAGTCAAGGCTGGTGGGGCTGGGTCTAGGGCAGCTGGGCCTAGGGCAGCTGGGCCAAAGGGCAGCGACTGCCGCTGAATGCCAAGGGGAGTGCTTTGTTCTGCCCCGGCCGGCTCCTTGGCCTGAGGAGGCTAGAGGGGGAAGGAAATTTATCTAGGTCACTGCTCAAAGGAGCAGTGGCCTTTGTCTGCACAAGGGATAGAAGAAAGAGAGTCTTATTCGCCATTCTGCCGCTAGACTGAATGGTGCCTATTCAAAACACCCACATGCTGGGTCAGAGTCAGGGCAGTGCCAACCCCTCCTGCCCCTTCCTCCCAGCGCATCTGAACTGGCAGGTAGAGACCCAGGTCGGGTTAGAGCTGGCCTCTGGGCTGACCAGCAAGCAGCCTCCGGCAGAATATTCCTTTAGGGGAGCACACCAGAGGAAGGTCTGGCGAGGCCGCAGTCCTCATTGTCACAGGCCCAAACACTCCAGCATGTTCCAGAGGCTAAGGCTGGTTACCTTAACTCGTGGGGGACAGACACACAAGCCTGGCAGCCTGCCGACAGTAAGAAAAAAAAGAAAAAAAAAAAAAAAAGAGTATGGACTCCGAGCACTCCTGAACTGCCTGGAGCCAGCCTGTAAAGGGATGGCAGCCACCCCGTGAGCCTGCGCTGGCCTGGGGCTGGGGAGGGGAGGCCCTGGGCCCTCTCCGTGGGGCGGGGTGTGCACGCACGCACCCATGCTCCTGCACCACACCACCCCACACCCGGCCCCAGGTCACCTGCACCTCACAGCAGCCTGTGACTGAGGTGCTGGCTCCCAGTCTCTCCTGGAGGGACTGAAGCTCAGGTGCTGAAGACCTGGCTCAGGGTGGAACAGGCCCGCCATGCCCGGTCCCCGTGGCCGCCGTGTGCGACTGAAGTAGAACCCAACCTTGAGCTCCTGCTGTGTCAGTGGCTGGGCACCTGGTGAATTGTGCCTTGTTCATTTTAGCCAGTGAGGATTTACAGGGCGTTTACATTGCCATGAGAAGTTCTCCTGAACTGCACTCTGCTCCACTAAATTGCACATGGGAGAAGATGGATCGGTTTTGTCCTCAGAGGTGGGCTTATGTTAAAGACCCCTCTTGGTTCCAGATTTGGGGTTGGCATATCCTCTCCAGGAGCCCTTTAGCTCCCAGAGGAGCAGCTCACATAACCTCCCCCTTCTTTATAAAGGCCCCAGTTTTCTGATACTGGTTCCCTCCCTTCAAACCAGGGCCCACACCCTACCAGAAGAGAACACAGAGAATTAATTTCTAAAATTCATTTTGTTTTCTTTCAAATGAGGCTTCATTCCTGGCAAAAAAGGGCCAAGCTGAATACAAGTTCTGCCAAATAGAAGCGTTTCTGAGGGCAATCTTTTAAGTACAACTTTAAAAGGAGCCTGCAAGGAAATGGGCAGGTAGGTGGCTCTGTGGACGAAGCTTCAACAGCCCAGCTTCACTCCGGCCTTTCCAGCTAGGAGAATTACAGGGGGGAGAGGGAGCAAGGGCAGGGTAACTGCAAGATATTTATAGGGGAGGGAAAAAAAAGCTTCCTTTTAAAAGAAAACAAAAAGACAACCAAACCAGCACCCAGATCTGAAAGATCTATGTAAACTAGCAGGAGAAACGGACTTCACTGGTGGCACCCACAGCACCTAAGTCCTGGTCAGGAAGAGACCAAGCACGGTTGGTGGGTTCTGGAAGATGCACTGCTTGAAGAAAGGCCATCCCACCTTGTCCTTGCCATTGGCGCCTGCCTGCCCCAGCCTGCCCCAGCCAGAGCGCAGCCCTGCAGTGTGGTAGGGAAGTGTGTGGCTGACGGCCAGGGAGGGCTGCAGTCCTAGCAGGGAGCTACCAGCCTTCGTTTCCGGATACACGCCCAAATCCACTCCGGGGAGACCTGCTGAGCCTCAGGGTTCTTGTCCCCGCTACCCAGCACATGTGTGGCTGATGCCATGTCAAATTCCTGCACCAGGTCCCCATCGAATGCCACAAAGTAGCGTCTGAGACGGCTGAAGTCTGGCGTAGAGGGTGGCAGGTAGAGCCGCACGCCAGTGAAGATGTCCAGCAGCACCTGCAAACGCACAGGGGTCAGGGTGTGTCCCCACCCAGAGGAGTGCAGGCCAGAGAGGAAGGTCTGAGGGCAGAACAAGAGCCAGAGCTGGAGGGAGCCTAGTCGTCAGGACGCGACCGCAGAGAATTTACTGGAGAATAGGACCAGGCAGCAAAACCCCAGTCCCTTACCACTACAGAGGACACATGCCCCTCCCTGTCTAGAGGAAGAGTAGGAAGAGCAGGTGGGTCCCCACACTGGGGCCCTGGAGAAGGGAAATGTATGTCCAAGCTCCGTCCTGTGGGTCAGACCAGTGGCTCTTTGGCTCAGTAATGCTATGCTGGCTGGCAGAGCAGTCCACTGGTGCACAAGGAGCTAGGCTTGGGGGTGTCAGGAGCCCAGCTCTGCTGGGCATGGGTTCAGGGGCTTCAGGCAGGGAAATGATGGGAAAGGTTCCACACTTCTGCTGGGGACTGAGTTCAGGGCCCTGCCTGCCAAACTCTGATGCTTGCTTTCACTTGGGGAGTAGGGGAGGATCATGTGGCTCCATCGCACCGTAGAGAGATCAAACGTTTGCCTATGTGCCCTTTAGGCCAGCAGCTCCCCCAGGGCTGAGCCTCCTTCCTGGATTCAGTAGGTGCTCAGAAGTGGTTTTCAAACCAATGATGGACAAGGGAGCATGAAAGGAGAAAGGCTTTTAAGGTAGGAGGACAATCACCAAGCCAGTGCCCCGTGCCCGCTCTTTGTGGGCTCCTGCTTTGGCCCAAAGCACAAACTCACACTGCTGCACTCCACCTAGACTGGGCTTTCTCCCCTTTAATGTAAATTGTGAACGGGACCAGCAGCCTGGTGGGTCCCTGCAGCCTCTCAGCTAGCCTGGGCTGTTCTAGCTCCTGCCTGCTGACATAGTTCTTCCTCTCTGCTCCTTGGCCGGCCACCTCTGCAAGGCAACAAGAGGGCGGAGGGTGGAGCAGTGTCCTGCAGGCCCTGCCCAGGCCAGGTGTGCAGCTGGAGCAGGCCAGGGGGGCTGGCCCTTAGCCCCCACCACACTTTCGCTCGGCTCTGAGTGCCCAAGTGGAGGAGGTTGGGATCACCAAGCCCTGGGCCAAACTGGTCCCCACCGCCTGCCCCACTGCCATACACCAGGATTCTTCTGCTCACCTTTGCTGGGCATGAAGCCTCATCGGGAGCCTTCCGCTTCTGCCCCACTTTCACAGGGGAAGGTTTGGCTATCAACTTGTGGCCTGCAGGGGGAGAGCTCAGGATGAGGCCGGGGGGAGGGCCAGGATCTGGCTCTGCCAGGAATGTGGGTGAGCGGGGAAAGGGGAGGCTGTAAGCTAGTAAGCCCTGTAGCTCAAGGGTGGCTTATCGCTGGGTCCGAGGGGTCTCTCCTAGGGGCCTGTTACTCAGGTGCAGAGCAGATGGAAGGGACCTAGAGAACGGCTTCTGGCCGACAGCCAGACACACCGAGGGAAAGCACTCCATGTCTGCTTTTGGGATAGAGTGAATCACATGCTCTCAGAGCTGGAACGTGAGACCGGGTCCCCCTCCTTTGAGCTCTGCCTTCAAGGCACACTCACCACCCCAGCCCAGTCCCTTCTCTTACCGCCTCTGTCATTGGGGCTACTCGGCCTCCCTCCCACCTTCTTGGCCTTGCTAGCCCCAGCAGGCCCCGAGACACCCCCGTTCTCTCCGCCGCTGCTGCTGCCCCCTGTGGTGGAGCTTCCCTCCTCTCCAGCCGCCACAGCGAAGTCCGCCTTCTCCTTGGACAGCTGGTACAGTTCCTGGGGAGGCAACGGAGAATATCAGGTGTTCCTGGCCACTGGTTTCAGAGGTGTGTCTCAGTCGCATGTGGCTGAGGAACAAAAATGGGAGGGACACAAATGGCCGGGAAAAGCACCTGACTTTCTTGGTGCTTTTCTAAACTTGGGCCATTTCTTGGGTAATCCATGCAAGTCACTGTTCTCTGTCCCCACCCAGTTCTCAGCAACAGAGACTACAGCCGGGGGCCAAGTCCTGAGCAAAAGGCTGAGAGCAACACGGCTCTCTCTTGGGAGGTGCTGTGGCCCCCTGGCCCTGCGACAGGCAGGTCTCCCTCCTTGCCCTCCCTCTGGACAGGAACACACACACACAGTGTAAGCTGGCACCTTGAGCTGGGGAAGGTTAGTGGCAGATTTCCAGTCCTTATCGTCACGGATCCGGGTACAACGAGGGAATCGGATGGAGATCCCATCGGCCGTGTGAGCCTCAGACCTGGAGAACTCAGCCCCCGTGATTTCCCACACAGCAGCTTTCTGTTGGGAGTTGTCGCTGGTTAGGAAGGAAAACCTCTCCCAACCAGCTAGAAGCAATACAGACTAGCTGAAACCCAAAAAGCCCTGGCTAATGGGGAGATAGGTTCTAATCCCACTATTGCTGCTGCTATATGACCAGAGGGAAGCTCCAGCTCTCCCCTGGGGCCCCAGCTTCTCTGTCAGCGCCTGGAAGGAACTGGGCCAGGTCACTTCTAGAGCAAACCGTTTCTGTGTGTCTAGTCTCATCTTCCCTCTACTAAGGATGATTCCTCACTGTTGACTGGCCCGTCCCTGGGCTGAACAGTCCAGAACCCCTCAGAGGCTGGACCGTCAGGTTGAGATGGTATTTCTGTGGCATTAAAGAATCTGCAAGTTCGTTCTGTGGGCTGGAGGGCCTCAGGTCACTGGGCTGGTACCTTTGGGTCTGGGACTATGAAGTCAGGATAGTAGATCTTGTTGATTTTCAGCCAGTTGGGTATTTTGCTGGGATCCTGGAAGAGAAAAGATGCTATCCTGGGCCATTCCCAAACCAAACCAAACCTAAACTTAACCCTCCCTGATCACGGGCTTGTGTGAAGAGGTGACTTCACAAAAAGCTGCCCCTCACCCCATGGGATCCTCCCTGCCCAGAGAGGGTGTGGCCTGGGGGCATGCAGGCCAGTCTCCACAAGGTGGGCCCTCCAAGCCTCTGAAGGCCTAGTACTTCTCCCACGGCCAAGCAGGAGCTCTCCTCTCTGTGGACACAGGTGAACAATCCCTGTTGTCCCCCAAGCACAGCCAGTCTCAAGGATGAGGTCCAGTCCAGAGGCTTGGGCCAAGCAGCCTCCTTCCTTACCTTGCTGATCTTTACCATGTCCAGTTCCTTCTGCAGGCGGGCAAGGGTCGCATCATCATGGCCTCCTGAACACTTGGTGACCGTGCACCACTTCTGGCTACTTGGGTCATAGCAGCCCATGAGGAAGATGGACATCATGCCACCTGGGAGGGGGGATGAATTAAGCTGTGGATGGAGGGGCCACTGCTGCCAGCCCCATGTGCCCAGTGAGGGGCAGCCTGCCGGAGGGGAAAGGCCTGGGCCCTGCCATCAGAGCGCTGAGCTCACCTCCTGGATCTACCTCCTACCAGCTGGAGGAGTCTGACCTTTACGAGCCCATTTTCCTTTTCAGTAAATTGGGGATAATCACATACAACTTGTAAGGCTCTGGTAAGGAGTGAAAAAAAAAAAAAAACTGAACAGCGTCTGACACACAGTTGATTCCTCAAGCCCCAGCTTCCTTGCCATTTAGATTTGGGGATTTTCCCTGAGGAGAAAGTGGCCAGGCCCCAGGAACTAGCGGACCGTGAGCTTTTTGTGCCAGCCAGCATGGGGTATTCTTGCTGACCTCTGTCCGCCCGGGTCTGTTGCGCTCAGGGGTCCCTGCCTGTGGTGACATGAGGGTTGGGGCCCTCAATCGCAGAACAGTGGGAGTCCTGCCCGGACGTGCTGGCAGATGGAGCCAGTGAGAAGGCCAGCTACACTTTGAGTGGTGCCTTTCAAAGAGGCCATCCTGACCTTTGCTCCCTTGCCCATAGAAGGCCCCAAGGACCACCAGGTCCGCCATATCAGCCATGGCCCCCTCATTCAAATAGTCTTTCTTCACTTTCAGCCAGTGCCGCTTTCCAGGCTCATAGGTACCCTGAGGGAAGAAGAGTAGGACAGAGACCAAATTAGAATGGAAACTCCAGGGGGGGGGGGGATTTTTCCTCTTCATTCTACCTGTTGGCTCTACCACAGTGCCCAGTTCACCCTGGGCAGGGGCCTGTTAGCTCCTGGGCCTGGGAAACACAAGTCCATCCTCTAGGTCCAGAACAGAGCTACTGGAGGCCCTGGCAAGGCCCCCCTGTGGCACCCAGCCCTGGCCACCTCAGACCGCCACCGCCCTCTGCTGGCTGGGGCTGGGGAGGCTGGGGGGAGAGCAAGCAGAGGGCAGAGCGCTCACCTTCACGTCCTTCAGCACCAGCCCTTCCAGCCCCTCTCGGATGACCCGGTTTATCATGTCGACCAAGTCTGAAGCTTTCTGAGGGCAACAGAGAGAAGCTGAGGTTGCTGTCAGAACAGAGGGCGCCGTGGCGGGGAGGTGGAGGTGGTTCCCTTTTGTACACTAGTCAAGTGTCCACTGCAAACACCCCGACTTGAACAGGTCGAACAAAGGTCTTGCAAAGCAGGGGTCCTCCCAACCAGAACCCGGGTGCAGCTTTGAGACACAGGGAGCCCAGCTAGGTAGGATGTTTTAGGCCCCACCATCCTACGTGGAGACTGGGAGATAACCTAACACAGTGGCAGCCCCCAAAAGAAAAGGACTTCTTGTCCCAGCCACATCTTGACCAAGAGGCTCTGCCCTGCTTTCAAACCACTAGGCTGATATGTGGGGCGGGGACTTTGCTTACAGTGACTTGCTTCATTTCTGAGAACATGATCCGGTTGGGAATTTCCACCATGTTGTCATGAAGAAACTTCCGGCGCTCAGAGAGAGGCCTAAGGGGGATGAGAGAGCTGAGGTCAGGTCGGGACTCTCCACTCCCATTAGGAGTGCTGAGGAGAGAAGGCACAAGGACCACAGGCTGCTTCGTGACGGGCTTACCATCACGAAGGCTCAAAGCCCCCCACGCCTAACAGTTCTGTCTCTCGGGGCCTACAGGGCTCCCTCATGACAGAACCGACAGCCGTGAGCTGCGGTACGGAGCCACTTCATCCTTGCGCTTCCTAGTCTGTCATGGGCCATGGGAGAACTGGCCTCTAGCCTAGACAGTCTGGTCCCACATGACAAATGACTCCCTCTCTCATTTTTCACCCATGCAGCCCCCCGCCCCCAGGCTGGCTGGTCCTCAGGACCAACCAGTCTCTCCCACTTCCCACCCGCCATGCTCAGTGACGGGGCAGTGCAGGAGGGTGGGGGCAGGGACACTTGGCTACCTGAGCAAGGGGCCATACTGGTTTCTTGGGCCCAAGAATCTGATGCAGCGGAGTCAAGACCACTAGTTCTCTGTCAGATGGCCCCACCTACAGTCAGTCCCTCTAGTCTCCAGCGTCCTGGTGGCCTCTTCCAAAAGCAAAACCTGAGCTGAAAAGCACCCGCCTTATGCTCCCATGGGTGGTGTTTGTGGAGAAATAAACTGAAATCCTATAGCATTCATAGGCTTTTTCTTAACAGCCCACTTTGCCGTAGCAGAGAAACTTCTGTGGGGATCTGGGTTTCCTCTCTGACTTCAGCTCTGAGAGATATCTAGTCAGCAAACTGGGTCTCACAAGTGGGGAGCTGAGTGTGTGGCAAGTGTGTGACCTCTTGGCTCCTCCCCAACCCCCCCAACAAAGAGCCAAGTGTGTGACCTCTTGGCTCCCTTCCCCCAACCCCCCTTCCCCTCCCTCCTGTCTAATCTGAACCCCCACCTCCCAACTCAGGAACCAAAACCAGATCTCTCACCTATCCATCAAACTGACATCATTGAAGTAGATACAATCAAAAACAAAAAGGCAGACATTAGCATCCTGGAAGGCAGCTTTCTGTAAGGGAAAATGAGGTAGTAAGTACGAGAGCCAAAAATAAGAGGGCGTGAAGCAGTGGGGAGGACCAGTCCACTTCTGGAGAACCTCTGAAGCACTGGACAGTAAAGCCCTGTATGTGTTCTGAAGCCCCTGGGCCACAAGGGCACTTAGCAGATGGTTCTAAACAGAAACCGACCCAATTCTAAGTTCCTAATACTAGTTTCTTTTATGTAAAAAACAACACACCTAAACTTGGTGCTAAATTCGGAAACAGTTCAGAAACAAAGATAAGCCCAACCCTGAGTGAGGAACAGAGTCCCCCTCTGTCCAGACCAAGAGCGCACACAAATACTTGTACAGGTGCGCATACCTGCCCATTCCTGCACACCCGGCCCTGAGCCAGTACCTTGTGCACTCCAAGAGTCCCAAAGGGCAGCGGTTTGCCTGTCTTCGTGTCGATCAGGAGCACCTCGGAGTCCAAGATCATGCTGTGGCCCCCAGGGAAAGCCTGGGGGATGTAGTCCTTAAAGTGGGCCACCTAGGGGGACAGAAGAGTGACTTACTTGAGGGAAGAATGGGCAGCAGTGATCTAAAGCCAGGCCAGAACGCAAGAGCCAGGCCCCAGAAGGAACACAGAACACCAACACGTGGAAGCCAAACTCAGGTCCAGAACAGACCTAGGCCTTACCCACCACTGAGACGACAGTTCGAGAGAGTGTTCGAGACCCAGGAAGAGGTCGGCCTGGGTTGAGCCACTCTGGGCCATGATGGAAAGTTTGGAGGAAAAAGGAAGAAACAGGGAGTTGGGTATGTGGAGGAGGAGGTAGGGGCAGACACCTGTGGAAGGGAGGCAGCAGTTCAAGCAGCAGGCACCTGTGGGGAGAACAGGTGAGTTATGACAAGATGGATGGAAAGGAGGCAATGAACCCTCTTAGGAGCAACAAGGAAACAGAAGGGTCTTCTCCAGGGTGGGAGCTTGGGACCCGCAGCCATCTTCAGAACAGTACGAAAGGACGTTTGCAATCAGAGTTTTTCCTGATACAGGCAGATCCCTAGTCTCTGAGAGTTCCAGACAGGGAGTAGTCCCACTGTGACGGAGGGTGGCCCCTGCCACATGATACCAGCAGTGAGGTCCGGAGAGCACACTTGCTACCTATGGGGCTTGGAGTGGGGAGAGAGGAGGCCTGTATAACTGTCCCCCAAGCACAGGAGAGACAAGGGACAACTGGTAAGAGAGAGTCAGAAAAGGTCTAGAACTCTGAAAGCTGGGCCCAAACCTCTTCCAGGTAGCAGAGGTGCCCACTGAGCAGCAACCCAGGAGAGTTCCTGGACTAGGTTACTGGGCCCCACCAAGCCGGTGAGTCTGCACTAATCTCCCTGGGGAGGCCAATGCTTAGCCCTCCTCTGCATATCTGAAATGAATGGCCCAATGCCCGGTGCTCCAGCAGGGAGGCAAGGGTGAGGGAAGCACGCGAGCCACCCAACACATCTCCTCCACCCCCAGGGCTCTGAAAAATGGAGTCTGTCCTGGGAGAGAAGGCACAGCAAGCACAGAGAGTCCCCTCTACTCAAAGGCTACTGGGGCCAGATATCCCAGCAGCTTTTCCCTGAGGAGCGCCCCAAAGCTCACAGAAACCCTGGCTGCTGAGGACTCAGGGGCAAGGTTCTTAAAGCCCCTTAATAAAGGACAGGAGTCTGTGCTCTCAGATGTCCCCACTGGATTGTGTTTACATCACAATGTAAGCTTCTGGCGGGGGAGGAGGGCAAGTACTTTTGTCCATTTTTTTTTACTGCTGTACATCCACTATCAAGAATAGCACCTAGCGCAGACTAAGCACTCAGTAAAGGCTTATCAAATTCATGAATGACAGCCCAATAGCTTCTTTGTCCCTAACCTGTAATTTCACTCGTGGAGCACACAGGACATGGAAACGCAGAAGACAAGCACTGCAAGTCACTTGCCAGGTGAGCTCATGGTCCCAGCATCAATGTGGGCAAGGGGAATGTCACCGTCCCCTGGGGCTCTGTGCTAACCCAAGTGTGGGATCTTCGGGTGTCCCCACTGAGCAGCCCTTCATTGCAAGACTCCAAAAATACATACATTCATTCAACAAATACAAAAGAAACTCTACTGCGTACCAGAGCTGAAAGGACTACAGAACCACAGCCTCGAGGTTCTTAGGGGAAGGGAGGGAGATGGTCCCAGCAGAGGAAGGGACCTGTACCTTGTGAGGCAGCACAGGCTTAAGGCTGCGGCTGAAGTAGCTGAAGTGATCCCCGTTCTTATGCACCTGGACTCGTTCCCCATCGTACTTGATCTCGGAAAACATGCCGTTAGGACACTTCTTCATCGCATGCTCGATGGACTTGCAGGCCTCGGCCTTGGGAGGGGGAAGGGGAAAGAAAAGCCTGGAGACTTATAGGTGTTCTTCACTGGGGGCTGCTTGGGCATGACAGCCCCAGAGTCCAGGTCCCAAGGCCTGCTGACCACAGGATACCCTCCAGGCAGACTGCTCAAGAGCTGGGGGAAATGTACAAGGCTAGGCAGTGCTTATTTGGACTATAAGCATCACTGCAGCTGAAACAGGAGCTGGGCTTTTGGGGACTACAAATAAATAAAATTCCACTGAAACAGTATTTCATTTTTTTTTTTCTCAGTAATTCAGGATCTTGCAGGGCCTTGGCTTCCTATTAAACACAGCAGTAGGGATGCCTGGGTGGCTCAGTGGTTGAGTGTCTGCCTTTGGCTCAGGGTCCTGGGATCGAATCCCACATCGGGCTCCCTAAGAGGAGCCAGCTTCTCCCTCTGCCTGTGTCTCTGCCTCTGTCTCTCATGAATAAATAAATAAAATCTTAAAAAAAAATCCCCCAAAACAGCAGTGACCTCAGCACAGGAGATATGTAGAGGGGAAGATAAAGAGAGGTAGGCGACAGAGAGGCTGGCATGGTAGCAGTGGTCAGAGAGCCCCAGGACAGGCCACAAGAGTGCCTCTGCACATACCAGTGCCATCCAGACTCAACCTAACCACTACCATCCTGGGGGTGTCTGTATGTGTCAGATCATCTTATGTGATAGACACAGTTTTCATTTTATGGATGAGAAAACCAGTTTGAAGAGCATTAGAAGTCCTCACTTCAAGTTATACAGCAAGTGAGGGGCAAGAATGATGCTAGGCCCAACTCCAAAGCCTGTGTAGTTTATCACGAAACTATCTAACCTATACACTCTTTGAATAAATGGCAGGTTGTACAACAGACTCCAAGAAGAATTCGTATGAAAGTCAGAAAGATCACTACTGTGATCTGAGTCCTGTCCCTGGGATGCAGAGCTCACTACTTTGGTGCTGGCCGTGCCACATTCCGGGAGAGAGAAAACACTTCCCCATCCCAAACACAGAACCCTAACCAAAGGCTGTAGTCTATATTGTAGACTACATGTCACAAGACAGGCTCATGAAAGGCACTGCACCCCAATGGAGCAACCCCAAGGCTCTCACTAGGCATGGCATTTGGGGAGGGTCCCACTGCCCAGAAAAACCAATGTAGATAGGAAATCCTACTTCTCATGAAATGAGCAGAGGCTCAAGATGATCTTGAGCAGATGCTCAACCACTGAGCCACCCAGGGCTCCCATGTTATACCAAGTCAGACCTGGTCTTCATTCCTTAGGCTTGTTTCCAGAAGAAAGAGGTCAAGTCACTGTGTCACAGGAAGCCTGGCTCTGCCACTATAACTGTCAGAGCTACTCTGGGGTAGGTCACAGAACTTTAGGAGTTAATGTATCCACCTATCTTTAGGAAAGATGACTGAAAAAGGATTCTAACTAGATGCTTCAGATGGTTTCATACATAATTCACGCAAGGAAATGAAAAACCAAGAAAGGCTAGGTAATTCATTCCAGATTCTACAGCTTGCTGGCGGCAGAGCTGGGCCTCAAGTTCAGATATTTCTACCAGACCACAGTCTTCTCCTTCACCTTTATACACCCATTGAGATATACCCTTTTGCATCTCCATTGTGCCTGACCCAAACTCCTCCGACATTCATACCCTCCCAGATCTCACAGGGAAGGTTAGAACATCTGGACAAAGTAGGGCCAGAGCAGCATCCTTACCAGCATGGGCTGCACTGGCGTCATCAAGGAAGCCTGGACACTCAGAGCTCGTCTCTGGCCTGGCTCCTTCTCCACCTCCTGCTCGTTGCGGAGGACCCGCTCGACCACATCCTGCAGGTTGCGTGAGGCTTTGAAGGCTTCATAGGCATTGGGGTCAAGGGCATCTAACCTGCCAGGGCAGACAGGAGCAAAAAAAAAAAAAACAAAAACCATTGCCTTTGACCTTATTGCTTTAGCTAGCTAGCAGTCAGTTCTTGCAGAGAGGAAGGATTCCAATATAGGGAGAAAGCTTACGTTCTACTGTTTAAAGCCTTCTGCAGGATAAAATGTTCTTGGAAAACTCAATGATTTTGAGATCCTGGGTCAACATGGATACTGCCTTAAGCAAAGAGGGAGCTAGAGTGGGCAAGTAACTCATACTCTATTTATTGAACATTTCTATGCTTTCAATTCTAATAACTATGTGAGAAGGGTATTCTGACATTTCATATAAGAAAATGGAGACTGAGCTAGGTCAAGTGATGGGCCCCGAAGGAAGGAGTAAGGTGGAACCAGGACTTGAATCCAGATCAGGACTTAAAACTCCTGACACCAGCTGGCAACACAGGAAGCCAGCAGCTAAGGCTGTCAGAGGGATTGGTACTTACACGTGTTTTGCACCCGAGTTCATCTTCAGATCGTGTTTGATCAATCTGATGATGCACTTAAGGTCATTGGCTGTACACCTAGGGGGAAGGCACATTCCACTTGGTCTTTGGAGAGCTCTGGACCCCTAAACCTTCCTTTCCTGGTGATTCTATCACCCCAAGCCCATCCTCACTGGGCAGCTCTCCCACCTGGAGGCGATGTCCTGCAGGGCCTGTTGCTGCTCATCCTCCTTGGTGAGCTTGGAGAGCTGAAGGAGGAATTTGTCCACCTCCTGGATGGTAAGAAGGCTCTTGGCAGCTGGGGGGAAAGATCTGCTCTGCTCAAAGAAGACTCTGATTGTCTCTGACACGTCGCCCTGTCTCCAAAAACCAAAATTGTTGCAACCCCAGAATGGCCGAGTGTTTCCCCCAAGCCTTCAGGACTAACAGTGAACATCACTCATGTCCCCAACTCACACATATTAATCTCACTTCTTGGACAATCTATCCCACCCACAGTTTTTGAAAGAGCACCTCTACCCACCACAAGATCTGGCCACCTGCCTTGGCCGAGAGGTGATATAAGGACTAATCCAGGACTGAGCCAATTTGATTCTTGTTAGAATTTTTTTTAAGCTTTTTAAAAAATTTTTATTTATTTACTAATGAGAGATACAGAGAGAGAGGCAGAGACACAGGCAGAGAGAGAAGCAGGCTCCATGCAGGGAGCCTGACGTGGGACTCGATCCCGGGTCTCCAGGATCACGCCCTGGGCCAAAGGCAGGCACCAAACCAATGAGCCACCCAGGTGTCCCTGATTCCTGTTAGAATTTGAACTAAGCGGGGGGCACCTGCATGGCTCAGTCAGTTAAGTGTCTGACTCTTGATTTTGGCTCAAGTCATGATCTCAGGATTGTGAGATTGAGCCCTCTTGGGCTCATGTGCTGGGTGTGGAACCTGCTTAAGATTCTCTCTCCCTCTGCCCCTCCCCTACTGCCCTCCTCTCTCTCTCGAAAAATATTTAAAAAAATAATGAATTTGAACTAAGAAACAAATATGGTCATCAGATAAGGGGGGGTGGCTTGGATAAAACCTTCCATGATGCCAAAACTGGAGTCACGAATAAACAAAGCTGAATGTTATACCAAGTTTTTTTTTTTTTTTTTTTTTTAATTTTGAAAAGATTTTATTTTTTATTCATGAGAGACACACAGTGAGATGCAGAGACACAGGCAGAGGGAGAAGCAGGCTCCATGCAGGGAGCCTGATGCGGGATTCGATCCCGGGACCCTGAGACCCCAGGACCATGTCCTGGGCCAAAGGCAGATACTCAAGCACTGAGCCACCCAGGGCTCCCATGTTATACCAAGTTATACTGAAAAAAAGCAAAAAAAAAAAAAAAAGTAGGGTCCTGAACAGGAACCCAAGGAGAGACCATGGGAGATCTCAAATCCTGTCCTTCGAAATCTAGGCCCCTTGGGGCTCTGTGGCAGTATGACTGCAATCCTCAGAATCTTGTGAAACTAACGGCTGTAGCCTCACATTGAGCTCTCATAAAGGAAGCTTGCTCAAATGGGTTTCAGTTTCCTGAAACAGTATGTGCCCCAACCAGAAAAAAGAGGCTGCAGGTGCCTGGCTTGGCAGAGCCCCACCTGGAACGCTGCCCACCCTCCCTTTCCTCTGACCTGCTCTAGGTCCCGTGCCATATCATCTGGGTTGCAGTTAAAAATGCGGCTGAAAAGCTTCACAATCTGCTTATCATTCAAGTTGTAAACACTCTTAATAACACCCGGCAGCAGCAGCTTCACTGTTAGGTACACGTCACCGTGGAAACCATCTGGAGACAGAAGAATAGAAGCCTTCTTGAGAAATGGAGCTTAAACAAATACATACATAAACTCAAGGACTGAAAGAGAGGTCTACATTGCTGTCTGCGCTACCACGATACAAGATACCCTGCGTGTTTTGTTACAGTAGTAGAGACCACAGCATCTGGTGGCTGGTGGCTCACGTGGCTACCTCCCCTGGATGAACTCCCAGAGGGCATGGCTACACTTTCAGTTCAGTGTCGCCAGCGATGAGCACATTACAGATGCTCAATGATGATTTGTTAGATGAATAAAAGAACTGGAAGACTACTCCAGCTGTGCATGTGGGTCACAAAAACCTGATCAAACATGCAGGGTAGTGAACTTTCCTCTTGGTCAAATGCAATACATTCTCCTGGCCTCCAGGGGATCAAATAAAGGCAGAAGAAGAAGGATACCAATATGCTCTGAGCAGAACTGGCTGTATTCTTTGTGGGGCCCAATAAGAAGTAAAAGGCAAGAGTTCTCTGTTCAAAATTATTATGAATTTCAAGGGGTGCCTGGCTGGTTCAGTCGGTAGAGCATACAACTCTTGATCTTGAGGTTGTAAATTTGAGCCCCAAGTTGGGTATAGACATTACTTAAAAATAAAAAATCTTAAGAGAGAAAGAGAGAGACTTTAAAGGCAGTATTAACAGAGGATTAAACCACGCATGGGGCCCTGTGCAAAGGTATGGTTCACATGCCCATGAAACCAGCCATGGCTCTAAGCTCTTCAGAGGAAAACCCATCCAGTTCTAGATCCCACCTCCTGCTGAACCTTTCCGAAGAAAGTCCTGGATGATCTGGGTCTTCGTGTTGTAGCTAGGATTCTCAGCCACCATGGCACACAGCTTCCGAAACTCACGTAGCAGACAATCCTTGTGCTTGGGATCACATCTGCTTGAGGACAAACTTGCCTTAGGGGTAGGGCTTGAGCGGGCTTCCCCAGAGTTGTTGGGCTTGGCTGTTGGAGAAAGAAACATCAGGGATGATTCATTTGCCTTGCTGAGAAGGAAGAAAGGGAAACTAATAACTCTGCTGGCGCTCCAAATGGAGCTCCACTTCATTGCCCCAAATCACCCTATGGGGTGGATACCATGACACCCATCTTACAGGTAATGAAACAGGCTCACACTTGCGCAGAGGCTCAGCTGCTGTGCGTTTCTTTATAGAAGTGCCGCATAGAACAAGTAGCCTTTGTGCAGAGGGTGGGCCTTAGAGCAATGGTAAAGCTGACCGAAAAAGTGCAGAAGAGAATGGAAGAGAAACCAAGGGACAGGTTCATCAGTGGTAAACTGTCACTATCGTAGACTTGGGGCTGGAAGAAGCCTTAAAGATGACCTGGTTCAATCTCTTCTTACTGCTGAGAAGCCCAAGACCCGAGAGAAGGCATCCCAAGGCTTTTGGTGCTCTCTCCCACTCACCACTTCTTAGTGCCAAAATAAAAGGGGGTCAATGAGTAAGACTTTCCTCCAGACACCCCAAAATACTGTACAACTCCTGAGTGATTCTCTCTTACCTCCTTTACAAAGCACATTTCATTCTGCAAGCTTGCAGCAGAGCCATTAGCAAGCAGGCTGCTGATGTAAGCTTCCTCTTGCCTGGGGTCTGTAAATTATAAATCCATCCTCATCTCTGACCTAGGGTCTAAAGATGATTTTAGGGAACAAAATCTCCAAAGTGTTGGTGCTTGGCAGATTGTAAGACTTTAGAACACCCCATTTCTCTCAGCTCCTCCCAAATTTCCCTCCCTAGGACCTGGGCCCTTCCAGGAACATGCTGTCCTTATTGCCACCGGGACTCTTCTGTATTTCTGGTTTTGGCCTACCACCAAAGAAAAAACAAACCTCAGGGTTACTGATTTTGCCATCTTTTCTCCAGTAGTTCTCATGCAAATACTGTAGGGTAAAGGAGGCAGGTGTTACCATTCCCCCTTCACAGATGAGGCCACAGAGGCTCCGAGGTAAAGCAACTTGCTCCCCTGAGCAAGCTGTCCCATGGCAGCCCTGGGACCAAGACCCAGGTCTCCCAACGTCAAGTCTACGTTTCTTTCACTTGCTTAAAGCTCCTTCCCCGAACAACTTCTGAGTTCATGTGTTCTGCTCTACTTTCTTTACCTGAGTTGGTCACAAGAATGTCTCCCAATAAGAGGCAACAAGGTGCAAGGTAAAAGAGCACAGGTGTTGGGAGTTAAAGAGACCTCAATATCAATACTAACTCCATAATGAACTGGACATCAGCTCTCTCACTCATAAAATGGGGCTCGCGAAAGTACTTCCTAAGGTTAACTGAAGAACAAACAAGTAACTACAGAGGTAAAAGTCCCGAACCCAATGCTCCCTATTATGTAAGGCCATGCAGGACATTGACCATACTTTCATCTCTGCTTTGGGCAAGTTTAGGGATGCAATTTCTCAAAATTCCTTCATTACTAAAACACAAGGAAGTTATAGGGTAGGTTATAATCATTTCCATCTGACCCAGGTGACTACTTCAAGGGGAAAAAGTCTTGAAAACACATCTTTTTTGTTGCACTAAAGATTAACGTATACAAAGAAATGCTATACCAGGGGAATGTTGAAAATTAGCCATTACCTGCCTCTTTGCTCAGACGGAAGCAAATTATGAATGAGGATAGATAGCACAGAATTTTCACTCTTGGCCAGAATCCCAAATAGGATTCCAAATTAAAAGGACCATAACAGCTAAAGTAGCTCAAATCTCTCACCTGAAAAACCAGAAAATTTCCGGGGATTGGTATTGGTGACAAATGAAGCACCTTTCACTGGAGAGGTCACCTGGCCAGTGGCTGTCAGCTTAGCCTGGACGACAGCTTTCTTCTTTGGTGTTCCTGTTGCCTTAGAAGACAGATCTGTAGGACCCCCAAAAGAGGGAAAATGTTTCAGTGAAAGATCCCTGAGAAAAACTTCCCAAGAATTTAACAACTGCTCTTACAGCCTTCCCAGATGAGTTATTACCGTGACATCACTCCAAGGTTGGCTGCGGACTGCTGACCTTTTTGAGTGGAGTCAGTGGGTGAGAGTCCTGGGGCGAGGAGCTCTTTACTTCTATTAGTAATTTATATTTTCATCGGCACTCTCCACCTCTTAACCCATATAGAATGACCTCCGGATTTGGGAAAAATCAGAACACATCTCCACAGATAAAACCTGGGGTCCTCAGCTCCATGGAATTAGCCCCAATTTATAGATGAATAAGAAAGTACAATGAAGATGGAGAACAGCAAGTATTAGGATGGCCCATGCAGGGAAAGTCCCTGTTGCTGAGTCTTCTGAGCTGTGTGAGTTTGATTCTACCTTGTTTTTCGATTAATCAAGAAGTAACACAGGCTGAGGCAGATGGCCAAGTCAGGGCAGGGCAGGGCAGGGCAGGATGGGGAGCTTGAGAAAAAAAAGTATACTCAAAGTAGCTTTCTCTCCTGGACATCTTCTCTCAAAGAACAGTGATAGATAGTTGCCCATTTTTATTTTTTTGCCCATTTTTAGGGCCACTGCCAGAGTCCTCCAAAGTGACCTTCTAGAACTATACTTAATTGAAGATACAAAAATTACTTTAAAGATGAGCACATGGAAGGTCATAAATGACTAACTGGATTTGGAAGTATCAGTATAAGATTTCTAAAAATACACACACGTGAATCTGTACATATGAATGCATACATATATATATATAACTGTGTATGTGTAAGCATGTGTTTTGTGTGTAAACATGCATATATTTTCTATTTCTGCCTGCTGAAAGGTCTTAAAAGCAAAGACACCTGGGATGCCTGGGTGGCTCAGAGGTTGAGCATCTGCCTACAACTCAGGTTGTGATCCTGGGGTCCTGGGATTGAGCCCCATATCGGGCTCCCCGCAGGGAGCCTGCTTCTCCCTCTGCCTATGTGTCTGCCTCTCTCTGTCTCTCATGAATGAATAAATAAAAACTCAAAAAAAAAAAAAAAAAAAAGAAAGGCATAAACACCTCATGGCAACAAGGAAAGAGCATCTAGATTTTGGTCTCTAAAGCCATTCCCCACTAATTGGAACCAGGATTCTTTAGACAAATGGCTGATTCCAGAGTGGTGGTAGGTAGGATACATACAAGGTAAGCCTAAGAAGGGTGCCTGGCTGGCTCAGTCGGTGGAGCATGCAACTCTTGATCTCAAGAGTTGTGAGTTTGAGACACACACTGGGTTATAGAGCTTACTTAAAAACAAAATCTTAAAATAATAATAATGTAAGCCTAAGCACATGCTGCAATGCTAGAAAGTAAGGAAGTCCTTAAAAACATTAAAACAAGGAAAAAAAAGAGGCAGCATCCAGGACACAGAAACCAGAGCAAAGGGGCTTCCCCAAGTGGCCAAATATAGGACAGTCAAGTATAGAATTATAAAATACAGTAAATTAAAAATCACCAGGAAAAAGTAATCTGTAAGTCCACAGGATAAAATCAAAAGATAAGAGGGGGTGATGGTAGGTACTCTATTCTTCAAAAATATCAATGTCAAAAAAAAAAAAAAAAAATCAATGTCATAAAAGAAAGATTATGGAAATGTTCCGGATTAAAGGAAGCCACAGAGACAACAAAATGCAATACCTGAATCTTAGAGTGGGATTCTACTGTGGAGGGAGAAAAAGCTATAAGCTATACAAGATAACATTTGACCAATGGACAAAACTGGAATACAAATGGTGCATTACAGTACTACATAAAGGATCAATTTACTGGAGTTGATTGCTGTATTATGGTCATGTGAGAGAATACTCCCTTTTTTTTTTTAAGTTTTTATTTATTTATTCATGAGAGACACACAGAGAGAGAGAGAGAGAGAGAGAGAGGCAGAGACACAGGCAGAGGGAGAAGCAGGCTCCATGCAGGGAGCCCGATGTGGGACTCGATCCCGGGACTTGAGGATCACGCCCCGGGCTGAAGGCAAACGCTCAACCACTGAGCCATCCAGGGATCCCGAATACTCCCATTTTTAAGATACACACACTGAAGTATTGAAAGGCAAAGGCCATAAAATGGTTCAGGAAGAAAAGTCAAGCTGTGATCAGGTGGAAAGAACAACAGTGCACATAAGAACACAACTGATAACGCTTAGAGAACAAAATGTTAACAACAGGTGTGTCAGGGGAGAAGGAATATGTACTTTCTTTTTTCTTTTTTTATTCTCACAACTCTTCTGTAAATTTGAAATTCCAAAAAAAAAAAAAAAAAAAGTGGGAAGGAAGAAAAAAATGGGACTCTCCTCTCCTCTTTTTTTCCCCTCACCCACCTGCAATGTGCTGGCTTATCTGTTCCTTCTCATTATCTTCCAGCTCTTCCCAGCCTTCCAGCTCTGTGAGGTCCTCAATTTTTTTTGTGGTGGCCCGGGCCCGCTCCAATTTCTCAAACATGCATTTAACGTGATACCACTCTTTCATATCACCCCCGGACTCTGAGAAGGGATTGGGCACCACTTTGCCAATCCGGCATACACCTTTCACAATCTTTTCTTTGCATTTTTTGCAGCCAGCCGTGCCACGCTTGGCATAGTCCACACAGAACCGTTGCTCAGCCATCTCACAGGGCCCACTGCAGAGTTCCACATGCGACCCTGGCAAAAAAACAAGGCAGGTGGCACGTGGTCTTAGACTGCCTTCCTGGAATGACAGAACAGGCTTTCTTCTCTGGAGGAGGCAGGACCCATGAAGCAGACCTCTTTCTGACCAATGGCTGAACTGTCTTATGTCAGGCCAGTGATGTGGCTCTCGGAACAGGCACAATTCTTTTCGCCTGAGTGCGCGGAAGGTTGGTGGGAAGAGGATCTTGAAAGCCAAAGTCATACAGCTGTGTGAGAGGCAGAAAAAGTGAGATATAAATGAGGAGCCAGGCTTCCACTTTCTCCTAAGCCCAAAGCCTTAATACATCCCATGCTGACCAACCAAACATTTCCCAAAGTATTAAAGATTTATTGCCTATAAGATGAAGAAGAGTTCCAGGACAGGAAAATTCAGTTTGCAGAAGGGTGTTCAAATACTTAACGCACGCATGTACATCTAACAAATCACAACCAAGAGAATCAAATCCAAATAACATGAAAGCTTTTCTCAGGCCATCAGCGATACCAGATACTTATAGTGGATGATGACTCTTACGTATTACAGGATCCTGAAGTTTCTTTTTAGTCATCATCAAAGCAAAACAAAAAAAAATTACATGATGCTCATAAAGTTTTTTTTTTTTTTAAGATTTATTTATTTATTCATCCATTCTGAGAGAGAGAGGCAGAGACACAGGCAGAGGGAGAAGCAGGCTCCATGCAGGGAGCCCGACGTGGGACTCGATGCCAGGTCTCCAGGATCACGCCCTGGGCCAAAGGCGGAACCAAACCGCTGAGCCACCGGGGCTGCCCTCATGAAGTTTTTAATGTGAAGTATAACATACAGGCCATTCTCAGAAAATAAAATGAGGTCACCCTATAGACTTGTGATGTAATCAGATGACCTATTTTGAGAGGCAATTAAATGGAGCCTAGAACCAGCCTGCCTGGGTTCCTATCTTCGCTCCTTAGCTGTGTGACCTCTCCCAATTCCCTGCAGCGCTAGGGCGCGGACAACAGACTCCCCAGCTTGTCCTTCCCAGCGCGGGAGCTCTTACCCCGCTCAGGAAAGCGGAGGCTCCCTCCCGCTGTGCGCTCAGCCTGCTCTGCTCGGAGCGCGGTGTAGGAGGCAGGAGGCAGGGGAACCCATAAATCACCCCAAACGGAGGCGGGGGTTACGCTCACATGGTGTCCTCCCGCCTTTCTAGATTCCTATGTTCTAAAGCATCTCGTTGTTCTCATTTTAAATACGCTGGGAATCCTGTGCAGCCCGCGCAGGCTTCGCGGTGAGACCGTGAGACCGCGGCGGGTCTGCGAGGACCAGCAGGCTTGAGGTCCCGCAGCGCAGCAGAAGGGGCCCCCGGCGCTCAGCACCCCCGGGCCTCCACCCGGTGCTCGGGAGGCCCCGGGCCCCGCCCCGCCCCGCCCCCGCCCCGCGCCAGCCCCGCCGCCCCGCAGCCCCGCGCCCGCCCCGCAGCTCCGCATCCCCGCATCCCCGCGCCTCCTGCGGGGGCCCCGTTCCCGCGGGGGCCTCCCGACGCCCCGGGGCGTGTGCAGGGCGCGCCGGCCAGCGCGGCCCGGAGGAGGTGCGGGCGCGGGGGCACCGGAAGCCTCCCGCCCGCCCCGCCGCGCACCGGCCTCGGCGCAGCCGCCGTGCAGACCTGGCCCGGCCCTGGGAGCCCTCCCACCCGCGGAGCCGCGGGGTCCCGGGGAGCCGCGGGCCAGCCCCCGCGGGCTCCCGGGGGGCCGCCACGTCACGGAGGGTGTGCCCCGGGGCTCGGCGGGCGGGGGAGGAGCCGAGGGGGCCGGCTCCGGCCCGCCGCCCGGCCCCGCCGCGCCCGCCCCTCACCTGCCTTCCCGGCTCCGGCGCACCCCGCAGGCCTCGGACCCGGCGCCCCGGGCCGCGCGCCGCCACGACGGTTGGAGCGCCTGTCTCTTTAAATCCGGGTCCTCGAGCCGGCCGCAGCGCGCAGGCGCAGAGGGCGGAGCCCGCGCCGCTCCAGGCGTCCCCGCCCCCCGCCTGCCACGTGGGCGGCGGTCAGGTGAGGCTCCGGGCGCGGCGCGGCGGCGGCGGCGGCGGCGCGGGAGGCAGTTGGGGGCGCTGCGGGCTCGGCCCGGCCCGGCCTGAGCGGAGTCCTTAGAGAGAACGGTCCAGGGAGCGCGTCGTGATGAGGCTGGGGCAGGCGGGGGCCTCCTCCTTCCACCTGTTTCCCTGTGTTCGGCCGTGTGTCCCGCACGGTACACCGGTGAAAAGAGGCGCCAGGTATATAGACAGAGACCTAGAGTGTGGAGCAGTGATGGCGAGAGGAAATACCTTGTATTGCTTAAGTGCACTTACTGCCCTTCACCTCAGGTCAGTTTTTGGGGGGATCAGGATGGCTGTTCTTACCAAGGACTAGCCGGCTCAGAACCTGAGTGACTTGGGGGCGGGGTGGGGGCGGGGTGGGGGCAGGAACTGCGCGCCGCCGGGCGTCGTTGGAGGGTTAAGCCACAGTCGGATTCTGCAGAGAATTCTATGCTATGCGAAAAAGAGCTCGGCTTTTGTAACGTAGGGGATGGAGAGCCACCAAGGGCCTCGTGGAATCATCCTAACTACTTTTGAGGCTGGGAAGGGGAGAGACTGAGGTAAGGGAAGACATTAGAAGGTTCTTGGTACTTGCCGAGACAGCGTATATACAAAGTTGGAGCATACGGCGAAGGTTAGCGGGGCCCCTGTGCAAGGATGCCCCACACATTCGTGAAGAGTTCCATACTGTTCAGGAAGATTCTTTAAAAATTGTATCTATATGAGATGGTGTATGCTAAGTAAACTTCCTGTGGCAATCGTTTCCTGGTATATGCAAGTCAAACCCTTATGCTGTGTAGGCCTTGAACTTCCGTGGTGATGTTGAGTGCTGTCATTGCTACCCACATGTGGCTCCCGACCTCTTGAAATGTGGCTAGTCCAAATCGAGATGAACTGTAAGTTGTAAAATGCACACTGATTTCAAAGACGGGTTGCCAAGCAAAAAAAAAAAAAAAAAAACCTGTAAGATAACTCATCAATGATATATATGTTAAAAAATATATATATGTATTCGTGTTGATTCACATGTTAAAGTATTATTTTAGATATGTTGGGCTGAATAAAAATATATTAAAATTAATTTCAACTGTTTTTACTCTTTTGAAAATGTGGTGGTGCCCAGAAAATGTAAAACTGCGTCCTCAGCTCATATTGATACGTACATCGGAAAGCACTGCCCTGGACTTCAAATGTTTGTGGAGGGTGACATCTGTGCCTTATGCATCTCTTTATCCTCAATGTCTAGGGTAATACTAGACACTTAGTAGGCACTCAGCAAATATTTATAAATAAACCCCTGAGTGACTGGAATGAAAGTGATCAGCTCCCTAGAAGGATGTTTATTACATTGTATCTTTGACAGTGTTTGATGTTAATGTGCAATAAGACTCAGGCTTTTAATGTTTGTTTTGCTTGATGACAGCTCCAAGGAACCCCCAAATCTCTTTGATTCACCCGCACTCCCCAGTCCCCCACCTCTCAGTGTAAAATGGAACTAGGTGTGAATGCTGGCAGTTGCATTTCCTCAGAGAAGGAGAATGAAGTAATGTGTGGTGGGCACTGATTCAGGTTTGAATTCTCTTCCACTACTGGCTGTTGTAACCTTTGTCTATTTTCTTAACTTCTCTGGGCTTCAGTTTTCATGGTGAACTGGGGATAAAAATACCTTCTAGGATTGTGTGTGACAGTTAAATGATATGACTGATACTAACTTGCAAACTGCTTGGCTGGCACTTGGAGGTATTTCAGCAAATGTTCATTCCCTTCTACTCCCCATCCTGGATACATTCATACCCCTGCAGAGTTGAATCAATCACGCAATTATTTTTTTTTAAGATTTTATTTATTTATTTGACAGAGAGGGAAAGAGATCACAAGCATGGGGAGCAGCAGGAGAGGGAGAATCAGCTCTCAGCTGAGCAGGAGTCCCAATGCAGGGCTCCATCCTAGGACCCTGGGATCATGACCTGAGCCGAAGGCAGACCCTTAACCGACTGAGCCACTCAGGCACCCCTCAATCAGGCAATTATTGAATGCCTACTCTCTGTGAGGCACTATTCCAGGAAGTGGAATACAGTAATGAAACAGACACAAATATCTCCTCAAGGGGATCCCTGGGTGGCTCAGCGGTTTAGCACCTGCCTTGGACCCAGGGCATGATCCTGGGTTCCCAGGATCGAGTCCCACATCAGGCTCCCTGCATGGAGCCTGTTTCTCCCTCTGCCTGTGTCTCTGCCTCTCTCTCTTTCTCTGTGTCTCTCATGAATAAATAAATAAAATCTTTAAAAAAACAAAAACAAATCTCTCCTCAAGGAGCTCAGAGGTTAGTGTGGGAGATAGATAATAAACCGTAAATAAAATGCATAGTATGTGCACTGATGATGAGTGCTGTGGAGAAAAAGTGCAGAGGAGGAGGATAGGAGATGCCAGGCAGGGTGGAGGTGGGGGGGTTGCGTTTTTAAACACAGTGTTCAGGAAGGTCTCTGCCACGAAATGACATTGGAGTAAAGACAACAGAATGAGAGCTGCGTGGTGTTCTAGGCTACGGGGAACCGCAAGTAAGGGCCGAGGCCAGGCTAAGTCATGTAATGAGATCAGCAAGGAGATGGCTGTGCTTACAGCAGCAGGAGTTAAGGTTGAGAAGAACTGGAGCCCAGGTCAGCAGGGGATCTGGAGACAGACCCTAGAGCGCCTTGTAAACACATTAGAGTTGTTGCCATTTGTGGCAGGTAAATAGGAAGCTGGTGGATTGTATTGAGCAGAGAAGTAACACTATCTGACTTCAGTTTTAACAGGATTGCCATCAGTCTGGCTGCTGTGTAGAGAAACTGGGAGGCAGTCAGTTGGCTACTGTAAAAATATAGAGGAAAATGAGGGCAGCTTGGGTGGTAAACAGTGAAAGAGTAAGTATTCATGTAAATATTTGTAAGTGCATTTTTCGAGGGCATGCTTTAATTGAAGTCTTTTTTTTTTTTTTTAAGATTTTATTTATTTTAGAGAGAGAGCAAGCGTATGAGCAGGGGAAGTGCAGAGGGAGAGAGAGAGTCCCAGGCAGTCTCCGTGCTGAGCCCGGAGCCTGTCACAGGTCCTAATCACAGGACCCTTGAGATCCGGACTTGAGCCACAATTAGGAGTCGGACACTTACTTCCTCAAGTGGATGACAAAACTACCTAACTTGTCATTCTAAGCATAAAGCCCTCAGAACAGAGCAGGGCATACAGCAATTTCATGATTCAAGCCAACAATGACCTTGGTGGCAAATGCACAGGATACCCACTACCTACCTATTCCTAGTTACTCGAAGTCCTATGATTAAGTCCTCCTCTCAGACCTTGATGCTACCTAATCCTCCAGGGCACTGATTCTGCTGTGAGAGAGCTTCTGCCACCCGCTGTAAGACTGTAGCATCCCTGACTTCCAATTTAAGCTCCTGAGGATTGTTAAGAAGAAGAAAAAAAAAAAAAAAAACAGAGGGAAATGGGTAGATTCTGTTCATTTTTCATGCTGCTCATCACTGTGAAAGCTTGGCAGCCACAGGCAGGAATAGGGAAAAGGCTTCACACCTTCCTGGAGACGGTGTGGGGCACTCGTGAGGCTAGTTTGCACTCAGTGGATTCCCTTTTTAATAAGCTCTGGTCTATGAATCACATAAATCTCAGCACTGAGAGCCAATTTTACGGTTTGGTTTGCTTAATAGTCACACAATTAAAATAAGTTGTAAAAAACGGTGATGGTGTTTGCCAGGATAAATATTTAAAAGGGAACAGCTGTAGGAAGATGTAATATTTCAAATCAGCTCATGGCTCTTTATTTTCAATAAAGGCGATGCATGTAGGTTCCTAAGCAGTGGAATTTCTTGGCCTCTCCTTGGATATCTTTGTGCTGCAGCTGCCAGATTGAGAGAGGACAAAGAGGAGAGGTGTCAAGTGTACCTCTGGGAATAGCTGAACATCACCCAGAGGCAGGGGCAGGGCTTGGGACCCTCAACCCAGGGATTGAGCTCACAGATACCAAGTGAGGGAGACTCAAAGTTGCTACCATCTTCCCTAAGCTTCTGGGTTGTGTTTTCTAGTAATAAGTCCTGGTGGTCAGGTCTTTTAGGTGGCAAGTTAATAATTTTCAAAGGGAAAATTTATTTTACAAAGAGATGAGCCTATTTGGGAAGCAAATTTAAGTTCTGTCTCCTCCACTGGACTCTAGGCTGGCAGAGAGGTAGTATTGATGCCAGTTGGTTTTCCAGCTTTGGTATGGCAGCAGAGGTTGAAAACCAGGTTGAATGCTTCCTTCCTCTCTTGTACCTCACATGCCATTTCCTTTATGTCAGGAGAGCTCCTACCCTCTTCTCTCCTTCTCTGGGAGCTCCCTCCTCCCCCCACCCCCGCTTTTTTTTTTTTTTTTTTTTTTTTTAAGATTTTATTTGTTTGAGAGAGCGAATGAGCATGAGGAGGGACAGAGGCAGAGGGAGAAGTTGACTCTCGTTAAGCGACGAGCCTGGACATGGGGCTCCATTCCAGGACCCTGAGACCGTGACCTGAGCCAAAGGCAGATGCCTAAATGACTAAGCCACCCAGGTGCCCATTCTCTGGGAGCTTCCGCCGTGCCCTCCTCTTGAATATTCTTGACTATGCAGCCCACTGTGCTCTCCCTCTCCTGCCTTCAGCTTGTTTTGGTCTTGGTGATGGTAAAGGAAAAAACTCAATGGTTTCCAATCATATTATAGATGGGGCTCTCTGAAAGCTAAACTTCTAACACCAGATGTGTGGGTTTTCAACACTTTCAATGAAAGTGTTTTGGTTAAGGGTGCAGTCCCACAAGACTGCCGCCTACCCCACTTCAGATGCCAATCCCTAGTCCAGGGTGTCTGTCACCTGTGCTTCTGACTGCCCAGCTCTAAATCAGAGCTTCCCAAAGCCCCCTCCTCGGGTTTGATAAATGTGGTAGAAAAGCTCACAGAACTCAGGAAAACACTTTATTTATTGGATTACTTGTTTGTTATAAAAAGATGTAACTCAGGAACAGACAGAAGAGATGCATAGGCGGAAGGTATGTGGGAAGGGGTGCAGAGCTTCCTTGCACTTTCTGGATATGGCACCCTCCCAGCACCTCCATGTTCCTGCTCACCAACATGTTCACCAACCGTGAAGCTCTCAAACCCCATCCTTTTTGGATTTTGTAGAGGTTTCCTCATACAGACATAATTGGTCAAATCATTGGCCATTGGTGATTAAACTGAATCTGTAGCCCCCTCCCTTCCCAGAGGTGGGGAGGGGTGCTGAAAGTTCTAACCCTAATCCCAAGGTTGGTTCCCCTGGCAACCAGCTCGAACCCTTAGGGCTTCCTAGAAGGCACCTCATTAACATAAACTCTGAGGTGTTTGGGATTGTTTTGAGTAACAAAAGCCACCTTTAGGACTCTCACCTCTCTACTCAGGAAATTCCAAGGATTTTACCTTTTTATTTTAATTTATTTATTTATTTAAAAAGATTTTATCTATTTATTTGAGAGCAAGCACGGGGGTGGGAGTGGGTATGGAGGGAAAGGAACAAGCGGACTCCAGGCTGAGTGTGGAGCCTGATGCAGGGCTCAATCCCACCACCCCAAGACTCGAGCTGAAACCAAGAGCTTAATTGACTTGTGCCACCTGTGGAGGCTGAGAAAAATCAAGGCCATCCCACCTAATGTTTAGCATTAGCACAAGTACAGCCATCGTAGGCCCCTGTGAATAAGAGCTGAACTTTATGGGAAAAACTGCAGAATATCCTCAATGTCCTCGGCAGGTAATCCCATATCAGAAAGACAACAGAGCTCAGAATTGCCCTCAGCAGAGAATCCCATATCAGAAAAACAACAGAGCCCACGCCCATGGTAGAAAGTCTCATTAGAATGAGAACAGAGCTCAATGCCCTTGAAAGCCCCACATCAGAATGTAAACAGAACTTGGAGAAATTCTTCCACCCCTTCTGAAAATCCCCTAGACCAGCCTATAAAAAACCCAGCTGTAACCCACTTCGAGGTCCAAGTCCCAGCTCCGCTGTGTCGGGCACACTTGGACCCGAGCTCGAGCTTGTAAATAAACCCTCGTGCGCTTGCATTGGTGTCGGCTCCTCGGTGGTTTCTCGGATTCGCAATCTTGGGCACAACAGGAGCCCCTAGGAAATTCCAAGGATTTTACATCTCTTCCAGAAATGGGGACAAGGGGGATCCCTGGGTGGCTCAGCAGTTTAGCGCCTGCCTTTGACCCAGGGTGTGATCCTGAAGTCCCTGGATCGAGTCCCACATTGGGCTCCCTGCATGGAGCCTGTTTCTCCCTCTGCCTGTGTCTCCGCCTCTCTCTCTCTCTCTCTCTCTCTCTAATGAATAAATAAATAAAATTTTAAAAAAAGAAAGAAAGAAATGGGGACAAAGTTAATATGTGTGTGTATTTAAGATTTTATTTATTTGAGAGAGTGTGAAAGAGAGATCACAGAGGGAGAGGGAGAAGCAGACTCCCCACTGAGCAGGGAGCCCAATGAGATGATGCAGGGGTCAATCCCAGGACCCTGAGATCATGACTTGAGCCGAAGGCAGATGCTTAACTGACTGAGCCACCCAGGCACCCCAAAATACATATTTCTTATTATAAATTACAATACCGAAGTGATAGAGGTGGGGAGGTGTTAGGGAGTACCCAGATAGCATAATACTACAGATGATAAGACTAAGGCTTGGGGAACAAACCGATGCAATAGATAACTGGTGAATGGGAAAAGTCAGACTACAGACTTTTGATTAGCTCTCTTGCTGCTGCCTCTATCAGTAGTTTAGTAAATAATTGGGTCCTGCTTAATTTCTTATACCACTTACAATACAACCGGCTTGTAGGTTTCTTGAATGTAAGGGTCTTGTCTTTAGTCACAGTCATTTATTCAATAATATTATTTGCTTGTACTAAAAACACTTACATGCATTGAATTCATTTAATCCTGTCAGTAATTCTAAGAGGTAGAAACTCTAACTCTACCTGCATTGGAGGAAACAAGGGTGAGGTAACTTACTCAAGGTCGAGTAAAGAGTGGTGGACCACATGGCCCAGTCTAACGATTGTCTCCCAGTTGCAGTGTCTGGGAACTGAAGTCATTCTTGCTCCCATCAGAGACCACTAAGTAATCTAATTGATTGCTGGTGAAATAGAGGAAGGTGGGGCACTGTGGACAGAGTCTGTTAACAAATTTCTGAAGAAAACACAGCTTTCGGCCCAGCCAAGGTCTCTGAACAGCACCAAGGTCCCTGAACATTGATCATAAACCTTCCTAATCGGGATCCCTGGGTGGCGCAGCGGTTTGGCGCCTGCCTTTGGCCCAGGGCGTGATCCGGGAGACCCGGGATCGAATCCCACATCGGGCTCCCGGTGCATGGAGCCTGCTTCTCCTTCTGCCTATCTCTCTCTCTCTCTGTCTCTCTCTCTCTCTGTGACTATCATAAATAAAAAATAAATAAATAAATAAAAATAAAATAAAATAAACCTCCCTAATGTTAATTTCTGTTATTTTGGGGGATCCTCTTCCACTTTCCACATTTCACTGTTAAATAATAGAATAGGGGACCAGGAATCAAGTTGCATCCTAGTCTTATGGTAGCTGTTGCTGAATGACCTTGGACAAGTCATTAGATGGTGTCTATAAGAGCGTTTTACCTCTGGGGGGTGTTGAGCCTTGAAAACTGATGTGCAGCTCCTTCATTTCTGAGCATCAGTTTCCTCGTTTGTAAATGAAGATATTATGTTGTTTTGAGGATTAGCGGCAGAGTATGTCAAACCCTAGCACAGTGCCAGATACATGGTAGGAATCCAGTAAGTGGTAGCTATTATTAATAATAACCTGACAATCTGGCTTGGTTGACACTCTCTTATAACCACATTTGGCAGAACAGCAAGCAAACAAACACACACACACACAATGAAAACAGCAATAACCACCACCATCAACCACCCAATCAGTGTGGTCCTCCCAAACTCCCCTAAAGGTGACCGCTGGCTCCCAAGTGCGCGAGAAGCTGGCCAAATGCTGTTAGCAAAATGGAAGTACAGCCAGATGGAACTCCTTTCCTCCTCTGAGAGACTGGGAGTGATTTCAATGAAGGATGGCTGAGTGCAGACTCACTCTGAAATAGCTTTGACTGCCAAGTGACAGGAGGAGGGAGCCAAATGAAATGATGGTGGCAGAGAAGAGGACGGAGGGCTGTGAGAGCAGCTGGGAAGCAATGTGTCCTTGCTGACTCTTTGATCTTGCTGCTAAGAATCACTTTATTCCTCCTTCTCTCCACTCCAGAGGCCTCTAGGCAATCAGGGCTGCCCACTTGCTCCCACTAACATATGGCCATCCCTTTTGTTTGTTTGGTGCCATGAGGAATTCTCATTAGCTGCTAAATATGGAGGTGGCCCATTGCACTCCAGAGGCTGTTATGGATACCTCCTTACCTGCAGAACAGGTAAGAGCTTCAGGTGCCAGAGAAAGGAGAGACCCAAGATAGGAAAAGATTTCTCAGCCCTTTAAGCTGCTGAACTGACTTTTGTTCTGGTTCCAACTTCCATGAGTTAGCTTGGTCTTTTTTTTATTTTTTTATTTTTTTATTTTTTAGCTTGGTCTTTTTTACCAGTTTTCCAAGCAACTTCCTGCTGTGTGGATATTATTCATTCAGTAGTTAGTTATTGAGCTCTATTATTGCTTGGCATTATTTTAGGTAGTGGGCAAGACAGACAAGCCCTCTGCCCTTGTGGAGTTTACATTCTGGTGGGGGAGAGACATAATTCTTTTTTTTAATTAATTAATTAAAATTAATTAATGATAGTCACAGAGAGAGAGAGAGAGAGAGAGGGGCAGAGACACAGGCAGAGGGAGAAGCAGGCTCCATGCACCAGGAGCCCGACATGGGACCCGATCCCAGGTCTTCAGGATCACGCCCTGGGCCAAAGGCAGGCGCCAAACCGCTGCACCACCCAGGGATCCCGAGAGACATAATTCATGTGCAAATAAACACTCTAATTCAAGATAGTGGTAAGTGTAATGAATTCACAGAATCATGTGACAGAGTGACAAGAGGTGGTGGGGGATAGCTATTTATGTCATCTGAGAAAGAAACATTAGGGCTGAGAACCGAATGATGATTGACATGCTGTTTGAGGTCGGGTTCTGAGAAGAGGGAACTGCAAGGTGCAGGTCTTAACATGGCATATCTAAGGAACAGAAAGTTAACCAGTGAGAACTGGGATGTGGAGAATAAAGGGGAGAGGGTAGCAGATGGAGTTAGAAGACAGGTTGCAGCAGGGGGTGGAGGGGTGGGGTGGGGTGGGGGAATGGAGGGGAGGCTAAGGATCACATTCAACACACAAGGTGTTTTTGAGATTTCACTAAAAATGAAAACCAGTCTTGACTTACCATTCCTCTTGATAATTAAGGACACTTGGCTATGCCAACCCACTATTGAATGATGACAGTTGATTTCAACATAGAGCAGCTATGCTCTCCTGCCCTTTCCACCCCACTTTAGTGGGATTTGTGGTCGGTTATTAGTTCATAAGTAGTAGACATTTGAACCAGCAAATGCTGAGCATCATGTGAGCTTAATAAGGGCCTGGATTTTTTTTTCTCCCAAGTGTAATGGAAGCATATGATGAACAGTTTTTTTTTTTAATTTTATTTTTTATTTTTTATTTCTGATGAACAGTTTTTAGTGACAGTGACTTGATCTAAATTTTTAAAAGATCACTCTTGTTGATAACTGATCGTGGCTAGAGTGTGTGTGAGGGAACAGGTAACACTAATGCAAGAGATGGTGGCTTGGACCAGTGGAGACAGAAAGTAGTAGACAGATTCTGGGCATATCATATTTTAGAGGGAGAGCTGCCAGGACTCTGGCCAATGCATTAGATTTGGGGGAATAAAGGGGAATGAAGGATGACTCTTAGGAGAAGGGTCAAGGCTAGGGATATAAATTGGGAGTCACCAGTATATAGGTGATATTTAAACCCACAAGAATGGATGAGATCACTGAGAAAGGAACTATAGATAGGAAATAGAATGCATAAAAAAAAAGAAAATAAAAAAAAAATAAATAAAAAAAATAAAAAAATAAATAAAAAAGGAAAATAGACTGCAGAGTTTTGGGATTTTCTTCCTGTTCAAATGTAAAGCTTCTCAAGTAATTATTGATATTATACAAACTACTAGACTGTTAGTATTAAAAAGCAATAAAAAATTATCTATGTAGGGATGCCTGGGTGGCTCAGCGGTTAATCGTCTGCCTTTAGCTCAGGGCATGATCCCAGAGTCCCAGGATCAAGTCCCTCAGTGGGCCCCTTTCATGGAGCTTGCTTCTCACTCTGCCTAGGTCTCTGTCTCTCTCTCCATCTCTCATGAATAAGTAAATTAAAAAAAAAAATTATCTAGCCACTATTCCTACCCATATACTTACTCAATTCCCCCTACACAAATATCCAGCTAAGTAGCCAGCCAATTAGTACATCATTAACAGGAAACATACTATTTCCATTAAGACCTTGATTCTATGTTCATTAGTAAGTGATTTTTCTTCCTATAAAAATTCTAGGTGGGTATCTATACCTCCAGAAAAGGAGTGTTGAAAGGGAAGGTGAGTACTGTTCATAATCACACCAAGATAAATGGGGACTATGCTGGGCAAATAATAAAAGCGGCAACACTTTAGCCATATATCTCCAGATAGTCCATTGGATGACTTTAAAAATGTTTAAAAGGTGAGATACCACTTGTCTCATGGCAAAATTAAAAATTTGGAGGTAAAAGAAATCTCAAGAAAATCACCTGCTCTACTTAACTCAATCACAAAGAGGAAATTAGGGGCTTTATGTTAGACTAAAATCAAGTTAGCATGTGGCAGGGGAAGACTAGGCCATCTTTCTCAACATATGATGGGCATATTGGGATGTAACCCTGCAGTAAGTCTCAATAAATCCATCATAAGATGAAAACATTATAGTTTAGTCTAGCCTACCTTAAATGTGCTCTTGAACACTTACATTACTTACAGTTGGGCAACATCTAACTTAAAGCCTATTTCATAATAATAAAGTATTGAGGGGATCCCTGGGTGGCTCAGCGGTTTAGCGCCTGCCTTCAGCCCAGGGCGTGATCCTGGGGGCCTGGGATGGAGTCCTGCATCGGGCTCCCTGCACGGAGCCTGCTTCTCCCTCTGCCCGTGTCTCTGCCTCTCTCTCTCGCTCTCTCTCTCTCATGAATAAATAAAATCTTAAAAAAAATAATAAAGTGTTGAATATCCCATATAATCCATTGAATATTTCATTCAAAGAATAGTTGTGTGGGTACAGAATGGCTGTCAGTGTATCGATTGTTTTAACCTGTGATCACGTTGCTGACTAGGAGCTGTGGCTCATTGCTGCTGCCCAGCATTCCGAGAATGTCAAACCGCTTACTACACTTGATCTTAGCCAAAAGGCCGAGAAGCGATCAAACCGCTTACTACTAGCCCAGGAAAAGATTCAAATTCAGAATTCAAAATTTGAAGTACAGTTTCTGCCGAATGTGTGTCACTTTCCCACCATTGTAAAGTCGAAAAAACGTGAAGTACAACCATAGTAAGTGGGGGACCATCTGTAGTAGACATACTTGTATTGCACTTGTTTATAAACCCTCTTCACATGCATGTGTCATTTGGCCTGTGAGGTATCATTGTTTGATAGTAGAGTGCAGTACGGTTTAGAGATGTGACTTGCCCAAGATCACTAACCATTAAAATGTAGGGTGGTTTATACTATATGTTGGCAAATTGAATATAAGTGAAAAAAAAAATAAAGTTGAAAAAAAGAAAAAACCCTATTGTATCATATATACTCAATAAATGCTTATTAAAGAAAAAAAAGTAGAGTGGGAACTTGAACCTGTCTCATGTTTTCTCTTGCCAATTCCCCTGTTCTTATAGCTCCAATCTGGTGATTGTTACTAGTAAAGGTTTTAGGCGTAAATTGATTTTTCTCCTGGAATTTTAATTCCGGAGCCTCTTAGTTTCCTGGTGTGTAAAAAGTACTTATTACTTTCATCAATAAAGAAATACAAATACATCAATAAAGAAAATACAAATGTGAAAGCATTTTGTAAGTTGTAAGCCACTGAGCAAATTTACATTTGAAGGCTAGTTAGATCGGCATTTTTTTCCTCTCCAGTTAGGGGAACTACACTGAATTGGTAAGTGAATTGGTGAGAGAATTACCTTTGTTTCATTCACAGTAACTCTAACATATTGTTGGCTAAATGAGGGGGGTTCTCTAAAAAGAGAACAGTGACTGGAAGAAATCTTGGGACTAAGTCTTATAATTTGGGAACATTAGTGGATTCACAGTCTAATCCCAAAACCTATTTGACCCAGCTCAGAGAGGTATGAAGGAGTCTCCAATGTGTGGAGAATCAGGAAGGATCCACTAACCCTGGTAGCTGTTTACATTGATCAAAGATCCAACAAGGATTTCCTTCATTTTGTTCAGGGTCCCCCACTCATTCTCCCGGATACAGAGTATTGGGAACAGAGCTTTCTCTGTCTCCTAAAAGCCCAGTGCTGTTTATTTGTATAGTAACATATACCTGGCATTCCTTAAGCTTTCTGTGTTATAATGAACTCAACAACTTCAAGGATACTCAATTGTTAACTTATAGAAAACTCCAACTACTTAGAGCATGGCATTCAAGACCTTAAACAACGGTTCATAATCTACCTTCTTTTTTTTTAAAGATTTTATTTACTCATGAGAGACAGAGAGAGAGAGGCAGAGACACAGGCAGAGGGAGAAGCAGGCTCTATGCAGGAAGCACGATGCAGGACTCAATCCTGGGACCCTGGGATCACGCCCTGAGCGGAAGGCAGATGCTCAACTGCTGAGCCACCCAGGCATCCCATAATCTACCTAATAGTAACGTCCACTGTTATCAGGAAAGAACATTCCCCTCTAAATTGGTCTGCTCACTCCCTCCTGTGCATGTTTTATTTTTCCACCTGCACAACTTTCTCGTTGTCTGTGCTGTCCTTTACTGTTAGTCACATATGGCTAGTACGTGAAATGCAGCCAGTCCAAACTGAGATGTGCTGTTAGAGATATACCCAGATTTCAGAAATCTAGAAACGGCAAAATGTAAAATATTTCGTTAATGATGTTTAAATATTGATTATAGGGACACCTGGGTGGCTCAGTGGTTGAGCGTCTACCTTCAGCTCTGGTCGTGATCCTGGAGTTCTGGGACTGAGTCCTGCATTGGGCTCCCCAGAGGGAGCCTGCTTCTCCCTCTGCCTATGTCTCTGCCTCTCTCTCTCTCTCATGAATAAATTAATAAAAATCTTTTTTTTATTTTTTTTTAATTTTTTTTAAAGATTTTATTTATTCACGAGAGACGAGAGAGAGAGAGAGAGAGAGAGAGAGAGAGAGGCAGAGACATAGACAGACGTAGAAGCAGGCTCCATGCAGGTAGCCTGATGTGGGACTTGATCCCGGGTCTCCAGGATCAGGCCCTGGGGTGAAGGCGGCACTAAACCACTGAGCCACCAGGGCTGCCCAAATTAATAAAAATCTTTAAAAAAATATTGATTATACATTCAAAAGTGACTATTCTGGATATATTAGATAAAATACATTAAAACTAATTTTTTAAAAAAGATTTTATTTACTTATTCATGAGAGACAGAGAGAGAGAGGCAGAGACATAGCCAGAGGGAGAAGCAGGCTCCAAGCAAGAAGCCCGATGTGGGACTCACTCCCGGAACTTCAGGATCACACCCTGAGCCAAAGGCAGATGCTCAACTGCTGAGCCACCCAGGCCTCCCAACATTAAAATTGATTTCATATTTCTTTTTACTTTTTCATGTGGCTTCTAGAAAATTGAAAATATATATGTGGCTTGCCCCGTATTTTTAAATGGGCGGTGCTCTGCTAGATCATCAGCCTAGCTTCTTAAGCCAATGTAGAACAGGGCCTACTATCAAACTCACCTTTGTATTTTCTCACTCTAAAATAATAAAAGTGGGGACGTCTGGGTGGCCCAGTGGTTGAGTGTCTGCCTTTGGCTCAGGGCATGATCCTGGTCTGAGGATCGAGTCCCACATTGGGCTTCTTTCGAGGACTCTGCTTCTCCCTCTGCCTATGTCTTGGCCTCTGTGTCTCATGAATAAACAAAATCTTTAAAATAAAACTGAAGGATGATAGAAAATTGTACTTGTGGGTTTATACATTGAAAGCAGGCTGTTATCAAATCAAAGCTATTACCAATCAGCTGACAGCTCAAGGAAAGACTTTCTGCCAAAGACAGTTAATTTGCTCAGTTAAGTGTTAGATAACTTTTTTAGGAACCCACACTAAAAACCCCCATGCCTGTGAATTTCATCTTTATCCCTCCTGTTTTTCTTCTACCTCTACTAAAATATTAGCCTTTCCTGTGAAATTTTTCAACTTTGTTTACTCTCAGTCCGTAACTGTCTTGTTCACTTTACCTTTAAAATCTGTTTCCAAGTAGTCTCACAGCGTTTCCTATCCACATTCATTCCATTTTATACACTGCAACTAAAATCATCTTCCGTAATTGTTTTTGCAAATATTTTTTGCTCAAAAACTTCTATTTTTCCTACACTGCTGACAGGAATAATTCCTTCACCTAGCATCCAAGTGAGGCTTTTTCATACCTTAACTCTTGGTATTCTTCATAAAACCTGAGCTTTAAACTTTTTTTTTAAAGATTTTATTTGACAGAAAGAGCACAAGCAGGGGGAGTGGGAGAAACAGGCTCCCCACTAAGCAAGGAGCCCGACGTGGGGCTTGATCCCAGGACCCCAGGATCATGACCTGAGCTGAAGGCAGATGCTTAATCGACTGAGCCACCCTGGCCCCCAACAACTGAGCTTTAGAGCAACTAGATTTGGTTTATGTAAAACACCTAGAACCACTTAGAACCAAGGTAAAGGCTATGTTTTAGTTATTATCATCATTACTACACACTTTCATTTGAGTATGCCATATGCATTTCTACCTCTGGAACACTGCTAATTCCTTTTTCGCTTGAATATCTCTATTGCCAAAGGGAAAAGGAGTGATTTCAACAGTTCGTGAGTGACTGGAACAAGCTTATTGTTACTCCTTGAGAAAAAACTTATCCTCCCTACAATGGACAGCAACTCTGAACCCTTATTTAACTATGAAATGTAATAAATTTAAGACTGGATGAAACCTAAAAGGTGGTATTTCTTTTATACAGTAGATGATAAACTTATGGAAAGCGGTATTTAAAAAAACAAAGCGTGAAAACATATAGATGGGTTCTGGATTTAGGGCGACCTAAACATGACCCTTCTACTTTGGCATATACTAGAACAACCTGGGATGCTTTCAGAACTAATACAGATACCTGGGCCCCACTCCACAGAGTTACTGAATATTTAATGGTAGGTTCTGGGCACACGAATTTTTTAAAAGCTCCAAGGTACTTCATAGGCACCTTTTCAAAAGCTTGGCAGGTGATCTTCATGTGCACCTACATCACATCCAAGAATCATTGGTTTAATCAAGAGAAACAATTGGGTTAAGGAGGTTTGGTCATATATTTTCCCATGTTCTCGTAGTGCATGTTTTTGAAACAGAAACAATACTCAGAGAACTGATTTGCCCTGAATGACTTATAATGTTTATAAATAGTATTCTTAAAAGCAAAAAACAAACCCTCTTCCCCACCTTTCTACAAAACCCTCCTGCTGCAGGAAGTTGAGTTGATTTAGGGGATCAGAAAAGAAAAAACACATATATCCCAAATGCCACACTTGGTTTTTATCTAAAAGCTTGTCTGTTAGCCTGGCTTCTATTTATTTATAAATTTCAAAACAGAATTACTTAAGTAAATATATATTTAACGAGGTACAATATTTACAGCTTACAGATTTGACAACGCAAAATTATTCACTTAACGTGTGAAAAAAGTTGACATTTTAGTATACAATAGCTCAAAAATTGCAAAAACAACCTCACCTCAAAAATATTTTACACCAATTTTCAAAAGTGCTATCTTCACAGGCTCATTGTATGTCAACAACCCAGTTAGGTCACCAAATCTCCACGCACGAAGGAACCAGTAATCATACCCAGAAACAGCACTTTTCGTACCATTGTAGAGGGTGTAAAAATCTTGGGTCTTGAAACCCTATAACAAAGCCCCTTTTACCCTCCAGTCCTGTGACAGCAGATCTTGTAGTTCTCCCTCATCATCGCTGTCAATATTCTCCTCTTCCTTTTTCTGCAGTTCCTTTATAGTCAGAACCTCCTTAAGCTTATTTTTTATTTCATCCTGGCGATTCCGAAGCTTTTCCACCCGACGGTAACATTCTATCTGCTCATCGATCTCCCCAATTTGCCGGTCCAACCGTCCCTCCTCATCCTCTTCAGCAACTATGGCTTCGGAAATGGTATTGACTTGTCTCATGGCCTTCTGAAATTCGTCCCACTCTTTGTCCATTTGATCCTTTGGGGCGTCAACCTTTCGTACCCTTGCATCTATCTCAGGGTCGTCAAAAAAGCCTTCTGGTAATGCTTCCGCCGTGTTTTCTCTCCTTTCCACTACTTTTTCGTGTATTTCTGCTTTTTCAATTGACCCTGAATGGGGAATTAAGGGGGCCTTGGGGGGATTTGTATCCGAGAAACCGCTTGGCAGCATACTACTTGTTGCCTCCCTCGGGGAGGAAAGCGAGTGGTCCTTGCCCTGTGCGTCGGGCGGCTGCTTGCTCGAGTCCCCTCCTTTCCCTCCTCCTCCCTCTTCCTCCTCCTCCTCCTCCTCCTCCTCCTCCTCATCCTCATAATCAGGGAGTAAACCGAGTCCCGAAGCCTTACTGAGGGTCGCTCTGGTGGATTCCTTCCCTGCTTTGTCAAAGTTGGTGGGCAAAGCGGATGTGGAGGGTTGCACCTGAGGCAGCGGGGAGGCCTTGAGTCTTTTGGCATCTTGGCCATCGGCGTCCGGCACCTTCCTCTTGGCTGACTGAGGCGCTGCGCTGGAGGACGGTCCCTGGGTGGCTTCCCTCGCGCCTTTCAGCTCGGCCACTTTCTCCCGGTGCTGCTTTCCCAGAACGTGGGTCTGCCACAGGAGCTCGCTCTTCACCGGCGTATTACACAGGGCGCAACTCAGCTGCCCCAAACGGTTGTACTTCGCAAATGGAGATTCTATCCGTTTCCGGTTGGTGCTGAGACGCTGCTTCTCCTTCATCAACCGCCGCAGTTCGTCCTGATTCACAACTCGCTTCCCCGCGGGAGCGCGAGCGGAGGCGGAGGACGCCATCTTGGCGCCCCGACCCGAAGCGATTGCGGCTTCCGTGCGGGCGAGGCCTGGCGACGTCACTTCCGCTCCCGGCGAGGATTGGCTGAGGCTCCGGCACGGGCTTCCGCTCGGGATCCGGGCTGAGGCTGCCGCTACCTGGCGGGTGGCGCGCCGGGTGGTGCGATGGCTGCGGTCCAGGCGATCAACTCCAAGGCTGAGGTGGCGCGGGCCCAGGCGGCCTTGGCCGTCAATATCTGCGCCGCCCGAGGGCTGCAGGATGTCCTGCGCACCAACTTGGGGCCCAAGGGCACCCTGAAAATGTGAGCCTGCGGGGCGGTTGGAGCGGCGGTCAGGACCCGGGTTGGCCGGCTGCCGCGGCCCGCCCCGGGCACACGTTCCGCCGAGAGCCTGGAGCCGCAGGAAGCACCGTGGGCCCGTTGTCCTCGTTGTCACTCCTGCGCGGAGGGCGCCCGTGGCCCGGGGCGGGTCCGTTAACGTTCCCGTGCCCCTGATCTGGTCCCTTGGAAGCGCCAGCCGCGGAACTCCCCCGCGCTTTGACACTGTGTGTCTTTACTTGGGGATTTGTGGGGCCGTGTCGCAGCCGTAAGGGCACAGGCCTTGGGCCCGGCAGGTGTGGGTCCACATCCAAGCTCCCTTCCAGCTGTCCGCCCCTAGGCAAGTTGTCTGAACGCTCTGTGCCCACGCTGCTTCCGAGCCACCCTTTCAGCGTCTCTCCGTAGCATCACCATCTTCTTTAGAAGAGTGAGGAAAAGAGAACAAAAATGTTTAGGACAGGGAGAGACGTTCTAAGAGGAGTAAGCAGAATTCATATTAACGGTAAAAGAGGGCGCTTGTCTACTAACCGGATGCTGGGCACCCAGGTGATGAAGGGGTGGTATGTATGTATGTGGCATCTAGGCCAGGAATCCTGTGATAGGACTGAGGGAGAAGGAGAAGCCTCCCAACAGGGTTTTTTTTTTTTTTTTTTTTTTTTTTAAGGCTTTGTTTATTTATTCATGAGACACAGAGAAAGAGAGAGGCAGAGACACAGGCCGAGGGAGAAGCAGGCTCCATGCCGGGAGCCTGATGTGGGACTCGATCCTGGGTCTCCAGGATCACACCCTGGGCTGAAGGCGGCGTTAAACCGCTGAGCCACCCGGGCTGCCCTCTCAACAGATTTTTGATCAGAGCCTTGAAAGATAAGTTAGAGTTCACCAGTTGGAGAAGGGACTAAAGTCCTAGTAACTTAAGGAACAAGAAAGCCCAATGGTGTAAATCCAACAGAAATGAAAACAAACGTGATGTGTAAAAGGGAACCACAAGATATCATTGGCAGGTGTGGCAGGAAAAACAGACATAAGCCAGAGTGGGAAAGGTGAACTACCTCATTGCTAAATAGTCTGGATTTTACCTGGAAGGTGATGGAGAACATAGATTTTTGATTAGGGAGCTGATAGGGTCACACTGTGTGTTAGAAAGATAAATAGAGTGTGGAGGGTAGATTCAAATTCAGAGATACCAGGATGCTAAGTCCAGGCTAGAACTCATTCTCTCTTTTAATCGTTGACGACAGTGGACGTGGAGAGGAGGGAGTAGATTCAAGAAATATTTAGGTTGTAAAATCAACAGAACTCGACGATCTAATAAATGTGAGGGATGAGGGAAGACACTAAGTTGAGTGAATGAATGGTAACATTTCACCAAAATAAAAAGCTTGCAGGAAATTTACGATTGTGTAGTTTGTAGATTTCCAAGTATCCTTTTTTGACCAAACTGCTGTTCATAACTCATCAGTTTCTCTCAACTTGTAAATGCTCCATTTCCAATGAAGAATGAAATCGCTATAGCAGTCTATATGGGGAGAAGTGATTCTGTAGGCTGCACATGGTGGTGATTACCATGGTATTGCCACATGGCACATGGGAAGTTTTGGGACTCAGTTCTTTTTTTTTTTTTTTTTTAATTATTTATTTGTTCATGAGAGACAAACAGAGAGAGGCAGAGACATAGGCAGAGGGAGAAAGAGGCTTCCTGCAGGAAGCCTGATGTGGGACTTGATCCCAGGACCCTGGGATCACGACCTGAGCCAAAGGCAGATACTCAACCACTGAGCAACCCAGGTGCCCCGAGGCTCAGTTCCTTTTATTAAGGACAGTGAATGGCAAGAAATGAGAATGTCTTGCTTGACTCTTGACATATGAGGTTAATAATATCACTGTTTTCTGAACAGGCTTGTTTCTGGTGCAGGTGATATCAAACTCACCAAAGATGGCAATGTACTGCTCCATGAGATGGTGAGCTGACGCTGCTGACTTAAATAAATCTTAGTAAGCCTAGAACATAGTACAAATTGTATATGTTTAAACCAAGGCTGTCACTTAAGTACTGCAGTCATGGGTTATACTTGTTTGGTTAAACCTTAATAAAAGATGATTTTGGTGTTTTTCAAATCTTTTTACAATTCAAATAATAGCTTACAGATACTTCCAAATTACATCTTTTAAAGGTTTTTTTTTTTTTTTTTTAAATATTTATTTATGAGAGACACAGAGAGAGAGAGACCGAGGCAGAGACACAGGCAGAGGGAGAAGCAGGCTCCATGCAAGGAGCCCCCCACGTGGGGCTCGATTCCGGGTCTCCAGGATCACACCCTGGACTGAAGGCGGCGCTAAACTGCTGAGCCACTGGGGCTGCCTAGTTACATTTTTTTTTTTTTTTTAGTTACATCTTTTAAAGGCACTGAGTTGTAATCATGAAAATATAAAAAATCCTTTGCAATTTTAGTAAATATATTCATCTTAGAGATTGAAGGATTTGATCTCATTTTGGAAATGTCATTGCATTCTGAAACAAAGACTTTTTTTCTTTTTTTTAAGATTTTATTTATTCATGAGAGACACAGAGAGAGAGGCAGAGACACAGGTAGAGGGAGAAGCAGACCCCATGCAGGGAGCCCGACGTGGGACTCGATCCCGGGACTCGATCCCGGGACTCGATCCCGGGACCCCAGGATCACACCCTGGGCCGAAGGCGGGCGCTAAACTGCTGAGCCACCCAGGGATCCCCTGAAACAAAGACTCTTAAAAAACGTTCAAACCTTATTTTCAATTTAAATGATTTGATATTGACATTTATTAAGCATTGATAATAACAATTTGTGAACTTGTATAATGAAGCTTCTTTTTTTAAAAAAAGATTTTATTTATTCATGGGGGGGGGGGCGGGCGTTGGGCAGAGACACAGGCAGAGGGAGAAGCAGGCTCCGTGCAGGGAGCCTGACGTGGGACTTGATCCCGTGACTCCAGGATCACATCCTGGGCTGAAGGCGGCGCAAAACCACTGAAGCTTATTTCTTAATTTTACTATGGGCCCTTAGATTATCTTGTTTCATTAGACCAAAACTCATTCTCTCTTTTAATCTGTTGTTTAGGACAGCCCGGGTGGCTCAGAGGCTTAGCGCCACCTTCGGCCCGGGGCGTGATCCTGGAGACCCTGAATCGAGTCCCACGTCGGGCTCCCTGCATGGAGCCTGCTTCTCCCTCTGCCTGTGTCTCTCTATGTGTGTCTCTCATGAATAAGTAAAATCTTAAAAAAAAATAATAATCTGTTGTTTACCTTTTCCAGCAAATTCAACACCCAACGGCTTCCTTGATAGCAAAAGTAGCAACAGCCCAGGATGACATTACAGGAGACGGTACTACTTCCAATGTTCTAATTATTGGAGAGTTACTAAAACAAGCTGATCTTTACATTTCCGAGGTATTAGCATTTTATAGAATTCCTATTCATTTGAATGGGGGAATTTTTTTCACTACTAAAATAGTTTAATTTTGAGGACAAAAGTAATTTTTATCAAGATACTTTTGGACAATTATAAAAGGAAATAATAATGTGCTTTTTGGCCAAAATAATGCCTTTCATTGGAATTATATCCCACTTTTTAAAATGAAATATTTAGGATATATCAGTAAAAAATTAGCCATGTAACCATGAATAATGGCCTAAAAAAGAAAACATCATTGATAATCTTGAAACTAAATTGTACACCTTAAAAAAAAAATAACCGGAGAAAAATAATTGAAGGTTTTCACATTGTGAATTTACCTATCTTTCTAGTTTTATTTTTCTTACATACCATCTACTCTAGCCAGACTCCTTCAGGCTACTCACAAGCCTCTGAAATCACTACACACATTTCTACCTCAGTGCCCTTGTTCAATCTGTATTCTTCTCTTGGTGTTACTTACCTGTCTTCTCTAGTTAAGTATTTGAATTTTTCTTTCTTTTAAGGACTATTTTAGCAAAGCATTACCTGGTCAAAGTCCTAAAATTATTACTTCTTGACGTTTCATTTAGTATTGGGAATTGTCTAGTAATTCAGTACCTGCAAGGTACCTCATTTAGGATGCCTCTGGCTGTAAGCAATAGAAATTTGACTAAAAGGTACTTAAACAATAAATAATCTCCCATGACAAAACTTCCAAGGTTGGTTGATTAAAGAATTCTATTAGTCATCAAGTACCCTGGTCTTTTCTGTCTCTTAGCTCCTCCGTTTACATTGCTGTTTCATGATAAGTCTTATTTCTATCCTGATTATAAGACTGTCAGAAGAAATTAGGAATACCAGCATACTTTAGTAACACTCAACACAAGAGGGCAAAAGAAAGCCATTTGCCCAATTATGGAATATAAGTCCTTCCTTTATAATATGATTGGGTCAACTTTGGTTTGTGTCCATTCCAAATCAGTAACAGGTTTTCAGGGAACTGACTTAATATAATCAAGATCCACCCCTAGAGCTAGTACAGAGGGTAGCTTCCTTTGAAGACTGGAGGAAGAGATACCTAAACAAAATTAGGGTTTCTTAGGGAGGAAAAAGTTTGGGAAGGGGGAGGTGCTGACAGACATTGACAAAATTATGAAACTGTGGCAGTATAGTGATAGAGCTAGGCACAAGATATGATAGAAACATTGAGGAGGGAAGGATATCCTAAACCAGCACTTTGGAAATTGGTGAATTACGAGGCACTTTCTGAAGGAGTAAGATCTGGGCTAAATCTTTTTTATTTTTATTTTTTATTTTTGAGAGAGAGAGAGCATGAGCATGAGTGAGTGGAGGGGCAGAGAGAGAAGGAGAAGCCGACTTCTAGCTGAGCAGGGTGCCCAATTAAACTGGAATCATCTTTACATTGTGTTTTATGAAATTGCTACTTTTAGAGCACAGGTCAGTTATTTTGTAGAAAGTCCCCAGTTTCGATTTGACTATTTTATCATAATTAGGCTCAGGTTATGAACTTTTCGCACAAATACCATACAAGTTCTAAGGTGTCCTTAATGCATTGTATCAGGAGGCACATGGTGCCTATTTGTCCCATTACTGTGTTAATGTTTGGTGAAGGTGGTTTCTGTCTATACTTTTCTCCAAACCAGTGCTGGTTCTTTTCCTCGGTATTAAAAGGAGTTTTTTTCTTTTGTGCCCATTCAGAAGGGTACCATATAACAGTGTGTCATAATTTTTGGAAATAAAGAGGACTTTTGTAGTTTTTTCTACTGGACTTACGATTTTTCTGTAAGTTTGAGGTTGCTTTAAATATGAAGCACCGAAAAATTACTTTTATAGATTATATACATAAACATATTTAGTGGCATTAATGTGGGTAATATTACTTTTTCTGTATATACCTATTAATAGGAGAAGATGATTACTTTTACTTTGGATGACTTACTTTATAAATTTTAGTTTTATGTTGTTATAATAGGGCCTTCACCCCAGAATAATAGCTGAAGGATTTGAAGCTGCAAAGATAAAAGCGCTTGAAGTTTTGGAAGAAGTTAAAGTGAACAAGGAGATGAAAAGAGAAATCCTCTTAGATGTGGCTAGGACATCTCTACAAACTAAAGTCCATGCTGAATTGGCTGATGTGTTAATAGAGGTATGTGACTAAACTTTTGCATTCAGAATGAGTATAGAACGTGGTGATTTCTTTTTTCTGTAAAATAATCAACCATTGCATGTGGTTCTTTTGAACATGAAATAAAATATGGAAGACAAACATTTATAGGCTTACTTAGAGACTAGACTTGATTGGTCAGAATAGTATATGTAATTTTTTTAAAGTATCATATTAAACCTTCTTTTAAGTTAACATGTAGGTTAGGAGGAGTTTGGTTGCCTGTGAGTCATCTTGTGTGGATGTCATTAGGGTGATATACTGGTCTCTTAAACCTAGTGGTCCATATTTATTATGTGAGGTGACACATGGGGAACTTGTTAAGCTTACCACTTTAATGAAGCATGATTAATCTGATAGATAATATTCACATCTGGGAAGTACATATTTGTTTTGTTTATTTCTAAAGGTAACATATATGGAATATAAGGGCAAGACTGAGTATTTTGAGAAGGTTTTTATCAGATGGCTATCGTTTGATACCATCACTGTTCCTCAGCTTAGTATTTTTTGAAATTTGAATATATAGGTTTATCAGGAATGACAAATTCATAACCAAAATCACAAGACATTGACATATAAATCAGAATGCTGTCTTGCTAATTTACTTTAAGAAATATAAATGACAAATGGACTGGAATACCTGAGTTATTTCTGGTTGATTCCCCTTACTAATAGGAAAACCTACTTGGCAAATCAGATTAAGATCAGATAATTTCTTGCTCAACGGAGTTCATATAAAGACTGCAGTATTTCCTCCTGTTGGGAGTACATATATCAAGTGATCCAGAATCTTCATGTTATCTGGTTAGGGCTCCCATTCTCTTCTGGTGTTCTAGAAACACTGATATTATCCAGGGGTCTTTGTCTTTATATCCTATGAAGCCCCAAAACCAAATAGCATGTGATCTCAAAGTTTTCTAAGATACAGCTGTTTGCTTTATTTATATTTTAAGATGATTACACTGTAGCATTTAATTAGTTGTTTTCATATTACTTTCTGAGCTAAAGAATAGTATATATTGCACCATGCTTCTCAAATTGTATATCCTTAGGGATATGTGGCAGAATAAGTAGGGCTTGTCTTTCTAGAATGTCAATTTTACTTTACAGTTTTGGGGGAAAACATTGCTTTACTACATTAAAACGAATGTACATTATGGCATGATGTGGAAACTTTTCATGATAAAGCACAAAACTTAAGAAATTCCATATTGGTATAGCCAGCAAATTTTAGCTCTTACCTTAGATTACATTCCCCTCTTTTCCTTTAATATGTTCTTTGGTGGAAAAGTTTGAGTAGTGTTGATAGTAGAAAGAGTAATAGGTTGACAGTTGAAGAGAACTGAATTCTAGTCCTGGCTTTGCGACTGTCTTTTAGACTGTTTTAAGACAGCAACTTTTAAAAAAAAAAGACAGCAACTTTTGGGGCATCTGGGTGGCTCAGTCAGTTGAGCATCTGCCTTCAGCTCAGGTCATGATTCCAAAGTCCTGGGATTGAGCCCTATTTTGGATTCCTTGCTTAGTGCGGAGCCTGCTTCTCCCTCTCTCAACCTCTCCCTCTGCCACTCCCCCTGCTTGTGCTCTCTCACTCTTGCTCTCTCTCAAATAAATAAATAAAATCTTCAAAAAAAGGAAAAAGGGATCCCTGGGTGGCGCAGCGGTTTGGCGCCTGCCTTTGGCCCAGGGCGCGATCCTGGAGACTCGGGATCGAAACCCACATCGGGCTCCCGGTGCATGGAGCCTGCTTCTCCCTCTGCCTGTGTCTCTGCGCCTCTCTCTCTCTCTCTGTGACTATCATAAATAAATAAAAATTAAAAAAAAAAAAAAAAACGGAAAAAGGACCGTAACTGCTTTTTGACAAGAGAGTGTAAGCTAGCAGGGTGGGGATTGGGGTTGCAGAGGGAGAGGGAGAGAGAATTCCAAGCAAGCTCCACGCCCAGTGCAGAGCCTGATGTGGGCTTGATCCCATAGCCCTAAGATCATGACCTGAGCTAAAATCAAGAGTTAGACACTTTACCGACCAAGTCACCCAGATGCCCCTAAGACTGTAATTTTTTTTTTAAATTTCTTGAACTTTTATTGGAGTTTACTTATCTGTAAAATGGAGGATTTGGGCCTGATAATCTCTGAAATTCCTTTAGGCTCTAAAGTATCCATTGGTATTGGTTATTATTAGTGTCCATGATAGAGTGGCCCTCTTTGGCCTTGCCCTGTATTTTGAGATATGAAGCCCTTTGTCTGCTTAGTCTGGTGATACTTGAGTCAGTGGTTCCTTTTAGTAGACCACTAATTTACTGTTCTCATTCGCTTCTCTTTCAGGCTGTTGTGGATTCTGTTTTGGCTATTAGAAGACCAGGTTATCCTATTGATCTCTTCATGGTAGAAATCATGGAGATGAAGCATAAATCAGAAACTGATACAAAGTAAACCACATAAACTTTGACAATCCATAGATTCTAGAATATTTGGCTTAATTCAGATATTTTTCGTTAATTTCCTTAGTTACTTTTATTCAACATGAGTCTATTAATTCAACATATATTAATTGAATATGTACCCTGAGCCAGTCATTATTTTGGGTGGTAGGAATGAAGAATAAACAAAACAGAATTTCTTTCTCCAAGAAGATTATGTTTCTAGTTGAGGGAGATAGTAAATCCATAAGTGATAATAAATGCTGTGAAGAAGGTAGAGTGACTAAGTGAGAGCATGTGTGTGATTTTACAATGTTAAGAAAGGACCTTGTAATAGGAAACTAGAGAGCAAAGGAGGTATCTGAAGAAGTAAAAGGAGCTAGCCATGTGTGTATCTGGAGGAAGAGTGTTCTAAGCCAAGGGAATAATGGTTGAAAAGGCTTTAAGGCACAAGTGTGCTGAGATGTTCCAGTGTGCTTGGAGCACAGTAAGAGGAAAAAAGGATAGGAGATGAAATCATAGAGGAAAGAAAGGCCAGGCAATTGACATTGTCAGAGTATGTATGTACTCAGGGTAGGTAGCACCTTGTTGATTTTGGACTTAATGACTTTTAAACATTTTATTATGGAAATCTAAACATGTAAAAAAGAGAGAAAAATATAGTGAACTCCAACATACCTATCACCCACCTTTATCAATTTCAACATATAGCCTATCTTATTTTTCCTTTTATTTCCCTTCTATGCTCCTCTTTCCTTCCTCCCTCCTCCTTGCCCCAAACCTGGATTATTCTGAAGTCAATCCAAATACATTTCATTTGAAAATGCTTTCTTATTTATTTTAATATATATATGTGTGTGAGTGTTTGTGGGTATCTTTATTTACTTATTTCTTGAAGTTTTACCTGGTTTTTCTTAAATTTGCCATGGCACTTTCTATGGTGTCCTATTCCCGGCAGATCTTTCCAAACCTGCCTTATATTTTTTTAAACATATAGTTCATATCTGATAATTACAATATTTGAAGTTTTGGCTTGTCTATTTTTTGTGTTTATTCTGTTTTGTTGGTTCTCACTAATTGCATTTTGTTTCTATATGTGCCATTCATTGTGTTGGAAAAAAGTATTTGTAGAGATAATTTGAGACCTAGAGTGAAGGTCCATTTTTGCATAGAGGGTTTGAATTTGCCTCTGCAAGGAGCCCAGGGAATATTTTATTTTATATTTTTATTTTTTAAAAATGGGGCTTGAGGGCAGCCCGGGTGGCTCAGAGGTTTAGTGCCGCCTTCAGCCCAGGGCGTGATCCTGGAGACCCCGGATCAAGTCCCACGTAGGGCTCCCTGCATGGGGCCTGCTTCTCCCTCTGCCTGTGTCTCGGCCTCTCTCTCTCTCTCTGTGTCTCTCATGAATAAATAAATAAAACCTTAAAAAAAAAAAAATGGGGCTTGAACTCATGACACTGAGATCAAGACCTGAGCTGACATCAAGAGTCCAGATGCTTAACCACTGAGTCATCCAGGTGCCCCAGGGAATACTTTTTTTTTTAATAAATTTATTTTTTTTGGTGTTCAATTTGTCAACATATAGAATAACACCCAGTGCTCATCCCATCAAGTGCCCACCTCAGTGCCCGTCACCCAGTCACCCCCACCCCCCGTCCACCTCCTCTTCCACCACCCCTAGTTCGTTTCCCAGAGTTAGGAGTCTTTCATGTTCTGTCTCCCTTTCTGATATTTCCCTCTTATTTTTTCTCCTTTCCCCTTTATTCCCCAGGCAATACTTTAAATTAAATCCACAGCTTGGGGGCTTTTTTTTGCTTTTCGTTGTTAATCTCCAACTAATTCTTTTTTTTTTTTTTTAGAACATATTATTTATCTTAGAGAGGAAAAGAGAACACATGCACATGTGAGCAGTAGTGGGGAGAGGGAGAGGGAAAGAGAAACCTTAAGCTCTCCCTTTATGCTCCCCACTGAGCATAAAGCTCACTGCAGGGCTTGATCCCAGGACCCTGAGATCATGACCTGAGCTGAAATCAAGTCAGCTATTTAACCAACTGAGCCACCCAGGCACCCCTATCCAGTTAATTCTAACTGCTGGTTGGTATGAAGGCTGCTTGCTTAGTTCATCCTTCTGTTTTATACCCTGAGTATGTACCCCTTTGGGGTTCCTACTTAATGGGAAGAGCGTCTCCTATTAGAGCTTGGATGAGCCCTGAGCTTTCAATTCTGTCCTCTTTTCATTGTATGAGCTTATTGAAAACAAAGCTCAAATGTTCCTGAATTGTCTAATGACTTTAGGATAAGAGTGCCTGTAGTTCTTTTCCTATCTCTTGGAGTTTATGTTTTATTTACTATTTTATAGCTCTTTAATGTTTTTGAGTTTTTTTTTTTTTTTTAGGGATTTGAGCGTGTGTGTGTGTGTGTGTGTGTGTGTGTGGGTGCGTGCGCGCGCGCATATGTGCCAGTGCGGGTGGGGTGTAGAGGGAGAAAGAGAGAGAAAATTTTAAGCAGGCTGTACACCCAGTGCAGAGCCTGTTGCGCAGGGCTCAATTTCACAACCCTGAGATTATGACATGAGCTGAAATCAAGAAATCAAGAATCAGATGCTTAACCAATTGAGCTACCCAGGTGCTCCAGGGCTTTTGTTTTTAACCCAGAATTTTTAGTTGGTTTTATTATTTTATATATATATTTATTCATGAGAGACCGAGGGGGCATGGGGAGAGGCAGAGACACAGGCAGAGGGAGAAGCAGGCTCTATGTAAGGAGACTCCAGGATCACGCCCTGGGCCCAAGGCAGGCGCTAAACCGCTGAGCCACCCAGGGATCCCCCTTTAGTTGGTTTTAGTAGTAGGGTTGTTCCAAATTAGTCTGCCATTGCTGAGGGCAAGAGCAGTTCTTGATTTGTATTTCAGAAGGGTCTCTGGTTGTTGTAATATAGGTGAGGGATGAAAACAGTTTAGATCAGAGTATACTTAGAAGAAGGAGCAATAAGATCTGTTGATGGTTCAACATAGAATGTGACAGGTGAAGAGTCAGGGATGTATCTTGGGTTTTTGCATGGAGCAGCTGGAAAAGGGGAAGTACCATTTCTTGGGATAGAAAAGACTGAGAAAAGATTTGGGGAGGGCAGCCCGGGTGGCTCAGGGGTTTAGCGCCGCCTTCAGCCCAGGGTGTGATCCTGGAGACCCTGGGTCCAGTCCCATGTCGAGTCCCATGTCGAGTCCCATGTTGAGTCCCATGTCGGGCTCCTTGTATGGAGCCTGCTTCTCCCTCTGTCTTTGTCTCTCTCTCTGTGTCTCTCATGAATAAGTAAATAAATAATCTTAAAAAAAGATTAAAAAATAAAAAAAAAGATTTGGGGAAATAAGAGTTCAGTTTGGGAAATGTTATGTTTTTATGTGCCTATTAGGCATCCATGTGGAGATGTTAAGTAGAGAGTTGAAGTGTGTCTGGAATTCAGAACAGAGGTCTGATCTGGAGACAAATTTGGGCGTCATCCATGTGTAGATGACTTAAAGCCTATGAGAGGTAATGAGATCACCTGGGAAGTGAAAATAGGTAGAAGAGGAAGTTTAAGGTTGAGCCATGAAAACTCCAAAGTTTAGATATTGAGAAGACAAAGAGAATTCAGCACAGGAGACTAAAAGGTAGTCACTGGTAGGAGGAAAGCCAAGAGAAGGTAGTGTCCCAGAAGCTAAGAGAGGAATGTTTCAAGGGGGTAATAATCAACTATGTCATATGCTGCTGAAACTTTGAGCCAGTTGTTATGGATTGAAAAATGACCATTAGATATAGAAAGCATTTAATGTTTTTGGTGGCTTAATGAGAACTGATTCAAAAAAGGAGTGAGTGTGAACATCAGATTGAAGGTGGGATCGAGAGGGAAGGGTTAGGGAAGAAGTGAGGATTTAAGTTTACACCACCCTAAGGAGGTTAGCAAAGAAATGGGGCAGTAGCTAGAAGGGAGTATAAGAAAGGACTTGAAGGAGAAACATAGTTTTAAAGATGGGGATTACCAATGGCAAGTCTGTAACCTGATGAGAATGCTCCTGGAGGCAGGAGGAATTGATGGGCTGGGAGGAGGGGTTGGATGGGGAGTGGGGACAATGCTGGAGCAGAGAGGAGAAATAGAGTAGAGTACACACGTGTAGAGGAGCATGGACAGTTCATTCATAGGAATAGGAGGTTTAGGTTCAAGTGCAGGTGGATTGGTGGAGGTAGTGATAGGACAGTATTTTTATTTTCTCAAAGCAGCAAGGTCATTTGCTGAGAGTCAGAGGGGGAAGTCAGGAGTTGAGTAATTAGATTAAATTTTGTAGTTAGATTAAAATCAGTAGTTAGATTAAAATTTTGAAAACTCCTTATAATTACATTTACTTAAAAATTATTTCTTTACTTTAATGTAGAACAAATACTGGTTATAAAAGATTCATAAGTAGAAATGCTATTCCCTATTTGGGTATAAATGAAGTTTTAGAGGTTATAAAAATATTTACTCTTAAAAGAAAATTTGGAAAACAGGAAAAAAGCCTCTCCCACCCTCAAATTATCTGTATTTCTACCACCCAAGCATAACTTTACTCCAGGTTCCTTTTATTTTTTGTCAATAGCAAGGTGCTTATTTTTTAAAAGAATACATATAATCATTCTTTATAGGTAGTTTGTTGTTCTGTGTTTATCAGCTACCTCTGTAAATATTTTTCCATGTCATTACATAGTTTTCATGACCACCAAATAGTTGGGTCATTTATTTGCTGAACAATGCCCTATTGTTGCACATTTAGGTTAACAATTTTTGGTTGTTCCATATAATTATTTTGAACAAATGTTCCTAAGGAACTCATTGTGTGCCCACTTTTCATTACTTGACCAGCTGTGTCATATGTGTGAGCCACATAATTTAGAGAATAATTCTGAGTTGACTTTTCATTGTGACTTCACAGTCATACTGTGTTAAAGTAGATTTTCTTTTCTAATTTTACTAATTATGTGTTAGGCTTAAAGTTGGTGCAAGGAAGCAATGTGTGGCCTGATAGTTCTATTACAATTTTAAGAATACAATCCTTATTTTATAATAATTTAGAGTGTATATTCAGAGTAAGAAACATTACATATTTTTAATAGATTGATCAGAGGATTAGTTTTGGATCATGGCGCCCGTCATCCAGATATGAAGAAGCAAGTGGAAGATGCATTTATCCTTACTTGCAATGTGTCACTAGAATATGAAAAAACGTACGTGGCAGTTACTCTTTGTAAATTTTGAAATTGTATTTTCTAAAAGTGTTTTTAAGTTTAATTAGTTAATTTAGAGAAGGAGAGAGTGGGGGAAGGACTGGGGGAGAGAGAGAGAGAGAATCTTAGGTTCTATGCTGAACATGGAGCCTGATACAGGTCTTGATCTCAACACCCTGAGATCATGAGCTGAGCCCACACCAAGTTGGATGCTTAACTAACTGAGCCACCCAGGCACCTCCTAGAAGTGTTTTTTAATCTCTTTCTTCCCTCCGAAATGTTTAGTGTAAACTCCTACCTTTATCTCCTTTTTCCTCCACTGGTACTAGCTTGTTTTTATTCATCTTTTAGAGAGGTGAGCTCTGGTTTCTTTTATAAGACTGCTGAAGAGAAAGAGAAATTGGTAAAAGCAGAAAGAAAATTTATTGAAGATAGAGTACAAAAAATAATAGACCTGAAAGACAAAGTCTGTGCTCAGTCCAATAAGGGATTTGTTGTCATTAATCAAAAGGTGAGAAAGTTCAAATTTTAACTATTTGTAAATGTTTTTCACCATTTCTTGGAGTGTGGTCTGTGGATTCTGAGGAGTCCTTAAGACCATTTCAAGGAGTCCTTGAGGTTAGAATTATTTTCATAATAATAATAATGCCTTTGACATTGTGTCCACATTTGCAATGGTCATGCAAAAGCATCGTTAGGTAAAGCTACTGATACCTTAGTACAAATCAAAGCAGTAGTACCAAACTGTTCTAGTAGTCATACATTCTTTATTGCCACACTACCACACATTTGCTGTTTTGTTTTTGTTTTTGCTTTTTTAAAGGCAGTTTCTTTTGAGAACGTCTTTTGTTTTTAAGGATTTATTTATTTATTTGAGAGAGGATGAGAGAGAGAGTGCATGCAAGTGCAGGAGAGGGGCAGAGGCAGAGGGAATCACCAGTAGACTTTTTGCTGAGTGTGGCTGACATGGGGCTCAATTCCATGACCAGGAGGTCATGACCTGAGCTGAAATCAAGAGTCCGATGTCCAACCAACTGAGCCACCCAGGTGTGCCTATTTGGGAATATCTTGAAGTGGTAAAACTTACTACTTTTATTAAATTTAAAAAAAAAATTAAAAAAATTATTTATTTGTTTATTTATGATAGTCACACAGAGAGAGAAGAGAGAGAGGCAGAGACATAGGCAGAGGGAGAAGCAGGCTCCATGCGCCCGACGTGGGATTCGATCCCGGGTCTCCAGGATCGCGCCCTGGGCCAAAGGCAGGCGCCAAACCGCTGCGCCACCCAGGGATCCCCTTTTTATTAAATTTTGATCCTTAAATATGCATCCTCTTATAATTCTGTGTAATAGAGTATGACATCTGCATATCTAAATAGGATTGTCTTGGGGCGTCTGGGTGGCTCAGTTAAGTGCTCCCCCCTTGGTTTCAGCTCAGGTCATGAGATCGAGCCCTGTGTCAGGGTCTGTGCTGAACTGAGCATGGAACCTGCTTGGGATTCTCTTTCCTCTTCCTCCACCCCTCACCCCTGTTCATTCTCTCTCTCAAAAAATAAAATTTTAAAGGTATGGTTGTTTTGAGGGAAAACTCTTTATAATTGAACTAGCCACTTTTTTCATGGAATGCCATTTTTACTTTATTTATTTATTTATTGATTGATTGATTTTTGCCATTTTTACTTTAAAAAATAATTGGCAGGGGCACTGGCTTAGTCAGTAGAGTATGTGACTCTTGATCTTGGGGTTGTAAGTGCAAGCCCCATGTTGGGCAAAGAGATTACCTTAAAAAAAAAAAAAAAAGAATAACTGACAGAAAAACTGTGGTTATTTAGACATGGCAGGTTTTTCTGAAAAAGGAAGAAGCGGTTCTGTCACTTCAAGGAAAACAACTGACAGTATTTGTTGCCAATAAATTTGAGCTTCCAATCCAAAATAAAAATTTTGGAAAAGGGATCCCTGAGTGGCGCAGCGGTTTGGCGCCTGCCTTTGGCCCAGGGCGTGATCCTGGAGACCCAGGATTGAATCCCAAGTCAGGCTCCCGGTGCATGGAGCCTGCTTCTCCCTCTGCCTGTGTCTCTGCCTCTCTCTCTCTCTCTCTCTGTGTGACTATCATAAATAAAATAAAATAAAATTTTGGAAAATTTGCATTTGCCACTGTGATCTTGACCACTTTCCAATACCTAAAGGATTTTTCTGTTAATATTAATGGTGATCAGCAAATGTGATATTTTTGATACTATATATCCATGAAATGTATCATTTGGAAGCTCTGCTTAACATAGCGAACCACAAAAAAACAAAAAACAGTGAACCACTGTTTTCTAAGTGACTAAAAAATACATGATTTAACAAAGTCATGCATGGGTGAATAATACAAAGTGTAAGATAGACAAATGGATTTTAATATGAGAGAGTATAAAAAGTTTATTGGTAGGTTCCATAGTTCACATTGAAATTAACCTTTAAGACTTTATTGAGTTGTGATATAGTATCAAAGAATATCCACATTCATCTGAAAAGGTTAAAAACATTCCTCTGTTTTCTAGTACGTACTTATGAGTCCCAAGGTTTCTTCATATATTTTAACCTGAACAACATATCATAGCAAATTGAATGCAGAAGCAGATAGGAGAATCCAGATGTCTTCTATTAAGACAGATATTAAAAAGATATTAAAAATGTGAAATACTTTATATATTTTTTTGCTTAGGAAAGTATAGTACATTTTCACTTAAAGATGTTCTTTATGTTAATATGAAATGGGTTTCTTATTTTGAATGGATTAATATTTAAATTTTTTCAATTTTGATTTCTAATATGCCATTTTTTAAGTTTTTTATTTTTAAATTTAATTTTATTTAAAAATATTTTACTTATTTATTCATGAGAGACACAGAGAGAGGCAGAGACACAGGCAGAAGGAGAAGCAGGCTCCCTGGGAGAGCCCGATGCGGAACTTGAACTCGATCCTCAGACCTGGGATCACGCCTTGAGCTGAAGGCAGATGCTCAACTGCTGAGCCACTCAGGCGTCCCTTTTTTAAGTTTTTTAAATTTAAATTCAATTTGCCAACATATAGTATAACATCCAGAGCTCATCACATTAATATGACAAGTAATATAGATACAGTTCACATAAACAAAAGCTTTTTGGGTTCTTAATAATTTTTAAGGGGGATCCCTGGGTGGCGCAGCGGTTTGGCGCCTGCCTTTGGCCCAGGGCGCGATCCTGGAGACCCGGGATCGAATCCCACATCGGGCTCCCGGTGCATGGAGCCTGCTTCTCCCTCTGCCTGTGTCTCTGCCTCTCTCTCTCTCTCTCTGTGACTATCATAAATAAATAAAAATTAAAAAAAAAATAATTTTTAAGAATGAAGCAGTGCTGAGATGAAAAAGTTTGATAAGTACTGGCTTAAGATATGCTTATAACTTTTATGCTAATTTGATTTTAGGGAATTGATCCATTTTCCTTGGACATTCTTGCAAAACATGGCATAGTAGCTCTTCGCAGAGCAAAAAGAAGAAATATGGAAAGGTAAGCTTGCAGATAATTATATATCCTGTTTTTTAACAGATTGAGTTGAAATAATCCTATGATATTCCTTTTAGCTTATGTGTAAGCATTGTTGAGCAAAATAGTAGCATACAAATTCAAAATGTTTTTGATTTCAATAAATAATGCAAGTGTCAAAAGTCAAGATTGTTGACCTACCTCAGAACTTTGTTGAAGTACAAAGAAGGTTTTTATCTTCTTAAAACAGATTTTAAAACAATACAACTCAGCGACAATGCAGTCTTCTATGTTAGGTATCTTTCCACCGTTAAGAAATTAAGTCTTTAATGCTTTTTATAACCAAAGTTATGGTGACATATGTCATTTCAGACTTTCTCTTGCTTGTGGTGGAATGGCTGTGAATTCTCTTGAAGACCTCAGTATAGATTGCTTGGGACATGCTGGTCTTGTACACGAGTGTACATTAGTGAGTATCTCTATGGGCAATGGCTATAAAGTGAAGAGTAAACCTTTTCTAAAAAATCCTGAATCTTTTAATTCAGCCTTTAACATTTGATGTCTGAATAATCCACAGAACAGATTTTACAATTTATTTATCGAAATGTTTGTTAAGAGTTCAAATATAACTTAACTGCTTTTAACACATATTTTAGTTAGTTTGATAAGAAAAACTCACATGAAGGTTGGATTCTTTTCATAATGACATTAAGCATTAGAGGAGTTATATCTTCTTGAATTATCCTCTAGGGTGAAGAAAAGTTCACTTTTATCGAGGCCTGTGTTAACCCTCGTTCTGTCACCTTGTTGGTTAAAGGACCAAATAAGCATACTCTCACACAAATCAAGGATGCTATAAGGGATGGACTTCGTGCCATCAAAAATGCCATTGAAGATGGTAGGCTCTTTTTTGTGATGGATATAACTTTATGTGTTTTTAAAGTAGTAATAAATCTATCATTATATATATATGTATAAATATAGTATTTCAAAAGGTATGAATGATTACTATTCTTTCACTTCACTCTGGATAATTTATAGTTTGGATTGTGAAGATTTTTCTATTGGAATATTCTTAATAAATATGCTGTGCCTTTTTTTTTTTTTTTAAGATTTTATTTATTTACTGAGAGAGACGGAAGAGAGCGTGTGAGCACAAGTCAGGGGAGGGAAGAGGGAGAGGGAGAAACAGACTCCCCCTGAGTGGGGAGCCGGAAGTGGGACTTGGTCCCAGGACCCTGAGATCATGATCTGAGCCAAAGTCAAGTGATTAACCGACTGAACCATTCAGGTGCCCCACTATGCTGCCCTTTTAATTAACTTCTATTTATGAAATGAAAAAGCACTTAATTTAATGCTATAGTATCATTTTTTTATTTTTAGAAATTTATTTTTAAAACCATTGTATGGTTCTATTTCTGGGTTCTTATTCTGTTCCATTGATCCGTTTGTCAATTTCAATATTAGTATATTGTCCCGGTTACTTGTAACTTTATGAGAAGTCTTGGAATCAGCAGTGTCAGTCCTCCCATTTTGTTCTTTTTCAGGTTCTTTTGATTATTTAAAATCTTTTTCAGGGCAGCCCCGGTGGCTCAGCAGTTTAGCGCCACCTTCAGCCCACAGTGTGATCCTGGAGACCCGCCATCGAGTCCCACTTCAGGCTCCCTGCATGGAGCCTGCTTCTCCATCTGCCTGTGTCTCTGCCTCTCTCTCTCTCTCTCTCTCTCTCTCTCTCTGTGTCTCTCATGAATAACAAATAAATCTTTAAAAAAAAGCTTTTGTATTTTCTTTTCTTTTTTTCTTTTTTTAAAGATTTTATTTATTTATTTGTGATGGACATGGGGCAGGGGAGCAGAGGGAGAAGCAGGCTGCATGCCAGGAGCCTGATGTGGGACTCAATCCCAGGGCTCCAGGATCACGCCTTGTGCCAAAGGCAGGCGCTGAACCACTGAGCCACCCAGGGATTCCCAGCTTTTGTATTTTCATATGAATTTTAGAATCAGCTTGTCAGTTTCTACCAGAAGACTTGAGATTTTGGTTGGAATTTATATATTTATATTTTTATATATATTTATATAATTATATTTTTATATTGATATTTTAAAAATATTGAGTCATGGTATATTTATTGATTTGAGCCTTATTGACTCTATTTCAACTATATATATTTTTTTATTTACTTCAGAAATATTTTGTCATTTTTAGTGGCATATCTTTTTTGGATTTATGAGGGAGTGAATTTTGGTCCAATTGTACATGATGTTTTGAAAATTCAACTTCTGATTGTTGTTAACATATAGAAATACGGTTGATTTTTGTGTATTGATCTTGAATTCTGCAACCTTGTTAAACTCACTTATTGTAGTAGCATATAGAGTTCATTGAATTGTCTATATAAATGATCATGTTGTCTGCTAATAAAGACAGTTTTACTTCTTCCTTTCCAAAACGAGTATCTTTTATTTCTTTTTTCCCATTATTTCATGGGCTTGAAGCTTCAGTACATTGTTGAATGGAAATGGTGAGAGTGGGCATCCTTTCCTTGCGCCTGATCATAGGGGGAAAATATTCAGCCTTTCTGTATTATGTATGATATTTGGCTGTAGATTTTTCTAAAAGCCTTCTGTCAGGTTGAGGAAGTTCTCTTCTCTTGCTGAGAGTTTTTTTTTTTTTTTTTTTTTTTTTTTTAATATTTTATTTATTTATTTAGGATAGTCACAGAGAGAGAGAGAGAGAGAGGCAGAGACACAGGCAGAGGGAGAAGCAGGCTCCATGCACCGGGAGCCTGACGTGGGATTCGATCCTGGGTCTCCAGGATCGCGCCCTGGGCCAAAGGCAGGCGCCAAACCGCTGCGCCACCCAGGGATCCCATTGCTGAGAGTTTTTATTACGAATAGATGTTGGATTTTGTCAATTGCTTCTCTGGTGATCTATATGTTTTTTTCTCTGTTGGATTATTAATGTGGTAAATTATCTTGATTTTCAAATGTTCAACTAGCCTTACATTCTTAGGATAAACCTTACTTATGATGTATTATCCTCTTTAAAAATAGATTACAGTTTTTAAGTTATTTTTAAATTGTGGATATATATATATATAATTTCTCATTTTAATCATTTTTAAGTGTTACAATTCAATGGCGATAAGTTACATTCTTTCACGTGTTGTGCATCACCATCATCCATCAACAACATTTTTCATCTTAAAATACTGAAACTCCAAACCCATTAAACAATAACGCTCAATTCCCCTCTCCTCCCAGCTTCCTGAACCCACCATTCTACTTTCTATCTCTATGCATTTGACTCTTCTGTGTACCTCATGTGAGTGAAATCATCCAGTATTTGTCCTTTTATGATTGGCTTATTTCACTTAGCATGATGTTTTCAAGGTTCATGTGTCAAAATGGGCATGTGTCAAAATATCTTTGCTTTTTAAGGCTGAATAATAGAGCATTGTATGTATATACCACCTTATTTATCCATTGATGGAAACTTAGATCACTTCACCTTTTGGTTATTGTGAGTAATGCTGCTATGTGTATTATTCCTCCTGTATATTGTTGGACTGGATTTGCTAAAATACTGTTAAGAATTTTTACATCTATATTCATAAGGGATATTTGTATTTTTCTTGTAATTCCTTTATCGTTTTGGCTGTTAGAATAATGCTGACCTCATAAAATGAGTTGGAAAGCATTCTCTCCTCTTTAATTTTCTGAAAGTGTTGAATTCTTGTGTAGAATTGATATTACTTCTTTCTTAAATTTGGTAGGATTCACCAGTAAAGCCATCTGGGCCTGTAGTTTCCTTCATGGGAAAAATGTAAACTATAAATTCAATCTTTTAAATAGATACAGGGCTATTCAGGTTATCTGTTTTTTTGTTTTGTTTTGTTTTTTGACTTTGTGTCTTTCAAGAAATATGTCTGTTTTTTTCTGTTGAGATGATCATCAAACTACTGCCCATGAGCTAAATCTTGTTTGCTGCTTGTTTTTGGTAAATAAAGTTTTATGGGAATATAGCTATACCCTTTCATTTATGTATTACCTTTGGCTCTTTCTGTGCTGCAATGGCAGATTTAAATAGTTACAAAGGTGGTAATATGGCCCACAGAGCCTAAAATATTTATATATGGTCTTTTGCAGAAAGTTTGCTAATTCCCGATCTAAGCTTTCAAATTTATTTATTTATTTTTTTGTTTATTTACTTATAATTTATTTATTCATGAGAGACATAGAGAAAGAGCCAGAGACACAGGTAGAGGGAGAAGTAGGCTCCATGCAAGGAGCCCGATGTGGGACTCAATCCCAGAACTCCAGGATCACACCCTGAGCCAAAGGCAGACGCTCAACCACTGAGCTACCCAGGAGCCCCAGTTTTCAAATTTGTTAGCATAAAGTTGTTCATAATATTCTCTTACTATTACATATATATATATATATATATTTTACTATTTTTAATGTCTGTGGAATCTATAATGATATTACCTTTCCATTTTTGACATTGTTCTTTTTTTGATGTTCATGTTTATTTCTTTTTTTTTTTGTTCATGTTTATTTCATTGATTTTTTAATTTGCTTTCTTCTGTTTACATTAGGTTTCATTTGCTCTTTTCTATTCTTTTTTTTAAAGATTTATTTTGGAGAGAAGGGAGGGGCAAGGAAGGAGGAAAGAGAATCTTTTTTTTTTTTTTTTTTTTTTTTTAAGATTTTATTTATTCATGAGAGACACAGAGAGAGAGACAGAGACACAGGCAGAAGGAAAAGCAGGCTCCATGCAGGGAGCCCAATGTGGGACTCGATCCCAGGACTCCAGGATCACATGCTGGGCCAAAGGCAGGCAGAAAAACCACTGAGTCACCCAGGGATCTCCTCTTTTCTAGTTCTTAAGGTGGAAGCTGAGGTCATTAGTTTGAAACCTTTCTTTCTTTCTAATATAGGTGTTTAATGATACAAGTTTCTTTTTGGGTATTGCTTTAGTAGCAACCCACAAATTGCGATATGTTGTGTTTTCACAGAATGGGGTCAGGGAAGTTTTCACAGCTACTGGTAATGTTCTATTTCTTAAGGTGGGTGGGAGGTACATGAGTACATTTATTTGTGCATTTATTCTTTATACTTTTTGCATATATTCTTTTGTGTATATTCAGTATTTCACAGGAAACTTAAAAAAGTTTTTTAAAATTAGTTTTTAATTCCATCATAATTAATCTACAGTGTTACTTCACAAGGAAGTTTTAGTGTGAATGGGAGACAAGGGTACAGTCACCTTGTGGATAGACAACTCTTTCAAGCAGTTATGTTGTACAGGGAAGCAGAAGAGGGGGCGAATAATTAAAAAATTATGTGGGTTAAAGAGAGCTTCTTACTGAGTTGTTGTTTTGTTTTAAAGATGAGTGATTCCAAAGCAAATTTGCTGATTCAAAGGAGAGTAATAAACTTTATAAAAACTATACTGGCAGGTATAAAAGTCATATCCTGTTGTGAAAATTGATGTTTTTAACCAGAGCTTTTATCTTAGGATAATAAGAACACCTATATTTTTTCCTCAGATGACATTTTGGGTTTTGCTTCGGTACAGAAATTCTATACCAAAATAGTGGCCAAATCACATTGGTCTAAAGTTTTTTTTCAAATGAGCTACCACAATTAGTTACTTGTCCCTATAAATTATAGATAACTATCTTTTAGATGTAGTCATGAAGGAATAAGATGAAGGTGGAAGAAATGCCTACTCTTACAAACAATGAGATAAGCTGCTTGCAGCCAGTTGTCTGTACCATGCCTAATTATTTAATTGTGTATAATTGTGAAGGATTCTTCATAAGGCATCTTGAATAACCACTGGACTGTACTTTATTGCAACTGTACTTTATTTTTGTATATATTTAGATATATTTTAGGTGTTGGCAGTGTAATTGAACACACTTGGATAGCTAAAAGCTTTTTTCTCTGGTGTTTCTATCTGGCGCGCCTTGCCAATCTTTTCCCTCCAATAGGCTGTGTAGTTCCGGGAGCAGGTGCAGTTGAAGTGGCAATAGCAGAAGCTCTTGTTACATACAAGCACAGTATAAAAGGAAGAGCTCGTCTTGGAGTCCAAGCTTTTGCTGATGCCCTCCTCATTATTCCTAAGGTACAGCTATCCTAATGGCCAAAGAACAGCTGGTTAGACATTACAGGTGTTGGATTATAAATTGTCCGCATTATCTAACACTACAGTAGAAAGACAGTTTTTATTTGCATTTCCCCACATAGTTCTCTTTAAGATATATTACAACTAAAGCAGGGAAACTTTTGGTTAATAGCTCAGAATCCTTGTCAGAGTTTCATGAAATAACTAAATTACCCCCTTGCTTATCTCTGAGCACCAAAAGTTGAAGTAAGTCCAGAAATTTCCTTCAAAAATGATTCATGATTAATCATAATAAAAAAGTTTAGAACTTAAAATTTAACTAGCCTTTAGGGTAGATTTATATCTTGGTGGTATCCAGAGTATTATCATTACTTTAAATTGTAAGAAATGAGAACTTCAGGCTGTTCAGCACTCCTAAATACAAGTGTGCTTTTGTCATTTTCATTTTAGTACTTAGAAAAGGAGAGAAAGTGATGGTTTTTTTCCATGTATTAACAGAAGGACAGAGAATTACTTCTGCTTTTCCTTTGCCTTAATCTGGTTTTCAACCACTTAGAAACACAGAAGACCATATCAAAGATGTTATTATCATGAATTAACATATTAAGAACAGTGCTAGTGAAGTATCTTTGATAATTGCTTTAAAGTTACTCATAATTTGTTAAATCTTTGAGAATTGGATATCTTATTTTTCTCTTTGCCCAAAACAGCAAAGTCAGTTAAGTGATGATCCAGTAGTTGACACAAACTGGTAAGCCTGGTATACAGTGGTGGTTCCTTTTTACTTATAAGCTATTGGTTTCGTTTGGTACTCCTTGGAAATAAACCTAGTTTGGAGTGCTGTTATCTCCATTCCTGTTGCCACAGGTTGTGACTGTCCTCATGTTGATGAGATACACAAAGATCCTGAAAATATGTAGGGTTCCTTTAGGAGGTGCCTAGGAAAAGCTGGAACATGTGTGGCTAAAGGGGTGAGAAGAAATAATACCATTCTACTAATTTTCTATTTTTTAAAAAAATATTTATTTATTGAAGTAATCTCTACACCCCTTTGGGGGGCTTGAAGTCATGACCTGAGATCAAGTGCTCAACTGAGCCAGCCAGGCGTCCCTTTCCTTGTTTTAAAGAAATCTTAAAAAAAAAAAAATCTTTTGCGAGGAGTGAAATTAATGTAATGGGATGGAAATGGGGGAGGGGGACTGTAATGTCCTCAGAATTTAGTGTGATGTACATAGGGAAGATGTTTAAGTAAATATAAAAACTGCTAGATACTTAAAATACATAGTTTGATTTAGATTAAGAAGGAATTTTTCAAAAGGAGATGATTACGGTATTATGAATGTTTTCACAAGATTAGAGAGCGGTGCCTTTTTATATTTGATATTCAAATATACATGTGAAGATATTTCAAAAATATATTATTATTTTTATTCTTAAAGGTTCTTGCTCAGAATTCTGGTTTTGACCTACAAGAAACACTAGTAAAAGTTCAGACTGAACATTCAGAATCAAAGCAACCTGTTGGCATAGATTTGAATACAGGTAAGAAAGTGAAGAAAAATTACCAGCTCAGTAAAGAAAAAGGTTGTACTACAGTGGCCCAGAACTTACAGTAAGGGAGTAGAGATTTGGGTGACTTCAATATTTAAATTTTGGATGATTTACTTTAATTTACTTTTGAACTTCTTAAAAGTTTTGAACTTCTTAAAACTTTTGAACTTCTTAAAAACTTCTTAAAAAAGTTCAAAAGTCTTTTAAGAAATAGTTTTTAAGTGCTTGTGATTTGACTCTTGAGATTCACAAGGAACAAAAGAAATGAGTCCCTGCCCTTGTAAGCTTATATTATAGCAAAGAAGGATAGGCAGTAAACAATAACCTTAATAAATACGTTCCCTGAGTATTTAAGAAGTAATAAATTCTATGAAAAAAATAAAAGAACCCTATAAGGATGATTGTGAATGGTAGCATGAGGCAGGGGTAGGGATCTGCAATTTAAAGAATGTGGGCAGGGTAGGCCTCCTTGAAAATATGTCTATAGAAAAAAAGTCAAAGGAAGTAAGGAAGTAGCTATGTTGGGGAGCTGGGCAAAGAACATCCTGGGCAGAAGGAGCAGCCAGTGGAAAAGCCAGTGTCTAAAGTTTTTGAAGAGGAGGAAGGAGATCAGAGAAGTAATAGAAAGATCACACAGGGATGTGGGGTCATTCCAAGGACTTTGCTTTTACTGGTGGAATAGGGAGCAATTTTTAGCAGAGGTGTGACATGGCCTAATTATGTTTGAAAGGATCACTCTGGCTATTCTGTGCAGAGGAGTGTGCTGAACAACTGGAAGATTGAAATTGCCATTACCCACATCAGAGAACTGTGGGGAGAGCAGGTTGTTGTGGGGGGAAGTCAGCATTGAATTTTGGCAAAGTTCTGAGTACCTGTAGACTTTCAAGTGAAATAGACAGTTGGAAGTATGAGTCCAGGGCTCAAGAAAGCTCTGGGTTGGAGTTGTCAGAGTGTATATGGTTTAGGGACGCCTGGGTGGCTCAGTGGTTGAGCGTCTGCCTTCGACTCAGGGCATGATCCCACCTCTGGGAATTGGGTCCTGGATCGGGCTCCCTGTGAGGAGGCTGCTTCTCCCTCTGTCTGTGTCTCTGCCTCTCTCTCTCTCTGTCATTAATAAATAAATAAAATCTTAAAAAAAAAAAAGAGAATGTATATGTTTTAAATCCAGAGTACTGGATATGAGATCACCTAGGGAGTGAGTATAGAGAGAGAAGAAAAGAACCCAGGACTAAGCCATTGGGTACTCCAACATTAAGATCTCTGGGAAGAAGAGAAGAACCAGGAAAGTCGACAGAAAAGGAGCCACTAATGCAAAAGAAAAACCAGGCTGAGCGTGGTGTTCTGGAAGACAAGTGAAGAGAGAATAGTTAGGAGGCTGTGTTAAATCCTCCTGATCCATGAGGCCTGAGAACTGACCACTGCATTGGATTTGATAACATGGAGGTCATTGTGACCAGGACACTAGAAATTTTGGTGGTATATTAAACACTGTTAGAGTATATAATCAGTATTAACAGAATATATCAAGATTGTAGTGTTAAAATAGTTTGTTTTTACTTTGCAGGTGAGCCCATGATAGCAGCAGATGCAGGAGTTTGGGATAATTATTGTGTGAAAAAACAACTTCTTCACTCTTGGTAAATTCATACTAATAAAAGAGAGAAAGACTTTTTAGGTACATAATCAGTAACTTTAAAACCCATCTATTTTTACCACCTTATAGTGAGAAATGGTTAAACATAAGAAAAGGTGTGGCATTCATTTACTAGTGTTAGCATCTGTCATTTTGCAGTCCTTTTTCCATTTTAATTCTAGGAGTATCAGATATAAGAAACATTTATCTTACTGTTTACTTGAGGGGGAAGGGAAAGAAGTTTACTGAAATAGTACCACATGCATAGTGGGGGAAAAGCAAATGATGTGGTAAAAATGAACTCAGTTTTGCTGGTATATGAAATCAAATTTATTTTATCAGCAAAGGAGTTGAAATTATAATACAAGGGGGGTGATGTTTGTATTTACGATAGCTCTGTCTCCTAAGATCTCATACCAACATCACTGAAAAACAAAGCACTTTTAGTAGCTGCAGGTTGCTGGGGGAAAAGATGAAAGTGGGTGGTAGGCTTTACTCACCCTGTTATCTTTTTCCTCAGCACGGTGATTGCCACCAACATTCTCCTGGTTGATGAAATTATGCGAGCTGGTATGTCTTCTCTTAAAGGGTGATTGAGTTCAAAATCAACTCTTCTAGAAGCTGAGATTTAGTACATCTTACATCCAAACTACCATTATATAGCCTAAGCCTTAATTTTTGCACAATAAATGCAATTTATATTTGTTGGTCTTAGTAGTCTCAATAATACTTCATCAAGTAAGAAGAGCATAAATAACTTTCACCATGAAGGAATAATAATGAAAGTATTTTTCCTTAAGAGTTCTAACTTCTGAGGTGCCTGGCTGGCTCAGTTGGAAGAGCATGTGACTCTTGATCTCAGGGTCACAAATTTGAGCCTTACATTGGGGGTAGAGATTAATTAAATAATAAGTGTAAGAGAAAAAGAGTTCTAACTTACTTTTATTGTATGTGTGATACTACGAAATGATAAGAAATATTTATTTGGTTTTCATCCCCAGTTCCTGGCACAAGAGCTTTTAAAACTTTTGTAATTTCTTGAGTAACAGGGGCAATAGGAACATTGTTTTGGTTATAATATTTGGTCTTAGTCTTCACTTCCAGCCATAAAAGCTCCTAAGACCATTGGAATCTCTCGAATTAATGAATGTCTTTTTGTTTGCTAATTAGTGACTTTTGATGGGCCCTTAGGAGGGCACCTGAGTGCTGGAGGAACCAACCTTGTTATTAGAGGACTATAACTTTCAGCCTCTTCCCATTCCTTATGCTCTACCCCCTACTTCTAGTGTACTAATCAGTCATGTTTATGTGATGAAACCTCTGTAAAAATTTCTAAACTATGGGATTCAGTGAGCTTCCAGGTTGATGAACACATCCATGTGCCAGGAGAGTTGGCACTCTCCAACCCTCCTAGGGGTAGAAGCTCCTGTGTCTGGGAAACTTCTGGACTCGTGCTATGTATCTCTTTATTAGGTTGTTCATTTTTATCCTTTATAATAAGCTGCTAAATGAAAATAAGTGTTTCCATGAGTTCTGTGAGCTGCTGTAGCAAATGCTGAACATGAGGAAAGGGTCATGGGAACCCATGATTTGTAGCCTGGTTGGACAGAAGTGTGATGGGTACCTGCTACTGGTGTCTGATGTGGGGGGGCAGTCTTGTGGGACTGAGCCTTTGATCTATGGGGTCTGCCCTACCTCCAGGTAGTCAGTGTCAGAACTGATTGTAGAACATCCACTTGGTGTCTGATCAGTTGGAGAATTGGTTGGCCTACAGAACCCCCGCATTTGGTGTCAGAAGTGTTGAGTAGGGGAAGCAGTATTCCCTTAGTAGGCCACTGCAGTTTTCATAAAATAGAATCTGTTAAGATTCTTAGACCTTTGAATAACTTTTAGTGAACAAAACACGGTGCACAGGTTTTGAGTACCCAAGTCAGTCTCCATTTTATCAGAGGGTATAAATGTAGCAGGACAACATTTTATTCTCTCTCAAAATTCCTTCAGTAATGGGGCACCTGTGTGGCTCAGTTGGTTAAGCATCTGCCTTTGGCTCAGGTCATGATTCCAGGGTCCTGGGATGGAGTCCCATGTCAGGCTCCTTGCTCACTGGGAAGTCTGTTTCTCCCTCTCCCTCCTGCTTGTGTTCGCTCTCATTATCTCTTTCTCTCTATCTCTAAATAAAATCTTAAAAAAAAAAATTCCTTCAGTGACTTCTTGCTGCCACTCATTCCTCTTATAAATATGATGCCATTTTGTGATTATACCTTTGGGTTTCATTGAGACCTGGCAGTTTATTTTCTATGTAGTATATTATATTTTACCTGACTCTTTGGTATGTATAATCAGCAACTTATGCTTCTGTGCTAGCTCTCTGACCAGGTGGTTAAATGGAGCAGGTCTCATCTGGAAAGGGGAGGAGCGTTGGCACCAACACTGGGAAATAATTGCTTTTGGCTTTGAATATAGCTCTTCTGTCAGTATTATAGCAATAAGCTTTCTTGTTTGAAACACTGGAATTAATCTTTTGTACTGTTTATTATCATTAGGTTGCTTGTAGTTAATTTCTTTCCATGGATGCAAGTTGATAAAAGATTAAAATAAAGCAGGTGCATTTATGGAACTTTGGCCTGTTAGTGCATATAGGAGATTTGTTTAACCATTTCCTGCCTTAGCTGAAAACCTATACTTTTTTATATCCCTCTTTCCCCTGACTTGATAGGTTGTCAACATCTTTCCAAGTTAATAACCATGGTTCTGAGCTGTAATTTTTTTGTGGTTACATGACATTTGATTGTATGGCTATTCTGTGATTTATTTAATTCTGTTTTCAATTTTTTTCCCATTAAAAACAAACATCTCCTAAAAAAAAACCTCCTTTTTTAGCTTCTATTTTTGTTTTATAGCATGGGCCTTTTAAGATGTGCATATTGCCAGATTTTCTTCTACGTAAAAAGTTTAAATTATGAAATATTTTAAATATATTGGAAGGACAGAAAGAATATAAACCCCTTTGTACCCCCCACCTAGCTTTAACAAATAGTAACATTTTGTCATGTTTGCTTCAGATTTTCGTCAAAGAAATAAAGTACAGCTGTTGTTAAATTGCCATCCTTCCCCACCCACACCCCATCGTATGCTTTTCCCACTCTTTTTCCCTAGAAAAAGACTGCCTAGAGGTAGTCTTTGATCTTTGATATGTATCATCCGCATGCACTTGCCTGTAGCAATGTAAAATTACTCCTTTTGGGTTTTTAAAATGTAGAAAAAGTATATACTTTTGCTGCTTTTATTTCCTATTTGACATATGGTTTTGAGATTTATCCATTCATTCATTTTAGCTGTTTTTGAATATTCCCCTGTATTTCTATACTATAATGTATTGATCCATCAATGGACCTTTTGGTTATTTCTAATTTTACATCATTTTAAACACCATAGCATTGAATTTCTGTGTTCATGTCTCTTTATGTGCATTTATGAGAGTGTTTCTAGAGATTATACCTAGAAATGGAATGGCTTGGTAGCATTCCTTATCTTTATATTTACTAAATGATTATACCAGTTGACATTCTCCCCTGCAATGTTCCATGCCCCTTTAACATTACTAAATCTTAGTATTTTTAAAGTTTTAATTTTTGCCCATCTGAAGGGTATAAAATTGTATCTCATCTTAATAGCAATTGCCTTGATTACTAGTGTAATTGAACATATTTTCATAAATCTGTTGGCCATTGTCAGTTCTAGAAAATTGCCTGTTCACATTATTGACCATTTTTTTCATTGGATTTTTCTTTCAGATTGGCATATGTGGGGCTCTATCCCTGTCTGTCTATCTGTATTTTACAATATTTTCTCCCAGACTGAGGCCTTCTCATCTTGCAAAGTACATAGAAGAATTTGATACACATATTTTTAGTTTTTGAAGATTTTATTTATTTTTTCATGAGTGGCAGAGAAAGATAAGCAGAGATGTAGGCAGAGGGAGAAGCAGAATCCCCGATGAGTAGGTAGCCTGATGCAGAACTTGATCCCGGGACCCCAGGATCACTATCCAAGCCAAAGGCAGATACTCAGCCACTAATGCACCCAGGTGCCCCACATATTTTTATTTTTATAGACTAAAATTTGTCATAAAAATTTTTGTTTTTTTTCTTTTCAATTTTGTGTCTCTATGAGAAATTCTTCTCTACTTCGATAATAAAGATTTAAAAAATATTTTTTGAGCTTTCACATTTTATCATATTTAGGCCTTTAATTCACCTGGAATTTATTTTTGTGTATAGTATGTGTTGTAGATCTAATTTTTTCCTCCTACATTCCCAACCAAGTGTTCTCAGACTGGCTGATTTATGTTATCACCTCTATCATATATTGCATTCCCTTGGATTGATCAAATTTTAAAATTTGCATTTGCTTCTGGTTTAAATATTTTGTTCCCTTGGTCTGATAGATTGTTATTATATCAATACTGTTTTAATTCTTAAAACTTTATAAAAAAGTCTTGATATGTGGTACGGTGGTCCCCCAATTCTTTCTTTATTTTCTTCAAAATTGTTTTGGCTATTTCTAGAGCTCATCTTTTCCTTCTTCCATATGAATTTTAGGATCAGCTTGTTGAGTTATGTGTTGTGATTAGAATTGCAATAATTTAAAGGTGATTCCAGGTTGAAATTAATATGTAAGTATAAATACACACCTCTCACTCTTAAGTATTTAATATCCCTTCATTTATATCTTACTAAGTGCTTTAGTTATTTTATTTCAATTTATTGATTTAAAGATTTTATGTATTTATTTATTTAGAGAGGATATGAGTGGGGGGAGTGGCAGAAGGAGGGAGAAAGAGAATTTCAGGCAGACTCCATGGTGAGCATGGAGCCTGACAGGGGCTTAATTCTATGATGGTAAGATCAAGACCTGAGCCAAAATCGAGAGTTGGATGCTTAACTTCCTGAATCACCCACCTGCTCAGTGCTTCAGTTGTTTTAGATTGGTAAATGTTTTGTTTTCAACAAAGCTTTAGATGATTCTTATAAAAATGCGTTACATCTTTGGCTAGATTTATTTCTATAAAAACTCTCATTACGGTAGTAGTTTTTCTGTACCTGTGCAGGGTTAAGTTTATTCCTTTTTTAAGATTTATTTATTTATTTGAGAAAGACAGCAAGCATGAATGGGCAGAGGGACTGCAGGAGAGGGAGAGAGAATCCTCAAGCAGACTCCTCACTGAGCATGGAGCCTGATGTGGGGCTCAGTCCTAGGACCCTGAGATCATGACCTGAGCCAAAATCAAGAGCTGGCCATTTAACTGACTGAGCCACCCAGGTGCCCCATCAGGTAGCATCATAAAATTTTCATCTATCCCTGAATATGGTGCAGACTTTGGGCTTTAATTTCTTATAGGATCACTGAGCAGAGCAAGTTTCCTTACTGCTTCACTTGATAGGTGGATGGAGTTTGTCCACCATCATGGAGAGGTGGCCTTTCCAAGACTCTTCTTTCATTTATGGTATTAAATGAAAGAAGTACAACCTCTTCCTTGAAGGGTGACCCTGTTTCTGTTTGGGCATCAAAAACTTGACACCTAAACTAGATCTTATGTCTAGTTTCTTATTTTCCTGGGCTTCTACTATTCACCTTTAGAGTTTATCACTGTGTTTGGGTTTCCCCATGAGGAAGATCTCCCTCTCAGTTTTTGTTTTTTGTTTGTTTGCCTGTTTTTTTTTTTTTTTCCTATTTCATTATTTAGCGCCACTGGTGTAGTGGTATCATGCAAGATTCCCCCTATTTTATTATTTACTTAAATTGTATAAAATATACATAAATGAAATTTACCATTCTATTTATTTAAAGTGTATAGTTCAGTGGCATTAAATACATTCATACATTTTACATCCCTTCCAACACTGCACAAGAGTTCCTATTTCTCTACATCTTTGCCAACACTTGTTATTTTTTTTATAATGGTCATCCTAATGAGTATAAAATAGTATCTCACAATGAGCCATATAGTTTCAAATATGCTGCATTTTATCTGGCATTTTTCTGTGTTTGTGAATTGAGACTGAGTGAGGTGGAGAGTTGTCTACATTAGCTAAATCTGTTATGTGCTATAACTAGCCAGACCTATCCTTTTTTAATGAAAATAGTTTAATTTTCTGTTTTCTGTAGAGTAGGCAACTTAAAAAAATATTTATTGAGAGAGAGAAAAAAGTACATTCACGTGGAGGAGGGGCAGAGGGAAAAAGCAGACTTCCTGCTGAGCAGGGAGCTTGACTCAGGGCTTGACTCAGGACTCTGTCCCAGGATCCCAAGATCATGACCTGAGCCGAAGTCAGACAGTCTACCAACTGAGGCACCCAGGCACCACTGTAGAGTAGTCAACTTGTAAGTATGTAAAAAAATTCATGACAGTACTCTTAAAATTAAAAAAAAATTTTTTTCCTAAGTTTGTTTCATAAACCTCTCAGTTTCAGTTAAAGTTTCATGAACCAGGAATCATGTTATCCCCATCTGCCATTCTCCTAACAATTTGTTTCTTACCTATCTTTTTTTAATAGTCCTTTCCATAACAATAACTCTCTCTTTGAGATCACTTTATTGGTGCCATCACTATTGCTTTATGTTTTGATCCTGTCTGATAGTCATACATTACTATCCTCCCAGCCTCCCACAGTACCACTGCTATCTCAGGGTTTTGGCTCTTGAACATAATTCAGTTTAATATTTCTAAGTATTAAGGTCTTGTAACAATCGATTCACTCTTCCTTTACAGCTGCCTATATAATTGTCAAAGAGATCTAGGGGAACTAGAATGCAATCATTAAGGACATCCCTAGTGACTCTGTAGATAGACTTACTTTCCTTAACCTATTCTAGATTGAGGTCTTTAAGCTTATCAGTGAAGAAATCAAGTGTCTCAAGAATTAATCTTCAGGCATACAGATGTTTAGGCTATACAGGAAAGGGACAGAAATGGGAAACTGGAAGATCAGTGTTTTAGAGTTTGGAAGATCAGTGACTTAGTGCTTTAGTGAAAAACAAACATGTTGCTAAGCTATTTCTAAAGATTGCCTTGTACCATAGATTTAATTATGGATTCTTGACTACACTGCTTTTTAGTTATTTCATAAATATTAGCCTTTAAGGATTTTTAAAAAAGATTTATTTATTTTAGAGAGAGAGGCAATGTGGAGGGAGAGTCTCAAGCAGACTCTACGCTGAATGTGGACCCCAGCACAGAGCTCAATCTCATGACCCTGAGATCATGATCTGAGCCGAAACCAAGAGTTAACATGCTTAACCAACTGCACCACCTAGGAGCCCTAATATTAGCCTTTCTAATATTAGTCTAAAAAAGGAGACTTGAGCATCTGAGTTGGAGCCTTTACTGAAGGGGCATTATGTTTGAGGATGGAGAGAAGTACTGGGGTGATAGATAATGTTTTCCCAGACTCTACAGATATTAAGAATGGCTTTCCCATGACCAGATTTGCCATCTTCTCAATGCTCAATAGAGTTGATGTACGGAACTGAGCTGATGACAGTCACAATGAGCAATGACTGCAGTCTCCTTCCTTCTGAGACTTTCTCAACATTTCTCATACACTTAGTTCCAGAATCAGCTGGCATAGCCCTGTGTATGCTCATTGCCTGGGCCAGGATGGAGCCAAGTGTCTTGTTGGACAAATAACCTGTGGGCTTAAATCTGGCTCCTGCCCATGCCTTGGAGATAAATCTAGATGCAGAGGTTGAAGAACAGGTTTGGGCCATATGCTTACCTGGCATGTGCTCACGAAAAGATGCATGGGATAAGGCTGCAAAGGCAGTGAGGTTAAAAGAATCATTCTTCTTGCCTCTTTCTTCTGTAGCCCTTGAGTTATATGCAAGGGCCAAGAGCTGTATGCAGTATTTGTTACTGGAGGTGCTGTTGACATATGGGAGACATCATTCATTGAGCTATCCATTGTAGGATGTTTCACATTCCTGGCATTCAGGCAGTATACCCCCCTTTCTTATGACAACCAAGAATGCCTTTGCATTTCCAGATATCCTCTGGAAGATGGTACCACTGAAGAAAAACTTGAACCGTTCAGGAATCTACCCGTTTTTTGTTTTGTTTTGTTTTTTAAAGATTTTATTTATTTATTCATGAGAGACACACAGAGAGAGGCAGAGACACAGGCAGAGGGAGAGGCAGGCTCCATGCAGGGACTCGATCCCGGGACCCCGGGGTCACGCCCCGAGCCGAAGGCAGACACTCAACCGCTGAGCCACTTAGGCATCCTGAATCTACCCATTTGTATATTGTTTTTATTACGTGGTTCTTTGTCTTCACTAAATTTCAGTCCTAAGAAGTACTCTTTTCTTCCTCACTCCTGATCTGGGTCAGAGAATGTAATGGGCTATCCTATGGGGAGGACAGTGTTAGAGACTCCCTCTGTCATGAAGTTGTCTTTGTGGAATGGGGTTGTGCTGGCAGTTAAGAATGCTGGCTCTGGAACCAGAGTGTGTGGGATCATATTCTATCTTGACTGACCATCTATTAGCTGTGTGATCTGGGGCTAGTTAATTAATCTAAGTTTTCTCAACTGTTAAAGGGGGATAATATTGTATGTATCTTACAGGATTGTTGTGGGGATGTTAGTGTGTATAAATTGCTTTACCCAGTGTTTGGTCCATGTTTTGTACTTAATAGCTGTTTAATTATTCTCATTTTTATTACTATCAATGGTATGTATAAAAGAAGGATAGTTGGTGACATAAATAGAGTAAAATCAACTAGTGACAGTAATTCTGCAAGCTTCTGGCTTTAGCTGTCGGAGCTTAAGAAGTGTCAACGTTGCTTCAACGTTTGGACCAAGATCATGCTGCCTGGAGGCAGGTTGGATGCTTGAGAGTATGCCAAAGGGATATGTCAAGTTAGTGTTGTCTTTCCTGTTCCCCTGTTTGACACACTGTTAGTCTCCACCGCAGACTATGACTGATGAAACTTATGTAGACTTTTTTTTTGGGGGGGGTGGGGGCAAATGTTGCTGAAAGACCATAAGGCCTATAAAGCCATTTTCCCTACAGTGTAGAGGAAATATTTCTGCGTAAGCACTGTGTGACATGAGATGAGAATTCTTTTCTGTCACTCCAAATTAAATGTTCTAGAGATGCAGGCTTGACATTATACATACATGTGGGTAAGCTGAATGAGTATGATTTCAAGGCACCAAGAATGTTTTGACACTCAAACCTTTCTACTTCCTGGGGCTAAAATTCCAATATTAGCACTCAGTTCTTTTGTATTAAGCATTATCTGCTTTCTTGGTTTTTGTTTGAAATGCAAGTGTCCAGAAGACTTAACTATAGCAGACCTGACTCCTGCTATACTCCTTTGATTGGCCTGCTTCTAAGGTTGGGTCCTGATTGACATCTGGTCACTTGGATTTTGGGAGTATTCCCACTACTCTGACTGATAAAAAGTGGCTCACTGTGTCTCAGCTACGCTATCAACAATATGCTTTATGCTGAACATTTGCTTTCCTTCGGGGAGTCTGGAGCTTGGGTTTATCTCAGGCATGGGTTGCCCATGTGACCAGCCTCCAAGAGAAACCCTGGGTACTGAGTCTCTGCTGTCCTTCCTTGTTTGGCAGCATTTCATGCATGTCAGTTTCTTGATGGGGAATTCAGAGCATCCTGTGTGACTCCACTGAGAGAGGGCCTTTGAAAACTTACACTTGGCTTCTTTTGCTGATTCTGCTTTGTATTCTTTTTCTGTAATAAGTTATAGCCACAAGGAGGACTATATACGGAGTCCTTTGAATCTTACTAGTGAATCATTGAACCTGGTCTTGGGGTCCCCCAACATAATATTCTTGGTATCACAAGAAAATTACAGAACAATATCTGAGCAAAAATCCTCAATGAAATATTAGCAAGCTGAATCCAATATCATATAAAAAAGATATTACACTATGACCAAGTGGGATTTATCCCAGGAATGAAAAGTTGTTTTTACATTAAAAAATCAATTAATGTAATACACCATATTAATAGAAAAAAGGACAAAACCCATACAATTATCTCAATATGCACACACAAGAAAAACATTTACAAATTTCGTGACACAACTCAATAAACTTAGAGTAGAAGGAAACTTCCTCAACCTGATAAAGGGCACCTATAAAAAGATAATTATTTAATGATGAAAGCCTGGATGCTTTCCACCTAAGATCAGGAATATAACAAGTAAAACAAAAATGTCCACTTACATGTTTTTGATTTAATAGTGTCAGAGGAAGAATTTTGTTCACAGACAACATTATCTGGTCTCTAGAAAGTGTTAAGAATTTGAATTAATAAACACAAGTTGTCCTTAGAGAAGAGTAGTACATTGTCAGGTTTGCATAAGAATGAGTCTAGGGGACTTTCTTCCTGGAGTCCTGAAAGAGCCTGGCAACTCCGGAGACTGAGGAGGTGTAAAATGGGAAATTAACCATCTGCCTGCTGCCTGGTATGTGGTTAATTTATCTCCTAGAGTACATAGGTAACTAGGAAGATAGTCTGCTCTGATGTGTATCCCTAAGACAAGAGCAGGAAATGTAGGGGCTGTCGGCTGTTTAAAATTCTGCTGTAATGCCTGTCTGTGCCTTCTCATGAATTACTGAGAGTGAGCAGGGCTCTTACCAAAGGGATGGGAGGGGCATGACTTTTGGAACCAGACAGATTCAACTTTGAATCCTACTTCTTTCCCTTACTTAGCTGTGGGATTTGGGACTATAGGTCAGCCTCAGTTTCCAAATGGGGATGATGGTAATAACTACTGTATCTGTTAAGATGTGTGTTTGACTGCCAGCAACCGAGATGAGGAATCATAGTAATTTAAGCAATAAAAGGGATCCCTGGGTGGCGCAGCGGTTTGGCGCCTGCCTTTGGCCCAGGGCACGATCCTGGAGACCCGGGATCGAGTCCCACATCGGGCTCCCGGTGCATGAAGCCTGCTTCTCCCTCTGCCTGTGTCTCTGCCTCTCTCTCTCTCTCTCTCTCTGTGACTATCATAAATAAATAAAAAATTAAAAAAAATCTTTAAGCAATAAAGAAGTTTATTTCTCACTCATGTTCAGAGGCAAGGAGATCAGGCTTGGAAAGTGGTTCCTCAGTATCATCTGGGACCCAGGACCCTAATTTTTTTGCTCCACTATTCTGAACATAAGATTTCCATCCTCAGAGTTGCCTTTATGATCCATGATGTCTGTTGGAACTTTAGCCGTCATGACTGAGTTCCAGACAGAGAACAGGAGAAAAGGGCCCACCTTACGAGGCTCTTCGATTTAAGAATCTTTTCTAGAAGTTCCACACAGTGACTTCTTTGACATTTCATTGGCTGCAGTTTAGTCTTATGGTTATACCTAATTGCAATAGAGACTTTAAAATGTGATCTTTAGGGGATCCCTGGGTGGCTCAGCGGTTTAGTGCTTGCCTTTGGCCCATGGCGTGATCCTGGATACCCAGGATTGAGTCCCACATCAGGCTCCCTGCATGGAGCCTGCTTCTCCCTCTGCCTGTGTCTCTGCTTCTCTCTCTCTCTCTCTCTCTGTGTCTCTCATGAATAAATAAATAAAATCTTAAAAAAAAATAAAATGTGATCTTTAGTTAGGCTCATTGACACTCTCGATAAAACCAGAGTTCTCATGCTCTAGAAGTAGGGAAGCATGGCACTCGATACACAAAGCAGTCCTAGCCACATGTATCTTGCTGGGCTAGCTGATGGAAACTAAGCACAGAGCAGGAGCTCATGAGTGTCCTTCCCCACCCCACCTCCTGGCTCTGGCTAGCTGTAGTCAGCAGTAAGATGAATGTTCCTTACAGGACTGAGTGGAGGATGTAGGTGACAAGGACACTAACCAAGGGCTCCTAAGGGCAGTGCCTTTCCCCATATTTGAATACTTCGTTCAGTGCCTGCCACTTCACAGGTGCCCCTAAGTGCTTTTGGATAAATAAAAGAGCATGGGATTTGGGTTCGGACTTGAATCTTGTCTTTGCCACTTCCTGGTAAGGTTACTTAACCTCTTGAATCTCAGTGTCCTCATCTATAAATTGGGAGTGATGATAATAGTTCCTTCAGAGCCCGTGAAAGGATCAAAAAGGAAAGCACTTTGTGAAATTGCCGAGTCCTGAATGGTTAGCAGCATCACTGGATTTCATGGGGAGTAAAATAGTATGGGAGGCAAAGTTCATTCCCTGAGCTCCCTCCCCCTTGGGGGCTTGCTTCTCTTTAAGCCATCTATGCTTGGGTTGGGCATCATCCCCTGGTCCAGGGCCTGCTCAGGGCCAGACTGCTACACCCCTTCCCAGCCTCGACATTTTGCTGCAGGCTATTAAGGGCCCCCATCTGCACATCTCTCGTTAATTAAAAATGCTACAAACCATCTGTTTGAGAGGAAGCCTCAGAGAGGGGCTGCCTGCCCAAGGCTGTGTTTTCTCATACCTCTCACCTTTAATTGAAAACTTAATTTTAGAATAAAGCCCAGGCCCATAAACCCTTCTTGCTGCTGGTGGCAGTGATGATGGAGAGGGTGAGCCAGGGGAGCGCATAGGCAACAGAAGCTCTGGGCTCCCAGGACGGTGGTGCTGGGCAAAATTTAGGAGCTTGTGTTAGCCAGCTTATCAGAGAGGGTGGAGAGAGGGGCAAATTCCAGAAGCCAGGGGCTAGAGGAACAAGGCCAGAGATGCAGGGGGGTAGCCCAGCCTAGAGGAATACACCTTGGGCATGAGGGGAGCCAGGAGGCCCAAAGGATCTCCTAACTGTCCTGACGGTGTGTGGCCAGGCCACTTCCCCAAGTTAGCTACTTCCCCTCCCTGGGACACTGGAGTCCAGATGGGTCCTTGGCTTTGTGCAACGGGATGGTTTAGGGATGAGGGCCTTCTCAGGGAGTAGGAACAGACCTTGGCTTTTATCCTGCTTTTGACTGCTTCCTTCCAGCCTTGGTCTGTCTTCCCATTGCCCCTGTCCTGCCTATTTCCATGGGACTTAAAGGCTTTGAGGTCCTAGTTTTATGAGGTGAAGGAGATTTCAGCCAAGGCTTGATCCCCTGGATACTCAGGCCCCATGACTAGATTTCTTGGAGATGGGGAAGACAGCTCCCTCCCAACTGAATAGATGGCAGTCCTTCTCCATCAACATACAAAAGTCCCTCTGGTTCACTAATGACATTCTTTTTACTTCACACCCCCAGCAAGAGAGAACAGGAATGTTCATCCCACTTCCCCATTTCCCAGGAAAGGAGACTGGTGGCTAGGCACAGAAAGTGACTTGCCCAAGTCAGTAACATGACAATTAGAGCCAGAGCTGGCTCCAGAACCCAGGCTTGACACAAGGCCAGTTCTCCTGCCCCATCTCACTGTTTCTCTGGTCCTCCCCCTGTGGGTCTTGGAGCAGAGGGGATAATGCAGGCAGGCAGTGTACTCTGAACCTGATGCAGAGCTCAGTCCATGGTGAGGGTGACTATAAGCTATCCAGGAGCAGCTAATTTATACATGTGTCCCCAGGGCCAACTGCAAAATCTACAGGTCCTCAGTCATATATACTGAGTGCAGAGGTGAGTGAATGAATGGATAAGGGAAAGAAGGAAGGAAGGAAGCTTGTTTCCTCTAAGGCAAGCCATTCTGACAGCCTCTGAGACTTAGAAATTGGAGTGATGCAGGCCAGCAGAAATCACTGGTAAACCTGGACTAGCCCAACCTGCGCATTTTATTTTATTTTTTAAATTTATTTTTAAAAAAGATTTTATTTATTCATGAGAGACGGAGAGAGAGAGGCAGAGACATAGGCAGAGGGAGAAGCAGGCTTCCTGCAAGGAGCCTGATGTGGGTCTCCATCCCAGATGCCAGGATCATGCCCTGAGCTGAAGACACTCAACTGCTGAGCCACCCAGGCATCCCCCAACTTGCTCATTTTAAAAAAGGGCCCAGGGGCGCCTGGGAAGCTCAGCTGGTTGAATGTCTGCCTTTGGCTTGGGTCATGATCTCAGGGTCCTGGGGATCTAGCCCTGTTCGGGCTCCCTGCTCAGTGAGTGCCTGCTTCTAACCCGAGCAGGCGCTCCTGGGCCCTTGTGGGTTTTTTTGTTTTTGTTTTGTTTTGTTTTGTTTTTATCTCTCTCTCATATAAATAAATCTTTTTTTAAAAAAATAAAGAGGCCCAAGCAGGAAGTAACAGTTCCAGGGTCACAAGCCCACTTTTGGAGGGCCAGGCCTGGATCCCACATTTCCTGACTTTTTCTCTTTCCCCTCTTGCCCTGGATGGGGATCAAGGACAGGAAGATCTGAGCTGCTTAGAATGGGCTTCACATCAAGTCGAGCCAGCCTTTCTCCATCTAATCTTCCCAAATCAATTTGCAAAACTTCCATTAATACTGTCAGGAAATCTGCAAGCTGTTTAAAGCCTGGGCAGTGCAGTAACTGCTGGCATAACAGCTACCTGGGGGAGACCAGCATTAACGGCATAATTAAAGATTAGCATGGCCTTGGGCAATTCAACAAATTTTACCTTTCTCAACAACTGCTGGTAGAAGAACTTTGAATGGTGGGAGAGCCCCACACTCACTAAGGGCTGGGCCAGGGGGCTTTGAACCATTTTTATTTATTTTTTATTATTATTTTTTAATGGTAAGAGGGCATCGGTTTTTTTCTTTTCTTTCTTTTTTTTTAAGATTTTATTTATTCATGAGAGACAGAGAGAGAGAGAGGCAGAGACACAGGCAGAGGGAGAAGCAGGCTCCACGCAGGGAGCCGACGTGGGACTCAATCCCAGGACTCCCAGATCACACCCTGGGCTGTAGGCAGCGCTAAACCACGCGCCACCAGGGCTGCCCTTGAACCACTTTTATTAACACTGTGCTTATCCCCAGCAGGCTGGCATCTTCTCGGGACAGGGACAAGAGCAGCATCCTGTCTTGCCAGGTAGAGTGAGGTTGATCCAAAAAAATACTGTAGAACAGGGCTTCTTAAACTCTGGTGGGAAGCCACATCACCTGGGCATTCTGTGAATGCAGGTTCTTAACCACAAAGGTTGGGAGTGGGGCCTAAGACTCTGCATTTCTAACAAGCTTCCAAGTGATGCTTGTGGGCTAGTTCTTGGAGCACAAAGTGACTAGCAATGCCATAGATAAAATTCAGATATGAGGACAGGAGCTATAGCTCAAACGGTCATGAACACAAGAGGAAGTGGCCAGATACCAGGTTGTTTCACTGAGGTTTCCAAGCCAGCCCTGAAAGGGGTTTTTTTCTTAGGCATGGCACAGGGCTTAAGACAGATAGCTCTTGAAACCCCAGCTGCCCCAGTTCAGAATTCTGGCTCTAGCATTTAGTTCCTAGAAGATGGAGATAATAACTGTACCTACTTCATGGAGTTATTTCAAGGGCTAGATGAGATCATTCATTTAAAGTGTTAGATTGGAGCATGTAGGAAGTCCTCTGTATCACTGTGAGATTTCTTTCAAGCCTCAAGACAGTTTGCACACAAAGGATATTCAGAGGATACTTATGTTTTTGAAAGGACTATCTAATTCATTAAAACCATGAATTTTATAAAAATCTAGTTCTTAAATTTTTTTTTAAAGATTTTATTTATTTATTCATAGACAGAGAGAGGCAGAGACACAGGCAGAGGGAGGGGGAGAAGCAGGCTCCATGCAGGGAGCCCGATGTGGGACTCGATCCCAGGTCTCCAGGATCACACCCCAGGCTGCGCCAAACAGCTGCACCACTGGGGCTGCCCTAGTTCTTAAATTTTAAGATTCAGCTTGTCATTTTTCTTTTTATAAGTTTACCCAAATTTAAGTTATTTATTTATTTATTATTATTATTTTTTTAGAATTTAAGTTATTTAAAGGGGCTTTTGGATGATATTGGTTCCATTTACAGAGTTAGCCAGACACCCTCAAATACTTAAAATATCATGTGATAAATTTAATATATTTCATTTTATTTTTAAGTACTATGATTTATTATCTGACAAATCTTCCCAAATAATTAAGTGATTCCTGAAAATGCAAGGGAATCTTAAGTTAAGTGTTCCAACACTTAGCACATATAAATTTTAAGATGATTTTTTCACCTTAAAATCACAAATCTAACTCAATTATTAAATTACATTTTAGATGGAACTAAAGGCCAACTTGCTATTCAAATAGGCCAAATTCTCAAAACATTGCAAATACCTAAGTTGCCAATGTGCACGGACCCTTTAACATCTAAAAATATTCATCCTGTGGGTTTGAATTTCTATCCTTGAGGATACTTCTAAACATTTCTATATTTGAGGATGGAAGATTTTTACCCACTAAGGAGATAATTATACCTTCCTAAGTGGTTTTGGGGGTCACCTTCTCAGAGAGTTGAGGTTGCATAATAATCAGAGTTATTGGCCATGATGCTGGCTGGATTCTTATCAGTGGCCTTGATGGAACTCACTAAGCTCCATATTGAGAAGCTCTGTCAGGTACTCCGTAAAGTAAAGAAGGAGGTGGATACACAGTTTGCACCCAGGATGGGGGGCTTTAATGATGCAGTTCTTCAGTCCACTATGTAAATGTGCAACCCCTCCTAGGCCACCACACCATATGGTCAGACTTTGTATTTGCTGGCCTTTTGAGATATTGAAATATCCTCTTGTCCCCAGGTTTTTTTTTTTTTTTTTTTTAAGATTTTATTTATTTATGAGAGATGCAGAGAGAAGCCGAGACACAGGCAGAGGGAGAAGCAGGCCCCATGCAGGGAGCCCGACATAGGACTCGATCCCGGGTCTCCAGGTTCACTCCCCGGGCCAAAGGCAAGCGCTCAACCACTGAGCCACCCAGGGATCCCCATTGTCCCCAGGTTTTAATAACCTTTGACCTTGAGGAGATGCTGCAGTTCTGTTTATATTCTATTTTTTAGGTTCACACTTCCTTAGATATGAAAATGGCATTCTTTGGAATTCTGGTTCTCTGTTTTGATTTGGTTTAACTTTGTGGTTGTAACTCCCAGGGTTGTGCTCTGATAAATCAGTGTTAGCACTAAATACTGATTATTGAAAGTGATCATCTTAAAAGGAAGGTGAGAGGGGGTCTCTGTGCAGATCCCTATGATATCCAGGAGGAGGCCTCAAGGTGGCCCCCTGCATCTCGGGTCCTGAGCATTTGCGGTTGCTCCTCTTCTGGACGTTGATGGTGCAAAGGAAGGAGCATGAGCTCAGGGTCTGGACAGAGACCTCCTAGGCAGTAGCTTTACCTCACTGAGCCTCAGTTTCCTCTTGTGTGAGATGGAGATTGTGGTATTTCCCTTGGTAGGGTAAAATCAGGAGAAGCCAATGAGAATAAATAATACATAGTACCTGGTACATTGTAAGTCCTACAAAAAGTTACGTCCTTGTTCTTTTTCTTTCAGTCCGTTTTCAAAATAGCAGCTGATTCCATGTATCTCCATAATTATAGGCAAGAGCAAATCTAAGCTGACAGACCAGACAGTGTTGTCTTCAAAACGCTAACCATGGCCACTGATCACTATGGCTGTCTGGCTGAGTGAGAATGTCACCCTGATGGCAAAGGCTTGCTCAGTTCAGACCTCACAATGTGTGTGGATTGGCCTGGGTCTGGGGATGGCAGCTGGCCTGTTTCAGAGAGCCATGACCATTTCTTCACAATCTTCCTTAACCCCACCTTGGACCCACTCCACTCCCGCTGCCTCCTTTGTAGCACCCTCCTCCTGGGGACAAACTGGCATCCCTAGGGTGGTAGAAAGAGCACAGGTTTATGAGTCAGAGAAACCTGAGCTTGAATTCCAGTTATTTTTTAAGATTTCATTTATTTATTTCAGAGAGAGAGAGAGCGAGCACAAGTGGTGGCAGAGTGAGGGTGAGTTGCAGAGGGAGAAACCGATTCCCTGCTGAACAAGGAGCCCAATGCAGGGCTCAATTCCAGGGTCCCAGGATCATGACCTGAGTCAAAAGCAGATGCTTAGACTGCTAGACCGGGCCACCCAGATGCCCCTAGACTTCCAGTTCTGCCATTGACTGGCTGGAGACCTAGACAAGCCATTTCACCCATTCCTCCGGGGCCTCTGTTTCCTCATCCACAGAGTGAATGTAATAGCCTAAGCCCTGCTTCACAGGGATGGCCTGGGATGTACTAAGATGATGAGAGCTTTGCAAACTGTAAAACCCTGTACATTGTTTACTGTGAGGACCATTGCAGTATTAGAATGCCATTATTAAATTTACTTTTTTCCCTCCCATGTCACCTGCCTTTCTGAGGAGCAGCACAAATGCTCTGTCTACCACAAAATCTTCTATAGGCAAAGTGAAGCCTCTTCTCCTTGCTCCCTCAAAGCCCAAACTTTCCCCTATTGTGGAATGCTGTAATCTATATAGCTGTGGCTTATAAGTTAGTGTCCCCCATTACACCATGAATCCTGGACTGTGTCTTTTTCTTTTCTGTCCAACATAAAATGGGGCATGCCTCAATGGATACTAATTGAATGAAAGCATGATTCATGTACTGAGTACAGTAGAGCAAGCTATGCCGCATCTCCCCAAGAATGTCTTCTCCAGCCATCTTCCTCTGAGTCTCTTCCTGGACTGCATTGGCCCTCCCTCAGACTCTCCCTGGGCTTCTCCACCCCTTTTCATTTCAATCCTGGAACCAGATGTGCAGCTCCCTCCCATTCCTTGCCTGAAGGATTAAATGCAGTGATGAGTGATGTCTTTTCTTATTGTTTTAGGAAGCCCAGTAGGGTGGCAGGGGCAAGGGAGGGAGGAAGGGAATAAGAGGCAACAATTTATCTTGTGCTAAAGGATCGACCAGGGTTCCAGGAAACCGGTGCTCTTACTGCACACCTCTCCCCCAGTGCTGACCCCGCCTTTACTGGGAAGGTCATTGGCTGGGACAACTGGCAGCCCAGGTGTGCCTGCCCTTGCACCTGAGGGGATGGGGTTCAGTGGCCCTGAATAGAATTCTGATTCTGCTCAGGGGCTTTTCCTTATTGTAGGAGCAGGCAGGGGGGCCTGTCAGCGCCTTTGCCTCAGCTTCTCAGGCATTGATGTGTCACAGAGAGAAAGTAGGGAGGAGATAGGAGGCAATTGCCTTTGCTGGTATGTCACCTCTTGCCTGTTTGCCTTTCTGGAGTAGGGATAGGACAGAAATGTGTGCCTCACATGGGCTGGTTGGGTCCTATGCCTGGCCTGTGCCTCCTAAGCTCCAAACCCCAGTTTTATCCCTGTGCTCAGAAAGGTTCTGTCTTTGGGGCTGATTCATGATGACAGGTACGTAGAAGAAGCAGACACACACAAGCCAGCACGCTACCCTATGGTTCATAAAGAGAAGTACAACTGCCAGAGGGACAGGATAACTGCCTGGGCCAGGCTGTTGCAACTGAGACCCAGGCCCAAATGTGGGCTCTGCCACTTGCCTGCTGTTTGAATCTCTTCAAGTTGGGGCCTCGGTTTACTCTTCTCTAAAATAGGAAGAATAGGGACAGCCAGGGTGGCTCAGCGGTTTAGCGCTGCCTTCAGCCCAGGGCCAGGTCCTGCAGTTCCAGGATCAAGTCCCACATTGGGCTTCCTGCATGGAGCCTGCTTCTCCCTCTGCCTGTGTCTCTGCCTCTCTCTCTGTCTCTCATGGATAAATAAAATCTTAAGAAAAAAAAAATAAAATGGGAAGAATATTAATATCTACCTGATAAAGTTGTGTGAGGAACGAGGAACTATTATATGGTAAAAGTTTAGCTCTGTTTGGCATTTAGAGAATACATCAGAGCATGTTAACTGTTACTGTTATTAGTTGGCCTTAATTAAGCAAGGCCATTGCTTGGGGAGATTTTCCAAGAAAGAAGGAATAGATCTGTCCACTTAGCCAAAATGTTCACAGGGCAAGAGCTGGGGTGGGCACTTCAAGGTTTGCTTCTGGGAAAGCCTTTCTTTCTGTTCCCATTGCTGACCAAGCTGCTGTGGATGTTGGACAGAACACAATGACTGGGGACCCCTGGGTGGCTCAGTCAGTCGAGCAACTGACTCTTGGTTTTGGCTCAGGTCATGATCCTAGGGTCCTGAGATTGAGCCCTGCCTCAGGCCCCATGTTCAGTGGGGAGTCTGCTTGGGTTTCTCTTCCTCCCTCCTGCCCCTCCCCTTACTTGCACACACACTCTCACAAACAAACAAACAAACAAACAAACAAACAAACAAACACTGGGTTTCTATTTAGTTATAGTTGCAATCTCCTCTTGCCTGACTGAGATTTTCCTAAGGGAAAATACTGGGCAACTTAGCCATTCCCAAAATCCTCACTCAGAGAGCAGAGTTAGTCTCCAGGTGGGGCCCACTGGTGACAAGATTAATTATAATGATAACATGAATAGTAACACCTGGTGAGCACTTACTAATAATAGGTGGCTGGCTGCTCAGGAGGCTTTATATAAATACATGACACAGCAACCTCTGAGGCAGGCTCTAATTTACAGATGAGGAAACTGAGGCCCAAAGGTCCTACATTTGGTTAATCATGCCCACTGGTGTGGGATTTATTATACAACAGTGATATCTTTGTTCACAAGTCATTTTGCATGTGTGGAAAGATATTTGTAGGGTGAGATTCTGGGAGTGCTGGGTCAAATTTTGCCAAATTGGGGTGCCTGGGTGGCTCGGTTAAGCCTCCAACTCTTGGTTTTGGGTTAGGTCATAATCTGGCAGTGGTGAGAATGAGCCCTGTATTGGGCTCTGTGCTCAGCGTGGAATCTGTTTTAGATTCTTTCTCTCTTTTCCTCCCCTTTGGTTCGTCTCCACTTGCTCTCTCTCTCCCTAAAATAAACAAAGTCTTAAATTTTTTTTTTTTTTTTGCCAAATTGCCTTCCATATACATTTTGTCAATTCACCAGCAAAATTTGACATTTCCTGCTTCTCCAAGAGTCTTCTCAAACTGTAAAGTCAAAAATTTTTTTTTCCAGCTTTACTGAAGTATAATTGACCACCTTTTTTTTTTTTTTCAATGATGGATAAAAAGCCATAGGTATCATGCTCCAAGTTTTATGTGTTTCCTTGTTAATGAGGCTGAGGATCTCATGTCATATGTCTGAGAACTATTTTTGCTTCCTTTTCTGTGGATTGTTCTTTTTTTTTTTTTGGATTGTCTGTTCTTTACCCATTTTTTCAAGCTGGGTCTTTGTTATTTTCTCTTTCTTCCAATTCTTCTCTAAGAAATGAGGCTTTTTTTCTGAACTATGTATTGAAATATGTTCCCTTGACTTTATCATTTATATTTTAATTTTGTTTAGAATTTTTTTTGTTTAGAATTTTTTTCATGAAAATAAACAACTTTATGTAGTTAAATTGATCTGTCTTTTCTTTTATGGTTTCTGGGTTTTGTGTCCTACTTAGAAAGGTGTTTTTCCCACTTTCAGATTAATTTTTTGGAAGTACATTTATGGTTTCATTGTTTACGTTTAAATCTGGGATCCATCTGGAATTTATTTTGGCGCATGGAGTGAGGTAAAAATCTAACTTAAAATATTTCCCAGATGGCTAGCCTTAAATTAGAAGAAATGGAAGTCCTTCTTATTTGAAATCAAACCCAAACAATCAGAGGCTGTGATTTGTTTGGATTTGTTTGAATTGAGCCCAGACAAATCAGAAGCTGTGATTTCTTTGGGTTTTCACAGATGATAGGACCCACAATAATCCTGGGTCCATACTGAGCATTGAGAGGCTACAGTGATGGAATATGTCCAAAAAGTGATCTCCCAGCACAGGTATTTGCTCCAGGAGTTTTTCTGGGGGCTGGCAAAAGCTGACTTTGGGATGAAACATCCCTAGAACCTAACAGTAGTTGACACTTAGCACTTACCATGGCCCGGCGGTGTTCTAGGTGTGTTCTAGGTATTCATTCATTCAGTGCTCACAGCACCACTAGGAACTGTTGTTATACCATGTTGCAGACTGAGGTTTGGAGGGAGGAGAAGTGACTTACCCAGGCTCTCACTGCAGAGGGGTACCCCAAACACGCTCTGCTGCCTTTCACAGGGTGTGAGCAGTGATATACCCCAGAGTTTGAGTCTGGAGCTTCCCAATTGAAGGTGATGGGGTGAGCAATGGAAGCCCTGTCCTCCTGCTAGAGCATGTCAGAATCTCCTGGGAGTTGGGAGGAGTTAGCATGTTAAGCATGTAAAGCAAATTTGGTGTTAGGATCTTTGGAAATGGATCTTCTCATTGAAAAAACAAAGTTTTGTTTTGGAAAACAAAAAGTTCTCTATATTTTTCATAGTGTAGGTCACAGAAAGGGCATGAGATCTTAATGTTGCTTAAACAGAGGTGTAGGGCAGCCCTGGTGGCGCAGCGGTTTGGCGCCGCCTGCAGCCCAGGGTGTGATCCTGGGGACCGGGGATCAGGTCCCACGTCGGGCTCCCTGCATGGAGCCTGCTTCTCCCTCTGCCTGTGTCTCTGCCTCTCTCTCTCTCTCTGTGTCTCTCACGAATAAATAAATAAAGTCTTAAAAAAAAGAGAAAAAAACAGAGGTGTATATTTAAAAATACATATTGGAGCGCCTAGGTGACATAGTTGAGTGTCTGACGCTTGATTTAGGCTCTGGTCATGATTTTGGGATTGTGAGATCGAGCCCTACATTGGGCTCTGTGCTCACGGGGGTGTCAGCTTGAGATTCTCTCCTTCTGCCCCTCCCCTCCACTTGAGCTCTCTCTCTCTCAAATAAATAAATCTGTTAATTAATTAATAAAATCTTTAAAAATATATATTAAGAAACATTGGTCCAAGCCAATTTGCAGATGAGAAAACAAAGGTCAATGAAGTGTCCAAGGTGGTAGTTGGGAAGCATGCCAGCTTTAGAGTCAGGCACATGAGAGGTTCAATATCCTGTCCTACTAACTGCATGACTTTGGGCCAGCCTGTGCCCCTCTCAGACATATACTTTCCTATAAAATGGGAAAAAAACCACCCAGCTCTCACGGCTGGGGAGTCAGGAGTAAATGTGATCTTATGAATAAAGCAGCCAAGCTTGGGATGCACGGTGGGCTCTGTCACTGTTACTGTGTATTAGAGGCAAGGCCAGTACTTCAGCCAGGGTCATGACTCGTGCACTCTGACATCTGCTCAACAGGTGTGGGTGAGTGAACCTCGAGGGACCTGCCATTTAGTTTTAATTTCTGTCTCCTGTTGCTCTGATCCCTTCTCTCAGTAGCATTGCTGACCCTGGAGTGAGAATGGGGGGTGTTTCCCCTCTTCTGCAGGGGTGGATTTGGGGCTCTATGCCAGTGAGGAGATGGTCAGTGGGGGCTGGGAAGCTGCCTAGGAGCTGCTCAGGAACTGCGGCTCCTGCTTGAAAATACAAATTGCAGCAGATTTGTCATCTCTGGAGAGAAATTGCATTTGGTAATTTCAGAGTTTTTCGCGCTTTGGTGCTCCCGTCTGTTTAAAGGGAGGGGAGAATGTGGAGGGCCTTGGTGAGGGGGATATGCAGGCTGAAAAGTGAGCAGGAAAAACAACCTATGGCCGTGATGTATAGAAAAAGGCTCCTCTCCCCATTGTGGCAGATAGTCTGCATTCTGGGGCTGAGCTCTGTGGTGTGGGCCATTCTCCAGCCTTGGTCCTGGCTGGGTGGTGGCCTGGGCATACTGTGGCTGTGTTTACAGAAATATCAACAGATTCAGACCAAGAGCCAGGAGTCTGGGACTGTCACTGCCCCTTGCTGGTGGCTCTGCCTACAGGTACGGGTTTGAGCCACATGATATAGTAAAATAATACACCAGACTGGAAAAGCCTCAAGCCTAGTGATTGGTCGATAAGAGTAGCTAAAAAACACATTGATAATAGCACTTACCCTGTGCCTAGTGTTACTCTTAAGGCCATGCATATATTAACCTGTGAATCCTCATAGCAACTCTATGAGGAGGGTACTTTGATTTCCCCCATTTTATAGATGAGAAACCTGAGACACAGAGAGGTTTACTCACTGGTCTGGGGCACACAGCAAGTTGATGGCAGGAACTCAAGTCTCTTGACTCATTGTCCTGAATTTATTGCCAAGTGTCACCTGTGAGGTCAGTTCAAGTGCTGACCCTCTAAGGCCAGGTGTTGGGGATAGTGGTGGGAAAGGACCCAGAGTGTCTTAAACCAAGTAGGATTGTTGGGGTCCACCTGGTTAATCATGGGTGCTTCCTGAAGCAGGTGAGGCTTGGGCAGCAGTTAGAATGATCTGAGAGCTTGATGCCTATGTGGTGGGCACCCCAGGCATACAACCCTGCATAGGCAAAGGCTAGGAAGCTGGATTGGGATGATTAGGCAGAGGGGACTTTGGGCAGCCTAGCAGTCTGGGAGGCTTGTCTGAGGAAGCAGGGGAAGAGGTATCAGTAGGCAGAACACTAGCACCTGGGCTCGCTCATTCATTCATTCATTCATTCATTCATTCATTCATTCATTCATTCATCTGTTCACTAAGTATTTCTGAAGCCTCTTCTTCATAGCAGTCCTTGGGTGCTGGGGATACAGAAACAGGTAAGATCCAGTCCTAGCCCTGGAGTTGACTGTAGTCTTTGCAAGACATGTTGGTAATAAACTCAGTCATAGTACTATATGCTAAGGGCTTTGGTATTATGTGCAAGTGGGAGGTAATGGGGATCCGGGAACTCAGACGGGAGGCACCCAGCCCAGGCAGGGAGTGGAGGGATGGCTGGGGAAGGCTTTGGAGAAAAGGTGACTTCCAGGGCTCAAGTATGAGGATAAGGGGCTGTTCCACTAGAGGCACTCATATTGGCCCCCTTCTCCCTGACAAGCTTTTAAAATATTCTGATTCCCGGACCCTGCCTAGACCCATTGAATCAGAATGTCTCCTCATGATTCTAATGTGCAGCCAACAGTGAGAGTGGCTGAATTGCAGGAAGAAAGGAGGAACTGATGATGGGGAAGGGGAGAACAGTGTGAGACAAGGGATGTCGTGGAGGTGGAAGAGAAGGTAGTATGTAGTGGGGGCTGCAGACCAGATAGGAGGGGTGCAAAGTGGAGGACAGGAGGATGAATGCAGGGACAGATGCGAGGGCTGCAGACCTGGCCAGGGTGGGCACACATCCAACAACACAGCTTCTGGTGTCCTGGGTAGGGATCTCCATGCTGTCAGCTCACCCCATACTCTGCACCCGCCTGGGGTGCTGGCTGCCACAGTGAGGGACAGGCGTTCAACTAATACCTTTGTTCCCATCGCTGTTCCCATCGCTGCCCCTCCATGAGGCTGCCAGCCATGCTGCTAGCTGTGTGCAGAGCTTACCTCTCAGAATGGTGCTGGTTCAGTAATAGAGAGCCCTTGGCTCCCAGAGGCAACTCAGGGCTGCCAGAAGGGCATAGAGGCCTCATGGGGTGGTTGGCCATTGCCTGTCAGAGACCTTGGGACTTGAAGGAAACCTCAGAGGGCCCTGATGACTCACCAGAACCCAGGGCTACTGGGGAGGGGTTAGGGGGTGATGGGCTGCACTGATTGGTTTAAGCCTCGATTGGCTCTGTGGTGCTGGGCACTCTTTGAAGGCCTATTTCTTTTCTTTTCTTTCTTTTCTTTTTTTTTTAAAGATTTATCTATTTATTCATGAGAGAAAGAGAGAGAGAGAGAGAGAGAGAGAGAAACAGAGACACAGGCAGAGGGAGAAGCAGGCTCCATGCAGGGAGCCCGACGTGGGACTTGATCCCGAGTCTTCAGGATCACGCCCTGGGCTGAAGTCCCCTGCTGAGCCACCCGGGCTACCCCTGAAGGCCTATTTCTGAGCAAGCTCTCTCTCACAGACTCTGGGTACCAGCCCTGAAATTCCAGTGTCCTGGGGTCAGACAGATCTGAATTCCCTCCCCAGGGTTGTCACACATTTGCTCTCTAACCACGGGCAAGGGACCTCTCTCCTCTGGCCTCAGCTGCTTTATTGGTAAAATGAGAGTTGAAGTCCTAACCCAACAGTATGTGTAAATTGCTCAGCACACAGTAAGTACAAGCTCAGCAAATGCTTCTCCCTTTCCCTAAACATTGGTCCCTCCCTTTTCCACTCTGGCTTTCCCTAAACATTGGTCCCTGCATTAAACAGCTCTGGGTTTTCACACCTTTGTCTTCTGAAAAGTGTTCTCAGATGGCTCTAGATCCTGCTGGGGTGTCTCAGAAGGGTGGGCTCTGCTTAGGCCCTGGACGGGACTGTGGGCTTCTTCCTAGGCCCTGATCCTGCCCAGCCCAGGCTGGCTGCCCCATGGAACAACTTTGTCATCGAGGTCCTAGCAATGCTTCCTACATTGTCCTAATCCTGAGAAGTGGGTGCAGAGGACGCGTGAGGTGTGGATTTCCAGGCGAGGGCAGCTCCTGCCTGGAGGGAGGGTGATGGGGACTTATGGGAGGCACTGTTGAGAAGACTCTCAGCGATTTAGGAAGGGTTTGGGATAGATGTGTGTTGCTAGGTGACCAGCAGGGGCCGGTTGGGAGAGGTGAGCAGGATTGATGCGGAAAACCCAGGTTTCTTATTAGCTCCTAGGTGAATTCCTACCCCTTTTCACATCTGGTCCTTCTGTTTCCTATTCTCTCTCTTTCCTGTCTCCCCCATCCAGTGCCATCAAAAGCAAATTTGTACAAGGATGAGACAAAGTCCCAGGTTGTTGGCTTGAGGTTTTAATTTTTCTTCCTTTTTAATATTTGCAGTTTGTGTTGTGTATGTTTGTTTGAGTGGGCATGTTTGTGTGGGGAGTGTGTGTATGCACATGTGCATACACTGTGTGTGTGTGTGTGTGTGTGTGAGAGAGAGAGAGAGAGAGAGAGAGAGAGAATATAAAACAGTTCATAGAGGGGTGGTCGTGGCAACTGCTTCTCCATATTGCATGCTCATCATGTGCCAGGCACTTGCTACATCCTTTTACCTAACTCATTTCCACTATCTCTCTGAATCTTCACATCCACTGGTGAAATAAGCAATTATGCCACCATTTAACAGCTTAAAAAAAAAAAAACCTGCAGAGGCTCAGAGAGCTAAAGTGGGTTTTTCTGAGGTACCTGACAGGGAAATGGGAGAGTCAGACTTTGAACTCAGATTTGCCTATGCACGTTAGCACTGAGTAACGCTCTGTAGAGACAGGGTTCCCTAGTTCAGGGAAACCATTCCCAGCCTCAGGAGAAAGGTGGGTACAGGGGAAGCACTCCAGCCCAGGACTAAGGAGGCCTGAGGTCTGCTCTCAAGTTTGTCACTGATGACTCACTCTTTGACTCTTGTCATCTCTGGACCTCTCCTGTGAATGGCCCCATGGCTCCCCTCCTAGGAGGGGTCTGGGTCTCCAGCCAAGGCCTGACTTTTGTAAATATAGGGGTTTGGAAGGACTGTCTTAGCCAAGGGCAGGCCAGCTCTGGGGGATCCCCAGAACAGAGCCCTGAATGGAGCTGGGCAGAAGCCCACTCTCTGTCCTTCTGGAGGTTCTTGGGCTCAGGCAGAGGAACAAGTGGTTTCTGATACAAGTGGTCCCAGAGCGGAAGCTTGGGGCAAGCTCAGCACTGTGTGAGAGCCCCGTGATGAAGACAAGGAGCTGACTTGTCCACATGACACGAGGTGAACCAGTGGTGATCATCACCCATCCACAGGCACATCTTTTTGCCTCTTCTCCAATTGAGGGATTCTGACCCAGAAATCCTGGGCCTTAAAACACTACAGGTATGACTGCTGAGAGGGAGGAAACTCAGCACTGGAGGCGCCATCAGGAACTCCTCAGCTGCCTTCAGAATTCCCTTCAAAATGTCAGAGTTCCTTGCTCTGTCCCACAGTTGGTTGATGGCATCTGGTTACCAACGATTCTGACTCAGCACAGACATACTATGTGCCAGGAACTTTTTACACATGGTGCCTTATTTAAGTGAAATTGCAGCCCTGTGGTGGGTATTGCTCTTCCTGCTTTACAGATGAGGGGACTGAGGCAGAGAGGTTAAGTTGCCTAAGATGGCTTCATAAGCTGGCTGAGATGATCTGGGATCCAGTCGAAGCCATCCCTAGAAGGACTTGTTTTTAAAAGAGTATGGGGCACTGAGTATATACCTGGCTCTGTGTTAAGACCTTCCGAAGCAATACTCTACTTAAATTCTTTCAAATACCAAATGAGGCAAGAATTATTATTCTTCCTAACAGGTGAAGAGACTGGTTCAGAAGGGAAGTGGTAGAGCTGGCATTCAAACCCAAGAAACTGCTGCTGTGTCAAAGCCCTGGCCTGGCCACAGTGGTGGGCACAGGCTAGCCCTTGCTTATGCTGATTAGTGGTGTTCCTGTTGGTGTAGGCATGCGCTCCTTCCTACAGATGTGTTACAATTAGGCGAAAGAGCAGTGAGGATGTCTTTATGGAAATGGGACTTTGGGACGTAGGAAGCGGAGACATCTGTATTAAGGAAACACTCTGTTCTTGGCTTTGCTGCCTTTGTCCTGAAGATTTCCCCTGGGGCTCCCCAACCCCACTGGTTCCCTGCCAATACTTGTTCTGCTTGCTTCTCTACTCTAGACAGCCCTAAGAGTGCAATGCTATGCCCACTCATGTATTTCTCCAACCCTGGACTGACCAGGACCAGAGAATTTGGGCCTGGGCTTCAGTTGCAGCAGGAGGGATTCCAACTGGATCCTAGGAAGCACTTCTAGACATTTAGGAGCTGTGGGAGGGTACATTTTTAAGGCCCAGAGCCAGCAGTAGGGACAGTGAAAGGGGTGGGCTGGGGGAGTACATGTCCTCTGACTCTGCTTTAGAGAGGGTTAGATTCCTGATTCAGGGATTATCTCCCCACCTCCTTCCCTAATCCTACATCCTTGTGCTGGACTTAGAATCCCATCACCCACACTCTCTATCTGAGCCGCCTCCTAATATCCTTTTATTTTTATTTATTTATTTTTAAGAATTTTATTTATTTATTCATGAGAGACACAGAGAGAAAGGCAGAGACGTAAACAGATGGAGAAGCAGGGTGCCAGCGGGGAGCCCAATGTAGGACTCAATCCCAGCATCCCAGGATCATGACCTGAGCCAAAGGCAGATGCTCAACCACTGAGCCACTCAGGTGCCCCCTAATATCCTTTTAAATGGGTTTTCCTCAGCTTCAGAGTTTGGAGGTGAGGCTCAGGGTCCCAGCCACAATCTAGCAAAGAGACTCTGACACCCCACCCCCAGTTTACAGAGATTTCAGGTTTTCTGAACAAAGCAACCTCCTCCCCTAACTGCCTGTGGGGGGCAGCCTTACCCCACGCACCCTCTGTTGAGCCCTGGAGAGCCCAGTTGCTCTAAGGGTTAGGTTGGGGCTCCTGGAGCTAGAGGCAGAAGAGCTGGACCCCCTCCTCCCTTCTCCTGGGTCTGTGAGAGGGGAGAGGAAGGAAGATGGCACCCTCAGGATAACCAAGGGCACAGCTGGGCATGTGGGTGGGAGCATCTAGGGATTCTGAGGACACCTCAGCCTGGTCCAGGGGGACAGTTCTCACCCCTAGTCCAAAGTTCTCTAGTGCCAAGCTGTGGCCATGCCAGGCCCCCCTCGGCAGGGGTCTTCTGGATGCCGTGGGTAGGATGAGTGGTTCAGATGTGGCAACAGGGACGGAGCCCAGCAGGTGGCTACCTGTGCAGGGAGAGATGGACCCTGTGGCAGGGGGTGTGAGGCAGGGTGTGGCCCATGTCCAACCTCTAGTCACCTAACTGCCCATCCCCCAGGGAGCCTAGCCCCTGGAACCCAGAAATTCGTGGGGGATGGGAGGGGACTTGGGCTCCAGAAAGCAAGATTGGGGAAGAATGGAAGTCAAAGGCAAAGGGCAATGAGAAGATGCAGCTCAAATCCCTATCAGCCAGGAGACCTTGGGCTTTCTGGCCCTCAGTTACCTGGGGTGCAGGGTGGGGTGGTGGTGGTGGGTGGTGGGGATGGGGGTGGGCTAGAGGATGAGGATGCCTTTTCTCCAGGGCTATTGAATTAGGTGAGAAGTGAGGAAAGTTCTTGGCACATGGTAGGTGCCATCTCCCCTGGCTATCTTGTCTAGAGAAGCTGACTCCCTGATCTTTCTCCCCTGAAAACCTCAGTTCTGGAGAGGCAGCATGGCCTAGTGATTAGAACAGAATTTAGAGCCAGATTGTCCTGTTTCACACTAGTGAGGTGTCCTCAGGCAACTTCTTTAACCTCTTAGTGCCTCAATTTTCTCATCTGTAAAATGGGTAATAATAATTCTTAGTACAATTTATACTGAGACTAAAATTAGCTTTTTATTTATTTATTTTTTATTTTTTTTATTTTTTTTTTTAATTTTTATTTATTTATGATAGTCACAGAGAGAGAGAGAGAGAGGCAGAGACACAGGCAGAGGGAGAAGCAGGCTCCATGCATCCCGGGTCTCCAGGATCGCGCCCTGGGCCAAAGGCAGGCACTAAACCACTGCGCCACCCAGGGATCCCTAAAATTAGCTTTTTAAAAAGATTTTTTTGTTTGAGAGAGAGAGTGCATGAGCAAGCGGGGGTTGGGGAGGGGCAAGAGAATATCAGGAAGACTGTGTGGACTGTGGAACTCAATGCAGGGCTCAACCTCATGACCTTGGGATCATGATCTGAGGTGAAACCGAGTCCGATGCTCAACTGACTGTACCACTCAGGTGACCCTAAAACGAGTTTGAATGTAAAGCACTTAGGACAGTGCCTGCTTCATGTGAGGACTCTGTAAGGGTGTGAACCATTGTTACTATTGTCACAGTCCCATATATATGCATGACCCTGGGCTCCCTGTAAAGCTTCCCCTGAGTGAGCTGTTTGAATTCCCCACAGCAGCATCGGAGACAGGTCTGTTAGGAGTTGCACCCATTTTACAGGTGAACACGTGGAGGCTCAGAAGATAAAGGGATTTATTTGCTCAAGATCGACCATCCCCTTCTTTTAAAAATGAGTTTTAAATTCTTTTCAGTGTGTGCTTGGCCCCAAGTAGCCTCTAGCTGCCCTCCAACCTGGGGCCTCTAGTGAGTCCTCTAGTCCCTGAGCTCTGGGACCGTGAGGGTGTCTCTTCTCCCTCATGGTTGCCCATCCCTGTTGGACAGTTTGCTTAGTAGCCAATTAACTGCAAGTAAAGTTATTTGTTAGCTTTGATTTAATCTTATATGTTAGTATCTTTTCCCCCTCATCAAAACAAATTAAAAAATAATAAAGATAAAAAAAAAAAGCATACATGGGACGCAGGTTCAAGGCTCCTGGTTCAGGAAAGGGACTAGAGGCTTGAGTGGCTACAGTGAGGGGAGGGCAGGCTGAGGTGTGCCTGTGGGGTTTCAACTGCCTCTGAGATCCTGGGCTTCCCTTTAATTATGATTTGCAGGTGGCCGGTGCCCGGGGTAAGGCTTTCATCTGACAGGTGAGGCTTATCTCCTGGAGCCGGAGAATTGACTTTGTAATTGACCAGGATGTTTTACCTTTGATGGTGTCCCTTGGTAGTCTGAGTCCCTGCACAAGGGACTAGGGGGTGGGGGTTTGGGGCGGATGGGAAGTGGGAGTGGTGCCGGGGTGGCACTGTCTGTTTCGGCCAAGTCTCTGGTTCCTTGTGTGAGGGACTCAGGGAGCCTAAAACCCAAATGAGGATGGCGGGGGGGGGGGGGGGGGGCACTGTGTGGTGAGGTGGGATATGAATGCCCTGAGGGCTGGTGTGGATAACAGCCTGCACTCCAGAGTCAGACAGGTCTATTTTGAGTACTGGCTTTGCCACTAAGTAGCAGTGTCACTCTGGGCACCTTAATTAACCCTCTGATCTTCCATTGCCCCATCTGAAAATGGGGCTAATGGTATCCAATGTGACATAGTTATTGTGAGGAGTAAATAGGATAATGGGTATAAAGTGCTTACTGCAGCAACCAGCACCCTTGTAAGTGTCCAATTAAATGCTAGCTTTACTCATAGTCTACGCATGTGGTATGCTGTGAGTCCGTAAGCAGGGCCCGACTTCAGGGGCATTCTGCCCTGGGCCCTCTCATAGGGCCAGATCTACAATGGCTTGAGGTCCACCCTTCTGAGGGCTCCCATCCCAGGCAATGGGAAAACCACATCACCACCCAACCTTTACTGAGCACCTGCTGTGTGCTGGCACTGTGTGTACCTTGCTAAGACCCTGCTGTCAAGGAGCCCACTCTCTTGGCTCTACAGTTCTATCACTGGGGATGGGGATGGTAAAAGCAGGAGTGGCATCGTGGGCACCTAGTGGGGAATGATGAATCCTGGGTGTGATTTGTGGGTGGCTTCACAGAGTGGTGAAGCCATCCACATTTACTCTGTGCATTGAAGGAGGATTTTGGGGCAGTGTGAGTGGAGGGTTTTCCTGAAGATGAAATAGTATTTACAAAGGCCTGGGGACAAGAGTCTAGGCAGCTCCCCCACTTTATCAAGAGCACTCAGAAAGGCTCCAGCTACAGTGAAAGGACACATCCCAGGCTGGGGGATTCAAAATTGAGGAGGCTGTTCAGGGAAGTCCTTTTTTCTTTGAAGGGGCAGTGGGAAGCCAGGTTTGAAGAGATTGGTGACAGGATCTGGGAGCTCTAGAGGGCTCTTCTTTCTGGCGAAAGGGAATTTATTTAAACAAAACAAAACAAAAACAAAAAACAAAAAAACCAAAACAGAAACAGGAGGGTGAGGGTAGAGGAGGAAAGTGAGACCAGTATCTGCTCTCTTTCCTCCTGTGCTAGGGTGAAGGGTGAGGGTTGAGCAGCTGGTGTACCCAGCCCCTCACCTCTGGTTGGGACTATGGCCCTGGGGGTGAAGGTGGGCAAGATGCTGAGGAGACCCTCGCCACGTATGGCAGAGGGGTATCTGCCAACCTGAGCCCAGGAGTCTGTTTTCAGGGGAGTGAAGGACTCGCTTGTCAAGCTTGGAGGACCTTTTAATTAGTTTTACAAGAGGCCTCCATCTCTGTGCGTCTCTCTTCACCAAGATTCCCTGGGGAAGGAACCGAGTGGAGGGGAGACGGGTGCAGCAGTTCAGAGAATGTCTCCAAACCCTCATGCCTGCAGCATTTGTCTGCCTAATTTTTCCTCTTGTCTCCCGTAGAACAGACCCCCAACCCCCCTGCCACACCTGGCCGCGGCCAGAGCCAGGGGAAGGGAGAGGAGGTAGGGGTGGGACACCTGCCTACCAAATTGAATGCTGTATGTTTGTGGAGAGGGGATGCTGGGTGGTAGGAAGCATGAGGACAGGTTGCTGTATATTTCCTAGCTTTGCCAGTTACCAGCTGGGTAAACCTGGGCATGTCCTATACACTCCTGAGCCTCACTATTGGAATTTACAAATGGGGCAATAATGCAGATTGTTTGGAGCCATGTTAGGGATGAAATAAGATGTAGATGAGGCATCTAGCACAGACCTGCAAGGGTCCAGTGTTCAGTTTTGCCACAAGCTGGCCGAATGATATCTAGGGGAAGTATTAGGTGAGGAGTCAGCCTTGCAGAGGTCTGTTAAGGCCATCAGGTATATTCCCCAGCTTTCAAATCTGCAAAATGGGGTTAATAATAGTATTTACTTCATAGGTGGTATAAAGATGAAATGAATTATATGTATAGTGTCTGGCTATAGGGCTTAACAAATATTAGCCATTATTACTGATTTTATTATTACTCTTAGTTAGCTACTGAGGCAAGCTCTGCAGCCCAAGGATGGGGTCACAGGTCTCAGAATGGAATGGAACTTACCCTTAAGAAGGAGGTGGGATAGAAACCATTAATTAGAACCCTGGTCCAGGTCAAAATTGGAAGCCCTAGGTCATACAAAGGCCCCGATGCGTCATCTAGGCACATCTAGGACACACACATCTGGGGTGTGTGTGTCCAGGGCTGGTGTGTAATCCCCTCCAGGGCTCACTGTAATCCCCTCCCACCCCTTCAGAGTTCTCTCAGTGTATTGCCTTCTCACCTTGGGTGCCAGCTGGGAGGGCTGGGTTAAAGCTCCCAGGCCAGGAACACTTGCATCTCAGCCTCCTCCACACTGGGCTTCCATGTGGCTAGGCTTAGAGAGGAGCAGGCCTGGCTCTGAGGGAGAGCTGATGTCGGAGAAGTGGGCCTTTCATCCCTCCTAGAGCTTCAGTGGCTTTTTCTCACACAAGGAGCCATGCTGGGAGAGGAGCTGAGAGTCAGTACCAAAGAGGGAACAGCAGACTTCGGGGTGGGCCAGCTTCTGATCTCATTGGCAAGTGAGATCATGACCCTTCTTACCCTAAGTATCACTGCATTTGCTGATTCATGGGAGAGCAAGACTTCTGGTAGGGGAGAGGCATCCAAACCCTTAACTCTGTCCACAATTTGGGTTATGTATTTAGAGTTGTGTCTGCTAGACCAGTGGAAGGGGCAGTGAAAGCCAGGATGCTGGGATCCCTGAAAGAGAATTCATCACAGGAGGATGAAGAGGTCCAGTCTTGAGGTCTGGCTGTTGTACATGCCTGAGGGTTGGAGTAGGGGTGGTTCTGGGAACAGGTGCATGGCTGGTCGTCAAATCCCTTTTAACTCCATGACAGTGGTAGCCTGAGTGTCCCCAGAGAGAATAAAACTATGTCAACTGAGTCATTTAATTTACTTTCTAACCCATTGGGGCCCAAACAACACTGAGCGGGGCAGGGCAGGGGGCCCTTCCTGCCAGCACCTGAACATAACACAGACTGTGGAAATGTTCTCCTGCAGGAAGATGCTGAGTTCTTAGCATAGTGCCTGCTACAAAGTCAGTGCTTAAAAATACTTGGTTAAATTAATGATAAGATTAAAAAAAAAAAAACACCTCATTTAGTGAAGGGTTTTGTAGCTAATTTGCAGAGCAATCAAGAGCGTGGAAACCCAGACCTATTGGTGAGTGAGATACCCCTTGGGGCTCGCAGATGTGGGAAGGAGTTGGCAAAGGATTAAAATCCCTGAGTTGGCAGGTAGGTGCTTAGAGCTAGCAATATTTGGGTGTTGTTAGTTCCATTCATGCCCAAAGGCTGGTGAAGGGGCCATCTTAATGTTTTCTGAATGAAGGAAAAAAGTAGTTTGTCAACAGGGGAGATGAGATCTAAGTGGGGAAAATGGAAGCCATTTGGCAATGCTGGCACAGGTGTTACACCGTCATGACTCACACATTTATTATTTTTTCCTTTCTCTTCCCTGCTCATCATACTGATACACTAACATGTTCTCAACGTGTTCATGTAGCTTTTGACATCGAAGTTGTGGGGCCCCTGTGAGGAAGGATCCACAGGTCTGCCAGTGTCCAGATTCTGGGAGCTTGTCTCTGAGGGAGACCTGATGGGCTGGAGAGCCTGGGACAGGGTCATAATATTTCCTTTCTCATCTTCTGGTGCCTGGTGCTCTCATGGTCTTCTCCTTTCCTTCTTAGCAATGTAAGATTAAAGACTGTTAATTATTCATTCACAGTTGAGTGGAGCACATTTCAAAGTCAGGGCTTCTGGGCATATGTCTCAGAGTTGCTAAGGGCAAAGGCCCACATTTTTTTGGGCCCATCATCTCTGTCAAGTCAAAGCCCTGAGTTCCGGAGCCAGCCCTACCTGAACCCTGGCCGTCACACCTGCCTGATTCTTCCCTAGTTTTTTCCTGGTCAGATTTCTCTGCCCTATCTGACCCCCAAGGAAGCTCAGGGTCAGTGTTACCATCTCCCCTGGGCATGTAGTTGTGGCTTGTGGGCTCCAGGGTTACTGTTGCCCAGGGCCCTCAGGCTGTCCCTTCCAGTGGGAGCAGGGAGCCTGCGCATTTGAGAGGAGGGCTTAAGGTGTGCCAAGCACTAGACAAGCAACAGTGCTAGCAAGCACTACAGGAGATGCTCTGAGTTTCAGGCATTCTTCTTAGCACTGTGTATGCAATGTCTCTATTGAGCCCTACAACAACCCTATGAGATAGGTGCTGTTTCTACTCTGATTTTGCAGATGAGGAAACTGAAGCTCAGAGAGGTCAAATGACTTGCCAAAGGCCACACAGCCTATGGGGAACCATGCTGGGATTTCATAGCCAAACAATCTGATGCCAGAGTCTGCACAATGTGCTGCTCTGTTAGTTTGTTTATCCTTACAATGACCCCAGGTAGAGATGGGGAAACTAAAATTTTGAGAAGATAGGTGACCCATTCCAGTCACAGCTTGTGAGTGGCAGAGCCAAGATTTGAATTCAAGGCATTCTAATTTAGAATCTGGCCTCCTTCTCCCGCTTTCCCGGAGACCAATGGATAAGCCGACTTTCTAGACACCCTTAAGAAGGGAGGAATGGAAAGGGCAGTTGCAGACCCAGGGAGCTTCTGCCTGTATGCTTGAGTGGGCGTGGAGGTAACAGGGAGCCCTGGCTGATGGATCCAGCTCTTTGGAATTTCCTGAGAATGAATTTCAGTATATGTGTTTGTGATATGGATTCAGTCTCACATCACCACCATTTAAAGATTCAGAGCTGACAAAGGAGAAAAACACAGATGCCTCCTATCTGAGCCATTGCTTATCATCGAGAGTTTATCTCCAAGAATCAGAATAATCATAACACATAGCAGCCACATGTGGCTGATTAGCCTTGTTGTATGTTTTATTTGATTACAATGTGAAAGTCTCTTCATGACTTAGGGCACAGCTCTATGGCTGGTTTGCTTGCTTACAACTGAGAAGTAGAAGTGGAGGCACCAGTAGGGTCCAGGAGCATCAGATACTGAGGTTGGTTCTTTTAGAACGTGTTAGTTGACAGAAACCATTGTGCAGCCCTTCTGGTGTGCTAAGCCATTCCGCATGTCCTCTTCATGGGCCATCACAGCAACCTGGGGTTTTCTTCTCACAGAGGCACTGGTCAGAGGTTTGGGCCATTCACAGGGGGTTGGTAGGAAGGGATGTAGGATGAAGGCAGTGTTTAGTTTGTGTGAAAACTGTGAATGTAGGGGTATGGAGGGTATGTTTTTAAGACAAATTAAAAAAAAAACCCAATCTTGTGCCTGAACCCAAATAATACTAATCTTATTTATGGCTTTGTTGTAATTCTTTTGAGTGCTTACTATCTGCTGGGCACCATGCTAAGTATATACAGCACAATCTTATCAAGTAGGGAAAATTATTGACCTCATTTTACATATGAGGGAAGTACCACTGAGAGGGATGAAGGGAGCTGCCTCAGTAGTACAGTCAGTAAGGGAAGGAGCCAGGCAGTCTGATTCTGGAGCCTGTACATTTCTTGCATGGCTGTTCTGCTGGACAGCGACTCTCAGCTACCCAGACTTCCCTTCCAAGAGCTTAGTGGACAATGGGAATGAAGGGTCCTCCGACAGGAGGTGGTACCTATTGCTGGTGGCCTCAGTCATCCCACTCAGCCTCTCTGGGAGCCTCTGGGAGTGAGCAAATGATACATTCTCTCGAAGGGGCGGGGGTTGTCTGGCTTGTCCCACACTATGTGTCACTCTATGTCTCTAAGGCACACTTTCCACATATCTAAAATAATATTTTCCTTATCTAGCTCAGAGGGTGATTGTGGCAGAACTCCTTGTTGCTTGTCACCTTACCAGGTGAAGCACTGTCCTCTATTCATGGACAGGAAGTAGTGGTGAGCAGGGCAGACAGAAACCCTCCCAAGGAGAGATGAGCTGGGGCAATGGGGGAGCAGGTGGCTTGAGTCCTGTGGTCTAGGCCTGGAGTCTTTGCACATGTCGTTCTGTTGTTGGAAATGCTCTCCTCTCTCCTGTTCCCTTGATTGGGTCTCTTTAAACTTTCAGCTGTCAGCCTCAATGTCATCTTCTCTAAGAGACACTCTCCCCTCCTTCCTCTGATGGACTGGCCTCAGCTCCCACCTCTGGTGGTCCTGGGGGCTTTCTCTGGCTCCTCTAAATCCCAAACCTTCCTACAAGACCCGGTCCTACTACCTGGGTATGAATTATTCAGATAGAGGCTGAGGGCTTATTGTGGGGACAAATATTCCGGCAAAAGCCATCTGGCTGGAGCAGAGAAAGAGTTGGGTAGCATTTAGTGTCAGGAAGTGATTTCCCATGGTAATTAAATGTTCACACCAGTGTGTGTGCGTGTGTGCGTGTGTGTGTGCGCGCGCGCATTTGGGAGATGTATTTTATCACTGTTTCCTCACAGAGTCTAATCTAGCCTGTGTCACACCAGACTCCTGGGTCTAAACAGAGCACCATCCCTCCCCGACTCGAGGGGGATTGATGTTTTCAATTAAAAAAAAGGAGGAAGAATCAGGGCCTCTGTGAGGTTCTGTGAGAAATGATGGGAGCAGTGGGGTCAAGGGGAGCTGATTATGTAGATATATTTAAGCTCTCAGCAGGGAATGAATGGTTTCCATAAACCTGCTGGGGGCCAAGACCTCCCACTGTGCTTGCTGGCTCAGATGCAGCTGGGGGTTGCTTCTCAAGTTACAGGTGGAAGGGGATGAGCAGGTGCTCTGGATAAGGGGCTGTCTGTGAGGTGGGGGACCCAGTGGTGTGTGGAGAATGGTAGGAGGCACCCTTTCTCTTATGGAGCACACACTCAGCCCCCATCCCCAAAGGAGTGTGCCTCTAGGTGACACTTCCCTGGATAGAGTCTTGGTCTCTGCTAGAGACATGCTATGTAGTTCTGCTCTGGTCCTCTTGTCTTTCTGTTTTTCTGTCCTCTAGGTTTTTAGTGTGTAAAATCAGGTGATGGTTGTACAACAATGCAAATGTGCTTACCTATATACTCAAAGATGGCTAAAATGGGAAATTTTATGTATCTTTCACACACACACACACACACACACACAGATATAGATATAAAACTCTAAAAGAAAAATTAAGTGTATCTGAAGTTTCCTTCCAGCCTTAATGCTCTGTGGATTGATGATCCTGGATTCAAAGAAATGCCAAGAGCTTTATCATAATTTGAGGAAAAGCATGGGACCTCTGCTAAGTTCATTTCCCCCTCTGATTCTACCTCCTTTGGTGGTGGCATAGTAGTTTCTCAAGACCTGGCCACTTGCTTCCCCTCACTGTTTTCTGTAAGTCTCCTACCATGCCCCTGAGGTTTCTCCCCTCCCCAGAGGCTGGACCACACCACACTGCTTTGGTACTTCTACCATCATTTTTCTTGGCCTTTGTGGCTTCTTCTGGGGACCAAGGGGGACCTCTGCTTGGCTGTTTGTTGAGCCACTGAAAATTTCATGGATAATTCAGGAACACAAATCAAACAGGAGGCTAGAAGCTCTGGATTTATGAAGAAAAATGAGTTAAACTTGGCAATTTATGAGCAGTTCAGAATAGCAGCAGGGTGGGAGTAGGGGAAGACAGGAGGACTGGCCTAAAGGGCTGGAGGGTATAGCTAGGGGAGGCAGAGATGGGAATAGGGCTGGGCCTGTCCCCACTAGCTTTGTGGAAGGGTGTCTGTCTCCTGGCAAAATGGGGCAAGTAGAGTCCAGTGAGGAGGCAGGGACTCCTCAGGCTTCAGAGGGAGTGACCAGCCCCGAAATCTGAATTTGGTCTCACGGCAGCCTGGTCTTTGCTTGGGTACCAAGGAGAAGGGAGGTCAGGGGAGGGGGCATATTTTCCAGACATGGGGGAGTACTAGGCCAGAATTGAGAGGGTTGGCTGGCCTGATACAGTGAGACAATCCCCACTTGTCCAAGTAGCTTCATTGAAGCTTTTCTAGTATCCTGGGGGACCCTCAGTCTGAGGGTAGTGGTATACTCCATATAAATTCAACCCTAGGAACCCAGAGAGATATCTTAAAGGCTATCCCCAAGGTTATGGCCCCAGAAATGTATGGATCTCAGTAGAAGTGGGGTGGGAATTTGACTGGCTTTGCTGCCATGGCTAACTAGTAGCAGCTGGTTTTTGCCACCTCCCCAGCATGGTTCTTGCTGGATAGTCCCACCTTCTGTCAAGTTCCCTTGGCTTGGGATGAACTCCAAGAAGTGTGTTTGTAGATAAGTGATCTAATAGAAATGGCTATATCTGAGGATCAGGGAGGGAGAGACAGGGATGAGCCTCCAGTAGACAATACTTGACAGGATGACAGGGAAGAAGTCACATCACTGTTAGGGCTCAATTTTCTCATCTGAAAAGTGGAAATTCCCTTCCATCAGACCCTTTCATAACTCATAAAGCTATTGTATGTATGAAATAAAATTATGAATGAATATGTGCTTGGTATCCTCTAAGGTGCTGTATCAAGGTGGTGGATTCTCTTAATTTTTGATGGGAATCTACCACAGTCACCTCTTCTTACCTTCCTTTTTTTCTTTAGATTTCCAATGTCTGAAATGAAAAGATTAGACCAAGTCAACTGTCAGTCCTCTTCTGGCCTGAACATCTAACCCTTTGACTGTCTTGGTATCTCAGTTCTTGATCAACATGTTCCTAGTTGAGGGTGGGGCTTCCAGGGTCCAGGTCTTCTAGTAGGCAAGACCTAGTTCAGACAGACATTTAACAAGATCATATCTAGGTGGGGAGCTCTTCTGGTTTCTCTTAATCTCTTCTAGGGTGCTATTGAAGGTGTGGCTGGATGTGTGCATTTGAATGACTTAGATCAGTGGGGCTATGCCTTAGAATGTATCAGAGAGATTTCCCTAGAACTCCAATCATTTAATGTAAAATGTTCCCATTTTAAGAACTGAAGGAGGAAAAAAAATAACCAAAGGAGGTGGCATGTAAAGGATTTAGATTCTTGAGGTAGGGGTAGAGATGCACTGTTGACCTGGGATTATTAGAGAGTCATTATTTTAGAGTCAATGCATAGTTATTGAACTCATACTACATTCCAAAGGCTGTTGCAGGCACTTTCATGTTCTCATTTAATTTGATTCCATGATAACTATGGGAGGAAGGTGGTGTTTTGGCCAATGAGGAAACTGAGGCTGAGAGAAATAAAGAAACTGTTCAAGGTCACATAGCTTGGAGTGGTGGAGCTGGGACACAAACCAGGCCTATCCGACCTCAAAGTTGGAGCTTCTACTACAGAGTGATTTCTTATTCCATGCCCACTTTTGCATCCAATAAAGCCCCAAAGTCATCTTACCATTGGTCTTCATTGATCTCTCTTTGAATGTGGTCACATTTTCCTGTTTCTTCATATGTCTAGTAATTTTGGATTGTATCCTGGACATTGTTAATGAACTATTAGAGAGATTCTAGATTCTATTATATTCCTCTAAAAGACTGTCACTTTTTTTTTCAATTTTTTGTTTTTAATTTGACTGAACTCAAACTTCAAACTCTGTCTCCCATAGAGTTGGCAGCAGCTGAAATCTCAGTTCAGTTCATTTAATTTTAGCTAGGGTTTTTGTCTCTCCTGTGCATGTATATTGAAGGATCAGCCAGAGATTTGGGCAGAGATTATACAAAGAAGTTGAGGCTTAATCTCTGTGGATCTCTCCTTTCTGTGGTTTCTGCCATCACTTTCAAGCTGCTGTGTTCACCCACATTTTCTCTGTTTCTTTGAGCCACTATGATTTCAGATTTCCTATAAATTTAGCTATCCTGTTTGACATCGACTATGGACTGTTCTCAGGAAAAATGCTTTAAAAACATAAAATACACCATTGTCATTCTTCCAAGTATCAACTCCTCTGGAATTTCTGCCTGCTTGTTGTTTTACCAGTTTTGAAGTGTTTTATATGGAATTTGTATTTATATGTGGGAAGACAGCCTGATAGGAGCTACTTGACTGTCATTGGAAGCCCTGTTCTGCTTTTGAGTGTGTAGTTCCTTCTATCACTCTTACCAGGTGGATCTGTTCTTTTTTTTTCTTTTTTAAAATTTTATTTATTTATTTTAGAGAAAGAGAGAAAGTGAGGGGAGAGTTGAGGGAGAGAATGTTCAAGCAGACTCCCACTGAGTGTGGAGTCTAGTGTGGGGCTGGATTCCACAACCCATGAGATCATGACCTGCACTGAAATCAAGAGTTGGATGCTCAAACAACTGAGTCCCCCATGTACCCTGTAGGTGGGTTTGTTCTTAAAGGTATATCAGGCCTATTAGAGTCTTTAGGAATCTAGTCTTCAACTCATAATAGCAGGTACTTATACCAAGACAATGATGTGTTGTATTTGGCTCTTGGAAATGTCATGCAACTGTGTCCAGGACAACCTTCTGAGTGGCTTTGCCTTATGTGTATGTTACCTTCAATATCATCTTCCTTGGGAAGGCATGCTTCTAGATTGCTAGGAGCATCCATCCTCAGATCACTGTTCCAAGTACCATGATGCTGGGAGTTGGAGGGGCAAGCTTTGTCCCTCTCTCAAGTACATTTTTGGCAAAGTCTCCATTGGGAGGGTAAGAGGGGTCAAGAAGGAGAAGGAGGCAGATTCCCCGACTAGCCAATGTCATCCAAGTGTATGTCTGCTTAAACTTTGCCTTAGGGAGTTTGTCAGATGGCCGCCACCTGTTTAAGTTCCCCCAGACACCTTCTGGAGCTGCAGGTGTGTGTCAAGGGCTGGAGGAAATTGGCTCTTCCCCAAAGTTCTTTTTCTTTTTTGTTGGTGATAACAGAAAAGCTGGAGCATGATGGAAAAATCCATGTACTTTAAAAAATATTCCTGCTTTGTAGAAGGGTTGTTTTTCTCCCCCTTTTCTTCTTAAAAAAAAAAAATCTCTTGTGTGTCAGAAAGATGAAGCCAGAAGAGAAATGTCCCTTTGATGGCTGAGAATTATTGTTTTAAAGGCTTTATTTAAGCTGCTCTTAACAAAACTCAAACATCTGGCTTGTGGTGCCTGTGTGCCAACTTTCAGCTTGAATGGAATGCATGAAGATGGCAGGCTCCCAGGCTGGAGGGAAGGAAGGCAAAGCCTGCTGTGGTCCGCTTGGCTGCTGTGACTGCTGTGACCACTGTCTGTGTTGCGTCTCCTCCATGGGGCAGGGGCGGAGAAAGAAAATCATTTTCTTGAGCATGTTTTTATGCTAGAGACATTTTGCTAAGGTGAATATATCTGTGCCTATCTCAGGACTTAAGGGTGAAGAGAGTGAGGACTTGAGCTGAAGAAAAGCTGGGCTGGGGGGAAAGGAAAGGATGGTGTATTTATCCAACACATTTTCTGTGCCAGTCATTTTCATAGCCATTGCTGGGTTCAGTTCTTGTAATGACTCCATGAGGTAGGTATTTATCTCCTTTCATTTCAGGTAAGGAAGCTGGTTAGAACTTGTGCAGGTTTACCTAGTTAGCAAATGGTAGAGTCTGAAGTCAGTCTCAAGGCTGGTGCCTCTTGAGTCTGGGTTTCTTTCATGATCTCTGGCTGCTTCTCATATGGGCCCTGAAGCTATCTTCCTTCTTCTAAAATGGAAGGGACTATTCTCTGACTTGGGGTGGGGAAGGAGAGAGGAGATAGGATCTCACCGCAAGCGACTCCCCTGATGATTCTGTAGAGTCAGAAATAGACTCCATAACCCAAATTTGTGTGGGGGGAGGTTTGTGAGGTTGTGCCCTCAGGAAGCATCTACTATTCCAGGCCAGGCTTCTGGCCTTGCCCACCAAGAGTTGTATAATGTTGAGCAAGTTACTTGACTTCTTTGAGCCTTAGACTTCTCAGGTGGGGATAAGACTACTCACCAGAAGGGTCCTAATTAGAAATGCACATAAAAGTCTGTGGTTCTGTGCCTGGCACAGAAGAGGTACTCAGCAAATGTTGGTCTCCCTTCTTCTCTCTAGCTGTAAGACGTCTGAGTTCTGGCCTCACAGCCAGGAGTTGAGATGCAGAGAGCTCGAGGAAAGCAAGGGAGACTAGGCTGGGAGGCTGACTCCTTGAGGGGCTTCAGCTTCATTAGGTGATTGGTCAGAGAGGGCCAGTGTCCAACCTGGTGAGGAAGGCTGGGTGAGAGAGTAGGAAGTTCAATGTGGGGCTGCTCACATGTCTCTTACCTGGTGGGCCTGAGAGTCTGGAGGTCTTCTGGCTAGAAAGATCCCTTGGAAACAATCATGTCCAGCTTTCACATTTTACAGGCAGGGAAAGTGAGGCCAGAAAAGGAAAAGGCCTTGGCCAAGGCTCTGTAGCAGGTAGGAGCAGAGCTGGTGCTTTGCCCCTACTCTTTAGCTCTGAAGGCAGGGTTGGGTGGGGAAGACAAATGTAGAGTGGCACAGCCTGAGGGCACCAGGGCTGAAGCCCCCTAGCAACTGCATGGCTCCTAGGGCCCAGCAGTCCTTTACCTAAAACCAATGGGTGTGGGGGTGGGGGTGGCGGCAAAGAAGCTTGAGTGGCTCCCTCTTCTGCTGATGCGCCTCTGATTTTTCTGTGAGCATCTGTTCGCCTGCTCTCTGATCACTGTGTGGGCAGAATCTGCCCATTAGTATTTCACACCCAGGGTCTCAGCACAGCTAAGCAATTAGGATGCCCAAGATCTGAATCTCTTGCTGCTGCCTCTAAATGTACTCAGGAAATCTTTCTCTTGTTTTCTTGAGCCTCAGTGTTTCTAGCTGTAAGATGGAGGCAAGTAACCTGCCGTGGAGGATGGGAGTGCTGGGGAAATCCCTAAATGATATGTTGGATGCCCTAGGAGTTAAAACAGGGCATTACTATCATGAATTGGCTATTTGGTCTTTTTCTCTTCCATTCTCTTCCCTCCTCTTCTCTTCCCTTTCCTTCCCTTCCCTCCTTACTTCCTTTATCATTTCCTGACATATGTTGAGCATCTGAGAGGCCAGGACTCTGGAGGTTGTAGGGTCTGTGCTGTAAGCCTGAGGGAAGGGACCTGGCAGGAGGCATTTTTGTGGTCTAGAGCCCAAGGCAGCCTGTCTGGGTGAAGCTACCCATGAGTTCTGCCAGTGCCCAGTGCACTCTGACCTTGGCACTTGGTTCCCTCTGGTGAGTTGGTTGGGGAACTGTCTCTCCCTGAGCACTGGGATGACTCAAAGATAAGGATTTTGTCATGTTTACCACATGTAGCCTACCTGTGGCTGATCAAAGTCAAGGCCATGGCAGTGTAGAAGAGCCAAAAGAGTAAGGATGTTGAAGTTGATTAGATCTGAGTTAGAGTTCAAGTTCTGTCAGTTTTAAGCTGTGTGACTCTCATAGGTCAGGTTTCTGTAGAAATAGATTCTGTAACCAAAATTTGTATGTGGGAATCCTGTGGCGGTGTGTACTCAGGAAGCATACCTATAACGGAGTGAGAAAAGCAGGAAGGGGCAGAGCAAGAAGTTGAATCATGGTATAGTTGCAATAGAAGCCTCAGCCAATCTGTGAGGGCGTCTTAGTGCCAGAATGGCCCTTGGGTGTTGTCCCAGACTGAGGCAAGGGAGCCAGAACTTTGTACCCCCACTGACCAGTCATCGGATGTAGGCTTCCTAGGGAAAGGCATATACTTTGACAAAGCAGCTTTTAGCTGAAGACGATGCCTGAAGCACAACTTGATAGTCAATAGCCCTGCTGCCAGGGAGGTGAGCACCTCAGCCCTGAGGAGGTAGCGGGGAAGCACACCACATCATCCATCACGTGACCTTGGGTAAGCCACTTAGTTTAACTGAGGCTCAGTCTTCACAATTGTGAGATGGAGATAATTGACTTATTCATTCAGGAGTTCTTTCATGTGTTGGGAAGTATATAGCAAACAAGACAGACAAAGCTCCCTCCCTCAGGAAGCTTACATTCTAGCTGGGAAGAGAAGTGACTAGAGTCAGAGAGTGCTAAGTTCCAACAAGAAATCTAAGATGGTAAGGAGATACGGACTGCCAACTCGGGCAGTTCTCTATTTTATATAAGAGGGGCAGAGCAGAAGCCTGAAGGAAGTGAAGGAATACACCATGAGATCATCTAAGTCAAGATTTCTCAAACTCAACACCATTGAGATTTCAGGTAGGATGATTCTTTGTTGTGGAGACTCTCCTGTGCACTGTTGGATGTTTAGAAGCATCCCTGGCTTCTACCCACTAGATGCCAGTAGCACCTTCTCTCCAGTCATAACAACCCAAAACGTCTTCACTTAGTGTCAAATGTCCCTTGTGGGGTGGGGGTGGGGGTGGGGGTGCAAAATCATCTCCTGGTTGAGAATTGTGTGTTCAGAAGAAGGCACCTCCTGGCAGAGGGAATAGCAAGAACAAGGGCTGAGAGGTGAGTGCATTCTTGTTACATCCATGGAACAGTGAGGGGGCCAGTGTGGCTGGAGTGATGTGAGCAGAGGGGAGAAAGAAAGCAGAGGGGAATGGAGAGATGGAATATCATGCAGGATCTTATAAGTTGTCAGGATTTTAGCTTTGACTCCAAGTGAGAAGGAAGCCCTTGGAGGGTTTTGTGCAAAGAAATGATATGATCTGGGTTATATTTAAAAGGAATTCCTCTGGCTGCTCCTTCACAATAGTGATGGAAGATTAAAGACAAGGTTTCTGACACACAACAGGTACTCAATAAATGAGCTTGTCATCCTCAAGAACAGGTGGAGTGTGCCCTTTGTTTGCATTTAAGGTCATTGTGCAACTTGGTTACCATCCTATGCCAGGTATTAGAGTTGCTTTTATGTGACTCAGGCCCTGATGAGGACCCAAGAATGTTAAGAGCTAGAAGGAGCTTTCAGGAGAGTGGAACCCAAACCACTATTTGAGAGAAAAAACAGCCTGGGGATACAAAGCAACCTGGACAAATCCATCCCCCGCATCAGTGGCAGTGCTAGGGTTAATATCTTTATAGTTGCTCTTTGGGAAAGAATGTCTTTGATGGTGACCTAATTTGTGCCGCCTTATGTAAGTAGTTTTTTTTTTTTTTTAATTAAAAAGATAAAATTCAAAGACAAGAAGAATGTGCTCAAGGCTGGATGGGCTTTTGCACAAATAAAAGATTTGACTGGGAAATTAGTTGTAAAATAATAATAATCAAAAGTTGGGTTTGGACCCTGTCTTCCAGGAGGAAGTCAGGTTGCCAAATCAGCACCTGACAGTAACTCCTTTCTGAAGTTGTGGAGCTACCATTTTGTTTTAGCAGAATGCGCAGAAGGAATGCTGGTTGTAAAAAAAAAAAAAAAAAAAAAAGGAATGCTGGTTGTGAGACCCACTTGTGGCCACTTTTATGTTCTTGGGTGTGAGTAATATTTCTTTAATGGGCAAATCCCATTCTTAGATGGGAAATGGAGGCAGAGATAATCTTGAGTTTGACCCCACTGACTGATGTTCATCGTGGTGTCGACAGAGCCCGAACATACGGCTCAGGGGTCTGGACTTTATTAGGTCACCACTGTCTGGTTTTACAACTTGGGGGAAGTTATGAAATGTTCTGGTGCCTCTATTTGCTCATCTGTAGACCAGAAACTATAGTTTCTTCCCCTTTTCAGGGTGATCTAAAGAGGAAAAACACTTTATCTTCTAGTTTCTCTGCTTAGTGCTTTGCATTGAATGGGTATTTGATACACATTTGTTGAAGGAATGAATATTTACAGGGAAAAATGAGGTGAGTATGGAAAATATTAAAGTGGAACACAAAGGACTTTGTAAGACTCTCTTAATATTATTAGGTGAGCTCCTGGTCTCTGGTGAGTTGATGAGTCCTAGATTGGGAGGTTCCTTTTATCCATCCACCTGCCACAAGCCACACTGTATAGTGTACACACTTTACAGGCGGAAGAATTTTTCTTCTGTGTTTTGTGGCCTTTTGGAACAGACTTGTTGAGTGGTATCAATACTTGGGATAGGGTAGCCCCATTTTATTGCTAGGGCCTGATACCATGACCATTCTTGAGTCCCACAGACAGGGATAGGAGTTAGCGTTCTCTCAGGGCTTGTATAAGTTCAGGCAGGACTGCGGGAGACGCAGTCCCGGCTCATGGTGATTTCTTCAGGCTCTCAAAGGAAGTTTTGGAGTTACTTCAACTAAATCCACAATGAGATATCACTTTATAACAGGAGAATGATTATAAAAAGAGACAAAGACAGATACTAACAAGTGTTGAGGATGTGGAGAAATTGGAGCCCTCATACCCTGGGAGAATGTAAATCATTGCAGTCACTTTGGAACACAGTCTAACAGTTCCTTAAAAAGTTCAACATGACTTACTGTATGATTCTGTAGTTCCACTCCTATGTACATACACAAGAGAAATGGAAACATATGTCCACACAAAAACTCATACGCCAATGTTAATAGTAGCATTATTTATAACAGTCAAGTGGCCAGCGACTGATAAGAAAACAAATTGTAGTCTGTCCACTCAATGGAATATTTTTCAGCTGCAAAAATGAATGAGGTACTGATACATGATACAACATGGGTGAACCTTAAAAACATGATGCTAAATGAAAGGAGCCAGCCACAGAGGACCACATACTGTGTGCTTTCACTTACATGAGATGCCCAGAAGAGACAGATATATAGAGATAGACAGCAGATAAGTGATTGTCTAGGGCTGGGGGGAAGCAGGGGTTGATGGAGGAGTGATAACTAAAAGGTAAGGGTTTTTTGGCAGGGGGTGATGAAAATATTCTATGATTATGCAGCCATCCTCTGAGAATGTACTAGAAACCATTGATTCGTGTACTTCAATGGGTGAACCATATAGTATATGAGTTGTATCTCAACAAAGCTGTTACCAGAGAAAAATGGGAACATTAGTAGGTCTACGTTTCAGTTTTGTTATGAGGGTCACTGAGATAAAACACAGCATCTGGTATATAATTAGTTCCCAGAACAGTATCACTGGACGGTTGGAGATTATAGGAGATAAGGGACAAATGAGTTAGCATAGTTTCTGACACATAATTGGTGACTGCCCATCCTGTACTTCTTTGTATAGGCAAATTTGGGAGATGTAGGGAGACTCCCACTGAATCCAGGACTCTATTCAGCTCACCCCTTGGAGGGGACCTTTATGGCTCCAGCTGGGAAGTCTACCATGGGAAGTAGCCAGACGAAAGTGTGGTTTGGGCCCCGTTACCCGGTTTAGTGAAACCATAAACCTTTATGTTTCTCTGGAAAAATTCAAAGGGGCATTTGTGGTTCTAGCCCAGTTTGTCAGCCTATCTCTGTCTCACCTCTTCTTGTCCCCCTTCCTCATCAGCAGTTTCTTCTCTTTGTTCTGAGATTGCTCAGTAAGGAGCTGAATTATTGTTTTTATTAATGGGGCCCCCTGAGAATTTTCAATTTGAATCCTTCCCTGTAGCCTAAGTCTCTCTTCCCAACTTCTCTTTGTAGTGCAGATTAGCTACATGGAAGGATATTTTACATTATTTTGCTTCCAGGAAGGATGGGGAAGACAGGGCTGAGCTGGGGTTTGTGGCACAGGTTTTGGTGCAAAAGTGTTAGTTTTAGTGGTTTTAATTCTCTTGCCCAGTTCTGGTCCAGGCCAGAGCCTCATCTTTCACTCTGTTTTGCCTCCAGTCTTTCTCCTCTCTATCCCATTCATCAGTTCCAAATGTTAGATGGGTGTGGTGGGAGGGAGTTACGGGGCTGAGGGGAATGACACACTTGGTTTCCTATATTTCCCCATAACATAGTACAGAGAGGTGATTTCAAGGCCTTAGTTTCACATGGGGCAGATGTGCCTCTGTGTGTGCATGCATGTGTGTGTATATGTGTGTGTGTGTGTGTGTGTGTGTGTGAGAGAGAGAGAGAGAGAGAGAAAGAGATTGAATGTAGTGGATACTGTGGGGTGCTGTGCTGCCCAGATGCCCCATAACTCCCTGAATCATTCATTAATTCCCCCAGCAGATGGCTCTCAGTGAATTGTTCTGTGGGATTGCTTTAGTCAAAACAATGGCTGGCTCACCCAAGGTCTTACCCCTTCCCAGGAATGGCATGCATCTAGTGACTGCTCACTGTGGGAAGGGGGGAGATATAAGGGATCAGTCCCTTCCTCAAAGTGGGACAACTTTGAAGGACCTTATCAGCTCCATAACTCCCTGTGGATCTGCTGAGGTCTTTGCTATGACTACATCACAATTCAGTTCCTCCCTCCACCCAATCCTGCCTCCTTCACTTCTGACAAAGAGAAAAGTGGCCTCTGACATCCAGGAGCTGGCCCTGCACTCACTCCTAGGCCTGGGTGTTTCCCTCAAACAGAGACCCTCTCACAGAACACTGGACAAGATCACTCCGTGGTCATGATGATATGAGGCACAAAACAAGACCACTCTGTAATCTTGTCTAAGCAGGGACAAAAGCATGATCACTGTCCAAATCACAAAAATACCAAACATCCTCTTATCCTGACTAATATGAATGATGCTGTTTCTTTACTAACTATAACCTTAGCTTCACTGTGGTCTTCTTTATTTCTAGATGAGATTTATTAAGATACCTAGTCATAGAATTACCCTTACTTGCTAATAGCAGTCAATTCAGAGCAAAGACTTACTTCCTAGAACCACCCCTAAATCACCTACCATGAACCCAAATCCTATAATAAGTCCTTTTTAACATACTCTTACTGAGATGTCCTGAAGGTTCCCTTGGTTTCTGGTCTTCCAATAAACCCAACTTGTGCACTTGCAGAGGTGTTCCTTAAAGTCCTTGGCTGGGAGGGCATTGACACTGCCCCATGGGTATTGATCACAAGGAAACTCTCAATTAACTTTCTGAACATGAATCTCTTTCTCAAAGTGTACCTAAGTTACATTAAGAAACTTAGTGTGAGGAGTGGTCCAAGGAGGAAACCTTTAAAATGACGTTGGAATTGAAGAGCAGAAAAAGCTGAATATAAGCCTAGTCTGCTACTCCAGGGTCATAACTATGACTGGGGAGAAGTAGGACTCTCAGGTTTGTGATTGGTGCATCTGGGTCAATGCATTTGAATATCATGAATCTTCAGATCCTTTTGGTCTCTTTGGACCTGCAGAAATGGCTTGCTCTTCCCTGTTAAAGGCCAAGAATCTCCTCTGCTCTGCTCTTACAGAAGTTGATGCAGAGGCCTGTCTTGGACAATATGCACTGCCCTCTGAACCTACTTTCACTTCTCTGGCTACCAGACCAATAAACGGAGTTAATATATAGCCTGGCTAGGGGAAGTGCTGGATCTGTTATAAAAGGAAAGGGACTATCTGCCCTAGTTGTTGCACGACCCAGGTGATACATACTTCCAGCAGGAGTGAGTATGTATAGGAATGGGTCCTTTACAATGCAAGGTTAAGAAGCACTCATTCCCCCAGCTGCTGATAGCTCTCAGCTGAGTCTTCTTCAAAAGTTTCCCTCAGCTGAAGAGAGCTGCTTAGCCTTCCCTAGCATAGGCTACATTCAATAATTGGATAATGGGATGAGGGGGTTAAAATTCCTTCCCCCTCTCCTTAAGGTGGCATGATTCTGAAGAACCATACTAACTCCAGAGTTATCTTTGGGATCAGCTGAAGCCCTTATGGTACCTGCATTACAGATCCCTCTGCCCATTTCTACTTCTTTCACCCTCTCCTCAGGGTGGATCTGGGGGCACTCCCATAGATTCCCTGCATGTGAATTGCTGTTTCAGAGTTCACTTCCTCAGGAATCTGACCTTATTATGAGAAAGAGAATGAGAAGAAAGAAGACATAGAAAGCAGGAGTAGCGAAAGGAAAGAGATGGGAACCTCTGAAACTATGGGTCCTTCTCTGGAACTTAAACCAAGACCAGATGTTCCAGCTCTTTGCTTCTGTGCAGAAAGCTCTGCAAGGAGTGACAGTGACTCCTCAAGTGATGTAAAAGGAGAGCTCTCCATCAACAAGTAGAAGAAGGAGAGAGCTGTGGAATAAAGACAATGGGAAAGCAAGATAGAATTCTTGGAAATAAAAAAATACGGGATCCCTGGGTGGCGCAGCGGTTTGGCGCCTGCCTTTGGCCCAGGGCGCGATCCTGGAGACCCGGGATCGAATCCCACATTGGGCTCCCGGTGCATGAAGCCTGCTTCTCCCTCTGCCTATGTCTCTGCCTCTCTCTCTCTCTCTGTGTGACTATCATAAATAAAATAAAAAAAATACATATCATTGAAATAAAATTCAATTCAAGGATTGGAAGGTGAAGTTGAGATTTCTGAGAAAGCAAATAAAAAAGGAAAAAGCAGGAAAAGTGAGAGAAAAAAGAGACCCAGAGGAAAAATCTAGAAGGTCTAACATCCGAGTAATAGGAGATCCAGAACAGAGAAAAGGGAGGGGTGAAGATAATCAATAAACAATGCAAGAAAACTTCTTAAAGCTGACAGATCTGAATCTACAAATGGAAACGACCTGTTTTTTTTTAAAAAATTTTTATTTATTTATTCATGAGGGACACACAGAGAGGCAGAGACCTAGGCAGAGGGAGAAGCAGGCTCGCTGCAGAGAGCCTGATGTGGGGACTCAATCCCAGGACCCAGGGATCATGACCTGAGCCAAAGGCAGAAGCTGAACTTCTGAGCCACCAGGCATCCTGAAAGGGCCTATTAATATGAGGCCCAGTGGCTATTAATATGAAAAAGAAATGAATCTTCATCCTGATCTCATATCATATACAAAATGAATTTAGGATGGATCAGAGACCTAAGTGTGAAAAGTAAGACAATTACATATCTAGGGGGAAAAAAGCTAGAATAGCTACATGTCTTTGGGATGGGAAAAGATTTAGTAACTAAAGCACAAAAAACACTAATTATAGAAGAAAATACCACTAAGTTTAGGCCCTTATTAAAGCTCAAAAATCCTTATATGGAACCACAAAAGACCCTGATAGTCAAAGCAACCCTGACAAAGAAAAACAAAACTAGAGGCATCACAATGCCTGACTTCAAGCTCTATTTCAAAGCTGTAGTCATCAAGACAGTATAGTATTGGCACAAACCAGACACATGGATCAATGGAACAGAATAGAAAATCCAGAAATGGACTCTTAACTCTATGGTCAACTCATCTTTGACAAAGCAGGAAAGAATATCCAATGGAGAAAAGATAGTCTCTTCAACAAACGGTGTTGGGAAAACTGGATGGCGACATGCAGAAGAATGAAACTGGATCACTTTCTTACATCATACACAAAAATAAATTAAAAATGAATGAAAGACCTAAATGTGAGACAGGAAACCATTAAAATCCTTGAGGAGAACACAGGCAGCAACCTCTTTCACCTCAGCAGCTTCTTACTAGACATGTCTCTGGAGGCAAGGGAAACAGAAGCAAAAATGAACTACTGGGACTTCATCAATATAAAAAGCTTTTGCGTAGTGAAAGGAACAATCAACAAAATTAAAAGACAGCCTATGGAATGGGAGAAGATTTTTGCAAATGACATATCTGATAAAGGGTCAGTACTCAAAATTTATAAAGAACTTATCAAACTCAACACCAAAAAAACAAATAATCCAGTTAAGAAATAGGCAGACAACATGAATGAACATTTTTCCAAAGAAGATATCTGGATGGCTAACAGGCACATGAAAAGATGCTCAACGTCACTCATCATCAAGAAATACAAATCAAGACCACAATGAGATATCACCTCACACCTGTCAGAATGGCTAAAATTAACAACACAGGAAGCAACAACAGGTGTTGATGAGGATTTGGAGAAAGGGGAACCCTCTTGCACTGTTGGTGGGAATGCAAGTTGGTGCAGCCAAAGTGGAAAACAGCATGGAGGTTACTCAGAAAGTTAAAAATAGAACTACCCTATGATCCAGCAATTGCACTACTAGGTATTTATCCAAAGGATACAAAAATAGAGATTCAAAGGAATACATGCACCCCTATGTTTATAGCAGCATTATCAACAATAGCCAAACTAAGGAAGAGCCCAAATGTCCATCAATTGATGAATGGATAAAGAAGATGTGGTACATATACATGGAGTATTAATATAAAGAGATTCAATGATAGAGAACAAACTGAGGGTTGATGGAGGAAGGTGGGCAGGGGATGGGCTAAATAGATGATAGGTATTAGAGCACTTGTGATGAGCACGGGATGTCATGTATAAGTGATGAACCACTGAATTTACTCCTGAAACCAATATTGCACTGTACATTAACTAGAATTTAAAAGAAAAATTGAAAGAAAAAAACAAAATTAAGAACTCCTCTTCAGAGCAGCCCACGTGGCTCAGCGGTTTAGCACCACCTTCAGCCCAGGGCGTGATTCTGGAGACCCGGGATCAAGTCCCACGTCAGGCTCCCTGCATGGAGCCTGCTTCTCCCTCTGCCTGTGTCTCTGCCAATCTCTCTGTCTCTCATGAATAAATAAATAAATAATTTAAAAAAACCTCCTCTTCAGTAGAGACAATATTGAAAGTGAAAAGCCAAAGACCTGAAGTAGTTGTGATATATACACCCAACAAAGAAGGTACTTCTAGAGTATATAGAAATCCTACAAATTCACAAAGTAAGAATTGCTTTTAAGAGTGAGCAAAATATTTACAAAATAAGTCACTAAAAGTAGTACAAAAATGACCAAGAAACATATGCAAAAGTGTTCAATATTGTTAGTCATCAGAAAAATGCTAACTAAAACCATGATATACTATCACTACATCCCTACAATGGTAAAAATAAAACGTTGGAGAGTATGGTGAGAATGTAGAGCAAGTGGAACTCTCAGGCATTGCCACTGGTAGTGTAAATTTGCACACCACTGTGGAAGGCTGTTTGGCAGCATCTATAAAAGCTCAATATGTGCCTACCCTGTGATTCACCAATTCTACTGCTGAATATAGACTGTAGGGACATGAATACTTATTTCCACTAAAAGACACATGCAAGAATGTCACAGAAGTGTCTTAGAACTAGGGACAGTTCCAAATGCCCACCACCATTTGTAAAATAATTGTGGGTATGTGCTCACAATGGAGTATTATACAGCATTGAAAAAAGAATCAGCATTCTCTACATGGAACAACATGGGTGAATGTTAGAGACATAATGTTAAGAAAAAGAAGCCAGACACAGAAGAGTATATACTGCAAAATTCCATTTATATAAAACTCAGAAAAGGCAAAATTGGCCTATGGTGGTAGGAGAGAAGAGTGGCTACTTTTGGAAAGCTACTAACCAGGAAGAGGCACAGAGGAATGTGTTGGGTACTGGAAATGTTTGTATCTTGATATATTTGTGTGATTTGCCATATGTCAGATAGAAAATTACATGTAAGTTCCAACTTAAAATAAGAAAGGGTTCATCAAGTGCTCAACACAATAAATGGAAAGAGTCCATATCAATTTTCACATTATTGTGAGTCAAAACAGCAAGAGAAAAGAATATTCTAAAGATCTCCAAGAGGGAAATCAGGTCACTTACAAAAGAGCAAGAATCAGATGGTCACCGGACTGTCATCATCAACATCAGATATCTTTAAAATTCTGAAAAAGATTATTGTCAGCCTATGATTTCTATATTCAGGCAACCCACCATTCAAGTTGCAAGAACCCAGAACATTTATGTCCCATAAATCCTTTTTAAGGAAGCAACTTGAGGTTGTGTTACATTATTGGAGGAGTAAACCATGAAAGGGGGGAAGACTGGGAAGGCAAGAGGCTGTAGACAGAACCAGAAGAACAGCGATGAATTCCAGGATAAGAGCTGTGCACAGGCCTAGAGAGCACCCAGTCCAGATTGAATCAAGAGATCCAGTTGCTGGGAATGGTGGCCGTGGTGTTCCCTGATGAAGATGGGAACTGGGTAGAATATGATGTATAAAGACTCTTAAAAAGAATTGGGAATATGATAAAGACCACCAGTACAAAAGAATAACGAAAGACAACTGGAAACTTTAAGTGTGCACGTGTATGCGTGTGTGTGCACACACACACACATACACACACACACATTCCTACATGTACCTGGAAGAAAACCATAATCCTAGTACAGCACTTGGCTCTGCAATTCTGGTCTTTATGAAGCACAAATATGTAAATGCTTTTTGGTGATTTTCAACTATTAGTATTGATCTGAAAGAACTATATGGTTATAGGATAAATGTAAATGTTAGCAACTTTACCAACATAAAAAGTATGCATGGGCGGAAGTTAGGGGTGGAATGGGAGAAGTGAGGTGAAAGCAAGGATGAGAATATTAATATCCTGTTTATGAAATACAGGTTCTCTTTTTGCCAAGTGCCACTCTAGAGGATGGAAGATCTCAGGGGTAACTAATGATGAACTAAAAAGAGAGATATGGCAGGAAGGGGATGGAGGGAGTGTGAGGGAGATAAATCCTCATCTATTACAGTTGTAAGTCAATAGATTGTGTCTAAAATTGATGAATCAAGAAATATCAGCAGAAGCATATTATGTGGAAAAATGGAGGTAAATATAGGAAGAGATATTTTAAAAAGATGCTGCCTAGGGGGAACAGAACTGGGTGTAGGAAGTAGTTTAGCAAGATACTGTATTTAAACTTGTGCATACATTATTTCACATAAAAACAATTTTGTTTTTTTTTTTTAAAGACAGACACAGGTCAAATCGAGGACAATTTTATCCCCTAAGGACAACGAAGGCGTCAAGGAGCCCCCACACAGCCCCTACCTGGAACAGGACTTGAAGTAATGGCTTTGACATCTGAGGGCTGAACTCAGTTTTTATAGGAGCAGGGATTTGGGGACTTTGAAATGTCACTAATTTTCATGCCAAGGCTTCTCTTTGATAAACTTCATCCCTCCCCTTCTTCCCCCTCAAAATACAATTTTCAATAAATAGCATGCTCATAAATAACATGGGGCACTGCGGATCCTAATGAAACAGTGACAAATGTTATATCTTCATGGGATCAGGAGCATGGGGAGGGGCCTGGAGTCCCCAGAGCTCCTGAGATTTTATTAAAAATCCTTTAAGTTTCATGTGGCCCATTAAAGCAATTATCCTGCAAAATAATTAAACATGATTCAGAGTTGTTGCTGCTTTATTAGGAGGACGCAGTGCCTAAACCTCTTCAGGTAAAGGATGTACTTTGAATCTGTCCAGGACAAGTGGGAAGTGGGCTGGCCTGGGTCCTTCTCTGGCTCCCCTGCTGGATAGATGTATGGCCTGGGGGACTCTTATCACTCAGGCCTCAGACTCTTCATCTATAAAATGGGAGAGTTGGATTGGATCTGTGTTCCTAATCTGTTTTGGGGGGGAGTGGGCAGATTTCTCTCCCTCCACAAAATGCACAGTCACACGCAATTTTATAAATAATTTTATGACTCCCTAATGCTCATCTGCAATCTTCTAAAGTCATTTTGCCTTGGGTACTCCAGGCTTCTGTTCTTTTCCTTCTCTGCGGCGTATAGCTTGTAATACCTGGCTCCAATTTGAAACATAATTATTTAAAGTTATTTTAACAGGGTAAAGCAGAGCTCTTCATGAAAGTCCTTGCCCCTCCCCAGATGCCATTTTTCACCAAGCACTGGCTGGTGGTACATGTAGGCTCCCTGGACTCGCAAACTTAGGGACATCCTGCATGATCAGCCAGCCAGCCACTGTTGGATTAATTTATTCCCTTTAGCTTCCTTGGGGGAGACCACTTCCTTGGGACTCCGAATCCCTTCTGAGAGAGGAGGCCCTAGCCTTCTTCCTGAAGCTGTGGTGCCTCGTTGTCAGGGTTCCTAAGCCAACATCTGTAGGTTCCTCTGTTACTCTGTGCCCCAAACTCTCCCTGTTACACTGCCTCTGGACTCCAGCTAAGTAAATGATTTCCTTTTCTCCCTCCAGACTGGGAAGACTCATGTTCCTGGTCCTCCATCCTGTGTTGTGTCCAGGTCCACATGTCTCCCTGGGTGTGCCTGACTGCTCGTTAGCCAAAAAAAAAAAAAACCTCTCCTGGAGTTAAGTCTCCTGATAGTACCTAGAAGACTAATAACCAGTATTTGTTGAGCACCTTCTATGTGCATGATAATGAGCACACTACCCTCCCTCCACCCCCACCCCCATGGTTACAGAGGAGGAAACTGACATTCAGTGAGGTTAAGGAGTGTGAGCAAGAACACCCAGCTAGCAATGGCTGCAATAGGCCAAATTAGAGGATGGCCCCCAGTGATCTCTTCTTCCTGGTATTCAACACCTTGTGTAATCATCTCCCCTTCAGTGTGGGCTGGACTAAGTGATTTGATTCTAACCAAGAGAATATGGCAAAGGTGATAGGATGTCATTTTCATGATTAGATTACAAAGCACATGACTTTCTTCTTGCTGTCAGGCTCTTCTTGTCCTGTTGGCTTGCATGCTTTGAGGTAGTGAGCTGCCGGGTGGGGGAGGCCCAAGTAATATAGCAGGGAGCAGAGGCCCTCATTGTGATAGCCTGCAAGAAATGGAGTCCTACCAGTAGCCAGGTAGCTGAGTTTGGAAATGGATTCTTTTCTAAGCAAACCATCAGCTGAGACTGCAGACCCTGGGCTGACACCTAAGTTGCAGCCTTGTGAGAAACTGTGGCTTGCCAAGGACCCAGCTAAGCTGTGGCCAAATTCCTGCACTGCGGAAATAGTGAGAGAGTAAATATATGTTGTTTTAAGCCTCTATATTTTGGGGTCATTGTGTTGGTTATAGATAACTAACATAATGGCCAAGCTGGAATTTGAAGTCAGGTCTGTTTGGTGCTGATGTAATGGGTTGATTGTGTTGTGGCCGCCTCTCTCTACCCTTGCCCCTTGGCCCCAGTGTGGAGGAGCTCTTGGTAGTTGGCAGGCCCTGCAGCCCTTTGGCTTCCAGCTCCAGGGCTCACATATGCAGTGGCAGATACAGGAGACAGTTACATAGTTCAGCCTGAAGACTGATGGGATGGCTAGTGAGGGAGTGCTGGACCAGGAGCCAGGAGATTAACTTTTCATCAGAGCTTTATCCTAACGAGCCCTGTGACCTGGGACAGGCCTTCCACTCTTTGGGCCTCCATTTCTCTGTGTGTTGATGAGGTTGTTGGTTGAGAATATCGTGAAGGTTCATTTTACCTGCCTCTTCTTAGCTAGAGGTGGATCCTCTGGCTGCAGGGGCTCTTCCAGGCAGCCGCAGCTCTAGGGTGAGTGAGACCTAACCTGTAGGAGCTTGAGGGTTGGACAGAGGCTGCGGGCAGTTGTCCTGTTTGAGTCTGGGGTGGGGGCAGTTATGGCTCAAGTGCCTGTTAGGGGTCCTGCCTTGGCTCCTGAAATTCATATCTAACCACCACTTCCTGGGGACACTCTCAGTGACCTTTGGGGGAGGGAAGGACCTCTGGAATGAAGGCTTTGTTCCCAGAGCAAAGGCAGGGGTGGTAGGACTCTGTGTGTGTGTGTGTGTGTGTGTGTGTGTGTGTGTGTGTGTATGTTGAAAGGGGTGCTAGCTCACTGGGCTTCACTAGGGGGCATTTATTATGTGATGTGATGAATGGGGGACCCATCTTCCTTCTGTCTTCTTCCAGTTCCCTGGCCCTGGGGTGATTTATGCAGCTCCATTTATGGTCCTGGGAGCTAACACAGAAAGGTTATTCAACTTCTTTCTCTCTTTCTCTTTCTCTTTGCTGTGTCTAGGTGGGGTAAGGGGTGAGAGGAGTTTTTTTATTTTACCATCTCCAATAAATTATAGTGGTGGATGCTCACATAGGCTTCTTTGCTGTCTTTGAGCTGCATGGAATCTCTGGTGTTCAGAGACTTGCTGTAATGCTCCAAGGAGGCAGGAAAGCAGAAGGCTTAAGAGTGCAGGGTTGGAGGCAGACCACTGTGTTTGAATCCTACTCCACCACTTCCTAGCTGTTTGACCTCAGGCAAGGTACTTAATCTCTCTGAATCTGGGTTTCCTCATTCTGTAAGATGAGGCCAAAAGTACCTTGTCATCTGTCTCACAGAGTTGTTGTGAGTACTATATGTGACAGAGTAAGAAGCCCAGCGTATTGCTGGCATATGGTAAGCAGTCAATAAATGCTCGTGATGATGAGTATTCACAGTTCTGAGATATGACTGGCCTTAAGTTTGTGACCTTCAACTCTGCTTCTTCCAGTAAGCTGCGGTACCCACTGCCTCTCTGTTGAGTCTGTTGTTCTTCTGAAGGTGGCATTTTGGTTTGAATTAGACTTTATTTCCCTGTTGCTTCTTGAATGTATCCTTTGGTCTTTTTCTGGAGGCAGCACAGGCAGGATTGGGGGTGCAGGAGAGAGAAGAGAGCATGGCGCTGTGAGCCAGAGTGGGAGGCCTGGCTTCTGCATGTCTGTTTATAATTCACCAGGGGTTTTCACTTTCCTCACCTCCTTCTTTCCCCATCTGTAGAATGGCATTTATCAACATGGGTTTTGTTCTTTGTTTTTTGTTCTCACATGACAGAAAAGAAAAATGAAGACTCAGAGATAAAGTGGCTGGCCCAAGGTCACATGGCTAGAAAGAAGTAGAGCTGAATTCAAATCCTGAAATTTGGGCTACAATCTAGAACCTTTCCCATTTTCCCAGGGCTTCAGGCTCTGAGTGACCCTGGGTAGGTCTCCCTCACTAGCCCTCAGTTCTCTTGCTTGGAAATGAGGTGTGGGGCCCAGATTATCCCTCACAGCCCTTCTGGCCTGGGCTTCTTGGCCTCAGGTGGAACCCAGGTCTATCTGGTCCTCACATGGAGAAGCAAACTTCTCCAACTTTCTCTTGTTTGCTTGCTGATGGAGAGTTTCTGCCTCAGCTTTGCTGTGCCTTCTGGAGTCTTGGGCACTGGGAGGTGAGCCTCATACTTAATTATTCAGAAACCTGTATTTCCTCTGTAAGCAAGAAATCCACTCCGACAGGTGAGAAATCCCAAAAATTGTTTATTGCTCTTTGCTTCAAATCTGGAGTAGGAAGCAGGGGTTGGGAGATGTCTTCAGCTGCTGAAGGGAAATCCCTGTTTACTTTTTGGTACAAATGCTTCTATCTTATCCAGCTTCTTTAGAGGGAGGGTGGTCCCTGGGTCAAGGATGGGAGGCAGGGGTCACATGACCCCATTCTTCTAGAAACCTGCTGACTGGCTTTTGGAGAGCTATCATCTTGGAGCTTCAACTTTCTTATCTGAAAAATGAGTTCACATACCCCCTGCCCTGTAAAAACAGTGAGGTTATGAAGATCACTCAGGACTTGAGAGAATGCTTGAATTCATGGAGTTAAATACTGTTGGTGATGGGTTCACCTGGGGGCCAGGCAGGAAGAGGAGGGGAGAAGCAGCTGGTGAATGGGTAGAGATCACTCATTTCAGAAGTTTTCAGAGAAGCAGAATGCTCAGCTACTTCTCCCAGGATTTCTAAGATTTCTTTGTGTGGGTTCTTAGAAGGATTCTACAACATCTTTGTACAGGGTCTTCAGGGAAGGATGATAGGAAATCACTGTTGACTTTCCAGGTCAGATGGGAAGTGAGGAGGGAGACAAGTGCTTGCTGTGTGTTGGTCACTGCACCATGGACTTGGCCTGAGTTTCTCCATTCTCTTTCAGCAACTGTGTCCATTTTGCAGATGAAAAAACCAAGGCTTATCAAAATTAACACTTGTACTGGGCCAGAGTGGCAACTAGTGGAGCCAGGATTGAGGTATATGGGTTCCCCTCTGGCCCTTTCCCATCAAATCATAGAGCATCATCTGGAAAGTTAACTTTACAGGTGGGAAAGAACTGGAATGGCATCCCCAGAGCCCTGGCTCTCTGCATGGATGCAGTTCAGTCAGAGCCAGCTGATGGTCCTTGTCTTGGTTCCTCATTTCTGTGGTTGGACATGGGCCAGGTCAGAGCTGTAAGAGGAGGGGACAATGCCCCTAGTGGTGGTGGAGTGTGTGCACCATGCAGCCTCTCTGCATCATGGATACCTCTGCCTCTCCTTCTACCAGGCCAGTGGATTCCTGGCCACATGTGGCCATTGGTCTAAGGAATTTCTCAAGGTGGGGGCACAGCAATACTCATTACTCAGTTCATTAATTCAAATCCTTAGACATGCATTTGACCAGCATGTGGTAAGCCTGACTCTGAGTGCTAAGACTCAGTCTCCTGGGGAGGCAGCCATGCATTAGGGGCTGGAGTAGCATCCTGTACCAGACAGAGGAAGATTACCAAGGAGGGCATGGTCATTTCTTCAGTAGAAGTGGTGGGGAGGGGCTATTAAGGAAGCGAGCCCTCCCTTCACTGCCATGGGTACCTGAGGAGATTTTTTTCAAATGTAACACAATTCACTGAGCACCTACTCTGTATCAGACCCACTCTGAGGTGCTGAGGAAGGATTCAAAGATAATCCAGGCCCAGTGGTCTCTTCCTTTGTGAGCTCAGGGATGTCCCCCAGTCATCAGCAAGGTGTTGTTCCTGGTGGAGGGGATACTTTTCCAACCATCCTTTGCTGTATGGACTAAGGTGGAATTGCTTATTGTCTAGACCTGGGGGATATGTCAATTGGGGCAAGACCAAGACAGGGGGACTACCTGGTGAGTTGTGTTCCTCCAGCAAGCGATGACAGGGGTCCAGATGAGGGCCTGGGCAGGAAAGTAGACACTGTTGGTTCTTTGCTCAGGCACCTCTGTGCTCACCATTTCCATGCAGACCCAGGGCCACCATCTGATAGCTTGCAACCTGGGCTCTTTGCCCAAGGCTTTCTCTGCCAACTGGAACCCACTCAGCCATCTCAGCAGGGTGAGATACTGTCCACTGGTTATTGACAGGAGTTGGTGGAGATAGACCCCAGCTCCCTCACCCCCTGGGCAGGATTCCCTGAAGTGTGTTCTATACTGTCCCCGGAGCCCCTCAGTTGTCTTCTGTGAGGCCCACTAATAATACATTCTGTATTGGCTTCATTCTTGACCTATTTCATTGTTCTGTTCTCCTCCTGATACTTCCTGAGGTTGCCTCCTAAATAAACATCTCACATTCAAATCCTGGCCTCAGGATCTGCTTCTGAGGGAGTCCAACCTAAGACATATAATGACGAGGACAATGGGACTGTGGTCAGTCAGATCTGGATGAAGGTCTGATGCCACCATGCAATCACCATGTGGTGTTGGGCAAGTTACTTAACCCTCTGAATTTGAGTGCCTCCCCTTTGATCTGGGGGTGCCAATAATGCCATAGGGGGTGGTGGTGCTATGGGAATTAAATGGGCAAGTGCTCCTGACTCCTGGTAGATGTGGAATAAATGGGAGCTATTACTATTATTATCTCATTGTGAAAAAATGGAAAGCAACCTAGATGTCTAATTATTGAACTGTGATATGTGTGTCCCCTAGCATCCTTTCTCATCAAATCATGGAGCATCGTCAATGGGGAGGTAGAGGGTCAGTGGAAGGCGAAGGAGGATGCTCTTTAAGACAAGTCAGAGAGAGCCAGATGTGAGCATGGAGGAAGAGGACATCTGCCCGGACTTGGGATTCAGGCCCCACTGGCTTTGGGGGAGTTGGGCTCCAGGAGGAAGATTCTTGATTTCCCAGAAATGGTGCAAAGTCTAGTGGGGGAACTGTGGTGGCACACTGGCCAATAATCCCAAGGAATTTCATGTGACATCATGAGCATCCCTGGTTCCAGGGTTCTGTCCACCCAAGACTTGGGTTTGCTCAGCCCTGGAGTCTGCCTGCCATGGACTTGAACCCCCCCAACACTCAGTCATAGAGCCTCATCTCATGGTTGCTCACCCCACCCCCTTTTGTGCCCAGGCTTCACTGGGAAGTATTTATTACATGTCAGTGTGATAAATGAAAAGTCATATTTTACTGTGAATTATCCCCAGCCTATGTGAGGCACAGATCTATAGCCTGGAGAGTTATTAAGTGCTTACCACGGAATGCTATAAAAATCTCATCATTTTCCCCAAGGGCCTCTCCCACCAGGGAAAGGGAAGGGAAGGGGACTGGAGAGAGAAGGGCCTGCTGCCTCACTGGTGGGAGGGGGACAGGGAAGGGTCACCAGGGCCGATCGGAGTGTTCTGCTCAGGGAAGACACCCTGGGGTGGGATCCTGGGGTTCCTGGCTTCTAGTGTTTGGCTGTGACCTTGGGTACAGTGTTGGAAGGCCTCAGTTTCCCTATTTGTGGATAGCAGCAATGGCGTTGAATGTTGTGAGCCACAGGCCACATCTGATAGCGGCTGACAACATAAAGTTTAGTACGGTAATGAAATAGAGCCTATGACAAAGTGAACCTGATTCACATTTCATGAAACTGCTGAAATTAATTGTACAATGTAGAGAGGCCATATAGTTTAATTTTTGGTCTGACTTGGAACCCCCATGTATCAGCCAGGATCCCAGCAGTAAACAGATGGCACACTCACATGAAGATAATCCCAGGAGGGTTTTAATAAAGGAACAGTTTACAAAGGTGTGAGCAGGAAGTGGGGAAACCTCAAGAGGTGGGGCTGTACCCCAGGGTTAGTAACCTTGATTCCCTGGCTGTGTCCCTCCTTGGGCTGTAAGGGATGAGAGAAGAGAGTGGAAACCAGAGGCCAGAGGTGGCTGGGGCTGTGTGGTGCAGGCTACTCTAAGGGGAGCTGTGACCTTCTGTCCCGAGGCCCAAGATGGCCCTGCAGGGAGTGAGTGTGGAAGACTCATCCCTCTCATCTCTTCTCCACTCTCCCATGCCCTGCCAAGGCTCCCACTGGCCATGCCTGATGGAAGGCAGAGGGAGTTGGGGCCCGCAATCAAGTGTCCCTGCCAGTCAGCTTCCAAGGGTGGGGTCCGGGTGAGGATTGAGAGAGGATCTGAGAGGTGAACAGAAGGGACCACCCAGCCAGCACCCCCCCCCCCCCCCATTGAAGCAGGCTTCTGCTTGAATATTTCAGGATGGGGTGGATGGAGGAGGCATCCACCCCTGAGCAACAGGTTGCACTGTTAGGCTGCCCTAATTACCAGGGAATTCTTCCTTGGAGCAAACCCAAGTCAACTTCCCTATAAATCCTCCCCATTTAACAACAAATACAATAGTTATCAGGCTGCATATGAGATGTAAATAGTAAGCAGTGTGACTACAGTTAGTATCAATTGTTCGCTGTGCATGACCTACTCTCGTTTTTATAGGTTTTCTCTTTATCTTTGGTGATTCTCCTGTATCTACAAACAACAATGATGCTGACGTTTCCACTAATTCTGTGCACTACTATCCGCACACAGAAGGCCTGTGTTCTCACATCAGCACATTTGCTGAAAGGCCAATAGAAGAGTTCCAGTATTCCAATCTGCAGAATCCCCTGTGACCTGTGAACTCCTGCCTCCCTTTATACCAGGCATGTTTTCTCCCCCCTGTCTTTGGACCTGAGCGGCACATCCTGGAGGGCAGACCACAGACACCCACTTCTGAAGCAGAGGGGTACACGGGACAGGAGCCTTTTCCAGAACCCAAGCCCCTACTGTCCACACTCATAGGCTGGCCAGGTTGTCCTTTAGACACTGATAGGTGAGGACCAGGGAAGGGCGTGGTGAGTACCTTCACTAATTTCTTTTTTAGCTAAGCACCTTCTTCGCAGCCACTGTTGCCTAACACCCCCTGTTCATCGATTTTGATGATCTCATGAATTAGAGGGACCCACAGGTTTGACTCTGACTCTCTTCCTGATGCAGAATTCTCAGGAACAGGCCAGGATGGTGGCCCAGTGTCTGTTTGAATACCTCCAGGTAAAGGAAGCTTGCTACCTTTCAAAGATAGCTGGCAGATACTATAGAACTCTGATGATTATCTAGTCAAGGAGGGTCCTGGTTGTTTTTAAGGGTTTTCCTATTAATGAGGGGGAACACAAAGTGCAAAGAGAACAACAAACACATAAATGACAGGCTTTTGGAGCACCAAGGTGGCACAGTTGGCTAAGCTTCAGAATCCTGATTTCAGCTCAGGTTGAGATCGCAGACTCATGAGATCAAGCCACACATTGATCTCTGTGCTCAGCACGGAGTCTGCTTGAGATTCTTTCTTCCTTTCACTCTGCCTCTCCTGCTTGTGTTCTTTCTCTCTCAAATTATTAAATAAATCTTAAAAAAAAATGACACAGGCTATCATAACCATGGCTTCTGCTCTATCCTTTCTATCTTGTTTCAGAGGAGTCCAAGAAGGCAGTTCACCTTCTACTCCCTCCCTATCTTGGAGCTCATTAAACTTCCCCACTTCCTATCAGATCAGGAGCTCCACAAAGCTCTCCACTCAGCAAGCTCTAAAGCTGCTAGCAGGATGCAGCACTCCAAGAATCTGGATTTACCCTCCCACCTTGCCCATCATTCTGGGCCACATGCTGCCTGCTAGGTCCATTTCTGTCTCTTAGGCCTGCCTTTCTCTCAAATCTCCCAGGCTGAGCACTCCAAATCCACCTCTCTCCTAGGACTGCGCCACCCCCTCCCCAGTGTCCTCTATTAGGCAGCAGTGGGCTTCTGCATTGGACCCTTTGCTTCTGGGGGCTGGGAAGACCTCTGGGCCCTGAGGAGCCTGGGTGGGTGGATGGGGAGCCAGTAGAGGATGGTGGAGACAGGACCCCACAGCTGATTTTCACAATAAATCCTTTGTCTTGTCAGGGGAGCACCCACTGTCTTCCTCCCCATCCCTGCCTCCATCCTGGCTGAGCCCCTGTCCTCCAACCTTTCCCAACCCTGACACTTGGTGGCTGTCCCATCTCTTCTGCTCATGCCACCCTGCCAAAATCCTTGATACATTTACCTCATTAAAAAGATTATATGGATAATGCCTGTAGAACAATTAGAAAATACAGGTAAATGTAAAGAAGATAAAAGTCATCCACAATCTATTGCCTGGAGATAAATTCTGTTAAATTTTTGGGTGTTGAGGCAGTGTCCTACTTATGATGGTTTGACTTACAGTTTTTCGATCTTATGATGGTGCGAAAGGGACACACATTTAATGGAAATTGTCCTTTGAGGGGTGCCTGGGTGGCTCAGTCAGTTAAGCATCTGTCTTCCGCTTAGGTCATGATCCTGGGGAATCTGGGATTGAGCCCCGAATTGGGCTCCCTGCTCAGCAGGTAGTCTGCTTGTCCCTCTCCCTCTGACTCTCCCCCTCGCTGTGTGTTCTCTCTCTCAAATGGATAATGGATAAAATCTTAAAAAAAAAAAAAGAGAGAGAAATTGTCCTTTGAGTTTTGCATTTGGATCTTGCCCCGAGCTAGCGATACACTTTTTTTCTTTTTAAAAGATTTTATTTATTTATTTATTCATGAGAGACACAGAGAGGGAGGCAGAGACATAGGCAGAGGGAGAAGCAGGTTCCCTGCGGGGAGCCTGTTGCAGGACTGGATCCCAGGACCCCAGGGTCACGACCTGGCCGAAGGTAGACTCAACCACTGAGCCACCCAGGTGTCCTATGGTACCATCTTGTGATGCTGGGCAGTGGCAGCTCCCTGGACAATCATGAGGGAAACAGTCAATATACTTGCAACCCATTCTGCACCTGTACAACCATTCTGTTTCTCACTTTATAAGATATCCAACACTTTATTATAAAGTAGGCTTTGTGTTAGGTGATTTTGCCCAACTGTAGGCTAATGTGAGTGTTCTGAGCATGTTTAAGGTGGGCTAGACTAAGTTTGATGTTTGGTAGGTTTGTGTATAAAATGTATTTTTGACTTGTGATATTTTTACCTTTTGATGGGTTTATCTGGATGTAACCCCGCTGTAAGTTGAGGAAGATCTGTATATCCTTCCAGACTTATACAAAGATGTTTTTCTCCCTTCAAGAATGGCATCATACCATACATATTATTTTGCAGCCTGCCTTTTCACTTGAAATATATGTCCATATTCTTCTAAGACAATAAATATTCTCCCCAACATTGCAGTTTATGGCTGTACAGTGTTCCGTGCATGCACGGGTCACAGTTGGGGTTTTAATTCCTAGGGTGCTGGGGATATAGTGTGGAGATTGCCCTCCCCTCCCACAATGCCTGCAGTGTGCCTCATCGCTGGTCTGCTGGCAACTGCCCTTACTCCTGGGTTTTCCCTCTTGCACGATATCTAGGAGCTTAGCCAGGACTTGCTTTGGGAAGTGTTTTTATTCTCCCTGCCTCCTCCCTTCCACTTTGCCCCTCATCTTTCTTGCCCCTTCCATTAGTGCTGCTGCTTAGAGGCTGGCCTGAGTTCCGCCGCTCTTCAGGGGCACTAGTTGGTGTTTCGGCAGAGTGGGAGTCAAGTGCTGTCAGAATTTCCAGTTAATAGAATTACTTATTCCTCCTTCTCTAAACGTTTGTTCAAATTCTCCCTGTCTTTTAAAGGCTCAGATCAGAAGCCTTCCTTCCCCTGGATACTCACAGTATTTTGTGTTTACTCTGCCTCTGCTGGCTTACTAGCTGTGTAGTCTCAGGCAGGTTACTGAACCTCTCTGAGTCTCAATTTCTTCATCTGTAAATTGAGGATAATACTAGCATCTATCTCCTACGGTTTTGCCTGGTAAACAGTGGGGTCTCCATAACTGTTAGCTGTTGGTAATATTACCAATCTTAACTTCTCTATTAGGCTGCAAGCTTTCTGAGAGTAGAGCCTGTGTCTTTCTTAGTCATCTCCTGGTCTTACCTGTGCTCTTTATTCCCAGGACCTAACACAGGACCTGACACCTAGATAGCATGTATCACTCACTCCATGAATAAGTGAGTTTGAATCCAAATCCCGATTTGCAGACAAGGAGGCACCATGACTTACAGGATCACATAGCCAGCTAGCGGTGGGGCCCAGAGGTCCTGCCTTCCCACTGAATCTCTTCTGCCTAGCTGGTCTCTGTACTGATAGATCCTGTCTCCTTTCAACAGTGGTTAGGTGTGCCCAGACCATTTAGGAGTATTTGGTCTGAAGGCTATGGTGGCTGGAGAGCTCCTTCTGAACCTGACTCTGGTCACAGGAGATGCCCCCTCGCACCCCAGCGTCCCCTTATTCCCCTGATCCTTAAATTTCTAGTCCTCCCCTCCCTACCAGTCCTCTGCAGGTACAGGAATGGGATTAACCCTTAGCTCTGCCATTTCCTTGCTGTGTGTGTGATCTTAAGAAGGTCATTTGAGCTCTCTGAACCTCAATTTTCTCATCTGTAAAATGGGGATAGCAATAGTACTGACCCCATGGGGCTGAGGGGATTAAGTGCAGGTATTTGTGTGCCTAGAAACCTCAGCAAGCTTGAGTTTCTTCTTATATCCTTTCCATTTTTTTGGCACTTTCTTTCTTTCTTTTTTCTTTTTTTTTAAGATTTTATTTTTTTAATGAGAAACACACACACACAGAGGCAGAGATATAGGCAGAGGGAGAAGCAGGCTCCTTGTGGGGAACCTGATGTGGGACTCGATCCCAGGACCCCATGATCATGCCCTGAGCCAAAGTGAGATGTTCAACCACTGAGCCACCCAGGTGTCCCAGCACTTGCCTTCTTTCTCAGAGTGAGCCCTGAGGGTCCAAAGAAAATAACAATTGCTGGGTTCCCAGGGCCCTGTGTATACCCTGCTCAGCAAAGTTTCACCAGCCATACCCTCCCCTAAGCCCCAATTTTCTGTCCCCACTCCCCCTAGGGGGTAGGGGGTAGGTGGCTCTCTTCTTGCTCATTCTCCCACAATAGTCAAGGCTTCTCCATATGGCAAATGCCCAGTTTGGGGAGACTGTGGCTCCTGTCCTGAGGCCTTGGGAAGTCCAGACTATTATCAGCCTCCATGATGAGTCCTCCAAATCCAGGCTCTCTCTGTAGTATAGACCGCCCCCCCCCAACCAAAACACACAGCTGTGATTGACACTCAGGTGGCCGAGCCCCTCCCTTTACAGATGGAGGCAGTAGGGGCCGGAGGGGCAGTGGCTTGCCCACGGTTGAGTAGTAAGTGCAAGAGTGGCTGAACTGGAATCTGGAACTAGTTTTCCCAACTCGCAATCTGGAGCTCCTGATACTCCTTCATCCAGAATCTTCTGTGGGTCTCTTGTTGGTTTCCAAGTCCAGTGAGGGCTCTCAGCCCTAAACTTGACCCATTCCTTTGGGGAATTTCAGAGCTGTGCACAGGGTATGGTTGGTGGGGCTATGCACTGAAATGGGTTCAGGGTGTCTGGGGGCTACCACATTGGGGGCTCATGGCTTTTCAAAAGTGGTAGGAGATTTCTTGGGAGACCTTAAGTCTTTCCTTCACTGAAGTACTTCAGGGGCTTTCCTAGGTTCAGAGAGCTGGAGGTTGGGCATGGGGTAGGGTGGCATCCCCAGTGTTTGGGGAGAAGGGTGCTTAGTGGTGCCAACTGATATTACAGAGTTGCACCCTCTGTGTCTTGTTCCAGTTCAGAAAGCATAAAAATGGTTCTATTTCCTCTACCCCTGGCCAGGTGGTAGAAACAGAGGTTTCCAAAGGGAGAAGCAGACTCTGTGTGGAGTGTGGAGCCTGACACAGGGCTCCACCCCACAGCTCTGAGATCATGATGTGAGCCCAAATCGAGTCAGATGCCTAACTGAAGGAGCCATCCAGGTGCCTGCAAAGGCACAGATTTAGCTTAATTCCCCACCTGCCTGCCTGCTTCATGGGCTGAGACAGGAGGGGAGTATATGTTCTATATCTCCATCTCCACCTTGGGAGCAACCATCTTTAACCTTCCTACATGGCAGGCTGAGGGCAGGGTCTCCCCCACCCCCCGACCCCAAGGAAATAGCATACACTAAGGGCGTCAGTAAAAACAAGACATTTAGCTCTGATGAGTTTGTGCATCACAGAAGCTGTGTTTGAGAATTCAGTGCTGTTTTTTGTTGAATCCCGTATGATAGGTGCAGGCAGGGCAGTACCAGTCTTTCCAGAGCTTGGTGCTTCCAGAGGTCTCTTGCTGGCTCTGAACAGATCCATTTGAGGGTCACCTGAAAGCTATGGACCCTCTTTCCAGAAATTGCAAATATGTACAAACTTTTGGTGTGTACTTTCAGACTTCATGTCTCCCCTTGCTTAGAATCCCTGCTTCAGAAGGTGGAATCATGGTGCTTCCCCTGCTAAAGCAGGGTGAATTGACCTACCAAAGGGATAGAGGTAGGTAGGGAAGCATTCTTTCTGCCCTTAGTTGTGCCTGGATTGATGCCGGAGACATATCCTGCCCTGGGGGAGCTCCTGGTCTGATGGAGGAGGCAATCTGTATTGCCTAGGAGTTTCTGGGCCAGTGTTCATGAAATGAAAAGATATGAACAATCACAGAATGACCTAACTCCTTGGGGACTGAGAAAGGGCCAGAGCTTGGGTTGTAGGGCTGGGAAATAGACAAGCATAATCTGGGAGGACTTCCTGGAGAAGGGGTTGAGGCTGATTCAGAATGAGGGAAGAAGTGGGGGAGTCAAAGGGAGGTGCATGTCAGTGTGCATGCCCAGGTATGGGTGCCCAAACCAAATCCAGTTGAGTTGCCAAAAAAGGCAGGAGGCGCCATCACATCTGCACTGATTTATAGGGTTCACCTTTAGGAACAGCTGCTCATTTTCTCCCCTGACAAAGGAAAATAGTTTCAAACATAAATCCTAGAAAGGCTTGGATAGATTTCTCCACCCCTCCCTCTCCCTGATTGCAGGGCCTGAGGGTGTAGGAAACATGTTGTCTTGTGTATATCACAGCCAAACAGAGCTTGGAGTGGCAGGCCTGACAGCCTGGTCATGTGGAGGTGATATACGGAGGTTTGGGAGAGGGCCCCAGAGAGGAGACTTGGCATTCGTCCTTCAAACACAAAGTCATGCTCTTTATTTATTTATTTATTTATTTATTTATTTATTTATTTACTGCATGGGGATCACTTGCTTGCGACTCCATTGTGGGCAGGAAGCACAGACTCTAGAAGAGATGCTGGGGTCTGCTCACCTGGGTGCCCCCATGAAGAAGAAGAAGCCAGTGGCCCCCATGTGAGATAGGCCTTCCTGGCTGAGCAGACAGGTGACCCTACTCTCCTGTTTTTTTTTTTTTTTTTTTTTTTTTGTTGTTGTTGTTTTGTTTTCTTTTTCAGGACTGTGCCATGGCTTTTAGATTGCTATGACTCTGGAACTCTGTGCTGCTACTATAGACTCCATGATCAGTGCTAGGGTTTCTGATTAAGGATTGGGACAATCCAGAATTATTTCCTCAATCAGGAAGTTTGTGACTTTTTTTTTAATGGGTCATAAGTTCTGTAGGGTTCTTTCACTCTGTAGTGATGAAAAAGGATCTGTTTCTTTCTTACATCCTATCGTCTCCTTCCGGAGAAGGGAAAGAGAAGCCTGGGTTGAAGGTCTGCTGCTGAGAAGGGGAAAAACCCAATTGTACTTAATTCTTTTTTCATATGCTTGGGATAGAGGGAACCCCAGAGTAAAACCTGCACCCAAACACTTTCTTCTTGATTCTGAAATCCTTAGCGGGATTCTTCTATCACTGGACCCAGTTTTTCCTTTGTTATGTCCCAAGTGACAGCTCCTTTCTGGTACCTGAGAATATCTGGTCCCTCACTCTTTACCCTGGGCCCCACTGTTGGGACTGCTTGCAGATTTGTGTGCTCTCAGTTTTGTTGTGAGCTTGTCATTTGAAAGGTCTGGGGAGCATGGTAAGGGGCCTTTCAACAGTGGACTTATTGCTGAGCCTGCCTCTTTGTTAGAAAATCCACTCCCTCCTGCATAGTATCATTCATTTCTTATTAGAATTATGAAGCAGGGGTGCCTGGGTAGCTCAGTGGTTGAGTGTCTACCTTTGGCTCAGGGCGTGATCCCGGGGTCCTGGGATCGAGTCCTGCCTTGGGTTCTTCGCAGGGAGTCTGCTTCTCCCTCTGCCTGTGTCTCTGCCTCTCTGTGTCTCTCATGAATGGATAAAATCTTAAAAAAAAAAAAAAGTATGAAGCAATTACTTCCTAAATCCTTTATTTAGAAAAACCAGCATTTGAATACTTGAGGGCCAATAACTAGAGGAGGCATGAGAAGCCAGGTCATGCTGTGGCAACAAAACCCTAATGGGATCATAGAACTAAGGCTTACCTCTTACCTCTGCAGAGTCCACTGGGCGTTTCCCCCGAGAGGCAACTTGACAATCTGCTCCTGTCTCTGCTCAATTCCATCTCACTATGTGGCCTTCTTGGCCACAACATGGAAGAGACCCAGGGGACAGTCCCGTCCTGGAAGTGACAGACATCTTTCTGCCCACAGCCTCTTGGCAGCGCTTGGCCCCAGCCAGGGTGCCCAAACAATTAGTTCGCATTCTATCCCCATGCCCTTCCGTGGCCTAGTCCTATGGGGCAGCTTGGGAGGGCAGGTGGAGGCCCAGGAGCTCACAGGGGCCATGTGACTTGGGGCACTAGGGCCTGGTCCTGGCCAGCCTCTGTCCTCTGACTCCATCCATACAGGGCATGATGGCCAGTTAGTCAACACATACCATTATGCTGCCTTAACAACTACTTTAGATGCAGCCAACACGGGCATCATGTGGCAGCTGCGATGGACGGCAGCAGTTGTAATTAGCAGAGAATTCGGGGAAGGACAAATGTGAGGCTTTTATAGTCAAGCAAACCTCAGAATTGAAATAACTCTGCTAATTGTGCTTCATGTGCTTATTAAGATGACTTCAGACAGTAAATAATACCCCCCATCTGTGGGTTTCTCTCTCCATTGTTTTTGAGGCTGAGAAGAATGGAGCTCTCACTGATTGGTCACCTACTATGTGCCAGGCACTCTTCTGACTACTTTACGAGTGTAACCTCATTTGGTTCTCACTGGAAACTGAGGCACTGGATAGTGGAGTTTCTTGCCTGGGGCTCTGTAGTGGTGACGGCGCCAGTGGTCTGGCTGCCATTCTCTTCACCACTGCATCCTGAGAACAAAGCAGATTCTTGTCAAGGCAGAGGCTTCTCTCCTTGTGTCTTGGAGATCTGAGGAGACATGGAGAGAATTCTGCAGGTCCGTGAACTTGGAGGTGAAAAAGTCATATCTTTATTTTCACCACTCTTAACCTGCAATTGAGTATTTCCCCTTATTTTTTTTTAAAGATTTTGTTTATTTATTAGAGAGAGAACAAGCAGTGGGGAGGGCCAGAGGGAGAGGGAGAAGCAGACTCCTTGCTGAGCAGGGAGCCTGACATGGGGCTCGATCCCAGGACCCTGGGATCAGGATCTGAGCTTAGGCAGATGCTTAACTGACTGAGCCATCCAGGCACCCCTGAGTATTCCCCTTTAGTATGAACATAGGGAACCAACTGCAGTTAGTAGAATTAACAATACTTGCGATTTGTCACCAATAGAAATTATAGGCATTTTCACATCATATTACATTTAATATCTTGAAAAACTGTCTGTTCAGCATTACTTCCCACCACTAGCTCTTGTCATTTATTTCATTATTACAGAGGCACATATATTACTATGAGTGCACATATATTTATTTGTTTATTTAAATTTTTTGTTGAAGCGTAGTCGACATGCAATATTGTATTAGTTTCAGGTGTACAACATAGTGATTCAACATTTATATGTATTAGAGGTGATCTCCAGGAGAAATCTAGCTACCATCTGTCACCATACAAAGTTGTTAGATATTATTAGCTATATTCCCCATGTTGTACGTTGTATCCCCAGAGCACATATGTATTTAACAAAATCTTTCGATAATAACTACTTTGCTATAATTGGCTCCCTTTGCAATTCTATACACTTTATTTTATGATTTTAACGGAGGCATCCCAGAGATTTCACCTGACTGCCAGAGGCTTCCAGAGCACAAAGAAAGTCATGAACCCCTTCGAGAGGGTCACTCTGAGCCTCACTCACTTGCCAACCATTTCATCTGGAAGTGAGTGGGTTAGATTCTGGTTGACACTCTTCCTACTTTATATGGAGCTAGCAGCAATTTCTTGAATGTGCCGAGTTCTCTCTCTTTTCCACATTTTTGTGCGAGCTGTTACCTGATGGGCTGTACCTCTGCCCCCACCCCATCACCTGGCTCCTTGGGTTTACTCCCATCAGCTAGAGTGCAGTGCCTCTTCCTCCTACCTCTGGGGCAGCCTTCCTGTTCCCTGGGCTGGGTTAGGCAGGCCTCCCTTGTGCTTCCCCAGAGTAAGCTCCAGGGTAGCAATGATCACATTAGACTGGCTTAGAACATGTTAACTACGATGGGGCATTTTGGAGAGACAGGCTTTTGGCACACCAAGGTGCTGGCCAGAGGCTTGGTTCTAGGATACTTGGGTCCCTATTCTGCTTTCTCCTCTAGATGAGGCCCTATTAGTGCCGGGTTGGCTTTAAAAATAATCCAGAGTGACTGAATTTCCTGAAGTGTGAGCATAAAGACTGTTAGGGTTAAGTGTCTGGGTAGTGCCACAGACCTCAAGCATAAAAGTAGTGGTGTCACTCGGGTGGGAGGACTCTGCTTTTGTGAAGGAGATCTCTAGTAGCCCTGCAACTCTGGGGACCCCAGGGATCAGGGTCCCACAGAGCACTGCTGCACCTGCTTTTGCTCTGAGCCACGGTTCATGCTCCTCGTAGTGTGTGTCAAGGACCCCTTCCTGCCAGCTCACTGCAAAACCCCAGCTACAGTGTCTGCAGGAACTTTCTGAGCACGTTACATGGAAGGATGCCTTTAATCCTCATAAGCCCCTTAGAGGGAGGAGCTTTTATCTCCATTGTACATATGCAGAAACTGAGGTTTGGAGTGGCTCAATGCTTTGTCCAAAATCACATGGTGGTAGAGCCAGGAGCAAAATTGCCACACTTTGATTCTGCAGCCAGAACTCCAAATACCAGACCTGTTGCACTGTGTGTGAGACACACACTACAGAAGGCCTTGTATAATTCAGAACTTTGCCTAATTTAAGACAATTCCTGACATGTGAGTAGGTGTTTCTGTTTATCAGCTCTAGTGGCATTGCCGTGTGGTGAGCATGCAAACACAGTTTACAATTCACTGGGCCTGCCAGCTTCAACATGTTTCATGCTTAAAAAATATTTGGTATACACATTATTTAGAATTTTGCATATGAAGTGGGACTTTATTAATATCTTTATCACGGTGTCAAATCCACTATACACAGTCTCATAAAATATGAAGGTACTATGCTGTGGAGTAACTGGATTTTAATCTGTCAACGGAGGCTGAACTAGGAGCTGCTGCAGGGAAGGTGCATCTTTATTTATGTGTGCCCCTGTGCCTAGCACAGTGCCTGGCACCCAGTAGGTGCTCAGCAGCAAAGGGTTAAGTGAACACAGTCTAACTCAAAGCAGTACAATTTGGTTGGTTGTTATTTCTTTTTTGGAGGGGAGCCACCTTTAAGCTTATATTTTTAAATTTTGCTCATCCTGGATTTACTACCTCCTTCTTCTCCATCCTTAAAAAGGGTAAGAGGAAGAATAGACATTCTGAATAGGATACTGAAAAGGAACAGGGGCAGAAGACCCAAGGATGAGCAACAGAGCCAGTGTGACATCCTAAAGAATGGGGCTTGTATGTTCAGGGCACAGGCATGGTTTATGTATCAATGGAAAGCCAATTATACATAGGTTAGCAAAAAGGGGATTTGATTTAAGCTTCGTGGAGCTAATTGGGGCAGGGAGGCTAGTCTTGAGGAGAGCAGGAACCCAGGGGCTACTGCTGAGGAGAAAGCAAGAAGAGGACATGCTGCAGGCCAGGCTGGTCAGGATGCTCCACCAGAGATGACCCCTGACCCCAATACACACAGTGGGAGGTTTCCTAACAGGGAGGTTGGGTGCTAAAGGGCAGGGAATGTGATTGCTGGTGTGACCAAGGGAGCATGTATCCGCCACTTGCATCTCCAAATAATCAGGGTGGAGGAGACAGTGAAGGTCATCTAGTCACTCCTTATGTCACAGATGAGGAAACTGAATACAGCTTTATTTCTAGTTGGTGTCAGAAGCAGGACCAGAGCCCTTTCTCCTGCATGCTTTGTGTAACGAGGGGGCAGAAACATCTTAACACTTTAAAGACCTTCAAAGTACCATTAGTCTTTATCATGCTGGGTCAAAGGCCCTCTTGTCAACATGCTCTGAATGGGCCCTTCCTCCCTCTCACCCTAGTTTCCTCAATCAGAGGATGGAGGGTCTGGGATGGCCCTGGTCAACCCTAGTGGGTAGAGGGCACTCTCATACCTGAGCATGTGTGTGGCAGTCAGGGTATATAGCCATGGTGGCTCCTAGTCAAATCTACCCCTGCCATGTTTCCAGGTGAGTAAGAATTAAGATGGGAGGAAGGCCCCAAAGGGCAAAATAAAAGGGAGGGACATCCTAGAAATGTATAAACCCTAGGTTCATGTGGGTGGGGCATTTTTATGTCCCCTTGTGTGCTACTTACTGTAAATATATGAATCCCAGATAATTTCTATTGCCAGAAGTACACAACCACTTTGCATTCTTATGAATTCATTGGGCTCTATCCTGGGTGGGGATAGGGGAAAGGGAGAGAAACTAAGATTAATTGAACACCTACTATATGCCAGACTTTCCACTTAGATAATCTCATTTAATCCAATATTTTCTACCAGTCTCCTGAGGCAGTTACAATGACCTCATCTGATAGTAGAGGAAGCCAAGGCTCAGGTAAACCTCCCAACTGAGAGGGTAGAGCTCAGGGCTGGCATAGTAACCCCAACTTCTCTGATTCTCATGTAGGTATGTGTATCAGGGTACTCTAGAGAAACAGAACCAATAGAACAGAGATTTTGTGTATATATCGTTTTATTGATTGGTTGTGAGAAATTGGCTCATGTGATCATAGAGGCTAAGAAGTTATGAGTTCTGCAGTCTGAGAGCTGGATGTAGTAGAGCTAGTTATGTAGTTCCAGGTCAGGTCCAAAGACCCAAGAGCCAGGAGAGCTGATGATATAAGTTCTAGTCTGAAAGCTGGCAGGCTCAAGACCCAAGAGGAGCCTGTATTTTGAGTCTGAAGGCCCAAAAAGACTAACATCCCAGCCTAATCAGTCAGGTAGGAGGAGTTCCCTGCCACTCAACCTTTTTGTTCCATTTGGGTCTTCAACTGATGGCATGAGGCCTACCCCACGTTAGGGAGGATAGTCTGCTCCACCTCATTTACCAAGTCAAGTGTTAATTTTATCCAGAAACACCCTCACAGACACACCAAGGAGAATGTGTGATCAAGTGTCTGGGAATCCTGTGGCCCAGTGAGGTGAACACACAACATGACCCATTGCAGTGTAGCACGGGGACAGTTAGGGGAGGTTACTTGGATGCCATTTTATTCCCCTTTCACAGAGGAGGTTTTGAGAGGGAGTAGACTAGTGTGTGTGGGGTGTGGGGGATGGGAGGGTTAACTCATTTCTCTGCCCTTCCAGAGGAGGATACTTCAGCATTCCCACAGCGCCACAGGTAGAAGCCAGGTTATCCTTTTTGTGTGGAAAAAGCTCCTGGGGGTGGGGGGTGGGGGGTGCTGAGTTCTCCCAGCCAGAAACAATAGACAGGGCTCCCAGAGGAAGGGGTCAGCGGGGGACCCATTATTTCTTATCTTGGGACTGAACCAAGCCTGCAGCCCTAGTCTCCCTCCCCTTGGCAATGTGGTCACAGGTCCAGTGCTTGGGCTGGGAGCTGGGCCTGACTGGTTCCTGGCACAGAGACTGCAGTCATCTTACATTCATTCTCTCCTCTTCCTCTGTAACAACCCTGCACAGAGCAACCTAGAGTAAAGACTATAGTTCCCAGTGTCCCTTGTAAGTAGGTGTGGCCATATGACCAATTTAGGGACAATGGGCTAGAAGCAGAAATGGTATGTATAACTTCCAGGAAGTGTCCTTAAAGAGAAAGTGACCTTCTCTTCCCCAGTTTCTTCTTTCTTGCTGGCTGCCATGCAGATATAATGACTAGCACTGGAGCAGCCATATTGGGCCATGAGGTAGACATAGTGGAGGCTGTGAAACAACAAGGCAGATGGAGCTTTAAAGGCCCTGACCCTGGATGCACCATAACAGCCCTGAACCCCCATCTGGGAAATGACAGCTAAACTCCATCTGGACTTTTATAGCCCCTCCCTTGTTGCAGGACCTGGGGCAGTGGCTCAGACTCCTGGACCTCGGCTGGTAATCAATAGTGATAACTGCACATGGTGTGACCGCCCACGCAGGGGGGTCAGATGTGATGGGCAATAGGGAGATTTAACCTGTAAAGGGTCAGGACATGGAGAGGACTGGGGCTTGGTTCAGCGTTAGCTGTTTGGAAAGAAGGTGGCAGAATGAATGGGGAGGCAGCCTGGAACAGGGTCAACTCTTGGCTTTGGTACTTGCAAGTCAAGTGACCTTGGGCAGGCTGCTCTCTGTGAACCATAATGTCCTCATGTGTAAATTAGAGCCAGTGATGCCTGCTTCACAGATTATTTGAGAATCAGAGACAATGTGCTCTGTAGGGGGCAGATGCTCTGTGGATGTAGCTCTGACTTCCATCATTGGTCTGAGGGTCCAGAGACCTAGATTTTTGGGTGTGCCATTGTGGTCATGGGCAAGTCACTTAACTCTCTGGACCCATTCAGTCATTTGTAAAATGGGAGGAGAGGTGGTGATTGGATTGCATGAGTTTGGAGGTTCCTTTCCAGCCCTGGTAGTCAATCTTGTCCCCCTCTGCCCACACTTTATAGGTAGTAACTGAGGTTTCATGTGACAGAGACAGCTCACTGTGTTCCCCTTCCAGTGTGGGGTTAGTGTGGGGGAGCAGCTGCCCCACAGGGGTGCCTTGCCCCATCTGCTTCTCACAGAGGTAGTGTGAACTGAAGGCACGTGTGCTGCTTCTGGCCCAACATGGTTAACACAGAGGGCATCTTTCCCATCCTTTCTTCCCCATCCACCAACTGGAATTCTGGACCCAAGACAGCCTTGGGGGCTGCGTGTTGAAGATGGCAGAGCCCCTTCTATCAATGATTGTTGGGGGCGTGGTGCACTGTTCTCTGCCCCTGTCCAGCACTGCTTTGGCCTTCGTGTGAACAAGGCATAACTTCTCTGAGATTTTAGGTTTACCTGTAATAGCAGCTAGTGTTGTCTTCACCAATACTCAAGAACTAGAGTGACTTGTTCAGAATCTATGCCTTCTCTCTGATTCTTGGTGGCATCCTATTTGACAGTCTAGAATTCTCAATTAGTTTGCTATTCCTTGAGAGGCAGAACTGTGGCTCACACCGCTGCAGGCTCATGACACCCAGCACCGGTTGCCTCTCATCCTCCCACAGGGATGATCTATCAGCTAAGGCCAGGCAATGGCCCATAAAGACTTGGTGATTTGCACCAAGCATCTACAGGGCACCCACTTGAGTCCTACCAGGCTGAGAGCTGACCCCTCAGATCAGGTGCTGTATCCTTCCCATATCCCTGGAGGCCTAGGTTGTGGGAACCTCAAAACAACAGGCAAGGGAGCTGCTAAACTCTCGGATGAGAGAAGCCTGCATAGGGCGGGAAGCAGGGCCACGGGTCCAGGAGAGGTGTCTGTAAAATGGAGGATACGTTGATACTTTGTGGGATTGAGGAAGGACATCTGGACTGGGGCCCAAGCCCTGATCTGAACGTAGCTCTGCCCCCGACTTGTGTGTGACCTCCACAAGTCCAAGGTTGCCAGAGTGTTGGTGACAGGAGCAGAGACCAGAACCCAGCTCCCCTCCAGCCATGGATGGGTTCTTTCTGGAAACCACGGCTCCCTCACTCTTCTCTTCCCTCCAGGCCTGGGCATCCCTGATTAGGATGCTAATGGAGGGAGGGGGTGAAGAAGTGAGGGAGCTGCAGAGCAGGGAGAAATACCGGGGGACTAGGGAGCCAGTGGCTAATTAAAGGCTCCATGTCAAAGAGGAATGCCAAGTAGGTAATTTCCATGCCATTTGAATAATGGGAAAACGTTTACCATTTCTCAAGTTTGCTTGTTGAAGAGAGAGGGGAAGAAAGGAGGGGAGAAGATTGTGGCTGGAGGGGACTCTCCATGCTACTGGGGAAGGTGGAGGTGGTGCAGGGGACAGAATTTCTCCAGGGAAGTCTGTGGGAGGGCAGGGGGTGGTGAGAGTAGTTCTTAGCAGAATTCAGGAGAGCCCTCTCACTGCTGGACCACACTTCATAGCTTATATCATTTGTCCCCTTGGATTGCCTTGACAGGCTGTGTAGTAAGTGAGGAATGGATGATGGTGATGACGATGGTGGTGATTACTCCTATTTTAGGAGTAAGTAACCGAGCCTCAGAGAGGAAGAGTGAATTGCTTAGGGCCACGTTTGTGCGTTTACTCATTCATTAATTTGACAAAACAGTTTCTTGGGGGAAAGAAACTGCCTCAGTGCCAGGCCCAGTGCCATGTGACAAAGGCTGTGGATGAAGAAGACATGGCCCTGCCCTTAGCACAGTCTGGAGGGGAGATGGTGAAGGCACACATCACTGGGTGCTGTGGGTGCCAGGGCCAGAAGGCCTGAACCTAATTACCTGAGGCATTTTTGTGCTCCCTAGAGGGACATGTTGAGGTTTCAAGCAGGAGGTTGCCAAGTAATTGGAGGGAGGAGCATATTCCAGGGTGTGAGAACAGCACATGCAAAGCTATAGAGTCTCAGGAGGGCTTTTCTTGTCTAGGGAACAGTGAGAGGCCCAATGTGAGGGGACAGTAGGTCTCATAGGGTAGGGTAGGGTGGGAATGTGGCTGGAGTGCTTGGTGGGAGAGGCTGAGACCATAGAGCAGATCCCGGACACATTGTGGAGGGCCTGTGTGCTTTGCTAAGCCACGAGGATTTGATCTTTAGACTACTGGGCCCTAGGGAGTGGCTGAGCAGGTGCTGGTGTCACATGGCCAAAGCTATTGTTGTCTCTTTGCTGGAAGCCAACCCTAAGAACCTGGTTTCCTAGCCTGGCCTACTCAACCCAGGCTCCTGTACTCAGTCAAGTCATGGGAGCCCATGAGTAGAAAGCCAAGCCATGTGGTAGAGTGTCCCTGCTGCTCTATCCTGTTCCTTCTTATAGCAATTACCTGTTGATGCATAACAAATCACCCCAAAACCCAGTGGCTTAAAACAACAGCTAATGTTTTCTGTCTCTTCATGGTTAGATATTTGGCAATAGCGTAGCTGGGAACCTCTGGCTCTGAGTTTCTCAGGGAGTTATAGTCAAGATGCTGGCCCAGGGCCACAGTCATCTGAGGGTTGGACTGGGGCTGGAGGGTCCACCCCGAGATGCTCCATTCCAAGATGGCTCCCTCACATGCCTGGCTAGTGTGTGTTGGGAAGGTCTTAGTTCCTCACTGCATGGACCCCTCCAGCGCTGCTTGAGGTCCTCACAATATGTGGTGGCTGTCCCCAGCACAAGAAAGAGAGAACAAGTAGCAGTGGTGATGTCTTCAATGACTTCACCTCAAGGTCACATGCCATCATTTTGCCATACCCACTTGGTTACACGGCATGGGAGAGGATTACACTAAGACGTGATCCAGGAAGTGAGGCTCAGGGGGAACCATCTTGGAGGCTGCACACCACTCCCTCCTCCAGGGAATTGTAGACAGCAGTTCCTGCAGCCACACTCAGCAAGCCAGGCTGGGGAGATAAGGTGGCTTCCCTGGAGAGGGAGGGCAGGTCTCACCTGGCTCTGCCTCCAACTCACTGTGTGACTATGAGCAGCTTTCCAAGCTCTCCAGGCCTCTGTTTGCCATCTCTGTGATGTGGGAAGAACTTGCCTGCTTTGCAGGGCTGGGAAGGCACAAAGGACCCAGATCCTGAGGGATGGATGAGAATTGCAGAACATGGAGTCTTCTCTCTTATCCTTAATCCCGTTTCTTCACACAGTCAGATAATCAGTTTTCCTGGAAGTCTTTGCAGCGATCAATTTGCATAACCCCAAAATAAGCACGGTTCCTTCCTTTAAGCTAACTCTCAGCTGTAAATATCCAGCTGGCTTTTGTACATTTGAACCAGTGTGGTTTAACTTTCCTCTCCCAAAGACCACCTCTCTCCCTGGGAGGCAGGACCCTGTGTCAACTCTGCTCATTTCTCTCAATGTACTGCACTGTGTGGCCAATGCCCAGGGGTCAGGCCAGGCCAGGCCAGGCCAGCTGTCCTCTCCTCTTCTTCTCAGTACTCCTATGTGGTGAGCAGGGGGTGGAGGGAAGGGGTGGGGCTTGGTGGTGAGGGCCTCAGGATGCCAGATCCAGAAGGGACTGTGGGGACATCTCATGATCCCACTTACTCAGAGAAGGCCAGTAAGAGCCCAAATGTCGCATAGCAAGTAGAGAACAATACTGGGCAAAGAATCAGGTCTTGGGACCCTATGCAGAGCTCTTTCTGGTCTCAGTACTGCACACGGCCAGGAGGTACTCTGTGGTTATTCTAGATGGGGCCTGGGCCACAGTGGCTTAGACACCCCTCTCTCTCTAAGAGAGGCAGGACAGGTGCCAGACAATGCAAGGCAGGTGCGAGGCATGGGGCAAGAGTGCTGTCAGTGTGGGCCAACCAGGCCCACACTTAAAGGGCACATGGAAGGGGATACATACAAGAGAAGAATAAGAAATAGACCAAATCTTTGAAGACTCATGCTCCATGGAAGAACAACAAACAGAGCAGGAAATAATCAGAAAGTTACTGTAGAATGACCTAGATTCCATGTACCTGTGTTGGAGGTTGGCTTAAATTTGAGAAGCCTATGTGAAGGGGAGGGGTAATCTGAGTTCCCAGTCTGTGGAATGCAGAAATGGGCAAGCCAGGAAGAGGCAAAAAGGCATGGGGAGACTCGATGGGCCACCAGCTGCTTCTCCCACTTCGCTATGGACCTCCATTGTTCCCAGAGCAGTGGGAGTGCCATGGTTCACTTTGGCATGGACCACCAACCAGCCCTGTGGCCTGTGGCCCATGCTTCCTCATTGGTCTCTGAGGTCCTGCAGGGTGGCCTCACTGAGTCTTCTTGTCCCTTTTACTTCCCACACTGCTCAGTGGGGTGAATGGCACTGGCCCACTTCGGCCAGTTGACTTATTAATTACTAAGTCTTCATTTTTGGTCATTCCTCTCCCCTCAATTAACTCCACTGTGAGCTCAGAAAGGCAAATTCACTTAGATTTTGGCTTGAGTAAACTTTAATCCCAGTGAAAAAACCTGCTAGTGCTAGGACAGTATCATCTAGGTGCCCAAGAGTAAATGGCTTCTGAATTATTCAAGGACAAAATTTCTCTTTCCACAGACTAGAAACTTCCCAAGGACAGGGCTGTGCCTGTCACCCAGATGGCACGGAAGAGGGCAGGAAGTCACATGGGTTGAGGATCTGTGCCAGGCACATTGTACCTTTGTCTTTAGTTGAATGTTCCTGGTGGAGAATCTCCATTTTATGGCCAGGAGCCTGAAGACACTTGCTTAAGGTTGCACAGCCAGTTTGTGGCAGAGGTGAGTATGGAAGCTGGTCTTAGGTGACACCAAAATCTAGGTGCTTTCCCTACACAGTGCAGGTAGGAGGGGTCCCACCCTCCATCCCCTAGTTCTGCAATTGCTGGCCTTGCCATGATCCTCAGGGAGCTAGATTTGTCACCTGCACAGGGCTGGGTTAAAGAGAAGCACTGACACTAATTGGGGAGCAAGAGCCCCAACATCTTTATTTCTTGTCTTCACTGCTTGGCCCAACAAAAGGCCTTTGTCTTACTTGGCACAATGATAGCATCACGTTGTGCTCTTCCTGCCTCCTTCAGCCTGGCTCCTTCTTGGGGCTTTTCATGTTCCCCTTGACTCCCTGTCACCATTTCATACATGGTCACAGACAGGAGACCTGGGGGGATTGCCCAGCCAGCTATGAACTAGCTGTGTTATCTTGAGCAATTATTTAGCCTCTCTGGGTCTCAATTTCTCCATCTGGAAAATGGGAGTAGGGGCTGGAGCAGATGTTTGCTAAGTTTCTCAGTGACTTCCTTCCCATCTGGATGACTGGTAGTTGGGAGGGCAGTGAGATGTTAAAGTCAGGGCCACCTCTGAACTCAGACTGCCAAGATGGCAGACATCCCCAGGCAGAGGCGTCTTTATCAAATCACATGATTGTTAGAGTGATGCTATGTGCATATAATTTGCACTTTCTTTTAGTGTCCAAATGCTCTGGCATACCCACCCTGATCTCTCCCACCCTCACTGCCTCTCACCACCTGTTTCCTACTGCCAACCCCATGTCAGCCCCAGTCCTGTCTGGCTGGGTTGCCTCTGCTGCAGCCCCTGCCTACAAACTTTACAGTGTGATTCAGCCTGGTAGCATCCACAGTATGTCTGGACACTGTGCACAGTGATCCAGAGAGGTCAAGCAACTTGTCCCAAATCCTGTAGTGAAGTGGAAGAGTCAGCATTCAAATCTCTGACTGCCTGACTCTGGGGTGGTATTTTCCTGACTGCTACTTGAAGTGAGGTCCACGGACCAGGTTCATGGGCACCGCTGGGTGCTTGTTAGAAATCAGGCCCCACCATAGACCTGCTGAGTCAGGATCTGCATTTTACCAGAATCCCCAGGAGGCTGTGTACACACCAGAGGTGGAGGGAAGCACTGCTCTAGAGGTCTGTTTGCCACACTGGCTTCTAGGTTCCAGAGTCACTTGATGCTTTCTGGATGCAAACTTACATGGCGTCAGAGCCAGAAAAGCTCTTAGATGTCTTTCATGCTGGTAGTTTCACCATCTGTGCTCTGTGGAGCACTGGGGTTGCCAGAGGTGTCTTTGTAGCTTCTCCACTGTGGGGTGGGTGTCCAGCAGGCAGGACTCCGGAATCCCCGTGCTTGCCCAACACTTACCCTTGGATTAGGTTTATAAACTCATGGAACACAATTTCATTGGAATGGGTGTGATTGTTAGGGTCTATTGGCTAAAAAAATTTTTTTTTGAAAACATGCTTTCTTCCATCCTTCTATTTTACAAGTGAGGAAATCGATACTCAGAGAGATGTAGGGAACTGCCCAAAGTCACACAGATTCTGAGACCAGAATCCAATATATCAGTTGGGATTGTTTTTGACTGCAAGTAACAGCAAAGTTGACCTACAGAGACATATAAGCGTAGAGTTTCTTACCAGAAGGCCAGGCATTGTTTGCTGAGGACTGGTACCATGTTTAGCTCAAGGATGCATCAGTGGCCCTGGCTCTTCCTGTTTTCCATTTTGCCTACTCCCCTCCCCACCACAAAATCCCCAGCCTGGTGCTTTTATCCTCATGGCAGAAAGTGAAATGGTTGCTATCGCTCCTATATCATATCCATGTTCCAGGTGGCAAGAGGAGGGATGGATAAATGAGCAGAAGGCATTCTTCTAGTTAGGTTCTTTTTTTTTTATTCGGGAAAGGATGCCCTCCCTTGAGGCTCATATATTTTGTAGGCCAGGACATGGGTTACATGGCCACCCCTAGTGGGAAAAGAGCCAGGAGTAGGGGAATGGGGAACAGGCTTGGGTCAAACCATCTGATGGTGAATGCTTCCCTGCCTAGAGATCCTGTCCTGGTAACCCGAGATTCTTCAAGACCCAGAATTGCAGCCTTAGGGATGGGAGGGGATATGTCTGAAATAGGAGAGGCATGTACTCAAGACTTGGGGCTTGACACCCTTCCCCCTATCGAAGTGGTCCTTTATGGGAACCATTTTGTGTGTGGGGACTAGAGCTTTGCTAAACAAAGACTTACATACTTGGGGGCTTGGGGGCAGAGGGACTGGATTAGAGGGAAAACCACAGGGGCTAATTCTAATTCTCTGACTATCTCCACTGCTCACAGCCCCTAATGAAAACATGTGTAAGAAACCCGCAGGGTTAATTTTGCCGAAAAAAATTCCAATAAAACCCCATTAGATTTTCACGTTAAATTAATGTAATGGATGCTTAAAAGCCATGCTAATTAGGCTTTGTTATTAACAGGAATGTCAGGTGGATGGGATCTGGCCCAGAGCTTATATTTTTTTCTGGGCCACCTATGGGAGATGGATTTGTCAGTGGTCGGGAAGCACCAAACCATCTGGCCCCAGCAACTCAGCTCCCGCTCATGCCTTGGAATGTCTTTAGTCATTTAAATTCATTTGCCTGGAACTGGAATATTTGCTTCGCCAAGATGACAGGCAACAAACTCTGTTTTCTATTGTTTTTTATTTTTAATTTTTTGGGACATTTCCAAATTTTCCCTTGTAGGAGTTGTCCTAATGTTTTTGGACATGACTCTGATGGATTCCTCCCTTGCTTGGAAACCATTTTCCTAGCTCTCTATTGCCTATCAGATAACTCCAGAGTTTCTGACTGGGCATTCAAAGCCTTCTGGGGTTTAGTTCTAATTCACTTTTCTGGGCGCCCCCTTCCTCTCCATATGTACTAAGGGCAGTCTCCTTGCCGAACTTGGCTTTCCAACTCCCCTTGACTTTGATTATAACCTCCAAACCCCATCATCTCAGCCTTCTGGCACTTGTTCTGTTCTTTCCATTTTACAGATGGCAAAACTGACCCTGATCACTCAGATACCCTTACATAAGGCACCTGGCATGTTTTGGGTGCTTAAATAATTATTGTCTCTCGCTTTTCTTCCTTACCCTCAACTTGTCTGCTAGGCCAGGTTAGATATCTTTGGGTGGCTACCTATCCTGCACCGGGGCTTGGGACTTAGGAATTCCAAATGCCATGTGGCATTTGGGAAGAGGCTCTTTTTCAGAAAGGGGAAATGTACAAAGCCAGGATGAATAAGTGAAAGGAAAGCCAGGGCCCCTACTCCTCCCACCATCTCAGGCTATCTGGGCCTAGACTATGTGCTGGACACTAGAAGGAGTTTACATATCTTAGGGAGATATTGACTCCCAACCCCAGGCTCATTTGCCTGCATATAAGGAAAAACCTTTATTGCTTGGCTCCAAGCAATCTGGACATGGATGCTAGCTGTTGGGAGGAATTAGCTGTGCAACAGCTGTCCAGCATCAGGGCACTGGGGTCTGTAGTCAGAGGTGGGCTGGGGTGGGAAGCTGAGCCTAAGTACAGACACCCATGAGCAGAAGGGGGCCTAGGGTCACTTTCCAACTGTCCTACTCCTGCATCATAATCCATGCCTGCCCCTGAAGGTTCAAGGGCATAAACCTCTTCTCCAGGGTCACTGGTCTCTCTAATCTGAACTAAGACAAGGGAGAGGTCATTTAAATCTCTTCTTTCTCTGTTCTTTGGGATCTCTCGTGTCTGTGTCAGACCCATGGATTTGGCCTTTGCTCCTTGGGGGTGAGTTAGATTTTAGCTTTAGAGTCACCACCAAGTTTGAGGTGAATTGCATGACATCTGACAGGAGGGCTATGGGGTAGACTTTGATGCGGGGGTAAGTCTCACATGGGTAGGATTGGCAGGAAAGGAGAGGGCATGGGTCTTGGGAGCCTCATCAATCATGCAGATGCCTGTTCATTGAGCTCTGAGAACTCAGAGCAAGGAGGAAGCTGGAGAAGCTTAATACTTTAGGAATTGCTCAGAGGAAAACCCAGCCTTAATAGGGTTGTGACAGCATAGGGAATGAAAATGGGGGCTCCTCTGGGCCCTAACCACCATGACTAGAGGAATTGCTTGAGATTGAAATGTTTATTTCCAACCTGGCAGTCAAGTAAAGTCAAAGGCCAGCAGGCAGTGTGCGTGTGCATGTGTGCATTTGTGCGCGCGCGCGCACACACACACACACACACACACACATAGGTGTGGTTAATGCAAGGCCTCCCACTGCAGAATAAATTTCCCAACTGACCCCAGGTGGGAGGGAACATGCCTCCTGTCTCTTGCATACTGGAGATTTCCCCAAGACTGAGCCTATCAGCAACATTGCCTGAAATGCAAACCTACACTGGCCATCAGTAGATGGCCCTGACTCCTGTGTACCATCAGTGGAGACGATGGGAGGAAAGAGGCCCAGGCCTTCCCCAACTGACTCCATGTATTGTCCTCCCTTCCCCAGCCCCCCTCCCCCCTCAGTAACTCTTCTTTCTTAATGAAGGCCATGTGGCCTTGTGGAATTTGCCCCTGAGCCTTTGTATGACAGGTGGCACCCAGATGGGACCCACCTTGCCCAACACCCTTCTCCATGAACCTTCTTTAAATGCCTGGGTAATCTTTCTGCCTCACAAATCCTGCCCAGATGGCAGGAAGAAGTCCTGGCAAAGATGCATGAACCCAGATGCCCAGGGTCTAAAAGAAATGAAATTGGGGGGTGTGGAGAAGGGGGGGCAAGGGAGAGGTGGTACGGGGTAAGTGTTTTGGGAATCTGGAAGCAGAGGGTATGACTTACTAGCCCATGCAGAGATGGAGGGGAGAAAGAGTCTCCATGCATGGGACATGACCTGCTCAGCCCAGCCCAGGCCATCTACCCTGCCACTTCTGTTCTGGCATTTGGCACAAGTGGGCACAGTTCTAAGTACCTCTCAGAAAGAGGGGCCTATTGGTCTAGCCTCTTGCCTGGGGCCACTCAGACCTCTATCTCTTGGTGCACAGCTTGTGGCTTGTGAGGTCATTGAACAATAAGGTAAGAGAAGAACTAAGGAGGCAATACTGCAGGGGGATGCCCATGAAACCTCAGCCTTTCTGGGCTGGGAGGTGGCAGAGGGGAAGGGAGGACCAAAGGCCAAAGGGTCTCGGGAGGGATTTGTGCCCATGCTCTGGGTTAGAGGCCAGACCCCTGGGGAGATGAACTCTTCCCCTGGCTCTTCCTGCCCCCTGCAGCAAGAAGAGGCAACAGGGCATTGGAAAGAGGTGTGAATAAGGTGGACCATATCTATTTCCTAGACCTTCAGGGTTAGGACTCTCCACATAGCCAATAGAATAGGGATCTTATCCATCCATTGCCTTCCTAACAGTCACCCCTCTGCCCACTTCTTTCTTGCTATCAGAATTTAGATCCCAGCAGCCATGCTTTTCAGGGGAGGCTGGGACTCTTCCTCCCCCAGGAGTGAATCCTGACTAATCTGAGCCAAACGTGACAATCCATTTCCTTGGCTGGTGATGTTCCTGCATTGGCATGTCATGCAGTTCTGGCCAGTGGCAACTAAGGGAAAGATTGTTGGTAGAGAAGGGGTACCTTCTGGGACAAGCTTTCTGAGATCTGAAAAACGGACTTGCCAAAAGAAGCATCTGCTCCTACCCACTACTTTAGGATGTTGTCAGGTGAGGATGTGATGTCTGGAGCTTTGGCAGCCACATTAAGATCATGAAGGAAGTAGTCAAGATGCTGAGGAATGCATAGAAGGAAAGAATCTGGGTTCTGGATAGTATCCCAGGACTCAGCTGAATTAACCAAACTTAAAATTGCCTTACCTCCGGACTTCTTAGTGTAAGAAAATATGAACTCTTTATTTATTTTTTTTGAACTCTTTATTTTTAAAACTACTCATAATGAAGTTTTCTATTGATTGTTGATGCAAGTGGCCAACCCCATCAAATTTCTGAAGTGAGGATGAAATAATTCAGATTGTCTACTATGATTCTCTCTTTGAGGGCAAGAAAGTTCTGTCTGAGCTCACTGGAAGCTTACTCTAGCTGGAACAGCCTCCTTTTCCTCTAGGCAAAAGTTGCTGAAGAGTCTGGGTGTGGAGTCAGAAGAATTGGGTTCAAATCCCATACTTTTATGCAGGTACTGTGTGACTTTATGTTAATTAATTAATTAATTAATTTTAAAATATTTTTTAAAATTTTATTTATTTATGATAGTCACACACACACACACAGAGAGAGAGAGAGAGAGAGAGAGAGAGAATGGCAGAGACATAGGCAGAGGGAGAAGCAGGCTCCATGCACCGGGAGTCCGACGTGGGATTCGATCCCGGGTCTCCAGGATCGTGCCCTGGGCCAAAGGCAGGCGCCAAACCGCTGCGCCACCCAGGGATCCCCTATGTTAATTATTTAAACCAGGAGTTCTGTAAAGGGCCAGGTAGTAATTATTTCAGACTTGGTGGGCTGTACAGTCATTGTTGCAACTATTCCACTCTTGTTTTAGTTTGAAAGCAAGCCATGGATAACACACGAATAAATGGGCATGGCTGTGTTTCAATAAAACTTTATTTACAAAAACAAGTGGCACACTGGATATGGCCTGTAGGCTGTGCTATATGAACCCCTGATTAAACTCAGGATCTCAGCTTCCTCAGAAGGAAAATGAGGCTAATTTCTGTTTTCCTTGTGGGGCAAATCTGAGCATCAAAAGAGTTGACTTAAAACTATCATTACATAAAGCATAATGTACATGTGGGCCCCCTTTCCTACGAGAATCGACGGTCCTGGCACTCAGGAATGGAGAAGTGCTTACCTCTACCACTTACTATAGCTGTGTGACTTTGGGAAAGTAACCTAACTTCTCTGAGCATGACTTTCCTCCTCTCAAAGTAGAGATGCTAAGGACCTAGTTCATACACGGTTGCAAGGGTTAAGTGAATAATGTGTCTAAAGTGCTGTACAGATTGAATATACAAGGAACCATAATGAATATTATTAATGAGTAAAGCTCCCCTTTTCTGACTTGCAGATTCCATCTTGTCTCACTCTACCTGTGTCTTGACATTTGGTAAAACTTGGTTCCTCTCAAGGATCCAAGAGCGCTTGGGGGCTTGCAAACCTCCCCCTGCCATGCACTGTCTCTCCCTCCACTACCCACCCAGTGCCCTCCCCACCACACCCGCTTCCCCATTTAACAGAACGAGTAATTAACAATGTTAATTCTAATCTCATTTGCTAATGAAGGCAGTCTAATTGCACCATAATTGGCAGCGGCAGCAGCAGAAAAACACAAAATAAACCCTGCGTGGGTAATTCGGTTTAACTTCTTTATAATTACCTTGCAGGCTGGGACCGGGTGGTTGTGAGTGGGATGGGGAGGTTGGGGAATTAGGAGAGAGAGGAGCCAAGACCTGAGTGGGGGAGCACTTCTCCTGTCCCACTTTCCTGTGTATCATGAGACCTCTGGGATAAACTTCCTTCTTGATTTCCATTTTCTCCTTTGGTGAGTGCTGGCAGACCTTTTCTGCAGGCTGACTTTCAACTTGCGACTTGGATACATGGGGGCTGGGACTTACCAGCCCTCCAGTATCTTTACATGCTTACTCTTCCCCAGTAGCACTTCTAGGAGACCAGAATGCAAGTCCAGATGTGGTCCAGCCTGTCTTCCCATCTGCAACTCAGAACTCTGACCTGATATTCGAGACAAACCCAACTGTTAGTCCTGCTTCTGCACAGGTTGTGTCCTCTGATTGGAATGCCACCCTCACATTCCCCTTCACCCCCTTGGACAACCCACCCCTTTAAGCCTTGTGAAGCTTTCCCGGACCCCCAGAGGCTAACTTGCACTTCTTTTCTGCTTTACCTAGTACAAACCTGCACTATACCACACATCCCATTATTTTACATGTGCCTATTTGCTGTTTACAGGCATTCATTGTCACTAGATTGTGACATTTTATTTATGGCCCCCTGCCTGTGCCTGGCCCAGAACAGGTGCTTGATTCTACTTTTATAGCATGCTTGAATGAGATGTAGGTGACCTTGGAGAACATTCTGGAAGCCTATGGCAAGGCCCTGGGTTCTGTCCTGGCTCTCTGGCTTAACCCATTGTGTAACCTGAGGCTCTTCTCTGTCTCAGGAAAGGCTCACACTATAATCTCTCCTTTTCCACCTGGTCTCAAAATTGAGGACTTCTTGCATTTTCATGGCTGAAATTCTTTCTCCCTTCATAAACAAACAAACAAACAAACAAACAAACAAAAAATAAATAAAAGTTAGCCAACCTCATAATATCCATTCCAGGCCATCTTTGTCACTGGAAACAAAGTTTCTGCCTCAACCTCTTGTGCATTCTTCTTCATTTCTGCTGAGTAACCTCACTCTGATGTTGAAGGTTCTGCATAAGTAAGTAAACCTCTTCCCTGGACCTTAATAGAATGTCTCCCACATCTCAGCCAACTAAGCCATACCTTAATAGCACCCCCGGCCCAGTTTTGGAAGACCGAGGAGTACCCTGGGTGTTTGTTCTGCTTATACATACAATCATTTCCATGGCAACCACCTGTGATTTAGGAGGAGCTAGGAACTGCTTTCAGTGAAGGAATGGTGACAGAGGAAATCCAGCATTTCTGGTCTAAAGAAAGCACTGTAGAAGGAGGGCCCTTCTTCTGAGCCTGGAGTCCCCCCACATGGTATAAATGTGGGCATCGGCTCTCTGGGTGTTCACAGGCATCTGTGGTCTCTTGGTTTCATATTTTTATTGGAGATATTCCTCATGGAGTCCTCCATCCTTCTGTTCTTATGTTCCCTGGGCAGAACTGCAATCCTGGGGTTTCTTTGCTACCACCTGGAAATTTCCTTGGCTTCTCTTGTCTGGATATCATGTTCCCCGGTCCCAGCAGCTCCATTTTTACTGGTTTATGCTTTTATTTTGGTGCAGCATGGGAGATAAAATTTCTGCGACTGCTTATGAGAAATTTAATGCCCTGCAACTTCCTGATCTTTTTTACATAACTAGACTTTTTTTTCCCTTTCTCTCTGGTGGCTTTAATAACTTCATCCTAAGTGTTTTGAAATTTCCCAATGAAGTGCTTTGGTATCAGGGGCCCATTAGTCTGGAAACTCATATCCTTCAATGTTAAGACATTTGCTTATGTTACTTCTGTGATCATTGTTTTACTTCTGATTTCTCTCTCTTCCTGTATTGCCTATGAGTTAGATATTGGATCTCCTGGACTGATTTTCTGAAATTTTTAATCATTTTTCTCTTGTATTTTATTCTCACTCTTTGTGTTCTAGGAGATTTCCTCAATGTTATTCACCAACTCTCCAGTGGAATTTTCTCTCTCTCTTTAATTCCAAAGTCCTTTTTATTTCCTGAATGTTCTTTTTTTTTTTTTTTTAATTTAAATAGGAGCCTGTTCTTTTTTCAAGGCTGCAGTGTCTTCTCTGGAACAAGGATGACTGTAGGGTTTTAAGATATCCTCCTTCCTAAATTACTTCTGTTTGATCTGAGCCCTTTTCTCCTGGTTTTTTATTCCCCACCTTTTGTATTGGATGTTTTGGCTTCCTAGAAGGTCCATGTGCATGGGCCTAGTGTGTGGCAGGAGGGTGGAGAATGTTTGGGAGGACAATAGCTCTCTGTCTATTCTTGGGCTCTACCTATCCATCAGAGAGAAGAACCCCAAGCTCCAGCCTGGGTGGTAGAAGCTGCGCTGCTGGTGCTCAGGAAATTGAGGGGCCATAGGAAGCATGTAGACTTTTCCTTAATGCCTGTTTTCTGTCATCATCTTGCCCTCAGTGAGGGCTTGTGTTCTGGAATTTAAAGCCTTTCAGATCCCATTGCTCTTCTCTCTTATGAGGTAGAGTGAAGACTGTGTCTGGAGGGTGACTCCTTCATATGCAGACATTCAGTCGATGCCTGAGTTGAGCCCTGCTCTCAGAAGCAGCTGGTATTCCTCAAACTTGAGACTTTCTGGGCTTCTGAACTAGGAACCAGTCAGGTACTGGGCTTCCCAGGTCCTGGGCTAACTTAGGTTTCAGCCTTTTCTGACCTCCTGAGGCAGTTGTTACTCACTCATCTGCTCCTCAGCCTCAGCAGTTTTATCACTGTTGCCTCCTCTCCTTTTCTCCTGGTCTGGTTTATGTCTTAACAAAATCCCTTAGTCATTTTAATGGGGTGTTGGGAGGAAGTGAGATAAAGAGTGACTTCCTCATGTGTGCACAGCACTTTTGTGTTTATGCAGTCCATCCCCATCCATCCTCTCATTTTATCAGCATGAGAGTCCAGTGGACCAGGAAGAGAAGATTTTCTCCACCACGTTTAGCCAGAACTCTGAACATGACACTTTCAGCAACATTTAAATGGAAGTGAGCAAGAGTTGGAAACAGAGTGAGGGTTGGTTTCACTACAATTGCCCCTGCTTCTCCATGCTCCCCATGTGGACTTTCCTGAGAAGTGAAATGCCACTGGTGATGTGGACCTACCCACAGTGGGAAGAGAAATTTGGATTCAGGGCTGCTAGAAACAGCCTGGGTCCAGGGCACCTGTAGTAAAATTTCTTTGATATAGTAACTGATGATGTGAAAATTAAAAGTTTGAAAGTCAAAGACAAACCCTGATAGTCATGTGGGAGGCATTGAGGGAGACCTTTGGGACTGCTTCCATCTTTCCTCAAGAATAGCTCTCTGTCTATTCTTGGGCTCTACCAATCCATCAGAGAGGAGTCCCCAAGCTCCAGCCTGGGTGGTAGAAGCTGCGCTGCTGGTGCTCAGGAAATTGAATGGGCATAGGAAGCATGTAGGCTTTTCCTTAATACCTGTTTTCTGTCATCACCTGTTTTTCTTTCCAGGCCAATCATTTGTGTTTGTTGGCACATGTGTGTGTGCATGTACATGCACATACATATATGTATTTGCATGCATCTGTGTGTGTATGCACGCATCTCTGTGTGAGCACACCTGTGTGTGTGCACACATCCATGAGCCTATGTGCATGTATGTATCCATCTGTGTCTGTGTATATGCATACATTGATGTGTGTGTGTACTTGTGTGAGTGTGTGTGTATGTGTTGGGCAAGAGTGACAGTTTGTGAATTTCAACTTGATTAAAGAGGAAAGTGAAGGATGTAGAACTGGATTCAAGGATATGCCTACTCATGTAGGCAAGTCTTGCTTTTCTCTGAGTCTCTACTTTCTTATATGTAAAATGAGATTTACAGTGTCAAAACTGGATATCGTGTGTGTGTGTGTGTGTATATATTGTGAGAGTTCTTGGAGCACATATGGGCAACTTTGTAAAGTGTCGTCAAGGATCATGTAAATGTGATTCATTCATCTGAGACATACTTTCTGAGCTTTTCCTACCAGGACCCCTGTTCTGAGGAATAAACTTTTTCTTGGTAGAAACAAAGACATAAGCACCTAGGATACCGATACAGAGCCTGGAGGAACTCCAAGGGGAGCACCAAATCCACGAGAAGAGGCGAAGGCCCCTTAGAGATCAAGGGTGAGGGAGGGGGATGCATGAGGAATTGATATTGCAGACAGATGGAGGCAGGAGGCCTGGGTTAAAATCCCTTTAGACAGAAGAGCAGAGGTACAAAGGTGTGGATGTGAGAGTGTGATCTCCGATTTGCTGGGAAGTCAGTCTCAAGGGGCTGGGCACCATAATACTCTGGTCCACTGTCTGCCCTCCCACTAGGGACAGTCAGGCAAGACCCTAGGAAGTGTTCCCTCTGGTGCTCATTCTTTTATTCACTCTTGACTTTAACAAGCATTTATTAAGCTCCTACTCTGCTATCCCAGCTGCAGGCTCTGGAGATAGAGTAGCAGACACACCTGGTGCAGGGCCCCTCTTGGCAGCCCTCCTTCCAGGCTCACCTTCCAGGCTCAGGCTGGTTGGGAGGGTTCTTCCAGAACAATGTCACTGCGGAGTTTTATGCTGTTTTATCCCCTTCCAGGGGAACGTCTGCCAATGGCTTTTACGATGCCGAATAAAAAGCCTTTTTTTTTTCTTTAGATATTTTTATTTCACCTTTAAAGGATGTACAGTAAGGGTGAGAACATCGTGATGAAATCTCTGCAGTAAATAACTCTCGGATCCTTTTCTCATGCAAGCAGAAGAACAAAAGGACAAGTCACGCTGGAGATGGCCCCCTCACGTTCCTTATCCTCTAGGGGCTGGGGCTCAGTTAAACCATAAGCAGGTGGGGAGGGTCTCTCCCTGCTCTGGAGGAGGGGTGGTGGTTCCTCTCTGTGGCCCCTGGGGTCCTTGCATCCTAGCCCTTCTCCCTCCTCCATGGGAAGGGGCTAAGGGTGCTTGGCCACCTATTGTGCATGCTACACACTGTGCTAAGCACTTCACCTTGGTGTGAGGGGGTTAAGTAGTCATGACTCTGGATCTGGTCTGCTTGAATTTTGCTCCTGCCTCCTCTACTTGCTAGCTGTGAGACCTCGGCCAAGTCATTTGTTGTCTCTGTGCCTCAGTTTCTTCATCGGCAAAATGTGAATAACAAGAGTACCTACCTGACTATAGCTGTTTGGGTGAATAAATAGATTCTTGCAGGTAAAGTCCATCGAGGAGTGTCTGGGGTGTAGAAAAATGTTAAGAAATGGTTGCTATTTTATTTATGATTCCTATTTCATCCTTGCATCAGCTCAGCAGGCCTCAGCCATGTGCTTGTCTCATTTCTCAGCTGAAGGCCTGCCAGCCTCTTGTCTGAGCCTATAAGGAGGGTGAAGCTGAGTGGTCTGCTGACATCAGGCAGTGGGACAACAGGGGACCATGGGGCTGAAAGAATAATCTTTTCTCTGGAATGCAGTTCCCCAAAAGTTCTACTCCTGAGAAATCATTCTGAGATTTCCTCTGGGAGCTAGAAGGCAGGTCCAGCAGAGGGAATGACTTTCCTAAGGCCAGAATTGCCCCAGCATGGAGCCAGGGTCTGAACTCAGCCATCTGCACGGACTGCTCCTTGTCCTGGACTCCTTCTTCCCTGAGGGCCACTTATCAGGTGGGATGCATCTGTTAGGTGACCTCAGACTAGAGAGGTTGCCCCTCACTTCCAGACTCAGGGTAGCCTGGCAGGGGAGGGGTCCCTGGTGGTAACTAGGGGACATTCAAACACTTGACTCTAAGATGAGCTGTCCCATGTGTTGTTGGTGGTGGGGTGGGGAAGTGGCCAGGGCTGTGGGGTCAGTGATGACACATGCCTGTGTGGTCTGCTGGACTGAGAGGCGCCAAAGGCTATTTTTAATGAAGCTGTCAGCTGGGCCGCTGGGCACTGAAGAACAGACTGGGCAGAAAATCATCAATTTAAACAGAATATGAGTCAGAGGTTTGGGTGGGGCGAAGGCCTGGGGTTAACAGGGCAGTACTGGAGGAGCTCTGTGGGGAGACCATGGCACCATTGACAGGCTCATTTCCAGTGGTCCTAACCTCCCGCCCCCCCGCCAGGGTTCCCGCCCCCCTGCTGTTTTGGTCAGTTCAGCAAACCTGTCCTTGGCATCAGCTCTGCGTCAGGAACTGAGCCAGTGCTGGGAATAGAGACAGGAGACTGGAGACACATCACTGCCCGCAAAAAGCTCAGTCCTAAGGGGAAGACAGACACCGAAGTAGTCAATGATCCTGGCCATGAGAAAAGTGCATAAGAGGGCCCACTCTGGAGTTTGATTGTCTACTTCCTGTATTGGCTTAACTCCCTCCTAGCCCTAGGGCCTCATGCAAGTTACCTAACCTGTCGGTGTCTCTGTTTTCTCATCTGTAAAATGGGGTGGGCTCCAATGGAATTGTGACTATTGTTGCTGTGTAACATCCCCCCCCCACACCCCGAACTCAGGGGCACAAACAAGCACCACATTATTGTGTGTTGACAGATTCTGTGGTCAGGAATTTGGACAGGGTGCAGTGGGGATAGGCCTGTCCCTGCCCCACAATGTCTGGGGCCTCAACTGGAAGACTTAATTGTTCAGGGAGGATGAACATGGCTGGGCTGGAACCATCTGGAGGCTTCTCTCTCATATGTGATTCCAAGGCTGGGCTCAGCAGGGATTGCAGAGCAGAGCCACTAGCAGCCTATGCATGTGGCTTCTATGAGGGGGCCTCCTGAGGGGAAATGTTCAGACAGCGAAAGCCCAAGGTAGACGCTGTGTGGTCTTTTATGACCCAGCCTGGGAAGGCACCCTGCGTCACTTCCGCCAAACTGTGTTGGTTGAGGCAGTCACAAAACCACCTTGCTTTAAGGTGGGGCAAGGGGACATTTTCAAAACTGGCACTCTACTCAGCACTGGGTGATTAAATTAAATGAGACACATGTAATGGGTGTATGTTAATGCCTGTAAGTACCCAATACATGTTAAGTATTATAATTAATGCTGTCTGGGGAGGAGGCAGTAAGGAAAGGCATCAAAGTGAAGGTGGTATCTGAGCAGGGCTTTAAAGGATGAATAGGAATTTGCTGTGTATCCTGGTGAACGCAATTCTCATAGAGGGGACAACTTAGCCAAAATGAAAGAAAGCTTGAGGCAATGATGTTTTCAGGGAAACCATGAGTAATTTGGTGCTGCTGAGGCCCTGAGGGCAAGGAAGAGCATGGCTGAGGATATGTTGGAGGGGAAGCAGGCTAACAGGATCCAAAGCAGTGTTTTGTGGGCCTGAGAAGTCCGGATTTTGTCCTGAGGTGTCAAGGAGCCATGGACTGTTTCAAAAAGGGGAGTGACATGGCCAAGTTTATCAGAAAGATTATTCTGGCAGCATTGTAGGGGATGGGTTAGAAGGGTAAAAGCTGATGCCAGGGACCAGTGAGAAGGCCATTGTAGAAAGAGGGTCTGACCTAAGTGGGTAGCTGCAAGGACGAAGGGAGCCAGAAGGCCGCAGAGCCACTTAAGCCATAACATGAGCCAGATTAGGGGTAACTGGAGGTAAGAGGAGAGGTAGTGGCCAGTGGTCAGGCTGGATGTGGGTGGGTCACATTGGCCTCCTTTTGAGTAGGGCAAGGGGAACAGGGCCAACACACAGTCTCCTCAGCCAGGCCTGATTCTGCTGCCTGTCTGGAAGATGCCTTCCGCTCACCTCTGAATCCTTCCAGATCAACTTGGGCCATACAACGTGCAGTCCAGCTGGCTGTGTCAGTGAAGGAGGAAGAGAAGTCAAGCATACCTCTACTTGAGAGCAAGGGCAGTCAGTATCTTATTCCTCCTGTGTCCAAAGTTTGGGAAACGCTTCCTGAGAACAGAGGGGTCTCTCTTTTTAGAGCCTTGCCCCAGGCTGAGTTCCAGAGTGCTGGTGACCTTGGTGGGGGTGGCTCAGGCTCAAAATGGCAGGGGTCCAGAATATCAGAAAGGGAGAGTCCTGGGAGGAAGCTTCAAGTCTGGCACGAGACAGGATTCTGTTTTAGTTGTAGCTCTGCTTCTTGGCTGTGTGGACAGAGGACTATGTAGGATGGAGGCCATGCCCTCACCTTCCCTACAGGATTGATAAGGGGGCTAAATGGAAGCGCAGATGGCAACAGCGAGGGGAGGAAAAATATATATTATATACTGCTGACCCTTGAACAACACGAGTTAGAACTCTGGGTTCACTTATGCATGGATTTTTTTCAATAAATAAACAGTGCTGCAAATATATTTTCTCTTCCTTGTGATTTTCTTAATAACATTTTATTTTCTGTCATTTATTTTATTGTAAGAATAAAGTATATATATAATACATATATAAAATATCAAATATGTTAATTACTTGTTTATGTTATCAGTAAGGGTTCCAGTCAATGGTAGACTATTAGTAGTTAAGTTTTGGGGGAGTCAGAGTTTATACATGGATTCTCAACTGCATGGGGAGAGGGGGTCAGTGTCTCTAACTCCTGAGTTATTCAAGGTCACTTGTAAATATCTTTGTGTGTGTGTGTATCTTATTATAAGGACTTGGCTCACATAGTTACAGAGGCTGAGAAGTCCAGGATCTTCAGATGGCAAGCTGAAGACCTGGGAGTCTACGGTGTAAGTTTCCGACCAATGTTCAAGCTCAACAGTCAGGCAGAGCGTGAATTCTCCTTTACCCTGCCTTTTTGCTCTATTCAAGCCTGAAACAGATTGGATAAGGCCCAATCTGGGAAGAGCAAACTGCTTTACTCAGTCTATTGATTCAATTTTTAATTTCATCTAGAAATACCCATGCAGGCAACACCCATAATAATGTTTAACCAAATATCTGGGCACTCCATGACCCAGTCAACCTGACATAAAAACTTAAGCTTTCACAAAAGAGATTGCTAAGAGTCACCCAGCAAACTTGTGCCAGACACAGAGCAGGGTCTGATCCAGGCAGAGACGGGACGACAGAAAGCAGAGATTTCTGGTGGTGTCTTATGCCATAGCAGGAGGACGGAAGTGATCTTTTCCCCAGAGAGTGCTGCATCTGTGGCCAGTTGGCCTGGGTGCTAGTTCTGGCTCTGCTGCTTTCTAGCTGAGTGACTCCAGGCAGTCTTTTCATGGGGCCCTGGTTTCATCCTTTGTGCAGAGACTGTATTGTGAATGATTCGTTGAATGTCCATGTTGCATGTGACAGCATGGTGAGGGAATCTGAGGCAGGAGACTAATATTTAGAAGGGAGTATAGTAGAGGACTCAAGATGGTGCTGGAGCGAGAGCCACCAACTCTGTGTCCTTGCAGAAGATACTTACTCTCCTGGCACCATAGTTTCCTTATCAGCAAATGGGGATCCAGTGAGATAATGCATTCTAAGAGCACAGTGTGATGTGGAGCTCCTGCAGACCTTCCAAGAATATTAGTCATTAGGATTTGTTGAGAGGTTTCCACATGCCATGCATCTTATTTATTTACATAAAATCCTGAGCTCATCAAATCATTCCAATAGCTCAAGAGGTGATGTAGCAGAGGCAAGACTCTGTTCCACTTTCCCTCCAGGACAAGCAATAGACTACACTTCCCAGCCTGCCCCATGGTGGGGCCATGTGACCTCAAGCTGGCCAATGGAATGTGGGCAATGTAATGTGCTCTGCTGCTTTCAGACTGGCCTTCTCAAACCTCCTGTGCAAGATGCCATGTGTTCTCTTTTTCTTCCTCAGTTGGTTAGCTGTGGAGGGTCTAAAGCAGTGGTTCTCAAGGCGATTTTACTCCCTTATCCACTGGAGATGTACATTCAGCAATATCTGGAGACATTTTTGGTTGTCACAACTTAGAGCTACTAGTATCTAGTGTGTAGAGGCCAGAGATGTTGCTAAACATTTCAGAATGCATGGCATAGCTCCCACTACAAAGAATTATCCACCCCAAAGTCAGTAGCGCTGAGATTGAGAAGCCCTGGCCTGGAGAGTTCCCTGGAGTTGTCTAAAAAGAAGAGCCTGGGCTTTCGAATGACTGTATGGAGCACAGCACCCCTTACCCCAAGGCTTAGACTGCAAATAGGAAATAGGTCCTTAAACTATGGAGAGTTGAAGGATTATTTGTTAGAATGGTTGGCCTACCTTGCAGGTGGCTACTGCTAGGTCTGTTTCACTGATGAGACAACTGAGGCTGAAGGTCATAGAACTTGTAAGTGACAAAGTGTGGGTCTGAATGCAGGTTTGCCCTGCTCTAAAACCTATGCTTGCCTCAGTGTTCGTGTGGCCTCTTTTCAGCTCTAGGTTTTAGGGAGAAGCCTCAGATGTGTCCCCTTTGTCACATCCTCCAGGAGAGTTAGGTGGAGGCAGCCATAGAACAAATCACTAGATTGCTGCCAGGGCTCTTCTGCTCTCAGGCCTCCTGCTTTTGGGTGGAGCATGCTCCCCAGGAGAAGCTGGCTGTGCCTCCTATCCCATCCCAGGCAGCCCACACTGATTATCTGTGACACTGGATACTCCTCTAAGAAGGGCTGATACCCACCCTCTGCATATGTCTACTGTCCTGTGCATGGAGCCCCGTCCCATCACATGCTCTGCCTGCTGAGCCAGCCCCCACCTGCTCCAGGTTTGAATTTCCGGGCAGGTGTCTGGAGGCGTCTTGGCTCCCTGTTAATTTCCTGACTTGGCTTCCTGAAAGGCAGAGGGCTCGGAGGTGGCTGCCTGGAGTGATGAGGAGATAGAAATGTCTGCTCTGGCTTCCTGTCTGTCTGTGGGGGCACCAATGCCCATCAGCCCACCTGAGGGCCCCTCCCTTCGCAGTCCAACCACACAGAGGGAGTTGAGGGTGAGGGCTGGTGAGTCTAGCTGTTTATCAGCCTCCAAGAAATGTGTGTGTGTGGGGTATGTGTGTCTGAATGTGTGTGGTGGTGCTGTTTACCTACACCTATGCACACTAAGAGTTGTAGGAGCTGCTAGCAGGCCATTTGGTGCAGATGATTTTCCTGTGTCCACAAAAGTTAGCACTGTTCCAGTGCTTTTTAGGAAAGTTGGAATGCCCCCTCCTTTACTTACATAACTTCCAAGAGTGAACTCAAGCCTGTACCAGTCCTCTGATGGGTAGGAGGTCCTTCCTCCAGTCTGCTCCCTCTTGTTGCAATCTGTGTCCATTGTCTTTATTTTGTGGGAATAGCTGCCATCTTTCTGTCTCCCTGATGTAAGCCCTGCAAGAACCTGAAAGCAAGCAATTGAGCTCCTCCCTCAAAATAATTCCCGGATTCTCTTTTGCAGACCTAGAAAATCCATCTCCTCTTACCTTTTTTCACAGATAAGGATGACTTCTGGGATCATGCACAGTAGGAAAAGTGTTTCTGCAAATTTTCCTTCCCTTTTGAAGTTCTTCTCTCCTTTAAAAGTCCACCTAGCTACAGAAAAAACATAGGCTTTGGGAACCAGGCAGACATACATTCCAACTCCCATATGCTCGTTTATGAGATGGACAACTTCAACAAAGTTTTGTAACCTTTCTAAGCAAGGCTCCATTCCTGCACTTTGCACTGAGAAACTTCCAGGTTATATGCTTGATAAGTGTTTATTTCCTCTTTTCCTCCTCTCCCCAACAACCCTGGGAAACAGGTACCCATGCTCTCCACCCTACCTTTCTCCTCCTTTCTCTCTGGCCCCCAGCTGCTACTGCTGAGAAGGAATCAGGATCAGATGTGCTCATGCCTCATGCCAAGCCTGATTGGCCAGGTGTAGGGTTAGCATGGGCCAAGTGTGATAGGGAAATTAAGTAGTCAGGGTGACATCCCAGGCACTAGCCATGGGATGGGTAAAAGGAGATGGCTGCTGGAGCCCACTATCCACCCCTGGATTCACTGAATCACTTTCCTGACACATTCTCTGAGGTTTTTGTTGGCCCTGACGCCTCCTCTCTTAAAGCTGTTACCACAGCCCTGATTGTCATCAGGATGTGCTATGATCTGGGGTCACTTGATTCCCCTACAGTAGGATGGCCCAGATTTTCTTAGAAACTTGGAGTATTGTGCCCATTTTCCAGATTAGGGAAACAGACTCTGAACAGGGCCAAGATCTGCTCAATGCTTCCTTGAGTGGGGGTGAGACCCAGGTATCCCAACTCTGAGTCCAGTGCTATCTCCACTGTGCTAGGTAGAGGTGGAGACCAACTGTGACTCTTATTCCCTGAGAACCAGGAGGTCCAAAGGTCCCTGATTACAACAGGGGCTTGTCTACAACAACAGGATGTTGTCTAAAGAGTTGCCTCTCAGGGATGCCTGGGTGGCTCAGTGGGTTAAGCATCTGATTCTTTTTTTTTTTTTTTAAATTTTTTTTTTATTTATTTATGATAGTCACAGAGGGAGAGAGAGAGAGGCGCAGAGACACAGGCAGAGGGAGAAGCAGGCTCCATGCACCGGGAGCCCGATGTGGGATTCGATCCCGGGTCTCCAGGATCGCGCCCTGGGCCAAAGGCAGGCGCCAAACCGCTGCGCCACCCAGGGATCCCAAGCATCTGATTCTTGATTTAAGCTCAGGTCATGATTTCGGGGTCCTGGGATAGAGCCCATCAGACTTCCCACTCAGCAAGGAGTCCACTTGTCCCTCTTCCTCTACCCCTCCTTTGGCTTGTGCTCCCACAGTCTGATAAATAAATAAAAATCTTAAATAAAAAACAAAGATTTAAAAAAAAACAACAACAAAGATTTGCCTCTCTCCGTTTTAAGAGGGGAGAGAAGGTCCAGGCATCCTTGAGCAAAGGAGCCCTCAGGAGGACCACAGCTCATTTTCCTGAAACCTAGGGTAGCCTTAAGGTTTTCTATCTGCGAGCAGCCTTTCAAATTGGCTACTGCCACTGCTGTCTGTGTGTTATATAAATCCTCACCGAGACAAGAAGCAGCCAGGGAGCAAGTGGGGAGAGAGTGCACCAAGATTCAGGGGAGAGGTGGATAGAGAGAGTGAGAGCCAGAAAGGGGGAGACAGGGAAGACACATAGAGAAACATATTTGGATACAGAGACACAGAGACAGGTAGCAGGACAGATGGAGAAACAATAGACTAAGGAAAGGGGAGAGGAGAAGCAAAGCAGGAGACAGATGGAAAGCACACGTGAGACAGAGGGACACAGACAGATGTACAGGGTGAGGCAGAGAAAGCAGGAAATGGGCGGCACGGATGGACAGGCAGGCAGGTGGGCAGACAGACAGCCACACACATGGAGACACAAAGGGAGGCCGGGGGAGAGACACAAAGACATAAAGCAAGCAAAGGGATCCAGAGAGATGACTTTTTGCAAAATCTAGAGTTTTAAACTGGTTTGCACATGAAGGGGAAGAGGAAGTGTTCGTTCTCAGAATCCTGAAAACCGGTTTGGGTGGAGGAGAGTTCAGGGACTGGATGAATATCTGCATGGAAGTTTACACGTTTACACACACACCTGGGCTTGGCAGGAGCCCTGTGAGCTAGGCAGACAGGGATTGCTGTCTCCCAGGCTTGGAAAGTGGAAGACGAGAGGGCCAGTAGAAGCTGGCGGTGTTCGTACCTACATGGGTCACACTTGCTGGGCATCTCTTGTGGTGCTCCTGGGGAGCTGACAGGTTAAGGAGCTGTTCTGGATTCTGTGCCCTGTAAATGCATCTTCTCACGGGTGGGGAGGAGGGCACTGCAGAATGAAGGCGAATTCATTATCCATACCAGCGTTTTCCGCGGGGGTCAGAAACTTGCCTTCTCCCTCCTGTACGTCAGAATTCTCCCTCTGGCTAGTTTCGAGCATTGGGTGCACAGAATGAACTGTGTGCTTCCTGTCCACCTAAAATCCCAGCCTTGATTTGTCACCTGCCTTTGTCTGAGATAAGATGTCCAGTGCCTCAGATGGCCACCGGGGACGCTGAGAAGAAACTTTCCTTCTTCCCTCTACCACCCCTATTCATTTCCCAAATGTTCTGTGTGGGCCAGGCAACTGTTGGTTATAGGTACTGAGGGATTCAGAATGAATGAAACCAGCAAAAAACAAAACAAAACAAAACAAAAACAAAACAAAATAAAAAACCACCACAACTTAAAAAGATATCTTGCCTTGCCCCCAAGGAATTTACACTTTGGAGGGGGAGATAAAAACAAACAAAAGCAATTTTTAAAATGGCATTATTAGTGATGACTCATGCTATACAGGAAAATAAGTAAAGCATGGAGGGGAGAGTGGGGCTGTTGGTGGTACAGTTCATAAATGGTGACTGGGAAGGCCTTACCTGGCAGATGACATGTGAGTAAGGATCTGGAAGAGAGGAGGAACATGGGAGTATCTGCGCACACGCAAAGGCCCAGAGGCAGGAGGTGAGGCGTAGCGAAGAGGCCAGTGTTGCTGGAGCAGAAAGGATGCAAGTAGGTGATTAGAACAGAAATACAGTGAGGAGCAGAGCACATGGGGCTCTGTAGGTCATTGTCGTGACTAGCTTTTACCCTGAGTGAGACAGAGCCATCGGAGGTTTTTGAGCAGAGCAGTGGCCTGACCTGACTTCGATTTTAATGGGATTGTTCTGATGGTTGGGTTGGGCTGGGTGTGAGGAGGGCAAGAGCTGAAATAGGGAGACACATTTTTCCACATTAGCGTGGCTCTGTGAGGCTGCAGCATGAACAGGCACAATTTCTTGCTCTCAGAGTGAGTTGTACTTGGTAGGACATGTGGGGTTTCATGGGGACAGTTGACTTTACCTCTGTGCTCTATGCCCCAGAGGGAAGAAAGAGCTGAAAGTTCAGTGCAAGCTTCTGAGTTAGATGTAGGAGGAGAAAGCAATTGCGTTGAGTGTATAGTAGGTGTTGAGCACTGTTCCTACCAATACAACTTAATTTAAATCATCACACCAGGTTATGAGGTATTTTCTCCTCTCTCTAGACAAGGCCCCTGAGGCTCACAGTAGTAGTCAAGGAGCTTGATTGGACTTCGGCAGAAAGCCTAGAACTTCGCCATCAAATAGAGCCGGCCCACCTGGAAAGGCCTGCTTCATGCCTCTGGGCCTGATGCCTCACCAGGAGATGCCCACCCTCACCCCCACAGCACAGAAGCCCCAAGCCCTATTGGTTTGTCCCAGCTACCTTGGTTCTCTGTGTCCCTTCAGAGGAGGCTCTGCATCGTCCTTGAGTGAGTGAGTCGAGCTTTTTCCTCCTTGGGAGATTCACACAAGCCGTTTTCTCTATCCAGAACGCTCCTCTCCAACCCTCTTTTGCAGACAAACCCCACCCACCTGTCAGGTCTCAGATACCAGGTTACCCTCTCGGGGATTGTTTTTTTTTTTTTTCCAGATCCCTGTGTGAGTCAGCCTCCCCATCCCTGCCTCATACAGCACTCTGGCTTTTTCCTTCAGTGCTCATCTGAGGGCAAAGACAGGAATGGGAGAAGGGGAAAGGATGCTTTTGGGGCAGAAATGGGATGTGAGGCATTAGGGGTCTGGAAGGGTCAGAATGTCTGCTACCATAGTGATGGGGATGGCTGGCTCTGAGGACATGGGGACCTGGTCAGGTCACATGGGTCATATGCACAGTGCACTGTGGGCAGTGCCTGGACTCGGGCCCCCTGACTTTAAGATGGTAAGCTGTCTTTGATACCTCTTATCACTTCTTCCATGGCATTCTCAAGCAGAGGGTAGCTGGGGAAGTGGGGCCTGAGAAAGTGAGGGCCTGGACATGGGCAGAAACACCACCACCCATCATCTCCCAACTGAACCCTTCCCCATGAGCCACCACCCTTATCCATAGGTAGGGTGAGGCATGAGGGACCTCTCTTCTTTCCTTGCTCACGCTCTTCCTAGCAGCCAGAGAAATGGAGGGACACACTCAGCTTGGGCTTTTTCAGCTGCCATGCAAGGAGACTGGGCTTGTCTCCTCTCTTATTTGTCTCTGCAGTTATTCTCCCTCCTGCAGTGGCCCCACTGTTCCCAGCTCTTCCTCTGCTGCTGGCAGAGGTGGTGGGTGATGGTGACAGTGAGTGACTTTGGAGCAATCAAGGCTGCCCCACCTCTCCTCTGGGGAATCTCAGAAAACAGTGTTGGAAATGGAACGTGACCTTGGTTGCAAGGCATGAGAGAAATAAGACCTCAGGCCAAATGAAATCAAGGAGCAAACTCTAAAGAAGTCAAATTCCCTTTCCTTCCTTTTTAGTCTACTATGTTCGGTGCCCCTGGGACTCTGAGTTTTGAAAGCACCTGTCAGCTCTCACTTAATCCTAGCAAGTGAGGGTGTCCTGGGAGCCAGGGCAGGGAGACAATGCTTGCAGGTAGTGAGGAAGATCAGTGTTGGTGAAAGACAGTTTTTCCTGGTCTAGTCTTAGGCACTTTCATTTTGTTTTATTGAGAGAAGAGCTGGTTTAACATCATGCTTATTATTTCTGTTTCTTCATTACTGGAGGTAATTACAGTTGGTACTTGGCTTCTTGTAGCAAGCCATCAGAGAGGTACAGTGGAAAGGACATGCCAGGCACTAGGAGACTGGACTTTGACCTAAAAGCTGTGTCATCTTAGGTCCTGATTTGTCCTCTCTGGTCCCTGTGTCTGTAGGACTAGATTTGACCTGAGGACCTCAGGCCATGGACTGTGACAGATCAGTATGGCAGAGGATGTGGCCAACCTTCTGGAAGGTAACTCTGGATTCCTTGGGAGGTAAGGCTTTCTGTGGCCACCAGATCTTGCATTTCTGGTGTCATCTCCTGCTACAAAAGTCCAGATTGGCCTTCCTTTGCCTGGCTCATTTCCCAACCCCTCACCCCCTGACCCAGGCATCTTCAGTGAGGCCTTGATCTCCATCTATTTCTCACTGCCTGCTGGGAATTTCCTTCCAACAGTTGTGGCCTCCGTGAATCTCGGCTCCTCTAGGGCTGAGAACACTTCATTTGGCAGACTTGAGGCTACTGATCCCTGCTTCTTTCTTACTGACCCCTGGCTGGGGATAAGTGTGGGAACAGATGGAAATGTCAGATTTGAAGAAGGATGCTTCCTTGTAGGCCTGGGTATCTCTGAACCAGTGTCTCCCAAGGGAGCTCATTCCTCCCTCTGGTGGAGGGACACTGGTTCAAAAGGATGCCATCTATGGGGTTGGTAGTAGGAATGAGCACCAGGGGCTAGAAGATAGGGTGCCAGTCGTGGCTTAAGTTCTAACTCTGAGCATCTCTTCTCTTTCTGGGCCTCAGTCATCTTCTCTGTAAAATAAGAAGATTGGATGATGTCAGTATTCTCAAATGATCATTCATAGGCATCTGCCTCAGAGCTACATGACTGCTTGTTAAAAATGCAGAGGACCAGTGCCTTCCATAGACCTTCATTCGACATCAAAGCTTCTGGGCAAGGGCCTGGGAATCCGTACTTTAATAAATCCCACCAAATGATTCTGATGCACGTGGAGTTTGACCCTGGCTGGAGCAGATGACCCCAAAGGGTTCCTCTGGCGTTAGTGTTATCCTAGCCCGCCTCCCTCATGCTCTGGCATGTGCTTGAGTGTTCAGGGCCAATGTACAAATGTTTCATCACATGAAGTCCTGTAGGAGGACCTAGGGAGGTCTCTCTCTTTAGGGGGAAAAAAAGGCACAGTACTTTTTTTATCTTCTTTAATCTGAAAAAGAAACCCTGCATTTCTGGGAGGGAAATGCCAGGTGAGGACCAGATGCCTCACCTAGAGAAGAGATCACAGAGAAGGAAATAGTCACAATTTCAGGAGATGCTGTGGGGGACAGATTGGCTTTGTTCTACTTGACTCTGAGGGCAGATCCAGGGTTCTGTGAGTAAATGGGGAGGGAGAGAAGTACTTCCTAATGATGAGAGCTGCAGGCTGCCTTCAGTGGTGGGGAGTGCCTGGTCAGGGCAGAGGGTGGGTTGATGTTGTGTGCTCTCTTGGGGGAAATATGGTTGAAGGGCCTCAAGCAGCAGATGGGTTTGAAGACATTTATGAATTCTGTAAAAGTCAAACAGACTTGCCTGCCTAGGATTTAAAGCAATGCGAGTACACCCGTGCACACATGCCCTCACACACATATGAAGAGACTCGAGTGCAAATCTTCAGACATGCTTGACCATGACCTAACAAGTACATGCTTGCCTATGTGTTGTAGAGGCATATTCCTATATGCAATAAGTGCACACAGGCACACAAAATGAACACATGTGTAAACATACATGGACAGGTGAGCTTTTCATGCACTGTACACATCTGTCTCAGCTTCTTTCCTCTGGATGTTTCTTTCTCTCCCCACCTGAACCTGGGGCCTCCCTGTGTAGCTTCCAGGCTAGTCTCTTGAGTCAGAGCCTTGTTTAATCTCCATTACCTTTCTTATTTCCAGCATCAAATTAAAAGTGTGACCAAAAGTTAATTATTCTAATTCAATTTGGCCCTAATGTGGTACCTGCGTGATGTGAGGCCCTGGGCAGAGGTGAGGCCGGGTGTGGGCAGGAGGAGGAGACCTCAGGATTTAATACGCCTTAATGATTCTTATGGGAAGATTCCCCAAAGCCTTTTTTTCCTCTGCATCTTTCCCTGCCACTCCCCCAGTCTAGATTTCTTAGAAATCTCAGGGTGCTCTTGGGAGCTTGGCTCTGGGAAATATTTGAGAGGATAGCAGTCCTTTCTCTGAAGGCCAGAACAGAGGTGGGAAGGTGTGTGTGTGTGTGTGTGTGTGTGTGTGTGTGCACGTGCATGCACATGCCCATGCATGTGTACACTGGAGGAGCACACAGTCCGGACTCTCGGACTGTCAAAAAGCCTCTAGAGAGCTGAGCCAGAGATTCTCATGAGAATACACCGCTGAAGCCCTGCTACGCCTTCCTCCTTGGACAAAGCGGAGAGAAATGAAGAGGATTGCCTTTGCTGGGCACTTGAGAACAGCCAGCCCTCTCTTCCTCCAGCTCAAATTGCTTTTCAGATCTGTCTTCTGCTTCTGCCTCCACTCTCCCCCTCAGACTTGTCTGTTCATTCCCTTCCCTCTTTCACTTAGGAATAGAGATTTTGGGCTCAAATCCAACTTTCCTTAGTAACCAAGCATTCTCCAAACACTGAGTCATCCCCCCACAGGTGAACATGGGGCCCTTGATCAGGGCTGTGGCTGGAAGGAGCTGGGGTGGAGTCTGAAGGAGATTTAGGATTCCTGCCCCAGGGATTTCCTGTTTCACTTGAGAATCAAGCCTGGGCCTTGGGGAGATCCTGGACTGATGGAGGAGGCTGCATCTTAGTAGGGAAAGACAGATAATAAAACACAGAATCTAAGTTCTTGAACATAGCTTCAAAACAGGAAGCTGATGTCAAGCCGCTAAGCCAATGCTCGAGTAACTTCTACAGCATTCCTGCTCTTTGCACACCCCTGGTGTGGGAGTTCCCATCTCCCGAGGTCTCCCTGTGTCCATATCTTCCTGCCCTGTGTCCAGCTGTGATCTACATCCTTGTAATTTTCCTCCCTTTGGTCCTACAATTACTTTCTGGGGTCACACAGGACAAATCTGCCCCCTGACAGTCATAAAGTATTTGAGGATGGTGTAGAATATTCTCTGCTAAACCTACTCTTCTCCAGGACTGTCCTCCCATGATGGGGCTGTGAGTCTACAGGTGGTAGTTGGGATAACTGCTGTGACACTATGTCTAAATCTCAGGGCCTTCTTTACATACAGGAGTTTACTTCTTATTCAAGTAACTACTGTCCAGTGCAGGTATTCATCAGGTAGCCTTCCGTGTAGTAATTCCACATCCCTGTTTCCTTCCATCTTGGGCTCTGCCGTCCTGTAGAAGAAACCTTCTCTACTTAGCCAGTGAGTAGGTCATGTCTGAAAATGATGCGTATCACTCTTGCCTACTCTGTTGTCTAACTCAGTCCAACCTTTGCCCTTGACCTTAAGGGCAAAGCAGGTTGGGAAATATGGCCTGGTGGTACATCCAAGAAGAAATGGGAAATCGTTTGGTGAGCTAGCCAGTCTCTACCATATCATCCTTAGGTCACCCTTCTCCAAACATGCTCCAGCATGGGCAAGAGAGGGTAGGAGAGCAGGGGCCAGGAACGCTGGGCCAAAGTGGGGTGCTGGCTCTCTAGACACTCCCCCCTGACATCCCTGTGCTCCTGCATAGCAGGTACTGGGATGTAATCATTAGGAGCACTGATCTGTAGCATATGTTAAGAGAAAAAGAAGGGAAACTAAATTTTGTTTTTAATCCAATTAAAGAAAAATACCAGGGATGGCAGGTTTGTGTGTTCGTTACTCACTCGCTCATTCAGCCATTCATCTAAACATTCTGATTCAGCTGCATCACTACAGTGAAGCAATTGGCATAAGAAATGAGTTAGCAGCCTATGGGGGCTGATGGATGAATCTGGAAGGAGAGTGAGGGTGCTTGGCAGGGGTGCCTATATGGGATGAATGAGAGGTGGCCTGAGCTTCACCTTTCATTAGGTGACCCTAATACTGGCCTGTGAACTGGATAGTAGGTTTCTAGATCCCAGACAACAGGATGGAATTTGGCAAAGTTTTTCCATGCTCTTGATGGTTGGGCTGGATTTATGATTTCTGGTCATCCTCTTTCCTCTTCTGCTTTCTTTTCTCACTCTTCCTTCTTTTTCTTCTCTACTTTATTCTCTGGAGTTATGAAGATGGTGAGGAATTGAGAAGAGTTCCCAGCAAGGGATTCAGCATGAGTAAAATCAGGGAAAGGCAGAAGGCAAGTGGATGGATCATCCTAGCTTAAAGGATTGGGTGGGAGAATACCAGGGGTTGGGACTGGACTGATTGTGAAGGACCTTGATGTCAGACTATGAAGTCCTTGAAGCGTCTTGTTCATCGTTGCATCTCTAGTACCTGGCACTGTGCCCAGCACATAGTAGGAACTCGATAAATATTTTCTGAGTAAGTGAATGACATTATTCTGTAGACAATGTAAAGCCTGAACTTAAGCCAATTGAACCCAGCTGAGGGGTAGAGTGGCATAATACAGACATATATTAAATGCCCACAGTTTTAAAGTAGAAAAGGAATGGGAATATGGGATTCTTACCCTAGAGGAGCTCCCTGTCCAGTTGGACAATGAATCCACTCATGCATGAAGGATTCTAAGGCAACTTATGTGAGAAATAGCACAGAACAGACATATAGCATATGGTCATGAAATAAATTAGGGGAAGGAGCATATAGTCATGAAATAAATTAGGGGAAGATTCTTGGAGAAAGTTGGGCTGTGATTTGGATTGGTGGAGGGGTGCTAGGAGGGCATTCCTGATAAGGAACAGCCAGAGCAAGGCAAGGAGCAGTAGATGTTTATTGGGAGGGGACAGTGAAGGGGCTGACCCATCATATTTAATAGGCTCCTAGAACCCAAAAGACCCTTCCTTTCCTTCAGAGCAGCAAACTTGAGGCTCAGAAAGGGTAAATAAGAAGCCCAGGGTCACACAGCAAATGCTAAGAGAACCAACCTTCAGGCTCTCAGTCTAGTGCTTTTTCTTCTGCACCATGCCACCAGCTATCTTTTCAGGCAGAATGTGGAGTAGAAATTTAACAAACCTAGTCACAATGTGTTAAGGAAGAAGAAAACCCCCAAACTTTGGTGCCCTTTCTGGACATGTGCATCATTATAAATGTATCTTCAAGATGTTCCCCTTTGGAGATACTAAAAAGATCTTGGGCATCCTGGAGGGTAAGGAAGGAAGAGAGAGGAGGGCAGAGAGAGAGAGAAAGAGAGAGATATGGAGAGACGGTGTAATTAGGGGCAAAGCTCCATCTCAGTTTGCCATAAGTAACCCTGGGCACCTCTCTGCTTGGCTTTGACCTTGACCATAGAGGTAGGTAGTTAGACCCGGTGAAGGCTCACTTGCTCCCACTCTGGGATTTAGGAACTTGGGCTAGAGCTCTTCATTTGAGCTGTTAATCTTTTATTCTTTTGTGGTTAAAGTCTTCCCCATTATGATGGCTTTGGGGTAAGTTTTGCTTTTCCTTCAACTGACTCCCTACTGGCAGACTTTGCGGTGTGCACATCATATTTCTTGGGGCCGATTCTGGCTTTATTTCTGGGACCTCTGCTGTGGGTTTTTTTTTTTTTTTTAAAGAACAAAGCTATTCTTTTACTTCTAGGGAGTGAGTACAATTTGCCAGTACCTCCAGAAAGATAGTGCTATGAAGAGTGGTAAGGAATAGACTACAGGGGCACTGCTCATTTTCCTTGATCCTGTAAGAAAAATATCAGAGTCAGAGCCTGCCACCAATTGTCTATGTGACCCCCTTCTCTGAGCCTCAGTTTTATTCCTGGGAACATGAGAGAATTGGACCAGATTTTCTCTAAAGTGCATTTTAGTTTTAGCCATTTAGAATTCCATATTTATGCCTCGATTTCTCCCTTGGTCAGAGATATTTATTGAAAATTTCTTCTGTATAAAATACCCTGCCTATTTTCCCTCTCTACTGCCATACGTGGAATGACTTAGAACACAGTAGTAAAATAATGTGTGTCATTACACATTTCATTACATAAGCAATGAGAGGGAATGTTAGCATTAGCATCTTGGTTAAGGGCATGGGCTCTGGAGGCAGACCTCTCTGATTAGAATCCTGGCTCTATTACTTAATAGTTTGTGACCTTGGGCTAGTTCCGTAATCCCTGTGGATGCCTGTTTTCTCATCTGTAAAGATAAGGATGTTAATAATACTCATTTTAGTGGGTGGAGAGTACCTGAGATTATCTAGGTAAAATGCTTAGCACAAGTGTTGGCACATAGGAAGTAATCAATAAATATTAGCAATTGGTGTCATTATAATGACTGCTTTGCTATATATCATAGCACTCTGCTGCCTAGAATTCCTCATCCCCCCCCTTTCTGTCACCCATACCTAAATGGCCCTCAGACACGAGCCCTGAGTATATTCTGAGTTCCCTGTCCCTCTTTCCTCCAAAAAAAGCATGTAAACTTTATACTCTAATAATACTCAATGGCTAACAATTCTCTGAAAGTATGACACTAATTCCCCCTCAGATTTTTTTGTATAAGAGATTACCTCTGCCAGGAATGTCTGTCCTCATCTTTCTTCAACATCTGGCCCAGATACTGCCTCATCTGTGATTTCTCTAACCCTTCAAGCAGGGACCACCAATTTCACTGGGGTAAATGATGGGCCCAGAACATTTTTATCATCAGATGGATTCCCCTGGAGCTGACAATATTTACTAATCTACCTTTTTTTCTCTGAGCTACCTGAGAGTGGAGACAACTTCATTTTTATTTCTATCCCTGGTGGTTAATACAGTGCCTGAGTTCGCTCTCCTTCCAACCAAGCCATCTTTCCATTACACACAGAGCTTAGAGTTGGTGCTTAATGAAATTTTCTGAGCTTTGTATGAAACACTGAAAATGGATGTTGGATATGTAAAGAGCAAGGAACAAGTTGAATGGTGTTGGGGGTGGGGATGTAGGAGTAATCCAAGAAGGGTTACTGAAAAGATGAATCTTGAGCTGGCTTTGGAAGCTGGTTCAAGATCTCCTTCACAGGAGCAGGTACCTTTGGGGGCTTGTAACAGGTATCTGTCCCCACTTAGAAACAAAGGAATAGATTATCTGCTTACCTAATCTTCATGCCCAGTCTAGGTCCCATCACTAATCCTTTCTTTGTTCATGCTTAGAACCTGGACATTACTTAGATTGCTCTTTCTCTCTCAACCCCCTTATTATCCCCCACCCCAAATATCATAGGTTTACCTCTAAAATATTTCTCCCATTCATCCACTTTTCTCTCTTTATACTGCCACCCCCTCAGTCCAACATGCCATTACTCTTTGCCTTGATTTTCACAGTAATTTTATCCTGGATGTATCTGCATTCTCCCTAGAGCCCTGTATCAGTCAGAATTAGTTTAGAGGACAAGTAACAAAGACCCAAATGTCCACAAGTGAGCATTTTAGGGCTAGTCTGGTGGCTCTACTCCATAGCATAGTCAGGCACTGGAGCTCCTTTTTATTTTAGTGCTCTGTCATTTTTCCTTTGTGATCTCATGGACCAAGATGGGTGCTTCAGCTCCAGCTATTATATTTGCAGTCCATCCAGCAGGGAGGACAGTTGCAGTCCATCCAGCAGGGAGGACAGTCCCCCCCCCCCTTTTTTTTGAGGACAGTCCCTTTAAAGAAACTTTCTGGATAATACTTCCATTGCTTCCACCTCACATATCATTGGCCAAAAGTGATTTATATGGCCACACCTAGATGCAAGAGAGACTTGGGCTAGAGTCACGTGCCAATTGGCAGACCAGAAGCACTGAGGAAGGAGGTGAGTGGTAATACTGGGGGACAATTAGTGGCTTCTACTACAAAGCTCTATAACAAATTCATCATCATTCTACTTTCCTGCTTAAAACCTTTCAATGGCTTTCAATTTCTTTTAGGGTAAAATTCAAAATCTTAACACAGCCTACAAGATGATGATCAGATCCTAACTTTTTTTTGCCTCCAGTCCTTCCCCAAATCCTCTGTGCTCTAGTCATCTCCTCTCTCACCTTTGGGAGCATCAGTATGGTCCAGGCATAAGTGAACAAATGTCCCTACCCTCTGTCCTTAGAGAAACAATTATAAAGTGCATTTCACATGGCTCTTCAGAGGGTCCCAGCAGGACTGAGCCTACTTGCCCACAGTGTAACCAACTCAACCACGTATCTTTACTGGTTTTTCTCCTTCCTTGTCTCACTGTCCCTACTCTGGTTTCCTGGGATCATCTTACAAGTAAACTACCTGCGCCTAAGACCTTGTCTCAGGTTCTGCTTTTAGGGTAACCTCAAGTATGACAGTGATTACTAGAGGCAGTCCTAGAAAGTACATCCTCTACATGGGGTTCTGGAATGTCCCTTCCAGTCAGATGGGAATAGGGACTCCATTATAGGTAGCTAATGGGGGTTTGTGATAATCTCTGATGTACTGGACATCCTAATTACTGAAGCTTTCACTTAGTGGATTGAGGTAGGTACAGTTAGAAGGCAGCCTATGCTGAAGCTCAAGCCCAGGAGTTAATGAAAAGAAAGGGAGAACTGCAAAGGAGACTGCGCAATCTCCACAGGTCTCCTAGGCTCAGGTCAGGACTGTGATAGAGAAGGAATGAGGCCCCAGGAATGGATAAGGACATTGGGTGATGCACTTGAGACCATTGAGCTCTCAGATTTCCCTGAACTCTCTTGGCTGGTAATAGTAGTCCCCTCTCCTTGGTTGGAATAGGTGAACATCTCTCTGAGAGCTGTGCAGAAACTTCTTCTGAGGTGGCTGCCTTGTGAGTTGATGCTTGTCCAACCTCAAGATCTGCCCTTCATTTCTCACCCAGGTCATAACTAGAGTCAGATCTTAGCCTAGCTCAAGGGAAATATAGTCTCTATTGTGGGAAGAAATAGCTTTTTCCCTGAAAGAGTTGCAGAAGGACCTGGCTAATATATAAAACTGAGAAATCTGCATGGGAATGGAATTTGGGGGTTAGACTTGAAATGGAGTAGAATATAGGCTGGAAATAGATTTATTGACATAGGGACACTTTTTCATGACTCAGGATTTAGTACTCTGGAGACGACTCCTAGAGCTAGGTCTAATCTGCTGCTAGGATATCTTCTTGAAGATGTCAGAATAGCCTTTGCAGAGCACTGAGAACGGAGTCAGAAGATTCAGAGAAGTGGATGTATTAGAATGGATTTATTACATGAAACCAGGAAACCACCATATAATCTATTTGCCCTGGGAAGGCCAATAGAACACTCACCATTAAACTGATAAGGAATGCACTAGTGGGGGAGGCTTTAACACTATTGACCTGCTCAGTGGTGGCTGTCTTTTGGAAGCCTGGGCTGTAGTGGGAGATGCAGCCATAGAACTGGTTCCCTTGTGTCAATGGAGATGAGAAGGCTCTGGACTAGTAGAGGTCTGGTGGTGGCATTAATCCTCAGAGGCAAAGTGGACATAATTATCATAGTGGGAAGCAAGACCAGAATGGCCACGTGGGTATTTTGACACACAGAGAGTTGTGGTGATGGGTGACACACTATGGTGTTCCTAGGGGCTAGATAGATAGGTGGCCAGCTAGAGTATTCCATGACTTGTATAACTAGGAAAAACTTTAAAATATCATTAGCTGATGGTCAATATCAGCGACTGCAATAGAAAAACATGATTTCTCACCCATGCTCCAGATTTGAGCTAATTCTCAGATCTAGTATTCAACTGATGGAAAGACAGTCCTCTTGAAGAAGAACCTACAATGCCACCATAAGTATATACAATAAATATTCCCTTAATTTTTTCCCAAAGAAGCCCATGACTATTCACCACAGAAAGAGGAATACTCAGATCTTTTGAGGACTCTTGCTTGAATACAGAGTCTGAACTATCAGTGATATTAGGGGACCTGTAATACCATCAAAGTTTCTCAGTTAAAAAAAAAGTTCCTCAGTTAAACTGGGGTCATGTGAAGGCCAGGTGATAATGGAGTCCTGCCTATATTTACCTTACAGTATATGTCATAGGTTCATAGTGTGTCCTTGTGGTAATTTCTCTAAGCCTTGTGTGCATTATGGGGATGGATATACTTATTCATTGGTAGAATCCTCACATTGGTGGCTTCACCTATAGAGTAAGTTTTTATGGTAAGAAGAGCCAAAGAGAATGTCCTGTAATGTCCTCCCTTTAGCCAATACAGAAAGGGAAAAACCATCCAAGTGGAATTGCAGATTAGTGCCACCCTCAAAGATCTAAAAAATGAAGGTTGGTGGTCTCCATTTAATGGTATTCAATTCACCTGTTTGTTGATTTTTTGTTCCTGTTTACAGCGCTTCCATTAGTATTATTATCTGGGGGGGCTAAAGTGTGCCCGACTTATCCATATGGGATCCCACAAAGACATCTCAGACCAAGATACTCATTTCATGGTGAAGAAGGTAGACATGGTCATGAGATATGTTATTCACTGGTCCTACTATATAACATACAATGTCTGACTGAATACTGAAATAGCCTATTAAAGACTTAGGGAAGGTGCTGGTTTGTGAGAAACACTTTGTGGAGTTGTGGTGCTGACCTCCAGGATATGGTATGTGTATTGAATTGGTGGCTAATTATTGTGTTGTACCTTTAATAGCTAGAATACACATGTCTGGGGAACAAGGGATGGAAGTAGGGTTGGGTCTAATCATCATCACTTCTAGTAACATTTGGAGAATGTGTGCTTTCTGTTGCCACAAGTCTAGGCTCTGGTTCCTGTGGAGAACACTTCTACCAGAAGATAACTTAGGGGTCCACTGTGAGTGACACTATGAGTATGCCTGGTAACTTCGGGTTCTTCATACTAGTGGAATAGCAGGGAAGGAAGGGCCTGGGGTAATTCACTATGATTTTCATAAAGCTGGCATTTCTGCTACCTAATGAGGAATAGGACTCTGGAGCTCAGGGATTCACTGGAATATTTTTTGATGTTTCCATGCCTGAAGATAATACTAAATGAGCTGTTGTAGCAACCATAGCATGATTAGGGCAAGACAACCAAGGGCTTACACCCCCCAGGGAACAAGCAACCCAGAGCAGCTGAACTCTGACTGAGGGTGAAGTAAATATAGGGTAAATGGTAAAGGATGTAGGTTTTGAATATCAATGGTAACCTCAGGATCTGCTCTAGCAGTTGGTACTGTACCTTGATCCACTAACCTTCCTGCTTAAAGACTTTTTTTTTTTTTTTGAAGATTAAGGCCAGCTATATCTTGAAAATTCAGTGACAAAGTGCACTTATTTTGGGTCATGAGCAGATCTGAGCACTACAAGGGGTGGACTGTAGCAGACACTTTGTATGCCCCATGCTACATTCCCTCAATTGATCTGATTTCAGTGCAACTCTGGGCATATTGCCAGCATCTTATCTCAAGCAGGCAAAGTGGTGTCTCTCTGATTTTTTTTTTATTCAGGGCTTTCAAGCCAGAGAAGACTGCTCAGCCTGGACATGTGCAGTGTGGAAGTGTAAGAGAATGAATATCTCTGGGGGTCACTCTGAAACAATGGGGACAGGAGTCAGAGGTGAATGTCCTAGCTTCTTCTCTTCAGAAGGGTAATTCTGAGATTCATTTTGTATGGTTATTCAGAGGGTCCTGAGTTTTCTGTATAAATAACTAGTTCAATGATTTGCTCTTTACTGCTTTTTAACTTCTCTGTCTCACTCCCCTTACTCCCTTGGTCTGGTTTCCCAGAATCATCTCTCAAGTGAATTACCTGCCCCCAGGACCTTGTTTTGAGAGGAACCCAAACCAAGAACCCAAATTCATTTCTCCTTTGAGCTTGTATAATTCCTATTCAGATTTTCACCGATGTCACTTCTTCCCAAATTCTTCCCCAACCACAAGGTCTTGGTAAGAGGCCCCTCTTATTATGGCTATACACCCAGCACCTAATAGACTGTCTGGTCTATAAAAGGCTCTCAGTAAATATTTGTTGAACAAATGGCTCTCCCAGTGGACTCCTCCCAGCAGGAGAAGAGTCCCTGAAGACAATTCTTAATCTTGCCGCCCTTTGACACAATGCTGCAGTCCCCAAATACACCAGTGCTGGCTCCCTGTGTGGGACAGAAATCCATTATCTGCTCATATCAGGCTCTGATACACCTCAGCAAGGGGCCTTGGTAACTAGGCTGGGTAAGTGCTGCACAGAACACCATCTCCCCCTCCTGTCTTCCTCCTTGGCTCCCCTCCTCCCAGCCAGCCACATTAAGTGAGTAAGTAATGAGAATGGCTAGAAATTGAATTTTATGAAAAAGTAATCTGCAGCTTAGAGAACAAGCAGGGAGGAAGGGGGAGAGATTTGATGAGATGGGGGAGACAATTTTAAAGGCCATCAGAGGGAATGAAGGAACATGGGAGCCGACAAGGAGAGTCAGGTAGGAGAGTCATTCAATTAGGGAGGCTGAGACAGTGGCGGAATTTTGTCCCTTTCTTCTGTTCTTTTCTTTTTTTCTCCATCATTTTTATTGTATCTATGGGTATTTTGTCTTCATGTTCATGGGGTGGAGGGGAGGAGGATAAGACAGAGACAGCAGTAGGTGGAGGGCAGAAGATGCTCAGACTGTGGGATAAATTTCTGCAACTCAGAGAGTACTGGCATCTGGAATGAATAAGGGCAGGAGGCAAGGGGCTGAGGATGTACAGGAATAGGTGAGGACATGGAATGCTAGCATGGCCATGACTCACCCCATCCCAATTTGGCTTCCCTTCCAGATGGCCTTCCTTAGTCCTGGGCCAGTCACAATGGGTGAGCCACACTGTGGGACAAGTTGTGGTCAAAGTACGGAGCAAGCAAGGGTAGGTACTTGTTACAGGGAGAAAAGCATATTTGCCATGCATCCTATGAGGTGTGAACTCCTTCTTGGGTGTGTATATGAGTGATCACATTACATACTGATAACAACTTTACAAGGTTCCCACTTTCAAGATGAGTAAAGTAAGGTTCACAGAAGTTAGTTGAATTCCTTTGGACTCACAGCTGGTGAGATAATCAGTCCATTCATGGAAGACTGAGAGCTTCCTGGATATACTACTGGAATTGTGCCAAAGCCTGTGCTGACCAATGTTTATGCTTGTGATTAGAAGATGGTCACTTTAGGGATGTGACTGTGGTCAGGGCAGACCTGAACTCTTGCTGATTGCTCACAGTCAACCAGCTTTCCTCACAGGCCTACACACACCTCACCTGCCTTGCCAATAATGCCCCCCACCTTTGCATCTTCTTACAAGACCCCCCAGGCACCCTCTCTGGGCTTCAAGCCTCTCACTCACACACCCACGTGCCCCCCACTCCCTACTGCCATTTGCAAACAGCTAAGTGGAGCACAGCTTGAGTTTGATGCTTGGTGATGATGAGTTTCCCAGCAGGGGAAGGGTTTGCTTTGCAGAGACAAAGACCAAAGCAGCAACATTAAATCTTCCTGCTCTTCCACACTCAGAGCTGCAAGGAGCCCCAGACAGGCATCTTTGAGAAAGCAGCAATGGGGTAGAGCCAGAGCAAACAGAAACCCCAGGGGGCTAAATGCAGCAATAGAGATGCCCAAAGCAGTGCTGATGGGATAATGGAAGTGGGTATATGCATGGCCATTAACTGGTGGATGAAAGGACAGAACCACAGAGGGAAGAGGCCATAGGGAGAGACTGGGAAGTAGGGGACTGGCTTCTAGCTCTGGCTCTGCCATCTAATTATGGAATGATTTTATGCTTCAGAATTTTAATCCCACTTTTTGTAATGGGAGAGGAGGATTGGATTACTTTTAACTCAGGTAAACTGGAGTTTAACTAGCCAACAAAACAATGGGCTGTTCTAGGAAAGGGACTATATTCTAGCACAGTTAATACAGACAGAAGGGATCTAGTGATTGATTCATTCATCTATGTATAACCAGTAGGACCTGGTTGCACAGTGGTAAGCAACACCAGTTTGCACCTTGCCTCCTGGAAATCCTATTGTAGTGGGGAAGAGGTCATTAGTTAATAATCACACAAACAGCTATCTCCTTATAGCCACAATTTGGGCTCTGAAGGAGAGGGAAGTTTCTATGAGACAGCATTATATGGAGATTTAATTTGGACTCTAAGTTTAGGGGCAGATTTAATTTGGACTCTTAGGGGTGGCCCTCCCTAAGAAAGTGATCTTGAAGCTGAGATCTGAAGAAGAGTTGGAATTAGCCCTGTAAAAAGTAGAAGCACAAAACTTCCTGGGGATGGAGCCAGAAGCATCCTGAGTTGGGGAAGAGCTTATCTGGTTTGAGCAGTGGACACAAGGCACATTTGGCTAGAGCACAAGAATGAGGAGCCACTGCTGAGAAAGAGGCTGGGGAGGCAGGTGGCACCTTGAGGGGCTGGGCCTAGTTGGATAAGAGTGGAACTGTCCAAGGTGTTGATTGAGGAATAATGCTAAAGCACCAGTGAGACCTTGGTGATGGAGTGGTTGTGGCTTCAGAGTAGGTGGGCAGTGGGTCCCCCTCCCTATAAACCCCCCAAGATCACTCTGTCCCCAACGTTTGTGCAATGTGACATATCAGAATCCTTGATACTTATCATTATTTGAAATATTTTATAAACTCACCTCCTATCACCATCCTCTGAGGAAGCTGGAGCAAGAAAGAGATTCTCTGATGTAGGAAGGCAGAACAGTGAAGAACTTGGTGATTTTTTTTTCATAAAGGAAGTGAGGGGCTTGGAATCCATTAGCCAACCATCTCCTCCATCTGTTTACTCATTTATTTGCAGGATTCAGAATCATAGGACATAGGGAGATTGTGGCCAGGTTATGAGAGAGAAACCTAAAAGCCCACATGAAGGTACCTGAAATGAATGAAGTGGGTCAGGCATAAGAAAACTGAAGGATTGGGGATCCCTGGGTGGCTCAGCAGTTTAGCGCCTGCCTTTGGCCCAGGGCACGATCCTGGAGTCCCTGGATCGAGTCCCACGTCGGACTCCCGGCATGGAGCCTGCTTCTCCCTCCTCCTGTGTCTCTGCCTCTCTCTCTCTCTCTCTCTCTATGTCTATCATAAATCAATCAATCAATCAATCAATCAATCTTAAAAAGGAAAAAAAAAGAAAAGAAAACTGAAGGATACATTAAGGAGAGGTGAGGTCTGGGGCAAACTTGAGAGTGCACATGCTGTCTGAAGGAGCAGTGGTTATGCAGCACCACATGGCTGCCATGAAGGAATATGGGCCCATTGTTGTCCCCATCTATTTTAAAAGAAGTACTAGAAATTTGGATTTTTAGATGAAATTTCCTATTGTCTAGATATCACCAAATAATTGAATTTAAAAAATTTCCCTAGTCTTGTGAGTCATACGAAAAATGTCTGTGAGGCCAGTAGGCTTCCAGTTTGCAACCTCTGTTGTGGTCTACTCCCTTTCTTTGTTAGATGACTATATGGTTCTAGAGAGAGGATGTAACTTGCTCAAGGTGTCAGGGAATACATATTATCATGGACTAGAATGTGCTTTCTCCAACTGGGAGTATCTATTACGTGCTAGGCCCAGTGGACACAAGGATGTGTTCAAAAGACATAGTCCTAGGCCTGGATATGCTTGTGGTCTGGTGGGGAGCAGCCCCCTTTCCAGGACACAGAATAATAGCTGTTAGAGGTTGACACTAAGGAAGCACAGAAGAGTCACCCCAGAACTACCTGTCACATACATACTGATGCGGTGGAGCTATTCAAAGAGATTTACAGTTTCCTGCAGCCTGAATAGGTCAAGGTTCAGGTACCAGCTTCCAGGAGGGTATCTATGTTGGCAGGTGGGTACTGAGGGCGAGGGTCACCACTACTCATGGCTGGAGCCTAGGATGCAGGAGTGCAGGCAGGACCATCTCTGCTGTGTCTGGCAGAGGCATGGCTGTGCCCGCAATTTACAGCCCACTCTCTGCTGCCTAATTGCACCATCAGCGCTTGATGTCGCGGGGCCAGGGTGAGGATGGATGGGCTGCAGTTATGGGCCTAATGGCCGCAGTAAAGTGTGGTGTTTACAGTGTTAAATAGCCCAGCCCACCCATGCTTGAGAGCTACCTTCCAGCTCTTTTTTGGGGACAGGAGCTCAGTGCATCTGTGCTACGTTTTGAGAGTGGTTTGAGAAGGGGCTCCTGTCTCTGTCCCCTGCATCTCCTCCTTAATGTAGGCAGCAGAGCTCTGTGTTAGAAATACAGGTTTGGCACTGGTCCTCTTCCCCTCCTTTCTCTGGGTCTCTGAGCCAACTGGCAGCTCTCCACAGGTAGAGCTGTGCCTTTACCAAAAGGCTGGGGATCCCCTAAGGCAAGGGCTATGTCTCTCTGACAAGATCAGGGGGACTCCTACCAGGGAGGACTTTATACCCATGGCTTTATACCCATTGCAACCTACCTTTTGGGGGCTATATCTCTCCGTCAGACTTGGGGCTCCCTGAACTTGGGGCATATCTGTCCTCCATCAGACTGACTTCTATAAGAGTGGGTGCTCTGTCTCCCACTGGAGTCCCTCATGGTATGGACTCTATATTTTGGTTCTTTGCTCCTTTAAGCTTCAGCTTGCTCATCTTTGAAATGGGCTCCCCACACTCTTCTGCAGGTTTTGTTTTGTTTTACTTTTGGAGTGGGCATTCAGTGTTAGTCCTCAAAGCATGGTTTGCAGACCAGCAGCATGGGCATCATCTAGGAGCCAGTTATAAATGCAGTGTCAGGCCCTACCTCAGACCTGCAGAATCAGGGTCTGATTTGAACACAATCCCAGCCCCTGGACACAGCCTCAATCTACTCCAGGGAGAAGCCCAGGCCACATAACCATCTCTTTTCCTCTGTGAACTTACTGTGTAGCTCAGGGGAAGTGATTGTCCCTCTCTGGGGAAAGGCAGACTAGCCCCTCTAGAATATGTGGGCTCAGAGCAGGTGCCTCCTGCCCTCACACTCAGTTCAAGAGTCCCCTTTGCAGGCCCCTGACAAGGGAATGCCAGTCTCTGCTTGAGCATTCCTAGTGCTGGGGAGCTCCCTACCTCACATGGCAGCCTCTTCATATGTGGAATGTTCTTATGCCTACCAGGTACCTGAACTACATCCTCCCTGTATTTCAGTTCAATTAGACTCAAACAAAATCAGGACATGGGGCGAGGCTCTGGGAAGAGACATTGTCCCTGCTTCCAGGGAGTATTCAGGGGAAAGAAAGTTAGAGTCCTCTAGCACAGGGCAGAATGTGATTATATGTTTGATAGAGATATCAATGGTCTAGGGACACAAAACAAAGAAGCTGTTACTGTTGTGGTTGTGGAGGAAATCAGGAAAGCTACGCGGAGTAAAGGGCATTTGAACTGGACTTGAAGACGGGTAAGATTTCAGTGGATGTATCTCTCAGATCCTCTCCTTGTCCCCATGCTCACTGAACCTGCCTTGGTTCCAGCCTCAGCCCCTCTCACCTGGACTAGTCCAGTAGCCTCTTACTACTTACCCACCACTCTGTCTCTTTTCTTACCCCCTGTAGCCATCCTTCACTCAGCTGCCAGGGCAAATGTGTGCTCACGGCTATCAGTGGCCCTGTGGCATGCCCCTGGGCACCGTGACACCTGAAGTTCCTTGTCTCACCACTACTCCCCTAGTCTTCACAACCAACAACCACAAACTGCTCTAAGCTTCTCAAATGTATGTTCTTTATGACTCTGACCCATTGCACATACTTTTCTCTTTGCTCGGCATACCCTTCCCCCAGCCCTCTTACCCAACTGCTAAATTTCTCTTTACTCTTCAGGATCCAACCCTATACTACAGGTGTCCTTGGTAGCTTTCTCTCTACCATCATGGCCACCATACTATTTTTAAATTACTTTTTGGGGAGACGGTCTTCTACTGCTACATCAGGCAGGGACTCATTAATCTCATGTTATTCAGTGTTTTATTAGTAGTGCCAGTGGTAGGTGCTTACTGCATGTTGAAGGCACAAATGACTAAATTACTGAGTGGCATTTCAGGCAGACAATACAGTCTAGGCGTGGGCGCAGAGGAGGGACAACTCAGTGGCTGGAACAGGAGGTAAGGGGGGAGGTGGGCTACAGGCAGAGGCTACAGCCCTTTGGATCCTTATCCTGCCCTCTGGGGAGGGCCCTTCAAGCCCTGAGTCCTCAGCTGGAATGAGTGGGATCTGCCAGCCTCCTCAGCCTCTGCCTTCCTCACTGAGATCCCTTCCCAGAGACAAGGGGGAGGGAGATGACTCCAGGGTGGCAGCTCTCTGATGCATTTTTCCCCAGCACAGAGTCTGCGCTGGCGCCCGTATATCAGGGGCTGTGTTGGCTTGTTGCTTGCTGGAAAGGGAAGTGGGGGGAGATAATTGTGTCTCCTAGGGAAGAAATATGGGCACAGGCAGCAGCATCTTTCTTCCAGCTTTGGGAGAAGAGATGTCTACTCAGCATTCTTCCCTAGAGTGGGGTGCGGTAGGGAGGAGTATTTAACCCTTTCCCTTTAAATGCCCTCTATAAAATTAATTCCCAAAGGCGAATTGTGCTTAAGGAACGTGGAATCATCCAAAGAGGTGGTTGGGGAGAGTTCTTGGTATTGGGTGGGCAGATGGTGGATGGGGGATCGCAGTTGTTCAAGGGGGCAATGGGCAACTCTGTAGCGGTATCAGTTGAGAGAGTGGCCTTGGTGTTCATTTTAGTCTTCCACATCTATCCCACTGTCATCCTTGTAGATTCTCTGTTTCACCCCAGCCTGGGGCATCTCCTTCCTGTTTCGCCCATGGGCAATCTGACACCTGCTCCAAAGCTGGAGGCTGGCTTAGCAGCTACAGGAGGGACTCTTGCTCCAGGCCAGGCAGCCCTCCCTCTCCATCACTCAATTAATTTGATTTCCAAATGAGTTTATTCATGCCATTCTCCTTCACGGCCCCAATCTGCAATTTCCATTAATTAATGATTGTAAATTGCTAAGTAACGAACCACTTGGTTGTGCTGCTATTATTAATGGTTGGGAGTGGACCTGGATCAAAATGTGGGGAAGAAGGGTCATTAGCCTTGTGTTGAGGGAATGTACCAGGGACAGGGCCAGAGGCCCAGGGGGAGGGCAGAGTAAGGGCACGACAACCCTCAGGTCCCATCTTCTCACCTGTTTGAGAGGTAGGAAGACTTGGGGCCATGGGATGCCCCCTGGTGGTAGCCCTGGGATCCTGGGTGTCAGGGTTGGAAACTGAGGAAGATGGTAGTCAAAGCTATCCCTAGAAATGGCAGATTGGGAGACTGCACAGGGCTTGGCCAGCTGGAGCAGTGAAGTAATCCAGCAAGATTCCTGGTGAGAGCTGGGAGAAAAAAACTGGGCCCCAGCACCTGCTGAGAACAGACTCCAAGTCCTCAGAGTTGACCTAGCCATTCATGAAACATCCATACAGTAGCTGTGTTCCAACGCAGCTTGCATGACATGCTTAACACGACTATAGGGCCACCAGAGGTTGAGGGAATGGAATAGTTTATTCTGCGTGGAAGAAGCTTGGAAGTCTTCTGGAAAAGCACTGTTTGAATAGGAAATCTGAGAATGGGAAAGATGGAGCTGATAGTGAGTGAGAAAAGGACGTTTTTGGAGGAGCTTCAGAAGAGCGAATGCTAGCATATTCCGGCATCAGTGAGTGAGCCAACATAGCCAGGGTATATGTGAATGTGTGTGCATGTGTTTGCAAGCATATGTGGGATAACTGATGAGCAGCGAGGTGCGAGAAGGTAAGCTTGGTGAAGCGGGGAGCAGCCAGCTTGGAGCGGAGACTGGCATTGTGGTTGAGAGTATAGGCTCCAGAGTCAGACCAATATGGGTTTGAATTCCAGCTCTGCCACCCATGCACTATGCTCTGGGCATGTGGCTTAACTTCTCTGAGCCTCATTGGAAAATAGGGATAACAGCAGTAGCCATCTTACAATAAAAGTTGCTGTGAGGATCAAATGAATTAATACACATAAAGTGCTTAGAATAATGCCCGTCATAGAGAAAGTGCTCTACGAGGTCAGGTATTATTATTATAATTATTCTGTAAGAAACATAGTGCTACTGCAAGATTTCCCAAGGAGGATAGATGGTCAGAGGAACTGGGAACAGAGTGCCCAGAGGGGCATCCAGAAATAGGGTGTTTTGGCTTCACACAATGACTAGGGACCACTAATTGATGAGGATATTAATTAGGATGGGCTGGCAGTGCTAAATTTCTTTTAATGTGCAGGACATCCCACTCAATGAAGAAGATCCCTCAATATACCAGTAGTGCCCCTGTGGGAAACTCAGCTTGGATGACTAGCTCTGGCTCTGGGTGCAGTAGACTTGGAGAGGGTGGAGGTCAACTTCAATCCTTGGTGCACATGACAACGTGCGGGGCTGGTAGTCTAACAATACAAACTTGCAGATGTTACTCCTTCATCCTTCTTTTCTTTCTTTTCCTCTTTCCCCCTCCTTCCCTCTCCTCCATTTCCTCCTTCCCTCACACCTTCCTCCCTCCCTCCCTGCTTCCCTCTCTTTGTTTGTTCATTTGTTCCTTCCTTCCTCCTTCTCCCTTTCTCTTTCTCTCTCTCTCTCCCTCCTTCTCTCTTCCTTCCTTCCTTCCTTCCTTCCTTCCTTCCTTCCTTCCTTCCTTCCTTCCTTCCTTCCTTCCTCTCCCTTTCTCTCTCTCCCCTCATCCCTCCCTCTCTCTCTCCTTCTTTCCTTTCTTCCCTCCTTCTAAAATACTGCCAAATTCTGGAGATAAAATGGTGAACAGGTCAGCATCTCATGGAGCTTAGATTCTAGAGGGAGGGACAGACAAACAGGCTGTGATGGGAAAGTGCAGCATGGGAAAATTTAAAAGTGCATCTAACCCAGTTCTGGGCTCTGTGCTCAGATTTTTGGACTGCAAGGAACAGAGACAGTCACTCAAGTTTTTCAACAAATGGAACTTATTATAAGACTACTATCACAGGCCTGATAGGAATCCTAGGGGAAGTACAGGGTTCAGGTATCACAGTCATGGGATCTGGGAAAAAAGTCTGGGTCCATGGCATCTATTGGAACTAGTTTTCTTGTTTCCCTAGCAGCATCAAGCATTGCTGGGGGGTGCCTCTACTGAGACATCATGAATATGGCTCAGCTGTGTCCCATATGGTGGCTTCTGTTTGGCTCTGGCAGCTTCTCCTTTTCTCAACATCTGAATGCCTTATGGTTTCTACTTAACTTGTAACCTTAAGCCATTCCAGGCAGCCTCATGGCCTTACCAACTTTTTGTATCTTCCAATTCAAATTCTGTGAAGAGAATCTGACTAGCTGAGCCCACCCCCTTTAGGGGAGGCCTTTCCCAGGTTGGCCACCTCTGAGGAGCCCACATGGGGTTCATTTGTCTGTGACCTGGTGATGTGGCATGTGCCTGGCTCAGCACAGCAGACTTCACTACCATGTCCAAGATATCGGGCTATGTGTTTCAGATTCACACACCCTTCTTCTCAGTCAGTCCCAAAGTAGCCTAACAGGATCCTATAACTACACTCAAGGTGGTAAGGGTGTTGGCTTCCGAGAATGGTGATAACCAAAGTTGTAGCTGTAACCAGAGCTAATCCTAGAGCTCCTCTTTGAAAGCTCTGTTCCCCAAAACTTGTCTAATTCCTTCTGCCCTGATGGTAAGACCCTGGATTTTTATTCTGACCATATTGGACATGATTCCACTGGCACCAAGTCCTGAAAAAGTGAGACATAGCATGATTTTCCAGGGACTTATCCCTGGCAGGGCTATTTCCTTTCCTGGAACGTGGTCTGGTAGAAAAAACAAACTTTGGATCAGATGGTGGCTCCATCCCTTACCAGGTGAGCTTGCCCAAGTCCAATAGGCTTTCTGAGTCTTAATTTCTTCACTTGAAAAATGGAAATCCCAGTACTGACCTCATAGTTTTCTCTGGAGTGGCTGGCTTGTGATGCTCATCAGTTCTTCATGGAGGTGGTGTTGGGCTGGGGTTGGAGGGTGATCTGATCCCACCAGGCTCACAGCCATAAACTTTGGATTGATGAAGCTGGAGGAAGGAGTTGAGGGAGTGAAGGGGATGGGCCCACCTCACCCTAAGAGCTAACCCTGGGGTCTTTCCTACACTCAGCTCAACCCAGTGCCTGCTGCCCATTCTCCTGCTTCCACAGCAAATGAGGAGCCTCTGCAAGCTGCATATCTCTGTGTGCATGGGAGGATTTTCATAATTCTTCCTGGGCCTGGAACCAACTGCTCTTCTCCTTTTCCCCAGATACATTCCCAGGAAGCTTGATCTTCACTGTCTTCTTCCTTCCCAGGTCTGTCACACTTTTTCTTTGTTTCTCTGTGTGTTTCTCTCTACTTCTCTCTTATCTTTGTCTGTGTTTCTGTGGGGATTCATGGCTGAGATGCTGCCAAAGAACCTGTTCTCACGCCTGCCAAAGTCTCAGGGAAGTGGGTAGACATGTGGAAGGACTTCCTGATATCATGTGTGTCGCCAGGGTGGTTTGTTGACTATCTTTCCAAGAAGATGGTTAGTGGGAGTAGGATGCTAAGCTGCACATGTGCCTCAAGAGGAGTTGGTAAGGCACGGGCATGGAAGGGGATCTCAGTGGGATTTAAGACTCTACTCGGTGGATTTGAATGCAGGATTGTTCTCTGATCATTCATTCTCCTCCATTACTGTTAGATAACTTAAAAATCTTAAAAAAATTTTTGACATTAAACAACTCTCTGTGGGGAAAAAAATAACCTATCCCCAATTGAACAATAAGGCATTTTCATCTCTCCTCATCTCCTGCAGCCTTTGTTAATGCACACATTTGTTTTACTTGGTTGTAACCAGCATGTGAAGACATTTTCTGCCTTTTCGGCTTATCAGTATTTTACCTGAATGTTCCTCTGTATCCACTTTGTCTACAGAGCTGTCATTTTTAATAACTACAGTGCATCAATATGACCACCGTTTGCTTACCTCTATAGTTGAGCATTTGAGTGCTGGCCAAATTTCCTATCTTGCAAATATTGTTGCCTCAAAACAAACATCTTTGTCAAACATTGTTCCCCCTCTACCCTTTCCTTTGAATTATTTCTGAAGATTTGATGCCCAGAAGGGGAATTATCAGGTCAAAGGGCAAAAATAGTTTTGAAGCTCCTATTCCACATTGCAGATTTTTTCCCCTGAGGATAGACTTGAGTTGTAGCACTACTACCAGCGTGTACAGGGATGGGACTGTCCAGTGGGTACTAGGGCTTCCATTTCTTGGGACTGGAGTCTGCTCCCAACTTGCTGTGTGACTTTGAGCAAGTCAGTTCCCCGATCTGGACCTAGTTTTCTTATCTGTAAAATGAAGGAATTGGATAAGATGATCTGTAACGAGGGACAGTGGACTGCAGATTGATTTGAATGGTAGACACTGGAGTGTCAAGCTTGTTACGATTTATGTTCCTTTCCTTAGCAGTGAAGACAAAGCTGAGATGATATGTTGTTTGTGTTTCAGATAGATTGTGTCATGCATGTGTGCGGGATGGGGTTGTTCTTAGTGCTGGGGAGATGTAGCATGGCTATCCTGGGGCTCAGTCACTTGGCATCTTTCCGGGTTGGTCAACACCCATGCCATACTGCTGGTTAAGTACTTTGAATTTCATCCCTGGGCATTCAGGAAATGTTTAATGTTGTGCCCAAGATTGCAAATCCGAGAAACCACCAAGGAGCCGACACCGATGCAAACACATGAGGGTTTATTTACAAGCTTGAGCTTGGGTCCAAGTATACACAGCGGAGCAGGGCCTTGGACCCCGAGGTGGGTTCCAGCTGGATTCTTATGGGCTGGTCTAGGGGACCTTCAGAAGGGGTGGAGGAATTTCTCAAGTTCTGTTTACATTCTGATATGGGGCTTTCAAGGGCATTAAGCTATGTTCTCATTCTGATATGGGACTTTCTACCACAGGCGTTGAGCTCTGTTCTCATTCTAAAATGGGGCTTCCTGCCACTGGCTTGAGCTCTGTTCTCATTCTAATATGAAGCTGTAAGCTGTTTTTTTTTCCTGTAACTGAAGTAATGTAAATGTCAGCTCTTGTTCACAGGGGCCTGAGATGGCTGTACTTGTGCTAACGCTGAACTTAAGGCGGAATGGCCTTAATTTTCTTGGCCTCCACATTTGGGAGTCAGACAGAACCAAGTTTCAATCCAACCAAGACACTTGTCGGCTTTGTGGGATTTGAGCAGATGACTTAGTACCTTAGTTCCTCATCTGTAAAGTGGGGAATAGAAATATCCACCTCATAGATTGTTCCAGAGAGTTAAATGAGACAATATTTAAACACTATGACAGTCACTGCCCCACTGGAATCAGACAAGATTAGTAATATTTTCCAAGGACCTTGTTGCCCTTCCCAATCTGGTGTGATACTTGTTGAGGAGGATGTCCACACCTAAATTATTGCTGCCTCCTCTCCTGAGGAGGATCATACGGGCAGGTCCTCCTAGAAGCTTGGGAAGGGCCTTATCTTCCTTGGGGGTAGCCCAACCCTGGCCTTTTCTGGATTCTGTTCATGAGGAGCCCTGAGCTGGGCTGGCCGTCTGGTTGCCCCCCTTCCCTCTGTACTCACCAACTACTAACAGAGCTTCTGGGCTCCCTGGGCAGTTGGAGGAGTTCAAGACTCACAGGGCCCAGCCAGCATGGAGGCAGCCTGTGCTGGATTTTCTTTCTCCAACTCCCAATTGCAGCCTTTGATCTGTGTTTCATCCATACCTCTGCCTCATCCTGGAGCCTTTCCCACAACTGCAGGTTTTCAGAACTGGGAACCCCTGGAACGATCTTCAGCTTCCTGGAGGGCCCTAAACGCATCCTCAGAGCCAAGCCCCTGCCACTTGTGACTTGCTCCTTTCTCTGCTTTGGTGACAGGCCTGCAGCCAGGCTCTGCTGGGTCCAGTTGCTCAGGCTCTCTTCTTCGTCCATCATGGCCTGCAGATTTTCCCAGAAGCTTGCCTTGCCAGTGCATCTCTCCCTCTCTGCTCCTGCCATGGGATTGTCTGCTTGAAGAGAGAAGCTAGTAGAAGAGCCTACAAGGGACAGTCCATCCACTGGGAGATTGAGCCAGGGCCTCAGGCCAAGAAGCTTCTAGGCCAGCAGGTTTGACAAAGGTGGTAGCCTGACTCTGGACAATAACCATAGAAGGTATTGAAGGAGGTGAGTGGGAAGGAGCAGCAGAGCTTCCAGATCTGGGGCCCAATAAGGACTTTCCCAATCACACAGGCAGTTCCTCCTATGCTGTTCTAATGCCCAGACAGGAGGAGGATATGGTATCATATCACAAAAACTATGCTAAGTCTGTGGTGGAGACTGAGGAGAAGAAGAGAGGCATCATGCCTACCCTCATAGTCACTGTCAAGCCCTCTGTAATTTGTGTCCTTTTTTTTTTTTTAAGATTTTATTTATATATTCATGAGAGACACAGAGACAGAGGCAGAGACATAGGCAGAGGGATAAGCAGACTCCCTATAGAGCCTGATGTGGGACTCGATTCTTGCACCCCGAGATCATGACCTGAGCCAAAGGCCGATGCTCAACCACTACACCACCCAGGTGCCCCTGTAATTTGTGTTCTGCTTGGCTCACAGAATCAGTTTCTGGAAGTGCCCACCTGTGTCAGGGACAGAAGGGCTGAAAGAGGCAATATCCTGCTGCTGTCCATAGGAAATTTTCTCCATACCAGGGGTGAATGAGTAGTTGTGACAGAAATGGTATGGCCTATAAAGCTTGAAATAGTTACTGCTGGTTCTTTCGTGTCTACTGAATATCCAAGAAGCAACTAGAGCCCCCTAGAAATTCAGAGACTTGCTGTATACTGGCTGTGAGGGGATGGTCTGAAGGTTCTATGTGCCCAGGAGGGCCAGGTTGGAGCTAGCAGCCCAAGTGTTGAAGCTTGCTGGGCCCCACAGTGAGCTGGGCAGCCAGCCCCAGGCAAGGACAGGGGTCCCCCAGGAAGTATTCTTCACTGTCCACTGGAGCCTCGGGCCACCCTTACCTCTTTGCACACATCTCCTCCTTCATAAGTGGAGGGAACTTTGGGGAAGAATCTGCCCTGGTCCTACCCTTGTTCCTGCAACCCTGTCATTGGATTTATGGTAGACAGGAGCGCTGTGGAAAAGCGTCCACTCTGCTGAATCATTGTATCCTTTTTGGTCTCAGTTTGTCCATCTGGAATGTGGAGACAAGAAGATTGCTGGGCTCTTGGCTCCCCAGAGAAAAATGCAGGTCTTCATTCTGCAGTCAGGATGTTGTCCATGTAGTTCTTTTGTTGGGGAGGAGAGGGAACAGGGTCTCTTCAACCAGAGACCCTGTTTTTTCCCATAGTGAGCCAAGGCAGTAGACTCCCATTCCTAAAAAGTGTCTTTCCAGGTAATGGAAACAATGTAATTAGCAGCCTCTTTGTTCAGGGTGTTAACTTGTTTTTTTCTGAATACACCTTTTTCCAGGTACAGCCCATCATCTCTAGGGTGCTGGCAGGGGGAAGGCAATTAGATCCTCGTTACTGTGCAATTAATTATGGCTTGGAAACTGCTCAAGGAGGCCGGGGGGAATTCCTTGACAGCACCAACCCTGGGAAGGGGCCTGGCTTAGAAGTAGATGCTGAGCTGAGTCTAGTTTGTGGGACTGGAGAAAAGGCTGTGGAGCCCAGTTCAGGGCATTGCAGGAAGGCAGATCTGGGCATCTCACTCCCCTGCTCAAGAACTTCCAGAGGCTCCCTAGTCCCTACCGAATCAGACCAAGCTCCCTACCTGAACATTGAAGGCCATCGATTACCTGGCCTAAACCTCTTTCCAGAGTTATCTGCCATCACTGCTACCCATTGTCCATTTTCCAGGCGAATCAGACCTCAGCTACCTGAACTTGCTTTCCACGTCTTTGCCCATACCCTTTCCTCACCTGGGGGAAGCTCTCTTTTAGCTTGAATGGCATGGTCATCCTTGAAAATACCCACTCTTCCCTGGAGCCTTTTCTAAGGGCAGGAGGCATCTTAGAGTAAGGGCTTTGGACTCAGATAAACTTGGACTCAAGTAATTAACCTCCTAGAGCTTCAATACCTGCCCCTCCACTGCTCCCGGTCCAGAGGACCCCAGGACTTGCTTTACAGACAGTATGTGACAAGCGCCCAGCTTGGATGAGTCCTTTGTGCACCAACAACCCCCCCTTCGCCAGGTGCTCATGTTGTGGCTGTTAGCCTTGCCTCTGTGGGAATGGTCATACCTCACTGGATCATAGGCTCTGCTTTTTTCAAACTAGTTTCCATCTTTTGTTCCCTCTGTCCTTCACATCCATCTGCTGCGATGGGCAACCCCACTCAGGACACAGTCTCAGGGAGGGTCTGAGGCAGTTGTTCTCACTGAGGGCACTACTGCCCCCCAGTGGGCATTTTGGACCACCACCATAATTTGAGGGTACCTGGCAGTGGGCAAGGCTAAAAAGATGCTACATGTCCTGCCAGATGCTATGTAGGTGAAACATGTAGGTGTCTGGTTGTCTGAGGCTAGAACTTAACTCTGTGTTACTTATGTTTCCACTATTTCGGGCATGATTTTCTATATAAATCAAATTATATATATATATAATATATATATATATATATATATTATATATATATATATATATATAATTTTCCAGGGAAGTAACCATCAAGTACAATCCAAGGAAGGTCAGACTTTTGAGTTTTTAAAAAGATTTTATTTATTTATTCATGAGAGACACACAGAGAGAGGCAGAGACATAGGCAGAGGGAGAAGCAGACTCTCTGCAGGGAGCCCAATGGGGGACTTGATCCCAGGATTCTGGGATCATGATCTGAGCCAAAGGCAGACGCTCAACCACTGAGCCACCCAGGTGCCCCTGGACTTTGTTTTGATGAGTATTTTACTGAGGACTGTCTATTGGTTGGAAAATCACATTGTGGATGGCAAGACTGCTCATGGTGTCTCAGTCCCCAAAAGAAACCACAGAATCTATCAGCTTTGTAGGTTTTGTGTTCATGATGCATTCAGATGCAAATGTTTGACTTCTTCCTGGGTCTCCATGGGTGCTCATGCTAAAGCATTCACATACTGAAATACATACTGTTCTATTATAATCCCCCCTACTTACTTCTCCTTTATATTACAATTAGGATATTTAAAAATTATGTATGGAAGCAGGTTGTATTCTCTATGTATTCCATTTCATTTCAAGAGGGCATTCCCAAATGCTTGTTATAAAAAGGGCTGATGATAAACCTGAGACTTGCTTAGCCTGGAAAGATTCCTGGTTGGGCCCCATCCTGGTTTGGTGAGGGCCAAGCATCCAGTGGAAGATCTGGGGGCTGCAGGAGGGAAGGGGGGGCAGGTTGCTTTAGAGCTCCACCTCCCCACCCCCTACGCCTCCACTGCTCTGTGTGTGTGTGTGTGTGTGTGTGTGTGTGCATGTGTGTGGACATGACTGCCACCTGTGGTTGTTTCACAGGGTATGCTGGAAGGTGAGCCAGGCTGACTGTGCTCCCGAGTGGCAGGAGTGTCAATGCATGGCAAGATGGGCTCTTTAGCAGCACATGCTCTCCCTGGGGCACACTTGCTCCTCGTTGTACCTGTGAGAGCGGGGCTGGCGGCCACTGCTGGCTGTTCCCTCTTGTAGCCTTTATTCTTTCAAAGAAGAGGGAAGCATTTGTTCAACTTCAGGTGGAGCCTGTCACACAGCCTTGCTGGTAAAGTGACAGCCATTTCAGCTAAAGAGAAGCCTCCTGACCGGCTTGCTCCTGCCAGATCCGCCTCTCCCTGGACCCTTGATCCAGGTCCCCTTTCCCAGCAGACCCGTCTGCTCCTCACTTGCTCCTTGGGTGAGTCCCTTAGCTACATACAGGATCATCGGGTTCATTGGGGCTCCTGGCTTAAGGTGAGCTAAACCAGGAAGAGATCCCCCACCACATCTAGGCTTCGGGAGGGTGGCTCATTTCCCCCCATGGGCCTTAGTTTTCCCACCTGCCCAGTATAGATGTTCCCCTCACACTCACATTTCCCTAGTCTGTGACTTTTTTTTTTTCTTTCAATTTCCTATCTGCCTCTCATATCCTTTACCCCTCTCTTGGGCTCCCTGAAAGGTATGAAGTGAATTAATTATTTTAATAAAGGGCTTCCAGAGTAGGTTTTCTTCCTCTTGATTCATCTCCCATCCTGGGCCAGGCCCAACCCAGCCAATCTTTCTTTTGGTCTGTGTTTGTGTTTGTAGCGGAAAGCAGCTCCTGATAAGAAGCTAATGTTCCGGATGGCAGTGCCCTCTTTCTGAGAGTGCAGAGCTGCTCATATGCATGTGTTTAGGGATGGGCTGTGGGATGGAAGGGATTTAAAAAATTGTCTGTGGATGGTGATCTTGAACTCCTTCTCAGACCTGGGCCTGACATGGGTCAAGGTTCTGTCTTGTGGCCCATCATTTTGGGTTGGACCAGCCAATGCACAACTCCGTTAGGGTACTGCCATTACTGGTTCTTCCAGTCTGTAACCTGGCAGCTTTGTCCTAATCATCTGATCTCATACCCACCTCTTTCTCTCTGAAGAGTAGGAAGTCCTGTCTTGCTCTGAGAGCCGTGGGGCCTGAGGCAGTGATGTGGGTTGAGGTGATTGTCACTAGGGGCTGTTGCCCTGATCCTCCATAGATGATCTCCGTGTATTTCTGTCTGAGATAGGCAGCAGGAGAGAATTCCAGGGGAAGGCCCCTCCTGCTTTCAGAACCCCAGAGGCTGGGAGCACCTTTCATCAAATTGTTGGCCCCATATCAAATGACACATACTTCTACCAAAAAAGATTATTTGTTGTTGAAATTCCAAATTCACTGGGTATCCTGTTTTATTTTCGAAAACTGACAAACATGGATGGGCACCTGGCCCACCGAAAAGGGGCAAGCTAGGGTGATGTGTTTTGTCTTTGAATGTGGTCAGGTGTGCTCCTGGGCTTTCTCATCTGTAAATGGAACCATGAAGACAAGGTGGGAGGCTGAGGAGACCCATGAGTTTTAAGAATTGGGTCTGACAGCCTGACAGGCTCCTCTTTTGCTCCTTGTGTATCCCAGAGGCTCTGGGAAGACCAGGGCTGAAGAGGTCTTTAGAGGTCACCTAGCTTCCCAGCTTGACTGATCCCCATTCTCAGAACTACTGATTCCCTGAGCCAGGGCTTTGGCACCTGCATGATCGACAAGCTTTGAGGTGATTCCAAGGCTCACCTGGGACAGGGAAGGGCAGATCCAGGCCCGTGTCCCCCCTGTACCAAGGAGGACACCGAGGCAAGGCCGCAACATGAGCTGTGGCTAAGCCAGCTCTCAAGCTCAGCTCTCCCGTCAAACTGGAGTTATGACCTTGTTCTTGCTGCCTCATCCCGAGCATGAGCCATAGGAAGAGGGCAGAACAGAGAGCATGGTGGCCCCAGTTACTGTAACAGAATTTCTTTGTGTCATCCCAGGCCCTTCTGCTGGTGTTAGGGCTAGATGGAGTCATTTGTGATACATAGAGACAAAGCATCTGCGAGCCCAGGGCTGTGCACGGAGCGCAAACCCTCCATTTCACCAATGTCCTCGCTTCTCTCCAGCCTGGATCCAGTGCTCACACTAGCCTCCTCCTCACTGCCTTTGAATGCCTTGCTCCCACTGTCGGGTCTTATTCCTCTCATTGTCCCCTTCCTTTCTGCTGGGCTCCTCCTCACCTTTAAATCCTCCTTGATGTAGTATGTCAGAACTCAGCTGTGTATGCCCAGTGCCCAGTGCACTGCATACAGTAGTTGCTCAGTAAGTAGTGGCCAAATGGATAGATGGATGGGTGAAAGGACCCTGGAGTTAGAGTCAGGAGGCCTGGACTCTTCAGCTTGTCACCTAACTGGCTGTGTGGCCTAGGATGGATCCTTTAACCTCTCTGGGCCTCCGCTGTCTACTCCCCGAAGCTGTTAACACAGAGCAAATGAGGTAACACAGGAGCCTGTTACCTCCTTATCAGTGTGGTTTCTGTGGCCTTAAATTGTCAGGACATTTTCTTCCTTGTGCTTAACTGCACGTAACCACAGGAGAACTTGTGGCCACATCCTGGGCGTGCCTTGTCTTCCAAAAAAGGCCGGCTCTGGAGACTCTGCCATCTGTTCCCAGTGACTATGTGTCCACTGCAGTCCCCAGTTTGAACCTCCTAAGCTGTCCGAAGGCCCAGCCACCCATTATCTGAAATTCCACGTGATAGGATCTAAGGGAGCCTCCCCTTCTCCAAACCCACTTTCTATCCCTCTGTGCTTCTTCTCTTTGGGGGAATGGCCCCACCGTCCACCCAGTTGTCCCCATGGAAACCCAGGGGGCAGATTTTCCTGTCGGTCTCCACTGCACTCAGCCACTGAGTCCTGTTGCCTTGACTTCGTATCTCCTCTCCAGCCCTGGCACGGACTCTTGCCCCATCACACAGGTCTTGGCTATAGCCTCCTGGCTCTAGGGCTGACCCCTCGAGGCTTGCTTCTGAAATGCACATCTGATCCCGGCACTCCCTCATGTACAGTCCTTCAGTGTCTCCCTGTGTTCCCGAGGGTCCAGTCCAAACCTCTCAGGGTGCCTATAGCCAGGTGTGTTCTGGCCCCTCCCACCTCTCCAGCCTCAGCTTTCAATGCTCCCCTGCCCCCTACCCCTCAACTTCAGACTCCTGACTCCGCTGTTCTGGATGAACTGCCTGTGGGCTCCTGAACTTGCTGTCTACTTTCCCTCTGCTGGACCTTTGTACATGTTCTTCCCTGCCTCTACCCGGCTAATCTCAACTGAAATTTTGGGTCTCTGATTTCTAGAAACTTTCCCTGACTAAGACATCCCACCCCCAAGGCCCAGTTAGGTCCTTCTTCTATACAAATCTACAACACCATGCTCTTACCACATCTTACCTTACTGATGCTCACCACAGTGTGTTGTCAGGTCCTGAGTATCTTCCCCAACAGTTGGCTCCTTGTAGGGACCATGCCTGATTCATCTTTATGTCCTCAGTGTGTAGCCCTATGCCAGACACCAGGCGAGTGGAAGCAGTAGTGCACAGTAGTTAAGAATCCAGACTTTGGGGCACCTGGGTGACTCCGTTGGTTAAGCACCTGCCTTCCACTCAGTTCATGATCTTAGGGTCCTGGGATCAAGCCCTGCTCGGGCTCTCTGCTCAGAGGGGAGCCTGCTTCCCCTTTTCCCTCTGCTGTTCCCCTTACTTGTGCTCTCTTTCTCTCTCTCTCTCTCTGTCAAATAAATAAATGAATAAATAAATATAAATAAAATAAAATAAAAAAAGAATCTAGACTTTGGCCCAGCCCCATCTAACATAGTAACCCCTTGCTGCATGTGGCCATGGCCATGTGGCCATGGAGCACTTGTGATGTTGGAGTCCTTGCTGGGTATTGCAGTGACTATAAAATGCACTCTGGATTTTGAAAGCTTAGAATGAAAACAAGAATGTAGAGTATCTCATTAATACTTTTAAAAAATATTGATCATATGTTGAAAAAGTAATATTTTTTGAATATTTATGGGGCAAGTAAAATACCCTATCCAAATAACTTCACCAACTTATTTTTACTTTTTAGAATGGGATTCTTAGAATATTTAAAATTACACACACAGCTCATGTTATACTTGCATTGGACAGCAGTGCCCTAAGTTCCATCCCCCTAGGATCGGAATACCCATTCCATTACTTGTGGGTCATATGGCCTTGGTCAAGATGCTTAGAAGGTTTGTGCCTCACTTTTCACATCTGTAAAATGAGGATAGTATTTGGATCCTCTGTGCAGGGCTGTTATTAATATTAAATGAGTTAACTTGTGCTCTGCAGATTGGAAACCCTATATAAATATTAACTGCCGCCATGGTGATTAGTTACTCAATTAACATTTGTTGAATAAAGCATTGAATTCCTGAATCCTAACCTCCTTGCTTTCACCCTGTCCCTGCAGCTACCACTTATCTATCATTCAACATTAACTCAGCAAATATTTATTGAGAAACCACAATGAGTCGGGCATTGTGATCGACACTGCAGGCAAAGAGGGACATTAATCGATCAATTAATTAATTCAGTGAATCTTTGGGTAGCGTATCTATTGTGCCAGGTGTTTGCTGGGCTTGGGATACACAGAGACTGAATGATGCCCTCCAGGCACATGGAGGAGGAGGTTCTCAGGTAGGTCATGGCTGGCACTGAGGGCTGTGCGTGGGGACAGTCCATGCACGGGGTGATGGAGACGAAAAGTATGGGCCAAACCCAGCCAGGGAGAGCAGGGCATCAGAAACAGCTCCCTGGAGGGGGCAACTGCTGTGCAGGCAAGGTCCAGCCAGGCCAGGAGGGGGTGGGGGCCCCACGCCCGGGGAGAAGAGACATTTCCTCCACCATCCATCAGATGCTGAGCAGAGAGAAGCAGGGTCACACAACTTAACCTGAGCTGCGCAGCCCACATCAATATCAGTCGAGGCGGCTGTTTGTTCCTAAGTGGACAAGCCAGCTGGTTGATTGAATTTTTCACTCATCATTAGGATGTTGAACAGAATCTAGAAAACACAGCCCTGCGGCCAGATGCCCCGGCATCCCTGGGCGTAAGCTTGGGCCCCCAGACGGCAGTACCCCTAGCACTCTCCCAAACCCTTAGAGCCAGGCTCCTCTGCCGTTTAGTGCACAGCTGGGAAGTTAAAAGCAGTTTAGCGATAATTCCACCACTGCACTGAAGACTTCCAGTGACTGTTAATGAATTTAAATGCTGGGGATTTTCTCTGATGCCTCATTGCATATGCTCCTCACATTAAGATGCTAATGAGGGATCTGTTGGACAGAGGCACTGGAGCCAGACCAGGGATGGTGGCGGGGGTGGGGCTGTCGGCTGGCCAGGCCGTTTCTCATTTCTTAGTGGTGCTTAATCAGTGGACTCGCCAAACAGGTTAACTGGCCAGGCCCCTGTGGGGACTGAGACTCCATCAGCTGGGGCTGGCTCCGGCTGGCTCACAGAAGGCTTCTCCTCAAGCGAGAAGGCTGCTGGGCACAAGCCCTTTTTAAGGGGAGTGGCTGTAAGACTTGAAGGCCTGGGACCCTGCTAGAGAGGGTACGGAGCTGGCCCACAGGGAGGGCATGGGCCACAAATCTGTGCTCTCTGGAGGCTCCCCTTTTGAGGGGCAGCACGGGTTTCCATGCATTCCATCTCTTGGGATGGAAGCAGCGTGGGAGGTGGAAGGGATGGGAGGAGGATAGGGAAGAGGTGTTGCCCCTGGCACTGGGTGGCAGAGGTCCTTGAGGCTGGGGGATGGCCTGATGACACTTGGTGCTGCCCCTACAGGCAGCATGGGAAGTAGTTGGCCCACAGTCCTATGAGGATGGGGGAAGGAGCCTGCGCTTCCCTGGTCTCTCCCTTTTCTGACTGAAGCCAAAAGGAAGAGGGAGGCAGGAAACAGAGGGGCGATGGGATAGCAGAGAAGTTAAGAGCGCGACTTCCGACTTCCGAGGCTAGGCTGCCTGGCAAGGACCCTGTCCTGTCTCTACCACTTCTGAACCGTGTGACCTTGGTGCGATGAGTGACTTAAGCTCTCTGTGCTCAGTTTTCCCATTCAAGAAATGGGGATAATAAGAGCATCTACCTCATTTATGAAGTTGAAATGATCAGTTTTATTGGTCAATTATACCTCAATAAAGCTGAAAGAAATTTAAAGAGAGAGACAGAGACAGAGACAGAGAGAGAAAATGAGTTAATGTATGTTCAGTATCCTGCATGCTGGAAACACTCAGTATCTTAGAATTATTTCTCTTAGTGGCTGAAGTCGTCCCTGACCAATGTTGGGGTTCTGTTTCCTAGAGAAGAGACTGGGGGTGGTGCAGAGAAGCAGGGGCCCCACCAGGAGGGGTTGGGAATGGGCTAGGAGGCACCAGCCTCTTCCCTCCCTGCTCGCTCCCCGCACAGCGGCTGCCAGCTCCCCCAGAAGCCACTTCCCTTGGCTTCCTACAAATCCACTGACAATTTTGTAAATTTGCTTAAGGATTAAATTAATAAGCTGCTTCTTCTTGGCTCCCACAACTGTACAGACTGGCACTTCTGTGCTCTGGGAAATGCTTTCCGAGGCAGCGTCTGGAGGAAGTAAAGCCACTTTCAAGCTTACCTCCTCCTCAACGGAGGCCCCAGAATTGACCTTGGTCCTTCCTTCTATGGACATTCTACTGTTCTCAGCACCAACATGTGCAAGCATGGCAGAGGGCAGGGGATCTTCTCATTGTGTGAGCCTTTGGGAGTCCATCTCTGTGGGTTTGTCTTCCTCCCTCAGATTGGGTTGTTGACCTCAGAATTCTGTCTCCCCCATCAGATTGGGAGCTCTTACAGGGTAGGGTCTGTCTCCTCCATCAGACTGGACTGTTGAGACCAGAGCCTCCCACACTTCCCAACAGGGGAGTTTAGGTCCCGGAAGAACCCTTGCCACCTCCAAGTTTTTCTGAAAGAAGGGGGCAGAGGAAGAGGGGCTGGCAAGGCTCCTAGAGCACCCTGGTCTGGACATTCCCTTAAATAGCACAATCCCAGTTAGGAGGGAAGGATCTTGGGGGTTGGGTGTGGGAGTGTTCTGTTCGTGCCACCTTCCTCTGCCTTTAGGGCTGGCAGCTCCCAGAGGGAACACGGGGTGATGTGGACAGGAGGCTCCCCACAATCTCAAGATGGCCCCCGTGTGCCACCCCCAACCCCAGCATGCGGCTGTGTTTAGGGAGCCAGGATGCTATGGTCTCAGTGGTGCACTCCCCCATGACTACCAGGGTCAGGCCTCTCTCAGCTAGGCTAGGGTGACTCCCAGGTGGCTAAAGCTCTGCTTCCTTAGGACTGTTCCCTCTTGGCCATATCTGTCTCTGCTCCTTCTACCTCTTGCCACCTCATGAACTCCCTGCTGAGTAATTGGAGCTGGAGAAAGGGCTGCATTCATCCAGCCACTGTGCTCTGAGCCTTTGATTAAAGGTCAGGGGGTTAACTTGTTGCCATTCAACATATGGGTGAGGCTGGGGGCCTCTGATCCCTCTACTCTCCCAGCCAGTAGCTCTGCCAGGAGAGCAGCAGATGAGATGAGGACATCTCAAGGCTTTGGGGGGGCCAGGGAAGACGGAAAGTGGAGACCAGGGCCCCTCCATTAGTTACCAAGCTGCCCATACCCCAGCTCTGTCCCCCCCGTACCTGCCAGGCACTTAGCTAGGGCTGCCTGGCCACTCCCAGGGAACCTCAATTTCCAGGAGACTGCACAGGAACCAGGTCTGACCTTTCTACAGAAGTTCTGATGGTGAACATCCAGGCTGTGCTTACATGCTTACAAGGATGGGGAACTTACTAACTCCTCATACCACCCATTCATTTCGGAGTGGGACAATTCTGTCCATTAGAAAATTCTTTCTTCTGAAATCTGTCTCCTGATAACACCTATTTTCTGGGCTAGTGCTGGCCTTTGGGGACACATGGAATAAGACACATCCTTTTTTTGCCTTTTTCTACAACTGGCCTTCAAGTATTTCCTGCTTTCATGAGAGCGTTCTCTCTTCCCTGCTGTCTAGACACTTCTGCCTCTTACCCTCCTCTAGACACCCTCATAGGTTTTGGAGTCAAAAGACCATGGTCCCTGCTTTTTCACTTAGCAACTTTTTGCTTTTGGCAATAGCATTTCACGCCGTTGACACTCAGCTTTCAGATCTATAAAATGGGGACAGATTGGATGAAAATGGGTAAGAAGTGTCTTGTGCAGCATCTGATGCAGAGTAGGTCTTCAAGACTTGATGATCCCTTCCTCCCTCTTCTACAGAAGGCATCCTCTCCCCAATCCCCAGCCTCAGACACAGACTATCCATGGAAGGTCATCCCACCCTCATCCTGCCCCTGTCCTGAGCAGTCTTCCTTCCATCCCTTCTCTATCATTCACAGGGGAAGGAGACACTCTGGGCTGCAGTCTAAAAGTGGCCGCCAGGATAACGAGGAGTTCTTGCTGACACTGAACTCCCTTCAGCTGTTGCACTTGGGTGTTCTTTGGGTTGAGGCCTCTTGGTGAGAGTTCTCTGAGGATTGCGGGCTATTTCCTTTTCCTCTTCCACCTTCTCTTCTGTCCCAAGCAGTCCCAGCTGCTACCCTGGGTTTGGCAGGTGCAGGTACATACTGCATACTATTTTCAGAGGATGTTTTAATTACCCCTGGAGACCAGTCTGAGTTATGGAGCCCCATAGGCATGTGGCACACACTATTTATGTTCTGCCTGAAGTAATTGTATCTTTGGTGAATTACACAGTCTTGTGGAAAAATACAAGCTTGGTGGTAGAACTAGAGATGGCTGAGAAGGTCTCATCTGCCTCCCAACCTGTGTGTCTACCAGCCACATGCCCGAGGTGGCAACAGTGGTATGGGGAGTGTGCTTGTGTTTCCAAAGTGCTTCTCACCGTCATCTGTCTGCCACTCTGTCACGTGGTGGATCTCCTCTGTGTATTCATTTTATCACTTGGTTTGGTTCGTGCTTAATTTGGGACTATCCCCCTTCCCAGCAAACCCTGAGTGGAAGATTCTTTTTTTTTTTTTTTTTTTTTTTTTTTTTTTTTTTTTTTAGTATATGTGCTGCCAAAGCAAGCACCCGAGTGGAAAATTCTTCAATGCACACAAACCAGTCCCATCCCTGTACATGCCCCCCATTATCACAAATCCCATCCACAGAAGAGTCTGTTTCCCCCAACCCCTGTGTGGCCTGTGACTTGCCCTGACCTACAGAATGCAGCAGAAAGGGGGCAGCCCGGGTGGCTCAGCGGTTTAGTGTCACTGCCTTCAGCCCAGGGTGTGATCCTGGAGACCTGGGATCGAGTCCCACATCAGGCTCCCTGCATGGAGCCTGCATCTCCCTCTGCCTGTGTCTCTGCCTCTCTCCCCCTCTCTCTGTGTCTCTCATGAATAAATAAATAAAATCTTTTAAAAAATGCAGCAGAAAGGGTATTGTTTGTGACCTGGGGCCCAGGCCTCAAGAGGCTTGCAGCTTTGCCATTGTGGGAGATGGTCCAGAAATGTCATGCAAGGAAGCTAATCTAGCTAATTACAGTATAAGAAACCAGGAGCAGGGGATCCCTGGGTGGCTCAGCAGTTTAGTGCCTGCCTTCAGTCCAGGGTGTGATCCTGGAGTCCCGGGATCAAGTCCTACATTGGGCTCCCTGCATGGAGCCTGCTTCTCCCTCTGCCTGTGTCTCTGCCTCTCTCTCAGTCTGTGTCTCTCATGAATAAATGAATAAAATATTAAAAAAAAAAAAGAAACCAGGAGCAGAAGAATGGAGCCCCCCGGGCTGACAGCCCGCACCACCTGCCTGATACATGGGTAAGGTCAGCTTTGACCTTACCCATAGTGGATCCTCCAGCCGAATGTAGCCACAAGAGCAAGACTCGGGAAAACTTTAGAGGTACTGACCCCCTCCCCACCCCCAGAATCAGGGGAAATAAGATATCATTGTTACCTCAAGCCATCTTGGGGTGGTTTATTAGAAACAAAGAATGTTTGGGAATAGTCTCAGGAGGCTGAGGAGTGGAGAAGTGAAACAGTGGTCAGCATTTATTGAGGATCCATCATGTACCCAGCTTCTTCATCTGCCTTCTGGTGGCTCATCGTCAGGTGAAAGAGACAGACCAACTGGAACAGAAATTCTCTATGGAGACAGCACTACCCTTTAGGGAGAGTTTTGGGAACAAGCAGGAGCATTTTTGATGGTCACAGTTACTCTAGGAGATGCTACTGGCATTTTCCAGGAAGGGCAAAGGATGTCGGAAGTCCTGCAACAATGAGATAGTCCTGCGTGATGCAGGACTCCTGTAACCCTGCATGACTTTCTAATATCCTGGTTGACATTCCTGTAGGTGAAAAATCTGCTTATAATTATTTGAGCCTGGAACCTAACTGTGTTTTGTATATAAACACAAAGCATTTGTGTCACAGATTTAATATACACTGAGTTTTCCAGGAATACAACTACCGTGTAAATTGAAGGAAGATTGCACTTTGTTCTGTTGGAAACATTACCAAGAGTTATTCATCATTTTTGGAAAATCATTTCTGATGGCAACGCTCTTTGTGGGATTTGAGTTCCAGACACAACCCCTGTGTGTCAGGCTGTTTTCAAGACTGAGGCCCTTACGATGATCCAGCATGTTGGTACAAAGCTTCCACTCTTCACTATGTCTTCCAGTGTAGTCAAACTTGAGCATTTACATATTGAGATACATATTTTATTATAAATGATCTTCATTTTACTTTTCTTTTCTATTCCAGTTAGGACATTATACTGATTTATTTTCAAATGATGTGTCTAGGTAGGTTTATACTATCCATGAATTTCATTTCAGGATTGTAAAGGAGCCATTACAAACTATTTGTTATAAAAGTTCGGGGGGGGGGTAGGGATTTGATAGGGCCAAGAACTAAACTAGCATTTCAGGCCAACAGCACTGCCATGGGGATGTGAACATGAGGCTTGGGGGACCTGAAAGAGGATAGACTTTTAGTGGAGGTGGAGGACGCTGAGGGAAGGTTGAGGATCAGGGAGGATTTCAGAGGGGGAGGTGACATGTCAGCCAGTCCCACAGGATGAATCCACAGAGCTCCTGTTCTTCCCAAAACAGTTCTGAAGAGTGGACAGACAGGGAGTCAGCGAGCTCTTGGTGAATGTTGGTGCATGAATGAGTATTTATACTATTTCAGATATGAGCAAATTGCAGATTGAAGCTCAGAGAGGTTAAATGACTCACCAAGATCATACAGCTCTGAAGTCACTGAGTTTATCACATTTTTCCTCAGCGAACAGTTTCGGACCGCCGATGACATATTGAGTACATAAAGGCACTTCCAGCCAACATGCATTTACTGAGCATCTACAAGGTGTCAATACAGCAGGTCTAAGAGATAAGACCTTCTTGTGTGGAGGAGATGGAAAAGAAACATATCAACCAGCATTTGGCAGCCTTGGCACTGCTGACATTTTGGGCTAGATAATTCTCTGTTGTGGGGAGGCTGCCCTGTGCATTGTAGGATGTTTGGCAGGGAAGAGGGAAGAGTTTCCTCCACTGTCATTGTAATTGTTGTCACCACTGTCATCTGATTATATAACACTTCCATGTGCTGGGCACTGTTCTTTATGTATACTGACTCACTGACTCACTGGATCCTCTCAAGCCCCTAATAAGATGGGTGTGGCTATTGTCTCCATTTTGCAGATGGGGAAACTGAGACACAGAAGAAGCAGCAAAGGGGCACCTGGGCGTCTCGGTGGTGGAGCATCTGTCTTTGGCTCAGGGCGTGATACCTGAGGGTCCTGGAATCATGCCTTGCATCAGGCTCCCTGCAGGGAGCCTGCTTCTCCCTCTGCCTATGTCTCTGCCTCTCTCTGTGTGTCTCTCATGAATAAATAAAATCTTTGGGCAGCCCCGGTGGCTCAGTGGTTTAGCGCCACCTTCAGCCGAGGGCCTGGTCCTGGAGACCCAGGATCGAGTCCCACATCGGGCTTCCTGCACGGAGCCTGCTTCTCCCTCTGCCTGTGTCTCTGCCTCTCTCTCTCTCTCTGTATCTATCATGAATAAATAAAATAAAATTTAAAAAAAATCTTTAAACAAAACACCCAGAAGAAGCAGTAAAGATCTCGAGTGTGGCACATTTTGGGGCCAAATGATGGTCGGTGTTGGCTGGCATATAGTAAACAGGAGAGACAGTGGTGGGAGATATGTTGGGGGCCAGGAGTCCAGATCACGAGGGTCTTGTGGGCCATGTGGAGGGGATGCTGTGGTGGGTTGCCCTCCTCCTCCAGTGGCAAGAAGCTCTCAGCTGAGTCCCTCTCTAGGAACTGGGGTCCACTCCAGAGAGCTGCCTGGTCCATTCAGGGTCACATCTCTTGCCTTGGGGGAGATAGCCCACAGCCATGGCCGGTTGAGGCGGGAATGTAAGGCTTGACACCTTGCCTGGGACAACTCTGAAGGACCATTCCTGTCTCAGAGCTCCCTGTGCAGTTGGCTACAACTATATTGGGGTTCAACCTTTCCCCCCACTGGTCCTCCTTCCTACTCTTTCCCCACAGGCATGATCCGGAGTGTAGCCCTCCAGTAAATGTCCTGCATGCTGCTCGCCATCTCAGTCTTTCCAGGGGTGCCTGATCTGCCAATCATGGTCAAGTATGGAATTTTACTCTGGTTGCAACAGGAAGCCACTGGTGTTTAAGCAGTGGGGGCACAGTGGGACCCGATTTACATTGGGAATGTCTGCTCTGGTCACTGTGTGGTGTGGCAAGGGTGGCAGTGGGAAGGCTGGGGTGGGGGAAGAAATGTAATAGTGCAGATGAAAGGGTAGCAGCAGAGGTGGGTGATGAGTGATCAGTTTGGGGATGTGTTTAGGAGGGGGAGACAGTAGGACTCACTGTCCCGTGTGACAGAGAGAAGTATCCAAGGAGAACTCTTTGGGTATCTGAGCCACTGGTGGGTGGAGGTGCCACTTCCTGAAACACAAAAAGTATGTAGGGAGAAAGAGGAATGGATTTGATGGGGAAATAGAAGGTTCTTTTTGGACAGGTTGAATTTGAGATGCCTCAGAGATTCAAGGGAAGATGTTGAATGAGCAGGTAGGTAAGTGAATCTTCAGGTCAGCGGGATGATCAGAGCCTGAGCTTCGCATTTGAATGTGGTCAGCATGTAAAGCCGTGTGAGTAGGTGAGATCCCCGAGGAGAGTGTGTTCATATCCAACATAAGGAGGCTGGGGCACCCCCAGATGTAGAGCCCAGGCAGAAGGGAAGCTGTGAATGGAGATGGACAAGGAGTGGTCCCGGAGGAGAAAGCAAGGAAAGTAACAGTTTTGAAGGACAGGAGTGGTCAACCACGAGGGATACTCCCCAGAGGTCACCCAAGGTGAGAACAGGGAAGTGACAATGGACTTCGAAGTGTGGGTCATCAGTGGCCTGGATTACAGCTTTTTCAGGGGCCAGGTGGTGATGAAACCCAAGGTAACAGAAGAATAGGGGCTGAGGAGGTGGGGAAGTGAGTGTATATGCCTCTTTGGAGGAGTTTTTGTATGAAAGCAAGTGAGAGAGATGAGGTACCAGCAGGAAGGGGCATGGGGTCCCTGATGGCATTTTTATTGATTGATTTTTAAAAGTTTGTTTGTTTAAGTAATCTCTACACCCATTGTGGGGCTCAAACTCATCACCCCAAGATCAAGAGTTGCACGCTCTTTTGACTGAGCTGACCAGGCGCTCCCCTGGTGGTAGTTTTCAGACACACTATACATTAAGTCATGTCTGCATGGTGATGGAATGTTCTAGCAGAGCAGGGAAATGGGGGCGACAGTAGAATCAAAGTCCTATAGTTGGTAAGGCGGGGTCCAGGGAGCTCAGTGGAGGAGGCTGGTGGCAGATGGGAGCAGAGGCTCTCACTGCATTAGTATGGAGAGGAGGACCAAGTAGGTGGGCTGAGATGCGGTGAGAACGAGGGAATCAGAGTTGGGAGGACAGGCAGGCTTTTTATTTCTGAGTCTGTTTTTCTCCTGTGAAACATGAGACAAGGTCACAGGGTGAGAGAAACATGTTAGAGATTTGAGGAGAGATGTGGGAAACAGTTGTCTTAGTCAGTGGCAAAGTAAATTTTCCAGGGGGCTGTCATGGGAGAGGCTGGAGGTTTTGAGTGCCCATCAGCATGAAGTAGGTCCAGCCATCATGATCGCCCGATTTTCCTTAACAGTTTTCATTGGTTAGGGGCTGGTGGGGAGTTGGGTTTGACCATAGTCAGGGTCTTGCCAGGTGATGTGGCAAAGGCAAAGAAGGACAAGGGTGTGGGGGTGCTCGCAGTGGGACAGCTGGAGTGCTGACCCCCAGGGAGAACGTGGAAGGGCAACTCATAGAGCTCATTGCACTGCCAGGACAGGGTTCTGGGCTAAGTCAAGTGGAAGGGGAGGAGGTGATGGCCAGAGGGTTCTTAGAGATGTTTACGATCCAGATCTCAGGGAAGGCACAGATAAGATGGAAGGTTCAGAGAAGGAACATATGAAGGGAGGGAGGGAAAGGTCATTGGCCTTGAGATCAGAGAACTGACAGGTGTGTTGACTGGACCCTCTTCCTGGATGCTGACTGATGCCGGGGGCACTGATGGAGGGGAAGGTGCCTCATCAGCATTTGAGGTCTGTCGGGGACTGCAGCCAGGGCGGGAGGGTGGGGGGCAGGCGACAGATGTCTGTGGCTGCGCCCTTCCAAGAAGTTAAAGGAAGAAGCCAGGGATGCTGCTGGAAGGTGACACTTAGAAGTAAGGTGGGTGATGTGTGTGGTGTGTGAGAAAGTAGACGTCATTTGAAAGGGCTGTAGGATAACATTGTTGTCAGAGAATCTGAGCAAGAAGGCCCAGAGAAGCATCAGAGAAGAGGCAGAGGAACAGATGGGATCCAGAGGGCTTGGCTGGAAGGCCTGGAGTCTGGGAAGGGGTGAGAGATCGGGTCCGACTGGGCCACGGGCAGGACCACACTGGGGTAAGCCCTGGGCAGGGCTGGACCACAGAGGGCATTAGCAGGGGGCTGATGGGGGCGGGGTGGGGAAGGGGATGAAACCTATGCTAGGGTCTGTCTGGAGGCCCTGTAGCTCTTCTGTCCTGTGGCAGGACTTTGGGCACCTGAGGGACAGTAGGGGACCCCCTAGGGACAGCCATGTTAGGCTGAGGCCTGTGGCTTGTAGGGGGCGGTCCCTGGAGCGTGGGGCCAGCTGGGAGCCACATTCCGTTTGTCTTCTTGCTCTCACTGAAGCTGGGTTTTCTCCAACAACACTGATGCCCCTGCAGCCCCTTCAAGGGGCTTTATCTCACACTGTAACTCTTGGCCAAGGGGTGGGATCCATTTCTGCCTGCCCAAGGGGTGGGCTTCGGGTTCCAGGTCCCCTCCCGCAGGGAGAAGGGGCTGACCTTCCAGGTACTCAGCAGCTAAAAGCTGGCTGCCCCCTGCAGGTGGCCTGCATGTCCAGTATGGGTCACCAAGAGAGGAAGTGGGCCCCTGCCTTGGACACAGGGCTCTAGGGGCTAGGCTGGAAGTTTGTTCAGGGCCAGAGGTCTGAATTTGACCTGAGCAAGCAGACGAGTCTGCTTGGGTTGCTAAGGGTGTGGAGTCTGGAGAGGTGAGGGAACAGCTGGGCAGAGCACTGCTCTCTTAGTGATAAGGATGCGGAGGAGCAGGACCAGAACAGGTCACCCCGATGCCAGCCACAGTTTCACTCACCGATGGACTGACAGAGGGGAGTCACAATAGCTGAAGCTGGGGGCCACATTTGTGCTCAGATTCATGTTCTATAAGCGTCACCTTAGCAGTGGTGTGTGGATGAGAGAGTAAGTATTGGTGGAGAAGAAGGCAAGGTGAACCCAGAGAGAGGGTACACTTTGAAGATTGATCTTAGAACAAGAGTGAAGCTTTCAGCTCCCTGCCTAGTGGGCTTCTCACACTCCATGTGCTTGGGGGCTAGGGAAGGAGCCTCTTGCTCTGCTGAGTGGCTTCAGTTTCCTCTTGGCTCCCTCCCTGCCTTCACCTAAGCTTCCTCCCCAGTCTGGAGTCTTGCTCCCCAGCTCCTGCCCCCTCCTACTCCCCCCTCACTCCCCAGCATCCCCCCATTCAGAGTTGGGGGTTGGGTGTTGCTGTTCTCTTCAACACTCTGAGAATCCTGAGATGGAAAGGAAATGGGGGGATTGCTTGGGAGCAGGTGTCTAGGTCCCTGTGGTCCGCAGTCAGGCTTGCTGGGGGGACCTTCTGACCAGGCACCCGCCCATTCCCAATGTCCCTTAATCCCCAGGGCTGGAGCTGATGTGGCTGACTGTGTCCCTGCTGCACAGACAGAGGTCTCTGGGTGCAGATGGCTTTACTTGGTTATGACAGCAGCGGGGCGGGATGCCCCGGGGTTACAGCTCTCAGATGCCCCCTTCCTCCCTGACCTCAAGCTCTCCTCTATTTCATGGCTGGAGGGTGAAAGCTTGACTCACTGAGGGGGCATGACTTGTGCGGGGGATATGGCTTCTCCTTGCTGGCTCCGGAGTCAGAGCTGCTCCGAGACCATTCCCACTCCAGCTCAGCTGTGGAGGGTGGGTGAGGGCAGGGGATGCACAGCATCCGGCCTGGCTTGTACTCTCAGTTCTGCTGCTGGTGCCATGGGTACTGCCTTCACCTGAGCCCAACGGGCATCACATCACCTGTGTCTGCTGCTTTGTACCTCTCCGCAGCTCCCCTGGGTGGGCAGGCTTTATTTGTGCCTATTGCACAAATGAAGAAAAGGGGACTCAGAAGGGTGAGCCGACTTTTCCAAGGCTATGTGAGTAATAAGTGAAAGAGATGTATTTGCAAAATAGGCTCTCCTGACTCCCTATCCAGCAGTGCTTTCTGCTGCATGGGGCCTGAGCCTCTCATCTGGTCAATGGAGCCTGAACTGTTAATCTAGAAATTTCCTCCCTCGTCTATGTTTCGTGGTATCTCAGGGAAGCAGGCGTGTTCGGGAGCAGAGCTTGTCATGGTAGGAATGGGGTGGGGGCGAGAAGGAACAGGAGGGGCCTTCAGGCCAGGCCCCCCATTCTCTCATTTAGCTTCTGACATGATTTCCAAATGGGGTATTTTCTCCCTGTCTCAGAGATACCCTGACAGGCTCAACAGGAACTGCTCATCCTATAACTCTACACTTGGTCCTATTACCAGACCACACCATCTGCAGCATATTATGAATCAATTAAAAACAAACCTGTAATTATCGTGTTAATAGAGCAATTATATTACATTGTAATTTTTGTGTTAAAGCATTAAATTGTTAAATGTTAAGATGTAATATATGCCACACTTTTTGTAAGCCCACTGTGGTGGAGTCTTCATTGTTGGCACACAATGGGAACCTCACACAATGGAGGAGCCTCCGAGGGTCCCCATGGTCACAGGATGTGTCCTTGAGCCTGGTCAGAACATTGCTGGGGATGGAGACTGGCTCCGTACCTCCTGCCTTGTGTTCTTTTCAATTATTTTTTCTTTGCCGAGAGCTGCCCTTTCCCCCAGCCTGGAAGTCCAGGCTATCAAAGAATCTGCCAAACCATAGCAAAAAGAAATGGGAAAAAGAGACAGAAGCCCTGACTCCTCTGTTTCTCTAGTGGGCCTCGGAGGGGGTGGCGACAGAGGTCAGCCTGGTGGAGACATGTGGTCCATCCACGGAAGAGGGGGCTTGTGGGGCAGGGGAGCCCATGTGCGAGTGTGAGGAGGGGGCACCCAGATGGGACTGGGCTGGAGATGGGGAGGAGATGGAGTTGGCCACCAAGCATTGGGCTAGTCAGCACCCAGAATATTCACCGGGGCTTCCTGGAGGAAGTGGCATCCTGTTCCAAGCTGATCCAGAATCTAACATGGAGATGATAAAGCTCCTCCATCATCTTCCTCTCAGCAGCCATGCGGCACCCATCTCATCTCCCTTTGGAGGGTGCTCTATCCCAGGAAGAATTGAGTTAGTACTGCTCCTGCCCTTTCCCTGCTTTTATCCTCAGAGAAACACATAACCTCATGGAGAAAGAGGCTTCATTTGAAGGCTGGAACCCTAGGCTGGCAGAGCTGGACCTTCTACTCCTCCTTACAGAGGAGTTAACTGAGGCTCAGAGTAGATCAATGACTCTCTATTTGGTATCTCCCCAATGTTCCATTTTCTCAGATCTCTGGGGAGTTGGTAGGGTGAGTTTGGGGTGGGTGGGATGGAGGTCAGGAAGCTGAGAGCATTTGTATTTACTTGGGGTTCTGGCTGTCCAGTAGTAAAGCTTGTAGAGAGCCAGCTGTGTACCATACGATCACCATAATATCTGTTTCCTGTGTTCTACTGTGCCACAGGCCAGCTCTCGGGGACACCGAAATAGTGCGGTGAGGCTAGAAGTGACCTCAGGGAGCATCTTCATCCCACTCCCCCATCACCCTGCTTCTCTGCTCTGCTTTATTTTCAGAGGAGAAAACTTGGACCAGAGAGGGCCAGTGACTTGCCCAAGTTCACACAGCAGGTCTTCAGGAACCCTGGTCTGCCCTCAATGCAACTTCTGTCTGTCTCCATCCAGCATGTACCTGCACTTCCTGCCCAGCTGCCTCTCAGGTCCCTGCCTCCCTGTCCCATACACCTGCTTGGCCTCCCATCTGCCTACATCAACACCTCTCCTGAATTTCAACAACAAAAAAATGGCTCCCTAGATGTCACCCAAACCCCAGGGATACTGGTAAGATCCACTATACAGTACTGGACAGTTTACAGTATGCCCCGGCAGCTGTATTCTCAATTAGCTTTTTGTAGCATGCTGTTATAGCCAAGGGCTATCATTGTGCCCACTTGACCCCAGAGAACTTAGGGGCACTGTTAAGACTTGCCCTCAGAGTATTTTTGGAACTGGAGGAGGTGTAGGGCGCTGGCTCTGGAGCTGAACTACTTGGGTTTGAGTCCAGGCTTTGCCTCATCCTGGCCATGTGTGACCTTGGGCCAGTCACTTGCCTGGAAAGAGGAGCTAATATTTGTTATCATGGGGTCATGTGAGTTGATTCATTTCTAGCACAGAGGAGGGCCTGACCCGAGAGAAGACCTCCATAATATTATCCCTCATCATTATGATTGTTTGGGGGGCTTTTCTGCCTGGATGGCATTTTATATTCATGGTGGGGGTGGGGGGTGGGATTCATTTGCATTGGTTCTCCCCTCTGAGCCCCATTTTGTACAAATGTGAGGGGGCAGTGGGAGGTGACCAGGCATCTCTGTATTTCATGTTGGACCAGCTTTTACCATTTACCACGTGAGCTGGGGACAGTTACTTTCTCCAACTCTCAGTTTCTTTATCTGTGAAGTAGGGAGAGACCTCATGGTGCCCTTGTCAAGACCAAATGAGAATGGGTGTACAATGTTAGTAAGCAGTCCTGATATCTGTGATGTGGTGTGATTGCTGACCGGCAAGTGAGTAATTTGTCTTGGAAGGAAAGGAGTGGTCCCAATGGGAGGGCTTCCTGGAGGCAACAGATCCCAGCCCCCGGGCCCCATACTGGCTCGGACACCACCAGTGCCCTAGGCCAGGCCCCCAGTGGTCACTGGTTAGACTGAAGTCACAGCCCCTGGAGTGGCCCCCATCCCTGCCCCAAACTGGTAGGGCTAGTGGGAAGCCCCCTGTAACAAAACCTAAAATCACGGCAGCGCTAACTGGGTTTTATGTAGCATTTGCTTCTAAGTACTTGTTTCTCAGAAGGAGGAGGGGTGCTGGCGGTGCAATGCCAGCAGTTCATGTTTAAACCCTTCCTGCCCTCCCCTCCTGCTTCCCCTTAGGATTGAGTGTGGAGGAGGGGGAGGGGAAGGCTCAGGAAGCCCAGTGCTCCTGCAGGAGCACTCCAAGCTGCTTCACCTCTCCCCCTCCTCCCCTGCTTCTTCTACTGATGCATTTATTCACTGGATCATTCATCATTCATGTGTTCCTTCATTTGTCCCTCTGCCCTCCCATCAGCCCCTCAGCGTTCACTGAACACAAACTGATGTCAGAACAAGTTCTAGCTCCTGTGTCATGGAATCGCCAAGTGCATCTGTGGTTCCCATGCTGCCATCTGTTCAAGGTCCTGGAGACTTGCACGTCAGCCTCTGGAGGCAGGCGGACCAGGTGCAAGCCCAAGACGGAGCTCTTGCCACCATTCTACGCTCTTCCCTGGCGATCCTGCCTCCTCAGTGTCATCACATTCAGCTGGTTGTTCCTGGGCCCACGTTTTCCTCTGGCCCACACCAGGCTCCCGGCCTTCCCTGCTAGCTTCCTCCTAACTGGCCTCTCCCTCCTTTAACCCGCTTTAGGTGTGGCTGCCACCATCATGTCGCCGTCTGGCTGTGTCACTGTCTTTGTTCAAAATTCCCCAGCGGCTCTCTACCATTTGCTGAACAAAGCCCAGATTTTTAGTCCTGGCATCCAAAGCCCACAGCTAGTTGCTTCTAACTTGCTTCTTTGGTCTTGTCTCTGTCTTTCCCATTCATGCATATTCCCTTTCAGAAAAGTAGGCCCATTGCCTCCCTCCCAGTCACCCCGCTATGAGGTGTCTGCTTATGGCACTCACCACGCAATGGCCACACCAGATCCACGAGTACAAGTCTCACCTGCATGAAAGGCCCTATTCAGTGCCACCAGCCCCATGACTCTTTCCCAGATCCTGTCCCTCCCCTGGCTAGAGTCATCTCTCCCTCCTCTGGGTCCTGGAGCACTTCACCTGAGCCTCCATTAGGATGATCAAACTTTGCAGCATGGAAGTTATGGGCATGTCTTGGAGTTCCTTGAGGTGTGAGGCATGGCTTGGCCTTCTGTGCTCCTGACAGGCTTTGCATAAGCTGTGTATGCACGGAGCAGGTACTTCATTAATTTCCAGTGCCTTTACTTCCCTACTGCCTACATGCTCCTCTTCCAGAAAGGCAGCCTGAGACCTTGGAGGCTGGGCAGTTGGGTGGCTAGTGGCACCAGCTCTGGGCAGACAAACCTAGGCCAGCTCCACTGACTAGCTGGTGACCTTGGGTAATTTATGTACCTGCTCTCACCTCAGTTTCCCCATCTGGATAAGGGCAGCTATTGATGTTACTGGAGTATGATGGTGTGAAATAATGAGTGTGAGCCCTTACTCACAGCACTCGCCACCCTAGATAAACTCGTTTATCAATTCTAGTTCCACATTGCCAGCTGTGTGGTCTCAGGAAACGAACCCACTCTCTCAGGACTTGGCTTTCATCTGTAAAATGGAAGTAATAACCTCTGCTGGCTTGACTTGGGATATTTTTTTTTTTTTTTAGATTTTATTTATTTATTCATGAGAGACACAGAATGAGAGAGAAGGACAGAGAGAGAGTCAGACATAGTTAGAGGGAGAAGGAGGCTCCCTGCAGGGAGCCTGTTGGGGGACTTGATCTCAGGACCCCAGGATCATGCCCTGAGCCAAAGGCAGATGCTCAATCCCTGAGCCAGCCAGGTGTCCGGACTTGGGACATTTTTGAAATCACACAAGATAGAGGTGAGTCAGTGGCTGTAAATGGCAAAGTCCCAGCTTGGTTGTTTAACCAAGAAATGAGGAATTCAGTCGGTTCACATAACCCAGTCAGAGGAAGACCAGATCAGTGGATCTGGGCATTCACTTTTCAGCTCACTTTGGTCTTTTTTTTTTAATACATGACTTCATTTTGGCAGGTGAGAAAGGCTACAGCTGTGCCCACAGGCATCTCTACCCACCTTCTGGCCCCATGACTGAAGGGGAGGGAGGGCTGTCCACCAGCCTCAGGTAGAAAAATACCTGGGGAGAGCTCTGATTGGACCAGCTTGGTCACATGAGAGTCTGCGTAGCAAAAAAGAGGCAAGAAAGCAGGTACAGTAGGACATGGAGTTCCTTGCAACCTGAAGAAGCTGTTCCTAGATGGAGGGGACAGTATTGTGTGGACAAGTGGAATGGATGTCTCCTTCAGAGTCCAAGGCACTTCACACATCCATCCAAGACGTGGTAAATGAGCACTTCCTGTGTGTCTAGCCCTGGGGTGGGCACTGAGAAAATGAACACAAGTGAGACACTATCATGGCCCAGAGCGCCCCCTAGACTAGTGAGGGACTTCTTTAAATTAAAATTGCTTTTATGGGGATGCCTGGGTGGCTCAGTGGTTGAGGGTCTGCCTTTGACTCAGCGTGTGAGTCCCACATGGGGCTCCCCACAGGGAGCCTGCTTCTCCCTCTGCCTATGTCTCTGCCTCTCTCTGTGTCTCTCATAAATAAATAAATAAAATCTTAAAAAATAAAATCAAATCACCCTTACTGAGCTGTAAAATGGCATTATTTCCATTCCTATTAATATACAACTTGGAAAGTTTGTGAGAATCTCTAGGAGTCAAGGGAGATGGGCAAGAAGGAATGTGAGATCAGGATAGGAAATCACAGAGGCCAAAAAATACATCACTAAACAGTTTGTAAGAGGCTGTTTTGCACATAACTTTCTCATGCCATCTTCTCAATAACCTGTCAAAGTGTGGTGGAAAACCACCCCCTGTGCTTCAGAGCCAAAGTTTAACTCAAAGACAGAGTTTGGGATGAAGGGGAATGAGAGCTTTATTGTGATTATTCATTATTGCTTTACCAGCAAAGGAGGCAGCAGGGTATGGCCTTCAAAAACCTCAAGCCCTTGGGGAGGAAGAGGCTGGAGTGTTTTATAGGGAAATACAGGATCTAGCAGGTTTTGACAGGAATCCTGTAGATGCCACCAACCTCCTTCATCACATCTTTAGCGGGGGGTACCGGGTTCCTGAAACAAAGGGCTAAGAAGGGAGGAGGGGAGCTTTGCAGAAGAGAGGGAAAAAGGTCACTTTAAAATTGAACTTTGCTGAAACATTAGTGCAGCCATTTTGATTTTTTGTTTAAATCCATGCTTTTAAGTGATTTCAAAAGCAGGAAATATAATCTGCATTTTGGTGAAGGAAGAGAAGCTTGGAAAGGACAAATGACTCCCAGAGGTCACCTGGCTAGAAAGTGGCGATGCTGGGATTTGAATCCTGGTCTGCATGCTTTTTTGCTTAGTCCCTCGAAGTGGCAGGGGATGGCTGGCCAGTCTTTGCCTTAGAAATGTCTTCCGCTCCTCCTTAGAACAACCAGAGCATGCTTAGGAAGAGGTTGGGGCTGACAGCTGGGAAAATCAAGAGTGGAATGAATAAATGGCCAATAAAGAAAATAATTCAGTAGGCAGGATTGAAAGGAAAAGACCCTCGCGGGGGTGTGTGCATGGGGATCCTGTGCCTGAGTCCCCTCCTCCCTCTCCTACTTCACCCTTTCTCATCTTCAAGCCAACTCCAAGTGGCAGATTTATTAGTTTTAATTAACATCCCAAATGCTGGGAAAACGTCCAAATTCCAGCTCCCAGCATCACTGGGTTTCTGAGGGAGGGGGAGCAAGTGGGCGGTGCCAGGAATAGCAATGAGGGTGGGGTGGGCGAGGGACTGCAGGAGGGATGATCCCAGCCTGGACCTGGCCTAGAACTCCTCCACTCCTCTTACTCTGGCTCCAATCTGACCCAGCCTTGGTGGACCTAGGACAAGGCTGGCTTCAGGGGAAGGGGAGGCCCAGCCTGGTGTGGGATTATGGGGGTCAGGAGTACTTGGCTCTGATCTCAGCTTCCCTGCTTTGTGACCTTGACCAAACCCCTTGACTTCTCTAGGATGATTGTGAAATTCATCTGTGAAATGAAGAGGATGATTCGAAGCCCTGTAAGAGTCTTGGCAGCTCTGACTTGTGATCCAAGTTTCTTCCAGATCTTCTAATAGCCCTGCTTTCCCAACTCCTCCCCTCCAGGGAAACTCCTTGGATTCCTCTGTTGGACTCTGCTCATCTGTTAGGATGGTCTTCCAGTTTGGCACCTCCACTCCCAACCCGGATGCATTGCCTCTTTTTGGAGTCATGGGCACCCACCACTCACCCCTTTGATGTCTGTCAATCTTAGGCTTGGCTTTGGCTCCTTCAGCCCTTACTGGGTGAGGGTCTCAGGCAAGTCTGCCCTTCTGTTTCCTTATTGCATAGTAGGGATGACAATGCTTGCTTCTACAGGGTGTGTGTGTGTGTGGGGGGGGCACTGGTAGAGGTGGTGGAAATTCAGCAAGGTAACGCCAGTACAGTGCTGGGTACATTGATCAACCTGGGGCCCACCCGTGATCGCATAAGCCTGGGAACCACTCATGGGTCCTTTCCCTTTGGGAGCCACTCAGAGCCATGGACAGAGGGAGGGGCTGCTGTAATTAGCAGACCAGCAACCACTGCTGTAGGAAATTCTAGTCCCTGGCAGAGGCCGATTTGTAGGGAGCTCTTTAGATTCCAATTCGAACCTTCTCCTGCCGTGTAAGCCCCTTATCCTTAGCTTGGTGCTCTCTCATGCTGTGCTGAGATCATGCAAAATTATTCAACTAAAATCATCCAGCAGGAAAAGCAACCGAGCAATCACAGTTCACTGCTGAGAAGCCATGGCCTTAACCCAGGCTGGGCAGCAGGAGCTCAGCAGGGCTGAGAGGCCAGCTTGTTTCAGTGTTTTCCAGAGATGGGAATGCAGGCCCCGCTGGGCTCCTCTCCTCCAGCAGGTGCTTAGCAGCGAGCCCCAGGACTGAGTGGCCAGAGAGTCTGGATCCACTTCAGCATCAGGCATTATGGGTGACCCCAGGCTTTCCTGAGCCCCTGCTCTGCCAGTTGGAGTTGCTGGTATGAGCTAAGGAGTTTGGAGTTCACAGCCATTGCTCCTGGGCCCAGAGTAGCATGTCCCCTCTTGGAGTCTTGAGGGCAATGGGGAAAAGAGATAGAGGAAGAAATGAGGGTTAAGAATAAGAGCAGGAAGAGAGAGGAAGAGGACAGGTACAGGAGGATATCCAGGAATATTGTCCGTGGGAGTACATTTAGGCATATCTGGGTGCTGGGCCTTGCTTATAGGGTACTGTGTATCTCTCCATCCATACCTGGAGTGCTGTGGAGACCCAGAAGATCCTTGGCCATAAATGTACTCACCTCTGCACCCCTTCCTTCTCTCAACTGACCACCCATCCAGCCATTCATGGAACCACCCATCCATCTACCCACTCATCCATCTATCCACCTACCCATCCCCCATCCATCGACCCAACCATCCACCTATCCACCCACCTACGCATCCACCTATCCATCCATCCATTCATTCACCCATCCAGCTGCCCATCTATCCATCTACCTGTCCACCCATCCATCCACCCATTTATAATGTTCAAATTCCATAGCAGGCTTTTTGGAAAGGAAAAAGAAGTGAAAAATAAAATTCTAAAAGTCTTCAAAACCAAGCTCCTCCCCCACCAAGCCTACTTTTCCTATCTTGGATTTTGGCTCTGTCATCCACTGAATTGTCCCAGCTAGAAATCTCAGCCTGGTCTTTGCAGCTTTGCCTGCTCCCTCGCCTGCCCCGCCCCGCCCCCCACCAGCTCTCATTCTTCCTTTCAGTCCATTTCACCTTCCATCACCCTGACTTCCTTTGGTGATTTCTTCCACTCATCAACACCACCACCAGGGCAGGAGGGGGAAGAGACTGACTTCCTTTCTTGATTCCAGGCCAGGACTGGACATGGTGGGGGGAATAAAGAGCTGTGGAACCAGACAGGACTGTTTCTAAGCCTGCCTCTGCCACCTGCCAACAGTGTGACTTTGAACAAGTTGCTTCAACTCCGAGCCTTAGCATCTTCTTTTTTGAAAATGGGAGTGTTGATATTGCTTCCAGATGTGTGTGAGGAGGGTGGTTGAACCAGACAGTGAGTACCAAGTGCCCCTGCAGTGCTCAGTATGCAGTAGGGCTCTACCTTTCTACCTCCTTCTTTCTCCCTGTGCTCCATGGTGTGCTTCCCAACTGTCAGGCTGCAGAGGGGTTGCTGGGTTAGCTGTCCTGGGACTGACACCAGGAGAGGACTGGAAGTCACAGCAGTGCTTGTGACGGAAGGAAAGCCAAACTCTGCTTGGCTTCTGGGTTCTTACCTTTTTTTTTTTTTTTCCTTAAGAGAAATACTCAGAACTGAACAGAAGTCTTCCTGGCAGGGTTTGGTATAAGCCTGGAGAACCCCAGGGCTCCCCACAGATCTTGGGGCAGGAAACTCCCAAACTCCATCTCCAAGGCAGGCACATAGAGGCTCCCTCTAGTCACAAGTGCCCCGGGCTTGGTGAACAAAGGACATCACCATTTCCCTGGAATGAGGTGTGTCCAGGTGTGTCTAGGTCCCTCTGATCTCCACTCTTCACCCTGTACACACAAAGTCCCCCAGCAGAATTTTTTTTCCTGCTTGTTTAGGATTTTAGACCATTATGGCTTGATGAGTCCAATCCTCTACTTTACAGATGAGGAAACTGAGATCTGAGACTGGAACATGCCTCTTGCCTTCCAGTTCGATATTCTTCATTCTCTTGGATTTCCAGGTGAGTGGACTCAGTTCAGGATAGAAAAATGCCCTCCTGTAAAAACCAGGATGTCCCTGAGCAGCAGGGAGGGAGGAGCTGGCATGGGGATGGGTAGCTTCTGGCAACGTCTTATTTCCTGGGGCCTGAGAGGTGGTTTCCTGGGTGTTCACTTTATATAACTCATTAAGCTCTACAGTTATGGATTATTCACTTTTTGGTATTTGTGTTATATTTCACAATAAAAAAAGGGTTTAAAAACCTCAATAAATCTCACTGAAATCAATTACGCATACAAATAGCTAAAGAGGCCTCTGGTATGGAGAAGACCCCATCCACGTTCCAGTACTGGCAGATGGTCTGTGCCTAGTTACCCTCCCTGGGAAGTAGGTGTGGCTGCCCTCACCCTTCACCCTTGCCATCCAGAGATATTTGCTAAGGGCCCCTGTTCTGCTTTAAGAGGGTGATGGTTATCATGGCTCCCAGATTAGGGGTTGGCTGAGGGTACCATGAGGACATGTTTGTGAATGCCATCCCTCACCTCACCCTCAAGGCCATGCCTATTCTCAGAACCCACTGCACTTCTGATATTTCAGAACAGCAGTTGCTAGAAGTCTGGTAGTCAGGGTCCCCACTGGGTTTTTCTTTCCTTTTCTGTAAAATGGAAAGGTCGAGGGGAGGTAAACATTATAGTTTTTAGGAGTGTTCCCAGAAACACTTAGAATCTGTTCACCAAGGGAAAGTGTGTCACCCAGAGGCCCAGAGCTGTCATTTGACTTTCCCAAGGTCACACAGCATTCAGTGCAGCTCTGAATTGAGGACCCTATTCCCAGAACTGCTCAGAAAAGTGCACCTCCGCCCTTCCCTCCTTTCCTATGCCCAAGGTCTGGGTCCTGATGGGGCATAGGGCAGGGCTCTGCCTGAGAAGCAGCATTCCTCTCTGTCCCTAGTGATGCAGGGCTGGCCCACAGCACTTGTGACTTTTAGATTTCCTGAGATTTAAGGCCAGACTGGCTGGTGGCCTCCACCTCCCCAGGCTGTGGGCGGGAGGAGGGGATATGATTCATCTCTCTTCTCCTGGTGCTTAATAAGAACATGGCTATAAATGTAACCAGGCCGTTTATGAGCTCTGCCCGCCTGCCTCTGGAAGTCAACCTCACCCTTGGCTCCCAGGCTGGCCTAGCCAGGGCTGCTTCTCCCTGGAGAAGAACAAGGGGGTTTTCCCTCCTCTGGCCCCTCCACCCCCACCCTGGGAACCAGAAAGCCTCGTGGAATAAGGGTCAGAGGGGGGCAGCTTTGCTTGGATATTAATTCAATTATTATTATTGATTTGTTCAATGTTTGCTAAATACCTACTATAGGTCTGTCAGGCATAGCATTAGGGACTGGAGACACACTGATAGGTAATTTCCAGTTGTAGCCCACAGGAGCTTACTGCATTTGGTAGAAACCCACGAGAGGGCAGATAATGACCATTCCTGTGATAAATGCTCTGACAGCCATCAGCATGGGGTTGTGACCTGCTGCAGGAGGAGGGAGATGGGCCAGGAAAGAGTCCCTGAGGGAGATGAGTGCAGAGACCAAGGTGTGGGAAGGAGGTGTCTAGTTTAGGTGGGGACAGGGGTATTCCAGGCAGAGTGAGCAGGTTTGGAGAATAATGGTTTACAGGTGTAGGGAAGGAAGGGGTTGGGGAAAGTGTGACTTGGAGGCCACTGGGGCAGGACCATGCCTAGGGGCCTGGCCTTTGTCCTGAGGGCCAAGAGGGGCCTCTAAAGATTTTTGGAAAAAGATGAGGGAAGGGGGCAGGGACTGGGAGATGTTCACAAGAGTGCTTAAGAATGATCACTCTGGCTGGTACACAGTCAGCTCCTACTCACCATCAGATGATATCACCTTGCTCAGAACTTCTCAAGGCATGCCATGATGCTTACAATAGTCCCACATCCTCTTGTGGCTTGTGAGGCCTCAGGCAATGTGGCTCTTCTTGCTTGGCCTCCTCCATCACTCTGTCCTGCTGCTGCTTGGATGCACTGAGCTGATCTCCACTACAGAGCCCTGTTGTTGCCTTGTAGGTCCTCTGCCTCCCTCAGTTAGGTCTCTGCTCCAATATCATCTCCTCAAGCAGACATCCCTGGCCATCCTTGTGGAACCCCTAACTCTGCTTTCTCTGTCTCCAAAGCACTTACCTTTTCCACATGATATTTTATTATAGATGATGCGTTAATTGAACCATACTCTGTTTCCCTAGCTCATAAGTAGGCCCCACAGAGGCAGAAATGCTCTGGGTTTTGTTTTTGATCCCAGCACCTGGAATGTGTCTGGCTTGTGATTAACCCTCATATATTTGTGGATTGAATGAATGGATGGATGGATGGTGTCAGGCCAAGGTCAAAGCATCTCAGGAGCACATGAAGGTTGTCTGAATCTCTCTGAGGGCTCCCTGAGGGCTCAGGAGGCTACTCCTCCCTGATGGGCTCTGGCAGCTCTGAGTTCTGCAATAATAGCCCTCCTCCTTCCACATACATATGCTTCACACACAGGGTCCTCCCTTTCACATAGAGTCCTCCCCCTTACACACAAACACACACACTCCTTCCTTGTACACACACAGAGTCCTCCCCTTTACACATTAACACTCATGCACGCATACACACAATAAAAACTATTTTATTTTCTTTACTATGCTTGATCTTCATGACTCCCCTCTATTTTGATGGAGATGCAAAGAGAGGATAATGCTCTTCCTTTTTTTTTTTTTGAGCTTTTATATTTGAGTTTATTCTTCATTTAACTTTTAAAACACTACTATAGTTGAATATTAAAACAAAAACAATAGCAAGTAGTGAGCTATGATTATAGTCCTTCACTCATCCACTACTGCATATAAAATGCCAGCAGCAGTGTTATTCACCGGCCCCATTAAGAAGTCTGACACTGAACACCACCCCTAGGATGATGTTCATCATCCTCATATGCTTCCCCATTGTAATGGCACCGTCTCTCCTGATTGGGATCAAAGTCCACAAGTTCTACCTGGTCCATTTCATCAGTCTCTTCTACTTCCTTCCTCTCAGGTAGGAGTTTTTCCAGCAAAGAAAGTTTATCAGGAGAGAGAAAGCCGTTCTCGGGGAAGTTTACCTTCAATTCAATGATTAGGCGACCCTTCTCATATGGTCTACGATAAATTGGCATGCCTTCATTTAGCACACACTTGATAGCCCCATGCTTGACAATCTGACCTGGATGAGAGGTGATAACGATGGTTCGGTTGTCAAGAGTAGATATTGGCTTTTGAAAGCCACACAGGGCTTCAACCAGCTGTATATCCATACACATGAAAAGATCTTCTCCTCGTTGAGTAAAAACAGCACGGTCCTTCTGATCTAAAACAATGATAATATCTCCTGGTTCCAGTGCTGGTTCTTGGTCCCCCTCACCATGGAATGTTATCTTCTGGCCATCTTTCATGCCTTTGTCAATATGCACTTCTCTTCTTCTCTCGAACTATCTTCCTTCCGTTGCAGCTTTTACATCTATCTTTAGGACTGATCCGTTCCCCATGGCCCTGGCACTCCATGCACACAGATTGAATTTGCCGAACCATTCCAGGTCCTATCTGATGAATTCTTATTTGCATTCCAGGACCTCGGCAATTGGGACAACATTCGACTGCTCCTTTCTTACCACCTCGGCCTTCACATTTATCGCAAATCACATTCTTTTGCAGAGCTAGTTTTCTTGTTGCACCATTATATAGATCTTCTAAGGTTACTGAGAGCTGATGTACAACATTTTTACCTCTCCGTTCTCTCTGCATCCTGCCTCCTCCTCCAAAAAACATATCAAAGATGTTCATGGGGGAGCCAAAACCACCACCAGCTCCACCTTCTTTAATTGCCTGTTCTCCTCCTTTGTCATATAATTCCCCTTTCTTTGCATCAGAGAGCACTTCATAAGCTTGAGAAATCTGTTTAAACTTCTCTCCTTCATTTGGATTCTTATCAGGGTGGTACTTCAAGGCCAGTTTTCTGTAAGCCTTTTTCAATTCCTCCTGGGTGGCATTGGGTTTGACCCCCAAAACATCATAGTAAGTGGTTTCTTTCACCATTTTCTACAGCCGGTGAGAGGGCCGAAGCCGGTGTGGGGGAGCGGGAAGGGGCGTGTTGCTGGGCGCAGCTCGGGCAGCCGCAGCTCCTCCACGTCTCACGGAGCATTCAGCAAAGTTCCCGATAATGCTCTTCCTAAGGCTATCTTGAGGATGAAATGAGTTGATATATGGAAAATGTTTATTTATTTTTATTTTTATTTTTTTTTATGGAAAATGTTTAAATCAGTGACTGGAAAATGGTGAGCACTCCAATATCAGCTTTTTGTCATTTCTAAGGCACTGAGAGGTGAAGTGACTTAACCAAGGTCACTCAGCTAAGAGGTATTGGCATGGAAGATGCTCATACTGGGTCTCCTGACTCTTCATTCATGATGAAGCCATACTTCCTTCCCCCTCATTGCCACCATTTCTTTTTGCTTTTGACCTTTCTCTAATGAGCTCAGAGTTTCCCCACCTGGAGGAATAACTCACATTGTATTGCTGGCCTCTGAGTGCCTTTGGGCTCCCTCTGTTTCATGGAGGGGCAGCGTGAGGTCTAGAAAGACCACTTGTTGAGGGCCACATGGTGGACTGGCCAGCAATAAAGCAAACACTTGGCAGGGGAAGCAGGGGGAAGATCCCCACCTGGATCTGCTGACTTATGGCTATGCAATTTTGAACAGGTTTTGGAACTGCTCTGAGCCCCAATTTCATCTGCAAAAGAGGAAGAAAAATACCTGCCACAATTGGCTTGTTTTGTTTTGATTTCTGAGGGTAGAATGAGACAAAAGGCATAAATCACATGCACAGTGCCTGGCACTAATAAATGCTAAGTATATGTTAGTTCTTGCCCTTCCACAAATATAGAAGAGGGAATTGAGTTGGGGGTGGTGGTGGTGAAAAGCTAAACAAAACAGAAAACCCAGCAAAAGACCCAGACTCCAGGAGCAGCCCAATCAATGCAACTGCAGAAGCAGACCATGCTATCATTGCTTAACCAATTTTGCAGAGAAAAAAAAAATCAAAGGATAGCTACAAATGAAAAACAAACAGAGCAAAACCAATACTCATTTATTTAGAACTAGTTTGCTGTCAGAGGAGGGGCCAGTCCCTTTGCCCAAGGACCTGTCGATTCCAATTGTGCAGAAAGATGACAGGCAAGAGATGCACTCTCTTCCTCAGCCCTGGAGGATGAGGGAGAAGAAGAGAAGGAGAGAGTTCAGCCAAAGAAGCAAGGGGGGGTGGGGGGGTGGGGTTAGCCAGTCAGGATGATAGAGATGTCAAACTGCTCCTGTAGAATACTGTGTGAGCTTCTTTCATCTGGCTGGAGTAGCACTGTTCAGTTTGCAGAGACACTTCCTGTTCTGCCCAAAGGTCCAGAAGGTTTCAGAAAAGCAGAGCCATTTACTGGCTGAGGTGTGAACTCTAGGGCAAGGCTGCCATGAATATCTGGGCAAATTTTGCACAGCAAAGACTCCCAGCCAAAAGGACATGTGGGAGTTGAAATCCAATGTGTTTTCCCTTAGGGTCCTGGTCTGATGGGATGACCTGGGATATTCTTAAATTTGGAGGTCAAGACATTTTATAACCAGCTCTGGGCTTTTTGGAAGGTCCAGTCCATGGGAATTCTCTGCTGGGTCAGATTGGAATCAGGGGCATCACTGGGGAAGGGTAGTTATGTTCCTGGCTTTGGCATCAGCCTGCCTGGTGGATTCTGGCACTGCTACTCACTATGTGACTTGGGGAAGTTAGATATATTCAATATGTATTTAATATACAAGACGACTATGGATGAAGACAAAGGAACATAGATAGTGGTAAGGTTCCACATTCTGCTTGAAGAGAGAAACAATGATTCTAAGCAGACTGTGAAAAGTTAGGTATGTATAATTTAATTCCTAGAGCAATAACTAAAGAACATTTTAAAAAGTTATACAAAGAGATATGGAAAAAGAACTATAAATCAAAATAGAATACACACTATGTTTACCTAACCCAAAATAAGTCAGAAAAGGAGGAAACAGAGAAACAAATAAAAAAGGAATAGAAAGATTATGCAGAAAACTGACAAAATGGCAGATCTAAATCCAAACAAATCAGTAGTTACATTAAATGTAAATGGTCTAAACAAACCCATTTATATGGAGAGATCATCAGAATGGATTAAAAAAAACAGAGCTTTGACCTAAATATATGCTGTCTACAAGACACATCATCTATATGTGGATATAGTTAGGATACAAGCAAAACGGTGGAAAAATACATATCTTGAAAATACTAAAGGAAGGCTTGGTGGCTTTAATTAATATCAAAGTAGACTTCAGATAAAGAAAATCAGCAGAGATAAAATGGGTTTTTAAATAATGATAAAAGGATCAATTCATAGAGAAGACTGAAGTCTAAATGTGGATTCACTTAACAGCTTCAAAATACACGAAGCAAAACTAACAGAACTGAAAGGAGAAATAGAGAAATCTGTAATTGTAATTGGAAACGTCAACAGTCCTTTTTTTTTTTTTTTAAAGATTTTATTTATTTATTCATGAGAGACACAGAGACGTAGGCAGAGAGAGAAGCAGGCTCCATGCGGGGAGCCAGATGTGGGACTCAATCCCAGGACTCCAGGGTCACACCCTGAGCTAAAGGCAGATGCTTAACCACTGAGCCACCCAGGCATCCTGAAAAAGCCAACACTCCTTTCTCAGTTATTGATAGAATTAGTGGACAAAATCAGTAGAACTGATTCAATCAACTGGATCTAATAAGCACTTGCAGAACACTCAACCCAATAAAAGTAGAATATACATTCTTTTCAAGTGTACATAGAACATTCAGCAAGCTAGAGGATATTCTGACTCATAAAACAAATATTAACAAATTTTAATTGAAATCATGCAAAGTATGTTCTCTGAGCATAATGGAGCTAAACCAGATCAGTAATGGAAAGATAACAGGAAAATCTCCAGACACTTTGAGTTGAAAACATATTTCTAAATAATCCGTGAGTCAAATAAGAAGCCTCAAGGGGAATTAGAAAATATTTTGAACTGAATGAAAATGAAAATACAACATATCAAAATTTGTGGAATGTTGTAAGAAGGTAGTTAGAATTTGTGGGATGTAGTAAGGCAGTAATTAGAATTTATAGCAGTAAACACTTATATTAGAAAAGAAGAAAGGTTTCAAATCATTAATCTTAGATTCCATCTTAAGAAACTAGAAAGGGAAGAGCAAAATAAATCCCAAGCAAGCAGGAGGAAGATAGAGAACAGAAATCAACAGTATTGAAAACAGAAAAACAATTTAAAAAAAATCAATGAAACCAGAAACTGGTTCTTTGAAAATATAAATAAAATTGATAAATCTCTAGCAAGACTGAAAGAAAAAAGAGAGAGAGGGAGAGATTAGACAAAATTATGAGTATCAGGAATGAAAGGAGAGATATCACAACAGACATTAAAAGGATATTAAGGGAATAATATGAACAACTCCTGGCACATAAATTTGACAACTTAAGTGAAATGTTCAAAGACCACAAACTACCAAAACTCACCCAAGATAAAATGGATAACCTAAATAGTCCTATCATTATTAAAGAGATTGAATTTGTAGATTTAAAAAAAGCTTCAGTAAGGTAAATCTCCCAGTCAAGATTATTTATCTGCAAATTCTTCCAAACATTTTAAAAATAAATAACACAAATTTTACACAATCTCTTTAAGAAAAGAGAGGAGGAGGGAACACTTCCCAATTCATTTTATGAGGCAAGCATTATCCTGATAACAAAACCAGACCTAGTAAGCACACAAAAAGAAAACTATAGATCGATTTCTCTCATGAATATAGATACGAAATTTCCTAACAAAGTATTAGCAAATTGATTCCAGTAATACATAAAAAGAATAATACACCATGACTAAGTAGAGTTTCTCACAGGAGTGCCAAGCTGGTTAAACATTTGAAAATTAATCAGTGTCGGCTATCATATTAACAGCCTGAAAAAGAAAAACCAGATAATCATATCAACTAACACAGAAAACACATTTAACAAAATTCAGTAGTGATTTATGACACAAACTCTCAGGAAACTAGAAACATAAGGGCATTTCCTCAACCTGATAACAGATATCTAGAAAAAGAAACCCAAACAAACCCTACAACCAACATCATACTTAACAGTAAAAAATAGAATGTTTCTACCTAAGATCAGCAACAAGTCAAGGATGTCCATTTACCATTGCAAGTTCTATCTGATGCAATCAGGAAAGAAAAATAAACAAAAGCATACAGATTGAAACATAATAAAATAGAACTCTTTCTATTTACAGACCAACTGTTTATCTATGTAGAAAATTCTAAGGATTATATAAAAATAAAAACTCCTACAACTAAGTTGCAGTTTGATCAGGTCACAGGTTACAAAATCAATCATTTTTCTATATACCAGCAATGAATAATTGGGCATCAAATTTAAAACTATCATTTACAATAGCTCCAAAAATATGAAATATTTATAAATAAATTTAACAAACCCATTAAGAGTTCTGTATGCTGAAAACTACAAAATGCAGATGATAGAAATCAAAGAAGCCTTTTTAGAAGAATGCATAGGAGAAAACTTTAGTGATTTTAGGCAAGGCAAAGAATTCTTAGCTATGACATCAAAAACATTATGTATAAAATGAAAATTTGGCAAATTGGATTTCATCAGAATTAAAAGCTCTTACTAAATGAGAGACACTGCTAAGACAAAACATAGACTGGGAGCAAATATTTGCAAATCACATATCTGACAAAGGACTTGTATCCAGAATATATAAAGAACTCTTAAAATTTAATAATAAGAAAACAACCCAAGAAGAAATAAGCAAGAGATATTTCATCACGGAGAATATATAGATAGCAAGCAAGCACATGAAAAGATGTTTGGCATCATTAACTACTAGGAAAATGCAAATTAAAACCACAATAAGATCTCATTTCTCACCTTTAATTTGGCTAAAATAAAAAATATTGACAATAACAATGGGGGCAAAGATGAGGAGAAAGTGAAACTCTCATGCATTGCTGGTGGGAATGCAAATGGACAGTCAATCCAGAAAACAGTTTGGCACTTTCTTATTAAATGTATATGTCATAAAATCCAGCAGTCCTGCTCCCAGGTATTTTACTGAGAGGAAGGAAGACTGTAGGTGAGCATTTACAGCAGCTGTATTCATAATCACCCTGAATTGGAAACAACCCAATTGTCCTTCAGCAAGTGAATGGATGTGTAAGTCCACACAATGAGATACTCCTCAGCAATAAAAAAAGGAATGAACTATGGATACACATAACACTCTAGATGCATCTCAAAGGCAATATGCTGAGAGAAAAAAAACAATCTCACAAGGTCACACATGTTGTATGGTTCCATTTGTATGACATTCTGGAAGAGGCAAAACTATAGTGATAGAGAACAGATTTGTGGTTGCCAGGGGAAGGAAGTGGGGGAAATGTTGACGTATACAAAGGCCAAGCGAGGGGCTCTTCCCCGGTGACATAACTGCTCTGTTGTGGTGGCATATGAATCTAGGCAGGTGTTAAAATTCATGGAACTGTAATCAAACAGAAGCCAATTTTATTCTATGTTAACAAATACTTTTTTTTTTTTTTTTTTTAAAGAGATGGGTTGGGGAAAGAGTTAAAAGGGTAGTTGGGAGGCCCCAGGGATGGAAGTAATCTAGCTGCAGAGGACCGTGAAAGCAGGAGTCTATCCATCCCTCCCCGGCAAGAAGTCTCATTCCAGAGCCAAGCCTGGGAGGCACTGGGCTTTACTGTCATAAGAATACAGTTTCTTTATTGATCATCACTTCCCATTGTCACTGTCCCATCAGGTCTAGCTCAGGAGCACTGGGAAACCCATGTTTATCTGACTTTACACATTGAAAATATCCTTCAACCCCAGAGGGACATATATCTCCCCCCTCTCAAGGAAAGTTCTCCTGCTGCTCCAGCCACAGTTGCCTGCGTTAGAATCCAGGTGGCATTTTGGTGCTTCCATTCTCACCCGACCTCTGTAAGTCAATTAGAAGTTCCTTAATATATTTTGAATCTCTACTGCTATCTTGCCAAAACCAGGCTGCAATCCCTACCTTCCCCATTCTGGGCTATGGGAACAGCCTCTCACTGCTCTTCCCTCTGCTCCATCCTTCCACATCCTAGCCCGATGCTCTTTCCGGGAGGCGTTTACACACCTCCCTTCCTGCTTAAAGACACAGTGACTCTTGGTGGGAGGGGGGTGGGGGGTACAACTTCTTCCTTAGCCTGACCGTGTGGGGGTGTGACTCCTTCCAACCTCAGTTTCCTTGCAGACTCTGTAGCCAATGCCTCTCTCTCTCTGAACATCAGAGCCCCATCCATTCCTCCCCTCTAGAATTCTGTTCCCCACTGTTTCCTGTGCCAGGAATTAACTCTCATCCCCTTTGGTTGGCTAATTCTTACTTTTCTTTCAGTCCCTACTTGGACATCTCTTCCTCCCAGAAGTTTACCTTGATCTCATCCTACCAGGGGTAGCTCATGTACCAGTAGTGTGAGTTTTAAGCTTTTCATTGTCAAGGCATCCATTTCAAAAGACATCCATCTAGAACAAACATAGTGCCAGCTGTATAAGCCAGCTACTAGCAAACTATCTGATGAGGAACAAGGCTGCCCTTCACTCATGAAGGTCCTTCTTTGAGAAAGCCCTGGCTGACCAATGGCTTGAGTGACCCCAGGTCTCCCTTCCCACACCCTAATTCCCACTCATATGCTTTATAGTAACCCATAAAGAGTGAGCCCAGAAAACCCTAGACACCCCACACTCGGTCTCTAATAAAGGCAGAGCCCTGGATATGCCTTCTCCTTACCCATAGCTGCTCTGTGTGGCCATCTGATGTGCTGTGTACCCTCCAGGACTTGGGAGCAAGAAATGTTATTCCTCCAAGTTCCCTGATGGCTTCCACGGAGTGCACATCCTGTGGTGGTAACAAGAACCACAAGGCTGGTTCAGCCACAATACTGGCCCCTGGGGAGAAAGGCCTGTGGGGCTGGCTAGGAGTCACACAGCCTAGTAAGTGCCTCGGGCATTCCCTGGTGAGACTGGCACCATCAGAGGGCTGGGACTGACAAAACAGTCCTCTCAATCTGGCTCCTGTACCTCATTTTTAGAGGGTATGGAGATGGTCTGTTAACTCTTGAAACAGAAACGGTCCTCTCCCATCATACCCCCTGACACACGCCTACTGTAGGCATTGTCTGTTTGTTGACCATATTAGGGGCACTACACCTCTTTCTACACCTATATATTGTTAAGGGGTGACTTCACTGTGTCAGGGAGCATCCATTGCTTGCATGCACACATACATACCCTTTCCAGAGTTGGCCAGGCTCAGCCCTGTGACTGATGGCTCGGAGCCCATCCAGGCAGTGGTATGTGTGGGGGGAGATACCCATGTCCCTCACTGCAAGCTGTCCATGGCCATTTATATAGCTTTATGCAGCAGGAGAATTCTAGATGGAGGCAGAAGCCCGAGGTACCAGTGCAGGCTTTCCCACTAGCTCCCACCATAACCTGGGAGATAGCACTGCCTTTTGCCAGACCTCAGTTTTCCATCTCTCAGCTGGGACAAGTGAAACCTGCCCAGCCTGTGTCTCCAAGGACCTGGTTGACAGGTCCTAAAGCTGGGTGAGAAGCTGCAGCCTCGGATCAGTGGGATGGCCCGGAGGACAGGCCACCAGGGGCTGCACAGGCCCACTCTGAAAATGCTCAGCCAAAGCCGCGCAAGACGAAGGCATGTTTGTGGGACGGCTGGATACCCTCTACCCCCCTTCTCTCTCACCCTCTCTTAATTACAGGGTGGGCAGCTGCCATCTCCCCCCCCCTCGCATTTTGTTCAAACCCCTAATTTGTCAGTCAAGGAAGCAACAGAGCATTAGCAATGGGTGGAACGTGCCAGGCAAAAATGTGGCATTCATTCAGCCTGGGGCCTGAGTGGGGAGGCGCACTGAGTTATTTTCCTGCCTGTGGAGCTGGATTGGGGGTGGTGCCTTTCCCCTCACACCTTTTCATTTCTTCACCTGGAGAGCATGCTTCCAAATGGAGGCAGGCAGCAGGCACGCAGTGGGTGCTTTGCTTTCCTCTGACAGTTGCCATTAATAAAACATGACATTAAACCGGAACTCAGAGGGGATAATTGGAGCCATTTATCACGTCTGCAGCCATGGAGTAGGCTGGCTCACCGGCCCAGAGGCTAGTGACCAGGCACTGAAGGGCTAGCTGAGCACCTGAGGGCTGGGGACTTGTGTGTGTGTGTGTATGGGAGGGGGGCACTGGGAAGAGGCAGGGTCTAGGTTTGACACTTCTGACCCTCCCACCCAACCCCAGGGTTTTTAGAGGTTTTTTAAGACAAACAGAGACCAGGGGGCCAGCTCTGCGGTCAGATAGGAGAGGTTGGAATCCTGACCCCACTACTTACCACCTGGACAAGTTGTCTAACTTTCCCGAGGCTCAGTTTTCTCCTCTGTAAAATGGAGATGGTACTAATACATAGATGGTACTAATACATCCAGAGCTTTTGGAGAGATTATGTGAGCTAATACATTGGAAGTGCTTAGCAGTTACCTAGCACACAGGAAGGGCTCAGGAAACATTAGCTGTTAGTTTAGCAGGCTGAGGGAAGCATGGAGCATAGGATGGGTGCTGCCCACTTCTGGGGTGAAAGTTCACCATTATGGATTGGGGAAAGCACGTGTTTTCAACACTGACCATTCAGCGGCTTCCTCACCGTGAGACTGTGGACAGGTTACAGAGCCCCTCTGAGCCTATTTCCTATTTGCACAATGACGATGTTCACAGCCTCCTCACAGAGCTGTTTTAAGGTTCCAGTATAAGTGAATGTATAGCTCCCAGCTCAGAGCTTGTCACACCGTGGGACTCAATATGTGTTAAGGCTCCTTCTTTCTCTCTTAGAAGAGAATTGCCTCCATTTGTTAAACAAAACATAGTATCTGTCAAGGTGTGAAGAGGGCAGGGTTGGGGAAGGCAGATCAGTCAGGCTCAAGTGGTGAATCTGGCTCAGGCTCAGCTGGCTCCAGAGGTTCAAATAATACCACTTATAGTAGATTGCCTTCCACTCGCATCCTCTGTCCCTGCTCATGCCCTTGATAACAAGACTTTGCCATTCTTTTCACTTAAAGGGCAAAGGGGATTTCAGTTCTCCTTGACTCTGGGCTGTGTGATTTATTTTGGCCCATGGAAGGGGCAGAGTGACAGTATGACAGTTCTGAATCCAGTCCTTACAAGACTTTGCACGTTTCTGCTTGCTTTCTCGTCCCTTTGCCATTCTATGAGAAGGACTCTTTAGCATGCTGGCCCAAGGAGGATGAGAGCCACATGTTGTCAAGCCACCCTAGCCGCTACTGTTCCTACAACAGAGTGGCCCAGCTGAGCCTGCCCTGGATCAGCCAAACTGCAGCCAATTTGCACATCCCCACGCATAGAAGTTTATTGGGCTATGCTGCTGAGGTGTTGTGGTTGGTTATCACACATAAAAGCAAACTGGTACACTAGGGGCACTCCCTCTCCACCTCTCACTCAGCCTTCTTTCTCAAGGAGGCGCTGCCCCTACTGTGGCAAGTTGATCATCAACATATCCAACTTACCTTCAACAGCTGAGATGCCCCAGAACAATCCCCAGTAGGTCCTATAAAAGTCCAGGACCTGACTCTAATTGACGTAGATTAGGTCAAATGTCTATCCTCAGAGAATCATTGTGACCAGGGCTGTGGGATTCTTTGGCGGGCCTAGGTCATGTACTCACCCATGCAGCTGGGGCCTGGGGTCAACCTAGGGCACTCCACCCATCCACATAGCCCAAGAGGTGGGAGAGGTCATTCCCCAAAGGAAATCAGGGTAGCCTTATCAGAACAGAGGGGAATGGATGCTAGGCAGGCAAGAGCAACAGATGTTCCCTATGGGAAGGCAGGGAGTACACAATTACATACTCAGGAAGGAGGATTTATGGGTATTGATGGCTGATGGAATAAGTGGAATGTGACCCCAATGTTTCTAACTGGTGGAGAACTGGTGGGGTCATCTGCAAGAAGAGACCTAGCTGTGAATAGAGGAGAGGGAAGACTTCAGGATATAGAACCCTCATGGCTTATTTGGAGGGGAAAACAGTAAACCAGTCTGGCTAGATTGGAGGAGTTCTTTAGTTGTGTTTAATTTTAGATTCCAGAAAAGTCCCAAGAGAAATGGGGCATTTCACATTCAACAGGCCTCCCTGACTATGTGTTTTTAGGACTAATGAAGGTCATTCCAGAAGGCCTATCCCCAGCAGGTGGGATGGAGTAGGGCACACTTGGATGGAGGAATCCGCACCTTGAGAAGGGGTAGATAGGTTCCTTCCTGTGCATCAGAGTCTTTGGGGCTAGGCCAGAGTGTCAAAGATCGGTCCTGACACCTGCAGAAAAGTTCCCATGGCCCTGGGGGTCAGTTAGAATGGTCAAGCACTGAGAGGGGTGTCTGGATGCTGACTCCCTTCTCTCATCAAAGCTCAGGCTGGATTCCAAAGCTGACTTGCTGTCTCTGAAATGTGAGTGGTAAACATGTCTACCATGTTGTTTTTCAAATGCAGATGGAACGGATTTGCTCTTCTGGAATCTCCCAGGAGATCCCACAGTGAGAAGATGGCTATCTGCAAGCCAAGAGGAGAACTCTCAGAAACCAAACCCTGCTGCTACCTTGATCTTGGACTTCCAGCCTCCAGAACTGTGAGAAAATAAATTTCTATTGTTTGAGCTATCTAGTCTGTGGCATTTTGTTATGATAGCCCAACAGAGGAGTCTGGGGGAGAGAGTGGCAGTAATGGAGCTACCTGGGCCAGGTGTTTACCAAGTATCATTCCATGTGACCCTCAAATGAGCTCCTGGGGGAGGGGTTATCACTCTCACCTTCCAAGTGAGGAAAGGTGAGTCCTGGTGGCCAGGTGTGTCTGACTCTTTCTACATCAGCACACTCCAGACCCCAATGACTGGCAGCCTATGGTTCAGACCAAGGAGGACCCTGGGGACCTTGGTGGTATCCCAGAGATGCCTCAGGACCTCCTTCACCCATTTAATCCTCTTAAGAATTGCACAAGGTAAATGCTATTGTCCCATTTTATAGTTGAGGAAACTGAAATTTGGAGGAGTTAAATGTCTTGCCCATGGTTCTGTGATGAGTCAGAATTTGAACCCAGGCCTCTCTGATGACAGATGCTGCATTTTGGACCACAGACCCAAAAGACCCCATGTGGAGCATGCCCCCAAAAGATGGGAAGCAGCCTCCTCCAGACTTATGCTGCTCTATCAATGTCCCTTAAGGTAAATGGCAGCCGGCACAGTGACGTATGTGGTACCAGGCCGATCAGAAGCCATGGTGTGATGGGGGGAAGATCTTGGGGTGCACAGGGGTCAGAGAAAGTGGCCCCTCATCCTTTCTTTCCTAGATCTCATCTTCCTCTTGGGAAGTCTTTGACTCTGACCCATCCTCACACTCTTGGTAGCAGAACTGCCGCTCACAGTCCCTGTTTCTCTCCCCATCGTCCACCACGCCCCAGTCACTCTGGTCTTCAGAAAACCAAGCTTCTTCCCCTCTTCCGGGACCTCTGCCCATGCTGTGTCCTCTGCCAGAATATTTTCCCCTGACTCCAGCTCTTCACAGAACCAACCAACCCCAACGATTGAGGTGTCAGGTCGTAGCTCATCTTCTCTCGGGGTCCCTTCCTGACCACATCCCCTAAATCTGCCACCTGCTTCCATCTCTATCACTTTATTGTTTCCAGAACACTCTCACCACCAGACATCATCTTGTTCATTTACTTGTTTGCTGCTCTTCCCGCTGTCTCTCCCAGCATCCAGAGCAGCTCGACATCTCAGTGCTCAATAAATAATAGTTGAAAGCACAAATGAATGGAGGCCCCCTTAAAGTGGCAGCAGCGAGGGGATCCCTGGGTGGCTCAGTGGGTTAGTGCCTAACTTTGGCCCAGGGTGTGATCCTGGAGACCCGGGATCGAGTCTCGCATCGGGCTTCCTGAGTGGGGCCTGCTTCTCCCTCTGCCTGTGTCTCTGCCTCTCTCTGTGTGTCTCTCATGAATAAATAAATAAAATCTTAAAAAAAAATAAAAAATAAAGTGGCAGCAGCGGGAAGTGGGGTGGGGCTCCACAGATTCCGCTTGGGGTGAGCTCCATGTTTTGATGGTGCCCTGGCAGTAGTGGAGTCTGCCCCCCTTGGAAGGTGCTCAGCAAAGGAACAAGTGGGCTGGTGTGGACACAGCCTACGAGGAACGTGGCAGGACGTGGGGAGCCTAGCCCAGCTCTCCCATGCCAGGGAGCCCCAGGAGAAGCTGTTCACTTTGCAGGCAGCTTCTCTACAAGGCTCCCCAGATCCTGGACTCCCAGGGCCCCTCCTTGGCTCCCGGGCTGAGTGGGGCTGGGCGGGGTTGGGCTGGGCCAACTGATTCCCACTTTATTATGTTATGATGACTTCCCCCTCCCCGGAATGATTAGGCCTTAATAAATAACATTTCTCTCCGATATTGTGCCATCATTAATTCTGCTTAGCTCTCCTCGGAGAAAATTTTGTGGAAACATTCTCAGTGCTGCTATTTAAAGCTAAATTAATTTGGCTGATTATTTCTGTCCAAGTAGATTTGTGCCCAGGCAGCTGGGGCCAGGCCTGAGGAGAAGCAAGTTGGGTGCTTGTCTCTTTCTCCGAGGCCTTGCTCCGGGTCTCTGCTTGGCCCTTGCTGTCCATATCTCAGGCTTGAGTCCTCCCTGGCTGGGGAAGAAAAGAGTGAAGGGGGCCTGGATCCTGATTCGGGGGGCACAGGCCCTCCCAGCCTCGTCTAAGGTGAGGATCCATTAGCCATTCTTTTGACCACTTGCCTCACAAAGGCTTATATGGGTGCCATGTCCTTACAGAAGCCACTACTGTGATGCTGGGCTTCATCGCAGGATGTGGGAATCTGTGAACCAGGATGCGGTCCTACCAACCAAAGCTGAGTTCAGTGTAACCTCCTAGATTTCTCTGTACCAATTTTGGGGTGTTGTGTAAAAATTGGGGTTCTGAACCTCCTGGGAGAACTCTGTGCACCCAAAAAGCGTTCTAAAGAACAATGAGATTGGCAAGCAGTGGTCAAGTGGGCGGCAGGGTCCTGCACCCCAGAGCAGGTGTCCAAGTCAATGATGCTGGTGCAGCTCTACTGAGTTCTCTCTAATGGGGAAGGGCTGTTGGAACACAGCAGGTTTCTCTGTAACAAAGCAAGATTCTGTGAATTCAGATTTCTATAAAATCACCAAGGGTTCGGCACGACCAAGCATGCTTCTGAAGAAAAAGGCAGGATTCCGTGTAACTTGGTGAATTTCTGTATAACCAATCAGGGTTTCTGTAGAATAAAGACAGTCTCTGTATATCAATATTGGAATCTGTTTCAAAAAAAAAAAAAAAAAAAAAAGCCAAGAGCAGAGTTCTGGGAAGCTGGGTGGAGTTCTGTAGAAACAAGTGGAATTCTGCATAAGAGAGCAGACATCAGGGTGCATGAAGAGGGCTCTGTGGCAAGTGCAGGATTTCTGATAACAACAGTGCAGTTATGTATTCGGGGGTCAGAAAGCAGATTTCTATCATGAACAAAGACTGAGATCCAGATAAAGCAGGGCTCTACACAACAAAGCAAAGTTCTCTAAGGTCTCAGACAGATCATCATTTTAAGTGACCAAGAGCCTTGCATGTGTGCTCTGTGCAATGGGCACAGTCCTAGGTGGCAGACAGGGCACAGCATGCCTCGGATGGTCTGGCCCAGGCCCGGTCCCTGCATCCTGGCTGCATGAGAGCCTGGGAATGTGATTATTTAACATTTGTAGTGACTGTTGTGGGAAGCTGGTCTTGCCAGAAAAAGTAGGGGCTTCCTTAACATAGTGAGGGGGTTCTAATGTAGACCAGCCAAAAAGAATGGCAGATTTCCACTGCCTCTGGCTTCCATGGGTCAAGTCTTTCCAGCCGCAAGGCCTTTGCTTGAGCTGTTTTCTGTCACTCCTCTGCCCCATTGCCTTCCTACCAGGTACCTATAAATCCTCCATGTACCTAGGTCTCAATTTAAATATCATGAACTCGTGGAACTTGCCCTGACCCTTCTCATGCAAACTGTCCGCTCAGAGACAGCATCTTCTTTTCCTTCCTTGTACTTATCACACTGTGTACATACATATTGATTTGAGCGTTTGTCCATCTCCTCTCCAACTGCTTTCTTTACCCCTGTGCCTGGGCTTCCACTCCATAGAGAAATGGTCCCTAAGTCTCCACCTCCAGCCCCCAAGGCAGCCCCGCATCCTGGACAGTGCCACCTGGAGGTTATGCACACACCTTAGTTCCACGTGTCCCAAACTGGGCTTGTCATCCCCCAAGGGGGGCTCACCTCACAGTCATGGCGTGTAACCAGCTCTGTCATCATCCTTCCATCCTCCAAAAGACAACTTGGACTGTCTCCATCCATCACCCATCACCAGCTCGGTCTGTACAATCTTTATGACCCATCAGTCTATTCTTCACCTGCCTGCCCTCAGGCTGACCCCTCCCCATGTTCTTCTCCACTCCTTGTGCTGCTAATTAAGGAAAAAGTGTTATTTCAATGGGGAGACATTTTCAATTGCAATACAAAGGCGTAGGGTAGCAGTAGCTTAAAGAGGATCAGAGCTGATTTCCTTCTCATGTAAACATGAGGCTGGTCACAAGCATTCCAATTTAACATGGTGGCCCCTTGGAGTTGGGGATCCCTTCTATCCAACTGTCCCCCAACACTCCTCAGGGTACTACTCTCCTTAGCATGGGCGAGATGACTCCCCAGCATGTCCACTGGGTTTGCTTTCCTGCCAGTTAGGAGGGAGGAGAGAGGGCCATGGAGAAGGAGGGCCAGCCAGCTGCCTTCCTCAAGAGCATACCCAACAGTGCACACACCACTTTCTACCCTCTGCTGGCCAAATCTGGCTGCAAGGCAGGCTGGGAAATGTGCTCGTTTCTGGAGGGCTATGTGCCCAGCTAAAATCCAGAGCTTCCACCACTAAGGGAAAGGAGAAGCACAAGCAGTGTCTGCAGCACCGGTTTAAACGCTACATAGCACAGACATGAAAAGCAAGCATTTACTGAGCTCCCAGAAGACATGCACTTTCATTTGATCTTCACGACCACATTTCAGGGGCGAGCGTCATCTCCCTTTTACAGAGGGGAACACGGTGAAGAGGGGGCATTAAGTGACTCCTTAAGGATGGCAAACCTGAAAGTGACAAGATGAAGTCCAAAGTGATGGCATCTGATGCCGCGGAGCCCAGGATTTATCCATCACACCATAAAGGAGAGAAATTCCTAGGAAGGAGGGACATTGCTGGTTTGCTCCACAGCCCCATTCCCAGTACTTCAAACAGTAGGGGTGGCTCATGAACATTTAGGGACTGATTGGATCTGCTTCTTTCTCTCTGTTGGTGCCTCAATGGGGAGAGGTGCCTCACCTTTCCTGTAGGAAGGACTTCCCATTCCTGTGGGAATGTGCCTGACGGGTTTCCAGTCCCTTACTTATCCCTCCCAATGGGGGCACGGGGGCACCCGCACTGTGTCTCCACTCTCCTTGCTGCGTGTGTGCCTGCATGTGTGTGTGCATGCATGTGTGTGGTGGGGGGACACGTTCCTCTGTGAAGTCTGGTTTTCGAGAGTGAGAACTCAGCTAGAAAGAACTCTTGCCATGGTCTCCTGGACCTCGAATTGTCTCGGCGCTTCCCTCTTCATAGAGTACTGCCTGGGAATGAGAGGCTGAGTAGCCTGAAGGGGGCTGTTACTCCCCGATACAATAGTGAGAGCTAATATTCGTCAGTCCCTCACCACATGCGGGCTCTGTTGCAGGTGCTTACACGTGCTGCATTTACTTCTTAGGTGCTCTGAGTCGAGTGCTCTTGGTAGCCCTGTTTTATAGGAAGGAACCCAAGGCACAGAGAGGTGAAACAACTTGCTCAAGGTCACACAGTAAGTGACTAAGGCCCGGCCCTGCCTCTGCAACTCTACACTGTCACTGTGTAACAATGCACTATTAGACAGTCAGACACTTCACAGCTGACAAAGGTCTGTTGTAGCTGTAGCTGTGTTGTCATTCACATTGAAACTCATTTGGCGGATAAGGAGGCTGAGGCTCAGAGGGGCTAGTGATGCTCCTAGGGGGGCCAGCTTGCCGCCGGGCTTCTCCACAGCTCTATGTGGTCTCTAGTTGGTGGAGGCTTGCAGAAGAATCTAGTCCTCAAGTCCTTTTGGCTCTGAAGGCAGCTGTCTGGCTTGCCTGCCTCTCTTCCCTCCAGGGGAGCTTCCCCGGCACTCCTAGGCCCCCCGCCCCTGGCAGCCCTCCCTCCCTTCCAGCTGTTCCAGCTGTGCATGTGTAGGGTGGAGTGGTGGTGGGTGGTGGGTGTTGAGTGGGGAAAGAAGGCTGTTTATTTACGATGTGACAATTTTGATGTATTTGCTAGGGGGAAAAACACCCCAGCACCACACAATTAAATTAAAAGACTGGCGGTTGTGGGCGAAGCTCGTCTACAGCTGACTTAGAACCAAGCAGACTGGAGAAAAACAACAGAAATGGCTGTGGCTTCAGTCTCTCAATGAGCAAGTCCCCTTGCAATTCTTAGTTGCTGCTCTGGATGGGCCCCAGCTTGCCCAGGCATGCGCCCTGACCAGGACCCTGTTGTGGGAGGTGGAAGTCTGGGGGGCACGTCTATGTGTTTATTGGCCTTCAGGATGCAATGGGCCTTCCTGAGGCATCAGAGAACAAAAGGCCTTCATGTTCTCTATGGACTGCTCCATCTTCTCCGTACAAAAGTGTAGCCATTCTAGTGAACTTCTGCCTCCCTCTTCTTTTTCTTTTTTAAGATTTTATCTATTTACTTTAGAGAGAGAGAGAGAGAGTGAGAAAGAGAGAATGCACAAGCAGGGACAGGGGCTTGCCCAGGAAGTAGAAGCAGGATCCCTGCTCGGCAGGGAGCCCGATATGTGGCTCCATCCCAGGACCCTGGGATCAAAACCTGAGCCGAAGGCAGACACTTACTGACTGAGCCACCCAGGCAGCTGCCTCCCTCCTTTCTTCACCCAGTAAGTCCTCTGGGGGTTCTAGCACCTTTGTATCTCTCCAGTCCATTCCTTACTCTCTCTCTTCTCCTTATTGGGATGCTCATCCCGTGTCTCATCTGAACTATGGCAACAGCCTCCTACCTGGCCTTCCTGCCTCCAGTTTTGCCTGCTTAGATCTACCCTACACTCAGCTTTTATTCTCCTACCTGCATGGATCCTGAATTTGTTAGCATGTCACTGAAAGCCTTTGTATTAGTCAGGTTTTGGCTATGATAATGCTATATAACAAAAAACCCCCAAATCCCAATAGCTTACAATCACTAACTTGTTTATCTCACTCATGGGTCTTCAGGTGGTTTGGGAAACTCTGTGTCAAGCTGTAAGCTGGGTTCAGGTCTGTGACACATAACTCCCATCCTGGGATCAGCAGCTCCTCAAAGCACACTCTTCCATGGTGGGTAACAGAAGCACAAGACGCCATGCTGAACCCCATAAGCAAATTTAAAGATTCTGCTCACATCAAGTCCACTAATACTTAATTTTTTTATTTCTTAAAGATTTTATTTATTTATTCATGAGAGACAGAGAGAGAGAGAGAGAGAGAGAGAGAGAGGCAGAGACACAGGTAGAGGGAGAAGCAGGCTCCACGCACAGAGCCTGGCATGGGACTCGATCCCGGGTCTCCAGGATCAGGCCCTGGGCTGAAGGCAGTGCTAAACCGCTGAGCCACCCGGGCTGCCCCACTAACACTTTATTGGTCAAGTCCACATGAGTTGTGGCCAAGCCCAATGGGGCAGGGAATATACTCTACTTCCTCTAGTAGAAGAATTGGGAGTAATGATCCAATTTGTTATAGTCCTTCACAACTGTGGTTCTCAAAGGCATTGTCCTCGCACAGTTACCAGTGTCACCTTGACCCCACCCCAGACCCACTGAGTCAGAAATATGGTAATGGGGCCTGGTAATTTCAGTTTTGGTAAACCCCCAAGTGATGCAGACCATAGTTTGAGAACAATTGCTGGACAACCAGGCTGCCCACCCCCTCCCATTTTTTTTTTTTAAAGATTTTATTTATTTATTCATGATAGTCACAGAGAGAGAGAGAGAGGCAGAGACACAGGCAGAGGGAGAAGCAGGCTCCATGCACCGGGAGCCCGACGTGGGACTCGATCCCGGGTCTCCAGGATCGCGCCCTGGGCCAAAGGCAGGCGCCAAACCGCTGCGCCACCCAGGGATCCCAGCCCTCCCATTTTTTTTAATCCTTGAGTCCCATAAGCTATGTCCCTCCCTGGAGCCTTTACCTCCTCTCTCTGCTGAAATGCTCATTCCTCCTCCATCTGGCAAATTCCTGCTCATTTTTTTTTCTGCTCATGTTTTAAGGCCTGAGCCAAATGTCTCCTCCTCTGGGAAGCCTCTCCTCCACCCCTACCCCAGGCAGAATTAATCATTCCTTCCTCTGCGCTGCCACAGGACTCATGGAGATATACTCCATATAGTGGACCTCAGAATATATGGCAACTTTGTGTTTGGGATAGGGCATCCTCCAGGGTCAGGACTCCATCTTCATTGGCTATTTCATCCCCAGCACACTACATATGTCAAGTACATAGTAAGCACCCAATTACTGTTCAGCGATTCTGTGGCTAATTTTCAGGTTCTCTTACTGGGCTGCCTCAGGAGCCCAGACTTCCCAGAACATTAGGGGGCAGGTATTGATAGAGAAGGGATCATGGGCAAGGATGGTAAGGACAGCCCAGTCCGGGATCCACTCAAGCTGCGAGTGTGGGTCGTGGTAAGGTCTCGGATCCCTGGGTATGGGCAGGAAGCAGATGAGGAGAGCATCTGGTGCTCAGATGCCCAGTGAGCTGTCCTCGCTTATGGCAAATCTGGTAAAGGCTCACCCGGGGAGTGCAGGGCTGGAAAAGCTCTGATTGCTTATCAGACATTGGAACAGCTGACCAGTCTTCAGACTGGGGGATCTTGGCTACCACTTCCATCAGACTAGGAGCTCATCTGAGGCAGGACTATGTCTCTTCCATCAGGTTGGTGGCTCCAGGGCAGTATGAGTTTTCTCTGCCCCATTGGACAAGGAGAACCCTTCCTCTCCAGTTGGGCTGTGTCTTTCCCATCACACTTAGGGCTCCTGATTCAGAGACTGGGTTCCCCCCACCAGACTTGGGCATCCTTTGGGATGGGGAGAGGCTGTGTCCTTTTTAGTCCTCTGGCCAGAGGAGGAGGCAAAGAACTCTCAATTCACTTCCTACAGCTGAGATCCTCCTAAGGCTCTGCTCCATCAACCCATCCATTGCTTTGCCTGCAAACCCAGTGTGTCTCCAGATGAGCTTTCTCCTCCCTTCCAGAAACACTGAGAGAACAAGCAGTCAACCCAAGGAAGAAGAGATTTCGGTGGCCCCGTGGAAGGATGGGAGCTGGGGCACCGGGTGCCAGGAGGAGGGTAGATGCAGGCCAGGAGGAGCCCTCGGCTCTCTGATCTTTGCCTTCCGGGCTGACAAGTATATTTCAAGGGAAATAGAACCTGCACATTCAGCCTCATTTGCACTTAATGCATCTGGTTGTCAGTGGGCAGGCGGCTTTTGATGTCTGCATCTCGGCGCCCAAGACTTTTTAAGCCTCTTTTCTTTGAAGCCAAGGAGACTTGTGTTTCTGCCAAGGAGTAAATAGACTTGCATACCTCCAGTGTCTTAGTCTTTAGAGACCCAGCTCCCAAGCACCCTGACGCCTGGAGGCCCTCCTTCATTTGCGCAGCCTGCCAATGCCCGTGTGGGACTTAGCACAGGAAAGCCTTCAGAACACCGTTTTTGATAGCACGAGATTGGGAGAAACGGTGGGAGGTTTCAGGATTGGGCTCACCAAGCTTATCCTTCTAAGAAGCAAGGGAAGGGAGCCTGCGTTCCTGCCAGGGCTTCTAGGGCAGCTTTCTGCTTCCCCACGATTTCATCAGTGTCCCCATCTCCTCCTGCCTCTAAAGTCATCCTTACAGTGGTCTTCTTATTCCTAATACAGGCAATTGATGATTCCTCAGTCTCATGGAAAGCATGAATCAAGCGCCTCTAGAGAGCTTGGCTGTTTTTATTGATCTGAAATCATCTTCACAATAACACCGGGCTTGCTGTGCAAGGCAGCTTTTGTAGTGGGCCTTCCTTTTGGAACATATTGGTGCCTTGAGCCCCTCCTTATAGAGATTTTGGAAGAGACACAGGAAAACACCTAGGCCCCCTCTGCCCAGTCCCATTGCCTCTGCCTCCTGGCCCCCGATCTGACCCCAGCTCCATCTCTACTCTTCTTGAGACTTCTGGAGGGAGGAGTCCCACTTTGGGTCTGTGGTTCTCCCTCCCATTAAGCCCCAAACTGCTCCAACCAGAGAAATGAAAGAAGCTGCCTTCACACTGTGATCTACAGGACATCTTAGATGTGAACTATAAATTGACAGAGCCTCAGTGGCCACCAGCTAAACTCCTGTGACCCAGTGGTGAGTGTGTAGCATGGTAGTGGTGGGGTTGGGACCGAGACTTGGCTTCCTTGACCTTCAGCCCTAGTGTCTTAGCCCTGACCATTGCAGGTTGAACTTGAGAAAGAACTTCTTGCCTCTGACAGTTGACAACAAACACAGAGGCTTCTCAGAGTTGGCTGACAGAGAGCTCTAGGTAGCTCAGCAACCAAGGGTGGCCAGAGAGCTTCAGCTGTGAGTCAGGAAGGATGACCTTGACATCTAGCTGTATGCACCCCTCTGGCCAGAGCAGAGATTTCCTGTGACTTGGAAGGACGGCCCGTGGAAAGCAGGCCTCACTGTGGAGCCGAGGTCACTAGAGGAGGGGGCACCTGGCACCAGCCTCCTGCTTAGAATAGACATAGAGTCATTATCCAGCAAGTACCTATCATAATTCTGGAAGACACGCAGTTCCCCTCTGGTGCCTTCAATCACCACCCTGAATGCGAGCGGAAACTTGAAGCAGGCATCAAACCCACGCAGATGGAAGCTGACAGCTCAGTCTCCAGCCTGCTCCTGTGCTCCCAGCTCAGCCAGTTTCCAGGGCTCAGAGACACCTGGCTTGTGAGGAGGTAGTGCTTTGTCCTCACCAACTCTGGCCTAGCTGGCGGGAGAGGAGGCAGCCCTGGTGGATGGGGGTGTGTTGGGGTCCCTGCCCTGGGAACTTTGATCCCAGGTCGGTGATGCTCACTTCACACAGGGTTGCAGGAGATAACATGTGGAATGCCTGGCACGCACTAAGCTCTTTATCATGGCAGTAAGCCTACTATGTTCCTAGAGCTCCATCCTCCCAGATGCTGGGTCCTGTCACCTGGACACAAACCCTGAGGAATAAACATTGCTGGGCCAAGGCAACACTAATCCAGTTCTCAACCCACCCACAGGGACCCAGGCTTCTCAAATGGCCTGAGCCTGTGGGAGGAGGGGCTCCCACAGTGGGAAGGGCAAGATGTGAGTGCCTTTGTTTCAGCTCCCCGGGCTGGTGGGCTTGGCTAAGCCCTCCTCTTCTCTGTACCCCAATTTCTTCACCCACCAAATGCAGGGAGGCCTGGCCGCTGAGAGGGTACCTAATGGTTGTGCAGATGCAGGCCTCCTGGGCTCTTTGGGCCTTCCCTGGAGTCCCTGGGGTCCGAGAGGTGACAGGTCAGAGGAACACTGATTCCCCATCACTCAGGCTTCCTATTAGGAAGGAGGGACCAGGAAGCGGTGGGAGCTCACTGCTGCTGGTGACCACTTCCAAGGGTCTAGTCTGTTGGGCAATTGCCGGAGGCCACGCCCCCTCCACATTGGTCCCCTGTGGGCCTGGTCCACGTGGCTACTGGCCCCTCCAACAAGGGACATTGTTAACCCAGGGCTTCCACTCATGTCATATAATGTCACAGAAAGAATACAAGTTTCAGGTGAGACAGACTTGGGTTCAAATTCTGTGTGTAGCTTTAGACGAGTCCCTCCTCCCATCTGCGCTATAAAGTGGGGACAAGTGTGCCTTCTTCACGGGGCTGTTTGAGGATTAAGTGCAGCCTTGTGCATGGAGCACACGCCTGGGCTTGGCTCTGCTTGTTTCTCAGTAGGTATTAACCCCCCTCTCCCCAGCAGCCTCACTCAGGGCCAGGTACCTGGTCTCGGGGGGTGGCAGGAGGGTGTCACAGCCACTAGAGGGTCACTCTGTCTGTCTTCCCAGGACCTGTACCTTCCCTGCCTGCATCTCTTATGTGATGCCCCAGCCAGAAGCAGAAACCCCAGATGTGGTGCCTTTCAGAAACAAGGCCCATAGGCTAGATTTGGTGAAAAAGTCATCTTTGAGGCATTTTCGTTTATTCGGGAGCACAGAATGAGGCACAGACCAGGAGGCTAGTTCCAGGAGCCAGGCAGACATGAAAGCTGGTGCTCTAGCCACAGAGCTGTGCAAGGAGAGGCTTCCAGACCCGGGGCTATTCCAGGAGGCCAGGCTGCCAAAGCTGGGTGCCCTCTCCACTGCAGCTCCTCCACATCAGGGGGAGGGGTGGCGAGGTGAGGAGGGATGACCATAGCTTCAGAGCCGGGCTGCCTTGGACACGACTCCCAACTCTGCCACTGGAAAGCTGTGTGGGCTGGGGAGATGAAGTTAACCTCTCTGAACTTTGGTGTTCTCACCTGCGGTGGGGACAACCACAGTTCTCCGAGCACCTTGGATGGAGTGCAGATTCGATGAGGCACATTTCTGCAGCTGAGAGCCCGATTCACAGCAGGCACTTCATGAATATTTGTTTCTTTCCTCCTATTGAGACTTTTTTGTTACACTTTGATTTAAGGCGATTTATTATGTTTGATACTGAGGACCCAACAAGGAGTAAGATCCAATAGCTACTTCCCAGGATACCACAGTCCAGTGGGAGGAGCTCTCCCCCAATCCCCCCCCCCCCCCCTTCCTCCTTCACTCTGGGACTGCAGGTAGGGACACAGGAAGACCTGTTGGAAGCTCTGCTTGGGGCGCCTGGGTGGCTCAGTTGGTTAAGTGGCTGCCTTGGGGTTGGGTCATGATCCCAGGAACCTGAGATGGAACCCCTCATGGGGCTCCCTGCTCTGCGGGAATCTGTCTCTCCTTCTCCCTCTGCCCCTCCACCGCCCCCTGCTTGTGTGGGTGCAAATAAATAAATAAATAAATAAAATCTTTTTAAAAAAAGAAAAAAGAAAAGAAAAGGGGATGTTCACAGGCCCAGGGTATATAAGCTGGTGGTCTCTGTGTCCTTTATCCCCAGGCCTTGTCTTCTCTTAACCTCTCAGTTGAATGAGGCCCTTTCAAAGAGGTGTGTTCCAAACCCCTTCTATTTGAGCCCAGCTGAATATGGGGAAAACCCTGGGCCTGTGAGGAACCGGGAACGGTTGATCTTCACTCCCAGCACTGTTTCATTCATCCCCTTCCTCCTGCCTTACAGAACCCTTACTTCATTTCCTTAACCAAGCAGAGCTCAAGGTCAGGTTAAAAGCGAAAGGACTTAAAAAAACAAAACAAAACAAAACAAAAAACAGGAGCAGGTCTGGCTCTCCAGGATTGGGCTGGAGCTGGGGTTTTGTGTTGGCAGGGCGCATCTTGTCCCGTGGAGATGTAGGGGAGGAGGCCAGGGGGCGAGCCCCAGAGGCCCATTGCTACTGGTAGCTTATTTATTAGCCTTGAGTATGCTGCTTCTCGGGCAGCATGAGGAAACGGAGGTTTCCTCATCTGCAAAATTCATCTGCAGAATTCGGGGAGGATGATGTTGTGGGCTCCCCACCTGCAGAAACACTTGCCACCCCCTTTTGCCTGCTTGCTGCAGTTGCAGCTCTCCCGAAGAGAGAAGGGGGCTGGGAGAACCAGGGTGACTCCTTCCTAGAGGTGCTGCAGGTCTCCACGGTCCCGCTACATCCTAGCTCCTAGGTGTGACTGTGGCACCATGCGCCAGGGGTTTTTGGAACAAAGAGCCAGGATGGCATCCATCACAGAGAGTGCTGCTCAGATGCTGGCATGCTCTCTGCATTCTCTTGGGAGGCACAGCACTTATTCCTGTCACACTGGGTTTGCTTGGACTGTCTGGGAGGTTCCTTTTGGGAACAGCCACGAGAGTCCCTGGGAGACTTGGGGTGGGCAGGGGACCCATGAAGGCATTGATTGCTCCAGGCATTGGACTTGGCTCGTTCTTTAAATCATACCCTGCTCCCTGTGGGGGCGAGGGGCTTCAGAGCCATGCCAGCCACACCATGGGTCAGGGATTGGGCCTTGGAAGGAGGACCCAAGTGCTCCCCCATCACCCCCGCTCCCTGAACTGTGCCCCATCCATGGCCATCCTGTAGCTCTTGCTCCTCCAGGTGTGCCCCTATCCTCCCCTGCTCCACACCATCCTCAGGTGACACCTGAGTCCTCAGAAGCTACCCCATGTCCATGTGACCCTGTTCATCCTGTGCTCTCTAGGTCACCTGCCCCATACCCCTACTGCAAACCAACACCCCACTTGCTTTATAAACCACTCGTTTCATCCTCATACTTACCTGGGTCCCTTTGTGGATGCTATTCCCTGGCCAGCTTCTCAGCTTATTCATTTTTTAAAAAAGATTTTATTTATTTATTTATTCATGAAAGACAGAGAGAGAGAGAGAGAAAGAGAGAGAGAGAGAGAGAGAGGCAGAGACACAGGCAGAGGGAGAAGCAGGCTCCATGCAGGGAGCCTGACGTGGGACTCGATCCCGGGTCTCCAGGATCACACCCTGGACTGAAGGCAGCGCTAAACCACTGAGCCATCCGGGCTGCCCTTCTCCACTTATTCAATCCTAAGCTCAGGCATTACTGAGAAGTGCCTCCGGCCCCCCTCCACCTGTCCCTTCTTGCTTCCATCCAGCACAGGTCACAGTATGGCATCTTCCCTCTGTGGACTTCCACGGCCCGCCTCCTCTGTGAGACCCACAAGCAGAGAATTCTTATGATTTTTTTCATTAAATCTTTGTATCCTCAGGGCCTAGAACAAAGCTTGGCAGAGTAAGGGCTTGACAAATAATTGTGGATGCATCTACAGAGGGTGCAGGCTGTCTGGAACCTACTAGAATAGGGAGGAATTAATAATAAACATGCTTATTGAGTGTTTACTATGTGCCAAGCATTTTAATGACAACAGGTGACATATATTGTGAGTGTATACTGTGCAAACAGAATAATATTTATTCTTCACAATAGCCAACAGAAGTAGGTATTTCCAAGATTCCTCTTTTATATAGGCATGGAAACTGAGGCACAGGGAAATGCCAACACTTGTGATGGAGCATATTCCCCAACTGAGGCTGTCTGCTTCAGAGCCCAAAGTCTCTGTCTGGCTCTGTGACTACCTATCTCCAGCTAGGGCACTAGTTGTGAGGCCTGGAAACGTCCCGAGGACGTCTGCCATTGTCTCTTCACATAGCAGGAAACCCAAGACCAGGGCCAGGAGAGCCTTGCTGGGCCTCCTCATCTCCGCTGTCGGTCCGCCTGCTTCTTGCTTGGCTTCTCCCTCTTGGCCTCCTCCTCAGAAATAGGAGACGGGGGTTGGGGGGTAGGGTGGGGGTGTGGGGTGGTGGTGGGGAGTTGGGGGTGAGTAGGCAGCTCCCTCTGGTCGGACCCTGCCCATCCTCAGCCCTGTTTCCAGGCAACTTGTTTTCTGGACAGTGCCCCCTGGTGTGACTATGTTGCCATGGTGACCACATTTGGTACAGGTGCATCTTCACGATGGTAAAGGATGCAGCTCCAGTTCCTTCCCTCTGAGGGACTCAGGGATGCACAGCTAGGTCCTCTGCCATTCAAAGTCACCAGGCACATGCCAAGGGAGGACAGGGTTAGGTTCCTGGTGGGGGTGGGGGAGGGGGCGGTAGAGACCGGAGGGGGCTGGTGAGGGAGGGAACAGGACCCAGAGCCTGGTTCACTTGCATGCAAAAAATTCCCCTCCCAATTCACACTTCAGCATCGGAGTCTAACCTCTGGCCTCATCTTCCCGGAGCAAGGAAGAGAAGAGTATTTCATTTCATATTCTTTGGAGGAGGAGTCATCTTTTATTTTCCTTTTCTAACTTGAGAAGTATATTAAAAACACACACCCTAAGGTAAAGGTCACCCCCACTGCCACTACATAAAATTACACAAAAATAAAAATTGACTCTCCTCCAAAGTAAGACTTATCATTCAGAAGTTAAAAACTGTTAACAGGGCAGCCCGGGTGGCTTAGCAGTTTAGCGCTGCCTTCAGTCCTGGAGACTTGGGATCGAGTCCCACGTCAGGCTCCCTGCATGGAGCCTGCTTCCCCCTCTGCCTGTTGTGTGTGTGTGTGTCTCTCTCTCTCTGTCTCTCATGAATAAATAAATAAAATCTTAAAAAGAAAACAACTGTTAACAGTTTGTGAAACCTACTAATTGATTATTTCTAGGCTTATACAGATATATTCCTCTCTCTCTCTCTATATATATATAATATATATTCATATCTGTAAAAATATATTGTATTAAATTGGAATCATACTCTACAAATTGGCTTACATCTTGCTTTTTTAACTCCACAACATATGCTGGAGATTCTCCGTATCAGTAAGTATTTTTTTTTAATATTTTATTTATTTATTCATGAGAGACACAGAGAGAGAGACAAGCAGAGACACAGGCAGAGGGGGAAGCAGGCTCCCTGCAAGGAGCCTGATGCGGGACTCGATCCTGGATCTCCAGGATCACGCCCTGGGCTGAAAGGTGCTCAACACTGAGCCGCCCAGGCATCCCCCATATCAGTAAGTATTGATCTATTTTATATTACTGAGGAGAGTTTTAGGGTAGAGAAAGAGGAGGCCTGAAGCAGGGCAGTCCTGGGGGGCTCCCTGAAGGAGGGGGTGACTGATGATCTGAGTGGAGCAAGGAGATGGTTACAGCGACAGGAAATAGAGCTTATTATCATTACAGCGTGCCAGGTATGGTAATCCCATCATCCCATTTACTTCCCTCACAATCCACAAAGGAGATCTGATCCTCCTATGTTTATAGGCGGGAAGTGAGGCCCAAGCTCACAGCGCTGGGATGTGGGGAGAGACCAGGACCTGATGGGACTGGCACCGGCCAAGCCTGTGGGGATCCCCCCTCGCCCTCAAGTAAGGCAAGCTGTTGCAGGGAGCCCGGCACCCTTTCCCCAGCCCCCTCTGTCCTTTCTCTTATGGCAGTTGGAGCCAGGTGCAGCTCTGCGCTCCACGGAGCACTTTGGAATTCATAAAATGGTAATTTATTGAACAAGCCTTTGGAGAAGGGAAGTAATGAAAACCGCTATATAAATTACGAGGCCATTGGTGTTATATGGCTGGGGCTAATGCTGTTGGTCTCCCGAAGGGTACAGGATGCCTCCCCCGACTCCACCCTTCTTGGCCAAGATGTCAGCCCTTGGGGAAGAGCCTCCAAGAACAAAGATCCTCAGGTCCACTAGACCACTGGGCCTACGCCTGGGCTTAGCTGGGGAAGCTCCCTGGGCCTCAGCGTCCTCCTCGCCACAGTGGAGACACCCGCCACCCCCCACAGTGCTTTGTCGATGGACAAGGGCTGTGCATGTTGGGTTGCGCGTCTGTTTGGGTTATTATTACGACTGTACTTCCTCAGCTCGAAGATCCCCGTTATCTTTCCTTCCAACACTTGAATTCCGGCATCAAGATGCATCTTACACGTAATGTGATGTGCCTCCCCCTTTTTTTTTTTTAATTTTTATTTATTTATGATAGTCAGAGAGAGAGGCAGAGACACAGGCAGAGGGAGAAGCAGGCTCCATGCACCGGGAGCCCGACGTGGGATTCGATCCCGGGTCTCCAGGATCGCGCCCTGGGCCAAAGGCAGGCGCTAAACCGCTGCGCCACCCAGGGATCCCTGTGCCTCCCCTTTTGCCCCTGAAAAGCTTTTTTTAAAAAAGATTTTTTATTTATTTATTTATTTATTTATTTATTTATGATAGACACAGAGAGAGAGAGAGGCAGAGACACAGGCAGAGGGAGAAGCAGGCTCCATGCAGGGAATGCGATGCGGGATCGATCCCAGGACTCCAGGATCACACCCTGGGCCAAAAGCAGGTGCCAAACTGCTGAGCCACCCAGGGATCCCCCCCTGAAAATCTGTTAACTTGACTTTTCCTTAAAATCAATGGCCTCTTAGAATTGAAGAAACATGACATTATTGTGGCTCTTGTTGTTTATTGCCATTAGAATTTTGCAGCCTGGATGCCGCCATCCATTGCTTCTCTTACAGGAAAAGAGTTCCTGATGGGGGAAGGGCCTGTGCCGTGTGACCCCGAGCACGTGACTTATTGCCAAGAGTGGCCAACGTCGGGCTAGTCTGAAACTGATGATTTTCCTGGGATGTGGGAGCTTTAGTGCTACAAAGGGGCAAGTCGTGCTGCTGTCTCTGGACCGTGGCTTACTCCCCCCATCTGCTGGGGACGACTGTGACGGATTTGCCAGACAAGCAGCCTCCTGCCATGCAAGGTCCCTCTGACGCGTGTCCTTCTGCTGTGGCCATGAGATCTTAACCAGAACAACCCGGATGGCAGTGCCTGTGAGCACGAACCCCAAGGCTTTGGGAGTGGATCGTTCTCGTAGCTAGTGACCCATTTCCAATGGTCTGGGGAGCTGGCCAGAGTCGCTACTTGCATTGGTGGGATTTTCGTTCTCCCTTGCTTCTAGACTCCCTTCAGGAAACAGAAAGGTCCTGTCTCAGAGATTCAACTAACAGATGAAAGAAATGAGGCCCAGAGAAAGTAAAGACCTTTCCATACAGCACATCCTTGCCAGGCCCAGAAGGGAAGGGATGTGGAGGCAGGCCACTTCTTCCCTGCGAATGCTGTGCCCTAGCTTTCCTGGTTTGGTTACTCAGGAAGAAGTGGGGGTGGAGACGAGGAGGGGCTGGTGCCTGAGAAGGCCTGGAGACTGGCAGCTCTCTGCTAATGACCCTCCAGGTTGAAAGGGGGCTGGAACTTAGGCCTTACTCTGGGCTTTTGCTGTGTGGCCTTGGGCTGATTGCATACCGTCTCTGGGTCTCAGTTTTCCTATCTGCAAAATAAAGAATTTTGGGGGGTGCCTAGATGGTTCAGTCGGTTAAGTATCTATCTTTGGCTCAGGTCACAATCTCAGGGTCCTGGGATCAACCTGTGTTGGGCTCCCCGCTCAGCGTGGTGTCTGTTTCTCCTTGTCCCTCTCCCTCTGTCCCTCTCCCAACTCATGCTTGGTACATGATCCCTCTCTTAAATAAATAAATAAATAAATAAATAAATAAATAAATAAATAAAGTCTTAAAAATAATTTTGGTTAATAAAGTGGTTTCTAAACTTATTTGGAAATCGGACTCACTAAGGCAAGTTGTTAAAATACACAGATCCCCGGGCCCCACCTCAGGCTGAGCAGCTCTAGGAGAGGGCTCAGGAGCCTCTGGATTTAACCACCTTCCCTGGTGATTCGATGTGATTTATGTCTGAGTTGATAGTTGGGCCCTGGGCTGGGTGGCCGGGAGGTGGGTGGGAGAAGCCAGACTGTGTGATCCTGGTGTCCATGGGGTAGGAGGAGGCATTACAGGAGAGCATGGTGAGTGAGGCGCGGGGCTTCAGAACTGCTGACTTTTGTCTCTTGGCTGGGTGACCTTGAGCAAGTTACTTAACCTCTCTGAGCTTTCGTCTTCTCATCTATAAAAAGTGGAGTAATAATTCCCTGGAAGGGCCATTGAGAGGATTAAATTATATGATCGATGCTGGAGGATTCCTGTTTCCCTCTCCGACACACATCTAGCATGTCAGCCCGGCCCAGCTTGGCCCACCCCATCCTGCGGCGCTGACCGAGTCTGGCTCACATCTTTGTCCCCTGGAATCCGAGGGGCCAGAAGGTGAGTGACAGGGCCATGGAGGGCAGGGATAGGGCCTTGACAGAGGAGAGGAAGGAGAGGGAACGGCAGAGGGAGAAGAGAGGGAGTGGGAAAATGCAGAGGGTCCTCTGGGGACTGAAATATGTTCCTTCATTCCGGAATGTGCTTCTTAATCAACCTAATGGGCCTCTGCCCGAGAAGGGGCCTCAGGAGCTAGGAAAGATGGGGATGGCAGCCGAGGCCGCCCACTCGGGGCGCCAGAGGAAGGTCCTGGGGGAAGCGTGGATGCTGGGCTGGCTGTTGGGACCTTCCCCCTTCTCCTTCCTGACCCTCTCCCCAGCCTGGGCCTGGGTCCTCCTGGACTGGGTGGGAAGTGGGAGCCACTGACCCCGGGCTTTTGATATCTGACCTCTGACTTAGCCCAGCAGCCTCATGAGTCCAGGGTGTGCTGGAGGGAAGGTGAAGGAGCCACCACGGGATGGGCCAGGGGTCATGGTCACGGCCGAGGCACTCAGGGGTGGCTCTTTCGGGCCATCAATCAGTGAAGCTCCAGAACGTCCTGCAGGCAGTGGCGCTGATTCTTGGCCCGTTGCGCGGGTGCCAGCTTCCTGAGCAGGGGAGCCTTGTGCCGCAGGGGTGCTGAGGTGGGAAGTGGGGTTGCCGTGTTCTCTCCACCTCCTTTCCTTTCTGTGCCTTGGAAAGACCAGCCATGGGAAGGAATCGGGGATCACGGGTCTCCCAGCTCCCTGTTAACCATTCTGGCAGGGGGACGTCTCAGGTTGCTTCATTCTGAGCCTTGATCTTCTGGACCTTAAAGTGGGGCTCCTGACACCGCCCTCCCTCCCGGCAGCGAGGGAGGAATGTGGTGAGTGAAGCGGTCGGGCAAAGTGGATGCTGTGGCCCCCTGTGAGCTGTGGTCCCGCTCTCCCGCTCGGGTGTCTGTGGAGGCGGTGGGGAGTCTCGGATCCGGATCCGGATCCGGCCAGCAGGGTGTGAGGGGGCGGGGGGGGGGGGGGAGGGGGGGGGAGGGGGGGGGAGGGGGGGGAGGGGGGGGAGGGGGGCGGGGCGGGCGGGGTGGAAGCAGGAAGACGGAGCTTGTCGCTTGTCCCAGGGCACCGGGCAGTGTCCTTCCGGAGTGTAGGAGCTGAGGGATGCGAGGAAGAGGGCCGGTTGCGGGTTTTCCAGGGCTGTGCCTCTGACGCCCCCTCAGAGTGTGTTCTCCAGCAGCCCCGGGGCGGGCCAGGACTGGGGCCGCCTGGCTGTGTCACAGCTTGAAGGGCGCCGGGGCATCCCTTTGTGGGTACAAAGGCCAAGAGGGCCAGAGGACCAGGGGCAGGGGAAGAGCACAACCCCACAAATCTCAGGTTCCTGGTCCTGTGTGCATTTTCGACCACGTGATGATGATGACAGTGATAAGAACAGTAGTACCCATGAGCGCTTATCACGCCTTTCACTAAGTAGTTTCCTCACGTCCACTCATTGAGTCTGCACACCAACCCTATGGAGTCCGTATTATGGGTTATCCCCATCTGACTGTCTGAGTCCCGAGGGCACCGAAGAGCAGACAGGTTGGGTGACTTCCCAAGGCCGCCCATCTGGACGTGGCAGGGCTGGGATTCACGCCTGGGCCTTGTGGGCCAGGACCCTGGCTTTCGTCCACCACGCCCTGAGATGCAAGTTCCCAGTGCAGCTCACGGATGGTCCCCCCTTGCCCTGGTGCCCCCATTCCCAGACCTGTGGGTGGGGGTGGGAGAGGCAGGGTGCCTCTGTCTGGGGCCCTTGCCCGGAGATGATTAAGTTGATTGCCTTGAGAACATTTTTTGTCTCCCTGGTGTCAAGCCCAGAACAGCCAGGGAGACAATGGCTGCAGGAATCACATTTGTTCATCTTGCATTCGTTAATTTATTTTATTTTCCATCCTTAGAATTAGGACAAGCCTCTTGAACTCAATATGCAAATGTATGCAAAGCAAGATGAACAGGCATCTTTAAAACCTTGACGCTTTGTTTCCCCTCCTTGCATTAGGGGAATTACAGCTCCCCCCCCAGCCAGTGGGTGGAAGGGCGGTGGGGTGGAGGGGTGGCGGGGTGGCAGGGCAGGCCTCAAGAGGGGGGGCTCTTTGTCCTGTTCCAAAGCAACTTTCTTTTTTTCTTTGTTTCTTTGTTTCTTTCTTCTTTCTTTTTAAAAAATATTTTATTTATTTATTCATGAGAGACACACAGAGAGGCCGAGACAGGAACGCAGGCTCCCCGTGGGGAGCCCAATGCAGGACCCCAGGATCATGACCTGAACTGAAGGCAGACGCTCAACCACTGAGTCAGCCTGGTGCCTCACCAGTGAAACTTTCTGTCCTTGAACTAATTTTCCCGTCCCTGGGACACCTTGCAGTGGGTCTGCATTTCACTAGGAGGCCAACGAGGCTCAAAGCAGTGAAGTTGCATGCTCAAGATGGCAGAGGAAGGAAAGAGAGGAGCTTGTGCCTGGGGCTTTTGACTCCAAACTCCGTTCTCTTTGCTCTGCTCCTGACACACGCCTTCTCCTTCTGCCACAGCCTGACCACTCATTTCTTTTCTAACCCTCATGTAGCGAGGGACCTGCAGCTCAGTGGCCTGGCTGGGCCCGGAGCTGAGCCTGTGGCTCTTGAAAGGCAGCGTGCAGGGAAGGACTTTTAAGGCTCGTATCCCCACTACCTTCTCTTCCCCCTCAGTCCTTCCTGCACCTGGCCTTGGTCCCTTGGCCAGGCGGTGGAAAGAGGCTCTGACTGCTGCCCTGCCCTCCTCCTGCCCTCCCCACGGGGCCCAGTGGAGCGGGTTATTGCTTGCCAGGTGTTTAACAATCTCTCGGATCAGAGGCCTTGGCCTAATTGCTAGAAAAGCCTCCCTCAGCTCCCCAGGATGCAAAAGTTGACAGATTTCCCAGCAGCAGTCATGTTGCTGGAGGGGAGACGGAGAGAATCAGAGAGAAGCAGAGAGAGAGAGAGAGAGAGAGAGAGAAGTGAGTAACAGGATGCGAGGGACTTCCAGGTCTCCAGGAAGGAGGACTCACCCTCCCTCCTCACCTCTCCACCTCCCTGCCCTTCCTCATCTCTCTTCTTAGTCTACCCAGAACCCAGTTGCAAAGCTACCATCCTGAAGGATGAGGACAGAGCCATAGAAGGGCCTGGGGACAGGAGTGGGGCAGTGAACTGGGGTGGGCTGGATGGGGAGGGTGGGAGCAGGCCCCTGAGAAGAGGCAGAGAACATTAGGGAGTCTGAGGACGAGCCTGTGCAGGCAGGGAGATGTTTCTGCATTCTTTAGACCAATCCCTCAGTGGGTTTGTGCAGACTCTAAACCCAAGCTGGGACTATCATCTAGCCTGTGCCCTGCTTCCCTGTGTGGATGGCCTCACCCTTGTCCAAAGCCCTCCCTGTCCTTAGACCCAGGAATGAGAAGTTTCCAGGCCCAGGCCAGGTGTCATGCAGACAGACCACAGCCGCCTCCCCGGGCATTTTGCACCTGTGCCTGCACCCATGGAGCGTGTTCTAGGCTGCAGCCTGTTGCTTGGGGAAGTATGCCCAGGCACAAAGCGAGGCTGCAGGCTGGTGTCAAGGGAGAGGTGCCCACCATCTGTTCTGTGAAGAAACAGATACCGTTAGCTCAGCCAACTCAAACAGCCGGGATGAAAACAGGTTCTCCCGGAATCCCAGCACCAATGGGCAGCTTCTCCATGAGCAATCTCGGGGCCTGGGCAGAGGGAACCACAGCAGCCCTGACCTGGGCATCAGCTAGCCTTCCCTCTCCAGGGGAGGTGGGCACAAGCAGGTCACCCACCCCCTCCCGATCCCCTTCCCTTCAATGAATTATTCTCCAATGTCAGGTTTTACTCGGAAAGAATGAGAGGGAGTTTGAAAAATAAATAAACATTTAAAAAAAATCAATAAATAAGAGAGCAGGCCACTCTTTTCCCCTTTAATTTTTTAAAGGAATAATTAATTTTCCCTTTGCCTAAGTACCTGTCACCTTAAATTAATGTCTCTGAGAGCGAAAATGACGGAGAAGTTGGGTCATTAGGCAAATTTTAATTAGAGGCTCAGATGTCCTTTACTAATAAGATGCTACATATATTTCCTTCTGTTCTGCCTCCCGACTGCCAGGACGTCTCTGCAATGCAATTGAGGCCTCTGGGGGGCCAGGGAGCTGGGGCCTTGGGCAGACAGGTGTGGGGCAAGGGAGGGCAATGGTGGGGGGTGGGTTTCCATGCAGGGGACTGGGCAGGGTAGGGAAGGGGAGTGTAGGGAGAAGGAGTCCACTCCAGGGCCTGAACCAGCTCCACTTTTCCCAGTGTGTGTTGTGTGTGTGTGCGTGTGTGTTGTGTGCATACACATGTGTGCAAAGACACAGTCTATCGGAGATAGCAGAACGGTCAAGAGGTTGGGTTCAGAAGCCAGGCTACTCTAGATTCACATTTAAGTTCTAATTATATATCCCTGAATGGTTACTTAACTTCTCTGTGCCTCAGTTTCTTTACCTGAAAAATGAGGATATTGGGTGCCTTCCTCCTACAGGGGTTGGAATGGTTCAACTTGACTTAATAAACCCCTTCGAAAGGGGTCTGGCGGTGGTAAGCCCTTGGTGTTGGCCACATGCGCTCATGTGCTGGTGAGAGTGAGTGAGGGCATGCGGTGTGTGCTTGTGTGTGTGTTGCCCTTCAACGGAGACAGCACTGAATTTGGACTCAAAAGACATGGCTTCGAGTTGGACATCTGCTACTTCCAGTCTGGGTAACTTTGGTAGGTCACCTTACTTCTCTGAGCCTTTTTAAGTTTGCCAGCTACCAAGAGGCTCAAAGATGTCCCTGGGTGGGGACAAGACTCAGATGAGACATGCGGCATATGCTGGGAAGCATGGGCCTTGGGTCAGGAGGCGTGTCTGCTCACACCCCCCTAGTCACCTGCAGGCAGTGCTGATCAGCACGCAGGATGGGATGCATGACATGCCTCCTAGCAGGAGTGTAAGAGTGGCTATCTATGAATGGATCAGGGGCAGGCTCTTTAAAAGGCTCCCTCTACATCCTTCAGGGGACTCCTCTGTGCTTTTCCTGATCAAGCCCTCCTCTGGCTCTGCAAATGTGCATCATTTCACCCAGGCCCACACCAGCCACAGAGCAGGCACAGAGCTCGGTGGCTGTTCCACAGCCTGATGGTGGTCAGCGACAGCGGTGGATGCAGAGATTTAGTGTATCCTACCCTTCTCTGTCCATATCTAATGTGCTCAGGCTCAGAGCTAGGGCATGATTTAGCAGGAGCCTCTCTTATCTTGTTGTGAGGCCTGAGGGGGCCCCTGAACTCCTCTGGGGACATGATCATCCATTTCTGGGCTTCAATTCCCTCTGGAAGCCATCCAGCACAGGGCAGGAGGGCACACTGTGAGCGTCACCCTGGATGTTCTTGGATGTTCTTGCTCCCCTTGGCCATGTTTGGAGAGGAAACAGAGAGTGGAAAAGTGCACCTATCATGTTCCAAGCACTGCGTGCAGCACTTTGAGTATACTTTTGTTCTTTAACTACCCCAGAGATATGATCATTATCACCTTTTTAAAGAAAAGATTTTATTTATTTATTCATGAGAGACATAGAGAGAGAGGCAGAGACATAAGCAGAAGGAGAAGCAGGCTCCCTGGGGGGAACCCAATGTGGGACTCGATCCCAGGATCCTAGGATCATGACCTGAGCCAAAGGCAGATGCTCAACCACTGAGCCATCCAGGTGTCCCTCATTATTGCCTTTCACAGATGGAAACATTGAGGCTAGGTAATTTTTCTAGGGTCACATAGTTAGTGAGCTGACACTCAAATCTAGGTCCCTCTAGTTTTAGTTCCTTCCTTTGTGCATAAGCTTGTAGGCTAGTGGTAGGGTCCTGGGAGTGTCAGAATGTCCCACAGCCTCTGTGGCTCGGGGGCAGTAGGGTGCTGAGTGGCTGTGTGCCTTAGATGAGGCTCTTCCCCTCTCTGGGTCTCCATCTCCCTCTGGTGCTGAGAATCAAATGAGCTCTGGCAGCTTTTCTTGAGACCAAGTCTGAAGGACACCCTGAAGAAAAGAAATAATGCGGTGTTGAGGGGCTGGTGCAGGGAGTGGTATGGCTGAGTTGAAGCTGTCACCACTCCCCCTGGCTTGTTGGCCCTAAGTTCATCTTTGGGGCATGAGGTACAAGCAAAGGACAGAGCCATTGCTGGGCCATTACTCACCAAGGCAACACCTCACCGCTGCTGGCTCACTGGACCCAGCTTCCTGTGGAAAGGAAGGGAAATTGCACTCATTTTCCAGGAACAAAGAGGCCAACTTACTGACCCTTGCCAGTTTCCTCCTACCTTTGCTCTATTCTCTGCCTTTATTTGGTTGTATAAGGATTTCTGCTACCCCTCAGAGATGGATGGAAAGATACACCTCACCCAAAGCAGTGGGGCAGAGAGCTCAGGAGGGCTGCAAAGTCCTTCTCATCAATCTCTCCTTCCCCAGCTTACTCTGGTGGAGAGGGAGTCAGAGGCAGGAGTCAGGGGCAGGCAGTGGCAGGAGAAATATGGGTGGAAGCCCTCTAGGGAGAGCAAATGAGCTGATGATGGGGTAGGGAGAGAAAATTCACTTTTATGATCATCTGTTGTATATGAAGGTCTTCTTCACATGCTATGTCATTAAATTCTTACAATACCCATCATCAGCCTATTTTAAATATTGAAACAGACTCAGAGAGGTTAAATAGTTTTCCCAAGAACACAGAGCATCTCAGGTGGCAGGGTAAGGATTCAAACACCAGCCCTATCAGACTCGAGGGCCTTTCCACTCTCCCACAGTGCCTCTCCTCTGCTCAGGAGGTGGTACTTCTGAGTTTCAGACATGGAAGGAAAGTTACATTACTATGCAAGTCTCTCTGAGCCTATATTTACCCATCTGTAAAATGAGAAGATTGGACTAAATGATTTCTAAAGTCTCTTTTAGCACAGTCTTTCTGTGCGTAAGAGGTGAGAGTTTTGCTCCCCTTCTGCTCCCTGTCCCTGCAACCCAGTGGTGAGAACAACAAATAGCTTGGAGGGGCATCAGGGCATTGGAGCTGACCTCTGTCTTAAGTGAATTAGAATGAAGTCTTTTTGGCTCTCAGGACTTCATCATTACCATCTTCAGACACAGAGTACTTTGTCTACTGGTTCTAGCTCTGCAGAGATATGCCTTCTCCCAGGATGTGGGTAAAGAGCCCCATCTTAGGGGGCCATCAGGCAAGGACACATGAACACTTTCTCTGTGACACAAGAACCCTTCTTTGCAAGCCACAGACCCCAATTAGCAACTTAGCACCAAAGTTCCCAAGATTCTTTCCTGCCTTTGGATACACTGAATAATGGAGATGTTTTTGAAGCTGGGATGAGGAGGGGAGGTTGGATGTAAACCTGTAAAAATGGAGAGAGAGAGAGAGTGGGGGGGGGAGAGAGAGAGAGATAGAGAGAGATTTAAGATTCCTGGGTGTTGCACTTCCTTCACACTTTTAAGAAGGTGTCTGGTTCCTGAAAGGAGTCCTGGCCCAAGTATAATTTTCTTATAATTACCCTCTTACTCTGAGCTCACACTATCATCGTAAGAATTGAGGAGTGAGTTAAAGAGACAGGTCTCTGCCTCCTGGGGAAAACCAGTCCTTGTCTTGTGGGAATGGGAATCCAGTGAGGGATGCATAGGTACCAATGGGAATGAGTGTCCAACCCAACAAGCTATCATGGTTGCTTCCCTTAGGACATTCTTGGGCTGGTGAGGAAGATAGTATCCTTGTCTAGGGAGAGCTGATCTGAAGGCATTAAGGGGAATGCAGGTGGAAAATATAAAGTACAAATGCAAAAAGATGAAATAACTGAAGAGCATTCCATCTGATGCTGGAGGAAAGAGGGAGAGGGGAGAGAGGTAAGTCACCCTCAGGGAGCCCAGGGATAAAATTGAAGGGTGTGTGTGTGTGTGTGTGTGTGTGTGTGTGTGTGTGTAAATACACATGCAGTCACATACCTAAGATAGGAACTCCTCCTTTCTGATTTTGCTTGACAGAGACTGTAACAAGGAAACCTCAAGAAAAGGATTCTTTTGTCCTGGTCCTCATCATTTGGGGCAGAAAAGCTCAAATTGGAAACACACATATAAATATCATGCCTCCTTCTACCAGGTTCAAGTTGTTTTACTTTGTATGCTTTGTATTGTATTGTATGAGGAAAAGGTGTAGAAGTCATAAGAGCATGCCTGGTCATTGTATGACTTCAGAAGGCTCCTTTCCCCATTCTGGGCCTCACTCTTGTTGACTGAATTTAGTTAATATCTCAGATCTTTTCTAGTCCCTGACATTCTTGTTTTTGTTTTTCTTTTCCTTTTCTGAGTCTTCTCAACCAGCTTCTGGGAGGAGGCAGGATCTGTCTATGGTTCAGAAGACCATGGGGCCAATGAGAATCACCCATCTGGCCCAATTACAGTCATAATTGAAGTAATCTGAAGTTCAAGGGGCCTTTGCCTTCTTGGATTTCTCAGGCGGTGTTTAAAGGCTTATTGTATATGTGAGATGAGTGAGGCACAGAAGGGAGGACAGAAGAGAACCTGTCATTCAATCAGTCCTCAGAAGAATCCTGTGAAGAGGGATTGCTATTATCAGGCTGATTTTACAGATGTGAAAGCAGAAGCCAGAGAATGAAATATTTGGTCCAAACCGACCAGTTAGCAAGTGGTAGATCTTATTTTCCAGTAAAGAACCCATACTTCTTCCACTCCAAAATGAATAGCAGACCAGAGGTAAGAACAGAATGGGCCCACAAGAATCTTAGTATGTCCTTTCAGATTGCTCATATCTTTCCATCTGCACCCCTGTCTTCATTGTGGCTGGCAAAATATCAGATTTCTTCTGAGAGTGAGTCCATCCTTCTCCCTTCTCCAGAGCGTGAAGCTGGGTGGGGCTTCTCCCTCTTTATCCTTGCCTTTCAGATCTCAAATATGCCTCTTGGGAGAGTTTTTGTCACACTAAGTGCCTTTGCAAGATTGGAAGTGCTCAAACAGCCCACTCTGCTCCACAAGGGTCGTTTGGCGGCTCCCTAGAATAGTAAATCTGCAGGTGGGGAGGCATCCTGCTGGGACCAACACTACTCACCCAATAGCTCCTGCTGATGCCATTCTTTCTCCACGTCTCACCTCTATATTGTGTGTAGGGAAATGTGAGTAGCAAGTGTGTTAAGGGGGAAGAGCCCCTCAAATGCTCAAAGGAAAAAGCTTTCTTATAAATATTGGAAATGTGATAAAATTGTCAACGTTACTCGAAACCAGTTGCATCAGTTGTGAAACACAAGTCATGATTCTGTTTATTCTGCATCAGTGTAAAAATTGCTAAAATGTCATCAAGAAGGGAAATAAAAGCAAAGGAAGCTGGATGAGAGTCACCAGAATCCTGGGTTTAGGAGAAAACAATCGGGATCAAGTTTACAAGCATGAGTCAGCACCACGGACAGAGACAGAGCTTGTTACCGCCTTCCTCCTTTCTCTTTTTAATGATGCTGTGCTTATAGCTAGGGTCAGGTCCTCCAACTGGCAGGCCTCCTTCTCCTGACCCCTGCCCTCCCTTTGCCCTAGCTTGGGCATCTCCTGGGGGCTGTGAACAGCTGGCACTGTCCTGGCACCTTTACAGGATGAACTTGCTACTTTTCAAAGCTCAGGCCTCCGACACGGAGGGCATCTGGGCTGCTCAGGCCTCCTCCCCACAGGGTAGGTGACCTTCTTCTTTGATGAAGGAGCAGGTGGGTTGGTTTGGCTCTAGTGAGGATTTTTGCTGTGACAGGTGGCCTAGAGCGATTGGACAGGAACCCTCTCCCTTCCCCCACATCTAGGAGACTCTGGCTGCAGGGAAGAAGGAGAAAAATTAAAACTACAGTTTATTATGAAATTAGGGCCATAAAAGCCACAGGCTATAGCAATGTGACAGCAAGACCATAAATATAGACCCCATTTGATAATCAAATAGATGATTTTACACATTAAGTAGAAACACTTATGTACAGGTAACAGAACAACTCCTATGCTTCTGTTTGTGGCAAAAACTGGACCTTTATGGAATTTCTGTGGTTGTTTACTGGTGAATTGTCTGGGATGGGGTAGCTCAGTGTATCTAAAAGAAGCAAGCCTCTAAGAAGCAAGTGCCTAGTGTTCAGGTCTGATTGGTAATGCTCACTTTGGGACATAGGAAGCAGGATGTTGTTTACTTGTGTTGTTTTTTCTAATCAGCATTTTTATTAAGTTTTGCTCTGTGATATGCAGTGTAACCCTGTCTTCCATTTTCTGTTGGAATCTTCAGTAAAACTGGCTTCATTTGCTAAGACTTTATGTGTACTTGGATCAGCTATTGGAGTCTTGGCTAAAGTGCTAGGCCCTCCTTAAGGGTGGGCACAAGTTGCCAACAAAGGCTATACCTGGGGCTCTCATTCTGGTTTCCATCTCTAGGTAATTTAAAAATGGTTCAGCATAGAGCAGAAACAGGAGGATCCTTTGCCTTGAAACACAACAAGTAATGAAAGTCCTGTTGTGTTTCGTGAGCTATCATCAGATGTAATACTGCTTTTCCATAATACTGGAGTTTTTTGGTGGCAGGCTATTTTTCCTCCTGGTCCTTCTGTTTTTCCTGGCTCCAGCCTCATCAGTAGAGTACCTCTCTCTGCTAACTCTGAGGACAATGCCAGCCTGGGCTCTTCCAATTGCCCAGTTTCCAGCTTGCCACATGGAAGCAGAATGTTTTGAAGTATTCCTTAGGTTTTTCTCCCCCCACAAGCCCAATTTTTATTCAGTAAGTCACGGCCACTTTCAGCATTAGGAACTCAGCTCTGGAGCTGGTTTTTGGGCTTAAGCTCCTTTCTTCCCATCTACTAAGGGTTTCTATGGCCTCCTCTGATCTGTCACAAGGCCAAGGTAGATTTCTAGAATAAGGGCCATTTTGCTCCCTAAGTTCTAGAAAAGGCCAACAGGCACACCTAACAGCTATCCAGAAATATCTCTAACAACTAGTAACACATTCTAATCTCTAAATTCAACAAACATTCATTCAACAAAATTCGATGAGACCTATGATATGTCAGGCTCTGGACACAAGGGTATAAAGTGAATTAAACACAATCTCTTCCCTCAAAGAGTTCCCAATCTGGTGGGTGGGGGAGTTGTAAAGGTAACATATAAATGATGATGTAATAGAAGATGCAGAACAATAAGACTATTGCCATGTCATAATCTGGGGGCCAACTAATGCATTACCTGTGGCTAAAATACTTTAGAACTGGGATGTGCTTAACTCTCACAAAGGGACGTAGAAGAGGTGATTAGTGTATATTGAGACCTCTTTTGTGGAGGGAGAATGTCTGTGATTCCATGTTAGAGGGTCGTATCTAAGCCCCTACTTAAGCCCTAACTGGAATACCCTACCTCATTGTCTCCATCCCCATTCCAAGCTTTATGATCCTAAGGTTAACTCCTTTCTGTAATTACACGCATTACCCCTTGCCCATTTTCCAAGCCCCTTCTGAGAAGTAGGCACCTCTGGGTCCATTGTCCCCTTACTCATAGTGATCTGATAATATGTGATGGAGGATTGACTACAGTTTTGTTTTGTTGGTGACTCAGGTCTATCTGTGGCTTCCTTCCATGTCTCTGTGTTCAGTTACTTAGTTACTTAGTTAATTGAGAGTTAGACATTTATGTAAGCAGCAGAACTATCCTGGGGGAATAGGTGAGGATCTCTGGAGGACTTCCCCCTTCTGAAGGAGGGGAGGTATCTGATATGGGACTTTGAAAGATGTAGAGATATATAATTAGTTTGGTTTCCCCTGTATGAACGTCGTAGGATATGGAGGCAGGTGTGCAGTAGGTAGCTGACTTATCCTGTTCTATTTCCCTTGTGTCTACTCTAGGGTGGACCCTGACTAGGCTTATGCCACAGAAGACCCTGAATATCCTTCCACTGTCAGAAAGGATGGCAACCCAACATTCTCTAAGTTGGCTCTTGTTTGCATTTTTCAGAGGCAAGAAATGTTGTACTTTTCCCAGTCCTCTTCTCTCCCGCAAATGTTATTTCAATGATCTATACTGTCAGAAATAATCTTAATATGGTCACAGAACTTTATAGTTTATGAGATTTTCCACTAGGGTGTAATCAAAGCCCTATAGTATGGACAAGTTGGGAAAGAATTGTCAGTTTCATTTTATGGATAAGATGCTTGGGCCTCAGAGAGATCACCTTAGGTGGCAAACTGGGGCCAGAACTTAGGTCTCCTGACTTCAAGGAAGGACCTTTTGATTCTATGAGATTTGAAGCTCTACCTCAGCCTAATAGCCTGAATACCTATTGCTAAACATGACTCTCACATCTTCATTTTCCATCTTTGAGAGGTTCCACAAGGCAGATCCCCACATGATTTGAAGTCTCCTGGGTTTAGCCCGTATTTCCTGAATGATAGTGATAGTTGGTGCTTACTAAATACCATTTGCAGGCAATGTTCTATATTCTTCACATATATTAATACATATAGTTACACAACTCTATGAGGTCAGAGGTCACTACTATTATTATCCCTATTTGACAAATGGGGAATTGAAGCATAGGGATATTAACTAACTTACCCAATGTCCCACAGGTGGCAAATGGCAGACCAAGCAGCCTGCTCCAAAGTCTATACTGTTAATCACTACACCACATTGTCTTTGGAGAGTGACTTATGTTCAAGCTCTTATCCGCATTTACTTTGCAATGTCACTTTACCTGCGACTCAGTTTCCTTCATTGACAAATAATAGCAATACCTCATCTTCATATGGTACTTTGCAGTTTACAAAGTGCTTTGTCAGACGCCATCTCATTTGATCCTCACAAATGTCAGTGAAGAAGATGACTACCTTGACTTTACATGTGAGAAAGCCCAAGGCTCTAAGGGTCTGGCCAAGGTTATATAGCTTATATGCACTGACGTAAGATCTGCAACTGAAGCCTTAGTGGTTTCCTTGGTGTAGATTATGTGTGTCTTGGACCAAATGCTATCCAAGAGTCCTGTCAGCTCTGATCTTCTCTGTGCTGGAAAATAAGAATATGAGGTGGTCTCAGTCAAATTGGGATACTACAATAAATTACCATAGATCAGGGTGACTCATAAACAGTAGAAGCTTATTTCTCACAGTTTTGGAGGTTGAATGTTTGAGATCAGAATGCCAACCTGGTTGGGTTCTGGTAAGAATCCCCTTCTGTGTTGCAGACTGCCCACTTCTTATGTCCTCACATGGTGGAAAGAGATGGGAGAGATCTCTAGCATCTCCTTTATAAGAGCACTAATCTCATTCATGATGGTTCTACCATAGACTTAATCACATCCCGAAGGCCTCACCTCCTAATACCATTACACTGGAAGTTAGGATTTCAACATATGAATTTAGGGGGGACACATACATTCAGTCTATAACAGGGGTAATAGTGAGCTCTTAGCTTGGGGCCAGCCCAAGCTGATGGTACAGATAACAGCTTCTTTGTACACAGCACTCAGCTAGACATCTGAAACTATCCTTTTTGTAATCCCTCACCAATCACAAGGCTTAATGGGAATCTCCCACAGACCATCCTTCCAGTAGAAGCTGGCTTTAGAGAACAACCATGAAACCACCTTTTGACCTTCTCTTCCTCAGCCTGAGAAGCCTCCTCTCCCTTGCCCTTTCATTTTTTGTTTTTTTTTCAGATATCAACCCCAGGGATGGCCAGGAAGCATCTCTGAGCTGAGGCTTTGTCCCCAGAGAGGCAAAAGGAAAAAGGGCAAAAATATAAAATAAAGATTATATAGAAGAATTACCCTGCATGTTTCTCCCATCTCCCTCATCTCCCCGTGTAAATTACCCTATTATTCTGCTCCCTTAGGACTCCTGATCGTCCTTATTTCTTCTTTTGAGCTAAAGTCATTCATGCAGTAAATTAGTTCTTTGCTTCGAAACAGCTCTGATTGTAGCAGTTGCCACCACCAGTAGCAGCACCACATCCCCCGGACAGTTTCCAAAAAAAAAAAACAAAAAAAACAAAAACCCTCAACAACTCTCCCTCCCTTCCTCCCACTCTATTCACATGTACGGAAAGACATGGGGTGCCCATTTCCTGGGAAATGTTTTCTTCGAAAGGCAAGTAGGTGTTGAGAAGGAGTCCAGATGGAGTCCTAACTAAGAAACAACTCAAGTTGGATATGGCCTGAAAACTTCCACTCTGCTGTCTCCCCTCAAAAACCAAACCTTGGTTTATCTTGGGTTACTGGGGAAGCAGTAAAATAACACAGAGGTTAAGGACTCAGCTTTGGTGTCAGACACGCCTGGACTGAGTCCTGGACTCTGCCACTTTTTAGCTGTGTGACCTTGGGCAAGGGTCCTAAAAGATCTTAATATACAAGTTTCCTTTAAAACATTTTATACATATTCATTTTATTTTTATGTCTGACTATCCATCAAGTATATTTAGTGCCTACTATGTGCTAGTTTCATTGTAGAAGTTGGGGATTCAGCAGTAAACAAAACAGATAAACATACCCGCTTTTAGGCAGCTTACACTCTAGTGGGATATTCCAATATCTGAGGCCAAATGATTTGCAAGTAATTTCTCTCGTTCTGTGGGTTGTCTTTTCAATTTTTTGATAATACCTTTTGATGCCAGTACCATACTCTTGCTTTCTGTGGCTTTGTAGTAAGTTTTGATACTGGGGCAATATGAGTTCTCTGACTTTGTTATTATTTATCAAGATTGTTTCGGCTGCTCAGGGTCCCCTTATAACTCCACATGAATTTGACAATTGGCTTCTCCATTTCAGAAAAAAAGGCTATTGGTTTTTGATAAGGATTTCATTGCATCAGTTAGTATAGGCATCTTAACAATATGGTCTTCCTACCTATGAACATGGCATGTGTTTTGTTGGGGAGGGAAAATTTTCCACTTCCCTTTGTGGTTCTTATGGCTGATCTAAGAATTAAATTGACATGAGACAGATTACATGAGAAAATAAAGTTTAATCATGCACCTACAGGAGCTCTGTAAGAATATGATACCTCCAGGCAGTCAGGTAATTGAGACTTATATGCCATCTAAGCTAAGAAGGGTGTTTAGGTCTGGGACTTCAAAGAGAAGGAAGACAACTCACAGGAGGGTGAAAAGGAGTAAATGTTTGGTAAGCAAATATTTGCTGGGTAGTGCAGAAACAATGGGACACAGAGGAATTTTAACATGACTTTGTCAGGTTCCTTCCTGTCTACCACACCTAGTTCATATTATACAGTAGTCATCTATGGTGATAACTCCCTTCCTGGAACAGCTCCTCTGTCTAAATTCCTTTCAGGCAGTTAGAAGGGAGCCAATAAAGAAAAACTTCTTGAGTCTTCTATTTTTTAAAACATAATCAGCTCAAAATAATCCCCATGCCAAAGATATACGTTTTGGGGTGGTAAATTTTGCTCCCTTAAGAGTCCATTTAGTTAGGTCTTTAATTTCTTTTGGCCATTTTTGGATTCCTTTCCTATATTTCAGGTGTATAGAAACAACTGATCTTATACCCTACCACTTTGCTGAATTGCTAGTTCTAGAGCTTTCTTGTGAGTTATTTGGGATTTATATATATGGGATCATGTTATCTATAAACAGAGGTAGTTTTACATCATGCTTTCCAACATGGATGTTTTTAATTTATTTTTCTTGTCTAATTGCTCCACCAGTTAAATAGCAGTGGTGAAAGTAAGTATCCTTGTATCCTTGTCTTGTTCCAACACCTGTCTTTTGAGTTGCCTTGCTGGCCTAGTTTCAGTAAATTTTGGGGGGATGGACGAGACCATTACATATTTCTCTTACTTATGTTGACCCTAGAAATGCATTTAAGTCTGTTTTTGCAGGAGCTAGTTTTGTAGTGAAGGACCTTTTAGGTTATTTAGTTTCCTATTGCTGGAAGCAACACAGGATGACACTTTGAAAAACTCTGACATAGAAAATGGGGGATTAGTTCTCATGGCCTACTTTAATGGCTCTCTTTCTATCTCACCCAGAATAATAAAAACAAGCTGTATTATCACATTAGAAACTGAGTCCTAAAGAAAATCTGGAAGTTAATCAAACTTATAGGGGCCAGAGTGTGGAGGAGGCTCTGGGAGAAAGTGACTTGAAGGATGAGAGTTGAATAGATACAAGATCTATACAAGATCCAATAACCAAGTTTGTTCCATTTCTTAGCCAAATGTCTAGGATCCAATCATGTAACCCTTGCAAATGTGTCATCAATTGCTAGGGAACTTACCCTTGAGAACATGAATCACACTTTAAGCTGTGTATCTGTGTATTCACGAGATGCACGGTGTGGAAGGGGGATATGAGAGAGAGAGATTGAGAGTAAGAGAGAGAGATAGAAAGAGAGAAAATGAGATATGGGGGAGATGTACTAGTTGTCTCATGGAGTCTTCTATAAAAAAGAAGCAGAGAAAACACTTTGGCTCTTCCCCCTATCTCTTTTCCTGTTTGTTCTTCCTTGGGGCCTCAGTACCATCTTCCTTTCTCTAGATATCTGGGCACACCCCACCCTCAGTTCCTGTGAGCCCAGGTGTGTGAAGGCGGATGTGCTTCCACCTGCCCAATAAGCTGTTGAGCGCTGTGACCTGCTGCCAATGCCTGGGGGTGACGTTGCCCAGTTACAGTTGCTGGGGGAACCTCAAGTTAGAATTTCTTCACTTTAGGGCGTGTAAAGTCTCAATCACTACACTGAATTAATGTTGCTTTTCCCTGACTAAATGTGAGTGCCGGCTTCTGGGATGATTGAAGTTAGAGCGTTCCTACTTGGATACTGTCAATCACTCCTCCCTCACTCTCTGCTGAGTGCACTCAGCCTGCACAACCCAATTGGGAATCATGATAATATAGGAAACCACTGGCAGCCCTCTGAAAAGACCCTATCAAATTGGCAGATACATCCAAGGAGGCCTTCTGATGGTAGAGTTAGTCCCCATCCTAAGAGAGTTCCTAAGCTGATGGAAAAGACATAATTTCTAGCCTATTGAAGCTCCTGGTATGATGAGGAAGACCTAGGACCTATTTAAAGTAAGCACTTAGTCTGATAGGGGATATCTAGTCCCTGTACTGGGGAGCCTCTGGTCCTATGGAGATGATACTCTCAATGGGAGATATGATGGCACCATGCTGTCCCTCAGATGTCCTATTGGATAGTTGTGATTAGGCTGGCTGGACTGTTGACAGAACTGCTGGGACTCATGTTGACTGGCTTTCTGACACATAAGAGCTGTAGAACCCCAGCTGAACCCTTATTTCACCCAGGAAATACTGACCACTTCTTCCTGCTCTCACCCCAAGGCTGTTATGAGTTTTTTTCCATTCTTGACCAGCTTTGCATCCCTCTTTGACTCCCTTTTCCCCAAAGGTTTATTATGAAATTTTAAAAATGAAAAGAATTGTTGAGTATTCATAATTGGGTACTCCGCATGTAGATTCTACAAATGTGAACATTTTGCTCTATCTCCTTCAAAGATCTATCTCTATATGTACCCTTCAAAACATCTTGCTTTTGGTATATTTTAAAGTAAGATGCAGACCATCAATATCTTCACTCATTAAGCAGAATTCAGTATTTGCTTGTGATTCTTTGTGTGTGTGTGTCAGGGGGTGTGAAATTTGTATCAGTGAAATGGTAAAATATACAGATTATAAGTATATTCTTCCAGAAGATTTGACAAATGCTTACACATGTGTAACTCAAATCCCGATTAAGATATGGAACATTCCTATCACACAGGAAGTCTGTTCATGCCCCTTTCTAGTCAATCATTGTTTCATCTTGCAGAAACATTCAGTTTGCCTTAAAAAAAAAAAACCTTTCCAGAATTTCATGTAAACGGAACCAAATATTGTGTACTCATCATGTTTTCAGGATCCATCCATTTTGTCGCATGTGTCAGTACTCTGTTCCTTATGTGTCACTGAATAGTGGTTACAATTCGTTTATCCATTTCCCCCCATTATGTGGGGTTGTTTCCAGTTAGAGGCTGCTATGAATGAAGCTTCCATGGATATTCTTGTACAAGCATTTTTGTGGATGTATGTTTTCTTTTCTTTTGGGTAATTACCTATAAGTGGAATTGCTGGTCATAGGACAGGCATACACTTAGTATATCCACCTTATTTTGAAGTGTCTGTTCAAATATTTTGCCCTTTTCTTTATCAAGTTGTTTGTGTATTTATTGTGTTTTAGTTCCTTATATATACTTGATATAATTCTTCTAATGAACATGTTTTTGCAAGTATTTCCTCCTACTCTGACTTGTTATCCATTTTCTTTCTTCGATAGGAAGTAGGATTTATTGGTGGGCGTGAATAAGGAGGAGTAGTGTAGAAGCTCTCAGGAGTGCAGGGCTTAGCATTTGTCCAAAGGGCCCACAATTAGGGATGTATTTGACCCCATAGCCATCCAGGATAAACTACTTTTTCAGGTGCCATGTTTTCAAATTCATCCGTATTAAACTTGGTAAAGCCCCACTTCTTGGAGATGTGGGTCATTTGGCCACCAGGGAACTTGAACTTGGCCTTGTGAAGGGCTTAAATCACATGCTTCTTGTTCTGTAGCTGGTGCAGATGGACATGATGACTTGGCCAGTGTGGACCATGGCCACTGTGCCCTGAAGTTTCCAAAGGCACCTTGAATACCAGGAAATCCTGACCACTCCTTCCTGCTCTCACCCCAAGGCTGTTATGAGTTTTTCTGGAGCCTAGACTGGGGACATCATGAGGTCCGACATGCGTGTCCACTGGAAATTATGGTCCCAAGGTACCTTAGGACAACCTCTCTGAGCAACTGGCTGCATACACTACTGAGGAGGCCACTGTGCGCAGTCACTGCACACCATCATTTTCTCAACTAGGTTTTTGATGAGAAGTTTTTAATTTTTATAAAACCTAAATTATGATTCTTTCTTTGATGGTGATTATTTTCTACCTCCTGCCTAAGAAACTTTCGCCCATTTGCAAATCATGAAGATATTCTCCTATGTTTTATTCTAGAAGCTTTATAGTTTTAGCTTTTATGTTTAGATCTATCATTCATCTCAAATTAAATTTTGTGTATTTTGTGAGACAGGGATCAGTGTTCATGTTTCTCCATATTGATAGCCAGTTGTGCCAACCACATCTGTTGAAAAGACTGCTTTATCTAAGTCGCTTTGGCTCCTCATTGAAAATCAAATAATCATATTACACGTGGGTCTATTTCAGGGCTCTTTATTTTGTTTCATTGAACTATATGTATCCCTTTACACTACCATCCTGTCTTGAAGATGGTATACCAGCTTTATAGCAAGTCTTGAAGTTAGGTAGTGTTAAGTCCTTTGTTTTTCTTTATCAAGATGCCTTGAATATCCTAGGTCCTTTGCATTTCCATAAAATTTTTAGGATAAACCTATCAATTTTTACAAATGAAGTCTGCTGGAAAATGGGGTTTGGATCGTGTTGCACCTGTAGATCAAATTCGAAAAAATTGACATTTGAACAATATTGAGTCTTCCCATACAAAAACATTTATTTAAGTCTTCCTTATCTCAGTATTTTTAAAGCAGTTTTTAGTACATAGTTCTTATATATCTTTTGTTGAATCTATTCCTAAGTATCTATGCTTTTTGGCCTTATTGCAAATGAAAATATTAAAAAAATGTCTTTTTCCAATGCTTTGCTGCTAGTATGTTGGAATACAATTGATTTGTGAGTATTGCTTTTTTATCTCGTGACTTTGTTAAATTCCTTTATTCATTCCAGTTGCTATTTCGTAGGTTAGTTGAGATTAAAAATCACATCATCTGTGCATAAAATTTTAATTCTTCCTTTCTGATCCTTGTGCTTTTTACTCTTTATCTTGCTTTATTGCCTTGGCCAAAACCTCCACTAGAATATTAAATAAATGTAGTGAGAGTGGACATCCTTGCTTTGTTTCTCATCTTAGAGGAAATGTGTATTAAATTATACTAAATATGGTGTTAGCTGTAGGTTTTTCATGGAGGTACTTTATCTGAAATGCCTTCTCTTTCTACTTGGCTCAGACTTTAAAAAATGATAAACAGGTTTTGGATCGTACAAAAACATTCATTTTGCTTCTTTATGCTGTTAATGTAGTGTATTACATTAACGAGTTTGTTCAAATAATCCTACATTCCTAGGATAAACCTACCTGGTCATGACATATATTTTTGTGTATTGCTGGTTTTATTTGCTAATAATCTGTTAAGAAATTATGTTCATGAGGCATATTGATTTGTCTTTTTTTTTTCTTTTTGTAATATTTTTGTCAGGTTTTAGTATCGGGGTCAATCTAGCATCATAAAACAAGTTGGGAATGTTCATTTTTCTCCATTTTCTGAGTTTGTATAGAATTGATATTATTTCTTCCTTAAATTTCTGATCAAATTCATAGTGAAACCATCCAGTTATGGAATTTTGCCCGTGGGAAGGTTTTTTTTTTTTTTATAACAAATTAACTTTATTTGATAGATAAAGGCTACTTAAATTTTTCTATTTTATCTTGTGTCAGTTTTAGTAACTTGTATTTTTCAAGGAATGTGTCCAATTTGTCTAAGTTGTTCATAATGTTCTTATTACCCTTCTAATATCTGTGGGAAATGTAGTAATAGTCCCTCTTTCATGCCTGATATTAGTCATTTTGCTCTTTTTTTCCTTTGTCAACCTATGGACCCCTATCCTACTCCCTACTTTTTGGTTTTAACTAATGCTCTTGCCTCTGACTTTTCTGGAAGTCAAGGGTGAAGCTCCTAGGCCAGTCAGTTTCCCACTCTCTACTTCAACATGCCTTTATCTTCTCTTTCTTCCTTCCTTCCTACCTTAAAGGAAGAATTGTCTTGATTCTTCCTGTTCGAACTCTCCTCTGACAGGAAACCCATGTCCTGAACTCCCATTAGGGTTCAAACACCCCCAACACAACATTCTTCTTGATTTTTCCCTCTTTCCATATTATGGCCCACACTGCTGATCATGCCATGGTGTCTTTAGGCATCTCCAGCCTCAGCTCTGGATCTGACAGTTCCAAGTATCAGAGTGACTCACAAGTCTAAAACATGTCATGTTTCACTCACTGGTATTTTCTTCATGCTTTCTCTCCATATGGAGCATGTCTTCCCCCACAGTCTTCCTGGAGAATATTTACATAGTTCTTGAGTAACTTCCTTCTTTCACTTCAGTCTGATGAAATCAATCACCTCCTTGTTTTGTGGTCTCCTTGGACTGATACTGTGGATAAAAGCATCTATTTCATTGCGTGCATTTGTTGATGTCTTTGTTTCCCGCACTGATACCATAAAGTCCCTGGGGCAGGAACCATGTCTGTTTATATTTATATTCCTAGTGACTGACATACTGTAGGCTTAACATATGATTGTTGACCGAATATAGAATATTTGCATTTTTTGAAGATCAGGGTTTCCAATATGGAACCACTCACCCTTTCCCCATCACTTTTGCCATTTTCTTAGTACCCCCCTTTCTTAAAACTGTGACATCACTGCTGAGTCTTTTCTCTTCATTATTTACCAACTTTTGCTCTGCTAGGTCCTTTTCTTTTTCTTCCTATCAGTCTCTGTTGTTGCCACTAAATTTTGAAGCAGCATTACATTACTCATGAACCACTGTCTTTTTTTCAATTATTAATTTATTTATGATAGACAGAGAGAAAGAGAGGCAGAGATACAGGAGGAGGGAGAAGCAGGCTCCATACTGGGAGCCTGACGCGGGACTCGATCCCGGGACTCCAGGATCGCGCCCTGGGCCAAAGGCAGGTACCAAACCGCTGAGCTACCCAGGGATCCCCATGAACCACTGTCTTGAAATCTAGCTCTTGGACTTTCCTCTTACCCCACTCCAATCCATTCTCCTTACCACCATTAATTTCCTTAAAACATATTAGGGATAATGGAACTACATCAAAATAAAAAGCTTCTGTTCAGCAAAGGAAACAGTCAACAAAACAAGACAACTTACTGAATGGGAGAAGATATTTGTAAATGACATATCTGATAAAGTGTTAGTATCCCAATATATATCAAGAAATTAATACAACTCAACACCAAATAACCAAATGATCCAATTAAAAATGAGCAGAAGACATTAACAGACATTTCTCCAAAGAAGGCAGACAGATGGCCAACAGACATACAAAAAGATGCTCAACATCACTCATCATCAGGGAAATGCAAATCAAAATCACAATGAGATATCACCTCATATCTGTCAGAATGGCTAAAATCCAAAACACAAGAAAAAATAAGTGTTGGCAAGGATGTGGAGGAAAAGGAACCCTCATGCACTTTTGGTGGGAATGCAAACTGGTGCAACCACTGTGGAAAACAGTATGGAGGCTCCTCAAAAATTAAAAACAGTTTACCATATGATCCAGTAATTCTACTACTGGGTAGAAGGAATATGAAAACAATAATTTGAAAAGATATGTGCACCCTTCTGTTTATTGAAGCATTATCTACAATAGCCAAATTATGGAAGCATCCCAAATGTCCTTTGATAGATAAATGGATGAGGAAGATGTGATGTACACACACACACACACACACACACACACACTGGAATATTAGCTATAAAAAAGAATGAAATCTTGCCATTTGAACAACATGGATGGATCTACAGGATATAATGCTAAGTCAGTCAGAGAAATATAAATACCATAGATATCACTTATATGTGAACTTTAAGAAACAAAAGAACAGAGGAAAAAGGAGACAAACCAAGAAACAGACTCTCAACGACAGAGAACAAACAAATGGTGGCCAGAGGGGAGTGAGGTGGGGGGATGGGTGAAATAGGTGAAAGGGATTAAGAGTACAGTTATTGTGATGAGCACTGAGTAATTTATGGAAGTCATTATATTTATGGAATCACTATATTGTACACCTGAAACTAATATACCACTGTATGGTAACTATACTGGAATTAAAAGAATATATATCAGGAAAAAGCTGCCCTTACTCTTCATCCCTCAAAGGACAAACCATAGCTCCCATTGATTGAGTGCCACTGCCTTCCAGGTGCTGTATAAATGTTAGCTTATTGTTACTTTTTAGGGGCATGTATTAGCCTCTTAGTAAGGATGAGAAAACTGACTCTTAGAACCATACTTGCTCAAGGTCACTCAAGTACTAGGAGGAAGTGGACCCAGACCTCTGCCTTCCCTGGCAAACTTGAACCTCGTCTCCTAATTCTCTTCTCTTGCCAGCTTCAGGCAAAGATTCCTGTGGTATAAGCCCTGACAATTTTTTCTTCTTTCTTTCTTGTAATTCAAGGGCTGGCTTTGATAACCAAGGCATGCACTTCAAAGACTGCGATCTCACTATCTGGAATAAACATTTACTGGCCACAGGCTGGGTAAAGAGCCAGATGAACTCCTCCAACTGGGGCTTCTTTGTTTTAGAGATCATGACTGATTTTGATAACTATTTGGGCCAGTTGTCTTTTCTCTTCTCTGTGCTTTAAATTCCCACCTGTATATTTTATTTATTTATTTTTTCCCACCTGTATATTTTAAATTCACCAATAACAAGTGAGCCTGAGAAACCCTCGACCTCCAACGTTGACCCCAATAAAAACAGAACCCCCATCCAGACAGGCTCTCTCTCCACCTGTGACCTCGTTGTGTGACCCTGGGTGTGCTGTGTAATTACTTTCCAGGTCTTGTAAGTAATAATCCTTTTATTTATTTATTTTTTTTAGTTTCCTGATGGGTGTTGCTGCAGGGTGTCTTGCAATCGTAATGAGAACCACAAGAGAGTCCTAATGTTGGTTTCGCAAAGGGAGATGTCTACAGGCAGCTCACTCAGGCCCAGGTGAGTGCCCCCAGGCATTTTGAGTCCATAGCATTATCGCTGGTAGGTTGAGACCTCACCAAAAAATGCCCTGTAGAGAAACCCTGGCACCTGTCATTGTGTGTCCTTCACTGTCTTCCCAAGAGGCCATGCACTCCTACCCTGGGTCTTTGCTCTCATGGATCCCCTTTCCAGAATGTTCCATCCCCAGCCCCACCCCCATTTCTGGATACTTGCCAAATTTCCACCCTTCTTTTATGCCTCATGCAACTTTCACCTCTTCCAGGAAGCCTGGCTTGTTATACCATCAGGGATATCATGACCCTTTGATCATTTCTTCCTGAAGGTGTTGGTTGCTTACACTCAGTATGAGCCCTGCAAAGGCAGCTGCTCTGCATCCTATCAGCTAGCACAGGGCACCAAACGCAGCAGGTTCTCACAAATGTTTCTTGTTGATGAGGGTTTCCTGTTTATCTCATACCTGGCTCATTCACTCACTTGATCTATGTTTCCCCACCACCCCCTCAGCTTTACTAAGATTTAATCTACATATAATATTGTGCAAGTTTAAGATGTATAACATGATGATCTGATACTGATATATATTGTAAAATGATCACTGTAGTAGGGTTAGTAAACACCTCCATCACCTTACATTATTACCATTTCCTTTTTATGGCAAGAACATTTAAGATCTATTCTTTTTGCAACTTTCAAGTCTATAATACAGTTGTCACCATGCTGTATATCAGGTATCCAGAGCTTGCTCTCCTTGTAACTGAAAGTTTGAGGCCATTGACCGACATCTCCCCATTTCCCCACCTCCCAGCCCCTGGTAACCATCATGCTACAATCTGTTTCTACCGGTTTGGCTTTTTAAAATTCCATGTGTAAGTGATATCATACAGTATTTGTCTTTCTCTGTCTGACTTCTTTATTTATTTATTTATTTTTATTTATTTATTTTTTCTGTCTGACTTATTTAACTTAGGATAGTGTTCTCCAATTCTATCTATGTTGCCACAAATGATAAGATTTTATTCTTTTTTTAAGGCTGAGTAATATTCTAGTGTGTGTGTGTGTGTGTGTGTGTGTGTGTGTATACCATATCTTCCTTATCCACTCACCCATATGTGGACACTTAGGTTATTTCCATGTCTTGCTAACTGTGAATAATGCTGCAGTGACCATGGGAGTACAAATATCTCTTCAAAATTCTGATTTCATTTCCTTTGGTTGGATACTCAGAAGTAGGATTGCTGGATCATATGGTAGTCTTAATTTTGTGAGGACGCTCCATCCCATTTTCCATAGTGGCTGCACCAATTTACATTCCCACCAAGAGTGTACAAAGGTTTCATTTTCTCCACATCCTCACCAGCGTTTATTAAGTCTTGTCTTTCCCTACCACCCCAGCTTTATTGATGTATAATTGACAAAACTGTAAGATATTTAAAGTGTAAGCAATACGCATATAGGTTGTGAAGGGATTCCCCCCACTAAGTTAAATAACACATCTATCACCTCACATAGGGCATTATGGTAAGTGAAAGAAACCAAACAGAGAAAGACAAATACTCTTTGCTATCACTCATATGTGGAATCTAAAAAAAAAGTCAAACCCATAGAAATAAAGAGTAAATAGGTGGTTGGCAGGGACTGAGAAGTGGGGGAGATAGAAAGAAGTTGGTAAGAGGACCAAACTTTCAGTTTTAAGATCAATAAGATCTGAGGATCTAATGTATTACATGGTGACTACAGTTGATAACACAATGTTGTATAACTGAAATTTGCTAACAGTAAAATTTAAATGTTCTCACCCTCCCAACAGCAACAACAAGAACAAAATCCCAAACAGAAACCCTGGATCTTTGAATAAGTCCTAAGAAGAACCAGTCATTGGCAAGGTGACCTAGAGCTGAAGCTGGGGACAGGGATGCTGGGTGACAATGACGTGAGCACACAGCTACCGGATACTTGTTTTGTGCTAGGTTCTATTCTAAACCCTTTACACGAATTGTAAATTCAACCCTCACAATAATCCTGTGAGATAATAAGGACTATTATTAGCTTCATTTTACAGATGAGGAAACTGAGGCACAGATTTTTTTTTCCTTTTAAGAAGTATGTCAGATGTAGCTACACGTGTGGTAAGCACAGCATAATGTATAGAGATGTTGAATCACCATGTCATACACTTAAAACTAATGTAACGTTGTGTGTGTCAGACTATGCTCAAAGAAATCTGCCCACGATCACACAGTGAATGGTAGATCGGGAGCCAGGCACCTTGACAAAGTCCAATCCGACAGCTGGGGAGCTCTCATTCCTGCGTAGGTTTACTCATTACAGACTAATAATGATAACTGCCACTTATTGGGTACTTAATATATGCAATATATTATTCTAAGCACTTTAGATGCCTTGTTTTACTTTAATCCTTTCTCCAAAAAAATCCTATGAAGCTGGTAGTATGACTCACATTTCACAGGTGAGGAAATAGACGTTCAGAGAAAGTTAACTTGCTCAAGGTCACACAGCAAGTAAGATGCAGAGCTGGGACCTGAGCCCAGGTCCACCAGTTCCAAATGGTACATGCTCCTAACCATCCCATCCCACTGCCTCTGCTCTCACGAACTCTCAGAATTATAAGAGTCACCTTTAGGATCTCCTCCTTGATGTGGAAGTTGTTCTGATCATCTCTGACAAAGGATCTTCCCAGCCCAGTTTGAATGCTTCCAGGGGTGGGGAGCTCACTCCCTCCTGGGGCAGGCAGCTCACTCATGGTTGCACAGGGCTGATTGCCAGAATTCTTTTTTTTCCTAACAAGCCCAAGAAGTCAGTCCCCCTCAGTCCCCAGAGGGTCCTTTCCTGAACTGCCTATACCCTCATCCTTCAGGACAGGCTCTGTGTTCCTCCAGCTTTGCCCATGGGAAGATGGAGTCAAATCTCCTGGGCCAGAGAGGGGGCTTAGCAGGCATCCCTGGGAAGAGATGGTCTAGGTCTTTTCATCTTAAGTGGTTTCTGATTTGTCTGGCTGAGCGAACGCCTAGAGCCACTCCTGTTTAACATTCATGTAGATTCCAGGCTGGGCTATTGCAGGAGTAAATCACCCCTGCCTGATATGCACCACCCCCCAATCCCAGCCCCCCAGGACAAATATCCCCCTGGTCTCCATGGCAACAGGGCCATCTGTTTCGCAGAGCATCCCAGGCCAGGGAAGTTCATTTTGTCCCAACTCTGCTAAGTTATGGTGAGTGCAGGAAGAAGCGGGAGAAAGGAGCCTCAGGGGAGCAGAGTGGGCTTTTGTAGTTCCTTGTAATTCGATTTAGAATAAGGCAGCCTGTCAGGGCTGGAAGAGCCCTTAGAGGTCCACTGGCCCAACACCCTCACTTTATGTATAGAAACTGGCTTTAGAGAGGAAAGTGGTAGTCACATAGCACATTAGGGACAAAGCTGGGTCTAGCGGATAACCAATAAACATTTGCTAAATGAATGAATCATAGAATCATAAAGAGTTGGAGGCAGCCAACAGATTATGCCAAAATTCTCATCCAGTGCATGAAAGTGTCCAGAAATTATACTCTACAACAGATGGTCATCCAAACCGTGCTTGAATGCTTGAATTGTGCTCGATCACTATCTTAACTGCTTCCATTACTGGACACTTTGAATACAGAAAGCTTCTTCTACATACTGCATGGAAGCCTGACTGCCTATAAATTTACCCATGGGTTGTGATTCTGTCCTTTGGAGCCACGAAGATTCCAGCCGTTTGTGGGTGTTGTCCTGTTTGACTAGCTCAGGGGAAGTCTGATAGGGCTCTCGGGGGTGAAGTAATTGACCAGAGGTTGAGAGCTAGTTAAGAGTGCCCTGGCCCTTGGGTGGGGGCAGTTGTCTTTTATCTCCTCTGGGTGCTTCTCATTTTCCTCCCATCTGGTGGGCTGGGCCAGCCCATTTCTCATCTGTACCATCTGTGAGGTTAGTTTCTGAGCTGCTGCTTTTGCCTCTCCGGCTGCCTTGCCCCTGCCTCCCAGGGACCCACTATCTCTGTAAGGCAAGAAAGCAGCCCCCTGCCCAAGCTCAGGCCCAGGCCTTGTGAATGGATGGGGAAGGTGTCAGGTCCTGATCCCCAACTCAGCCCTTCCCCCTCAGCTCCTCCACAACTGCTTCAATAGCTTCCATGATCCGTGGTGTGGAAGCTGGTGAAACACAGAACGGCCAAGGCATCTCTCACTTTCCTGCTGGGGAGCCTCTCGTCTGTAATTTGTGGGGAGCTATTAAGCTTCTTCAAATATTTCTGTTGTCCCTTCTCAGTGCTCCTAGTGCCTCGTATTTCCTGCAAGAAACTCTACCTGGGGAAGGGTCTGACGGGGTGGGCTGCTGGCACAGTTCCCAAAGGGGGGTCACCCTGGCAGACAGGGACAGAGGAGTGAGTGTTTGGGGCAGAAGGCAGGGTTAGAGCTGAGAAAGGGGCAGCAGAAGTTGATTTGGAGAGAATGTCCTCTTTTCTTCCTTCCCACGCATCTGGAATCCTGCCCCTTACTCCTAGCCTTCCAATTAGGCTAAGAAGCTCATCCCTCCTGGGACTCAAACATTGCTGAACGCCTTTGGGTGGATTGATACTCGGGTTCCCCTCTGCCTTAACTTTGGGGCTGGTGTTCCACCCCAGGCGGCAGCAGTTTAGCCATTCAATGCAGGTACGAAAATGAGAGAACCCTGAGCAGCCTTTTCCCTGGCCATTCGGCAGCGGAGTTACACCCTCAGCTCTGTGATTGGTCCGTCCCAAGACTGACCGTGGGAGCTCAGGCTGCTATTTTCTTTAAAGATTGGGCGAGTGGGCAAGGAAGGAAGGCAAGCGTAATTAGGACACACACACACACACACACACACACACACACACACACATTCCGTTTACTTTGGAATGCATTCTATCACAGTTCTACATCCTGTTTGGCTTCAAATAATGCAACAGTCAGTTGACTTGTTGTCAGAGGGTGTAGGGGGGATTGGGAGAGGGTTGAGAAGGGCAGACCTGGACAAACACAGGATGGATATGGTAGCCACCCCCCGCCACCCCTGCCCAGTTACGCTTCCCACATTATATCTCGTCTCCCTTCTGATTGGTGTCAGCTCCCTCTCCGTTGTCCCCTCCCTCAGATGTGTTCACGGGGACCACTCCAACATCTAGCACCAAGGCCTCGGGTGTGCCCCGAGTGGGGCTCTGTGTGTACATACCAGACAAGAAGATGGATTGTTCCCTGCAATAAATATCGACTGATTCATAAATCTGGTTGCCAGATTCAATCAAAGTCTCTACCTGCATAATCCAGGAGCATAAGACGCCAGCTAATTCTGTGCCGGGCCGGCTGATTCCCAGCGGAAGATGTTGTATAAACATCAATGTCTCTTAGCTCCGTGCAACCTGGAGACTGTGTGCGGGGGTTACAGAGAACAAATTTTCCCAGCCGAGGGGGCAGGTGGTGAACACAGAGTGAGCCGAGGGGCAGAAGGTTCCATGAGGCGCGACTGCCACGGCTTCTCCCTCACCATCATCCCCTGGCCTCCTCAACTTGAACCTGTCTCTACAGCAACCACTGCCAGGCTGAACCTGGGGAACGCTGAACATCTGGACGAAAAGCAGAACCAGCCAGCCCATCACTCAGATGTTTCTAAATACCTAGAGCTTTGTACTGAAAAAAGAAACAAACAAAAAAAAACCCAACCAACAACCCAACCTGACAATGATGATTTTTCATTTCATTCAGATGTGAGGGGCACCCTTTTACCTTCCTGCTCTGTGCAGGCCTTCTGCTCTCCTCTTCTGGGGTCAGGGTCTGTGATCAATAATCCAAACTGCTCTGCCCTCCACTGTCTATTACAGGTGTGACTCCAAGAAACCAGCCCTGCCCTGCCCAACCCTGGACAAGGCCGGGTTCCCTGGGCCCCTGATGGAGAAGAGGCAGGGCTGGGAGGGTGGAGGAGCTGGGCTAGATCAGGCGAGGCGCTTGGGGAGGGCCTGAAGGAGGTACAGCTGCTAAGAACGTGCACTAGGCTGCTGGACCCTCTGGGCTCTAATCCCGGCTTTGCTCCCAGCTCTGTGGCCTTGGGCGGTCCCCTGAGCCTCATGTTCTCATCTGTAAGTCAGGGGTAGTAACAGTACCTGCCTCACAGGATCACTGTGGGGCAAAAATCGGTCAAGGCACCTAAGAGCCGGAGCCTAGATGGAACAGGATGTGACCTGCGGTGTTGGCGGTGACTTCAGCCCTGGGCTAGGTCCCTGGTATCCCATTCTACCAAGCGTTTGGGGTCCCTGGAGTGCGTAGGTCACCAATTGGTGCATGGAGCCTGCAAAGGTCAGTCAGAAATCGTTCCGTCATGCTCCTCCCATAATGGCCATGACGACGGCAGACAAGGGGCCCAAGGCAGGGCTGGGTCAAATGTTCCAACTGTGGGGAGAGACAGGGAAGGTCTGATGGAGAGAGGGAGGAGGGTTTCTGGTCGGGTCACTGGAAGATGAGTGGTTGTGACCAGGATGGGAGGGCACTTGAGGAGAGAGACTAGTGTCAGCGAAAGCACGGAGGGGGGATAGCACAGGGTCTGGAGAACAGAGGATGAAAGAGGGAATTGGAATTTGGAATTTGGACTCAGAAAGAGGGAGCTGAGGCTGGGAAAGGCAGGTGTACTAAGTCGTGGAGGGCCGTGAAAGCTCCGTGAGGGCCTGTGCCTCATCCCAGAGGCAGTGGGGAATCATCGAAGGATCTGCAGGAGGGGTGATCAGAGCTGTGCAGTGGTATGGCCTCTCCGGGGGAGGTGTGACAGTGAGAGAGAAGGGGGTGAGACTGCAGAGCTGGTGGGGTGCCCCAGGCCCGAGTGAGGTCATGTGGGATGGAGTGGACGGCGACCCCCCATAAAGCAAAGAATGGGGTCCAGAGAGCTGGTGTACACAACCAGGAGAAAGAGGGTGTAGGCAGCTGGGAGGGGTGGGGGAGATACACCACATCTCTTTAGTGGTTACTCAGTTTCCCTCTGGGGAAAGGGAGCAGCTGTCTCCCTCAGGAGGTAGATTGTGGAGTGTGGAACCAAACCCTTACAAATCCCCAGAATGTTAGAGCTCGAGACACCCAGAGAGAGCTGTGCAGCTCTCTATTTCATGGGTGCCCAAAGGAGGTCTCCAGGGGGTAGGGAGCCATTCCGTTGCCACCTTGCTGGCGGTGGGGAGGGGTGCGCAGAGCAGTTGGAGCCCACACCCCTCCCGACTCCCACCCTGGCCCAGCTGCTTAAACACAATTCAAACCAAGTCTGCTCCTCAGAGGCTGCCGGCAGCTACTGCCTGCCAGGCCCCAGCTAGGCCGGCGGGAGGGCAAAGTGAGAGCAGCGCCGGCCCCCCTCAAAGAGCCTGCCCGCAGCAGGAGAGACCGGTGCATCCACATCCACACGTGTGATCCGTGCAGCAAGGATTCCAACAGCATGAGGTGCTGCGTTCCAGCAATTGCGAGATATTCTAGGCAGCTCCAGCTCTCCCGCTCACCCCCTCTGGTTTCCCGTCAGTCTCTAGCTGCCTGTTGACTCTGAATATCTTTTTCTAAATTTTCCCTCTCTCATTTCCCTCCCTCCCACTCACACCCTCCGTGCTGCTCTGGCCCCCCCTGATTGAATAGAAGCATATGCTGCAGTGGGGAGAAGTGTGTGGCTGTAATGACTCTGATAATTGAGACCACCCAGCGGAGATTTCCTGCCTGGCCTGGCCTGGCTCCCACTGCCCTCACTCACGTGCTCTCGCAGTGGGGTGGTTTTACAGGTGCCTGGATGTGACATCTTCTCATCGCTTCCGAACGCCGACCCAGACTGTGGCCCAGGTGGCGCTGGCTCCCACCTTCAGAAGGTTAAAGATACAGTGATGGTGCACACCTGTGCCAGGCACGGTGAGACACTCTGGGGAATAAAGCAAGCTGGACAAAATCCCTGTCCTCACAGAGTGCGTGTGGGACAGACCAACAGACACATACATACATTAGGGAGAAATATATTGTACTAGATGTCTGGGGGCGTTAAGGAGAAAAGGCAAGAAAGGGGGGTTAGGCCACGGTGGGGCAGACTCGCAATTCTAGCAGGTGTGGCTGGGGCGGGTGGGGGGAGTGCTCTCTGAGAAGATGATATTTGAGTCAAGACCAGAAGAAAGTGAGCCGACCATGTGATGTCTGCAGGGTGTGCGGGCAGAGGGAGCTGCACTTGCAAAGGACCAGAGGCGGAACTGAGCCTGCGGTGTCTGAGGAATGGTGAGGTGGCCCATGCGGCCAGGGAGGGTGAGCAGCGAGGCCAGAAGTAGGACATGAGGTCGGTGTTGTCACAGGGCCTGGGTCATACAGGTCCCTGGTGGCCAGTGCAGGACTGTGGGCTTCTCCCTGGCTGAGCTCCAATCCTGTGGGCAATCCTCCTAAGAGCCAAGCCCTGCAGGAGAGTAGCTTCACTGTGCTACCACCAAGAGCCTCCTCCTCCTCCCCTTCCTCCTCCACTCATCCAGGACTTTCTGGGATGGGGGTGGGACCTTTGTGCTCCTGGTGAAGTGCGTTTCCATCTAGTCTACATGGATGCCACTGACCCTGTGGCCCAGGGCCACACCCTGTTCTGGGGGCGTCCAGGGGCTTTGGCCTTGGGGTAACTAGGCTGTGCATACAGGTAGGGCAGGCATTTGCGTGGTAAGAAGAAAGACCAGACCCCAGGTGAGCGTCTGATCTGTGGGTGCTGCTGGCTGGGGTCCACTCTGACTGGAAGTGAGCTCAACTGTCTGCTGGCTTGCTCGGACCTAGCACTTGTGACAGAGTTATTTTTTAGTGGATGAAATGATCCCCCAACCCTACTCTGACCCTCTCCACCTGGCTCCTTCTCAGTTTGTGGGATTTTAAAAAATGGGATCTGAGGGTAGTACTAGGAAGAGCATGGGCTCTGGGGCCAGAGAGCTTGCAGTCCTAGATCTACCATATGCCAGCTGTGTCACCTGGAACAAGTTGCTCAGTTCCTCTAAGCCATGGTTTCTTTATCTGTAGAGTGGACTTAGTGGAATGGTGCCGACTTCACGGCGTCGTGGGAGGGCCAGATATGATGATCATGCAAAGGGCCCGGCACATAACAAGCCCTCAGTGCAGCTTGGCTTCTGTTATGGCAGCAGCCAGAACAAGGGTAGATCCTGGGATCCCGGCCTTAGCCGAGGCGTCGGGGAGGCAGAAGCACCAGAGCCACTATTTCTCAGAGCCCAAGGCCCTGCTTGGGGCTCAGGAAGCTCTGGAGGTAGCCGTGGTTCTAGTGCTGCGGGTCACCCAGGGACTGGCCTCATAATCGTGCCACTCTATGTATGGCTTCTGCTTTCTCTCAGGTGACACTTGCTCATTCAAGTACCTCCTGTTTTTCTCTTTAAGTGAATAGTTTCTGGAGGTTATAAAAGATGACCATCTGCAGCAGAGGGTGAGAGAGAAATCCACACAAGGGGCCTCAAAAAATGTGGGTTCTCACCCTACCTATGCCGTGTGGCCTTGGATGGGTCACCTCTCCTCCCTGGCTCTGAGCAATTGCTTCTGTAAGAGCTCCAGCTTGGCCCAGAGGATCAGGGGGTTCCTCTCTGGCTGGGAAAAATCTATTCTGAGGATCAAAAAAAATAAATCAAACCCAAGTTCTAGTGCCAAAGTTAAAAGCCTCTCATCTGTGAAAAGAGGGTTTAAATTACCCTGTGTTTGAAAAAGAAGAGAGGGGAAAAAAATTAATGGGGCTTAGAATGGAAAGTCCAAGTGCAACCCACTCTGCCAAAGGGGGTGAGGCGGGGCAGGGTTATTATCTTCAGCATCCGAGCTTTTGGACTCTTTCATCTCTGATTTGAAAAGTTTTGCAGGTGTCAGAAGGGGGTGGGGGAGTTCCAGATGAGGTGTTAGAAGGAGGTAGGTCTTAGAGGAGACAAGCCCCAGAGTGGGGAACTGGGGGAAACCATGGAGGGACAGCTGGGAGAGGCTGGCTAAATATGTCTGGTCCTAGGGTGGGGGTGTCTCGGAGGCTGGGCTGGTGAGAAATTTTCTCAATCTAGAGAAGGAGTAAGTTTTGCTGAGGAAAAAGCCTGGCAAACGGTCTTTGCCAGTGAAGGAGCTTCCAGGCCTGATTGGGTCTTCAGAATTTGCATTGGCTTCCCCCAATTCAATTTGCTCAAGCATCAGTCCTGACCATGGCGGGGGTCAGGGTGAGGGCTGGCATGAAGGATGTTGTGTCCAGTGCAATTTGGGGCCAGGCAGGACCAAATCAGGGTGTGTGGGGAGAGCCTGGGCAGGCCAGGAGTGAATCTTTGGCAGTGGCCATGGTGCAAAAGGTGGCATATGGGGCCATCTCAAGTGTTTGGAGCACGAGGTTTGGTAACCAGTTGGAGGACTGGAGGAATCAAATAACCTTGGTGTGCACGAAGGACAAAGATTCGTGGGCAAAGTGTTCCAGGTGGAGGGAAGGCATGAGTAAAGGCTGAGGGGCCAGCAAATAAGAGTCTGTTTGAGGAACAGGAAGTAGCCCAATGTCAACCATTGCTTCTAAGCCCATTGCTCATTCTAGTGACCCAGGACCCGCACACAGGACAGTCTCATATCCAAGGAACTCTGGCTCTTGTTGGCACAGCTGGTTGGATTGGGGCATGCTGAGCCAATCAGAGAGCCCTGTTCCTGGGAATTTGGAATTTGGACTCAGAAGGAGTCAGATGGGAATGTAAGAGGCCCCATGGGTGCCTGGCCCCTCTGGAATTCTACCCAGAATTCCCTTCTATCCCTCCACCTTCCTCTCACAGGGAGTAGGGCTGGTCACGTCTACACTGCTGTAATCGCTGTGCTATAGGGTCCAAGAGGATCTTCCCTCTCCAACGACATGAGTGCACCTGACACTTTGTCAAGTGTTTAATATGTGCTCATTGAATGAACAAATGCATGTAGAAATGATTCCTAGAACCCGTTCCTGGAACCCGGAGGCCAGTACCTCTTCACCTAACTCCTCCTCCTCTCTGCTGTGAGCGTCCAGTCTGCAGAGCTGGCCCTCTGCTTGGGTCCCGGGACACCGGTTCCTTGCCTGCCCTAAGCTGGTGGAGTCCCTGGGGGCGGGACCCAGCTTCCAGCTACTCCTCATCTCCCTGTCCAGGGCCCTTGCCCACTGGTGTCTGGGTACTGCGTCCCCCCACCCCCACCCCGCCCCCACCCCAGACTTTTGGCTGAAGCCTGATGCCTCCCTAACCTGACATTAGTCTTGCTGTCTCTGATACCCTATCCCTTCCTCTTTCACCCCCTCAACCCTCTCTCCTCAGTGATAACCACTGTTCGGAGCATGACAGGAGTTACCCCGGATCTTTTTCTATACATAGCTTAAAATCCTTCCCTTCCCATAAAATCCAAACTCTGTACTGTAGCTGAAAACCTTTGCAGTTCTGGCCTCTGCTTTCCTCTCTGACCTCACTCTCCCCTCCCCCACCACTCACACAGCAGGCTTTTGTCTGGCTTCCAAACACAAAAAGCTCTGTCCCACCTCAGGGCCTTTGCACAGGCTGTCTTTTCTGCCGGGAACAATCTTGGCATTATGGTCACATGACCAGCTCCTCATACTTAAGTTTCCACAAATGCTACCTTCCTGGAGGAGTCTTCTCTAGTGATGCTCCCGTGATGCTCCCTATCTTCTTCTTCTTCTTTTTTTTTTTTTTGTCACAGCATGTATTATTATTTAAAATTACCAACTGCTGGGGCACCAGGGTGGCTCAGTGGTTGAGAGTCTGCCTTTGGCTCAGGTGATGATCCCAGGGTTCAGGGATGGAGTCCTGTATCAGGCTCCCTACATGGAGCCTGCTTCTCCCTCTGCCTGTGTCTCTGCCTCTCTCTCTATGTCTCTCATGAATAGATAAATAACATCTTTGAAATAAAAATTGCCAACTGCTGATTTACTCATTTATGGTCCATCTCTCTCTCTGGAATGTAAGTTCAACAAAGGTGGGGACTTACTTTTTTTTTTCCACCCTGTATTCCCTAGTAGCTAGATGAGAAACAGCACACAAAGTTCCCATGAATATCTGTTGAAGGAATGATTTTTTCTGTGTCTGTGTGTGTTTAGTTTTCATTTAGCGAAAGCAGGAACACACTGTAGGTTATTTATTTTTTTAACTTTTTTCCCTCAGCCCTGCGGCAGGGCCGTCTTCTACCTTCAGTGTCCAATGTTGGTTTACCTGCCTGTCACCGCCAGTCTGAGAGCTCCTGAAGTAGGGCTCACCCAGGGAGGAGGGGGAGGGAGGAGGGAGAGGGAGGTAAGGCCTTTAGTATCTCCCGGATCTGGCTTTCTTCCCTACCAGGGGCTGGCTCTATGGCCCCAGGCAAGTACTCTGGGAGCTTCTGTTGCCTCAGCTGGGATATGAAGGGACCCTTCTCCGGCTGCTGGCTGCTGGGAGTGAGTGACAGTGAGTGCTCCAGGCGGGCGCAGCTGGCTCAGGATTCATGCACGTCTCAAAGACCAGGCATTTAGCTGGATCTGCAGCACCAGGTTCTGGCTGGAAACACCGAGGGTGGCCCTGCCCCACTGCCCCCACAGCCCTGGCCTCTGGCCTCCCTTCTCTGTCCCCTGGGCAGGGAACCTGAGGCCCCAGGTGGGAGAGAAGAGGCTACCCCAGAGGACACTGGACAGCCCAGAGCAGTCAGCCTCTCCTGCTCTCCAGCATCTGCCCCTCTGCTGGGAGAGCAACGAACAAAAACAAACTTGCTGTCATCATGCAATTAAGTGCAAATCAAATAATCCCAAGAACAGAAAAGCCAATTAATAAAGGAGCAATGAAAACTAACAGAACCATGGGGGCTGCGAGGAAATGCTGTGCAAACAGGACCAGAGCTGGACATTGGAGGCTGTTGGGAGGCCGCTGGGCTCTGGGCTGCAGCCCAGGGCAGGGGCAGGGGCAGGGGCGGGGGTGGGTGTAATCTGTAGGTGCCCTGCTGGGGGTGATCCCCTTGGGCACAGCCCGCCTCAGGGGGTTCCAGATTCACTGAGGAGACACAGTCCTGCCCTGGAGGTTAGGGATTTGAGTTTATTAAGCTGCTGTTATATGTTAGACCTGGTGCAGGGTGTTTTTACACAACATTAATTCCTTCAAAGTCATTACCCTCAACTTGACCATCTCATTTGGCATAAAACCCAAAGTGCTAGGCCCTACTTACTACAACCCCCATTACCTCTCCAGAGTCCTCACCTACAACTTGCTTCCTTCTACCTTCCTGGTCTCCCTCATGCTCTTTGAGCACCACAGGCACATTCCTGCCTCAGGGCCTTTGCGCTTACTGTTTCTGCCTGTCTGGAACACGCTTCCCCTAGACATTCATAGGTTTTGATCTATTCACTTCATTTTGCTCAAATGTCACCTCACCGTAGAGGCTTTTCTTGACCACTTTTCCTAAAATAGCACCCTATCCCACCCTTGGTCCTCATCCTCTTTCCCTGCTAATTGGCCTCCATAACAATTAGCCCCACCTCCTGACCTTTTATATGTTGATTTGGTTCTTTCCCATCTCCCTCCTACTAGATTATAATGTCCAGGAGAGGAAGAGTCGTTGCATATAGTAGGTATCCCACACATAGGTGTTGAATGAATGACACGAATAAAGCACAGAGAAGTTGAGTTACTTGCCTAGGGTCACCCAGCATTAAGTGGCAGGCCTCCTCAGGCACTAGCCCAGACCATTTGTCCTCATTACACTGCGTTCCAGGCTTCTGTGGCTCCTGGAAGAATGTAGGGAGACAGGGCCCTCCCAAAAATGCCCGCATCCTAACCCTCAGAACAGTGAATGCATTAGGCTAAAAGCAAAGGGGAAATAAGCTTGCAGACGGAATTGTTAACTGGCCAACCTTACGAAGATGCAGAACATGCCTATTATCCAGGTGGGCCCGGAGTAATCACAAGGATCTTACAATCTGGAAGGGGACAGCGGAAGAGTCAGGGAGGAGGTGATGGCACAGACAGGACTGAAATGATACAATGGGAGGGCTCCCCTGGCCCTTGCTGCTCCAAGCCGGGGATCTCCAGGGTCCCCTAGAAGCTGGGAAAGACTAGGGAACAGATTCTTTCTCAGTACCTCCAGAAAGACTCCAGACCTACTGACACCTCATTTCAACTCAGTGACATCTGTTTCAGACTTCTGACCCCCAGAACTGTAGAATATTATGTCTCTATTGGTTAAGTCACCAAATTTGTGGTAACTGGTTACAGCAGTCACAGGAAACTTACACATCATGTCCAGAATGACATGGGAAACAAAGGCGAAAGATAAATTATGAAATGTCCTTACTCCCTACGGCCCATTGACAAGTCCTTGAAACAGACAGAAAGTCTGTCACAGGAGTGACTTTCCTCCAGGGTCTCAACTGCCTTGATGTTCATATTTTGCTAAGGGCAGAAGGCAATCTTAGCTCGACCCCCAGGATCCTGAAAGTCTACTTTCACATATAAAAATTCCTTTGGGGAGCACCTGGCTGGCACAGTGGGTTGAGGTTAAGTGTCTGCCTTTGGCTCAGGTCATGATCCCAGGGTCTTGCTCAGTGTGGAGCCTGCTTCTCTCTCTGCTTCTCCCTCTCCTTCTCCCTCTCCCTCCCTCTCTCCCTCTGCCACTCCCCCTGCTTGTGCTCTCTCTCTCTCTCTCTCAAATAAATAAATAAATAAATAAAATAATAATTAAAAAAATTCCTTTGGAAACTTCCTTTATCTCTACCCACCGCCCAAGATACATGTTGGCAACCACCCCCCAAGCATATAACCCACTGATATACATCTGAAGAGTCTCATGACTAAGGTTTTATTAGATGGTGATAAATGACCTTACCCCAATAATAGCTAGCCCCGTCAAGGTCCTGGAGAGCTTGCTTCCAAAATTCCTTGGAGACTTTCCCTCTCCCTAACCCCCTCCCAACTTCAAAGTCTATAATGGGCCCCTCCTCATGACCCCAGTGCAGCTCTTTGTGCCCATAGGTCCTGTCCCCATGCTTTAATAAGACCGTCTTTTTGCACCAAAGACGTCTCAAGAATTCTTTCTTGGCTGTCGGCTTTGAACCCTAACACCTTTTCCTACATCAAGGAAGCTTCCCCAGGCTCAGGGTGGGAGCCTGAGCAGAGGGGGTGGCTGAGCCTGGAGACAGCAGAGTACACAGGAGCCCTGCAGGGCAGTGCCTGGGGGAAGGGCTGTCCTGTGGGCTTGGGGGGTGGCATGGGCTGGGAGCAGGGTGGCAGGCAGGAAGAGGTCTTAAGCCTATGCCCTAGGCCCAATAGCTGCAGTGGGGGCTGGGGTGGAGCAGTTTTTCCAGAGCACCATGAAGCCATGTCCCACACCCACAGTCCTGTGGTTGCAGGGCACTCTGTCCTAATCCCTCCCTATCCGTGCTTGCCTTTGGCTCACAATCAAGCACATACATACCCCAGTGGGTACCAAGTGCAGTGGACCTCTGACCTTGGCCTGAGTGAGGCCTGGGGGATGGGCTGCAAAGAGAGGCCAGCTAGGAAGGGAGGTGGGGAGCAGCAGGGACAAACCCCTGTGTCCTTGCAAAAGTCACTCCCTGGTCTGGGGCAGACACCTCCTTCACAGACATTGGCCTCCCAGGCTGTCCCTCAGAGGCTGTCAGGATGGAAGGGGAATCCTGACATTTCCAAATATGCAAGGGCCATGCAAGGGC